>NC_057317.1:3782500-6775769 GCF_000687475.1 Ustilaginoidea virens | reverse complement strand
CCTAACCCTAACCCTAACCCTAACCCTAACCCTAACCCTAACCCTACCCTAACCCTAACCCTAACCCTAACCCTAACCTACCCTAGGGATATATTCGATATACCACATAACCAACAGGGCTTACAGGATAAAGCGCGCAATCTAAAGGTAGACTTCCTATTAGGGGATTGTTTACTACCCCGGTCGTTTGACCAAATAGCTCTAGGAAAGAAAGAGATTATAAGGTTGGTTGACTGTGGCAAGAATCCTAATAGGTCGGAAAACGACATCGATTCAGATGGGAAACCTACCAATACCTCATACTAGTCGCCTTTAGCTCTATATACAATTAATTATCTATACCTTGCAATACACGTTGCCCCGGAAAGTAAGAAGCATCCATATGCTAAGCCGCCCTAGTACCTGACTTCTATACGATATTACGTATGGCAAGATATGCCGAAAGAAATACCCCATACCCCTTTTATAAGTGCGCCGCTATAACTATATACGGCCTAGCTATTGTCAGTTAGAGGGGAAAAAACAGAAAAGGAAAAAGGCCGCCTTACTATTCTAGTAACTAGTGGTAAGAAAAGGCATATGCGAGGAACTCGGCAGCATCCCATATACGCGGGAGGCGCTACTCGTCAATTGGTCTGCCTTGCATAAAGTCTATCGCCGCATCTATATAGATAGATTATTCTTCAGGGGTTGCCTGTCTAATCATATCACGCAGCTAATTATCGTAATGTCTAATAAAGCTGAGGAAAAATGTCGATTCCAACTTAAAATCGTCCGTGAGTAGCATATAGTCGGGGTTATTTACATCGCTGCCAATAGTGCTCTCTTCGTCGCGGACCATATGCACGATTCTCCAGTATATCTCGCGTATATAAGGGTAACGATTGATTAGTTCCATCCTGGTTCAGCACTTTGCGTGAGGCCCATAGCGATAGCAAATATAGCAGACGGTGGATCCTTCCTCTGCAAGGCAGACATCAAGGCCACAGTGGCACATAATTATAAAGCAGGGGAAGCAGGGATCCCTCTCGTTAGTCATAGCACTTTAGGCCGTGGTCGTAGGCGGGATAAAGTGTAGCGGTATACGATACGTGAAATACTAATCGCTGGCGGGGAAATAGTGTTATAAAGAGGACAAAAAGGAAGAAGGGCGGGATATACCGAGGCTTGCTTATATAAAAGAGGAAAAGAGAGAAACAGGCAGGGCAAGCAGTAGGATAAGAAAAAAAAAATATAAGTTATGATAAGGGGGAAAGAAAGGAAGAAAGGAGGGAGAAGTCAAGGCTTTATATAGGAGAAAGAAATTAAGGGAACAGGAGTAAAGGTAAAGGGAAAGTGAAGGCAGGAAGGCAAAAGGAAGGTAAAGGGAAAGTAAAGGCAGGAAATGCATTAATTCTCTACTTCAATAGGCCTCGCTTCTGCTGCTAAATAGGCAAACACGTGCAATGAGGTTAGGTGCACGGCTGTGAATCGCGGGTGGTTTTAGTTCGGACCTGCAAGTCTGAGCCGGTTCTCCTACTCGCCTACTTCATCGCCATTCTATCGTGCTTTATTGTCTACGATATATGGATCCTATGAAATGGTAATAGTACCTTCTCTATAGACTGTAGTGATAAGCAATACTCTAACGGTGTCTCTATACTACTGACTGACTAGAAGGGATAAGAAGGGTAAGAGCAGACGTAAAGGCGAGATATAGGGCTGTAGCGCCATAGGTTCTATAGAAAGTATTCATAATGCCACGCGCTATGTACTATTATAAGGTGCTATCTGCTGCGATGCCCCCCTCTGTATTCTGGCAGCTTGGAATAAAGCTGGCAAGCTTCACCGTTAGGGAGGTTGGTATATAGGTCTTTATAGAGTAGGTGGTCGTAGAGACTATATGTATCGGTAGGCATTCTTTACGTTACTAGAAGACTCTGACTACCGTGCCCCCCCGGTTAAGTCGTAATGATTGATATATCTTATTCTTATATACGATGATGAACTACCATATAGAGCCTACTGGGGAAGAGGGAGAAGAGGATTATCGGGTCGGAATTATATTGGACCGAGGTCTCGGATCAACCCAGGTTTCCGATATCCAACACCCCCCTCCCCGTTGGAACGTGGTTAGGCACGTAGGCTGGGCCGCGCTGCTTATGTAGTAGTCACCATAGCATGTACATGCAACCTTAGTAGGTTGGGGGGCGATGCTATGGTGCGACTATACGGCCTGGTTGGGACCTACAGGTCTGAACCACCCTACCGCCCGCATAGCTTATCGTATTACGGCGCATATATATGGTGATACACTCTCAATTCGTGGTTAGCTATATAGGTATGCATCTATCTATACTGTGTGTTTGCGTCTAACGTAATGCCATGCCAAGTAAAAATATGTCCCCCTATAGTCGTTCGATAAAATGTAAAGCAAAATGCCTGCGAATGCACCTGAGTTGTATGCCGAGCAATATAGCCCCCCCCCCCTGGTATCAGCTAAAAACGAAAAAAACAAAACAAAACGCCACCTCATGTTTCCCATTAGTGGTTAATAAAAATAAAAAAAGCAAATCACCTCCTACTGCCGCGCGCCTAGCGGCGTATGTTCGTGTCATCAATACTCATAAGTTAAATCATACTCCCATGATATAACATCATCTTCGAAGTAGAATCCATCTTCAAAATAGCTACTGCCACGGTTATTGTATACGGCATCTTTTGCGTCGCCGTTATCATAGGCGCTAGAACAGGTGCTGGTGCCCATTTTCATAAATTCCCAATCCTCATCTATATCGTAGAGCATGCTATTGGTGGGTGAGGGGGGGGGGGACGCGATACTGCCGGTACGGGAAAAAGCGATACTGCCGGGGGGGGGAGGGATATAGCGGAGTAATTATATAGGGTGTGGTCGGCCAAAGCACTCCTGATGCTACCAGTAAAGAGACTCGGCGACGTCCCTTTCAAAGTCCCAATAGGCTGGACAGGGACGGTATATAGAAGGGTTCATAATATGCAAAAAATGCTTCTGGTACATAGCCTTTTTGAACTCTATCGCCTCGATATATAGCATTCGTAGGCGTCTTTCGGCCATCGCGAAGTATCGGAGGAATATAGCCACTATAGACTAGAACGCCGGCGTTATCGTCATCATTAACATTTCGTTGGCGCTAGGCGGGCGGGCGGCGGCACTATCGACCAGCTTCTGAAGGCTGGTTCTATCACGCATTATATCGAGGAGCGTAAGGTATTTGCCGGCCAATATCTCCTAGCGTATGATCAACTCACTCTTTCTGAGGCAATAGCAGCCGTAGAGCAAACACTGATCGCAAGAGCTACCGTCTTATATACTAGTGCAGTATAGGAACCTGGAGATAAATCTATCGCATGCGCAGTTATAGCATGGCTGCGCGGGCGACACTTGCACGAGAGCATCCTGGTCTTCTGTTCGGATAGTTTTATCGGTAAGCCTATCGGGCAGATAGGTTTAAGCGTCTAGTCCACCAGTGATCCTCCTATAGGTTAACGCATAAAGGTTCGTAAACAGCTCGTCGAATACACTAAATAATACCATAGGGATAATCAACTCTTTCTCCATGCCGTATTTTGTGGCATCTGCAGCCGAGGTAGGTTAAGCTATTATGTCCGTCTTAGTTATCGGTATGAAAAAGAAGAAAGGAGGGATAAAGGGGGAAGAAAAAAGAAAGGAAGGAAGAGAGAGGAAGAACGAATTTATAGGAAAAAAAAAAAAAAAAAGTGGGTACTAGGATGAAATATAGTTAGATCGTGTATATATAATTCTCCATTATCTATAATAAGAGTAAACAAGCTACAATAGCAGTTCCTATATGATTCCATAGTAACTCAAGAGTATTGGGTAAGTCGGCGCACCGAATTATAAGGCATACCCCGCTTTTCCCCGCACTAGGAGTTGCTAGCCCCACTACAGGACCCATAGTAGCAGAGCCGCACCAGCAGAGCCGCACCACCATGCCTACTAGTATATAGGCTATCTCATTAGGGCTCGCGCATCATCCTCTGCCCATTACTTATGCACTCTAGTGCTTATAACTTCCATATGTGTGGTAGTCTGAGGGGCCGGTTGGGACCTACAGGTCCAAATAGGTCTGCGCTAGCATATGCTAGCCTATGCCGAAGGTTACCGCAGTCGTGGGCCGACACAAGCCATATATCATGGTGCGTCCATAGTAGATTCCATGACATAGGTTGTGTTGGGATCTGGTGGCCTGCGTAGCCGGTTGGGACCTGCAGGTCCGAACAGGTCTGCGCTAGCATATGCTGGCCTGTGCCGAAGGTTACCGCAGTCGTGGGCCGACACAAGCCATATATCATGGTGCGTCCATAGTAGATTCCATAACATAGGTTGTATTGGGATCTGGTGGCCTGCGTGGCCGGTTGGGACCTACAGGTCCGAACAGGTCTATGCTAGCATATGCTAGCCTATGCCAAAGGTTACCGCGGTCATGGGCCGACACAAGCCATATATCATAGTGCGTCCATAGTAGATTCCATAACATGGGCTGTATTGGGACCTGGTGGCATGCGTAGCCGGTTGGGACCTGCAGGTCCGAACAGGCCTAGGCGAGCCTACACACGAGGAGCACGCGGTCGTTCGCAAATATAGGAACCCTATACGGTAGTGTAGTGTCTCCATAGTGCATTGCTTGCTCTAGGCTGCATTAGCACACGCGACGCTGGGAGGCTGGTTCGGACGTGCAGGTCTAGACAGGCCTATACTAGCCTATATACTAGGCAACCTTCGCTCGGTTAGTCTGTGGAGGCAGCTATAAGGGAGGAGTGGTTAGTCGGGGATAAGCGGCAGGCTTTATCCCCTCCTACGATAACTCTAAGGCCAAGTCTACCAGCCCCTACTGAAACCCACTTTAGGCTTTATAGGTGAGCTGCTATTACTAGGGTGGTATATTGAAAGGTCGGCTAGGATAAGACCGGCTAGGCTAAGACTGGTTATATGGCCGATAGGACGGGCGCTGCTAACGGGGGCGGCACTAGGTAGCCAGTTCAAACCTGCAGGTCCGAAGCTTCACCTAGTCTGTACATATAGGAGGGTTACCTGTATGGCTACGCTGCCCTACGCACGTAGGTAGGTGCCTTGTCCAAGGGAAAGAGGCCGGTAAGAGGTCAAGGGCCGCGATCGGGCATTACCATATGTCTCAGCAACATAGTATATGCGAGTGCCCTAGCTACCTAACCTATACACATGCTTCGAAGAGGGAGAGCAGTGGGAATAAGCGAGCCATCTACTGCACGACGAGGATGCGGATATAGCGGCGGTGCTCGGCGTGGCGCGGCGATATATGGCGCGCTATATATAAAGGCCTGATATAATTAGGTATACTAAACGATATCTACCTTGCTGGAAACAGAATATTAGAATCGGTAGTTGCATTAGCCTAGCTATAATAACTATGCCTATTGGAATCGCTATCGTAAGGTGCCCAATTGGGCACATACTGCGATAGATATGCCGCGCGCCGCTGCGCACGATATGGCCACTTTTGCCCGTTTACCCCCTATGCCTAGTAGGGCACGCGGGCAGCCCGGCCCGACCGCGCCGAGGCACGTGACTACAGCACGCGCATAACCGAGGCTATATTGTGTAATTCCTCTCTTTTGCCTCTTTCCTACTTTCTTAGATAGTTATTAGCAAAATAATAGAATACCTTTACTTCGTGATCAATAGGTACATTATACCACACGCGCGACCCTACATATAAATAGGTACCCCTTGATATGGCACCAATAGTGCCAGTATAGAATGGTTCCTACATGCGAGGATGCACCGATATATAGTGGCGGAATCGACTCGCTGCACGTGCTTAGGTCAGGTGGCCGCCTATCACCTGACTTACAGCAGCCCGCGGTATGTATGTGTCACCAATAGGTGCCCCACCAAGGCTTATGGTCCCACCATATAAAACACACACATCGTCGGCTTCATACACATCCCGAATTTAAATATATGCACTAAACCTATGCTTATTAATGCCGACTAGGAGCTAATGCCGCTAACTATAAGCTAATGCCTAGTAGGAGTATTATACATTTATAACCTTATCTCCCTTCTTTTATCGCTTGTTATCTTATTAATTATGCTTATATAAATCCTTATTATTAAATGCCTCTGCTTTTATATCCTCTGCCTCTGCTATATTTCCTATTTCTATTTTAATTGCAACGGACCCTAGAGTGGCTTATATAAAGCCCTCTTCCCGGAAAGCCTATTAACCAGGCCCGAAATAGCCTTATTGCAACGGTTAGTACGTTAGAATAGCTTATATAAAGCCCTCTTTCCGGACCGACGCCATACATTTTCAGGTATGGGTCCTTCGACAACTTCAAGTCCGCATTATTATTTTCAATATCTGCTCGTCGTTGTTGCGGATTGACTAGGCCCGAAATAGCCTTATTGCGATGGTTAGTATATTAGAATAGCTTATACAAAGCCCTCTTTCCGGAAAGACGCCATACATTTTCAGGTACAGGTCCTCCGACAACTTCAAGTCCGCAATATTATTTTCAATATCTGCTCGTCGTTATTGCAGATTAACTAGGCCCGAAATAGCCTTATTGCGATGGTCAGTATGTTAGAATGGCTTATATAAAGCCCTCTTTCCGGAACGACGCCATATATTTTCAGGTACGGGTCCTCCGACAACTTTAAGTCCGTAATATTATTTTCAATATCTGCTCGTCGTTGTTGCGGATTAACCAGGCCCGAAATAGCCTTATTGCGATGGTCAGTATATTAGAATGGCTTATATAAAGCCCTCTTTCCAGAACGACGCTATATATTTTCAGGTACGGGTCCTCCGATAACTTTAAGTCCGCAAAATTTTTTTCAATATCTACTCGTCATTATTGCGGATTGACCAGGCCCGAAATAGCCTTATTGCGATAGTTAAGCCATCTTTCCGGAAAGACGATTAACCAGGCCTAAAATAGCCTTATTGCGATGGTCAAGCCATGTTTCCGGAAAGCCTTATAGGTTAATACTTTTATAAGAAAGAGTCTTTCGGCTAAAGTTTTTAATTAGAAACTTATCTTTAAATCGCACTTGCTGCGCTATGGCTACGTCTGTAAGCCAGTCTGCCGCCACGATAGGCGGCTCTATATTCCCCTTCTCAGCCATATCCCTAAAGCGCTACTATATCTACTGCTCGTCTGGGCTGCTGCTGGTAAGCAGGTAGACAGGCTTAGGCTTGGCGAAACCTTCCTCCTCGGCCGTTATAGGCTTGATTGTCGTGCCGCTACACATGCGGTATAGCTTAAATATGGCTCCATTGGCCTTAGCAATTAAGCGGTAGCTCTTAGGTCCGTTGCGGATCTTCTCCATATAGTAGGAGTCTTTTATTTAGGGGTAAATAGATAAGGCGGGTATAATCACTATATTAAATGCCGCTATAATATTTAGTTGAAGGAGCGAGTCTATATATATACTATAGTGGCCGTTCGCTTTAGCCTTTCGTATCCTAGGGAGTGGATTCCTTGTCGCCTAGCGCTATATCGTAGCCCCTAGAATACTCTCTTTATCCATTTGCGGTAAATTAGTAAAGGTATACTAAGTAAGGCCTGCAGCCTATATAGAATTAGCGCTCTTGCTTGCTATCTGGCAAGGTAGGCGTAGTAGACGGCCGGATGCAGCGATACAGGCGTGGTCGATCTCGCGTACGAGTAATATTACTAGTATATTATCTCAAGAGTGGCTAATGTACACTTTAGTTATGGCTCGCAGCGTGATAAGAAAGCGTGCTGAATCTCATACTGGAGCACTAGCTAGCTGCTTGTTTTCATCGAGGTTTATAGAGAACCGCAGTTCTCCTTTATACCTATACTGATTAGTGGTAGTTAGGCATTAGGAAGATTATAAGGTAAGAGTGGCCAATATGCACTTTAGTTGTGGCTCGCAGCGTGACGAGAAAGCGTGCTGAATCTCGTACCGGAGCACCGGCTGGCTGCCTGTTTTCATCGAGGTTTACAGAGAACCGCAGTTCTCCTTTATGCCTATACTAATATGGAATGACTATTAGTTGGTTGGTATTTTACCGCTAACTAAGGCGGATAAGAGGTAGAAGGGGGAAGTTAGAGCAGCTAGGTAAAGCTATACTGTGTGCTAAGACTGAAGCACGCCTAGCTATACAGTGCATATATAGTGCACAGTCTAGGTAAGCGGGGCAGACGGCTGCTATCAGCTGGCAAGTGATATTGCCCCGCACTACGCGGTTGCGCCACTATAGAAAATTGTTAATGCCTAGGGGCCGTGATATTTATCTTCTTTAGTTGTTATTTTCTTCCGCCGTCAATAAGCTAGACAGAATGCCCACAGCCTAGGGGCCGTAATAATTATCTTCTTTAGCCATCATCTTCTTCAGCCATCATCTTCTTCAGCCATTAATAAGCTAGACGGAATGCCCACAGCCTAAAGACACCTCTATATCGAGTTAGGTGGTAAAAAAAAGAGCCGATACCGCCAAAAGACCTAAACTTAGGGGCCTAAGTCTCATTAGCGCTAGGTAGAGCCATTCCCCTCGCCAATCAGTCAACTCTAAGGTCTTTCTCTCTATAACCGCAAACGAAGTTAATGCATTATGACTAAAAGTCGGGTGGCATTTTGCCGCCAAGCTAGAATCCTTTGCTGGTTGCGATATTCTTGTGCGCTTTTGCTTACTATTTGGCAAGGTATGTGTAGAAAACGGGCGGGTATAGCGATAGAGGAGTGGCCGATCTAGCGTATAAGTAATAGTGCTGATATATAATTATTAAGAGTTAGCATTTTGCCGCTAATGTGGAATCTTTCGCTAGTTGCGATATTCTTAGGTCTTTCTCTCCGCAACTGTAAATAAAGTCAACGTATCTAGTTCTTATAGTATCGCTTATAGGAATGATATCCTAATGACCTAGAAAAGAGAGCCTGGTAACGATAGCTTACATTCGCATAAACGTGCGAGAAATCCACTAGATTAATCCCCAGTCTTTGCTCATTATGCTAAACCCCTCCCGATAAGGCTGAGGACTATACAGATAGTCCCGCTAGTTAGCTCTAAACGCAGCCGAGCAGGTATTGCCAACTCTATTTGGCCTCGTCTATTATCGCTATCCGGGACTAGTTTATTATTATCTTCGTCAATTTATTCAGCAATAGATGTTTCCCTATATATATCCTTTACCTCGTCAAAGAATACCTGCGCTCTTATTCGCTATACTATAAGGTACGTATAGTAAAAGGCCGGGTATAGCCATATAGGCGATATCGATCTTGCGTATAAATAAGATTGCTGATATATTATTTTCTGTAGGTTATTAAAAGGCACCCCAATCTCGTCTAGGATGACATGGTAGTGCATAGGCCGATGTATTCCTTATATAGCGATACGCGAACTAGTCTTCTCCGGTTTATTAGTCGACTTTTGCGCATAGTATAAGAAAAAAACGGTCTAACGGTCTATATCGGATAAGTTTAGCGTGGGCGAGTCTAAATTAGGGTCCTAGCTAATATAGGAACCGCCCTCGATAAAAAGAGGAACTAAGATTTAGATATATATATTCAGCTATGAAACTGCAGGGTCAGCCAAGCTGCCTTTCTAGACTTTATATTTTCCATTTAGTCCCTCGATGGTTTCGTAAAGAGTGCCAAGAGGTATCCAATTATCGCCGAGTTGTTAAGCGCTATTTTTAAAGTCGGAACCTTTTATAAAGGCAACTAGACCTAGTCAGCGTATGCTATATAACAAAGACGGGGGCAGCCTACTTTTAGGCAAATAGTTTCCCTCTTAAAGCAGAGCATTAATATCCATAGGCTCGTTAACGCCAGTCGGCAGTTTCAACTTCTTACTATAGATAGTTTCCATATATAGTCTTATATCATTTGCTCGGTATTGCAACGTAATCCTTAAGTCTTTATAACCAAATATCTTTTCGTTATCGCCGAAAATGGCATACGTGTTTTGCCGCCAATTTATACTCCTTCGCTGGTCGCGATGTTTTCGTGCGCTCTTACTTGCTATCTGGCAAGGTAGGCGTAGTAGACGGCCGGATATAGCGACACAGGCATAGTCGATCTCGCGTACGAGTAATATTACTAGTATATCATCTTTTGCAGCTCAATCACAGGCACCCCCATTTCGTCCAGGATGACGCCTATATGGCTGCACCCGGCCGTATTCTACTACTATCAGCAATATTACTCGTACGCAAGATCAACTATATGGTAGTGGATAGGCGTTGGCGGTTTCCCGCTAATGTAAAATCTTTCGCTAGTAGCGATATTCTTATGCGCTCTTATTTACTATCGTGTAAGGTAGGCGTAGTAGACGGCCGGATGCAGCGACACAGGCGTGGTTAATCTCGCATACGAGTAATACTGCTTATGTATAATGACTAATAATTGGCATTTTGCCGCCAATATAGAATCCTTCGCTGGTAGCGATGTTCTTATGCGCTCTTACTGCCTATCCTATAAGGTAAGTATAGTAAAAGCCTAGGTGTAGCGATATAGGCGTAGTCGATCTTACGTACGAGTAATATTGCTAATAAATTATTTTCTGCAGCTTATTGATAGGTACCCCCATCTCGTCAAGGATGATATAGTAGTGGATAGGCCGAGCTAATCCTTATATAGGGATATGCGAACTAGCATTTTGCCAGGATGATATAATATTAGACCGGGCGAGCCGTTGCTTGTATGGCGATATATAAACTGGCATTTTGCCAGGATAACGATCCTATAGCTCTATATTAGCCAAGTTATTTTCAAGGAATTCTTTATACCCACTTATAATATTACTAACCTTATGAAAATATTTATGGGGCTGAGGCATTGATATGATAATATAGGTATTGTAATCCGGCGATAGAGTAGGGAAATTATATCCTAGAGGGAAGAAAGTAGAGGGTAAGAAAGAAGGATGAGAGTAAAGGAAAGGAAGACGGAAAAGAGTAAAAAAAAGGAAGAAGGATAAGAGTAAAAGTAAAAGAAAAGAGTAAAGGTAAGGAAAAAGGAAGGGAGTATAGGTGTAGCGGGTAGTAGATAAAGAGGCTATGAATTAAGCTGGTAAAGAAGAAGGTCGTAAGGTAGCAGTGAATTATAGGAAGTAATAAGCGTACCTAATAGGTACATAGGTATATAGCATATGTGGCCGCGTTATAGCAGCGGCTGCTCACGTGACCCCAGTACGCACTTATATCTACGGCACGCATACGTAACTGCAGCACGCATACATAACTGCCGCATATATATATATAAAGGCCATATCGTTAGATATAGCGCTATCCGCCCTTTTCCTCCTTTTTCCCGCTTCGCCTAGTATAGATAGAAGCCTATTGGGACCTATAGGTCTGAATAAATAAGCATGCAAGCCCTATAGGACCTGCAGGTCTAAATAAATAAGCATGTAAGCCCTATGGGTCCTGCAGGTCTAAATAAATAAGCATGCAAGGCCTATTGGGACCTGCAGGTCTGAATAAATAAGTTGCAAGCCCTATTGGGACCTGCAGGTCTGAATAAATAAGTATGCAAGCCCTATTGGGACCTGCAGGTCTGAATAATATGCATATAAGCCTAAATTATATCCTATAAGGAGGAGAGTAAAGTGTAAGAAAGAAGGAAGAGAGTAAAGTATAAGAAAGAAGGAAGAGAGTAAAGTATAAAAAAGAAGGAAGAGAGTAATATATAAGAAAGAAGGAAGAGAGTAAAGTGTAAAAAAGAAGGAAGAGAGTAATATATAAGAAAGAAGGAAGAAAGTAAAAGTAAAGAAGAAAGAGGAGAGTAAAAATAAGAAAGAAAAAAGAGAGTAAGGGTAAAGAAGAAGAAGGAGAGTATTAGTATAAAGGGTAGTACGTAAAGAGATTAGGAATAAAGCTGGTAAGGAAGAAGGTCATAAGGTAGTAAATAGTAAGAAGTAAGGTAATAACGCTATTAGAATTATTAGTCAGTCGGTTAGTCAGCCAGTTATTTAGCGCATCTAACTAGGTATATAGCATATAAGGCCGCGGTACGGCCACGGCTGCCTATATAACCGCAGTACGCATATATAACTGCGGCACGCATATATAAAAAGGCTATATCGTTAGATATAGCGCTATCTGCCCTTTTCCTCTTTATTACCGCTTCGCCTAGTATAGATAGAAGCCTATTGGGACCTGCAGGTCCGAATAAATAAGCATGCAAGCCTTACTGGGACCTGCAGGTCCGAAGAGGTAGGTATGTAAGCCTTACTGGGACCTGCAGGTCCGAAGAGGTAGGTATATAAGCCTTACTAGGACCTGCAGGTCCGAAGAGATAAGTAATATAAAGGGAAATAATAAACGAATAAAGAAGATATATCTTACTTCTACTAAATCAATAGTATAGTTGGGACCTGTAGGTCTGAAGTGGTTTATTTGATGTGCACGCCTTTAGGGTAATATTATATATACTAATAGCGCGTCTGCCTGTGTTTAGAGTAAGGTCACGTGTATTGCTTACGCGCCTTTTGCTATATGCCCTGCATGCCTTTAGAGTGAGGTCATGTGTATTGCTTGCGCGCCTTTTGCTGTATGCACTGCATGCCTTTAGAGTGAGGTCACGTGTATTGCTTGCGCGCCTTTTGCTGTATGCCCTGCATGCCTTTAGAGTGAGGTCATGTGTATTGCTTGCGCGCCTTTTGCTGTATGCACTGCATGCCTTTAGAGTGAGGTCACGTATATTGCTTGCGCGCCTTTTGCTGTATGCACTGCATGCCTTTAGAGTGAGGTCACGTGTATTGCTTGCACGCCTTTTGCTGTATGCCCTGCATGCCTTTAGAGTGAGGTCACGTGTATTGCTTGCGCGCCTTTTGCTGTATGCACTGCATGCCTTTAGAGTGAGGTCACGTGTATTGCTTGCGCGCCTTTTGCTGTATGCACTGCATGCCTTTAGAGTGAGGTCACGTGTATTGCTTGCGCGCCTTTTGCCGAATCCCCTGCCAGCCTTTACAGTAAGGTGATCATATATATTGCTTGCGCGCCTTTAGGATACTTTACATGCACGCGAATTTTATAGTGCATAATATATAGTGATACTTTAGTCAAATATTTGCCCCTTACTTATAGAGCGGTACTTTATGTGCACGCGAAATTTAGCGTATACGAGCATATACTGAGTCGATTTAATATTTAGTAGGTACGTAGGTACAACACCCCTGTCGCCAGAGGATTTTCTAGATTTGGCTTAAAAAAACAACGACAGTCGGATACTTTACGTGCACGCGAGTTTAATAGTGCATAGTATGTAGTGATACTTTACTCAACTGGTTGCCCTAGGGAGCAAATGGTTGCCCCTTATTGTAGAGCGGTACTTTATGTACACGCGAAATTTAGCGCATATGAGTATGTACTGAGTCGATTTAATATTTGGTAGGTACGTAGGTACAACACCCCTGTCGCCAAATGATTTTCCAGATTTGGCTTAAAAAAACAACGATAGTTGGATACTTTATATGCACGCGAGTTTAATAGTGCATAGTATGTAGTGATACTTTAGTCAAATAGTCACTTAAAGAGCGGTACTTTATATGCATATAGATTTTGCGCGCCTCTATAAGTATTTGCCTAGGGAAATAGTTGCCCCTTAATTATAGAGCGGTACTTTATGTGCACGCGAAAATTTGCGTGCCTCTATATGTACCAATGGTTGCCTAGGCAAATGGTTACCTAGTGAAATAGTTGCCTAGGTAAATAGTTTTTTAGGTAAATGGTTGCCTAGGCAAATGGTTGCCTTTTATTTGTAGAGTGGTACTTTATATGCACGCGAATTTTGCGTGGCTCTATATGTACTAGTACCTTATACGAACGGTTGCCCCTCATTTGTAGAGCGGTACTTTATATGCATGCGAATTTTGCGTGGCTCTCTATGTATAAGTACTTTATGCGAATGGTTGCCACTTAGAGCAGAGCAACCAGTTGCCCCTCAATTGTAGAGTGGTACTTTGCGTGCACGCAAAAATTTGCGCGCCTCTTAATGTACTGGTACTCTATGCGACTGGTTGCCCCTCACTTGTCTGAATTAAGCCAGGAAATTTTTTTTTTAGTGGAGCGGTACTTTGCGTGCACGCGAAAATTTGCGCGCATCTGCATGTACCGGACCTGCGACCCACTGGCCTGACCCTGCCCCCAGAAGGGACTCTGATCTACTAACCCTACCTCGCTGGCGGGGAAATGGTGTTATAAAGAGGATAAAAAGGAAGAAGGGCAGGATACGCCGAGGCTTGCTTGTATAAAAGAGGAAAAGAGAGAAAAAGGCAGGGCAAGTAGTAGGATGAGAAAAAAAGAGTGTGAGTTGTGATGAGGGGGAAAGAAAGGAAGAAGGGAGGGAGAAGTCAAGGCTTTATATAGGAGAAAGAAATTAAGGGAATAGGAGTAAAGGTAAAGGGAAAATAAAGGCAGGAAGGCAAAAGGAAGGTAAAGGGAAAGTAAAGGCAGGAAATACATCAATTCTCTGCTTTAATAGGCCTTGCTTTTACTGCTAAATAGGCGAGTACGTACGATAAGGTTAGGTGCACGGCTGTGAATCGCGGGTGGTTTTGGTTCGGACCTATAAGTCTAAGCCGGTTCTCTTGCTTGCCTACTTCATCGCTATTCTATTATGCTTTATTATCTACGATATATAGATCCTATAAAATGGTAATAGTACCTTCTCTACAGACTATAGTAATAAGCAATACTCTAATGGTATCTCTATACTACTAATTGACTAAAAGGGATAAGAAGGGTAAGAGCAGACGTAAAGGCGAGATATAGGGCTATAGCGCCATAGGTTCTATAGAAAGTATTCATAATGCCACGCGCTATATACTATTATAAGGTGCTATCTACTGCGATGCCCCCCTCTATATTCTGGCAGCTTAAAATAAAGCTAGTAAGCTTCACCATTAGGGAGGTTAGTATATAGGTCTTTATAGAGTAGGTAGTCGTAGAGACTATATGTATTAGTAGGCATTCTCTATATTACTAGAAGACTCTGACTATTATGCCCCCCCGGTTAAATCGTAATAATTAATGTGTCTTATTCTTATATACGATAATGAACTACTATATAGAGCCTATTGGGGAAGAGGGAGAAAAGGATTATTGGGTCGGAATTATATTAGACTAAGGTCTCAGATTAACCTAGGTTTCCGATATCTAATACCCCCCTCCCTATTGGAATATAGTTAGGCACGTAGGCTAAGCCGCACTGCTTATATAGTAGTCATTATGGTATGTATATGCAACCTTAGTAGGTTGGGGGGCGACGCTATAGTGCGATTATACGGCCCGATTGGGACCTATAGGTCTGAACCACCCTACCGCCCGTATAGCTTATCGTATTACGGCGTATATATATAGTAATATACTCTCAATTCGTAGTTAGCTATATAGGTATACATCTATCTATACTGTGTGTTTGCGTCTAACGTAATGCTATGCCAAGTAAAAATATATCCCCCTATAGTCGTTCGATAAAATATAAAGCAAAATGCCTGCGAATGCACCTGAGTTATATGCCGAGCAATATAGCCCCCCCCCCCTGGTATTAGCTAAAAACGAAAAAAATAAAATAAAACGCTACCTTATGTTTCCCATTAGTGGTTAATA
Source organism: Ustilaginoidea virens (assembly GCF_000687475.1). Lineage (NCBI taxonomy): Eukaryota > Fungi > Ascomycota > Sordariomycetes > Hypocreales > Clavicipitaceae > Ustilaginoidea > Ustilaginoidea virens. Next base: position 6,760,160 of record NC_057317.1, on the reverse strand, counting down.
AAAATAAAAAAAGTAAATTACCTCCTACTACCGCGCGCCTAGCGGCGTATATTCGTGTTATTAATACTTATAAGTTAAATTATACTCCTATGATATAATATCATCTTCGAAGTAGAATCTATCTTTAAAATAGCTATTGCCACAGTTATTATATGCGGTATCTTTTGCGTTGCCGTTATTATAGGCGCTAGAATAGGTGCTAGTGCCTATTTTTATGAATTCCTAATCCTTATCTATATTGTAGAGTATGCTATTAGTGGGTGAGGGGGGGGGGATGCGATGCTGCTAGTGCGGGAAGAAGCGATACTGCCAAGGGGGGGAGGGATATAGCGGATTGATTGTATAGGGTATAGTCGGCTAAAGCACTCTTGATGTTATTAGTAAAGAGACTTAGCGACGTCCCTTTTAAAGTCCCAATAGGCTGGATAGGGACGGTATATAGAAGGGTTTATAATATGCAAAAAATGCTTTTAGTATATAGCCTTTTTGAACTCTATCGCCTCGATATATAGCGTTTATAGGCATCTTTCGGCTATTACGAAGTATCGGAGGAATATAGCCACTATAGATTGGAATGCCGGTATTGTCGTTATTATTAATATTTCGTTAGCGTTAGGCGGGCGGGCAGCAGCACTATCGACTAGCTTCTAAAGGCTAGTTCTATTATGCATTATGTCGAGGAGCGTAAGGTATTTGCCGGCTAATATCTCCTAGCGTATAATTAACTTACTCTTTCTAAGGTAGTAGCGGCTGTGGAGCAAATACTGATCGCAAGAGCTACTGTCTTATATGCTAGTGCAGTATAGGAACCCGGAGATGAATCTATTGTATATGCAGTTATAGTATAGCTGCGTGGGCGATACTTATACGAGAGTGTCCTGGTCTTCTATTCGGATGGTTTTATTGGTAAGCCTATTAGGCAAATAGGTTTAAGCGTCTAGTCTACTAGTAATCCTCCTATAGGTTAATACATAAAGGTTCGTAAACAGCTCATCGAATGCGCTAAATAATACTATAGGGATAATTAACTCTTTCTTTATGCCGTATTTTATAGTATTTATAGCTAAGGTAGGTTGAGCCATTATATCTATTTTAGTTGTCGGTATAAAAAAGAAGAAAGGAGGGATAAAGGGGGAAGAAAAAAGAAAGGAAGGAAAAAAGAGGAAGAACAAATTTATAAGAAAAAAAAAAAAAAAAAGTGGGTATTAGGATGAAATATAGTTAGATCGTATATATATGATTCTCTATTATCTATAATAAGAGTAAATAAGCTACGATAGTAGTTCCTATATAATTCCGTAGTAACTTAAGAGTATTAGGTAAGTCGGCGTACCGAATTATAAGGTATACCCCGCTTTTCCCCGCACTAGGAGTTGCTAGCCCCACTGCAGGACCCATAGTAGTAGAGCCGCACTAGCAGAGCCGTACTACTATACCTACTAGTATATAGGCTATCTTATTAGGGCTTGTGCGTTATCCTCTACCTATTACTTATACACTCTAGTGCTTATAACTTCTATATGTATGGTAGTCTAAGGGGCCGGTTGGGACCTATAGGTCCGAATAGGTCTACGCTAGTATATACTGGCCTATACCGAAGGTTACCGCAATCGTAAGCCGATATAAGCTATATATTATAGTGCGTCTATAGTAGATTCTATGATATGGGTTGTATTGGGATCTGGTGGCCTATATGGCCGGTTAGGACCTATAGGTCTGAATAGGTCTGCGCTAGTATATGCTGGCCTATACCGAAGGTTACTACAGTCGTGGGCCGATATAAGCCATATATTATGGTGCGTCTATAGTAGATTCCATGACATGGGTTATATTGGGATCTAGTGGCCTGCGTGGCCGGTTAGGACTTATAGGTCCGAATAGGTCTGTGCTAGTATGTGCTAGCCTGTGCCGAAGGTTACCGCGGTCGTAGGCCGATATAAGCTATATATTATAGTGCGTCTATAGTAGATTCCATAATATAGGCTGTATTGGGACCCGGTAGCGTGTATAGCCGGTTGGGACCTATAGGTCCGAATAGGCCTAGGCGAGCCTATATACGAGGAGCATGCGGTCGTTTGCGAATATAGGAACCCTATACGGTAGTGTAGTGTCTCCGTAGTGTATTGCTTGCTCTAGGCTGTATTAGTATATGCGATGCTGGGAGGCTGGTTCGGACGTGCAGGTCTGGATAGGCCTATACTGGCCTATATATTAGGGAACTTTCGCTCGGTTAGTCTATAGAGGCAGCTATAAGGGAGGAGTGGTTAGTCGGGGATAGGCGGCAGGCTTTATCCCCTCCTACGATAACTCTAAGGCTAAGTCTACCAGCCCCTACTGAAACCCACTTTAGGCTTTATAGGTGAGCTGCTATTACTAGGGTGGTATATTGAAAGGTCGGCTAGGATAAGACCGGCTAGGCTAAGACTGGTTATATGGCCGATGGGACGGGCGCTGCTGACGGGGGCGGCACTAGGTGGCCAGTTTAAACCTGTAGGTCCGAAGCTTTACCTAGTCTGTGCATATGGGAGGGTTACCTATATGGCTATGCTGCCCTATATATGTAGGTAGGTGCCTTATCTAAGGGAAAGAGGCCGGTGAGAGGTTAAGGGCCGCGATCGGGCATTACTATATGTCTTAGCAATATAGTATATGCGAGTGCCCTAGCTACCTAACCTATATATATGCTTCGAAGAGGGAGAGCAGTAGGAATAAGCGAGCTATCTACTACACGACGAGGATGCGGATATAGCGGCGGTGCTCGGCGTGGCGCGGCGATATATGGCGCGCTATATATAAAGGCCTGATATAATTAGGTATACTAAACGATATCTACCTTGCTGGAAACAGAATATTAGAATCGGTAGTTGCATTAGCCTAGCTATAATAACTATGCCTGTTGGAATCGCTATCGTAAGGTGCCTAATTGGGCATATATTGCGATAGATATGCCGCGCGCCGCTGCGCACGATATGGCCACTTTTGCCCGTTTACCCCCTATGCCTAGTAGGGCACGCGGGCAGCCCGGCCCGACCGCGCCGAGGCATATGACTATAGCATGCGTATAACCGAGGCTATATTGTGTAATTCCTTTCTTTTGCCTCTTTCCTACTTTCTTAGATAGTTATTAGTAAAATAATAGAATACCTTTGCTTCGTGATCAATAGGTATATTATACCACACGCGCGACCCTATATATAAATAGGTACCCCTTAATATGGCACCAATAGTGCCAGTATAGAATGGTTCCTACGTGCGAGGATGCACCGATATATAGTAGCGGAATCGACTCACTATACGTGCTTAGGTTAGGTGGCCGCCTGTCACCTGACTTACAGCAGCCCGCGGTATATATGTGTCACCAATAGGTGCCCCACTAAGGCTTATGGTCCCACTATATAAAACACACATATCGTCGGCTTTATATACATCCCGAATTTAAATATATGCACTAAACCTATGCTTATTAATGCCGACTAGGAGCTAATGCCGCTAACTATAAGCTAATGCCTAGTAGGAGTATTATACATTTATAACCTTATCTCCCTTCTTTTATCGCTTATTATCTTATTAATTATGCTTATATAAATCCTTATTATTAAATGCCTCTGCTTTTATATCCTCTGCCTCTGCTATATTTCCTATTTCTATTTTAGTTGCAACGGACCCTAGAGTGGCTTATATAAAGCCCTCTTCCCGGAAAGCCTATTGACTAGGCCCGAAATAGCCTTATTGCAACGGTTAATACATTAGAATAGCTTATATAAAGCCCTCTTTCCGGACCGATGCCGTATATTTTCAGGTATGGGTCCTTCGATAACTTTAAGTCCGCACTATTATTTTCAATATCTGCTCGTCGTTGTTGCGGATTGATTAGGCCTGAAATAGCCTTATTGCGATGGTTAGTATATTAGAATGGCTTATACAAAGCCCTCTTTCCGGAAAGACGCTATATATTTTCAGGTATGGGTCCTCTGATAACTTTAAGTCCGTAATATTATTTTTAATATCTGCTCGTTGTTGTTGCGGATTAACTAGGCCCGAAATAGCCTTATTGTGATAGTTAGTATGTTAGAATGGCTTATATAAAGCCCTCTTTCCGGAACGACGCTATATATTTTCAGGTATAGGTCTTCCGATAACTTCAAGTCCGTAATATTATTTTCAATATCTGCTTATTGTTATTGCGGATTAACCAGGCCCGAAATAGCCTTATTGCGATAGTTAGTATATTAGAATGGCTTATATAAAGCCCTCTTTCCGGAACGATGCTATATATTTTCAGGTACGGGTCCTCCGATAACTTTAAGTCCGCAAAATTTTTTTTAATATCTGCTCGTTATTATTGCGGATTGACTAGGCCCGAAATAGCCTTATTGCGATGGTTAAGCCATTTTTCTGGAAAGACGATTGACCAGGCCTAAAATAGCCTTATTGCGATGGTTAAGCTATATTTCCGGAAAGCCTTATAGGTTAATACTTTTATAAGAAAGAGTCTTTCGGCTAAAGTTTTTAATTAGAAACTTGTCTTTAAATCGCATTTGCTGCGCTATGGCTATATCTGTAAGCCAGTCTGCCGTTATAATAGGCGGCTCTATATTCCCCTTCTCAGCTATGTCCCTAAAGCGCTACTATATCTGCTGCTCGTCTGGGCTACTGCTGGTAAGCAGGTAGACAGGCTTAGGCTTAGCGAAACCTTCCTCCTCGGCTGTTATAGGCTTGATTGTCGTGCCGCTGCGCGTGCGGTATAGCTTGAATATAGCTCTATTGGCCTTAGTAATTAAGCAGTAGCTCTTAGGTCCGTTACAGATCTTCTCCATATAGTAGGAGTCCTTTATTTAGGGGTAAGTAGATAAGGCGGGTATAATTACTATATTAAATGCCGCTATGATATTTAGTTGAAGGAGCGAGTCTATATATATACTATAGTGGCTGTTTGCTTTAGCCTTTTATATCCTAGGGAGCGGATTCCTTATCGCCTAGTGCTATATCGTAGCCCCTAAAATGCTCTCTTTGTCTATTTGCGGTAAATTAGTAAAGGTATACTAAGTAAGGCCTGCAGCCTATATAGAATTAGCGCTCTTACTTGCTATCTGGCAAGGTGGGCGTAGTAGACGGCCGGATGCAGCGATATAGGCGTGGTCGATCTCGCGTATAAGTAATATTGCTGGTATATTATCTCAAGAGTGGCTAATATGCACTTTAGTTATAGCTCGCAGTATAATAAGAAAGCGTGCTGAATCTCGTATTGGAGTACTAGCTAGCTGCCTGTTTTCATCGAGGTTTATAGAGAACCGTAGTTCTCCTTTATACCTATACTGATTAGTGGTAGTTAGGCATTAGGAAGATTGTAAGGTAAAAGTGGCTAATATGCACTTTAGTTGTGGCTTGCAGTATGACGAGAAAGCGTGCTGAATCTCGTACTGGAGCACCGGCTGGCTGCCTATTTTCATCGAGGTTTATAGAGAACTGCAGTTCTCCTTTATGCCTATACTAATATGGAATGACTATTAGTTGGTTGGTATTTTACTGTTAACTAAGGCGGATAAAAGGTAGAAGGGGGAAGTTAGAGCAGCTAGGTAAAGCCATACTGTATGCTAAGACTAAAGCACGCCTAGCTATATAGTGCATATATAGTGCATAGTCTAGGTAAGCGGGGCAGACGGCTGCTATTAGCTGGCAAGTGATATTGCCCCGTACTATGCGGTTGCGCCACTATAGAAAATTATTGATGCCTAGGGGCTGTGATGTTTATCTTCTTTAGTTGTTATTTTCTTTTACCGTTAATAAGCTAGATAGAATGCCTATAGCCTAGGGGCCGTAATAATTATCTTTTTTAGCTATTATCTTTTTTAGCTATTATCTTCTTCAGCCGTTAATAAGCTAGATGGAATGCCTATAGCCTAGGGATACCTCTATATTGAGTTAGGTGGTGAAAAAAAGAGCTAATGCCGCCAAAAGACCTAAACTTAGGGGCCTAAGTCTTGTTAGCGCTAGGTAGAGCTATTCCCCTTGCTAATTAGTTAACTTTAAGGTCTTTCTCTTTATAACTGCAAATGAAGTTAATGTATTATGACTAAAAGTCGGGTGGTATTTTGCCGCTAAGCTAGAATCTTTTACTAGTTGCGATATTCTTGTGCGTTTTTGCTTGCTATTTGGTAAGGTATATGTAGAAAACGGGCGGGTATAGCGATAGAGGAGTGGCCGATCTAGCGTATAAGTAATAGTGCTAATATATAATTATTAAGAGTTAGCATTTTGCTGCTAATATAGAATCTTTCGCTAGTTGCGATATTCTTAGGTCTTTCTTTCTACAACTGTAAATAAAGTTAATATATCTGGTTCTTATAGTATCGCTTATAGGAATGATATCCTGATGACCTGGAAAAGAGAGCCTAGTGACGATGGCTTATATTCGTATAAACGTGCGAGAAATCCACTAGATTAATCCCTAGTTTTTGCTTATTATGCTAAGTCCCTCCCGATAAGGCTAAGGACTATATAGATAGTCCTACTAGTTAGCTCTAAACGCAGCCGAGTAGGTATTACTAATTCTACTTAGCCTTGTCTATTATTGCTATTTAGGACTAGTTTATTATTATCTTCGTCAATTTATTCAGCAATAAATATTTCCCTATATATATCCTTTACCTCGTTAAAGAACACCTATGCTCTTATTCGCTATATTATAAGGTATGTATAGTAAAAGGCTAGGTATAGCTATATAGGCGATATCGATCTTGCATATAAATAAGATTGCTAATATATTATTTTCTATAGGTTATTAAAAGGCACCCTAATCTCGTCTAGGATGATATAGTAGTGTATAGGCCGATATGTTCCTTATATAGCGATATACGAACTAGTCTTCTCTAGTTTATTAGTCGACTTTTACGCATAGTATAGGAAAAAAACGGTCTAATAGTCTGTATTAGATAAGTCTGGCGTGGGCGAGTCTGAATTAGGGTCCTAGCTAATATAGGAACCGCCCTTAATAAAAAGAGGAACTAAGATTTAGATATATATATTCAGTTATGAAACTATAGGGTTAGTTAAGCTGCCCTTCCAGACTTTATATTTTCTATTTAGTCCCTCGATGGTTTCGTAAAGAGTGCTAGGAGGTGTCTAATTATTGCCGAGTTATTAAGTGCTATTTTTAAAGTCGGAACCTTTTATAAAGGCAACTAGACCTAGTTAGTGTATGCTATATGGCAAAGACGGGGGCAGCCTACTTTTAGGCAGATAGTTTCCCTCTTAAAGTAGAGCATTAATATCTATGGGCTTATTAACGCCAGTCGGCGGTTTTAACTTCTTATTGTAGATGGTTTCTATATATAGTCTCATATTATTTGCTTGGTATTATAATATAATCCTTAAGTCTTTATAACTAAATATCTTTTCGTTATCGCTGAAAATAGCATATATGTTTTGCCGCTAATCTATACTCTTTCGCTAGTCGCGATGTTTTCGTGCGCTTTTACTTGCTATCTAGTAAGGTAGGCGTAGTAGACGGCTGGATATAGCGATATAGGTGTAGTCGATCTCGCGTACGAGTAATATTACTAGTATATTATCTTTTATAGCTTAATTATAGGCACCCCTATCTCGTCCAGGATGATGCCTATATAGCTGCACCCGGCCGTATTCTACTACTATTAGCAATATTACTCGTACGTAAGATCAACTATATGGTAGTAGATAGGCGTTGGCGGTTTCCTGCTAATATAAAATCTTTCGCTAGTAGCGATATTCTTATGCGCTTTTATTTACTATTGTGTAAGGTGGGCGTAGTAGACGGCCGGATGTAGCGATATAGGCGTGGTTAATCTCGCGTATAAGTAATACTGCTTATATATAATGACTAATAATTAGCATTTTGCCGCTAATATAGAATCCTTCGCTGGTAGCGATGTTCTTATGCGCTTTTGCTGCCTATCCTATAAGGTAAGTATAGTAAAAGCCTAGGTGCAGCGATATAGGCGTGGTCGATCTTATGTATAAGTAATATTGCTGATAAATTATTTTCTGCAGCTTATTAATAGGTACCCCTATCTCGTTAAAGATAATATAGTAGTAGATAGGCCGAGCTAATCCTTATATAGGGATATGCGAACTAGCATTTTGCTAGGATAATATAATATTAGACCGGGCGAGCCGTTACTTATATAGCGATGTATAAACTGGCATTTTGCTAGGATAACGATCCTATAGCTTTATATTAGCTAAGTTATTTTTAAGGAATTCTTTATACCTACTTATGATATTACTAACCTTATGAAAATATTTATAGGGCCGAGGTATTGATATAATAATATAGGTATTATAATCTGGCGATAGAGTAGGGAAATTATATCCTAGAGGGAAGAAAGTAAAGGGTAAGAAAGAAGGATAAAAGTAAAGGAAAAAAAGACGGAAAAGAGTAAAAGAAAGGAAAAAAGATAAGAATAAAAGTAAAAGAAAAGAGTAAAGGTAAGGAAGAAGGAAGGGAGTATAAATATAGCGGGTAGTAGATAAAGAGGCTATAAATTAAGCTGGTAAAAAAGAAGGTCGTAAGGTAGTAGTAAATTATAGGAAGTAATAAGCGTACCTAATAGGTATATAGGTATATAGCATATATGGCCGCGTTATAGCAGCGGCTGCTTATATGACCCTAGTACGCACTTATATCTGCGGCATATATACGTAACTGCGGCACGCATATATGACTGCCGCATATATATATATAAAGGCTATATCGTTAGATATAGCGCTATCTGCCCTTTTCCTCCTTTTTCCCGCTTCGCCTAATATAGATAGAAGCCTATTGGGACCTGTAGGTCTAAATAAATAAGTATGCAAGCCCTATAGGACCTATAGGTCTGAATAAATAAGTATGCAAGCCCTATAGGTCCTGCAGGTCTAAATAAATAAGTATGTAAGGCCTATTGGGACCTATAGGTCTGAATAAATAAGTTGCAAGCCCTATTAGGACCTATAGGTCTGAATAAATAAGTATGCAAGCCCTATTGGGACCTATAGGTCTGAATAATATGCATATAAGCCTAAATTATATCCTATAAGGAGGAGAGTAAAGTATAAAAAAAAAGGAAAAGAGTAAAATATAAAAAAAAAGGAAGAGAGTAAAATATAAAAAAAAAGGAAGAGAGTAATATATAAGAAAGAAGGAAGAGAGTAAAATATAAAAAAGAAGGAAGAGAGTAATATATAAGAAAGAAAGAAGAAAGTAAAAATAAAGAAGAAAGAGGAGAATAAAAATAAAAAAGAAAAAAAAGAGTAAAGGTAAAAAAGAAGAAGGAGAGTATTAGTATAAAGGGTAGTATATAAAGAGATTAGGAATAAAGTTAGTAAGGAAGAAGGTTATAAGGTAGTAAATAGTAAGAAGTAAGGTAATAATGCTATTAGAATTATTAATTAGTCGGTTAGTCAGCCAGTTATTTAGCGCATCTAACTAGGTATATAGCATATAAGGCCGCGGTATGGCTACGGCTGCCTATATAACCGTAGCACGCATATATAACTGCGGCATGTATATATAAAAAGGCTATATCGTTAGATGTAGTGCTATCTGCCCTTTTCCTCCTTATTACCGCTTCGCTTAGTATAGATAGAAGCCTATTAGGACCTATAGGTCCGAATAAATAAGTATGCAAGCCTTACTGGGACCTGTAGGTCTGAAGAGGTAGGTATGTAAGCCTTACTGGGACCTGCAGGTCCGAAGAGGTAGGTATGTAAGCCTTACTAGGACCTATAGGTCCGAAGAGATAAGTAATATAAAGGGAAATAATAAACGAATAAAGAAGATATATCTTACTTCTACTAAATCAATAGTATAGTTGGGACCTATAGGTCTAAAGTGGTTTATTTGATGTGCACGCCTTTAGGGTAATATTATATATACTAATAGCGCGTCTGCCTGTGTTTAGAGTAAGGTTACGTGTATTGCTTGCGCGCCTTTTGCTGTATGCCCTGCATGCCTTTAGAGTGAGGTTATATGTATTGCTTGCGCGCCTTTTGCTGTATGCACTATATGCCTTTAGAGTGAGGTCATATGTATTGCTTGCGCGCCTTTTGCTGTATGCACTATATGCCTTTAGAGTGAGGTCACGTGTATTGCTTACACGCCTTTTGCTGTATGCCCTGCATGCCTTTAGAGTGAGGTCACGTGTATTACTTGCGCGCCTTTTGCTATATGCACTACATGCCTTTAGAGTGAGGTTATATATATTGCTTGCGCGCCTTTTGCCGAATCCCCTGCCAGCCTTTATAGTAAGGTGATCACGTATATTGCTTGCGTGCCTTTAGGATACTTTATATGCACGCGAATTTTATAGTGCATAATATATAGTGATACTTTAGTCAAATGTTTGCCCCTTACTTATAGAGCGGTACTTTATGTACACGCGAAATTTAGTGCATACAAGCATATACTGAGTCGATTTAATATTTAATAGGTATATAGGTATAATACCCCTATCGCCAGAGGATTTTCTAGATTTGGCTTAAAAAAATAACGATAGTCGGATACTTTACGTGTACGCGAGTTTAATAGTGTATAGTATATAGTGATACTTTACTCAACTGGTTGCCCTAGGGAGCAAATAGTTGCCCCTTATTATAGAGTGGTACTTTATATGCACGCGAAATTTAGCGCATATAAGCATATACTGAGTCGATTTAATATTTGGTAGGTACGTAGGTATAACACCCCTTTCGCCAGAGGATTTTCTAGATTTGGCTTAAAAAAACAACGACAGTCGGATACTTTACGTATACGCGAGTTTAATAGTGTATAGTATATAGTGATACTTTACTCAACTGGTTGCCCCAGGGAGCAAATGGTTGCCCCTTATTGTAGAGCGGTACTTTATATGTATGCGAAATTTAGCGCATATAAGTATATACTGAGTCGATTTAATATTTGGTAGGTACGTAGGTACAATACCCCTATTGCTAGAGGATTTTCTAGATTTAGCTTAAAAAAATAACGACAGTCGGATACTTTACGTACACGCGAGTTTAATAGTGTATAGTATATAGTGATACTTTATTTAATTGGTTGCCTTAGGGAGCAAATGGTTGCCCCTTATTATAGAGTGGTACTTTATATGCATGCGAAATTTAGCGCATATAAGTATATACTGAGTCGATTTAATATTTAGTAGGTACGTAGGTATAACACCCCTATCGCTAGATGATTTTCCAGATTTGGCTTAAAAAAATAACGATAGTCGGATATTTTATATATACGCGAGTTTAATAGTATATAGTATATAGTGATACTTTACTCAACTGGTTGCCTTAGGGAGCAAATAGTTGCCCCTTATTATAGAGCGGTACTTTATATGCATGCGAAATTTAGCGTATATAAGTATATACTAAGTCGATTTAATATTTGGTAGGTACGTAGGTATAACACCCCTATCGCCAGATGATTTTCCAGATTTGGCTTCAAAAAATAACGATAGTCGGATACTTTACGTATACGCGAGTTTAATAGTGCATAGTATATAGTAATACTTTAGTCAAATAGTCACTTAAAGAGCGGTACTTTATATATATATAGATTTTGCGTGCCTCTATAAGTATTTGCCTAGGGAAATGGTTGCCCCTTAATTATAGAGCGGTACTTTATATGCACGCGAAAATTTGCGTGCCTTTATATATACCAATAGTTGCCTAGGCAAATGGTTACCTAGTGAAATAGTTGCCTAGGTAAATAGTTTTTTAGGTAAATAGTTGCCTAGGCAAATAGTTGCCCCTCATTTATAGAGTGGTACTTTATATACATGCGAATTTTGCATGGCTCTATATATACTAATACCTTATACGAACGGTTGCCCCTTATTTATAGAGCGGTACTTTATATGCACGCGAATTTTGCGTGGCTCTCTATATATAAGTACTTTATGCGAATGGTTGCCACTTAGAGCAGAGCAACTAATTGCCCCTTAATTATAGAGTGGTACTTTGCGTACACGCAAAAATTTGCGCGCCTCTTAATATACTAGTACTTTATGCGACTGGTTGCCCCTCACTTATCTAAATTAAGCCAGGAAATTTTTTTTTTAGTAGAGCGGTACTTTGCATGCATACGAAAATTTACGCGCATCTGTATATACCGAACCTGCGACCCACTGGCCTGACCCTGCCCCCAGAAGGGACTCTAATCTGGCGGGGAAATAGTGTTATAAAGAGGACAAAAAGGAAGAAGGGCAGGATACGCTAAGGCTTGCTTATATAAAAGAAGAAAAGAGAGAAAAAGGCAGGGCAAATAGTAGGATAAGAAAAAAAGAGTGTGAGTTATAATAAAGGGGAAAGAAAGGAAGAAGGGAGGGAGAAGTTAAGGCTTTATATAGGAGAAAGAAATTAAGGGAATAGGAGTAAAGGTAAAGGGAAAGTAAAGGCAAGAAGGCAAAAGGAAGGTAAAGGGAAAGTAAAGGCAGGAAATACATCAATTCTCTGCTTTAATAGGCCTCGCTTCTACTGCTAAATAGGCGAATACATACGATAAGGTTAGGTGCATAGCTGTAAATCGCGGGTGGTTTTGGTTCGGACCTGTAAGTCTGAGCCGGTTCTTTTGCTTACCTACTTCATCGCTATTCTATTATACTTTATTGTCTACGATATATAGATCTTATAAAATAGTAATAGTACCTTCTCTACAGACTGTAGTAATAAGCAATACTCTAATAGTATCTCTATACTACTAACTAATTAGAAGGGATAAAAAGGGTAAGAGTAGATATAAAGGCGAGATATAGGGCTATAGCGCCATAGGTTCTATAGAAAGTATTTATAATGCTACGCGCCATGTACTATTATAAGGTGCTATCTGCTGCGATGCCCCCCTCTGTATTCTGGCAGCTTGGAATAAAGCTGGCAAGCTTCACCGTTAGGGAGGTTGGTATATAGGTCTTTATAGAGTAGGTGGTCGTAGAGACTATATGTATCGGTAGGCGTTCTCTACGTTACTAGAAGACTCTGACTACCGTGCCCCCCCGGTTAAGTCGTAATGATTGATGTGTCTTGTTCTTATGTACGATGATGAACTACCATATAGAGCCTACTGGGGAAGAGGGAGAAGAGGATCATCGGGTCGGAATCATATTGGACCGAGGTCTCGGATTAACCTAGGTTTCTAATATCTAATACCCCCCTCCCTATTAGAATATAGTTAGGCACGTGGGCTAGGCCGCGCTGCTTATATAGTAGTCATTATGGTATGTATATGCAACCTTAGTAGGTTGGGGGGCGACGCTATAGTGCGATTATACGGCCCGGTTGGGACCTATAGGTCTGAACTACCCTACCGCCCGTATAGCTTATCGTATTATGGCGTATATATATAGTGATATACTCTCAATTCGTGGTTAGCTATATAGGTATGCATCTATCTATGCTGTGTGTTTGCGTCCAATGTAATACTATGCCAAGTAAAAATATATCCCCCTATAGTCGTTTAATAAAACGTAAAGCAAAATGCCTGCGAATGCACCTAAGTTGTATGCCGAGCAATATAGCCCCCCCCCCCTGGTATTAGCTAAAAACGAAAAAAATAAAATAAAACGCCACCTTATATTTCCTATTAGTGGTTAATAAAAATAAAAAAAGCAAATCACCTCTTACTGCCGCGCGCCTAGCGGCGTATATTCGTGTTATTAATACTTATGAGTTAAATTATACTCTTATGATATAATATCATCTTCGAAGTAGAATTTATCTTTAAAATAGCTATTGCCACGGTTATTGTATGCAGTATCTTTTGCGTTACCGTTGTTATAGGCGCTAGAATAGGTGCTGGTGCCCATTTTTATAAATTCCTAATCCTTATCTATGTTGTAGAGTATGCTATTAGTGGGTGAGGGGGGGGGGGATGCGATGCTGCTAGTACGGGAAGAAGTAATACTACTAGGGGGGGGAGGGATATAGCAGATTGATTATATAGGGTATGGTCGGCTAAAGCACTCCTGATGTTATTAGTAAAGAGACTCGGCGATATCCCTTTTAAAGTCCCAATAGGCTAGACAGGGACGGTATATAGAAGGGTTTATAATATGCAAAAAATGCTTTTAGTATATAGCCTTTTTGAATTCTATCGCCTCGATATATAGCGTTTATAGGCGTCTTTCGGCTATTACGAAGTATCGGAGGAATATAGCCACTATAGACTGGAATACCGGTATTATCGTTATTATTAATATTTCGTTAGCGCTAGGCAGGCAGGCGGCGGCACTATCGACTAGCTTCTAAAGGCTAGTTCTATTATATATTATGTCGAGGAGCGTAAGGTATTTACCGGCTAATATCTCCTAGCGTATAATTAATTTACTCTTTCTGAGGTAGTGGCAGCTATAAAGTAAATACTAATCGCAGGAGCTACCGTCTTATATACTGGTGCAGTATAGGAACCTGGAGATGAATCCATCGCATACGCAGTTATAGTATGGCTGCGTAGGCGATACTTACACGAGAGTATCCTGGTCTTCTATTCGGATGGTTTTATCGGTAAGCCTATCGGGCAGATAGGTTTAAGCGTCTAGTCTACTAGTGATCCTCCTATAGGTTAACGCATAAAGGTTTGTAAACAGCTTATCGAATGCGCTAAATAATGCCGTAGGGATAATTAACTCTTTCTTTATGCCGTATTTTATAGTATCTATAGCTAAGGTAGGTTAAGCCATTATATCTATCTTAGTTGTCGGTATAAAAAAGAAGAAAGGAGGGATAAAAGGGGAAGAAAAAAGAAAGGAAGGAAGAAAGAAAAAAAACGAATTTATAGGAAAAAAAAAAAAAAAAAGTGGGTATTAGGATGAAATATAGTCAGATCGTATATATATAATTCTCTATTATCTATAATAAGAGTAAACAAGCTACGATAGTAGTTCCTATATGATTCCGTAGTAACTTAAGAGTATTAGGTAAGTCGGCATACCGAATTATAAGGCATACCCCGCTTTTCCCCGCACTAGGAGTTGCTAGCCCTACTGCAGGACCTATAGTAGTAGAGCCGCACCAGTAGAGCTGTATTACTATGCCTATTAGTATATAGGCTATCTTATTAGGGCTCGCGCGTTATCCTCTACCTATTACTTATACACTCTAGTGCTTATAACTTCTATATGTATGGTAGTCTGAGGGGCCGGTTGGGACCTATAGGTCCGAATAGGTCTGCGCTAGTATATGCTGGCCTATGCCGAAGGTTACCGCAGTCGTGGGCCGATACAAGCCATATATTATAGTGCGTCTATAGTAGATTCCATGATATGGGTTATATTGGGATCTGGTGGCCTATGTGGCCGGTTAGGACCTGTAGGTCTGAATAGGTCTGCGCTAGTATATGCTGGCCTATGCCGAAGGTTACCGCAGTCGTGGGCCGACATAAGCCATATATTATGGTGCGTCTATAGTAGATTCCATAATATAGGTTGTGTTGGGATCTGGTGGCCTACGTGGCCGGTTGGGACTTATAGGTCCGAATAGGTCTGTGCTAGTATATGCTAGCCTATGCCGAAGGTTACCGCGGTCGTGGGCTGATATAAGCTATATATTATAGTGCGTCTATAGTAGATTCTATGATATGGGCTGTATTAGGACCCGGTAGCATATATAGCCGGTTGGGACCTATAGGTCCGAATAGGCCTAGGCGAGCCTATATACAAGGAGCATACGGTTATTCGCGAATATAGGAACCCTATACGGTAGTATAGTGTCTCCGTAGTGTATTGCTTGCTTTAGGCTGTATTAGTATATGCGATACTGGGAGGCTGGTTCGGACGTATAGGTCTAGATAGGCCTATACTAGCCTATATATTAGGGAACCTTCGCTTGGTTAGTCTGTAGAGGCAGCTATAAGGGAGGAGTGGTTAGTCGGGGATAGGCGGCAGGCTTTATCCCCTCTTACGATAACTCTAAGGCCAAGTCTACTAGCCCCTACTGAAACCCACTTTAGGCTTTATAGGTGAGCTGCTATTACTAGGGTGGTATATTAAAAGGTCGGCTAGGATAAGACCGGCTAGGCTAAGACTAGTTATATGGCCGATGGGACGGGCGCTACTAATGGGGGCGGCACTAGGTGGCTAGTTTAAACCTGCAGGTCTGAAGCTTCACCTAGTCTGTGCATATGGGAGGGTTACCTGTATGGCTATGCTGCCCTACGTATGTAGGTAGGTGCTTTATCTAAGGGAAAGAGGCCGGTAAAAGGTTAAAGGCCGCGATCGGGCATTACCATATGTCTCAGCAATATGGTATATGCGAGTGCCCTAGCTACCTAACCTATATATATGCTTCGAAGAGGGAGAGTAGTAGGAATAAGCGAGCTATCTACTGCACGATGAGGATGCGGATATAGCGGTAGTGCTCGGCGTGGCGCGGCGATATATGGCGCGCTATATATAAAGGCCTGATATAATTAGGTATACTAAACGATATCTATTTTGCTGGAAATAGAATATTAGAATCGGTAGTTATATTAGCCTAGCTATAATAACTGTGCCTATTAGAATCGCTATCGTAAGGTGCTTAATTGGGCATATACTGCGATAGATATGCCGCGCGCTGCTGCGCACGATATGGCCACTTTTGCCCGTTTACCCCCTATGCCTAGTAGGGCACGCGGGCAGCCCGGCCTAACCGCGCCGAGGTATGTGACTATAGTACGCGCATAACCGAGGCTATATTGTGTAATTCCTCTCTTTTGCCTTTTTCCTACTTTCTTAGATAGTTATTAGCAAAATAATAGAATACCTTTGCTTTATAATTAATGGGTATATTATACCATACGCGCGACCCTATATATAAATAGGTACCCCTTAATATGGCACCAATAGTGCTAGTATAGAATAGTTCCTACGTGCGAGGATGCACCGATATATAGTGGCGGAATCGACTCGCTGCATGTGCTTGGGTTAGGTGGCCGCCTGTCACCTGACTTATAGCAGCCTGCGGTATGTATGTGTTACTAATAGGTGCCCTACTAAGGCTTATAGTCCCACCATATAAAACATACATATCGTCGGCTTTATATACATCCCGAATTTAAATATATGCACTAAACCTATGCTTATTAATGCCGACTAGGAGCTAATGCCGCTAACTATAAGCTAATGCCTAGTAGGAGTATTATATATTTATAACCTTATCTCCCTTCTTTTATCGCTTATTATCTTATTAATTATGCTTATATAAATCCTTATTATTAAATGCCTCTGCTTTTATATCCTCTGCCTCTGCTATATTTCCTATTTCTATTTTAGTTGCAACGGACCCTAGAGTGGCTTATATAAAGCCCTCTTCCCGGAAAGCCTATTGACCAGGCCCGAAATAGCCTTATTGCAATGGTTAATACGTTAGAATAGCTTATATAAAGCCCTCTTTCCAGACCGATGCCGTATATTTTCAGGTATAGGTCCTTCGATAACTTTAAGTCCGTACTATTATTTTTAATATCTGCTCGTCGTTATTGCGGATTAACTAGGCCCGAAATAGCCTTATTGCGATGGTTAGTATATTAGAATGGCTTATATAAAGCCCTCTTTCCGGAAAGACGCTATATATTTTTAGGTACGGGTCCTCCGACAACTTTAAGTCCGCAATATTATTTTCAATATCTGCTCGTCGTTATTGCGGATTAACTAGGCCCGAAATAGCCTTATTGTGATGGTTAGTATATTAGAATGGCTTATATAAAGCCCTCTTTCCGGAACGACGCTATATATTTTCAGGTATAGGTCCTCCGATAACTTTAAGTCTGCAATATTATTTTCAATATCTGCTCATCGTTATTGCGGATTAACCAGGCCCGAAATAGCCTTATTGCGATAGTCAGTATATTAGAATGGCTTATATAAAGCCCTTTTTCCGGAACGATGCTATATATTTTTAGGTATGGGTCCTCTGATAACTTTAAGTCCGCAAAATTTTTTTCAATATCTGCTCGTCATTATTACGGATTAACTAGGCCCGAAATAGCCTTATTGCGACGGTTAAGCCATCTTTCCGGAAAGACGATTGACTAGGCCTAAAATAGCCTTGTTGCGATGGTCAAGCTATGTTTCCGGAAAGCCTTATAGGTTAATACTTTTATAAGAAAGAGTCTTTCGGCTAAAGTTTTTAATTAGAAACTTGTCTTTAAATCGCATTTGCTGCGCTATAGCTACGTCTGTAAGCTAGTCTGCCGCTATAATAGGCGGCTCTATATTCCCCTTCTTAGCTATATCCCTAAAGCGCTATTATATCTACTGCTCGTCTGGGCTGCTGCTAGTAAGCAGGTAGATAGGCTTAGGCTTAGCGAAACCTTCCTCTTTGGCTGTTATAGGCTTAATTGTCGTGCCGCTACGCGTGCGGTATAGCTTGAATATAGCTCCGTTGGCCTTAGTAATTAAGCGGTAGCTTTTAGGTCTGTTGCGGATCTTCTCCATATAGTAGGAGTCCTTTATTTAGGGGTAAGTAGATAAGGCGGGTATAATCACTATATTAAATGCCGCTATGATATTTAGTTAAAGGAGCGAGTCTATATATATGCTATAGTGGCCGTTTGCTTTAGCCTTTTGTATCCTAGGGAGCGGATTCCTTATCGCCTAGCGTTATATTGTAGCCCCTAGAATGCTCTCTTTGTTTATTTGCGGTAAATTAGTAAAGGTATACTAAGTAAGGCCTGCAGCCTATATAGAATTAGCGCTCTTGCTTGCTATCTGGTAAGGTGGGCATAGTAGACGGCTGGATGCAGCGATATAGGCGTAGTCGATCTCGTGTATAAGTAATATTGCTGGTATATTATCTTAAGAGTGGCTAATGTGCACTTTAGTTATGGCTTGTAGTGTAATAAGAAAGCGTGCTGAATCTCGTACTAGAGTACTAGCTAGCTGCCTGTTTTCATCGAGGTTTATAGAGAACTGTAGTTCTCCTTTATACCTATACTAATTAGTGGTAGTTAGGCATTAGGAAGATTGTAAGGTAAGAGTGGCTAATATGCACTTTAGTTGTGGCTCGCAGTATGACGAGAAAGCGTGCTAAATCTCGTACCGGAGCACCGGCTGGCTGCCTATTTTCATCGAGGTTTATAGAGAACCGTAGTTCTCCTTTATGCCTATACTAATATAGAATAACTATTAGTTGGTTGGTATTTTACTGCTAACTAAGGCGGATAAGAGGTAGAAGGGGGAAGTTAGAGTAGCTAGGTAAAGCTATACTGTGTGCTAAGACTGAAGCACGCCTAGCTATATAGTGCATATATAGTGTATAGTCTAGGTGAGCGGGGCAGACGGCTGCTATTAGCTGGCAAGTAATATTGCCCCGCACTATATAATTATGCCACTATAGAAAATTGTTGATGCCTAAGGGCCGTGATGTTTATCTTCTTTAGTTGTTATTTTCTTCTGCCGTTAATAAGCTAGATAGAATGCCTATAGCCTAGGGGCCGTAATAATTATCTTTTTTAGCTATTATCTTCTTTAGCTATTATCTTCTTTAGCCGTTAATAAGCTAGATGGAATGCCTATAGCCTAGGGATACCTCTATATTGAGTTAGGTGGTGAAAAAAAGAGCCGATGCCGCTAAAGGACCTAAACTTAGGGGCCTAAGTCTTATTAGCGCTAGGTAGAGCTATTCCCCTCGCTAATTAGTCAACTCTAAGGTCTTTCTCTCTATAACCGCAAACGAAGTTAATATATTATAACTAAAAGTCGGGTGGCATTTTGCCGCTAAGCTAGAATCCTTTACTAGTTGCGATATTCTTATGCGCTTTTGCTTGCTATTTGGCAAGGTATGTGTAGAAAACGGGCGGGTATAGCGATAAAGGAGTGGCCGATCTAGCGTATAAGTAATAGTGCTGATATATAATTATTAAGAGTTGGCATTTTGCCGCTAATGTGGAATCTTTTACTAGTTGCGATATTCTTAGGTCTTTCTCTCTGCAACCGTAAATAAAGTTAATGCATCTGGTTCTTATGGTGTCGCTTATAGGAATGATATCTTAATGACCTGGAAAAGAGAGCCTGGTGACGATAGCTTATATTCGTATAAACGTGCGAGAAATCTACTAGATTAATCCCTAGTTTTTGCTTATTATGCTAAGTCCCTCCCGATAAGGCTGAGGACTATATAAATAGTCCTACTAGTTAGCTCTAAATGCAGCCGAGTAGGTATTGCTAATTCTACTTGGCCTCGTCTATTATTACTATCTGGGACTAGTTTATTATTATCTTCGTTAATTTATTTAGCAATAAATATTTCCCTATATATATCCTTTACCTCGTTAAAGAACACCTGTGCTCTTATTCGCTATATTATAAGGTACGTATAGTAAAAGGCCGGGTATAGCTATATAGGCGATATCGATCTTGCGTATAAATAAGATTGCTAATATATTATTTTCTATAGGTTATTAAAAGGCACCCTAATCTTGTTTAGGATGATATAGTAGTGCATAGGCCGATGTGTTCCTTATATAGCGATATGCGAACTAGTCTTCTCTGGTTTATTAGTCGACTTTTACGTATAATATAAGAAAAAAACGGTCTAATGGTCTATATCGGATAAGTCTAGCGTAGGCGAGTCTGAATTAGGGTCCTAGCTAATATAGGAACCGCCCTCGATAAAAAGAGGAACTAAGATTTGGATATATATATTTAGCTATAAAACTGCAGGGTTAGCTAAGCTGCCCTTCCAGACTTTATATTTTCTATTTAGTCCCTCGATGGTTTCGTAAAGAGTGCCAAGAGGTATCTAGTTATCGCCAAGTTGTTGAGTGCTATTTTTAAAGTCGGAACCTTTTATAAAGGCAATTAGACCTAGTTAGCGTATGCTATATGGCAAAGATGGGGGCAGCCTACTTTTAGGCAGATAGTTTCCCTCTTAAAGTAGAGCATTAATATCCGTGGGCTTATTAACGCTAATCGGCGGTTTTAACTTCTTATTATAGATGGTTTCTATATATAGTCTCATATTATTTGCTTGGTATTGCAATATAATCCTTAAGTCTTTATAACTAAATATCTTTTCGTTATCGCCGAAAATGGCATATATATTTTGCCGCCAATTTATACTCTTTCGCTGGTCGCGATGTTTTCGTGCGCTTTTACTTACTATCTAGTAAGGTAGGCGTAGTAGACGGCCGGATATAGCGATATAGGTATAGTCGATCTTGCGTACGAGTAATATTACTGGTATATTATCTTTTATAGCTTAATTATAGGCACCCCTATCTCGTCTAAGATAATGCCTATATGGCTGCACCCGGCTGTATTCTACTACTATTAGCAATATTACTCGTACGTAAGATCAACTATATGGTAGTGGATAGGCGTTAGCGGTTTCCTGCTAATGTAAAATCTTTCGCTAGTAGCGATATTCTTATGCGCTTTTACTTACTATTGTGTAAGGTGGGCGTAGTAGACGGCCGGATATAGCGATATAGGCGTAGTTAATCTCGCGTACGAGTAATACTGCTTATGTATGATGACTAATAATTAGCATTTTGCCGCTAATATAGAATCCTTCGCTAGTAGCGATATTCTTATACGCTTTTGCTGCCTATCCTATAAGGTAAGTATAGTAAAAGCCTGGGTGCAGCAATATAGGCGTAATCGATCTTACGTATGAGTAATATTGCTGATAAATTATTTTCTGCAGCTTATTGATAGGTACCCCTATCTCATCAAAGATAATATAGTAGTGGATAGGCTGAGCTAATCCTTATATAGGGATATGCGAACTGGCATTTTGCTAAGATAATATAATATTAGACCGGGCGAGCCGTTATTTGTATGGCGATGTATAAACTAGCATTTTGCCAGGATAACGATCCTATAGCTTTATATTAGCTAAGTTATTTTTAAGGAATTCTTTATACCCACTTATGATATTACTAACCTTATGAAAATATTTATGGGGCTGAGGTATTGATATAATAATATAGGTATTATAATCTAGCGATAGAGTAGGGAAATTATATCCTAGAGGGAAGAAAGTAGAGGGTAAGAAAGAAGGATAAGAGTAAAGGAAAGGAAGATAGAAAAAAGTAAAAGAAAGGAAGAAGGATAAGAGTAAAAGTAAAAAAAAAGAGTAAAGGTAAGGAAGAAGGAAGGGAGTATAAGTATAGCAGGTAGTAGATAAAGAGGCTATAAATTAAGTTAATAAAAAAGAAGGTCGTAAGGTAATAGTAAATTATAGGAAGTAATAAGCATACCTAATAGGTATATAGGTATATGGCATATATGGCCGCGTTATGGCAGCGGCTGCTTATGTGACCCTAGTACGCACTTATATCTGCGGCATATATACGTAACTGCGGCATACATATATAACTGCCGCATATATATATATAAAGGCTATATCGTTAGATATAGTGCTATCTGCCCTTTTCCTCCTTTTTCCCGCTTCGCCTAGTATAGATAGAAGCCTATTGGGACCTATAGGTCTGAATAAATAAGCATGCAAGCCCTATAGGACCTATAGGTCTGAATAAATAAGCATATAAGCCCTATAGGTCCTGCAGGTCTAAATAAATAAGTATGCAAGGCCTGTTGGGACCTATAGGTCTGAATAAATAAGTTGTAAGCCTTATTGGGACCTATAGGTCTGAATAAATAAGTATGCAAGCCCTATTGGGACCTATAGGTCTGAATAATATATATATAAGCCTAAATTATATCCTATAAGAAAGAGAGTAAAGTATAAGAAAAAAAGAAGAGAGTAAAGTATAAGAAAGAAGGAAGAGAGTAAAGTATAAGAAAGAAGGAAGAGAGTAATATATAAAAAAGAAGGAAGAAAGTAAAATATAAAAAAGAAGGAAGAGAATAATATATAAGAAAGAAGGAAGAAAGTAAAAGTAAAAAAGAAAGAAGAGAATAAAAATAAGAAAGAAAAAAGAGAGTAAGGATAAGGAAGAAGAAGGAGAGTATTAATATAAAGGGTAGTACATAAAGAGATTAGGAATAAAGTTAGTAAGGAAGAAGGTCATAAGGTAGTAAATAGTAAGAAGTAAGGTAATAACGCTATTAGAATTATTAGTTAGTCGGTTAG
Source organism: Ustilaginoidea virens (assembly GCF_000687475.1). Classification (NCBI taxonomy): domain Eukaryota; kingdom Fungi; phylum Ascomycota; class Sordariomycetes; order Hypocreales; family Clavicipitaceae; genus Ustilaginoidea; species Ustilaginoidea virens. The sequence goes on along the minus strand of NC_057317.1, from coordinate 6,737,144 downwards.
TTAGCCAGTTATTTAGCGCATCTAACTAGGTATATAGCATATAAGGCCGCGGTATGGCTATGGCTGCCTATATGACCGTAGCATACATATATAACTGCGGCACGTATATATAAAAAGGCTATATCGTTAGATATAGTGCTATCTGCCCTTTTCCTCCTTATTACTGCTTCGCTTAGTATAGATAGAAGCCTATTGGGACCTGTAGGTCCGAATAAATAAGTATGCAAGCCTTACTAGGACCTATAGGTCTAAAGAGGTAGGTATATAAGCCTTACTGGGACCTGTAGGTCCGAAGAGGTAGGTATGTAAGCCTTACTAGGACCTATAGGTCCGAAGAGATAAGTAATATAAAGGGAAATAATAAACGAATAAAGAAGATATATCTTACTTCTACTAAATCAATAGTATAGTTAGGACCTATAGGTCTGAAGTGGTTTATTTAATATACACGCCTTTAGGGTAATATTATATATACTAATAGCGCGTCTGCCTGTGTTTAGAGTAAGGTCACGTGTATTGCTTACGCGCCTTTTGCTGTATGCCCTGCATGCCTTTAGAGTAAGGTCATATATATTGCTTACGCGCCTTTTGCTGTATGCACTATATGCCTTTAGAGTGAGGTCATATGTATTGCTTGCGCGCCTTTTGCTGTATATACTGTATGCCTTTAGAGTGAGGTTACGTGTATTACTTGCATGCCTTTTACTGTATGCCCTGCATGCCTTTAGAGTGAGGTCATATGTATTGCTTGCGCGCCTTTTGCTGTATGTACTGTATGCCTTTAGAGTGAGGTTATGTGTATTGCTTGCGCGCCTTTTGCCGAATCCCCTGCCAGCCTTTACAGTAAGGTGATCACGTATATTGCTTACGCGCCTTTAGGATACTTTATATGCACGCGAATTTTATAGTGCATAATATATAGTGATACTTTAGTCAAATGTTTGCCCCTTACTTATAGAGCGGTACTTTATGTGCACGCGAAATTTAGTGCATACGAGCATATACTGAGTCGATTTAATATTTAGTAGGTACGTAGGTATAATACCCCTATCGCCAGAGGATTTTCTAGATTTAGCTTAAAAAAATAACGACAGTCGGATACTTTACGTGCACGCAAGTTTAATAGTATATAGTATATAGTGATACTTTACTCAACTAGTTGCCCTAGGGAGCAAATGGTTGCCCCTTATTGTAGAGTGGTACTTTATATACACGCGAAATTTAGCGCATATAAGCATATACTAAGTCGATTTAATATTTAGTAGGTATATAGGTATAACACCCCTATCGCCAGAGGATTTTCCAGATTTAGCTTAAAAAAACAATAACAGTCGGATATTTTACGTGCACGCGAGTTTAATAGTGCATAGTATATAGTAATACTTTACTCAACTGGTTGCCCCAGGGAGCAAATAGTTGCCCTTTATTGTAAAGCGGTACTTTATATATATACGAAATTTAGCGCATATAAGCATATACTGAGTCGATTTAATATTTAGTAGGTATGTAGGTATAATACCCCTGTTGCTAGAGGATTTTCCAGATTTAGCTTAAAAAAATAACGACAGTCGAATACTTTACGTGCACGCGAGTTTAATAGTATATAGTATGTAGTAATACTTTATTTAATTGGTTGCCCTAGGGAGCAAATAGTTGCCCCTTATTATAGAGCGGTACTTTATATGCACGCGAAATTTAGCGCATATAAGTATGTACTGAGTCGATTTAATATTTAGTAGGTATATAGGTACAACACCCCTATCGCTAGATGATTTTCCAGATTTGGCTTAAAAAAATAACGACAGTCGGATATTTTATATATACGCGAGTTTAATAGTATATAGTATATAGTAATACTTTACTTAATTGGTTGCCTTAGGGAGCAAATGGTTGCCCCTTATTATAGAGCGGTACTTTATATGCACGCGAAATTTAGCGTATATGAGTATATACTGAGTCGATTTAATATTTGGTAGGTATATAGGTATAACACCCCTATCGCCAGATGATTTTCTAGATTTAGCTTCAAAAAATAACGATAGTCGGATACTTTACGTGCACGCGAGTTTAATAGTGCATAGTATATAGTAATACTTTAGTCAAATAGTCACTTAAAGAGCGGTACTTTATATGCATATAGATTTTGCGTGCCTCTATAAGTATTTGCCTAGGGAAATAGTTGCCCCTTAATTATAGAGCGGTACTTTATATGCACGCAAAAATTTACATGCCTTTATATATACCAATGGTTGCCTAGGCAAATGGTTACCTAGTGAAATGGTTGCCTAGGTAAATAGTTTTTTAGGTAAATAGTTGCTTAGGCAAATAGTTGCCCCTTATTTGTAGAGTGGTACTTTATATATACGCGAATTTTGCGTGGCTCTATATGTACTAGTACCTTATACGAACGGTTGCCCCTTATTTATAGAGCGGTACTTTATGTGCATGCGAATTTTGCGTGGCTCTTTATGTATAAGTACTTTATGCGAATGGTTGCTACTTAGAGCAGAGCAACTAGTTGCCCCTCAATTGTAGAGTAGTACTTTGCGTGCATGCAAAAATTTGCGCGCCTCTTAATATACTGGTACTCTATGCGATTGGTTGCCCCTCACTTGTCTGAATTAAGCCAGGAAATTTTTTTTTTAGTGGAGCGGTACTTTGCGTGTATGCGAAAATTTGCGCGCATCTGCATGTACCGAACCTGCGACCCACTGGCCTGACCCTGCCCCCAGAAGGGACTCTGATCTCCGGCTGCGGCTCTAGCTCTAATAGTAGCTCTAGGATACTTATATAGGTAAATATATTAGGTTTCTAAAGGGTTAATATAGGGTTAATATAAGGTTAATATAGGATTTTTATAGGGTTAATATAAGGTTACTATAAAGTTAATCTAGGGTTTATATAGGGTTTCTATAGGGTTATTATTAAGTTATTATAGGGTTAATATAGGGTTACTAAAGGGTTAATATATAGGGTTTCTATAGGGTTTTTATAGGATTAAAATAGGGTTTCTAAAGGGTTAATATAGGGTTAGGATAGGGTTAGAATAGGGTTTATATATTATATTAAAATTAATTATTATTATCTATTTTATTATTTTTTAGATATCTATTGCTAATAATCCTTATATATTGCTATATTATTAGATTAAAAAAGGTATTAAGTATTTAGTATTTATATTTATATAATAGCTATTAATTAAGTTAAGTATTTAGTACTTATATATATTCCCTTATGTATAAATATATAGTATATTATAAATTAATTATACTATTTTATTATTATAAATTTTAATATACTATAAATGCATATTTCGCTATATATCTATAATATTATATTAAAATTATAATATTTATATTAGATTAATCTTACTAGGGATATTTTATATTAAACTATTATATATTTAAATCTTTAGATATTCCTACCTAAATAATAAAAAGAAAAGTAAAGAAATATATATATATATAAGTAAATATTAGATTATTTTTATGCTTTAATCTTATATCTTATCTATATTATTACTTTATAGCGATTTTATTATTTTACTACTTTTATCTTTTATATACTATATTATTTTAATATACGAAAACTATTTAATAATTATAAGTATAGTTTATATTTAGTAAATTACTTTATTTTATTTATTTTATTTTATTGATTTCTTTTAGACTATTATTTATATATATTTATTACTAGCTATATACTAATAAATTATTAATTAGTCTAATAAATTACTAATTACTTTTCTTTTTTATTATATAAATAAATAGCTATATACTAACTTTAGCTAGCTATATATAGCTATACTTTAGTTGCAAAAGTATAATTATATATTTTATATAATATTAATTTTTTTTACTACTATATTTCTTATACCTTTATACTAATACTATTATTAAGACTATATAATCGCATAATAAATAGTATATAAATCTATATAATTATATATTTTTATATTATAATTCTATTGCTTTATTTTAACTTTTGCTATATACTAGGTATACTAACTGCTTATTTATATACCTTTTATTATATTATTACTATTTTATTAAATAATTTTCTATAATTAAATATTCTTTTTAATAAAGAAATTACCTTTATGCAAAAGTTCTATTAGGGTATTTATACTACTATATAAATTACTAATATAAAATATAGTTTAAAAGAATATAATAATACTAATATATTTACTTATGCGAAATATTTTTTCTAATTTAAAAAGGTAGTAAATAATTTTTAATTATTAAAGCTAAAATACTATAAATATAGTATATTATAATTAGATTAATTAGATTAACTATTTAGATTAATTACTTTTGCCTAAAATTATTTACTTAAGATTATTTAGCCTTTTAGATTTATTTAGATTTTTTATTCTATTAGATTTTCTTTAATTAAGGCTAAATTATTATTCTTTCCTATTATTATTCTTTTTTATTTATTTTACCTATTTTATCTATTTTATTTATCTTACTTTTCTACCTATTTTTTTAACCTATTATACTATAGCTATTAATACTAAACTAGGAAACTTAATAAATTTTTAACTATTAAGTAGTAAAAACTAATTTAAATAGATCTTAATAATTAAGGGGTTTACTATTAATGAAAATATCTAGGCCTATATTAACTCTTTTATATAAAATAAGCCTACTTTATAATAGCCTATTAAGTTTACCGCTTTTACTATTAAGCCTTATATTTTTTCTATTTTTAATTTTAATAATTCTAATTTTACTAGATTATAATATATAATAAATATCTATAAGACTACCTTATAGGATTATAAGGATAAAAAAAAGGCTTTTATTAATATTTAATATTAGATTATCGTAATTATAGGCAATTACTATAATACTATAAGCTAAGAGAATAATATTGCTATATATATTAATATAAACTCGGTATACTTAGTTATATATAAGGTCGCGCATATAGTATTATATACTATAAGGTTACTAAGGAAAAGTATTCTATTACTTTACTAATAATAATAATTATCTAAAAAAGGGGGAAAAAAGTAAAAGAAGGTAGTTATATAATATAGCCTTTTTATATATACTATAATTATATATATTAGTATAGTCGGGCTAGGCTGCCTATATGCCCTATTAGGTATAAGAAAAGGGGCAAAAATAGCTATATTATATATATTAATTATACGGCATATCTATCGTAATATGCTTAATTAGGTATCTTACGATAGCAATTTTAATATTAATAGCTTCTCTTTTCTGCCTATTATTAGTATATAAGTATCTCTCTCTATTATATCTTATCTACTTAAAGATTCCTAGATAATAGATAGTAATTCTAATATTTATATTACTAATAATAAAGACTAATTATTAGATTATATTCTAAATATTAAGCCTAAAATAGTATTTATTAGCGAATCTAATCTTTTTATATTAAGATATAGAAAAATACTATTAAATACAAATAAAAGCATCTTTAAGCTAATATATATAATATATATACTAACGTTTTATACTAATATAGCAAACTTAGAGCGATTTATATATGCGAATTACTATTAAAACTTATAGATTAGCTAGATTATATATAATAAGGACCGTTTATTTTATATTTATTAGATATTTAGCTAGTAGGTTATTAAGTATAGTAAAGTTACTATAGCTACTAATACTATTACTATAACTAGGGATACTATAGTATCTTACCTAATTATTATAACTATTATTACTAAGGATACTATAGTATTTTACCTAACTCGCATTATTATTATTACTAAGGATACTATAGTATCTTACCTAATTAATACTAGGGATATTATAGTATCTTATAAAACTAAAGATACTATAGTATCTTACCCTTCTAATAATACTATAATATCTTACCCTTTTATATTTATAACCTCTAAGGATATAATGCCTTTATCTATTATTAATAGGGAAGACCCTATTATACTAAATAAAAATATATCTATATCAATTAATAATTCTATAGCTATATAATATATATTATATTATCCTACTCTAACTATTATAATTTTAAAGGTAAATATAAAGTAAAACTAGTATAAAATAGTAAGATAAATATAAATAACTAAAAATATAGGAAAGGTAAAAAGAATTAAAAGGCATATAGTATATTAATAGACTCGATTATATTATTTTTTTATTATCTAAAAAGAAAAGGAAAAGCTATTTTAAATATATATAAAGGAGGATAGGCTTAGGCATTTAAAGTAGCTAATAAAAAAGCTCTTTATAATACTTATTATACTATAATATATCTAGCCTTACTATATATTTTAAAAAATAAGGTCTAATATATTATATTAAGCCTTACTAAATATTTTAAATAATACCTAGTATGCCATATAATATCTAGCTATATTAAATATTTTAAATAATGCCTGGTATGCTATATAATATCTAGCTATATTAAATATCTTTTAAATAAAGCCCGGTATACCTATATAATATCTAGCCGTATTAAAGATTTTTAAATAAAGCCTAATATACCTATATAATATCCAGCTGTATTAAATATTTTTAAATAAGGCCTAATATGCCTATATAATATCCAGCTATATTAAATATTTTTAAATAAGGCCTAGTATTATATACCGCCTTACTATATATTTTAAAATAAGGCCCGATATATTATATTAAGCCTTACTAAAAATAAGGCCTAATAAAAGCCTACCTTATTTAGTATATAGTACTAATTTACTAAAAATCTAGAAGGTAAATAGTAAAGGCCTAAAGTTAGTAAGATATACTATATATCTAATAGGATAATTATAAGTCTAAAAGATAGTAAAAGGGCTAATAATCTAATAGACTACTATAGGATTTTAATACTAACCATTATAGCGTTTACTATAGTAGTATCTATTTTAAAGAATATCTAAAATATATCTACTTTAAAAGCTATAGCTATAATATAATATTATCGACTAGGTTATTATAATAAGATATCCTTAGATATAAAGGATAAAATTATAACGCTTTATTTATTAATATAAAATATCCTAGCTAAACGCTTAAAGAGTATTATATAAATATATAATATAACTATTAATAAGAATAATTATAATAGTAATTATTGAAATTAGCGCCTTTTTAGCTGTATTTTAGTATTAGTCTTACCACTATATGACGTCTCTACGTTAAGATATTGCGGTGGCTATTAACCGATATTAAAGGTAATAAATCGGAATATATTATAGGCTTATAATATTTTAATTTCTATATAGTCAGACTACTTAAAGGGGTCTTTAGGGGTTATAATTTTCCTTTCCTAATATAATTAATTAGTAAGCTATAAGTCGGCTTACTTTTTCGCAGTTAAAAAAAAGGCGTTAATAACGGTATTAAAAGCAATAGTATTAATAAGAGCCTCTTTTTAGTCTTTATTAATTATAACGTTAGATATTATATATATTAGCAGTAGTAATAGTAATATTAGCCTGACTTAATTAGGGCTAGTAGCTAGCGATAAATATATTGCAGCTATAGGTATTATCGCGGCTAGAAGTATAGCTATAGCTAGTATCCTAACTTTTAGCCTACTAGGGCGGGCTAGGCCTTTAATATAGATAATATCTTTAGGATTATTTATATTAAGGTTATAATTATATAGCTTAATAACTATTAATTAGAACTTAATAGGGCTATAAAGCATTTATACGATATAGGTCTTACTATTAAGGCTGATTAATTAGTACGGCTTATACTATCTACCTTTTTCTCTTTATACCTATATATTAGACTATAGGGGTAATCGGTAGATAGGCTATATATTTAAGCTATTCTATTAGGCAAAAGTATTGCAAATCTACTGTTTAGTAAGGTATTTCTTAGCTTTATTAATAGCCTTTCGTAATATTAAGGTATATTATAATACTAATAATCTAGGGGGTAAGTTATCTATAAGTTAGGGATATACTCTAAAGATTAGTAATATAGGTATTAGGCCGTTAGGCTTTATAGAATTATTAATAGCTTTAATAGTTAGCTATAATTTCTATTCCCTTATTAATAGGTCGCCTATTTCTTTATTAATAATAGTATAGGCTTTGCGTAATAGGGCGTAATATCTTTTAACTTTACTAATACTATAGTAGGCTTTAATAGGGATTTTATCTATATTAATAGATAATAGCCAAGTATTATAATAGAATTTAGTAGAAATAAAGTTTAGTTTAGTATTATAAACTATCTAATTTAGTAGGCGAAGGTATATATCGATCTAGTATTCTTTAAGAGTATTCTAAACGTTTTAGGCTTTTTATCTTTATAGATTAAGGAATCTAGCTACTTAAAAGCTTATTATAGTATCTACAATATATAATACCGGCCGATTATTAATATAAAGGATATCGATAATAATTTTATAGTTAAATTAGCTAGTATTATTATCCTTAAGGGTGAATTTAAATCGACTAAATGCCTTTATATTTATCTAGTATTAATAGCATATATAGGTAATACTTTTAATAATACTACGGTTAATATTATTATAATTAGCCTATTAAAGTAATTTGGTAAGCCTATTAATAGAGGGGTGCCTAAATCGATAATATAACTAATAGATTTCCTATAATAATAGATAGAAGGCTATAGTATCTATAGTATTAATAGTCTACTATAGATATCTTTATTTCCTAATAATTAGGACTTTAATATCCCTTTAGATTAATAGGTTATTAATATTATTAAGCTTTATGCATATCTTATCTATATTTATAATAGAATAAAGGAAGGGGATACTACTATTAAGAATATAGAAAAGGATATTACTAAATATTATTAGGATATTTAGTATACTAGATAATATAGTAAAGCCTACGCTAAAATTAATAGTATACTATTTATTTATTAACTTAATTATTAAAGATTTTATTAATCTTATTAAGGCTCTTACTTATCTTATACCTACTATAGATAGGCTAAAGGCGTTAGTATTTAGTAAAATTCTATAGAAAGTAGAATTACTATAATATTCTTCTTTTAAAAAGATAGAGTTATAGTTTAGTAAGGGTATTTAGAAGGGGTTAATCTATAGGAAAGTATATTAGTATAATTTATCCTATAAGGCTTATAATATTTAGTCGGTAATATTTCTATTTATAGAGGGGCTTAAAAGTACTAAATAGCTATAATTTACGGTATAATAGCATCCTCTATATCTTATTATATAATATTTGCTATTATAACTTCGATATCTTTAACGATATTATTAAAATTAATATTATTAAGGTAGTTTTAGTTAATAGTCCCTTTATATTCCTATAGGAAAATATAGAATTTCCTATTATTAGAAGTAGTATAATTAGAATAGTTTTTTAGCTATTATGCCTTTAATACTTATTATTCTTAGGCAGTATAGTTGGATAATTAATATCCTAATTTATTATAAATAAAGCAATATCTTTAATAAGGTTTAGCTAAAAGGGTGCGATTCTATTATTACTATTAATATTACTACTACTATAGGCTAAAGCAGTATTAAAGGCGGGATTAACTATATCTATAATCTATAAATAATACTATATTATTATTAATAAAAGAGGGAAAGCGGGAAAGAGCTACGCCCTTCCTGCCTTGCCTTCCGATTTCTTCGCAAATCTTAGGCAAAGCTCTGCTTTCGCTGATAGTCTTTTATGCATATACTGTAATTATAGGTAGTAATACGGCTCTACAGGCCGCCTATACGCCTAATTAAGGCGTAAGGAAAAGCAGGTCTACTATATATACGGCGGCAAATATATCATATGCATAGCGCATGCAACGGCATATTAGTCGCAATACCTAACTAAAAGGGCAATTGCGATTCCAATATTATATAAATATTAAAAAAGGCATATTTATTAGCCATCTAGTTATTACTAGTTTACCTATTAATCCCTATACCATCTCTAATTCTTAAGGTTCTATACTTTAATTCCCAAAACTTTATTGTTTTCTAAAGAAAATATACAAGCTTATTATTCTGGATAACTTGGGGCGTTCCCGGAGTAGTGGCGGCAGAGCGGCCTCCCTGCGGTTTTAAACGTCGAGATGGGGTTATAGTATTCTTCTTCTTCGAGAGAGGAGTTGTAGTAGGACCGGTGCTAGAGCCCCTCTTCTGCCTAGGAGAAGTCTAGGTACCGTAAGTCTGTATACTAGTATCCGCAGCAGCCTTTTCCGGCTTTTTACTATCCCTTGCGGCATATATATTAGACAAAATTTTCGCGACCTCTGCCCTCTTTTGACTTATAGGGGAAGGCGAGGGGTCAGCGGCATTCCGAAGGTTAATAGTCTCTACCGTAGTAGAGAGAGACAGGCTAGTAGGGAAAGCGCTATCCAACCGGGCCTGAATGCCCTTAAGAGCCATAATACTGCGCCTAAAGAGATCTAAAAACTCGCGGTTAAGAGGGATAGGTGCTAATAGAATAGAGGCGAAAGACCCCGATGAGGTAGCGGCAGTAGTAGGATGCGTGGGAGAATCCATTAGCTTTATAGCGCGGCAAGCCGCCTCCTAGGCGTTTAATTACTCCTCTGGACCGACCTACTAAGGTCAGCAAGGCTAATAAAACGGAACCAAACCACTTACTTCTTCCCCAGATATAAAAGCCGTCTGTAAAGCCATATACCGCTCGATAGCCTTATAGTTCCGGGGGGTTCGCTCCAGCTAATAAAATATTAATAGGAAAACGCATCATAATAGACAGGATACCTACCGGCACGCAAAGACGACATAGCGAGGCATAATCAAAATACACTCCGCTAGGACCTATCGAGGTTAGCACGCCACTGTAATACTAATTAAAGGCACCTTACCTTATTGATTATAATACTGCACTATAGGGTCACCGCACTACATACAACCGCAACACGGCTAAGAGCGCGCAGCCCCCGGACCTAACTTAAGCGTAGTCGGCAGCATATAAGGCATCGCGATAAGAAAAAGGTAAGTCAAAAGATAGAATATAAGTAGCAGCATACCGGGTCAAGGAACTATTATACGATTTCACGAGAGAAAAAGGAAGGTTAACTTAAGGGAAGAAGAGAAGAAGGAAAGGAAAATAAAGGCAGGTAGGAAAGAGAAGAAGTTTTTATACCCTACAAAAGGCACCCCGATTCATACATACATATGGCATTACGTAGTCGGCTTTAACCCACCCTTTTCGGAAATAACAATACGTACGCGCCCGACCACAGCACCGCGACTGCCCTAAAGCCCTACTAAAATAATAACCGCACTTCCGAGCCCTAATAATTAAATGAATCGGGGCAATAAGCCTTATCCTTATGGCATCTGCGTCACCACCTACACACTCCCAGCCCAGCAGCCTAACGATATCAGCAGTAGGGCAATAAATTTCCACGCAATAACACCAAGCCCTTACGGACCAGTAGGGGCATGTTATATGACCTTACCTATATAGGCACTCCACCATTATATATCCTAGCTTAGCTTAATCAAGCCTCCTTTATATCACATCGTACCCCTCATAGGGCACCAATAGCTATACGACTATATATAGGTTTTTCCCCCGGTCCTTAGGTTTCCCACGTATATTAGTATAGAGGTACTAGACACCAGTGTAGTTAGGGCTGCCTAAGTATGCCAGCTACAGTAGTATATATATATAAGCTTACTTTCATTTAGTTAACTTGACTATATATTCAGAGGGAATCTTTGTGCAGTATATATATAAATTCATCTCTATCTATCTAGACTTGCCTATACACAATAACTGTCTAGTATAAAGCAAAATATAGCAAAAGAAAAAATAATAAGCTGCTAATTACTCATTTAGGTCCTTATCCTCTTTTTTCCTGCTATTAATCGGTATATCTCAATACTCACTCTCCACCTTATCCACCCGCCCCGCCGATAGTTCCTTGCTATACTCACGTAACCTATGCAGGATTTGCGTTTGTTCTTCGCTCTTACTGCGAGATTTAGCCGCACGCTAGGCTTTCTTCGCCTCCTCCCACACAATAGGCGACATCTCCTCTGCAGACATTATATACTACCTTCGGACGGTAGGTATATCGTACGTATTTGACCGACAGACGGCATATATAGATGTTAAAATATCATGCATATTATCATTAAAAAATATCGTCTTTTCAGTATCCTCGGGAGGGATAATATAGATAAGCTTCGTAAGGCACGAAAGTATATAACCTAACTTGCATGTAGACTCGGTATTCGGCTTAAACTCCTTCTGCGAGGTATCTTTAATAATCTACTATGCTATTCTATTGAAGGAATGACCGAAATACTGCTTCTGTAGTTTATATACTAAGGTTTCCTTGATAATACCGTCTGCCTAAGATGGTACTTTCACATCGGCCCAAAGCTATATAGTCTATCGTTTAAGTATACTATACTTTACGTAGTCTTAATATAAGTCTACGACCTTAATGACATACTAAATAATATACCGAAGCTGTCCCATTCGATATAGCCTAGCTTACGCCTACCGGATAATCTATATATTCAAGTGGAAATTAACGAAGATACCCTTATAGTATTATCGCTGCAGGTTGACGCCGGTGCCTATAATCGATATATTGGCAACGAAAACGCATAGGCCTATCTTCGGGTTAAGGAAGGCATCTAATACTGCTTGCTTTTCAGAGCCCTTATTAGTGCTGCGCGTTATAAAGGCCTAAACCCCATAAAGTAGGATAGTGCCGTAGAGGTACCTAGGTAGTTATATGGTTGGTCAGTTATAGTCACTGGTTCAGACCTATAGGTCCGAAGTGAGGACCTTTTCGGACCTATAGGTCTTAAGGGGCTATAGCTAGCTTAGAGCTTACATTTGCAGAACTGGTAAATTATAGAATATTAGTAGCCTCTCTTTGCCCTAGATGATATAGAGGTAGATAAGCTGGATTACGCGGTTAATAACCGGGCTACTATATGCTAGGTATTGCAGCTAATCTAACGATATAGATAGTCCGTATTATCCCGGCTCTAGGTTCGTCATTGAGAAGAAGGTGCTAAGACCGTAGTAGAGGTCAGACCTCGTAAGGTCCCGATAGCTATCAGTGCTAAAAGTAATAACCCTACCTTTGTTAGTCTCTTTTTAAATCCGCTCGATCTCGGTATTAGTAAGTTTGATGCCTTTATAGGAAATCTCGTGCAATACCTAGGCGACGGCCTCTTTGCGCTTTACTATCTTTTTATGTAGATTATGTTCTAAAACTCTTTTAAATCTAGCATCGAAAGCAACTATATTACTAGCGCGCTGCGAGCCAAAGTTCCTATTGGGCGGTTTCTCGATATTACCGGTTGCCTGCAGCCTATTACCAGCTACGGCCGTCGTAATAATATTATCTATGCCCTAGGATAGGGGGGTAAAGGACGATAAGGCCGACTCCTCGCCATACGTTTTGACTAATTTTTTATGCAAAATACTATAGTTCACTTCTTCGTAGTATATCGTTTGCAGCGGGAGGTCGATTCTAGGAAATATAACGCCATATCTATTGGGGCTATTGATGATAGCCCTTACCGAGCGAAATATATAAAAATTGTTTTTTAGTATAGATATCATACTGTCACTAAATGTGAACTCCTACCTAATTATCCTTCCTATAGCTAGTATAAGGTGCGGGCAGACCTATTATAGACGTATACTATTATTGTAGTACTGCCGCAGTACCGTTTTGATGTTATCGTTAAGTGCAAAATCGTTATATAGAATGCTAATGATACGGCCTTTCTCTTTGGCTGCGATCCTATCCTTAGTATTAATATTGCCGGGCAATCGCCTGGAGTAGAAATTATATTCGCTGCTCTAAAGCGCGGTAAAGCTCTGGCGGTCGATAGCGGCAAAAAGAGAGTCGGCGAGTTACACTCTATTGATAGGTATATACTTAAAGAGAAAGTATACGAATCTAATGATATCCCTATTGCCGGATATAATCAATATGCTGGTAATCTAGACGCTATACTCGCGCTTAATAAGACTAAGATAGCGATTATAACTCTTCTAAAAGTTACAGGCAATATACGCCTCATTAAGTATAAAAAGCTTAAACGAATATAAAGCAGAACTTTTATCTTACTACTTGTAATTAATTAGGTTGCCATCTAGGTCCTTACTACTTTCCTTGCTGATAGTACGAATCTTATAGTGGCCGAGTTCTATCTTTATATAATAGGTAGTATGCTTTTAGCTTATATCCTTCTTTTTCTTCTTCTTTATCTCCTCGCTAATATCCTATATCTTCTACTATAGCTCGTTCTCTATTAAGGTGCGGCGAATACCGTAGCGCCGTTTCTTTAGTGTTAATGCAAATATATTATTGCTATAATGCTTATGTTTACAGGGGGTATAGGGGGTATAGGGGGTACTTATATACGCCTAGTCTTCTATATTGTCTTCCTCTTTATCCTCCTTCTGCTCCTCCTTTTTTTTATCTCTATCCTCCTTATTCTCTTTATGATCTAGAAGCTTACTATCTGAATTATCATTATTATCTGCTTTTAGTATCTTTCGGTCGTCTTTAATATCTATATCTTTCTTAATAAATATAAACCTCGTTTGGGTTATTCTAACTATCTGGATCCGCTATATATTATATAAAGTAAAAATTATTGTCCTGCTTATCTGGCTTATATATTAGCAATATTGATATATTTCTATGGGACTGGTTAAGACCTATAGGTCCTAAGCTCCCTGGCTAGGTTAGGACCTATAAGTCCTACGTCCTCTAGAGTGGCGCTATAGCCTGGTAGCGCTAATAGCTGCTTCCTCTTTCTATAGGACTAGTTAGGACCTGCAGGTCTCGAGCTCCCTAGCCAGGTTCGGACTTACAGGTCCCACGCTCTCTAGAGTAGCGTTATAGCATACTAGAGCCAATAGCAGCATCTGCTTACCTAGGGGAGATAAGTGGCATCTATAAGCTGCTTTATCACTTTATGAAACCGCCCTACCTCTAATAGCTCTACGCTAGTATTGCTAATGCTTTTCTTATCAGAACCGTAGAAGACGATAAGGCGGAAGCCTAGGTTATAGGCGCTTGCTTTTTTGATAGTCTACTTTAGGATATTAACTAGGAGGATAAATAGTATGGGTGCGTATAATTGCAGCTCGTCGCCGGACTTAATAGACTTATTATATAACTCGGTCCGGCGAGCTATTACTTTAATAGTAGCTAGCGCGATCTTCGTCTTCTTTAGCCTTATATCGAGATTAAGGCCAATAGAAACCCCCCTCTTTAACTTTTTAATAATGCGGCCAAGGTCTACTACCTAGTATGGTAATAATGGCTCTACGCTAACTATATCGTACAGTCTATGATCAGCAGTAAGGGCTATCTGTTGATGCAATCTTTTAAAATCTACTATTTCTAGTGGCTGGAACGACTAGATATGCGCGTCTAGGAGGAATAACGTGCGGTATATCTTATCGACCGAAAAATTTTAGGTAAACGCCTGTCTTTATAAATTGTGCTGCGCCTAGAGCTTATCTGCTGATGCGCTTTATAATTAAAGGGCTTATAGTCTGCTATTTATCTTATCTAGGGCCTTGCCGGCCTTAGTAGTATAGGCCTGCGATTTGCGTGTCGCTATAATATAATATGGATGTGTGGAAACCTCCTGTATATAAGACTCGAGGTGCTTACTATAAAGGACCGCGGTAAAGCTCTGCCTCTCTCGCTATATTATAGATATATACTACGCGATAATAATGCTAAAGTCTACGGCCTTATGCTGTAGCACGCGGAGTATAGATACCTACTCGGCCTCTATTGGACTATTATAGGCCTTAGGGAGGCCTTTTCCGTTCGCCCTTATAAGATAATTAGTTAGGGTAGAGGAACTGGAGAAAAGTGTACTAAGGGGGTCGAAATCGCCGGTAGTGCCTTTTAGCCTCTCGTCGGGCCCGTCGCCACTATCGGTATTATTTCCGTTATCCTTACTAATATTATTATTATTATTATTATCCTCGTTGTTATTTTCGTTGTTATTATTATTATTATTATCGTTATTATTATCGCCTATCGGACGCTTGGCTATCTTATCCTGCTTCTCGCCTAGCGCTAAAACTATAGACCGATAAATAAGGCTTAAAGAAGCATTTCTGTTAAGAAAAGGCTTTTGCTTTTCCCTATCCTTACTGCTTATTATAGGCTTATTATTGGGGTTGTAATAGCTAGGGAATTTCGTAGGTGGTACTAGTGCAGTGGCCTTATGGTACTTAATCTAATGCACTTTTCGGCTACTTATCGACTTTTGCTGCGTATTAATGTATCTAATAATCGTAAGAGCTTGTACGATATCTTCTGCTGAGTATATGCCTATAAATGGGGGTTCCTTCCAAATAGGGACGTTAAGTTCTCCCACTCTAATGGTAGGTATGGGTATTAGATAGCAGTATTGGTAGGGAGTATCGCCCTCCCTACCTAAAATGCGACTAGCCTTTATCCACTCCTTAATGTTAGCGGGGGCAAACTTGAGAAGCTATATTGCATACCCTATTGCCGTTAGGTTGAAGTCGAATACTAGCGATAGTAGGTCACGCCTAGTCGCTAGCTTATTGGTAATCGGTAGGAAAAGTAGCGCTCTTAGGTCCTTTATAATAGCCTCCATTAGCCAGCGCACCCTTGCGTTTTCTAGGTGGCGAACTATAGCACTAGGTGCCTTAAAAAGTTTGTTGTTGGCAGCCTTGCCCTTTATATCCTTGATTCGATATATCGATATAAATAGCTTCCTTACTATCTCATCGAAAGGTCCCTCTTAGCCACTAGAAGTATACTATACCTCTTGCGCTTCCGATATCAGTTTGATAAGCTTTGCGTAGTCTAGGCCGGACCTAGCTAGCTATATTAATGGTTGCATAATACGCGGAACTAGGGATATAGGCGTTAGTTAGTGGTTTGGGGAGGGGAGGGGGGGGGGGCAACCCTAGGAAGGCGGGTAGGACCTATAGGTCCCAGCCGGGGTTATTACGTACTAATCTCATCCGCAAATGACTTAAGGTTAAGCGTCATCTTAAAATGGTTATACTATATAATATTACAATTTTTTATTTATGAACCAGGCTTATTCTCTAGAAAATACGGGCCCTCTGTGTACCTAAATGCTTGCTATATACTCTCCCTCCGATACTACTCTTTTTGGTCTACTAGCGGTAGGAAGGGCGCCGTATTGTACTCTATAAACTGCTTAAAATAAGCCGCCGGGAGTTACTTAAGCTTTTTAGCCTTACCCTCCTTCTCTTTAGGTTTATTTACGGTGATTATAGAAATAGGAGCCTATATATTACTGATAAGAGTGGTCGTAGGCCAGTATGTATCGCGCTGATTTACCTTATCGTCTACTGCTATAAGGGAATATTCTGCTCTATCGTTTTATTGCTTTTTTCCTTTCTTACCTCTGCATGCTGGCACTTGCTGTATAGGGGTCCTTTCTAATAGGTCTTCTTCCTAGTCTTTTTCCTGCGCTTCGTCTTCCTACTCTAGTATTACGGCCAATAGCTTAGGAACTCTATGCCTTATTCGAGGTCGAGGGGTTGGCGTATCGGGTTGCAAGCTATTATTAAATATATTACCTTCGTATTGTGGTGTATTAATAGTATGCGATGGCCTATTACTAGGAGTTTCCTAACTATTTAGCACCTCTATCTCCTTTATCGCTTAAGCTAGGAGCTATATACGCTAGGATAGCGTACTATTATAGTCATCTGCCTCTGAGATTGGCGTAGTATATATATCGACCTGCCTGCTTAGTAGCGTTTGCGCGATATGCTGCCTTGGAGGCTGCTATTAGTCCTGCTAGCTTGGCGACTCCTAAACGCGTCTTATAAGTCGAATTATAGTCCTCTTAGTGCTTTAGCGGGTTTTACGCACCATTTTGTCGTAGTCTGTCTAGCTTATTAGTTAGTAGGTTAGTTATATAAAGGGCGGTTTAGACCTATAGGTCCGAATTTAAGCCCTCTTCTTTTATACGGAGTTTTACCTCTTTTTCGTTCTTTTATTTTATACGGCAAATTAATAGTATATAAAAAAACTAGTAAGTTAAAAAATGCGGGAGATGACTAAGTCGATCAGTCGGCCGTTATAGTATAGATGGATGCTTCTAAGATAATGCGAGAAGACTAGGCGTAATCTAGGAAGGGCGGCTCGGACCTATAGGTCCTAAAAAAGGTTGATTTATAGGATATAAGGAAGAGAAAGGAAAAGGAAGAGGTTGGCGTAAGAGAAGAAGTTTTATAGACCTATAGGCGGTGAGGCAATAGAGCGGCAGAATAGACTTATATAATAATTGATTTTCGGACTTATAGGTCTTAATGCTGTGATATGCGCGTCCCTATTCTCCTTCTGGGAGCTGTTGGGTATATGGTTATAATAGATATTGCCTATTTGAGCAGTATTGGTGGTGGTATGGGCGGCGGGTGATGGTATTGGTGAGTGGAACCCGCGCTTACCTACCTATATTGTAATACCTTTTTTCCACCCTGCTGGCTGGCTAGGACCTACTATACTAGACGTATAGCCTCCGGCTCTCTGCGTTGTAAGCCTGGCCTAATGTAGTCTCTACCGTATATCGCTATATCCGTATCATCTAGCGCCTTACTGCCAGGTCCCCTAGGGGTAAAGGTAAAAGAGGGTTTAGCGGTTCGCCTTGATATGCCGGGTGTTGACTCGCAATAGGGTAGGTAGGTGGCAAATGCTCTGTATAAGCCTACTCTCCTATGGGAAGACGTACTAAGGTATAGCCTGGCTTGACCTACTTTTCGCGTCGTGATGCGTTCGTGCTGTCTTAGCCTAGTGGGGGGGGGGGGTTTCATATATTATATATATGATAATATATATGACTATTACCTGATAGTTACCTTCTACCTTCTATTAGGAAGGTAGGCATATATAGGGTTTCTGTAGGCCGGTTGGGACCTATAGGTCCTAGCGGCCTTTATTGCGAGTCGGGTTGCCCCCCCTATGCGATAAGCGCAAGGTTATAGCTGTAGCCGTATACGTACTGCGTATAAATATAAGTGGCCTTTATCTTACTACCTATTTTATATAACTAGAGTTTAGTGTTATACTCTACTACCTGATATTTTATCCTCCTTAGCTTACCCTTTTCCCTCCTTTCTATTATTGGGCTTAGCGCTCCTATTATATAGGGTTGGGACCTATAGGTCCGAAGGGCCCTCGGCAGGCTATCTATCTCTACTAGTAGGAGGGTTGCTATTACCTATAATAGGGTCGACGGGCGTTCCTAGCGGGGGGAAATAGTAGATTAGCTATTATGGTCCTTATCCTTATGTGAGTAGGGTATCTCTATATAAGAAAGCGGGGAAGGGGCCGGAAGCCGCAACGCTATTAGTAGAGAGGGTAGCGGCTAGCGATAAAAGAGGAAATACTTATATATTAGCGCCTGGTGGGGGGGCGGCATAATGGCGATACTGTCGGCATAGAAGCCGTCGTTTTGGTCCTACTTTAAGGTGCCTACGCCTTTAGGTTTCGACTTGCGGGGCTTATAGTAGATAGCGTTAAAATATAGATGGGTAAGCATGTCGAATATAGCCTGCTGGGAGTAGGTTTTTTGTAGGTAGTATAGGCTTGCGTCTCTTAGGCTCTAGAGGGCTATCTCTATCTTATAGATCCGGTCGGCTATCTTGAGTATCTTTACCTTTTCGGTCGCCTTTTACTTATATAAGCCGGTAAGGGTCTTAAAGGGCCTACAGGTGAAGAGTCGATGTTAGTTAGTGCGGTCTATATAGTAGCAGTAGAATATAATGGTAATAGCCTCTGCCGTACTCGCCTTATCCTAGCTAGGCTAAGGGGGGAGCAGCTTAAGGAGGCGAGACGTGCGTATAAGTAGCATTAGTTGCTAAAACTGCATTAGGTCTGGGTCTTACGGGTTAATAAAGTGCTGTAGAAAGGCTGCGTTTAGTTAGTTGAGTAAGGTAGGGTCGGGGTTAGGACCCGGCCTGTAGTATAGTATGGCGAGCAGTAGGTTGGCTTATATTAGGGTCTGCCTATCCGGACGGGCGTCTTTTTGCGTGCGTTTGCCCCCCTGCTAGAGCTATATGAGGCTGATGAATAGTAGGGGGGCATCGGCAGCACCGATCGGCGCCCTTAATCGGCGCACGGTATATATAAGGCTGCTTAGGTGGTTGTGGGTTAAGTCTAGTATTAGCGCGGCTACTAGCTCCTTATCGCGGCTGCGGTAGATGAACTACCTTTTGACGGCATGGGTGGCTTCCGGGAGCTGCCGCATTAGGCCTAGCGTTTATGTATAGTCTTTAGCCGGGTCCGGCGGGCTTGCCGGAGTATATATATCCTAGGCCTCTAGCTGGCCGTCTGCCTCTATAGCAGTCGGTTGGCTCTATATTATAGCCCTAAAGGGGGTAAGGGTTGCGTTATTAAGGGTGGTATCGGGGGGGGAGTTAGCGGGTAATAGGCAGGCTGATGTGGTGGCGTGGTATAGGGCAAGGTGAGGCAGCCTGGTTAAGCGTTTGTATTCGTATTCGCGTTTGCGTTTATATTCTAAAGGAGGGTCTATAGGTTCTAGGCTGCCGTCCTGGCGGCTCCTCTTAAGGCGAGGTATAGTGAGGCACGAGGGGGGAGGGGGGGGGGAGAGGGGGAAGAGACGGCCGTACTTCTACCTTACTAGAGAGGATAGAAGAAAGAGATAGATAGGGCTGGTTAGCTAATAGTATAGTCTATAGCTAGGGTCGGATGAGAGGGCGGCAGATATAGAAGATGACCTAGCGTATCGCGTGATGTAGCGCATATATAGATACCTGGCCTTTTCGCATTAGTGTCTGGTGCTATGTTTGCCTACTTATAGCCTTAGATAGCCCCCTAAGGCGTTAATAGTAGTTACCTACTAGACCTTTTATCCGTACCTTAGATCGAATGTAGTTAGGATATATAGGTCCTAAGGGGGGCTCCTAGCCCTCTTTGCCGCCCGATTATATATTAGATTAGGCGTCGCTCTCGCTTATAGTCCTATCGGTTGATTTAGCTTCCGATTCATCTAACCTGGTTAGCGTACTAATTTCTTCCTGCGGCGGCTCCCTTTACTCTAGGAAGGCCATTATATCCCTAATGCTATCGCCCTAGCTGTACTCTTTATTAAACCTGTTCTTGAGGGTCTCGGCGGTATCTAGCTCGGCAGGGGGGTACTATACGGGCTAGAAGGCGGGTCGCGATAGGCTGTCTATAAAGATATTGTTATTGCCTTCCTCGGGCCTAAGGTCGGAAGATAGGCGGAGGCATAGGGTATATAAGTAGTAGAGTAGCGCTTCTACGGTATACTTATCGGCTAGGCGATATGAGGCGATTATATACCCGATATACTCTACGGTAAGGAATTAGGCTATTGCGGCTAAGTACCGCCGAATTGACCGCACTAACTCCCTATAGGGCACGAATATAGCCGGCTAGCTATTATAGACCTCGCTATACTTAGCGATAGTGGCTTGCGGAACCTTGCGTATTACGTTAAAGTTGCCGGCGGCGTATAGGGATTAGGCTTTACGTCCTTAGTCGAACCTCTGCCTATAGGGCAGGGGGGCTGGCGTATCTATGCCGAGCTGTAGATTGATGCCGTCTAGGTCCTAGATATTAGTGAGCATATCGCATAGGCGCTGCGCGTAGTGGGCAAGCGCCGCAATAGCTTAAATTATTGTGGGTCGCTCTATATCGCGGGGCTAGGCGGCGTATAGGATAGGTAGTACTTGACGCTACTGCTGTAGCTGTATAAGTGTTATAAAGTACTAGTAGTTGTTGCGGTAGTGCTGTCGCTGCCTATTGTTATGGCTGGACTCGGGGCTGCAGCTGTCAGTATGTGCGTATATTATAGGGGCCTAGAGCTAGATGAGGAAGAAGGATGGGATAATGCTAGCCCGCCTGGCGCGGGGGGTGGCGGCGCGCTACGCTAGCGGGTTATTATAGCTTACCGGTTCTGGTATGTATTATAGGGTGCCGACCTCTTTAGAGCGGTCCGAGTTAAATATAATGAGTATATAGTTGCCGATCTACTCTTAGAAAATATTGTCGAACGGGAGGGCGCCTGGGTGAGTATTCCTATAGTAGGTATTGCGTAGCGTCTAGAAGAGGCTATAGAATGTGTTTATCTTCTATATCTTCTTCTCCTGGTTGTAGAAGAGGGTATAATAGACGAGCTAAAACTACCTATTGCCGGCCCTACGCTTAGATAGCCACCTTGGGTATATGCTGTATAGCCCAATCTCGGCCCTAGGACTGTTGCTATCGCCGTCGCTATCGCCGTCGCTACCGCTGCGGCTATTATAGCTATCGTTATAGTAGCGGTCGAGTTCGGCTATAGTATAGTAAAACGGGTTTGCGTATTTATTGCGGAAACGTTAGGCCTTGGCGTCGCGGGAAGGGTTGGGGTAGGGCCTGCCGCCCGGCCGCCGAAGGAGAGATATTACAGCCGTTTTGTTATCGCTAAAGATAGGCGGTTGACTATCCTTGAAGTAGATAGAGCATGCCTTATAATATATAGCGGCGATATCTATAGGGAGGAGGATGGCTGGCTTAGGGTTGTCGCGGTAGTGCTTGAGTAGGAGGCGGAGGGTAGGCAGATTGCTATAGATATACTGGGCCTATGGGGCGCGCGCTGCTAATATCTTAAGGAGGGCGTTGCCGATAGCGTCGGCTACTAGCGCTACTAGGACCTCGGGGGCGATAGCAGGCTCCTCCGCGTCCTCGCCGGGGAGGGGCTATAGCCCCTAGGCGGCCGTGGTCTAGTACTTATGCAGCTTTTCTAGGAGGTAAAGGCTGTATAAGCGCGCTATTTTGCTAACGATAAGAGCGATGACCTTACTCTCGAGCTTTTAGGCCCTTCGATTCGCCCGCCTGGCCGTAGGCGCGGGGGGGTCTGATGTAGAGACCTATTGGTATAGGTAGGCGGTAGCGCGCGTGTAGTACTCTACTAGGAAGCCGGTATAGACGGGTCCTGCGGTAAAGCTTTGCGTAACGCTCTGCGATAGCTACGCGTTTATAAGCGGGTTGCGGGGGATATAGTAGGTGGCTAGTGTGGCGAAGGAGAGGTGTAGGTTTATTGGGTCGACCTGCCCTTTATTGAGCTAGAGGCAGCTATTGCGAAGTAGCCGGCTGAGTAGGCCGAGCCTGCGGCGGCGCATAATAATAGCCCTGCCGCTATCGCTGCGGATGCGGGCCTGCTATATGTCGCGCTATATCTAGTTGTCGTAGGGTATATCGACCTCGCTAGTCAGGCCTAGCTGCAGCAGCCGTAGGAATAGCGATGCCGTATAGTACCGCGCGATAGAGTGGCCGACCTGGGACTTAGGCGGGTCTGGCTGGGCTCTAATGAGGAAGATATTATTAAGCGCGGCGATAAGGCGGCTGGCGTTAGTAAGGATGATAGTATTAAAGTCGCACGTTAGGAAGATTTAGTAAGGGTGGTAGTAGTGATAATGAGGGTCGCCCGGCGGGGTTGTATCCTAGATGCCGCCGCCTATGCGTACGTATAGCCGCACCTTTCCGCTTAAGGCGCTGCCGATGCGGCCGGCGGAGAAGCTGCCTTGCGCGTAAAGTGTGGCTATAATATCGAGGCGAAAGGTGATCTCCTTCTTAGCTGTGTAGCCTTAGGCGTCGACCCTACCGTTATATAGGGTCTGCAGATAGGCCCGGTTAGCTGCCTAGGCCGCCTTGACTTTGGACCGCGGCGGCGCGCCGGCCTTGGTCGCCCTGCCCTGGTTATGGCCCGCGATATATATCTTGTCCACCACGGCCTCGGGTAGGGCGAGTATCGCTATCTTAGCGTTGGCGTAGAGCTTATAGTCGCTAAATATACTGCCGAAGAGCTCCTTGTACGAGTGGTAGCCTTTAGCCCGTACGACGCCTGTCTTGCGGCAGAGCGGGTGGCCGGGGTGTAGGTAGGCGGCGCCCTGCCTAATGACGCCGCGGGCCTTGCCTGTATAGGTAGCCGCCTCGCGCGTGCTGTAGGAGTAGAAGAGGCTCTTACTTAGCTTGATATCGAGGGAGGGCTCGCGTAGCATCTAGTGATACTACTCTATACACGCGTGTTTCTATAGTAGCATTACGCCGCTAAGGGCATTACTATCCTCGTTATTATTATTATTAATATCGCCGCCGTTTTTATGGTCGCGGTCGATCTCTATAGCGTTATCGTAAGCCTCGGCCCGCCTGGCCTGCCTGGCCTGCCTAGCCCTTTTAGCCGCATCGCAGAAGCTAATATCGACCTAGGTAGACTAGGGATCGATATAGCCTAGCTCGAAGGAGCCTAAGATAGTAGCGCTAAAGCTTTTTAGCGCCGACTCTACTATTTTACCAATTATAATGTTTTTCGTATTATACGCCTAGAAGAGGAGCTTAGGGTGCTTAAAGTAGCGGACTATCCTGCCCGATGCTAATGCGACCTCGATAGAGCCGTAGCACTAGCAGAGGTCGTGCTATATATCGTCTAGGTGCTCGCCGGGAATAGTATAGCGTAGGTGGTACTAGCCGGGCCTTTCGCCCCTCTATAGCGCGGCTATATCTGCTGGCCCTATATACGTGGCCTTATACCGCTTCTGGTTAGACTGTGACTTAGCCTTTGCTATAGCGAATAATATAGGCATCTCCTGCGTATAGTGCTGCGGCATGTGGCCGCGGATGGCCGGCAGTAGGGCGCCGTCTATAAACTCGGCCTGCCTCTAGTGGCTCAGGGTAAATGGTTGGCTGCCCTACTTACTGCTAGGCATAATATAGGCGTTTAGGAAGAGGATAAAGATAGAGAAAGTAATACCGCGAAACGCTATAGCATAGGAGCCTAGGTAGGTATAATATATCCTCCCTAGCTGGACGCTATAGGGCTGGATCACCTGATCACCTTAGATAGATAGTATAAAGGGCGGCATAAGGGAGATATATATATACATCGATGGCGGGACCGTAGCGAGCGATGTAGCCCCTATCTAGCTGCTATCGATATCCTATATGCGGCAGATCTCTATATTATATAGGCGCGCGAGGGCCTTCTATATAGCCTTTAGCGAGATAGGTAGTTTCGATATCGGCCTAAAGCGTATAGGCTACGGCCGCTCTTAGTTGGCTTTAGTGCTAGCCCCTATAGCCACCTAATGAGCGGAAAACTAATAAGTAGATGATTAGAGAGGGTCGACCGTAAGCAGCCGTATAATAGTATTACGGCTAAGACCAAGGGAGTCTGCTATATCCTAGAAGTCGCTGGGGCTTGGCCTGGCGGCCCTATTGCCCTTAGGATCGTCGCTATTATTGCCGCTACTATCGCTATCGTTATTCTCTTATGCGCCGTAGGAGCATAAGGGTTGGAACGCCTCTTAGAAGATAGTCTTATATGCCGAGGCCTACCGCTATAGGAACTTATCGCCCTTATTATCGCTGCTAGTATCGCTATATTCGATCCCGCTATTACCGAGGCGCTATCTAGCTTAATCTACGATTGCAAGAAGCGGGTTACCCCTACTAGATAGGGGCCTAGCTGATAAATTAGGCGATAATAGCGGTATTATAGAAGGATAATATAGCGGCTCGCTATCGGTCTCCTTAAGGCTGCTATAGTATTCTGGCTGTGGTAGGCTATCGTTGAAGCCCCATCCGCCGATACTATTACCGGGGCTATAATTAGTCTGGCTTTTCTTATAGTATTCTATTAGATAGAGAAGATAGGGGTACTACCTAGTATCGCCGCCGGCATTTAGTATAAAATCATTATCCGCTCTAATGCTATCGCGGCCGGTATCTATTATAGCGTTATCATCCGCTCTAGTGCTATTATGGCTGATATCCGTTATAGTTTCGTTATCCGCTCTAGTGCTATCGCAGCTGGTATCTATTATTGTATCGTTATCCGCTCTACTATCGCGGCCGGTATTTATAGCGTTATCATCCGCTCTAGTGCTATTATGGCTAATATCTATTATTATATCGTTATCCGCTCTACTATTGCGGCTGGTATCTATAGCATCGTTATCCGCTCTAGTGCTATTATGGCTAATATCCATTATTATATTATTATCCGCTCTAGTGCTATCGCGGCCGGTATCTATTACAGTATCGTCATCCGCTCTACTATTGCGGCCGGTATCTATTATAGTATCGTCATCCGCTCTACTATCGCGGCTGGTATCCGTTACAGTATTATTATCCGCTCTAGTGCTATCGTGCCCGGTATCTGTTATAGTATCGTTATCCGCTCTATTATCGCGGCCGGTATCCGTTATAGTATCGTTATCCGCTCTACTATTACGGCCGGTATCTATTATAGTATCGTTATCCGCTCTAGTGCTATTGCGCCTGGTATCCGTTATAGTATCGTTATCCGCTCTACTATTACGGCCGGTATCTATTATAGTATCGTTATCCGCTCTAGTGCTATTGCGCCCGGTATCTGTTATAGTATCGTCATCCGCTCTAGTATTATTAGCTATTGGTATATACTCTTGTTCTTCGGCATCGCTCTCGCTATCTGAGTTTGGTATAACCCTAGTATTATTATATAATATAGTAGGGTCGCTAGCTGCTGGGGTATACCCGCGCTCCTTAGTATCGCTCTTACTATCCGAGTTTGGTATAACCCTACTATTATTATCTATTTAAGCCGAATTACTAGCTATTGGGGTGTTTTAGTGCTCCTCGGTCTCGCTCTCGCTATATAAATCTAGTATAACTATAGTATCGCCTTGCGGTTTAGGTAGGGCATTAGTAGCTGCCGAGCCTGCATTTTATAGGATATATAGCCCTTCTATCGATATAGTAAGTGACTATATATTGCCCTGGTATTGCATATAGGCCTCTTCGCGCCTGATATAACGCTCTAGGGCGCCTAATGCCGAGCTTCTGGCAACCGCTATATAAGGCTCTAGTATAGGGGCAAGATAGTTAGCAATAGGGGATGGCTGGCAGAGAGGCAGGGCTATAGATGCGGCTAGGGATATAGTGCTACGGCTACTCGAGGCCGGTCTAGCGGATAGCCTCGGTGATATCTTTCGCAGGCTGGCATATGGAGAGGCTATAGATAGGGCCGGCGATACGCTACCGCGTTAGCTCGAGGCTGGTCTGGCGGATAGCCTTGGTGATATCCTTCGCGGGTTGGCATATAGAGAGGCTATAGATAGGGCTGGCGATACGCTACCATGTTGGCTCGAGGCTGGTCTGGCGGATAGCCTTGGTGATATCTTTTGCGGGCTAGTATATAGAGAGGCTGTAGATAGGGCTGGCGATGCGCTGCCGTATTAGCTCGAGGCTAGTCTGGCGGATAGCCTTAGTGATATCTTTTGCGGGCCGGCATGTGGAGAGGCTGTAGATAGGGCTGGTAATGCGCTGCCGCATTAGCTCGAGGCTGGTCTAGCGGATAGCCTCGGTGATATCCTTTGCGGCGCGGCCTGTATTAGCTGCTCCTGCTGTAAAGGCTGGTTATCCTAAATAGCTTCGTTTAAAGCATTTACTACCCTTTACGCGCGCTACTGCCGCTGCCTAGTATTCCTATACTGTCGTTATATTATAGGATTAACCTGGGGGCGGCCACGAGGACGCTTAGGGGGGGTTACTTCTATAGGGCTTATGGCAAGCGCGCGGGATAATATGCTTCCTAGTATAGGGTGGTAAGCGTGTATATCCTTTTTATTTAATAAATATAAGAGGCTGGCGCTACTGCTTTCTAGAGTACTAAAGGTAAGTAGGAATATATAGTAAGGTTGGTAGTCGTATAGAAAGAGGGTAAAGAAAAGAAAAGTTCTATATTATTGCCATATTAACCCTTACTATTACTGTATGAATATACTAGAGAAGAGCCGGCTGCTTCCCCTACCTTATCTATTGGCGTGGACTGGCACATAATTTAGTATAGAAAAGCCGGCTGCTGCCCCTACCCTATTATTGGCGTAGACTAGCGTATGACTAGCATATGCTCTGCGTTTATTCTAGTAGCCAGCTAATAGGGGTGCGGTTCGTATGCTAGATTTAAATCGTATAAAGGATATAATTATATATACGGTCGCGCATAAGATAGTATATAATAAGTAGTAGTGCGGCTCTACAGGGCTGCCTATACACCCTATAAAAGAGCATAGGGAAAAGCGGGTTTACTACGTATATAATGGTCGCGGTGATTGGGCGATTGCGATATTAATTCCATTTAGTAATGTAAGGGATACGTGGCAAAGAAGGCGCTATAAGGCTACGAAGGAAAGCATAGCGTATTGCCTATGCCTCACCCCTCACCTTATTGATATAGGCCTGCTATAGTAAATAAAGTAAGGGTTATAGTATAAAAAGGAGCGTTTTACCTGACTATAATAGTATAGCAAACAATCTACGGCGTGCTAACCTGGCCACCTTCTTTTTACCACGCAGTATCTACTATAGTAAGTGGTTGGACGGCCTAGGGCGACGCATTTCGGTATAGTGCTGACTTATCTCTCTATTATATTTGCTATTTTATAGCACGCCTTGCTAGTATGTTATTAAAATCCGACCGCTTTCTATTTAGGCGGCAGTGTGAGGCATTAGCGCGCCGCCCCTAGCGCCGCTACTAATGGTCTTTATATAATACTAACCTCCTTATTAGGCTTATCCGGACCGAGAATGCTTACTGGTCTAAAATTGAGGAGAAATATAGGGATATGTTCGATATACTACGTAACTAATAGGGCTTACGGGATAAAGCGCGCAATCTAAAGGTGGACTTCCTATTAGGGGATTATTTACTACCCTAGTCGTTTGACTAAATAGCTCTAGGAAAGAAAGAGATTATAAGGTTGGTTGACTGTAGCAAGAATCCTAATAGGTCGGAAAACGATATCGATTCAGATGGGAAACCTACTAATACCTTATACTAGTCGCCTTTAGCTCTATATACAATTAATTATCTATGCCTTGCAATATATGTTGCCTTGGAAAGTAAGAAGCATCTATATGCTAAGCCGCCCTAGTACCTGACTTCTATACGATATTATGTATGGCAAGATATGCCGAAAGAAATACCCTATGCCCCTTTTATGAGTGTGCCGCTATAACTATATACGGCCTAGCTATTGTTAGTTAGAGGGGAAAAAATAGAAAAGGAAAAAGGCTGCCTTATTATTCTGGTAACTAGTGGTAAGAAAAGGCATATGCGAGGAACTCGGCAGCATCCTATATACGCGGGAGGCGCTATTCGTTAATTAGTCTGCCTTATATAAAGTCTATCGCCGTATTTATATAGATAGATTATTCTTCAGGAGTTGCCTATCTAATTATATTATGCAGCTGATTGTTGTAATGTCTGATAAAGCTGAGGAAAAATATCGATTCTAATTTAAAATCATCCGTGAGTAGCATATAGTCGGGGTTATTTATATCGCTGCTAATAGTGTTCTCTTCGTCGCGGACTATATGCACGATTCTTTAGTATATCTCGCATATATAAGGGTGACGATTGATTAGTTCTATCCTAGTTCGGCACTTTACGTGAGGCCTATGGCGATAGCAAATATAGTAGACGGTGGATCTTTCTTCTGCAAGGCAGACGTTAAGGCTATAGTGGCATATAATTATAAAGCAGGGGAAGTAGGGATCCCTCTCGTTAGTTATAGCACTTTAGGCCGTGGTTGTAGGCGGGATAAAGTGTAGCGGTATGCGATACGTAAAATATTGGTCGCTAGCGGGGAAATAGTGTTATAAAGAGGATAAAAAGGAAGAAGGGTGGGATATATTAAGGCTTGCTTATATAAAAGAGGAAAAGAGAGAAAAAGGTAGGGTAAATAGTAGGATAAGAAAAAAAGAGTGTGAGTTATAATAAAGGGGAAAGAAAGGAAGAAGGGAGGGAGAAGTTAAGGCTTTATATAGGAGAAAGAAATTAAGGGAATAGGAGTAAAGGTAAAGGGAAAGTGAAAGCAGGAAGGTAAAAGGAAGGTAAAGGGAAAGTAAAGGCAGGAAATGCATTAATTCTCTGCTTTAATAGGCCTTACTTCTGCTGCTGAATAGGCGAGCACGTATAATAAGGTTAGGTATATAGCTATAAATCGCGGGTGGTTTTGGTTCGGACCTGTAAGTCTGAGCCGGTTCTCTTGCTCGCCTATTTTATCGCTATTCTATCGTGCTTTATTGTCTACGATATATAGATCCTATGAAATGGTAATAGTACCTTCTCTATAGACTATAGTGATAAGCAATACTCTAATAGTGTCTTTATACTACTAACTGACTAGAAGGGATAAGAAGGGTAAGAGTAGACGTAAAGGCGAGATATAAGGCTGTAGTGCTATAGGTTCTATAGAAAGTATTCATAATGCTATGCGCTATATACTATTATAAGGTGCTATCTGCTGCGATGCCCCCCTCTGTATTCTAGCAGCTTGGAATAAAGCTGGCAAGCTTTACCGTTAGGGAGGTTGGTATATAGGTCTTTATAGAGTAGGTGGTCGTAGAGATTATATGTATCGGTAGGCGTTCTTTATGTTACTAGAAGATTCTGACTATTGTGCCCCCCTGGTTAAGTCGTAATGATTGATATATCTTGTTCTTATATATGATGATAAACTACTATATAGAGCCTATTAGGGAAGAGGGAGAAGAGGATTATCGGGTTAGAATTATATTGGACCGAGGTCTTAGATCAACCTAGGTTTCTAATGTCTAATACCCCCCTCCCCGTTAGAATATAGTTAGGCACGTGGGCTGGGCCGCGCTGCTTATATAGTAGTTACTATGGCATATACATGCAACCTTGGTAGGTTGGGGGGCGATGCTATAGTGCGACTATACGGCCCGGTTAGGACCTGTAGGTCTGAACCACCCTACCGCCCGTATAGCTTATCGTATTACGGCGCATATATATAGTAACACACTCTTAATTCGTGGTTAGCTATATAGGTATGCATCTATCTATACTATGTGTTTGCGTCTAACGTAATGCCATGCTAAGTAAAAATATATCCCCCTATAGTCATTTAATAAAATATAAAGCAAAATGCCTGCGAATGCACCTGAGTTGTATGCCGAGTAATATAGCCCCCCCCCCTAGTATCAGCTAAAAACGAAAAAAACAAAATAAAATACTACCTTATATTTCCTATTAGTGGTTAATAAAAATAAAAAAAGCAAATCACCTCCTACTGCCGCGCGCCTAGCGGCGTATGTTTGTGTTATTAATACTTATGAGTTAAATTATACTCCTATGATATGATATTATCTTTAAAGTAGAATCCATCTTTAAAATAGCCACTGCTATAGTTATCGTATACGGCATCTTTTGCGTCGCCATTATTATAGGCGCTAGAATAGGTGCTAGTGCCTATTTTTATGAATTCCCAATCTTTATCTATGTCGTAGAGCATGCTATTAGTGGGTGAGGGGGGGGGGGATATAATGCTGCCGGTACGGGAAGAAGCGATACTGCCGGGGGGGGGAGGGATGTAGCGGAGTAATTATATAGGGTATGGTCGGCTAAAGCACTCCTAATGCTACTAGTAAAAAGACTTGGCGATATCTCTTTTAAAGTCCTAATGGGCTAGATAGGGATAGTATATAGAAGGGTTTATGATATGCAAAAAATGCTTCTGGTATATAGCCTTTTTGAACTCTGTTGCCTCGATATATAGCATTTGTAGGCATCTTTCGGCTATTGCGAAGTGTCGGAGGAATATAGCCACTATAGACTAGAATGCCGGCGTTATTATTATTATCAATATTTCGTTGGCACTAGGCGGGCGGGCGGCGGTACTATCGATTAGCTTCTAAAGGCTGGTTCTATCACGCATTATATCGAGGAGCGTAAGGTATTTACCGGCTAATATCTCCTAGCGTATGATTAACTTACTCTTTCTAAGGCAGTAGCGGCCGTAGAGTAAATATTAATCGCAGGAGTTACTATCTTATATGCTAGTGCAGTATAAAAACCTAGAGATAAATCCATTATATACGCAGTTATAGTATAGCTACGCGGGCGATACTTATACGAGAGTGTCTTAGTCTTCTATTCAGATGGTTTTATCGGTAAGCCTATTAGGCAGATGGGTTTAAGTATTTAGTCTACTAGTGATCCTCCTATAAGTTAACGCATAAAGGTTCGTAAATAGCTTATCGAATACGCTAAATAATGCTATAGGGATGATCAACTCTTTCTCTATACTGTATTTTATAGCATCTGCAGCTGAGGTAGGTTGAGCCATTATATCCGTCTTAGTTATTAGTATAAAAAAGAAGAAAGGAGGGATAAAAGGGGAAGAAAAAAGAAAGGAAGGAAAAAAGAGGAAGAATAAATTTATAGGAAAAAAAAAAAAAAAAAGTAGGTACTAGGATAAAATATAGTCAGATCGTATATATATAATTCTCCATTATCTATAATAAGAGTAAATAAGCTACGATAGTAGTTCCTATATGATTCCGTAGTAACTTAAGAGTATTAGGTAAGTCGGCGCACCGAATTATAAGGCATACCCCGCTTTTCCCCGCACTAGGAGTTGCTAGCCCTACTATAGGACCTATAGTAGTAGAGCCGCACTAGTAGAGCCGCACTACTATGCCTACTAGTATATAGGCTATCTCATTAGGGCTCGCGCGTCATCCTCTGCCTATTACTTATGCACTCTAGTGCTTATGACTTCTATATGTGTGGTAGTCTGAGGGGCCGGTTGGGACCTATAGGTCCGAACAGGTCTGCGCTAGTATATACTAGCCTATGCCGAAGGTTACCGCAGTCGTAGGCCGATATAAGCTATATATTATAATGCGTCTATAGTAGATTCTATAATATAGGTTGTATTAGGATCTAGTGGCCTGTGTGGCCGGTTGGGACCTATAGGTCCGAACAGGTCTGCGCTAGCATATGCTAGCCTATGCCGAAGGTTACCGCAGTCGTGGGCCGATACAAGCCATATATTATAGTGCGTCTATAGTAGATTCTATAATATAGGTTGTATTAGGATCTAGTGGCCTATGTGGCCGGTTAGGACCTGCAGGTCTGAATAGGTCTGTGCTAGTATATACTAGCCTATGCTAAAGGTTACCGCGGTCGTGGGCCGATATAAGCCATATATTATAGTGCGTCTATAGTAGATTCTATGATATGGGCTGTATTGGGACCTGGTGGCGTATATAGCCGGTTGGGACCTATAGGTCCGAATAGGCCTAGGCGAGCCTATATATAAGGAGCATACAGTCGTTCGCGAATATAGGAACCCTATACGGTAGTATAGTATCTCTATAGTGTATTGCTTGCTCTAAGCTATATTAGTATACGCGATACTGGGAGGCTGGTTCGGACGTGCAGGTCTAGATAGGCCTATATTGGCCTATATACTAGGCAACCTTCGCTCGGTTAGTCCGTAGAGGCAGCTATAAGGGAGGAGTAGTTAGTCGGGGATAGGCGGCAGGCTTTATCCCCTCCTATAATAACTCTAAGGCCAAATCTACCAGCCCCTACTAAAACCCACTTTAGGCTTTATAGGTGAGCTGCTATTACTAGGGTGGTATATTGAAAGGTCGGCTAGGATAAGACCGGCTAGGCTAAGACTGGTTATATGGCCGATGGGACGGGCGCTGCTGACGGGGGCGGCACTAGGTGGCTAGTTTAAACCTATAGGTCCGAAGCTTCACCTGGTCTGTGCATATAGGAGGGTTACCTGTATGGCTACGCTGCCCTATGCACATAGGTAGGTGCCTTATCTAAGGGAAAGAGGCCGGTAAGAGGTCAAGGGCCGCGATCGGGCATTACTATATATCTCAGCAATATGGTATATGCGAGTGCCCTAGCTACCTAACCTATATATATGCTTCGAAGAGGGAGAGTAGTAGGAATAAGCGAGCCATCTACTGCACGACGAGGATGCGGATATAGCGGCGGTGCTCGGCGTGGCGCGGCGATATATGGCGCGCTATATATAAAGGCCTGATATAATTAGGTATACTAAACGATATCTACCTTACTAGAAACAGAATATTGGAATCGGTAGTTGCATTAGCCTAGCTATAATAACTGTGCCTATTAGAATCGCTATCGTAAGGTGCCTAATTAGGCACATACTGCAATAGATATGCCGCGCGCCGCTGCGCACGATATGGCCACTTTTGCCTGTTTACCCCCTATGCCTAGTAGGGCATGTGGGCAGCCCGGCCCGACCGCGCCGAGGCACATAACTACAGCACGCGCATAACCGAGGCTATATTGTGTAATTCCTCTCTTTTGCCTCTTTCCTACTTTCTTAGATAGTTATTAGCAAAATAATAGAATACCTTTGCTTCGTGATCAATGGGTATATTATACCATACGCGCGACCCTATATATAAATAGGTACCCCTTAATATGGCACCAATAGTGCTAGTATAGAATGGTTCCTACGTGCGAGGATGCACCGATATATAGTGGCGGAATCGATTTGCTGTATGTGCTTAGGTTAGGTGGCCGCCTGTCACCTGACTTACAGCAGCCCGCGGTATGTATATGTCACCAATAGGTGCCCCACTAAGGCTTATGGTCCTACCATATAAAACACACATATTATCGGCTTTATATACATCCCGAATTTAAATATATGCACTAAACCTATGCTTATTAATGCCGACTAGGAGCTAATGCCGCTAACTATAAGCTAATGCCTAGTAGGAGTATTATACATTTATAACCTTATCTCCCTTCTTTTATCGCTTGTTATCTTATTAATTATGCTTATATAAATCCTTATTATTAAATGCCTCTGCTTTTATATCCTCTGCCTCTGCTATATTTCCTATTTCTATTTTAGTTGCAACGGACCCTAGAGTGGCTTATATAAAGCCCTCTTCCCGGAAAGCCTATTGACCAGGCCCGAAATAGCCTTATTGTAATGGTTAGTACGTTAGAATAGCTTATATAAAGCCCTCTTTCCGGACCGATGCCATATATTTTCAGGTATAGGTCCTTCGACAACTTTAAGTCCGCAATATTATTTTCAATATCTGCTCGTCGTTATTGCGGATTGATTAGGCCCGAAATAGCCTTATTGCGATGGTCAGTATATTAGAATGGCTTATATAAAGCCCTCTTTCTAGAAAGACGCCATATATTTTCAGGTATAGGTCCTCCAATAACTTCAAGTCCGCAATATTATTTTTAATATCTGCTCGTTGTTATTGCGGATTAACTAGGCCCGAAATAGCCTTATTGCGATGGTTAGTATATTAGAATGGCTTATATAAAGCCCTCTTTCCGGAACGACGCCATACATTTTCAGGTACGGGTCCTCCGATAACTTCAAGTCTATAATATTATTTTCAATATCTGCTCGTCGTTATTGCGGATTAACCAGGCCCGAAATAGCCTTATTGCGATGGTCAGTATATTAGAATGGCTTATATAAAGCCCTCTTTCCGGAACGACGCTATATATTTTTAGGTACGGGTCCTCCGATAACTTTAAGTCCGCAAAATTTTTTTTAATATCTGCTCGTTATTATTGCGGATTGACTAGGCCCGAAATAGCTTTATTGCGACGGTTAAGCTATCTTTCCGGAAAGACGATTGACCAGGCCTAAAATAGCCTTATTGCGATAGTTAAGCTATATTTCCGGAAAGCCTTATAGGTTAATACTTTTATAAGAAAGAGTCTTTCGGCTAAAGTTTTTAATTAGAAACTTATCTTTAAATCGCACTTATTGCGCTATAGCTACGTCTGTAAGCCAGTCTGCCGCCACGATAGGCGGCTCTATATTCCCCTTCTCAGCTATATCCCTAAAGCGCTACTATATCTGCTGCTCGTCTGGGCTGCTGCTGGTAAGCAGGTAGACAGGCTTAGGCTTAGCGAAACCTTCCTCCTTGGCCGTTATAGGCTTAATTGTTGTGCCGCTGCGCGTGCGGTATAGCTTAAATATGGCTCCATTAGCCTTAGCAATTAAGCGGTAGCTCTTAGGTCTGTTGCGGATCTTCTCTATATAGTAGGAGTCTTTTATTTAGGGGTAAGTAGATAAGGCGGGTATAATCACTATATTAAATGCCGCTATAATATTTAGTTGAAGGAGCGAGTCTATATATATGCTATAGTGGCCGTTCGCTTTAGCCTTTTGTATCCTAGGGAGTGGATTCTTTATCGCCTAGCGCTATATTATAGCCCCTAGAATGCTCTCTTTATCTATTTGCGGTAAATTAGTAAAGGTATACTAAGTAAGGCCTGCAGCCTATATAAAATTAGCGCTCTTGCTTGCTATCTGGCAAGGTGGGCGTAGTAGACGGCCGGATATAGCGATATAGGTGTAGTCGATCTCGCATACGAGTAATATTGCTGGTATATTATCTTAAGAGTGGCTAATATGCACTTTAGTTATGGCTCGTAGCGTAATAAGAAAGCGTGCTGAATCTCGTACTAAAGCACCAGCTAGCTGCCTGTTTTTATTGAGGTTTATAGAGAACCGTAGTTCTCCTTTATACCTATACTGATTAGTGGTAGTTAGGCATTAGGAAGATTGTAAGGTAAGAGTGGCTAATATGCACTTTAGTTGTAGCTCGTAGCGTGACGAGAAAGCGTACTGAATCTCGTACCGGAGTACCGGCTAGCTGCCTATTTTTATTAAGGTTTACAGAGAACCGCAGTTCTCCTTTATGCCTATACTAATATGGAATGACTATTAGTTAGTTAGTATTTTACCGCTAACTAAAGCGGATAAGAGGTAGAAGGGGGAAGTTAGAGCAGCTAGGTAAAGCCATACTGTGTGCTAAGACTGAAGCAC
Organism: Ustilaginoidea virens; assembly: GCF_000687475.1. NCBI lineage: Eukaryota > Fungi > Ascomycota > Sordariomycetes > Hypocreales > Clavicipitaceae > Ustilaginoidea > Ustilaginoidea virens. The sequence goes on along the minus strand of NC_057317.1, from coordinate 6,700,498 downwards.
GCCTAGCTATATAGTGCATATATAGTGCATAGTCTAGGTGAGTAGGGCAGACGGCTGCTATTAGCTGGCAAGTGATATTGCCCCGTATTACGCGGTTGCGCCACTATAGAAAATTGTTGATGCCTAGAGGCTGTGATGTTTATCTTCTTTAGTTGTTATTTTCTTCTGCCGTTAATAAGCTAGATAGAATGCCTATAGCCTAGGGGCTGTAATAATTATCTTCTTTAGCTATTATCTTCTTTAGCTATTATCTTCTTTAGCCGTTAATAAGCTAGATGGAATGCCTATAGCCTAGGGATACCTTTATATTGAGTTAGGTAGTGAAAAAAAGAGCTGATACCGCTAAAGGACCTAAACTTAGGGGCCTAAGTCTTGTTAGCGCTAGGTAGAGCTATTCCCCTCGCCAATTAGTTAACTCTAAGGTCTTTCTCTTTATAACCGCAAACGAAGTTAATGTATTATAACTAAAAGTCGGGTGGCATTTTGCCGCTAAGCTGGAATCCTTTGCTGGTTGCGATATTCTTATGCGCTTTTACTTGCTATTTGGCAAGGTATATATAGAAAACGGGCGGGTGTAGCGATAAAGGAGTGGCCGATCTAGCGTATAAGTAATAGTGCTGATATATAATTATCAAGAGTTGGCATTTTGCCGCCAATATGGAATCTTTCGCTAGTTGCGATATTCTTAGGTCCTTTTCTCTGTAACCGTAAATAAAGTCAATGCATCTAGTTCTTATAGTATCGCTTATAAGAATGATATCCTAATGACCTGGAAAAGAGAGCCTGGTGACGATAGCTTATATTCGTATAAATATACAAGAAATCCATTAGATTAATCCCTAGTCTTTACTTATTATGCTAAGCCCCTCCCGATAAGGCTGAGGACTATATAGATAATCCCGCTAGTTAGCTTTAAATGCAGCCGAGCAGGCATTACTAACTCTATTTAGCCTTATCTATTATCGCTATCTAGGACTAGTTTATTATTATCTTCGTCAATTTATTCAGTAATAGATGTTTCCCTATATATATCTTTTACCTCGTTAAAGAATACCTACGCTTTTATTCGCTATACTATAAGGTACGTATAGTAAAAGGCCGGGTATAGCTATATAGGCGATATCGATCTTGCGTATAAATAAGATTGCTAATATATTATTTTCTGTAGGTTATTAAAAGGCACCCTAATCTCGTTTAGGATGATGTGGTAGTATATAGGCTGATATATTCCTTATATAGCGATATGCGAACTAGTCTTCTCCGGTTTATTAGTCGATTTTTGCGTATAGTATAGGAAAAAAACGGTCTAACGGTCTATATCGGATAAGTCTAGCGTAGGCGAGTCTGAATTAGGGTCCTAGCTAATATAAAAACCGCCCTCGATAAAAAGAGGAACTAAAATTTAGATATGTATATTCAGTTATAAAACTATAGGGTCAGCTAAGCTGCCCTTCCAGACTTTATATTTTCTATTTAGTCCCTCGATGGTTTTATAAAGAGTGCCAGGAGGTGTCTAGTTATCGCCAAATTATTAAGCGCTATTTTTAAAGTCGGAACCTTTTATAAAGGCAATTAGACCTAGTTAGCGTATACTATATAGCAAAGACGGGGGCAGCCTACTTTTAGGCAGATAGTTTCCCTCTTAAAGCAGAGCATTAATATCCATAGGCTCGTTAACGCTAATTAGCGGTTTCAACTTCTTACTATAGATAGTTTCTATATATAGTCTTATATCATTTACTTGGTATTATAATGTAATCCTTAAGTCTTTATAATTAAATATCTTTTCGTTATTGCCGAAAATGGCATATATATTTTACCGCTAATTTATACTCCTTCGCTAGTCGCGATATTTTTATGCGCTTTTACTTGCTATCTGGCAAGGTAGGCATAGTAGACGGCCGGATGCAGCGATATAGGTATAGTCAATCTCGCGTACGAGTAATATTACTAGTATATCATCTTTTGCAGCTTAATTATAGGCACCCCCATCTCGTCCAGGATGACGCCTATATAGCTGCACCCGGCTATATTCTACTACTATCAGCAATATTACTCGTACGCAAGATCAACTATATAGTAGTAGATAGGCGTTGGCGGTTTCCCGCTAATATAAAATCTTTCGCTAGTAGCGATATTCTTATGCGCTCTTACTTACTATCGTATAAGGTGGGCATAGTAGACGGCCGGATATAGCGATATAGGCGTGGTTAATCTTGCGTATGAGTAATACTGCTTATATATAATGACTAATAATTAGCATTTTGCCGCTAATATAGAATCCTTTGCTAGTAGTAATATTCTCGTGCGCTCTTACTGCCTATCCTATAAGGTAAGTATAATAAAAGCCTAGGTGCAGCGATATAGGTGTAGTCGATCTTACGTACGAGTAATATTACTAATAAATCATTTTCTACAGCTTATTAATAGGTACCCCTATCTCGTTAAGGATGATATAGTAGTAGATAGGCCGAGCTAATCCTTATATAGGGATATGCGAACTAGCATTTTGCTAGGATGATATAATATTAGACCGGGCGAGCCATTACTTATATGGCGATATATAAACTAGCATTTTGCTAGGATAACGATCCTATAGCTTTATATTAGCTAAGTTATTTTTAAGGAATTCTTTATACCCACTTATGATATTACTAACCTTATGAAAATATTTATAGGGCTGAGGTATTGATATGATAATGTAGGTATTGTAATCCGGCGATAGAGTAGGGAAATTATATCCTAGAGGGAAGAAAGTAGAGGGTAAGAAAGAAGGATAAGAGTAAAGGAAAGGAAGATAGAAAAGAGTAAAGGAAAGGAAGAAGGATAAAAGTAAAAGTAAAAGAAAAAAGTAAAGGTAAGGAAGAAGGAAAGGAGTATAAGTATAGCAGGTAGTAAATAAAGAGGCTATAAATTAAGTTAGTAAAGAAGAAGGTCGTAAGGTAGTAGTGAATTATAGGAAGTAATAAGCGTACCTAATAGGTATATAGGTATATAGCATATGTGGCCGCGTTATGGCAGCGGCTGCTCACGTGACCCTAATACGCACTTATATCTGCGGCATGCATACGTAACTGCGGCACGCATATATGACTGCCGTATATATATATATAAAGGCCATATCGTTAGATATAGCGCTATCCGCCTTTTTCCTCCTTTTTCCCGCTTCGCTTAGTATAGATAGAAGCCTATTGGGACCTATAGGTCTGAATAAATAAGTATGTAAGCCCTATAGGACCTATAGGTCTGAATAAATAAGTATACAAGCCCTATGGGTCCTGCAGGTCTAAATAAATAAGTATGTAAGGCCTATTGGGACCTATAGGTCTGAATAAATAAGTTGTAAGCCCTATTGGGACCTGTAGGTCTGAATAAATAAGTATGTAAGCCCTATTGGGACCTGTAGGTCTGAATAATATGTATGTAAGCCTAAATTATATCCTATAAGGAGGAGAGTAAAATATAAGAAAGAAGGAAGAGAGTAAAGTATAAGAAAAAAGGAAGAGAGTAAAGTATAAGAAAGAAGGAAGAGAGTAATATATAAGAAAGAAGGAAGAGAGTAAAATATAAAAAAGAAGGAAAAGAGTAATATATAAGAAAGAAGGAAGAAAGTAAAAGTAAAGAAAAAAAAGGAGAGTAAAAATAAGAAAGAAAAAAGAGAATAAAGGTAAGGAAGAAGAAGGAGAGTATTAGTATAAAGGGTAGTGCGTAAAGAGATTAGGAATAAAGCTAGTAAGGAAGAAGGTTATAAGGTAGTAAATAGTAAGAAGTAAGGTAATAACGCTATTAGAATTATTAGTCAGTCGGTTAGTCAGCTAGTTATTTAGCGCATCTAACTAGGTATATAGCATATGAGGCCGCGGTACGGCCACGGCTGCCTATATGACCGCAGTACGCATATATAACTGCGGCACGTATATATAAAAAGGCTATATCGTTAGATGTAGTACTATCTGCCCTTTTCCTCCTTATTACTGCTTCGCCTAATATAGATAGAAGCCTATTGGGACCTATAGGTCCGAATAAATAAGCATGTAAGCCTTACTGGGACCTGTAGGTCTGAAGAGGTAGGTATGTAAGCCTTACTAGGACCTGTAGGTCTGAAGAGGTAGGTATGTAAGCCTTACTAAGACCTATAGGTCCGAAGAGATAAATAATATAAAGGGAAATAATAAACAAATAAAGAAGATATATCTTACTTCTACTAAATCAATAGTATAGTTGGGACCTGTAGGTCTGAAGTGGTTTATTTGATGTACACGCCTTTAGGGTAATATTATATATACTAATAGCGCGTCTGCCTGTATTTAGAGTAAGGTCACGTGTATTGCTTGCGCGCCTTTTGCTGTATGCCCTGTATGCCTTTAGAGTGAGGTTATATGTATTGCTTGCGCGCCTTTTGCTGTATACACTGCATGCCTTTAGAGTGAGGTCACGTATATTGCTTGCGCGCCTTTTGCTGTATGCCCTGCATGCCTTTAGAGTGAGGTTATGTATATTGCTTGCGCGCCTTTTGCTGTATGCACTGTATGCCTTTAGAGTGAGGTCATATGTATTACTTGCGCGCCTTTTGCTATATACACTGCATGCCTTTAGAGTGAGGTCACGTGTATTGCTTGCATGCCTTTTGCTGTATGCCCTATATGCCTTTAGAGTGAGGTCATGTGTATTGCTTGCGCGCCTTTTGCTATATGCACTGTATGCCTTTAGAGTGAGGTCACGTATATTGCTTGCGCGCCTTTTGCTATATGTACTGCATGCCTTTAGAGTGAGGTCATGTATATTGCTTGCGCGCCTTTTGCCGAATCCCCTGCCAGCCTTTACAGTAAGGTGATCACATATATTGCTTGCGCGCCTTTAGGATACTTTACATAGACGCGAATTTTATAGTGCATAATATATAGTAATACTTTAGTTAAATATTTGCCCCTTACTTATAGAGCGGTACTTTATGTGCACGCGAAATTTAGCGCATATAAGTATGTACTGAGTCGATTTAATATTTAGTAGGTACGTAGGTACAACACCCCTATCGCCAGAGGATTTTCCAGATTTGGCTTAAAAAAACAACGATAGTCGGATACTTTACATACACGCGAGTTTAATAGTACATAGTATATAGTGATACTTTACTTAACTAGTTGCCCTAGGGAGCAAATGGTTGCCCCTTATTGTAAAGCGGTACTTTATGTGCACGCGAAATTTAGCGTATATAAGCATATACTAAGTCGATTTAATATTTGGTAGGTACGTAGGTATAACACCCCTATCGCCAGAGGATTTTCCAGATTTGGCTTAAAAAAATAACGATAGTCGGATACTTTACGTACACGCGAGTTTAATAGTATATAGTATATAGTAATACTTTACTCAACTGGTTGCCCTAGGGAGCAAATGGTTGCCCCTTATTGTAGAGCGGTACTTTATATACACGCGAAATTTAGCGCATATAAGCATATACTAAGTCGATTTAATATTTAGTAGGTATATAGGTATAACACCCCTATCGCCAGAGGATTTTCTAGATTTGGCTTAAAAAAACAACAATAGTCGGATACTTTATATATACACGAGTTTAATAGTGTATAGTATATAGTGATACTTTACTTAACTGGTTGCCCTAGGGAGCAAATGGTTGCCCCTTATTGTAGAGCGGTACTTTATATGCACGTAAAATTTAGCGCATATAAGTATATATTGAGTCGATTTAATATTTGGTAGGTACATAGGTATAACACCCCTATCGCTAGATGATTTTCTAGATTTAGCTTAAAAAAATAACGATAGTCGGATACTTTATATGTACGCGAGTTTAATAGTGTATAGTATATAGTAATACTTTACTCAACTGGTTGCCCTAGGGAGCAAATAGTTGCCCTTCATTATAAAGCGGTACTTTATATGCACGCGAAATTTAGCGCATATGAGTATATACTGAGTCGATTTAATATTTAGTAGGTACATAGGTATAATACCCCTATCGCCAGATGATTTTCCAGATTTAGCTTAAAAAAACAATAACAATTGGATACTTTATATGCACGCGAGTTTAATAGTGTATAGTATATAGTAATACTTTACTCAACTGGTTGCCCTAGGGAGCAAATAGTTGCCCCTTATTGTAGAGCGGTACTTTATATGCACGCGAAATTTAGCGCATATAAGTATATACTGAGTCGATTTAATATTTGGTAGGTATGTAGGTACAATACCCCTATTGCCAGATAATTTTCTAGATTTAGCTTAAAAAAACAACGATAATCGGATACTTTACGTGCACGCGAGTTTAATAGTGCATAGTATGTAGTGATACTTTACTTAACTGGTTGCCCTAGGGAGCAAATAGTTGCCCCTCATTATAGAGCGGTACTTTATATACACGCGAAATTTAGCGCATATGAGTATGTACTAAGTCGATTTAATATTTGGTAGGTATGTAGGTATAACACCCCTGTCGCTAGATGATTTTCTAGATTTAGCTTAAAAAAATAACGATAGTCGGATACTTTACATGCACGCAAGTTTAATAGTGTATAGTATGTAGTGATACTTTAGTCAAATAGTCACTTAAAGAGCGGTACTTTATATGCATATAGATTTTGCGTGCCTCTATAAGTATTTGCCTAGGGAAATGGTTGCCCCTTAATTATAGAGCGGTACTTTATATGCATGCGAAAATTTGCATGCCTCTATATATACCAATAGTTGCCTAGGCAAATGGTTACCTAGTGAAATAATTGCCTAGGTAAATAGTTTTTTAGGTAAATGGTTGCTTAGGCAAATGGTTGCCCTTTATTTGTAGAGTGGTACTTTATATATATGCGAATTTTGCGTGGCTTTATATGTATTAATACCTTATACGAACGGTTGCCCCTCATTTGTAGAGCGGTACTTTATATGTATGCGAATTTTGCGTGGCTCTCTATATATAAGTACTTTATGCGAATGGTTGCCACTTAGAGCAAAGCAACTAGTTGCCCCTCAATTGTAGAGTGGTACTTTGCGTGCATGCAAAAATTTGCGCGCCTCTTAATGTACTGGTACTCTATGCGACTGGTTGCCCCTCACTTATCTGAATTAAGCTAGGAAATTTTTTTTTTAGTGGAGCGGTACTTTGCGTGCACGCGAAAATTTGCGCGCATCTGTATGTACCGAACCTGCGACCCACTGGCCTGACCCTGCCCCCAGAAGGGACTCTGATATATAGCCTTTTTAAACTCTATCGCCTTGATATATAGCGTTCGTAAGCATCTTTCGGCTATCGCGAAGTATTAGAGGAATATAGCTATTATAGATTAGAATGCTAGTATTATCGTTATTATTAATATTTCGTTAGCGCTAGGCGGGCGGGTAGTAGTACTATCGACCAGCTTCTAAAGGCTAGTTCTATTACGCATTATATCAAAAAGCGTAAGGTATTTACCGGCTAATATCTCCTAGCGTATAATTAACTTACTCTTTCTAAGGCAGTAGCGGCCGTAGAGTAAATACTAATCGCAAAAGCTACCGTCTTATATACTAGTATAGTATAAGAACCTAGAGATGAATCTATTATATATGCAGTTATAGTATAGCTGCGCGGGCGATACTTATATAAGAGCGTCCTAGTCTTTTATTTGGATAGTTTTATCGGTAAGCCTATCAGACAGATAGGTTTAAGCGTCTAGTCTACTAGTAATCCTCCCATAGGTCAATATATAAAGGTTCGTAAATAGCTTATCGAATGCACTAAATAATGCCATAGGGATAATCAACTCTTTCTCTATGCTGTATTTTATAGTATTTGCAGCCGAGGTAGGTTAAGCTATTATATCTATTTTAGTTATTGGCATAAAAAAGAAGAAAGGAGGGATAAAAGGGGAAGAAAAAAGAAAGGAAAGAAGAGAGAAGAAGAACGAATTTATAGGAAAAAAAAAAAAAAAAGTAGGTACTAAAATAAAATATAGTCAGATCGTATATATATAATTCTCTATTATCTATAATAAGAGTAAATAAGCTATAATAGCAGTTCCTATATAATTCTATAGTAACTTAAGAGTATTAGGTAAGTCGGCGCACCGAATTATAAGGCATACCCCGCTTTTCCCTGCACTAGGAGTTGCTAGCCCTACTGTAGGACCTATAGTAGTAGAGCCGCACCAGTAGAGCCGCACTACTATACCTACTAGTATATAGGCTATCTTATTAGGGCTCGCGCATTATCCTCTGCCTATTACTTATACACTCTAGTGCTTATAACTTCTATATGTATAGTAGTCTAAGGGGCCGGTTAGGACCTGTAGGTCCGAATAGGTCTGCGCTAGCATATACTGGCCTATGCCGAAGGTTACTACAGTCGTGGGCCGATATAAGCCATATATTATGGTGCGTCTATAGTAGATTCTATGATATAGGTTATATTAGGATCTGGTGGCCTATATGGCCGGTTGGGACCTGCAGGTCCGAATAGGTCTATGCTAGTATATGCTGGCCTATGCCGAAGGTTACCGCAGTCGTGGGCCGATATAAGCTATATATTATGGTGCGTCTATAGTAGATTCCATAATATAGGTTATATTAGGATCTAGTAGCCTACGTAGCCGGTTGGGACCTATAGGTCCGAATAGGTCTATACTAGTATATACTAGCCTATGCCGAAGGTTACCGCGGTCGTGGGCCGATATAAGCTATATATTATGGTGCGTCTATAGTAGATTCTATGATATAGGCTGTATTAGGACCCGGTAGTGTGTGTAGCCGGTTAGGACCTGCAGGTCCGAATAGGCCTAGGCGAGCCTATGCATAAGGAGCACGCGGTCGTTCGCGAATATAGGAACCCTATACGGTAGTATAGTGTCTCTATAGTATATTACTTACTCTAGGCTGTATTAGTATATGCGATGCTGGGAGGCTGGTTCGGACGTACAGGTCTAGATAGGCCTATACTGGCCTATATACTAGGCAACCTTCGCTCGGTTAGTCCGTAGAGGCAGCTATAAGGGAGGAGTAGTTAATCGGGGATAAGCGGCAGGCTTTATCCCCTTTTACGATAACTCTAAGGCCAAGTCTACCAGCCCCTACTAAAACCCACTTTAGGCTTTATAGGTGAGCTGCTATTACTAGGGTGGTATATTAAAAGGTCGGCTAGGATAAGACCGGCTAGGCTAAGACTGGTTATATAGCCGATAGGACGGGCGCTGCTAATGGGGGCGGCACTAAATAGCTAGTTTAAACCTGTAGGTCCGAAGCTTCACCTGGTCTATATATATGGGAGGGTTACCTATATGGCTATGCTGCCCTACGCATATAGGTAGGTGCCTTATCTAAGGGAAAGAGGCTGGTAAGAGGTTAAGGGCCGCGATCGGGCATTACCATATGTCTTAGCAATATGGTATATACGAGTGCCCTAGCTACCTAACCTATATATATGCTTCGAAGAGGGAGAGCAGTAGGAATAAGCGAGCTATCTACTGCACGACGAGGATGCAGATATAGCAGTAGTGCTCGGCGTGGCGCGGCGATATATAGCGCGCTATATATAAAGGCCTGATATAATTAGGTATACTAAACGATATCTACCTTACTGGAAATAGAATATTAGAATCGATAGTTATATTAGCCTAGCTATAATAACTGTGCCTATTGGAATCGCTGTCGTAAGGTGCCTAATTGGGCATATACTGCGATAGATATGCTGCGTGCCGCTGCGCACGATATGGCCACTTTTGCCCGTTTACCCCCTATGCCTAATAGGGCACGCAGGCAGCCCGGCCCGACCACGCCAAGGCACGTGACTATAGTATGCGTATAACCGAGGCTATATTGTGTAATTCCTCTCTTTTGCCTCTTTCCTACTTTCTTAAATAGTTATTAGCAAAATAATAGAATACCTTTGCTTCGTAATCAATGGGTATATTATACTATACGCGCGACCCTATATATAAATAGGTACCCCTTGATATGGCATTAATAGTGCCAGTATAGAATAGTTCCTACGTGCGAGGATGCACCGATATATAGTGGCGGAATCGACTCGCTGCATATACTTAGGTCAGGTGGCCGCCTATCACCTGACTTACAGCAGCCCGCGGTATATATATATCACCAATAGGTGCCCCACCAAGGCTTATAGTCCCACCATATAAAACACACATATCGTCGGCTTTATACACATCCCGAATTTAAATATATGCACTAAACCTATGCTTATTAATGCCGACTAGGAGCTAATGCCGCTAACTATAAGCTAATGCCTAGTAGGAGTATTATATATTTATAACCTTATCTCCCTTTTTTTATCGCTTATTATCTTATTAATTATACTTATATAAATCCTTATTATTAAATGCCTCTGCTTTTATATCCTCTGCCTCTACTATATTTCCTATTTCTATTTTAATTGCAACGGACCCTAGAGTGGCTTATATAAAGCCCTCTTCCTGGAAAGCCTATTGACCAGGCCCGAAATAGCCTTATTACAACGGTTAGTACGTTAGAATAGCTTATATAAAGCACTCTTTCTAGACCGATGCTATATATTTTCAGGTATAGGTCCTTCGATAACTTTAAGTCCGCAATATTATTTTCAATATCTGCTTATCGTTATTACAGATTGACTAGGCCCGAAATAGCCTTATTGCGATGGTTAGTATATTAGAATGGCTTATATAAAGCCCTCTTTCCGGAAAGACGCTATACATTTTTAGGTACAAGTCCTCTAACAACTTCAAGTCCGTAATATTATTTTTAATATCTACTCGTTGTTATTACGGATTAACTAGGCCCGAAATAGCCTTATTGCGATAGTTAGTATATTAGAATAGCTTATATAAAGCCCTCTTTCCGGAATGATGCTATATATTTTCAGGTATAGGTCCTCCGATAACTTTAAGTCCGTAATATTATTTTTAATATCTACTTATTGTTATTGCGGATTAATCAGGCCCGAAATAGCCTTATTGCGATGGTCAGTATATTAGAATGGCTTATATAAAGCCCTCTTTCCGGAACGACGCTATACATTTTTAGGTACGGGTCCTCCAATAACTTTAAGTCCGCAAAATTTTTTTCAATATCTGCTCGTCATTATTACGGATTAATTAGGCCTAAAATAGCCTTATTGCGATGGTTAAGCTATCTTTCTAGAAAGACGATTGACCAGGCCTAAAATAGCCTTATTGCGATGGTTAAGCTATATTTCCAGAAAGCCTTATAGGTTAATACTTTTATAAAAAAGAGTCTTTCGGCTAAAGTTTTTAATTAGAAACTTGTCTTTAAATCGCACTTACTGCACTATAGCTACATCTGTAAGCCAGTCTGCCGCCATAATAGGCGGCTCTATATTCCCCTTCTCAGCTATATCCCTAAAGCGCTACTATATCTACTGCTTGTTTAGGCTACTACTAGTAAGCAGGTAGATAGGCTTAAGCTTAGCGAAACCTTCCTCCTCGGCCGTTATAGGCTTAATTATCGTGCCGCTATGCATACGGTATAGCTTAAATATGGCTCTATTAGCCTTAGCAATTAAGCGGTAGCTCTTAGGTCCGTTATAGATCTTCTCCATATAGTAGGAGTCCTTTATTTAAGGGTAAGTAGATAAGGCGGGTATAATCACTATATTAAATGCCGCTATAATATTTAGTTAAAGGAGCGAGTCTATATATATACTATAGTGGCCGTTCGCTTTAGCCTTTTGTATCCTAGGGAGCGGATTCCTTATCGCCTAGCGCTATATTATAGCCCTTAGAATACTCTCTTTATCTATTTACGGTAAATTAGTAAAGGTATACTAAGTAAGGCCTATAGCCTATATAGAATTAGCGCTCTTGCTTGCTATCTGGCAAGGTGGGCGTAGTAGACAGCCGGATGCAGTAATATAGGCGTGGTCGATCTCGCGTATAAGTAATATTGCTAGTATATTATCTTAAGAGTGGCTAATATACACTTTAGTTATAGCTCGCAGTATGATAAAAAAGCATACTAAATCTCGTACTAGAGTATTAGCTAGCTGCCTGTTTTCATCGAGGTTTATAGAGAACCACAGTTCTCCTTTATACCTATACTAATTAGTAGTAGTTAGGCATTAGGAAGATTATAAGGTAAGAGTGGCTAATATACACTTTAGTTATGGCTCGCAGTGTGACGAGAAAGCGTGCTAAATCTCATACCAGAGCACCGGCTAGCTGCCTATTTTTATCGAGGTTTATAGAGAACCGCAGTTCTCCTTTATGCCTATACTAATATAGAATGACTATTAGTTAGTTGGTATTTTACTGCTAACTAAGGCGGATAAGAGGTAGAAGGGGGAAGTTAGAGCAGCTAAATAAAGCCATACTGTATACTAAGACTAAAGCACGCCTAGCTATACAATGCATATATAGTGCATAGTCTAGGTGAGCGGGGCAGACGGCTGCTATTAGCTAGTAAGTGATATTGCCCTATACTACGCGGTTGCGCCATTATAGAAAATTATTAATGCCTAGGGGCCGTAATATTTATCTTCTTTAGTTATTATTTTCTTCCGCCGTTAATAAGCTAGATAGAATGCCTATAGCCTAGGGGCTATAATAATTATCTTCTTTAGCCATTATCTTCTTCAGCTATTATCTTCTTTAGCTATTAATAAGCTAGATAGAATGCCTATAGCCTAAGGACACCTCTATATCGAGTTAGGTAGTGAAAAAAAGAGCCGATACCGCTAAAAGACCTAAATTTAGGGGCCTAAGTCTTATTAGCGCTAGGTAGAGCTATTCCCTTTGCTAATTAGTCAACTCTAAGGTCTTTCTCTTTATAACCGTAAATAAAGTTAATATATTATAACTAAAAATCGGGTGGCATTTTGCCGCTAAACTAAAATCCTTTACTAATTGCGATATTCTTATGCGCTTTTACTTACTATTTGGCAAGATACATATAGAAAACGGGCGGGTATAGCGATAGAGGAGTAGCCGATCTAGCATATAAGTAATAGTACTGATATATAATTATCAAGAGTTAGCATTTTGCCGCTAATATAGAATCTTTCGCTAATTACAATATTCTTAGGTCTTTCTCTCCGCAACCGTAAATAAAGTCAACGCATCTAGTTCTTATAGTATCGCTTATAGGAATGATATCCTAATAACCTGGAAAAGAGAGCCTAGTAATAATAGCTTATATTCGCATAAATATACGAGAAATCCACTAGATTAATCCCCAGTCTTTACTTATTATGCTAAATCCCTCCCGATAAAGCTAAAGACTATACAGATAGTCCCGCTAATTAGCTCTAAATGCAGCCAAGCAGGCATTACCAACTCTACTTAGCCTTATCTATTATCGCTATCCGGGACTAGTTTATTATTATCTTCATCAATTTATTTAGCAATAAATATTTCCCTATATACATCCTTTACCTCATCAAAGAACACCTGCGCTCTTATTCGCTATACTATAAGGTATATATAATAAAAGGCCGGGTATAGCCATATAGGCGATATCGATCTTGCGTATAAATAAGATTGCTAATATATTATTTTCTATAGGTTATTAAAAGGCACCCTAATCTCGTCTAAGATAATATAGTAGTATATAGGCCGATATATTCCTTATATAGCAATACGCAAACTAGTCTTCTCTAGTTTATCAGTCGATTTTTACGTATAGTATAGGAAAAAAACGGTCTAATAGTCTATATCGGATAAATCTAGCGTAGGCGAGTCTAAATTAGAGTCCTAGCTAATATAGGAACCGCCCTCGATAAAAAGAGGAACTAAGATTTAGATACATATATTTAGCTATAAAACTGCAGGGTTAGCTAAGCTGCCCTTCTAGACTTTATATTTTCTATTTAGTCCCTCGATAGTTTCGTAAAGAGTGCCAAAAGGTATCCAATTATTGCCGAGTTATTAAGCGCTATTTTTAAAGTCGGAACCTTTTATAAAGGCAACTAGACCCAATTAGCATATACTATATAGCAAAAACGGGGGCAGCCTACTTTTAGGCAGATAGTTTCCCTCTTAAAGTAGAGCATTAATATCTATAGGCTCATTAACGCCAATCGGCGGTTTTAACTTCTTGCTATAGATAGTTTCCACATATAGTCTCATATTATTTGCTCGGTATTGCAATATAATCCTTAAGTCTTTATAACTAAATATCTTTTCGTTATCGCCGAAAATAGCATATATATTTTGCCGCCAATTTATACTCTTTCGCTGGTCGCGATATTTTTATACGCTCTTACTTACTATCTAGTAAGGTAGGCATAGTAGACGGCTAGATATAGCAATACAGGCATAGTCGATCTCGCATATAAGTAATATTACTAGTATATTATCTTTTATAGCTTAATTATAGGCACCCCCATCTCGTCCAGGATGACGCCTATATAGCTACACCCGGCCGTATTCTACTACTATCAGCAATATTACTCGTATATAAGATCAACTATATAGTAATAGATAGGCATTAGCGGTTTCCCGCTAATATAAAATCTTTCGCTAGTAGTGATATTCTTATGCGCTCTTACTTACTATCGTATAAGGTAGGCGTAATAGACGGCCGGATGCAGCGATATAGGTATAGTTAATCTCGCGTATGAGTAATACTGCTTATATATAATAACTAATAATTAGCATTTTGCCGCCAATATAGAATCCTTCGCTAGTAGCGATATTCTTATACGCTCTTACTGCCTATCCTATAAGGTAAGTATAGTAAAAGCCTGGGTATAGCGATATAGGTATAGTCGATCTTACGTACAAGTAATATTACTAATAAATCATTTTCTGCAGCTTATTAATAGGTACCCCCATCTCGTCAAAGATAATATAGTAGTAGATAGGCCGAGCTAATCCTTATATAAAGATATACAAACTGGCATTTTGCCAGGATAATATAATATTAGACCGGGCGAGCCGTTGCTTATATAGCGATATATAAACTGGCATTTTGCCAGGATAACGATCCTATAGCTCTATATTAGCCAAGTTATTTTCAAGGAATTCTTTATACCCACTTATAATATTACTAACCTTATGAAAATATTTATAGGGCCGAGGCATTAATATAATAATATAGGTATTATAATCCGGCGATAGAATAGGGAAATTATATCCTAGAGGGAAGAAAGTAGAAGGTAAAAAAGAAGGATAAAAGTAAAGGAAAAGAAGACAGAAAAAAGTAAAAAAAAAAAAGAAGGATAAAAGTAAAAGTAAAAAAAAAAAGTAAAGGTAAGGAAGAAGGAAGGGAGTATAGGTATAATAGGTAGTAGATAAAGAGGCTATAAATTAAGCTGGTAAAGAAGAAGGTCGTAAAGTAGCAATAAATTATAGGAAGTAATAAGCGTACCTAATAGGTACATAGGTATATAGCATATGTGGCCGCGTTATGGCAGCGGCTGCTCATATGACCCTAGTATACACTTATATCTGCGGCACGCATACGTAACTGCGGTACGCATATATAACTGCTGTATATATATATATAAAGGCCATATCGTTAGATATAGCGCTATCCGCCCTTTTCCTCCTTTTTCCCACTTCGCCTAGTATAGATAGAAGCCTATTAGGACCTATAGGTCTGAATAAATAAGCATATAAGCCCTATAGGACCTATAGGTCTGAATAAATAAGTATGCAAGCCCTATAGGTCCTACAGGTCTAAATAAATAAGCATACAAAGCCTATTGGGACCTGCAGGTCTAAATAAATAAGTATACAAGCCCTATTGGGACATATAGGTCTAAATAAATAAGTATACAAGCCCTGTTGGGACCTATAGGTCTGAATAATATATATACAAGCCTAAATTATATCCTATAAAAAGGAGAGTAAAATATAAAAAAAAAGGAAGAGAGTAAAGTATAAGAAAAAAGGAAGAGAGTAAAATATAAGAAAGAAAAAAGAGAATAATATATAAAAAAGAAAGAAAAGAGTAAAATATAAAAAAGAAGGAAGAGAATAATATATAAAAAAGAAGGAAGAAAGTAAAAATAAAAAAGAAAGAGGAGAATAAAAATAAGAAAGAAAAAAGAGAGTAAGGGTAAAAAAGAAAAAGGAGAATATTAATATAAAGGATAGTGCGTAAAGAGATTGGGAATAAAGCTGGTAAGGAAGAAGGTTATAAGGTAGTAAATAGTAAGAAGTAAGGTAATAACGCTATTAGAATTATTAGTCAGTCGGTTAGTCAGCCAATTATTTAGCGCATCTAACTAGGTATATAGCATATAAGGCCGCGGTACGGCTACAGCTGCCTATATGACCGCAGCACGTATATATAACTGCAGTACGCATATATAAAAAGGCTATATCGTTAGATGTAGCGCTATCTGCCCTTTTCCTCCTTATTACCGCTTCGCCTAGTATAGATAGAAGCCTATTGGGACCTACAGGTCCGAATAAATAAGCATATAAGCCTTATTGGGACCTATAGGTCCGAAGAGGTAGGTATATAAGCCTTACTGGGACCTGTAGGTCCGAAGAGGTAGGTATATAAGCCTTACTAAGACCTGCAGGTCCGAAGAGATAAATATATAAGGTAATGTATGGTAGTACGATATATATATAAAGCGCTATATGCTATAGAGTGGTAGTACTAGTATTAGGAATTAAAGGGTACCTATTATAATATAGGGTGCGTATATAAAGGGAAATAATAAACGAATAAAGAAGATATATCTTACTTCTACTAAATCAATAGTATAGTTAGGACCTGCAGGTCTGAAGTGGTTTATTTAATATGCACGCCTTTAGGGTAATATTATATATACTAATAGCGCGTCTGCCTATATTTAGAGTAAGGTCACGTGTATTGCTTGCGCGCCTTTTGCTATATGCCCTATATGCCTTTAGAGTGAGGTTATATATATTGCTTGCGCGCCTTTTGCTATATGCACTGCATGCCTTTAGAGTGAGGTCACGTATATTGCTTACGCGCCTTTTGCTGTATGCACTGCATGCCTTTAGAGTAAGGTCACGTATATTACTTACGCGCCTTTTACTATATGCCCTGCATGCCTTTAGAGTGAGGTCACGTGTATTGCTTGCGCGCCTTTTGCTGTATGCACTATATGCCTTTAGAGTGAGGTTATGTGTATTGCTTGCGCGCCTTTTGCCGAATCCCCTGCCAGCCTTTACAGTAAGGTGATTACGTATATTGCTTGCGCGCCTTTAGGATACTTTATATATACGCGAATTTTATAGTGCATAATATATAGTAATACTTTAGTCAAATATTTGCCCTTTACTTATAAAGCGGTACTTTATATGCACGCGAAATTTAGCGCATACGAGCATATACTAAATCGATTTAATATTTAGTAGGTATATAGGTACAACACCCCTATCGCCAAAGGATTTTCCAGATTTAGCTTAAAAAAACAACGATAGTCGGATACTTTACATATACGCGAGTTTAATAGTGTATAGTATATAGTAATATTTTACTCAATTGGTTGCCCTAGGGAGTAAATAGTTGCCCCTTATTGTAGAGCGGTACTTTATATGCACGCGAAATTTAGCGTATATAAGTATATACTAAGTCGATTTAATATTTAGTAGGTATGTAGGTATAACACCCCTATTGCTAGAGGATTTTCTAGATTTGGCTTAAAAAAATAACGACAGTCGGATACTTTACGTGCACGCGAGTTTAATAGTGCATAATATATAGTGATACTTTACTCAACTGGTTGCCCTAGGGAGCAAATGGTTGCCCTTTATTATAGAGCGGTACTTTATATACACGCGAAATTTAGCGCATATAAGCATATACTGAGTCGATTTAATATTTGGTAGGTACGTAGGTACAACACCCCTATCGCCAGAGGATTTTCCAGATTTAGCTTAAAAAAATAACGATAGTCGGATACTTTACGTGCACGCGAGTTTAATAGTATATAGTATGTAGTAATACTTTACTCAACTGGTTACCCTAGGGAGCAAATGGTTGCCCCTTATTGTAGAGCGGTACTTTATATGCACGCGAAATTTAGCGTATATAAGTATATACTGAGTCGATTTAATATTTAGTAGGTACGTAGGTACAATACCCCTATCGCCAGATAATTTTCCAGATTTAGCTTAAAAAAATAACGATAGTCGGATACTTTACATATACGCGAGTTTAATAGTGTATAGTATGTAGTGATACTTTACTTAACTGGTTGCCCTAGGGAGCAAATAGTTGCCCCTTATTGTAAAGCGGTACTTTATATGCACGCGAAATTTAGCGCATATGAGTATGTACTAAGTCGATTTAATATTTGGTAGGTATATAGGTATAATACCCCTATCGCCAGATGATTTTCCAGATTTAGCTTAAAAAAATAACAACAGTCGGATACTTTATATACACGCGAGTTTAATAGTATATAGTATATAGTGATACTTTAGTCAAATAATTACTTAAAGAGCGGTATTTTATATGCATATAGATTTTGCATGCCTCTATAAGTATTTGCCTAAGGAAATAGTTGCCCCTTAATTATAGAGCGGTACTTTATATACACACGAAAATTTATATGCCTCTATATATACTAATAGTTGCCTAGGCAAATGGTTACCTAGTGAAATGGTTGCCTAGGTAAATAGTTTTTTAGGTAAATGGTTACCTAGGCAAATAGTTGCCCTTTATTTGTAGAGTGGTACTTTATATGCATGCGAATTTTGCGTGGCTCTATATGTACTAGTACCTTATACGAACGGTTGCCCCTTATTTATAGAGTAGTACTTTATATGTATGCGAATTTTGCGTGGCTCTCTATGTAGAAGTACTTTATGCGAATGGTTGCCACTTAGAGCAGAGCAACCAGTTGCCCCTTAATTATAGAGTAGTACTTTACATGCACGCAAAAATTTGCGCGCCTCTTAATATACTAGTACTCTATGCGACTGGTTGCCCCTCACTTGTCTGAATTAAGCTAGGAAATTTTTTTTTTAGTGGAGCGGTACTTTGCGTGCACGCGAAAATTTGCGCGCATCTGTATATACCGAACCTGCGACCCACTGGCCTGACCCTGCCCCCAGAAGGGACTCTAATGTCGAACCCTATAGTAACCCCGATACGGAACGGGTGAAATTTTTCCCGGCGAAGGGGGGTATGTTACGGACTCAGGCTATACCCGTATTATAGATTAACTGAGGCTCGGGCTGCGTCTGTATCTAGTCCGGAACGGATAATATAAGGTAGACGCGCGGGCCTATAAGGGCAACGTTAGGGCTCTAGCCCGCGCCACATATGGATGTATATAGACTGCGGAAGGGACCCGATTCGGGCTCTTCTCCCTTCCTCCTTAGTTTTATCAATATATCCGATTGACGCCTATTCGCAGTCGCCCTAGGGCCAGTCCGTCATATATACGACCGTATATAGGTTTTTCCCCCGGTCCTTAGGTTTCCTATATATATTAGTATAAAGGTATTAGACATTAGTATAATTAGGGCTGCCTACGTATGCCAGCTACAGTAGTATATATATATAAGCTTACTTTCATTTAGTTAACTTGATTATATATTTAGAGGGAATCTTTATATAGTATATATATGAATTCATCTCTGTCTATCTAGACTTGCCTATATATAATAACTATCTGGTATAAAGCAAAATATAGCAAAAGAAAAAATAATAAGCTGCTAATTACTCGTCTAGGTCCCTATCTTTTCCTTCCCTACTATTAATCGGTATATCTCGATACTTACTTTCTACCTTATCCACCTGCCCTACCGATAGTTCCTTACTATACTTATATAACCTGTGTAGGATTTGCGTTTATTCTTCGCTCTTACTATAAGATTTGGCCGCATACTGGGCTTTCTTTGCCTCCTCCTATATAATAGGCGATATCTCTTCTATAGATATTATATACTACCTTTAGACGGTAGGTATATTATACGTATTTAACCGATAGATGGCATATATAGATATTAAAATATTATGTATATTATCATTAAAAAATATCGTCTTTTTAGTATCCTTAGGAGGGATAATATAAATAAGCTTTATAAGGCACGAAAGTATATAACCTAATTTGTGTATAGATTTAGTATTTGGCTTAAACTCCTTCTGCGAGGTATCTTTAATAATCTATTATGCCATTCTATTAAAGGAATAACCGAAATACTGCCTCTGCAGTTTATATACTAAGGTTTCCTTAATAATACTATCTGCCTAAGATAGTACTTTTATATCGGCCTAGAGCTATATAGTCTATCGTTTAAGTATGCCGTACTCTATATAGTCTTAGTACGAGTCTACGACTTTAATAATATACTAAATAATATGCCGAAGCTATCCCATTCGATATAGCCTGGCTTATGCCTGCCAGATAATCTATACGTTTAAGTGGAAATTAACGAAGATACTTTTATAGCATTATCGCTACAGGTTAACGCTAATGCCTATAATTGATATATTAGCAACGAAAACGCATAGGCCTATCTTCGGGTTGAGGAAGGCATCTAATGCTGCTTGCTTTTTAGAGCCCTTATTAGTGCTGCGCGCTGTGAAGGCCTGAACCCCGCAAAGTAGGATAATACCATAGAGGTACCTAGGTAGTTATATAGTTGGTTAGTTATAGTTACTAGTTCAGACCTGCAGGTCTAAAGTGAGGACCTTTTCGGACCTATAGGTCTTAAGGGGCTATAGCTAGCTTAGAGCTTATATTTGCAGAACCGGTAAATTATAGAATATTAGCAGCCTCTCTTTGCCCTAGATAATATAGAGGTAGATAAGCTAGATCACGCGGTTGATAACCGGGCTGCTATACGCCAGGTACTACAGCCAGTCTAACGATATAGATAGTCCGTACTATCCCGGCTCTAGGTTCGTCATTAAGAAGAAGGTACTAAGACTATAATAGAGGTCAGACCTCGTAAGGTCCTAATAGCTATTAGTGCCAAAGGTAATAACCCTACCTTTATTAGTCTTTTTCTAAATCCGCTCGATCTTAGTATCGGTAAGTTTAATGCCTTTATAGGAAATCTCGTGCAATACCTAAGTAATAGCCTCTTTATGCTTTACCATCTTCTTATATAGATTATATTCTAAAACTCTTTTGAATCTAGTATTGAAAGCAACTATATTACCGGCGCGCTGCAAGCTAAAGTTCCTATTAGGTGGTTTCTCGATATTACTAGTTGCCTACAGCCTATTACTAGCTACAGCCGTCGTAATAATATTATTTATGCCTTAGGATAGGGGGGTAAAGGACGATAAGGCCGACTCCTCGCTATACATCTTAACCAACTTTTTATGCAAAATGCCGTGCTTCACTTCTTCGTAATATACCATTTGCAGCGGGAGGTCGATTCCAGGAAATATAACGCTATATCTATTAGGGCTGTTAATAATAGCCTTTGCAGAGCGAAATATGCAAAAATTATTTTTTAGTGCAGATATTATACTATTACTAAATGTAAACTCCTACCTAATTATCCTTCCCATAGCCAATATAAGGTGCGGGTAGACCTGCTATAGACGTATGCTATTGTCGTAGTATTGCCGTAGTACCGTCTTAATGTTATCGTTAAGCGCGAAATCGTTATATAGAATGCTGACGATACGGCCTTTCTCTTTAGCTGCGATCCTATCCCCAGTATCGATATTGCTAGGCAATCGCCTAGAGTAGGGATTATACTTACTACTCTAAAGCGCGGTAAGGCTCTAGCAGTCGATAGCGGCGAAAAGAGAGTTAGTAAGCTGCACTCTATCGATAGGTATATGTTGCAAAATGGTGATTCAGAACACTGTTGGAAATATACTGGATACCGACAGTGGCGTACAAGGCGTTGCAGAATAAAACAAGAGCTGGTTAAAGATTTAAAGCGCACAAGAGGTTGACCAGAGCAAAGATGTCAGGGAAATCTGATTCTAATTATTGGTGACTATTCTAGCTAGAAAGAGGGAATTTTGGGCATATTTCTACCATCTTGAAAAAGTGGTTGAAAATAATGAAAAACCGCAAAAATAGCGAAAAAACCCGACGAAAAGTCGGTCTGCCCAACCGTGCCCAATCTATACCCAATATCCTACCCAATGCCTACCCAACCAAGCCCAGTAGCTTATAGCAGTGTGCCGGATGCCCTATAACAGCCTGCCGTACGGGCCGGAAGCCCTATATCGGTGTGCCATAAAGGCGCGGTATAGCGGGTGACTGTATGTAGAAGGCCGAAAGTGCTGATTTGCCCATTTGGTAATCCCGTAGAAATGCGCCGCCTGTTGTGGGCCCTATGGCCCGCTGTGACCGGCCGCTGTGGCCGGCTGTGGGGCGCTATGCCGGTGCCGTGACCGGCGCTGTGGCCCACTATAATCGGCGTTGTGGGGCGCTGTGCCCCACCATAGCGCCTGGTATAGCCACCGCGATATCTCAACGTAGAAACATCGTACGGTAGCGAGACCAGTACCAAAATACAGCTAAAAAGGCGCTGATTTCAACACCCCCTCTGATTAGCAACATAGCTAATCCTAGCGTTAGAATAAAAGAAAGAAACCCTATAAAAAATCAGAAAAAAAGATGATGATGCTATAGGGATTGCAGCCCTAATAGCTGCCGAAATATAGGAAATTTCGGGCTTGGAAGTGGTTTGGTGAGTCCATCCGCAGGCATATCTATCGTGGGTAAATAAGATATTTTTACCAGGCCACCGTGGGCCTTCTCACATATATACCGGAATTTAAGCAAGGTATGCTTAGTACGGGCATGCTGATTTGGGTCATTTACATTAGAAATAGACCCTTAGTTATCGCAGTATAGTGGTATCGGGCGTTAAATATCGACCTGGATTTCTTTAAATAAATTAGATATCCATTCCACTTCGCGAAGCGCCTCAAGCATTACATCAGACTCGGCTTCAAGCGTTGACAAAACCACAGTCGAAGACCGTTTTGACCTCCAGCTAATAGGCCCACCATTCAAGGTAGTAAGATAACCACCAGTGGACTTAGAAGTCAGCCGGCATCCAGCAAAATCGCTATCAGAAAATGCAGCTAATACTACAGTAGCTTTAGCGGCTCGGTAATAAATGGCTGTATTTGCCGTACCAGCTAAGTAGCGAAAAGCGCCCTTAGCAGCATTAAGCTGTATAGTGGAAGCCTGTTGCATATATTGTGACAGGTATTGCGTTGGAAAGGCAAGGTCAGGTCTTAACATCATCATCAACCACATCGATATCCCTACTAGCTACTAGAATAAGTATTGATTACTAGTATCCAGCGGCGTATCGTCATTAGCCTCAGTAAGTATACCAGGCTGTAGCGGGATTAGATGCGGTCGTGCGTCCTTAAGGTTGAATTTCTCAAGGACTTCCGCAATAAATTACGATTGGTGCAGCCATAACAGGCCCTTTTCTCTATCCCTAATAATCTGCACTCCTAGAAAGAAGGAGGCAGGTCCTCGGTCTTCTATAGCATAAACCTTATAAAACTTAGTCTTAAGCTGGTCAATATAGCTTAGATCCAGACCGACAATCAAGCAGTCATCCACATAGGTCACAATAAAGGTATGCATCCCTTTATTATAGAAGACAGCAGCATCAGAAAGTAACAGCTTAAAACCCTCTTACACTAGTAGGTCTTTTAACCGTAACTGCCACTCGCGAGGGCCTTGTTTTAGCCCATATAAGGCTTTCTTCAACAGTATGACCTGTGATACAGAGGGGTCATATCCAACCTTAGTAAGCAAGGCTAAAAGTCGTTAACGCTGCAGGTCAGACCACAAGGCTGGATTAGGTAAGAGTAGGCTTTCTGCAAATTCTAGAAAACCAGCTGGAATCTCCATATAAATCGTCTCCAGTAGTTCACTATTTAGAAAGGCACCAATAAAGTCGATCTGCTCTATTTCCCAGTTATTTGCAGCAGCAAGAGCAAGGATAATCCTCCATATTAGTGGGATCGAAGTAGAGGCATAGGTCTCCGTAAAGTCTTACCCAGATACCTGCATAAAGCCTTTAACAACTAATCGTGCCTTATATTTAACCGGGTTATTATTCGCATCTTTCTTAACGCGAAAAACAGGCCGGTTACGCAATATTTTCCTACTAGTAGGAACACTAGTCTTAGGAATAAATTGGAAGATATTTAAATCGATTAATTGCTCGAATTCCAAAAATAAGGCTTTTACCCAGCTATCCTTATGTGGGCTATATAAGACTTCCTTCCAGCTATTAGGCATACCTTCTGGGGCCCGTTTTACAGCCTTAATCTTTGCTACATAGCAAATATCGTACATTTGCTGGTAAAAAGCATAGGAAGGGGGGAAATCCTGTGTGGGAGCCTCTAGGGGGCTGCCTAGGTATCCGAAAATCTGGTCGTTTTTCGGCTGGGTGGGTAGGAAAGCACCCCATTGGTTAGTCTGTGGGTCAGACTGTTAGTCAGACTGTTGGTCAGTCTATAGGTCAGACTATTAATTAGTCTATAGGTCAAGTGACCTATAGTATCCGTAGCTTAGGATACCTTACACGTCTCGTATCCGTAGCTACATTCTTCCTCTAATTTTACCCCTAGTAGCCCTAACCTAGTATAGCTGAATAGGCACCTTTTCTGATACTCGAAACATTTTCTCCCACGATCTCTCATTTAAGGCGATATCTGGACTCTCGAATTTCAGATATTCTAGTGTAGGCAGCATTTTACTATAGCGAAATGCTGCATTTACTAGGAAGCCGGGCGAAAAGGCAGAATCTATTGTGTCGGAAAGTCGCAGAAAATCAGTATATGTGGGGCTTTAAGATTCGGACCATTGAAAATTTACTATATGGGGCGAGTCAGAATTTTCACATATGCGGGGTATACCCACTTTTGTGACGGATTCGGAAAATCTCGGTGGTTGAGATTCCTAGTGACGAGAGCTTTCTGCATTTCCTAGCATTTACAGCCTTTTTGTATGGGAAAAAGCTACATTTTCTTTAGCCGGTAAAAAAGGACCGTCTTGCCTAAGCTGAAAAGCTAAGTTAGGCTAAAGCGATTTAGAATCGAAAGACAGCAAATTGCTAGGAAATATTGCAGAGTGCTATAGCGGGCCAATTGGTAGGCCCACTAGTTGTGGTGGATCCGTGTGCTATATTAGGCCCATTGGTTGTGGTGGGCCCGTGGGCTGTATTGGATCTGTGGCCTATGGTAGGCCTATGCCCTCGGCTAAGCCTGAAATAGGCATATTTAGGCGAGGCGACTTCCAAATAGGCTCTTCCAGAGCAATTTAGTCGTTATTTACCCCCTCTAAAATGGAAGACGGTAGGAAGTCGAATTTGCCCTCTAGGCCACTTGAAATAGGGCCTATTCCTTCATTTTAGTAGGTAAAGGTAATGAAAGAGGTCTTAGTGACGACCCGGCGATATAGGATATAGACGAGGTAGGTGCCATTACCTAGCGTAGCTAGTAACCTACCTGACTCGGTCCGGGGGGCCAGCTTGTGGCTAATGACCCGTTTTTCTAGAGGGATTAGCACCTCTACAGCCGCACCAATAGCCCTAAAGCTAGTAAGGTCGGGTAGGTAGTAGTACGTAATTTCCGGAAAGTCCTTCTTTAATTCCTCGAAAGGTAACGAGGAATGGTTTATAACTGCTATTAGATTTACCAAGGTAGTAATACTAAGAATCACTGCAGACCAAAGGTAAGAAGGTAACCAAGACCAAAGCATAATAGCTCTAAGTCGGTCAACGATGACCCATATAGAGCGTTCTGCTAACCCATTTTGCTCATGAATATAAAGGGAAGAGGTTAAAAAATCTATACCCTTAAGAGCTAGCCAGGCTATAATGACATCGTTAATTTCTTTGCCACCATCATAGTAGAATTCAACAGCTGATTTACCGTAGCGATTCCTAAGACCTTGGAAGAACCCCTATAATACTGGGAATACCGTAGGCCCTTCCTTATTAGGTAGTAAATGCACCTAACGGAAGCGTGATTTCCGGTCAACTAAGATAAGGCAAATGGGGCGTTTGTTATATAGAAGAGGATTAATTTGGAAAATATCACCCTCTATAATATCCAAACAGTGCATCGGGTCTAGTATAGCCCCTGATGTAAAACGCCGAACTGACTTTGCCCTTTTACAGGCGATGCAGTTGAAATCAGAATCCTTTACCTTACTGAGATCAGGTAACCCTATAGTTAATGCACAGGTTTTCTTTAAAAGTTGGATTCCGATATGCCCAAGCCGGATATACCAAAGTCCGGCTAATAATAGCAGCTTTTGATATTCTGTATTAGCAGCTGGTATTGGGGCAGGGTTAAGGGCGACCGGGGCCCTCTATAGTGGTTGGGCTGTATTGGGAATAGCAGCCTCTATTGGTACCACCGAAAAACCAGGACTAACTGGTGGGTCAGCTAGTAGGATTTCTTGCGAATTAGCTGGTGGAAGTAGAAGGTCCGAGTCAGCTGGTAGGGTAAATCCTCTGGTAGGGGATATTCCTCGTATTCTTCCGGGTTGGCTGGGGCAGGTAATTCGACCGAGATACTATATAAAGCCGGTTGGCTGGTATGGTGTAAAAACGGCGAATCTACCCCTTTTTGTTGTAAAAAGAAGCCATACTTCTTAAAATCAAGAAGCCCAATGCACTTATTGTTGCTATTAACTAGGCTTTGGCCCTAAATACTGCCACGATTCAGATAGTGTTTAACGCCGCTAAAGATATTAATATCAAAAGCTAGTATGAAGAGGGCGTTGGTTAGCTCTAAGGTGCCCCACTGAGGTAGGTTGGTGCCCTGTAGCACGGTAAAACGCGCTGTGCCCCACCCACTGGGCTTGATTGGGCCACCACCTGTGCTGATGACTGGTCTATTTCCGGTATAGTGTTGGAAGTAGGTGAAATGCTTTTTATCGTTAATAATATACACCATAGAACCAGTATCGTAAAGCAAAGAATCTGTTAGCGTTTTCCCACCGGATTGTACACTATAGCTGGTAGCTAGAAATTGCATACATTCGCGGTCCTGGAAGGAAGAATAGGCTGTCTCACAGGGTGTAAGACTTAGAGTGTTATAATTCCCTAGTACAAAGGAATTAATAGTCTTTTCCTTTTCATCGGTCTTTTATGGGGTATCTGCTTTATTAGCTGAATCTTTCTTTTCTTTATTCTTCTTCTTATTTTCCGGCTTACCTTATATGGCTGAAGAAGACCCTTATTGGGTAGAAGAAGACCCCTGTTTCTTTTTATTGGCGTTAGTGGTAGTGTTTTTACCACCCTTGCTAGTGTTATTACTAGCTGGCTTGCTACTATTATTAGTAGCGGCACCCTTGACCTTTACGAGGTGGGTGGTAGCCCTTGCTACTGATGATCCTTTAATACGTTATTCTTCCAGTAAATCAACCATATAAAATTGCAGGTTAATATTTGATAT
Source organism: Ustilaginoidea virens (assembly GCF_000687475.1). NCBI lineage: Eukaryota > Fungi > Ascomycota > Sordariomycetes > Hypocreales > Clavicipitaceae > Ustilaginoidea > Ustilaginoidea virens. The sequence continues at coordinate 6,673,201 of NC_057317.1, read as the reverse complement.
ATTTCCCTGAGTATAGGCGATTCTCATCATTATGCGGTGCCGTTCTGCCCACTGAAAAAAGACCCCTTCTACAGCATGTAAATATTAGCTGATTTGGTCGAAAGGTTGTATGTGGGAGCCTAAAATTTGCAACCTGGATAGGTAGCTATTAAAAGAGGCATTAAAAGATTCCAAGGTACCCTTATAGCCTGTAAAATTTAGTTGATGGAAGGCAGGGTATAGGTGGGTCCGCTGTACATCTAATGAGTGAGAATACTGTTTGGTGAGTAACGTAAAGGCTGACTCTAGGTCAGTGCACCAGTTGATAGCGGCAGCTGGTCCTTCTGTGCAACTATTCTTAATAAGTAATAGTAAAAGTACTTACTCTAAATCGTTAAACTTACTAGCAATAGAAGGTTCTTCGATAAATTTAGCGATATTAAGTGCCCTAAGTTGAATCATAAGGGCCTATTTCCATTAGTCGAAGTTAGATACCCCCCTTAGCTTTTAGGATTCCTAGAATCCATTGGCTGTCTTGGCTAGTTCCTTAATAGCTATAGCGCTGACTTGGCTGCTAATGCTGGATGGAACCGGCAGGGGTTATTACTAGGCTTTAGGTAGAGAGGTATTTCCCTTACCCACAGGAGTTTAGAAGGTATCCACATCCATCATATCCTAGGATGGTAGGCTAGCAGCAGGCTTGATTAGTCTGTCTACTAAAGTGCCCACCTTATTAGCCAAAAAATCGATTTTAGAGTTCATTCGATTAAATTTATAACTGAATTCTTTTCTTATTTCCTATTGGTCTTCCCTAAGCTGGGCAATTTCCTGGTCATTATCAGATTCTTCTACCTCTACCGTATCAGGGACTTGGTAGCCTGGGTTATTAGCAGGAACGTTCTGACTGGCTATTGTAGGAAGAGAAAATGTGCCGGAAAGTCTTAAAAATGCGAAGAAAATCAAGACTGAAAATCTAGATAAAACTAGAAGAAAGCTGCATTAAGGAATAACCTTAGAAAATCCTGTTGCAAGGATGTGTTGCAGCTTAGTGTGGTAGCTGGGTTCCTAAATCTGGGGTGATCAGTCCCTTATTAGTAGATTTCTGGAAGGTTAGCTGCCAAATGCGTTAAAATCCTAAGTTAGCGTAAAAAAGTCTTAAGCTGGAAGCCTTAAGACACCGGGCTCATAACCTGTTGCAAAATGGTGATTCAGAACACTATTGGAAATGTACTGGATACCGACAGTGGCGTACAAGGCGTTGCAGAATAAAACAAGAGCTGGTTAAAGATTTAAAGCGCACAAGAGGTTGACCAGAGCAAAGATGTCAGGGAAATCTGATTCTAATTGTTGGTGACTATTCTAGCTAGAAAGAGGGAATTTTGGGCATATTTCTACCATCTTGAAAAAGTGGTTGAAAATAATGAAAAACCGCAAAAATAGCGAAAAAACCCGACGAAAAGTCGGTCTGCCCAACCGTGCCCAGTCTGTGCCCAATATCCTACCCAATGCCTACCCAACCAAGCCCAGTGGCTTGTAGCGGTGTGCCGGATGCCCTATAACAGCCTGCCGTACGGGCCGGAAGCCCTATATCGGTGTGCCGTAAAGGCGCGGTGTAGCGGGTGACTGTATGTAGAAGGCCGAAAGTGCTGATTTGCCCATTTGGTAATCCCGTAGAAATGCGCCGCCTGTTGTGGGCCCTGTGGCCCGCTGTGACCGGCCGCTGTGGCCGGCTGTGGGGCGCTGTGCCGGTGCCGTGACCGGCGCTGTGGCCCACTGTAATCGGCGTTGTGGGGCGCTGTGCCCCACCATAGCGCCTGGTATAGCCACCGCGATATCTCAACGTAGAAACATCGTACGGTAGCGAGACCAGTACCAAAATACAGCTAAAAAGGCGCTGATTTCAACAGTATATACTCGAAGAGAAAGCATATAAATCCAATAATATCCCTATTGCCGGATATAATTAATATGCCGGTAATCTAGATACTATACTCACGCTTAATAAGACTGAGATAGCGATTATAACTCTTCTAAAAGTTATAGGCAATATACGCCTTATTAAGTATAAGAAGCTTAAACGAGTATAAAGCGGAATTTTTATCTTACCACTCGTAATTAATTAGGTTGCTATCTAGGTCCTCACTACTTTCCTTACTAATAGCACGAATTTTATAATAGCTAAGTTCTATCTTCACGTAATAGGTAGTATGCTTCTAGCTTATATCCTTCTTTTTTTTCTTCTCTATCTCCTCGCTAATATCTTATATCCTCTACTATAGCTTATTCTCTATTAAGGTATAGCGAATGCTATAGTGCTATTTCTTTAGTATTAATATAAACGTATTATCGCTATAACGCTTGCGTTTATAGGGGGTATAGGGGGCATAGGGGGTGCTTACGCGCGCCTAGTCTTCTATATTATCTTCCTCTTTATCCTCCTTTTACTCCTCCTCCTCCTTATCTTTATCCTCTTTATTCTCCTTACGATCTAAAAGCTTACTATCTAAATTATTATTATTATCTACCTCCGGTATCTTTCGGTCGTCTTTAATATCTATATCTTTCTTAATAAATATAAACCTCGTTTAGGTTATTCTAACTATCTGGACCCGCTATATATCGTACGAAGTAAAAATCACTATCCTGCTTGTCTGGCTTATATATTAGCAATATTAATATATTTCTATAGGACTAGTTAGGACCTACAGGTCCCAAGCTCCCTGGCCAGGTTAGGACCTATAAGTCCTACGTCCTCTAGAGTGGCGCTATAGCCCGGCAGCGCCGATAGCTGCTTCCTCTTTCTATAGGACTAGTTAGGAACTACAGGTCCTAAGCTCCCTGGCTAGGTTCGGACTTACAGGTCCTACGCCCTCCAGAATAGCGCTATAGCATGCTAGAGCCGATAGCAGCATTTGCTTACCTAGGGGAGATGAGTAGCGTCTATAAGCTACTTCATTACTTTATAAAACCGCCCTACCTCTAATAGCTCTACGCTAGTATTACTAATACTTTTCTTATTAGAACTGTAGAAAATGATAAGGCGGAAGCCCGGGTTATAGGCGCTTGCTTCCTTAATAGTCTGCTTTAGGATATTAATTAGGAGGATAAATAGCGTAAATACATACGGTTGCGGCTTATTGCTAGATTTAATAGACTTATTGTATGACTCGGTCCGGCGAGCTATTACCTTAATAGTAGCCAGCGCGATCTTCATCTTCCCTAGCCTTATATCGAGATTAAAGCCAATAGAAACCCCCCTCTTCAACTTTTCAATAACACGGCTAAGGTCTGCCACCTAGTGTGATAATAACGGCTCTACGCCGACTATATCGTATAGTCTATAATTAGTAATAAGGGCCATCTATCGATACAATCTTTTAAAATCTACTATTTCTAGTGGCTAAAACGATTAGATATGCGTATCTAGGAGGAATAACATACGGTATATCTTATCGACCGAAAAATTTTAGGTAAATGCCTATCCTTATAAATTGCGCTGCGCCTAGAGCTTGTCTACTAATGCGCCTTACAATTAAAGGGCCTACAGTCTGCTATTCATCTTATCCAGGGCCTTACCGGTCTCGGTAGTATAGGCCTACGATTTACGCATCGCTACAATATAATATAGACGTATAGAAACCTCCCGCATATAAGACTCGAGGTACTCACTATAAAAGACCGCGGTAAAGCTCCGCCTCTCTCGCTACATCGTAGATATATGCTACGCAATAATAATACTAAAGTCCACGGCCTCGTGCTATAGCACGCGGAGTATAAACACCCACTCGGCCTCTTTTAGACTATTATAGGCCTTAGGGAGGCCTTTTCCATTCGCCCTTATAAGACGATTAGTTAAGGTAGAGGAACTAAAGAAAAGTATACTAAGGGGGTCGAAATCGCCAATAGTGCCTTTTGGCCTCTCGTTAGGCCTATCGCCACTATCGGTATTATTTCCATTATCATCACCAATATTATCATTATTATTATTATCCTCGTTATTGTTTTTATTATTATTATTATCGTCGTTATTATTATTATTATCGCCTATCGGACGCTTAGCTGTCTTATCCTACTTTTTGCCTAGCGTTAAAACTATAGACCGATAAATAAGGCTTAAAGAAGCATTTCTATTAAGAAAAGGCTCTTACTCTTTCCTATCCTTACTACTTATTATAGGCTTATTATCGGGGTTATAATAGCTAGGGAATTTCGTGGGTAGTACTAGTATAGCGGCTTTATAGTACTTAATCTAATATACCTTTCGGCCACTTATCGACTTTTGCCGCATATTAATATATCTAATAATCGTAAGAGCTCGTGCGATATCTTCTGCTAAATATATGCCTATAAATAGGGGTTCCTTCCGAATAAAGATATTAAGTTCTCCCACTCTAACGGTAGGTATGGGTATTAAATAGCGGTATTAGTAGGGAGTATCGCCCTCCCTACCTAAAACGCGATTAGCCTTTATCTACTCCTTAACGTTAGTAGGGGCAAACTTAAGAAGCTATATCGCGTACCCTATTACCGTTAGGTTAAAGTCGAATACTAGCGATAGTAGGTCGCGCCTAATCGCCAGCTTATTGGTAATCGGTAGGAAAAGTAGTGCTTTTAAGTCCTTTATAATAGCCTCTATCAGCCGGCGCATCCCCGTATTTTCTAGGCGGCAAACTATAGCACTAGGTGCCTTAAAAAGTTTATTATTGGCAGCCTTGCCCTTTATATCCTTGATTCGACGTATCGATATAAATAGCTTCCTTACTATCTTATCTAAAGGTCCCTCTTAGCTACTAGAAGCATATTATACCTCTTGCGCCTCCGACGTCAGTTTGATAAGCTCCGTATAGTCTAAGCCGGACCCAGCCAGCTATATTAATAGTTGCATAATGCGCGGAACTAGGGATATAGGCGTTAATTAGTAGTTTAGGGAGGGGGGGGGGGGGGGGGCAACCCTAGGAAGGCGGGTAGGACCTATAGGTCCCAGCCGGGGTCATTACGTACTAATCTCATCCGCAAATAATTTAAGGTTAAGCATCATCTTAAAATGGTTATACTATATAATATCACAATTTCTCATTTGTGAATTAGGCTTATTCTCTAGAAAATATAGGCCCTTTGTGTACCTAAATGCCTGCTATATACTCTCCCTCTAATACCACTCTTCTTAGTCTATTAGCGGTAGGAAGGGCACTACATTATACTCTATAAACTACTTAAAATAAGCTGCTAGGAGTCGCTTAAGCTTCTCGGCCTTACCCTCCTTCTCTTTAGGTTTATTTACGGTGATTATAAAAACAGGAGCCTATATATTACTAACAAGAGTAGTCATAGGCTAGTATATATCGTGCTAATTTACCTTATCGTCTACTGCCGTAGGGGAATATTCTACTCTATCGTTTTATTACTTTTTTCCTTTTTTACCTTTATATACTAGTACTTACTGTATAGGGGTCCTTTCTAATAGGTCTTCTTCTTGGTCTTTTTCCTATGCTTTATTTTCCTACTCTAGTATTATGGCTAATAGCTTGGGAACTCCGCGCCTTATTCGAGGTCGAAGGGTTAGCGTATCGGGTTATAAGCTATTATTAAATATATTACCTTTATATTGTGGCGTATTAATAGCATACGATGGCCTATTACTAGGAGTTTCCTAATTATTTAGTACCTCTATCTCTTTTATCGCTTAAGCTAGGAGCTATATACGCTAGGATAATATACTATTATAGTTATCTGCCTCCGAGACTAGCGTAGTATATATATCGACCTGCCCGTTTAGTAGTATTTGCGCGATATACTGCCTCGGAGACTACTGCTAGTCCTACTAGCTTGGCGACTCTTAAGCGTATCTTATAAATCGAATTATAGTCCTTTTAGTATTTTAGCGGGTTTTATGTACTATCTTATTGTAGTCTGTCTAGCTCGCTAGTTAATAGGTTAGTCGTATAGAGGGCGGTTTAGACCTATAGGTCCGAACTTAAGCCCTCCTTTTCTATATAAAGTTTTACCTCTTTTTCGTTTTTTTATTTTATACGGTAAATCAATAGTATATAAAAAAACTAGTAAGTTAAAAAATGCGGGAGATAATTAAATCGATTAGTCGGCTATTATAATATAGACGGGTGCTTCTAAGATAGTGCGAGAAGACCGGGCGTAATTTAGGAAAAGCGGCTCGAACTTATAGGTCTTAAAAAAGGTCGATTTATAGGATATAAGGAAGAGAAAGGAAAAGGAAGAGGTTAGCATAAGAGAAGAAGTTTTATAGACCTATAGGCAATAAGGCAATAAAGCAGTAGAACAGACTTATATAATAATTGATTTTCGGACTTATAGGTCCTAATGGCGTGATATACGCATCCCTATTCTCCTTCTAGGAGCTGTTAGGTATATAGTTATAATAGATATTATTTATTTGAGTAGTATTGGTAGTAGTATAGGCGGTAGGTGACGGTATTAGTGAGTAGAATCCGCGCTTACCTACCTATGCTATAATACCTTTTTTCCACCCTGCTGGCTGGCCAGGACCTACTATACTAGACGTATAGCCTCCGGCTCTTTGCGTTATAGGCCTAGTCTAGCGCAATCTCTATTGTGTATCGCTGCATCCGTATTATCTAGCGCCTTACTGCCAGGTCCCCTAGGGGCAAAGGTAAGAGAGGGTTTAGCGGTTCGCCTCGATATGCCGGGTATTAACTCGCAATAGGGTAGGTAGGTGGCAAATGCTCCGCATAAGCCTATTCTCCTATAGGAAGATATACTAAAGTATAGCCTAGCTCGACCCACTTTTCGCATCGTGATGCATTTATGCCGTCTTAGCCTAATAGGGGGGGGGGTTTTACACGTTATATATATAATAATATATGTGACCGTTACCTAATAGTTACCTTCTACCTTCTATTAGGAAGGTAGATATATATAGGGTTTCTATAGGCCGGTTAGGACCTATAGGTCTTAGCGGCCCTTATTGCGAGCCGGGCTGCCCCCCCCATACGATAAGCGCAAGGTTATAGCCGTAGCTATATATATACTGTATATAAATATAAGTGGCCTTTATCTTACTACCTATCTTATATAACTAGAGTCTAGCGCTATACTTTACTACCCGATATTTTATCCTCTTTAGTTTACCCTTTTCCCTCCTTTCTATTATCGGGCTTAATACTCCTATTATATAGGGTTAGGACCTATAGGTCCGAAGGGCCCTCGGCAGGCTATCTGCCTCTATTAGTAGGAGGGTCGCTACTACCTATAATAGGGTCGATAGGCGTTTCTAGCGGGGGGAAATAGTAGATTAGCTACTATAGTCCTTACCCCTATGTGAGTAGGGTATCCCTATATGAGAAAGCGGGGGAGGGGCCGGAAGCCGTAATACTATTAGTAGAAAGGGCAGCGGCTAGCGATAAAAGAGGAAATACTTATATATTAGCGCCTAGTAGGGGGGCGGCATAATGGCGATACTATTGGCATAGAAGCTATCGTCTTAGTCCTACTTTAAGGTGCCTACGCCTTTAGGTTTCGACTTATAGGGCTTATAGTAGATAGCATTAAAATATAGATAGATAAGCGTATCGAATATAGCCTGCTAGGAGTAGGTTTTTCGTAAGTAGCGTAGGCTTATGTCTCTTAGGCTCTAGAGGGCCACCTCTACCTTATAGATCCGGTCGGCTATCTTAAGTATCTCTACCTTTTTAATCGCCTTTTGCTCGTATAAGCCGGTAAAGGTCTTAAAGGGCCTATAGGTGAAGAGTCGATATTAGTTAGTACGGTCTGCATAGCAGCAGCAGAATATAATAGCGATGGCCTCTGCTGTATTTACCTTATCCTAGCTGGGCTAAGGGGGGAGCAGCTTAAAGAGGCGAGATATACGTATAAGCAGTATTAGTTGCCAAAATTATATTAGGTCTGGGTCTTATGGGTTAATAAAGTGCTGCAGAAAGGCCGCGTCTAGTTGGTCGAGCAAGGTAGGGTTAGGGTTAGGACCCAGCCTATAGCGTAATATGGTGAGTAGTAGGTTAGCTTGTATTAGGGTCTGCCTATCTAGATAGGCATCTTCTTGCGTATGCTTACCCCTTTATTAGAGCTATATAAGGCTGATAAATAGCAGGGGGGCATCGGCAGTACTAATCGGCGCCCCTAACCGGCGTATAGTATACGCGAGGCTGCTTAGGTGGTTATAGGTTAAGTCTAGTATTAGCACAGCTATTAGCTCTTTATTGTGGCTGTGGTAGATAAACCACCTTTTAATGGCGCGGGTAGCTTCTAAGAGCTGCCGCACTAGGCCTAGCATTTGCGTATAATCTTTAGCCGGGTCTAGCGGGCTTACTAGAGCGTATGCATCCTAGGCCTCTAGCTGGCCGTCTGCCTCTATAGCGGTCGGTTGGCTCTATATTATAGCCCTAAAGGGGGTAAGGGTTATATTATTAGGGGCAGTATCGGGGGGGGAGTTGGCGGGTGATAGGTAGGCTGATATAGTGGCATAGTATAGGGCAGGGTGAGGTAGCCTGGTTAGGCGTTTATATTTATATTTGCATTTGCATTCTAAAGGAGGGTCTATAGGTTCTAAGCTGCTGTTTTAGCGGCTCCTCTTAGGGTGGGGCATAGTAAGGCATAAGGGGGGGAGGGGGGGGGGAGAGGGGGAAGAGATAGTTATACTTCTGCCTTACCGGGGAGGATAAAAGAAAAAGATAGATAAGGCTAGCTAGCTAGTAGTATAGTCTATAGCTAGGGTCAGACGAGAGGGCGGCAGATGCAGAAGATGACCTAGCGCATCGCATAATGCAGCATATATATAGACACCTAGCCTTTTCGCATTAGTATCTAGTACTACGTTTGCCTACTTATGGCCTCGGATGGCCCCCTAAGGTATTAATAGTGGTTACCTATTAGACCCCTTATCCGTACTTTAAATTAAATATAGTTAGGATATATAGGTCTTAAGGGGGGCTTTTAGCCCTCCTTACCGCCCGATTATATATTAGATTGGGTATCGCTTTCGCTTATAATCCTATCGGTTAATTTAGCTTTTAACTCGTCCGACCTAATTAGCGCACTAATTTCTTCTTATAGCGGCTCCTTCTGCTCTAGGAAGGCTATTATATCCCTAATGCTATCGCTCTAGCTATGCTTTTTATTAAATTTATTCCTAAGGGTCTCGGCGGTATTTAGCTCGGTAGGGGGGTATTATATGGGCTGGAAGGCGGGTCGTAATAGGCTATCTATAAAGATATCGTTATCGCCTTCTTTAGGCTTAAGGTCGGAAGATAGATAGAGGCATAGGGTATATAAGTAGCAGAGTAGCGCTTCTATAGCATATTCATCGGCTAGGCGATATAAGGCGATTATATGCCCGATATACTTTATAGTAAAGAACCGGGCTACTGCAGCTAGGTACCGCCGAATCGACCGCACTAACTCTCTATAGGGCACGAATATAGCCGGCCAGCTATTATAGACCTCGCTATATTTAGCGACGGTAGCTCGCGGAACCTTACGTATTACGTCAAAGTTGCCGGCAGCGTATAAGGACTAGGCCTTACGTCTTCGGTCGAACCTCTGCCTATAGGGCAGGGGGGCCGGCGTATCTATGCCGAGCTATAGATTAATACCGTTTAGGTCCTAGACGTTAGTAAGCATATCGTATAGGCGCTGCGTATGGTAGGCAAGCGCCGTAATAGCTTAAATTATTATGGGTCGCTCTATATCGCGGGGCTAGGCGACGTATAGGATAGGCAATACCCGATACTACTACTATAGCCGTATAAGCGTTATAAAGTGCTAGTAGTTATTGCGGTAGTACTATCGCTGCCTATCGTTATGGCCGGACTTAGGGCCGCAGCTATCGGCATATGCGTATACTATAGGGGCCTAGAGCTAGATAAGGAAGAAGGATGGGATAATGCTAGCCTGCCTGGCGCGGGGGGTGGCGGTATACTGCGCCAGCGGGTTATTATGGCTTGCCGGTTCTGGCATATATTATAGGGTGCCGACTTCTTTAGAGCAGTCTGAGTTAAATATAATAAGTATATAGTTGCCGATCTACTCTTAGAAAATATCGTTGAATAGGAGGGCGCCTAAGTAAGCATTCCTATAGTAGGTATCGTATAGCGTCTAGAAGAGGCTATAGAATGCGTTTATTCTCTATATTTTCTTCTCCTAGTCGTAAAAGAGGGTATAATAGACGAGCTGGGACTACCTATTGCCGGCCCTACGCTTGGACAGCCACCTTAGGTATATGCCGTATAGCCTAATCTCGGCCTTAGGACCGTCGCTATTGCCATCGCTATTACTATCGCTACCGCCGCGGCTATTATAGCTATTATTATAGTAGCGGTCGAGTTCGGCTATAGTATGGCAAAATGGGTTCGCGTGTTTATTATGGAAATATTGGGCCTTAGCGTTGCGGGAAGGGTTAGGGTAAGGCCTGCCGCCCGGCCGCCGAAGGAAAAATACTATAGCCGTTTTACTATCGCTAAAGACAGGCGGTTGACTATCCTTAAAGTAGATAGAGCACGCCTCGTAGTATATAGCGGCAATATCTATAGGGAGGAGGATAGCTAGCTTAGGGTTATTATAGTAGCGCTTAAGTAGGAGGCAAAGGGTAGGCGGACTACTGCGGATGTACTAGGCCTACGGGGCATATGCCGCCGATATCCTAGGGAGGGTATTACCGATAGCATCGGCTATTAGCGCCGCTAGGACCTTAGGGGCGATAGCAGGCTCCTCTGCGTTTTTACTAGGGAGGGGCTATAGCCCCTAGGCGGCTATAGTCCAGTACTTATATAGCTTTTCTAGGAGGTAAAGGCTATATGAGCGCGCTACCTTACTAATAATAAAAGCGATAATCTTACTCTCGAGCTTTTAGGCCCTCCGATTCGCCCGCCTGGCTATAGGCGTAGGGGGGTCCGATATAGAGACCTGCTAGCGTAGGTAGGCGGCGGCATGCGTATAATACTCTACTAAGAAGCCAGTATAGATAGGTCCTACGGTAAAGCTTTATATAACGCTTTACGATAGCCACGCGTTTATAAGCGGGTTGCGGGGGATATAGCAGGTGGCTAGCATGGCGAAGGAGAGGTATAGGTTTATTAGGTCGACCTGCCCCTTATCGAGCTAAAAGCAGCTATTGCGAAGCAGCCGGCCGAGCAGGCCGAGCCTACGGCGGCATATAACGACGGCCCTACCGCCATCGCCGTAGATACAGGTCTGCTATATATCGCGCTATATCTAGTTATTATAAGGCATATCGACCTCGCTAGTCAGGCCCAGCTGCAGCAGCCGTAAGAATAGCGATACTATATAATACTATACGATAGAGTGGCCGACTTAAGACTTAGGCGGGTCTGGCTAGGCTCTAATAAGGAAGATATTATTAAGCGCGGCAATAAGGCGGCTAGCATTAGTAAGGATAATAGTATTAAGGTCGCGCATTAGGAGGATCTAATAAGGGTGGTAATAGTAATAATAAGGGTTGCCTAGCGGGGTCGTATCCTAAATACTGCCGCCTACGCATACGTATAGCCGCACCTTTCCGCCCAGGGCGCCGCTAATGCAGCCGGCAGAGAAGCTGCCTTATGCATAGAGTGTGGCTATAATATTAAAGCGAAAGGTGATCTCTTTCTTAGCTATATAGCCCTAGGCGTCGACCCTGCCGTTATATAGGGTCCGCAGATAGGCCCGGTTAGCCGCCTAGGCCGCCTTAACCTTAGACCGTGGCGGCGCGCCGGCCCTAATCGCCCTACCCTAGTTATAGCCCGCGATATATATCTTATTTACTACAGCCTTAGGCAGGGCGAGCATCACTATCTCGGCATTAGCATAGAGCTTATAATCGCTAAATATACTGCTAAAGAGCTCCTTATACGAGTGGTAGCCCTTAGCCTATACGACGCCTGTCTTACAGTAGAGCGGGTGGCCGGGGTACAGGTAGGCGGCGCCCTGCCTAACGATACCGCAGGCCTTACCCATATAGGTAGCCGCCTCGCGTATACTATAAGAGTAAAAGAGGCTCTTACTTAGCTTAATATTAAAGGAGGGCTCGTATAGCATCTAGTAATACTACTCTATATACGCATACTTCTATAGTAGCATTACGCCACTAAGGGTATCGCTATCTTTATCGTTATTATCATTAATATTGCCGCCGTCTTTATAGTCGCGGTTGATCTCTATAGCATTATTATAAGCCTCGGCCCGCCTAGCTTGCTTAGCCTATCTAGCCCTTTTAGCCGTATCGCGGAAGCTAATATCGACCTAGGTAGACTAGGGATCAATATAGCCTAGCTTAAGGGAGCCTAAGACAGCAGCACTAAAGCTCTCTAGCGCTAACTCTACCATCTCGCTAATTATAATATTTTTTATATTATATACTTAGAAGAGGAGCTTAAGGTACTTAAAGTAGTAGATTATTCTACCTAATGCTAATGCGATCTTAATAGAGCCGCAGCGCTAGTAGAGGTCGTACTATATATCGTCCAGGTGCTCGCCGGGAATAGTATAGCGTAAGTAGTACTAGCTAGGCCTTTCGCCCCTCTATAGCACGGCTATATCTGCCGGCTCTATATATATGGCCTTATACCGCTCCTAGTTAGACTACGACTTAGCCTTTGCTATAGCGAATAATATAGGCATCTCCTGCGTATAGTACTGCGGCATATGGCCGCGGATAGCCGGTAGTAGGGCGCCATCTATAAACTCGGCCTGCCTTTAGTAGCTTAAGGTAAACGGTTAGCTGCCCTATTTGCTGCCAGGCATAATATAAGCATTTAGGAAGAGGATAAAGATAGAGAAAGTAATACTGCGAAATACTATAGCATAGGAGCCTAGGTAGGTATAATATATCCTCCCTAGCTAGACGCTATAGGGCTGGATCACCTAATCACCTTAAATAGATAGTATAAAGGGCGGTATAAGGGAGACGCATATATATATTAATGGCGGGACCGCGGCAAGCAATATAGCCCCTATCCAGCTGCTATTAATATCCCACGTGCGGCGGATCTCTATATTATATAGGCGCGTGAGGGCCTTCTGTATGGCCTCTAGCGAGACGGGTAGTTTTAATATCGGCCTAAAGTATATAGGCTACAGCCGCTCTTAATCGGCCTTAGCGCTAGCCTTTATAGCCACCTAATAAGCAGAAAACTAATAAGCAGACGATTAGAGAGGATTAACCGTAAGTAGCCGCATAATAGTATCGCAATTAAGACCGAGGGAGTCTATTATATCCTAAAAATCGCCGGGGCTTAACCTAGCGGCCCTATTGCCCTTAGGATCGTCGCTACTATTGCCGCTACTATCGCTATTATTATTCTCTTATACGCCACAGGAGTATAAGGGTTAGAACGCCTCTTAAAAGATAGTCTTATATGCCGAGGCCTACCGCTATAGGAACTCGTCGCCCTTATTATCGCTATTAGTATTACTATATTCGATCCCGCTATTACTAAGGCGCTATTTAGCTTGGTCTGCGATTATAAGAAGCGGGTTACCCCTACTAGATAGGGGCCTAGCTGATAGATTAGGCGATAATAGCGGTATTATAGAAGGATAATATAGCGGCTTGCTATCGGTCTCCTCAAGGCTGCTATAGTATTCTAGCTATAGTAGGCTATCGTTAAAGCCTTATCCGCCGATACTATTACCGGGGCTATAATTAGTCTGGCTTTTCTTATAGTATTCTATTAGATAGAAAAGATAGGGGTATTATTTAGTATCGCCGCCGGCATCTAATATAAAATCATTATCCGCTCTAATGCTATTGCGGCCGGTATCTATTATAGCGTTATCATCTGCTCTAGTGCTATTATAGCTGATATCCATTATAGTTTCGTTATCCGCTTTAGTGCTATTGCGGCCGGTATCCGTTATTGTGTTATTATCCGCTCTACTATTGCGGCCGGTATCTATAGCGTCATCATCCGCTCTAGTGCTATTATAGCTGATATCTATTATTATATTATTATCTGCTCTACTATTGCGGCTGGTATCTATAGCATCGTCATCCGCTCTAGTGCTATTATAGCTGATATCCATTATTATATCATCATCCGCTCCAGTGCTATCGCGGCCGGTATCCATTATAGTATCGTTATCCGCTCTACTATTGCGGCCGGTATCTATTATAGTATCATCATCCGCTCTACTATTGCAGCCGGTATCCATTATAGTATCGTTATCCGCTTTAGTGCTATTATGCCCGGTATCTATTATAGTATTATTATCCGCTCTACTATCGCGGCCGGTATCCATTATAATATCGTCATCCGCTCTACTATTATAGCCGGTATCTATTATAGTATCGTTATCCGCTTTAGTGTTATTGCGCCCGGTATCTATTATAGTATCATCATCCGCTCTACTATTACGGCCGGTATCTATTATAGTATTATTATCCGCTCTAGTGCTATCGCGCCCGGTATCTATTATAGTATCGTCATCCGCTTTAGTATTATTAGCTACTAGTATATACTCTTATTTTTCGGCATCGCTCTCGCTATCTAAGTTTAGTATAACCCTAGTATTATTATATAATATAGCAGGGTCGCTAGCTACTAGGGTATACCCGCGCTCTTTAGTATCGCTCTTACTATCCGAGTTTAATATAACCCTATTATTATTATCTATTTAAGCCGAATTACTAGCTATTAGGGTATTCTAGTGCTCCTCGGTCTCACTCTCGCTATATAAATCTAGTATAACTATAGTATCGCCTTGCGGTCTAGGTAGGGCATTAGTAGCTGCCGAGCCTATATTTTATAGGATATATAGCCCTTCTATCGATATAGTAAGTGACTATATATTACCCTAGTACTGCATATGGGCCTCTTCGCGCCTAATATAACGCTCTAGGGCGCCTAATGCCAAGCTTCTAGCGACCGCTATATAAGGCTCTAGTATAGGGGCGAGATAATCAGTAATAGGGGATAGCCGGTAGAAAGGCAGGGCTATAGATGCGGCTAGGGATATAGTACTACGGCTACTCGAAGCCGGTCTAGTAGATAGCCTCAGTAATATCCTTCGCAGGCTGGCATATAGAGAGGCTATAGATAGGGCCGGCGATGCGCTACTATATTAACTCAAGGCTAGTCTAGCGGATAGCCTTAGTAATATCCTTTGCAGGTTAGCATATAGAGAGGCTATAGATAGGGCTGGCGATACGCTACCGTATTAGCTCGAGGCTGGTCTAGCGGATAGCCTTAGTAATATCCTTCGCGGGCTAATATATAAAGAGGCTATAGATAGGGCCAGCGATACGCTGCCGTATTAGCTCGAGGCTGGTCTAGCGGATAGCCTTAGTAATATCCTTTATAGCACAGCCCATACTAGCTGCTCCTACTATAAAAGCTGGTTATCCTAAATAGCTTCGTTTAAAGCATTTACTGCCCTTTACGTGCGCTACTGCCGCTGCCTAGTATTCTTATGCTATCATTATATTATAGGATTAACCCAGGGGCGGCCATAAGGACACTTAGGGGGGGTTACTTCTATAAGGCTCGTGGCAAGCGCGCAGGATAATATACTTCCTAGTATAGGGTAGCAAATATATATATCCTTTTTATTTAATAAATATAAGAGGCTAGCGCTACTACTTTCTAGAGTACTAAAGGTAAGTAGGAATATATAGTAAGGTTGGTAGTTATATAGAAAGAGGGTAAAGAAAAGAAAAGTTCTATATTATTGCTATATTAACCCTTACTATTACTATATGAATATACTAGAGAAGAGCCGGCTACTTCCCTTACCCTATTATTAGCATAGACTAGCGCATAACTAGCGTATACTCTGCGTTTATTCTAATAGCTAGCTAATAGGGGTGCGGTTCGTATGCTAGATTTAAATCGTATAAAGGATATAAGTTATATATACAGTCGCGCGCGAGGTAGTACGTAATAAGTAGTAGTACGGCTCTATAGGGCTGCCTATACACCCTATAAAAGAGCATAAAGAAAAGCGGGTTCACTACATATATAATAGTCGCAGTAATTAGGCGATTGCGATATTAATTCTATTTGGTAATATAAGGGATATATAGCAAAGAAGGCGCTATAAGGCTACGAAGGAAAGTATAGCGTATTGCCTATACCTCACCCCTTACCTTATTAATATAGGCCTGCTATTATTATTATTATTAAATTACTCTAGGGGGCTATTCTAAGCTAAAATTGCCTATCTAGTACTCCGGCAAATAATCCGGAAGGGAAAAACCCGAGATCCGGGGGGAAAACCCTTCCTGCTAGTATAATTATAACGACTAGGGAGTTAGGCCCCTAGGGGGGCCGACGGGTTTCCAGCACGTAGGGAAGGTAGGTGCGCTATCGCTTAGGATCGTACCTAGCGGCAGTGCTAGGAAGAGTGCAAAAGCGATCTGGAGAAAGTGGGTCCGGAAAAAAGTAGGTCTAGTATCTATAGGGGAGGGGTGGTCCCGGGTTGGTGCGCTATAAATCGAAAGTGAAGTGGAGGTTATATAAGCAGGGCAGCGCCGGCTGCGTAGCACGCGCGCCGGCTATATAGCGTGCATATCGCGCGGGGGCATTAGAGCAAAAGTGAGGGAACTTTCTATTATTAGGGCTATATTAGCGGCGAATCGGCTGCAGGGGGGATGCTTAGTAGAAGGTAAGCGGTATCGGGTTAGGGGTTAGGATAAGCTAAGTATAAAAAGAGGGCATAAAGGCCTCTAATCGGGCGAAGATATATAAAGGTATAGGTGCCCCCCGACTTTTTAATCCCTTTTTCTTCCTTTCTATATAGCCGTTGTTTTTCTATATATAATCCCCTTAAGCCCCATTCTCTAGCGCTGCGGGGATAATACTAACCTATACGGTAGGGCGGTAACAATAGCAGCAGCATTAGTATCGGCGATAGCGGCAGCAATAGCATCAGCAGCAGCAACAGCAATAGCAGCAATAGCAATAGTAATAGCAATAATAACAACAGCAGCAGTATGCCGAAAAAGTCGGTATCTTTAGATAAGGGGGTAAATGCTGCCCGCTCCTACCGTACTAGTATTACTAACCCGTTATTATTAGCCCGGCGAGCCATAAGGCTAGCCCTGCAACCCTTGCCTAATATAAGCTAAAGACCCCGAATATTATTACTACTCTCAATAAGGTAGGACCTAACCGATTAAACCCTAATCCAACTAGCATTCGAACGATAGTAATATAGCATAATACCATATAGGGCCTAGGGCAGTATATTTCGCGTATATTACGGCAGGGAAGACCTACCGACCCCTTAAATAGACTCCTAAAAACCAAGAGTCTATTCACGCCCTCCTAAGTGCCTAAAAGGTACTAGCCGTAGGGGGGGAGGTATATATAAGGTACGGGGATTATATAGGAAGGGTACTAATATAGATAGGTCGATAACTACCACGCCCTCTAGTTAAAGGCGCGGTAGGCATTAACTGCCTATAGTAGGGGGAAAGTGGCAGCGGCGGCGGTGGTAATAGGGGGGAGTATTGCTCCCGGGGTAACCCGGGAGGCGCTAGACCTTAAGGAGCGTAAGGTAGAAGCATTAGAGGGCATTTAGGCCGTATTAGAGCTGCTCGTCTCTTAGGGGCAAAAAAGGGCGGCAGAGGGGGAGGGGGAGAGGGAGGAGAGGGAGGGGGGGCCACTATAAGGGCCGGCAGGGGAGGGGGAAAGGGGGGGGGAGGGGGGCTCTAATATTAATATTATAGCTTTAGAGTAGCTAAGAATTAATCACGTTTATCCGCCTGCTATATCTCCTCTCTTCTGCATCGGGATATCATTATTAGGTATCAGGGGCGGTATCGGGCGGTCGGGGTCGGCCTGGTGCCTCTATAGGGGCGGGTCGCTAAAGCGATTAAGCGAGCTAGAACTAATCGAGGCAGTTAAGGCTAAAGATCTAGCGTATAAGTCGGTAGGCAAGACTTAGCTTATTAAAGGCAATAGAGATCCCTTAGCAGTCTTAGAAGAGGCTTAGGCCGGTCTTACGTAGCTATTAGCGCTATCGTCTATATTTTAGGCAAAAAAGGATTAGGTAATAGTAGTCTTTAGGGGCCTCCCTATATCGGCAAAGAGGCGAAGGCACGGTAGGGATTTAGCGCTAATAGAGGAAGGAGTTTAGTCCGATCTTTTCTATATAAAGCTAGGTAAGTACGGCCGATTTATATTTAAAGAGGCTATCATAAAGCTAAATTATTATAGCTATAGATTAGAAGTCTAGGGCCCTCTCTACCGCTATAAGCCTATGCCGCCGCCGTCTCGCTCTTACGGCGGCTTAATATTTAGACTACCTAATAAGCTACTCTTTTACTAAATATTCCTCGGCTATTAGCTACTATAGGTCGAGTTCTAGGAATAGGATATATATCTAGGGTCCTTTATAGTCGCTCCGCTAACAGCATTAAAGCATCGCTATTACCGCGGCAGAGGCACAATTAATTCGCTTAACTATCCTAATCTTTACTATCCTTTCTAAGAATTACTAGTAGATATAATTTAGGTATAAATCGATAGGTAGTATAGCCGCCTCAGTCTTAAGGATATCTATCGGTATAGCCTTAAAGGCCCTAGTAATAGTTTAAAGGCAAAATAATTATTCTATAGTCAGTAATTTTACGATACCTTTCGCCACCCCGCCGGGGGCAGTAGGGGTATACTAAACTCCTACGCTAAAGGCGATAGTAGTACGAATAACCTATATATAAACTAATCGGGCCTCTCTATATTAACATCCCTATATAAAGGCCGCTATCGCCGTAAGGGCGAGTCGCTACTACTCAAGCTTTTTAGCTATTTTTACGCGGTATTCACGCCACTAAAGTTTTCAGTAGATCTTAACCCCTAGGAAATAGGCGTATTACTTTAGCTGAATTATTATAATCTTAAGTCGGACTAGTATCTCGTCTGCCTTATAAGCGTGCGTAAAATAGATAAGCTTACTCTTCCCTAGGTTAAAATTAAGCCTAGCTTATTTAAACCACTCTTCACAAATCATCTACGCCTTTTTAAATAGGGTCTAGGTCTCCCCTATACTCCTCCTATACACTATAATATTAATATTATCTGCGAACCCTAGGGTAATAATAGAGGCTACTTCTTTAAGCCTCTCGTAGAGCAGTATAATATAGACTAAGAAAAGGATAAAGGAGAGGGGGGACCCTTATAGGACCCCAGTAATAATAGGTAGGTTATCGGTTAATTTGCCCTTAAAGTAAATTTACACTATATAAGAGTCGGTAAAGCCGCAGACCTATATCGCAATCTATAGCAGCAATCCCTTTTCTAAAAGTAGGTAGATAAATCGAATATAATTTACTATATTAAAGGCTGCAGATATATTAAGCTAAAAGAGCAAAGCGATCCTGCTATAGTGCTATACCATACGAACTATTTCCATAAGAGTATTAAGGGCTATATCTATAGAACGGTTAGCTCTATTTCCTATCTGAAGGTCTAAAAGTAGATTGCCCTCCTCAAGGGCGGCAGTAAGCCAGCGCATTATTATAGCTTTTAGGACTTTACTGGTTAGGTTAAATAAGGATATCGGTCTCTAGCCTCCTACTTTAGAGTATTCCTCTAGTTTCTTTCCTAGCTTTCTTAGCATAACTATATAAGCCTCCCGGAACTAAGCCAGGTAATACCTAGTGCGGTAGGACTTATTAAGAAGGTAAATAAAAGCTATAATTAAGGGGGGGCTATATACCTTAAGGAATCCCACAGGTAGCCTATCCAGTCTAGGGGCCTTCCAGCTGGCTATATAGTAAAGGGCGGTATAGACCTTTTTATATATAAATCTCTTATACGGCAGGAACTCTATATTAGCGAGTTAGGGGAAGGTTAGGTCTAGTATATCCTTAAATATTATATAGGACTAAGGGAAGAAATATTAAGCGAGGATTTATGCTTTTTCGCTATATATAGTTGCCAAAAGGTAGCTAGGGCCGGCGCATTTAAGTAGTAAGATCTCCCTAGACTCGGGGGGGAGGCCGCTATATAGTCTGGCCTATCGTTCTAAAGACTAAAGGTCCGCATTCTATACTATAGCTTTCCTTAATGCCTCTCTCTAAGAGCGTCATCGCTTTTCTTATATAACCCGGGTTTAAATAGCTCCTACATCTTAGGCAGCCCTATAGTTTTTAGGGGTATAGCATACTGCCTACTTCCGGTATGCTTTCTTCGCAGCGATAGTAGCTATTTTTATACGGTTATTCTACTATGGTTCTATAGCAGGGGTTCTAGGGGTTTTCTTCGGGGCCGCAATATCCATAATTTCTTAAAGTTAGTAAGTAAGCTATTCGGTATATATATCTATTTCTTCAGAAGAGCTAAGCAGGGCTATAATAGCAGCAGGCGTAAGGCGGTTTTTAGCTTTTGCCTAAGCGAGGTATCAATCGAAGGATTTCTAGCTATTTTTCGGGTGGGCTTTAGCGGCTTATAGGTTACCGGTATCGATATAGATAAGCTATAGGATATAGTCGGACCCGGCGAGGTCTATATTACCGAGGTACTCAACAGTAAGGTCTTATATAACCTATGTATAGTCTATAATACTATTTCTTTTACTTAGCGCATACTATATAATTTCGCCGCAGGGGGTTGCTAGGCCGAGTCTCCACTATATCGTAAGGTCGAAGAGGGTATTAATACTAAGTGAGGTTCTATTTAGGCTATCCCATAAGGGATAGTATATATTAAAGTCCCTAATGAATACGCTTTAGGGTCGGGGCAGGAGCCTTATAAGGTCTATAAGGGGGGTAGTCTAATTATATTTATAGCCTAGGGAGTAAATAAAGTAAATATCGGTTTTAAAGAGGCAGACCTTATACCAATTAGGTCTTTTCTTAGTGGTCTATATGCCGGGACTATGCCGCTTATAGATATATATCGCTGCTTGTCTGCTATAGGCTGCTAATATATATTTGCTGAGGCTCGGGCTCGGTAGGGCGCGGCTAGGTATAGCGGGTTCTTAGATCGCTATAATATCGGGTTTGCTTTAGTAGCAGAATGCTATTCATATAAAGGAGGTTTTCTTCTATATATTCCAGTTGAGGATTAATATTATATAGATAGGTGCGTAGGGGTCGGTAGTAGCAGCATATCGGTAGTTATAGCAAAGGCAGAAGTTAGGGCTAAAGTAGGTGCAGACTCTAGGGCCGATAGGGTCCCAGTCTATCCTAGCATTAGGACCGGTTATAAGAATACAATAAAGGTATAGTTTAGTCTGGCGTTAAATGTTCCTCTAGAAATAAAGCCCCTTTAGCTAGGGCGATAGCTATATTTATATAAAGAGGATCCTCTTAAGATAATACGCTCGATTGGTTCCCTTAGGGGCGAAGCGCTAGCTACTCTATATCGGTTCTATTCCGTAATAGGAGTGGCATTTATAGATATTGCAGGAGGCGCTATAAAGAGCCTAAGTCGGCTAGTATAAGAATTCCTAGCTAACTCCTACTACTCATTCGAGGTTCTATAGAGGCAGGACTACACTAGGTATAGGCCTTTATAGTTAAGGCATAACTCCCTTTATCCGTAGGAGACTATTAGGCAGGCCTACTCCCCTTCTAAGTGCCTTTCCGCGCCGCATCGGCCGCACTATAGGGCCGCTACGCAATAGGCCGCGATATATCCAAACTTAAAGCAGTTATAGCACTATTTAGGGTATAAGGCGTTATTATAAGGTTCAGCTTCGAATATCTCTGCCTAGTAGATAATACTAGACTTGCAGAGCTTATTAGTAAGGTCAATAGAGTTTACGCCTATAATTAGGGGCATATACATAGCAGTCCCATATAAGCGGTAGGGGGAGGCTCTAATAAAGCCTTCTCCGTTCGCTTTAGTAAAGTTTCGGCAGATTTCTTCAGTTACAATATTCGCTATATAGCTGGTAGGGAAATTCTTAATAATAAGACTAAATAAGCATTAGTTTAGTTTTACCTCCTGCCCAAAGGCAGGTCAGACCTAGGTCGTATTGGCGATAAGACTTTTTGCTACTTCTTCTATAAAGGTAACAATAGTATCGCTACTGCGTAGCCTATATATTACAACCGTAGTATTCCTAGTAGTAGCTTTATTAACGGTATTTATAATTTCGACCGGTATTCGATTGCGTAGGACCTCGCTAATACTATTGCCTTTAATCAAAATTTCCCTATAAATATATAGCGGGACCGGAAGGGGAGCGACGGTATATTAGGGTGGTATAGTAGTGGCGGTATATCCTTGTGCCGCGATATTTGCCCAGGTGGTAGCCGGCGCCTATTTCGGGATATCCTAGAGGGCCGATTTAATAGCTTTTTCGATAGTCTTCGAAATTATATTAGTAAAGGTGCTAATAGGGTCCAGGGTGGCCTTACCGCGGGCCGCATCGGCCACAGTTTCTATAATTTCTCGCACTTATCCTAGCACTGCTAGGGGGATATAATCCTAGAGCTCTTTTATCGATTCTTTAATTATAACGGTAGTAGGTCGCATCCGCTCCTAGGCAGGCTCGGTTTCGGTCTGGTTATACTACATGCTATTCGCGATCGTAGTAGTAGGGTTATAGCGGCTATATATAATACCGCCCCTATTCCCTCCGTCGATATCTATTACTTCATTCGCGCCCGCCGCGCCTACTCCCTAGACGCGATACGCTATAAGCGAGGGGGGTAAACAGACGAGAGGAAGCGATTAGGATTATCAGAATTGATTTTAGAGGCGGTTCCGTGCCGCTACCTAGGTGCGGGCGAAATCGCGAAGAGTTTTTTTTTTAGAGTGCTATAGGCCTGCTATAGTAAATAAAGTAAGGGTTATAGTATAAAAAAGAGCGTTTCACCTAACTATAATAGTATAGCAAATAATCTATAGCGTGCTAACCTAGCCACCTTCTTTTTACCACGCAGTATCTACTATAGTAAGTGGTTAGACGGCCTAGGGCGATGCATTTCGGTATAATGCTGACTTATCTCTCTATTATATTTGCTATTTTATAGCACGCCTTGCTAGCATATTATCAAAATCCGACCGTTTTCTATCTAGGCGGCAGCATAAGGCATTAGCGCGCCGCCCCTAGCGCCGCCACTAATAGTCTTTATATAATACCAACCTCCGTATTAGGCTTATCCGGACCAAGAATACTTACTAGTCTAAAATTAAGGAAAAATATAGGGATATATTCGATATACTATATAACTAATAGGGCTTATAGGATAAAGCACGCAATCTAAAGGTAGACTTCCTATTAGGGGATTATTTACTACCCCAGTCGTTTAACTAAATAGCTCTAAAAAAGAAAGAGATTATAAGGTTAGTTAACTATAGTAAGAATCCTAATAGGTCGGAAAACGATATCAATTCAGATAGGAAACCTACTAATACCTTATACTAATTGCCTTTAGCTCTATATACAATTAATTATCTATGCCTTATAATATATATTACCCTAGAAAGTAAGAAGTATCTATATGCTAAGCCGCCCTAATACCTAACTTCTATACGATATTACATATAGCAAGATATACCGAAAGAAATACCCTATACCCCTTTTATAAATACGCCGCTATAACTATATACGGCCTAGCTATTATTAGTTAGAGGGGAAAAAATAGAAAAGGAAAAAGGCCGCCTTATTATTCTAATAACTAATAGTAAGAAAAGGCATATGCGAGGAACTCGGCAGCATCCTATATACGCAGGAGGCGCTACTCGTCAATTAGTCTGCCTTATATAAAGTCTATCGCTATATCTATATAGATAGATTATTCTTTAGGGGTTGCTTATCTAATTATATTATGCAGCTAATTATCGTAATATCTAATAAAGCTAAGGAAAAATATCGATTCTAACTTAAAATCGTCCGTAAGTAGTATATAATCGGGGTTATTTATATCGCTACTAATAGTGCTCTCTTCATCGCAGACTATATATACGATTCTCTAATATATCTCACGTATATAAGGATGACGATTAATTAATTCCATCCTAGTTCGGCACTTTACGTAAGGCCTATAGCGATAGTAAATATAGCAGACGGTAGATCTTTCCTCTATAAGGCAGACGTTAAAGCCACAGTAGCATATAATTATAAAGCAGGGGAAGTAGGGATCCCTCTCGTTAGTTATAGCACTTTAGGCCGTAGTTATAGGCGGGATAAAGTATAGCGGTATGCAATACATAAAATGCTAGTTATTAGCGGGGAAATAGTGTTATAAAGAGGATAAAAAGGAAGAAGGGCGGGATATACTAAGGCTTGCTTATATAAAAGAGGAAAAGAGAGAAAAAGGCAGGGCAAATAATAGGATAAGAAAAAAAGAGTATAAATTATAATAAAGGGGAAAAAAAAGAAGAAAGAAAAGAGAAATTAAGGCTTTATATAGGAGAAAGAAATTAAAGGAATAAAAGTAAAGGTTGTTGCAAAATGGTGATTCAGAACACTGTTGGAAATGTGCTGGATACCGACAGTGGCGTACAAGGCGTTGCAGAATAAAACAAAGAGCTGGTTAAAGATTTAAAGCGCACAAGAGGTTGACCAGAGCAAAGATGTCAGGGAAATCTGATTCTAATTGTTGGTGACTATTCTAGCTAGAAAGAGGGAATTTTGGGCATATTTCTACCATCTTGAAGAAGTGGTTGAAAATAATGAAAAACCGCAGAAATAGCGAAAAACCCGACGAAAAGTCGGTCTGCCCAACCGTGCCCAGTCTGTGCCCAATATCCTACCCAACCAAGCCCAGTGGCTTATAGCGGTGTGCCGGATGCCCTATAACAGCCTGCCGTACGGGCCGGAAGCCCTATATCGGTCTGCCGTACGGGCCGGAAGCCCTATACCGGTGTGCCGTAAAGGCGCGGTATAGCGGGTGACTGTATGTAGAAGGCCGAAAGTGCTGATTTGCCCATTTGGTAATCCCGTAGAAATGCGCCGCCTGTTGTGGGCCCTGTGGCCCGCTGTGACCGGCCGCTGTGGCCGGCTGTGGGGCGCTGTGCCGGTGCCGTGACCGGCGCTGTGGCCCACTGTAATCGGCGTTGTGGGGCGCTGTGCCCCACCATAGCGCCTGGTATAGCCACCGCGATATCTCAACGCAGAGACGTCGTATGGTGGCGAGACCAGTACCAAAATACAGCTAAAAAGGCGCTGATTTCAACACCCCCTCTGATTAGCAACATGGCTAATCCTAGCGTTAGAATAAAAGAAAGAAACCCTGTAAAAAATCAGAAAAAAAAGATGATGATGCTATAGGGATTGCAGCCCTAATAGCTGCCGAAATATGGGGAATTTCGGGCTTGGAAGTGGTTTGGTGAGTCCATCCGCAGGCATATCTGTCGTGGGTAAATAAGATATTTTTACCAGGCCACCGTGGGCCTTCTCACGTATATACCGGAATTTAAGCAAGGTATGCTTAGTGCGGGCATGCTGATTTGGGTCATTTGCATTAGAAATAGACCCTTGGTTATCGCAGTATAGTGGTATCGGGCGTTGAATATCGACCTGGATTTCTTTAAATAAATTAGATATCCACTCCACTTCGCGAATTGCCTCAAGCATTGCATCAGACTCGGCTTCAAGCGTTGATAAAACCACAGTCGAAGACCGTTTTGACCTCCAGCTAATAGGCCCACCATTCAAGGTAGTAAGATAACCACCAGTGGACTTAGAAGTCAGCCGGCATCCAGCAAAATCGCTGTCAGAAAATGCAGCTAATACTACGGTAGCTTTAGCGGCTCGGTAACGGTAACAAATGGCTGTATTTGCCGTACCAGCTAAGTAGCGAAAAGCGCCCTTAGCAGCATTAAGCTGTGTAGTGGAAGCCTGTTGCATATATCGTGACAGGTATTGCGTTGGAAAGGCAAGGTCAGGTCTTAACATCATCATCAACCACATCGCTGTTCCTACTAGCTGCTGGAATAAGTGTTGATTACTAGTATCCAGCGGCGTATCGTCATTAGCCTCAGCAAGTATACCGGGCTATAGCGGGATTAGATGCGGTCGTGCATCCTTAAGGTTGAATTTCTCAAGGACTTCTGCAATAAATTGCGATTGGTGCAGCCATAACAGGCCCTTTTCTCTATCCCTAATAATCTGCACTCCAAGAAAGAAGGAGGCAGGTCCTCGGTCTTCTATAGCATAAACCTTATGGAATTTGGCCTTAAGCTGGTCAATATAGCTAAGGTCCGGACCGACAATCAGGCAGTCATCCACATAGGTCACAATAAAGGTATGCGTTCCTTTATTATAGAAGACGGCAGCATCAGAAAGTAACGGCTTAAAACCCTCTTGCACTAGAAGGTCTTTTAACCGTAACTGCCACTCGCGAGGGCCTTGTTTTAGCCCATACAAGGCTTTCTTCAACAGTATGACCTGTGATGCAGAGGGGTCATATCCAACCTTAGTAAGCAAGGCTAGAAGTCGACGACGCTGCTGGTTAGACCACAAGGCTGGGTTAGGTGAGAGTAGGCTTTCTGCAAATTCTAGAAAACCAGCTGGAATCTCCATATAAATCGTCTCCAGTAGTTCACTATTTAGAAAGGCACCAATAAAGTCGATCTGCTCTATTTCCCAGTTGTTTGCAGCAGCAAGAGCAAGGATAATCCTCCATATTGGTGGGATCGAAATAGAGGCATAGGTCTCCGTAAAGTCTTGCCCAGATACCTGCATAAAGCCTTTGACAACTAATCGTGCCTTATATTTAACCGGGTTATTATTCGCATCTTTCTTAACGCGAAAAACAGGCCGGTTACGCAATATTTTCCTACTAGTAGGAACACTAGTCTTAGGAATAAATTGGAAGACATTTAAATCGATTAATTGCTCGAATTCCGAAAATAAGGCCTTAACCTAGCTATCTTTTTGTGGGCTGTGTAAGACTTCCTTCCAGCTATTAGGCACACCTTCTGGGGCCCGTTTTGCAGCCTTAATCTTTGCTGCACAGTAAATATCGTATATTTGCTGGTAAAAAGCATAGGAAGGGGGGAAATCCTGTGTGGGAGCCTCTGGGGGGCTGCCTGGGTATCCGAAAATCTGGTCGTTTTTCGGCTGGGTGGGTGGGAAAGCACCCCATTGGTTAGTCTGTGGGTCAGACTGTTGGTCAGACTGTTGGTCGTTAGTCTGTGGTTCAGGCTGTTGGTCAGCCTATAGGTCCAAAAGTGACCTATAGTATCCATAACCTAGGATACCTTGCACGTCTCGTATCCGTGGCTGCATTCTTCCTCGAATTCTACCCCTAGTAGCCCTAACCTGGTATAGCTGAATAGGCACCTTTTCTAATACTCGAAACATTTTCTCCTACGGTCTCTCATTTAAGGCGGTATCTGGACTCTCGAATTTCAGATATTCTAGTATAGGCAGCGTTTTACTATGGCGAAATGCTGCATTTACTAGGAAGCCGGGCGAAAAGGCAGAATCTATTGTGTCGGAAAGTCGTAGAAAATCAGTGTGTGTGGGGCTTTGAGATTCGGACTATTGAAAATTTGTTGTGTGGGGCAAGTCAGAATTTTCACTTGTGTGGGTCATGCCCACTTTTGTGACGGATTCGGAAAATCTCTGTGGTTGAGATTCCTGGTGACGAGAGCTTTCTGTATTTCCTAGCATTTGCAGCCTTTTTATATGGGAAAAAGGCGCATTTTCCTTAGCCGGTGAAAGCGGACCGTCTTGCCTAAGCTGAAAAGCTAAGTTAGGCTGAAGCGATTTGGAATCGAAAGACGGCGAATTGCTAAGAAATATTGCAGAGTGCTGTGGCGGGCCAATTGGTAGGCCCACTGGTTGTAGCAGGCCTATTGGTTGTGGTAGGCCCGCTGATTGTAGTGGATCCGTATGCTGTATTAGGCCCATTGGTTGTGGTGGGCCTGTGGGCTGTGTTGGATCCGTGGCCTGTGGTAGGCCTGTGCCCTCGGCTAAGCCTGAAATAGGCATATTTAGGTGAGGCGACTTCTAAATAGGCTCTTCTAGAGCAATTTGGTCGATGTTTACCCCCTCTAAATTAGAAGGCGGTTGGAAATCAAAAGTGCCCTCTAGGCCACTTAAAATAGGGCCTATACCTTCATTTTGGTAGGTGAAAGTAATGAAAGAGGTCTTGGTGACGACCCGGCGATATGGGATGTAGACGAGGTAGGTGCCGTTACCTAGCGTAGCTAGTAACCTACCTGACTCGGTCCGGGGGGCTAGCTTGTGGCTGATGACCCGTTTTTCTGGAGGGATTAGCACCTCTATAGCCGCACTAATAGCCCTAAAGCTAGTAAGGTCGGGTAGGTGGTAGTGCGTAATTTCCAGAAAGTCCTTCTTTAATTCCTCGAAAGGTGACGAGGAACGGTTTAAGACTACTGTTAGATTTACCAAGGTAGTAATACTAAGAATTACTGCAGACCAAAGGTAAGAAGGTAACCGAGACCAAAGCATAATAGCTCTAAGTCGGTTAACGATGACCCATATAGAGCGTTCTGCTAACCCATTTTGCTCATGAATATAAGGGGAAGAGGTTAAAAAATCTATACCCTTAAGAGCTAGCCAGGCTGTGATGACGTCATTGATTTCCTTGCCACCATCATAGTGGAATTTAATAGCTGATTTACCGTAGCGATTCTAAAGACCTTGGAAGAACCCCTGTAATACTGGGAATACCATGGGTCCTTCTTTATTGGGTAGTAAATGCACCCAACGGAAGCGTGATTTCCGGTCAACTAAGATGAGGCAAATGGGGCGTTTGTTGTATGGTAGAGGGTTAATTTGGAAGATATCACCCTCTATAATATCCAAATAATGCATAGGGTCTGGTATAGCCCCTGATGTAAAACGCCGAACTGACTTTACCCTTTTACAGGCGATACAGTTAAAGTCAGAATCCTTTACCTTACTGAGATCAGGTAACCCTATGGTTGATGCACAGGTTTTCTTTAAAAGTTGGATTCCGATGTGCCCAAGCCGGATGTGCCAAAGTCCGGCTAATAATAGCAGCTTTTGATATTCTGTATTAGCAGCTGGTATTGGGGCAGGGTTAAGGGCGACCGGGGCCCTCTGTGGTGGTTGGGCTGTATTGGGAATAGCAGCCTCTGTTGGTACCACCGAAAAACCAGGACTAGCTGGTCGGTCAGCTTGCGAGTCAGCTGGTGGGTCAGCTAGTGGGGTAGGTAAATCCTCTGGTAGGGGATATTCCTCGTATTCTTCTAGGTTGGCTGGGGCAGGTAATTCGACCGAGATACTGTGTGAAGCCGGTTGGCTGGTATGGTGTAAAAACGGCGAATCTACCCCTTTTTGTTGTAAAAAGAAGCCATACTTCTTAAAATTAAGAAGCCCAATGCACTTATTGTTGCTGTTAACTAGGCTTTGGCCCTGAATACTGCCACGATTCAGATAGTGTTTAACGCCGCTAAAGATATTAATATCAAAAGCTGGTATGAAGAGGGCGTTGGTAAGCTCTAAGGTGCCCCACTGAGGTGGGTTGGTGGTCTGTAGCACGGTAAAACGCGCTGTGCCCCACCCATTGGGCTTGATTGGGCCACCACCTGTGCTGATGACTGGTCTGTTTCCGGTATAGTGTTGGAAGTAGGTGAAGTGCTTTTTATCGTTGATGATATGCACCGTAGAACCAGTATCGTAGAGCAAAGAATCTATTGGCGTTTTCCCACCGGATTGTGCACTATAGCTGGTAGCTAAAAATTGCACACATTCGCGGTCCTAGAAGGAAGAATAGGCTATCTCACTAGGTGTAAGACTTAAAGTGTTATAATTTCTTAATACAAAGGAATCAACAGTCTTTTCCTTTTCGTCGGTCTTTTGTAGGGTATCTGCTTTATTAGCTGAATCTTTCTTTTCTTTCTTCTTCTTATTTTCCGGCTTGCCTTGTGTGGCTGAAGAAGACCCTTGTTGTTGGGTAGAAGAAGACCCCTGTTTCTTTTTATTGGCGTTGGTGGTAGTGTTTTTACCACCCTTGCTAGTGTTATTACTAGCTGGCTTGCTACTATTGTTAGTAGCGGCACCCTTGACTTTTGCGAGGTGGGTGGTAGCCCTTGCTACTGATGACCCTTTAATGCGTTGTTCTTCCAGTAAATCAACCATATAAAATTGCAGGTTAATATTTAATATATTTCCCTGAGTATAGGCGATTCTCATCATTATGCGGTGCCGTTCTGCCCACTGAAAAAAGACCCCTTCTACAGCATGTAAATACTGGCTGATTTAGTCGAAAGGTTATATGTGGGAGCCTAAAATTTGCAGCCTGGATAGGTAGCTATTAAAGGAGGCGTTAAAAGATTCTAAGGTACCCTTGTAGCCTATAAAATTTAGTTGATAGAAGGCAGGGTATAAGTGGGTCTGCTGTACGTCTAATGAGTGAGAATACTGTTTGGTGAGTAATATAAAGGCTGACTCTGGGTTAGTGCACCAGTTGATAGCGGCAGCTGGTCCTTCTGTGCAACTATTCTTAATAAGTAATAGTAAAAGTGCTTGCTCTAAGTCGTTGAATTTGCTAGCAATAGAAGGATCTTCAATAAATTTGGCGATATTAAGTGCCCTAAGTTGAATCATAAGGGCCTGTTTCCATTGGTCGAAGTTAGATGCCCCCCTTAGCTTTTGGGATTCCTGGAATCCATTGGCTGTCTTAGCTAGTTCCTTAATAGCTATAGCGCTGACTTGGCTGCTAATGCTGGATGGGACCGGCAGGGGTTGCTGGGCTTTGGGTGGTGATGGTGGGTTATTTCCTTTACCCACAGGGGTTTAGAAGGTATCCACATCCATCATATCCTGGGATAGTGGGCTAGCAGTAGGCTTAATTAGTCTGTCTACTAAGGTGCCCACCTTATCAGCCAAAAAATCGATTTTTAAGTTCATTCGATTAAATTTATGACTGAATTCTTTTCTCATTTCCTATTGGTCTTCCCTAAGCTAGGCAATTTCCTGGTCATTATCAGATTCTTCTACCTCTGCCGTATAGCTTAGGTTATCGGTAGGAACGTTCTGACTGGCCATTATAGAAAGAGAAAAGGTGCCGGAAAGTCTTAAAAATGCGAAGAAAATCAAGACTGAAAATCTAAATAAAACTAGAAGAAAGCTGCGTTAAGGAATAACCTTAGAAAATCCTATTGCAAAAAGGATGTATTGCAGCTTGGTGTGGTAGCTGGGTTCCTAAATCTAGGATGATCAGTCCCTTATTAGTAGATTTCTGGAAGGTTAGCTGCCAAATGCGTTAAAATCCTAAGTTAGCGTAAAAAAGTCTTAAGCTGGAAGCCTTGAGACACCGGGCTCATAACCTATTGCAAAATAGTGATTCAGAACACTGTTGGAAATGTGCTGGATACCGACAGTGGCGTACAAGGCGTTGCAGAATAAAACAAAGAGCTGGTTAAAGATTTAAAGCGCACAAGAGGTTGACCAGAGCAAAGATGTCAGGGAAATCTGATTCTAATTGTTGGTGACTATTCTAGCTAGAAAGAGGGAATTTTGGGCATATTTCTACCATCTTGAAGAAGTGGTTGAAAATAATGAAAAACCGCAGAAATAGCGAAAAACCCGACGAAAAGTCGGTCTGCCCAACCGTGCCCAGTCTGTGCCCAATATCCTACCCAACCAAGCCCAGTGGCTTATAGCGGTGTGCCGGATGCCCTATAACAGCCTGCCGTACGGGCCGGAAGCCCTATATCGGTCTGCCGTACGGGCCGGAAGCCCTATACCGGTGTGCCGTAAAGGCGCGGTATAGCGGGTGACTGTATGTAGAAGGCCGAAAGTGCTGATTTGCCCATTTGGTAATCCCGTAGAAATGCGCCGCCTGTTGTGGGCCCTGTGGCCCGCTGTGACCGGCCGCTGTGGCCGGCTGTGGGGCGCTGTGCCGGTGCCGTGACCGGCGCTGTGGCCCACTGTAATCGGCGTTGTGGGGCGCTGTGCCCCACCATAGCGCCTGGTATAGCCACCGCGATATCTCAACGCAGAGACGTCGTATGGTGGCGAGACCAGTACCAAAATACAGCTAAAAAGGCGCTGATTTCAACAAAGGTAAAGGGAAAGTAAAGGCAGGAAAGCAAAAGGAAGGTAAAAGGAAAGTAAAGGCAAGAAATATATTAATTCTCTACTTTAATAGGCCTCGCTTCTGCTGCTAAATAGGCAAGCACATACAATAAGGTTAGGTGTATAGCTATAAATCGCGGGTGGTTTTGGTTCGGACCTATAAATCTAAGCCGGTTCTCCTACTCGCCTATTTCATCGCTATTCTATCGTGCTTTATTATTTATAATATATAGATCCTATAAAATAGTAATAGTACCTTCTCTACAGACTATAGTAATAAGTAATACTCTAATAGTGTCTCTATACTACTAACTAACTAAAAGGGATAAAAAGGGTAAGAATAGACGTAAAGGCGAGATATAGGGCTATAGCGCCATAGGTTCTATAGAAAGTATTTATAATGCCACATACTATATACTATTATAAGGTGCTATCTGCTGCGATGCCCCCCTCTATATTCTAGCAGCTTAGAATAAAGCTAGTAAGCTTCACCATTAGGGAGGTTAGTATATAGGTCTTTATAGAGTAGGTAGTCGTAGAGACTATATATATCGGTAGGCATTCTCTATATTACTAGAAGACTCTAACTATTATGCCCCTCCGGTTAAATCGTAATAATTAATATATTTTATTCTTATATACGATAATAAATTACTATATAGAGCCTATTAGGGAAGAGGGAGAAAAGGATTATTAGGTCGGAATCATATTAGACTAAAGTCTCAGATTAACCTAAGTTTCCGATATCTAATACCCCCCTCCCCGTTAGAACGTAGTTAGGCATATAGGCTGGGCCGCGCTGCTTATATAGTAGTCATTATAGCATATATATGCAACCTTAGTAGGTTGGGGGGCGACGCTATAGTGCGATTATACGGCCCGGTTAGGACCTATAGGTCTAAACCACCCTACCGCCTATATAGCTTATCGTATTACGGCGCATATATATAGTGATATACTCTCAATTCGTAGTTAGCTATATAGGTATACATCTATCTATACTGTATATTTGCGTCTAACGTAATGCTATGCCAAATAAAAATATATCCCCCTATAGTCGTTCGATAAAATATAAAGCAAAATGCCTGCGAATGCACCTAAGTTATATACTAAGCAATATAGCCCCCCCCCCTGGTATTAGCTAAAAACGAAAAAAATAAAATAAAACGCTACCTTATATTTCCTATTAGTGGTTAATAAAAATAAAAAAAGCAAATCACCTCCTACTGCCGCGCGCCTAGCGGCGTATATTTGTATTATTAATACTCATGAGTTAAATTATACTCTTATAATATAATATCATCTTTAAAGTAAAATCCATCTTCAAAATAGCTACTACTATAGTTATCGTATGCAGCATCTTTTGCATCGCCGTTATTATAGGCGCTAAAATAGGTGCTAATACCTATTTTCATAAATTCCTAATCCTTATCTATATCGTAGAGTATACTATTAGTAGGTAAGGGGGGGGGGGACGCGATACTACCGGTGCGGGAAGAAGCAATACTACCAAAGGGGGGAGGGATATAGCAAAGTGATTGTATAGGGTATAATCGGCTAAAGTACTCTTAATACTACTAGTAAAAAGACTCGGCGATATCCCTTTTAAAGTCCTAATAGGCTAGATAGGGATAGTATATAGAAGGGTTTATAATATGCAAAAAATGCTTCTAGTATATAGCCTTTTTAAATTCTATCGCCTCGATATATAGCATTCGTAGGCATCTTTTAGCCATCGCGAAGTATCAGAGGAATATAGCCACTATAGACTAGAACGCTAGTATTATCGTCATTATCAATATTTCGTTAGCGCTAAGCAGGCAGGCGGCGGTACTATCGACTAGCTTCTAAAGGCTGGTTCTATCACGCATTATATCGAAGAGTATAAGGTATTTGCCGGCTAATATCTCCTAGTATATAATCAATTTACTCTTTCTAAGGCAGTAGCGGCCGTAAAGCAAATACTAATCGTAAGAGCTACCGTCTTATATACTAGTGCAGTATAGGAACCCAGAGATAAATCTATTGTATATGCAGTTATAGTATAGCTGCGCGGGCGATACTTATATAAGAGCGTCCTAGTTTTCTATTCGGATGGTTTTATCGGTAAGCCTATTAGGCAGATAGGTTTAAGCGTTTAATCCACTAATAATCCTCCCATAGGTTAATATATAAAGGTTCGTAAACAGCTCGTCGAATGCACTAAATAATACTATAGGGATAATCAACTCTTTCTCTATACTGTATTTTATAGCATCTACAGCCGAGGTAAGTTAAGCCATTATATCCATCTTAGTTATCGGCATAAAAAAGAAGAAAAGAGGGATAAAAGGGGAAAAAAAAAGAAAGGAAGAAAAAAAGAGGAAGAATAAATTTATAGAAAAAAAAAAAAAAAAAAGTAAATACTAGGATGAAATATAGTCAGATCGTATATATATAATTCTCTATTATCTATAATAAGAGTAAACAAGCTATAATAGCAGTTCCTATATAATTCTATAGTAACTTAAGAGTATTAGGTAAATTAGCATACCGAATTATAAGGCATACCCTGCTTTTCCCCGCACTAGGAGTTGCTAGCCCCACTACAGGACCCATAGTAGCAGAGCCGCACTAATAGAGCCGCACTACCATGCCTATTAGTATATAGGCTATCTTATTAGGGCTCGCGCATTATCCTCTGCCTATTACTTATACACTCTAGTGCTTATGACTTCCATATATATAGTAGTCTGAGGGGCCGGTTAGGACCTATAGGTCCGAATAGGTCTACGCTAGCATATGCTAGCCTATGCCGAAGGTTACTGCAGTTATAGGCCGATATAAGCCATATATCATAATGCGTCTATAGTAGATTCTATAACATAGGTTGTATTGGGATCTAGTAGCCTGCGTGGCCGGTTAGGACCTATAGATCCAAACAGGTCTGCGCTAGCATATACTGGCCTATGCCGAAGGTTACCGCAATCGTAGGCCGACATAAGCCATATATCATAGTGCATCCATAGTAGATTCCATAACATGGGTTATATTGGGATCTAGTGGCCTATGTGGCCGGTTAGGACCTACAGGTCCGAACAGGTCTGTGCTAATATATGCTAGCCTATGCCGAAGGTTACCGCGGTCGTGGGCCGACATAAGCTATATATCATAGTGCATCCATAGTAGATTCTATGATATGGGCTGTATTAGGACCCGGTAGCATGCGTAGCCGGTTGGGACCTATAGGTCCGAATAGGCCTAGGCGAGCCTACATACAAGGAGCATATAGTCGTTCGCGAATATAGGAACCCTATACAGTAGTATAGTATCTCCGTAGTACATTACTTGCTTTAGGCTATATTGGCATACGCGACGTTAGGAGGCTGGTTCGGACGTGCAGGTCTGGATAGGCCTATACTTGTTGGTTTCACCAAGGGGTACCCAGTTGTACGTAGGGTTGCGCGCGTGGTATCAAG
This sequence comes from Ustilaginoidea virens, assembly GCF_000687475.1. Classification (NCBI taxonomy): domain Eukaryota; kingdom Fungi; phylum Ascomycota; class Sordariomycetes; order Hypocreales; family Clavicipitaceae; genus Ustilaginoidea; species Ustilaginoidea virens. The sequence continues at coordinate 6,637,838 of NC_057317.1, read as the reverse complement.
TACCGTGAGGTCACCGGTCAAAGGTATGATTACTTCTTTGATTATGACTGACTAACTAAGAGGAAAGAAAGGAAGCAAAAGAGTAATTACACGATGTGGCCTTTTTGTGCGTGCCGTAGTCACGTGCATCGGCGCGGTCGGGCCGGGCTGCCCGCGTGCCCTACCGGGCTCAGGGGCACAGGGGCAAAAGGGGCAAAAGTAGCCACATCGTGCGCAACGGGTGTGCGCGGCACATCCGTCGCAATGTGCCCAATTGGGCACCTTGCGACAGCGATTCCGACACTGGCAGCTTCTCTTTTTATAGAAGCAAACATCGGAATCGCTAGGATGTAAGGCGCACACATAGAAAGAAAAGTGCGGCGCGGTCTCGGCAGGTTGTGCCGCCGATAACGCCGTCGCGCCGCGCGGCCGGCTTGTACAGGCTTATACCGTACAGCCGGTATGTTGAATATCGCAGCCAAAATAAAGGGGCAAAAAGGGGCAGCAGTAAACGCAGTAAAAACAGCAAATGCAGCATTAAACATAAGGAAATCCACCCACTTGCCACACATAACATCATCAATATTACCCAACTTCGGTCAGATATTGGCCGGCCTCTTCACCTACCCTTCCATACGTATAACAGCCATGCTTTACAGCTTGAAAGCGATTGCGCTGCATATAACATGCTTGCTCTATAAAAAGCTGGTTATCGACCTGCCATTGAAGGCGCTTATTCCATCTGGCGATATCTTTAAAATCAGGCTTTTGTTGTTGTGGTGTAATGGATAGGTCGAAAGATATATGCCTATTAGGACGGGCCGGGGCTTCTATCTTGTCGGGACGGGCCGGGACCTCTATCCGGCTGGGATAGGCCGGGATATCTATCCTGTCAGGACGGTTATAACGGGCCGGGCCATCTGTTCTGTCGGGACAGGCCGGGGCATTTATCTTGTCAGGACGGTTATAACGGGCCGGGCCATCTGTTCTGTCGGGACAGGCCGGGGCATTTATCTTGTCAGGACGGTTATAACGGGCCGGGCCATCTGTTCTGTCGGGACAGGCCGGGGCATCTATCTTATCAGGACGGTTATAACGGGCCGGGCTATCTGTTCTGTCGGGACAGGCCGGGGCATCTATCTTGTCAGGATAGGCCGCCGGGGCACCTATCTTGTCGTGACGGGCCGGGGCCTCTATCCTGTCGGGACAGGCCGCCGGGGCATCTATCTTGTCGTGACGGGCCGGGGCCTCTATCCTATCGGGACAGGCCGCCGGGGCATCTATCTTGTCAGGGCAGGCCGCCGGGGCACCTATCTTGTCGTGACGGGCCGGGGCCTCTATCCTGTCGGGACAGGCCGCCGGGGCATCTATCTTGTCAGGGCAGGCCGCCGGGGCACCTATCTTGTCGTGACGGGCCGGGGCCTCTATCCTGTCGGGACAGGCCGCCGGGGCACCTATCTTGTCGTGACGGGCCGGGGCCTCTATCCTGTCGGGATAGGATTGAGCCCTTTGTATTGTAAAGTCCCTAGGGGTTGAAGGGGCTTGTAAAGGTCTTCGCGAGGGTAATTGCAAGGGTAATTGTGAGGGTATCTGTGAGGGTATCCGTGAGGGTATTCGCATCATTTGCATTTCTTGTTCGGTATAGGCGATAGGGATTAAGGGTTTCCTTCGAGGGTTTAACCGAGATATAAAGGTCTTGCGAGCTAATTGGCGGTCTATTTCTTTTTGAGGCCATTTAGGCATATCCTGTTGTTGGATGCAATTGATGAGGGTCTTGACTGCTGGGTAGCCGACGTAAATACCACGTTCCCGTAGGGTTATTCGTAATTCCTGTAGAAGCCGTTTGTTGATACGGTTGAATAACTCTTCGGTCCACTCATCACAATCATCACGGAACTGTTCCCATAGATCATTATCTATCTCATCACCTGTTGAGTAGTTATTGATGAGGTAGGCGATACGATTGTGTAACTGCTTATTAGTGGCATTTATAGGGTCAATTTGATCTGTTGAATTGGTCCAGTCCTCTGTGATGGTATCGGCGTGAGGCCTAAGCTTTTCGGGTAGTGATGCCTCCATTGTGATGTTGATAGGGGTAAGGATTAGGCGTAAAAGGCAGAGAGATAGGGAGCGTTTGGCGTAGGTATTGAAAGGAAGTAATTGATAAAAGAAAGAAGGAAGTAATTAATAAGAAGAAGGAAGGAAAGAAGGAAGCAATAGTCGGGCAGGGTATTATAGGCGTTCCGGTTGCTTATTTGACTGTTGAATATAACGGTAAATAGGTTCTTTACCGTAGATATTATTGCGGTTCAGGGTCGCTTGCGTAAGAACCTGCGTTTTGGCCTGCTAATTGTATCCACTGGCTGTTACACTATCAGTGTGATATTTAGCGATTGTTCCTCGTGATAGACGAGTAGGGAAGGTTAGACACAATCAGTTTATCCCTTAGTTCGTGACATCCGTAGCCGTTCCTCTGAATAGGCTAGATCACGTTCCTTATTAGCACGATCTTTTTAAATCGCCTCTTCTTGCTGGTCCTAGCTAATCTGTGAAGTGAACTTCAACTTCACTGATCAGTGTTGGTTTCACCAAGGGGTACCCAGTTGTACGTAGGGTTGCGCGCGTGGTATCAAGTACCGTGAGGTCACCGGTCAAAGGTATGATTACTTCTTTGATTATGACTGACTAACTAAGAGGAAAGAAAGGAAGCAAAAGAGTAATTACACGATGTGGCCTTTTTGTGCGTGCCGTAGTCACGTGCATCGGCGCGGTCGGGCCGGGCTGCCCGCGTGCCCTACCGGGCTCAGGGGCACAGGGGCAAAAGGGGCAAAAGTAGCCACATCGTGCGCAACGGGTGTGCGCGGCACATCCGTCGCAATGTGCCCAATTGGGCACCTTGCGACAGCGATTCCGACAATACTGGCCTATATATTAGGCAACCTTCGCTCGGTTAGTCTGTGGAGGCAGCTATAAGGGAGGAGTAGTTAGTCAGGGATAGGCGGCAGGCTTTATCCCCTCCTACAATAACTCTAAGGCCAAGTCTACCAGCCCCTACTGAAACCCACTTTAGGCTTTATAGGTAAGCTGCTATTACTAGGGTGGTATATTGAAAGGTCGGCTAGGATAAGACCGGCTAGGCTAAGACTGGTTATATGGCCGATAGGACGGGCGCTACTAACGGGGGCGGCACTAGGTGGCCAGTTCAAACCTACAGGTCCGAAGCTTCACCTGGTCTATACATATGGGAGGGTTACCTGCATAGCTACGCTACCCTACGCACGTAGGTAGGTACCTTATCCAAGGGAAAGAGGCCGGTAAGAGGTTAAGGGCCGCGATCAGGCATTACCATATATCTCAGCAATATAGTATATGCGAGTGCCCTAACTACCTAACTTATATATATACTTCGAAGAGGGAGAGCAGTGGGAATAAGCAAGCCATCTACTGCACGACGAGGATGCAGATATAGCAGCAGTGCTCGGCGTAGCGCGGCGATATATAGCGCGCTATATATAAAGGCCTAATATAATTAGGTATACTAAACGATATCTACCTTACTGGAAATAGAATATTAGAATCGGTAGTTGTATTAGCCTAGCTATAATAACTGTGCCTATTGGAATCGCTGTCGTAAGGTGCCCAATTGGGCATATACTGCGATAGATATACCGCGCGCCGCTGCGCACGATATAGCCACTTTTGCCCGTTTACCCCCTATGCCTAGTAGGGCACGCGGGCAGCCCGGCCCGACCGCGCCGAGGCATATAACTATAGCACGCATATAACCGAGGCTATATTATATAATTCCTCTCTTTTGCCTCTTTCCTACTTTCTTAGATAGTTATTAGCAAAATAATAGAATACCTTTACTTCGTGATCAATAGGTACATTATACCATACGCGCGACCCTATATATAAATAGGTACCCCTTAATATAGCACCAATAGTGCCAATATAGAATAGTTCCTACATGCGAGGATGCACCGATATATAGTGGCGGAATCGACTCGCTGCACGTGCTTAGGTCAGGTAGCCGCCTATCACCTAACTTACAGCAGCCCGCGGTATATATATATCACCAATAGGTGCCCCACTAAGGCTTATAGTCCCACCATATAAAACACACACATCGTCGGCTTTATATATATCCCGAATTTAAATATATGCACTAAACCTATGCTTATTAATGCCGATTAGGAGCTAATGCCGCTAACTATAAGCTAATGCCTAGTAGGAGTATTATATATTTATAACCTTATCTCCCTTCTTTTATCGCTTATTATCTTATTAATTATACTTATATAAATCCTTATTATTAAATGCCTCTGCTTTTATATCCTCTGCCTCTACTATATTTCCTATTTCTATTTTAGTTGCAATAGACCCTAGAGTGGCTTATATAAAGCCCTCTTCCCGGAAAGCCTATTAACCAGGCCCGAAATAGCCTTATTGCAACGGTTAATACGTTAAAATAGCTTATATAAAGCCCTCTTTCCGGACCAACGCCGTATATTTTCAGGTACAGGTCCTTCGACAACTTTAAGTCCGCAATATTATTTTCAATATCTGCTCGTCGTTATTACGGATTGACTAGGCCCGAAATAGCCTTATTGCGATAGTCAGTATATTAGAATGGCTTATATAAAGCCCTCTTTCCAGAAAGACGCTATACATTTTCAGGTATAGGTCCTCCGATAACTTCAAGTCCGCAATATTATTTTCAATATCTACTCATCGTTATTGCGGATTAACCAGGCCCGAAATAGCCTTATTGCGATAGTCAATATATTAGAATGGCTTATATAAAGCCCTCTTTCCGGAACGACGCTATATATTTTCAGGTATAAGTCCTCCAACAACTTTAAGTCCGCAATATTATTTTCAATATCTGCTCATCGTTATTACAGATTAACTAGGCCTAAAATAGCCTTATTGCGATAGTCAGTATATTAGAATGGCTTATATAAAGCCCTCTTTCCGGAACGATGCTATATATTTTTAGGTACGGGTCCTCCGATAACTTTAAGTCTGCAAAATTTTTTTCAATATCTGCTTATTATTATTACGGATTAACTAGGCCCAAAATAGCCTTATTGCAACGGTTAAGCCATCTTTCTAGAAAGACGATTAACCAGGCCTAAAATAGCCTTATTGCGATAGTTAAGCTATATTTCCGGAAAGCCTTATAGGTTAATACTTTTATAAGAAAGAGTCTTTCGGCTAAAGTTTTTAATTAGAAACTTATCTTTAAATCGCACTTGCTGCGCTATAGCTACGTCTATAAGCCAGTCTGCCGCTATAATAGGCGGCTTTATATTCCCCTTTTTAGCCATATCCCTAAAGCGCTACTATATCTACTGCTCATCTGGGCTACTACTAATAAGCAGGTAGACAGGCTTAAGCTTAGCGAAACCTTCCTCCTCGGCCATTATAGGCTTAATTATCGTGCCACTACGCGTACGGTATAGCTTAAATATGGCTCCATTAGCCTTAGCAATTAAGCAGTAGCTCTTAGGTCCGTTGCAGATCTTCTCCATATAGTAGGAGTCCTTTATTTAAGGGTAAGTAAATAAGGCGGGTATAATTACTATATTAAATGCCGCTATGATATTTAATTAAAGGAGTGAGTCTATATATATACTATAGTAGCCATTTACTTTAGCCTTTTATATCCTAGGGAGCGGATTCTTTATCGCCTAGCGCTATATCGTAGCCCCTAGAATGCTCTTTTTATCTATTTACAGTAAATTAGTAAAGGTATACTAAGTAAGGCCTACAGCCTATATAGAATTAGCGCTCTTGCTTGCTATCTAGCAAGGTAGGCGTAATAGACGGCCAGATATAGTAATACAGGCGTGGTCGATCTTGCGTACAAATAATATTACTAGTATATTATCTTAAGAGTGGCTAATATACACTTTAGTTATAGCTCGCAGCATAATAAGAAAGCGTGCTAAATCTCATACTAGAGTATTAGCTAGCTGCCTATTTTCATCAAGGTTTATAGAGAACCGCAGTTCTCCTTTATACCTATACTAATTAGTGGTAGTTAGGCATTAGGAAGATTATAAGGTAAGAGTGGCTAATATACACTTTAGTTATGGCTCGCAATATAACGAAAAAGCGTGCTGAATCTCGTACTAGAGTACTAGCTAGCTGCCTGTTTTTATCGAGGTTTATAGAGAACCGCAGTTCTCCTTTATGCCTATACTAATATAGAATAACTATTAGTTAGTTGGTATTTTACCGCTAACTAAGGCGGATAAGAGGTAGAAAGGGGAAGTTAGAGCAGCTAGGTAAAGCCATACTATATGCTAAGACTAAAGCACGCCTAGCTATATAGTGCATATACAGTATATAGTCTAGGTGAGCGGGGCAGATGGCTGCTATTAGCTAGCAAGTAATATTGCCCCGCACTATACGGTTACGCCACTATAAAAAATTGTTAATGCCTAGGGGCCGTAATATTTATCTTCTTTAGTTATTATTTTCTTCCGCTATTAATAAGCTAGATAGAATACCTATAGCCTAAAGGCCGTAATAATTATCTTCTTTAGCTATTATTTTCTTTAGCTATTATCTTCTTTAGCCGTTAATAAGCTAGACAGAATGCCTACAGCCTAAGGATACCTTTATATTAAATTAGGTGGTGAAAAAAAGAGCCGATACCGCTAAAGGACCTAAACTTAGGGGCCTAAGTCTTATTAGCGCTAGGTAGAGCTATTCCCTTCGCCAATTAGTCAACTCTAAGGTCTTTCTCTCTATAACTACAAATAAAATTAATACATTATAACTAAAAGTCGGGTAGCATTTTACCGCTAAGCTAAAATCCTTTACTAATTGCGATATTCTTATACGCTTTTGCTTGCTATTTGGTAAGGTATATATAGAAAACAGGCAAGTATAGCAATAGAAGAGTAGCCGATCTAGCGTATAAGTAATAGTGCTAATATATAATTATTAAGAGTTGGCATTTTACCGCCAATATAGAATCTTTCGCTAGTTGCAATATTTTTAGGTCCTTCTCTCTATAACTATAAATAAAGTTAATGCATCTAGTTCTTATAGTGTCGCTTATAGGAATAATATCTTAATAACCTGGAAAAGAGAGCCTAATAACGATAGCTTATATTTGTATAAATATACGAGAAATCTACTAGATTAATCCTTAGTCTTTACTTATTATGCTAAGTCCCTCCCAATAAGGCTAAAGACTATATAGATAGTCCCGCTAGTTAGCTCTAAATGCAGCCAAGCAGGTATTGCCAACTCTACTTAGCCTCGTCTATTATTACTATCTAGGACTAGTTTATTATTATCTTTATCAATTTATTCAGCAATAGATATTTCCCTATATACATCCTTTACCTTATTAAAAAACACCTACGCTCTTATTCGCTATACTATAAGGTACGTATAGTAAAAGGCCGGGTATAGCTATATAGGCGATATCGATCTTACGTATAAATAAAATTGCTAATATATTATTTTCTATAGGTTATTAAAAGGCACCCCAATCTTATTTAGGATAATATAGTAGTATATAGGCCAATGTATTCCTTATATAGCGATATACGAACTAGTCTTCTCTAGTTTATTAGTCGACTTTTATATATAATATAAGAAAAAAACGGTCTAACGGTCTATATCGGATAAATCTAGCGTAAGCAAGTCTAAATTAGGGTCCTAGCCAATATAGGAACCGCCCTTAATAAAAAAAAGAATTAAAATTTAGATATATATATTTAGCTATAAAACTATAGGGTCAGCCAAGCTGCCCTTCCAGACTTTATATTTTCCATTTAGTCCCTTAATAATTTCATAAAGAATACTAGGAGGTATCCAATTATTGCTAAGTTATTAAGCACTATTTTTAAAGTCAGAACCTTTTACAAAAGCAACTAAACCTAGTCAGCATATACTATATAGCAAAGACGGGGGCAGCCTACTTTTAGGCAGATAGTTTCCCTCTTAAAGCAGAGTATTAATATCCGTAGGCTCGTTAACGCTAATCGGCAGTTTTAATTTCTTACTATAGATAGTTTCCACATATAGTCTTATATTATTTACTTGGTATTACAATATAATCCTTAAGTCTTTATAACTAAATATCTTTTCGTCATCGCCGAAAATGGCATATATATTTTGCCGCTAATCTATACTCCTTCTGTTGATATAAACTCGGGGTACCCAGTTATACGTAGGGTCGCGCGCGTGGTATCATGTACCGTGAGGTCACCAAGTAAAGGATTTATTGACTTTACTAATGACTGAATATCTAAAAGGAAAGAAAGGAAGCAAAAGAGGGTAATTACACGATGTGGCCTTTTTGTGCGTGCCGCTGTCACGTGCATCGGCGCAGTCGGGCCGGGCTGCCCGCGTGCCCTACCGGGCTCAGGGGTAAAGGGGCAAAAGGGGCCAAAGTGGCCACATCGTGCGCATCGGGTGTGCGCGGCACATCCGTCGCAATGTGCCCAATTGGTGCCCAATTGGGCACCTTGCGATAGCGATTCCGACACTGGCAGCTTCTCTCTTTATAGAAGCAAACATCGGAATCGCTAGGATGTAAGGCGCACACATAGAAAGAAAAGTGCGGCGCGGTCTCGGCAGGTTGTGCCGGCGATAATGCTGTCGCGCCGCGCGGCCGGCATCATACCGTACAGCCGGTATGAATATCGCAGCCAAAACAAAGGGGCAAAAAGGGGCAGCAGTAAATGCAGTAAAAATAACACAACATTGAATATAGGAAACACCACACACTTGCCACCTATGATATCACCAATTATAGCCAAATGTAGTCAGACATTGACTAACCTTTTTACCCACCCTTCCACACGTATAACAGCCTGATTTCGGTCGATAAAGGTCTCAAGGGCTTTATTAGGCGTTCCCTTAGTTATTGCGTCGGTAAGATTATCATTCCCATTAATCCAACGGATCTCATATATCTCCCGGCGCTCGTATGACTATTGCAGGGCCATAATATCTATTATAAGCCTCTTTTCCTTGGTAGTGCCTAGCTTAATAAGGCATTCGTATAATAAAAACGAATCCGTATATACAACCGTAGGGATCTTCGGCAATCCTAGCCTGCTGGTAATCATATTGAGGGTCGTGCCTATCGCATATATGATATCGACCCCTTGCACCATGCTATACAGCTCCGAAGCGAGTACGCTGCGCGTTACACGCTTACTTTTTGTAGAGCTATAAGTGACGATATTACCGGTCAGCAGAAAGGCATTATCTGTGGGGTTATCCTCTTCGTTCCCTAGCACAATGATATAGCCAATCTGGGAGCTTAAATCTTTATTATTAGCAAAGGATCCGTCAATAAATACAAAGAGTTTGGCTGTAGTAAGGGCTAGATTGATGTACCGCAAGCCACGATCCTGGTTATCGTGCTGCCATTGAAGGCGCTTATTTAACCTCGCGATATCCTCAGGGTCAGGTTGCTAGTATTGTGCTGCAATAGATAGGTCAAAAGACGCTTCGGGCTAGCAGACCGTAGCCACGTAAGCACCGCGAGCGCGTTGTTCGACATAATTACGCTAGGCTGTGGGCGTATTTTTGTCGATAATCGCGATCTTCTTACTTTGACCTTTCTAGCATAACGTCATTATGCTGTCAGTTTGGTCAACTGTGAGGATACATCCGTTGAATATTAAGGGCACGGTTAGTGATAGCCTCGTCTTAGGCTTGGCGTTGAAGCCTGCCTTAGTAAGCTCTAATTCTTCCTGTTGGAAGAAGGTATTGTTATTAAGTCCGAGGGTATCATCAGTCTGCATACCTATAATGCCGAAGTATGTGGTATCGCTAGCATAGTCAGGAACGTCAGTACGGTCAGTAATATTGCGGTCAGTATCGTTAGTGCGGTCAGTAACGCCAGATATCAGCAGATAGGGGTCATAGGTTGATGTAGTCATGCCCAATTTCTCGCGATAGTGCCGGAAGTATATCGCCCACCAGTAGGTGCCTGCCTCAGCTATTCCGTACAGTGGCTTCACCACTTCCATGATAGTATTATTAGGGTATTGGTGGGCTATTTGCTTGGGTAGCTTGGCGATAATCGACCGATTGAGGGTAGTTAATGACTGCACATAAGCCTATGTGATATCACATATCTAGAGAAATAAGCCGTGAGAGCGTTATAGTGATGGGGCTAATGATATAAGTAACCGTTGACTAGCCTGTTGGATTATAGGGGACTGAGTTAATATTAATTGCTTCTCGTTATCACTATGACCTTATATCATAAGCCTAGACTTCTCGTATGGTGTATCCGTGCCTTTGCCCTTAATCTCTCGTACTATACGTGAGTTAAAGAGGCGTTAGGCTCTATATTTACCGATATTAAAGGTAATAAATCGGAATACATCGCGGGCCTGTAACGCTTCTACCTCTATACGGTCAGACTGTTCGAAGGGGGCTCCTGGGGTTGTTATCTTCCCTTCCCGACGTAATTAACTAGTAAGCTATAGATCGGCTTGCTCTTTCGCGGTTAGGAAAGAGGTATTGATGACGGTACTAGAAGCGATAGTATTAACGAGAGCCTCTTCTTGGTCCTTATTAATCATAACATCGGATATTACGCGTGCTGGCGGTGGTGATGGTGATACTGGCCCGACTTGATCAGGGCTAGTGGCTGGCGATAGATATGTCGCGACTATAGGTAGTCTGTTAGGGGTCGGCGATAATATCTCGGCTGTAGGTATTATCGCGGCTAGAGGTGCGGCTGCAGCCGGTATCCTAACTTCTAGCCTGCCGGGGCGGGCCGGGCTTTCGGTATAGACGATATCTTCAGGATCGTCGGTAGCGGGATCGCTATCAAGGTCGTGGTTATATAGCTTGACGACCGTTAACCGGAATTTGACGGGGCTATATGGCATTTGCACGATATAGGTCTTACTATCGAGGCTGATTAGCCGGTACGGCCCGTGCTATCCACCCTTTTCTCTCTATACCCGTACGTCAGACTATAGGGATAGTTGGTGGATAGGCCATGTATCCGGGCCGTTCTGTTGGGTGAGGGCATTGTGAATTTGTCGCTTAGCGAGGCATTTCCTAGCTTCATTAGTGGCCTTTCGTAACGTTAAGGCGCGTTGTAATACTAATAAGCTAGGAGGTGAATCGTCCGTGAGTCGAGGATATGCCCCAAAGACCAATAACGTAGGTACTAGACCGTTAGGTCTAGCGGAATCGTTAACAGCCTTTATAGTAAGCTGTAATTTCTGTTCCTTTGTTATTAGGTCGCCTACTTCGTTGTCAACAATAGTATAGGCTCGGCGTAATAGGGCGTAATATCTTTCGACCTTGCCAATACTATTGTAGGCTTCTATAGGAATTTCATCCACATTGATAGATAAAAGCCGGGCATTATAACGGAATTCAGCAGAAGTAAAGTTTAGTGCGGCATCGTGGACTATCTAATCCAGTGGGCCAAGGTAGGTATCAATCCAGTATTCCTTAAGGGTATTCTAAATATCGTGGGCCTTCTGCCTTTATAGATCAAGAAATCTAGCTGCCTGGAAGCTTATCGCGGCATCCACAATGTGTAATACCGGCCGATTATCAATATAAAAGATATCGACGATAATTTTATAGTTGAATTGGCTAGTATTGTCATCCTTAAGCGTGAATTTGAATCGGCTAGATGCCTTTGCGTTCATCTGGTATTGATGGCATATGTGGGTGATCTTCTCGATGATGTTACGGTCAATATTATTATTATATCTAGCCCGCTGAAGCAATTTGGTGAGCCTATTGATAGAGGGGTGCCTGAATCGACGATGAAGCTGATGGATTTCCTATGACGATAAATGGAAGGCTGTAGTATCCATGGCATTAAGAGTCTACCATAGATGTCCCCATTTCCTGATAATTAGGACCTTGATATCCCCTTAGATTAACAGGTTATCAATATTGTTAAGCTTCACGCCCATCCTATCTATATCTATAATAGAATATAGGAAGGGGGTGCTACTGTTAAAGACGTAGAAGGGGATATTGCCGAATATCGTCAGAACATTTAATATGCCGGAAGATATAGCAGAGCCAGCGCCAAAATTCACCGTATGCTTTTTATCAATTGCCTCGATAGTCAGGGTCTTCATCAACCTCATCAGGGCCTTTGCTTAACCTAGGCCTGCTGTTAATAGGCCGGAAGCGCCGGTATCCAGTAGGATTCCGCAGAAGGTGTGGTCACCGTAGCGTTCTTCTTCTAGAAAGGCAGAATTACGGTCCGGTAAAGGCATTCGGAAGGGGTCAATCTATAAAAAGGCGTGTCGGCATAATTCATCTTGCAGGGCTTACAATATCTCAATTGGTAATGCCTCTGTTTGCAGGGGGGCTTGGAAATACTAAGTGGCTGTAATTTGCGGTGCGATAGTATCCTCTGCATCCCACCGTATAACATTAGCCATTATGACTTCGACATCTTCAACGATATTATCAAAATCGGCATCCTCGAGGCTTTAGTCAGCAGGCCCCTCATATTCCTATAGGAAAATACGGAATTTCTTATCATTAGGGGCGGTACGGTTAGAATGGTTCTTCAGCTATTAGTCCTTTAATTCTTATTGCTCTTTAGCAGTATAGTTAGATAACCAACATCCTAATTTATTACAAATAAAGCAACGTTATTAACGGGGCCTGGCTGGAAGGGCACGATTCTGTTATTGATACTATTGATATAAGCCAAATCGGCGTTAAGGGGGTCCGTATCGTTAGGGGCATTAATACCGGTTGTGGGATTAACCATATCTACGATCTATAAATAACGCCATATTATTAGCGATATCAATATCTTTAATATCCTGATGTTGCTAAGGCTATTAAAGGAAATGATGCTATTGAGTCATATAGGTAGTCTCGTAGATAGAAAGGGATCGCCATAGGTCAGTAGCGAGACCTTCGAATGTAGGGGCATATCGATATAGCACCTGGCTACACTCAGGGGTATCCCTTATAGCGTTAAGGACTTATCGGTGAAGCTCTATATCAGCTGTAAAGGGGGGAAAAAGACCACGATATAGGCGTTGAAGTTCCTCTAGTAGAATATTAAGGCATTCTAACTTTGACTTATCGGGATGTTTCGCGATAGTTGATTGGAGCGTTATTCTATTCTAACGGTGCAAATAGAATTACTTTATACTCTCATTTTCGAAATGGCTCTTAACTTTGCAGACTATATCGTCAAAAGTGAGGGTATCGCGAATACATTCAATATTATCAAAGTAAAAGGTCTCAGCATCGCCGATAAGCATAATTTAGAAGGCTCTGGCTAATACATTATCGGGTAATCCTAGTAGGCGGCACTTGCTCTTGAAAGAGATGACTTTTGGTACAATAAAGTCATCCATTTTGCCACTATATCTATCCTCTATACGATAGCTATATAAGAGGTCAGATATCTTCTTCGATATATCATTAAACCCGGCCTCTGCGTAGGCTCTTCGGGTATAATCTTCTTAGTAGTATTATTGTTCCGGAGGGTATTCTAGAATAGCTTATCGGTAGCCTTGCAGTAGGCTGGCGGGAGCTCTAGCTGGGTCATCCTATAACCCGGGTCGGTCTGGGTTTACCGGTCCTCCCGTTAAGACGGTCCGTTCATCGGCCTAGGTAGGGCGATATTAACGGGAAGGGCCGGGTGCCGTGCCTATTTTTGGCATTATCGGATGAGGATAAGGCGTTAGGGCCTATAGGCCGCGATACTGCGATTCGTGATATCTGGTATCAGGGGCGGCATTGGCTTAGAGGGTATCATTATTGGGGTCCTCTATTGAAGGAAGCATATCATCGGGGCCTATGACTCGACCTCTATTGGGCATACTATGACCTCGAGGGGCATTGAGATAGCCGCCTCGGCTAGGGGTATAATCCCTAGGTTGATATAATTGATCGGGTCGGTCTTATAGGCTGTAATTATCGGCCGTTGCATATTGTTGTTAATAACGGGAGTTCTCCCCTGTTTCGAATAGCGGCCTATTGTAAATAGGCGTCTTCCCTTTTGGTTATTAGGACCGGCCCCTTTCTTCATCGGTAGGGGCAGGGTTAAAGGGCTTTTTCGATATAGAGGGGGGGACGATAGGTTGTTGTGACTGTGATTGTGCTATTAGTGTGATGAAGTTCTTTGGCGTTGATGGGGCTTATAAGAGCCGTAACGCGAGCCTTGGTGAGGGTATTCGCATAACTGTTGTGGGGGCTCGTGATGATAATGATGAGGGCCTTGTGTGTGTGTGTGAGGGCGTATTTTGGAGCCTTTGTATCTCTTGCTCGGTATTACCGATGGGTAATAAGGCTTCCCTAGTAGGGTTAAGCCGGGATAGGAATATACTGCGAGCAAATTGCCGGGTTATTTCCTCTTGAGGCTATTGTAGGTTTTATTGTTGTTGAAAGCATTTAAGGAGGGTTGGTATTATCAGGGAACCCGATGCTCCAACGTATACGCCGCGTTCCCATAATATTGAATAGAAATGCCGTAGGATCTGAACGTTAATGCGGCTGAATAGGGCTTTATTCCACTCGCTGCAATCCTCGCGGAATTATTCCCAAAGGTCATCATCTAGGTGGGTGTTTTCCTTATAGGTATCTATTAGGAAGGCAATACGGTTGTGAAGCTGTATATCTGTGGCATTATCAGGGTCGATAGGCTCTATCGCGTTGGGCCAATTGTCGTTAAAGAGTAAGGCAAACCGTTGTATCCTTTCAGGTAGCTCTCGTGGTTGTTGTGATGATAATAATGATGAGGCCATGGTGTTGAGGTGAGGGTTTGAAGGGGGGGGGGGGGGGGGGGGGGATGTATTGCAAAGAGTGCAAGATTCCCTCTTGCAAGGAGTGTAAGATTCGAAAGGGGGCTTTTACCGTAATGGTAAAAGAAAGAAAGAATAGGAAGAGGTCACAAATCGTTCTTCCTAGATGCTGAGGGTATCTTCAAATATCGTGATATTCAGCGTAAGTTTCTTCCTCGTAATAGACGAGGGGAAGGAAAGGTCATAAATCGTTCTCCCTCTGGTTAGCACAACTAAGATTACTCAACTGCCTCTTTAATATTAATATCTTGCTGATCTATGATGCACCGTTCTTTGCGGGATATTATCCTGTGAGTGGTGGTTATCACCACTGATTAGTGTTGATATAAACTCGGGGTACCCAGTTATACGTAGGGTCGCGCGCGTGGTATCATGTACCGTGAGGTCACCAAGTAAAGGATTTATTGACTTTACTAATGACTGAATATCTAAAAGGAAAGAAAGGAAGCAAAAGAGGGTAATTACACGATGTGGCCTTTTTGTGCGTGCCGCTGTCACGTGCATCGGCGCAGTCGGGCCGGGCTGCCCGCGTGCCCTACCGGGCTCAGGGGTAAAGGGGCAAAAGGGGCCAAAGTGGCCACATCGTGCGCATCGGGTGTGCGCGGCACATCCGTCGCAATGTGCCCAATTGGTGCCCAATTGGGCACCTTGCGACAGCGATTCCGACACCTTCGCTAATTGCGATATTTTCGTACGCTCTTACTTGCTATCTAGCAAGGTAGGCGTAATAGACGGCCGGATATAGCGACACAGGCGTAGTCGATCTCGCATACAAGTAACATTACTGGTATATTATCTTTTGCAGCTTAATTATAGGCACCCCCATCTCGTCTAGGATAACGCCTATATAGCTGCACCCGGCCGTATTCTACCACTATCAGTAATATTACTCATACGTAAGATCAACCATATAGTAATAGATAAGCGTTAGCGGTTTCCTGCTAATATAAAATCTTTCGCTAGTAGCGATATTCTTATGCATTCTTACTTACTATCGTGTAAGGTAGGCATAATAGACGGCCGGATATAGCGACACAGGCGTGGTTAATCTCGCGTATAAGTAATACTGCTTATATATAATAACTAATAATTGGCATTTTGCCGCTAATATAGAATCCTTCGCTAATAGCGATATTCTCGTGCGCTCTTACTACCTATCCTATAAGGTAAGTATAGTAAAAGCCTAGGTGCAGCGATATAAGTATAGTCGATCTTATATACAAATAATATTACTAATAAATCATTTTCTGCAGCTTATTAATAGGTACCCCTATCTCGTTAAGGATGATATAGTAGTAGATAGGCCAAGCTAATCCTTATATAGGGATATACGAACTGGCATTTTGCCAGGATGATATAATATTAGACTAGGCGAGCCGTTACTTATATAGCGATATATAAACTGGCATTTTGCTAGGATAACGATCCTATAGCTCTATATTAGCTAAATTATTTTTAAGGAATTCTTTATACCCACTTATAATATTACTAACCTTATGAAAATATTTATAAGGCCGAGGCATTAATATAATAATATAGGTATTATAATTTGGCGATAGAGTAGGGAAATTATATCTTAAAGGGAAGAAAGTAGAGGGTAAGAAAGAAAGATAAGAGTAAAAGAAAGGAAGATAGAAAAAAGTAAAAGAAAAGAAGAAGAATAAGAGTAAAAGTAAAAGAAAAGAGTAAAGGTAAAAAAAAAGGAAGGGAGTATAGGTATAGCAGGTAGTAGATAAAGAGGCTATAAATTAAGCTAGTAAAAAAGAAGGTCGTAAGGTAGCAGTAAATTATAAGAAGTAATAAGCATACCTAATAGGTATATAGGTATATAGCATATATGGCCGCGTTATAGCAGCGGCTGCTCACGTGACCCTAGTATGCACTTATATCTGCAGCACGCATATATAACTGCGGTATATATATATGACTGCCGCATATATATATATAAAGGCCATATCGTTAGATATAGCACTATCCGCCTTTTTCCTCCTTTTTCCCGCTTCGCCTAATATAAATAGAAGCCTATTAAGACCTATAGGTCTAAATAAATAAGTATGCAAGCCTTATAGGACCTATAGGTCTAAATAAATAAGTATGCAAGCCCTATAGGTCCTATAGGTCTAAATAAATAAGTATATAAGGCCTATTGGGACCTATAGGTCTGAATAAATAAGTATGTAAGCCCTATTAGGACCTACAGGTCTAAATAAATAAGTATGCAAGCCCTATTAGGACCTATAGGTCTGAATAATATACATATAAGCCTAAATTATATCCTATAAGGAGGAGAGTAAAATATAAGAAAGAAGGAAGAGAGTAAAGTATAAAAAAGAAAAAAGAGAGTAAAATATAAAAAAGAAAAAAGAGAGTAATATATAAAAAAGAAAGAAGAGAGTAAAATATAAAAAAGAAGGAAGAGAGTAATATATAAAAAAGAAGGAAAAAAGTAAAAGTAAAAAAGAAAAAGGAGAGTAAAAATAAAAAAGAAAAAAAAGAGTAAGGGTAAAAAAAAAGAAGGAGAGTATTAGTATAAAGGGTAGTACATAAAGAGATTAGGAATAAAGCTAATAAAGAAGAAGGTTATAAGGTAGTAAATAGTAAAAAGTAAGGTAATAATACTATTAGAATTATTAGTTAGTCGGTTAGTCAGCTAGTTATTTAGCGCATCTAATTAGGTATATAGTATATAAGGCTGCAATACGGCCACGGCTGCCTATATGACTGCAGTACGTATATATAACTGCGGCACATATATATAAAAAGGCTATATTATTAGATATAGTGCTATCTGTTGGTGTCACATCAAGGGGTACCCAGTTGTACGTAGGGTTGCGCGCGTGGTATTAAGTACCGTGAGGTCACCGGTCAAAGGTATGATTACTTCTTTGATTATGACTGATTAACTAAGAGGAAAGAAAGGAAGCAAAAGAGTAATTACACGATGTGGCCTTTTTGTGCGTGCCGTTGTCACGTGTATTGGCGCAGTCGGGCCGGGCTGCCCGCGTGCCCTACCGGGCTCAGGGGTAAAGGGGCAAAAGGGGCCAAAGTGGCCATATCGTGCGCATCGGGTGTACGCGGCACATCCGTCGCAATGTGCCTAATTGGTGCCCAATTGGGCATCTTGCGACAGCGATTCCGATATTGGCAGCTTCTCTCTTTATAGAAGCAAACATCGGAATCGCTAGGATGTAAGGCGCATATATAGAAAGAAAAGTGCGGCGCGGTCTCGGCAGGTTATGCCGCCGATAATGCCGTCGCGCCGCGCGGCCGGCTTATATAGGCTCATACCGTACAGCCGGTATGTTGAATATCGCAGCTAAAATAAAGGGGCAGAAAAGGGGCAGTATTGCACACAATATTGAATATAGGAAAATCTATACACTTGCCATATATGACATCACTAATACCTTCTAAACGTAGTTAGATATTAACCGGCCTCTTTACCCACCCTTCCATACGTATAACAGCCTGATTTCGGTCGATAAAGGTCTCAAGGGCTTTATTAGGCGTTCCTTTAGTTATTGTATCGGCGAGATTATTATTCCTATTGATCTAATGGATCTTATAAATCTCCCGGCGTTCGTATGATTATCGTAGGGCCATAATATCTATTATGAGCCTCTTTTCCTTGGTAGTACCCAGCTTAACAAGGCATTCGTATAGCGAAAACGAATCCGTACATACAATCGTGGGGATCTTTGGTAATCCTAGCCTGCTGGTAATTATGTTAAGGGTCGTGTTTATCGCGTATGCGATATCGACCCCTTGCACTATACTATATAGCTCCGAAGCGAGTGCGCTGCGTATTACCCGCTTGCTCTTTGTAGAGCTATAAGTAATGATATTACCGGTCAGCTGGAAGGCATTATCTATAGTATCTGCCTTATTCCCTAGCATAATCACGTAACCAATCTAGGAGCTTAAATTTTTGTTGTTGGCAAAGGATCTGTTAACAAATACAAAGATCTTAGCTGTGGTAAGGGCCAAATTAATGTACCGTAAGCTACGATCCTGGTTATCGCGCTGCCATTAAAGGCGCTTATTCAACCTCGCGATATCCTTAGGGTTAGGCTGTTGATGTTATGCCGCGATGGATAGGTCGAAAGATGCCTCAGGCTGGTAGACCGTAGCTATATAAGCACCGCGAGCGCATTATTCGATATAATTACGCTGGGCTGTGGGCGCATTCTTATTGATGGTCGCGATCTTCTTATTTTAACCTTTCTGGCGTAATGTCATACCGTTAGTATTAGCCGTTAGTATATACCCGTTGAATATCAGGGGCACGGTTAGTGATAGCTTTGTTTTAGGCTTGGCGTTAAAGCCTGCCTTAGTAAGCTCTAATTCTTCCCGTTGGAAGAAGGCATTATCACTTAGGCCAAGGGTATTATCAGTCTGCATACCTACGATACCGAAGCATGTGCTAGTATCGCTAGTACGGTCAGTATTATTATTACCGGCGGATATCAGCAAACAGGGGTTATAGGTTAATATAGTTATGCCTAACTTCTCGCGATGGTGCCGGAAGTATGTTGCCCACTAGTGGGTGCCTGCCTCAGCTATTCCGTATAGTAGCTTAACCACTTCTATGATCGTATTATCGGGGTATTGATGCGCTATTTGCTTAGGTAGCTTAGCGATAATTGAACGATTAAGGGTTGTGGAAGATTGCATGTAAGCCTACGTGATGTCATGTATCCAAAGGAATAGGCCATAAGAGCATTATAGTGATGGGGCCAATGATATAAGTAGCCGTTGACTAGCCTGTTGGATTATGGGGGACTGAGTTAATATTAATTACTTTTTATCATCACTATGACCTTATATGACGAGTCGTGATTTCTCATACGGCATATCTATGCCTTTACCTTTGATTTCCCGTACTATACGTAAGTTGAATAGGCGTTGGGCTCTATATTGACTGATATCAAAGGTGATGAATCTGAACACATTACGGGCCTATAATGCTTCAATCTCTGTACGGTCCGACTGCTCAAAAGGGTCTCTAGGGGTCGTGATCTTGCCTTCCCGGCGTAATTGGCTAGTAAGCTGTAGGTCGGCTTGCTCTTTGGCGGTCAGGAAAGAGGCATCAATAACGGTATTAGAAGCGATAGTATTGACGAGAGCCTTTTCTTAGTCCTTATTAATTATGACATCGGATACCACCCTTGCTGGTGATACTAGCCTGACTTGATTAGGGCCAGTGGCTGGCGATGGATATGTCGCGGCTGCAGGTGTTATCGCGGCTGGAGGTACGGCTGCAGCCGGTATCCTGACTTTTAGCCTGCCGGGGCGGGCCGGGCCTTCGGCATAGACGATATCTTCAGCATTATCGGGGTCGTGGTTATATGGCTTGACGACCATTAACCGGAACTTGACCGGGCCATATGGCATCTGTACGATATAGGTCTCACCATTAAGGCTGATTAGCCGGTACGGCCTGTGCCATCCACCCTTTTCTCTCTATACCTATACATCTAATTATAGGGGTAGTCGGTAGATAGGCTGTGTGTTTGGGCCATTCCATTAGGCGAGGGTATTGTGAACCTGTCGCTTAGCGAGGCATTTCCTAGCTTTATTAGTAGCCTTTCGTAATATTAAGGCATATTATGATACTGATAGGCTAGGGGGTGAATTATCTGTAAGTCGGGGATATACTCTAAAGACTAATAACGTAGGCACTAGACCGTTAGGTCTAGCGGAATTATTAACAGCTTTTACAGTAAGTTGTAATTTCTGTTCCTTTATTATTTGGTCGCCTACTTCGTTATTAATAATGGTATAGGCTCGGCGTAATGGGGCGTGGTATCTTTCGACTTTACTAATACTATTATAGGCTTCTACAGGAATTTCATCCATATTGATAGATAGAAGCCGGGTATTATAATAGAATTCAGCGGAAGCAAAGTTTAGTCCGGTATTGTAGACTATCCAATCCGGTGGGCTAAGGTAGGTATTAATCCAGCATTCCTTAAGGGCATTCCAAATATTGTGGGCCTTCTGCCTTTATAGATCAAGAAATCTAGCTGCCTGGAAGCTTATCGCGGCATCTATAATGTATAATACCAGCCGATTATTAATATAAAGGATATTAACGATTATCTTATAGTTGAATTAGCGGTTATCCTTTAGAGTGAACTTAAATCGGTTGGGTGCCTTTACGTTCATCTAGTATTGATGGCATATATAGGTAATGCTCTCAATAATATTGCGGTCAATATTATTATAACCAGCCTATTGAAGCAATTTGGAGAGCCTATTAATAGAAAGGTGCCCGAATCGACGATATAGCTAATAGATTTCCTATAACGATAAATAGAAGGCTGCAGTATCCATAGCATTGAGAGTCCACTATGGATATCCCTATTTCCTAATAATAGGAACCTTAATATCCCCTTAGATTAACAGGTTATTAATATTATTAAGCTTTACGCCTATCCTATCTATATCCGTAATAGAATAAAGGAAGGGGGTGCTGCTATTAAGGACGTGGAAGGGGATATTCCTAAATATCGTGGGGACATTTAGTATGCCGGAAGATATGGCAGAGCCTACGCTAAAGTTTACCGTATGCTTTTTGTCAGTCGTCTCGATAATTAGGGACTTCATCAATCGCATTAGGGCCTTTACCTGACCTAGGCCTACTATTGATAGGCTGGAGGCGCTAGTATCCGGTAGGATTCTGCGGAAGGTATGGTCACTATACCGTTCTTCTTCTAGGAAGGCAGAATTACGGTCTGGTGAGGGCATTCAGAAAGGGTTAATCTATAGGAAGGTATATCGGCACGATTTATCCTGTAGGGCTTACAACATCTTAATAGATGAAGAAGGTAACGGTTCTATTTGCATAGGGGCTAAGAAATACTGAGTGGCTGTAAATTATAGTGCGATAGCGTCCTCTGTATCCTAATGTATAACCCCTGCCATCATGACTTTAATATCTTCAATAATATCATTAAAGTTGGCATCTTTAAGGGCTTGGTTAGCGGTCCCTTCGTATTCCTATAGGAAAACGCGGAATTTCTTATCATTAGGGGCGGTATAGTTGGAACGGTTCTTCAGCCATTATGCCTTTAATTCTTATTGTTCTTAGGCAGTATAGTTAGATAACTAATATCCTGATTTATTGCAAACGAAGCAACGTCTTTAATAGGGCCTAGCTAGAAGTGCGCAATTCTATTATTCAAAGCGGCGTTAAGGGGGTCCGTATTATTAGGGGCGTTGATACCAGTTATAGGATTGACCGTATTTACGATCTATAAATAATACCATATTATTATTAATATTAGCATCTTTAATATCCTAATGTTGCTAAGGCTGCTGTTGTTGTTAAAGGAATTGATGCTGTTGAGTCATATAGGTAGTCTTATAGATAAAAAGGGATTGTTATAGGTTAGCGGCGAGGCCTTCGAATGTAGAGGCATAGCGATATATAGCCTGGCTATACTCAGGGGTATCCCTTATAGCGTTAAGCACTTACCGATGAAGCTCTATATCAGCTATAAAGGGGGGAAAAAGACCATAATATAGGCGCTAAAGTTCCTCTAGTAGGATATTGAGGCATTCTAACTTTAATTTATCAGGATGTTTCGCGATAGTTGATTAGAGCGTTATTCTATTCCAATAGTGCAAATAGAATTGCTTTATGCTCTCATTTTCGAAATGGCTCTTGACTTTGCGGACTATATCATCAAAAGTGAGGGTATTACAAATGCGTTCGATATTATCAAAGTAATACGTCTTAGCATCGCCAATTAGCATAATTTAAAAGGCTCTTGTAAGTATATAATCGGGCAATCCTAGAAGGCGGCATTTACTCTTAAAGGATACTACCTTTAGTATAAAGAAGTCATCTATTTTGCCACTATATCTATCCTCTGTATAATAGCTGCGTAAGAGGTCAGATATCTTCTTCGAAACATCATCAAACCTGGCCTCTATATAGGCTCTTTAGGTATGATCTTCTTAGTAGTATTCCAGAGGGTATTCCAGAACGGCTTATCGGAAGCCTTATAGTAGGCTAGCGGGATCTCTAGCTGGGTTATCCTATAACCCGGGTCGGTCTAGGTTTACCGGTCCTCCTGTCAGGACGGTCCGTTTATCGGCCTAGGTAGGCCGATAGTGCCAAGAGGGGTCCGATACTATGCCTATCTTTAGCATTATCGGGTGAGGCATTAGAGCCGGTGGTTGAGGCATTTAAGCCTGTGGTTGAGGCATCCGGGCCTATGGGTTGTGGCTACGATACCATGATTCGTGATATCTGGCATCAGGGGCAGCTGTTTTATCAATATTAGGGGCTTGCCTAGTGCCGCTGGTAGCGGTATATTAGGGAATATTGATATTAGTGACTTTGAGCGTGTCACTATCGGGTCCCTCTATTGAGGGAAGCATATCATCGGGGCGTATAACCTGACTTCTGGCTCTTATAGGCATACTATGATTCTAAGGGGCATTAGGATAGCCGCCTCGGCTAGCCTAGCTAGGGGTATAACCCCTAGGATGAAGTATTTAGTCGGTCGGGCTATAGTCATCGTCCGTTAAATATTGCTATTATCGGGAGCTTTCCCCTGTCTCAAATAGCGGCCTATAAATAGGCGCTTTCCCTTTCTATTATAGCGGCCGGCCCCTTTCTTCTTCGGTATTAGTAGGAATAGGGGCTTTCTTTAACGTAGATAAAGGGATAAGGGGTTATTATGCCATTGGTATTGCAAAGTCCCTAGGGGTCGAAGGGGCTTATAAAGGTCTTCGCAAGGGTAATCGCGAGGGTGTTTATAACGGCAATCGCGAGGGTATCCATAAGGGCATCCATAAGGGTATCTATAAAGGTATTCGAACAATTATAGCAGGGAGTGAATTCCTCGAGCTTATAATAGAGGGGGCATTCTAGTTCATTTGCATCTCCCATTCGGTATAAGCAGTAGGGACTAATTATTCCCTATCTGGGTTTAACCGAGAGATGAAGGTCTTACGTGCAAATTAGAGATCTATTTCTTTTTAAGGCCATTTAGGCATATTCTCTTGTTAGAGGCAGTAGGTAAGGGTCTTGACTATTAATGACCCTATGCTTCTAACGTATACCCCTCATTCCCATAGTATTATTCGGAATTCCCATAGGAGCCGTTTATTGATACAGCTAAATAGCTCCTCGGTCTATTTATCACAATCTTCACAGAATTATTCCCATAGATTATCATCCTTCTCATCACCTATTGCGTAGTTATTAATGAGGTAGGCGATCCAATTATATAACTATTCATCCGTAATATTAGTAGGGTCAATTTGTTCCATTATATCGGCCCAGTCCTCTATGATGACCTTGGCGTGAGACCTAAGCTTTTCGGGTAGTAATACATCCATCGTGATATTAATAGGGGTAGGCGTGTATAATAGAGAGCGAGGTGTAGGTATTATAAGGAAATAACTGATGAAGGAAAGTAGTAATTGGTAGAGGAAAGAAGGAAGTAATTAATGAAAAGAAGGTTATAATTAGTAAAGGAAGAAAAGAAGGAAGGAAGCAATAGTCGGGCAGGATATTATAGGCATTCCGATTGCTTATTTAACTATATATCGGCAAATAGGTCCTTTACCGTTAAGGTTCTAAGTCGCTTACGTAAGAACTTGCGTTTATACCTACTAATAGTATCACGATAGATCTTTGGCGCTACGTATGTCCTAGCACAACCAAAGATATCGTAATATTTAGCGATCGTTACTGACTGATACCATCAATTAGTATGATATTGGCGGTTGTTCCTCGTGATAGACGAGTAGGGAAGGTTAGACACAATCAATTTATCCCTTAGTTCGTAATATCTATAGCCGTTCTTCGGAATAGGCTAAATCACGTTCCTTATTAGTACGACCTATTTAAATCGTCTCTTCTTGCTGTTCCTAGCTAATCTGTGAAGTGAACTTCAACTTTACTGATCAGTATTGGTGTTACATCAAGGGGTACCCAATTGTACGTAGGGTTGCGCGCGTGGTATTAAGTACCGTAAGGTCACCGGTCAAAGGTATGATTACTTCTTTGATTATAACTGATTAACTAAGAGGAAAGAAAGGAAGCAAAAGAGTAATTACACGATATAGCCTTTTTGTGCGTGCCGTTATCACGTACATCGGCGCAGTCGGGCCGGGCTGCCCGCGTGCCCTACCAGGCTCAGGGGTAAAGGGGCAAAAGGGGCCAAAGTAGCCACATCGTGCGCATCGGGTGTGCGCGGCACATCCGTCGCAATGTGCCCAATTGGTGCCCAATTGGGCACCTTGCGACAGCGATTCCGACACTATCTGCCTTTTTCCTCTTTATTACCGCTTCGCCTAGTATAGATAGAAGCCTATTAGGACCTATAGGTCCAAATAAATAAGTATGCAAGCCTTACTAGGACCTATAGGTCCAAAGAGGTAGGTATATAAGTGTTGGAGGGAAATTGGCTTGTCTGTAATGTGGATATCGGTCATGTCCGAAGTCGGATATGCCGAGTTCTCCCTGGATTAGTAAGCCCTTAGGGGTACCCCCTATCCCACTATAAATAGCTAGGAATATAAGTCTCTTGGAGAGGACTTGGTTCCTTCAATCAAGCATTATCGCATTTTCCCTGTGCATTCTGACATGGTAGCAATTGCGTAAATATCACAATAAAAAACCTTATTTTTATCCCTTACCTTGTGGCCCAGCCTTAAGATCAACTGTTATCTTTATTTTGCTGTAAAAGCCACTATTTTCCGGATCTTATTTGAGCAAGCTCCGGGTTCCCTATTGAATCCATTAAAAGCCTTATTGCTAATATACTCATGTGGCCTCATCAATCAAAAAGGAGGCTATTACGGAAAGTCGCGATATTTCCTTTGATTTAACAAATCGACAACTTAACCGCCATTTTCGTTAGACTAATTCGTGCCCTAAATATCGTTATTAGCGAAAATGGGTACTATTACTAATAATAGCTCTAAACCAGCAGTCAAGCTGATATCCCGATATGACTGGGATATCTAGTATGATTACATTTAAAAGCGTGCTTTAGATGATAATATTTAGATATTTGTTGATCCTGAGGGCTCAGAAATGCTGAATATACCCCTTCTGCCGGCATAGGAATTAGATGAACCTATCTATTCTACGCAGGCATTAGCATCAATACTAACATCTGCAGCAACAGCAGATTCATCAACAGAAGCTACAGATCGTGCCCCTTCTGTAAATACCAGAACTGCATTAGCAGCTAGGGCATTATCGGCAGTACTAATAGTGAGAATAAGAACAATCCGGCCGCAGCAAGTCGAGAATGTTGAAGAAAACCACTACTTTAAGCCGATATAACGCCCTAGTGGTATTAGTACTGCAGAATGGATGAAATAAGCCAACATTTAGTATAACTTTTAGAACGACCGTTATATGATATTTAATCGAAATCTTCGAGTATATACGGCGTAGTTTAAATTAATACTAAGCCCTAGCTATAAGATATTAGTAGCAGGCGATCGGAACATTTAAGGAAAAATTTAACGCCTAATAGAACGTATGCGACCGGTTCAGCTTATTATCTGGGAATACCTTAAAGAAAAATTCAAGCAGGCTATATAATATAACCTCAGAAGATGTAATATAGAGGAATAGTTTAATGAAATCTCTATATTATATAAGCGATTAGTGCGAATAGACTCGATCCTTATCAATAGGAATACGCCTACTAAATAGCTAGCAGAAACTCTTTATTAAAAGTATCCTGCCTTTAAAGAAAAAATCCTTAATCGAATAGTAAAAGCATAAGAACGGAATAAATATCTCGATTTTCTAACGACTATTAAATATATTTGGCAGAAATAGGAGCTAAAAGAGAAGGGGAAGGTTAATAGTGGTTATATAGCATTTATGACTAACGATACTAAACCTTCGTTATAAGCCGCTTCTAGCGATACTTCGGCTTTATCTTCGGCAGAGAAAAAGACCTGTAAATACTATAGCAAGCCCTATATAGTAAAGGGGCCTTATTATAAGAATTATTGGATATTGACTCTATCGATGGCTCTAAACTATTTAAAAAACAAGATTAGTAAGAAAAGCTAAGAAGCCGTATATAAAAAGATAAAAAAGGAATCTAAAGAGGTATAAAATGCATTCAAGGCCTTTCAAAATAAACATAAGGGCAAAGGCAAAAACAAAAGTAACGACAATAACAATAAGGAAGAAGATAGATTAATAGAGAAAGAAAAGGAAGATAAGGTATTTACGATATCTGTTCTTTCTATAGGAACTTACCTAGATAATTTAGGCCTTTTGAAGTCTCGTATTATGCTCGATAGTAGCGCTTCAATATACGTTTTTAACGATATAAAGTGGTTTACTAATATCGACTATAATATCGACAAGCACCTCGTTCGTAATGCTTATAATAGTGTTTCAAAAGTTTTTAGTATTGGCTTTATTCGAATTGTATTACAGGATAGAAGGGCTATTACTTTTACTAATATTCTATATAATCCGACGATCGTAGCGAATCTTCTCGCTATAAAAAAGATAAGAAATAAAGGATTATTTTAGAATAATAAAGTCGACGAGATTTACCTACGGAAAAATAGTCAATAAGAAGTTATCTTTTAAGTTTTTTAGGTAGAAGAAAGGCCCTACATCCTCTACTAAAGTGGCGGAAACGATATACCTATAGATGAATTTATTATAAGGGCTTAAAATAAAGCCTTAATTATTAATAAAGCCTATTTGGCTTAAGGAGATAGCCGCTAGCCTAAAACTTCGATAAAAACGCCTTATGCTATCTAGCACACACGTTTTAGGCACCTGGGTCGGGATTCGATAGATTATATCTTTAAGGATATATTGCAGATACCTGAGGAAAAAGAAGCTTCAAATTATGAGGTTTATAGTAGCGTGAAAATCGTAAAGCAGATATTATGGTCATCTTATAAGCTCTTAATGCCTTAAGAACCCTTTAAAGTAGTCTCTTTCGATCTATTTCTATAAGCTACTACTTTCAATAGTGATAAATATATAGTATTATTTACCTGCCGATTCACGGGAATAAAGTATATTTTTACGATACCTAGAAAGACTGACCTACCTAGATACTGGCTAATCTTTAAGAATTGAGTTTTATGCCTATACGATATAGCGATCGCGATGGTTATCTCTAATAACGAAACGGCGCTTTAGACTAGTAATAGTCGGGAAGAAGCTAAATAGAAAGGCATCGTGATTCGAAATTCAAGCCTTAGTTACTAATATCAGAACGGTTATACTGAACGTTTTGGGGGGATGTTAAAGATGAAGATAGCCCTTCTTAATATATAAGCAGGCTTTCCTAAGGAGTTATAGCCTATTACAGCCGAAGTAGCGGTATATTTGCTAAATCGAAGCCCTAGGAAGTTAGAAAGACCTTACGATAACTAGAAATCACCTCTTTAAATGCTTCAACTTTAGCTCTATAATAATAAGCCCGCCTGGAAATACCTACCGGTAGATATTCGTCTATAAATTTACCACCTCTATGCCTACGGATGTAAGGCTTTCGTGATAACTCGCGATAGGATATTGCAGAAAAGTCCGAAGCTCAATCAAAGAGCTTATATTAGGTATTTAGCAGGCTACATCTCGACCACTTAGTACCTAATTTAGGTGCCTTCGTTGAAAAGAAGCTATTGGTTTAATTTTAGCTACGTTATATTCGATAAGACCGTTTTTTATTAAGATGAACGCTATTTACCGATTTCTGAATAATAGAAAGAGGCCCTAAATAGCCTTATTAGTAATATTAAAAAAACACCTATTGTTAACGACTTTAAACTTATATTATCCGGGAATTCGATTGAAAATATCTTTACTAACGATCCTATTATTAAATAGGCACTAGAGGCATAAAATGAAGCTACTAATGATGCCCCTCAACCAATGGAAATTAATCTTAAGGTCATAGATTACCCCGAAGAAGCTATCGCTTAAGCGATACTACCGTCCCCGCTATTTTCGCCTAAGCCTAACAATAAACTTAAGCCGATTACTCCCTTTAATAATATATTCTTTGTGAAGCTTAAAGGAAATACTTATAATATATTCGCAGCTTTTATCGCGAAGCCTTTAGCTATAATAGAGGCACTATATATTACGAATATGCCTAAAGAGCCGGCGATATAGAGGGAGCTTAAAAAGCATCCTAAGCGTAAGGAATTTATCGCCGCCGCGAAAGAAGAATATTCGAAGGTTACGAACGGAGAGATTAAGTATATTATTTAACGAAATGATTCATCTATCGACCTTTAGATCAAGCTATTAGACCTAAAGTGGGTATTTGCCTATAAATAGGACTAAGATAGGTACTTTACCGGTTATAAGGCACGATTATGCATTCGTAGTGATTAATAACCCTATAATCTTCATGATACCTAGGCAGCGGCACTTGCGGCATGTATATTTCGGCTTCTTATAGCGTTAATATGCTTCTTTGACCTAGAAACGCACCAATATGACTTCGTTACGGCCTTTCTTAATATACTACTTGATGAGACCATCTATTGCAAACAACCCAACGGATTCTACGATAGTTTCACATTCATTAGGTTATTGCGAGCCCTATACAGGCTTCAAAGGTTTCTGCTATTATGGTTTAAAGAGTTATTATGATTCTTATTGCAATAAGGCTTTAAATAGGTCTGCGAGGACCCCTATGTCTTTATTAATAGCTTCCTTATTATGTTCTTCTACGTTAATAACCTAGTCATGCTTTATTATAAGTTACGGATAAAGGCATTCGAATCATTCTATACGGTATTAATAGCGGCATTTAAGATTAAGGATCTCGGCGAGCTATGGTGGTTCCTAGCAATTAAGGTTATTCGTAACCGTACGGCCGGAAAGTTGTGGCTTATATAGAGGGCTTACTTCGATAAGCTGGCAATAAAATATAACCTTACCGCGTTTGACGATACTAAGGACCGCCTTCTAGAGCACCCGCTACACGCTGTAAGACTTAAGGCATTCGATGGGATAGCTAAACCATACAATATAAAGCGATACCAATCAATAGTAGGCTCGTTGGTATATCCGATCATAATTATAAGGCCTGAACTAGGCTATATTAGATCATAGCTATTAAGATTCCTTTAAAATCCGGGTCTAGACTATTTATAAGCCGTAAGGAAGGCACTCGACTATAGCTATATGTAGAAGAATACCGCGATAGAATTCCGGGCTAATATAGCAGAAATAGAGGCATTTTCTGATGCTTCCTATACTAATAATATCACAACGCAATAAAGCAGTTAGGGCTATATAATTAAGCTCTTTAGTGGCCCGATTATATATAAATCGGGTCAATAGGATATTATTATAATATCGTCAATAGAGGCAGAGCTTCTTATAATATCTTATACGGCAAAGGAGGTTATTGCCTTTAAGAGATTATGCAAGGAAGTTGGGCTCTAATTGTATGCCGATATCCCTATAATTCAATGCGATAACATCTAGACTATTCGCCTATTAAAGGAGGAATTCTTCAAGCTCGTAATACGGCTTCATTATATAGATATTCATTATTATTGGCTGCGCTAGGAGGTTCAAAAAGGAACAATCGATATTATATAGGTTCCAACGGGCAATATAGTTGCTGACGGTTTCATAAAGCCCCTGATAGGCCAGAAATTTGAAATCTTCCGCCGGCAGCTTAGGCTCGTTATTTTGAAGGGATCCTATAATACTGGACCGCAGTCTCACGATATTGTTTTTAGTGGTAAGGAAGAACCTCACAAGGATTAAAAGACGCCCTGAAAAATCAGATTAAAAGGGGCTTTTCAATAGCTGCACTTATTTCCTATGAAAAATTGGAATCTACGGTTTGTTGTTGTTTTCTTACACTGTATATATGCTATTAGGCGAATTTACCCCTAAACAGGTAGCCTATTTAATAAG
The DNA here is from genome assembly GCF_000687475.1 of Ustilaginoidea virens. Taxonomy (NCBI): domain Eukaryota; kingdom Fungi; phylum Ascomycota; class Sordariomycetes; order Hypocreales; family Clavicipitaceae; genus Ustilaginoidea; species Ustilaginoidea virens. The sequence goes on along the minus strand of NC_057317.1, from coordinate 6,607,136 downwards.
GGCACCGTTATATTTTGCGCATAACTGTTTTAAGTGGATTGATATTTCTACTTGTTATCTTGCTTTACACTGAGTTTAGCTATATGGCAGGATATCCTAGAGAAAGCACATCCTGAGGGGGTGTATTAGAGGGAAATTGGCTTGTCTGTAATGTGGATATCGGTTATGTCCGAGGTCGGATATGCCGAGTTCTCCCTGGATCAGTAAGCCCTTAGGGGTACCCCCTATCCCACTATAAATAGCTGGGAACACAAGTCTCTTGGAGAGGACTTGGTTCCTTCAATCAAGCATTATCGCATTTTCCCTGTGCATTCTGACAATAAGCCTTACTAGGACCTATAGGTCTAAAGAGGTAGGTATATAAGCCTTACTAGGACCTGCAGGTCCGAAGAGATAAATATGCAAGGTAATATATAGTAGTACGATATATATATAAAGCGCTATATACTATAGAGTGGTAGTACTAGTATTAGGAATTAAAGGGTACCTATTATAATATAGGGTGCGTATATAAAGGGAAATAATAAACGAATAAAGAAGATATATCTTACTTCTACTAAATCAATAGTATAGTTGGGACCTGCAGGTCTAAAGTAGTTTATTTGATATGCACGCCTTTAGGGTAATATTATATATACTAATAGCGCGTCTGCCTGTGTTTAGAGTAAGGTCACGTGTATTACTTGCGCGCCTTTTGCTATATGCCCTATATGCCTTTAGAGTGAGGTTATATATATTACTTACGCGCCTTTTGCTATATGCACTGCATGCCTTTAGAGTAAGGTCACGTATATTGCTTGCGCGCCTTTTGCTATATGCACTGCATGCCTTTAGAGTAAGGTCACGTGTATTACTTGCGCGCCTTTTGCTATATGCCCTGTATGCCTTTAGAGTGAGGTCACGTATATTGCTTGCGCGCTTTTTACTGTATACACTATATGCCTTTAGAGTAAGGTCACGTATATTGCTTGCGCGCCTTTTGCCGAATCCCCTGCTAGCCTTTATAGTAAAGTAATTATATATATTACTTGCGCGCCTTTAGGATACTTTACATACACGCGAATTTTATAGTGCATAATATATAGTAATACTTTAGTCAAATGTTTGCCCTTTACTTATAGAGCGGTACTTTATATGCACGCGAAATTTAGCGTATACGAGCATATATTAAGTCGATTTAATATTTAGTAGGTACATAGGTATAATACCCCTATCGCTAGAGGATTTTCTAGATTTAGCTTAAAAAAACAATAATAATCGGATACTTTACGTACACGCGAGTTTAATAGTGCATAGTATATAATAATATTTTACTTAACTAGTTGCCCTAAGGAGCAAATGGTTGCCCCTTATTGTAGAGCGGTACTTTATATGCACGCGAAATTTAGCGTATATAAGCATATACTGAGTCGATTTAATATTTGGTAGGTATATAGGTATAACACCCCTATCGCTAGAGGATTTTCTAGATTTAGCTTAAAAAAATAATGATAGTCGGATACTTTATATACACGCGAGTTTAATAGTATATAGTATATAGTAATACTTTACTCAACTAGTTGCCCTAGGGAGCAAATAGTTACCCCTTATTATAAAGCGGTACTTTATATATATACAAAATTTAGCGTATATAAGCATATACTGAGTCGATTTAATATTTAGTAGGTATATAGGTATAACACCCCTATCGCCAGAGGATTTTCTAGATTTAGCTTAAAAAAATAACAACAGTCGGATACTTTATATATACGCGAGTTTAATAGTATATAGTATATAGTAATACTTTACTCAATTAGTTGCCCTAGGGAGCAAATAATTGCCCCTTATTATAAAGCGGTACTTTATATGCATGCGAAATTTAGCGTATATAAGTATATACTAAGTCGATTTAATATTTAGTAGGTATATAGGTATAATACCCCTATCGCTAGATGATTTTCTAGATTTGGCTTAAAAAAACAATAATAGTTAGATACTTTACGTGCATACGAGTTTAATAGTGCATAGTATATAGTGATACTTTACTTAACTGGTTGCCTTAGGGAGCAAATAGTTGCCCCTTATTATAGAGCGGTACTTTATATGCACGCGAAATTTAGCGCATATAAGTATATACTAAGTCGATTTAATATTTAGTAGGTACATAGGTATAACACCCCTATCGCCAGATGATTTTCTAGATTTAGCTTAAAAAAATAACGATAGTCGGATACTTTACGTGCACGCGAGTTTAATAGTGCATAGTATATAGTAATACTTTAGTCAAATAGTCACTTAAAGAGCGGTACTTTATATATATATAGATTTTGCGTGCCTCTATAAGTATTTGCCTAGGGAAATGGTTGCCCCTTAATTATAGAGCGGTACTTTATATACACGCGAAAATTTGCATGCCTTTATATATACCAATAGTTGCCTAGGCAAATAGTTACCTAGTGAAATAGTTGCCTAGGTAAATAGTTTTTTAGGTAAATAGTTGCCTAGGCAAATGGTTGCCCCTCATTTATAGAGTGGTACTTTATATATATGCGAATTTTGCGTAGCTCTATATATACTAGTACTTTATACGAACGGTTGCCCCTCATTTGTAGAGTAGTACTTTATATGCACGCGAATTTTGCGTGGCTTTCTATATATAAGTACTTTATGCGAATAGTTGCCACTTAGAGCAGAGCAACCAATTGCCCCTCAATTGTAGAGTAGTACTTTGCATACACGCAAAAATTTGCGCGCCTCTTAATATACTGGTACTCTATGCGACTGGTTACCCCTTACTTGTCTGAATTAAGCCAGGAAATTTTTTTTTTAGTGGAGCGGTACTTTGCGTGCACGCGAAAATTTGCGCGTATCTGCATGTACCGAACCTGCGACCTACTGGCCTGACCCTGCCCCTAGAAGGGACTCTGATAACCCTACCCTATTCTGTATTCCTAATACAACCTTATCTTAATAGATTTGCTAGAGTTCGACCTTATTAGCATAGGCTTTTTTTAATTCTCCTATTAGTTATTCTAAGGCTAGTATATTCTGATTAAGGAGGTCCCTATAGCCTGCTATACCTATTTAGTCTTCTATCTTAAGCTTCCAGTTCGGCTAGTAAGATAGCGTTTCTAATTTTAGTATAGATAAAAGCCCTTTCAGTCTACTAGATGTTTCTTTTATTATAATCGCTAAGGGTTTTTAGGAAAGAGCGCTTAATAGGTAGATGGGAATAACTAAGAGCATCTAGTGGGTTAGATGAAGGTTATAAATAAAAAAAGGGAATTAGCGGTGGTTTTTAGCAATCTCCCCCTATTTCTACTTAAGGGCTGACCCTTTAGTTTAGGTTCTTAGATGCAGGGGTATATAAAAACTCTGATCCTAATGCATTTATATCGCATGCGGATATATTAGAGAGTGTGTAGGCTTCTATTCCCTAAATCTTATCTAAGCTTAGAGCTAAGAGCGTTTCTTCTTTATTAGAGCATCCGCTTATAATAATATAAGAGCTCGGCGTTACTAGGCTATAGGTATCGCTAGGTGGAGGAGAAATATTAAAGGCGTTATAATTATATGCCGCGCCGATAGCCTAAGTTAGGAGCGGGAAATATTCCTTATAGAGGAACTAGATTATAGTAGCCTTTCGGATCATTTCCCTCGGTCTAAGGTTATACCTATAGTTACTTATGGTTGCGGTTACTAGTTTATCGGTCTTTTATGTGGTGATTAGGAGAGATATTTTAGACTTAGCTTATTTGTTATTATCGGTAAATATTCGGCTAAGATATCTTTAGGTTACATATAGAAGTATGGCTAGTTAAGTCTATATATTAATTATCTTCTTATGTATTTACCGCTAATTGGGCTTATAACTTATTAAACGTTATAATGTGATTATATTATATGATGATGTTACGATGAAGAACTAATATATAGAGTCTACGGAAGATGGAGAGAAGAGTATTATTGGGTCGGAATAATATTAGTCCGAGACATTGGGTCAACCTAGATTTCCAATATCAATAAGTAGAAGGGTAGCACAATCGGACTTATTAATACACTATATGCCTTTTGACTCTTTTCACCTTTCCTGCGTTTCTGGTTATTTATATTTGTCTTGCCTTTATACCGGCTTCACTTTATATTTACCCTCAGAATTGTAACAATATTATATGGGTTGTGATAGGCAATATAACTGCTGATAGTTTTACTAAGCCCATAATAGGCCAGAAATTTGAAACCTTCCGCTGTTAGCTTAGGCTAGTGGTTTTAAAAGGCTCCCGCGATGCTAGGTAGTCTTACGATATTTGTTGTAATATTAAGGAAATGCCTTATAATGAGGATGAGAAGCCTCACTAAACAGATTGAAAAGATGCGTTTTCAACATCCGCATATATTTTCCTGCGTAGACCTGAATTTTATGAGTTGTTGTTATTTTCAGTCGTTTTCTACGTTCCTCACATACGATAGTGCGAATAGGGGCATTTTTTACCCCTGAGGGTTGTATTTAATAACAGCGCCTCTACCGCTCTTCTTACTATGGTATGATGATTTCTATTATTCTATTTGCTATCTTATGTTCTATGGGAATTGGCTATATAGCAGGATCTACTCGATAAAGCATATCTTAGGGGGTGTATCGGCGGGGATGCCGGTAGATTCGGATGTGTCGGCCATGTTCGGCTACGAATATGGCACATATAACCGAGGGAACAGTAGCCCCTTAGGGTTACCCCTATGCCCACTATAAATAGCTGGTGACCTGAGTATTATTGAGTCAATGTAGGTCAACCCTTTACAATATACCGCTTTCTCTCCTTGCTTCCTGACAGCAATGGTGCGCGGCGCATCTGCGCTATGCCCAATTAGGCATACTGCGATAGCGATTCCGACACTGGCAGCTTCTCTTTTTATAGAAGGAAATATCGGAATCGCTAGGATGTAAGGCGCATATATAGAAAAGAAAGTGCGGCGCGGTCTCGGAAGGTTGTGCCTTCGATAATGTTGTCGCGCCGCACGGCCGGCCTAGCCGGGCGGCTGTACAGCATTATACCGTACAGCCGGTATGTTGAATATCGTAGCCGAAAAGAAAGGGGTAAAAAGGGGCAGCAGTAAAAACAGTAAAAACAGTAAATGCAGTAAATGCAGTATTGAACGTAAGGAAATCCACCCACTTGCCGTAAATGATATCACCAATAATACCCAAAGTCACTCAGACGTTAGCTGGCCTCTTTACCCACCCTTCCACACGTATAATAGCCCTGTTTTCGTCAATGAAGGTCTTAAGGGCTTTATTTGGCGTTCCCTTAGTCATCGCATCGGCGAGATTATCATTCCTGTTGTACCATGCTTTACAGCTTGGAAGCGATTGCCCTGCATATTACATACTTGCTCTTTGTGAAGCCGGTTATTGGCCTGCCATTGAAGGCGCTTATTCAATCTCGCTATATCTTTAAAATCAGGCTTTTGCTGTTATGCTGCAATGGATAGGTCGAAAGATATAGCATTTGAAATTGCTAGGGATGCTACAGCCGGTATCCTGATTTCTAGCCTATTGGGACGGGCCGGGACCTCTATCCGGCTGGGACAGGCAGGGGCCTCTATCCCGTCAAGACGGTCGTAGCGGGTCGGGCCATCTATTCTGTCGTAACAGGCCGGGGCATCTATCTTATTGGGATGGTTGTAATGGGCCGGGCTATCTAGCTTGTCGTGATAGGCCGGGGTATGTATCCTGTCGGGATAGGCCGCCGGGGCACCTATCTTATTGTAACGGGCCGGGGCATCTATCCTTAATGAATGCCTTAAGCGTATACATAAGGAGGTATTGCGAAGCATTTATATCTCCTGTTCGGTATTACCTATAGCAAGTGAGGTCTCCCTAGTAGGGTCAAGTCGAGATAGGAATACCGGGCGATTTATTTAACGGTGTAATTCTTCTTGAGGCCACTGTGGGTTTTATTGTTGTTGAAAGCATTTAAGTAGGGCTGGTACGGTTATAGAACCTGTTGCTCTAGCATATACGCCGCGTTCCCGTAAGGCTGTATGGAATTCCCATATGACTTGGCCTTTAATACGGTTGAATAGGGTCTTATTCTATTCGCTATAGTCCTTGCGGAATACGTCCTAAAGGTCGTTATTAATATTATCGCCTTCTTTATAGGTATTCATTAAGAAGGCGATACGGTTATATAATGCCATATCTGGGTCGATTGGGTCTACCGCATTAACCTAATTATCGTTAAATAGTAAAGCATATCATTGTATTCGTTTAGGCAGTACTGTTTGTGGCGGTCTTAATGGTGTTGGTGATAGTCTTGATGATATTAGTAACGGTCTTGATGATAATGGTGATATTGATGATGTTGTTGAAGATAGATCTATAGTATTAATATTGATAAAAAGGGGCTTTTACGCAATAGTAAAAGAAAGAAAGAAGGGGGTAGGATGGGTTCTGTAGGGTTCGTCCTTCCTAATGCTAAGGGTATTTTTAAAAATCGTGATATTTAGCGTATTTATCTTTTCTTGTGATAGACGAGGGGAGGAAGAGTTCTATAGGGTTCGTTTTTCCTTTGGTTAATAGTATACTCAGCCGTTAAAGTGGAATAGGCTGTCTATCTTCCTTATTAGCGCAACTTGCAGTGGAAGCTGCTTCTTTAAATTAGTATCTAGCTGATCTATGATGAACCGTCTTAGTAGGATAGTGAAGTGTTCTTTATACCCTATGAGTGGTGCTGTTACCACCCTTTGATCAGTGAAGATAGGAACTCGGTATATCTAGTTGTATGTGGGGTCGCGCGTGTGGTATTATGTATCGTGTGGTCACTGGTTAAAGGTATGATTCTTCTTTGATTTATGACTAACTAAGAAAGTAGGAAAAAGGAGGCAAAAGAGAGGGAATTACACGATGTGGCCTTTTTGTGCGCGTGCTGTAGTCACGTGCATCGGCGCGGTCGGGCCGGGCTGCCCGAGTGCCCTACCGGGAAAGGGGCCATATCGTGTGTAATGGTGCGCGGCATATCTGTCGCAATATGCCCAATTGGGCACACTGCGACAGCCATTCCGATAGTAGGCATGTAGACTGATGATATCCTTGGCCTAAGCGATGATGCCTTCTTCTAATGGGAAGAATTGGAGCTTACTAAGGCAGGGTTTAACGCTAAGCTAAAGATGAAGCTATCGCCGACTGTGCCCCTAATATCCAATGGATGTATGCTGACGACTAACGCCAACGGTATGATATTATGCCAGAAAGGGCAAAGTAAGAAGATCGCGACTATCGACAAAAATGCGCCTATAGTATAGCGTAATTATATCGAGTAGCGCGCTTACGGCGCTTATATAGCTACTGTCTGCTAGCCTGAGGCATCCTTCGATCTATCTATCGCAGCATAATACTTAAAGCCTGATTCTAATGATACCGCGAGACTAAACAAGCGACTTCAATGGCAGATAGAAAACTAGGACTGTGGCTTATAATACATCAATTTGGCCCTTACTATAGCTAAGATCTTTGTATTTATTGATAGATCCTTTGCTAACAATAAAGATTTAAGCTCCTAGATTGGTTTTTTTTTATTTGTAATTGGAAATGAAGAGGAAGATACCATAGAGAACGCTTTTAAGCTGGCCGGTAATATCATAACTTATAGCTCTACAAAGAGCAAGCGTATAACGCGCAGCATACTCGCTTCGGAGCTATATAGTATGATATAAGGGGTCGATATCGCATACGCGACAGGCATAATTCTTAATATGATTATTAGTAGGCTGGGATTTCCGAAGATCCTTAGTTATGTATATAGACTCATTTTTACTGTATGAATGCCTTATTAAATTAGGCATTATAAAGGAGAAGAGGCTTATAATAGATATTATGGCCCTACGATAGTCATATGAGCGCCGGGAGATTTATAAGATCCGTTAGATTAATGGGAATAATATCTCGCCGATACGATAACTAAAGGAACGCTAAATAAAGCCCTTGAGACCTTTGTTAACCGAAATGAGGTTATTATATGTGTGGAAGGGTGGGTGAAGAGGCCAGTTAATATCTGAGTGACTTTGGGTATTATTGGTGATATCATTTCCGGCAAGTGGGTGGATTTCCTTGTGTTTAATGCTGCATTTACTGCATTTACTGCTGCCCTTTTTTACCCCTTTCTTTTCGGCTACGATATTCAACATACCGGCTGTACGGTATGATGCTGTACAGCCGCCCGGCTAGGCCAGCCGCGCGGCGCGATAACGTTATCGGAGGAACAACCTTCCGAGACCGCGCCACACTTTTTTTTTTTAAATATGCGCCTTATATCCTAGCGATTCCGATGTTTCCTTCTATAAAAAGAGAAGCTGGTAGTGTCAGAATCGCTGTCGCAATATGCCTAATTGGGCATATCGTAGATGTGCCGCGCACCGTTGCGCATGATGTGGCCCCTTTCCCGGTAGGGCATGCGGGCAGCCCGGCCCGACCGCGCCGATGCACGTGACTACGGCACGCGCATAAATAAGGCCATATCGTGTAATTCTCTCTCTTTTGCCTCTTTTCCTATTTTCCTAGTTAGTCATAAATCAAAGAAGAATTATACCTTTGACCGGTGACCACACGGTACATGATACCACGCGGGCGACCCTACGTACAACTGGGTATCCCTTGATGTGAAACCAATAATAACAGCAGTCGAAAACCTTTTATAACCCTTAATTCCCAATACTACTAATAATCATTTTAATGTTTTCATTTTATTTATACTATATTTCCAATTATTCATAATATATTATTATAAAGTTGAAATGTAAATATTATTTATTTTGATATTTATACTCTATAGCATTACTAAGATAAAATATAACCATATGGAACTGGTGATAATACATAAGCTGATGAGCCCTCACAAGTTGCAGAAGTAGTTGTCATATAATCCTTAGACGCGGAACTATAACACCTATATAACGGAATAGTACCGGCTATTGGGCTGCTATATATATATCCGTATGGAGATGGGCCTAAAGTGTAAAAGGTATTAATCATCCCGTCGCAGTCAGATGAGGTAGTAGTTAGATGGTCGCCTGTTGTAATACTGAAACACTCCCATAAGGGAATAGTCCCAGGAACCGGGCTATTATAAATCTTTCCATATGGAGTTGGGCCAATTGTATATTCCTTTCCTAAATAACCCTCGCAACTACCTGAGGTTGTAGTCATATGATCGCCATTAAAAGTATTATAACACTCATATAGAGGAATAAGCTGTGGCTGCTGAGTAACATTACACTGACTTAATAGTGGGTATATATATCCGTAGGGGGAAGGACTTTTTGTATATGGATTACCTAGCATACCCTCACAAGTAGATGAGGTAGTAGTCAAATGATCGCCATTTACAGGATTAAAACACTCATATAAAGGTATAGTGCCTGTAACCTGAGTACTATAAATATATCCATAAGGAAAAGGACCAATATTATATGGATTCCCTAAGGCTCCCTCACAGGTTGATGAAGTAGTAGTCATATGGTCACCATTTCTGGTATTAAAGCATTCATAAAGCGGAATAGTACCATTTATTTGGACTCGCAAAATATAGCCGTAAAAATATGATGTTAGTCTATAATTCGCACCAAATTCGCAATAAGGAGAAGTCGTAGTCATATAATCGCCACTAGCGGCAAGATAACATTGAAATATTTGTATTACATTAGCCATCGGAGGACAGGATGGAACTGGAGTCTGTATTACGACACTTCCTGGAATAGTGCCACTAGGAGGAATTATAATAGTTGTAGCAACTGTAACAGTCAAATTAACTGCCTGGGTTATTGTAATAAAACTTGGCCCTATTGTAGGTGTAATAATAAATATACTGCCGGGTATAGTTCCGTTAGGGAGAATAGTGACTGTAGTAGGAATGCTGTTAGAGCCCGAGACTGGCTGTGTAAATGTCATATAGTAGGGCCCTGATGACAGCCCAGATGACTGAGCTAACGATGCTGCTGATGATGTCCCTGATAAAGGTCCTGAAGATGGCGGCGTTATAATAAATATACTGCCAGGGATAGTGCCACTAGGGGGAATAGTGACCGTAGTAGGCACGCTGTTAGTGCCCGAGACAGGCTGGGTAAATGTCACATAGTACGGGCCTGAAGCTGGTGGTGTAACAATAAACACACTGCCTGGGTTGGTGCCACTAGGGGGAATAGTGACTGTAGTAGGAACGCTATTAGAGCCCGAGACTGGCTGTGTAAATGTCACATAGTAGGGCCCTGATGATAGCCCTGATGCCTGAGCTGACGATACTGCTGATGACGTCCCTGATAAAGGTCCTGAAGATAGCGGCGTTATAATAAATACACTGCCAGGCACAGTGCCACTAGGGGGAATAGTGACCGTAGTAGGCACGCTATTAGTGCCCGAGACAGGCTGGGTAAATGTCACATAGTACGGGCCTGAAGCTGGTGGTGTGATAATAAACACACTGCCTGGGTTGGTGCCACTAGGGGGAATAGTGACCGTAGTAGGCACGCTATTAGAGCCCGAGAAAGGCTGGGTAAATGTCACATAGTATGGGCCTGAAGCTGGTGGTGTAATAATAAACACACTGCCTGGGTTGGTGCCACTAGGGGGAATAGTGACGGTAGTAGGAACGCTATTAGAGCCCGAGACTGGCTGTGTAAATGTCATATAGTAGGGCCCTGATGATAGCCCTGATGCCTGAGCTGACGATACCGCTGATGACGTCCCTGATAAAGGTCCTGAAGATAGCGGCGTTATAATAAATACACTGCCAGGCACAGTGCCACTAGGGGGAATAGTGACCGTAGTAGGCACGCTGTTAGTGCCCGAGACAGGCTGGGTAAATGTCACATAGTACGGGCCTGAAGCTGGTGGTGTAATAATAAACACACTGCCTGGGTTGGTGCCACTAGGGGGAATAGTGACTGTAGTAGGAACACTATTAGAGCCCGAGACTGGCTGTGTAAATGTCACATAGTAGGGCCCTGATGAAAGCCCTGATGCCTGAGCTGACGATACCGCTGATGACGTCCCTGATAAAGGTCCTGAAGATAGCGGCGTTATAATAAATACACTGCCAGGCACAGTGCCACTAGGGGGAATAGTGACCGTAGTAGGCACGCTGTTAGTGCCCGAGATAGGCTGGGTAAATGTCACATAGTATGGGCCTGAAGCTGGTGGTGTAATAATAAACACACTGCCTGGGTTGGTGCCGCTTGGTAGGATAGTGACCGTTGTAGGCACGCTATTAGTGCCTGAAAGAGGCTGTGTAAACGTCACATAGGAAGGGCCTGTAGCCGGTGGCGTAATGATAAATACGCTGCCTGGGTTAGTACCGCTTGGTGGGATAGTAATGGTGGTCGGCACGCTATTAGTGCCTGAGACCGGCTGTGTAAATGTCACATAGGATCCTGAGGCCGGTGGTGTAATGATAAATACGCTGCCCGGGTTAGTACCGCTCGGTGGGATAGTGACCGTGGTCGGCACGCTATTAGTGCCTGAGACCGGCTGTGTAAATGTCACATAGGATCCTGAGGCCGGTGGTGTAATGATAAATACGCTGCCCGGGTTAGTACCGCTAGGGGGGATAGTGACTGTAGTGGGCACGCTATTAGTGCCTGAAAGAGGCTGTGTAAACGTCACATAGGAAGGGCCTGTAGCCGGTGGCGTAATGATAAATACGCTGCCTGGGTTAGTACCGCTTGGTGGGATAGTAATGGTGGTCGGCATGCTATTAGTGCCTGAGACCGGCTGTGTAAATGTCATATAGGATCCTGAGGCCGGTGGTGTAATGATAAATACGCTGCCCGGGTTAGTACCGCTCGGTGGGATAGTGACCGTGGTCGGCACGCTATTAGTGCCTGAGACCGGCTGTGTAAATGTCACATAGGATCCTGAGGCCGGTGGTGTAATGATAAATACGCTGCCCGGGTTAGTACCGCTAGGGGGGATAGTGACTGTAGTGGGCACGCTATTAGTGCCTGAAAGAGGCTGTGTAAACGTCACATAGGAAGGGCCTGTAGCCGGTGGCGTAATGATAAATACGCTGCCTGGGTTAGTACCGCTTGGTGGGATAGTAATGGTGGTCGGCATGCTATTAGTGCCTGAGACCGGCTGTGTAAATGTCATATAGGATCCTGAGGCCGGTGGTGTAATGATAAATACGCTGCCCGGGTTAGTACCGCTCGGTGGGATAGTGACCGTGGTCGGCACGCTATTAGTGCCTGAGACCGGCTGTGTAAATGTCACATAGGATCCTGAGGCCGGTGGTGTAATGATAAATACGCTGCCCGGGTTAGTACCGCTAGGGGGGATAGTGACCGTGGTCGGCATGCTATTAGTGCCTGAGACCGGCTGGGTAAATGTTACATAAGATCCTGAGGCAGGTGGTGTAATGATAAATACGCTGCCTGGGTTGGTGCCGCTAGGGGGGATAGTGACCGTGGTCGGCACGCTGTTAGTCCCAGAAATAGGCTGAGTAAATGTCACATAGGAAGGGCCTGTAGCCGGCGGTGTAATAATGAATACGCTGCCTGGGTTAGTACCGCTAGGTAGGATAGTGACCGTGGTCGGCACGCTATTAGACCCAGAAATAGGCTGAGTAAATGTCACATAGGAAGGGCCTGTAGCCGGTGGCGTAATGATAAATACGCTGCCCGGGTTAGTACCGCTAGGTGGGATAGTGACCGTGGTCGGCATGCTATTAGTGCCTGAGACCGGCTGTGTAAATGTCACATAGGATCCTGAGGCCGGTGGTGTAATGATAAATACGCTGCCCGGGTTAGTACCGCTAGGGGGGATAGTGACTGTAGTGGGCACGCTATTAGTGCCTGAAAGAGGCTGTGTAAACGTCACATAGGAAGGGCCTATAGCCGGTGGCGTAATAATGAATACGCTGCCTGGGTTGGTGCCGCTAGGGGGGATAGTGACCGTGGTCGGCACGCTGTTAGTCCCAGAAATAGGCTGAGTAAATGTCACATAGGAAGGGCCTGTAGCCGGCGGTGTAATAATGAATACGCTGCCTGGGTTAGTACCGCTAGGTAGGATAGTGACCGTGGTCGGCACGCTATTAGACCCAGAAATAGGCTGAGTAAATGTCACATAGGAAGGGCCTGTAGCCGGTGGCGTAATGATAAATACGCTGCCCGGGTTAGTACCGCTAGGTGGGATAGTGACCGTGGTCGGCATGCTATTAGTGCCTGAGACCGGCTGGGTAAATGTTACATAAGATCCTGAGGCCGGTGGTGTAATGATAAATACGCTGCCCGGGTTAGTGCCGCTAGGTAGGATAGTGACCGTGGTCGGCACGCTATTAGACCAAGAAATAGGCTGAGTAAATGTCACATAGGAAGGGCCTGTAGCCGGCGGTGTAATAATGAATACGCTGCCTGGGTTAGTACCGCTAGGTAGGATAGTAACCGTGGTCGGCACGCTATTAGACCCAGAAATAGGCTGAGTAAATGTCACATAGGAAGGGCCTGTAGCCGGTGGTGTAATGATAAATACGCTGCCCGGTTTTGTACCGCTAGGTAGGATAGTGACCGTGGTCGGCACACTATTCGACCCAGAAATAGGCTGAGTAAATGTTATATAAGATCCTGAGGCCGGTGGCGTAATAATAAATACGCTGCCCGGGTTAGTACCGCTAGGTAGGATAGTAACCGTGGTCGGCACGCTATTCGACCCAGAAAAAGGCTGAGTAAATGTTATATAAGATCCTGAGGCCGGTGGCGTAATAATAAATACGCTGCCCGGGTTTGTACCGCTAGGGGGGATAGTGACCGTAGTCGGCATGCTATTACTGCCTGAGACCGGCTGGGTAAATGTCACATAGGATCCTGAGGCCGGTGGTGTAATAATAAAGACGCTGCCTGGGTTGGTTCCGCTAGGTGGGATAGTGACCGTGGTCGGCATGCTATTCGACCCAGAAAAAGGCTGAGTAAATGTTATATAAGATCCTGAGGCCGGTGGCGTAATAATAAATACGCTGCCCGGGTTTGTACCGCTAGGGGGATAGTGACCGTAGTCGGCATGCTATTACTGCCTGAGACCGGCTGGGTAAATGTCACATAGGATCCTGAGGCCGGTGGTGTAATAATAAAGACGCTGCCTGGGTTGGTTCCGCTAGGTGGGATAGTGACCGTGGTCGGCACGCTATTCGACCCAGAAAAAGGCTGAGTAAATGTTATATAAGATGCTGAGGCCGGTGGCGTAATAATAAATACGCTGCCCGGGTTTGTACCGCTAGGGGGGATAGTGACCGTAGTCGGCATGCTATTACTGCCTGAGACCGGCTGGGTAAATGTCACATAGGATCCTGAGGCAGGTGGTGTAATAATAAAGACGCTGCCTAGGTTGGTTCCGCTAGGTGGAATAGTGACTGTAGTGGGAACTGTATTCGTACCCGAGAAAGGCTGTATAATTGTGATATATGATCCTGTTTGTATCGGATTAATAGTATTAATACTACTACTATTGCTTGCGCTATCTGCTTGGCGCTGATATAAAGATAATCCAATAGTTGATAAGTCCGTTGCTTGCCGTTTTAAATTAATGTTAGACCGTTTTTGAATATTTCGGCCTCCGCAGCACTGTTTATTATTTCCTGGACATAAGATATTGCAAATACTTTTTGAAGTTACTGTAATACTTATGTCTAATTGGTCTCCACAATAGCAATCACTTTTAGAGTTAGATTAGCAGGCCTATTTTCTATTATTTATTTTTAACTTACTTATTATATACTCCCATAAAACGAGTTGTGCATATAGCAGCACATTTTGCTAGATCCATTAACGTATCTGAGCCAACTTTTGCAAACCCTGGGAAGCTAGCTGTAGAAATCGCGCATCCATATAAAGTAAATCCAGGGATAGTACTTGGAAGATCACAACTGGGAGATGATATTGGCGGTTGTGTAAGAGTTGTCGCAACAGTACCCGTGCTGGGATTTACTGTTGTAATAGCGGTACTCATACAGCCTATGCTGGTGCTATCCTTACAAGTTAGTTATTTCAACATCATGATATATTTGTTTCCTATTAAGTGCACTTACTACGCTCCTGTTAAGGCATATGTAGCTCCCTGACAGTATATCTGTAGCGGTTGGTAATATACTGCCATATCTGAGCAGGCATTAGCGCCTATCGCCGTCCTAGTTAAGAGACATATCTGTATTCCTAAGAATATAAGTAATCGTAGAAATAGCCAGTCCATAGCTCTATTTCTAAGTTCGATACAGCAGAAAATCGTTTGGTTAAATCTATAAGAATCTACCGTATAAATTTATTATACTCGTGTAAGGAAAGAGTAAACCCGACGAAAAGTTTTTCTATAATGAAGCTTAGGAGTAATTAGAGTTAGCCATGCCGGTTAAGTCTAGCCATATATGAAAATGCGGAATGGGCTTGACTAATAATAGATGTTTCCCTAAATATTCTAAGGGACGCCTTATGGCTTGCCGATTTCGATGACCCATATAGCGCTAATATCATAGCCTCATGGGAATACGTGGCACCTTTCCTTATACAGTAGTAGATCTTAAGATCTGGAACACTAAGCTGATACGGCTAAAGAGGTGACGTTTGCGCTAGTATGCCTGTTAGCTCCACTCAGGATGTCAGGAAGCTTGCAGAGAAAACGCTATATTGAAGAAGGTTAACAAGCATTAACTGATCAATACTTGCTGCACCAGCTATTCATAGTGGGCACGGGGGTAGCCCTAAGGGGCTACTGTTCCCTCGGTTATATATGCCATATCCTAGCCGAATATTCCCAACAATTACACAAATCTACCGATATCCCCGCCAATATAGGATCACTCGATAATGCATATCTTGCGTAGGAGGCCATACGTATCGGTAGAATGAAGCCGGGACAGCGCTTCCCTAAAATAGAATTTATTCTATACTTAAAATAAATTTGAGCTCCTTGAGCTATTTTAAAACCAGCCGCGGATAAGACTAATAGCCTCCGCTGGTTACTAAGAAAGAAGAAAAGGAATAGGTGCCCTTCATAGGTGGTGATCCCCACCTTGGCCAATCACTTGGCGCTTCGTAGTACTAACGACCGACCTGATGTAAGGCTTAAGACTGTAGCATCGCGTGCGTAAGGCGGGCCACAAAAAAACAATATCATTGTCTATTTCTTTTTTATGTAAGCCGTACTACTTATAAGATATGAGATCGATTCGCTTAATGCTAAGGATAATCCCATGCCCTGCGTATATACCTAGTACGAAGTCAAAACCTTACGGAACATACTAAGACAGTATTGTGAAATACTGGATAAGATATTGAGATAAAAAATAGCGATATAAATGAAGCGTAAACTAAATATTGAGATTTTCATTCTTAGTGCAATTCGGGACTTAGGTAGGGCCGTTAATTATTGTATTACAGCTTTCATCTACTATAGCTGGATCTAAGAGTGTGGTTTAATTGCCATACCCTCCTATTAAAATACACCCAACTTTGCCAAAAATCCTCTTACTGCATTATAAATCTTGTAACGATTAAGCGAGACAGGCTAATATGCTGCAAAGAAACATTTACAGTATATCCTACTAATTGATATATATCGGTTAGAGTAATAATTATTCCGGTCGAATTGTCTATAAAAGAAAAACACCTTAAGAAAGGGTTGCGACTCCACATTATTGTATATAAAATCAAATACAGGGGCGTATAAGATGCGGATATATGTTTTAATACAGCTGCAAAGATCCTGACCGGGGTTTACGCTCTGACTGGATATATCACCATTGATAATGCCAACATAAATACAGTATAAATCATGATAGTACTAGCGTACCTAGCTAGCTTCTTTCAGTCTCTTTCTTGCCGTCCTCCTTTTTAGGAAGGCTATTAAGGCATATTCTAAGAAAAGAGCGCCTAGGCCCATTTTCTAGAAAAGGCCCAGGCACCAAATAAGTGGAGATGGCATCTCGTACGTAAGGGATGCTGACCCGACAGGATGGTTTCTATCTTTATTGGTGCCGATTGGTCCAGAGGTCCTAATAGCGCGAGTTGATATATATGAATAGGAGATGTAGCAGTAACTAAACCTAAAACGGAGGAATATGCCATCAAATAGCTCGGAGCAACACACATCTATATCAATTATAACAGGTTCGTCAGCCTCATACCTATCCGTAACCGTAATTACACTACTAGGCCAAGTCCCTTCGCAATTATCAAGAAACTTAGGGTGATACGCCAAGCCAGGCTGCTGACAGGTTCGTCAGCCTAATACCTATCCGTGACCGTAATTACACTACTAGGCTAAGTCCCTTCGCTATTATCAAGAAATTTAGGGTGATACGTCAAGCCAGGCTGTTGATAGGTATCACTCACCGGCACAGCCGCTACAATAGAACCTAAATATCACAAAGAACGCATATGCCTTACTCTAGATTATATATAGTGCGTTATACTATCTGTTGCAACACTAATATATGGTAGTAATTTTATGGCAGGTGGCGACTCATCCATTATTGGCTAAAGATCGCCTTCGTCTTATCTAAAATTAGTTCATAATAGCCGTTCTACTAACTATATCAGCGCTTCAGATCCGGTAATTATCTTCTAGGTGACCTCCTTTAGTAACCTCTACTATTCGAAAAATCTAGAATATCATAATATAGGGCACCATATGGTCAGTGGTTAGCCGCAGCGAGGCATTCGTATTTGAAATATATGCTTAAAAGAGGTAGGGGGGAACCTCTGGTATATTGATAGGTTAAAACCACTTTTCCCGTATATGCTGAAGCTATTCATCCGCGAGGCCTTGATAAAACCAGGGTATCCCGTCTCGATATCAATAGGCCAATGCTGCTTAGTTGAAGGGTGGCGAAACTCGTGGCAGAGGGCCTATGGTGGGCCCCTATAACCAGTCTGATGACTGTAACAAAGCTACTTGGGGTGTTTCTTGTTTGCCTCCTTATCCAAAGTCTTTAATTGATCTAAGTAAATATGGAAGTGTAAATTATATTACTCATGCTGTAATATCTGTTAAACCGTAATGGTTGATTCTTTTATTATCTTGTGCGATGAAGAACTAACATACAGAGTCTACGGAGAAAAGAAGAGAGAAGAGTATCATCAGGTCGGAACAATATTAGTCCAAGGTCTTAGATCAACCCAAGTTTCCGATATCCAATACCCCCCCTCGAACCAATGGTGGTTCTTCCTAGATAGTTATACTTGCAGTACCCGTTCTTCCCTCGCTTCTGGCGTGGTTCCTTTATCGTGGGATGCGCCTGTATTTTCTTCGCAAATCGCGGTGAATGGCTGTGCCTTTTATGTAACAAGGGCGACTATATCGCTGCGTGTTTGACGCATGTGAAAACTAAGGACTACTGTGTCGTCGCGTGTCTAACGCATATGAGAATGAGGGCGATCGTGCCGCCGCACTAACGCATACGGAAATGAGGGCGACCGTGCCGCGGCATATCTAATATATATGAAAATAAGGACGACCGTGCCACCTCGTATTTTATATATATAGAGAGGAGTGATTATCTTGCGATAAGCTTATCCGTATATATCTCTCCCTCAAGAGATAAGTGCTAATTAAGCTCCCCCTTATTCGGATTATAGTCTTATATCTCTTATATCTATAAGGCCGAGGGTATCGCAGAATTTTTCAAAAGGTTGACCAGATAGCGGCTTTATTAGGCCATCCGCGATTTAATAGTCTATTAGCGTATATTCTAGGTTAATCTATCTATCTGCGACTCTTTCCCTAACAAAATATTATTAGATGGCGATATACTTTATTCGAGCATAGAACTTAAGTTTCTTTATCATTAAGATAGCTCCTTAGTTATCACTATAGATAATAGTCGCTTTAATTATTTTACCTATCCCATTAGTTTAGTAAAGAGTTTACGCTGCTAGATGGCTTCTTTTGCCGCTTAAGGTCTGGCCTATATATTCTACTTCTATTATTAAGAGTGCGACAGTTGCTTAACGTTATAAACTCTAGCTAATTGCTTTGCTGCTAATATTAAAGATATACCTAAAGGTGGAGCGCCTGGTTTTAATATCACTTCCCTAGTCTGCGTCTATCTATCCTTATATATCGCCTAGGTCACCCTTATATTAGAGTATAAGGTGTGATATTATTGGTTTCACATCAAGGGGTACCCAGTTATACGTAGGGTCGCGCGCGTGGTATGATGTACCGGGTGGTCACGAAGCAACGGATTCTATTGCTTTACTTATGACTATCTAAGAAAGGTAGGAAAGGAAGCAAAAGAGGGGGAATTACACGATGTGGCCTCTTTTGTGCGCGTGCCGTAGTCACGTGCATCGGCGCGGTCGGGCCGGTCTGCCCGCGTGCCCTACCGGGCACAGGGGCAAAAGGGGCCACATTGTGTGCAGCGGTGCGCGGCACATCCGTCGCAATATGCCCAATTGGGCACCTTGCGACAGCGATTCCGACACTGGCAGCTTCTCTTTTTATAGAAGCAATCATCGGAATCGCTAGGATGTAAGGCGCACATATAGAAAAGAAAGTGTAGCGCGGTCTCGGAAGGTTGTGCTGCCGATAACGCTATCGCGCCGAGCGGCCGGCTTATACAGCCTCATACCGTACAACAGCCGGTATATTGAATATCGTAGCCAAATGAATAGGGAAAAAGGCATAGTAAACACAATATTGAACATAAGGAAATCCACCTACTTGCCACGCATAATATCACCAATACTTCCCGAAATCGGTCAGACGTTGACCGGCCTTTTTACCCACCCTTCCACACGTATAACAGCCTTATTTCGGTCGACGAAGGTCTTAAGGGCTTTATTAGGCATTCCCTTAGTTATTGCATCGGCGAGATTATTATTCCCATTGATCTAATAGATCTTATAAATCTCCCGGCGCTCGTATAACTGTCGTAGGGCTATAATATCTATTATGAGCCTCTTTTCTTTCGTGGTGCCTAGCTTGACAAGGCATTCATACAGTGAAAACGAGTCTGTACACACAACCGTAGGAATCTTCGGTAATCCCAGCCTGCTGGCTGCTGGCCTAATGCCCTATTGGCTTACTAACCTTCTGGCCCTTATACCGCCTTTTGGACTTATGGTTGTTAGTGTCACATCAAGGGGTACCCAGTTGTACGTAGGGTCGCGCGCGTGGTATGTGTTAAACCGTAATGATTGAGGTCTATTGATTACGATGAAGAACTAATATATAGAGTCTACGGAGAAAGAAAAGAGAAGAGTATCATCGGGTCGGAATAATATTAGTCTAGAGATTTCGGATCAACCTAAGTTTCCAATATCTAATACTCCCCCTCGAACCGATAGTAGTTCTTCCTAGATAGTCATACCTATAGTACCTATTCTTCCCTCGCTTCTAGCGTGTCTCCCTAATTATAGGATATATCTATATTTTCTTCGCGAATCGCGGTGAATAGCTATGCCTTTGTATAGTAGGGGCGACTATATCGCTGCGTATCTTAACGCATATGAAAATAAGGGCGACCGTGCCGCCGTATATCTAACGTATATGAGGATAAGGGCGACCGTGCCGCCTCATATCTAGCCTATATGGAAATAAGGGCGACTATGCCACCCCATATCTGGCCCATGTGGAAATGAGGGCGATTATGCCACCTCGTATCTGGCCTATATGGAGATAAAGGCGACCGTGCCGCCGCATATCTAACGCATATAAAGATGAGGGCAACCATACCGCCTTATATCTAGCCTATATAGAAATAAGGGCGAGATTTTCTTGCGATAAGCTTATCTATATATATCTCCCCCTTAAGAGATAGATACTAATTAAGCTCCCCCTTATTCGGATTGCAGTCTTATATCTTTTATATCTATAAGGCCGAAGGTATTATAGAATTTTTCGAAAGATTAACTAGATAGCGGCTTTATTAAGCTATCTGCAATTTACTAATCTATTAGTATATATTCTAGGTTGATTTATTTATCTATAACTCTTTCTCTGATGAAGTATTATTAAATGGCGATATACTTTATTTAAGTATAAAACTTAATATTCTTTATTATTAAGATGGCTCTTTTAATTGTTATTATAGATAATAGTCGCTTTAATATCCGACTATTATTTTACCTATCTGTTAAGCAGGCCCAGGTCCCAGTACGTAGGGTACGCGCGGGATGCTACTGCATCGACGTCATTATCACAGTATCACCTATCAGAGGTATGGATCTTCCCTGATGTGACTGTTGTGAATTGACTTGACTATCTAAAAGGGAAGAAGACAGGACTGAGGGTGATAATGTGCCCTATATATATGCGTGTGTGCCGGGCATACTATAGCCACGTATGCGTGCGCATATATGCTTTGGCCACATATGCCGCGTTGTCAGGAAGCAGGGAGAGAAAGCGGTCTATTGTAAAGGGTTGACCTAACTTGGCTCAACAATACTCAGGTCACCAGCTATTTATAGTAGGCACGGGGGTAACCCTAAGGGGCTACTGTTCCCTCGGTTATATATGCCATATTCGTAGCCGAATATTCCCGATACATACAAATCCACCGGTATCCCCGCCGACACACCCCCCTAGGATATACTTTATCGAGCATATCCTGCTACATAGCCAATTCCCATAGAAAACAAGATAGCAAATAGAACCATAGAAGTTATCATACCGTAGCAAGAAGAGCGGTGGAGGCGCTATTATTGAAAACAACCCTCAGGGGTAAAAAATGCCCCTATTCGCATACATCGTATGTGAGGAACGTAGAAAACAACAGAAAATAATAACAACCCACAAAATTCAGGTCTACGCAGGAAAACATATGCGGCTATTGAAACGCATTTTCTCAATCTGTTTAGTAAGGCTTTTCATTATCCTCATTATAAGGCATTTTCTTAATATCACAACGAATATTGTAAGACTGCCCGGCATCGCGGGAGCCTTTCAACACCACCAGCCCCAGCTAACGGCAGAAGGTTTCGAATTTCTAGCCTATTAGGGGCTTGGTAAAACCATCAGCAATTATCAGGGAAAGCGGAGCTTTGCCTAGAGATTTGCGAAGAAATCGGAAGGCAAGGCAGGAAGGGCGTAGCTCTTTCCCGCTTTCCCTCTTTAATATAGTAAGGCCGTCCTATAGAGATATCTCCACTACCTGCTTTATGATTCGTTAAAAAACTTTTTAGAATTCTCAATTCGAGCGGACATTAGTCAATTAAGTCGGCAAAGTACTATAATATACTGCTTCCCTTAAAAAAAGTATAAAGAACGTAAAAGTACGGAAATTAGGCGGTGAGGTTCTGCTATGTAAAAGGCGGTAAAAAGCGTAATTCTGCCATGCTTTCTAAGCAGAGGCCCGCTGCAGGCGAAAAAGCCCGCCGCAGGCGGCCCCCGGCAGGGCCTGAATTCTTTCCACTGGCATTGGGGCCAAAAATGTGTTGTGTAGGAGGGTTGCTTATTCTCGAGCTAATCTAGTCTGGAACCCCACTACTATTTCATCCCTTTACAGGATCCCCTTTTCTTTTATAGTATTGCCCACAACACTAAAAAAAAAAAAACAAAAGACATTTCTCTGTAGTGTTGATCGCAACAACAAAAAAATGAAAGAGAAGCATTCTCTATAGCCCAGCAAAAAAAAAATAATACTTCTTCTAGCGAATACTTCTTTCAGGAAACATAAGTAGAAATAAAAAAAACCCTTCTCGTTAGCAAAAAAAAAAAAAAAAAAAAAACCATTCTCGTTAGCAAATTCATTCTTTCAATATATCAGCAATTTTCTCAAGTCCCATTCTTATTGCATCTACAATAATATTAGCTGCTCTAATTATGTTATCTTCCTTATTATTCGTATATCTTATTCTTTTCGCAGTATTTACGCCTTCTTCTATTACTTTATTTGTTTTTCTTTTCTTCGACCGCACTATTATAGCCTCCCCTAGTTCCTATAGTAAGTCAAACAAGTCTACTCCACAATAATAGATCTTTTCTAGCACTTTTACATAATATTTGATCGCATTCGATTTATCCCATTTATTATATCAAACGAGGATATCTTCCTTCTATAGAATCTTTATAATAGCAGACCGAATCATTATATCCGGGTCATATATCCTATTTAGCGATTTTATCCCTATAATTAATTTATTTTTTATAGGGATTTTTAAGAATGGAGCGAATAATATTATATTAAATACTTGCTATACTTCGATCTTTCTTAATAGCATAGGGAGGTGCTTAAGTTATTCTCGGAAATAATATGCGAATTCTATATATAGCCTTCTAGGGGAATAATTCTTTACTTCCTCTATATTTTCCTATATACCTTTCTCGGTAGCATCATCAGGCATAGTGGTATCGTTGGTTATAGCTTTTTCTCCTATTTGCTTAATATAGTCCTTATTCAAAGAAGGAACCCTTCTAGTATATATATTCTTTTCAGTAAATATAGTACTGTCCTCGAATGTTTCTAGATTCATCTTTAAGGTAAAAAAATACCGTACTATCGTTGCAAGAAGTAAAGGTATATCGTGCTGCCATTATAAGGTCTAAATTTCGCAGTAAAGAGATATAAAAGGAAGAACTACTACTACTAGGAGAAGAAAATAAAAAGGAAACTACTACTACCAGGAGAAAGAAAAAAATAAAAAGAAACTACTACTACTAGGATCGAAAGTCGTATTAAAGAAATATAAAAAGGAGAAAAAGAAAAAAAGGGAAGAAAGAGCAGATATATAATATATAGGTATTATCCGCCCTACCCCATAAAAGTAAAGATAAAATAAGGGAAGCTATTGCAGCTATCCCTAGCTATAACTTCAATTTTCTATATTATTCTTCCAGATTCTTAGCCTCTCTTTCATCCGACTATTCTACCAGATCCTATATATTCAGTCGTAAAGGTTATAAACATTCTAGCAAATCGATAATACCTTTTAAATCGTCTATATATATCTTTCTTTTTGTTCCTCCCTAAATTGGCTCTATTGCATAAGTAACTAATAATAAAACTTTAACGACTCTCAATAGGTTTCCCTAAATTTTATAAAATTTTCCCTTCTGCTTACTTTCCTTATCTATTTTCTCCTAAACTCTATCGCTAACTTTAAAGTTATATAGAACTTTATTAACTTCGTTAGATAGAAGGGATACTCTTTAATTTTATACCTTTTCCTATTTCTCCTCTCTTCGGTCGATTATTAATAAATTTATATCTTAAATAAATTTATTATCGGTTATCTCTAGCTTATTAGCTTTATCCCAATCCCACTTAATTACGCTATTATACTAAGAAAATAATTCGAAACCGAATATTAATATAGCTAGAGATATTCTAACTATAGTTATAT
This sequence comes from Ustilaginoidea virens, assembly GCF_000687475.1. Lineage (NCBI taxonomy): Eukaryota > Fungi > Ascomycota > Sordariomycetes > Hypocreales > Clavicipitaceae > Ustilaginoidea > Ustilaginoidea virens. The sequence goes on along the minus strand of NC_057317.1, from coordinate 6,582,839 downwards.
ATCGATTGTTTAGCACTACTATAATAGAAGGGATAGCCTAATTCCACAATTCTAATAATATTCTATTCCTTTCTATAGCCTACTTCTATAAAGGACTGGCCCTAGGGCGACTGCGAATAGGCGTCAATAATATATATTAAATAGACTAAAGAGGAAGGAAAAGGATCCGAGTAGGAACCTTCTATTTAGTCTATTTATATCCCGATTATAACACGTATCGGAGTCCTAGTATAGTTCCGTGACTCTATCTATCGCCCTTTTTAGGCTAGACGTAAGCACAGCCCGAGTCCTAGCCATATTATAGCGCAGGTATAGCCCGAGCCCGTAATATACCCCCCTCCTCCTCCTTAGAGTCGGAAGAATAAACTATCTAAAATCATCCCCTTTATATATCGCCCCCTAATTAAAACCTCTTATAGCCCTCGAAAATAACCTTAATTAAATATATAGGATATTAATCAGGCGTATAGATATACTAATATATAACCGATGTGAATATAGCATAGACCAGAGTCGGTATGCTTTAGGCAGACGTAATAGAATCTTATCGAAGCCGGTTATAATACTATTAGCTAAAAGGAATAGTATCGTAACTATTATAGAGCAGAAAAAATTTTATCGCTAGCCATCGGTTAGGAATCTATTTATACTAAGGCTTCTTTTTTTATCTACTTCTCTTTTATACTTCTTTCTCCCTCTCTCTATCCCTATGCCTACTATCACTAAGGCTATTATTCTTAGTAGTAAGTCTACAGTATTACTACTATCGTAAGAATCGTCCCTACTAATAGAGTAGTGCTATCGAAAGTTCCTAGATCGTTCGTATCGAATCTACATAGTAAATCGTCCGGTACTAATAGGTATTTTAGTCCCCCCCCCCGTTTACTATTACATTAGATTTATCGCTATATCATCTAGAGAACTAATAGATAGGAATACGCCTATCGCTTAGGACCCTCCTATAACCCTATTAGGTCTATCCTAAGTATCTACTAGAGACTTTAGAAGTGCTAGGCGCAAAAGAGGTTCCTAGCCAGAAATACTATTATAGCCGCTATAGTCTATACCCTTTTTAGGATAATCGCATATTTCCCCCCCTAGCTTTAAGCTTATTATTATTTCTAATAATAATAAGAGTTCGGTAGAGCCCCTATTGCCTAATATAAGGGCCCTATTATCCCTTTTATATCCTCCTGCCCCTTTTTGTATAAAAGTCCTATCGTCGATAGGGGTAATACTAATAAAAACTTTTTCTTTAATAGCTATTACCCCTAAGACCCTATCTAGAGTACTATTAGCTTCCTCTATATTTATAATTACGCCCTAGATACCTTCGCGCGCTAAGAAAATGCCGCACTCGCCTACTACTAAATTATTATATTAGCAGTCACAAAAGAAGCATACTATAGAAGAATTCTTTATCTAGGGGGATTCTAAGGGATTAAATACTAATAATATCGAGGAGGTAGAGTATGCCTATATCGCCTGCATATAGTATACTATAGATACTAGAAAATATATCGTCTATATGCGGTCTAATCGCTCCTAGGCTTATATTTGGTGCTATTAGAAATATAAAATATATATCTAGTGCGAGCATATAATATCGATAAATCCCTAATTACAGCGGGTAATAAAGCATATCATCTATATAGCATAAAAGAAATAAAGTATTAAGGAGGCCGCCCATCTAAAGGTAGGAGATATCCTAGGCCGAAAGGCCCATCTTCACCCTAAGTTCAATATACTATATCGTTAATAGGATAAACTATAGGCTATAGCGTAAGAGCATACTATAATGGCCCTTTCCGTATATACCCTAGCTACTAATATCGGCAGGTCGACCCCTACTATGCCTATAACGATTATTATTCCTTCTGCCTTAACTACTAAGTCCCAATAGGCTAGCAGCAACTCTATAGCGCCTATTATATAATTACTCGCAGAGTAATAATAAAATATATAGATTATAGTAAAGGCGATAACCAGCTTTATATATTAGGTCACCCCCGCTATACCTACGCTTTATACTCTGCCTACTTCCCTTTAGTTAGTATCCTCCCTATATGCTAGTATAGCCTCGCTTTAGGCCCTTATACTAACGACCGCGCTATAAGCTAAGGCCGGTTCTATTACTGCCGGCCTGGCATTATAAGTATATCCCCCTAGACTTATTACACCCTATTATAGGTACCCGAGCCATATTATGCCTAATTAGTATCCGCCGATTATACTACTAATACTACCGCCACCTTTCCCGCCCTACTACCCTATAGTCCCCCCCTTTCCCCTATATGCCCCTCTATTGAATCCTATAGGGGGGTAGGGGAATGCCGATAAGGGTAAAAGTAGTAGGGGCAGTAGGAATTAAGAAATATAAGAATGGGGCTAGAGTTACTAAGAAATAAAAGATAAATATTAAAACTTACTAGATTGCTTTACTAAAAAGGAAAAGGATTAGTATTTTTTTTTTTTATATTATTAGACGATATTAAGGTTATAGGTCTGAAATCCGATCCTAAGGCTATATAGGTCTATTATATATTTGAATATCCCCCTATTTAGCCTTAAATACCTCTTATGCTGCTATCTCTAAGAAGTTCTCTAGGGGTTCTTATATAGGTAAATCGTATCTTTTCTATTTAATAAGTATATTACGGTTTTACCCCCGACCTTAAGTATTCTTTATAGCTAAAATCTCTTCTATTTTATATTCCTTATATAGCCGATTAGAGTCCTAAGGTAGTATAAATAAGGGATTGGGTTATATATTAATTACGTCCTAATTTAGTAATAGGTCAGAAGCCACTTATTTAATTAAATCAATATAGAAAACTAAGTAAATACCCTATAGGATATCAAGTCGAATATTAAGCGGGGATAGTATAGCTATAACTATATACTTTGCCGAGATCTAGTCGAGCTTCTTATAAGGCTAATTTATCTTAATATTGCGTAAGGTAAGCTATACTTAATCCCCGACTTAAAAACGTTTTACTAGATAGCGCAAACGGTTAGTTGCGTCCTACTGCCTCTACTATATAAAGGCGATAGCGGCTTAGGCTACCTTTTATCCCTTATAGAGGGTAACTAAAAATAGGGCAGTTTGCCCTTTTAGAGTCGTTAAACTTAATATTATATCCAGAGGCGATATAACTATTGGAATATTAAATCCATTAAAGAGCCGGTTAGGATTAAAACCGGTTACTAATAATATCCGGTTATTTAACGCTAGTTGGCATACTGCAATATATTTTAGCTAATTATATTAGTCAAAGGAGACTATAATACGTAAGATAGCCTAGACCTCTTAATTTATCTATTTTATACCGCTATCGGTCTAGGGGTAATATATAGTCGAGAAGAGTTATTTAGTCTTAACTAAATTGTAAAGTATAGTCTAAAATTACAGTGGGTATCCATAAGTCCCGCAACAAAAACACGTAGCGCGAAGTCTTTGCGCCTCAACCAATTTTACCCTTTACATTACAACGCCCATAATATGCCCACAACAATACCTCTAAATCGTGCCTTTAGTACGGAAATATCAGGAAATCGTCAGAAGAATCATGAATTTTCACCAGTGCAAAAAGCTGCCATAATTGCAGAATTATCGCAAGGTAAAACCTACCGCGCTATAGCTGCTACCTTTAACGCGTCACCATCTACAGCATATAGGATATTTAAACGCTGGAAAGAAGAATTAACACTTAAAAATAAGCCTCGTTCTGGGCGGCCACTAAAGCTTATAGAAGCTGAAAAGCGCTATATTGTTCTTCTTATTAAAAGGAATCGCAGCATTACATATAGTGCCCTAATTAGCGCTATAGGTGGCCGAATAAGCCGCTCAACCATCCGACGGTGCCTTCGAGGCTATTAGCAGCGCAAATGGAAGTCTATAAAAAGAATACCACTATCAAAAGAAATAGCAAAAAAGAGGCTTTATTTTGCACGTTATTGGCTGCAGAAAGTCGAAGAATTGATGGAGGTAAGTATAATTAAAAATGGCCCCTTCAAATAGCTATTTACTAATATAGCAGCCTCCATAGATAATCTTTTCTAATGAGACCTCTATTGCAAATCAAGGCAATAAAACACCATAATGGATATTCCGCGATCCTCATGAGCGATTTAACAAGGATCTTATTAACCTTACCTGCTATGTAAAGGCCCCATTATCGATTATGGCCTGGGGGGCTATTTATCGCACCGGCCGGAGCCCTATTATTATTATGGATCGCGATGAATAGTCTGCTCGAAATGGATATATAGCGCGAAGCTATTAAAAGGCTCTATCAGAAGGTCTCTTACCTATATACGACGGTATGAGGCTATTCCAGCAAGATAACGCGAGAATTCATACTTACGCTGCAACATCTCAATGGCTACGGCGACATATAATTATAGCGATTGAATGGCCTCCGCATTCGCCTGATTTAAACCCTATTGAGCATGTATGGAAGGCTTTAAAGCAGGAATTAGTAACTGCTAACCCTCATCTATTAATTCTAAAGAATAATAAGGCGCATAGGGCTGAATTGATAGAATGTATTAAAAAAGCGTGGGCAGTAGTGCTACAGCCTTTAATTACGAGGCTGATTGAGTCTATGCCACAGCGCTTATATGCTGTAATTCGCGCACGTGGTTGGTATACTAAATATTGATCGCGAAAAGCAGGGCTATTTGCCACATCTTGTTTTATTAGAATTAATGCATTACTACCTGAGTTGTGGCTATTTGAATTCTTACGTGATAATGTGGTGATGGCGTTGATGTGGGGGTTATTGCGACACTTTTGCGTATATACTGTATCTTACTTAATCTGATCCTTAGTCGCTAATAATTTCTTTAGGGAATCTATAGAAATGCTATTAGTACTATTAGAACCGTTTTATATAGTCTTCCGCTTTTATAGAGTGTATTGCCTTAAGCTGGATATACTTCGATAGGCGATTAGTAATAATTATAAAAAATCGCGGGTCGGATATATTATATGCGGGAAGATCTAGTATAAAGTCGATAGAAATCTATAATTAAAATCGGTCTAGGATAGGTAATAGCTATAGTAGGCCTTAACGCAATTATCGGCTCTTATATGCCCCGCGGCATTAGCAATTCTAGATATATCTCGCTACTGCTAAAGATATATTATCGAAGTGGTAGTCTTAATATAATAATTAGAATATAGTATTCTTCCCTAGATAGCCTGCAGTAAGTGATTTATAGTATTGCTATATAACCGTAGTGGTTAGGGGTTTAAAAGAAGGGAGCTATATCTGCCCCCGGTAGAGAAGCGCGCTATAGGCATTTAGGGTATAATTTGCAATCTATTCCTTTATTAAAGCCTTAATCGGAAAGCGTCTTTCGTTTTTTGCTATTACTACCTATTATACCCTATATATTTCATCTTTAGCTATAGCCTGATCTTAGAGTGCCTAGAGGTAAGAGTCGGCGAAAATGCATAAGCTATTAGGTAAGCTAAATCCCAAAAGTATAATTATAAGAACTAGTTCGGTAGTTAAGTCTAGGTAGAGTACTAAAATCGATAGCGGTTTTAAGATCTAGCTAATCCTTAGTATTATACCGTTAGCTTCCTATTCTTATCGAGATAGAGTATTAGGGTATTAAGCCTGCGACCCTAGCCTATACTAGAGGTAGAAATTAAAGAGCATTAGTATTTTAGCCTATTTAGCCTACCGTTCTAATATCTTATAGGGTCAAGTAAAATACTTTAGATTCTTATAGTCTATAAGAATAGTGAATAAGGAGGCTATTAATCAGAGTTTAGCTAACCACGCCTTAAGATAAAAGATAATAGTAAGAAGCTCCTTATCGTAAATTATATAGTTCCGTTTAATATCTATTAGGCATATAAAATAGTATATAATAAGATAGAGGACTTTATCCTCCCTAATTTAAAAAAGATAGCTATTAAAAGTAGTATTAGAGCTATCTATTTTAAGAATCGTCTCTTTATTAGGGTCTTATTAAGCGAGAACTAGGTATAAGATAAAGTAATACTTAAGCGCTTAAAATGCTTTTTCTTCTTTATCTAATTATTAAAAGGAAACCCCTTTTTTTATTAACCTAATTAAAGGTTTAGCGAGGTAGGAAAAGTTAGGGATAAAATTGCAGTAAAAATTTATAAAGCTAAAGAAGCTTTAGACCCCCTTTAGTTTCGTAGGGGCTTCTTAGTTTTAGATAGCCTTAATCTTTTCGGGGTTTAAGTGGATCTCTTTTCCTGCTATTATAATATAACCTAGATATTAGACTTTTATTATAGTAAAATCACACTTCTTTAAGTCTAGGTTAAGACTAGCGTTTTAAAATCGTTAGAGTATATCCTTAATGCGTCCTATATAGTCCTCCCTTAATCCTAAGGTATAAATAAAAATATTATTAAGGTATATAGTTATAAAATCCCTGAGTGTATTTCCTAAGGCCCTATTAATATATTATTGGAATATTAATAGGGCTTTAGTAAAGCTAAAAGGTATAATAAGCTACTTAAAGAGGCCGAATCGCATGCGAAATACAGTAAGGTATTTATCGCCTTCTGCAATATAGATTTTATAGAATGCTATATATATATCGATTTTAGTAAATTACTTTGCTTGGGATAAAGATCGTAGGGTCTCTTTAATTAGCGGGAGGGGGTATTAATCTTAAGCTATAACCTTATTTAGGGCTCGGTAATCTATATAAAAATGCTACCCTTTATTCCCCTTCCTAATTAGGAGGACTAAAGCTATTGCCGATAAGGAGCTCGCCCGAATCTATCCTTTATTTATAAGGTTGGTTACCTATTTCCGAACCTTAAGAAGCTAGTCCTATAGCATATTATATAATAAGCCCTAAGGTAGGTCTAATATACTTCTATCTAGGGCCTTCTTAAGCCAAATATAATGGTCTAATATACCCTAATATAGAGGAAGGCCGGAGGCCTTTTCCTTATTAAATAAGTCGCTAAATTCCTATAACTTTAGGGGTAGTACCCGCGGCTTCTGCAGAGATAGTATAGGGTCTTAATATAGCAGAAGCGTAATACGGAGGATATATATTATCTCTTATAGGCTTATAGCAATAAAAGAGGTCGATTAGTCCTTAGAATGCTTTACCTACTAGAGTATACTATAGAAGATTGAACTAAAAATATTAACTATAGCAGGGCCAGACTATCATACTACTAATTCCTAGACGATAAGATTGCCTGCCGCTTTAATCTATATCTAATATTGTTTCGCTTATAATATAATATTACGGTATTTTATCTAAGGGAGACCTAAGATAATATCACGGGTAAGGCCTAGGATTATATAAAGTATAACCATAGAAGGCTAGCCATTAATATTAATATCTATACAAACAATATACATAATAGAGGAAGTCGCTTCTTTACATTCCCCTAAACGGCTCTAAATCTCTACTGCCGTTCCGATTTTCCTATATTATAGTAGGCGGATAGGTTAGAGACCTAACTATTGCACTATTTTTTTGCTTATAGTGCTATAGTAATTATAACCCGAGTCGATTAAGGTATTAATAAAAGTATAAGATTTATATAATATTAATACTAAAAAGGGGTGCCTATCTATACATTCTATAAATTCTTTTATCTTTTTTATATAAAATCCTTTTCGTAATTAATTAGGGTTCTAAGCATATACTTTAAGCCCTCTCGCGAGATTAGGCTTAAAGGCTAATTTTTTCCCTAAGAGTTATCGCTACTATTATCCTTAGCAGCCTAGGAGTCTACTATAGCCACTTTAACTATTCCCGGTCTGCGGGCTCTTTATAAATAGTATTTCTATATATAGTAGGTAGAAGCACTATAATAAAGGTAAAGGTCCTTCTCCTATCGCTCGTTAAGGACCTCCTATAAGACCCATTTAGCTATATATTACTTACTCTTTGAAGTAAGCTAGTTAATACCTATTATCTGCATATTACCTCCTGTATTTTAATTATTATTTTATCGATCGCGAGAAGGACTAAAGTAGCGCCTAATAGTTAGGCTAGTCTTAAGGTTAATAGCAATTTAACGATAGCAATCGACTACTATATAGTAGTTATTACGGGAGACCTTAAGTCTGATAATCTTATCGGCTATCCTAGTATTTAATGCGGAAGAGAGGTATTTAAGTTTTACTTCCTTAGGCCAGCTAATTCCTCCTATAAGCGCTAGTTTTTCCTTAAATTAGATAAAGAAAGCGGCAAAAGGTTCTTTAGGGCTTTAGCGTAATAAGTACTTAAGTTTAGTAATCGCACGGTCCTATCGATACGGATCCTTAAAGAGATATTAGAGGTATTTAAAGAACTTTACTATATTATAATTATAGGCTTTACTATTCTTTAAGAAGGCTGCGATTTAGGATTAGACCGTAGAAAATAGGTTTTAGAAGATAAATATCTACTATATCTTTTCGTCCCCAATAAAGTCCTTATCAACCTCAAGCTTATATTGCATAAAGGTTCGCTAGGCGGTAAATATTGTCTTTTTGCTATTAAAGGGGTCCCCAATCGGGATCGGCTTACGCTTAGGTTAGGTATAAGCCGCATCAAGAGTAGTAGGGGGGATAGGTCCGCCCTATTGTATTACTGGGACCGGTTAGTATTCCGGTTAGGGTTTACTCGCCTGCTCTACGAGATAAGCCTATAAAGAGTTCATCTGCGATTGAATCTATTACATTCCCTCGGAAAGTTGCTATATTTGGGTGTATGTATTATGTTGGGGGCGCTACTGCCCTGTGCCGTTTGCTCCCGTCTTATTAGGCGTGCTTATTTCGATGTCGTATAATGCTTGTATTATTAGTTCTATAATATAGAGTTATAACAGCAAGGCTGAGAGAGTCTATTTAAATATGAAGGACTGGCCCTAGGGCGACTGCGAATAGGCATCAATAATATGTATTAAATAGACTAAAGAGGAAGGAAAAGGATCCGAGTAGGAACCTTCTATCTAGTCTATTTATATCCCGATCATAATACGTATCGGAGTCCTAGTATAGTCCCGTGACTCCGTCTATCGCCCTTCTTAGGCTAGATGCGGGCGTAGCCCGAGTCCTAGCCACATTATGGCGCGGGCGTAGCCCGAGCCCGTGACAACTTCATTAATTAGTTCTTTATAAGTCATATATTTCTTTCGGCTAGTCCTATTGAAGCCAGGTATAAGACTAGTCTGAAAGTTACCTATATTCTATACTTTTCTTCTATAGCTTAAAAAAGTTAATTTTTAAAATAGGATCTATTATCGCAATAGATCCTTTTTAGCCATCCGAATATTAATCCTTAGTATTTTCCCTAAGCTTCTATCACTGCGATTTCTATTGCCTCAATATAAGTCTACATCAAAAGAAATCTAGTAGTATAGTCTACTGCTACTAGAATATATATTTCTCCCTCTCTCGTTTTTAGTATAATAGGGCCCAGATAGTCCATCACAACCATCTCCTATGGTTCTAAAACTATAATAGATTTTAGATCAGCTCTTGCGATCCTAGGTCCTATTTATTAATATACCAAATATAACCGACAATATATCTTAACGTCCCTAGTTCTTAAAGGCTAATAGAATTTCCCTCAAATGGCTTATAATATAATTATTAGACCGAAGTGTCCCTTTGCATTATAGAAGGCTTATAATTTAGTCGATACCTTACCTTCTAAAATATATTCAGCTAAGGATTTATCTATTTCCAGCTAATATAACCTTCGATCGATAAATTAATACTTTAGCAAACATCTTTATATAAGTCTTCTTCGGTCTAGGGTAATAGTATTATAACCGTATATCATTACCATAAGTATCTCTCCGTACTAGGCTGACTTAAGCTATAAGCAAAGTTTAATAGACAATTTCTCAATAGCATTTTAATCTAATATTCCTCCTTCCGGTAGCACTAATTTAGATTCTATTACGATATTTACTATTAATTTTGTTAGTCCTAATTTAACTTTTATTCCTATTCTTTATTTTAATTCTATAGATTCCGATCTCAATATATCCAGTAGTCTAAATATTCCATCTACAATTTTTATAATTTTCGTTATATTTAGCCGATAAATATATTCGATATTAAATTCTTATAGTAAATCAATCCATTTTATAACTTTCCCGTAAGTTTCTCCTAAGTTTGCTATAAAATCTACAATCCCCTTATAGTCTATATAGACCTTAATTAGGTATAAGGATCCTTCTATCAGTCATTTAACTTCTTTTAGTTCTACTATAATAGCTAATATCTCTTTTTCTAGTATAGTATAATATTTCTCGGCATTTCCCAACTTATATGACAGCTATATAATCATTCTGTCACGGACTCGGGCTATGCCCGTGTCATGGATTGGCTAGGGCTCGGGCTGCGCCCGTGCCTAGTCCGGGATGGATTATATAAGGCAGACGCGCGGGCCTATAGGGCAATACTAGGGCTCTAGCCCGCGCCATATATGGATATAAGTAGGCCTTAGAGGGACTTCTATTCAGGCTCCTTCCTTTATTCTTTAGTTTATTCAATATATACGTTTGACGCCTATTTGCAGTTGCCCTAGGGCTAGTCTATTATAATTAAATAAACTCTCTTAATCCTTATTGTTATATCTTATATAACTGCCGATAATGGATATAGACCCCTTATAGAATACTATAGGCTCGGATGACGCCCGACGCGACCCTATTTATTAGTAGGCTATATAACTAGAGTTAATCTAGAATACTATAGAAGTACTTAATATAAGGTTCTAAGAGCAGCTATCCTAAAGCTAAGAGAGTGAGCGCTAAATATACACTTAAGCCGAATAGACCAAGCGTTATATATAGGCACTTATCGAATAGATGCAATAATAACTATCGCTAGCCTTTATAATGACTTTTAACCGGTCTCTAACCGACTCTATTTTAATCCTAAAGGAAGCCTGGCTAAAGCGTAAGCCGATACTAGTTGGGGAACCCTTTAATAGTAAGAAGGCTATATTTACCGCATAGAGGACCTTTATAGAGTATAAGCTTAAGATCGATTAAGACTTTATCGGTAATAATAAGACCTAATAGATATTTATCTATTAGAACCTTTCGGCTATAGTCTAATCCTAAATTGCGGTATTCTTTGAAAATAGTGCGGCCCTTTATTACTAATTAGCCGCTTTTTTTAACTACCTATAGCGACTCTTTAAGGATCTATACCGGGAGGAGTATATAATTAGTAAGCTTAAGTATACCTTCCGCTAAATGCCGAAAGAACCTTTCTCTACCTTCTTTATGTGCTTTAAGGAAAAATTAGTATTAGTAGGGGGACTTAATTAGCTTAAGTCGGTAAAGCTAAAAATGCTCTGATCTGCCTTTAACCCTTATATATCGGAAAAGATTATTAGCCTAGGGGTCTCCCGTAAAGACTATATTACGGCCATTATATAGTACCGTAAAATCGCTATTGACCTAGAGATAAGCCTTACTACGAAATGCTATACAGACCCTTCCTAGAATTATAATAATAACGCCCGGGATCTGTAGGTAATCGCTCAAGATAAGGATAGTAATATGCTTATAACGGGCGTTAATAAGCTAGGATCGAAAGGTAAGAAGAAGTTATCTACTAAAAGGGTAGTATAGGTTTTAAAAGCGGTCCTTAAGGAGCGCTACTAGAAATCACTTTATCCCTAATATAGGGATGCCGGCTATAAAATGCCGGAATATAAGCTAAGGCCGGCCCGGCCTTTACTAGAGATAATTATAGCTTCTATAAACCTAAAGGTTGTAAAAGCCTTATAAATCGCCAAGCTTAAAGATAGTAATAATAGCGATTCCTAGGGAAAAGACTAGCCTTTAAGCCGAATCTCGCGAGAGAGCTTAAAAAATATATCTAGCCCCCAGCTAGATCACGATAGGAATACTATATAAAGGAGATTAATAATATTAAGGACTATATAGATAGACACCCCTTTTTAGTCCTAATATTATATAATAATTCTACCTTTATTAATACCCTAATTAATTCTAGTTGTAATTGCTATAGTGCGATAAGCGAAAGAACCGTCTAAAGGTTAGGACTCTAGCCTATCTGCCTGCTGTCTTATAGGAAACTTAGGACTATAGTAGATATAAAGAGTTAATCGGGGGAGCGATAGACTATCCCCTTAATTACCTATACTATTTATATTGATATCGATATCGATAGATAGCTATTGGCCGTAATACTATATATTGTCCTAGGCCTTACTTATGATATTATCCTAGGGTTACTTTAGATAGAGTATTATAATATCGAACTATAGGCAAAATAGTGCCGATTAAGAATTAGAGCTATTAGCAGCCTCTTTATAAAGGAATTAACTACTCGATCCTTTAGGCCCGCCGCAATTAATATTCTTAGATTAGTCTTTTATAGCATACTATAATACGCAGTATATACTTAAGATAATTCAACCTCCTTTTTCTTTACGAGCCTATAGGAGCTTATATATATCCTCTATATTATGCTCCCGCTGTATTAGGATTTAGCTTCCCTTCCGGCCTAGCTGTAGACCCTACTACTAGAGCTTTAGGACTTCGCCGACCTCTTTAATAAGGCGAAGGCTTTTAGCCTCCTACCGTACCGGGGTATACTTAATTACTATATTAAGCTTAAACCGACTCTAGATAGGGGGCCACCCGACCTCCTATAGGGACTACTATATAATATGCCGTAAGATTAGCTACTTAAGGTTCGGAGATAGGTAATAGACCTTATAGATAAAGGATAGATCCATATAAGCTCTTTATCGGCTATAGTACTAGTCTTATTCGCGAGAAAGGCGAACGGCGGATAGCGTTTTTATATAGATTACCGGGCCCTAAATAAGGTTATAGCATAGGACCGGTATCCCCTTCCCTTAATTAAAGAGATGCTATATTCCCTATTTTAGGCAAAGTAGTTTATAAAGGTAGATATCTATGCTATATTCTATAAGATCTATATCGCTAAAGGCGATAAATATTTAACTATATTCCGGACCTACTTCGGCCTCTTTAAGTGGTTAGTAACCCTTTTTAGCTTAACTAGGGCCCCTGCGATATTCTAGTATTATATTAATAGGGCCTTAGGGGACTTATTAGGGGATTTCGCTACTGCCTACCTAGACGATATTTTAGTCTATACCAGCGGCTTATAGAAGGAATATATAGACTGCATTAGGGTTATCCTTAGATGCCTATAAGATGCCGGTTTAAATCTAAACCTAGATAAATATAACTTTACAGTAAAAGAGGTATACTATTTTAGCTATATTGTAATAGTAGGGAAGGAGATTTACCTAGACCCTAAAAAGATTAAGGCGATTTAGGAGTAAGAAGCCCCTATAAAATTATAAGGCGTCTAAAGCTTTTTAGGTTTTACAAATTTTTACCGTGATTTTATCCCGGACTTCTTCTATTTAGCTAAGCCTTTAGTTCGATTAATATAAAAGGGTATTCCTTTTTAATAGCTTAAAGAGGAAGAAAAGGCTTTCTAAGCGCTTAAGTAATACTTTATTTTATATCTAGTTTTCGCCTAATAGGACCCTAAGAAGGAAATAATCCTTAAGGCAAATAGCTTTAGTATAGCTTTTAATAGCTGCCTCTTTTAGATCGGGGAGGATAGAGTACTCTATCTAATTATATACTACTCGGTATAACTTATAAAGGCTGAATAGAATTATACTATCTACAATAAGGAGCTATTTACTATTATTATGTATTTTAAGGCGTAGTCGGCCAAACTCCGTTTTATTGCCGCCCTATTTATGATCCTTATAGACTATAAGAACCTTAAGTACTTCGCCCGACTAAAGGAGATATTAGAATATTAGGCGCGATAGGCCGAGATATTAGCCCTTTTTAACTTCTACCTTTAATACCGGCCCGGCTTATAGGCCTAATGCCTTAATATACTCTTACGATAGGAGTAAAAGGTAGATAGTGCGGCACTAAGGTTTAGCTAAGTCCTTTAATTACTATCTATCTCTATTATAGAGGCAGACCCGATAAAGGTCTAGCCAGACCTAATAGTAGATCGGCCGACTATAGACCTAGGTATAATAGAGGATATACCGATAGCGGCTTTATTAATTAGAGTCTCCTTACCTAGCGGATCTTAGGTCTTTACCGATATATACCTATAGGCGCTTTAGGACTAGGCTATAGCCGAGGATAAACTATATTAGGCCCGGTGGAAGGCTATAGCGAATAAAGAATAACGATTCCCTATAAAGGCAAAGATTAGAAAGTAGATCGCGGATTATACCCTAAATACCTATAGAGCGCTACTTTACTAAGGCTGGATTTAGCTCCCTTCGTTCGAACCGCTAATAACTATAGTTAATCTAATAATGCTATAACTCCCCTATTATAAGGCACCTAGGGAAGAATATAACCTTCTAACTCCTCCGATAGGACTACTACTTTAATAGTATATCGTCTAAGGTAGCTTAGTTTATTTGGAATTACTAATACTGTAAAGCGTATAAAAGCCGTTAGTTGCGATAGGGCCTATTTTAGCCTTTACCGATCTTAAATCGTTTTTAGTTTTAAATCTCTATTAACTTTATGACTAACCTTCTAGTTTATAATGCCTCCGACCTATATTACCTAATGGTTATTACCGACTGCCTATTTAAGTATATTCAGCTTAAGGCAATATACTCGATGCGAGCAGAGGATTATATAGAATAGTTTCTCGACTGCTAGTAGTAGTACTATAGATTCCCTACCTAGATTATTAGCGATAGAGGCTTAGACTAAATAGGCTAATTTTAGACTACGATATATAAGGCTATTAGGACCAAATAACTCCTCTCGACTATATACTACCTATAGACCGATAGCAGTACGGAGCGTATAAACTAGGAGGTCTAGGCTATTTTATATATTAAGGTAGCATTCGACTAATACAACTAGCCCTAATATCTTACAATTTACTAATATACTCTAAATAACTATACTTCTTCTATCACTAGATATAGTCCGAACTATCTTCTAAATAGCTTCAATTCTCTTATTATAGCACCTTCCCTTAATATTATGCCGAGCTTAATAACCCCTAAGGGGCGGGCGGCACGCTTTTTAGCTATAATACGGGAAAGGGGTGAACTCGCCTAGGCTGCTATCGCCTTTACTTAATAGCAATAGTAGGATACAATAAACCGTTCCCGATATCTAGCAGAATATTACTAAATTAGGGATTAAGTTTAGCTAAGCTTATAGAATATTAAAACTAATTGGCCTTATAAGAAGCACGATTGGGTATCTATAAAATATACTATTATGGCCGTTCCGTCCTCATTTAATATCTAACTTAATATCCCTAATAGTATCTACTCGGTCTTTTACGTTAATCTTATAGAATATACTGCTATCGACCTATTGCTAAGCTAAGTCCTTATAGACACTAGGCCCGGTCCCCTATTGGTCCTATTAGAAGACTCTAATACCCCATATAAGGAATTTAAGGTTAAAGAGATATTAGCCGCGAAAAATACTTAGGGTCGGGGCGGAAAGTATAATATTCTGGTAAAATGGAAGGGATATAATTTGCCGTCTTAAGAGCCCCTTAAGAACTTCGAAGATACTGCAGCGCGGGAGGCATTTAAGGATAAATAGGGGGATATTCGGATATATAATAGGCCCGGTTAAACCCTATTGCAACCCCGATATAGAAACGGATAAAATTTTTCCTAGAGAAGGGGGGTATATTACGGACTCGGGCTATACCCGTATTATAGATTAGCTAGGGCTCGGGCTGCGCCCGTACCTAGTCCGGGATAGATTATATAAGGCAGACGCGCGGGCCTATAGGGTAATACTAGGGCTCTAGCCCGCGCCACATACGGATATAAGTAGGCCTCGGAGGGACTCCTATTCGGGCTCCTTCCTTTATTCCTTAGTTTATTCAATATATACGTTTGACGCCTATTCGCAGTCGCCCTAGGGCCAGTCCATCACAAATTCTGACCTTTATCTAATTCGAATCATCTATTAGTATTCCAGATTTAGTATCTTCCAACTAAAATAAAATACCCCCTATGTTAGTATCTAAGGCGTCTATTATAAGGTAGAATTAGGTTCCTAGCCAGGCACCAAAAGTAGTATTTACCTAAATACTATAATAGATAGCTAAAAGTGCCGAATTTGCTTTAATTATCTACACTAGTTGATCTCAAAGTATCTCCTCTTCCTATATAGATTATCTACCTATTTTTATTATCTTATAATTAGTATAAAAGAATGCTAATTTAACCGTTCGAACTAAATCTAACCTTCCTAGAATAAATTTACATAAAAACGGAGTTAAATATATAAGGGTTAGAACCTCATCCTATATCTTTAGTAGATATTTATTAAAGTATTCCGCCATTCGAATAAATCTCTCCCTATATTTGTTTACTAGTTATATCCTTCCATCTTCAATAAAAAAGCTAATATAATTAACTTCTAATACAAAAAAAATAGTCTTTTTCCCGCTTAAGCCGATTAGTGCCCATATAATTCTTAGAAAATACCTCTTCTATAAGAAGTTAAAATAGTCTTCCCAAGTTTCTAATGCCATATAGTAGTCGTCTATATAAATAGAGAACGATATCTTAATATCCTCTATATAACCTAAAATTAATTCCGATTCTATTCTATCCTAAAAGAAAAAGTGTCTAAATACTATATCCCTAAATCGGGTATATATCGCAGGTGACCCCGTTAAACCCTATAGCATATTATTGTAAATATACATACTATTGGGGCAGGAAAATGCCATTTTATATTTATCTAGTAGGTATACTTCTATAGCCTAGAACCCATTCGAAGCGTTTACTTATAAGAAAATTATTGACCTGCCGCAATAAACCGAATCTATATCTGCCTCTATATTGTGACATAAATAAGCGGGTTTAATTAAATTATTATTTATATCTCGGAAGTTATAAACTACATAAAAAACCTTTTCGGATAGTAGGACTTTCTCTTATCTTAGTTTATTAACAAAAAATATTAATGCTATCTATTTAGAAACATCTCGATATATTACTACTACTTTCTCTATTACTAGGAAAACCTTCCTAGAGAATTATCGATAAGCTATTGTATAGCGAAACTATTTTATTTTCTTTAGCTTAGCGTCTAGTATAAAAGGGATATAGTATTATATTAAGTCTATAGTGCGAATATCCTCTAGTTTATTAATAAAATAGTCTTTATATATATAGCACAACCGTTTAATAAGCATTTGTTGAGTTATTAACCCCGCCCTATTCCCTAATAAAATACTAGACTATTTAAACTATAAATGGACTATTTCATCTAGTATAGTTATTAATAGTCGATTTATATATAAATTTCGAAATCGAAAGGGGTACCCCTTTAAAAGTGGTTTTCCTATATAAATTAGTAAGGTTAGTTATCCAGTTTTATCTATCGGCGTTATGCATTCTATCTCTCTTCCATTATTATTAATTCCTATAATATACCGCAGCTTTAAAAAGTTGGCTATCTTTAAACCAGGTAAACGCTTTATTAGTTTTATATCAAAAAGGTATATCCTATCCTCCTATTCTAAACACTATTGATCGTTACTAATAGATATATAAAAAATTTCAAATAAATCTAATTTTTAATCCTTTTATCTCTTTAGATTATTTTCCTCTTCTTATTCAATTGTCTATTTGAATTTAAAACCTTTATTTTCTCTTTCTTTAATTATTATAAGAATAATATTCTTCCCAATATAGGAGTATCTTTTTATACTTTATCGGTCAAGTTAACTCTATATAAGTTTCCAATCACTAGGAATTAGTTTAAAAGATACCAAATAGTAAAGCAATAAGTTTATTAATAATAGTTTCTATAATACTAAGGCTTTCGAATTATTAATTCCTCTATTTATTCTATTAATCCCTTTTATACCTAATACTATTTTAAGTTCCTCTATAACCAGCTTTTATTAGTATTATAAAGTAAAAATCTGCAAATAATCGCTAGTATTATCATCCGCGGTAATCAGTTTTTCGATAAAGTAGTATATATATCTATAGCTACTATTGCCAGTTTATAAGCTTCCTTATTTATATTTCGCAGAGTCTTTTTAACTTCTTCTAGAATTTTTTAATTATCCTTAACGAACTTAACCTTATTATTAAAGGGGGCCTATTTTAGAGAAACTAAATATCGAATTTTAACTTATTAGAATAGGTCTAGATATAGGTATATCGGTAGAACCTATAAGACTCCTCTTATGCCTTTAAGCATAAGTTTATCTTCTCTATAGTATTCTACCGTACTTATTCTTTATAGCTAAACCTTTCCTAATAAAATATCCCATTCTTCTTAAGCTAGTATAATATAGAAGCATACTAATACTAAAATGCCGTCTGCCACCACCTATACATATACGCAAATAGTAATAGTATATTCATTATCATTTACCATCTTAACCTTTATTAGTTTTTATAGTTGCAATCGTAGAATTTTATATCTTATTAAGAAAGCATTATTAATTAAGTCGATATTCGAACTACTATCCACTAGGACCGAATCGCATTACACTCCTTCAATATAAGCGGTAATATATCCCAGAGTAATTACTACCTAACCCTTATGTTTCGCAATATCATTAAAGGTAATAACGTGATTTATTCTACCCACTACTTATTTTTTTTTATTCTCCTTATTATTACAAAATAGTATCATTAAGTGTGAAATAATAGCTTTTATAGTATCACTTTTAAGCTTTCGCCTATATTATATAAGGTGTGAAAGTTAGTATCTAATAATTAGCGCGATTTAAAGGAGTTATAATATATTAATCGGTATAACTATATTCTTTAAATATTACCTTAAGTCGAATAGTAGGATATTATATTCTTCTATCGCTTGGATTTTTTCTAATTCCAATCATTAATATAATTATAGTAATTCCTTATGAGGTGGTTCTTATATAACTATATCCTCATCTTACATCTAATATAGAATAATTAGTAGAAGATAAAATAGTACAGCTAGAGTTTATAATAGAACTTATAGATTTAAAGAGGGCATATTAGAGGTTCCTAGAATGTGTTCCAAATATAGTCGCAATAATAGTAGCATTTTTTGGAATTATTCCGTCGTAATTTCTGGTAGTATCTATGCTTAAGCTGGAGCCTATCTATAATTAATTGGGATAATTAGTAGAAAATAAATTAGAATAAACTATCCTATAGTCTGCGTCTATATTTTTAGTTTATCCTCTGGGTTTAAAAGTTCTTTAATACGGTATTGGTTAATACCATCGAAATTTATTGCTAGTTTTAGTGTTTTTTTGTATATCACTTTGTTCGGACCCCTTATTATTACTAGGTGACTTTCTTTTCCTCTTAATGCCGCTATAGTTTTCTTATTACTCTCATTATTAATCTCAATATAATATGGAGAACAATATAGAATAGTTCCGATAGTATATACCGTAGGAGTTAGACGTCTTTTAAAGCCTATTAATAGAATATCTGCCGTATCTCTAACTGTTTGCACTAAATTAGCAACTAAAGGGGTCTATTGGGTTTTTACTAAATCTAATTCCTTTCGTCTATTACGTCTTATTTATTTACTAATTTCTATCTACTATCGTCGACATCTATTATATTCGGTTAGATTAGCATAATTCTTTAAGGAATATTGATAGCCTATATAGCCCCATTCTCTATAGTTGAAATACTAATAATAATCTACATTTAATCGAAATTCGGTATTCCTAGCATAGGCACCTATGCCAGGTCCCGAACTTAATTCACTAGTCGATAGTATATTATTATATTTAGATTTTCCGTATTAACTATATGGTTTTATGCCTTTAGCTGGTTGCATTATATTAAAGGCCTCCAGTCGTTAGATAAGGTCAAATATCTACTCTTCCATCTTTACATTCTATTCTATTTAATATATAATTTTCTCATCTTTTTTTGCCTATTAATCTAGTATTATTCGAAGGGGGTCTAAGCTTAAGGCTGGTTTATCGTTATCTTCCAAAGGAAGTGATTTCTTACCAGATAACACTTAGCATCTATAAATAATACTTTTCAAATCTAATATCGTTAAGTCAATTGTTGCTATAGTGCCTTTCTAAAGTCCTCTACCGCAAAGGCAATTAGCGACTCTTTTATATAAGCATTAGTCAACTTCTCTATTAGGTATACCAAAAACCATATTGGTCAATAGTAATTATTTATTATTAGACTTAACCTTTATAGAGAGCTTATCTGCATAGGTTATATACGCTTTCAATATTTTACTTTTTTTTCGATAAAAATCGAAAACTTCCCTTCGAATTATTACCTTAATATAAAGATCTAGATCTTTAAACTTTTTAATAAAATTCATTGCTAAGTCAGACCATTTTCGTTTATTATAGTCTAAGTTTTTATACTAAGCAAGGGCCTTTCCTCTTAGGCCGGCAATAAAAATATTCTTTGCAATAATATCATAGTAAGCGGTTATATGGCCGCCTGCCATAGCAGACATTGCCAAATAATTATCGATATAATCCTGCAGTAGTCTATCCTTAGGATATCCAGCGAACAATATTACGCCTATTCCTATAGCTATAGGGAAAAGGGAAGATATTATATTCTATATAGTTGCCGGTTGTTTTATCAATTCGGATTCTTTTAATAAGTCGGATTCTTTTATTAATTTAGATTCCTTTACTAGTTCTCTATTAAGTTCCATTTTCAGAGGAACTAGATAAAGACGTTAATAAGTAGGAGAAGATAAACTAGAAGAAGATAGGTCTAATAATAAACGAGTTTAATATTCCTAGTTATCTCTTAGTTTAATAAATAATAGTCCTAAGAACTATAAGGGAGGGGTTAGAATAATTCCCTAATCTATATCCTAGTCGTAGGATATAGATATTCAGATAATAGGAGGGAGGGTAGGATAAAAATCTAGATAAAAATCTAAATAATCGATTATTAACTAACGAAAGTTTAGTATCATTATATTTAAAAGTTTCTATTATTAAAGGCGGTTTCAGAGGGAAAAAAAGAGGAGAGAAAAGGGAGAGTAAAAAAAGGTTAGACTTTAAAGGGTTTGAATAACAAGTTAATTTCTTTAAAGACTAATAATTCTTCGATCATTCCACTAATTAATCACAAAAATCGTTTATAAGTTCCACTAACCATTCTACTAGATTAAACTAGACTGACTAGACTAAAGAAGAGAAGAGAAAAGAAAGAAAAGTCCCCCTAAAAAAAAAGAGTTCTCCCTTATATCTTGCCCAAATCGTAAGTATAAACTTCTTCCTTCCTTCCCACTTCTAAGCTAGCCTCGTATCATTATACTGTCCAAGTGGCGTATCTTCATCCATAATTTTGCCACTTGCCCTAATAAAATTGCCCTAAAGTTTAGTGCCCCATCCTCAATCCAGCTTAGCTCAAATATACCTCAGTTTGTAACTCAAACCATAGGTTTCTATCGCAATCGGCAATTCTAGCAGCTTACAACTTTAAGTCAATCTAGTTCTGTGTCTGCCTTTATCGCCAGTAATTCTACCCTTTGTCTTGAATATATCTTGTAACTTTACAGCCTCGTAATGATAAAGTTGTGTCAAATCGTATTTTCTCAATTCAACCGCAGCTGAATTCTTCTGACCGCAGCTAGGTATCGTTCTGACCGCAGCTAGGTATTGCAGGAATAACCGCAGCCACCTAATTCGATGTAGACCCTTATACGCAGCTATCGGTCTAAAATATTCGATTTAACTATAGCTGAATTCTTCTGACCGCAGCTAGGGACTCTGCAGGCCTTCACGCGCAGCTATAGACCTGACCTAACCGCAGCTAGGATTTTTTTTTTTTGTTGAATTCTTCTGACCGCAGCCAGGGACTCTGCAGGCCTTCACACGCAGCTATAGACCTGACCTAACCGCAGCTAGGAATTTGATTATAATTATTCGGTTGTTCGTAGTACTCGATTTCAAAAAAAAGGTTTGTGACGTTTTGTGCTAGTGTGGATGTCTTAACGGAAAGTAAAAATTCGCAGATCGGATGCTTAAACCGGGTATGCGAGACCTATCAAAAAAAAAAAAAACCTTAAGAAGAAGAAGAAGAAGAAGAAGATAATGCGATAATATCGTAACGGAAGATGAGGTCCCAGTCTCATCAACATGAATTCTTTCCACTGGCATTGGGGCCAAAAATGTGTTGTGTAGGAGGGTTGCTTATTCTCGAGCTAATCTAGTCTGGAACCCCACTACTATTTCATCCCTTTACAGGCCCCCGGAGGGCCCCCGGAAGGGAATAATAAAAAATGCATCATATTAAAATATTTAAGTAAAAAGAAGGTAGCATTAAGGCGGTAAAAAAAGGCAGTAAAAAGGCGGTAAAAAAGGCAATAAAAAGGCGGTAAAATACGGCAGTAAAATGTTAGTATCACATTAAAGGGTACCCAGTTATACGTAGGGTCGCGCGCGTGGTATGATATATTGGGTGGTCACAAAGTAATAGATTCTATTGCTTTACTTATGACTATCTAAGAGAAGTAGGAAAGGAAGTAAAAGAGGGGGAATTATACGATGTGGCCTCTTTTGTGCGCGTGCCGTAGTTATATGCATTGGCGCGGTCGGGCCGAGCTGCCCGCGTGCCCTACCGGGCATAAGGGCAAAGGGGCAAAAGTGGCCATATCGTGCACAGCGGTTGCGCGGCATACCCGTCGCAATATGCCCAATTAGGCACCTTGCAATAGCGATTCCGATAAAAAAGGCAGTAAAAATGCAGTAAATTATGTAAGACTGTAAAAATAAAATGGCAGGGAAAAGACGGTAAAAAAGGCAGTAAAAGGCGGTGAAGTGAGGCAGTAAAAAGGCGGTAAAAAGGGTAGTAAAAACGATAGTAAAATAAGATATATATATAGTAAAAAAGGCAGGGAAAGGCGGCAAAATACGGCAGTAAAAGATGGTAAAATAAGGTAGTAAAAAGGTAGTAAAAAGGCGGTAAATTGAGGCAGTAAAAAAGGCAGAAAAAAGCGGTAAAATAAGGTAGTAAAAAAAGCAGTAAAAAGAGTAGTAAAAAAGGCAGTAAATAAAGCAGTAGCTAAGCCGGACTAATATTTGCCCGCCTGGCTACTCCGCTTTCCCTATGCCTTTAACACTGAGAAATTCAGCGGCACCCTAGTATTACTTATAGGAACCCACGTAATATCAATAGAGCCTTTCTAGACTTCTTGCCGCAACTAATAATGATAAATATCAATATGACGGAGCCGGGTAACGAGTTTAAAAAACTCTTCCTTCAATAGGCGAATAGTCGGGATATTAT
Source organism: Ustilaginoidea virens (assembly GCF_000687475.1). Classification (NCBI taxonomy): domain Eukaryota; kingdom Fungi; phylum Ascomycota; class Sordariomycetes; order Hypocreales; family Clavicipitaceae; genus Ustilaginoidea; species Ustilaginoidea virens. Next base: position 6,559,556 of record NC_057317.1, on the reverse strand, counting down.
CGCACTAAATAGTAGGGACATCCTATACTAAATAAAGCCCAACTTCCTCATAAAGCCTATAGAACGCGATAACCTCTTTCGCGGTATATAAAATCGCCAGCAATTCAGCCTCTATAGATAATGTTATTATAGTATCCTATTAACCAGCTTTATACACAATCGGGCCACCAAATAGCTTAATTATATATCCTTAAAAGCTGCATTAGGTCGTAACATCATCAGCAAAAGATACATCTAAATATGCCTATATTTCCGGGTTCTCGGTACTTAATTTAATAGTAGTATTCTTCCACATATAGCTATAATCAAAGGCCTTCCTTACCGCATGCAAATAGTCTAGACTAGGATTTTCAAGGAAGCGGGAAAGCTGCGATCCAATATAGCCCAATTCAGGCCTAGTGATTATAATCGGATATACTAATAATCCTACTATTGACTAGTATTACTGGGTATCATTAGGTTTAGCCGTTCTATTATACTTCTTAAGTCTTATAATATTTAAAGGGTGCTCAAGGGTTTCCTTTCTATTAAAGGGGGTAAGGTTATATTTAATCGCAAGCTTATCGAAGTATGTCCTTTAGGTAAGCCATAGCTTCCCTTTTGTATAATCGCAAATAACCTCAATTGCTAGGAACTAATATAACTCGCCGAGGTCCTTAATCTTAAAAGCGCCTATCAACGCAGCATAAATAACTCAAATGCCTTTACCTATGACTTATAGTATAGGACGACCAGGTTATCCATATAGAAGAACATAATAAGGGCATCGTTAATAAAGACATATGGGTCCTCGCAGACCTATATAAAGCCCCTTTCCATTAGAAATCGTAATAGCTCCTTAAACCATAGCAATAGTGTTATAATTCTGAGGGTAAATATAAAGTGAAGCCGGTATAAAGGCAAGACAAATATAAATAACCAGAAACGCAGGAAAGGTGAAAAGAGTCAAGAGGCATATAGTGCATTAACAAGTTCGATTATACTGCCCTTCTACTATCTAGAAAGAAGGGGAAAAGCTATCCTAAATATATCTAAGAGAGAGGGTAGGCCCAGGCATCCAAGGTAGCCAGTAAGAGAGCTCCTCGTAATACCCATTATACCACAATATATCCAGCCTTGCCATATATTTAAAAATAAGGTCTGATACGTCATATTAAGCCTTACCAAATATTTTAAATAATGCCCGGTGTGCCACGTAATATCCAGCCGTATTAAATATTTTTAAATAATGCCCGGTGTGCCACGTAATATCCAGCCATATTAAATATCTTTTAAATAAGGTCCGGTGTGCCCACGTAATATCCAGCCATATTAAATATTTTTTAAATAAGGCCCGGTGTGCCCACGTAATATCCGACCGTATTAAATATTTTTAAATAAGGCCCGATGTGCCCACGTAATATCCGGCCGTATTAAATATTTTTAAATAAGGCCCGGTGTGCCCACGTAATATCCGGCCGTATTAAATATTTTTAAATAAGAAGGCCCAATACGTCATATCAAGCCTTACCAAAAATAAGGCCCGATAAAGGCCTACCTTATTTGGTATACAGTACTAATCCACTGAAAATCCGGAAGGTAAACGGTAAAGGCCTAAGGTTAGTAAGACACACCGTATATCTGGTGGGATAGTCGTGAGTCCAAGAGACGGTGGAAGGGCCAGCAGTCTAGTAGACTACTATAGGATTTTAACAAATAGCAACCTTCGAAGCCTATAAAGGGCACGCAATAGCTTAATATACAAATAACTATCGTAAAATCCATTAGGCTGCTTACAATAAACAGTCTCGTCAAGTGACGCATTCAGGAAGGCTATAACGAAGTCGTATTAGTGCATATCTAGGTTAAAGTAATAAATCAGGGCCATTAGGAGGCGAAAAGTATGTGCCGCAAGCGTGGCAGCCTAGGTATTGCGAAGGTCGAAAGGTTACTAATCACCATAAATATATAATTGGGCCTTATAACCGATAAGGAAGCTATCTTAGTCCCATTTATAGGCGAACACCTACTTCAGGTCTAATAGCTTGATCTTAGGGTCTATGGATAAATCATTCCAATAAATAACACACCTAATCTCCCTATTAATGACCTTACTGTATTCTTCCGTAGCAGCCGCAATAAATTCCTTACGCTTAAAGTGCTTTCAAAGCTCCCTTTATATAGCCGGCTCCTTAGGCATATTTGTAATATAAGGGGTCTCTATTATCGCCAATAGCTTTATAATAACTGCTATAAAGACCTCATAATCCTTTCTTTTAATATTATCAACCTTAATACAGAATATATTATTAAGGGGAGGCATCGGCTCGGTCTAATCGTCCGGCTCAAGCGAAAATAGCAGTAATAGAAGTAATACTTAAGCAATCGACTCTTCAGGGTAGTTCATAACCTTTAAGTCAATAGCAGTAGGTTAAGGGGCATCATTAATAGTATTAATAGCCTTAATTATATTAATTAGCGTAGTACCCTGATCAATAGCCTTATCTATACCCTATTTAATAGTAGCCTTATTAGCAAAAGGGTTCTCAATCAGATTTCTTAATGCAACAAGCTCGAAGTCATCTATAATAGGGGTTTCCTCTACGTTACTAATAAAGGTATTCAGGTCCTCCCTCTATTTAGCTAGTATTAATAACTATTCCTTATCCTTATAGAAGATCGTCTCATCAAATATAATATAGCTCGAGTTAAACCAATAGCTTCTTTTCAATAAAAGCACCCAAATCAGGTACTAAATCGTAAAGATATATTCTGCTAAATAGCCGATATAAGCTCTCTAATTAAGCTTTAGACCGGCATATAATATCCTATCCCTCGTCATTACATAGGCCTTACATCTATAAGCGTAAAAGTGGTAAATATAAGGGCGTATATCTTCCGGTAGATATCCCTAGGCAAGCCGATTCTGCTAAAGCTAAAGTTAAAGGATTTAAAGTAGTAATTTCTAACTATCGTAAGGTCTTTCCGACTTCTTAGACACACAATTCAATAGGTAAACCGCTATTTCTACCGTAATAGGCTATAATTCTTCGGGAAATCCTACTTAAATACTTAGAAGTAACATCTTCGTCTTCAATACCCCCCTAGAATATTCAGTATAACCGTTCTAATATTAGTGACTAAGGCTCGATAACCGAAGCATAATACCTTTCTATTTAGCTTTTTCCCGACTTTATAATATCTAGAGCGCTATTTCGTTATCAGAGATAACCATCGCGATTTTCACATTATATAGGCGTAGAACCTAATGCTCGAAGGTTAACTAATAACCCAAAAGGTTTAATTTCCTAGGTATCATAAATATTAACCTCATTCCTATAAATCGGCAGGTAAATAATGCGATATATTTATTACTATTAAAAGCAGGCGACTATACGAAAAGGTCAAAAGATATAACCTTAAAGGGTTCCTAAGGCATTAATGCCTCTTATAAGCATCATAAAATCTGCTATATAATTTTCACGCTACTATAAACCTTATAATCCGATTTTGCCTACTTAGGAGGCATATTCAATATATCTTTAAAGATATAATCCATTAGATCCCTTCTTAAGTGCCCAAATCGGGCGTGCTATACGGTATAAGGTATTTTTATCGAAATCTTTAGCTAGCGACTATCTCCTCGAGCCAAATAGGCATATTAAAGTTTTTCTTCGAAATTCTAAGCCCTCATAAGAAATTTGCTTATAGGCATATCGTTTCCGCCTACTTAATATAAAATATAAGGTTTCTCTTCAATTTAGTAGATCTAAATGATATTTTCTTATATTCTTCCTTTCTTAAGGTAAATTCTATCTATCTCGGTATTCTAATATAATCCTTTCTTCTTTATTAATAATTCGGAAAGAATATTAATAAATATCCCTAGAATGTATAGAATATTAGTAAAGGTAATAATTTATCTATCTTTTAGCACGATTTAAATAGTTCTAATACCTTAGACCCTTATAATGCCCAATATACCTCGAATATGCTAATTAATAGCCTTATTAATATGCAGAAACCACTTTTCGTTGTTAAATATATATGCTATTGCACTAGTATTAACGATAATATAAGCCCATAAAGCGGGAGACTTATTAGAAAAGGATTTAATAGAAACACCCTCTATAGTAAAAGCCTACTTCTCTTTTTCTTTTCCCTTCAATTCAATCGAGTTATTCTTATTATTATCATTATTATTATATATATCTTAGAAGGCCTTAAATGCAGCTTATACTTCTTTACTTTCCTATTTTATCTTTACTATCGCGGCCTTTTTAGTTTCCTTCTAAATCCTTAAGTAGAACTTATTAGGCGCTAAAGAAGGAATAAGAGCCTAATAGCTCTTATAATACAGTCCCTTTTTCTTAATATATAGTTGCTTATAGTATTTATAAGGTATTAATTCTAGCGATAATTCCTTTGAAGCTAAAGCTAAAGCTATACCGGAAGTATTACTAGGGCCGGCTATGGCTTTTAACAAAAGCTTTCCTTTAACAGCAAATGCGGCATACTTCCCTTTAGTAGTAATATTCCTTTTTTCTTAAAGCTCTACCTACTGCCTCGCATCTTTAATAATCTCACGAAAGTAAATATATTGCCCTCGCTTTTCGGCTCTAGTAATTTCCCGATTAATATTATTCTAAATACTAGGATACTTCTAAAAGAGGGCTTTCGCTAATATATTAATAGGCTCATTCCCTAATAGGAGGACTAAGCCACTTTATTCCAGTCGGTTATAAATAGTCAATACTTCACTAAGCTATTCTAAAATATTATATTTATTAAGATTCCATCCTATGACCTAAACGAAGCGCTATACAATATACTTAGTAATTGCGGTCTTTACCGGCTGCACACGCTCAATAAAGATACATAATTTATCCCTTATTATCGACTTTATCGCCGTTATTTACTTAAATTCCAGGCCGAGGATTATTGTTGAAATCAGCGCCTTTTTAGCTGTATTTTGGTACTGGTCTCGCCACCATACGACGTTTCTGCGTTGAGATATCGCGGTGGCTATACCAGGCGCTATGGTGGGGCACAGCGCCCCACAACGCCGATTACAGTGGGCCACAGCGCCGGTCACGGCACCGGTACAGCGACCCACATCCGGCCACAGCGGCCGGTCACAGTGGGCCACAGGGCCCACAACAGGCGGCGCATTTCTACGGGATTACCAAATGGGCAAATCAGCACTTTCGGCCTTCTACATACAGTCACCCGCTACACCGCGCCTTTACGGCACACCGGTATAGGGCTTCCGGCCCGTACGGCACACCGATATAGGGCTTCCGGCCCGTACGGCAGGCTGTTATAGGGCATCCGGCACACCGCTACAAGCCACTGGGCTTGGTTGGGTAGGCATTGGGTAGGATATTGGGCACAGACTGGGCACGGTTGGGCAGACCGACTTTTCGTCGGTTTTTTCGCTATTTTTGCGGTTTTTCATTATTTTCAACCACTTCTTCAAGATGGTAGAAATATGCCCAAAATTCCCTCTTTCTAGCTAGAATAGTCACCAACAATTAGAATCAGATTTCCCTGACATCTTTGCTCTGGTCAACCTCTTGTGCGCTTTAAATCTTTAACCAGCTCTTTGTTTTATTCTGCAACGCCTTATACGCCACTGTCGGTATCCAGTACATTTCCAACAGTGTTCTGAATCACCATTTTGCAACAGGTTATAAGCCCGGTGTCTTAAGGCTTCCAGCTTAAGACTTCTTTACGCTAACTTAGGATTTTAACGCATTTGGCAGCTAACCTTCCAGAAATCTACTAACAAGGGACTAATCATCCCAGATTTAGGAACCCAGCTACCACATCAAGCTACAACACATCCTTTTTGCAACAGGATTTTCTAAGGTTATTCCTTAACGCAGCTTTCTTCTAGTTTTATCTAGATTTTCAGTCTTGATTTTCTTCGCATTTTTAAGACTTTCCGGCACCTTTTCTCTTCCTACAATAGCCAGTCAGAACGTTCCTGCTAATAACCCAGGCCATAATAACCCAGGCCACAATAACCCAGGCTACCAAGTCCCTAATACGGCAGAGGTAGAAGAATCTGATAATAACCAGGAAATTGCCCAGCTCAGGGAAGACCAACAGGAAATAAGAAAAGAATTCAGTCATAAATTTAATCGAATGAACTCTAAAATCGATTTTTTGGCTAATAAGGTGGGCACCTTAGTAGACAGACTAATCAAGCCTGCTGCCAGCCCACCATCACAGGATATGATGGATATAGATACCTTCCAAACTCCTGTGGGTAAGGGAAATACCTCTCTACCCAAAGCCCAGCAACAACCCCTACCGGTTCCATCCAGCATTAGCAGCCAAGTCAGCGCTATAGCTATCAAGGAACTAGCCAAAACAGCCAACGGATTCCAGGAATCCCAAAAGCTAAGGGGGGCATCTAACTTCGACCAATAGAAACAGGCCCTTATGATTCAACTTAGGGCACTTAACATCGCCAAATTTATCGAAGAACCTTCTATTACTAGCAAGTTCAACGATTCAGAGTAAGCACTTTTACTATTACTTATCAAGAATAGTTGCACAGAAGGACCAGCTGCCGCTATCAACTGGTGCACTGACCCAGAGTCAGCCTTTACGTTACTCACCAAATAATATTCTCACTCATCAGACGTACAGCGGACCCACCTATACCCTGCCTTCCATCAACTAAATTTTACAGGCTATAAGGGTACCTTAGAATCTTTCAATGCCTCCTTTAATAGCTACCTATCCAGGCTGCAAATTTTAGGCTCCCATATACAACTTTTCGACCAAATCAGCTAGTATTTACATGCTGTAGAAGGGGTCTTTTTTCAGTGGGCAGAACGGCACCGCACAATAATGAGAATCGCCTATACTCAGGGAAATACATCAAATATTAACCTGCAATTTTATATAGTTAATTTACTAGAAGAACAACGCATTAAAGGGTCATCAGTAGCAAGGGCTACCACCCACCTCGCAAAGGTCAAGGGTGCCGCTACTAACAGCAATAGTAGCAAGCCAGCTAGTAACAATACTAGCAAGGGTGGTAAAAACACTACTACTAACGCCAACAAAAAGAAACAGGGGTCTTCTACCCAATAAGGGTCTTCTTCAGCCATATAAGGCAAGCCGGAAAATAAGAAGAAGAATAAAGAAAAGAAAGATTCAGCTAATAAAGCAGATACCCCACAAAAGACCGACGAAAAGGAAAAGACTATTAATTCCTTCATACTAGGGAATTATAATACTCTAAGTCTTATACCCTATGAGATAGCCTATTCTTCCTTCCAGGACCGCGAATATATGCAATTTCTAGCTACCAGCTATAGTGCACAATCCGGTGGGAAAACGCCAATAGATTCTTTACTCTACGATACTGGTTCTACGGTGTATATCATCAACGATAAAAAGCATTTCACCTACTTCCAACACTATACCGGAAACAGACCAGTCATCAGCACAGGTGGTAGCCCAATTAAGCCCAATAGGTGGGGCATAGCGCGTTTTACCGTGCTACAGGCCACTAACCCACCTCAGTGGGGCACCTTAGAGCTAACCAACGCCCTCTTCATACCAGCTTTTAATATTAACATCTTTAGCGGCATTAAACACTATCTGAATCGTGGCAGTATTTAGGGTCAAAGCCTAGTTAATAGCAACAATAAGTGCATTGGGCTTCTTAATTTTAAGAAGTATAGCTTCTTTTTACAATAAAAAGGGGTAGATTCGCCGTTTTTACACCATACCAGCCAAAATCAACCGGCTTCACACAGTATCTCGGTCAAATTACCTGCCCCAGCCAACCCAGAAGAATACGAGGAATATCCCCTACTAGAGGATTTACCTACCCTACTAGCTGACTCGGACCATCCACTAGCTAATTCGCAAGCTACCCCACCAGCTAGTCCTGGTTTTTCGGTGGTACCAATAGAGGCTGCTATTCCTAATACAGCCCAACCACCACAGAGGGCCCCGGTCACCCTCGACCCAGCCCCAGCAGCTAATACTGAGTATCAAAAGCTGCTATTACTAGCCGGACTTTAGCACATCCGGCTTAGGCACATCGGAATCCAACTTTTAAAGAAAACCTGTGCATCAACCACAGGGTTACCTGATCTCAGTAAGGTAAAGGATTCTGACTTTAACTGCATCGCCTGTAAAAGGGCAAAGTCAGTACGGCGTTTTACATCAGGGGCTATACCAGACCCTATACATTATTTGGATATTATAGAGGGCGATATCTTCTAAATCAACCCTCTACCATACAACAAACGCCCCATTTGCCTCATCTTAGTTGACCGGAAATCACGCTTCCATTAGGTGCATTTACTACCCAATAAGGAAGGGCCCATAGTATTCCCAGTATTATAGGGGTTCTTCTAAGGTCTTAGGAATCGCTACGGCAAATCAGCTATTGAATTCTACTATAATGGTGGCAAGGAAATCAACAACATTATCACAGCCTGGCTAGCTCTTAAGGGCATAGATTTTTTAACCTCTTCCCCTTACATTTATAAGCAAAATGGGTTAGCAGAACGCTCTATACGGGTCATTATTGACTGACTTAGAGCTACTATACTTTAGTCTCGATTACCTTCTTACCTTTAGTCTACAGTGATTCTTAGTATTACTACCTTGGTAAATCTAATAGCAGTCACAAACCATTCCTCATCACCTTTTAAGGAATTAAAGAAGGATTTTCCGGAAATTACGCACTACCACCTACCCGACCTTATTAGCTTCAGGGCTATTAGTGCGGCTATAGAGGTGCTAATCCCTCTAGAAAAACGGGTCATCAGCCATAAGCTGGCCCCCCGGACCGAGTCAGGTAGGTTATTAGCTACGCTAGGTAACGGCACCTACCTCGTCTATATCCCACATCGCCGGGTCGTCACTAAGACCTCTTTCATTACCTTTACCTACCAAAATAAAGGTATAGGCCCTATTTCAAGTGGCCTAGAGGGCACCTTTGATTTCCAACCGCCTTCTGATTTAGAGGGGGTAAATATCGACCAAATTGCTCTGGAAGAGCCTACTTAGAAGTCGCCTCGCCTAAATATGCCTATTTCGTCTAAGACCGACGATATGGGCCTAGTCGAAGGCACAGGCCTACCACAGGCCACAGATCCAACACAGCCCACGGGCCCACCACAACCAATAGGCCTAATACAGCATACAGATCCACCACAATCAGCGGGCCTACCACAACCAGTGGGCCTACCACCAATTGGCCCGCCACAGCACTCTGCAACATTTCCCAGCAATTCGCCGTCTTTCGATTCCAAATCGCTTCAGCCTAACTCAGCTTTTCAGCTTAGGCAAGACGGTCCGCTTTCACCAGCTAAGGAAAATGCGCCTTTTTCCCATACAAAAAGGCTGCAAATGCTAGGAAATGCAGAAAGCTCTCGTCACTAGGAATCTCAATCTCAGAGATTTTCCGAATCCGTCACAAAAGTGGGCATGACCCACACAAGTGAAAATTCTAACTTGCCCCACATAACAAATTTTCAATAGTCCGAATCTTAAAGCCCCACACACACTGATTTTCTGCGACTTTCCGACACAACAGATTCTGCCTTTTCGCCCGGCTTCCTAGTAAATACAGCATTTCGCTATAGTAAAACGCTGCCTACACTAGAATATCTGAAATTCGAGAGTCTAGATATCGCCTCAAATGAGAGACCGTAGGAGAAAATGTTTCGAGTATCAGAAAAGGTGCCTATTCAGCCATACCAGGTTAGGGCTACTAGGGGTAGAATTCGAGGAAGAATACCACGGATACAAGACGTGCAAGGTATCCTAGGTTATGGATACTATAGGTCACTTTTGGACCTATAGGCTGACTAACAGTCTGACCCACAGACTGACCAATGGGGTGCTTTCCCACCCACCCAGCCGAAAAACGACTAGATTTTCGGATACCCAAGCAGCCCCCCAGAGGCTTCCATATAGGATTTCCCCCCTTCCTATGCCTTTTACCAATAAATGCACGATATCTGCTGCAAGGTAAAGGCTGCAAAACGGGCCCTAGAAGGTATGCCTAATAGCTGGAAGGAAGTCTTACACAACCCACAAAAAGATAGCTGGGTAAAAGCCTTATTTTCGGAATTCAAGCAATTAATCGATTTAAATGTCTTCTAATTTATTCCTAAGACTAATGTTCCTACTAGTAGGAAAATATTGCGTAACCGGCCTGTTTTTCGCGTTAAGAAAGATGCGAATAATAACCCGGTTAAATATAAGGCACGATTAGTTGTTAAAGGCTTTATGCAGGTATCTGGGCAAGACTTTACGGAGACCTATGCCTCTACTTCAATCCCACCAACATATAGGATTATCCTTGCTCTTACTACTGCAAACAACTGGGAAATAGAGCAGATCGATTTTATTAGTGCCTTTCTAAATAGTGAACTACTGGAGACGATTTATATGGAGATTCCAGCTGGTTTTCTAGAATTTATAGAAAGCCTACTCTCACCTAACCCAGCCTTATGGTCTGACCAGCAGCGTCGTCGACTTCTAGCCTTGCTTACTAAGGTTGGATATAACCCCTCTGCATCATAGGTTATACTATTGAAGAAAGCCTTGTATGGGCTAAAACAAGGACCTCGCGAGTGGCAGTTACGGTTAAAAGACCTTCTAGTGCAAGAGGGTTTTAAGCCGTTACTTTCTAATGCTGCCGTCTTCTATAATAAAGGAACGCATACCTTTATTATGACCTATATAGATGACTGCTTAATTATTGGTCCGGATCTTAGCTATATTGACCAGCTTAAGACTAAGTTCCATAAGGTTTACGCTATAGAAGACCGAGGACCTGCCTCCTTCTTTCTTGGAGTGCAAATTATTAGGGATAGAGAAAAGGGCCTATTATGGCTGCACCAATCGCAATTTATTGCGGAAGTCCTTGAGAAATTCAACCTTAAGGATGCACGACTGCATCTAATCCCACTACAGCCCGGTATACTTGCTGAGTCTGAGGCTGGTAATATGCCGCTGGATACTAGTAATCAACACTTATTCCAGCAGCTAGTAGGAATAACGATATGGTTAATAATGATATCAAGACCTGACCTTGCCTTTCCAACGCAATACCTATCACGATATATGCAACAGGCTTCCACTATACAGCTTAATGCTGCTAAGGGCACTTTTCGCTACTTAGCTGGTACGGCAAATACAGCCATTTGTTACCGAGCCGCTAAAGCTACCGTAGTATTAGCTGCATTTTCTAATAGCGATTTTGCTGGGTGCCGGCTGACTTCGAAGTCTACTAGTGGTTATCTTACTACCTTGAATAGTGGACCTATTAGCTGGAGGTCAAAACGGTCTTCGACTGTGGTTTTATCAACGCTTAAAGCCGAGTCTGATGTAATGCTTGAGGCGCTTCGCGAAGTGGAATGGATATCTAATTTATTTAAAGAAATCCAGGTCGATATTCAACGCCCGATACCACTATACTGCGATAACCAAGGGTCTATTTCTAATGCAAATGACCCAAATCAGTATGCCCGCACTAAGCATACTTTGCTTAAATTCCGGTATATACGTGAGAAGGCCCACGGTGGCCTGGTAAAAATATCTTATTTACCCACGACAGATATGCCTGCGGATAGACTCACCAAACCACTTCCAAGCCCGAAATTCCCCATATTTCGGCAGCTATTAGGGCTGCAATCCCTATAGCATCATCATCTTTTTTTTTTTCTGATTTTTTACAGGGTTTCTTTCTTTTATTCTAACGCTAGGATTAGCCATGTTGCTAATCCGAGGGGGTGTTGAAATCAGCGCCTTTTTAGCTGTATTTTGGTACTGGTCTCGCCACCATACGACGTTTCTGCGTTGAGATATCGCGGTGGCTATACCAGGCGCTATGGTGGGGCACAGCGCCCCACAACGCCGATTACAGTGGGCCACAGCGCCGGTCACGGCACCGGTACAGCGACCCACATCCGGCCACAGCGGCCGGTCACAGTGGGCCACAGGGCCCACAACAGGCGGCGCATTTCTACGGGATTACCAAATGGGCAAATCAGCACTTTCGGCCTTCTACATACAGTCACCCGCTACACCGCGCCTTTACGGCACACCGGTATAGGGCTTCCGGCCCGTACGGCACACCGATATAGGGCTTCCGGCCCGTACGGCAGGCTGTTATAGGGCATCCGGCACACCGCTACAAGCCACTGGGCTTGGTTGGGTAGGCATTGGGTAGGATATTGGGCACAGACTGGGCACGGTTGGGCAGACCGACTTTTCGTCGGTTTTTTCGCTATTTTTGCGGTTTTTCATTATTTTCAACCACTTCTTCAAGATGGTAGAAATATGCCCAAAATTCCCTCTTTCTAGCTAGAATAGTCACCAACAATTAGAATCAGATTTCCCTGACATCTTTGCTCTGGTCAACCTCTTATGCGCTTTAAATCTTTAACCAGCTCTTTATTTTATTCTGCAACGCCTTGTACGCCACTGTCGGTATCCAGTACATTTCCAACAGTGTTCTAAATCACCATTTTGCAACAATTATATTAAACCATTCTATATATTTAGAAAGGGCCCGTTCTAGCTTAGTATAATTGTGCCAGTCGTTTCTTAATAAATTATTAATATGATTAACCCATTCGTTAGGGCCTAGGCTGTCTAGGATTTATCTCTATTTAAAATAATTGTTCGGGTCTTCTAGCTATTGGTCTAGCTGCGAATAACTTCGCGTTAGTGCAGAAGATACTGCCCTTAACGCCGAGGCTGCCCTAGTATTAGTAGAAAGGCCTCCTTCTATTGGTATTTCTTCTAATATCAATCCTAACGATAGTACTAGAATAGGTCGATATAGTTAGAGCAAAACATCCTTAAGTTTATTAAGGATTATTGCTTAATTAGGATTAATAAGATCTTATACCTTCCTTGCCTAAGCCTCGCTCCGAATATAATTATACCAGATATCCCATTCGTATCGGGATATCAGAATGTATATAGGTTTATTATAATCAACCGTATCGGCACCTATCTTTGCTAGCTGTAATGTTCTGGGCACGAAAGGCTAATAATCTAACTAAACAGGTCAATCAATATAAGATAAACTGCAAGAAATGAACTACAAAGGATATCGCGATCTTCCGAATAGCTTCCTTTTTTATTATAGGAGGCCATACGAGTATAATAGTAATACGAGGTTTCAATAGATCTAGCAGGAATCTACTATTATACCTTAGTAGGTATCCAAGCAGAGCGGTAACCGTAGCATAATCTTAGATATCAAACGATATAGTGCTGTAGCACCTAACAAAAGGATGAGAATGATGAGGTTACTATATTATTTACACAATTACTACCATGTCAGGAAGCAGGGAGAGAAAGCGGTCTATTGTAAAGGGTTGACCTGACTTAGCTCAACAATACTCAGGTCACTAGCTATTTATAGTGGGCACGGGGGTAACCCTAAGGGGCTACTATTCCCTCGGTTACATATGCCACATTCGTAGCCGAACATTCCCGACACATACAAATCCACCGGTATCCCCGCCGACACGCGTCGTCATCAGGTGCGCTGACCAACTGACTAACTAACTGACCGACGATTCCGACACTATCTTACTAGTTTAGTAAGAAGTTCGCGCAGCCAGATGGCCTCTTTTGCCGCTTAGGTCTGGCCTATATATTTTACTTCTATTATCGAGAGTGCTATAGTTGATTAATATCGTGAGCTCTAGCTAATTACTCTACTGCTAATATTAAAGATGTACCTAGAGGTAGAGCACTTGGTTTTAATATTACCTCCCTAGTCTGCATCTATCTATTCTTATATATCGCCTAGGTTACCCTTATATTAGAGTATAAGATATAATATGCCTTTAAGATAGCGTAGAATTTGTTTAATAGCTATAGTATAGGTAGGCATTAGGTTTTATATAAATCGGCTATAGAGGGAGACGCTAAATGCAATATCTAGCCGAGTGCTAAATATTATATATATAAGGCATCCTATTGCTATTGCATACCAGCTTCTTAGTTTTAGGTCTAGTATATCTATATCGGTAGCGGGGATGAGTCTGACTTTTAGGTCGATTAGGTTTTTTACTATAGTGCATTTTAATATCCCTAGGTCTTATAGGATTTTTATAATATACGCTTATTATAATAGTGATAGCATATATTTACGGCGGTCCCGAGAAATTACAATGCCTAGGTAGTAGCTGTTGTCGGAATCGCTGTCGCAAGGTGCCCAATTGGGCACATTACGACGGATATGCCGCGCACACTATTACGTACGATATGGCCACTTTTACCCCTGTGCCCCTGAGCCCGGTAGGGCACGCGGGCAGCCCGGCCCGACCGCGCCGATGCACGTAACTACGGCACGCACAAAAAGGCCACATCGTATAATTACCCTCTTTTGCTTCCTTTCCCCTTTCTTAAATAGTCAGTTATAATCAAAGAAGTAATCATACCTTTAACCGGTAACCTCACGGTATATGATACCACGCGCGCGATCCTACGTACAATTGGGTATACCGAGTCTATATCAACACTAATCAGTAGTGGTAATATCACCACTTATAGGATTATATCCCGCAAAGACGGTGTATCACAGATCAGCAAGATTACTCTCGAAGAGACAATTTCTATTGCAAATCGTGCTAATTAGGAAGGCAGATAACCCATTCTATTGAACGGTTATACTACTAACTAATTAGAAGAACGATTTAGACCTCTTCCACCTTTATCTATCACAAAGGAAGAAAACACACTAACTATCACGATATTTGAAGATACCCTCTATTGCAATTCTAAAGGTTACTATTAAGCAAAGCCTTACTAGCTAGCTAGATAGCACAAGACTGTCTGCGACCTGTGACTTAATCTTAGTATAAATACTAGATTCGTCACTAAGTCCTAAGACTATACAAGTGCTATAAAGCGAGGCAAGTGTAAAGGCAAGGCAAATATAAGATAACCAGAATAACGCAGGAAAGGTGGGAGTTAAGAGGCATATAGTGCATTAACAGGTTCGATTGTGCTACCCTTCTACTATCTAGAAAGAAGGGGGAAAGCTATCCTATATATACACGAAGGAGAGGTGGGCCCAGGCATCCAGGATAGCCAGTAAGAAAGCTCCCCGTAATACTCACTATGCCACGTATATGATACGTCAGCAGCCCCACTATATCCAGCCTTTCCAACCACCCTAACCACCGCACTAGTAATTAGCCACCACGCTAGTGACTAACCACCACGCTAGTGACTAACCACCACACTAGTGGACTAGCCACCACACTAGTAGGCCGCCACCACGCTAGTAAGCCACCACGCTAATTTAGCAATGCCACACCTTTTTAACAAGGCCTACCTTAAGGCCTACCTTACTTGATATACAGTAAATAATCCACTGAAAATCCTTAAGGTAAAAGGCAAAGGCCTGGGTTGGTTAAGTCTAAGAGACGGTATAAGGGCCAGAAGGTTAGTAGACCATTAGGGCATTAGGCCAGCAGCCTAGTAAGCTATTATAGGATTTTAACACCCTCAGTATATAGGAGGTATATAACCCATTCCGTTAAATAGTTATCCTGCTAACTAACCCCTTCTTTCTTTCTTTTACCCCTATGGATAAAAGCCCTCTTGCACTCCTTGCAATATATCCCCCCCTTTTCAAAACCCTCCTCTTAACACTATAGCATGATCACGATTATCATCATTACAACCGGCACTGCCTAAAAGGCTACATCGATTTGCCCCCCTATTCGATAATAATTAGGCTACTGCAATAGAGCTAATTACCCCTAATGCCACCACTATGGCATTATATAACCGCCTGGTCTTCTTAATTTATACCTATAAGAAGGACTGCATAATTAACGATGACCTATAGGAACTATTCTATAAAGACTATAGTGAATGAGATGAATAGTGTTACAATTCTGAGGGTAAATATAAAGTGAAGCCGGATAAAGACAAGATAAATATAAATAACCAGAAACGCAGGAAAGGTGAAAAGAGTCAAGAGGCATATAGTGCATTAACAAGTTCGATTATGCTACCCTTCTACTATCTAGAAAGAAGGGGAAAAGCTATCCTAAATATATCTAAGAGAGAGGGTAGGCCTAGGCATCCAAGGTAGCCAGTACGAGAGCTCCTCGTAATACCCATTATACCACGATATATCCAGCCTTACCATATATTTTAAAATATGGGATACGTCATATTAAGCCTTACCAAATATTTTAAATAATGCCCGGTGTGCCACATAATATCCAGCCGTATTAAATAATTCAAATAATGCCCGGTGTGCCACATAATATCCAGCCGTATTAAATATTTTAAATAATGCCCGGTGTGCCACGTAATATCCAGCCGTATTAAATATTTTAAATAATACCCAGTGTGCCACGTAATATCCAGCCGTATTAAATATCTTTTAAATAAGGCCCGGTGTGCCCACATAATATCCGGGCGTATTAAATATTTTTAAATAAGGCCCGATGTGCCCACGTAATATCCAGCCGTATTAAATATTTTTAAATATTTTTAAATAAGGCCTGGTGTGCCCACGTAATATCCGGCCGTATTAAATATTTTAAATAAAGCCCGGTACGTCATATACCGCCTTACCATATATTTTAAAAATAAGGCCCGATACATCATATCAAGCCTTACCAAAAATAAGGCCCGATAAAGGCCTACCTTATTTGGTATACAGTACTAATCCACTGAAAATCCGGAAGGTAAACGGTAATAGCACAAGATTAGTAAGACCACCGTAAGTCCGGTGGGACAGTCGTGAGTCTAAGAGACGGTAGAAGGGCCAGCAGTCTAATAGACTACCGTAGGATTTTAACACCCCCTCTGATTAGCTACTGTAGTAGCAAGCTAATCATATATAAAGGATAGGGAAAGAAAATGCATTAAAAAAGGACCAAAGAAAAATATATATATAAAAAACCTTGGTAAGAATAATATAAGTTAGCAGGCCCTACGGTCTAATAACTCACGGAACTTAGTAAATTTAGGGCCCGGCAGTGGCTTAGTAAGACCGTCAGCAGGCATACTATTATTAGGTAAGTAGGTAATATTAACTAAGCCCAGCTGGGCTTGCTCCCTAATATACCGGAATTTTAATAGTGTATACTTAGTGCAAGCATGCTGATTAGGGTCATTAGAATTTAATATAGAGCCCTGGTTATCGCAGTATAGCGGTATAGGGCGTTCTATATTAATATCTAGCTCTTTACAGAGGTTAGATAGCCACTGTACCTCACAGATCGTCTCAAGTAAAGCATCTGATTCGGCTTCTAAAGTAGATAGTACTACCAAAAAGGCTCGCTTAGAACGCCAGCTAATAGGACCACTATTAATAGTAGTAAGAAAACCTCCAGTTGATTTAGAAGTCTCTTTACAGCCAGCAAAATCGCTATCTAAATAAGCGGTTATAATAGGCTGTTGCTTACTATTAGTAGTACGATAATAAATAGCTATATTCTCAGTGCCTTTAAGATAGCTAAAAGCGCCTTTCGCAGCATTTAGATGCACAGTAGTTGCCTTAGTTATAAACCGAGAGAAGTATTGGGTAGGAAATGCTAGGTCGGGCCTAGTCATCATTATAAGCTACATTATAGTGCCAATAAGGCTCTAATAAAGGCTTTAATCCGTAGGGTTAAGATCTTTTCCACTAGATTCATTTAGAACCCCTAGTTATAGTGGAATTAGCTGAGGTTTAATATCCTGTAAGCCAAATTTAGCTAGGACCTCTGCTATAAATTGGGCTTGATATAGCTATAATAAACCTTCCTTCCTGTTCTATATAATCTATACGCCTAGAAAGAAGGAAGCCAGACCGCGGTCTTCTATAGCATAAACCTTATGAAATTTCCTTTTTAACTGGTTAATATAAGTTATATTAGGACCAACTAATAGGCAGTCGTCAATATAAGTAACGATAAAGATGCTGGTTTGCTTATTATAAAAGACGGCAGCATTAGAAGCTAGAGGCAAAAAACCTTCACTAGAAATCAGATCTTTTAGCCGATATTGCCATTCGCGGGGTACTTATTTTAGCCCGTATAGGGCCTTCTTTAATAAAATAGCTTGCTTTATAGAAGGGTTAAAGCCAGCTTCTTTAAGCAAAGTTAGTAACCGTTGCCGCTATATATGAGACTAAAGCTTGCTATTAGTTAATAACAGGCTCTTTGTAAATTTAAGAAATCCATTTGAGATATCTATATAAATTGTTTTAGAAAGTTCGCTATTTAAGAAGGCGCCTATAAAGTCGATTTATTCTATTTCCCAATTATTACTAGCTGCTAAAGCCAGTATAACCCTCTAGGTGGGTGGGATAGAGGTAGAAGTATAGGTATACTAGAAGTCCTTTTCTTCGACTTGCATAAAACCCTTAACTATTAATCTAGCCTTATATTTTATAGGCTGATTATTGATATCCTTTTTAATCCGAAAAACAGGCCTATTGCGTATAATTTTCCTATCAATAGGAATACTAGACTTAGGAATAAATTGGAAGACTTTAGTATCTCAAAGCTACTCGAATTCCTTAAATAGTGCCTTTATCCAAAGGTCTTTTTCTTTTTCAGGGCATTATAGCACATCCTTCCAGCTATTAGGCGTACCATCAGGGGCCTTTTTAGCTAGCTTACGCTTAGCTGCATAGCAGGAATCCCATATCAGATGGTGTAAAGTATTACCTTCCTAAGGGAATAAGTCGGTAAGGCCAGTAGGGTTGGTAGGGCTCGTAGGATTAGTAGGGCCCGTAGGGCCAGCAGGGCTGGTAGGGCCAGTAAGGTCAGCAAGGTCGGTAGGGTTAAGGCTAGTAAAGATATCTATAAGATCATTCTTTGCAGTAGCCGGGGACTGAACTATAGGAGTGGTATTAATATTAATAATACCGGGGACGCTTTTAAGGTCATCCAGTATAACATTATTATTATTAATATTAGTAAGATTAGTAGGGTCAGGGATGCTTTCTAGGTCATCCAGCATAACATTATTATTAGTAATGTTAGTAGGGTCAGGGATGCTTTCTAGGTCATCCGGTAAAATAGCAGGTTCTTTACTGCTAGATACCCCCTCTGAACCTGTATTTTGCCCTCTGTGAAAGTCTCCTTCTAGGCCACTTGATATAGGGCCTATACCTTCATTTTGGTGGATGAAGGTAATAAAGGTTGTTTTAGTGACAACCTTCTTTTTTAGAAGGTAAACTAGGTATGTATTATTACCTAGAGTAGCAAGGAGCCTACCAGGCTCGGTTCGGGGCGCTAATTTGCGGCTTTTTACACGCTTTTCGTGTGGTATAAGCACATCAATAGCAGCTCCAATAGCCCTAAGGTTAATAAGATCAGGATAGTGCTTAGGGGTTATTTAGTCATAGTCTTTTAATAGCTCCAAATAAGGGCTGGAAGGTCTATTAGTAACTGCCGTAATATTTACCAGCATAACAACGCTAGTAATTACGGCGGACCAAAAGTTAGAAGGCAACCTTAACCAGGTCATAGTGGCACGTAATCTATCAGCTATAACCCTTATAGAACGTTCAGCTAGGCCGTTTTATTCGTGTATATAAGGACTGGAGGTATCAAACTTTATACCTTATAGGGCAAGCCAATTGTTAAGCATTTTATTAATTTCATTACCACCATCATAGTGGAACTCAACAGGGGTTTTACCATATCTGACCTGCAGGCTTTGTATAAAGCCCTATAATGCTGTAAATACCTGGTGCCTTCCCTATTAGGTAGTAAGTAAAGCCAACAGAATCGGGATTTTCTATCCACTAATATAAGAGCAATAGGTCGTTTGTTATATGGTGTGGGTAATATAGCAAAAGTATCACCTTCTATAATATCCAGGCATTTAGCTGGATTAGGTATCGCATCCTTAGAAGGTCTTCTAACCTTCTTAGCCTGAATACAGGCCAAATAGCGAAAATCAGCATCCTTAACCTTATCGAGATTAGGTAGACCAGGAGTATTAGCATAGGTTTTTTTAAGTAGCTGAATACCTATATGCCCTAGCCGTATATGCCAAATGCCGGCTAATTGTAATAACTTCTGATATTCTGTATTCGCTGTTATAGGGGCAGTAGGGTTAGTAACCTCTACAGGGTCTTCGCTTGTCGTAATAACGGGACCGGGGGTAATAGTAGTATCCGTAGGATCACTATAATCAGCAGGGTTAGTAGGGCTGGGGACCTCTACTACTATACTATTAGTATAGTGGCTGCAAGGTTGATGCAGCAGTGGTGTGTCTATTCCTTTCTGTGGAAGGAAAAAGCCGTATTTTTCGAAGTTAAAAATGCCGATGCATTTACGGCTTGCTGATTATAGCTGATTTTTAATTAATACCCCTTTAGCGGCATAGTGTTTTACACCGCTAATAATGTTAATATCCAGAGCAGGAATATATAGTGCGTTCTTAAGCTCTATAGTGCCCTATTTGGTAGGATTAATGCCTTATAACACAGTAAATCGTGCTATGCCCCAACCGGTAGGGGAGATAGGGCCACTACCAGTAGTAATTATAGGCTTATCACCCTTCTCAAAGTGGTGAAATGTGGTGAAATGTTTCTTATCATTAACAATATAATAAGTAGAGCCTGTATCGTAAAGAAGGGTATCCTTGGGGGTCCTGCCGCCTGATTTAGCACTATAGCTTATAGCTAAGGGCTGGGTATCAGGTGATATAGTGGAAGAAGAATAAGATATATTAGTATCCTGGGTATTATAATTGCCTATAATAAAGGACTCGACATCTTGTTGATTATTAGAGGTATTATTAGAGTCCTGTTCCTTCTTTTATTGCTGCTTCTTTTTAGTAAAATTATTCTTGCTATTATTATTAGTAGAAGCGGCGTTAGTAGACCCTTTATTTTTAGGGTCCTTGGAAGCCTTAGACTTATTATTTGCAGCTACTTTACTAGACCCCTTAGAACGCTGTTCTTCTAGTAAGTTAACTATAAAATACTGGAGGTTAAATTTGCTGCTATTAATAACGCCCTAGGCGCTATAAGCCCTAATCATAGAGCGTTGGCGTTTGGTCTAGCGGATAAATACCCCCTCTATAGCCTATAAATACTGGTTAATTTGGTCGAAGGAGTCGATTTTAGAACCTAAGATTTTAAGGCGAGAAATATAGCTATTAAATTCGCTATTAAAAGCCTCTAAGGTGCCTTTATAACCGGTAAATGTAAGGGTATAAAAGGTAGGGTATAAGTGTGCCCGCTGTACTTCTGGTGAGTGGCAATACTGGGCTACTAGTAAAAGGTAGGCTTCCTCTAGGTTATTACACCAGTCTATAGCCTCTACAGCCTTTTCACTACAGCTGTTCCTTAGCATTAGTAGTAGAAAGGCCTGTTCAGACTTATTAAAATGCCTAGCTATAGAAGGGTCGTTAATAAAGTTGGCTATTTTAAAGGCCCTAAGTTGTATTATAAGGGCCTGCTTCTACTGGTCGAAATTATAGGGACTTTTTAGCTTCTGTGACTCCTTAAAGCGTTTGGTAGTCTTAGCTAATTCTTTAATAGCTCTATCACTAATTTGGTTGGTAATGGTAGGTGCTAGGTTATTATAAATAGGCTGTTTACCCTTATATCTTATAGGGGTAGAAGGTTGGTCTTGGTCTATTTCCATAACATTATCCTTATTAGTATCCTTAGTGGTAGTTATCCTAGTGGAAGGTCCAGCTTTAGTAATATTAGTACGCTCCTTTTTAATAGCCTGAGTGGCCTAGGGGGTCTATGGGTTATTATTTTGCTTGGTAACTAGGCCTTATATAAGGCTAGTTAGGGTATTCATCTGAGACTTTATATCGTCCATATCTAACTGTAGTTGTATATTAGAATCAGCTTTAGAGCCAGAATCCGTAGGGACTTTATAAGTGGAAGGCCTTGACTGTGCCATTACAGTGGTTAAAAGTCGTTGAAAAATGGTGCCGATAGTTATAAAAGCAGAGGAATAACTAGCTTGCTGGCTGGTAAAATGGTTGAATATATAAAGGACTGGCCCTAGGGCTACTACGAATAGGCGTTGAATGAATATATTAAATAGACTAAGGAGGAAAGAGAGAGAACCCAAATAGGGGCCTCTGAGTAGTCTATTTATGCCTATATGTAGCATAGGCTAAGTCCTTAGCGAGCCCTTATGACCCTATGCTGATACTCTTTGGGCTATTCGCGGGCGCAGCCTAAGTCCTAGCTATATTATAGCGCAGGCGTAGCCCGAGCCTGTAATATACCCCCCTCTTCTGCCTTAAAGTCGGAAAAATCGTTTTTTATCATTAATCAGTCCTCCGCTAAAGACTAATTATATCGCTAATTACTACGCCACGATATCCTTAAATCCGTATATAGGCTAATTGCTAGAGATAGGAAGGATTCGTCTATAAGCGTAATAGATGTGGCTATATAATTAACGGAGTCATATAGTTATTAATTGGGAATAGTATGGTGGAAGTATATAAAAGTTCGTTATTACGCCGCCAGCTAGAGGTTGACTAATACAGCTAGGAACGTTATAAAAAAATTTTAGCTAGCTACCAGCTAGAAATCTCCCTATAGTCTTTATTGTTTTTTATTAGGGGCTCTTTTCCTTCTTCCTTTCTTCCTATTAAGGCTATTAATACGTATCGAAGGTCCCTATTATTATAAGTTTTATCCCGCGTTAAGCCTATATTGCGTGCTAATCGGTTGAAGTATTATTCCCGCCCTAATCGCATTAGTATTCCTTACCAAATTTTTTCTCTATTATAACCTACTGCTAACTCCTTTTGTAGTAAGACCTAGTATAGCCTATCGTAAAGCCTATTGGTAAGTCTTAAGTCCCTACCTATATCGCAAGCGTCTCGTGCTAACCCTATTTAGAACCCGAAAATATCTTTATCTGCTGCTAATAGTGCCCCTGCCAGAGAAGGAACAGGTCTTACTTATCCCTAAAAGCTATACTATACTATTAGCGAATATCTTCTAGAAGGGGACTCTTTAAATAAAGAGTATTAATATATAAAAGATAAAGAGTTCTTATGCAATAGGTGCACTAAGTATATATAAGCGACCGGAGAGCTACCTATTTATAAGCGTTATAGAAGAGTAAAAGGGTATAAAAGCTATACTAATTCCCACGCATTTTATATATAGCTTGATTAACGTCTCGTAGAGAACCCTATACTATGATATATTTTATGCAATTAGATTAAGGTAGTAAAGGAGGGGAGGGCTATTATAGAGCCTGCCTATCCTAAGATGGATATATAGAAAGCGTGTGCTACTATCCTAACCCTCGAGTTTTAGGCTTTAAATAATTAATAGCGTTATACTTTTACTGCCGAATAGGTAGCCCCTTATGCCCCGCATTTAGTATTTAGGCTAAAAGATGCCTCTAGTATAGTTTCTGCTATATCCGTAGTATTAACGCCCTCCTGGCGTTAGGCTAGGTCTATTATAGATCTCGCTTTTATATTAAATATTATAAGGGAAACGCAAATAGAAGCCTAGGAATATTATGCTAGGATAGAGTAGTATTAGGTTAGAGCTTAATGTCCCTAGCTGCCCCCGCCCCTATCTCAGCCCGCCCTCCTTATATATTATATAGAAAGGGAACCATTATACGACTAAGGCGGCTAGTACTATATAGAGGCTCTACTGCCACTAGCGTAAGGTTATCTAATATAACCCCTATAATAGTAGGTAGAACCTGCTCTATAGCCCCTTATGCTTTCGCCGTTTTTATTATAGCTACTGCTGTAGATACTGTATTATCTGGCTTTATTTCGTTAAGGGGTCTTATCGTCTCTTAGTGCGCCTTTACTATATTCGCCTTATAGTAGCCTATAGACTCTGTTATATTGTAGATATATGGGAAATTATCCCTATCTGATGTATAGCCTATATATATGCCCTGCCCCGTAAGGACCCTTATTACTATTAGCTTATGTACTACTATAGGAATAGGAGGAGGCTTAAGGAGATATAGAATAGCCTTAGGAGGGGGTATATTAGGGGTAAGCTTATATCGGCCCCGGTTTAGTTTATTATATTGTTTTTTTTTTGAAGTGTTTTTATTATTTTTTATATTTTATTTATAGTAGTAGGTGTTTGGCGTTATTTACTGGTCTAATAGACTTTATTTTAGGACCTGGCTGGGCCTATTATAAGTCCTAATATCCCCTTATTTAGCCTTAAATATTTCTTATGCAGTAGTATCCTTAAAGTTTTTTAGGGGTTCTTATATTAGTAAGTTATACCCTTTCTACTTTATAAGTATATTATATTTCCGTCTTTAGCCCTATATATTCTTTGCTGCGAGTATCTCCTTAACTTTATACTTTTTATATAGGTTTATAGAGTCTTAAGGGAGGATAAATAGGGGCCTAAATTATATATTAGTTATTACTTAATTAGATAATAGATTAGAAGTAGCTTATTCGATTAGGTTAATATAGAAAACTAAATAGATATTTTATAGGATATTAAGCTAAATCTTAAATAATAATAAGATAGTAACGATAGTATATTTAGTAGAGACCTAATTAAGCTTCTTATATAGGCGGTTTGTTTTAATATTCTAGAGGTTTAATTATACCTAGTTACTAACCTAAAAGTATTTAGCCAGGCATTATAAACGGTTAGTAGTATCCTATTATTGTTATTATATAAAGGCGATAGTAGCCTAGGCTAATTCCTATCCCTCTTTAAGGTTACTAAAAAAGAGAGCCGTATGCCCCTTTAGGGTAGTTAAGCTTAAGGTTACCTTTAGAGGCGGGGCGATAATTGGAATATTAAACCTATTAAGCAGCTAGTTTAGGCTAAACCTAGTAATAGATAATATCCGGTTATTTAATATAAGTTAATATACTGCGAGATGATATAGCTAATCGTACTAATTAAAGGAAATTATAATATAGAGGACCGCCTATATTTTTTGGTTTATTCGCTTTATGCTGCTATTAGTTTAGGGGTGGTATACTATTAAAAGAAGTTGCTTAGTCCCGGCTGATTTATATAGTATAGACTAAAATTGGCCTACCTAATCTAAACCTTAATCGCTAATAATCTCTTTAGGAAAACTATAAAAGCACTATTAGTATTATTGGAACTGCTTTACGCAGTCTTCTGCTTTTATTAAATATATAGCTTTTAGCTAGATATATTTCGATAGGCGGTCTATAATTACTATAAGGAATTGCAGGTTAGATATATTATAGATAGGAAGGTTGGTTATAAAGTCGACCGATATTTGCGACTAAAAATAGTCTGCAATTAGTAGTAGTTATAGTAAGCCTTAGTGTAATTAACGGCTCTTATACACCCTACGGCATTAGTAATTCCGAATATATTTTGCTACCTTAGATAATATATTGTTGAAGTGATAATTATCACAGGCCCGGGCTACGCCCGCGCCACAATGTGGCTAGGACTCGGGCTGCGCCTGCGACTAGCCTAAGGAGTATCGGCACGGGGTTATAAGGGCTCGCTAAGGACTCGGCCCGTACTATATACGGGCATAAATAGGCTACTCAGAGGCCCCTATTCGGGCCCTCTCTCTTTTCTCCTTAGTCTATTTAATATATTCATTCGATGCCTATTCGCAATAGCCCTAGGGCCAGTCCTTTATATTTAAATAGACTCTCTTAGCCTTACTGTTATAACCTCACATTATAGAGCCAATAATGCAGGCTATATAAGATATCGAGATAGGCATACCTGGAGAACCGAGTGGAGAGAATCTAAAGCTATAACGCCCCCGACGTAATACACATACCCAAGTAGAGCAGCTTATAACAAGGTTACAATAAATAGAGGCGCGAATGCATACTAACGCGCAGCACCTTATTGCTATTGCCGCCTCGCTATAGACCCTTCTTGCGAACCAGTTAAATAGCTTCTAAAATGCCACCTAACCGGGTCCGGTCGTATAATAGAATGCCCCCCTCCCTACTGCTTAGGATACCTAGCTAAAGCGCAAGCCGATCCCAATAGGGGACCCCTTTAACGGCAAAAAGGCTATATTTATAGCCTAGCGGACCTTTATACAATATAAGCTCGAGGTCGATAGGGATTTTATCGGAGATAAAAAGACCCAATAGATATTTATCTTCTAAAACCTATTGTCTACGGTCTAATTATAAGTTATAGCCTTCTTTAAGAATAGTACGGCTTATAATTATAATATAATAAAGTTCTTCGAATACCTCCAATATCTCTTTAAGGACCCGTACTAATAGGATCGCGCTATCACTAAGCTTAAGCACTCTTTACGCTAGGGCCCTAAAGAACCTTTTACCGCCTTCTTTATATAATTCGAGGAAAAACTTATACTTACTAGCGGTCTCGATTAGCCTAAGGAAGTTAAGCTAGAATATCTCCAATTAGCACTTAATACTTATATAGCTAATAAGATTATTAGCCTTAGGGTATCCTATTACGACTACTACTTAGTAGTAGACCGCTACCAATAAATTGCCATCGATATCGAGACCAGCCTAACTATTAACTACTAACCGGGCTTAGCCTATTCCCGATTAACCTATGCCTAGGATTCTAAGGGCGATATATAAATATCGAGCGTTAATAAGCTAGACTCAAAGGGTAATTAGTGTATACCTAAGGCGATATAAGTCTCTAAAAAATAATATAAGGATCGTAAAAAGAAAGGTCTTTATCTTCGGTATAATTCTCCTAAGTATTATACATTCATATATTACCTACTACTAGTAATCCGACCCGATATAACTAAAGTGGCCTCACTTAACTTATAAATTAGAGAGGTCGAAAGTAGCGATAAAGATTAAGAAAAAAAATAGCCTTTAAACTTAGTCTCATTAGAGGGCTTAAGACGCATGCGTAGACCCTAGCTTAATTATAAAAGGAATTAAAGGAGATCGCAAAACGAATAGATAAACACCCCTTTTTAGTACCGATCTTATATAAATCCTATACCTTTATTAATACCTTAATTAACTTAGAATATAACTACTATAGCGCTATAAGCAAAAAGATAATATAACGGTTAGGCCTTTAACCTATCCGCCTACTATAATATAGGGAAATCGGAATAGTAGTAGATATTTAGAGCTATTCAGGAGAACATAAGGTAATATATTCCTCTATTACTTATATCGTCCGTATAGCGATCGATATCGATAGATAGCCGTCTATAGTTATACTTTACGTTATCCTAGGCCTTACCCGCGATATTATCCTTAGGATGCCTTAGATAAAGCACTATAATATTATACTATAGGCGAAGTAATACTAATTAAAGATCGGATCGGTAGGTAGCCTTATCGTTAAAGAATCGATAAAAAGATAATAAAGTCTAACTATAGTAAATATCCTCGGCTTAGTCTTCTATAATATATTAAAATAAGTAAAACGCTCTAGGGACCGATCGACTTCCTTTATCGCGATAAGCTTATAGGAGATAATATATATCCTCTATATTATACTGCTGCCTTATTAAGACTCTGCCCTACGATCGCAAAAGCTATAGGTACTCCTAATAGAATTATAGGAATTCGCCGACCTTTTTAATAAAAAGAAGGCTTCTAATCTCCCTCCGCATTAGGGTATATTAGACTACTATATCTAACTTAAAAAGACTACAGACGGGAGCCAGCCAGACTTACCTTAGGGCCTATTATATAATATACTATAAGACTAATTACTTAAGGTATAAAGATAAGTAATTAACCTAATAGATAAAGGATAAATCTAAGCGAGCTCTTTATTAGCAGCGGCACTAGTCTTATTAGCCAGAAAGGGGAATAGCGGGTAGCGTTTTTATATCGACTACCGGGCCCTTAATAAAGTTATAATCTAAAACCGATACCCCCTCCCCTTAATTAAGGAGACCTTACGATCCCTATCCTAAGCGAAATAGTTTACTAAGGTTAATATACGCATAGCATTCCATAAGATATATATTGCAGAGGGCGATAAATACTTAATTGCATTCTGTATACGATTCGGACTATTTGAATAGCTTATTATACTATTTAGTCTAATTAGGGCCCTTATAACCTTTTAGAAATATATTAACGGGGCCTTAGGGAATATACTAAGAGACTTTATAATTACTTACCTCGATGATATTTTAATTTATATTAGGGGATTAAAGGTAGACTATATAGGGCGCATTAAGGAAATCTTTTGACGATTGCAAAAAGCCAGCTTAAATTTAGATCTAAATAAGTACAACTTCGCAGTAAAAGAGGTCTAGTACCTAAGATATATTATAACGGCCGGAAAGGAAATCCATTTAGACCCTAAAAAGATTAAAACTATTTAGAACTAGAAAGCACCTATAAAATTAAAAGGCGTTTATAGTTTCCTCGGTTTTATTAATTTCTACCGCAACTTTATCCTAGACTTCTCCCGCCTTATCGACCCTTTAGTTAGGTTAATAAAAAGGGGTCCAATTCTAATAATTAGACGAAGAAGAGGCGGTATTCTAAGTGCTTAAGTAGTATTTTTGTTAAAATTCTATAGTAGCCTACTAGGCTGCTGGCCTAATGCCCTACTGGCCTACTAACCTTCTGGCCCTTATACCGCTTTTTGGACTTATGGTAGTCTTACCTTAGGCCTTTGCCCTTTACCTTAAGTATTTTCAGTAGATTATTTACTGTATATCAAGTAAGGTAGGCCTTGTTAAAAAGGTGTGGCATTGCTAAATTAGCGTGGTGGCTTACTAGCGTGGTGGCGGCCTACTAGTGTGTTGGCTAGTCCACTAGTGTGGTGGTTAGTCACTAGCGTGGTGGTTAGTCACTAGCGTGGTAGCTAATTACTAGCGCGGTGGTTAGGGTGGTTAGAAAGGCTGGATATAGTGGGGCTGCTGACGTATCATATACGTGGCATAATGAGTATTACGAGGAGCTTTCTTACTGGCTACCTTGAATGCCTAGGCCCACCCCTCCTTCGTGTATATATAGGATAGCTTTCCCCCTTCTTTCTAGATAGTAGAAGGGCAGCACAATCGAGTCTGTTAATGCACTATATGCCTCTGAACTTCTTACCTTCCCTGCGTTTTCTGGTTATCTTATATTTGCCTTGCCTTTACACTTGCCCTGCTTTATAGCACTTGTATAGTCTTAGGACTTGGTGAAAAATCTAGTATTATACTAAGATTAGTTCACAGGTCGCAGACAGTCTTGTGCCATCTAGCTAGCTAGTAAGGTTTTGCTTTTATAGTGACCTTGAGAATTGCAATAATTTTATATTATCTCCGGTTTTCGCCTAATAGGACCCTAATAAGGAAATAGTCCTTAAGGCAGATAGTTCCGGTATAGCCTTTAATAGCTATCTATTGTAAATCGGGGAGGATAGTATATTCTACCCTATTATATACTATTCCACTCATTTATCGGACACAGAATGGAATTATACTATATATAATAAGGAACTCCTCGCTATTATCTTTTGCCTTAAGGTATAATTAGTAGAACTCTGCTTAATAGCCTCTCCCTTTACTATCTTTACCGACCATAAGAACCTAGAGTACTTTGCCTAACTATAAGAAATATCTAAGCGATAAGCCTAATAGGCTAAGATTCTAGCGCTTTTTAATTTCTATCTTCGGTATCGGCTAAAATTATAAGCCTAATGCCTTAATATACTTTCTCGATAGGAATAAAAGGCAGATAGGGTAAAGCTATAAATCGGCTAGATCCTAAAACCGCTATCTATTTTAGTATTCAATATAGATAAAATAGAAGGCAAGAAAATGCCGACCTTAGCCCTAAAGACCACCCTACCTTACGGCCTATATATCTTCGCCGACTCCTACCTCTAAGCTATCTAAGACTAAGCGATATCTAAAGATAATATATATCAGGCCTAATAGATAGTAATCGCGAATAGGGAACGATAATTTCCAGTAGAAGTAGCGATATAAGAATAAATTGCTAATTATACCCTAAACGCATATGGCATACTCCTTTACCGGGCATAGGTATAGCTCCTATCGTTTAAGCTCTTAACCACTATAGTAATCTAATGCTACTATAACTCGCCTATTATAGGCCACTTAGGGAAAAACACTACCTTCTAACTATTGCGATAGGATTATCACTTCGATAATATATCGTCTAAGGTAGTAAAATATATTTAGAATTGCCGATACCGTAGGGTGCATAAGAGCCGCTAATTGCGCGAAGGCTTACTGCAACCGCTACTAATTACAGACCGCTTTTAGTCGCAGATATCGGTCGACTTTATAACCGACTTTCCTACCTATAATACATCCGACCCGCGATTCCTTATAGTAATAATAGACCGCCTATCGAAATATATCCAGCTAAAAGCTATATACTTAATAAAAGCAGAAGATTATATAAAGCGGTTCCAATAGTACTAATAGCGCTTTTATAGTTTTCCTAAAGAGATTATTAGCGATTAGGGTTTGGATTAGGTAGGCTAATTTTAATCTATACTATATAAATCAACTAAGACTAAGCAACTTTTTTCTATAGCGTACTACCCCTAAACTAATAGCGGCATAGAGCGAATAAACCAAAAGGTATAGGCAGTCCTCTATATTATAATTTCCTTTAATTAGTACGATTAGCTAAACCATCTTACGGCATATTAACTTGCATTAAACAACCGGATATTATCTATTATTAGGTTTAGCCTAAACCGGCTGCTTAATAGGTTTAATATTCCGATTATCGCCCCGCCCCTAGAGGTAACCCTAAGCTTAATTACCCTAAAGGGGTATACGGCTTTCTTTCTTAGTAACTTTAAAGAGGGATAGGAATTAGCCTAAGCCGCTATCGCCTTCGCATAATAATAATAGTAAGATACTACTAACTATTTATAACGCCCAGCCAAATACTTCCAAATCGGCAACTAAGTATAGTTAAATCTCCGGAATATCAAAATAAACTGCCTATATAAGAAGCTCGATTAGGTCTCTACTAAATATACTATTATTACCGTCCTATTATTGCTTAATATCTAATTTGATATCCTATAAGGTATCTATCTGGTTTTCTATATTAACCTAATCGAATAAGCTGCTTTTAATCTACTACTTAATTAAATAATAACCGATATATAACTTAGGCCCCTATTTATCCTCCCCTAAGACTCTATAAACCTATACAAAGAATATAAAGTTAAGGAGATACTTACGGTAAAGAATATATAAAATCGAGGATGGAAATATAATATACTCGTAAAGTAGAAAGGGTATAACTTACTAATATAGGAACCCCTAGAAAACTTTAAGGATACTATTATATAGGACATATTCAAGGCTAAATAGGGGGATATTAGGATTTATAATAGGCCTAACTGGGTCTTAAAATAGGGTCTATTAGACCGGTAAACGATACTAAACGCCTACTACTACAAAAATAAAATAAAATAATAAAAATACTTTAAAAAAAAATATAATAAACTAAACCGGGGCCGATATAAGCTTAACCCTAATACGCCCCCTCTTAGGGCCACTCTCTATCTCCTTAAGCCCCCTCCTATTCCTATAGCAGCGCGTAGGCCGGTAGTAATAGGGGTCCTTACAGGGCAGGACATATATACGGGCTATATATTAAATAGGGATAGTTCCCTATATATCCACGATATAATGGAGTCTGTAGGCCACTATAAGGCGAATACAGTAGGGGCGCACTAGGAGACGATAAGTCCCCTTAATAAGATAAGGCCAGATAATATAGTATCTATAGCAGTAGCTGCGATAAAGACAGCGAGGGCGTAAGGGGCTATAAAGCAAGGTCTACTTACTGCTGCAGGGGTTGCATTAGATAACTTTATGCTAGTAGCAGTAGAGCCTCCGCGTAATATTAGCCGCCCTAATTGTATAATAGTTCCCCCTTTATATAATACGCAGGGAGGGCGGGCCAAGATAGGGGCAAGAGTAGTTAAAGATATTAAGCTCTAACCTAATACTGCTTTATCCTAATATAATATTCCCAGGCTTCTACTTACATCTCCCTTATAATATTCAGGACGGGAGCAAGATCCACAATAGACCTAGCCTAGCGCCAGAAGGGCATTAATACTGTAAATACAGCAGAAACCATACCGGAAGTATCTTTTAGCCCGAACGCTAAACGCAGGGCACTAAGGGCTACCTACTTGGCAGTAAAGGCGCAACGCTATTGATTATTTAAAGCCCGAAACTCAAAGGTTAGGATAGCAGTATATACTTTTTATATATCCGTCTTAGGATAAATAGGCTCTACAATAGCCCTCCCCTCCTTTACTACTTTAATCTGGCTATATAAGATGCATCGTAGTATAGGGTTCCCCGTAAGACGCTAATCAAGCTATACGCAAGATATATAAGAATTAGCACAGCTCTTATACCCCTTAGCTTTCCCGTAATACTTATATATAGGCAACTCTCCAGTCGACTATATATACTTAATGCATCTATTGCATAGAAACTCTTCGTCTTTTGCATACTAATACTCCTTATCCGAAGAGTCCCCCTCTAGAAGATAATCGCCGGCGGTATAGTATAGCTTCTAGGGACGAATAGGACTTAATCCCTCCCCAGTAAGGGCACTTTTAGTAGCAGGCGAAGATATATTCAGGCTTTAAATAGGGTTAGTATAAGACGCTCGCGATACAGATAGGGACTTAAGACTTACCAATAGGCTATATAACAGGCTAGACCGGGTCTCACTATAAAAGGAGTTAGCAGCCAGTTGCAATAAAGACAGAATTCGATAAAAAATACTAATATAAGCGGGACGGAAATAATGCTTTAACCGATTAGCATATAATATAGGCTTAATATAGGATAAAACTTACGATAATAGGGACCTTCGATATTTATTAATAGCCTTAATAGGAAGAAGGGAAGAAAAAAAAGAGCCCTAATAAGAAAAAACAAAGACTATAGGGAGATTTCTAGCCGATAGCTAGCGAAAAAATTTTTTATAATATTCCTAGCTGCATCGGTCAACCTCTAGCTAGTAGCGTAATAACGAACTTCCACACGCTTTTACCATACTATTCCCAATTAATGACTATACGACTCCTATTAATTATATAGCTACATCCGCTATATTTACAGACAAATCCTTCCTATACCTAGCAATTGGCCTATATACGGATTTAAGGATATCGCGGCGTAGTAATCGGCGATATAATTAGTCCCTAGCGGAGGATTAATTAATAATAGAAGGTGATTTTTCTAACTCTAAGGCAGAGAAAGGGGGTATATTACGGGCTCGGGCTATGCCCGCGCCATAATATAGCTAGGACTCAGGCTACGCCCGCGACTAGCCTAAGGAGTATCGGCATAGAGTCACGAGGGCTCGCTAAAGACTCGGCCCGTACTATATACAGGCATAAATAGGCTACTTAGAGGCCCCTATTCGGGCCCTCTCTCTTTCCTCCTTAGTCTATTTAATATATTCATTCGACGCCTATTCGCAGTAGCCCTAGGGCTAGTCCTTTACAATAATCTTATCGTAATAGTTAGAAGGTAGTGTTTTTCCCTAGGTGGCCTATAATAGGTAAGTTATAGTAATATTGGATTACTATAGTGGTTAAAGGCTTAAACGATAGGAGCTATACCTATACCTAGTAAAGGAGTATACTATATACATTTAGGGTATAGTTAGTAATTTGTTCTTATATTGCTACCCCTACTAGAAATCGTTATTCCCTATTTGCAATTGCTATTTATCGGGCCTAATATATACTATTTATAGATATTACTTAATCTTAGATAGTTTAGAGGTAGGAGTTTGCGAAAATATATAGGCTGTAAGGTAGGGTGGTCTTTAGGGCTAAGGTTAGTATCTTTTTGCCTTCTATTTTATTTATATTAAATGCTGAAATAGATAGCGGTTTTAAGATCTAGCCGATTTATAGCTTTGCCTTATCTGCCTTTTATTCCTATTAAGAAAGCGTATTAAGGTATTAGGCTTATACCTTAGGCCTATACTAAAGATAGAAGTTAAAGAGTACTAGAGTTTTAGCCTATTAGGCTTATCGCTTAGATATTTCTTATAGTCGGGCGAAATACTTTAGGTTTTTATAGTTAGTAAGGATAGTAAAGGGGGCGGCTATTAAGTAGAATTCTACTAATTATACCTTAAGGCAAGAGATAATAATAAGGAGTTCTTTATTATATATAGTATAGTTTTATTCTACGTCCGATAAATAAGTAGAATAGTATATAATAGGGTAGAGTATATTATCCTCCCCGATCTATAATAGATAGCTACTAAAGGCTATATTAGAACTATCTACCTTAAGGACCGTCTCTTTATTAGGGTCCTATTAGGCGAGAACTAGAGATAATATAAAATACTGCTTAAACGCTTAGAATACCGCCTTTTTTTTATTTAATTATTAGAATAGGACCCCTTTCTTTATTAACTTAACTAAAGGATTAATAAAGCAGGAGAATAGTTTTCGCGATTTCGCCCGCACCTCGGTACCGGCGCGAATACACCCCTAAAACAGTCAAAAAGTTGCTAGATCAATTCCTCACCTTATCTTACCCCATCTGCCGATAGCGCATCAGCACCGGGAGGAAGGCGCGGTCGAGGCGGCGGAAATCATAGATTTAGACAGAGGAAATAAGGGTAGACTCGAGTCGAGCCACTATAACCACTATATTACTATCGCCAACGACAATTACGGACGAATTAGCGGCAACGCCGTATAAACTAATATAGGAACCTAAGAAGAAACCGAATTGCTTAAATAGTATTACTAAAAGATCGCAGACTATGTCCCGGCAGCCACGCTGGGAAATATGTGGAATGCTGTTACTAGCCTGGTCGATAGTATTAAATATATCAACCGAATTAATCCTGCCTTAAACTCGAACTCGAACCTCATTACGACTAATAATCTGGAAAAAGTAGTAGAGAGCGCTATAAATAAAGCTTTTGCCTTAAAGACCCCCTCTAGAACGACCTAGGCTAGTATTACTGCTAAAGGAATACTAACGACTATACTACCCAGACCGACCACTTTACCTATACCGTCGAGAATCTACCGCGAAATAATAATTAAAGGAGATAGTATTCTTGAGAACCTATGATAGAGAACCCCTATCGAGATTGTAAAAGCGGTAAATATTACTACCGGAGGCATTAATGCCGTTGCAGCCCGCCGACTCTAGAGCAGAGATATAGTTATCACCTTTGCAGAAGCCGCATCCCGTTTTACCATAAAAACCACCTGGATCCCCCTCGTATTCGGCATAAGAGCCGTACCGAATATCCGACCCCTCGATACGGATGGTACAGCGCGGAGAGACACCCCAATAGAGATAAAGACTGCCCTAGCATTATCAGCAACAAAAGAGAGTACTGCCTTAACTGCTAGAGACCCCATCCGGCTTAATCTCGACTCTGCCCTATAGCGAACAGGCAATAGGATATCGCAAGACAGGCTTACAGCACCAGACTAATATAGTTCGCAAACACCGGCACCTTATTAATGCCTCCCCCCCCTATCCCGGAGAATAGGGGCCGCAGACGCCTCGCCAGCAACTCCCTAAGGGAGGTCTCCCTAAGAAAATAAATCGGCAGACCACGCAAAAAAAGCTTTATCGCCCCCGAAAAGACCAATAGCAGCAGCAATATCGCTATATTCTTCTAACCCGATTCATCTAAGCCTACCGCTACTAACGCACCGAGAGCCCTAACCCCTTAGCCCTAACACCAATAATAGAGGTACTATACTGGAATATACAAAAGAAATTACTGCTAGCATACCTCGCCTTTAACTACGAATCTAAACCGGATATTATCGCCCTCTAGGAATTCGTAGCCCTAAATAGACTCCCCCTATACTCCAGCCTCGGTAGATACCAAATAGCCGCCTACAGCAGATGCGCAGCGATCTATATCTATAAAAGATACACTCCCGGCTCCTAGGCAATAAACTTAGGCCTAGATTAGTACCGTATTATACTCTAAAATACCGATATCTACTCCTTTTACTCCTTAATCCCTTCCCTAAATTAATCTACCCCCCTCTAGGAATTCGCCTAAACCACCTCTCGCCCCTATAGCATCTTTACTAGTGACTTTAATATCTACCACCCTATATAGGACCGCTCTTATAGAACCTCCCCAGGCTATAATACCCTCTTCGAATTCGCATTAAAATAGAAGCTAACCCTTATAACACTATAGGGAGAGATAACTAGATAAGCCTTAGGCAAACGTGATAGCACTATCGACTACGCATAAAGCATAAGAGACCTTAACGTAGAGTTTATAAGGGCGGCAGATATCACTAGATCTAACTATATCCCTTAGGTAATCTAGGTAGAAATAGGACCAGACGAGTTTTATAAACTACTGCTAATATATATATATATATTACACTAGCTAAGCTATCTAGGGGAGGGGGGGATAAGCCCCCATTTAGCCTAATGCTAGTACCTCTATGCCTAATCTATATAGGAAACCCGAGTGCCGGGAGGAAAACCTATATACTATCTATAGTCGATAGTATCCCTTCGGAATAGAAGGGGATTTACTATGCATTGCAAGGAGGTGTCCTGTCGCGCGAGACTGGGTCTGGCGGCAGGGCTAGGAAAGTGTAGATAATAGGAACGCCTCGATAGGCGCGGTAGATTGCATTAGTAGTAATTAGTTATTGGTTATTAGGCATTAGTTAGGCTTTAGGGTAGGTATAAATCGGAACCGATATAGT
The DNA here is from genome assembly GCF_000687475.1 of Ustilaginoidea virens. Classification (NCBI taxonomy): domain Eukaryota; kingdom Fungi; phylum Ascomycota; class Sordariomycetes; order Hypocreales; family Clavicipitaceae; genus Ustilaginoidea; species Ustilaginoidea virens. Next base: position 6,522,913 of record NC_057317.1, on the reverse strand, counting down.
CAATATTATTAGGTAGGGGAGGCGGCGGTAATATTAGTATCGGGTGGGCGGCGGTATCGCGGTAAGTCGCGCATTTTATTGTTATTGACTTCATCTAATGTAGGTTAGGGCAGCTAGCGAATAGTCGAGTGATCTAGTGCGGGCATATAGCAGTATAAAGTCTCCCTTACCTGCCCTACCTTTTTATTTCCTCTCCTCTTCCCTTTTTATTCCTTATTGAAAATTACTAAGAATTTTCCTTTGCTTTTCCGCCTCAATTGCGCTATTGCAGTTTTTATGCATCTTTTGTTCTTTAAAATGCCTACCATGCTAGAGTTAGGTCCTAGCCTAGCTCGAAAATGGCTATATCGTCCCTGCGTATGCCGCGGTGCTGATATAGCTGCTTATTGCTGTGACTAATAAGGTAAAAGGTTCTCTTTAATCGTTATCTACCTTTTGCTAATAGTAGGTAGGGCTCGGGGGTGCCTATTTCGTTTATACTGTAAAGCGGAAGCTTTATTATATTCTAGTGCGTAATGCTATAAACCGCGAACCGGTAGAGAGTATACTTATATTGCAAAAGGCCTTCGCTTATAAGTAGAAAGTAAGTATAGCAGTTTGCCGGTATCCTTTAACTTTATAGCTGACTTTAGTAGGTAGATAAAGACGAGTATTATAAGGCCTAGTAGGCTATATGCCGGTCTATTATACTAATTACCTTTATTCCCCGGAAGGGCTAAGATGACTCTGCTATTATAATGCGAATAATAATGCCTATAATCCTAATCTCGCTTCTAGCTGATTTTATTAGTCTTATTAAGAGAGGGGTTTTAGCTTTAGAGCGCGCCTATAGTGGTAAGCCTTAGCCTCTTTTATCGGTCGAGGAACCTCTTCCTCCTGCCACTACTACTAGCGATAAGAGCCCTGCTAATTCCGTTATTATTATTAATAATAAGCCTGCTTTTAGTCCGGCTACTATAGTGGAACCGCCTTACAGCGAGGGGGTCTCGCTAACCTAGTTTAAAACTCCTATAATGCTATCTTCTAGTAAGTTGCAATAAGTAATTGCCTTTTTAAAGTTTATAAAGTCCTAAGTGGAGTCGCAGCTAGTAACTTCTATATCTAAAGCGCTTTTTATGCCGCCATCGAAGCCTCCCCTATCTGCTATTTAGTCTGCTACCTAATTAATACCGCTTAAGTAGGCTAAATTAGTAGTTCTATTACTATTTACCCCTTATCTTTAGGCTAATACCCCTACCTTTTTCCCCTTTAAAAGGAAAAAAGAGGGGTTAAAGGCAATAGAATCGCCTATAAAAGGGACTCTAGGTCTACCCACTAGGGTTAAATAAAAAATATATTCGACTATAATATCCCTTTCCCTAAGGAGGAAGGGGAAAAAAAAAAGGGAAAATAAAGGTAGCTCTTAATAATAGTTATAGTAATAAAGAGGGTGGTCTAAAGTAAATAGAGAGCTAGAAAGTTAAAGGTACTAAGAATACTAAGGGTCTAAAGCTATTAACTATATAGGTAGCTTATATAGAAAGGATATATTTTCCCTATCTAAAAAGTCAGTCGTATCTTTATCTATAATTGTCTATCTATATATATATATTCTAAGGTTAGGGTGCAATTATATCGGGTTTCTATCGGAACTAAAGTCTATATAGGCAGTAAGGGCAATAGCTAGGGTAAACTATTTAAGCCGGCGGGTATTAAGGACCTATTTAATAACCTATTTAGCCGAGTCTTTATTTTTAAGTACTTAAGTAATATTATACTTATCTAGTATAGGGCGATCTTAAATGCAAAAAGGAGGGTTTCTAAGATAGTTACTATACTTTAGGATTATATATTCGATATTTTCTATATTAGGTCCGCATTAATAGTACAGGTGATAGACTAATAGGACCTTTATTTTATATAGGAACTTATTAAGGCCTATTTTTTTTATTCTAAGTTAGGTAAAAAGGGAGGACTTATATTTATAGAGGTTTTTATAAAGGTCTAATATCTTCTTTATAAAGGTAAAATTAAGGGTATATTTAGCAGTAAGGCGGTTTCTTAATAAGTAGCATACTTAGGCGAGTCTCTATTTAGATTACTATCTCTTTATCTATTTAAAGGCTAGAGTATAGGTAGGGGATAATTTATTATCTTAAAGTAGAATCGAGTCTTTAAAGGCTATATAATTTAGTATTCTATTTTCAATTAATCGCCCTTATCTATAGGTAGGTCTTTATCGTAGTCGAGCCTAAATAATAGTATAGGCGTTAGAGATAAGGTTAGCTATACCGCTTTCTTAGGTTTTAGTAAGGAATCGTTATTAGGCCTAATTAAGGTAGAGGTCGAGTAGGGGGACTACTACTTTAGTTTTTATAATAGCGTTAGGTATTATTTAGTAGGCTCCTATGACTATATAGAGGCACTTCGACTATTTAGCGGCTAGGCTATATATAATGCCTTTTGCTACTTCTCCCGGCTTAGTAGGAGTATACTAGATTCTAGCTCTAAAGGCGATTATAGTTCTAATAACCTATATATATAGTAGTCGGGCTTTACAGAATTAGCATCCCTATATAGAGGCCGCTAGAGCGATAAAGGCAAGCTTCTGCCTTTCTAGCTTCTTTACTATTTAGGCCCTATAATTAGCCTAGCTGAGTTTATAGTTAATCTCTACTCTAAAGAATCGGGCGTATTATATAGGCTAGATAGTTATATTGCCGAGTCGTATTATTATAGTATCCGGTCGGTGCTATTTAGTAAAATATATTAGCTCGCTCTTTATTAGGTTAAATTTTAGTCTAGCCTCTGCCGACTATTTTTCGCAAATCTTCTATACTTTCAAGAGGGTTATAACTATATCCCGTATTGTTTTGCTATATGCGATTATATTAGTATCGTTTGCGAATCCTAGGGTTAGTAAGTTATCTACTACTTCGAGTCTATAGTATAGGGGTATAATATAGAAGAGGAAAAAGATTAAAAAGATCGGGGAGCCTTAGGGCATTCCTACTATAATTAGGAATCTTTAGGTAGGTTAGCCTTCGAAGAAGATTTTAGCTAAATACGATATAGTAAAGCCTTAGACTTAGGCTGCTATCTATCGGGGGGCGCTACTTTAGAGGAAGAGGTGCATAAGCCTAGTATAGTTAACGGTATCAAATGCCGCTAAAATATTTAATTATAGTAGTAATACTATTCCTTTATACTACTAGGTGGCCTTAACTGCTTCTACTAGGGTATATAGCGTTATATCTATTAATCTATTTGCTCTATTGCCTATTTATATATCTAGTAGTAATTTCTATTCTTCTGCGATTATTATTAGTTTTTTTGCTACTATAACTTTAAGGACTTTTCTAAGGAGGTTTAGGAGGGATATTAGGCACTAGGCTTCTACTCTTTAGTATTCTTTAGGTATTTTGCCGGGTTTTCTTAATACTATAACTTTAGCTTCTTAGAATTATATTAGGTAGTAACTAATTCTATATATAGTATGAAGGAGTATTATTAGGGCTCTAAGAACCGGTTCTCCGCAGGCTTTAAGGAATCCCGCTAGTATACTATTAGGGCCTAATGCTTTCTAGCTAGCTATATATTAGAAGGTATTATAGATATCTATTTTAGAGAATTCGTCTTTAGAGGCAAATATCGCATCGGTAAGGTAGGGGAATTATAGGTCTAGGATATTATTAAGGGTAGCTATTAATATTAGGAAGAATCTTTCTATTAATACTTCTGCTTTAGAGGAATATATTCTTACTTTTTATATTTAGGCTTTTTCGCCTTAAAGAAGTATAAGGATTTCTCTTAATTTTAAAGAGAGTCTGCTATATATCTAGGCCTATTTCTCTAGGGACTATAGGTTTGCGTTTTTCGTTATGGCTTTATTAATAGCTTCTCTCTATATCTAGTGCCTTTCCTATTGGATAACCTTAGTTTGGTTTATCTCCGCTCTTTATGCTATTAACTAGTTAAGGCTAGTATAGTCTTTTCTCTAGTTTCTTATAGCTTTACAGGCCGCTATTATAGCCGACTATACTTCCTAGGTCTACTATAGGGCCCTTCCTAGTGGTTTAGTTCCTCTCTTAGGCGTAGCGATATTAGCGATAGCCTATAGTTAGGTCGTAAGCTATTAGGCGAAAGCGTTAATCTCTATAGGGGATTAGGGTAGGTATAAAGCATATAGGATAGCTATCTTAACTTTAGCTTTAGCTTAAGTAAGGATTTTATAAAGTTTCTTCTATTAGTATATCGGCGGTAATTTGCGAAACTTATTTAATCCTATTTCTACTTAGATTACCTAAGGGATATAATCGGATCTAGTAATATCTACTGCCCCTATAAACTCTATATTAAGGTCTCTTATACTCTATATATAGTCGATAGTACTATTATATTTGCCTAGGGCTTATCTAGTTATCTCTCCCTATAGTATTATAAGGGTTAGCTTCTATTTTAATATAAGTTCGAGGAGGGTATTATAGCCTAGGGAGGTTCTATAAGAGCGGTCCTATATAGGGTAATAGATATTAAAGTTACTAGTAAAGATACTATAGGGGCGAGGGATAGTTTAAGCGAATTCCTAGAGGGGGGTAGATTAATTTAGGGAAGGGATTAAGGAGTAAATAGAATAAATATTGGTATTTTAGAGGATAATGCGGTACTAATCTAGGCCTAAGTCTATTGCCTAAGAGCCGGGAGTATATCTTTTATAGATATAAATCGCTATACGTCCGCCATAGGCGGCTACTTAATATCTACTAAGGCTAGAGTATAGGGGGAGTCTATCTAGGGCTATAAATTCCTAGAGGGCGATAATATCCGGTTCGGATTTATAGTTAAAGGCAAGGTATGCTAGCAGTAATTTCTTTTATATATTCCAGTATAGTACCTCTATTATTAGTATTAGGGCTAGAGGGTTAGGGCTTTTAGTGTATTAGTAATAGTAAGCTTAGATAAATTAAGTTAAAAGAATACAGTAATATTACTACTACTATTAGTCCTCTTAAGGGTAATAAAGCTTTCTTTATATAGTCTGCCGACTCGTTTTCTTAAGGAGTCCTCCCTTAGGGAGTTACTAGCAAAGTATTTATAGCCCTTATCCTCTAAAATAGGGGGGGGAGGCATCGATAAGGTGCTGGTATTTACGAACTATATTAGTCTAGTGCTATAAGCCTATCTTACGATATCCTATTGCCTATTCGCTATAAGATAGAATTAAGATTAAGCTAGATAGGGTCCCTAGCAGTTAAGGCAATACTCTCTTTTATTATTAATAATACTAAGGCAGTCTTTATCTCTATTAGGGTGTCTCTCTATGCTATACCGTCCGTATTAAGGGGTCTTTATATAGTAATTCGCGATATATCCGAATTTAAAGCATTAGTAGCACTATCTTAAGTAGATAGTTTTATCGTATAGTTCAGCCTTAAAGATTTCTATTTAGTAGATAACTCTAGTTTTATAGAATGGATTTACTGCTTCTATATTAATTACTCTAATAATTAGGGGGGCTTTTATTACTTCTTTATGGGGTTTCCTTATAGCGACTCTACTAATGCCGGGGCTATTAGCTTAGGCTAGGTTTAATTTAATATCTTTAATAGGGATATTCTTAAAGAATCAGGTAGGGAATCCTTTAATAATAATACTAAAGGTGCAGATATTTAGTGTGGCTCCTATACCGAATATAAGGGGGATCTAGGTAGTTTCTATAGTAAAACGGGATACAGCTTCTATAAAGGTAATAACTATATTTCCGCTATAGAGTCGGCGGGCTATAATAGCGTTAATGCCTCTAGTGGTGGTATTTACCGCTTTTATAATCTTAATAGGGGTTCTCTATCGTAGGTTCTTAGTAATACTATTTCCTTTAATTATTATTTCGCAATAGATTCTTAGCGGTATAGGTAAAGTAATCGGTCTAGGTAGTATAATTATTAGTATTCCTTTAGTAGCGATATTAGCCTAGGTCGTTCTAAAGGGGGTCTTTAAGGCAAAAGCTTTATTTATAGCACTCTCTACTACTTTTTCTAGATTATTAGTTATAATAAGGTTCGAGTTCGAGTTTAGGGTAGGATTAGTTTTATTAATATATTTAATACTATCGACTAGGCTGGTGATAGCATTCTATATATTTCCTAGCATAGCTGCCGGGATATAGTCTGCGATCTTTTGGTAATACTATTTAAGCAATTCGGTTTCTTCTTGGGTTCTTATATTAGTTTATGCGGTATTACTGCTGATTCGTTTCTAATTATCGTTAGCGATAGTGATATAGTGGTTATAGTGGCTCGACTCGAGTCTACCCCTGTTTCCTCCGTCTAAGTCTATGATTTCCGCCGCCTCGACCGCGTTTTCCTCCCGGTGCCGATACGCTATCGGCGGACGGGGTAAGATGAGGTAAGGAATTAATCTAGCAACTTTTTGACTGTTTTAGGGGTGTATTCGCGCTGGTACCGAGGTGCGGGCGAAATCGCGAAAACTTTTTAGCGAGCTATAATAGTTCCTTACTACTGCTAATATACCAATAGAAGAAACTTAATAAAACCCTCGCTTAAGCTGAAGCCGAAGTTAGGATAGCTATCCTATACGCTTCGCACCTACCCTAATCCCCTATAGAGATCGACGCTTTCGCCTAATAGCTTACAACCCAACTATAGGCTATCGCTAATATCGCTGCGCCTAAAAGAGGAACCAAACCGCTAGGAAGGGCCCTATAGTAGACCTAGGAAGTATAATCGGCTATAATAGCGGCCCGTAAGGCTATAAGAAACTAGAGAAAAGACCGTATTAACCTCAATTAGTTAATAGCATAAAGAGCGGAGACGAATTAAACTAAGGTTATCTAATAGGAAAGGCGCTAGATATAGAGAGAAGCCATCAATAAGGCTATAACGAAAAATGTAGACCTATAGTCCCTAGAGAAATAGGCCTGGATATACAGTAGACTCCCCTTAGAATTAAGAGAAATCCCTATACTTCTCCGAGGCGAAAGAGCCTAAATATAGGAAGTAAAAATATATTCCTCTAAAGCAAAAGTACTAGTAGAAAGATTCTTCCCGATATTAATAGCTACTTTTAATGATATCCTAGACCTACGATTCCCCTGCTTTATTAATGCGATATTCGCCCCTAAAGACGAATTCTCTAAAGTAGATATCTATAATGCCCTCCGATATATAGCCAGCTAGAAAGCACTAGGCCCTAATAGTATACCGGCGGGATTCCTTAAAGCATACGGAGAACCGGTTCTAAGAGCCCTAATAATACTCCTCAACGCTATATATAGAACTAGTTACTACCTAATATAATTCTAAGAAGCTAAAGTTATAGTATTGAGAAAACCTAGTAAAATACCTAAAGAATACCAAAAAGTAAGAGCCTAGTGCCTAATATCCCTCCTAAACCTCCTCGGAAAAGTCCTTAAAGTTATAATAGTAAAGAGACTAATAATAATCGCGGAAGAATAGAAATTACTACCGGATATGCAAATAGGCAATAGAGCAAATAGATCAATAGATATAGCGCTATATACCCTAGTAGAAGCAGTTAAGGCCACCTGGCAGTATAAAGGAATAGCATCGCTATTACAATTAGATATCTTAGCGGCATTCGATACTATTAACCACATTAGGCTTATATACCTCCTCCTCTAAAGTAGCGCCCCCCGATAGATAGTAGTTTAGGTCTAAGGCTTTACTATATCGCGCTTAGCTAAAATCTTCTTTAAAAGCTAACCCACCTAAAGATTCCTAATTATAGCAAAAGTACCCTAAGGCTCCCCGATCTCCCTAATCCTTTTCCTCTTCTATATTATACCCCTATACTATAGACTCAAAATAGTAGATAATTCGCTAACCCTAGGATTCGCAGATAATACTAATATAATTGTATACAGCAAAATAACGCGGGATATAGTTGCAACCCTCTCGAAAGTATAGAAGATTTACGAAAAATAGTCGGCAGAGGCCAGACTGAAATTCAACTTAGTAAAAAGCGAGCTAATATACTTTACTAAATAGTACTAACTGGATACTATAATAATACGACTCGGCAATATGACTATCTAGCCTATATAATACGCCCGATTCCTTAGAGTAGAGATTAACTGCAAACTCAGCTAGGCTAACTATAGGGCCCGAATAGTAAAAAAGCTAGAAAGGCAGAAGCTTGTGTCAGAATGAAAAACATTTATTATTTATTTTATTTATTTATTTTATTATTTTTTGGATATTTATCGCCGACAATTCTTACGCATCGCTACATCATCAGATTGAAAAAGGTATTAAGTATTCAGTACTTATATTTATATGGCGACTGCTAGTAAAGTTGAGTACCCAGTACTTACACACATTCCCTCACGCGCAAATGTATGATGCATCACAAATTGATCACACTACTTTATCGTCGCAAATCTCGATGCACTACAAATGCACATTTCGCCACATATCTATGATATCACAGTATGGTCACGATATCTACGTCAGATTGATTTCACTAGGGATATTCTATGTTGGACTATTATGTATTTAAATCCCTAGATATTCCTACCCAAATAATGGGAAGAAAGTATAGATGGATGCATGTAAGCAAAGCATGCAGAATTAATGCACATCAGATTGTCCCTACGCCTTAGTCTCGTATCTTATCTGTGCCTTTACCTTACTGCGATTTTACCATTCCACTGCCTTTATCCTTCGCATACTGCATTATCTTAGCAGGCAAAACCCGTTTTGACAGTTATGAGCCCGGTTTGCACCCGGACCGTATAAACGCGTGATAAATAGCGTGCAAATCTGCATAATCGCGCAAATTCTGTCACCTTATTCCGACCTTCGCCGCGCAATAGGTATACCGACTGCTTACCTGCGCACCTTCTATTATATCGTCGCTATCTTGCCAAACGATTTTCTACGATTAAATATTCTTTCCGACGAAGAAATCAGCCTCGGGCAAAAGTTCTGCTAGGGCACCCGTGCCGCTATACAAATTGCTAGTGCAAGGCACAGCCCAAAAGAACGCAGCAGTGCCGACACATTTGCCTGCGCAAAACATTTCTTCTGACTTAGGAAGCCGGCAAGCGACTTTTGACTACTAAGGCCGGAAGACCATAAGTGTGGTATATTGTGACTGGATAATTGATCCCTTTTGCCTAGGACTATTTACCGGGACTATTTTACCCTTTGGATTTACTTAGATTTTTTATTCCGTTGGATTTTCTTTGACTAAGGCTAGGTTATTATTTTTTCTTATTATTATTCTTTCCTATCTATCTTACCTATCCTACCTATCCTACCTATCCTACCTATTCTACCTATCCTACCTATCCTGCCTTTCCTACCTATTCCACTATGGCTACCAATACCGACCTAGGGAACCCGGCAAACTTCTAGCTGCTAGGCAGTAAAGACTGGTTTAAATGGATCTCGATTATTAAGAAGTTCGCTGTCAACGAAAACATCTAGGCCTATATCAACCCTTCCGTGGAGGAACCTAATAGGCCTACCTTACAATAGCCCGTTGAGCCTACCGCTTCTACTATTAAGCCTCATACTTCCTCTATCCTTAACCTCAACGATTCTGATTTTACTAGGTTGCAGTATATAACGAATGTCTATAGGACTGCCCTACAGGATTATAAGGATAAGAAAAAAGCTCTCGTCAATATCCAACGCTAGATTATCGCAACTATAGGCAACTACTACGATACTATAAGCTAGGAAAATGATATTGCCGCACAGCTATACTTGTTAAAACTGTAAAGGACTGGCCCTAGGGCTACTGCGAATAGGCGTCGAATAAATATATTAAATAGACTAAGGAGGAAAGGAAGAGGACCCGAATAGGGGCCTCTGAGTAGTCTATTTATACCCGTATATAGTATGGGCCGAGTCCTTAGCGAGCCCTCATGACCCTATGCCGATACTCCTTAGGCTAATCGCGGGCACAGCCCGAGTCCTAGCTATATTATAGCGCGGGCGTAGCCCGAGCCCGTAATATACCCCCCTCCTCTACCTTAGAGTCGGAAAAATCGCCTTCCATCGTCAATTAGTACTCTACTAGGGACCAATCACATCGCCGATTACTACGCCGCGATATCCTTAAATTTGTATATAGGCTAATTGCCGGGTATAGGAAGGATTCGTCTGTAAGCGTAATAGATATAGCTATACAATTAACAGGAGTTATATAGTCGTCAATTAAGAATAGTATAGTAGAAGCGTATAGAAGTTCGTTATCGCGCCGCTAGCTAGAGGTTGACCGGTGCAGTTAGGAACGTTATAAAAAATTTTTTACCAGCTGCCGGCTGGAAATCTCCCTATAGTCTTTATTATTTTTCGCTAGGGGCTTTTTTCCTTTTTCCCTTCTTCCTATTAAGGCTATCACCAAGCATTAAAGGTCCCTATTATCGTAAGTTTTTATCCTGCGTTAAGCCCATATTGCATGCTAATCAGTTGAAGTATTATTTCCGCCCCTTTTGCGTTAGTATTCCTTACTGAATTCTATTTTTATTATAACCGGCTGCTAACTCCTTTCGTAGTAAGACCCGATCTAGCCTATATATAAAGCCTATTAGTAAGTCTTAAGTCCCTACCTATATCGTAAGTATCTCGTATTAACCCCGTTTAGAACCCGAATATATCCTCATCTGCCGCTAATAGTGCCCCTACTAAAGGGGAATCGGGTCCTACTTATCCCTAGAAGCTATGCCGCGCTACTAGTGACTATCTTCTAGAGGGGGACTCTTTAGATAAGGAGTATTAGTATGCAAAAGATAAAAAGTTCCTATACGATAGATATACTAAACGTATACAAGCGACCGGAGAGCTACTTATTTATAAGCATTATAAAAGAGTAAAGGGGTATAAAAGCTATACTAATTCCCACGCATCCTATATATAGCTTAATCAATATCTTGCGGGGAACCCTATATTATAACGCATCCTATGCAACTAGATTATGGCAGTAAAGGAGGGGAGGGCTGTTATAAAGCCTGCCTATCCCAAAATAGATACGCAGAAAGCGCGTGCCGCTATCCTAACCCCCGAGTTTTAGGCTTTAAATAATTAATAGCATTATACTTTCGCTACCAAATAGGTGGCCCCCTACGCCCTACATTTAGCATTTAGGCTATAAGATGCCTCCAGTATAGTTTCTACTATATCTATAGTATTAATACCCTCTTGGCGCTAAGCTGGGTCTATTATGGATCTTGCCCCCGTATTAAATATTATAAGGGAAATATAAGTGGAAGCCTAGGAATATTATACTAGGATAAAGCAGTATTAGGTTAGAGCTCAATATCCCCGGCTGCCCCCGCCCCTATCTCGTCCCGCCCTCCCTATATATTATATAGAGGGGGAACTATTATACGATTAGGGCGGCTAGTACTATACAGAGGCTCCGCCACCGCCGGCGTAAGGTTATCTATTGCAATCCCCGCAATAGTAGGCAAAACCCGCTCTATAGCCCCCTACGCCCTTGCCGTCTTCGTTATAGCTACCGCTATAGATGCCGTATTGCCCGGCCCTATCTCATTAAAAGGTCTTATCGTCTCTTAGTACGCCCCCGCTATATTCGCCTTATAGTGGCCCGCAGACTCTATTATATTATAGATATATAGGGAACTATCCCCGTCTAATATATAATCTATATGCGCGCTTTACCCTGCGAGGACCCCTATTGCTACCAGCCTACGCGCTATTATAGGGATAAGAGGAGGCTTAGAGAGATAGAGAGTAGCCTTAAAAGGGGGTATATTAGGGGTAAGCCTATATCGGCCCCGGTTTGGTTTATTATATTTTTTTTTTTAAAGTATTTTTATTGTTTTATATTTTGCTTGTAGTAGTAGGCATTCGGCGTTATTTATTAGTCTAATAGACCCTATTTTGGGACCCAGCTAGGCCTATTATAAGTCCTAATATCCCCCTATTTGGCCTCGAATATTTCTTATGCGGTAGTATCCTTAAAGTTTTCTAGGGGTTCCTATATTAGTAAGTTATACCCTTTCTACTTTATAAGTATATTACGTTTCTATCTTTAGCCTTATGCATTCTTCGTTATAAGTATCTCTTTAACTTTATACTCTTTATATGGGTTTATAGAATCTTAGGGGAGGATAAATAAAGGCCTAAATTATATATTAGTTATTACCTAACTAGATAATAGATCGAAAGCGGCTTATTCGACTAAATTAATATAGAAAACTAGATAGATGCCTTATAGGATATTAAGCTAGATATTAAGCGGTAATAGGACGGTAATAATAGTATATTTAGTAAAGACCTAATTAAGCTTTTTATATAGGCGGTTCGTTTTAATATTCTAGAGGTTTAACTATACCTAGTTACTAACCTAGAAGCGCTCGGCCGGGTATTATAAACGGTTAATAGTATCTTACTATTATTATTATGCAAAGGCAATAGCAGCCTAGGCTAATTCCTATCCCTTTTTAAAGTTACTAAAAAAGAGGGCCATATGCCCCTTTAGGGTAGTTAAGCTTAGAATTACCTCTAGAGGCGGGGCGATAATCGGAATATTAAACCTATTAAGCAGTTAGTTTAGGCTAAACCTAGTAATAGATAATATCTAGTTATTTAATATAAGTTAATATACCGTGAGATGGTATAGCTAATCGTATTAATTAAAGGAAACTATAATATAGAGGACCGCCTATACCTCTTAGTTTATTCGCTTTATACTACCATCGGTTTAGGGGTGGTATACTATTAATAGAAGTTGCTTAGTCCTAATTGATTTATATAGTATAGACTAAAATTAGCCTACCTAATCCGAACCTTAATCGCTAATAATCTCCTTAGGGAAGCTATAAAAGCGCTATTAGCACTATTAGAAGCGTTCTGTATAGTCTTCTACTTTCATTAAGTATATAGCCTTAAGCTAGATATACTTTAATAAGCGATCTATAATAACTATAAAGAATTATAGGTTAGAGGCATTATAAGTAGGAAGGTCGGTTATAAAGTCGACTAATATCTACAACTAAAAGCGGTCCGCAATTAGTAGCAGTTATAGTAACCCCTAGCGCAATTAGCGGCTCTTATGCACCCTGCGGCATTAGTAATTCCGAATATATCTCGCTACCTCAGACGATATATTATCGAAGTAATAATCCCATCACAATAATTAGAAGGTAGTATTTTTCCCTAGGTGGCCTATAATAGGCGAGTTATAGTAGCATTAGATTACCGTAGTAGTTAAAGGCTTAAACGATAGAAGCTATACCTATGCCTAGTAAAGGAGTATACTATATACATTTAGGGTATAATCAGCAATTTATTCTTATATTGCTACCTCTACTGGAAATTATTGTTCTTTATTCGCAATTGCTATCTATTAGGCCTAATATATACTATCTTTAGATATCGCTTAGTCTTAAATAGCTTAAAGGTAGGAGTTAGTAAAGATATATAGGCCGTAAGGTAGGGTGGTCTATAGGGCTAAGGTCGGTATCGTCTCGCCTTCTATTTTATCTATATTAAGTGCTAAAATAGATAGCGGTTTTAGGATCTAGCCGATTTATAGCTTTACCTTATCTGCCTTTTATTCCCGTTAAGAAAGCATATTAGGGCGTTAGGCTTATAACCTTAGCCTATACTAAAGATAGAAGTTGAAGAGCGCTAAAATCTCGGCCTATTAGGCTTATCGCTTAGATATTTCTTATAGTCAGGCAAAGTATTTTAGGTTCTTATAGTCAGTAAAGATAGTAAAGGGGGAGGCTACTAAATAGAATTCTATTAACTATACCTTAAGGCAAGAGATAATAGCGAGGAGTTCCTTATCGTATATAATATAGTTCTATTCTGCATCTAATAAATAAGCGGAATAGTATATAATAGGGTAGAGTATATTATCCTTCCTAATTTGCGATAGATAGCCGCTAAGGGCTATATTAGAACTATTTGCCTTAAGGACTATCTTCTCATTAGGGTCCTATTGGGCGAGAACTAGAGATAATATAAAATACTGCTTAAGCGCTTAAAATACCGCCTCTTCTTCGTCTAGCTATTAGAATAAGACCTTTTTCTTTATTAACTTAACTAAAGGGTCGATAAGGCAGGAGAAATCTAGGATAAAATTATAGTAAAAGTTAGTAAAACCGAAGAAACTATAAATGCTTTTTAATTTTATAGGTACTTTTTAGTTCTAAATGGCCTTAATCTTTTTAGGGTCTAAATGGATTTCCTTTCCGGCCGTTATAATATATCCTAGGTACTAGACCTCCTTTACTATAAAATCGCATTTATTAAGATCTAAATTTAAGCCGGCCTTTTATAGTTATCGAAGGACTTCTTTAATACGCCCTATATAATCCGCTTTTGATCCCCTAGTATAGATTAAAACGTTATCGAGGTAGGTAGTTATAAAATCTCCTAGCGTATTCCCTAAGGCCCTATTAATATATCTTTAAAAGGTCGTAAGGGCCCTAATTAGGCTAAATAGCATAATAAGCTATTTAAATAGTCCGAATCGTATGCAGAATGCAATTAAGTATTTATCGCCCTCTATAATATATATCTTATAGAACGCTATATATATATCAACCTTAATAAACTATTTCGCCTAGGATAGGGATTGTAAGGTCTCCTTAATTAAGGGGAGGGGGTATTAGTCTTAAATTATAATTTTATTAAGGGTCTAGTAGTCGACGCAAAAATGCTACCTACTATTCCCCTTTCTGGCTAATAGGACTAATACCGCTACTAATAAAGAGCTTACTTAAATCTATCTTTTATTTATTAGGTTAGTTACTTACCTCCGAACCTTAAGTAATTAGTCTCGTAGTATATTATATAATAGGCCTTAAGGTAGGTCTAGCTAGCTCCTATCTATAGTCTTTTTAAGCTAAATATAGTGGTCTAATATACCTTAATACAGAGGGAGACTAGAAGCCTTCTTTTTATTAAAAAGGTTAATAAATTCCTAAAATTCTATTAGGAGTATCTATAGCTCTTACGATCGTAGGGCAGAGTCTTAATAAGATAGTAGTATAACGCAGAAGATGTATATTATCTCCTATAAGCTTATTGTAATAAAAAAAGTCGATTGGTCCCTAGAGCGTTTTGCCCGCTTTAGTATACTATAGAAGACCGAGCTAAAGATATTTACTATAGTTAGACCCTATTGCCTTTTCGTTAATTCCTTAACGATAAGGCTACCTACCGATCCGATCTTTAATTAGTGCTGCTTCGCCTGCAGTATAATATTATAGTACTCTATTTAAGGCATCCTAAAGATAATATTATAGGTAAGGCCTGGGATAATATAAAGTATGATTATAAATGGCCATCTATCGATATCGATCGCTATACAGACGATATAGGTAATAGAGGAATATATTACCTTATATTCTCCTAAACGACTCTAAATATCTACTATTATTCCGATTTCCCTATATTATAGTAAGCAGATAGGTTAGAGGCCTAACCATTATACTATCTTTTCGCTTATAGCGCTATAGCAGTTATATCCCGAGTTAATTAAAGTATCAATAAAGGTATAGGATTTATATAAGATTAGTACTAAAAAGGGGTATCTATCTATTCGTTCTATAATCTCCTCTAATTCCTTCTATAATCGGGCTAGGGTCTATATATGCATTTAAAGCCCTCTAATGAGATTAGGTTTAAGGGCTATTTTTTTTTTTAATCTTTATTGCTATTTTCGACCTCTACGACTTATAAGTTAAGTGAGGCTACTTTAGCTTTATCGGGTCGGATTGCCGGCAGTAGGTAATATATAAACGTTTGATAATTAGGAGAGCTATACTAAAGATAAAGGCTTTTCTTTTTACGATCTTTATACTATTCTTTAGAGACCTATATCGCTTTAGGCGCGCGCTAATTACCCTTCGAGTCTAGCTTATTAATACCCGATATTTATATATCGCCCTTAGAATCCTAGGCGTATATCGGTTGGGAATAGGTCGAACCCGTATAGTAATTAATAGTTAAGCTAGTCTCAATATCGATGGCAATTTATTGGTAATAGTCTACCGCTAAATAATAGTTATAATAAGAGACCCTAAGGCTAATAATCTTATTAGCCATATAAGCGTTAAGCGCTAATCGGAGGTATTTAAGCTTAACTTCCTTAAGCTAACCGAGACCGCTAGTAAGTGTAAATTTTTCCTTAAATCGTATAAAAAAGGCAGTAAAAGGTTCCTTAGGGCTTTAGTATAAAGAGTGCTTAAGCTTAGTGATAGCGCGATCCTATCGGTATAGGTCCTTAAAGAGACGTTAGAGGTATTCAAAGAACTTTATTATATTGTAATCGCAAGCTATACTGTTTTTGAAGAAGGCCGTGACCTATAATTAGACTGTAGATAAAAGGTTCTAGAAGATAAACATCTATTAGGTCTTTTTATCCTTAATAAAGTTCTTATCGACCTTAAGTTTGTATTATATAAAGGTCTATTAGGCTGTAAATATAGCCTTTTTGCTATTAAAGGGGTCCCCCATTAGGATCGGCTTATATTTTAGCTAGGTATCTTAAGCCGTAGGGAGGGGGGTATTTTATTGTACGACCGGGGCTAGTTAGGGGGCGGCCTAAGAGCTATTTAATTGGTTCGCGAGGAGGGTCTGCAGCGAGGCGGCAACGGCAGTAAGGTATTACGCATTAGTCTGCATCTGCGCATCTATCTATTATAACCCTAATGCGAGCTGCTCTACTTGGGTATATATATTACATCGGGGGCGTCGTAATCTCGGGTTATCTATACCCGTTTCTCTAGGTGTACTTATCTCGATATCTTATATAGCCTGTATTATCGGCTCTATGATATGAGGTTATAATAGCAAGGCTGAGAGAGTCTATTTAAATGTAAAGGACTAGCCCTAGGGCTACTGCGAATAGGCGTTAAATAAATATATTAAATAGACTAAGGAGGAAAAGAAGAGGACCCGAATAGGGGCCTCTGAGTAGTCTATTTATGCCCGTATGTAGCATGGGCCGAGTCCTTAGCGAGCCCTCGTAACCCCGTGCCGATACTCCTTAGGCTAGTCGCGGGCGCAGCCCGAGTCCTAGCCACATTATGGCGCGGGCGTAGCCCGAGCCCGTAATAAAAACAACGCTTGCAGCCCACCACTTGGGACTATGAAAAAGATATCCGCCAGCGCTATACAGCTGTACTGCGAAGTCCTAATAGGACTAAGATATCCAGTTGGATTACTTCCTACAAGAAAGTCCTTGCAGAAGCTATTAATATCAACATACTAGATACACAAGGACTCCGACCAACCCAGGATTTTATCGATATTGTGGAATCTATTACACTAGCCTTTTCTAATTATTAGAAGAACAGAATTAAGGAAAAGCAACGCAATAATAAAGAAGGATGGGAGAAGAAGATACCCGACGGTCATTATATCAGTGATTTATTTAAGCAAGAGTTTGCTACACAACAAAGAGCATAAGGTGCCTTTGCCTCGTTCTAGGATATGGATACTACTATAGATGCAAATAAAAATCAACAAAATAATCAACAAAAAACAACTGACATTACCAAGCCAAAACAACCATGCGTTTGTGGCCTTTTTCATCGCTGGGAAGATTGTTATGTTTTAAACCAGCAAAAGGCGCCTAAGGATTGGAAGCCCAATACCACTATACTTAATAAAATCCAATCCAAGTTTTCATCTAATCAGCGCTTTAAGGATATAGTTATCAAAGCATTATAAGCGAAAGGAATCACGATTAATCCTATTGTGTTACAGCCTCCCTCTCCTTCTATATTACTTGGAATTGCGTTTGCTAGTAAGGATAGTAATACGTTACACAACCTTATGCAACCCGAACCGACTATATCGTTAACGACTATTACCAGCCCACAGGCAAGCCCACAGGCATCCCTATCTATTACCAGCCCACAGGCATCTCTTTCAACCACACTCTATCCACTTAAAGATTCCTGGATACTGGATAGTGGTTCCAATACTTACATCACCAATAATAAGGACCGGTTACTGGATTACGTTCCAAATATCGAGCCCGAAATAGCATTTGCAGGCGAATCTAATCCTTCTATACTAGGATATGGAAGAGTGCGATTAAATACTAATAAAGGCATCTTCGAGCTACTACACGTAGCATATATACCGACATTTCACACTAATGTGGCAAGCTTGGAGCGATTTATGCGTGCAAATTACCACTGGAACTCACAGACTGGCTGGATTACACACAATAAGGACCGTTTATTTTATACTAACCGGATATTTGGCCAGCAGGTTATTAAGTATAGCGAAGTCGCTATTGCTACTGCCACCACTACTACCACTGAGGATACTACGGTATCTTACCCCTCTGACGATACTACGGTATCTTGCCCTTCCATATCTAGTACCTCTAAGGATACTACGCCGCCTTTATCTATTATTAGTAGGGAAGACCCTACTATATTAGATAAAAATATGTCTCCGTCAATCAACAATTCTGCGGCTACACAATCCACACCATTTCATCCCACTTAACCTACTATAGCGCCCGCTATAGCAGTGGCTATCTCGAAGGATACCCATAATGCGTCTGCCTCGGAAGCTACGGCTACGATATGGCATAAGCGAGTAGGCCACCCTAATAAGGAAGCCTTGGAAAGGATAGTCCAGTCGACTACCGGCGCTAAAATTAAAGGATTACTTACTATTGATTATAAGCAGTGCTCACTATCTAAGGCCACTAGGATTATCAGCCGGCAGCCCCATTTACCTAGCCCAAGACCTTTCTGGCGGGTATATATTGACATATTTATACTGGACCAAGCTTATAATGGTGCTGTTGCAGTACTATTACTACGAGATAACGATACTAAATTTATCTTCTATTATCCTTTATATTCTAGGACCCAGTCGGAAATCCTAGGAAAGCTAGCAGACCTTGACAACTATTTACAGCGCTAGTGGAACCTTGCTATTTCTGTTGTTTATCGCGATAACGACCCTGCTTTCCAGCAATAATACCACAATTGGAAGACATCCTTAGGTATAGAAGATGAAGTCATAGCGCCTTATACCTTAGCCTAAAACGGCCCAGCTGAACGCTCGGGGGGTATTATAGGGACTAAAGCTAGGACCTTACGATTAGCTGCTAACCTACCTAAAGACCTATGGCCGGAGCTGTAGAAAGCTGCAACCTTCTTATATAATCGCACACCACAACAAGGCCTTCAGTGGATTATACCACATCAACGACTTCATTCCTAGCTAGCTAATAACGCTAGGGATACCCAATATACTGACCCTAGGCCTTCTATATTATTCCTCAAGGCTTACGGTTATAAGGCCTATCCATTGATAATAATTGCGTTAAGAGGCACTGATCGACGAGAATTAAAGCTAGCACCATACGCTGAGATAGGATATTTAGTAGGTTACGATTCTACTAATATCTATCGTATGTAGATTCCCGACCCTTATAAAGTACGACGAATTCGCGATATTACCTTTAATGAAAATAGTTACTATAGTGGTAAATCCACCGCTATACCACAACGATTTGAAATACAACTGCCACAATATATCGATAACGCATCTGAGTATAAGGATATAGACGAGCTTTA
Source organism: Ustilaginoidea virens (assembly GCF_000687475.1). NCBI lineage: Eukaryota > Fungi > Ascomycota > Sordariomycetes > Hypocreales > Clavicipitaceae > Ustilaginoidea > Ustilaginoidea virens. The sequence continues at coordinate 6,503,352 of NC_057317.1, read as the reverse complement.
TATATCTCACCCTTCTACTACTGTTATACCTGTTCCTTCTACCCCTACCTAGTATTCTATGCCTAGCCTAACCTTACCTTCGACTTCTATACCCACTAGTAAATAAGCTATTCCTAATAAACAACAACATCTTACAGTCTAGCTACCTACCCCAGCTTCTACACATCCTTCTGAAGTAAGTGCTGAGACTAGTCCTATACTACAAAGGTCAGCTAGGCTGGCTAGTAAGAATGCTTCTAGTACGGCTTTTATTAGCAGTTTTTTTCTAGGCACTAAAGAACGCCTATACCAATCATCCCTACCGCCTGAACCTAGGTTTTAGAAAGACCTAAAAGGTCACCATTTCGAACCAGAATTTAAAGAGGCCGCAAAAAGCGAATTCTACGATAACTGGAATAAAGGAACCTTCAAGCCTACCCAACTATCAGACCTTCCTAATAATTATAAGCCTATACCACTTACGTGGGTGTTTAAATACAAGTGTGATAAACACGGCTTTCTCACTAAATTTAAAGCCCGAATATATATTCGTGGTGATCTTCAACCTTACAGTGATAAAGAAACCTATGCCGCTATACTAGCTGCCAAATCCTTCCGAATCTTAGTAGCTATTATGACGAAGTTTGACCTTAACACTATACAAATGGATGCTGTATCGGCATTTACCAACAGCCTACAGGACGAAGTCGTCTATATCGAATATCCGGATAGATTTAAAAGACCTGGATGGGCACTATTATTATAGCGCGCCTTATATAGTCTTCGCAGGTCCCCTTACCTTTAGAAATAGGAGCTTTTATCAACCCTTATATCCCTCAACCTTACTCTTATCACAAAAGACCCTTGCATTATGATTACTACCACGGTAGTAGTCTTTTATTTTGTGGATGATATAGTAGTACTATTTCAACCAAAGAATCGGCTCAAAGCAGAATCCCTCGTCAATAAATTAAAAGCAGCCTATAAAATGAAGGACCTTGGTACTCTGAAATGGTTCCTAGGTATCCGAATTATACGGCATCGGCCTACTAAGACCTGGCTATTGCAAGACTCTTACATGGAAAAGCTTACGCATGACTTCTTAAAAGGAAGAAATATTACACATAAAGACTATCCAATCCCAGAACAGCCTCTTAATAAATATACTAGTATCGCTACGGCACACGAGATATACCAGTACCAAAAGCTTATAGGCTCTATAAATTACCCAACCACTATGACCCGACCTGATACAGCTGTGGCAGTCTCCCGCCTTTCAGAACATCTACACAACCCTTCCCTTTACTATTACCTACTAGCCATAGGGGTCACAATGTACCTCTATATCACACGTTACTTAGCTATTCAATATACTGCCATACAATAACAACTAAGTAATGATATCTAGTAGCAACCTTCTACTAGAGAGTTATTAATATCTTCTGATGCTGCTTTTGCCGATGATAAAGAGACCCGGAAATCTACCTAGGGCTCTTTCTTTAGCCTATTTGGCGGACCTATTGGTTGGGAAGCTACTAAACAACATACCGTTACCACATCTTCCACCGAAGCAGAGCTACTAGCACTATCGTCAACTGCTAAGACCACTATATCTGTAACCCGTCTCATGGAACAACTAGGACTTAAGCTTGATCATAAGGTCACTATTGAGTGCGATAACTTACAAGCTATACGCCTAGTAACAACAACAATGCCCCGTATTAATACTGCATTAAAGCATATTGATATCTATAACAGCTGGTTGCGACAGGCTTATCAGCAGGGTTTATTCGATCTTACTTATATTCCTACTAATAATATAGTAGCGGATGGGCTCACAAAGGCTTTTATAGGTCAACGATTTACTACCTTCCGTAACCAACTAGGCCTAGTAGATATTAAGGACCTAGTACGAAAAACAGAAGATAACGAGAGTGATACCGACTAGCTAGATAGAGCTATATTCTAGCCTATCTAGGGGGGTATGTCAGAATGAAAAACATTTATTATTTATTTTATTTATTTATTTTATTATTTTTTGGATATTTATCGCCGACAATTCTTACGCATCGCTACATCATCAGATTAAAAAAGGTATTAAGTATTCAGTACTTATATTTATATGGCGACTGCTAGTAAAGTTGAGTACCCAGTACTTACACACATTCCCTCACGCGCAAATGTATGATGCATCACAAATTGATCACACTACTTTATCGTCGCAAATCTCGATGCACTACAAATGCACATTTCGCCACATATCTATGATATCATAGTATGGTCACGATATCTACGTTAGATTGATTTCACTAGGGATATTCTATGTTGGACTATTATGTATTTAAATCCCTAGATATTCCTACCCAAATAATGGGAAGAAAGTATGGATGGATGCATGTAAGCAAAGCATGCAGAATTAATGCACATCAGATTGTCCCTACGCCTTAGTCTCGTATCTTATCTGTGCCTTTACCTTACTGCGATTTTACCATTCCACTGCCTTTATCCTTCGCATACTGCATTATCTTAGCAGGCAAAACCCGTTTTGACAGCTCGCCTTTATTGCTTTAGCGGCCTCTATATAAGGATACTAATTCCGCAAAGCCCGACTACTATACATATAGGTTATTAGAACTATAATCGCCTTTAGAGCTAGAATCTAATATATTCCTATTAAGCTAAAAGAAGTAGTAAGAGGCATCGCATATAGCCTAGCCGCTAAATAGTCGAAGTGCCTCTATATAGTTACAGGAGCCTACTAAGCAATACCTAATGCCATTATAGAAACTAAAGTAGTAATCCCCCTATTCGACCTCTATTTTAATCAGGCCTAATAACGATTCCTCACTAGAACCCGAGAAAGTAGTATAGCTAACCTTATCTCTAACGCTTATGCTATTATTTAGGCTCGACTACGATAAAGACTTACCCGCAGATAAAGGCAATCGACCGAGAATAGAATACTAAACTATATAGCCTTTAAAGACTTAATTCTACTTTAAGACGATAAATTATCCCCTGCTTATACTCTAGCCCTCGAATAAATAAAGAGATAGTAATTTAAGTAAAAACTCGCCTAAGTATACTACCCGCTAAAAAACCGCCCTACTGCCGAATATGCCCCCGATTTTACTTCTATAAAAAAGATCCTAAACTTCTATAAAAACCTCTGTAAATATAAGTCCTCCCTCTTTACCTAACTTAGAATAAAAAAAATAGGCCTTAACGAGTTCTTATATAAAATAAAGGTCCTATTAGTCTATTACCTATACTATCGATATGGACTCAATATAAAAAATATCGAATATATAATCCTAAAGTATAGTAATTATTTTAGAAACCCTCCCCTTTATATCTAAGATCGCCCCATACTAGATAAGCATAGTATTACCTAAGCACTTAAAAATAAAGATTCGGCTAAGTAGGTTATTAAATAGGTCTTTAATACCTACCGGCTCGAATAGTTTACCCTAGCTATCGCCTTTACCGCCTATATAGACTTTAGTTCCGATAGAAACCTAATATAATTACACTCTAACCTTAGAATGTATATATATAGATAGATAATTATAGATAAAGATACGATTAACCTCTTGGATAGGGAAAATATATTCTTTCTATATAAGCTACCTATATAGTTAACGGCTTTAGACCCTTAGTATTCTTAGCACCCCTAACTCTCTGGCTCTCTATTTACTCTAGATTACCCTCTTTATTACTATAATTATTATTAGGAGCTACCTTTACTTTCCCTTTTCCTTTCCTTTTTCCCCCTAGGAAAGGGGATATTATAATTAAATATGTCTTTCGTTTAACCCTAGCGGGTAGATTTAGAATCCCCTTTATAGGCGACTCTACTACTTTTAACCCCTCCCTCTTCCTTTTAAAGGGGGAGGGGGCAGGGATATCGGCCTAAAGATAAAGGGTAGATAGTAATAGAATTACTAACTTAGCCTACTTAAACGGCACCGATTAGGCAATAGATTGAGTAGTAAATAGGGGAGGCTTTAATAGCGGTATAGAAGGCGCTCTAGATATAAAAGCTATTAGCTGTAACTCCGCTTAGGACTTTATAAATTTTAAAAAGGCAACTGCTTATTATAACTTACTAGAAGATAGTATCGCAGGAGTCTTAGACTAGATTAGTAAGACCCCCTTACTGCGAGGCGGTTCTACTATAGTAGCCAAACCGGGAGCAGGCTCGTTATTAATAATAATAATAGAACTAGTAAGGCTCTTATCACTAGTAGTAATAGTAGGAGGAAAAGGTTCCTCGACCGATAAAAGAGGCTAGGGCTCGCCGCTATAGGCACGCTCTAAAGTTAAAACCCCTCTCTTAACGAAACCAATAAAATCAGCTAAAAGCGAGATTAAGATTATAGGCATTATTATTCGTATTATAATAGTAGAGTTGTTTTAGCCCTTCTAGGGAATAAAGGTAATTAGCGTAATAGATTAGCATGCAGCCTATTAGGCCTTATAATACTCATCTTCGTCCACCTACTAAGGTTAGCTATAAAGTTAAAAGATATTAGCAAACTACTATACTTACTTCCTACTCGCAAGCGAAAGCCTTTTACAATATAAGTATACTCTCTACCGGTTTGCAGTTCGTAGTATTACGCACTAGAATATAATAAGGCTTCCGCTTCGCAGCATAAGCGAAATAGGCACCCCTAAGCCCTACCTACTATTAGCAAAAGGTAGATAACGATTAAAGAGAACCTCTTACCTTATTAGTCACAGCAATAAGCAGCCATATCGGCACCGCGGCATACGCAGGGACAATATAGCCATTTTCGAGCTAGGCTAGGACCTAACTCTAGCATAGTAGGCATTTTAAAGAACAAAGGATATATAAAAACTATAATAGCGCAATCGAGGCGGAAAAGCGAAGGAAAATTCTTAGTAATTTTCAATAAGGAATAAAAAGGGAAGAAGAGAGGAAATAAAAAGGTGGGCAGGTAAAGGAGACTTTATACCGCTATATGCCTATATTAGATCACTCGACCGTCCGCTAGCTGCCCTAACCTACATCAGACGAAGTCAATAATAATAAAACGCGCGACTCACCGCGATACCGCCGCCTACCCGATACTAATGTTACTGCCGCCTCCCCTACCTAATAATATTAATTATATCGGTTCCGATTCACACCCACCCTAGAGCCTGACCAATGCCTAATAACTAATAACCAATTACCACTAATGCAACCCACCGCGCCTATCGAGGCGTTCCTACTATCCACACTTTCCTAGCCCTGCCGCCAGACCCAGTCTCGCGCGACAGGACACCTCCTCGTAATGCACAGTAAATCCCCTTCTATTCCGAAGGGATACCATCGACTATAGATAGTATATAGATTTTCCTCCCGGCACTCGGGTTTCCTATATAGATTAGGCATAGAGGTACTAGCACTAGGCTAAATAGGGGCTTATCCCCCCCTCCCCTAGATAGCTTAGCTAGTGTAATATATATATATAAAGCAGGAGAAGTCTAAAATAAAGTTATAGTAGAAGTTAGTAAAACTAAGGAAATTGTAAATGCCTTTTAATTTTAAAGGTGCTTTTTAGTTTTAGATAGCCTTAATCTTTTTAAGGTCTAGATAGATTTCCTTTTTAGCTATTATAATATATCCTAGGTATTAAACCTCTTTTACTGCGAAATTGCACTTATTAAGATCTAAATTTAAACTGGCCTTTTATAATTATCGAAGGACTTCCTTAATGCGCCCTAAATAGTCTGCCTTTAATCCCCTAATATAGATTAAAATATTATTAAGGTAGGCAGTTATAAAGTCTCCTAGTATATTCCTTAAGACCCTATTAATATATCTTTAAAAGGTTATAGGGGCCTTAATTAGGCTAAATAGCATAATAAGCTATTTAAATAGTCCGAATTATATATAAAATGCGGTTAAGTATTTATCGCCCTCTATAATATATATTTTATATGTTGAAATCAGCGCCTTTTTAGCTGTATTTTGGTACTGGTCTCGCCACCATACGACGTCTCTGCGTTGAGATATCGCGGTGGCTATACCAGGCGCTATGGTGGGGCATAGCGCCCCACAACGCCGATTACAGTGGGCCACAGCGCCGGTCACGGCACCGGCACAGCGCCCCACAGCCGGCCACAGCGGCCGGTCACAGCGGGCCACAGGGCCCACAACAGGCGGCGCATTTCTACGGGATTACCAAATGGGCAAACCTTGCTAATACCAGCACTTTCGGCCTTCTATATACAGTCACCCGCTACACCGGTCATTTACGGCAGACCGATATAGGGCTTCCGGCCCGTACGGCAGGCTGTTATAGGGCATCCGGCACACCGCTATAAGCCACTGGGCTTGGTTGGGTATGCACTGGGTAGGATATTGGGCACAGACTGGGCACGGTTGGGCAGACCGACTTTTCGTCGGGTTTTTCGCTATTTTTGCGGTTTTTCATTATTTTCAACCACTTTTTCAAGATAGTAGAAATATGCCCAAAATTCCCTCTTTCTAGCTAGAAAAGTCACCAATAATTAGAATCAGATTTCCCTGACATCTTTGCTTTGGTCAACCTCTTGTGCGCTTTAAATCTTTAACCAGCTCTTTGTTTTATTCTGCAACGCCTTGTACGCCACTGTCGGTATCCAGTATATTTCCAATAGTGTTCTGAATCACCATTTTGCAATAGGTTATGAGCCCGGTGTCTTAAGGCTTCTAGCTTAAGACTTTTTTACGCTAACTTAGGATTTTAATGCATTTGGCAGCTAACCTTCTAGGAATCTAACTAACGATATTACTAATCGGCAGTAAAGGACTGATCATCCTAGATTTAGGAACCCAGCTACCATACTAAGCTGCAACACATCCTTGCAATAGGATTTTCTAAGGTTATTCCTTAATGCAGCTTTCTTCTAGTTTTATCTAGATTTTTAGTCTTGATTTTCTTCGCATTTTTAAGACTTTCCGGCACCTTTTCTCTTCCTATAATGGCCAGTCAGAACGTTCCTGCTAATAACCCAGGCCATAATAACCCAGGCCACAATAACCTAGGCTACTAAGTCCCTAATACGGCAGAGGTAGAAGAATCTGATAATAACCAGGAAATTGCCTAGCTTAGGGAAGACCAATAGGAAATAAGAAAAGAATTCAACCATAAATTTAATCGAATTAACTCTAAAATCGATTTTTTGGCTAATAAGGTGGGCACCTTAGTAGACAGACTAATCAAGCCTGCTACTAGCCCACCATCCTAGGATATGATGGATGTGGATACCTTCTAAACCCCTGTGGGTAAAGGAAATAACCCACCATTACTACCTAAAGCCCAGCAACCCCTGCCGGTTCCATCCAGTATTAGCAGCCAAGTCAGCGCTATAGCTATCAAGGAACTAGCTAAAACAGCTAACAGATTCCAGGAATCCCAAAAGCTAAGGGGGGCATCTAACTTCGACTAATAGAAACAGGCCCTTATGATTCAACTTAGGGCACTTAATATCGCCAAATTTATCGAAGATCCTTCTATTGCTAGCAAATTTAACGATTCAAAGCAAGCACTTTTACTATTACTTATTAAGAATAGTTGCACAGAAGGACCAGCTACTGCTATTAACTGGTGCACTAACCTAGAGTCAGCCTTTACGTTTCTCACCAAATAGTATTCTCACTCATCAGACGTACAGCGGACCCACCTATACCCTGCCTTCCATCAACTAAATTTTACAGGCTACAAGAGTACCTTAGAATCTTTCAATGCCTCCTTTAATAGCTACCTATCTAGGCTGCAAATTTTAGGCTCCCACATATAACCTTTCGACTAAATCAGCCAGTATTTATATGCTATAGAAGGGGTCTTTTTTCAGTAGGCAGAACGGTACCGCATAATAATGAGAATCGCCTATACTCAGGGAAATACATTAAATATTAACCTGCAATTTTATATAGTTGATTTACTGGAAGAATAACGCATTAAAGGATCATCAGTAGTAAGGGCTACCACCCACCTCGCAAAGGTTAAGGGTGCCGCTACTAACACTAACAATAGTAGCAAGCCAGCTAGTAACAACACTAGCAAGGGTGGTAAAAATACTACCACTAACGCTAACAAAAAGAAACAGGGGTCTTCTACCCAATAAGGGTCTTTTTTAGCTATATAAAGTAAGCCGGAAAATAAGAAGAAGAAAGAAAAGAAAGATTTAGCTAATAAAGCAGATACCCCATAAAAGACCGACGCAAAGGAAAAGACTATTGATTCCTTCGTACTAGGGAATTATAACACTCTAAGTCTTACACCCAGTAAGACAGCCTATTCTTCCTTCTAAGACCGCGAATATGTGCAATTTCTAGCTACTAGCTATAGTGCACAATCCGGTGGGAAAACGCCAATAGATTCTTTGCTCTACGATACTGGTTCTACGGTATATATTATCAACGATAAAAAGCACTTCACCTACTTCCAACACTATACCGGAAATAGACTAGTCATCAGCATAGGTAGTGGCCCAATTAAGCCCAGTGGGTAGGGCACAGCGCGTTTTACCGTGCTACAGGCCACCAACCCACCTCAGTGGGGCACCTTAGAGCTAACTAATGCCCTCTTCATACCAGCTTTTAACATTAATATCTTTAGCGGCGTTAAACACTATCTGAATCGTGGCAGTATTCAGGGCCAAAGCCTAGTTAATAGCAATAACAAGTGCATTAGGCTTTTTAATTTTAAGAAGTATGGCTTCTTTTTACAATAAAAAGGGGTAGATTCGCCGTTTTTACACCATACCAGCCAACCGGCTTCATATAGTATCTCGGTCGAATTACCTGCCCTAGCCAACCTAGAAGAATACAAGGAATATCCCCTACCAAAGGATTTACCTACCCTACCAGCTGACTCAGACCATCCACTAGCTAATTCGCAAGCTACCCCACTAGCTAATCCTGGTTTTTTGGTGGTACCAAAAGAGGCTACTATTCCCAATATAGCCTAACTACTATAGAGGGCCCCGGTCGCCCTCAACCCAGCCCTAGTATTAGCAGCTAATATCGAGTATCAAAAGCTGCTATTACTAGCCGGACTTTAGCACATCCGGCTTGGGCACATCGGAATCCAACTTTTAAAGAAAACCTATACATCAACCATAGGGTTACCTAATCTTAGTAAGGTAAAGGATTCTGATTTTAACTGTATCGCCTGTAAAAGAGCAAAGTCAGTTCGGCGTTTTATATTAGGGGTTATACTAGACCCGATGCACTATTTGAATATTATAGAGGGTGATATTTTCCAAATTAATCCTCTTCTATATAATAAACGCCCTATTTGCCTCATCTTAGTTGACCGGAAATCACGCTTCCGTTGGGTATATTTACTACCTAATAAGGAGGGACCCACGGTATTCCCAGTATTATAGGGGTTCTTCCAAGGTCTTAGGAATCGCTATGGCAAATCAGCTATTAAATTCCACTATAATGGTGGCAAGGAAATCAACGACGTCATTACAGCCTGGCTAGCTCTTAAGGGCATAGATTTTTTAACCTCTTCCCCTTATATTTATGAGCAAAATGGGTTAGCAGAACGCTCTATACGGGTCATTATTAACCGATTTAGAGCTATTATGCTTTAGTCTCGGTTACCTTCTTACCTTTGGTCTATAGTGATTCTTAGTATTACTACCTTGGTAAATCTAATAGTAGTTATAAACCTCTCCTCGTCACCTTTTGAGGAATTAAAGAAGGACTTTCCGGAAATTACGCACTACTACCTACCCGACCTTACTAGCTTTAGGGCTATTGGTGCGGCTATAGAGGTGCTAATCCCTCTAGAAAAACGGGTCATCAGCTACAAGCTGGCCCCCCGGACCGAGTCAGGTAGGTTACTAACTACGCTAGGTAACGGCACCTACCTCGTCTACATCCCACATCGCCGGGTCGTCACCAAGACCTCTTTTATTACCTTTACCTACCAAAATGAAGGAATAGGCCCTATTTTAAGTGGCCTAGAGGGCAAATTCGACTTCCTACCGTCTTCCATTTTAGAGGGGGTAAACGCCGACCAAATCACCTTAGAAGAACCTATCTGGAAGTCGCCTCGCCTAAATATGCCTATTTCGTCTAAGACCGACGGTATAGGCCTAGTCGAAGGCATAGGCCCACCACAAATGGGCCTAATACAGCACACGGATCCACCACAACCAGTGGGCCTACCAATTGGCCCGCTACAGCACTCTGCAATATTTCTCAGCAATTCGCCACCTTTCGATTCCAAATCGCTTCAGCCTAACTCAGCTTTTCAGCTTAGGCAAGACGGTCCTTTTTCACCGGCTAAGGAATTTGCGCCTTTTTCCCATATAAAAAGGCTGCAAATGCTAGGAAATGCAGAAAGCTCTCATCACTAGGAATCTTAACCATAGAGATTTTCCGAATCCGTCACAAAAGTGGGCATACCCCGCACATATGAAAATTCTGACTCGCCCCACATAGCAAATTTTCAATAGTCCGAATCTCAAAGGCCCACACATACTGATTTTCTGCGACTTTCCGATATAATAGATTCTGCCTTTTCGCCCGGCTTCCTAGTAAATACAGCATTTCGCCATAGTAAAACGCTGCCTACACTAGAATATCTGAAATTCGAAAGTCTAGATATCGCCTCAAATGAGAGACTATAGGAGAAAATATTTCGAGTATCAGAAAAGGTGCCTATTCAGCCATACCAGGTTAGGGCTACTAGGGGTAGAATTCGAGGAAGAATACAGCCACAGATACAAGACGTACAAGGTATCCTAGGTTATAGATACTATAGGTCACTTTTAGACCTATAGGCTGACCAACAGCCTGACCTACAGACTAACCAATAGTCTGACCAATAGTCTGACCCACAGACTGACCAATAGGGTGCTTTCCCACCCACCCAGCCGAAAAACGACCAGATTTTCGGATACCTAGGCAGCCCCCCAGAGGCTCCCATACAGTATTTCCCCCCTTCCTATGCTTTTTACCAGCAAATATACGATATTTGCTATGCAGCAAAGATTAAGGCTGCAAAACGGGCCCCAGAAGGTGTGCCTAATAGCTGGAAGGAAGTCTTACACAGCCCACAAAAAGATAGCTGGGTTAAGGCCTTATTTTCGGAATTCGAGCAATTAATCGACTTAAATGTCTTCCAATTTATACCAAAGGCTAGTATTCCTACTAATAGGAAGATATTACGCAACCGGCCTGTTTTTCGTATAAAGAAAGATGCAAATAATAACCCGGTTAAATATAAGGCACGATTAATTGTCAAAGGCTTTATGCAGGTATCTAGGCAAGACTTTACGGAGACCTATGCCTCTACTTCGATCCCACCAATATAGAGGATTATCCTTGCTCTTGCTGCTGTAAATAACTAGGAAATAGAGCAGATCGACTTTATTGGTGCCTTTCTAAATAGTGAATTACTAGAGACGATTTATATAGAGATTCCAGCTGGTTTTCTAGAATTTGCAGAAAGCCTACTTTTACCTAACCTAGCCTTATGGTCTGACCAGCAGCGTTATCGACTTCTAGCCTTACTTACTAAGGTTAGATATAACCCCTCTGCATCACAGGTTATACTATTGAAGAAAGTCTTGTATGGGCTAAAACAAGGCCCTCGCGAATGGCAATTACAGTTAAAAGACCTTCTAATGCAAGAGGGTTTTAAGCCGTTACTTTCTAATGCTACCGTCTTCTATAATAAAGGAACGCATACCTTTATTATGACCTATGTAGATGACTGCTTAATTGTTGGTTCGGACCTTAGCTATATTGACCAGCTTAAGGCTAAATTCCATAAGGTTTATGCTATAGAAGACCGAGGACCTGCCTCCTTCTTTCTAAGAATGCAGATTATTAGGGATAGAGAAAAGGGCCTGTTATAGCTGCACCAATCGCAATTTATTGCGGAAGTCCTTAAGAAATTCAATCTTAAGGACGCACGACCGCATCTAATCCTACTATAGCCCGGTATACTTGCTGAGGCTAACGATACGCCGCTAGATGCTAGTAATTAATACTTATTCCAGCAGCTGGTAGGGACATCAATATGGTTGATGATGATGTCAAGACCTGACCTTGCCTTTCCAACGCAATACCTATTACGATATATGCAACAGGCTTCTACTATACAGCTTAATGCTGCTAAGGGCGCTTTTCGCTACTTAGCTGGTACGGCAAATATAGCCATTTATTACCGTTACCGAGCCGCTAAAGCTACCGTAGTATTAGCTGCATTTTCTGACAGCGATTTTGCTGGGTGCCGGCTGACTTCGAAGTCCACTAGTGGTTATCTTACTACCTTGAATGGTAGGCCTATTAGCTAGAGGTCAAAACGGTCTTCGACTATGGTTTTATCAACACTTAAAGCCGAGTCTGATGTAATGCTTGAGGCAATTCGCGAAGTAGAGTGGATATCTAATTTATTTAAAGAAATCCAAGTCGATATTCAACGCCCGATACCACTATACTGCGATAACCAAGGGTCTATTTCTAATGCAAATGACCCAAATCAGCATGCCCGCACTAAGCATACCTTGATAAAATTCCGGTATATACGTGAGAAGGCCTACGGTGGCCTGGTAAAAATATCTTATTTACCCACGATAGATATGCCTGCGGATAGACTTACCAAACCACTTCCAAGCCCGAAATTCCCTATATTTCGGCAGCTATTAGGGTTGCAATCCCTATGGCTCAACTTTTTTTCTTGTTTTTTACGGGACTTCTTTCTTTTATTCTAACGCTAGGATTAGCCATATTGCTAATCAGAGGGGGTGTTAAAATCAGCGCCTTTTTAGCTGTATTTTAGTACTGGTCTCGCCACCATACGACGTCTCTGCGTTGAGATATCGCGGTGGCTATACCAGGCGCTATGGTGGGGCATAGCGCCCCACAACGCCGATTACAGTGGGCCACAGCGCCGGTCACAGCACCGGCACAGCGCCCCACAGCCGGCCACAGCAGCCGGTCACAGCGGGCCACAGGGCCCACAACAGGCGGCGCATTTCTACGGGATTACCAAATGGGCAAACCTTGCTAATACCAGCACTTTCGGCCTTCTATATACAGTCACCCGCTACACCGGTCATTTACGGCAGACCGATATAGGGCTTCCGGCCCGTACGGCAGGCTGTTATAGGGCATCCGGCACACCGCTATAAGCCACTGGGCTTGGTTGGGTATGCACTGGGTAGGATATTGGGCACAGACTGGGCACGGTTGGGCAGACCGATTTTTCGTCGGGTTTTTTCGCTATTTTTGCGGTTTTTCATTATTTTCAACCACTTTTTCAAGATGGTAGAAATATGCCCAAAATTCCCTCTTTCTAGCTAGAATAGTCACCAACAATTAGAATCAGATTTCCCTGATATCTTTGCTCTGGTCAACCTCTTGTGCGCTTTAAATCTTTAACCAGCTCTTTGTTGTATTCTGCAACGCCTTGTACGCCACTGTCGGTATCCAGTACATTTCCAACAGTGTTCTGAATCACCATTTTGCAACATTATAGAACGCTATATATATATTAATTTTAGTAAATTATTTCGCCTAGGATAGGGATCGTAAGGTCTCTTTAATTAAGGGGAGGGGGTATTAGTTTTAGATTATAACCTTATTGAGGGCTTAGTAGTTAATATAAAAATACTACCTGCTATTCCCCTTTCTAGCTAATAGGATTAATGCTACTGCTAATAAGGAGCTTACTTAGATTTATCCTTTATCTATTAGGTTAATTACTTATCTTCGAACCTTAAGTAACTAGTCTTATAGTATATTATATAATAGGCCCTAAGGTAATTTTAGCTAGCTCCTATCTATAGTCTTTTTAAGCTAGATATAGTAATCTAATATATCTTAATATAGAGGGAGACTAGAAGCCTTTTTTTTATTAAAAAGGTCGGCAAATTTTTATAATTCTATTAAGAGTACCTATAGCTCTTACGATTATAAGGCAGAGTCTTAATAAGGTAGCAGTATAATATAGAAGATATATATTATCTCCTATAAACTTATTGCAATAAAAGAAATCGATTAATCCCTAGAGCGTTTCGCCTACTTTAATATATTATAGAAGATTAAGCTAAAGATATTTACTATAGTTAGACCTTATTATCTTCTTATTGATTCTTTAATAATAAAGCTACCTATCGATCCGATGTTTAATTAATACCGCTTTGCCTATAGTATAATATTATAGTACTCTATTTAAGGTATCCTAAGGATAATATTATAGGTAAGACCCGGGATAATATAAAATATAACTATAGATGGCTATCTATTAATATTAATCGCTATATAGATAATATAGGTAATAGAGGAATATATTACCTTATATTCTCCTAAATGGCTCTAAATATCTATTGCTATTATGATTTCCCTATATTATAGTAGGCGGATAGATTAGAGGCCTAGCTATTATATTGTCTTTTCGCTTATAGCGCTATAGTAGTTATATCCTAAGTTGATTAAGGTATTAATAAAGGTATAGGATTTATATAAGATTAGTACTAAAAAGGGGTATCTATTTATTCGTTTTATAATCTCTTTTAATTCCTTTTATAATTAGGCTAGGGTCTATATATATATCTTAAGCTCTCTAATAAGATTAAATTTAAAAGCTATTTTTTTTTTAATTTTTATTGCTATTTTCGACCTCTACAATTTATAAATTAAGCGAGGCTACTTTAGTTGCATTAGGTCAGATTACCGGCAGTAGGTAATATATAAATATTTAATACTTAGGAGAGTTATATTAAAGATAGAGACCTTTCTTTTTATAATCTTTATATTATTTTTTAGAGACTTATATCGCTTTAGATGTTGATATAAACTCGGGGTACCCAGTTATACGTAGGGTCGCGCGCGTGGTATCAAGTACCGTGAGGTCACCGGTCAAAGGTATGATTACTTCTTTGATTATGACTGACTAACTAAGAGGAAAGAAAGGAAGCAAAAGAGGGTAATTACACGATATGGCCTTTTGTGCGTGCCGTGGTCACGTGCATCGGCGCAGTCGGGCCGGGCTGCCCGCGTGCCCTACCGGGCTTAGGGGTAAAGGGGCAAAAGTGGCCACATCGTGCATAATGGGTGTGCGCGGTACATTCGTTGCAATATGCCCAATTGGTGCCCAATTGGGCACCTTGCGATAGCGATTCCGATACTGGCAGCTTTTCTTTTTATAGAAGCAAATATCGGAATCGCTAGGATATAAGGCGCACATATAGAAAGAAAAGTGCGGCGCGGTCTCGGCAGGTTGTGCCGCCGATAACGCTATCGCGCCGCGCGGCCGGCATCATACCGTACAGCTGGTATGTTGATGTTGCAAAATGGTGACTCAGAACACTGTTGGAAAGTATACTAAGTACCGACAGTGGCGTACAAGGCGTTGCAGAATAAAACAAGCTGGTTAAAGATTAAAAACGCACACACGGGGTTGACCAGAGCAAAGATGTCAGGGAAATCTGATTCTAATTGTTGGTGACTATTCTAGCTAGAAAGAGGGAATTTTGGGCATATTTCTACCATCTTGAAAAAGTGGTTGAAAATAATGAAAAACCGCAAAAATAGCGAAAAAACCCGACGAAAAGTCGGTCTGCCCAACCGTGCCCAGTCTGTGCCCAATATCCTACCCAGTGTATACCCAACCAAGCCCAGTGGCTTATAGCGGTGTGCCGGATGCCCTATAACAGCCTGCCGTACGGGCCGGAAGCCCTATATCGGTCTGCCGTAAATGACCGGTGTAGCGGGTGACTGTATGTAGAAGGCCGAAAGTGCTGGTATTAGCAAGGTTTGCCCATTTGGTAATCCCGTAGAAATGCGCCGCCTGTTGTGGGCCCTGTGGCCCGCTGTGACCGGCCGCTGTGGCCGGCTGTGGGGCGCTGTGCCGGTGCCGTGACCGGCGCTGTGGCCCACTGTAATCGGCGTTGTGGGGCGCTGTGCCCCATTATAGCGCCTGGTATAGCCACCGCGATATCTCAACGTAGAGACGTCGTACGGTAGCGAGACCAGTACCAAAATACAGCTAAAAAGGCGCTGATTTCAACACCCCCTCTGATTAGCAACATGGCTAATCCTAGCGTTAGAATAAAAGAAAGAAACCCTGTAAAAAATCAGAAAAAAAAGATGATGATGCTATAAGGATTGCAGCCCTAATAGCTGCCGAAATATGGGGAATTTCGGGCTTGGGAGTGGTTTAGTAAGTCCATCCGTAGGCATATCTGTTGTGGGTAAATAAGATATTTTTACCAGGCCACTGCAGGCCTTCTCACGTATATACCGGAATTTAAGCAAGGTATGCTTAGTGCGGGCATGCTGATTTGGGTTATTTGCGTTGGAAATAGACCCTTAGTTATCGCAGTATAGTAGTATCGGACGTTGAATATCGACCTAGATTTCTTTAAATAAATTAGATATCCACTCTACTTCGTGAAGCGCCTTAAGCATTATATCAGACTCGGCTTCAAGTGTTGATAAAACCATAGTCGAAGACCGTTTTAACCTCCAGCTAATAGGTCCACCATTTAAGGTAGTAAGATAACCACTAGTAGACTTCGAAGTCAGCCGGCACCCAGTAAAATCGCTATTAGAAAATGCAGCTAATACTATGGTAGCTTTAGCGGCTCGGTAACAAATAGCTGTATTTACCGTACCAGCTAAGTAGCGAAAAGCGCCCTTAGCAGCATTAAGCTGTATAGTGGAAGCCTATTGCATATATCGTGACAGGTATTGCGTTAGAAAGGCAAGGTCAGGTCTTGACATTATCATCAACCATATCGCTGTTCCTACTAGCTGCTGGAATAAGTATTGATTACTAGCATCCAGCGGCATATTACCAGCCTCAGACTCAGCAAGTATACCGGGCTATAGTAGGATTAGATGCGGTCGTGTATCCTTTAGGTT
This sequence comes from Ustilaginoidea virens, assembly GCF_000687475.1. NCBI lineage: Eukaryota > Fungi > Ascomycota > Sordariomycetes > Hypocreales > Clavicipitaceae > Ustilaginoidea > Ustilaginoidea virens. The sequence goes on along the minus strand of NC_057317.1, from coordinate 6,486,479 downwards.
GAATTTCTCAAGGACTTCCGCAATAAATTGCGATTAGTGCAGCCATAATAGGCCTTTTTCTCTATCCCTAATAATCTACACTCTAAGAAAGAAAGAGGCAGGTCCTCGGTCTTCTATAGTATAAACCTTATAGAACTTAGTCTTAAGCTGGTCAATATAGCTAAGATCCAGACCAACAATCAAGCAGTCATCTACATAAGTCACAATAAAGGTATGCGTTCCTTTATTATAGAAGACGGCAGCATCAGAAAGTAGCGGCGTAAAACCCTCTTGTACTAGAAGGTCTTTTAACCGTAACTGCCACTCGCGAGGGCCTTATTTTAGCCTATATAAGGCTTTCTTCAACAGTATAACCTATAATACAGAGGGGTTATATCCAACCTTAGTAAGCAAGGCTAGAAGTCGTTGACGCTGCAGGTTAGACTATAAGGCTGGATTAAGTAAGAGTAGGCTTTCTGCAAATTCTAGAAAACCAGCTGGAATCTCCATATAAATCGTTTCCAGTAGTTTACTATTTAGAAAGGCACTAATAAAGTCGATCTACTCTATTTCCCAGTTGTTTGCAGCAGTAAGAGTAAGGATAATCCTCTATGTTAGTGGGATCGAAGTCGAGGCATAGGTCTCCGTAAAGTCTTGCCCAGATATCTGTATAAAGCCTTTAACAACTAATCGTGCCTTATATTTAACCGGGTTATTATTTGCATCTTTCTTTATACGAAAAACAGGCCGGTTGCGCAATATCTTCCTACTAGTAGGAACACTAGCCTTTAGTATAAATTAGAAGACATTTAAGTCGATTAATTGCTCGAATTCCGAAAACAAGGCCTTAACCCAGCTATCCTTATATGGGTTATATAAGACTTCCTTCCAGCTATTAGGCACACCTTCTGGGGCCCATTTTGCAGCCTTAATCTTTGCTATACAGTAAATATTGTACATTTGCTAGTAAAAAGCATAGGAAGGGGGGAAATCCTATATGGGAGCCTCTAGGGGGCTGCCTAGGTATCTAAAAATCTGGTCGTTTTTCGGCTGGGTGGGTGGGAACCCGAAAATGCCATTATTTTCCGGCTGTGTGGGTGGGAAAAAGCCCTATTAGTCCACTTATAGGCCAGAAAGTGACCTATAGTATCCGTAATTTAGGATACCTTATATATCTCGTATCTGTGTATACGTTCTTCTTCTACCCCTAGTGGCCGTAATAGGCCTATTTTCTGGTACTCGAAATATTCTCTCCCATAATCTTTCATTTAATGCGATATCTAGACTCTCGAATTTTAGATATTCTAGTATAAGCAGCGTTTTACTATGGTGAAATGCTGCATTTACTAGGAAGCCGGGCGAAAAGGCAGAATCTATTGTGTCGGAAAGTCGCAGAAAATTAGTATGTATAGGCCTTTGAGATTCGGACCATTAAAAATTTGCTATATAGGGCGAGTCAGAATTTTCACATATGCGGGGTATGCCCACTTTTGTGACGGATTCGGAAAATCTCTATAGTTGAGATTCCTAGTGATGAGAGCTTTCTGCATTTCCTAGCATTTGCAGCCTTTTTGTATGGGAAAAGGCTATATTTTCCTTAGCCGGTGAAAAAGGACTATCTTACCCAAGCTGAAAAGCTGAGTTAGGCTGAAGCGATTTAGAATCGAAGGACGGCGAATTGCTAGGAAATGTTGCAGAGTGCTATAGCGGGCTAATTGGTAGGCCCACTAGTTGTAGTGGATCCGTGTGCTGTATTAGGCCCATTAGTTATAGTGGGCCCGTAGGCTGTGTGAGATCCAAGGCCTATAGTAGGCCTATGCCTTCGACTAGGCCCATACCGTCGGTCTTAGACGAAATAGGCATATTTAGGCGAGGCGACTTCCAAATAGGCTCTTCTAAAGCAATTTAGTCGTTATTTACCCCCTTTAAATTAAAAGGCGGTTAGAAATCAAAAGTGCCCTCTAGGCCACTTGAAATAGGGCCTATACCTTCATTTTAGTAGGTGAAAGTAATAAAAGAGGTCTTGGTGACGACCCGGCGATATAGGATGTAGACGAGGTAGGTGCCGTTACCTAGTGTAGCTAGTAACCTACCTGACTCGGTCCGGGGGGCCAGCTTATGGCTGATAACCCGTTTTTCTAGAGGGATTAGCACCTCTACAGCCGCACCAATAGCCCTAAAGCTAGTAAGGTCGGGTAGGTAGTAGTGCGTAATTTCCGGAAAATCCTTCTTTAATTCCTCAAAAGGTAACGAAGAACAGTTTGAGACTGCTATTAAATTTACCAAGGTAGTAATACTAAGAATTACTGCAGACCAAAGGTAAGAAGGTAACCGAGACCAAAGCATAATAGCTCTAAGTCGGTCAATAATAACCCGTATAGAGCGTTCTGCTAACCCATTTTGCTTATAAATATAAGGGGAAGAAGTTAAAAAATCTATACCCTTAAGAGCTAGCCAGGCTGTAATGACGTTATTAATTTCCTTACCACTATTATAGTGGAATTTAATAGCTGATTTGCCGTAGCGATTCCTAAGACCTTGGAAGAACCCCTATAATACTGGGAATACCGTGGGTCCTTCCTTATTGTGTAGTAAATGCACCTAACGGAAGCGTGATTTCCGGTCAACTAAGATGAGGCAAATAGGGCATTTATTGTATGGTAGAGGATTGATTTAGAAGATATCGCCCTCTATAATATCCAAACAATGCATAGGGTCTGGTATAGCCCCTGATGTAAAATGCCGAACTGATTTTGCCCTTTTATAGGCGATGCAGTTAAAGTCAGAATCCTTTACCTTACTGAGATCAGGTAACCCTATGGTTGATGCATAGGTTTTCTTTAAAAGTTGGATTCCGATGTGCCCAAGCCGGATATGCTAAAGTCCGGCTAATAATAGCAGCTTTTGATACTCGATATTAGCTGCTGATATTAGGGCTGGGTTGAGGGCGACCGGGGCCCTCTGTGGTGGTTGGGCTGTATTAGGAATAGCAGCCTCTGTTGGTACCACCGAAAAACCAGGACTAGCTAGTGGGTCAGCTGGTAAGTTAGCTGGTAGGTTAGCTTGCGAATTAGCTGGTGGAAGTAGAAGGTCCGAGTCAGCTGGTGGGGTAGGTAAATCCTCTGGCAGGGGATATTCCTCGTATTCTTCTAGGTTGGCTGGGGCGGGTATTTCGACCGAGATATTATGTAAAGCCGGGTGATTTTGGCTGGTATAGTATAAAAACGGCGAATCTACCCCTTTTTATTGTAAAAAGAAGCCATACTTCTTAAAATTAAAAAGCCCAATGCACTTGTTATTGCTATTAACTAGGCTTTGGCCCTGAATACTGCCACGATTCAGATAGTATTTAACGCCGCTAAAGATGTTAATATCAAAAGCTGGTATGAAGAGGGTGTTGGTCAGCTCTAAGGTGCCCCACTAAGGTGGGTTAGTGGCCTATAGCACGGTAAAACGCGCTATGCCCTACCTACTGGGCTTGATTAGGCTACTACTTGTGCTGATGATTGGTCTGTTTCCAGTATAGTGTTGGAAGTAGGTGAAATGCTTTTTATTGTTGATGATATGCACCGTAGAACCAGTATTGTAGAGTAAAGAATCTGTTGGCGTTTTCCCACCGGATTGTACACTATAGCTGGTAGCTAGAAATTGCACACATTCGCGGTTCTAGAAGGAAGAATAGGTTATCTCACTAGGTGTAAGACTTAAAGTATTATAATTCCCTAATACGAAGGAATCAATAGTCTTTTCCTTTTCGTCGGTCTTTTATAGGGTATCTGCTTTATTAGCTGAATCTTTCTTTTCTTTATTCTTTTTCTTATTTTCCGGCTTGCCCTATATAGCTGAAGAAGACCCTTATTAGGTAGAAGACCCCTGTTTCTTTTTGTTAGCGTTGGTAGTAGTGTTTTTACCACCCTTGCTAGTATTATTACTAGCTGGCTTGCTACTGTTGTTAGTAGCGGCACCCTTAACCTTTATAAGGTGGGTAGTAGCCCTTGCTACTGATAACCCTTTAATGCGTTATTCTTCCAGTAAATCAACCATATAAAATTGCAGATTAATATTTAATGTATTTCCCTAAGTATAGGCGATTCTTATCATTATGCGGTGCCGTTCTGCCTACTAAAAAAAGACCCCTTCTATAGCATGTAAATATTGGCTGATTTGGTCGAAAGGTTGTATGTAGGAGCCTAAAATTTACAGCCTGGATAGGTAGCTATTAAAGGAGGCGTTAAAAGATTCTAAGGTACCCTTATAGCCTGTAAAATTTAGTTGATAGAAGGCAAGGTATAAGTAGGTCTGCTATACGTCTGATGAGTGAGAATACTATTTGGTGAGTAACGTAAAGGCTGACTCTAGGTCAGTATACTAGTTGATAGCGGCAGCTAGTCCTTCTGTGCAACTATTCTTAATAAGTAATAGTAAAAGTGCTTGCTCTAAATCGTTGAAACTGCTGGCAATAGAAGGATTTTCGATAAATTTAGCGATATTAAGTGCCCTAAGTTGAATCATAAGGGCCTGTTTCCATTAGTCGAAGTTAGATGCCCCCTTTAGCTTTTGGGATTCCTAGAATCCATTAGCTATTTTGGCTAGTTCCTTAATAGCTATAGCGCTGACTTAGCTGCTAATGCTGGATAGAACCGGCAGGGGTTGCTGCTAGGCTTTAGGTAGTAATAGTGGATTATTTCCTTTACCCACAGGGGTTTAGAAGGTATCTATATCCATTATATCCTGGGATAGTAGGCTAGTAGTAGGCTTAATTAGTCTGTCTACTAAGGTGCCCACCTTATCAGCCAAAAAATCGATTTTTGAGTTCATTCGATTAAATTTATAACTGAATTCTTTTCTTATTTCCTGTTGGTCTTCCCTAAGCTGGGCAATTTCCTGGTCATTATTAGATTCTTCTACCTCTGCCGTATAGCTTGGGTTATCGGCGGTAGGAACGTTCTGACTGGCTATTATAGGAAGAGAAAAGGTGCCGGAAAGTCTTAAAAATGCGAAGAAAATTAAGACTGAAAATCTAGATAAAACTAGAAGAAAGCTGCGTTAAGGAATAACCTTAGAAAATCCTATTGCAAAAAGGATGTATTGCAGCTTGGTGTGGTAGCTAGGTTCCTAAATCTAGGATGATCAGTCTTTTACTGCCGATTAGTAATATCGTTAGTTAGATTCCTGGAAGGTTAGCTGCCAAATGCGTTAAAATCCTAAGTTAGCGTAAAAAAGTCTTAAGCTGGAAGCCTTGAGACACCGGGCTCATAACCTGTTGCAAAATGGTGACTCAGAACACTGTTGGAAAGTATACTAAGTACCGACAGTGGCGTATAAGGCGTTGCAGAATAAAACAAGCTGGTTAAAGATTAAAAACGCACACACGGGGTTGACCAGAGCAAAGATGTCAGGGAAATCTGATTCTAATTATTGGTGACTATTCTAGCTAGAAAGAGGGAATTTTGGGCATATTTCTACCATCTTGAAAAAGTGGTTGAAAATAATGAAAAACCGCAAAAATAGCGAAAAAACCCGACGAAAAGTCGGTCTGCCTAACCGTGCCCAGTCTGTGCCCAATATCCTACCCAGTGCATACCCAACCAAGCCCAGTGGCTTATAGCGGTGTGCCGGATGCCCTATAACAGCCTGCCGTACGGGCCGGAAGCCCTATATCGGTCTGCCGTAAATGACCGGTGTAGCGGGTGACTGTATGTAGAAGGCCGAAAGTGCTGGTATTAGCAAGGTTTGCCCATTTGGTAATCCCGTAGAAATGCGCCGCCTGTTGTGGGCCCTGTGGCCCGCTGTGACCGGCCGCTGTGGCCGGCTGTGGGGCGCTGTGCCGGTGCCGTGACCGGCGCTGTGGCCCACTGTAATCGGCGTTGTGGGGCGCTGTGCCCCATCATAGCGCCTGGTATAGCCACCGCGATATCTCAACGTAGAGACGTCGTACGGTAGCGAGACCAGTACCAAAATACAGCTAAAAAGGCGCTGATTTCAACAGTTGAATATCGTAGCTAAAACAAAGGGGCAAAAAGGGGCAGCAGTAAACGCAGTAAAAATAACACAACATTAAATATAGGAAAATCCACACACTTGCCACCTATGATATCACTAATCATACCTAAATTCAGTCAGATATTGACCGGCCTCTTTACCCACCCTTCTATACGTATAATAGCCTGATTGCAGTCGACGAAGGTCTTAAGGGCTTTATTTGGCGTTCCCTTAGTTATTACATCGGCGAGGTTATCGTTCCCATTAATCTAGTGAATCTTATAGATTTCCCGGCGCTTATATGACTGTCGTAAGGCCATGATATCTATTATGAGCCTCTTCTCTTTTGTGGTGCCTAGCTTAATAAGGCATTCGTATAACGAAAAAGAATCTATGTATACCACCGTAGGAATCTTTGGTAGTCCTAACCTGCTGGTAATTATGTTGAGGGTCGTGCCTATCGCATATGCGATATCGACCCCTTACACCATACTATACAGCTCCGAAGCGAGTGCGCTGCGTGTTATATGCTTACTCTTTATAGAGCTATAAGTGACAATATTACCGGTTAGTAGGAAGGCGTTAGCGTTATCCATAGGATTATCCTCTTTATTCCCTAGCATAATAATATAGCTAATCTGGGAGCTTAAATCTTTATTATTAGCAAAGGATCTGTCAATAAATATAAAGAGTTTGGCTGTAGCAAGGGCTAGATTGATGTACTATAGGCTACGATCCTGGTTATTGCGCTGCTATTGAAGGCGCTTATTTAACCTCGCGATATCCTTAGGGTCAGGTTGCTAGTATTATGCCGCGATAGATAGGTTAAAAGAGGCCTTAGGCTAGCAGACCGTAGCCATATAAGCGCCACGAGCGCGTTATTCGATATAATTATGCTGGGCTATAGGCGCATTTTTATTGATGGTCGTGATCTTCTTACTTTGCCCTTTCTGGCATAAGGTTATACCGTTATTATTAGCCGTTAGTATGCATCCGTTAAATATTAGGGGTATAGTTAGCGATAGCCTCGTCTTGGGCTTAGCGTTAAAGCCTGCCTTAGTAAGCTCTAATTCCTCCCATTGGAAGAAGGCATTATCACTTAAGCCGAGGGTATTATTAGTCTATATACCCATAATACCGAAGTATATGGTAGTATTGCGGTCAGGAGCGTTAGTACGGTCAGTATTATCATTACCGGCGGATATCAGCAAATAGGGGTCATAAGTTGATATGGTCATGCCCAACTTCTCGCGATAGTGCCGGAAGTATATCGCCCACCAGTAGGTGCCTGCCTCAGCTATTCCGTATAGTAGCTTTACCACTTCTATGATCGTATTATCGGGGTATTAATACGCTATCTGCTTAAGTAGCTTAGCGATAATCAATCTGTTGAGGGTGGTAGATAACTGTACGTAAGCCTATATAATATTATATATCCAGAGGAATAAGCCGTAAGATCGTTATAGTAATAGGGCTAATAATATAAGTAACCGTTAACTAGCCCGTTAAATTATAGGGGACTAAGTCAATATTAATTGCTTTTTATTATCACTATAACCTTATATAACGAGTCGTGACTTCTTATATAGCGTATCCATGCCTTTGCCTTTAATCTCTCGTACTATATGTAAGTTAAAGAGATGTTGGGCTTTATATTTACTAATATTAAAGGTAATAAATCGGAATATATCGCGGGCCTATAATGCTTCTATCTTTATACGGTCAGACTATTCGAAAGGGGCTCCTAGGGTTATTATCTTCCCTTCCTAGTGTAATTGACTAGTAAGCTATAGGTCGGCTTACTCTTTTGCGGTTAGGAAAGAGGCATTAATAATAGTATTAGAAGCAATAGTATTAACGAAAGCCTCTTCTTAGTCCTTATTGATTATAACATCGGATATTACACGTGCTGGCGGTAGTGATAGTGATACTAGCCCGACTTGATCAGGGCTAGTGGCTAGCGATAGATATATCGCGACTGTAGGTATCGTTGATGATGTCTCGGCTGTAGGTATTATCGTGGCTGGAGGTGCGGCTGCAGCCGGTATCCTGACTTCTAACCTGCTAGGGCGGGCCGGGCCTTCGGCATAGACGATATCTTTAGTATCGTCGGGGTCATAATTATATGGCTTAACAACCGTTGACCGGAACTTGACCGGGCTATATAGCATTTATATAATATAGGTCTTACTATTAAGGCTGATTAGCTGGTACGGCCTATGCCAGCCACCTTTCTCTCGCCATACCCATACGTCGGATTATAGGGGTAGTCGGTAGATAGGCTGTGTATCCGGGCTATTTTGTTAGGCGAGGATATTATGAACCTGGCGCTTGGCGAGGCATTTCCTAGCTTTATTAGTGGCCTTTTGTAATATTAAGGCATGTTATAATACTGATAAGCTAGGGGGTGAATTATCCGTGAGTCGAGGATATACTCTAAAGACTAGTAATATAGGCACTAGACCGTTAGGTCTAGCGGAATTATTAATAGCTTTTATAGCGAGCTATAATTTCTATTCCTTTGTTATTAGGTCGCCTACTTTATTGTCAACGATAGTATAGGCTTGGCGTAATAGGGCATAGTATCTCTCGACTTTGCTAATGCTATTATAGGCTTCTATAGGAATTTCATCTATATTGATAGATAGAAGCCGGGCATTATAGCGGAATTCGGCAGAGGCGAAGTTAGGTCTAGTATTATAAACTATCTAATCTAGCGGGCTAAGGTAAGTATCAATCTAGTATTCCTTAAGGGCATTCTAAACGTCTCGGGCCTTCTGTCTTTATGGATTAAGGAACCTAGCTGCCTAGAAGCTTATTGCGGCATCCATAATATGTAATACCGGCCGATTATTAATATAAAGGATATCTACGATTATCTCGTAGTTAAATTAGCGGTTATCCTTTAATGTGAATTTGAATCGGCTAGGTGCTTTTGCGTTTATCTGGCATTAATGGCATATATGGGTAATACTTTCGATGATGTTGCGGTTAATATCATTATAACCAGCCCGTTGAAGCAATTTGGTAAGCCTATTAATAGAGGGGTGCCCAAATCGACGATATAGCTGATAGATTTCCTGCGACAATAAATGGAAGGCTGTAGTATCTGTGGCATTAAGAGTCCACTATAGATATCCCTATTTCCTAATAATAGGGACCTTAGTATCCCCTTAGATTAATAGGTTATTAATATTATTAAGCTTTACGCCTATCCTATCTATATCCGTAATAGAATAAAAGAAGGGGGTGCTGCTATTAAGAACGTAGAAGGGGATATTACCGAATATTATCGGGATATTCAGTATACCGGAAGAGGTGGCGGAGCCTGCGCCGAAGTTTACCGTATATTTTTTATTAGTTATTTCGATAGTTAGGATCTTTATCAATCTTATTAGTGCCTTTACTTAACCTAGGCCTGCTATTGATAGGCCGGAGGCGCTAGTATCCGGTAAGATTCCGCGGAAGGTATAGTTGCTATAGCATTCTTTTTCTAGAAAGGCAGAATTACGGTTCGGTAAGGGCATTTAGAAGGGGTTAACTTATAAGAAGGCATATCGGTATGATTTATCTTATAGGGCCTATAATATCTCAATAGATAATAACGGTTCTGCTTGCGTAGGGGCTTGGAAATACTAAGTGGCTGTGATTTGCGGTATGGTAGTATTCTCTGCATCCTAGTTTGTGTCTCCTGCTATTATTACCTTGATATTACCGATAATATTATTAAGGTTAACCTCTTCTTCTTCTTTAAGGCCTTAGGGGTCGGGCTTTTCGTATTCCTATAAGAACATACGGAATTTCTTGTCATTAGGGGCAATACGGTGGGATCGGTTCTTTATCTATCGCTCCTTTAATTCTTATTGCTCTTTAGTAGAGTAGTTAGATAACTAATATCCTATTTTATTGCAAACGAAGCATCTTCTTTAATAAGGCCTAGTTAGAAAGGCGCGATTCTATTATTGCCGTTGATACTGCTATTATAAGCCGAATCGGCATTAAAGGCGTTAGTGCCGATCGTTGGATTAACTATATCTATAGTCTGTAAATAATACCACATTATCATTAATAATATCGTTAGTATTATAGTGTTATTATTAAAGGAAATAATACTATTAATTTATATAAATTGACTTATAGATAGAAAGGGATCGCCATAGGTCAGCGGCGAGGCCTTCAAATATAAAAGTATGACAATACATAGCTTAGCTATACTTAGGGGTATCCCTTATAGCATTAAGGACTTATCGGTGAAGCTCTATATTAGCTATAAAGGGGGGAAAAAGACCACGATATAGGCATTAAAGTTCTTCTAATAGGATATTAAGGCATTTTAGCTTTGACTTATCGGGATATTTCGCGATAGTTAATTAGAGTGTTATTCTATTCTAATAGTGCAAATAGAATTGCTCTATACTCTTATTTTCGAAATAGCTCTTAATTTTATAGACTATATCGTCAAAAGTAAGGGTATTACAAATGCATTCGATATTATTAAAGTAATATATCTTAGCATCGCCGATAAGCATAATTTAGAAGGCTCTGGCGAATGTATTATCGGGTAATCCTAGTAGGCGGTACTTACTCTTAAAAGAGATAACTTTTAGTATAATAAAGTCATCTATTTTGCCGCTATATCTATCCTCTATACAATAGCTATATAAGAGGTCAGATATCTTCTTCGATATATTATTAAACCCGGTTTGGGAATAATCTTTTTGGCTAAACCCGGCCTTTATGTAGGCTTTCTAGGTATAGTCTTCTTAAGGATATTCTAAAGGATATTCTAGAATAGCTTATCGGTAGCCTTATAGTAGGCTGGCAGGAGCTCTAGCTAGGTTATCCTATAACCTAGGTCGGTCTAGGTTTACTGGTCCTCCCGTTAAAATAGTCCGTTCATTAGCCTAGGTAGGCCGATATTAACGGGAAGGGCTAGGTACTATGCCTATTTTTAGTATTATCGGGTGAGGCATTTAGGCCCGATATCTGGTATTACGGGCGGCATTAGCGGTATTGGCTTGGAGGGTATTATTATTAGGGTCCTCTATTAAAAGAAGCATATTATCGGGGCCTATAACCCGACCTCTATTAGGCATACTATAACCTCGAGGGGTATTAAGATAGCCGCCTCGTCTAGCCCGGCTAGGGGTATAACCCCTAGGGTAAAGTATTTAATCGGTCGGGCTATAGTTTTCGTTGGCTGTTATATATTATTATTAGCGGGAGCTTTCCCCTATTTCGAATAGTGACCTATTATAAATAGGCGTCTTCCCTTTTCGTTATTAGGACCGGCCCCTTTCTTCTTCGGTAGGGGTAAGGGTAAGGGGCTTTTTCGATATAGAAGAGGGAATAATAAGTTATTATAATTATGATCGGGCTACTATTGGTATTATGAAGTCCCTTATTGAGGCTTATAATAATCTTCTTAAGGGCCTTACTATGGTAGGTGCTTATAATAAATTCCGTGAGCCTATGACTTCCTCGTCGAAATTGCCGATAGGTACTAATACTTCCCTATGAGGGTTGAGTCGTAACCGGAACATCTTATGCCCTAATTGACGGTCGATCTCTTCTTAAGGCTATTTAGGGTTCTATTATTGTTAAAAGCATTCCATTAAGGTAGGTATTATAATGGAGCCTAATACTCCAATATACACGCCGTAATCCTGTAGGTATATATGGAATTCGCATAAGAATAGTAGATTAACGCGGTTAAATAGTTGTTTATCCCATTTACTACAGTCGTTATGGAATAGTTCCTATAGGTCATCATCAATTATATAGTCTTTCTCATAAGTATAGATTAGGAACGCCAGGCGGTTGTATAATGCCACAATAGTAGCATTAGGGGTAATTAGCTCTATCGCAGTAGCCTAATTGTTATTGAGTAAGGGGGCAAATCGCTATAACCTTTCGGGTAGTGCTAGTTGTGATGTTGATGATCGTGATCGTGCTATAGTATTAAGAGGAGGGGGGGATGTATTGCAAGGAGTGTAAGAGGGCTTTTATTTATAGGGGTATCCGTAGGGATAAAAGAAAGAAATAAAGGGGTTAGTTAGCAAGATAACCGTTCAATAGAATGGGTTATTTGCCTCCTATAGTAAGCAGGTGACTGTTTAATGGAATGGGTCAGCCGCCTCCTATATATACTAAGGGTATCTTTAAAGATCGTAATAGTTAGTATGTTTTCTTCCTTCGTGATAGACGGAGGTGGAAGAGGTCTATATCGTTCTTCCAATTAGTTGGTAGCGTAACTATTCAACGGAATGGGTTATCTGCCTTCCTAATTAGTACGATTTGTAATGGAAATCGTCTCTTCGAGAGTAATCTTACTGATCTATGATGTACCGTTCTTTGCGGGATGTAATTATCCTATGAGTGGTGGTTATCACCACTAATTAGTATTGATATAAACTCGGGGTACCCAGTTATACGTAGGGTCGCGCGCGTGGTATCAAGTACCGTGAGGTCACCGGTTAAAGGTATAATTACTTTTTTGATTATAACTGACTAACTAAGAGGAAAGAAAGGAAGCAAAAGAGGGTAATTACACGATGTGGCCTTTTGTGCGTGCCGTGGTCACGTGCATCGGCGCAGTCGGGCCGGGCTGCCCGCGTGCCCTACCGGGCTCAGGGGTAAAGGGGCAAAAGTGGCCACATCGTGCGTAACGGGTGTGCGCGGCATATTCGTTGCAATGTGCCCAATTTGTGCCCAATTGGGCACCTTGCGACAGCGATTCCGACATTAGATATATACTAATTACCCTTCGAGTCTAACTTATTAATACCTAATATTTATATATCGTCCTTAGAATCCTAGGCGTAGGTTGGTCGGGAATAGGCCGAGCCTAATTAGTAGTTAATAGTTAGGCTGGTCTCGATATAAATAGCAATTTATTAGTAGTAGTCTATCGCTAAATAGTAATCGTAATAGGAGACCTTAAGGCTAATAATCTTATTAGCTATATAAGCATTAAGTGCCGATTAGAGATATTCTAGCTTAACTTCCTTAGGCTAATTAAGACTACTAGTAAGTATAAGTTTTTCTTTAAATTATATAAAAAAGGCAGTAAAAGGTTCTTTCGGGCTTTAGCGTAAAGAGTATTTAAGCTTAATGATAATGCGATTCTACTAGTATAGGTCTTTAAAGAGATATTAAAGGTATTTAAAGAACTTTATTATATTATAATCGTAAGCTATACTATTTTTAAAGAAGACTGCAATTTATAATTAGACTATAGACAATAGGTTCTAAAAGATAAATATCTATTAGGTCTTCTCGTCTCTAATAAAGTCCCTATTAACCTTAAGCTTATATTATATAAAGGTCCGCCAGGCTATAAATATAGGCCTTTTGCTATTAAAGGGGTCCTCTATTGGGATTAGCTTACGCTTTAGCTAGGTATCCTAAGTAGTAAGGAGGGGGTTATACTATTATATAACTAGGGCCGGTTAGGTAGCATTTTAGGAGCTATTTAATTGGTTCGCAAGAAGGGTCTGTAGCGAGGCGGCAATAGTAGCAAGGTGTTACGTATTAGTCTGTATTTACGCTTCTATCTATTGTAACCCTATTATAAGTTGCTTCACTCGGGTATATATATTATATCGGGGGCGTTATAGTCTTAGGTTGTCTGGGCCTATTTCTCTAGGTATACTTATCTCGATATTTTATATAGCCTGCATTATTAGCTTTATAATGTGAGGTTATAATAGTAAGGCTGAGAGAGTCTATTTAAATATAAAGGACTAGCCCTAAGGCTACTGCGAATAGGCATCAAATGAATATATTAAATAGACTAAGGAGGAAAGAGAAAGAACCCGAATAGGGGCCTCTAAGTAGTCTATTTATGCCTGTATATAGTACGGGCCGAGTCCTTAGCGAGCCCTTATGACCCCGTGCCGATACTCCTTAGGCTAGTCGCGGGCGCAGCCCGAGTCCTAGCCACATTGTGGCGCGGGCGTAGCCCGAGCCCGTGATAGAATAACTAATTAAATAATTAGTATATATAGTGACTAGTAGCCTACTATAATAAATAACCGCAATATATAGCGGTAGGTCTCAGTATAAAAACACAGGTGCCGTAGGTGCCGTAATATAAATATCGTAAGTTCCGTAGGTGCTGTAGGTGCCATAAAATAAATCCCGTAAGTGCCGTAGGTGCCGTAGGTGCTGTGATATAAATCCGCAAGTGCCGTAGGTGCCGTAGGTGCTATAAAATAAATTCCGTAAGTGCCGTAGGTGCCGTAGGTGCCGTGAATAAAATCCGTAAGTGCCGTAGGTAACGTGATATAAATATTATCACTGCCGCAAGTGCCTTAATATATGGGTACCGTAAGTGCCGTACCACAAATATTATATATAGAATAATATAACAGGTGCCGTAAAGTGCAGTAGGTATCGTGCACTAGGTGCAAAGGTGTTATATAGTGGTATAGTATAATAGATATTACACTATAAAATCTATAGGTGCCGTAGATTACTCTAAGGGTGCTATAAGGTTATGCCAAAGGTTGATATAAGGTTATACTATTAATTACCGTAGGATAACGCTATAGATTACTAAAGGATTAGCCGAAGGTGATAATAGGTAAGTAGAGATACTAAAGGATAAGCCGAGGGTGCCAAAAGATTTAGCTATATTAGTAGTACTAATAAGCAAGAGAGACTAAAGGGTGAACACAAAAGATAGGGTGTGTAACGATATGGCCCAATTGGGCCCTAAGCGGGTGTCTGCGCATATCGCCAGGTAAAAACCTACTCTCTTAACCATACGGTCAAAAGAGTGTATATTGTACTAAGTTACTATGACTTAGTACAATTGACACCTATATCACACTAGCCGCGCGCACTTACTGTAAGCTTGTCCTTAGTATGAGACGGGCGTAGCCCGAATCCTTGATATAGCTTCCCTCTCCGCAGGCCCTTCAAGCTCGTGCAGCTGGCGCCGACCATATAATATTATACACCCCCCAGAGGCTAGTAGCACGTCCTCTATAAGCCCAGGTGAAGAGCACCGCATACGGGATTCGAACCTATGACCTTGGGTAACTTAGTATAAATGTAATGATGTGGCCCAATTGGGCCCTAAGCGGGTGTCTACGCATATCGCCAGGTAAAAACCTACTCTCTTGACCATACGGCCAAAAGAGTATGTATTGTACCAAGTTACTATGACTTGGTACAATTGACACCTATATCACACTAGCTGCGCGCACTTACTGTAAGCTTATCCTTAGTATGAGACGGCCGTAGCCCGAATCCTTGACAGGGTGAAATAAAGAAGTAAAACCCGGGCTTATAACCTATTACAATTCTGAGGGTAAATATAAAGTGAAGCCGGTATAAGGCAAGACAGATATAAATAACCAGAAACGCAGGAAAGGTGAAAAGAGTTAAGAGGCATATAGTGTATTAATAGACTCGATTGTGCTACCCTTCTACTATCTAGAAAGAAGGGGAAAAGCTATCTTAAATATATCTAAGAGAGAGGATAGGCCCAGGCATCTAAGGTAGCTAGTAAGAGAGCTCCTCGTAATACCCATTATACCACATTATATTCAGCCTTACTATATATTTAAAAATAAGGTTTGATAAGTCATATTAAGTCTTACCAAATATTTTAAATAATGCCTAGTGTGCCACGTAATATCCAGCCGTATTAAATATTTTTTAAATAATGCCCGGTGTGCCACGTAATATCCAGCCGTATTAAATATTTTAAAATAATGCCCGGTGTGCGACGTAATATCCGGCCGTATTGAATATCTTTTAAATAAGGCCCGGTGTGCCACGTAATATCCAGCCGTATTAAATATTTTAAAATAATGCCCGGTGTGCGACGTAATATCCGGCCGTATTAAATATCTTTTAAATAAGGCCCGGTGTGCCCACGTAATATCCGGCCGTATTAAATATTTTTAAATAAGGCCTGGTGTGCCCACGTAATATCCGGCCGTATTAAATATTTTTACATAAGGCCCGGTGTGCCCACGTAATATCCGGCCGTATTAAATATTTTTAAATAAGGTCCGGTGTGCCCACGTAATATCCGGCCGTATTAAATATTTTTAAATAAGGCCCGGTGTCATATGCCGCCTTACCATATATTTTAAAAATAAGGCCCGATACGTCATATCAAGCCTTACCAAAAAATAAGGCCCGATAAAGGCCTACCTTATTTGGTATACAGTACTAATCCACTGAAAATCCGGAAGGTAAACGGTAAAGGCCCGAGGTTGGTAAGACCACCGTAAGTCCGGTGGGACAGTCGTGAGTCCAAGAGACGGTGGAAGGGCTAGCAGTCTAGTAGACTACCATAGGATTTTAACAATCGTCAACTGCTAAGACCACTATATCTATAACCCGTCTTATGGAACAACTAGGACTTAAGCTTGATCATAAGGTTACTATTGAGTGCGATAACATATAAGCTATACGCTTAGTAATAATAATGCCCCGTATTAAGACTGCATTAAAGCATGTTGATGTTTACAACAGCTGGCTGTGATAGGCTTATCAGCAGGGTTTATTCGACCTTACTTATATCCCTACTAATAATATAGTAGCGGATGGGCTTAGAAAGGCTCTTATAGGTCAACGATTTACTACCTTCCGTAATCAACTAGGCCTAGTAGATATTGAAGACCTAGTACGAAAAACAGAAGATGACGAGAGTGATACCGACTAGCTAGATAGAGCTATATCCTAGCCTATCTAGGGGGATATGTCAGAATGAAATTATTTATTATTATTTTATTTTATTATTTTTAGATATCTATCGCTAATAATTCCTACGCATCGCCGCATCATCAGATTGAAAAAGGTATTAAGTATTCAGTACTTATATTTATATGGCGGCTGCTAGTAAAGTTGAGTACCTAGTACTTACATATATACCCTCACGCGCAAATATATAGTGCATCACAAATTGATCATACCACTTTATCGTCGCAAATCTCGATGCACTACAAATGCACATTTCGCCACATATCTATGATATCACAGTATGGTCACGATATTCTCGTCAGATTGATTTCACTAGGGATGTTCTATATTGGATTATTATGTATTTAAATCCCTAGATATTCCTACCCAAATAGTGGGAAGGATGGATGTATGGACGCAAGCAAGTATGCAGAATTAATGCACATCAGATTGTCCCTATACCTTAGTCTCGTATCTTATCTGTGCCGTTACTTTACCTTACTGCGATTTTACCATTCCACTGCCTTTATCCTTCGCATACTGCATTATCTTAGCAGGCGAAAACCGTTTTGACAATATCGATAACTTTCTTATTATCGGACCTAATAAGCAAAGAGTAATATATATTGAAAGAAAATTATCCGAATAATTCTAAATAAGCGACTTTAGACCCTAAAGCTACTACCTAGGCATAGTAATCTCCTAGGACCGCTATAAATATATACTATTACTATCGCAATAAGCGTATATTATAAAAATCCTATAAGACCTAGGGATATTAGAATATGCTATAGTAAAGAACCTAATCGACCTAAAAGTCAAACTTGTCCCTACTACCGATAAAGATTAATTAGACCTAAAGTTAAAGAGCTAATATGCAATAGCAATAGGATGCCTTATATATACGATACTTAGTACTCGGCCGGATATTATATTCGGCGTCTCCTTTTATAGTCGATTTATATAAAACCTAATGCTTACCCACGCTATAGCCGTAAAATGCATTTTATGCTACCTTAAGGGCATATCATATTTAGTACTTTAATATAAAGGTGATATAAGCGATATACAAGGATAGACAGATGCAGATTAGGGAGGCGATATTGAAACTAAGCGCTCCACCTCTAGATATATCTTTAATATTAGGAGCGGGGCAGTCAGCTAAAGCTTACAACGATAAGTAACAGTCGCACTCTTATTAATAGAAGCAGAATATATAGGCTAGACCTAAGCTGCTAAAAAAGCTATTTAGCTGCGTGAACTCCTTACTAAACTAATACAACAGGTGAAATAATAGTTAGATATTAAAGCAATTATTATTTATAGTGATAACTAAAGAGCTATCTTAATAATAAAGAACCCTAAATTCCACACTTGAATAAAGCATATCGCTATTCAATAATACTTTATTAGGGAAAGAGTCGCAGATAGATAGATTGATTTAGAATATATACTAATAAACTATTAAATTGCAGACGGACTAATAAAGCTGTTATCTGGTCAGCCCTTCGAAAAGTTCTGCGACGCCCTCAGCCTTATAGATATAAAAGACATAAGACCGTAATCCGAATAAGGGAGAGCTCTATCAACATATATCTTTTAAGGAGGAGATATAATATACGGACGAGCCTGCCGTACGGACGAGCCTATCGCACGGCATTAAAATCACCTTTCTCCATATACTTCAAAATACAAGGTAGCACGGCCGTCCTAATTTCCATATATATTAGATACACGCGACGGCACAGCCGTCCCCTTTTCATATGCGTTAGATATGTGATAGCACAGTCGTCCTCTTTTCACACGCGTTAGATACGCGCGACGGCATAATCGTCCCTCTTTCTATACGCATTACGATATGCAGCGATACAATCGCCCTACTTAAATGAAGAAAATATAGGCGCATACTATAATAAGGGAAATCCAAAATTAGATGACGCTAGAAGCAAGGGAAGAACGGGTACTATAGGTATAACTATCTAGGAAGAACCACTATCGGTTCGAGGGGGAGTATTAATATCGGAAATCTAGGTGATCTGATGTCTCGGACTAATATTGTTCCGACCCGATGATACTCTTCTATCTCTCTCTCTCTAAGTAGACTCTATATGTTAGTTCTTCATCGTGACAATATAATAATACATCATCCTATTACGTTTAACAAATTCACCCCCTAACTTATCAGTATTATAACGTGCATTAATATTACGAAAGGCCACTAACAAAGCTAGGAAATGCCTCGCTAGGCGCCAGGTTTGCGATACCCTCGCCCAACGGAATGGCCCGGATATATGGCCTATCTACTGACTACCCCTATAGTCAGATATACGGGTATAGAGAGAAAAGGATGGATGGCATGGCCTATACCGGCTAGTCAGCCTCGATGGTAAGACCTGCATTATATAGATGCCATATGGCCCGGTTAAGTTCCGGTTAACAGTTGTTAAGCTATATGTTAAACGTCATAATGTGATTATATTATATGATGATGTTACGATAAAGAACTAATATATAGAGTCTACGGAAGATAGAGAGAAGAGTATCATCGGGTCGGAATATTATTAGTCCAAGACATCGGGTCAACCTAGATTTCCGATATTAATACTCCCCCTTGAACCGATAGTAGTTCTTCTTAGACAGTAATACCTACAGTACCTATTCTTCCCTTGCTTTTGGCGTTATTCTGACGCATATGAAAAAGGACGACTATGCCATCGCGTGTCTAACGCATGTGAAAAGGACGACTGTGCTGTCGCGTATCTAATACATATAAAAAAAAAAAAGGGACGACTGTATCGTCGCGTGTCTGACGCATATAAAGAGGACGACTATGCCGTCGCGTATCTGACGTATATAAAGAGGACGGCTATGCCATCGCGTATTTAACCTATATGGAAATGAGGGCGACCGTACCACCTCGTACCTGACCTATGCGGAAATGAGGGCGACCGTGCCACCTTATACCTAACTTATGCGGAAATAAGGGCGACCGTGCCACCTTATATCTAGCCCATATGGAAATAAGGAGTGATATTTTTGCAATAAGTTTATTCGTCTCCCTCTTAAGAGATAGGTACTAATTAGACTCCCTTTTATTCGGATTGCAGCCTTATATCTCTTATATCTATAAGGCCGAGAGCGTCGCGAAATTTTTTAAAAGATTAACCAGATAGCAGCTTTATTAGGCTATCTGTAATTTAATAGTCTATTAGCGTATATTCTATGTCGATCTATCCGTCTACGACTCTTTCCCTAATAAAGTATTATTGGATGGCAATATGCTTTATTCGGGTATAGAACTTAGGGTTTTTTATTATTAAGATAGCTCTTTAGTTATTACTGTAAATAATAGTCGCTTTAATATTAGACTATTATTTTACCTATCCTACTAGTTTGGTAAGGAGCTTGTGCAGCTAAATGGCTTCTTTTGCTGCTTAGGTCTAGCCTATATATTCTGCTTCTGTGGTCGAGAGTGCGATAGTTGCTTAATATCGCGAGCTCTAGCTAATTGCTCTACTGCTGATATTGAAGATATACCTAGAGGTAGAACGCCTTATTTCAATATTACCTCCTTAGTCTGCGTCTATCTATCCTTATATATCGCCTAAATTACCCTTATATTAGAGTACGAGGTGTGATGTGCCTTTTAGGTAGTATAGAATTCGTTTAATAGCTATAGTATAGATAGGCATTAGGTTTTATATAAATCGGCTGTAAAGGGATACGCCAAATGCGATATCCGGCCGAGTGCGAAGTACCGTATATATAAGGTGTTAAAATCCTATAGTAGCCTACTAGGCTGCTGGCCTAATGCCCTACTGGTCTACTAACCTTCTGGCCCTTATACCGTCTCTTAGACTTACGGTGGTCTTACCAACCCAGGCCCTTGCCTTTTACCTTAAGGATTTTCAGTGGATTATTTACTGTATATCAAGTAAGGTAGGCCTTATTAAAAAAGGTGTGGCATTGCTAAATTAGCGTGGTGGGCCTACTAGTGTGGTGGCGGCCTACTAGTGTGGTGGCTAGTCCACTAGTGTGGTGGGTAGTCACTAGCGTGGTGGTTAGTCACTAGTGTGGTGGCTAATTACTAGTGCGGTGGTTAGGGTGGTTGGAAAGGCTGGATATAGTGGGGCTGCTGACGTATTATATACGTGGCATAGCGAGCATTACGGGGAGCTTTCTTACTGGCTACCCTGGATGCCTGGGCCCACCCCTTCTTCGTGTATATATAGGATAGCTTTCCCCCTTCTTTCTAGATAGTAGAAGGGCAGCACAATCGAGTCTGTTAATGCACTATATGCCTCTTAACTTCTTACCTTCCCTGCGTTTTCTGGTTATCTTATATTTGCCTTGCCTTTACACTTGCCTTGCTTTATAGCACTTGTATAGTCTTAGGACTTGGTGAAAAATCTAGTATTATACTAAGATTAGTTCACAGGTCGCAGACAGTCTCGTGCCATCTAGCTAGCTAGTAAGGCTCTGCTTTTATAGTGACCTTGAGAATTGCAATAGGTTATGAGCCCGGGTTCTTACTTCTTTGTTTTGACCCTACCTCTTTTGTGTTCACCCCTTGGTCTCTCTTGCTTATTAGTACTACTAATATAGCTATCCTTTGGTATCCTTAGCTTACCCTTATTACCTTTGGCTTACCCTTTGTTACCTACAGTATTACCCTGCGGCAATCAACGGCGTACCCCCACGGCAACTTACGGCGTAGCCTTACGGCACTCTTAGCGTAACCTTACGTTATTTTCGGCGTAACCTACGGCACCTACGGATTTTATAGTGTAATATTCTTTACATTATACCACTGTATAACATCTTTTCCCCTAGTGCACGACTCTTACTGCACTATACGGCACCTGTTATACTCTCCCATTTATAGCACTTTTGGTACGGCACTTACGGCACCTTTTTTTTATATTACAGCACCTACGGCACCTACGGCACCTAGCTTCTACGGCATTTACGGCACCTACGGCACTTACGGTACCTTTATATTACGGCACCATATAAGCACCTTAAACACCAACGCTATAATACGGACTTGCACAACGCCTACGGCATTTGTGCTTTTATATTGAGACCTGCCGCTATACTCTGCGGTTATCTTTTTATAGTAGGCTACTAGCCACTATATTTACTAGCTGTCCAGCTAGTTACTCGACTATTTTGCCAGCTATTTAGCTGGTTATTCATCTGTTCCTACAGCTATTGGCACCATTTTTAACGACTTTTAACCACTATAATGGCACAGTTTAGGCCTTCCACTTATAAGGCCACTTTGGATTCCAATTCTAAAGCTAATCTTACTGTACAACTACAGCGAGATATGGACGATATAAAGTCCCAGATGAACACCCTAACTATCCTTATACAAGGCCTAGTTAGTAGGCAAAATAGTAACGTTCCTACTATTACAACTAGTAAGGAACTAGTAGAGGCTACTAGCCCTACTATCTAACCTTCTGCTATTACGACTAGCAAGGACCCTGTAGAGGCTACTAGCCCTACTACTATTAATGCCGCTTCTACTAATAATAGCAAGAATAATTCTACTAATAATAGGAAAAAGAAGCAGCAAAAGAAGAAGGAACAGGACTCTAATAACAGCAGCAAACAGCAAAATATCGAGTCCTTTATTATAGGCAATTATAATACCCAGGATACTAATATATCCTATTCCTCTTCTTCTACCACTATATCCACTGATATAAGCTATAGTGCTTAATCAGGCGGTAGGACCCCTAAGAATGCCCTCCTTTACGATACAGGCTCTACTTATCATATTGTAAATGATAAGAAGTATTTCACCACTTTTCACCATTTTGAGAAGGATGATAAGCCGGTAATTACTACTGGTGGTAGCCCTATTTCCCCTACTGGTTGGGGCACAGCACGATTTACTGTGCTACAGGGCGTTAATCCCACCAAATGGGGTATTATAGAGCTCAAGAATGCACTATATATTCCTACCTTGGATATTAACATTATTAGCGGTGTAAAGCACTATGCCGCTAAAGGGGTACTAATTAGAAATCAGCTTTGGTCAGCAAGCCGTAAATGCATCGGCATTTTTAAATTTGAAAAATACGGCTTTTTCCTTCTACAGAAAGGAATAGACACATCACTACTGCATCAACCTTGCAGCCATTATACTATTACTAATAGTATATCAGTAGAGGTCCCCAGCCCTACTAACCCTGCTAATTATAGTAATCCTGAGGATACT
This sequence comes from Ustilaginoidea virens, assembly GCF_000687475.1. Classification (NCBI taxonomy): domain Eukaryota; kingdom Fungi; phylum Ascomycota; class Sordariomycetes; order Hypocreales; family Clavicipitaceae; genus Ustilaginoidea; species Ustilaginoidea virens. The sequence continues at coordinate 6,463,582 of NC_057317.1, read as the reverse complement.
ACTATTACCCCTGTTCCTACTACTGCGACTAGTAAGGAACCTGTAGAGGCTACTAGCCCTACTATTAACCAGCCCGCTACCACAACTAGCGAAGACCCTGTAGAGGCTACCAGTCCTACTACTAACTCTCCCGCTATTACGACTAGCGAAAATCCCGCTATTACGACTAGCGAAAATCCTGTAGTGGCTACTAGCCCTACTCCTGCCCTTATAGCTGCTGATACAGAATATCAGAAGCTATTACAATTAGCCGGCATTTGGCATGTACGGCTAGGGCATATAGGTATTCAGCTACTTAAAAAGACCTATGCTAATACCTACCTTGTCTACCTTCTAAAGAAGAAGGTTGTTACTAAAACAACCTTTATTACCTTTATCCACCAAAATGAAGGTATAGGCCCTATTTCTAGTGGCCTAGAAGGAGACTTTCACAAAGGGCAAAATACAGGTTCAGAGGGGGTATTTAGCAGTAAAGAACCTGCTATTTTACTGGATGACCTAGAAAGCATTCCTGACCCTACTAACTCTGCTAACCTTACTAGCATTACTAGCACTAATGCTATACCGGATGACCTAGAAAGAATGCCGGACCCTACTAATTTTACTAGCATTACTAATGCTACCCCAGATGATATTACTAATACTAATGCCACCGTGGATTACCTTCCTAAGTCAGAAGACTTTATAGGCGCCTTTCTAAATAGCGAGCTTTCTGAGACCATTTATATGGATATTTCTGATGGATTTCTTGAATTTACAGAGAGCTTACTACTAACTAATAGCGATAGCAAGCTTTAGTCTGATATTCAACGGCAACAGCTACTAACTTTACTTAAAGAAGCCGGCTTTAATCCTTCTATTAAGCAAGCTATTTTACTAAAAAAGGCCCTATACGGGCTAAAACAAGCACCCCGCGAATGGCAATATCGGCTAAAAGACCTAATTTCTAGTGAAGGTTTCTTATCTTTAGCTTCTGATGCTGCCGTCTTTTATAACAAGCAAACCAGTACCTTTATCGTCACTTATGTTGATGATTGCCTATTAGTTGGTCCAAATATAACTTATATCAACCAGCTAAAAAGGAAATTTCATAAGGTCTATGCTATAGAAGACCGCGGTCCGGCTTCCTTCTTCCTAGGTGTACAGATTATACGAAATAGGAAGGAAGGTCTATTGTGGCTGCACCAAGCCCAATTTATAGCAGAGGTCTTAACTAAATTCGGCTTACAGGATACTAAACCTCAGCTTATTCCACTTCAACCAGGGAATCTAAATGAATCTAGTGGAAAAGACCTTAGCCCTACTGATCAGAGCCGTTATCAGAGCCTTACTAGCACTATAATGTGGCTTATAATGATGACTAGGCCCGACCTAGCATTTCCTACCCAATACCTCTCTCGGTTTATGTCCAAGGCAACTAATGTGCATCTAAATGCTGCGAAAGGCAGCTTTAGCTACCTTAAAGGCACTGAGAACCTAGCTATTTGCTTTAGTACTACTAAAAGCAACCAACAGCCTATTATAACCGCTTATTCTGATAGCGATTTTACTGGCTGTAAAGAAACCTCTAAGTCTACTAGAGGCTTCTTAACTACTATTAATAGTGGTCCTATTAGCTGGCGTTCTAAGCGAGCCTCTTTAGTAGTGCTATCTACTTTTAGAAGCTGAATCTGATGTATTACTTGAGACTATCTGTGAGGTACAGTGGCTTTCTAACCTTTATAAGGAGCTAGAAATCGATATTCTACGCCCTATACCGTTATACTGCGATAATCAGGGCTCCATTTCGAATTCTAATGACCCTAATCAGCACGCTCGCACTAAGCATACGCTATTAAAATTCCGGTATATTAGGGAGCAAGCCCAGCTGGGCTTGGTTAAAATTACCTATTTACCTACTAATAGTATGCCTGCTGACGGTCTTACTAAGCCACTGCCGGGCCCTAAATTTACTAGGTTCCGCGAGTTACTAGGTCTTAGGGCCTGCTAACTTATACTAACTTACTTTTACTAAGGTTTTTCTTATGTTTTTCCTTAGCACTTTTATTGCATTTTCTTTTCCTATCCTTTATACGACGATTAGCTTGATATTATAGTAGCTAATCAGAGGGGGTGTTAAAATCCTATAGTAGCCTACTAGGCTGCTGGCCTAATGCCCTACTGGTCTACTAACCTTCTGGCCCTTATACCGTCTCTTAGACTTACGGTGGTCTTACCAACCCAGGCCCTTGCCTTTTACCTTAAGGATTTTCAGTGGATTATTTACTGTATATCAAGTAAGGTAGGCCTTATTAAAAAAGGTGTGGCATTGCTAAATTAGCGTGGTGGGCCTACTAGTGTGGTGGCGGCCTACTAGTGTGGTGGCTAGTCCACTAGTGTGGTGGGTAGTCACTAGCGTGGTGGTTAGTCACTAGTGTGGTGGCTAATTACTAGTGCGGTGGTTAGGGTGGTTGGAAAGGCTGGATATAGTGGGGCTGCTGACGTATTATATACGTGGCATAGCGAGCATTACGGGGAGCTTTCTTACTGGCTACCCTGGATGCCTGGGCCCACCCCTTCTTCGTGTATATATAGGATAGCTTTCCCCCTTCTTTCTAGATAGTAGAAGGGCAGCACAATCGAGTCTGTTAATGCACTATATGCCTCTTAACTTCTTACCTTCCCTGCGTTTTCTGGTTATCTTATATTTGCCTTGCCTTTACACTTGCCCTGCTTTATAGCACTTGTATAGCCTTAGGACTTGGTGAAAAATCTAGTATTATACTAAAATTAGTTCACAGGTCGCAGACAGTCTCGTGCCATCTAGCTAGCTAATAAGGCTCTGCTTTTATAGTGACCTTGAGAATTGCAATATAAGGCATCCTATTGCTATTGCATACTAGCTTCTTAGTTTTGGGTCTAGTATATCTATATCGGTAGCAGGGATAAGTCTAACTTTTAGGTCGATTAGGTTCTTTACTGTAGCGCATTCTGATATCTCTAGGTCTTATAGGATCTTTATAATATACGCTTATTATGATAGTGATAGCATATATTTATAGCGATCCTAGGAAATTGCTATACTTAGGTAGTAGCTATAGGGTCTAAGGTTGCTTATTTAGAATTATTTAGATAATTTTCTTTTAATATAGGTTACTCTCTGCTTATTAGGTCCGACGATAAAGAGGTTATTAATATAAACCGCGATAAAGGTGCTATTATATACGAAGACCCTAATATTGGAATATAGCGGTTAGAATCCTAGCGTAAGGAGAAACTTACTAAGGGTATTATACTAAATGCGCGGTGATTATTTTAGTCTATAGAGGGCCTTTTATAGGCGGTAGTATTTGCCTGACTTATTATTAAAGCCCTCTAGCTGCTTAAGCTATATTTCTTTGTTAATATTCCTATAAAAGAAGGCTATTTTTATATCTATCTATTCGACTTTAAGATCTAAGGCAGTAGCGATTATAAAAATCAATTTATAGCTTATAGGTTTAACGACTAAGGCGAAGGTCTTATAATAGTTAATGCCCTCTTCCTGTTTAAAGCCTCTAACTATAAATCTGGCCTTATACCTAAGTATATTACCGCTTGGACCTCACTTAAGTTTATATACCTATTTTCCTTATAGTGCTTATCGCCCCTTTAGGAGGTAGGCTTTATACTAGGTCTTATTATCCTTAATTGATTTAAGTTTATTATATATTACTCTTAACTAATTATCCTAATATACTCTAGAGATTGCCTACTTAAATATCTTAGGTTTACTCGGATCAATCCTTTAGGCGGCTAGTAATATATTTATTAAAATTAGCCCGATTAGAATATTATCTTTATTAGTTAGGCACTATTAAGCATAGAGTTTATAGTTTAGTCTCGTTTAGCCATCTTTAGGGGGTTATAGACTTAACCGAGTGGCTATTCTATTTATAATTATATATTAAGGAATATCTAGTATAGCGATAATAATAGTATTTTGCATTCTATCTAGTTAGTCTAGGGGATTTTAGACTTATATATTAAGTTCGTATTTATTTTAGCTTTCACTTTCCGGTATATAAGGGCCGCCTAATATATTAGTATTAGATAATTCTATTATGCGATTATTATCTATGCGCATTAGGGTTGCCTTTAGTAGAGTTATATCATTTGGGAAAAGCTAGATTATTCATTATCTCTGCTTATAGGGCTATAGGTCTTTACGCTTCCTATCTTAGGTCTCGGCGAATTAGATATTATTAATTATAAAAACCTTTCTATTATTATCGAGTAGTATATAATTGCGGCTCCCTTAGTAGCTAAGGAGGCGATAGTAGGTACTTTATTTCTCTATCTTCTGCCTCTTCTTAAGAGGTAAAAGTGTAAATAAATAAGACCCTATTACCTATATATATTAGAGATTAGGTTTTTCGTTATACTAGGCTTTATAAGGTGTTTTATTTATATTTAATATAGGGCTAATATTATATAAGTAGTTAATTATCTTAAGGATGTATAGCCACTATTTCTTCTTAAGTCCTATATCGATAAAAGTTAGGTTAAGCTTCTCTATTAATATATAATTAGTCTTTTCGGCTAGACTATTCTATTAGTATTAGTCTATCGCAGTATAGAGTATTTCGATTCTATAATTATCGTAAAAGAGTTAAAGCAAATATATTAAATTCTCTTCCCTTTAATCAAGGCGGAGGTACTATAGGCATTATATATATATTTCGTATTAATTAACTAATTTACGAAATAATAACTTAAATTCTGACTTAAATTTAATTAGGAAAACCTAGGTTATATTAGTAAAGTCGTCTATAAAGGCCGCCTAATATTTTTCGCTACTTAACCCTAGCTCGGAGAACAGACCAGCAATATCTATATATAGGCTCTTAAATAGTTTAGTTCCCCTTTTAATTAACTAAGTATATAGAACTTCACGCATTTTGCCCTTATAGCATCCATCGCAAATATAGCCTAGTTAAATAGGCTAAATGCCTATTAATATATTTTGCAACCGTTTAATATTAGCCTCGCTTAAATAACCTAATCTATCGTGTCAGATCCGTAGGTTTAGGTCTATAATATTAAAGCTAGTTAGGGCTATATTAAAATTCTCTATATTTTTATCTACGATATATATGCCATATCGCTTTATAGCTATAAGAATAATAGCGCCATTAAGAGTGACTACTACTTTACTATTCTTAAAAACGGTAGTTATTTTATCCTTATCTAATGCTACAACCGATACTAGGTTAATATATACATCTAGTATATATAAGGCGTTCTTTAAGATAATTAGCTAGACATTCTAAAGTATTACTTTATATATTCCTTAACCCTATATTATAATTATAGTATTGGCAATACTATTAACTGTATCACGGGCTCGGGCTACGCCCGCGCCACAATGTGGCTAGGACTCGGGCTGCGCCTGTGCCTAGCCTAGGTAGGGTTATATGAGTCAGCGGCACAGGGTCACGGGACTACGCTAGGACTCCGACCCGTGCCAACGTATGGTTAAATAGACTATCGAGAGGCCTTTATTCGGGTCTTCTCTTTTTCCTCCTTAGTCTATTTAATATATTCATTCGACGCCTATTCGCAGTAGCCCTAGGGCTAGTCCTTTATATTTAAATAGACTCTCTCAGCCTTACTGTTATAACCTCACATTATGGAGCTAATGATGCAGGCTATATAAGATATCGAGATGAGTATACCTGGAGAAACGGGCCTAAATAACCCGAGACCATAACACCCCCGACGTAATATATATACCCAAGTAGAGCAGCTTGCAATAGGGTTACAATATATAGAGGCGCAGATGCAGACTAACGCGTAACACCTTACTGCTATTGCTGCCTTGCTGCAGACCCTTCTCGTGAATTAGTTAAATAGCTCCTAAAACGCTACCTAACCGGCCCCGGTCGTATAATAGAACGACCCCCTCCCTACTACTTAGGATACCTAGCTAAAGTATAAGCCGATCCCAATAGGGGACCCCTTTAATGGCAAAAAGGCTATATTTACAGCCTAGCGGACCTTTATGTAATATAAGCTCGAGGTTAATAGGGACTTTATCGGAGACGAGAAGACTTAATAGATATTTATCTTCTAGAACCTATCGTTTATAGTCTAATTATAGGTCGCAGCCTTCTTTAAGAATAGTGCGGCTTATAATTATAATATAATGAAGTTCTTTAAATACCTTTAATATCTCTTTAAGGACCTATACAGGTAGGATCGCACTATTACTAAGCTTAAATACTCCTTACGCTAGGGCCCTAAGGAACTTTTTGCCGCCTTTTTTATGCGATTTAAGGAAAAACTTATACTTACTAGTAATCTCGATTAGCTTAAGGAAGTTAAGCTAGAATATCTCCGATCGGCACTTAATACTCGCATAGCTAATAAGATTATTAGCTTTAGGGTCTCCTATTACAATTACTATTCGGCAATAAACCGCTACTAATAAATTACTATTAATATTAAGACTAACCTAACTATTAACTACTAACCGGGCTTAGCCTATTCCCGATTAACCTATGCCTAGGATTCTAAAGGTAATATATAAATATCGGGCGTTAATAAGCTAGACTTAAAGGGTAATCCGCCTAAAGTAATATAGGTCTTTATAGAATAATATAAAGAATATAGGAAAAAAGGTCTCTATTTTTAATATAGCTCTTCTAAGTATTAGAAAAATATATGCCACCTACTGCTAGCAATCTAGCTAGATATAGTTAAGGTAGCCTTACTAGACTTATGAGTCGTAAAAGTCAAAAGTAGCGATAAAGATTAGGAAAAAGAATAGCCTTTAAACCTAGTCTTATTAGAGGGCTTAAGATATATATATAGACTTTAGCCTAATTATAAAAGGAATTAAAAGAGATTGCAGAACGAATAGATAGATACCCCTTTTTAATACTAATCCTATATAAATCCTATACCTTTATTAATACCTTAATCGACTCGGGATATAACTGCTATAGCGCTATAAGCGAAAAGATAGTATAATAGTTAGGCCTCTAATCTATCCGCCTACTATAATATAGGGAAATCGGAACGGTAGTAGATATTTAGAGCTATTTAGAAGAATATAAGGTAATACGTTTCTCTATTACCTATATTATCCGTATAGCGATCGATATTAATAAATGGCCGTCTATAGTTATACTTTACGTTATCTTAGGCCTTACCTGCGATATTATTTTTAGGATGCTTTAGATAAAGTATTATAATATTATACTATAGGCGAAATAGCACTAATTAAAGATCGGATTAGTAGGTAGCCTTATTATTAAGGAATCGATAAGAAGACGATAGGGTCCGACTATAGTAAATATCTTTAGCTTAGTCTTTTATAGTATACTAAAGCAGGCGAAACGCTCTAAAGACTAATCGACTTCTTTTATTACGATAAGCTTATAGGAGATAATATATATCTTTTATATTATACTGCTACCGTATTAAGACTCTGCCTTATAATCGCAGGAGCTATAGGTGCTCCTAATGGAATTATAGGAATTTACTGACCTTTTTAATAAAGAGAAGGCTTCCGGTCTCCCTCTGCACTAGGGTATATTAGACTACTATATCCGGCTTAAAAAGACTATAGATAAGAGCCAGCTAGACCTACCTTAGGGCCTATTATATAATATACTACGAGACTAGTTACTTAAGGTTTAGAGATAAGTAACTAACCTAATAGATAAAAGATGGATCTAAGTAAGCTTTTTATCGGCAGTAGCATTAGTCCTACTAGCTAGAAAGGGGAATAGCAGGTAGCATTTTTATATCGATTACCGGGCCCTTAATAAGGTTATAGCCTAAGACTAATACCCCCTCCCTTTAATTAAAGAGATATTGCGATCTCTATCCTAGGCGAAATAGTTTATTAAGGTTAATATATATATAGTATTCTATAAGATATATATTGTAGAGGGCGATGAATATTTAACTATATTCTATATACGATTCGGACTATTTAAATGGCTTATTATGCTATTTAGCCTGATTAAGGCCCTTGCGACCTTTTAAAAATATATTAATAGGGCCTTAGAGAATATATTAGGAGACTTTATAATTGCCTATTTCGATGATATTTTAATCTATACTAGGGGATTAAAGGCGGACTATATAGGGCGTATTAAAGAAGTCCTTCGACGACTATAAAAGGCTAGCTTAAATTTAGATCTTAATAAGTGCGATTTTATAATAAAGGAGGTCTAATACTTAGGATATATCGTAACGGCTAGAAAAGAAATCTATTTAAACCCTAAAAAGATTAAGGCTATCTAGAACTAGGAAGCACTTCCGAAATTAAAAGGCATTTATAGTTTCCTCGGCTTTACTAATTTCTATTACGACTTTATCTTAGACTTCTCTTACCTTATCGACCTTTTAGTTAGATTAATAAAGAAAGGGGTTCTATTCTAATAGTTAGACGAAAAAGAGGCAGCATTTTAGGCGCTTAAATAGTATTTTATATTATCTCTAATTCTCGCTTAATAGGATCCTAATAAAGAGACGGTCCTTAAGGTAAATAATTCTAATATAGCCTTTAGTGGCTATCTATTATAGGTCGGAGAGGATAGTATATTATATCCTATTATATATTATTCCGCTCGCTTATTAGATATAGAATAAAACTATACTATATATGATAAGGAACTCCTTACTATTATCTTTTGCCTTAAGGCGTAGTTAGTAGAACTCTACTTAATAGCCTCCCTTTTTACTATCTTTACCGATTATAAGAACCTAAAGTACTTCGCCTGACTATAAGAAATATTTAAGCGATAAGCCTAATAGGCCGAGACTCTAGCGCTTTTTAACTTTTATTTTTGGTATAGGCTAGGGTTATAAGCCTAATGCCCTAATATGCTTTCTCAATAGGAATAAAAGGCAGATAGGGTAGAGCTATAAATTAGCTAGATCTTAAAATTACTATCTATTTTAGCACTCGATATAGATAGGATAGAAGGCGTTAGGACCCTAATTTTAGATTTAGAGGTCACCCTACCTTACGGCCTATATATTTTTACTAATACTTACCTTTAGGCTCTTTAAGACTAAGCGATATCCAAAGATAGTATATATTAGGCATAATAGACGGTAATAGCGAATAGAGAGCGATAATTCCCTATAGAGGCAGCGATATAGGAATAAATTGCAGATTATACCCTAAATGCATATAGTATACTGCTTTACTAGGGGCGGGTATAGCTCCTATCATTCGAGCCCCTAATTATAATAGTAATTTAACGGTGCTATAACTCGCCTATAGCGGGTCACCTAGGGAAGAATACTACCTTCTAATTACTATAATAGGATTATCATTTCGATAATATATTATCTAAGGTAGCGAGGTTTATTTAGAATTATCGATATTATAGGGCATATAAAAGCCGCTAGCTACAATAGGGTCTGCTATAGCCCTTACTAATTCTAGACCATTTATTGGTAGACTTTATAAATATTAGTAGACTTTATAATAGACCTTTTTACCTATAACTCTTCCGATCTATACTTCCTTATAGTAATTACCAATCGCTTATTGAAGTATATTTAGCTAAAGGTAATATACTCTATAATAGCCGAAGAATATATAGAGCGATTCTAATAATACTAATAGCGCTTCTATAGATTCCCTAACGAGATTATTAGCGATAAAGGCTTAGATTAGGTAGGATAATTCTAAATAATACTTTATAAGGCAGTTAGGACTAAATAACTCCTCTCAATTATATACTACCCCTAAACCGATAGCGGTATAGAATAAATAAACTAAAAGGTCTAGGCTATCTTCTATATTATAATCTCCTTTAACTAATACGATTAGCCTAAGCACCTTATAGTATACTAACTCGCCCTAAACAACCGGATATTATTAGTAATAGGGTTTAGCCTAAACCGACTCTTTAATAGGTTTAATATACTAATTATTATGCCGGCCTTAGAGATAATGCTAAGCTTAAAGATACTAAAAGGGCAGGCGGCTCTCTTTTTAGCTAACCTCTAAAAAGGAGGGGAGTTAGCCTAAATTACTATCGCTTTTGTATAATAACAATAATAAGATATAATAAACCGTTTATACTGCCTAGCGGAGCGTTTCTAGGTTAGAGACTATATATAGTTCAGCCTAAGGAATATTAAGATAAACTACCTTTATAAAAAGCTTAATTAGGTCTCTACTAAATATACTATTATTGCTATCCTATCCCTGCTTATTATCCGGCTTAATATCCCTAAAGGTATTTACCCGGTTTTTTATATTAACCTTATCGAATAAACCGCATCCAATCTGCTCCTAATATAGATTATAACTAATATTAGGCTAAGGCCCCTATTTATTCTCCTATAAGACTCTAATTAGCTATATAAGGAATATAAGGTTAAAGCGATACTAGCGGCGAAAAACGCTTAGGGCTAAAGTAGAAATTATAATATACTAGTTAAATAGAAAGGGTATAATTTACCTATATAGGAACCCCTAGAAAACTTCGAAGATTTAGCGGTATAAAAGGCATTTAAAACCAAATAGGGTGATATTTATATATATAATAGGCCCTTTAGGCTATCGAAATAAGGTCTACCGGACCTATAAATAACGCCTAAACGCCTACTTATAAAAAAAAAAAAAAACCCTTTAAAATATTAAAAAAAAAAAAAAAAAAACTACTAAGCTTATACGCCCCTTTCTTAGGCTAGTATTATCCTCCCCCCTCTCCTATATTATAACTACTATACTCGTCGTTATATAGGCCCTTTTTAGCACTATTAGGATCGGTATACCCCTATAGCTGTAGCTATTATAGGGGCAGTAGTAGTAGGGGCGGCTGCATATAACCCCTATAGTAGTATCTATAGGGGGTCGGATGTATATATAGCGAGTAGGCCTAGCGCAGACGGTTGCCTATACGACCCTGATATAACGGCGTTCTAGGGGATATACTATATAGGGAATAGGGGGGGGGCTATAATAAGGCCTGATAAAGACGCCGTAGGGTCTATAGCAGCAGCGGCTAAGGCTGCTGCAGTGCTAGGGCGTTCTATAGCGGGTAGTATAGCTAGGCCTTTAGGGGAACCTATACACCCTACTTATAGGCAGGCGGCTCTCTAGTATAGTAGGTTAGTAAAGGGCAGGCAGGAGGGGGGGCTAAATAGAGCCGGGTAAAAGCCGCTAAGTACTACTCTATCTAAGTATAATACTCCTAGGCCTCTCATTATATATCCCGCATTATACTTAATATAGGGGCTAGATCGACAACCGACCCGGCTTAACGGCAGAAGGGAGTTATAGCCTAAGAGATATTAGTTAACGCCTTACTAGCGGTACTATAGGGACTAAAAGTAAGATGCGGGATATAAGGAGTCATCTAATCGGCGGCTATAGTATGCTACTATTAGTTATTAAGGGCCTAAAAAGAGGGCGAGAGGATAATAGCCTAGGCTTTAGTCGTTTTAGTCGCAGGACGCATAAATTTAATAATAGTAGTGCTATCTTTATAAGCCTTAATCTACACCCAGTAGATCCGCCGGAGTCTAAGATTACCGGTAAGCTTAAAGTCAAGCTATACGTACGAGCTATATGCATTTTAGTAGTAAGAGTAGCCCTTACTTTTGCCTTTTCGCATATAGATAGGGAGAATACCGGTCGCCTATATTTTTCGGTTATATTACTTATATAAAAACTCTTTATCGTAGGTATATTTGTGCTCCTTATCGGAGGAATCACCCTCTAATAAGTAGTCACCTATAGTATACTATAGCTTACGTTTACGCTTAGAAGGGCTAAAGCACTCGGCAGATAGGGCAGTTAGACCGCTTATAGGTCGCAGGATTTCCATAATATTAGGATCTATAGGGGCTATCGCGCCGCCTGCGGCTTAGCTACTACTAGGGTTCGGCTTAGATATATTTGGGGTCCTAATGCGGTTAATTAGGGGAATATAAAGTTATATCGGGCTTAAATCGATATATATATTAAATGCGGGCGGAGATAAGGTATAGCCTAAGAGATATTAACTCTTAGATGAGAAGGATAAGCTCATAAGGGGTTGCATATATAGGTTCGGGAATACGCAGGTAATTAGTCTATTAATATTAGCATCCATTACGACCCTAGGCAGGGGGGATAATACTTACGGTAAAATGCCGATAATAATTAAATCAGCTATAAGAAAAAAAAGGAAGGGAAGAAAAAAGGTAATAAAAAAAGCGCGAGAGAAAACGCACCTTTACCTAGGGGAATTACCTACCGATAGCTGGCGAAAATTTTTTCACGATATTAACGGCTGCTATAGATAGCTTCTAACTAGCAATATAATGCCGACCTTCTATACGCTTCTACTATACTACTATCAAATTAGCCACTCTACGATATCCCTATTCGCACGAATTAGACCCGACGAATAGACTTAAGGTTATCGCGATAAAAACCTAGGCGACCTGATTGGGCTTATATAGAGGAGGGGCGGGTTTCTAAATGCAATTAATTCGATTGCGAGGCAGAGGAGGGGGGTATATTACAGGCTCGGGCTACGCCCGCGCTATAATGTGGCTAGGACTCGGGCTGCGCCTATGCCTAGCCTAGATAGGGTTATATGAGTCAGCGGTATAGGGTCATAGGACTACGCCAAGACCCCGACCCGTGCTAATGTATGGTTAAATAGACTATCGAGAGGCCCCTATTCGGGTCCTCTCTTTTTCCTCCTTAGTCTATTTAATATATTCATTCGACGCCTATTCGCAGTAGCCCTAGGGCCAGTCCTTTACAAACTGGGCTTCTAGAGTAGCTAGTAAGGTTAATAAAATTATTACTCCTATAGAATTTATATAAGGACGCGCCACTATTTAAGATATATATTTTTACAAGCGTCTACGCTGCTTTAGATAGTAATGCTTTAAGTGCGATTGTATTTATACTTATAAAGGCCGAGTTAAAAAAGGCTAAAGCAGCGACTATATCTGCATCTATAGATTCTTCTGGCTATTCTTATCGTAGTATAAATCTGCGTTTTCTTCTATAGTTATTATTTTATACTCGCTTTCGCTTAAGCTTAGGATATAAGATAAAGCATTATTTATCTATATATCCATTGATTTTGCAGTATATATAGAAGTATTTCGACTGATTATAGCGTAGTAGATTGTATTTAGCGATTATCGCTATCTCTAAGTTATATTGCTTTATAGCTAGTTCTTCCTATTAGGCGGCAAAGAGAGCAGTATTAAATATTATAGCTAGAGTTTTAATTCTATTCTTATTTTTTCTAGGGAGAAGTAGGTTATTCTAATAGAATACTATTCGGAAAAAGTAAAAGCTAGGGCCGAGCCCAATTAGGAATTTATTAACAAAATAAGGTTCTCTAATATTGCAAATACTATAGAGTTATTTAAATTTATTATAGGTTTCTCTAAGTTTTCTTATAAAGTCTATAATGCATTTAGTAATTATAAGTAATAAGGCTTAGTACTTTGCGTTAAATTCTTAAAAGATAGTATCTCCTTATAGCTAATATTTAAGCTTAAGAAGGTCAAATAATTCTTTCGCGGTTATTTTATAGTTTATAATAGTTCTAGGCAAAAGACCTAGCTTATTCCGTATTCTTAATATAACCTTATCTTAATGGATTTACTAGAGTTCGACCTTATTAGTATAGGCTTCTTCCGATTCTCCTATTAATCATTCTAGGGCTAGTGTATTCCAATTAAAGAGGTCCCTATAGCCTATTATGCTTATTTGGTCTTCTATTTTAAGCTTCCAGCTCGGCTAATAAGATAGCATTTCTAATTTTAGTATAGATAAGAGCCCTCTTAGTCTACTAGATGTTTCTTTTATTATAATCGCTAAAGGTTTTTAGGAAAGAGCGCTTAATAGGTAGACAGAAATAACTAAAAGCATCTAATAGGTTAGATAAAGGTTATAAATAAAAAGAGGGAGTTAGCAGTAGTTCCTGGCAATCTCCCCCTATTTTTACTTAGGGGCTGACCCTTTAGTTTAGGTTCTTAGATATAGGGGTATATAAAAACTCTAATCCTAATGCGTTTATATCGCATGTGTCGGAATCGCTGTCGCAAGGTGCCCAATTGGGCACATTGCGACGGATGTGCCGCGCACACCCGATACGCACGATGTGGCCACTTTAGCCCCTTTTGCCCCTTTACCCCTAAGCCCGGTAGGGCACGCGGGCAGCCCGGCCCGACTGCGCCGATACACGTGACTACGGCACGCACAAAAAGGCCATATCGTATAATTACCCTCTTTTGCTTCCTCTCTTTCCTTTTAAATAGTAGTCATTAGTAAAGCCAATAAATCCTTTACTTAGTGACCTCACGGTATATAATACCATACGCGCGACCCTACGTATAACTGGGTATACCGAGTTTATATCAACAATAATCAGTAGTGATAACCACCACTCACAGGATAATTATATCCTGCAAAGAACGGTGCATCATAGATCAGCAAGATATTAATTTCGAAGAGGCAGTTAAGCTTTCTCGGCTATACTAACCAGAGGGAGAACGATTTATAACCTCTCCTTCCCCCTATCTATCACGAGGAAGAAACTTACGCTAAATATCACAATAGTTAAAGATACCTATTGCAATTCTCAAGGTCACTATAAAAGCAGAGCCTTACTAGCTAGCTAGATAGCACGAGACTGTCTGTGACCTGTGAACTAATCTTAGTATAATACTAGATTTTTCACCAAGTCCTAAGACTATACAAGTGCTATAAAGCAGAGCAAGTGTAAAGGCAAGGCAAATATAAGATAACCAGAAAACGCAGGGAAGGTAAGAAGTTAAGAGGCATATAGTGCATTAACAGACTCGATTGTGCTGCCCTTCTACTATCTAGAAAGAAGGGGAAAAGCTATCCTATATATACACGAAGGAGGGGTGGGCCCAGGCATCCAAGGTAGCCAGTAAGAAAGCTCCCCATAATGCTTGCTATGCCACATATATAATACGTCAGCAGCCCCACTATATCCAGCCTTTCCAACCACCCTAACCACCGCACTAGTAATTAGCCACCACGCTAGTGACTAACCACCACGCTAGTGACTACCCACCACACTAGTGGACTAGCCACCACACTAGTAGGCCCACCACGCTAATTTAGCAATGCCACACCTTTTTTAATAAGGCCTACCTTACTTGATATACAGTAAATAATCCACTGAAAATCCTAAGGTAAAAGGCAAAGGCCTAAGGTTGGTAAGACTACCGTAAGTCCAAGAGGCGGTATAATGGTCAGAAGGTTAGTAGGCCAGTAGGGCATTAGGCCAGCAGCCTAGTAGGCTACTATAGGATTTTAACACCCCCTCTGATTAGCTACTGTAGTATCAAGCTAATCGTATAAAGGATAGGGAAAGAAAATGCAATAAAGGTCCTAAGGAAAAACATAGGAAAAACCTTAGTAAGTTAGTATAAGTTAGCAGGCCCTAAGACCTAGTAACTCGCGGAACCTAGTAAATTTAGGGCCCGGCAGTGGCTTTGTAAGACCGTCAGCAGGCATACTATTAGTAGGTAAGTAGGTAATTTTAACCAAGCCCAGCTGTGCTTGCTCCCTAATATACCGGAATTTTAATAGTGTATGCTTAGTGCGAGCATGCTGGTTAGGGTCATTAGAATTCGAAATAGAGCCCTGATTATCGCAGTATAACGGTATAGGGCGTAAAATATCGATTTCCAGCTCCTTACAAAGGTTAGAAAGCCACTGTACCTCACGGATAGTCTCAAGTAATGCATCAGATTCAGCTTCTAAAGTAGATAATACTACTAAAGAGGCTCGCTTGGAACGCCAGCTAATAGGACCACTATTAATAGTAGTTAAGAAGCCTCCAGTAGATTTAGAGGTTTCTTTATAGCCAGCAAAATCGCTATCAGAATAAGCGGTTATAATAGGCTGTTGATTGCTTTTAGTAAAGCAAATAGCTAGGTTCTCAGTGCCTTTAAGGTAGCTAAAGCTGCCTTTCGCAGCATTTAAATGCACATTAGTTGCCTTAGACATAAACCGAGAAAGGTATTGGGTAGGAAATGCTAGGTCGGGCCTAGTCATCATCATAAGCCACATTATAGTGCCAGTAAGGCTCTGATAAAGGCTCTGATCAGTAGGGCTAAGGTCTTTTCCACTAGATTCATTTAGAATCCCTAGTTGAAGTGGAATTAGCTGAGGTTTAGTATCCTGTAGACCGAATTTAGCTAGGACCTCTGCTATAAATTGGGCTTGGTGTAGCCATAATAGACCTTCCTTCCTATTTCGTATAATCTGTACGCTTAGGAAGAAGGAAGCCGGACCGCGGTCTTCTATAGCATAGACCTTATGGAATTTCCTTTTTAGCTGGTTAATATAAGTTATATTTGGACCAACTAATAGGCAATCGTCAATATAGGTGACGATAAAAGTGCTGGTTTGCTTATTATAAAAGACGGCAGCATCAGAAGCTAAAGGTAAAAAACCTTCACTAGAAATCAGGTCTTTTAGCCGGTGTTGCCATTTGCGGGGTGCTTGTTTTAGCCCGTATAGGGCCTTCTTTAGCAAGATAGCTTGCTTAATAGAAGGGTTAAATCCAGCTTCTTTAAGCAAAGTTAGTAGCCGTTGGCGCTGTATATTAGACCAAAGCTTGTTATCAGTTAGTAAACTTTCCGTAAATTCAAGGAATCCATCAGGAATATCCATATAAATAGTCTCAGAAAGTTCGCTATTTAGAAAGGCGCCTATAAAGTCTTCTGACTTAGGAAGGTAATCCACGGTGGCATTAGTATTAGTAATATCATCCGGGGTAGCATTAGTAATGCTAGTAAAATTAGTAGGGTCCGGCATGCTTTCTAGGTCATCCGGTATAGCATTAGTGCTAGTAATGCTAGTAAGGTTAGCAGAGTTAGTAGGGTCAGGAATGCTTTCTAGGTCATCCAGTAAAATAGCAGGTTCTTTACTGCTAAATACCCCCTCTGAACCTGTATTTTGCCCTTTGTGAAAGTCTCCTTCTAGGCCACTAGAAATAGGGCCTATACCTTCATTTTGATGGATAAAGGTAATAAAGGTTGTTTTAGTAACAACCTTCTTCTTTAGAAGGTAGACAAGGTAGGTATTAGCATAGGTCTTTTTAAGTAGCTGAATACCTATATGCCCTAGCCGTACATGCCAAATGCCGGCTAATTGTAATAGCTTCTGATATTCTGTATCAGCAGCTATAAGGGCAGGAGTAGGGCTAGTAGCCACTACAGGATTTTCGCTAGTCGTAATAGCGGGATTTTCGCTAGTCGTAATAGCGGGATTTTCGCTAGTCGTAATAGCGGGAGAGTTAGTAGTAGGGCTGGTAGCCTCTACAGGGTCTTCGCTAGTTGTGGTAGCGGGCTGGTTAGTAGTAGGGCTAGTAGCCTCTACAGGTTCCTTACTAGTCGCAGTAGTAGGAACGGGGGTAATAGTAGTATCCTCAGGATTACTATAATCAGCAGGGTTAGTAGGGCTAGGGACCTCTACTGATATACTATTAGTAATAGTATAATGGCTGCAAGGTTGATGCAGTAGTGATGTGTCTATTCCTTTCTGTAGAAGGAAAAAGCCGTATTTTTCAAATTTAAAAATGCCGATGCATTTACGGCTTGCTGACCAAAGCTGATTTCTAATTAGTACCCCTTTAGCGGCATAGTGCTTTACACCGCTAATAATGTTAATATCCAAGGTAGGAATATATAGTGCATTCTTGAGCTCTATAATACCCCATTTGGTGGGATTAACGCCCTGTAGCACAGTAAATCGTGCTATGCCCCAACCAGTAGGGGAAATAGGGCCACCACCAGTAGTAATTACCGGCTTATCATCCTTCTCAAAATAGTGAAAAGTGGTGAAATACTTCTTATCATTTACAATATGATAAGTAGAGCCTATATCGTAAAGGAGGGCATCCTTAGGGGTCCTACCGCCTGATTTAGCACTATAGCTTATATCAGTGGATATAGTGGTAGAAGAAGAGGAATAGGATATATTAGTATCCTGGGTATTATAATTGCCTATAATAAAGGACTCAATATTTTGCTGTTTGCTGCTATTATTATAGTCCTGTTCCTTCTTCTTTTGCTGCTTCTTTTTCCTATTATTAGTAGAATTATTCTTGCTATTATTAGTAGAAGCGGCATTAATAGTAGTAGGGCTAGTAGCCTCTACAGGGTCCTTGCTAGTCGTAATAGCAGAAGGTTGGATAGTAGGGCTAGTAGCCTCTACAGGGTCCTTGCTAGTCGTAATAGCAGAAGGTTGGATAGTAGGGCTAATAGCCTCTACAGGGTCTTTACTGTTCATATTAGTAGGACCGGAGATAGTAGGGCTAGTAGCCTCTACTAGTTCCTTGCTAATTGTAATAGTAGGAACGTTACTATTTTGCCTACTAACTAAGCCTTGTATAAGGGTAGTTAGGGTATTCATCTGGGACTTTATATAGTCCATATCTAGCTGTAGTTGTATAGTAAGATTAGCTTTAGAGTTGGAATCCAAAGTGGCATTATAAGTGGAAGGCCTAGACTGTGCCATTATAGTGGTTAAAAGTCGTTAAAAATGGTGCCAATAGCTGTAGGAACAGATGAATAACCAGCTAAATAGCTGGCAAAATAGTCGAGTAACTAGCTGGACAGCTAGTAAATATAGTGGCTAGTAGCCTACTATAAAAGGTAACCGCAGAATATAGCGGTAGGTCTCAGTATAAAAGCACAGATGCCGTAGGCGTTGTGCAAGTCCAGAATATAGCGTTAGTATTTAAGGTGCTTATGTGGTGCCGTAATATAAAGATGCCGTAAGTGCCGTAGGTGCCGTAGGTGCCGTAGGTGCCGTAGGTGCTATAGGTGCCGTAATATAAAAGGTGCCGTAAGTGCCGTACCAAACGTGCTATAAGTGGAAGAGTATAACAGGTGCCGTATAGTGCAGTAGGTGTCGTGCACTAGGTGCAAAGGTGTTATACAGTGGTATAGTGTGGTAGATATCACACTATAAAATCCGTAGGTGCCGTAGGTTACTCCGAAAATAACGTAAGGTTACGCTAAAAGTGCCGTAAGGTTACGCCGTAAGTTGCCGTAGGGGTACGCCGTTGATTGCCGCAGGGTAATGCCGTAGGTAACAAAGGGTAAGCCAAAGGTGATAAGGGTAAGCCAAGGATACCAAAGGATAGCTATATTAGTAGTACTAATAAGCAAGAGAGACCAAGGGGTGAACACAAAAGAGATAGGGTAAAAACAAAGAAGTAAAAACCCGGGCTCATAACCTATTGCAATTCTCAAGGTCACTATAAAAGCAGAGCCTTACTAGCTAGCTAGATAGCACGAGACTGTCTGTGACCTGTGAACTAATCTTAGTATAATACTAGATTTTTCACCAAGTCCTAAGACTATACAAGTGCTATAAAGCAGAGCAAGTGTAAAGGCAAGGCAAATATAAGATAACCAGAAAACGCAGGGAAGGTAAGAAGTTAAGAGGCATATAGTGCATTAACAGACTCGATTGTGCTGCCCTTCTACTATCTAGAAAGAAGGGGAAAAGCTATCCTATATATACACGAAGGAGGGGTGGGCCCAGGCATCCAAGGTAGCCAGTAAGAAAGCTCCCCATAATGCTTGCTATGCCACATATATAATACGTCAGCAGCCCCACTATATCCAGCCTTTCCAACCACCCTAACCACCGCACTAGTAATTAGCCACCACGCTAGTGACTAACCACCACGCTAGTGACTACCCACCACACTAGTGGACTAGCCACCACACTAGTAGGCCCACCACGCTAATTTAGCAATGCCACACCTTTTTTAATAAGGCCTACCTTACTTGATATACAGTAAATAATCCACTGAAAATCCTAAGGTAAAAGGCAAAGGCCTAAGGTTGGTAAGACTACCGTAAGTCCAAGAGGCGGTATAATGGTCAGAAGGTTAGTAGGCCAGTAGGGCATTAGGCCAGCAGCCTAGTAGGCTACTATAGGATTTTAACAATACCCTTAGCATCTAGGAAGAACGATTTATAACCTCTTCCTATTCTACCCCTTTCTTTCTTTTACCCTACTATTATGGGTAAAAGCCCTTTTAAATCTTACACTCCTTATAAGAGGGAATCTTGCACTCTTTGCAATATATCCCCCCCCCCCCTCTTTAAACCCTCTTCTCAACACTATAGCCTCATCATTAATATCATTATAATAACCACAAGAGCTACATAAGAGGATATAACGATTTGCCTTACTTTTTGACGATAATTGGCCTAACGCAATAGAGCCTATCGACCCCGATAATGCCACAAACGTATAGCTATACAATCGTATCGCGTTCCTTATAGATACCTATAAGGAAAATACTCACCTAGATAATAACCTTTAGGAATAATTCTATGAGGATTATAGCGAGTAGAATAAAGCCCTATTCAGCCGTATTAACGTTCAGGTTCTACAGTAGTTCCGTTCAACATTACGGGAACGCGGCGTATATATTAGAGCATCGGGTTTACTAATAACACCAACCCTGCTTAAGTGCCTTCAATAGCAACAAAACCTACAATAGCCTCAAGATGAAATAACCCGGCAGTTTGCTCGCAAGGTATTCCTATCCCGGCTCAACCCTACTAGGGAAGCCTCACTACCTATCGGTAATACCAAGCAAAAGATACAAAGGCTTCAAAATACGCCCTTATATACACACATAAAGCCCTCATCATCATCATTATAAGCCCCTATAATAGTTATGCGAATACCCTCACTAAGGCTCTCGCTATAGTACTTATAAGCCCTATTAACGCTAAGGGACTTCGCAACACTAATAGTACGATTATAATCGTAATAACTAATTATCCCCCCCTCTACATCGAAGAAGCCTTATACCTCTGCCCCTATTAAAGAAGAAGAAGAAGATAGGGGCCGGTCCTAATAACCTAAAGGGAAGACGCCTATTTACAATAAGCCGCTATTCGAAACAGGAGAAAGCTCCCATTATCAATAATAATATATAACGGCTGATAATTATAGCCTATAAGACCGACCCGATCAAATATATCGCTCTAGGGATTATACCCCTAGCCGGGCTAGCTAAGGCGGCTATCTTAATACCCCTCGAAGTTATAGCATACCTAATAGAGGTCGAGTCATAGGCCCCGATAATATACTTCCTTTAATAGAAAGCCCTAACGATAATAATACCCTCTAAGCTAACGCCGCTAATACCGCCTATAATACCAGATATTAGGCCCAAACGCCTCATCCGATAATACTAAAAATAGGCACGGCACCTGGCCCTTCCCGCTAATATCGGCCTACCTAGGCCGATAAATAGACCATTTTAACGGGAGGACCGGTAAACCTAGACCGACCTGGGTTATAAGATAACCCAGCTAGAGCTCCCGCCAGCCTACCGTAAGGCTACCGATAAGCTATTCCGGAATACCCTCCGGAATACCCCTAAGAAGATTATACCCAATAAAAGTTTAGCCAAAAAGATTATTCCTAAACCGGGTTTAATGATATATCGAAAAAGATATTTAACCTCTTACGCAGCTATCGTACAGAGGATAGATATAGCGGCAAAATGGATGATTTCCTTATACTAAAGGTTATATCCTTTAAAAGCAAGTGCCGCCTACTAGGATTACCCAACAATACATTCGCCAGAGCCTTCTAAATTATACTCATTAGCGATACTAAGACCTATTACTTTAATAATATTAAACGCATTCGTAATACCCTCACTTTTAACGATATAGTCTGCAAAGTCAAGAGCTATTTCGAAAATGAGAGCATAGAGTAATTCTATTTGTACTATTAGAACAGAATAACGCTCTAATTAACTATCGCGAAATATCCCGATAAATTAAAGTTAGAATATCTTAATATCCTATTAGAAGAACTTTAACGCCTACATTATAGTCTTTTCCCCCCCTTTACAGCTGATATAAAGCTTTACCGATAAATCTTTAACGCTATAAGGGATACCCCTAAGTATAGCCAAGCCATATATCGTTATGCTTTTACATTCGAAGGTCTCGCCGCTAACCTATAGCGATTACTTTCCATCTACGAGTCGATCTATATAAACTAATAGCATTATTTCCTTCAATAATAACAACATTACAATACTAACGATATTAATGACAATATAGCGCTATTTACAGACTGTAGATATAGTCAATCCCGCCCCTAACGCCGATTCGGCCTATAGCAGCAGTATTAATAGCAATAATAGAATCGCGCCTTTCTATCCAGGCCCCATCAAAGAAGATACTTTGTTTATAATAAAATAGGGTATTAATTATCTAACCACTCTACTAAAGAGCAATAAGAATTAAAAGAGTAATAGATAAAGAACCGATCCCACTATATTGCCCCTAATAATAAGAAATTCTATATTTTCTTATAAGAATATAAAGAGCCTAGCCCCTAAGGCCTTAAAGAAGAAGAAGAGGCTGACCTTAACGATATTATCGGTAATATCGAGGTAATAATAGTAGGGGATGTATAATAGGATGCAGAAAATACTACCATACTGTAAATTACAGCCATTTAGTATTTCCAAGCCCCTATATAAGCCGAACTATTATTATCTATCGAGATATTATAAGCCCTATAAGATGAATTATGCCGATATGCCTTCTTATAGATTGACCCTTTTTGAATACCCTTATAACCACCGGACCGTAATTCTGCCTTTCTAGAAAAAGAATAGTACGGTAACTATACCTTCCGCGGAATCCTATTGGATACCGGCGCCTCCGGCCTATAAATAGTAGGCCTAGGTCAAGCAAAGGCCCTAATAAGATTAATAAAGACCCTAACTATCGAAGCGATCGATAAGAAGTATATAGTAAACTTCGGCGCTAGCTCTACTATATCTTCCGGTATATTGAATATTCTAATGATATTTAGCAATATCCCCTTCTACGTCCTTAATAGTAGCACCCCCTTCCTTTATTCTATTACGGATATAGATAGGATAGGCGTAAAGCTTAATAATATTGATAACCTATTAATCTAAAGGGATACTAAGGTCCCGAATATTAGGAAATAGGGATATCTATAGTAGACTCTTAATGCCATAGATACTATAGCCTTCTATCTATCGTTATAGGAAATCTATTAGCTATATTATCGATTCGGGCACCCCTCTATCAATAGGCTTACCAAATTGCTTCAGCAGGCTAGTTATAATAATATTAATTGCAATATTATCGAAAGCATCACCTATATATACCATTAATGCTAAATGAATGCAAAGGCACCTAGCCGATTTAAATTCACACTAAAGGATAACCGCTAATTTAACTATAAGATAATCGTAGATATCCTTTATATTAACAATCGGCCGGTATTACATATTATAGATGCCGCGATAAGCTTTTAGGCAGCTAGATTCCTTAATCTATAAAAGCAGAAGGCCTATAATATTTAGAATGCCCTTAAGAAATACTAGATCGATATATACCTCGGCCCGCTAGATTAGATAATCCACGATACCGGTCTAAACTTTGCCTCTACCAAATTCCATTATAATACCCGGCTTTTATCTATTAATATAGATAAAATTCCCGTAGAAGCCCATAACAGTATTAGTAAAGTCGAGAGATATTACGCCCCCTTATGCCGAGCCTATACTATCGTTAATAACAAAGTAGGCGACCTAATAATAAAGGAATAGAAATTACAGCTCGCTATAAAGGCTATTAACGATTCTACTAGACCTAATAGTCTAGTACTTATGTTATTAGTCTTTAGGGCATATCCTTAACTCATAGATGATTCACCCCCGAGCTTATTAGTATTATAATGCGCCTTAATATTATGAAAGGCCACTAATGAAGCTAGGAAATACCTTGCTAAGCGCTAAATCCATAATACCCTCGCCTAACGGAACGGCCTAAATATACGGCCTATCCACTGATTACCCCTATAGTTAAATATATAGGTATAAAGAGAAAAGGGTAGATAGCACAGGCCGTACCGGCTAATCAGCCTCGATAGTAAGACCTATATTATATAAATGCTATATAGCCCAGTTAAGTTCCGATCAACAGTCGTCAAGCCATATAATTATAACCCTAACCTTAATGCCGACGATACCGAAGATATCGTTTATACCGAAGGCCCGGCCTGCCCCGGCAGGCTAGAAGTCAGGATACCGGCTATAGCCGCACCTTTAGCCGCAATAATACCTATAGCCGAGATATCATCGACGATACCTATAGCCGCAACGTTATTATCGCCAACCCCTGACCCTAACCCAGCTAGGATACCGGCATTACGGCTAGTATTACTATCACTATCACTAATAAGGGTGGTATCCGATATTATAATTAATAAGGACTAAGAAGAAGCTCTCGTTAACGCTATAGCTTCTAATACCATTATTGATATCTTTTTCCTTACCGCGAAAGAGCAAGCCAACTTATAGCTTACTAGCTAATTATGCCGGGAAGGAAAGATTATAACCCCTAGAGCCCCTTTTGAATAGTCTAACCGTATAGAGATAAAAGCGTTACAGGCCCGCGAGGTATTCCGATTTATTACCTTTAATATTAGTTAATATAAAGCCTAGCATCTATTCAACTCACGTATAGTACGAGAAATTAAAGGCAAGGGCATAGATACCCCATATAAGAAGTCTAGGCTTATGATATAAGGTTATAGTAATAACGAGAAGCGATTGATATTAACTTAATCCCCTACAATTTAATAGGCGAGTCAAAGGCTATTAATATCAATAGCTCCATTACTATAACGTTCTCACGGCCTATTCCTTTAGATATATAACATCACGCAGGCTTATATATAATCTTCTATAACCCTCAATCGTTCAATTATCGCCAAGCTACCTAAGCAAATAGCGTATTAATACCCCGATAATACCATTATAAAAGTGGTTAAGCCGCTATATGGAATAGCTGAGGCAGGCACCCACTGGTAGGCGATATATTTCTAGCACCATCGCGAGAAGTTAGGCATAACCATATTAATATATAACCCCTATTTGCTGATATCTACTGGCGATACTGACCATACTGACGTTCCTAACCATACTGGCGATACTAGCGATACCGTATACTTCGGTATCGTAGGTATACAGATTAATGATACCCTCGGCCTAAGTAATAATGCCTTCTTCCAACAGGAGGAATTAGAGCTTACTAAAGTAGGCTTTAACGCCAAGCCTAAGACGAGGCTATCGCTAACCGTGCCCCTAATATTCAACGGATGTATATTAATAGCCAATAGTGATGGTATAACCTTATGCTAGAAAGGTTAAAGTAAGATTACGACCATCAATAAGAATGCGCCTATAGCCCAGTATAATTATGTCGAACAACGCGCTTATAGCGCTTATATAGCTACGGTCTGCCAGCCCGAGGCCTCTTTTGACCTATCTATCGCGGTATAATACTAATAGCCTAACCCTAACAATATCGCGAGGTTGAATAAGCGCCTTCAATGGCAGCGCAATAACTAGGATCGTAGCTTACGGTATATTAATCTAGCACTTACTATAGCCAAACTCTTTGTATTTATTAATGGATCCTTTGCCAATAATAAAGATTTAAGCTCCTAGATTAGATGCGTTATTATGCTAGGGAATGAAGAAGAGGATAACCTTACAGATAACGCCTTCCTACTGACCGGTAATATCATTACTTATAGCTCTATAAAGAGTAAGCATATAATGCGCAGCGCACTCGCTTCGGAGCTATATAGTATAATATAAGGGGTCGATATCGCATACGCGATAGGTATAACCCTTAATATGATTACCAGTAGGCTAGGATTGCCGAAGATCCCTATAGTTGTATATACAGATTCGTTTTCGTTATACGAATGCCTTATCAAGCTAGGCACTACTAAGGAGAAAAGGCTTATAATTAATATTATAGCCCTGCGATAGTCATACGAGCGCCGGGAGATATATAAGATCCGTTAGATCAATAGGAATGATAATCTCGCCGATGCAATAACTAAAGGAACGCCTAATAAAGCCCTTAAGACCTTCGTCGACTGCAATCAGGCTGTTATACGTGTAGAAGGATGGGTAAAGAGGCTAGTTAATATCTGACTGCATTTAGGTATAATTTGTCGGAATCGCTGTCGCAAGGTGCCCAATTGGGCACCAATTGGGCACATTGCGACGAATGTGCCGCGCACACCCGTTACGCACGATGTGGCCACTTTTGCCCCTATGCCCCTGAGCCCGGTAGGGCACGCGGGCAGTCCGGCCCGACCGCGCCGAAGCACGTGACTACGGCACGCACAAAAAGGCCACATCGTATAATTACTCTTTTACTTCCTTTCTTTCCTCTTAGTTAGTCAATCATAATTAAAGAAATAATCATACCTTTAACCGGTGACCTCACGGTACTTAATACCACGCGCGCAACCCTACGTACAACTGGGTACCCCTTAATGTGACACCAATACTGATCAGTGAAGTTGAAGTTCACTTTATAGATTAGCTAGGACCAGCAAGAAGAGATAGTTTGATTAAATCGTATTAATAAGGAACGTAATCTAGCCTATTCAGAGGAACAGCTATAGATATTACAAACCAAGGGATAAACTGATTGTATCTAACCTTCCCTACTTGTCTATCACGAGGAACAATCGCTAAATATCATACTGATAGTATAATAGCCAGTGAATATAATTAGCAGGCCAAAACACGGGTTCTTACGTAAGCGACCCTAAACCGCAACAATATCTACGGTAAAGAGCCTATTTACCGTTATATTTAATAGTTAAATAAGCAACCGGAACGCCTATAATATCCTGCCCGACTATTGCTTCTTTCCTTATTTCCTTCCTAACCTTCTTCCTTATTTCCTTCCTGACCTTCTTTTTTACTTCCTTCCTTCCTTCTTTTTATTAATTACTTCCTTCTTTCTTTTATTAATTACTTCCTTCTAATATATACGCCTACCCCTATCAATATTACGATAGAGGGATTACTACCCGAAAGGCTTAGGCCTCACGCCGATACTATCACAGAGGACTAGGCTAATTCAAAAGGGCAGATTAACCCTACTAATGCCACAGACGAATAGTTACACAATTATATTACCTACCTCATTAATAACTATACAATAGGCGATAAGATAGATAATGATCTATAGGAACAATTCCGTAATAATTATGAGGAATGGACCGAGGAGCTATTTAACTGTATCAATAAACGGCTTCTACGGGAATTCCAAATAACCCTATAGGAATATAGGGTATACATTAGAAGCACAAGATCGTCAGTAGTTAAGACCCTTACCCACTATCTCTAATAAAAGCATATACCTAAGTAGCCTTAAGAGGAAATAGATCTCTAATTTATATATAAAACCTTTATATCCCGGTTAAATCCAGATAGGGAATAATCAGTCCCTACTGCTTATACCGAACGGGAGATATAAATGAACCAGAATGCCCCTTCTATTATAAGCTCGAGGAATTCACTCCCTATTATAATTATTTGAATACCCTTACGGATACCCTTACGGATGTCTTTACAGATACCCTCGCGATTGCTATTACGAATACCCTTACGATTACCCTCGCGAAGACCTTTATAAGCCCTTTCGACCCCTAGGGACTTTGCAACACTAACGGTATAACAACCCCTTATCCCTCTATCTATATTAAAGAAGGCCCCTATTCCTACCGAAGAAGAAAGGGGCCGGCCGCTATAATAGAAAGGGAAAGCGTCTATTTATAGGCCGCTATTTGAGATAGGGAAAAGCTTCCAATAATAGCAATATTTAACGGACGATAACTATAGCCCGACCGACCAAATACTTCATCCTAGGGGTTATACCCCTAGCCGAGCTAGCCAAAGCGGCTATCCTAATACCCCTCGGAATTATAGTATGCCTATAAGGACCAGAGGTCAGGTTATAGGCCCTAATAATATGCTTTAATCAATAGAGAGCGCCGATAGTAATACCCTCGAAGTTGCTGGCGATACCCTCTAAGCCACTAATATCAATATTCCCCGATATACCGCTACCAGCGGCACTAGGCAAGCCCCTAATATTAATAAAATAGCTGCCCCTAATGCTAGATATTACGAATCATAGTATCGCAGCTACAACCTATAGGCCCGGATGCCTCAACTACCGGCTCTAATGCCTTACCCAATAATGCCAAAAATAGGCATAGCACCGGACCCCTCCCGGCACTATCGGCCTACCTAGGCCGATAAACGGACTATCTTAACGGGAGGACCGGTAAACCTAAACCGACCCGGGTTATAGGATAACCTAGCTAAAGATCCCACTAGCCTACCGTAAGGCTATCGATAAGCCGTTCTGGAATACCCTCTAGAACACCACTAAAAAGATTATACCCGAAGAGCCTATATAGAGGCCGGGTTTAACGATATTTCGAAGAAGATATTTAACCTTTTATATAGCTATCGTATAAAAGATAGATATAGCGGCAAAATAGATGACTTTTTTATACTAAAGGTAGTATCCTTTAAGAGTAAGTGCCGCCTTTTAGGATTGCCCGATTATGCACTTATAAAAGCCTTTTAAATTATGCTAATCGGCGATACTAAGATATATTACTTTGATAATATCGAATGTATTTATAATACCCTTACTTTCGACGATATAGTGCGTAAAGTTAAGAGCCATTTCGAGAATGAGAGCATAAAGCAATTCTATTTGCACTATTAGAATAGAATAACGCTTTAATTAACTATCGCGAAATATCCTAATAAGTTAAAGCTTAAATGCCTTAATATCCTACTAGAGGAACTTTAACGCCTATATCGTAGTCTTTTTCCCCCCTTTATAGTAAATATAGAGCTTTATCGATAAGTACTTAACGCTATTAGGGATACCCCTAAATATAGCCAGGCTATATATCGTTATACCTCTACATTCGAAGGCCTCGCTGCTAACCTATAGCGATCCCTTTCTATCTACGAGACTACCTATATAATTTAATAGCATTAATTCCTTTAATAACAATAGCAGCCTCAGCAATATTAGGATATTAAAGATGCTAACATTAATAATAATATAGCGTTATTCACAGATCGTAGATATAGTTAATCCCACAATCGGTATTAATGCCCCTAATGATACGGACCCCCTTAACGGCAATAATAGAATCGCGCCTTTCTAGCTAGGCCCTATTAAAGAAGATACTTTATTTGCAATAAATTAGGATATTAATTATCCAACCATACTAATAAAGAGCAATAAGAATTAAAGGCATAATGGCTAAAGAACCGCTCCAACCGGACCGCTCCTAATAATAAGAAATTCCGCATTTTCCTATAGGAATACGAAGGGACCGCCGACCAAGCCCTTAAAGATGCCAATTTTAATAATATTATTAAAGATATTAAAGTCATAATAGCAGGGGTTATACATTAGGATACAAAGGACGCTATCGCACTATAATTTATAGCCACTTAGTATTTCTTAGCCCCTATGCAAATAGAATCGCCACCTTCTTTATCTATCGAGATATTATAAGCCTTATAGGATGAATCATACCGATATACCTTCCTATAAATTAACCCCTTCTGAATGCCTTTACTAGACTGTAATTCTGCCTTTCTAGAAGAAGAACGCTATAATAACCATACCTTCCGCGGAATCCTACCGGATACTAGCGCTTCTGGCTTATTTACAGTAGGCCTAGGTCAAGTAAAGGCCCTAATGAGATTAATAAAGACCCTAACTATCGAGGCAATTGATAAGAAGTATATAGTGAACTTTAGCACTAGCTCTGCTATATCTTCCGGTATACTAAATGTCCTAACGATATTTAGTAATATCCCCTTTCACGTCCTTAATAGCGGCACCCCCTTCCTTTATTCTATTATAGATATAGATCGGATAGGTATAAAGCTTAATAATATTAATAACCTATTAATCTAAGGGGATATTAAGGTTCCAATTATTAGGAAATAG
The DNA here is from genome assembly GCF_000687475.1 of Ustilaginoidea virens. NCBI lineage: Eukaryota > Fungi > Ascomycota > Sordariomycetes > Hypocreales > Clavicipitaceae > Ustilaginoidea > Ustilaginoidea virens. Next base: position 6,433,675 of record NC_057317.1, on the reverse strand, counting down.
GGATATCTATAGTGGACTCTTAAGGCTATAGATACTGCAGCCTTCTATCTATCATTATAGGAAATCTATTAGCTATATTGTTGATTCGGGCACCCCTCTATTAATAGGCTCTCTAAATTGCTTTAATAGGCTAGTTATAATAATATTAACCGCAATATTATCGAGAGCATCACCTATATATGCTATTAATGCTAGATAAACGTAAAGGCACCTAATTAGTTTAAATTCACCCTTAAGAATGATAATACTAGCTAATTTAACTACGAAATTATTATTGATATCCTTTATATTGACAATCGGCCGGTATTATATATCGTGGATGCTGTAATAAGCTTCTAGGCAGCTAGGTTCTTCGATCCATAAAGATAAAAGGCCTAAAATATTTAGAATACCCTTAAGGAATACTAGATCGATACTTACTTTAGCCCGCCGGATTAGATAGTTTATAATACCAGACCCAACTTCGCCTCTATTAAATTCCGCTATAATGCCCGGCTTCTATCTATTAATATAGATAAAATTCCTATAGAAGCCTATAATAGTATTAGTAAAGTCGAAAGATATTATGCCCTATTACGCCGAGCCTATACTATTGTTGATAACGAAGTAGGCGACCTAATAATAAAGGAATAGAAATTATAGCTCGCTATAAAAGCTATTAATGATTCCGCTAGACCTAACGGTCTAATACTTACGTTATTAGTCTTTAGAGTGTATCCTCGACTTATAGATGACTTACTGCCTAGCTTATTAGTATTATAATGCGCCTTAATATTACGAAAGGCTACTAATAAAGCTAAGAAATGCCTCGCTAAGCGATAGGTTCGCGATACCCTTGCCTAATAGAACGGCCTAGATACCTAGCCTATCCACTAATTACCCCTATAGTTAGATATACGGGTATAGAGAGAAAAGGGTGGATAGTATAGGCTATACCGGCTAATCAGCCTTAAGGATGAAACCTATATTATATAGATATTATATAGCCCGGTTAAGTTCCGGTTAATAGTTATTAAACCATATAATTACGACCCTAATATAGATAATCCTGAAGATATCGTCTATACTAAAGGACCGGCCCGCCCCGGCAGGCTAGAGGTTAGGATACCGGCTGCAGCCGCACCTCTAGCCGCGATAATACCTATAGCCGCGATATATCCGTCGCTAGCTACTAGCCCTAATTAAGCCAGGCCAGTATTACCAGTAAGGGTAGTATCCGATATTATAATTAATAAGGACTAAGAAGAGGCTCTTATTAATGCTATCGCTTCTAATACCGTTATTAACGCCTCTTTCCTAACCGCTAAAGAGTAAGCCGACCTATAGCTTACTAGCTAATTACGCTAGGAAGGCAAGATTACGACCCCTAGAGACCCTTTTGAGTAGTTAGACTGTATAGAAATTAAAGCATTATAAGCCCGTAATATATTCCGATTTATTACCTTTAATATCGATTAATACAGAGCCTAACGCCTATTTAACTCACATATAGTACGAGAAATTAAGGGCAAAGGCATAGATATACCGTATAAGAAGTCTAGGCTTATTATTTAAGGGCATAGTGATAATGAAAAGCGATTGATATTAACTTAGTCCCCTATAATCCAACGGGCTAGTTAATAGTTACTTATATTAATAGCCCCTTTATTATAATACTCCCACGGCCTATTTCTTTAGATACAGGATATTATATAGGCTTATATGCAGTCATTAACTACCCTTAATCGGTCGATTATTACTAAACTACCTAAGTAGATAGCCTACCAATATCCTAATAATACTATTATGGAAGTGGTTAAGCTATTGTATAGAATAGCTAAGGCAGGCACTTACTAGTAGGCGACATACTTCCGGTATTATCGCGAGAAATTGGGCATAACTATATTAACCTACGACCCCTATTTGCTAATATCCGCCGGTAATAACGATACTAACTATACTGACGCTCCTAACTATGCTGGCGATACTAGCATATACTTTAGTATCGTAGGTATATAGACTAACGATACCCTTGGCCTAAGTAATAATACCTTCTTCTAATAGGAAGAATTAGAGCTTACTAAGGCAGGCTTTAACGCTAAGCCTAAAATGAAGCTATTACTAATCGTGCCCCTAATATTTAATAGGTGTATACTAACGGCTAATACTAACGGTATAATATTACGCCAGAAAGGTTAAAATAAAAAGATCGCGACTATCAATAAGAATGCGCCTATAGCCTAGCGTAATTATATCGAATAATGCGCTCGCGGTGCTTATATAGCTACGGTCTGCCAGCCTAAGGCATCTTTCGACCTATCCATCGCAGTATAATATTAATAGCCTGACCCTAAGGATATTATAAGGTTAAATAAGCGCCTTTAATAGCAGCGCGATAACCAGGATTATAGCTTACGGTACATCAATTTAGCCCTTACTATAGCTAAGATCTTTATATTTATTAACGGATCCTTTGCCAATAATAAAGATTTAAGCTCCTAGATTAGTTACGTAATTATGCTAGGGAATAAGGCAGATACTGCAAATAACGCCTTCTAGCTGACCGGTAATATTATTACTTATAGCTCTATAAAGAGTAAGTGGGTAATACGCAGCGCACTCGCTTTAGAGCTATATAGTATAGTGCAAAGGGTCGATATCGCATATGCGATAAGCACGACCCTTAATATAGTTACTAGCAGGCTGGGATTGCTGAAGATCCCTATAGTTGTATATACGGATTTATTTTCGCTATACAAATGCCTTATTAAGCTGGGTACTACTAAGGAAAAGAGGCTTATAATAGATATTATAGCCCTGCGATAGTCATACAAGCGCCGGGAGATTTATAAGATCTATTAGATTAATAGGAATAATAATCTCGCCAATATAATAACTAAAGGAACGCCTAATAAAGCCCTTGAGACCTTTATCGACTGAAATCAGGCTGTTATACATATAGAAGGGTGGGTAAAGAGGCCGGTCAATATCTGACTGCATTTAGAAGGTATTAGTGATATAATGGGTGGCAAATATGTGGATTTTCCTATGTTTAATATTGTATTTAATGCGGCCGTTTTTCCTATATTTACTGCCGCCCCTTTTTGCCCCTTTGTTTTGGCTGCGATATTCAATATACCGGCTGTACGGTATAATGCCGGCCGCGCGGCGCGATAGCGTTATCGGCGGCACAACCTACCGAGACCGCGCCGCACTTTTCTTTCTATATATGCGCTTTACATCCTAGCGATTCCGATATTTGCTTCTATAAAAAGAGAAGCTGCTAGTATCGGAATCGCTATCGCAAAATGCCCAATTGGGCACTAATTGGGCATATTGCGATAAATATGCCGCGCACACCCGTTACGCACGATGTGGCCACTTTTGCCCCTATGCCCCTAAGCCCGGTAGGGCACGCGGGCAGTCCGGCCCGACCGCGCCGAAGCACGTGACTACGGCACGCACAAAAAGGCCACATCGTGTAATTACTCTTTTGCTTCCTTTCTTTCCTCTTAGTTAGTCAGTCATAATCAAAGAAGTAATCATACCTTTGACCGGTGACCTCACGGTACTTGATACCACGCGCGCAACCCTACGTACAACTGGGTACCCCTTGATGTGACACCAACATAATTAGTGATATCATGGGTGGCAAATGTGTAGATTTTTCCTATGTTCAATATTATATTGTTTTACTGTGTTTACTACTGCCCCTTTTTGCCCCTTTGTTTTGGCTGCGATATTCAATATTATACCGGCCGTACGGTATAAGCTTATACGAGCCGGCCGCGCGGCACGATAGCGTTATCGGCGGCATAACCTGCCGAGACCGCGCCGCACTTTTCTTTCTATATATGCGCTTTATATCCTAGCGATTCCGATGTTTGCTTCTATAAAAAGAGAAGCTGCTAGTATCGGAATCGCTATCGTAAGGTGCCCAATTGGGCATATTGCGACGGATGTGCCGCGCACACCCGATGCGCACGATATGGCCACTTTGGCCCCTTTTGCCCCTTTACCCCTAAGCCCGGTAGGGCACGCGGGCAGCCCGGCCCGACTGCGCCGATGCACGTGACTACAGCATGCACAAAAAGGCCACATCGTGTAATTACCCTCTTTTGCTTCCTCTCTTTCCTTTTAGATAGTAGTTATTAGTAAAGCCAATAAATCCTTTACTTGGTGACCTCACGGTATATGATACCACGCGCGCGACCCTACGTATAACTGGGTATACCGAGTTTATATCAACAGCATGCGGATATATCAGAGAGTATATAGGCTTCTATTCCCTAAATTTCATCTAAGCTTAAAGCTAAAAGCATTTCTTCTTTATTAGAGCATCCGCTCATAATAATATAAAAGCTTAGCGTTGCTAGGCTATAGGTATCGCTAGGTAGAGGAGAAATATTAAAGGCGTTATAATCATATGCCGCGCCGATAGCCTAAGTTAGGAGCGGGAAATATTCCTTATAGAGGAACCGGATTATAATAGCCTTTCGGATCGTTTCCCTTAATCTAAAGTTATACCTATAGTTACTTATAGTTACAGTCACTAGTTTATCGGTCTTTTATATGGTGATTAGAAGAGATATTTTAGACTTAGCTTATTTATTATTATCGGTAAATATTCGGCTAAGATATCTTTAGGTTACATAGAAGTATGGCTAGTTAGGTCTATATATTAATTATCTTCTTATGTATTTACCGCTATCCGGGCTTATAACCTATTAAACGTCATAATGTGATTATATTATATGATGATATTACGATAAAAAACTAATATATAGAGTCTACGGAAGATAGAGAGAAGAGTATAATTGGGTCGGAATAATGTTAGTCCGAGACATCAGGTCAACCTAGATTTCCGATATCAATACTATATACCTACGACCCCGACCGTGATATTAATCCTACGGCCGACGATCCTAAAGATATCGTCTATGCCGAAGGCCCGGCCCGCCCCGGCAGGCTAGAAGTCAGGATACCGGCTGCAGCCGCACCTCCAGCCGCGATGATACCTGCAGCCGCGACATCATCGTCGCCTGCCCCAGCACTTGCAGCCGCGATATTATCGTCGCCTGCCCATAATAGGGCACTTGCAGCCGCGACATCATCGTCACTTGCCCCTGATAACCTACCTGCAGCCGCGACATTATTATCGCCAGCCACTGGCTCTGATCAAGTCAGGCTAGTATCACCATCACCAGCACGGGTGATATCTGATATCATAATCAATAAGGACCAAGAAGAAGCTATTATTAACGCTATAGCTTCTAATACCGTTATTAATGCCTCTTTCTTAACCGCGAAAGAGTAAGCCGACCTGCAGCTTGCTAGCCAATTACGCCGAGAAGGAAAGATCACAACCCCTAAAGACTCTTTTAAGCAGTCTGACCGTACGGAGATAGAGGCATTATAAGCCCGTGATGTATTTAGATTCGTTACTTTTAATATCGGTCAATATGGAGCCTAACGCCTATTCAACTCACATATAGTATGGGAAATCAAAGGCAAAAGTATAGATATACTGTACGAGAAATCTAGGCTTGTCATTTAAGGTTATAGCGATGATGAGAAGCGATTAATATTGACTTAGTCCCCTACAATCTAATGGGCTAGTTAACGGTTACTAATATTAATAGCGCCCTTATTACAACGCTCTTACGGCCTATTTGTTTGGATACGGGATATTACGCAGGCTTACGTGCAGTTATCAACAACCCTCAATAGGTTAATCATCGCCAAGCTACCTAAGCAGATAGCATACCAGTATCCTGATAATACTATCATGGAAGTGGTCAAGCCACTATACGGAATCAGGCTGTTATACGTGTGGAAGGGTGGGTGAAGAGGCCGGTTAACGTCTGACCGATTTTGGGAAGTATTGGGGATGTCATGCGTGGCAAGTGGGTGGATTTTCCTATGTTCAATGTTGTGTTCAATGCTGCCGTTTTTACTGCGCTTACTGCCGCCCCTTTCTGCCCCTTTATTTTGGCTGCGATATTCAACATACCGGCTGTACGGTATGAGGCTGTACAGGCCGGCCGCGCGGCGCGACAGCGTTATTGGCAGCACAACCTTCCGAGACCGCGCCGCACTTTCTTTTCTATGTGTGCGCCTTACATCCTAGCGATTCCGATGTTTGCTTCTATAAAAAGAGAAGCTGCCAGTGTCGGAATCGCTGTCGCAAGGTGCCTAATTGGGCACATTGCGACGGATGTGCCGCGCACCGCTGCACACGATGTGGCCCCTTTTCCTGTGCCCGGTAGGGCACGCGGGCAGCCCGACCCGACCGCGCCGGTGCACGTGACCACGGCACACGCACAAAAAGGCCACATCGTGTAATTCCTCTTTTGCTTCCTTTTCCTACTTTCTTAGATAGTCATTAGCAAAGTAATAGAATACCTTTGCTTGGTGATCACCCGGTACATGATACCACGCGCGCGACCCTACGGACAACTGGGTATACCGAGTTTATATCAACACCTATACCTTCCTTACCTAAGCCTCGCTCCGAATATAATTATACTAGATATCCCATTCGTATCGGGATATTAGGATGTATATAGGTTTAGTATAGTCAACCGTATCGGCACCTATCTTCGCTATCTAAAACATTCTAGGCACGAAAGGCTGATAATCTGACTGAATAGGTCAATCACTATAAAATTAAACCATAAAGGATATCGCGATCTTCCGAATAGCTTCCTTTTTCGTTATATAAGGCCATACGAGTATAATAACAACACGAGGTTTCAATAGATTCAGCCGGAATCTACTATCACACCTTAAAGGTTATCCGAGAAGAGCGGTAGCCGTAGCACAATCTTAGATATCAAGCGATATAGTGCTATGGCACCTAACAAAAGGATAAGAATATCGAGGTTGCTGTGTTATTTATACAATTGCTACTATATCAGGAAGCAGGAAGAGAAAGCGGTATATTGTAAAGGGTTGACCTGCATTGACTCAACAATACTCAGGTCACCAGCTATTATAGTGGGCATGGGGGTAACCCTAAGGGGCTACTGTTCCCTCGGTTACATGTGCCACATTCGTAGCCGAACATTCCCGACACATACGAATCCACCGGTATCCCCGCCGACAGCTATAGGTCGCTTTCGCCATTAAGCAGATTTAGTCTTAATCGGGTTGCACTATATATTAATTGCGATTATATTATTAGGATTATAATAGCTGTATGCTATATTGCCCCTATTCCCGCTAGTGATATCTATGATCTGATTTGATTTTAGAGGCGGTTCTGTGCCGCTGCCTAAGCGGGCGAAATCGCAAAAGTTTTCGATCCTCAATTTCTATATAACGATGCATGCTAATCTAGCTTTCATTATATCATAAGAAGCGCCGCTCACTATTTGTCTGATTCGTCGCATTGTTAGGGGCTGCTGACCGTTATTCCCCACCATTTAACGCGCCCCGATCAGCCGCCGATTAACTCCGCGACTACGTTAACGCTGTTTTGGATAATTTCAGTCAGGTGAAAAACGAGACTTTCCGGTATGACTTGTCATAGGAGAATTTCTCTAAATTTACGTGAAATATGGTGTATCTAGTATTGTCGAACGCCAATATATGCAACCCATGCTGTATGCCACCTAAACGCTATTCGCCCCCCCCCCCCCCCCCCCCCCCGGGGCACTTGGCGGGTTACAACCTGGGATTCGTTTTCTGCCCCCTACAGCATACAGCGTTTGGGAAAGCATTCCTCGAGGTCGTGTCCTTCTTGATCTGCGACGGCGGAACCCACAAGGCAGGGTTCTTGGTAAAGAAATTACTAGCACGCATCATGACACCCACCGGCTCGGCAGGCATGATGGGAAAGTCCTCACAGCGGGGGAAATGGGTTAGCCCAAACTGCATGTAGCATACGATATCTGTATTTTCGATGCTCTCGTCTCGATTCGACCAGTCAAGGACAGTCCCATTATGTGGATGGTTCTCTTCACCGTTGGATTGACACACGTAGTCGCCGGCGGGGAAGAGTTCGTAGTCCTTGTAGGGGACAACCCAGAGAGATTTGCGCGCAAAGGCAGCTCTCTTGTACACGACACTACCGGGCTTGGCAAGCAGAGGCGGGCAGTTGTTATTGACGATTTTGTAGCCCACGGGTTTCTTACAGGATTTGTTCAGCTTGCTTGGGTTAATAATGTCCCATGTCCGCTGCGTCTCGTGACAATAGTTCGCGGCAGCTTGCTTGGCGGTCTTTAGCAACGCCTTCTTGCAATAGAAACCGTTGCCGTACAAGTTTTCGGGCGAACCGACAGGGGCGTCGGAAGAGACAGCATCACTCTGGAGGATAGAATTGTTGGGGCCGTCGATTTCGGGGTCGACGCGAAGAGAAAAGATGTGCTGGTGGTTGTGGGCGCTGACACCAGGGGCAACCTCTGTACCGTAGGGAGCGGCCGACTCGGTGGAATGCATGCAGTAGGTGTTGAGCATGCCGGTCAGCTTTATTTCAAGCTTGTAGGTGCCGTCAAGGGTAAAAATGTGGTAGAAGCCATACTCGTAGTTGGCGGCGGTGATTATCTGCGATATGATAAGCTTGCGGTCGCGGGCGGAAACGACGTGGGCATCCCGGAAGTCGGTGTGCTTGTAGAGCAGGCCGTTGTCTTCCTCGTGGATGCAGATGGCATTGGGAATAACTGCCGCCTGGCCAGTGGATGTGGACACGATGCCGTCGAGATAGTGAATCGCTCCCTTGCAATCGCATCCGAGCTTGAGAGAGTTGGTCATTAGGCCAGAACCATACTCGCCCACATCAAATGCATGCTTCTTGTGATGAGGCGGGTCCGGATTTCCATAGGGAACAACCATCTCCACGACGCTGATGCGATTGAAAAGGGTGCGTTCACAGTTTTCGTAGGGATCGTGAATGCGCACGTCGGAGAGGACGATGCCTTCGCGGTAGTTAAAACCAATGTGCATTTTGTAGTTGGCCCACTGAATCTCGTTGCCCTTCATCTGGAAAGACACGCCTTCTGGTTGTGTAATGTCAATGGGCTTGAGCTTATGCGGCTCATAGCCCTCACTGATGAATTGCGGCAAGTAATTGTGCGGCTCGGTAGGAATCTTGGTTCGCTCACCATTGACGAGGCGGACGTCAACGCTGAGAACCTCCTCTGTTTCTGTATCCACCACAACAGTAAAATCGAGCGGGTGAGCATACTGGTTGTCCAGTCCCGAGGCGCGGTAGTAAGGCAAGCCCTGTTGCAGACGTCGCTCGAACCCCCATCGGTCGTCGACGCCAATGGCCCAGGCATCAAGGTAGACCTGGGACATGTCTGTGATGCCAATCTCGGCACAAACCTCGATGACGCGCGGGTCAGTGCGGGCAACACGCTCCATGACGTCGAGGTCTTCGAGGGTAAGCGTCGGGGCTACATTGGTGACGGGCTTCCAGTCCTCGACCTGGGACCTGGTCAAGTTGACAATCACCTCGGCGACGTTTGGCATGCCCTGTTCCAGCACAATGGCGAACGCACGCCGCTCAGGACGAGGACCCCTCCTCAATCGGAAGGCGGCATATTCATTCTTCTTGGGCTCGCGCAGAGTGATGCAGTTAAACTTGAGCTGCTTGGTGTTGGCAAAGTCGCGGATGAGCTTGGCGCTTCTGGAAATTTCCCACACGGAGAGTTGATCTGCACAGCAGGCGAGATTAACAACACCTCATGAAGCCAAACAACATTGGTTTTTGGGAAGGACAATAAAGAAAAAAGAAAAAAAAAGAAAAAGAGAAAGAAGAGGAAGAAGAGGAAGAAGAAAAAAGAGAAAGGGGGACAAGGAGAAAAGTACTCCGTACCTAGTGGATGAACTTGCGGGTGAGGAACAGCCCTAGACTGGGGTGCTATGTCGTTTTGCTCGGGGAAAATAACATAGCCTGGTATCGACCAAGTATCCAGCTCTTGCCGTTGCGCAGGGGCGGCCATTTTGCGGCTTGTCTCACGCGTGTGTTTTGGACTGTGGTACGACACCAAAATGGTATGCCGTATTGTGGTAACCTAGATTCCGGCCACAAGAATATATACACATCGTATCCGGACGGATAACTCTGGCATCGCTCGCCGCGGGTCCCCGCCGCAATCAGCAGCCCACTGTGGGCCTTGCACGCGGTGTGGGCTCTGATAGAGTCTGGTATGCTACATATATCATTGAGGAGTTCATAGTTGCATGCCAATAAGCTTGCTCGTTCCGGATGTTGATAGACCACAGCTTGCAAGTGACGGTCTGACTGCTGGCACATGCAGAACATGAGATGAAATGAGTGGAAGCCCATATTCCGGCCTGTCAAAACTTTGGCTTAGTATTGCCTTACACCACACTCCGTATTCCTCTGGCATTGCAAGTTGCGGTAAGTGTTCTCATTTTCTGAACGCGTCATGCCCCTGTATTTTTGCCGATTACAAGCCCATCGGTTTAATTTCTGCCTAGATAAGTGTGACGCAATTAAAGGGCTGGGGAGCTCGCGTCAAGCTTATCCCTCTGCGCACTCGTCGTTTCACTGTGTAAGTGTCAGAATGTACCGAAGAAAACGCGAAAGTATTAAAGACGATAACGAGCACCGGCTGACCGATACTCGCTAGACCAGCTATTTATAGTGGGAATAGGGGTGCCCTAAGGGGCTACGGTTCCCTAGGCTACAGTGGCACATTCTAACCCGGACATCGCCGACATTCCTGACGAATCCACCGGTATCCCCTGCAACAGTAAGCTATGTGGACACCGCCGGGTATTAGGGAGCGTCAAGAGCAGCACCCTTTGTAGCGCTTCGCAACTAGCTTGAGGCTTGCCGCTGCCAGCTCTCCCTGTAATTTTCATCCAGGAAACAACCAGCCCCACGAAACCCTCTATCATGTTATACCGGATGTGAAAGTAGGCAGGGGCGTACCTCCTGGATTAGAGATAATTTAGGCTTATCTGGCTCCCTAGGGCCAGGGTTGCATACTACGTCCCACTAGTTTCGGGGTTCGGTATCCGCGGACGGCGGGGCGGTCCACCGGACCCGACCACGGTCTTGGGTCGGGATGGCTCGAGCCTCGCCGTGCCAAGTTTACATCCTTTTGGCAATGCTGCTGCAGTCTACAGTACTATCAAACCCTGCGACGCGCGAAGAGATATGAAAAGGGAACGAAATGCGTCTACATATATATTGTTATAAGCGGAGTTACTTTATAACTATGCAACCTCCACAGGTAAAGTTAAGAGTATTGCGAATTTGGCTCTGCTATCCATGTCGCATGCAAAGCACAGAAAAAGGACCCAAAACTCTTGGTGCAAAAGCTCAGCCTGTTGCGCTATGATACAAACCATATAAACCTCGCGATCCAGGTGGCGTTTTCCAACAACGCGTTGATATACCGACGTAAAACTTCAGGAAGATCATCTACTCTAGCAGCTGTAAAATCGAGGTCCTCAATGGCAGCTTCAACGAACTTGACGCTAAACTGCCCTGGCCATAGCATACATATTACGATCCCGATGTCCGTGTCCGCAAATGTCTAAAACTGTCGGAATCGCTGTCGCAAGGTGCCCAATTCCGACACTGGCAGCTTCTCTTTTTATAGAAGCAAACATCGGAATCGCTAGGATGTAAGGCGCACACATAGAAAAGAAAGTGCGGCGCGGTCTCGGCAGGTTATGCTGCCGATAATACTGTCGCGCCGCGCGGCCGGCTTGTACTGGCTCATACCGTACAGCCGGTATGTTGAATATCGTAGCCAAATAAAGGGGCAAAAAGGGGCAGCAGTAAACGCAGTAAAAGCAGCAAATGCAGCATTAAACACAAGGAAATCCACCCACTTGCCACACATGACATCACCAATATTACCCAACTTCGGTCAGATATTGGCCGGCCTCTTCACCCACCCTTCCATACGTATAACAGCCATGCTTTACAGCTTGAAAGCGATTGCGCTGCATATGACATGCTTGCTCTATAAAAAGCTGGTTATCGACCTGCCATTGAAGGCGCTTATTCCATCTGGCGATATCTTTAAAATCAGGCTTTTGTTGTTGTAGTGCAATGGATAGGTCGAAAGATATATGCCTATTAGGACGGGCTGGGGCCTCTATCTTGTCGGGACGGGCCGGGACCTCTATCCGGCTGGGATAGGCCGGGATATCTATCCTGTTAGGATGGTTATATCGGGCCGGGCTATCTGTTCTGTCGGGACAGGCCGGGGCATCTATCTTGTCAGGACGGTTATAACGGGCCGGGCCATCTATTCTGTCGGGATAGGCCGCCGGGGCACCTATCTTATTGGGACAGGCCGCCGGGGCACCTATCTTGTCGTGACGGGCCGGGGCCTCTATCCTATCGGGACAGGCCGCCGGGGCACCTATCTTGTCGGAAGCCTCTATCTTTTGGTAGGATTGAGCCCTTTGTATTGCAAAGTCCCTAGGGGTTAGAGATGCTTGTAAGGGTCTTTGTGAGGGTATTCGTATCGTTTGCATTTCTTGTTCGGTATAGGCGATAGGGATTAAGGGTTTCCTTCGAGGGTTTAACCGAGACATAAAGGTCTTGCGAGCTAATTGGCGGTCTATTTCTTTTTGAGGCCATTTAGGCAGATCCTGTTGTTGGATGCAATTGATGAGGGTCTTGACTGCTGGGTAGCCGACGTAAATACCACGTTCCCGTAGGGTTATTCGTAATTCCCGTAGAAGCCGTTTGTTAATACGGTTGAATAGGTCATCGGTCCATTCATCACAATCATCACGGAATTGTTCCCATAGATCATCATCAATCTCATCGCCTATTAAGTAGTTATGGATGAGGTAGGCGATACGATTATGTAACTATTCGTCCGTAGCATTTATAGGGTCAATTTGTTCCGTTGAATCGGCCCAGTCCTCTGTGATGACCTTGGCGTGAGGCTTGAGCTTTTCCGGTAGTAATGCCTCCATTGTGATGTTGGTAGGGATAGGCGTGTGTAGTAGAGAGAGAGATAGGCGTCGGTGATAGAAGGAAGTAGCTGATAAAGGAAGGTAGTAATTAATAAAGGAAGGAAGGAAGTAATTGATAAAAAGAAGGTTATAATTAGTAAAGGAAGGAAAGAAGGAAGGAAGCAATAGTCGGGCAGGATATTATAGGCGTTCCGGTTGCTTATTTTGACTGTTAAATGTAACAGTAAATAGGTCCTTTACCGTAGATGTTGCGGTTCTGAGTCGCTTGCGTAAGAACCTGCGATTGACCTGCTAATTGTACCATAATAGATTTGGCGCTACGTATATCCTAGCACAACCAAAAGATATCGTGATATTCAGCTATCGTCACTAGCTGGTACACTCAGTGTGATATTTGGCGATTGTTCCTCGTGATAGACGAGTAGGGAAGGTTAGACACAATCAGTTTATCCCTTGGTTCGTGACATCCGTAGCCATTCCTCTGAATGGGCTAGATCACGTTCCTTATTAGCACGACCTCACCAAAGTCGTCTCTTCTTGCTGGTCCTAGCTAATCTGTGAAGTGAACTTCAACTTCACTGATCAATATTGGTTTCACATCAAGGGGTACCCAGTTGTACGTAGGGTCGCGCGCGTGGTATCGTGTACCATAGGGTCACCGGTCAAAGGTATGATTCTTCTTTGATTATGACTATCTAAGCAAGGTAGGAAAGGAAGCAAAAGAGGGGGAATTACACGATGTGGCCTCTTTTGTGCGCGTGCCGTAGTCACGTGCATCGGCGCGGTCGGGCCGGGCTGCCCGCGTGCCCTACCGGGCACAGGGAAAGTGGCCACATCGTGTGCAGCGGTGCGCGGCATATCCGTCGCAATGTGCCCAATTGGGCACCTTGCGACAGCGATTCCGACAACTATGTAAATCGTCGAGTATAGAGGCTGAAAACATGAAAACGGATTTCTCTGTTCTCAAGGTTTGCCGCAGTTTGTCGCAGAGATGGGCAGCTGTCATTGTTAAACGTAGTAACGCAATTATGTTGTATTATATGATACGATGAAGAACTAACATACAGAGTCTACGGAAGATGGAGAGAAGAGTATCATCGGGTCGGAATAATATTAGTCCGAGACATCGGGTCAACCCAGATTTCCGATATTAATACTCCCCCTCGAACCGATAGTGGTTCTTCTTAGACAGTAATACCTACAGTACCCGTTCTTCCCTCGCTTTTAGCGTTATTCTGACGCATATAGAGAGAGGGTAATTGTGCCGTCGCGTGTCTGACGCATATAAGGAGGATGACTATGCCGTCGCGTATCTGACGCATATAAGGAGGACGACTATGCCGTCGCGTATCTGATGTATGTAAAAAAGGACGATTGTGTCGTCGCGTATCTGATGTATGTGAAGAGGACGACTGTATCGTCGCGTGTCTGATGCATATAAAGAGGACGATTGTGTCGTCGTGTGTCTGACGCATATAAAGAGGACAGATATGCCGTCGCATATCTGATATATATGAAAAAGGACGACTATGTTGTTGCGTATCTGACGCATATGAAGAGGACGACTGTATCGTCGTATATCTGATATAAAGAAGACGATTGTATTATCGCGTATTTAACCTATACAGAAATAAGGGCGATTATGCCACCTCATACCTAACCTATGCGGAAATAAGGGCGACTATGCCACCTCGTATCTAACCTATATGGAAATAAGGAGTGATTTTCTTACGATAAGCTTATTTATCTCCCCCTTAAGAGATAAGTACTGATTGGACTCCCCTTTATTTAGATTATAGCCTCATATCTTTTATATCTATAAGGCCGAGGGCATTACGAAATTTTTCGAAAGATTAACCAGATAGCGGCTTTATTAGGCTATCTGCAATTTGATGGTCTATTAGTATATATTCTAGGTCGATCTATCCGTCTGCAACTCTTTCCCTAATAAAGTATTATTAGATAGTAATATGCTTTATTCGAGCATAGAACTTAGGGTTTTTTATTATTAAGATAGCTCTTTAGTTATCACCGTAAATAATAGTCGCTTTAATATTAGACTATTATTTTACCTATCCTACTAGTTCGGTAAGGAGCTTGCGCAGCTAAATAGCTTCTTTTACTACTTAAGTCTAGCCTATATATTCTACTTCTGTAGTCGAGAGTACGATAGTTGCTTAATATCGCAAGCTTTAGCTAATTGCTTTGCTGCTAATATTAAAGATATACTTAGAGGTAGAGCGCTTTATTTCAATATCACCTCCCTAGTCTGATTTATATCCTTATATATCGCCTAGGTCACCCTTATATTAGAGTACAAGGTATAATATGCCTTTTACGTAGTATAGAATTCGTTTGATAGCTATAGTATAGGTAGGCATTAGGTTTTATATGAATCAGCTGCAGAGGGATACGCTAAATATAATATCTAGCTAAGTACTAAGCATCGTATATATAAGGCATCCTATTACTATTGTATACTAGCTTCTTAGTTTTAGATCTAGTATATCTATATCGGTGGCGGGGATGAGTCTAACTTTTAGGTTAACTAGGTTCTTTACCATAGTATATTCTGATATCCCTAGGTCTTATAGGATCTTTATAATATACACTTATTGTAATAGTGATAGTATACGTTTGCGGCGGTCCCAGGAAAGTACTATACCTAGGTAGTAGCTATAGGGTCTAAGGTCGCTTATTTAGAATTATTTAGATAATTTTCCTTTAATATAGGTTACTCTCTGCTTATTAGGTCCGACGATAAGGAGGTTATTAATATAAACCGTAATAAAGGTATTATTATATACGAAGATACCGATGTTAGAGTGAAGCGGTTAGAATCCTAGCATAAGGAGAAATTTACTAAGGGTATTATACTAAATACGCGGTAATTATTTTAGTCTATAAAGGGCCTTTTATAGGCGGTAGTATTTGCCTAACTTATTATTAAAGCCTTCTAGTTGCTCGAGCTATATTTCTTCGTTAATATTTCTATAGAGGAAGGCTGTTTTTATATCTATCTATTTAACTTTAAGATCTAAGATAGTAGTAATTACGAAAATCAGTTTATAGCTTATAAGTTTAATAATTAAGGCGAAGGCCTTATAGTAGTTAATACCCTCTTCCTATTTAAAGCCTCTAACTATGAATCTAGCCTTATACCTAAGTATATTACCGCTTAAACCCCGCTTAAGTTTATACTCCTATTTTCCTTATAGCGCTTATCGCCCCTTTGGGAGGTAGGCCTTATACTAGGTCTTATTATCCTTAATTGATTTTAGTTCGTTATATATTACTTTTAATTAGTTATCCTAATATATTCTAGATATTACCTACTTATATATCTTAGGTTCGCTAGGGTTAATCCTTTAAGCGGCTAGTAATATATTTATCGAGATTAGCCCGATTAGGATATCATCTTTATTAGTTAGGCACTATTAGGCGTAAAGCTTATAGTTTAGTCTTATCTGGCTATCTTTAGGGAGTTATAGATTTAACCGAGTAGCTACTCTATTAGTAACTATATATTAAGGATTATTTAGTATGGCGATAATAATAGTACTATATATTCTATCCCGTTTGTCTCAGGGGTTCTAAACTTATATATTAAGATTGTGTTTATTTTAGCTTTCGCTTTTTAGTGTGTAAAGACTGCCTGATATATTAGTGTCAGATAGCTTAGTTATACGATTATTATCTATATGCACTAGGGTTACTCCTAGTAGTGTCGGAACCCCTGTCGCAAGGTGCCCAATTGGGCATATTGCGACGGATGTGCCGCGCAGCCGATGCGCACGATGTGGCCACTTTTGCCCCTTTGCCCCTTTTGCCCCTATGCCCCTGAGCCCGGTAGGGCACGCGGGCAGCCCGGCCCGACTGCGCCGATGCATGTGACTACGGCACGCACAAAAAGGCCATATCGTGTAATTCCTCTTTTGCTTCCTTTCTTCCCTCTTAGTTAGTCAGTCATAATCAAAGAAGTAATTATACCTTTGACCGGTGACCTTACGGTATATGATACTATGCGCGCAACCCTACGTACAACTGGGTACCCCTTAATATGAAACCAATACTGATTAGTGAAGTTGAAGTTCACTTTATAGATTAGCTAGGACCAGCAAGAAGAGACGATTTAATAAAGTCGTGCTAATAAGGAACGTGATCTAGCCTATTCAGAGGAACGGCTATAGATATTACGAACTAAGAGATAAACTGATTGTATCTAACCTTCCCTACTCGTCTATTACGAGGAACAATCGCTAAATATCATACTGAGTGTACCAGCTAGTGACGATAGCTGAATATTACGATATCTTTAGTTATGCTAGATGTAGTGCTAAATCTATCGTGATATAATTAGTAGGCCAAAACGCGGGTTCTTACGCAAGCGATCCTGAACCGCAATAATATCTACGGTAAAAAACCTATTTACCGTTATATTTAATAGTCAAATAGGCAACCGGAACGCCTATAATATCCTGCCTGACTATTGCTTCCTTTTTTACTTCCTTCCTTCCTTCTTTTCATTAATTACTTCCTTCTTTCTTTTACTAATTACTTCCTTTTAATACCTATGCTAAATGCTCCCTCTCTCTCTCCGATATATATGCCTACCCCTATTAATATTACGATGGAGGGATTACTACCCGAAAAGCTTAGGCTTTACGCCGATACTATTATAGAGGACTAGGCTAATTCAAAAGGGCAGATTGACCCTACTAATGCTATAGACGAATAGTTATATAATCGTATCGCTTACCTTATTAATAACTATATAATAGGCGATGAAATAGATAATGATCTATAGGAATAATTCCGTAATGATTGTGAGGAATAGACCGAAGAGCTATTTAACTGTATTAATAAACGGCTCCTATAGGAATTCCGAATGACCCTGAGGGAATATAGGGTATACGTTAGAAGCATAGGATTATCAGCAGTTAAGACCTTTACCTACTGTCTCTAATAAGAGAATATATCTAAGTGGCCTTAAGAGGAAATAGATCTCTAATTTGCACGCAAAACCTTTATATCCCGGTTAAATCTAGATAGGGAATAATCAGTCCCTACTGCTTATACCGAACGGGAGATATAAATAAATTAGAATGCCCCCTCTATTATAAGCTTAAGGAATTCACTCCCTGCTATAATTGTTCGAATACCCTTATAGATACCCTTATAAATACCATTACGAATACCCTTATGAACACCCTCGCGATTACCCTTATGAAGACCTTTATAAGCCCCTTCGACCCCTAGGGACTTTATAATACTAACGGCATAATAACCCCTTATCCCTCTATCTATATCAAAAAAGGCCCCTATTCCTACCGAAGAAGAAAGGGGCTGGCAACTATAATAGAAAGGGAAAGCGCCTATTTACAATAGGCCGCTATTTAAGATAGGGGAAAGCTCCCGATAATAATAACAGTAATATTCAACGGCCGAAAACTATAGCCCGACCGACTAAATACTTTATCCTAGGGGTTATACCCTTAGCTGGGCTAGCCGAGGCGGCTATCCTAATGCCCCTCGGAATCATAGTATACCCATAAGGGCCAAAGGTCAGGCTATAGGCCCCGATAATGTGCTTCCCTTAATAGAAGGACCTGACGGCGATACTTTAGAGGCCGCTAATATTAATATTCCCCAATATACCGTTACTAGCGGCACTAGGCAAGCCCCTAATATTGATAAAACAGCTGCCCTAGATACTAGATATCACGAATCATAGTATCGCAGCCACAACCTATAGGCATAAATGCCTCAACTACCGGCTTAAATGCCTTACCCGATAATGCTAAGGATAGGCATGGCATTAGACCCCTCTTAGTATTATTGGCCTACTTATGCCGATAAATAGACGGTTTTAACGGGAGGAAATGAAGCCCCCGCCAATAGGGGAGGAAACGAAGCTTCTATTAATAGGGGAAGAATTAAAGCCCTAGCTAACTTCCTACTATAAGGTAATAACCGATAAGCCGTTCTAAAATACCCTCTGGAATAATAATACCACTAAGAAGATTCTACCTAAAGAGCCTACGTAGAGGCCAGGTTTAACGATATTTTGAAGAAGATATCTAACCTTTTATATAGCTATCGTATAGAAGATAGATATAACAGCAAAATAGATGACTTTTTTATACTAAAGGTAGTATTCTTTAAGAGTAAATGCCGCCTTTTAGGACTGCCCGATTATATATTCGCTAAAGCTTTTTAAATTATACTAATCGGCGATATTAAAACGTATTACTTTGATAATATCGAACGCATTCGTAATACCCTTACTTTTGACGATATAGTCTGTAAAGTTAAAAGCTATTTCGAGAATAAGAGCATAAAGCAATTCTATTTGCACTATTAGAATAGAATAACGCTCCAATTAATTATCGCAAAATATCCTAATAAGTCAAAGCTAAAATGCCTTAATATCCTACTAGAGGAACTTTAGCGCCTATATCGTGGTCTTTTTCCCCCCTTTATAGCTGATATAAAGCTTCATCGGCAAGTGCTTAACGCTATAAAGGATACCCCTAAGTATAGCCAAGCTATATATTATTATGTCTCTACATTCGAAGGCCTTGCCGCTAACCTACGGCGATCCCTTTCTATTTACGAGACTACCTATATAACTCAATAGCATTAATTCCTTTAATAATAGCATTAACAACAATAGGATGTTAAAGATATTAATGATAATATGGCGTTATTTATATATCGTAGATACAGTTAATCCCGCCCTCAATAACGATTTAGACTATAGCAGTAATATCAACGGCAATAATAATAGAATCGCGCCTTTCTAGTAAGGCCCTATCAAAGAAGATGCTTCATTTGCAATAAATCAGGATATTAGTTATCTAACTATACTGCCCAAGAGCAATAAGAATCTAAAGCATAATAGCTAAAGAACCGTTCCAACTATACCGCCCCTAATGATAAGAAATTCTATATTTTCCTATAGGAATACAAAGGGACTGCCGATTAAGGCCTTAAAGATGCCGATTTTAATAATATCGTTAAAGATATCGAAGTTATAATAGCAAATGTTGCATAATAGGATGCAGAGGATACTATTGCACCGCAAATTATAGCCACTTAGTATTTCTAAGCCCCTCTGCAAATAGAGGCATTACCAACTAAGATATTGCAAGCCCTATAGGATAAATTATGCCGATATGCCTTTCTATAGATTGACCCCTTCCGAATGCCCTTACTAGACTATAATTCTACCTTTCTAAAAGAAGAATGCTATAGTGACTATACCTTCCGCGGAATCCTACCGGATACCGGCGCCTCCGGCCTATTAATAGTAGGCCTAGGTTAAGCAAAGGCCCTAATAAGATTAATAAAGTCCCTAACTATTAAGACGACTGATAAGAAGCATACGGTGAACTTTAGCGCAGGCTCTGCCATATCTTCCGGTATATTAAATGTCCCTACGATATTTAGAAATATCCCCTTTTATATCCTTAATAGCAGCACCCCCTTCTTTTATTCTATTATAGATATAGATAGGATGGGCATAAAGCTTAATAATATTAATAACCTATTAATTTAAGGGGATACTAAGGTCCCGATTATCAGGAAATAGGGACATCTATAGTAGACTCTTAATGCCATAGATACTATAGCCTTCCACCTATCGTTATAGGAAATCCATTAGCTATATTATCGATTCGGGCACCCCTCTATCAATAGGCTTGCTAAATTGCTTTAACGGGCTAATTATAATAATATTAACCGTAATATTATTGAGAGTATCACCTATATATGCTATCAATACTAGATAAACGTAAAGTCACCTAGTCGATTTAAATTCACCCTTAAGGATAACGATACTAGCTAATTTAATTACGAAATTATCATCGATATCCTTCATATTAATAATCGGCCGGTATTACATATTGTAGATACCGCGATAAGCTTCTAGGCAGCCAGATTCCTTAATCCATAAAGATAGAAGGCCCAAAATATTTAGAATGCCCTTAAGGAATACTAAATCGATATATACTTCGGCCCGCTAAATTAGATAGTTTATAATGCTAGACTAAACTTTGCTTCTACCGAATTCTATTATAATGCCTGGCTTTTATCTATCAATATGGATGAAATCCCTATCGAAGCCTACTATAGTATTAGTAAAGTCGAGAGATACTATGCCCCGTTACGCAGAACCTATACTATTATCAATAAAGAAGTAGGCGACCTATTAATAAGGGAATAGAAATTACAGCTAGCTATTAAAGCCGTCAATAATTCTGCTAGGCCTAACGGCCTAGTACCTATGTTACTAGTCTTTAGAGCGTATCCCCGACTTATAGATAACTTACCCCCTAGCTTATTAGTATTATAATGCGCCTTAATATTACGAAAGGCTACTAATGAAGCTAGGAAGTGCCTCACTAGACGCTAGGTTCGTAATGCCCTCGCTTAATAGAACGGCCTGGATATATAGCCTATCTACCGACTACCCCTATAATCCGATATATAAGTATAGCGAAAGAAAGGTGGCTAGTATAGGCTATACCGGCTAGTCAGCCTCGATAGTAAGACCTATATTATATAAATGCCTTATGGCCCCATTAAGTTCCGGTTAATAGTTATTAAACCGTATAACCACGACCCCGATATAGACGGTCCTAAAGATATTATTTTTACCGAAGGCCCGGCCCGCCCTGGCAGGCTAAAGGTCAGGATACCAGCTGCACCCGCACCTCCAGCCGCGATAACACCTGCAGCCGCGATATATCCGTCGCTAGCCACTGGCCCTGATTAAGTCAGGCCAGTATTACCAGTAAGGGTAGTATCCGACGTTATAATCAATAAGGACCAAAAAGAAGCTTTTGTTAATACTATCGCTTCTAATACCGTTATTAACGTCTCTTTCCTTACCGCAAAAGAGTAAGCCGACCTATAGCTTACTAGCTAATTACGCTGGGAAGGAAAGATTATAACCCCTAGAGACCCTTTCGAGCAGTCCAACCATACAAAGATTAAAGCATTATAAGCCCATAATATATTCAGATTCGTCACCTTTAATATCAATCAATATAGAACCTAATGCCTATTTAACTTACGCATAGTACGGGAAATTAAAGGCAAAGGCATATATATGCCGTACGAGAAATCTAGGCTTATTATTTAAGGGCATAGTAATAATAAAAAGCGATTGATATTGACTTAGTCCCCTATAATCTAACGGGCTAGTTAACGGTTACTTATATCAATAGCCCCTTTATTATAACGCTCATACGGCCTATTTCTTTAGATACGGGATATTATACAGGCTTACGTGTAGTTATTAATTACCCTTAATCAGTCGATCATTACTAAGCTACCCAAGAAGATAGCTCACTAATATCCTAATAATACTATTATAGAGGTGGTCAAGCTATTATACGGAATAGCTAAGGCAGGTACCTACTAGTAGGCGACCTACTTCCGGCACCACCGCGAAAGACTAGGCATAACTATATCAATATACGACCCTTATCTATTAATATCCGACAATACTAGCGATGCCATATGCTTCGGCTGTCGGAATCGCTGTCGCAAGGTGCCCAATTGGGCACATTGCGACGGATATGCCGCGCACACTGCTGCGCACGATGTGGCCACTTTTGCCCCTTTACCCCTGAGCCCGGTAGGGCACGCGGGCAGCCCGGCCCGACTGCGCCGATGCACGTGACAACAGCACACGCACAAAAAGGCCACATCGTATAATTACCCTCTTTTGCTTCTTTTCCTCTTTCTTAGATAGTCATTAGCAAAGTAATCAAATCATTTGCTTAGTGATCACCCGGTACATATTACCACGCGCGCAACCCTACGTACAACTGGGTACCCCTTAGTGAAACCAACACTAATCAGTGAAGTTAAAGTTCACTTCATAGATTAGCTAGGAACAGCAAGAAGAGACGATTTAAACAGGTCGTACTAATAAGGAACGTGATCTAGCCTATTCCGAAGAACGGCTACGGATATCACGAACCAAGGGATAAATTAATTATATCTAACCTTCCCTACTCGTCTATCACGAGGAACAATCGCCAACATCATACTAATTGATTATATCAGTCAGTAACGATCGCTAAATATCACGATATCTTTTGGTTGTGCTAGGATATACGTAGCGCCAAATCTATCGTGATACAATTAGCAGGCCAAAACGCGGGTTCTTACGCAAGCGACTCAGAGCCTCACAACGGTAAAGAACCTATTTACCGATATATAGTCAAACAAGCAAACGGAACGCCTATAATATCCTGCCCGACTATTACTTCCTTCCTTCCTTTATCAATTTACTACCTTCCTTTATTAATCTCATTAATATCCTTCCTTCATCAATTACTTCCTTTCAATACCTACGCCAAACGCTCCCTATCTCTCTGCCTTTCACGCCTAATCCTTACCCCTATCAATATCACGATGGAGGCATTACTACCCGAGAAGCTTAGGCCTCACGCTAAGGTTATCATAGAGGATTAAGCCGGTTCAACAGAATAGATTAACCCTACTAATGCCACAGACGATTAGTTACACAATCGTATCGCCTACCTCATTAATAACTACTCAATAGGCGATGAGATAGATGATGATCTATAGGAATAATTCCGTAAAGATTATAATGAGTGGATTAAGGAGTTATTTAGCTGTATCAATAAACGGCTTCTACGGGAATTCCGAATAACCCTACAGGAACATAGGGTATACATTAAAAGCACAGGATCATCAACAGTCAAGACCCTCATCAATTACATCCAACAAAAACACATACCTAAATGGCCTCAAGAAGAAATAGACCTCCAATTTGCACGTAAGATCTTTATATCCCGATTAAATCCAGATAGGGAATAATCAGTCCTTACTGCCTACACCGAACGGGAGATGCAAATAAACCAGAATGCCCCCTCTATTATAAGCTCGAGGAATTTACTCCCTGCTATAATTATTCGAATACCCTTACGGATACCCTTGCGATTGCCCTTACGAACATCCTCGCGATTACCCTCGCGAAGACCTTTATAAGCCCCTTCGACCCCTAGGGACTTTGCAATACCAACGGCATAATAACCCCTTATCCCTCTATTTACGTCAAAGAAGGCCCCTATTCCTACCGAAGAAGAAAAGGGCCGGCCGCTATAATAGAAAGGGAAAGCGCCTATTTACAGGCCGCTATTTAAGACAGGGGAAAGCTCCCGATAATAGTAACATTCAACGGACGATAACTATAGCCCGACCGATTAAATACTTCACCCTAGGGGTTATACCCCTAGCCGGGCTAGCCGAGGCGGCTATCCTAATGCCCCTCAGAATTATAGTATGCCCATAAGGACCAAAGGTTAAGTCATACGCCCCGATAATATGCTTCCCTTAATAGAAGGACCCAACGGTAACACACTAGAAATCACCAATATCAATATTCCCCGATATGCCGTTACCAGCGGCATAGGGCAAGCCCCTAATATTGATAAAACAGCTGCCCCTAATACTAGATATCACAAATCATGGTATCGCAGCTATAACCCACAGGCACAAATGCCTCAACCACCGGCTCAAATGCCTCACCCGACAATATTAAGGATAGGCACAGCACCAGACCCCTCCTGGTACTATCGGCCTACTTAGGCCGATAAACAGACGGTTTTAACAGGAGGAAATAAAGCCCCTGCAAATATAGGAGGAAACAAAGCTCCTATCAATAGGGGAGGAAATAAAGCCCCCGCTAACTTCCTACCGTAAGGTAATAACCAATAAGCCATTCCGGAATATCCTCCGGAACAATAATACCACCAAGAAGATCATACCCAAAGAGCCTATACAGAGGCCGGGTTTAACGATATTTCGAAGAAGATATCTGACCTCTTACGCAGCTATCGCGTAGAGGATAGATATAGCGGCAAAATAGATGACTTCCTTATACTAAAGGTAGTATCCTTTAAGAGCAAATACCGCCTTCTAGGACTGCCCGATTATACATTCGCTAGAGCTTTTCAAATTATACTAATCTGCAATACTAAGACGTATTACTTTAATAATATCGAACGCATTCGCGATACCCTCACTTTTGATGATATAGTCCGCAAAGTTAAGAGCTATTTCGAAAATAAAAGCATAAAGCAATTCTATTTGCACTATTGGAATAAAATAACGCTCCAATCAACTATCGCGAAATATCCTAATAAGTCAAAGCTAGAATGCCTTAATATCCTACTAGAGGAACTTTAGCGCCTATATTATGGTCTTTTTCCCCCCTTTACAGCTGATATAAAGCTTCATCGACAAATACTCAATACTATAAGGGATACCCCTAAGTGTAGCCAGGCTATGTATCGTTATGCCTCTATATTCGAAGGCCTCGCCGCTGACCTACGGCAATCCCTTTCTATTTATAAAACTACCTATATGACTCAACAGTATCAATTCCTTCAATAACAGCAGCCTCAATAACATCAGGATATTGAGGATATTGATGATAATATGGCGTTGTTTACGGACCGTAGATATGGTCAATCCCGCCCTTAACGCCGATTCGGCCCACAGCAGTAGTATTAATAGTAACAATAGAATCGCGCCTTTCCAGCTAGGCCCCATTAAAGAAGATGCTTCGTTTATAATAAATTAGGATATTGGTTATCTAACCATACTGCCTAAGAGCAATAAGAATCTAAGGCATAATAGCTAAAGAACCGTTCCAACCATACCGCCCCTAATGACAAAAAATTCCGCATTTTCCTACAGGAATATAAAGGGACTGCCGACTAAAGCCTTAAAGATGCCGATTTTAATAATATCGTTGAAGATATCGAAGTCATAATGGCAAACGTTGCATAATGGGATATAGAGGACGCTATTACACCACAAATTATAGCCACTCAGTATTTCTTAGCCCCTATGCAAACAAAACCATCACTTTCTTCATCTATCGCAATATTGTAAGCCTTATAGGATGAATTATGCCGATACGCCTTCCTGCAAATTAACCCCTTCCGAATGCCCTTACTACCACCCGACTGTAATTCTGCCTTTCTAGAAGAAGAACGTTACGGTGACCATACCTTCCGCGGAATCCTACTAGATACCGGCGCCTCCGGCCTATTAATAGCAGGCCTAGGTTAAGTAAAGGTATTAATGAGATTAATAAAGACCCTAACTATCGAGGCGACTGATAAAAAGCATATAGTGAACTTCGGCGCTAGCTCCGCTATATCTTCCGGTATATTGAATATTCCGATGATATTCGGCAATATCCCCTTCCACATCCTTAATAGCAGTACCCCCTTCCTTTATTCTATTACGGATATAGATAGGATAGGCGTAAAGCTGGATAATATTGATAACTTATTAATCTAAGGGGATATCAAGGTTCCAATTATTAGGAAATGGGGACATCTATAGTAGACTCTTAATACCACAGATACTACTGCCTTCCACCTCTCATTATAGGAAATCCGTTAGCTTTATCGTCGATTCGGGCACCCCTCCATTAATAGGCTTACCAAATTGCTTCAACGGGCTGGTTATAATGATATTGACCGCAATATCATCGAGAGTATCACCTATATATGCTACCAATACCAAATAAATGCAAAGGCACCTAGCCGATTCAAATTCACACTAAAGGATAACCGCCAATTTAACTACGAGATAATCGTAGATATCCTTTATATTGACAATCGGCCGGTATTATATATTATAGATACCGCAATAAGCTTCCAGGCGGCTAGGTTCCTTGATCTATAAAGATAGAAAGCCCGAGACGTTTGGAATGCCTTTAAAGAATGCTGGATTGATACTTACCTTAGCCTACCGGATTGGATAGTCTACGATGCCGGACTAAATTTTGCTTCTGCCGAATTCTGCTATAATGCCCGGCTTCTCTCTATTAATGTAGATGAAATCCCTATGGAAGCCTACAATAGTATTGGTAAAGTCGAAAGATACTACGCCCCATTATATAAAGCCTATACCATCGTTAGTAACGAAATAGGCGACCTAATAATAAAGGAACAGAAATTATAGCTTGCTATAAAGGCTATTAATGACTCAGTAGGACCTAATAGTCTAGTGCCTATATTATTAGTCTTTAGAGCGTATCCTCGACTTATAGATAACTTACCGCCTAGCCTATTAGTATCATAACGCGCCTTAACGTTACGAAAGGCTACTAATAAAGCTAGAAAATGCCTCGCTAGACGCTAGGTTCGTAATGCCTTTACCTAATAGAATGGCCTAAACATATAGCCTATCCACCGATTACCCCTATAATCCGATATATAGGTATAAAGAGAAAAGGGTAGATAGCACAGGCCATACCGGCTAATCAGCCTCGATAGTAAGACCTGCATTATACAAATGCCTTATAGCCCCATTAAGTTCCGATTAACAGTCGTTAAGCCCTATAACTATAACCTTAATAATAATCCTGCTGCCGATAATCCCGAAGATATTATCTATGCCGAAGGCCTGGCCCGCCCCGGCAGGCTAGAAGTCAGGATACCGGCTATACCCGCACCTCCAACCGCGATAATACCTATAGCCGAGATATCATCGCCGGCCCCTAATAGACTACCTATAGCCGCAATATTATCGTCGCTAACCCCTAACCTAGCTAGGATACCAGCGCTACGGCTAGTATTACTATCACTGTTGAAATCAGCGCCTTTTTAGCTGTATTTTGGTACTGGTCTCGCTACCGTACGACGTCTCTACGTTGAGATATCGCGGTGGCTATACCAGGCGCCTTGGTGGGGCACAGCGCCCCACAACGCCGATTACAGTGGGCCACAGCGCCGGTCACGGCACCGGCACAGCGCCCCACAGCCGGCCACAGCGGCCGGTCACAGCGGGCCACAGGGCCCACAACAGGCGGCGCATTTCTACGGGATTACCAAATGGGCAAACCAGCACTTTCAGCCTTCTACATACAGTCACCCGCTACACCGGTCATTTACGGCAGACCGATATAGGGCTTCCGGCCCGTACGGCAGGCTGTTATAGGGCATCCGGCACACCGCTATAAGCCACTGGGCTTGGTTGGGTAGGCATTGGGTAGGATATTGGGCACGGTTAGGCAGACCGACTTTTCGTCGGGTTTTTCGCTATTTTTGCGGTTTTTCATTATTTTCAACCACTTTTTCAAGATGGTAGAAATATGCCCAAAATTCCCTCTTTCTAGCTAGAATAGTCACCAACAATTAGAATTAGATTTCCCTAACATCTTTGCTCTGGTCAACCTCTCGTGCGCTTTAAATCCTTAAACAGCTCTTTGTTTTATTCTGCAACGCCTTGTATGCCACTATCGGTACTTAGTATACTTTCCAATAGTGTTCTGAGTCACCATTTTGCAATAGGTTATGAGCCCGGTGTCTTAAGGCTTCCAGCTTAAGACTTTTTTATGCTAACTTAGGATTTTAATGCATTTGGCAGCTAACCTCCCAGAAATCTAACTAACGATATTACTAATCTGCAGTAAGGGACTGATCATCCCAGATTTAGGAACCCAGCTACCACACCAAGCTGCAACACATCCTTACAATAGGATTTTCTAAGGTTATTCCTTAACACAGCTTTCTTCTAGTTTTATCTAGATTTTCTATCTTGATTTTCTTCGCATTTTTAAGATATTCTAGCACCTTTTCTCTTCCTATAATAGCCAGTCAGAATATTCCTGCTAATAACCCAGGCCATAATAACCTAGGCCACAATAACCCAGGCTACCAAGTCCCTAATACGGCAGAGGTAGAAGAATCTAATAATAACCAGGAAATTGCCCAGCTTAAGGAAGACTAATAGGAAATGAGAAAAGAATTCAACTATAAATTTAATCAAATTAATTCTAAAATCGATTTTTTGGCTGATAAGGTAGGCACCTTAGTAGACAGACTAATCAAGCCTGCTACTAGCCTACCATCCTAGGATATAATAGATATGGATACCTTCCAAACCCCTATAGGTAAAAGAAATAACCTACCATCACTACCCAAAGCCCAGCAGCAACCCCTGCCGGTTCCATCCAGCATTAGCAGCCAAGTCAGCGCTATAGCTATTAAAAAACTAGCCAAAACAGCCAACGGATTCCAGGAATCCCAAAAGCTAAAGGGGGCATCTAACTTCGACCAATAGAAACAGGCCCTTATGATTCAACTTAGGGCACTTAATATCGCCAAATTCATCGAAAATCCTTCTATTGCCAGCAGTTTCAACGATTCAGAGCAAGCACTTTTACTATTACTTATTAAGAATAGTTGCATAGAAAGACCAGCTGCCGCTATTAATTAGTGCACTAACCTAGAGTTAGCCTTTACATTACTTACCAAACAGTATTCTCACTCATTAGACGTACAGCGGACCCACCTATACCCTGCCTTCTATCAACTAAATTTTATAGGCTATAAGGGTACTTTAGAATCTTTCAACGCCTCCTTTAATAGCTACCTATCTAGGCTGCAAATTTTAGGCTCCCACATACAACCTTTCGACCAAATCAGCCAGTATTTACATACTATAGAAGGGGTCTTTTTTCAGTGGGTAGAATGACACCGCACAATAATGAGAATCGCCTATACTTAAGGAAATACATCAAATATTAACCTGCAATTTTATATAGTTGACTTACTGGAAGAATAACGCATTAAAGGATCATTAGTAGCAAGGGCTACCACCTACCTCGCAAAGGTTAAAGGTGCCGCTACTAACGCTAACAATAGTAGCAAGCCGGCTAATAATAATACTAGCAAGGGTGGTAAAAATACTACTACTAACGCCAACAAAAAGAAATAGGGGTCTTCTACCCAATAAGGGTCTTCTTCTGCCATATAAGACAAGCCGGAAAATAAAAAGAAGAATAAAGAAAAGAAAGATTCAGCTAATAAAGTAGATACCCTATAAAAGACCGACAAAAAGACTATTGATTCCTTTATATTAGGGAATTATAACACTCTAAGTCTTATACCCAATCAGACAGCCTATTCTTCCTTCCAGGACCGCGAATATATGCAATTTCTAGCTACTAGCTATAGTGCATAATCCGGTGGGAAAACGCCAACAGATTCTTTGCTTTATAATACTAATTCTATAGTGTATATCATCAACGATAAAAAGCATTTCACCTACTTCTAACACTATACCGGAAATAGACCAGTTATTAGCACAGGTGGTAGCCCAATCAAGCCCAGTGGGTAAGGCACAGCGCGTTTTACCGTACTATAGGGCACCAACCTACCTCAGTGGGGCACCTTAAAGCTAACCAACGCCCTTTTCATACCAGCTTTTAATATTAACATCTTTAGCAGCATTAAACACTATCTAAATCGTAGCAGTATTTAGGGCCAAAGCCTAGTTAATAGCAATAACAAGTGCATTAGGCTTCTTAATTTTAAGAAGTATAGCTTCTTTTTACAACAAAAAGGGGTAGATTCGCCGTTTTTACACCATTCTAGCTAAAATCACCCGGCTTCATACAGTATCTCAGTCGAATTACCTGCCCTAGCCAACCCAAAAGAATACAAGGAATATCCCCTGCCAGAGGATTTACCTACCCTACTAGCTGACTCAGACCTTCTACTAGCTAATTCGCAAGCTAATCCACCAGCTAATTCGCAAGCTAACCCACCAGCTAGTCCTAGTTTTTCGGTGGTACCAACAGAGGCTACTATTCCTAATACAGCCCAACCACCACAAAGGGCCCCGGTCACCCTTAACCCAGCCCCAGTCATAATACCAGCTGCTAATACAGAATATCAAAAGCTGCTATTATTAGCCGGACTTTAGCATATCCAGCTTAGGCACATCGGAATCCAACTTTTAAAGAAAACCTATGCATCAACTATAGGGTTACCTAATCTTAGTAAGGTAAAGGATTCTGACTTTAACTATATCGCCTGTAAAAGGGCAAAGTCAGTTCGGCGTTTTACATTAGGGGCTATACCAGACCCTATGCATTATTTAGACATCATAGAGGGCGATATCTTCCAAATTAACCCTCTACTATACAGCAAACGCCCCATTTGCCTCATCTTAGTTGACCGGAAATCACGCTTCTATTAGGTGCATTTACTACCCAATAAAAAAAGACCCACGGTATTCCCAATATTATAGGGGTTCTTCCAAGGTCTTAGGAATCGCTACGGCAAATCAGCTATTAAATTCCACTATAATAGTGGCAAGGAAATCAACGACATTATTACAGCCTAGCTAGCTCTCAAGGGTATAGATTTTTTAACCTCTTCCCCTTACATTCACAAGCAAAATAGGTTAGCAGAACGCTCTATACGGGTTATCGTTAACCGACTTAAAGCTATTATACTTTAGTCTCAATTACCTTCTTACCTTTAGTCTACAGTAATTCTTAGTATTACTACCTTAGTAAATCTAATAGTAGTTACAAACCGTTCCTCGTCACCTTTCGAGGAATTAAAGAAGGACTTTCCAGAAATTACGCACTACTACCTACCCGACCTTACTAGCTTTAGGGCTATTAGTGCGGCTATAGAGGTGCTAATCCCTCTAGAAAAACGGGTCATTAGCCACAAGCTAGCCCCCCAGACCGAGTCAGGTAGGTTACTAGCTACGCTAGGTAATAGCACCTACCTCGTCTATATCCCATATCGCCGGGTCGTCACTAAGACCTTTTTTATTACTTTTACCTACTAAAATGAAGGTATAGGCCCTATTTCAAGTGGCCTAGAGGGCACTTTTAATTTCCAACCGCCTTCTAATTTAGAGGGGGTAAATATCGACTAAATTACTCTAGAAGAGCCTATCTAGAAGTCGCCTCGCCTAAATATACCTATTTCGTCTAAGACCGATAGTATAGGCTTAGTCGAAGGCACAGGCCTACCACAAGCCACAGATCTAACACAGCCCACGGGCCCACCACAACCAATAGGCCTAATACAGCATACGGATCCACTATAATCAGCGGGCCTACTATAACCAGTGGGCCTACCACCAATTGGCCCGCTATAGCACTCTACAATATTTCTTAGCAATTCGCCGTCTTTCGATTCCAAATCGCTTCAGCTTAACTTAGCTTTTTAGCTTAGGCAAGACGGTCCGCTTTCACCAGCTAAGGAAAATACGCCTTTTTCCCATACAAAAAGGCTGCAAATACTAGGAAATACAGAAAGCTCTCGTCACCAGGAATCTCAACTACAGAGATTTTCCGAATCTGTCACAAAAGTGGGCATACCCCGCACATATGAAAATTCTAACTCGCCCCACATAGAAAATTTTCAATAGTCCGAATCTCAAAGCCCTACACACACTGATTTTCTGCGACTTTCCGACACAACAGATTCTGCCTTTTCGCCCGGCTTCCTAGTAAATACAGCATTTCGCCATAGTAAAACGCTACCTATACTAGAATATCTAAAATTCAAGAGTCCAAATATCGCCTCAAATAAGAGACCATAGGAGAAAATATTTCGAGTATCAGAAAAGGTGCCTATTCAGCCATACTAGGTTAAGGCTACTAAGGGTAGAATTCGAGGAAGAATACCACAAATACAAGACGTACAAGGTATCCTAGGTTATGGATACTATAGGTCACTTTTGGACCTATAGGCTGACTAATAGCCTAACCCACAGACTGACCAATAGTCTGACCAATAGTCTGACCCACAGACTAACTAATAGGGTGCTTTCCCACCCACCTAGCCGAAAAACAACTAGATTTTCAGATACCCAGGCAGCCCCCCAGAGGCTTCTATACAGGATTTCCCCCCTTCCTATGCTTTTTACGATATTTGCTATACAGTAAAGATTAAGGCTACAAAACGGGCCCCAGAAGGTGTGCCTAATAGCTGGAAGGAAGTCTTACACAGCCCACATAAGGATAACTAGGTAAAAGCCTTATTTTCGGAATTCGAGCAATTAATCGATTTAAATATCTTCCAATTTATTCCTAAGACTAGTATTCCTACTAGTAGGAAAATATTACGTAACCGGCCTATTTTTCGCGTTAAGAAAGATGCGAATAATAACCCGGTTAAATATAAGGCATGATTAGTTATCAAAGGCTTTATGCAGGTATCTAGGCAAGACTTTACGGAGACCTATGCCTCGACTTCGATCCCACCAACATAGAGGATTATCCTTACTCTTACTGCTGCAAATAACTAGGAAATAGAGCAGATCGACTTTATTAGTGCCTTTCTAAATAGTGAACTACTAGAGACGATTTATATAGAGATTCTAGCTAGTTTTCTAGAATTTGCAGAAAGCCTACTCTTACCTAATCCAGCCTTATAGTCTAACCTGCAGCGTTAACGACTTCTAGCCTTACTTACTAAGGTTGGATATGACCCCTCTGCATTATAGGTTATACTATTGAAGAAAGCCTTATATGGGCTAAAATAAGGCCCTCGCGAGTGGCAGTTACGGTTAAAAGACCTTCTAGTACAAGAGGGTTTTACGCCACTACTTTCTAATACTGCCGTCTTCTATAATAAAGGAACGTATACCTTTATTATGACCTATATAGATGACTGCTTGATTATTAGTCCGGACCTTAGCTATATTGATTAGCTTAAGGCTAAATTCCATAAGGTATATGCCATAGAAGACCGAGGACCTGCCTCCTTCTTTCTAAGAGTGCAGATTATTAGGGATAGAGAAAAGGGCCTATTATAGCTACACCAATCGCAATTTATTACAGAAGTCCTTAAGAAATTCAACCTTAAGGATGCACAACCGCATCTAATCCCGCTACAGCCCGGTATACTTACTGAGGCTGACGATACGCCGCTAGATACTAGTAATCAACACTTATTCCAGCAGCTGGTAGGGATATCGATGTGGTTAATAATAATATCAAGACCTGACCTTGCCTTTCCAACGCAATACCTATCACGATATATACAACAGGCTTTCACTATACAGCTTAATACTGCTAAGGGCACTTTCCGCTACTTAGCTGGTACGGCAAATATAGCCATTTGTTACCGAGCCGCTAAAGCTACTATAGTATTAGCTGTATTTTCTAATAGCGATTTTACTAGGTGCCGGCTGACTTCGAAGTCCACTAGTGGTTATCTTACTACCTTAAATAGTAGACCTATTAGCTAGAGGTTAAAACGGTCTTCGACTATGGTTTTATCAACGCTTGAAGCCGAGTCTGATGCAATACTTAAGGCGCTTCGCGAAGTGGAATGGATATCTAATTTATTTAAAGAAATCCAGGTCGATATTTAACGCCCGATACCACTATATTGCGATAACCAAAGGTCTATTTCAAACGCAAATAACCCAAATCAGCATGCCCGCACTAAGCATACCTTACTTAAATTCCGGTATATACGTGAGAAGGCCCAAGCCGGCCTAGTAAAAATATCTTATTTACCCACGACAGATA
Organism: Ustilaginoidea virens; assembly: GCF_000687475.1. Taxonomy (NCBI): domain Eukaryota; kingdom Fungi; phylum Ascomycota; class Sordariomycetes; order Hypocreales; family Clavicipitaceae; genus Ustilaginoidea; species Ustilaginoidea virens. The sequence continues at coordinate 6,399,417 of NC_057317.1, read as the reverse complement.
TGCCTACAGATGGACTCACCAAACCACTTCCAAGCCCGAAATTCCCCATATTTCGGCAGCTATTAGGGCTGCAATCCCTATAGCATCATCATCTTTTTTTTCTGATTTTTTACAGGGTTTCTTTCTTTTATTCTAACGCTAGGATTAGCCATATTACTAATCAGAGGGGGTGTTGAAATCAGCGCCTTTTTAGCTATATTTTGGTACTAGTCTCGCTACCGTACGACGTCTCTACGTTGAGATATCGCGGTGGCTATACCAGGCGCCTTAGTGGGGCACAGCGCCCCACAACGCCGATTACAGTGGGCCACAGCGCCGGTCACGGCACCGGCACAGCGCCCCACAGCCGGCCACAGCGGCCGGTCACAGCGGGCCACAGGGCCCACAACAGGCGGCGCATTTCTACGGGATTACCAAATGGGCAAACCAGCACTTTCGGCCTTCTACATACAGTCACCCGCTACACCGGTCATTTACGGCAGACCGATATAGGGCTTCCGGCCCGTACGGCAGGCTGTTATAGGGCATCCGGCACACCGCTATAAGCCACTGGGCTTGGTTGGGTAGGCATTGGGTAGGATATTGGGCACGGTTGGGCAGACCGACTTTTCGTCGGGTTTTTCGCTATTTTTGCGGTTTTTCATTATTTTCAACCACTTTTTCAAGATGGTAGAAATATGCCCAAAATTCCCTCTTTCTAGCTAGAATAGTCACCAACAATTAGAATCAGATTTCCCTGACATCTTTGCTCTGGTCAACCTCTCGTGCGCTTTAAATCCTTAAACAGCTCTTTGTTTTATTCTGCAACGCCTTGTACGCCACTGTCGGTACTTAGTATACTTTCCAATAGTGTTCTGAGTCACCATTTTGCAACAATCACTATTACTAGCAAGGGTGGTATCCAATATTATAATTAATAAGGACCAAAAAGAAGCTCTCGTTAATACTATAGCTTCTAATACCGTCATCGATATCTTTTTCTTTACCGCGAAAGAGTAAGCCGACCTATAGTTTACTAGCCAATTACGCCGGGAAGAAAAGATTATAACCCCTAGAGACCCTTTCGAGTAGTCCGACCGTATAGAGATTAAAGTATTATAAGCCCATAATGTATTCAGATTTATCACTTTTGATATTAGTCAATATAGAGCCTAACGCCTATTCAACTTATATATAGTACGGGAAATCAAAGGCAAAGGCATGGATATACCGTACGAGAAATCTAGGCTTGTGGTACAAAGTTATAATGATGACGAGAAGCGATTAATATTAACTTAATCCCCTATAATTCAATAGGCGAGTTAACGGCTACTAATATCAATAGCTTTATCACTATAGCGGTCTTACGGCCTCTTCCTTTAGATACGGGATATTACGCAGGCTTATATGCAGTTATTAACTACCCTCAATCGGTCGATCATTGCCAAGCTACCTAAGCAGATAGCTCACTAATACCCTAATAACACTATTATAAAAGTAGTGAAGCTACTATATGGAATAGCTGAGGCAGGCACCCACTAGTAGGCAATATACTTCTGGCACTATCGCGAGAAGTTAGGTATGACCACTTCAACCTACGACCCCTATTTGCTGATATCTGCGGATACTAACCGTACTAGCGATACTAGCGATACCGTATGCTTCGGTATTATAGGTATGCAGACTAATAATACCCTCGGACTTAATAACGATACCTTCTTTTAACGGGAGGAATTAGAGCTTACTAAAGTAGGCTTTAACGCCAAGCCTAAGACGAGGCTATCACCAACTATACCCCTAATATTCAACGGATGTATACTAACGGTCACTACCGATGGCATAATGACGTTATGCCAGAAAGGTTAAAGTATGAAGATTACGACTATCGATAAGAATGCGCCTACGGCCTAGCGTAATTATATCGAATAACACGCTCGCAGTACTTACGTAGCTATAGTCTGCTAGCCCGAGGCGTCTTTTGACCTATCTATCGCAGTATAATACCAGCAACCTGACCCTGACGATATCGCGAGGTTGAATAAGCGCCTTTAATAGTAACGTGATAACCAGGGCCGTGGCTTACGGTATATTAATCTAGCCCTTACTACAGCCAAACTCTTTATATTTATTAACGGATCCTTTGCCAATAACAAAGATTTAAGCTCCCAGATTGGATATATCATTGTGCTAGGGAATAAAGAAGAGGATAACCCTACGGATAACGCCTTCCTGCTGACCGGTAATATCGTCACTTATAGCTCTACAAAGAGTAAGCGTATAATACGCAGCGCACTCGCTTCGGAGCTATATAATATAGTGCAAGGGGTCGATAGCGCATACGCGATAGGTATAACCCTTAACATAATTACCAGCAGGCTAAAATTGCCGAAGATCCCTACGGTTATATATACGGATTTGTTTTCATTATACGAATGCCTTATCAAGCTAGGGACCACTAAGGAGAAAAGGCTTATAATAGATATTATAGCCCTACGACAGTCATACGAGCGCCGGGAGATATATAAGATCCATTAGATCAATAAGAATAATAATCTCGCCGACGCAATAACTAAGGGAATGCCTAATAAAGCCCTTAAGACCTTCGTCGACTGCAATCAGGCTATTATACGTGTGGAAGGATGGGTAAAAAGGCCAGTTAATATCTAACTGCATTTGGATATAATTGGTGATATTATAGGTGGCAAGTGTATGGATTTCCTTATGTTTAATGATGCATTTACTGCTTTTACTGCGTTTACTGCTGCCCCTTTTTGCCTCTATATTTTGGCTCGTTTATTACTGCCCCTTTTCCTTTGGCTACGATATTCAATATACCGGCTGTACGGTATGATGCCGGTCGCGCGGCGCGATAGCGTTATCGGCGGCACAACCTGCCGAGACCGCGCCGCCCTTTCTTTTCTATATATGCGCCTTACATCCTAGCAATTCCGATGTTTGCCTCTATAAAAAGAGAAGCTACCAGTATCGGAATCGCTATTATAAGGTGCCCAATTGGGCATATTGCGACGGATGTGCCGCGCATACTGCTGCGCACGATGTGGCCACTTTTGCCCCTTTACCCCTGAGCCCGGTAGGGCACGCGGGCAGCCCGGCCCGACTGCGCCGATGCACGTGACAACAGCACACGCACAAAAAGGCCACATCGTGTAATTACCCTCTTTTGCTTCTTTTCCTCTTTCTTAGATAGTCATTAGCAAAGTAATCAAATCATTGGCTTGGTGATCACCCGGTATATATTACCACGCGCGCAACCCTACGTACAACTGGGTACCCCTTGGTGAAACCAACATCGGCATTATAGGGATGCAAACTGATGATACCCTCGGCCTTAGTAATAATACCTTCTTCTAATAGGAAGAATTAGAGCTTACTAAGGCAGGCTTTAACGCTAAGCCTAAGACGAGATTATCACCAATTATGCCCCTAATATTCAATGGATATATATTAACAGCCACTACCAACGGCATAATAATATCATGCCAGAAAGGTTAAAGTAAGAAGATCACGACTATCGATAAGAATACGCCTATAGCCCAGCATAATTATATCGAATAACGCGCTCGCGGTGCTTATATAGCTATAGTCTGCCAGCCCGAGGCATCTTTTAACCTATCTTTCGCAGCATAATACTAACAGCCTAACCCTAATGATATCGCAAGGTTAAATAAGCGCCTTTAATAGCAGCGCGATAACTAAGATCGTGGCTTACGGTACATCAATCTAGCCCTCACTACAGCCAAGATCTTTATATTTATTAACAGATCCTTTGCCAATAATAAAGATTTAAGCTCCCAGATTAGCTATATTATTGTGCTAGGGAATGAGGTAGATACTACGAATAACGCCTTCTAATTAACCGGTAATATTATAACTTACAGCTCTATAAAGAGTAAGCGGGTAATACGCAGTGCACTCGCTTCGGAGCTGTATAGTATAGTGCAAGGGGTCGATATCGCATATACGATAGGCACGACCCTTAATATAATTACCAGTAGGCTGGGATTGCCGAAGATCCCTATAATCGTATATATAGATTCATTTTCGTTATATAAATGCCTTATTAAGCTAGGTACTACTAAGGAGAAGAGGCTTATAATAGATATTATAGCCCTACGATAGTCATACGAGCGCCAGGAGATATATAAAATCTATTAGATTAATAGGAATAATAATCTCGCCGATATAATGACTAAAGGAACGCCTAATAAAGCCCTTAAAACCTTCATCGACTATAATAAGGCTGTTATATATATTGAAGGGTGGGTAAAGAGGCCGGTTAACGTCTGACTGCATTTAGGTACGATTGGCGATATTATGCGTAGTAAGTGGGTAGATTTCCTTATATTTAATGCTGCATTTGCTGCTTTTACTGCGTTTACTACTGCCCCTTTTTGCCCCTTTGTTTTGGCTGCGATATTCAATATACCGGCTATACGGTATAATGCCGGCCGTGCGGCGCGATAGCGTTATCGGCGGCACAACCTGCCGAGACCGCGCCGCACTTTTCTTTCTATATGTGCGCCTTATATCCTGGCGATTCCGATGTTTACTTCTATAAAAAGAGAAGCTGCTAGTATCGGAATCGCTATTGCAAGGTGCCCAATTGGGCACATTGCGACGGATGTGCCGCGCAGCCGATGCGCACGATATAGCCACTTTTGCCCCTTTGCCCCTTTTGCCCCTGTGCCCCTGAGCCCGGTAGGGCACGCGGGCAGCCCGGCCCGACTGCGCCGATACACATGACTACGGCACGCACAAAAAGGCCACATCGTGTAATTCCTCTTTTGCTTCCTTTCTTCCCTCTTAGTTAGTCAGTCATAATCAAAGAACTAATCATACCTTTGACCGGTGACCTCACGGTACATAATACCACGCGCGCAACCCTACGTACAACTGGGTACCCCTTGATGTGAAACCAACAAGTAGAGTTATATTATTTAGGAATAGCTAGATTATTCGTTATCTCTACTTATAAGGTTATAGTCCTTACGTTTCCTATTTTAGGTCTTAGGAAATTAGACGTTATTTATTATAAAAACCTTTCTATTATCATTAAGTAGTATATAGTTGCGGCTCCCTTAGTAGCCGAGGAGGCAATAGTAGATACTTTATTCCTCTATCTTCTGCCTTTTTTTAAAAGGCAGGAGTGTAAATATATAAAAGCCTATTACCCGTATATATCGGAAGTCTGGTTTTTTCTTATACTAGGCTTTATAAGGTATTTTATCTATACTTAATATAAGGCTGATATTATATAGGTAATTAATTATCTTGGGGATGTATAGCTACTATTTCCTTTCAAGTCCTATATTAATGAGAGTTAGGTTAAGCTTTTCTATTAGTATATAGTTAGTTCTCTCGGCTAAACCGTTTTACTAGTATTAGTTTATTGCGGTATAAAGTACTTCGATTCTATAATTATTATAGAAAAGTTAGAGTAAGTGTATTAAATTCTCTCCCCCTCGGTTAAGGCGGAGATACTATAGGCATTGCGTATATATCTTATATTGCTCGACTAATTTACGGAATAACGACTTAAATTCAGATTTAAATTTAATTAGAAAGACCTAGGTTATATTAGTAAAATCGTCTATAAATACCGCCTAATATTTTTTGCTATTTAACCCTGGTTCAGAGAATAGACTAATAATATCTACATATAGGCTTTTAAAAGGTCTAGTTCCCCTTTTGATTGAATAAGTATATAGAACTTTATGTATCTTACCCTTATAGTATCTATCGTAAATATAGCTAGATTAGATAGGCTAAATGCCTATTAATATATTTTGCAACTGTTTAATATTAGCCTCGCTTAGGTAACCTAGCCTATTATGCTAGATTCGTAGGTTTAGATCTATAATATTAAAGCTAGCTAAAGCTATATCAAAATTCTCTATATCTTCGTCTACGATATATATGCCATATCGCTTTATGGCTATAAGGATGATAGCACTATTTAGAGTTACTACTGCTTTACCGTTCTTAAAGATTATAGTTATTCTATCCTTATCTAGCGCTACGATAGATATTAGGTTGATATATATATTTAGTATATATAAGGCGTTCTTAAAGATAATTAGCTAGGCGTTCTAGAGTATTATTTTATATATTTTTTGACCTTATAGTATAATTATGGTATCGGCAATACCGTTAACTAGGCTTCTAGAGTAGCTAGTAAGGTTAATAAAATTATTACTTCTGCAGAATGTATATAAGGATGTGCTACCATTGAGGATATATATTTTTACGAGCGTCTATACTGCTTTAAATAGTAATACTTTAAGTATAGTTATATTTATACTTATAAAAGCCGAGTTTAGGAAGGCTAGAGCAGCGACTATATCTATATCTATAGATTCTTCTAGCTATTCTTATTATAGGGTAAATCTATATTTTCTTCTATAGTTATTTTTTTATACTCGCTTCCGCTTAAGCTCGGAATGTAGGATAAAGCATTATTTATTTATATGTCCATTCATTTTGCAGTATATGCAGAAGTATTTCAATTAGTTATAGCGCGATAGATTATATTTAGCGATTATTGCCATTTCTAAGTCATACTGCTTTATGGCTAGTTCTTTCTATTAGGCGGCGAAGAGGGCAGTATTAAATATTATAGCTAGAGTCTTAGTTCTATTTTTATTTTTCTTAGAGAGAAGTAGATTATTCTAGTAAAATACTATTTAGAAAGAGTAAAAGCTAGGACTAAGCCTAATTAGAAATTTATTAATAAAGTAAGGTTCTCTAATATCGTAAGTACTATAGAGTTATTTAAATTTATTATAGGTTTCTCTAAGTTTTCTCGCGAAGTCTATAATACCTTCAGTAATCGCAAAGGATAAGGCTTAATATTTTACATTAAGCTTTTAAAAGACGGTATCTCCTTATAGCTGATATTTAAGTTTGAAAAGGTTAAATAGTTTTTTTGCAATCGTTTTATGGTTTATAATTATTCTAGGGAGGAGACCTAGCCTATTTTATATTCCTAATATAACCTTATCTTATTAGATTTGCTAGAGTTCGACCTTATTAGCGTAGGCTTCGTCTGTTTCTTCTGCTAATTATTCTAGCGGTAAGGCATTCCGATTAAGCAGATCCCTATAGCCTACTATACCTATTTGTCGGAATCGTCGGTTAGTAAGTCAGTCAGTCAGTCACTTAGTCAGTGCACCTGATAGTGACGCGGCAGATGTGGCTATAGCACATATGCATACGTAGTCAGTCAGTCAGTCACTTAGTCAGTGCACCTGATAGTGACGCGGCATATGCGGCCATGGCACACAGGCATACGTAGTCATTGCGTGCCCAGCACATATAGCATATAGGGCATATTGCCGCCCTTAGTCTTTTCTTGCTTTCTTCTTTCTTAGATAGACACTTCACAATATATTTACTTTAGGGACGATTAATACCTCTGATAGGTGATACTATAATAATCACCGATACAGTAGTATCATATGCGCACTCTATGCACTGGGACCTGGGCCTGCTCAATACTGATCAGTGTTACAGTAGTAATATAAATCAGCTAGAGATTTGTCTAGAAGAGACGATCTCGGCGAGATCGTGCTAATCTGGGAGATAAATTACGCATATTAACCTTCTCTCCTCTCGTCCATTACGAGGCTTACTTATACTGCTATATATCACGTTTTGACGATACCAATTAGCAACTAAATTACATACTTTGCAAATAGGTTATATATCACGCTTTGACGCTACCAATTAGCCACCAAATTACACCCTGCAAAAACGCTATATATTACGACCTTTGGTAATACCATTTAGCGACCAAATTACACACTCTGCAAAAAGGCTATATATCACGATTTTTGACGATACCATTTCGCCACTAAATTATACACTTTGCAAACGCTATATATTACGTTATTTGACGATACCATTTAGTAATATAATTACATTTTCTCTCTCTTTTTCACCTTTAAGCATTATGGATTCATCACGACCATTATCACCTACACTACTATTTTTATTACTACCTGAGCCACTACAAAAATATACTAAGCTTGTTGATAAGAATTGGATAGATGCGAATGAATATATTAATCCAGAAAATGCAACCAATATCGACTTATATAATCGGCTAATATACCGCTTTAACGCTTATGATATAGGCGAAGATATAGATGACGATTTATGGGATATATTTTGCGATGACTTTAGCGAGTAGGATGAAGTATTATTTAAACGTATTAATAAGGAGCTATTACGGGAATTCCGTATAGTTCTACGTGAGTATAGCGTATATGCAGGACCATTAGGATCAGCAGTTATACCAGCTTTAATCAACTGCCTATAATAACCGGAAAACCCTATATGGCCACAAGAGGAAATAAGCCGATAATTACGACGCAAAACATTCGTATTGCGATTAAATCCCTATAGGGAAGTATTTATACCAATTGGTAATACTGCATGAGAATTATAAATACTGCAAAACACACCTGGGAGAGCTATATCATAAGCAATAGTCATACCTTTACTAGAAAGACCGTCATAAGCCCCTTCTTCTAATAGGGACTTTAATACACCTAGCGCTTAATTACACCAAACGGAAATTATTCCCCTATTAATATTAAAATAGCCTCCTATATAATATAAAGGAAAAGAGCCTATTTACAATAGGCCATAAGTTGAGGGGGAAAGCTCCCGTAATTAATAGTATTTAATAAGCGAGGACTATTCATATGACGAAGATAATAGCGAGGAATATAGTCTGCAATAACCGGCCCATTAACCGGCCTATCAACCGGCCCGACCCGACTATTTATATTATCCTAGGGCATATACCCCTAGTAGAGGCAGATTTTTTCGAGGCTCACGAGGCCGGCCTATACCAATAAGAGGCCGAATACCTAACCCGGATGATATACTGCTATCCATAGAGAGCCCTAATAAGGCACGTCAAGAAGCGTATAGGCACCAATCCGATATAAATAATTATAATACTAATAACCCCCGTATTACCGTTTCCAGCGGCACTAGGCAGGCTACCAATATTGGTCCAAGCATAACAAATGCTCGATTTAACGAATTATAGTATCATAGCCACCCACAAAAGCCGCTAATTATAATAGATAACCCGGCTATAATAGATAATCCGACTATACCACATCGCAGCTAACAAGATATTCCAGAATACCCTCCAGAGCTAGATATTCTAGAATACCAACATAACAATATATCTAAGAAGCGTCACGATATATCTAAAAAGATATCTGACCTATTACGTAGCTACCGTATAGAGGATAGATATAGCGGTAAAATAGATGACTTTATTATTCTAAAGGTTATATCTTTTAAAAGCAAATGTTGACTATTAGGCTTGCCTAATTACGCATTTAATAGGGCATTTCAGATCATATTAATCGGCGATATAGAGACCTTTTACTTCGATAATATAGAACCTATCTATAACACCCTTACATTTGACGAAATAGTTAATAAGGTTAAAAGCCACTTTAAGACCAAAAGCATAGAGCAATTTTATTTATATCGGTGAAATAAAACAATACTATAATTAATTATTGCAAAACACCCCAATAAATCTAAGCTTAAATACCTTAATATTTTATTAGAAGAACTATAACGCTTATATCGTGGCCTTTTTCCCCTATTTATAGCTAATACTAAGCTATATCGGCAAGTGCTAAATGCCGTAAGGGATACCCTAGAGTGCAGCCAGGCTATATACCGTCATGCACTAATATTTGAAGGGCTTGTATCGGACCTACGGTATTCTATATCTATATATGAAACAGCATAATCACACTAGGATTAATAAAATCACTTCCTTTAAATACAATAATAAGATATAAAAGATATAAATACCAACGATAATACAGCGTTATTTACAGACCGCAGATATAACTAATCTAACAGCCGATTTCAACGCCCCTAACGTTTTAGACCATCATAACGGCAATTTGGCTTAAATCAACGATATCACATAAGGCCTTACCAAAAGAAATATTTTATTTGTAATAAAATAGGTTGCTGGTTATTAAACCACCCTATTAAAGAATAATAAGACTCTAAGGCTCGCTAGATGAAAAGCCGGTTATACCGTATAATACCTAATAATAAGAAGTTAAGTATCTTTTTATAGGAATACAAAGAGAATATACAAGATAACCTATAGCAATAAGAGCCCAATAATACCGATATTAATAATATAGTCGAAGATTTTAAGGTTATAATAGCAGTAGATATAAATGAGGATATTAAGGAAGATATCTTACCGCAAATTATAGCCACCTAATATTTCCTATTATATACGCCGATGCAACCACTATTATCGCCTAATATATTATAGGCTTTATAAGATGAAATATATAGGCATGCCCTATTATATAATGACCCTTTTTAAATATTACTAGATCGTAATTATACCTTTTTAAAAAAAGAGCGCTATACCGACTAAGTCTTCTATAGTATATTACTAGATACTGGCGCTTTTGGCGTTTTAACGGCTGGTATAGGCTAAGCAAAGGCTCTTATAAAAATAATACTATTACTAAAAATTGAGAAAAGCTAGCGGCACTATACCGTTAAATTTAGCGAAGGTTCGGCAATATCTTTTAGTATACTGCATATCCCTATAATATTTAGGACTATCACTTTTCACGTTATTAATAGCGTAACCCTATTTTTATATTCTATTACGGATATAGATAGAATGGGTGTTAAGCTAGATAATCTAGCAAATGTACTAATATAAGGGAATATTAAAGTCCCTATAATAAGGAAATAGGGATATCCTTGGTGGCCTATATACAATAGAAATAACAGCCTTCTATCTTTCCGCTAATGAAATCCAATAATTATACTAACGTTTTAGGCACCCTTCTATAAATAGGCTTGCAAAAGTGCTATATAGGGCTGACCATAATGATATAGACCGCGATATAATCGAACGAATCATATAAATGTGCCACTAATGCCAGCTAAATATAAAGGCACCTAGCCGATTTAAATTTATACTTCGAGACGATTGCTAATTTAATTACGAAGTTATAGTCGATATTATGCAAATAGATAACCGGCCTGTATTATATATAGTAGATACCGCAACCAGCTTCTAAGCAGCTAGATTTCTCGACCTATAAAGATAGAAGGCCCGAAATATCTAGAATACCTTTAAAGAATGCTAGATAGATACTTATCTTAGACCGCCTAACTGGATAGTGCATAATGCTGGAAAGAATTTCGCATCCGCTAAATTCCGTTATAATGCATGGTTATTAGCTATAAATATTGACGAAGTTCCCATCGAGGCCCACTATAGCATTAGCAAAGTGGAAAGATATCATACTCTATTACGACGCGCCTATATTATTATTAATAGCGAAATAGGCGATATAATAACAAAGGAATAAAAATTACAGCTCGCTATTAAAGCCGTTAATGATTCTGCTGGACCAGACGGTCTAATACCTATATTATTAGTTTTTAGAATATATCCTAGGCTTACAGATGACTCACCACCAAGCTTATCAGTATCATAACGTGCCGAGATATTACGGAAAGCTACTAATGCAGCTAGAAAATGCCTTACAAAGCGGCAAGTTAATGATGCCCTCGCTACCTATAATAGACCTAATACCTGGCCTATTCACTAATTACCACTATAATTAGATGTATGAGTATGGCGAGAGAAAGGTGGCTGGCACGGCCTATATAAGCTAATAAGCTTTAACGATGAGATTTATATTATGCAAATGCCTTACAGACCAACTAAATTTCGATCAATAGTAGTTAAGCCTTATATTTATAACTTAGATAAAGACCCTATAGAAATCATACCGACCGAGACCCCGGCCCATCACAATAGTATAAATACCCCGGCCCGTCTTAATAGTATAGAAATCGTACCGACCGAGGCCCCGGCCCATCATAATAGTATAAATACCCTAGCCCGTGTCAAGGATTCGGGCTACGCCCGTCTCCATACTAAGGGCAAAGCTCACAGTAAGTGCGCGCGGCTAGTGTGATATAGGTGTCAATTGTACCAAGTCAAAGTAACTTGGTACAATACGTACTCTTTTGTCTGGTCTAACGGTCAGACAGAAGAGTAGGTTTTTACCTAGCGATGTGCGCGGCACCCGCTTAGGGCCCAATTGGGCCACATCGTTACATTTGTACCAAGTTGCCCAAGGTCACAGGTTCGAATCCCGCATGCGGTATATGCGCATAGCGGGCTCTTCATCTGGGCTTACAGAGGATGTGCTATTAGCCTCTGGGGGGTGTGTGGTATTATGTGGTTGGCGCCAGCCGCAGGCTTAAAGGGCCTGCGGAGAGGGAAGCTGTGTCAAGGATTCGGGCTACGCCCGTCTCATACTAAGGACAAGCTTACAGTAAGTGCGCGCAGCTAGTGTGATATAGGTGTCAATTGTACCAAGTCAAAGTAACTTGGTACAATACGTACTCTTTTGTCTGGTCTAACGGTTAGACAGAAGAGTAGGTTTTTACCTGGCGATGTGCGCGGCACCCGCTTAGGGCCCAATTGGGCCACATCGTTACAGCCCGTCCCGATATAATAAATACCCTAGCCCGTCCCGATATAATAAATACCCCGGCCCGTCCCAATAGGATAAATACCCCGGCCTATTCTAGCAGGCTAGAAGTCAGAATACCCGCTGCAGCTGCCCTATTTAATATTATAATTAATAAGGACTAAGATGAGGCTTTTATTAATATCGTTAATTCTAATGGTATAATTAATACTGCCTTTTTAACTATAAAAGAAAAAGCCGACTTACAACTTGCAAGTGAATTACATCAATAAGAAAAAATTATAATGCCTAGAAACCCTGTTGATATAAACTCGGGGTACCCAGTTGTACGTAGGGTCGCGCGCGTGGTATCATGTACCGTGAGGTCACTAAGTAAAGGATTTATTGACTTTACTAATAACTGAATATCTAAAAGGAAAGAAAGGAAGCAAAAGAGGGTAATTACACGATATGGCCTTTTTGTGCATGCCGTAGTCACGTGCATCGGCGCGGTCGGGCCGGGCTGCCCGCGTGCCCTACCGGGCTCAGGGGCATAGGGGCAAAAGGGGCAAAAGTGGCCACATTGTGCGCAACGGGTGTGCGCGGCACATCCATCGCAATATGCCCAATTGGTGCCCAATTAGGCACCTTGCGATAGCGATTCCGACACTGGCAGCTTCTCTTTTTATAGAAGCAAACATCGGAATCGCTAGGATATAAGGCGCATACATAGAAAGAAAAGTGCGGCGCGGTCTCGGCAGGTTGTGCCGCCGATAACGTTATCGCGCCGCGCGGCCGGCATAATACCGTATAGCCGGTATAATGAATATCGCAGCCAAAACAAAGGGGCAAAAAGGGGCAGCAGTAAACGCAGTAAAATAATATAATATTGAACATAGGAAAATCTATACATTTGCCACCTATGGTATCACTAATACCTTCCAAACGTAGTCAGATATGGACCGGCCTCTTTACCCACCCTTCTATACGTATAACAGCCCTATTTTAGTTAACGAAGGTCTCAAGGGCTTTATTTAGCGTTCTCTTGGTTATTATATCAGCGAGGTTATTATTCCCGTTAATCTAGCGAATCTTATAGATTTCCTGGCGCTTATATAACTATCGCAAGGCTATAATATCTATTATAAGCCTTTTCTCTTTTATAGTGCCTAGCTTAATAAGGCATTCGTATAACGAAAAAGAATCTATGCATACCACCATAGGAACCTTCGGTAATCCCAACCTACTGGTAATTATATTGAGGGTCGTGCCTATCGCATATGCGATATCGACCCCTTATACTATACTATACAGCTCTGAAGCGAGTGCGCTACGCGTTACACGCTTACTTTTTATAGAGCTGTAAGTGACGATATTACCGGTCAGTAGGAAGGCATTATCCGTAGTATCTGCCTCATTCCCTAGCACAATCACGTAACCAATCTAGGAGCTTAAATCTTTATTATTGGCAAAGGATCCGTCAACAAATATAAAGAGTTTGGCTATAGCAAGGGCTAGATTGATGTACCGCAAGCCACGGCCCTGGTTATCGCGTTGCCATTAAAGGCGCTTGTTCAACCTCGCGATATCGTCAGGGTCAGGTTACTAGTGTTGTGCTGCGATAGATAGGTTAAAAGACGCCTCGGGCTGGCAGACTATAGCTATATAAGCACCGCAAGCGTATTGCTCGATATAATTACGCTAGGCCGTAGGCGCATTCTTATCGATGGTCGTAATCTTCATACTTTAACCTTTTTAGCATAACGTCATTATGCCATCGGTAGTGACCGTCAGCATACATCCATTAAATATTAGGGGCATAATTGGTAATAGCCTCGTCTTAGGCTTAGCGTTAAAGCCTGCCTTGGTAAGCTCTAATTCCTCCCATTAGAAGAAGGTATTATCACTTAGGCCGAGGGTATCATCAGTCTACATACCTACAATACCGAAGCATATACTAGTATCGCCAGTATAGTCAGGAATATCAGTACGGTTAATAACGCCATTGCGATCAGTATCGCTAGTGCAGTTAGTATCGTTAGTACGATCGTTACCAGCAGATATTAGCAAATAGGGGTCGTAAGTCGATATGGTTATGCCCAACTTCTCGCGATCGTGCCGGAAGTATATTGCCCACCAGTGGGTGCCTACCTTAGCTATTCCGTACAGTAGCTTTACTACTTTTATGATCGTATTATCGGGGTATTAATACGCTATTTGCTTAGGTAGTTTGGCGATAATTAAACGATTGAGGGTTATAGAAGATTGCATATAAGCCTGCGTAATATCACATATCTAAAGGAATAGGCCGTAAGAATATTATAGTAATAAAGCTATTAATATTAGTAGCCTTTAACTCGCCTATTGAATTGTAGGGGATTGAGTTAATATTAATCGCTTCTCGTTATCACTATAACCTTATATTATAAGCCTAGACTTCTCGTATGGGGTGTCTATGCCTTTACCCTTAATTTCTCGTACTATGCATAAGTTGAATAGATGCTGGGCTTTATATTGACTAATATTAAAGGTGATTGTTGCAAAATGGTGATTCAGAACACTGTTGGAAATGTACTGGATACCGACAGTGGCGTACAAGGCGTTGCAGAATAAAACAAAGAGCTGGTTAAAGATTTAAAGCGCACAAGAGGTTGACCAGAGCAAAGATGTTAGGGAAATCTGATTCTAATTGTTAGTGACTATTCTAGCTAGAAAGAGGGAATTTTGGGCATATTTCTACCATCTTGGAAAAGTGGTTGAAAATAATGAAAAACCGCAAAAATAGCGAAAAATCCGACGAAAAGTCGGTCTGCCCAACCGTGCCCAGTCTGTGCCCAATATCCTACCCAGTGCATACCCAACCAAGCCCAGTGGCTTATAGCGGTGTGCCGGATGCCCTATAACAGCCTGCCGTACGGGCCGGAAGCCCTATATCGGTCTGCCGTAAATGACCGGTGTAGCGGGTGACTGTATGTAGAAGGCCGAAAGTGCTGGTATTAGCAAGGTTTGCCCATTTGGTAATCCCGTAGAAATGCGCCGCCTGTTGTGGGCCCTGTGGCCCGCTGTGACCGGCCGCTGTGGCCGGCTGTGGGGCGCTGTGCCGGTGCCGTGACCGGCGCTGTGGCCTACTGTAATCGGCGTTATGGGGCGCTGTGCCCCACCGTAGCGCCTGGTATAGCCACCGCGATATCTCAACGTAGAGACGTCGTACGGTAGCGAGGCCAGTACCAAAATACAGCTAAAAAGGCGCTGATTTCAACACCCCCTCTGATTAGCAATATGGCTAATCCTAGCGTTAGAATAAAAGAAAGAAACCCTGTAAAAAAATCAGAAAAAAAAAAAAAGATGATAATGCTATAGGGATTGCAGCCCTAATAGCTGCCGAAATATGGGGAATTTCGGGCTTAGAAGTGGTTTGGTGAGTCTATCCGCAGGCATATCTGTCGTGGGTAAATAAGATATTTTTACCAGGCCACCGTGGGCCTTCTTATATATATACCGGAATTTAAGCAAGGTATGCTTAGTGCGGGTATGCTGATTTGGGTCATTTGCATTAGAAATAGACCCTTAGTTATCGCAGTATAGTGGTATCGGGCGTTGAATATCGACCTAGATTTCTTTAAATAAATTAGATATCCACTCTACTTTGCGAATTGCCTTAAGCATTATATCAGACTCGGCTTCAAGCATTGATAAAACTACAGTTAAAGACCGTTTTGACCTCTAGCTAATAGGCCCACCATTCAAGGTAGTAAGATAACCACTAGTAGACTTAGAAGTCAGCCGGCATCTAGTAAAATCGCTGTCAGAAAATGCAGCTAATATTACAATAGCTTTAGCGGCTCGGTAACAAATGGCTATATTTGCCGTACCAGCTAAGTAGCGAAAAGCGCCCTTAGCAGCATTAAGCTGTATAGTGGAAGCCTATTGCATATATCGTGACAGGTATTGCGTTAGAAAGGCAAGGTCAGGTCTTAACATCATCATCAACCACATCGATGTCCCTACTAGCTGCTAGAATAAGTATTAATTACTAGCATCCAGCGGCGTATCGTTAGCCTTAGCAAGTATACCGGGCTATAGCGGGATTAAATGCGGTCGTACGTCTTTAAGGTTAAATTTCTCAAGGACTTCCGCAATAAATTGCGATTAGTACAGCCATAACAGGCCCTTTTCTCTATCCCTAATAATCTACACTCTAAGAAAGAAGGAGGCAGGTCCTCGGTCTTCTATAGCATAAACCTTATAGAATTTAGCCTTAAGCTAATCAATATAGCTAAGGTCCGGACCAACAATTAAGCAGTCATCCACATAGGTCACAATAAAGGTATGCGTTCCTTTATTATAGAAGACGGCAGCATCAGAAAGTAACAGCTTAAAGCCTTCTTGCACTAAAAGGTCTTTTAACCGTAACTGCCACTCGCGAGGGCCTTATTTTAGCCTATACAAGGCTTTCTTCAATAGTATGACTTATAATGCAAAGGGGTCATATCCAACCTTAATAAGTAGGGCTAAAAGTCGATAATGCTGCTAGTCAGACCATAAGGCTGGGTTAGGTAAGAGTAGGCTTTCTACAAATTCTAGAAAACCAGCTAGAATCTCTATATAAATTATCTCTAGCAGTTCACTATTTAGAAAGGCACTAATAAAGTCGATTTGCTCTATTTCCTAATTATTTACAGCAGTAAGAGCAAAAATAATCCTCCATATTAGTAAGATCGAAGTAAAAGCATAGGTCTCCATAAAGTCTTGCCTAAATACCTATATAAAGCCTTTGATAACTAATCGTGCCTTATATTTAACCGGGTTATTATTTGCATTTTTCTTTATACGAAAAATAGGCCGGTTGCGCAATATCTTCCTACTAGTAGGAACACTAGCCTTTAGTATAAATTAGAAGACATTTAAATCGATTAATTGCTCAAATTCCAAAAATAAGGCTTTTACCTAGCTATCCTTATGTGGGCTATATAAGACTTCCTTCCAGCTATTAGGCATACCTTCTGGGGCCCGTTTTGCAGCCTTAATCTTTACTGCATAGCAAATATCGTACATTTGCTGGTAAAAAGCATAGGAAGGGGGGAAATCCTATATGGGAGCCTCTAGGGGGCTGCCTAAGTATCTGAAAATCTAGTCGTTTTTCGGCTAGGTGGGTAGGAAAGCACCCTATTGGTCAGTCTATAGGTCAGACTGTTGGTCAGACTATTAGTCAATCTGTAGGTTAGGCTATTAGTCAGCCTATAGGTCCAAAAGTGACCTATAGTATCTATAACCTAAGATACCTTATATGTCTTATATCTATAGCTGTATTCTTTCTCGAATTCTACCCCTAGTAGCCCTAACCTAGTATGGCTGAATAGGCACCTTTTCTAATACTCGAAACATTTTCTCCTACGGTCTCTCATTTGAGGCGATATCTAGACTCTCGAATTTCAGATATTCTAATATAGGCAGCATTTTACTATAGCGAAATGCTGCATTTACTAGGAAGCCGGGCGAAAAGGCAGAATCTATTGTATCGGAAAGTCGCAGAAAATCAGTATATATAGGGCTTTAAGATTTAGACCATTAAAAATTTGCTATATAGGGCGAGTTAGAATTTTCATATATGCGGGGTAAGCCTACTTTTATAATAGATTCGGAAAATCTTAGTAGTTGAGATTCCTAGTGACGAGAGCTTTCTATATTTCCTAGCATTTACAGCCTTTTTATATAGGAAAAAGGCGCATTTTCCTTAGCTGGTAAAAAAAGACCGTCTTACCTAAGCTAAAAAGCTAAGTTAGGCTAAAGCGATTTAGAATCGAAAGACAGCAAATTGCTAGGAAATATTGCAGAGTGCTATAGCGGGCCAATTGGTAGGCCCACTGGTTGTGGCAGGCCTATTAGTTGTGGTAGGCCCGCTAGTTATGGTGGATCCGTATGCTATATTAGGCCTATTTGTAGTGGGCCTATAGGCTGTGTTAGATCCGTGGCCTATAGTAGGCCTATGCCTTCGACTAGGCCTATACCGTCGGTCTTAGACGAAATAGGCATATCTAGGCGAGGCGACTTCCAGATAGGCTCTTCCAGAGCAATTTAGTCGATATTTACCCCCTCTAAATTAAAAGGCGGTTAGAAATTAAAGGTGCCCTTTAGGCCACTTAAAATAAGGCCTATACCTTCATTTTGGTAGGTAAAAGTAATAAAAGAGGTCTTAATAACGACCCGGCGATATAGGATATAGACAAGGTAGGTGCCATTACCTAGCGTAGCTAGTAACCTACCTGACTCGGTCCGGGGGGCTAGCTTATAGCTAATAACCCGTTTTTCTAAAGGGATTAGCACCTCTATAGCCGCACTAATAGCCCTAAAGCTAGTAAGGTCGGGTAGGTGGTAGTACATAATTTCCGGAAAGTCCTTCTTTAATTCCTCAAAAGGTAACGAGGAATAGTTTAAGACTACTATTAGATTTACCAAGGTAGTAATACTAAGAATTACTGCAGACTAAAGGTAAGAAGGTAACCGAGACCAAAGCATAGTAGCTCTAAGTCGGTTAATAATAACCCATATAAAGCGTTCTGCTAACCTATTTTGCTTATAAATATAAGGGAAAGAGGTTAAGAAATCTATGCCCTTAAAAGCTAGCTAGGCTATAATAATATCATTAATTTCCTTGCTACTATTATAGTGGAATTCAACAGCTAATTTACCATAGCGATTCCGAAGACCTTAAAAGAACCCCTATAATACTGGGAATACCGTAGGTCCCTCCTTATTAGGTAGTAAATATACCTAACGGAAGCGTGATTTCCAGTCAACTAAGATAAGGCAGATAGGGCATTTATTGTATGGTAGAGGGTTAATTTAGAAGATATCGCCCTCTATAATATCCAAATAGTGCATCGGGTCTAGTATAGCCCCTAATATAAAACGCCGAACTAACTTTACCCTTTTACAGGCGATACAGTTAAAGTCAGAATCCTTTACCTTACTAAGATTAGGTAACCCTATAGTTAATGCATAGGTTTTCTTTAAAAGTTAGATTCCGATATGCCTAAGCCAGATATACTAAAGTCCGGCTAGTAATAGCAGCTTTTAATATTCTGTATTAGCAGCTGGTATTAGGGCAGGGTTGAGGGCGACCGGGGCCCTCTATAGTAGTTAAGCTATATTAGGAATAGCAGCCTCTATTAGTACCACCGAAAAACCAGGACTAGCTAGTCGGTCAGCTTACGAGTTAGCTAGTGGGTTAGCTAGTAGGGTAGGTAAATCCTCTAGTAGGGGATATTCCTCGTATTCTTCTAGGTTAGCTAAGGCAGGTAATTCGACCGAGATATTATATGAAGCCGGTTAGCTGGTATAGTGTAAAAACGGCGAATCTACCCCTTTTTGTTATAAAAAGAAGCCATACTTCTTAAAATTAAGAAGCCTAATGCACTTATTGTTGCTGTTAATTAGGCTTTGGCCCTAAATACTACCACGATTTAGATAGTATTTAACGCCGCTAAAGATATTAATATCAAAAGCTGGTATGAAGAGGGCGTTAGTAAGCTCTAAGGTGCCCTACTGAGGTGGGTTAGTGGCCTATAGTATAATAAAACGCGCTATGCCCCACCTACTAGGCTTGATTAGGCCACCACCTATACTAATGACTAGTCTATTTCCAGTATAGTATTAGAAGTAGGTAAAGTGCTTTTTATCGTTAATAATATACACCGTAGAACTAATATCGTAGAGCAAAGAATCTATTGGCGTTTTCCCACCAGATTATACACTATAGCTAGTAGCTAGGAATTACACATATTCGCAGTCCTAGAAGGAAGAATAGGCTATCTCATTAGGTATAAGACTTAGAGTATTATAATTCCCTAGTACGAAGGAATTAATAGTCTTTTCCTTTTCATCGGTCTTTTATAGGGTATCTACTTTATTAGCTAAATCTTTCTTTTCTTTCTTCTTCTTATTTTCCGGCTTGCCTTATATGGCTAAAGAAGACCCTTATTATTAGGTAGAAGAAGACCCCTGTTTCTTTTTATTAGCATTGGTAGTAGTATTTTTACCACCCTTGCTAGTGTTATTACTAACTGGCTTGCTACTATTATTAGTAGCGGCACCCTTAACCTTTGCGAGGTGGGTGGTAGCCCTTACTACTAATAATCCTTTAATACATTATTCTTCCAGTAAATCAACCATATAAAATTGCAGGTTAATATTTGATATATTTCCCTGAGTATAGGCGATTCTCATCATTATGCGGTGCCATTCTGCCCACTAAAAAAAGACCCCTTCTACAGCATGTAAATACTGGCTGATTTAGTCGAAAGGTTATATATAGGAGCCTAAAATTTACAGCCTGGATAGGTAGCTATTAAAGGAGGCGTTAAAAGATTCCAAGGTACCCTTATAGCCTATAAAATTTAGTTGATGGAAGGCAGGGTATAGGTAGGTCCGCTGTACATCTGATAAGTGAGAATACTATTTGGTGAGTAACGTAAAGGCTAACTCTAGGTTAGTGCACCAGTTAATAGCGGCAGCTGGTCCTTCTATGCAACTATTCTTAATAAGTAATAGTAAAAGTGCTTACTCTAAATCGTTAAACTTGCTAGCAATAGAAGGTTCTTCGATAAATTTAGCGATATTAAGTGCCCTAAGTTGAATTATAAGGGCCTGTTTCCATTAGTCGAAGTTAGATACCCCCCTTAGCTTTTAGGATTCCTAGAATCTATTGGCTGTCTTAGCTAGTTCCTTGATAGCTATAGCGCTGACTTGGCTGCTAATACTAGATAGAACCGGCAGGGGTTGCTGCTAGGCTTTAGGTAGTAATAGTAGGTTATTTCCTTTACCCACAGGGGTTTAGAAGGTATCCACATCCATCATATCCTAAGATGGTGGGCTAGTAGCAGGCTTGATTAGTCTATCTACTAAGGTGCCTACCTTATTAGCCAAAAAATCGATTTTTAAGTTTATTCGATTAAATTTATAACTAAATTCTTTTCTCATTTCCTATTGGTCTTCCCTAAGCTAGGCAATTTCCTAGTCATTATCAGATTCTTCTACCTCTACCGTATTAGGGACTTAATAGCCTAGGTTATTAGTAGGAACGTTCTAACTAGCTATTATAGGAAAAGAAAAGGTGCCGGAATATCTTAAAAATGCGAAGAAAATTAAGACTGAAAATCTAGATAAAAAAATCTAGAAGAAAGCTGCGTTAAAGAATAACCTTAGAAAATCCTATTGCAAAAAGGATGTATTGCAGCTTGGTGTGGTAGCTGGGTTCCTAAATCTGGGATGATCAATCCTTTATTAGTTAGATTTCTAGAAGGTTAGCTGCCAAATGCGTTAAAATCCTAAGTTAGCATAAAAAAGTCTTAAGCTAGAAGCCTTAAGACACCGGGCTCATAACCTATTGCAAAATGGTGATTCAGAACACTATTGGAAATGTACTAGATACCGACAGTGGCGTACAAGGCGTTGCAGAATAAAACAAAGCGCTGGTTAAAGATTTAAAGCGTACAAAAGGTTGACCAGAGTAAAGATATTAGGGAAATCTAATTCTAATTGTTGGTGACTATTCTAGCTAGAAAGAGGGAATTTTGGGCATATTTCTACCATCTTGGAAAAGTGGTTGAAAATAATGAAAAACCGCAAAAATAGCGAAAAATCCGACGAAAAGTCGGTCTGCCCAACCGTGCCCAGTCTGTGCCCAATATCCTACCCAGTGCATACCCAACCAAGCCCAGTGGCTTATAGCGGTGTGCCGGATGCCCTATAACAGCCTGCCGTACAGGCCGGAAGCCCTATATCGGTCTGCCGTAAATGACCGGTGTAGCGGGTGACTGTATATAGAAGGCCGAAAGTGCTGGTATTAGCAAGGTTTGCCCATTTGGTAATCCCGTAGAAATGCGCCGCCTGTTGTGGGCCCTGTGGCCCGCTGTGACCGGCCGCTGTGGCCGGCTGTGGGGCGCTGTGCCGGTGCCGTGACCGGCGCTGTGGCCCACTGTAATCGGCGTTGTGGGGCGCTGTGCCCCACCGTAGCGCCTGGTATAGCCACCGCGATATCTCAACGTAGAGACGTCGTACGGTAGCGAGGCCAGTACCAAAATACAGCTAAAAAGGCGCTGATTTCAACAGTGATGAAGCTGAATATATTACAGGCTTATAATGCTTTAATCTCTATACGGTTAGACTGCTCGAAAGGGTCTCTAGGGGTTATAATCTTTCCTTCCCGGCGTAATTAGCTAGCAAGCTATAGGTCGGCTTACTCTTTTACGGTAAGGAAAGAGATATTAATAATGGTGTTAGAAGCTATAGCGTTAACGAGAGCTTCTTTTTAGTCCTTATTGATTATAATATCGGATACCACCCTTACTGGTGATAGTAATAGTGGCCTGGCTTGATTAGACCTAGTGGCTGGCGATAGATATATCGCGGCTATAGGTGTAATCGATAATATCTCGGCTATAGGTATCGTCGATAATATCTCGGCTGTAGGCGATGGTAATATCGCGATTGCAGGTATTATCGCGGCTAGAGGTGCGGGTGCAGCCGGTATCCTAACTTTTATCCTGCTGGGGCGGGCCAGGCCTTCGGCATAGACGATATCTTTAGGATCGTCCGTATTAGGGTTATAATTATATGGCTTAACAACTATTAACCGGAACTTAACCGGGCCATATGGCATCTATACGATGCAGATCTCACCATCGAGGCTGATTAGCTAGTACAGCCTATACTATCCACCCTTTTCTCTCTATACCTATATATCTAACTATAAGGGTAGTCGGTGGATAGGCTGCGTATTTAGGCCGTTCCATTAGGCGAGGGCATTATAAACTTATCGCTTGGCGAGGCATTTCTTAGCTTTATTAGTAGCCTTTCGTAGCATTATAGCACATTGTGATACTAATAAGCTAGGGGGTGAATCATCCGTAAGTTGAGGATATACTCTAAAGACTAATAATATAGGCACTAGACCGTTAGGTCTAGCGGAATCATTAATAGCTTTTACAGCAAGCTATAATTTCTATTCCTTTATTATTAGGTCGCCTACTTCGTTATTAACGATAGTATAGGCTTAGCGTAAGGGGATATAATATCTCTCGACTTTGCCAATACTATTATAGGCTTCTATAGGAATTTTATCCATATTAATAGATAAAAGCCGGGCATTATAATAGAATTCAGCGGAGGCGAAGTTTAGACTAGTATCGTGAACTATCCAATCCGGCGGGCCGAGGTATATATCGATTTAATATTCCTTAAGGGTATTCTAAATATTATAGGCCTTCTGTTTTTATAGATCAAGGAATCTGGCCGCCTAGAAGCTTATCGCGGCATCCATAATGTATAATACCGGCCGATTATTAATATAAAGGATATCAACAATAATTTCGTAGTTAAATTAGCTAATATCATCATCCTTAAGCGTGAATTTAAATCGGCTAGGTGCTTTTGCGTTCATCTGGCATTAATGGCATATATAGGTAATCTTCTCGATAATATTACGGTTAATATTATTATAACCAGCCCGTTGAAGCAATTTAGAGAGCCTATTGATAGAGGGGTGCCCAAATCGACAATAAAGTTAATAGATTTCCTATAATAAGAGGTGGAAGGCAGTAGTATTTATAGCATTAAGAGTCTACTATAGATGTCCCCATTTCCTAATAATTAGAACCTTTATATCCCCTTTGATAAGTAAGTTATTAATATTATCTAGCTTCATGCCTATCCTATCTATATCCGTAATAGAATAGAGAAAGGGGGTGCCGCTATTAAGAATATAAAAGGGGATATTACCGAATATCGTTAGGATATTTAGTATACTAGAAGATATGGCAGAACCTGCTCCAAAATTTATAGTATACTGCTTATCTATTGACTTAATCGTTAAAGATTTTATTAATCTCATTAGGGCTCTTACTTAACCTATGCCTACTGTAGATAGGCCGGAGGCGCTGGTATCCAGTAGGATTCCGCGGAAGGTATGGTCACTATAGCGTTCTTCTTCTAGAAAGGCAGAATTACAGTCCGGTAGTAGTAGTGAAGGCATTCGGAAGGGGTTAATTTATAGGAAGGCGTATCGGCATAATTCATCCTATAGGGCTTATAATATTGCGATAGATAAAGAAAGTGACGGTTCTATTTGCGTAAGGGCTAAGAAATACTAAGTGGCTATAATTTGTGGTGCGATAGTGTCCTCTATATCCTAATGTGTAACCCCTACCATTATGGCTTCAACATCTTCAATAATATTATCAAAATCGGTATCTTTAAGGTCTCGATCGGCAGTCCCTTCGTATTCCTATAGGAAAATACGGAATTTCTTATTATTAGGGGCGGTCTAATTGGAGCGGTTCTTCAGCCATCATGCCTTTAATTCTTATTGCTCTTTATTAGTATAATTAGATGACTCATATCCTAATTTATTATAAACGAAGCATCTTTTTTAACGAGGCCTAGCTAAAAAGGCGCGATTCTATTATTGCCATTAAGGGGGTCCGTATCGTTAGGGGCATTAATACCGGTTATGGGATTGACCGTATCTACGATCTATAAATAATGCTATATTATCAGCGATATTAATATCTTCAACATCCTAATATTACTAAGGCTATTATTGAAGGAAATGATGCTATTGAGTTATATAGGTAGTCTTATAGATAGAAAGGGGTCGCTATAGGTTAGCGGCGAGGCTTTCGAATATAGGGGCATATCGATATAGCGCCTAGCTACACTTAGGGGTATCCCTTATAGCGTTAAGCACTTGCCGATGAAGCTCTATATTAGCTATAAAGGGGGGAAAAAGACCATAGTATAGGCGTTAAAGTTCTTCTAATAGGATATTAAGGCATTCTAATTTTGACTTATCGGGATATTTCGCGATAGTTAATTGGAGCGTTATTCTATTCTAATGATATAAATAGAATTACTTTATACTCTTATTTTCGAAATGGCTTTTAACTTTGCGGACTATATTGTTAAAGGTAAGGGTATCGCGAATACATTCAATATTATTAAAGTAATAGGTCTTAGCATCGCCGATAAATATAATTTAGAAGGCTCTGGCGAATGTATTATTGGGTAATCCTAGTAGGCGGCACTTGCTCTTAAAAGATATAACCTTTAGTATAAGGAAATCATCCATTTTACCGCTATATCTATCCTTTATACGATAGCTGCGTAAAAGGTCAGATATCTTCTTCGATATATCATCAAACCCAGTTCGGGAATAATCTTCTTAGCTAAACCCTTTTCGGGTATGATCTTCTTAGGGGTATTCTAGAGGGTATTCCGGAACAGCTTATCGGTAGCCTTACGGTAGGCTGGCGGGAGCTCTAGCTAGGTCATCCTATAACCCGGGTCGGTCTAGGTTTACCGGTCTTCCCGTCAAAACGGTCCGTTTATCGGCCTAGGTAGGCCGATATTAACGGGAAGGGCTAGGTGCCGTGCCTATTTTTAGCATTATCGGATAAGGCATTTAGGCCCAATATCTAGTATCACGGGCGGTAGCGGCATTAGCTTAGAAGGTATCATCATTAGGGTCCTCTATGGAAGGAAGCATATCATCGGGGCCTATGACCCGAGCTCTATTAGGTATACTATAACCTCGAGGAGCATTAAGATAGCCGCCTCGGCTAGCCCGGCTAGGGGTATAACCCCTAGGGTATAGTATTTAATCGGTCGGGCTATAATCTTCGGCCGTTGTATATTATTATTAGCGGGAGCTTTCCCCTATTTCGAATAGCGACCTATTGTAAATAGGTGTCTTCCCTTTTTATTATTAGGACCGGCCCCTATCTTCTTCTTCTTCAATAGGGGCAGGGGCATAAGGCTTTTTCGATATTAAGGGGGGGATAATAGGTTATTATAATTATAATCATGCCACCCTTAGTATTATAAAGTCCCTTATTATTGAAGCTTATGAGGGTCGTCTTAAGAGCCTTAGTGAGGGCATTCGTATGACCATTATGGATGCTTATAATGAATTCTATGAGCCTGTGACTTCCTAGTCGAAGTTGCCGATTAGGATTAATACTTCCCTATAAGGGTTAAGTCGTAACCGGAACATCTTACGGCCTAATTGACGATCGATCTCTTCTTAAGGCCATTTAGGGTTCTATTATTATTAAAGGCATTCCATTAAAGTTAGTATTATGATAGAACCTGATGCTCCAATATACACACCGTAATCTCGTAGGTATATACGGAATTCGCGTAGGAATAGAGGATTAACGCGGTTAAATAGCTATTCATCCCATTCACTATAGTCTTCGTAGAATAGTTCCTATAGGTTATCGTCAATAATACAATCCTTCTCATAGGTATAGATTAGGAAGGCCAGGCGGTTGTATAATGCCATAGTGGTAGCATCAGGGGTAATTGGCTCTATCGCAGTGGCCTAATTGTCATCGAGTAAGGGGGCAAATCGCTATAGCCTTTCGGGTAGTACCGGTTGTGATATTAATGATCGTGATCGTGCTATAGTATTGAGAGGAGGGTTTAAGAGAGGGGGGGGGGGGGGGGATATATTGTAAGGAGTGCAATATTCACTCTTGCAAGGAGTGCAAGATTCGATACTCTTACAAGGAGTGCAAGATCGGCCTTTACCAGTAGGGGTAAAGGAAAGAAAAGAAGGGGTTAATTAGCAAGATAACCGTTCAACGGAATAGGTTATTTGCCTCCTATAGTAAGCAGGTAACCGTTTAACGGAATGGGTTAGCCGCCTCCTAGATACTAAGGGTATCTTTAAAGATCGTAATAGTCAGTATATTTTCTTCCTTCGTAATAGATAGAGGTGGAAGAGGTCCATATCGTTCTTCCAATTAGTTAGTAGTATAACCGTTTAATGGAATAGGTTATCTACCTTCCTAATTAGCACGATTTACAACGGAAATCGTCTCTTCGAGAGTAATCTTGCTGATCTATAATACACCGTTCTTTGCGGGATGTAATTATCCTGTGAGTGGTGGTTATCACCACTAATTAGTATTGATATAAACTCGGGGTACCCAGTTGTACGTAGGGTCGCGCGCGTGGTATCATATACCGTGAGGTCACCAAGTAAAGGATTTATTGACTTTACTAATGACTGAATATCTAAAAGGAAAGAAAGGAAGCAAAAGAGGGTAATTACACGATATGGCCTTTTTGTGCGTGCCGTAGTCACGTGCATCGGCGCGGTCGGGCCGGGCTGCCCGCGTGCCCTACCGGGCTCAGGGGCACAGGGGCAAAAGGGGCAAAAGTGGCCACATCGTGCGCAACGGGTGTGCGCGGCACATCCGTCGCAATGTGCCCAATTGGTGCCCAATTGGGCACCTTGCGACAGCGATTCCGACAAACCCATTCGAACAGTCTAACCAAGCCGAAATAGCAGTATTACAGGCTCGCGATATATTCCGATTTACCACCTATAATAATATTAAGCACGGTAACTAACGCTTATTTAATTCTAGAATAGTAAGAGAAATTAAAGGTAAGGGCACTATAACGCTATACGAAAAATCACGGCTTATAATACAAGGCCACAGTGATAATAAAAAGCAATTAATATTAACCTAATCGCCTACAATTTAACGGGCAAGTTAACGTTTATTAATATCTATAGCTCTATTATTATACCGGTCCTACGGCTTATTCTTATAGATAAGAGATATCATACAGGCCTATGTGCAGTTATTAACCACTTTTAACCGGTCAATTATTGTAAAGTTACCTAAGCAAATTGCTTACTAATATCCCGATAATACCATTATGGAAGTGGTAAAGCCACTATATGGTATAGCTGAAGCAGGCATATATTAGTAGGCAACTTACTTCCGGCACCATCGCGATAAACTAGACATAACCATATTAACATACGACCCTTATTTATTAATATCTAACGATAGTAACGATAATAATAATACCACAAATAATACCGCAAATAATACCGCAAATAATACCGCAAATAATACTACGAATAATACCGTAAATAATACCGCAAATAATACTACGAATAATACCACTAATAATACCACACCTTTTAGTATAATAGGAATGCAAACAGATGATACACTTAGCCTTAGTAATATATCCTTTTTCGACCGCTAAGATATAGAGCTCACTAAGGCAGGATTTAAAGTAAAGCCTAAGACAAAATTATCACCTATAACGCCCCTATTAGTTAACGGTTGCAAATTAACTATTAATGCCGATAATAGTATAATACTATCCCAAAAAGGCCAGAGTAAAAATATCGCCCTTATCGACAAGAATACGCCTATAGCATAATAAACCTATGTCGAACAATGTGCCCGTGGCGCCTATATTGCAACTGTTTCCCAACCCGAAGCATCTTATAACCTATTTATTGCAGCACAATAACAACAGCCTGATTTTAATGATATCGCTAGATTAAATAAACGCTTTAAATGGCAGCTAGATAATCAGGACCGCAGCTTACAATATATCAACCTCAACCTTACTACAGCTAAAATCTTTGTATTTGTGGATGGATCATTTGCCAATAATAAAGATTTAAGCTCCTAGATAGGATATATTGTTATTATTGGCAACGAAAAAGATAACTCGAAGGAAGAAAATACCTTTATACTAACTGGTAATATCATAACATATAGCTCTACTAAAAGGAAACGTGTAACACACAGTGCACTTGCCTCTAAGTTATATAGTATGGTATAAGGAGTCGATATTGCATATGCAATAGGCACGACTTTAAATATAATTACCATAAAGCTAGGATTACTAAGAATTCCTACGGTTGTGTGCATAAATTCTTTTTCACTATACGAATGCCTTATTAAGCTAGGCACCATAAAAGAAAAGAGACTAATAATAGATATTATGGCCTTAAGATAGTCATATAAGCGTCGAGAGATTTATAAGATCCGTTAGATTAACGGAAATGATAACCTTGCCGATACTATAACTAAAGAAACACTAAATAAGGCCCTTAAGACTTTTATCGACTACAATAAGGCTACTATTTATGTAGAAGGATAGGTCAAAAGGTCAATAAGTGGATAAGTATAGCTAAATAATATCTAGTATTATTAGCGCCGTTATTTACAGCAGGTAAGTGAGTTTGTTTTCTTATACTTTATTACGCTATTTCTTATATTCTATTACGCTACGCAATTCCTATTATTTCTTTTGGCATAATGGCTACGATATTCAACGTTTTAGCTAAACCCAATAGGGGTATAATACCGATCGGAAGCACAACCTTCCTAGACCTAGCCACACTTGCCTTTCTATATATCTGCCTTATAACCGAACGATTCTATTGTTTTATTATTATAAAAAGAGAGACTGCTAGTATCGGAATCGTTAGTTAGTAAGTTAGTCAGTCAGTCACTTAGTCAGTGCACCTGACAGTAACGCGGCAGATGTGGCTATAGCATATATGCATACGTAGTCAGTCAGTCAGTCACTTAGTCAGTACACCTAATAGTGACGCGGCATATATGGCCATAGCATACAGGCATACGTAGTCATTGCGTGCCCGGCATACATAGCATATAGGGCACATCGCCGCCCTTAGTCTTTTCTTGCTTTCTTCTTTTTTAAATAGACACTTCATAATATATTCACTTTAGGGACGATCAATACCTCTAATAGGTGATACTGTGATAGTCACCGATACAGTAGTATCACGCGCGCACCCTACGCACTGGGACCTGGGCCTGCTTAATACTATTTAGTCTTCTATCTTAAGCTTCTAGGTCGGCTAGTAAGATAGCATTTCTAATTTTGGTATAGATAAGAGACCTCTTAGTCTACTAGATATTTCTTTTATTATAGTCGTTAAGGGTTTTCAGAAAAGAGCGCTTAATAGGTAGGCGGGAATAATAGAGAGCGTCTAATAGATTAGATATAGATTATAGATTAGAAGAAGAAGTTAGCGGTAGTTCTTAGTAATCTTATAGTTAAGAAGGAGTTGGTAATAGTTCCTAGCAATCTTATAAATAAGAAAAAGTTGGCAGTGGTTTTTAGTAATCTCCCCCTATTTCTATTTAGGGGCTGAGCCTTTGGTCAGGGTTTTCGGATGTAGGAGTATATAAAAACTTTAATCCTAATGCGTTTATATTACGTGCGGATAGGTCCGAGAGTGTATAGGCTTTTATTCCCTAGATTTTATCTAAACTTAGAGCTAAGAGTGGTTCTTCTTTATTAGAATATCTGCTTATAACGATATAAGAGCTCGGCGTTGTCGGGCTATATATATCGCTAGGTAGAGGAGAGATATCAAAAGCGTTATAGTCATATACCGCGCTAATAGCCTAAGTTAAAAGCGGGAAATATTCCTTATAAAGGAACTGGATTATAATAGCCTTTCGAACTATTTCTTTCGGTTTAAGGTTATACCTATAGTTACTTATAGTTGTGGTTACCAGTTTGTCGGGCTTATATATAGTGGTTAGGAGAATTATTCTCTAGATTTAGCTTATTTATTATTATCGGTAGATATTCGGTTAAGGTGTCTTTAGGGTATAGGTGGAAGTATAGCTAGTTAGGTCTATATGTTAATTCTCCTCTTATATGTTCACCGCTAACCGGGCTCATAACCTGTTAAACGTAGTAATGCAATTATGTTGTATTATATGATATGATGAAGAACTAATATATAGAGTCTACGGAAGATGGAGAGAAGAGTATCATCGGGTCGGAATAATATTAGTCCGAAACATCGGGTCAACCCAGATTTCCGATGTCAATAGTCATACCTACTGGTGGACGCCGATTAAATTCCGCTATTGCAGCGATTTTGGGATAGTCTATGATCAGGTTGATTCGGATAACCAACCGTTCTTCGCACGCATGCTAGTAGCAAGTAGTATGTGAGCCTAGGAGCGGTTACGTATTATTGAAAAATGATTGCGTAGTAAATATAATAGCTGAATAGTGACCGGGCGCTGTGCATAGCAGCTCGATATATTGCTAATAAGCCCTTGGATGGATTTGGCATGTAAAGACATTTACCAGTAAAGTCCATATTTGTTTTTGGTACGTTCAGGGTCATTGTAAGGGTTTTGCCGTGCACATGCGGCTCTAGGAACCTCAAGATGGCTTCACTTGCTACATCTCCGTATATACCATGAAACACGAAGTTGTATGGTAGGATATGTAGATTTTGCTGGGGTTTTTTTGCTTAGGAAAAGGAAGATTTGCAACGTCATGGCACTTGACGTAAATTGTCGGAATCGCTGTCGTAAGGTGCCCAATTGGGCACCAATTGGGCACATTGCGACGGATGTGCCGCGCATACTGCCGCATACACGATGTGGCCCCTTTTGCCCCTTTACCCCTGAGCCCGGTAGGGCACGCGGGCAGCCCGGCCCGACTGCGCCGATGCACGTGACTACGGCACGCACAAAAAGGCTATATCGTGTAATTACCCTCTTTTGCTTCCTTTCTTTCCTTTTAAATAGTAGTTATTAGTAAAGTCAATAAATCCTTTACTTAGTGACCTTACGGTATATAATACCACGCGCGCGACCCTACGTACAACTGGGTACCCCGAGTTTGTATTAATACTAATCAGTGGTAATAACCACCACTTATAGGATAATTACATCCTGTAAAGAATGGTGCATTATAGATCAGTAAGATATCAATTTCGAAGAGGCAGTTAAGCAATCTTAGCTATACTAACTAGAGGGAGAACAATTTATAACCTCTCCTTCCCTTTGTCTATTATAAGGAAGAATAAGATACGCTAAATATCACGATATTTAAAGATACCTTTAGTATCTAGGAAGAACGATTTATAACCTCTTCCTATTCTTTCTTTTTTTTACTACTACAGTAAAAGCCTTTTCGAATCTTATACTCCTTGCAAGAGGGAATCTTACACTCCTTATAATATATTCCCGCCCCCCCCCCTTTTCTCTTCAAACCCCATTCTTAATACCATAGCCTTATCATTATTAATATTATAATAACTACGAGAGCTACCTAAGAGGATATAATAATTTGCCTTACTTTTTAACGATAATTAGCTTAACGCTATAGAGCCTATCGACCCTAATAATGCTATAGATATATAGCTTTACAACCGTATCGCCTTCTTTATAGATACCTATAAGGAAAACACCTACCTAGATGATAACCTTTAGGAATAATTCCGCGAGGATTACAGCGAGTAAAATGAAGCCCTATTCAGCCGTATTAACGTTCAGATCCTATAGCATTTCCGTTTAATATTACGGGAACGCGGTATATATATTAGAGCATTGGGTTCACTAATAATACCAACCCTCCTTAAATGCCTTCAATAATAATAAAACCTATAATGGCCTTAAGAGGAAATAACCTGGTAATTTGCTTGTAGTATATTCCTATCCCGGCTCAACCCTATTAGGGAAGCCTTATTATCTATTAGTAATACCGAGCAAGAGATATAGAGGCTCTAAAATACGCCCTTATATATACGCATAAGGCCCCTATTATAATAATCATCATCAATACAAGCACCCACAATAGTTGTGCGAATACCCTCGCTAAGGCTCTCGCTATGGTACTTACAAGCCCTGTCAACGCTAAAGGACTTCGCAACATTAATGGCACGATCACAATTATAGCAACCTATCGTCCCCCTATCTATATCGAAAAAGCCTTATGCCCTTACCCCTGCCTCTATTAAAGAAGAAGAAGATAGGGGCTAGTCCTAATAACCTAAAGGGAAGACGCCTATTTATAATAGGCTACTATTCGAAATAGGGGAAAACTCCCGCCATCAATAATAATATATAATGGCTGATAATTATAGCCTATAAGACCGACCCGATCAAATATATCGCTATAGGGATTATACCCTTAGCTAGGTTAGCCGAGGCGGCTATCTTAATGCCCCTCGAGGTTATAGTATGCCTAATAGAGGTCGAGTTATAGGCCCCAATAATATGCTTTCTTCAATAGAAGACCCTAATAATGATACCCTCTAAGCTAATACCGCCCCTAATACTAGATATCACAAATCACAGTATCGCGGCCTATAGGCCCTAATACCTTATCCTCACCCGATAATACTAAAAATAGGCACGGTACTTGGCCCTTCCCGCTAATATCGGCCTATTTAGGCTAATAAATGGACCGTCTTAATGGGAGGATTAGTAAACCTAGACCGACCCGGGTTATAGGATGACCTAGCTAGAGCTCCCGCTAGCCTACCGTAAGGCTACCAATAAGCCGTTCTAGAATACCCTCTGGAATACCCCTAAGAAGATTATACCCGAAAAGGGTTCAGCTAAGAAGATTATTCCCAAACCGGGTTTAATAATATATCGAAAAAGATATCTGACCTTTTATATAGCTACTATATAGAGGATAGATATAGCGGCAAAATAGATGATTTTTTTATACTAAAGGTTATATCTTTTAAGAGTAAGTACCGCCTACTAGGATTACCTGATAATGCATTCGCTAAAGCCTTCTAAATTATACTTATCGGCGATACTAAGATATATTACTTTAATAATATCAAATGTATTTATAATACCCTCACTTTTGACGATATAGTCCGTAAAGTTAAAGGCTATTTCAAAAATAAGAGCATAAAGCAATTCTATTTATACCGTTAGAATAGAATAACGCTCTAATCAACTATTGCGAAATATCCCGGCAAATTAAAGCTAAAATGCCTTAATATCCTATTAGAAGAACTTTAATGCCTATATTATAGTCTTTTTCCCCCCTTTATAGCTAATATAGAGCTTTATCGATAAGTCCTTAATGCTATAAGGGATACCCCTAAGTATAGTTAAGCTATATATCGTTATGCTTCTATATTCGAGGGTCTTACCGCTAACCTATAGCGATCCCTTTCTATCTACGAATCGATCTATATAAATCAATAGTATTATTTCCTTTAATAATATCATAATACTGATGATGTTGATAATAATATGGCATTATTCACGGACTGTAGATATAGTCAATCCCGCCCCTAACGCTAATTCGGCCCTTAGTAGTAGTATTAATAGTAATAATAGAATCGCGCCTTTCTATCTAGGCCTTATTAAAGAAGATGCTTCGTTTATAATAAAATAGGGTGTTAGTTATCTAATTATTCTACTAAAGAGTAATAAGAATTAAAAGACTAATAGACGAAGAATCGATCCTACCGTACTGTCTTTAATAATAAGAAATTCTATATTTTTTTATAGGAATATAAGGAGCCCGGCCCTTAAGGCCTTAAAAAAGAAGATATAAAAGCTGACCTTAACGATATTATTAGTAATATCGAGGTAATAATAGTAAGAGATATAAACTAGGATACAGAGAATGCTGCTATACTACAAATTACAGCTATACAGTATTTCCTAGCCCCTAGGCAAGCAGAACCATTACTAATGTTATCTATCGAGATATTATAAGCCCTATAAGATGAATTATGCCGATATGCTTTCTTATAGATTAACCCCTTCCGAATGCCTTTATTATTATTACCCGAGCCTGGCAACTCTGCCTTTCTAGAAGAAGAACGCTATAGTGACCATACCTTCCGCAGAATCCTACTAGATACCGGCGCTTCCGGCCTATTAATAGTAGGCCTAAGTTAAGTAAAGGCCCTAATGAGATTAATAAAGACCCTAACTATTGAGGCGACTGATAAAAAGCATATAGTAAACTTTAGCGCAGGCTCTGCTATATCTTCTGGTATACTAAATATCCCGATGATATTCGGCAATATCCCCTTTCACGTCTTTAATAGCGGCACCCTATTGCTTTATTCTATTACGGATATAGATAGGATAGGTATAAAGCTTAATAATATTAATAACCTATTAATCTAAGGGGATACTAAGGTTCCAATTATTAGGAAATAGGGATATCTATAGTAGACTCTCAATACTATAGATACTATAGCCTTCCATCTATCGTTATAGGAAATCCGTTAGCTTTATCATCAATTCGGACACCCCTCTATCAATAGGCTTACTAAATTGCTTTAACGGGCCGGATATAATGATAATATTGACTGTAATATTATCGAGAAGATTACCTATATATGCTATTAATGCTAGATAAACGCAAAGGCATTTAGTCGATTTAAATTCATACTTAAGGATAACGATACCAGCTAATTTAATTATAAAATTATTATTAATATCCTTTATATTAATAATCAGCCGGTATTATATATTATAGATGCCGCAATAAGCTTCTAGGCAGCCAGATTCCTTGATCTATAAAGGCAGAAGGCTTACGATATTTAGAATGCCCTTAAGGAATATTAGATCGATATATACCTTAGCCCGCCGGATTAGATAGTTTATAATGCCGGTCTAAACTTCGCCTCCGCTAAATTCCATTATAATGCCCGGCTTTTATCTATTAATATAGATGAAATTCCTATAGAAGCCTATAATAGTATTAGCAAGGTCGAGAGATATTACGCCCCCTTACGCCAAGCCTATACTATCGTCAATAACGAAGTAGGCAACCTAATAATAAAGGAATAGAAATTATAGCTTACTATAAAGGCTATTAACGATTCCGCTAGACCTAACGGTCTAGTGCCTACGTTATTAGTCTTTAGAGTATATCCTCGACTTATGGATGATTTACCCCCTAGCTTATTAGTATCATAATATGCTATAATATTACGAAAGGCCACTGATGAAGCTAGGAAATACCTCGCTAAGCGATAAGTTTACGATGCCCTCGCCTAATAGAACGGCCCAAATATATAGCCTATCTACCGACTATCCTTATAGTTAGATATATAGGTATAGAAAGAAAAGGGTAGATAGTATAGGCTATACCGGCTAATTAGCCTTAATAATAAGACCTGCATCGTATAGATGCTATATAGCCCGGTTAAGTTCCGATTAATGGTCGTTAAGCTATATAACTATAACCCTAACGATACCGAAGATATCGTCTATACTAAAGGCCCGGCCTACCCCGGTAGGCTAGAAGTTAGGATACTAGCTATACCCGCACCTTTAGCCGCAATAATACCTATAGCCGAGATATTATCGACGATACCTATAGCCGCAGCATTATCGATAATACCTATAGCTGAGATATTATCGATGATACCTATAGCCGCGATATATCCGTCGCTAGCCACTAGCTCTGATCAAGTTAGGCCAGTATCATTATCCCTATCGCCAGTATATGTAATATCCGACGTTATAATTAATAAGGACTAAGAAGAAGCTCTTATTAACGCTATAGCTTCTAATACTGTTATTAATGCCTTTTTCCTAACCGCTAAAGAGCAAGCCGACCTATAGCTTACTAGCTAATTATATCGGGAAGGGAAGATTATAACCCTAGGAGACCCCTTTAAATAGTCTGACCGTACAGAGGTAGAAGCGTTATAGGCCTGCGATATATTCCGATTTATTACCTTTGATATTAGTAAATATAGAGCCTAATGCCTCTTTAACTCACATATAGTATAGGAAATTAAGGGCAAAGGCACGGATACGCCGTATAAGAAGTCGAGGCTTATAATATAAGGCTATAATAATAACGAGAAGCAATTAATATTAACTCAGTCCCCTATAATCCAACGGGCTAATCAAAGGTTATTTATATTATTAGCCCTATCACTATAACGCTCTTACGGCTTATTCCTCTGGATACGTGATATTATATAGGCTTATATGCAGTTATCTACCACCCTTAACAGATCGATTATCGCTAAACTACCTAAGCAGATAGCATATTAATACCCCGATAATACGATTATAGAAGTAGTAAAGCCACTGTACGGAATAGCTAAGGCAGACACTTACTGGTGGGCAATATACTTCCGGCACTATCGCGAGAAGTTAGGCATAGCTATATCAACCTATGACCCCTATTTGCTAATATCTGCTGGTAACGACCGCACTAGCGATACTGACCGCACTAGCGATACTAACCGTACTAGCGATACTGACCATACTAATATTCCTAACTGTGCTGGCGATACTATATGCTTCGGTATCGTGGGTATACAGACTAATAATACCCTCGGACTTAGTAATAATGCCTTCTTCTAACGGGAGGAATTAGAGTTTACTAAAGCAGGCTTTAATGCTAAGCCTAAGACGAGGCTATCGCCAACCATACCCCTAATATTCAACGGCTGCATACTAACGGCTAACAATAACGGTATAACTTTATACTAGAAAAGGCAAAGTAAGAAGATCACGACCATCGACAAAAATACGCCTATAGCCTAGCATAATTATATCGAATAATGCGCTTATAGCGCTTACATAGCTACAGTCTGCCAGCCTAAGGCCTCTTTTAATCTATCTGTTACAGCACAATACTAATAACCTGACCCTAACGATATCGCAAGGTTGAATAAACGCCTTTAATAGCAGCGCGATAACTAGGATTATAGCTTATAATACATCAATCTAGCCCTTACTATAGCCAAACTCTTTATATTTGTTGATGGATCCTTTGCTAATAACAAAGATTTAAGCTCCTAGATTGGCTATATAATTATGCTAGGGAATGAAGAGGATAACCCTATAGATAACGCCTTCCTAACGGATAACGCCTTCCTACTAACCGGTAATATCATCACTTACAGCTCTATAAAAAGTAAGCGTATAACGCGCAGTACATTCGCTTCGGAGCTATATAGTATAGTGCAAGGGGTCGATATTATATACGCGATAGGCACGACCCTTAATATGATTACCAATAGGCTAGGATTGCCGAAGATCCCTACTATTATATATATAGATTCTTTTTCGTTATATGAATGCCTTATTAAGCTAGGCACCACGAAAGAGAAGAGGCTTATAATAAATATTATGGCCTTACGATAGTTATATAAGCGCCGGGAAATCTATAAGATTCGCTAGATTAATAGGAATGATAACCTCGCTAATGCAATAACTAAGGGAACGCCTAATAAAGCCCTTAAGACCTTTATTGACCATAATAGGGCTATTATATGCGTTGAAGGGTAGGTAAAGAGGCCGGTGAATATCTAACTATATTTGGAAGATATTGGTAATATTATAGGTGGCAAGTGTGTGGATTTTCCTATGTTTAACGTTGTGATTTTCCTATGTTCAATATTGTGTTATTTTACTGCGTTTACTGCTGCCCCTTTTTGCCCCTTTGTTTTGGCTGCGATATTCAATATACCGGCTATATGGTATAAGCCTGTACAAGCCGGCCGCGCGGCGCGATAGCGTTATCGGCGGCATAACCTGCCGAGACCGCGCCGCACTTTTCTTTCTATATGTGCGCCTTATATCCTAGCGATTCCGATATTTGCTTCTATAAAAAGAGAAGCTGCCAGTATCGGAATCGCTATCGCAAGGTGCCCAATTGGGCACCAATTGGGCATATTGCGACGGATGTGCCGCGCACACTGCCGCACACACGATGTGGCCCCTTTTGCCCCTTTACCCTTAAGCCCGGTAGGGCATGCGGGCAGCCCGGCCCGACTGCGCCGATGCATGTGACTACGGCACGCACAAAAAGGCCATATCGTGTAATTACCCTTTTTTGCTTCCTTTCTTTCCTTTTAGATAGTAGTCATTAGTAAAGTCAATAAATCCTTTAC
Source organism: Ustilaginoidea virens (assembly GCF_000687475.1). NCBI lineage: Eukaryota > Fungi > Ascomycota > Sordariomycetes > Hypocreales > Clavicipitaceae > Ustilaginoidea > Ustilaginoidea virens. The sequence goes on along the minus strand of NC_057317.1, from coordinate 6,360,384 downwards.
TTGGTGACCTCATGGTACATGATACCATGCGTGCGACCCTACGTACAACTGGGTACCCCGAGTTTGTATCAACATAAATAGCAACTTATGTTTAAAAGAATTCAGGCAAGTCTCCACAATAGCCCATCCTGCCTGACTCACTGGCAATTCCGGGGAGAAATTCCCGTGCCTTTGTAGGAACCTCTCCGCTCCGAAACAAACTATTCCGCAGTTAGGGTTAACCAAGCACATAACTCTTTCTCGGCAGACATCTACCGGTGCAAATCAATAGACCTTTTCGCATGCTTCATTTGACCAAACTATCAAAAAGTAGATAACCAGCTCTCGATATACTCCCCGCCATGCAAGTCTTGTACGTATTAGACCCAGCCCCCTGGGTAAACCTACAGCCACCGCCCACTCACACTTGCTGATTTCATTGTAGAGCGGTGCCAGTGGGATTTCGGCCCCTGTCATCCCGCTCTGCGTAAGATGACCCGACGGCACGAAAGCCAGCGCCATAGTACCTGGGTCCAGGATCGTTGTGGAAGGTGCCCTGGTCCAATGCCCAGGACAACGGATGGCGCAGTAAACTAGTTGCATGCATGCATGGCATGCACCACATATGCAACGAAGCTTCGTGGCACAGCCTGCGACAAGGTTTTGATATTGTTGTATTAACCCTTCCGGAAAGGGAGGGGAGCTTCGTCTGGTACAAGGTGGGACATGTTCGGCTATACGGCAAGATGACAGACAGTACTCCGTAGTCAGGATGCATTTGGCGGACGGGCAAGGCCTGTCACTCGGGCATTTTCAGTATCCGCCGGGCAAACTCGGCGTGTTGGTCTTGTATGCCACCATTCAGCTGCCCGGCAATGCGGCCCAGCGAGGCGCGGCGCGGCGCGGCGCGGCGCCATCTCACAGAATCTGACGGTGACGCCAAAGGATCGATGGGCGGCAGCCGCACCCACCCATCCACCAGGCGGCTACTCCTATCCTTGGAGATAGCTTCGTCATGCGATGCTCGGTCTTCTACTAATCCTGTCATCTTCATACACTATCGTGGCATTCTGACAGCGAGCGGGTGATGACTCAGTGAAGCAGAGCACGGCCCTGCGATCAGCCCTGCCGCACTTTGCACGGCGATCAGGCGGGGGTGGCAGGTTGGTGCGGCGGAGACTCTCAGTGTTGGGATGGTTATGAGTCCGAGAAGCTGACATCAAATGCTACTGGGCACATGGCGCGTCGAACCAGACTCCATCATGTACACTTGCTGGCGGTGAGAATCTCTCCGCCGAACAAACCCGTCCCTTGAGTGCTGCGGCTTTATTCATGTTTGGAAATCTACCGGTCCTCATCTCTGTTGGGTAGGGGGTGGGGTGTCTTGATCTTGCGCCTGGGGTGATGTGCATACTTTTGTAATCCCCATTGACAACCAACGTTCATCATGTTCAACATGTGGCTCTTATTCTGCCGCTTCCATGGCCTCATCTAGATGCTCGATGTAAAGGTTTCACTCGTGTCATGATGGGGCCTTCACGACCCAAACTGAAATAGCAGTAGTAGCCGGGCTTGTTTGATTCAAGAGCCATCTGCCGTCAAGTTGCCACTAGTTATTTCTGCTTCTAGTTTGAACAGGGATTCTCGAGCCAAATTGTTCATGGCGCCGAGATGCCGCAGGGCCTCCACCAAATTCTGCACATGGTCGTGTTGTTCTTCCTCTGAAGCGAGAAGACTCGGCATCGCCGTGATTGCAAAGTTGGCCACCATCGAAATGACGTTGGGAAGAAACGGATGCACCTGTGGCAACGCGGCGTATTAGCAACCCGAGACCGAGGCAAGGAAAAATCCAGAATCTAGGTACCTTGAGAAAAGCCATTCGAGGCGCCGTCTTGACGAGAACAGCCACCTCACATGCAGCCTCGTAAGCGATCTGTCTATACGACACGACCGTGAGGTGGTCCTCCAGCGTCAGCCACGGATTAGTCTCGGCCGTTTCGCTAAGCGACACCGACGCGCTATAGCCCAGCAAAAGGTTAAACCAAATCGTCAGGTCGCATTTCGGGGAGAAGGAGCCCCAGCAGTCAGAGGCAGGGGCACCCCGCGCGCGGAGTTGCCGTGTGGTTGCAGAAGCCGCCGTGGTCGCAAGCCATCCATGCCGAGCCCAAAAATCACGAGACTCCGAGTCGGATGCGCACAGAGGAACGGATTGCGTCAGACGGCGATGGGCAACACATCTGCTAAAGAGATTGGTCAGGACGACACATTCTGCGAATGGCGGCAACGTGGCGCACGCGTCGCCGTTTCCCATGACTTGATGCAAAAAATTCATGCAGGCAGGCTGGTGGCCGTCTTGGAACTCTGCCTCTGGCATTGGAAGGCGAGTCCGGATCTAGTTTGGGAGGGTCAGATTCGCGCGCAAGGCTAAGGGGGGGAGCTGCATGTGCTCACTGTGTGGCAACCGTCAAGGAGACAGACTCACTATTTCCTCGTGAAGCCTCAACGGCTGATTGTTCAGCATGGTAGACAGGCGATCCAGCACGAAGGCGGTCCACAGGGTACGCCTCTTTTCCTCCACCTCTATCCAGCTGTCTTCGGGTGATGCGGCTGCCGGAGATGGTGCGGATGAGAATGCCCTTGACGGAGACGATGAAGGCGAGCAGGTGCTGGCTGTGCTGCTGTCGATACCGCGGGCATCCACGTTGAAGAGGCCGGAAAGCTGCAGGAGCCGAAAGGCCCGTTCGGCCGTCAGCAGGGCCTGGTGCTCCGTCTTGCGGAGGATCTCATAATACGCCAGCAAGAGCCAGGCCTGGATGCGCTCAAGCTCCACCTGCTCCTGCTGGCTGTCGAGGATGGTGATCCAGGGCAAGCTGCCGCTCTCGCCGCGAGCATCCAGCGTCTCCAAGAGCCGGCGTGTCGTGGCGTACAGCACGTCGCTCAAGCTGCCAAGCTGGGCAGACATGGATGCGGAAACAGTCCGCATCGCCAGGCGCAAGCAGGCCTTTGCGGGCGAGGGCTTCTCGTCCCCTGCCCATGCAAGATACCGCCGCTTGTGGATCATGGGGGCGAAGTGGTGCACCCTCTCAAAGTACAGCAAATCGCTGTAACCCACGGTCAGATCTCTCCTTCTTACGTTTTTATCTTTTCTTCTTTCCAGAGATGGGACAAGGAAAGAAGACGTCCTGTTCTAGTTTCCACTTCTTGTTCCGCAGGGGTGGGAAGATACGTACAGTTCGGCTTGCACCAAATCCGACATGTCCAACTCTCCGTCTCCAATTGCCTGTGGTGAGTGTGTATTTAAAGGCGACGGCTGCATGCTGTTCGTGGTGAACAGAAGCGGATAAGGTGATGCTAGGCCGCCGTTGCAGCCGTTCCAAGGGTCCTTGTAGATTCCACACGTGTCATGTATCAACGGGATTTCCGGCGTTCCTGATAATTGCTCGTTGCAGGAGAATTCAAGCATGCGCAGGGCGTCGACGCCAATGTCCGTTCCGGCGCTGGAAAAGCATACTGGCTCGTCCAAAATGTCTCTTTCGGGCGTCACATCGTTGCGGCCTAGAGGGGGAACATCAGCCTCAGATGCGGCCTGGGCTTGGCTGACAAGACGCCGCTCCAAGACGGCTGCGCAGTACGAAAATATGGTCAGTGGAAATGCCCATGATTCTTTGGCTAGGGAGCAAGGATGCCAAGCGTAGCCATCAGAGACCTGCGGATACACACTCGCAACAGGGAAGCGAACACTTTACTTACCCACTCGTGATCGCAAATCCTTTAGCTGCCCCTTTTTGGGACCTCGCTGCGATCTTTTCTCGACGACGACGCACTTGTGTCCCGCCTCGGCGCAAATGCCGCACTGTGGACGTACGCGGTCGCATCGAGCCTTTCTCCTGCGGCATTCCTCGCACGCCAAACCGGGTTGCTGCCTCGTTGTCGCGGCATACGCCATGACTAAACGGCTGTCCAAAATCAATAGGACTCGAATATCTCAACTGCTTCAGGGGAAGGGCATGCATGAGGGGGGGGTTCCCCATTTAAGAGCGAGACATTCAGGGAACCAAAAATGAGCCATGCGTGACGGCTGCTGAGCGTGGCGTGGCCATGGTGCGCTGCTCCATGAGAAAAGGACCCTGCATGCATGTCTGACGGGACGGGCTTTCCCTGGCCCAGCGTAGTCGTTTAACAAGGGCTGGTGTTGCTGATTGCGTTTGCTTACCATGCGAGCAAGTCGTCAGCATCTCCGGGTCTGTGGGCAACCGTTGACGTCTTGTTCGCTCCTCCGGAAATAGGTTTGCCGGTTTGCCCCTCGGAAATAGCGAAACAGCGTCTACAGGTACTGTACGTGCTGTACCTAGGGCTTAGGGTGGATGGTGAGATGAGAGATCCATTCATGTTGGCTTGTTTCCTGATGCGGCATGCCAGCGTTTTGTTACGCCCGAGCCTTATGAGGGTCCAGTAAGCGAGGCTTATGTCAACTCGTCTGGTGCGTGACAGCCCCTGGACCCGTTGATTGCGTGAGCGAGATCTTGTAGTCACCCTTGTAGAGTTGAGCCTTTCCCGCATGCCCATGTCAGCCAAGGCAGTTGGTGTGCAAGATATTCGGCGAGTCAAATGACATCACAAAAACATTGGGTAGCAAGACTCGAGAGTGCATTGTGTTGCCATTGTGAGTCGGTCTTGAAATCTCTCGCCCTATGCAAACGATAAGAGTGAAGAGTGACTTTAGCAGTTGACGCTCTAATCTACAGGGGCCCCACAAACAGTCTCACGTTTGGTCTGGTTACATGTACACTGCCCCACCTGGAGCCCTGGTGGCCAGGCCTCTAGCGTTACCCTCTCAGTGGAGCAGTGCGCGCAGTGCTTACACTGCAGTTGCTGGCACAAGGTGGCAGGACACGTCAACTGCAGAAATTGACCCCGGCCCATCAACAACACCCAGGCCATTTGACTCTTACGGAGCACGTGCAGCAACCTGCCTCGTAGGGCTGTAACTGTCAGAATGGGCAGGGGCAAAAAAAGCCAGACACGATACTGTATGAAGATGACGAGGTCCGTAGATGACCAAGCTGGCATCGCCTGACAAAGCTATTTAGCGGGATAGGGCTAGCCCTCAGGGCCTACTATTACCCGCACTAGCATAGAGGCATCATAGACAACGGTGAGCACAGAGCCGGAATTAGGCGGCAGCCTGGTTGGACATCCCCTACGATAGTGACCTCGTTTCATATTGCCACGACGATTACATAAATTGCAGCTCTAGGCAAGGGGCCTGCGTCGCCAACGTAGCTGTCCTTTTTTTTTTTTTTTTTGGCGTGCAGAGGCACCGGACGACAGAACATGCTGGTTTTTGCCAGACAACTGTTTTGACATGGTGAGACGCAACCAACTCATTGCAAGTGCTGGTGTACTAACTCTACAACTACACCCGTTGGTCTGGAGCACATACCCTTTCTATGCTCTTGAAAAACATGAAATAGCACCATCACGTTATCTGAGTTGGATACCAACAGACAGCCCTTCCTACACCATGTTTTCAGTAATGTTTTTTCGGTAATATAAGCGGTCAAGGAAAGAAAAGGTGAATATAGAAGAAAAATAAATATCTTATTTAATCCTGAATATCTTATAGCTTGATACGAGATTATCAAAGGAAACCCGGAAATATGTCTCCTGGGTCAGACCCGGAAAGAAAAGTATTCATGGACTTGACAATAATCGAGCTCATAAGAGTCGTGAACACGAGGACAGCGCACAGAGACTAGAACGGCAAACTTGCAATAAAAAAAAGGGCGGGGAGAAGAAAGCCGGTCATGACTTTTAAAAACTAACTAAAACAATCCATAAATAGACCTGAGAAATACTACAAGCAGCTACCGCAAAAATCCAGCCCGTTTCCAAACCTCAATGTGCTTCTTCACCGCCTCATCATCAATCGGCCGCGCAGCTCGTAGCGTGGCCGAGTGTTCCTGAGCCCTTTCCGTCGCCATCAAAACCCCCCCGCAAGACATGTGCTCAAACTTGTGCTGAAAAAAGTCGAGAGCCTTGGCTGCCGGGTTGTCCCACGGATTCTCGCCGGGGTATGCCTGGACTCGTCTGAGCCACTCGCCCAGAGGGACGAGGCCCTTTTGCGGCACCCCGAGCGCTTCTGCGAGCACGGGAATCATGGTGTTCCAAGCCGTCCGCACGGGATTGTCCAAATGGTAGACTGGATAGCAGTCTGGGCCATCGCGGAGCAGCAGATCGGCAAGTGCGCCTGCAGCCTCCTCCAGGGGCAGCCAGGAAAGAACACCGTCAATAGTCGGCAACAAGCGCAGAGTTTGAGCCGACTTGAAGAGAAAGCCCAGGACCTCCATGTGGTTCCAGTAGCCGGTCTCGGTCGACCCGGAGAGCTGCCCAAGTCGCACCGTCATGGCGCGGAACCGATCGGGTCGACGGCCCAGCGTGTCGCGCAGGATTCTTTCGCAAATCTGCTTTGCGCCTCCATATCCGTTGGGAAGAGCGCTATCAATATCCAAATGTTCCTCTGGGACTTGACGCTTGCCAGCGTGGACAAAGGGGTAACGGCCGACGGCCGAAAGGGACGATATGAACTGGAACGTGAACTTGAAGTTGACGTGGCGTCGGGCCGTCGCCGCGGCTGCAAGATCGACGAGGTTGCGCATCGTGGCGAATTGAGGCTCGTTTTGCTTGAGGGGAATCAAACCGTTGACAGGGAAGGCGTTGTGGATGATGTGCGTCACGTTGTCGACAAGTTCTTGGTAACGGTCGTCGCTCAAGCCTAGCCTGGGCTTCCAGGAATCCGTCTCCATCACTGTAATCTTTGACATTGCCGCGTTGTCCAAGTAGATGTGTTTCGATTCCAGGGATTGAATTTGGCGTCGTCGGGGGTCGCGATCCCGTACAGCTTCCTTCTGACGAGCCTTGGCGGCACCGGGAATTTGACCGTGGCGATTCAGGCAGTATACCTTGTCGACCGACTCCAAACTGGCAAGATGAGTGGTGATGTGGCTGCCAAGGCTGCCGGTGGCGCCGGTAATCAACACGACCTTGAGCACCTCCTTCGCGTTGTCGGGGGCTTCTCCCGAGGACTCAGGAATCGAAAACCCTCGTGTCGAACTCTCCACGTAGCTGGCTGCTACCTGTTTCAGAACCGTGGCTTCTCCAGGGGGCAAACCATGGTGGCTGTCGCCGTCCTCTTCAGCCGAAATGCTGCTCGCCAACGATGGCAGGCGGTCAATCTCGTCGCCCGATTCAGAAGCCAGGGCAATCAGGACTCTCTGCACGCGCACCTCGGGCAGCTTGCCGTCCGTCCATTCAACGTGCTTGTAGCCTGCTCCAAGGAGTTCCTTTTCCCAGCGCGCTTCGTCCACAATGGCGTGCGTTCGACCATCGTCAAAGAGCCACCAACCTTCGAGGGTGCCCCAAACCACATCGACCCAATGCAAGGTTCCCATCATCTCCAGCATCATGAGAAATCCGTCGGGACGCAGGAACTTGCGGATGTTTTGTGCAGACACGTTGAGAGAGTGCGTGGCGTGAACGGCGTTGCTGGCAATGACCACGTGCTGAGAACCTATCAAGTCGGCATCGCCCGGCGGTTGCTCGATGTCGTGGACGGCAAACTTCATGAACGGGTACTGCTTGAACTTTCTCTTGGCCTGGGCAACTAGGGACGGCGACAGGTCCGTGAATGTGTATTCGACGGGGATCCCGAGCTTGGCCAGCACCGGCACGAGCACCTTGGTCGTGCCCCCCGTTCCAGCTCCCATTTCCAAAATCCTGAGCGTTGTACGGCTCTGCGAAGCAAGACCCAGTTTGCCGGCCAGGCGCGTCAAAAAGTCGGCCATTTGCTCAAAGCACAACTTGTTAAAGGGAAGCTCGCCGTAGAAGCTGGCCACCAGCTCGCGGTTTTTGGCGTCTCCGAAGATCAATGCAGGGCCGTCGGCTTTGCCCGACAGGACGTCAGCCATCCGGGAGCCGACGTTGTACGTCAGCTGGTGAGACGAGCCATTGTCTGCGTGGTGCTTCATCAAATCCGCGAGAATGGCCTCCGCGGTCTGCGACGGTAGCGGAATGGGTGTGCGGGTAATGACGCCGTCGTCGATGTTGACGATTCGAGTTTCTTCCAGCATCTTGTAGAGATACTGGTGGAACCTGCGATGCCGCTCGACACACGGAACGGCCTGCAGCACCTGGCCGGGCTGAGCCGCCTCGAGGTCACAGCCCAGCTTCTTGAACGCCGCGCTGGTGAGAACTAAACACAGCCTGGTTTGCTTCTGGGATACGCCGCTAAGGTAACCGGCACATCCGTGGCTTTCAAGGAAGAAATCAGTGTGAGATTTGGACTCGCGAAAGGCATCGAGGACTACAGTGGGAGGCAGGTCAAAAGACGACTGGTCGCAGCTGTACTTGGCTGAGTATTCTATGTTGTCCGCCACGGTGCTGGGAGTCGAGGGCGTGCCGCCGTTGCTGAAGCTGTCGTTACTCTCGTCAAGCGAGGTGTCAGAAGAATCATCATCGTCTGAGCCAAGAGTTTTTTGGAGAAACTCAAGAATTCCAGGCACGTCAATGAGGCTGACAAGCTCGGACTGCTCAAATGTGCAGTGGAAGGTCGTTTCCACCTCGCGGGCCATTTCCATCCCCATGAGTGAGTCGATTCCAATATCCGCAAGAGTGTCTGATTGCTTGATCTCTTCGGGGTCCAGGCCAGAGATGTCTGCCAAGACGGGCAGAAGCTTCAGCCAAATTTCTGTCTTGGCATTCTTCCGGGGACCTCGCAAAGCTCTGATGGGTGATGGATCCTTTGCAGCAGCCTGCGGCTGGAAGAGTACTTCCTTGGCTTCAGGAACAGGTTGCACGAAACTCGAACCAGCGCGCACCTCAACCGACGGCTGGGTCGGGATGGATGCGCTAGTCAAAAGAACGGACCTACAGCGCGTGATTAGCGAAATCTCCATGCCTTGTGCGAGAGCCGGCAATTACGTACCTTGACACTGCGGTATATCGAACCCCAAGCACGATTTCCTCCAGAGAGCCCGTCTTGGCGTCAAAGACAAAGATGTCGGTGATAAAGGACGCATCAGACTTGACGAGCTTGTGCTGGGCCAACACGTGCCACTCCCGGGGGCTCTTGTAGTCATAACGGCCGGCGCTGATTTCTTGCAGCGTCTCGGGCGATCGCATCCACTGTTCCATGCTACTGGCAATGTAGACGGTACCACTTGCCGCATTGCGATCCGGAGACATGCAATTCGCCCAAATGCTAGCCACTTGCGTGAAGCTCTCACCGAGTGCAAAGTCGAACCATGTCTCTGGAGAGCGTCTGCTGATCACCTTGGCAACCGACTCGCTGCGTCTACCAACTAGCTTCTGCAGCAGGGTGAACATGTCCCCGTATTCGACGATATTCGAGAAGACCTTGTAGATGCTCTGTCCCTGAATGACATGCTCGGCGTCTTCGGTGTTTCGTAGAGCGTTGAGAGTACGATCATGGCTGACGAGACGCTCATACCTGCTGAACTCGAGGGAAGAATGAGCGTCATCGATAGCCTTGAAGTACAGTTGACCTGTCAGATGAGTGATCGGTGCGTTGTCGAACTTGCTGATGAACTTGAACGACCAGCCCTGGGCTTCAGCGTGGATTTTTTCGAAGTTGAGAAAAAGTACTCGGGCAGCGTCGGTTATTTCCTGGTTGTTTACGACGTTGAAAATCTGAGGATGCAGATTCCCGGGCTTGGCTAGCTCTGGCCGAATGTCGGTAATGGCCTGGATGGCCAAATCAACGGCAAAGGCCACAGGGATGGATCGACTTGAATTGGCCAGCAAGTACTGCGATTCGACTTGGGCATACTGTCGCGCGGCCTTGTTGATGCGGAACTGGAACTCATCTCGGTCGCTGTTCAAAAACCCCACGAAGGAAAATAAGCCCGCTACTGGCATGTCAGCCTGGCTTCCAGCCGAGTCAGTCATGGATTCTCGGCGATTCATCAGCTGGGTTGGTGGCTTGAACTCGAGCCAGTGCCGTTGCTTCTCAAACTGATATGGCGGAAGAATCAGGGCTGGGTACTCGTACGTCTGGCTTGGAGCATGCGGCCAGAAAGCGACGCGTAGTCCGCATTTCCAAAGGTTCATGGTGGCATCAGCGAGTTGCTGGAGACCCTGGCTGGTGTTTGTGATATTGATGGCCTGGAAACTAGATGATTTGGGTAGGCCAAGTGCCTTGCTTGCCATGGCTGTAATGGTGGAATTGGAGCCAGCTTCCAGCCAGATAGCCTCGGGGTGCTTCCTGGAGAGTCTCTGAATAGCGTCATTGAAATAAACGGCTTCTCTCATGTGCTGGGCAACATAGTCTGCGGTAAGAGCTTCGATGGCCTCCTGTCGTGTTGCTCTGACCAGGGGAATCTTTGGTTCACCAAAGACGATGGTGCGGCCGAGCGCCTCGAGCTGGGGTCTCAACCCTTCCACGAGAGCAGAGTGGAATGCGTTGGTTACGTCCAGCCGCTTGTGCTTCAATGAAGCATCAGTAGATTCCCGGGCCGAAATGGCCTGCTGAAGGGCATCAATCGCGGCAACCGACCCAGCTACGGTGAAGCTTCTCGGTCCGTTGAAACACGCAATCGCTGCCTCGCCATTTCTTTCGCTTTCCGGGATGAGGGCATTGGATGCCTGCAGCAGCTTGTCAACAATATCCTGGTCAGCCTCGATCGCCATCATCGACCCCTTCTCGGGACCCCAAGCATCTCTGATGATTTTCGACCGGCCATGCACCAACTTCAGTGCGCTCTCCAAAGTCAGGGCTCCTGAAACGCATAGAGCAGTAAGCTCGCCAAAGGAGTGGCCAACGACAGCTGCTGGCTCGGCACCGGATTCAATCCAAGCCATTGCGGTGGCATACTGGATCGAGAAAAGAAGCGGCTGAAGAACCGACGGGTCGCTGATGGGTTGCCGACTGAAAATCCCAGGGTAGATGCTCCCAGCACCAACGGCCTTACAAACGCCATCGCAGTCGTCCAGATACCTTCTCAGACTTGCCGACGAGTCAAACACCGCTTGATCAAGCCCCACAAACTTGGACACTTGGCCTCCGAAGCAAAGAATCACGGGCCTCGGACTTGGCACGGAAACGGTCTTCAAGGTAGCCAGCTTCTGCTCCACATCTTTCAAGGAATCGGAGCTGAAGATCAAAGCTTGGGACAGCGATGGGTTCGACTGCCGATACAAATTAAAGGCAAGGTGCTCGATTCGAAGCTGAACACCGGAATCGGCTTTTGACTTTAGGTATTGCAGAAGCCTGGACGCGTACGATTGTATTCTTTTCTCGTCAAGCCCAGAGATATAGATTGGGTACTTGATTGATGCGCTGGGTTGCGAGCCCAGTTCCGTCCTTGGCCCGAGCTGGGGTGCTTGCTTGATGACCATGGAAGCGTTGGATCCGGCTGCTCCGTAGTTGTTGATGAGAGCAACCTTGGAGCTGCCTTCCCAAGGCAGAGAAACCTTTGTAATTTCCATTTTGTCCGAGGAAGAGGCCTTGATGGCAGGATTTATCGTGCTGAAGCTGGCTTGGGGAGGAATACGTCCACCTTGCATCATGAGCAGGATCTTGATGAGGGCAACAACACCGGAAGCGCCTTCGGTATGACCAATTAGACCCTTTACAGACCCAATCTGTAAGGGCTTCAGTCCTGCGCGTTCAGGACCGCCAAACACTTGTCGAATGCTATCGTACTCAGCGGGGTCGCCCACCGGAGTGCCTGTTCCATGCGCCTCAACAACAGAGACATCCTTGACATGCAGGCCGGCTTTCCGCATGACGGTTCTGAAGACGTCGGTCAAGGAGACCGGGTTGGGGACAAAGATGGGCGTCGTGTTGAGATTCTGGTTGACGGCGGTGGCGGAGATGACGCCCAAGATCTGGTCACCATCAGCGACCGCGGCCGATAGCTTCTTCAGGAAGACGGCGCCGACCGCTTCTCCTCTGCAGTATCCGTCTGCCCTGGCATCAAAGGGCTTGCACTGTCCCGTAGCGCTCAGGAAAGAGCCCGCAGCGAGGTTCTGGAAGAACATGGGCGTGCTGTAAAAGTTTGTGCCGCCAGCCAAGGCGGCCACACAGTCGCCGCTCAAGATGGACTTGCAGGCAAGATCAATGGCAACAGTGGATGCCGAGCACGCCGTGTCGAGGGTCATGCCCGGCCCGGTCCAGCCAAAGTAGTGGCTGACCTTGCCGGCAATGTAGCTGCGCAGAGCGCCCGTGGCCGAGAAGGCCGTGGGGGTCGTGTGGGAAATATTGTTCTCGTAGTCATTGGCGACGCAGCCAATGTAGCAGCCGATCCGGCGGTTCACACGGCGTCTGTGGTAGTATCCCGACTGAGCAACGGCCTGGTACGCAGTCTGCAAAATCAGCCTCTGCTGCGGATCCATGTGAAGAGCCTCGCGAGGCGACTTTTTAAAAAACCTGCAGTCAAAGGCATCGTGGTCGTCGAGGAAGTTGCCGAACCACTTCTTCTTGTCGTTTCCGCTCTCGTGGGGCCGAAACGCGCTTTCCATGACGAAGCGGTCGTTGGGGACCAGCTCCCGATGCTGCGACCGGCCTTCGAGCAGTAAGTCCCAGTATTGATCCACATCCTGCGCGCCGGCCACGCTGCAGGCCATGCCGATGACTGCCACATCATTGTCCGCTATGGCCGGCGCAGTCCGCGCGCTTTGCTTTCTGCGAGAGCTCGAGACCCCACTTTCAAAATCAAAGTGCGTGACCTGGTTGTTCAGCCTGCGAAGCAGAGTCGGAGGCACGCAGCGCTCAGGCCCGAACTCAATCACGCGAGAGGCTCTGTTTTGCAGGGATCCGGAAACTGCCGCTCGAAATGTCCTTATCCAGTCAAACTGCTGGACGACGAATGCGCGCGACGCCGCCTCGACAGGGTTTTCCCGTCCGCTGAGGACGGTTTCCGAGTTGATGCGGGTGGGCAGGACAAGACGGGAAGCATGGGCGAGCTGAAAGGCGGGCCGTGTCTTGCAGAAGCTGAGTAGTTGCTCCAGGTCGCTTCCGTACAGGCTGCCTGCATGGAAGCGGCCGTGGAACTCGGTGTCGTTAGTTGTGACCCCCGAGCTCTGCAGATGGCTTCTCAAGGCGGCAACGGTGCGGGTGGACGTTGTTACCGTGGCGCGGTTGTCGTCGTATAAGACGGAAGCGTAGGCCTACATATTTTGAACATGATCAGTACCCTGTACACGCGCAACGCAGAAATAATGGGACAAGTAGCGAAGCGAACCTCTGGAAATTTGGCCAATATCCTGTCCAAGTCGTTCAACGATTGGCCCCCTCTCCAAAAGGCCACCAAAGACATGGACGGTCCAGACTCGTCTGCAGCATCTTGCGCGTCGGAGAGAGCCCCGAGGATGAAGACGATTCGAACAACTGCGGCCGCGTTGTGACAGAATTGCGACCAGGAAGAACTCGACGATACAACCAAGGCGCTAAAGACGCCGAGACAGCAACCCACGGTTTCCGTCTTGTCTGGCGGAGGCACGTGGAAGGACTTACCCCGGTCGAGCCCGTCTGGCGTCGATGAGTCCAAGTGCTGAAGATACTCGACGAGCTGGGCGATGACTACGAGCGGTCCCAGAATGGCATTTGGGAGACTCGCCACAGTTGACGCCGGTGTGACAGCCCCGGTTCGAAGCCACTGAATCAGTTTCTCTGCATGGATCAATCCTTGACTTTTCTGCAAATTCGGAATCTCCTCGCACAGCAAGGCCCAGTTGCTCGCCACATCTTGCAGGGTCTGGGGGGCCCATTGGCTGGCCGGGTCGCTCTGCACGAACTCGGCGATGCGACCAAAGTAGGCCTCGTCAAACGTCATGGCGCCCGGACCGAACAAGAGCAACGTCCGGGCAACCGGCGATGCTGATGTCTGCGTCGCCGTGCGCGCCATCGTGGACGGTGCGCCTTCTCAGGGCGACTTGGGGTGGAAGCACAGCGGCGAACAGCCAGCAGCAATGGTCAAGTGGAAAAAGAAATAGCTCGTGAGCACGCCCGTAGCAAAGGGGCAAGATACAAAGTGGCTTCACGGTAAGATGCGGAAATTTGTTGCAGCAACCGACTGCTGGGCTTGGGGAAAGCCTCTCTATTTTACATCGGGCCATTCCAACAACAGGTGCGTAACTGCACGGAGTAACAATCCTTCCCGTTCCACGTGGCGGCCCGACATGTTGCGTTGTCGCCGATGACTAGAACAGCGCGCGATACTATTCTAGGGGTAGGTCTCAATGAGGCAGGTCTTGCTTTCGCCCGGATGGCGAATCCGCTTATCCGGAGTTATATCATACCCCAGCAGCAGTCTGATTTCCGGAGTTAGTCATGTCAGCGGGACTATTTTTTCCTTCTCGGGCTGTCAGCATAAGACAAGACGGGCCGTCTTTGGAGCCCAGCCGTCTTTAGGGTGCAAGCCACGGACGGAATGCATCCTGGTAGTCCGGGCGGTCTGGCTGGCCACGATCCACTTACATGGTGAGAGAACCCACATCACGCAGCGCCCTAGACAGTACCCTAGCGCTCCATTTGTTTGCTACATACGGCATGTTGCGGCAGGTTTTTTGCTGGGTATGGTTGGCCCCTGTTTCGATCCGAGCCGGAGGTGATGCGAGTGTCTCGTCACCAAAACACCAGCGGAAGAGTGGCCTCAGCAACCTCTCTTCTAAAAATAGACGAATGAATAAGACACAAATCCGGAAATGAAGATGAAGATGAAGAGAGAGAAGAGCAGGCGAGCAGGAGTGTGTCATTGCAGCCGCCCTTGCGACCTAGTTCGCTCCCGAGTCGTGCCAGACTACCCAGGTCAGGCCAGGCCAGCTCCTATCGCCCGTTAGCGTCGGGATGCGGGCGTAATGGAGGCACGCTTATCCGTGTCCGCTAGCCGCGAATTACACGTGCCACTACGGAGTAAGCGCTATGCTTACTCCGCCGGCCGCGAGGCCGCTACGCCATGCTCGGACGGCGTACCGAGTATCGGGACTGCCAATCACTCCGCCAATGGTGTTGCTCGACGGCATAATCGTCCTTCAGCGAGGCATTGCTACATGAGCGCACGACGCTGGACACGCCAGACATTTGCACCGCACTTATCTACGCCTGTCCCCCGTTTTTCGCCCATTCCCGCCCCCCAAAATGCTGTCGCGTGGCATTTACGACGACTTTGTGGAAGCAAACCGCCCTTAGCCTTCAACCTGTTTTGTCTTGTTTGTGTTGCCATCTCAACAAAGACAACATGGGCAGCCTTGGCACCGGCGTCAAGGATGGATGGACTACAGAGCCAATCGCCATTATTGGCATGAGCTCCAAATTTGCAGCCGAGGCAACAAACGTTGAAAGTCTATGGCGCATGATTGCAGAGGGGCGAAGTGGCTGGACGCCCTTCCCATCGTCCAGATTCAGTTCAGAAGGGGTTTACCACCCAAACAATGAGCGACTCAACACCGTGAGTGCATCGGGCTAAAGAAAGCATTGGCAAACCTAACTCTTTCCACTCTAGACACACGTTAAAGGCGCACACTTCATCGCCGAGGATGTTGGCCTTTTCGACGCGGCATTCTTCAGCTATTCTGGTGAAACAGCATCGGTGAGTCGCCGGCCAGTGAGACTGCGCGCTTCTTTTTCCCTCTGACAGGCGCGTTCCGTAGTCTCTGGATCCCCAATACCGATTACAGCTCGAATCAGTGTACGAGGCGTTGGAAAACGGTGAGCGTAAACGTGATTCCCGTAAACAAAGCACATGCAAACTAACGCCTTGTTTGTCCGCAACGTGACAGCCGGTTTGCCAATGGCCCAAATTGCTGGTTCAAACACATCCGTCTTCACTGGCGTCTTTGTGCATGACTATAGAGACGGGCTGCTACGCGATGCTGACAACCTTCCCCGACTAATGGCCACCGGCACCGGCGTGCCAATGATGTCGAATCGCATATCGCATTTTTTTGACTTGCGCGGAGCTAGCATGACCATAGAAACTGCCTGCTCCTCGGGCATGGTGGCAATGCATCAAGCGATACAGAGCTTGAGGACGGGCGAGGCAGACATGTCCATCGTCGGCGGCGCAAACCTGACGCTAAACCCAGACATGTTCAAGGCGCTGGCATCTTCAGGGTGAGTTTCTCATCTCGGGTAACAGTGAAAACGCTAACAGCGCGCAGGTTCTTGTCCGGAGACGGAAAGTCTTATGCCTTTGATGCAAGAGCCAGTGGGTACGGGCGCGGCGAAGGCGTTGCCACGATTGTCATTAAGCGCTTAAAGGACGCGCTGGAAGCGGGCGACCCCGTTCGCGCCGTTATACGGGAATCCATGCTGAACCAGGACGGCAAAACGGAAACAATCACAACGCCCAGCCTGGAGGCACAACAGGAGCTGGTCCGAGCCTGCTACCGCAAAGCCGGCCTTGACCCCCGCGACACGCAATATTTCGAGGCCCACGGCACCGGCACACAAGCTGGGGATACCGTCGAGGCTCGAGCTATCGCGACAGTCTTTGCAGCCCGTCGTGATCCGCTGCTCGTCGGCTCCGTCAAGACAAACCTCGGACACACCGAAGCGGCGAGTGGACTGGCCAGCATTATCAAAACCGTCTTGGCACTGGAGCGGGGCGTAATACCACCGTCCATCAATTTTGAGAAGCCCAACCCGAAGTTTGCCTTGGACGAATGGAACCTCAGGATCGTCAGGACCTTGGAAAAATGGCCGTCCGCTCCGGTGCGCCGCGCATCAATCAACAACTTTGGATACGGAGGAGCCAACGCCCACATCATCATTGAGAATGTCTCGTCGTGGATGCCGAGCGTTGTCAACGGGTCTCCGGCTTACCAAGAAAACAAGGGCGAAGAGTCCGACGAATCTGTCGTTCTAGTCTTGAGCGGCAAGGATGAGCAGGCTTGTCAAAGGCTAGTTGCCAACCTAGGCGAGTATCTGAAGCTCAAGACGCAGCGAGTAGCGGATGAGCGACGGTTTCTACAAAGTCTGGCTTACACACTGGGTCAGCGTCGAACTCAGTTCCCCTGGGTAGCAGCACAACCAGTCTCTATTACGCAGGGCCTCGGTTCCGTCATGGAGAGTCTTGAATCCCCAAAGTTTAAACCAGTACGTAGCTCACGACAGCCAAGAATCGGCATGGTCTTCACAGGCCAGGGTGCGCAGTGGCACGCCATGGGCAGGGAGCTCATCAACTCGTACCCCGTTTACAGAGAGTCCTTGCAAGTTGCTGAGGGCTACCTCAGAGAGTTTGGCGCAAAGTGGTCGTTGCTAGCAGAGCTGCTGCGGGAGGCCCATGACAGTCGCATCAACCAAGTAGGTCTGAGCACGCCTATTTGCGTCGCTGTGCAGATATCCTTGGTTCATTTACTTCGGGACTGGGGCATTGCTCCCGTGGCCGTTACAAGCCATTCGAGCGGCGAGATTGCTGCAGCCTATACTGTCGGGGCACTTAGCTACCGAGCAGCCATGGCTTACTCATACTACCGCGCGGTCCTTGCTTCAGATGACAATCTAAAGGGCCCAGTGCCAGGCGGCATGATTGCCGTTGGCCTTGGGCTGCAAGAAACCGAAGCATACCTGGAGAGACTTACATCAGGGGGCAAGGCAGTGGTCGCTTGTATAAATAGTCCATCCAGCATCACAGTTGCTGGAGATCTTGACGCCGTCATGGAGCTAGAACAGCTCGCCACCGCAGACGGGGTTTTTGCGCGCAGGCTAAAGGTCGAAACGGCATGGCACTCGCACCACATGTCTCCCATTGCCGAGGTCTATGTCGAAGCACTCGACCGCATCCACCAAGCCAAGGGAAATGATGATGTTTCGCAAAAGAAGGCCATTGCGTTCTCGTCTCCGGTTACAGGAGGGCGCGTGACTAGTTTCTCGCAAATCGGGCACCCGAAACATTGGGTTAAGAGCTTGATGCAACCCGTGCAGTTTGTTTCCGCTTTTACCGATATGGTCCTCGGCGAAGCAGCGTCTGGGGCCAGCAACGTCGATGTGATCGTCGAAATTGGCCCTCACACGGCGCTGGGAGGCCCTATCCAGCAGATTCTGTGTCTCCCCGAATTCGCGCATGTCAAACTCCCATACTTTGGAAGCCTTGTCCGCAACACTAATGCTAGGGAGAGCATGAGAGCGCTCGCGGCTAACCTACTGCAACAAGGTTACCCCGTCGACTTGAGCGCCGTGAATTTCCCTTACGGCAGAGACCGGCACGTGGAAATTGTTACTGACCTGCCTCCTTATCCTTGGAACCACCAGGTCAAGCACTGGGTTGAACCTCGATTCAACAGAGCACTTCGTGAGAGATCTCAGCCGCCGCATGACCTTCTTGGCTCGCTTCTGGATGGGTGCAACCCAGAGGCACCAGCTTGGCGACATACCCTCCGTATTTCCGAGTCACCGTGGGCCAGGGATCATGCCATTCAGTCGAATATTGTCTACCCTGCCGCTGGTTACATTTCATTGGCCATTGAAGCCGTCAGACAAATGTCCAAGTTGAATTTGACTGCCGATGCTGAAAAGATCGCTGGTTATCGCTTGAGAAACGTTGATTTTTTGCAAGCTCTTATGATTGAAGAGAGTGCGGATGGTATTGAAATGCAGACTTGTCTCCGCCCCGTCAACATCAAAGACATTGGTTCCCAAGGGTGGAAACACTTTGAGGTTTGGACAGTCACGAAAGATAATCGGTGGACGCAGCATGCCAAGGGACTGATTTCCATCGAGATCAAGGGCTCCTCTATCGGGGCTGCGATAATACCGAAAACACAACATGGCGATATCAAGGGCTACACGCGTCACATATTTCCCACAGATTTATTTTCCAACCTGAGCGCTCTTGGAATCGCCCATGGTCCCATGTTCCAGAATATGAAGAGTATTATCCAATCGGGGTCCGAGAGTCGCAGCCAGGTCATCATGAGCATCGCCGATACTGCTGTACCAAATGACCTTGCTCGCGACCACGTTATCCATCCTGTCACTTTAGACTCTGTTATTACAGCTCCATATTCTGCAGTCCCGGGAGCCGCAGCTCGAGAAGTGGCCGCCAAGGTCCCTAGGTCTGTGGGCGAGTTTTGGATATCAGCCAACATCAGCAACAAGGCAGGGCATAGGTTCAATACCCATTCTTCACTTCTATGGGACAATGTCAATGGCATGGCGGCCGATGTTTTGGTTTCGAATGAGGACGACGGAGAAGTTGTGCTTCACATGAGGGAGTTCTTGTACCAGTCCCTCGGTCGCAGCTTGTCGTCTCAGCGTGCCCAAACGTGGGAAACAGAGCTGTGCAACAAGGTCGACTGGTCCCTGGATCTTTCCATCAAAGTGCCGGCAACGTTGTCCACCATCAAGGCGGAATTGAGCTTCAAGGATGACCCTGGTACAGAATGGCAGCTCGCAGGGCTCCTCCGTCATTTGGTGCACAAGAACCCGCGTGCTCGCATTCTTCAAGTCGGTGCTGGTAGTGGTGCTACAACTCGTCGGGCTCTTGAAGCCTTGGGAACGGCTCAGTTCGGAGGTCCAAACGCTTCCCTGTACCAGGTGACAGGCAAAATGTCAAACTTTTCAGAGGCTTTGCGAGAAGATCTCTCACCGTGGAATGATATCCTTTCTTTCGATTCTCTCGACATTGAGCATGACCCTGTCTCGCAGGGTTTTACTGCCTCCTACGATGTCGTGATTGCTTCCCACCTTCTTCACGGTGCAACAAATATTTCCGCCGTGTTGCACAACATTCGTGGCCTACTCAAGCCAGACGGGGCCGTGTTGCTGACAGAAGACAAGCCTGATCAGCTGGACCAACATCTGCGTGAAAACGGCTTTACGGGTATCGACCTAGAGCTCCAACATGCCGCTTCTACCTCAGTCACCATTTTATCAACAGCGACACAGCCCCTGGCATTGCAAGTGCGAGTCGAACCGGAAAAGTTCGTCATCGTCACATCTCGCAAAGCCAGTCCGCCTTCGCCGGAGTGGCTGAAGAATTTGAGGGAGAGCATCGCAGCGTGTGTACGCAACGCTGGGGATAAACTGCCAATTGTGCAGGAGCTGGAATGCTCATCCGCCACAGCTCAATGGTATGCCGACAAGATCAGCATTTTTATAGGGGAAGTTGACGAACCAATCTTGTACGAACTTGACTCGGCGTCCTTGGACGGCATTCGAGCCATGGCAACCGGCTCCAAAGGACTCCTCTGGGTGACTCGAGGCGGAGCCGTCGACTGCGAGCGACCAGACCTCGGTCTAGCTCCCGGGTTCGTTCGTGCTCTCCGCAACGAGTATTTTGGTAGAAAGTTTCTGACGCTTGATCTGGATCCCAAGGGCCAGTTGTGGTCCGAAGCTGGTGTTTCTGCTATCGCTGAAGTGCTTCGTAATGCGTTCGGCGTGCCGTCCGAGGGTGCATCTCCTACTGAGAGAACCGGGACAGAGTTTGAGTTTGCAGAGAGAGACGGCATGATCCTTGTGCCGCGGCTGCGTCACGATTTTACCAAGAACCAGAGGATTTCTCAGCCGTTTTCCAAGCTCAGGGAGCCTGAACAACCACTGAACCAGTTACTGAATCAGCCGGATCGACCCCTGCGCTGGCACTCGGATTTAAACGCCTTTGGGGACGATCTCCACGCCGAAGGCTTCCTTGACATTCTCCCCCCCAACTTCATTGAGATTGAACCCAAGGCGCACGGTGTCAGCCTGCGCTCAGCTGATGACCACGCATCTGGATTGGGATTTGAAACCGCAGGCATCGTGACTCGCATCGGTAGCGAAGCAGCCGCCAAAGGTTTCTCCATCGGCGACCGTGTTATTTCCATTTCGATGCAGTCATCATTCCCTAGCCGCGCAGTCGCGGAATGGAGCTCGACAGCTCACATGCCAGACGGATTCAGCTTCGAAGAAGCTGCGTCACTTCCTATAGCCTTCCTGACTGCGTATCACGCACTTGTTGAGACTGCTCGATTGCGCCAGAGCCAATCAATCTTGGTCCATTCCGCAGCCGGTCATGTTGGTCAAGCCGCCGTCAGCATTGCACAGAGCCTCGGGGCGAAAGTATACGCCACGGTTGCAAGCGCGGAAGAGCGCCATATTGTCGAGGAAAGATATGGAATTCCTTCCGATGCCATCTTCAGCAGTCAAGACGCCTCATTCGTATCCGCTACTCTAGCGGCTACCCAGAGCAGAGGAGTCGATGTTGCGCTCAACTCGTTGACCGGTTCTCTGCTGCAGGCCACCTTCAACCTGGTCGCGCCACTAGGCCACTTTATCGATATTGGCGGGCAGGACTTGGAAAGGAACAGCAGTCTTGAGATGAAGCCGTTTGCCCGCTCCATCTCCTTTTCGGCTGTTGATCTCGCCGTCCTGCTGGAGCACAGAAAAGCTCATGTCCACTACTGTCTTGAAGAGTCAATGAGCCTTGTGCAGGCAAGATCCGTGAAGCCTGCTCATCCCATCAAAACCTATGCGATAAGTGCCATGACCGACGTAGCTCGTTTGCCGCAAAGTCAACTCAAGGTCGGCAAGGTGGTTTTGACTGTCGATGCAGAGTCAAAGGTGCCGGTGATGCCGCGCGTCGCGTCTGCCAGTCTTTCTCCAGACGCGTCGTACCTCATTGTAGGCGGCAACGGCGGATTAGGCCAATCGGTCGCTCATTGGCTGGTCTCGCGAGGAGCGAGGAACATTGTTCTCCTGTCACGCAGCGCGGCAAAGAGCGATAAGACAGGCGCATTGGCCAAGGAGCTTCTCGAAGCTGGGTGCGACCACGTCTTGCCAATCAGCTGCGATGTGGCCAACGAAGATGACTTGGCGTCAGCGATTGATACGTGTGGAGAAGAAGGTTTGCCGCCTATTCGCGGAGTCATTCACGCTGCTTTTGTGCTGCAGGTAAGTGAAGCAGACAGGTGTAGGAGGGGGGAAGGGTGTTGGGGGTGCTGACTTATGCTCATGACTCCACCCCATGTCATCATGTACTTGTACTTGTCAGCTGACAGCGAATGTAGGACTCGTTCGTGGAAAAGATGACGCTCGACGACTACCACTACACAACGCGAAGCAAGGTCGCAGGCGCCTGGAACCTCCACAACCAATTCAACCTGCCGGGCGACCTGGACTTCTTCGTCTTGTTCTCGTCCATCAACGGAATCCTCGGCTACGCGAGCCAAGCAGCCTACTCAGCAGCCGGTGCATACGAAGACGCCCTGGCCCATTGGCGCGTAAAGCACTGCCGACTCCCTGCTGTCTCCATCGACCTCTCCGTAGTAAACGGGGTGGGCTACGTGGCCCAGGCGGACGCAGCCGAAACACTCCGCAAAGCCCTCGTCAAAGCAGGCAGACGAGTCATTGACGAGCATCACGTCCTCGCCTCCCTCGAGTGGGCCATCCTTCATCCGCATGATGCTCAGTTCGTCGTAGGTGGCATAAACTCTGGTCCCGGCTCTCACTGGGATGTAGACGGGGACCTGGGCCGCGACATGCGCCTCATGCCGCTCAAGTACCGACAACCAGCCGAGTCATCCCAGGGGTTGGAAGAGCCAGGCTCTGATTCACTCGCGACCAGGATGGGCTCCTGCGCCAAACGCGACGAAGCCATCCACGTCGTCGGAGCCGCTCTGGCTGACATGTTGGCAGACATGTTCTTGGTGCCTGCCGAGGACATTGATTTGAGTGAATCGCCCTCGCAACAGGGAATTGACTCGCTTGTGGCGGTTGAAGTGCGCAACATGCTATTCAGTCAGGCTGGTGCTGAGCTGTCCATTTTCAATATCATGCAGAGCCCGAGTCTCACAAAGTTGGCGGCTGATGTTGTTGACAAGAGTGTTCATGTTGAGTTTGTGGCGGCATAGAGTCCTATTATTATGTCAATAATATGTACATACTTGAGCTTAGAATGTGTTAAAGTCGTTACCGAAAATTTGTGTGAGGAAAGCTGTTTTAAGGGGCAATCTCGCTCTCTCAGGCACTGCGCAGGTGCTACTGAACCTGGGCTGGACCTTAGTAGAGATCTATCGGTATTCTGATCATCAAAACCAAAAGCCTGACGCACCACCTTGCAAGAATGCTCTCACCCTGCTCTGCGAATTTCCAAGCTTGCTGAGGTAAATACCGAAACCACTCGGATTGTTTTTTTGCAACCAGTGACGTAACATATTTCCGCACGTAGTGTTAGGCACCCTTCCATAGTTATGATTAACTGTAATTGCTCCTTTTTTTTTTTTTTTGCTGTGCTGAACGCTCTTGAAAATTCGATAGAAAGTCCTGTGGCGGAAACGCCAAAGTGCGATGTTATGTGCCAACATTGAGGCGAGGGATAGCGTTTGCAGTATCCATTGCTAGACTGCTTCGATGGTCTGGCACCAGCGGAAACGCTGCTATCTTCCAGCTGCTGTTCGGAAAATGCTCTGATGTTGAAGCCAAGGATCATGTCTAGTTCTGGTGTTCATGACATCCTTGACACCGGTGTGAAGCTAGGTTGGCACGTTGGGTCTCAGCCACATGTGGCAGACATGATGTCCTTTTATCCAGATGCACACTGAAATTGACTCGCGACGGCAAGTTGATGTATCTGCTCATGGCGTTAAAATATCGGCTTGGGTGGTCGCAACCCGTGTAATGGACCAGTAATGACTTGGCTTAGAATCAAGAGATCGAGGTCATCAATGATCATATCGCAAAGTGGCTGCAGTACTTCCAAAGAATTCTCAGCGCCACTAGTCGTCCGACTCGAGCACTTATTTGAAACGAGGTCTTAGCCTGAAATTCTCCATCTGTTGCGACTGATGGTTTGGAGATGGGATGCTATCGATCGTTTGGGGTGTCCGCTGGTCCTATTGGGATGACAAAGAGACGCGAGACGAGAAACCCTCAGGGGGCCTAAATGGCAAGCATTTAGCGGGTTCGACACAAGCCAGAAGGTTGTGCAGTAGTGATGTTGGGTATCAATAGGTGTTCCGAGGTTTCTATTCATTAGAACGAATTAAAGCCGACAATTCTGCCAACGGAAAGCAGACGCCCAAAATCTGGTCCGCTGGTTGATGACTTTTGGAAAATGAAGGTTCGAGGCCGTTATAAAGGAGCTTACAGGAGCACTTAGAGGAGCATTTCTTGCTGAGGCTATTTCGTCATTAGCTATCGCGTGAAAGACATCCATTGCGTCTACCATGTGACAATTCACTTTTCAGGGTCATTAGACCTGAAGGCTTGTGGCGAAAAATATCATGTTTCCGGATTTTCTTTCCTGCGAGAATATAGATATCTATTTCAATCAAGCATAAAGTAAGTCTAACTCCTGGGCGTAACTCCATTACATTCAGTTCAGACGGGGGCGTATTTACACAAGCACTTAGGCAGCTATTTACAAGTAACGAGTTCAATACCGCTGTAGGTCAATGAAATCTTCCGTACCGAACAAGAAATTGTCAAAATCAAAAGTCACGTCAGGCGGCACCAACTCTTCCATGAAGAAATTGCAAGCATCCTCTTCCGTGGAAACATTGCCGCCCTCATCTGCTTTCGGATTGCGCGTCTGCAAGATTCTCGCGGAAAGCGTTTCAAACGTTCGCATGCAATGTTGCACATATATGCTCAGGTGCTGGTGCGATCGGAGTGACGCCAGGACACTTTGCCATGATTGTGATACTGACTCGGTGTACAAGTCTGGTGAAAACATGGCGGCCAAGAAATTGACGCCCGCAATGTGGAGGTAATAGACGCGGCACCACCAGGGAAGAAGGCCAAACGGCTCGTTCGGTTCAAGGGTCTCTTGGACCAACGATGCTACTTTCTGCGAGGCCTCTACGCACAGTACGGCGCATTCTTTGAGTAGGCGGTCACTTAGACCACATGGTGTCTGTCTTGTGGGCGAAGTGGGTGATTGGGTTCTCATCGAGTAGTAGCGTGCGAGGAGCGGTCGACACAGGAAGATTCGGTTGTGTAGCAAACTGTGTGAGTGGTTGGATAAGTGGGGAGAGAAAAAAAAGAACAGAGACTATTCAGAGGGTTCGCGAAGGTTTCCATCCATGTTTGCTTGACTGTCCTCATTGGACTTACCGAAGATGAAGGAGATATCGCTCTGCTCGAATCGCCCTATCGCCGACCATGTGTAGATTCTGCAACTGCCAGTCGGTGGGAAGGTTGCTCTCCCATGTGTTGAGACTTGTATCTAATTGCACTGCCACAGCGTGGTACTCGTCCTGCTGATACAGACGCGGCAGACCCAGCTTGGCGGCCACCGCGTTGCGCGTTTGCGTCTGCGCGATTTGTATTTGGCTTCCAATTTCGAAGAGTTCCAGCTCGCGCGACACCTCCTGAGAGTGCCTACTTTTCTGGTCGTTATATTCGGTCGCGGACGTGAGCCCGGCCCGGCCTGGGATGGGATTTAAAGGGGGCGCTGATGTCCTGCCCAACGACCAGGATACGCATCTGAGATCGGTTTGTCAGACCAAAATATTATTGTTTCTTGCTTTAACTTTCACCTACCTATCGAGTGCGACACAGCTCCTCCATACTTTGTGTCTTAGCTGTTGATCTTGCAAGGTTTCTGTGTTTGAAGAAGTGGACTCTGGAAGGTGGCAGCATATGCTCTGAGCGATGCGAATCGCCAGGCCAGCTGTCATCCACGTCTGTTGTTGATTATTTGTACAGTGAAGATAACGATTCATCAGCATCAGACACTGAACGAGTTCGAGAGATCCGGGTTGCCAAAGGACCACTTCCGGTCGTAAAAGTGCCCAGGCATGCTGGAAGTATCGGTTCGCCTCGTCGTCACGCTTCTCCATGGCTAAGAACTCCTGTCTCTGAACGGCTAGCGCGAAGACAATATTGAATATACTGAGACAGATATCGCGATCCGTACCGAGAGGTGCGCCAGGTTTAGCGTAGTATGCGTCATAGTCGCGGAAGAAACGGACACGATCCAATATAGGCTCCATAGGATCAACATATTGCCAGTAAATGCCCACCAGTTTGTCAGCGTACAAACGAGGAGGTAGTTCGGTAGCAAAGTTGAGGACGCGATAAGGAGTATGAAGGTCTACATCTCCAAATAGCGGTGCGTTTACAAACGGGACGAGGTTGCAAGTGGCAGCTGGGGCAAACCCTGCCCTGATATCTATTGCGGCGGCTACTTGACCGGCAAACCGACCATGCGCTGTGTAAAAGGCACGATTCTGTTCAGGGTCTTGATCTTGGTCTTGGTCTCGTTCCACCTCAGGCTCCGATCCCGAGTTTGGCACACTGATTGGCACGGTTTTTTCGGTGCTTGGCGTCAATGGCGTCTCAATCGAGGCTATTCGTGGCTGTGATGGTGGTGTGGCCGAGGCGCGGGGCAAGGGCGCTAGTTCGAGGCGTCTGCGTTTGGATGCCAGCCCTGCCAACTGGGCAAATGAAGAAGACTCCGACACCTTGACAGGGACTGCCTTTTCTCCTCCTTGATACCTAGCACATGCTACCAAAGTAGAAGAGATGCCGAAACATTAGTCTCCACAACAAAGCCAGGAGTCAGTCGGGACCAAATTAGTGTCGAGGATAAAGCAAGCAAGGAGAAAGCAGGGGGGGGCGGAACGGCAAATCGCAGTAGCCGACGGGAAGGCAAGGAGGGTTGTGTTAGCCGACGGAAAAGCAAGGATTGTTGTGGTAGCCGACGGGGAAGGCAAGGAACTTGGAAAAGTTACCAGTACGACTTCCATCGCATTTAACTTTTCTGAGGCGGCACGCGTGGCATGCATTTGAGATCCTCAATCGCGGCCTGCGGACTGACTGCGATAAACTAAGACCAAGACCAAGACCACCTTGTTGATGGCCTTGAGCTTGACGAGTCGGGCTCATGTCACCTTCTCGGATAGTGTTGCCCGCGAGGTTCCACCGTCGTAATACGGCATATAAATGAGAGACGAACAAAGCAAAGATGCACAGCAGTAAGAGTCAGACGAGTCAGACGAGTCAGACTAGTAGATGGGGGGTTAAGACTCGGGAACCTGATGTCCCTTATAACTTTTTGCCAATCATTCGCTGCTCCGTCCGACTTTGCCTGCCCCGCAGCGGAAAGGCGTCCTGTTGGCTGCCACACCCGAACTAGCCATAAGACTGGACTAGATACGGACTAGTACGGAGTTTGTGGAGTAGAGACAATAACTGGATGCAGGCACTGGCCATGTCACTTACCGTTCAGCGCACTACTTATATGTCAGCAAAGCCACGCGCAAACGTTCATAATAGCCAATCAAACTGCTTTCCGTCCGGTAAGCCGATTCCATACAGCTGCGATGCAGCTGGTCTTACTCACACACAACCCTTCTAGTTTCCATTCTTATAAACAAGGTAGGTGCGCCGCAGGAATTCAAAATGCCGTACTCCGTAGTCTTCTTTTCCCTTTGCGTACCTGGTAGAAATCCTGCTGGCTTTTCCTTTGACAGCTCCTGGCCTTCGAGTCAAAGGCGAAAATGAGTCAACCACAGGAAACCGAGCGTTCGTCCGAGGCGAGCGACATCGAAAACTCAAACACGTACGATGGATCAGGCACGCCAGACGACCCTTATGTGGTAGAGTTTCAAAAAAACGATCCTGGGAATCCCATGAACTGGGGCGACTTTAGAAAATGGTTCATCACCACCATTGCGACACTTTCTGTCTTTGCCGTGACATTTGCGTCGTCAGCATACTCTGTATCGGTCATGGAGATTACCCAAGAATTCAATATCAGCACCGAGCTCTTCATTGTCGGCGTTTCGCTCTTTGTCCTCGGATTTGCAATTGGCCCAGCTCTTTGGGGTCCCTTGGTGAGTACCAATCGGCTTGTCCAGCCGTAGAATAGGGTTGCTAACGTGAAGCTTTCTCTACAGTGCGTGTCAAAGTCGAATGAAATCCATGGGCTGAGAGTGAAGAATATTTTCGCTGACTACTACATATTTTGCATAGGTCTGAACTTTATGGTAGACAGATCCTTTGGATCGTGTCCCACATTGCTATGGTAGCTTTCATGGCTGGTTCAGCGGGCAGTCAGAACATTGCTACTCTGGTCGTTTTGCGCTTTTTTGCTGGCACGTTTGGTGGCTCACCTCTCGTCAACTCTGGGGGGGCTATTGCGGACCTATTCCCCCCGGCCAGGAGGGGTCTTGCCATGACGGTCTATTGTGTAGCGCCGTTCCTCGGTCCCATCCTCGGTCCCGTCATTGGCGGCTTCATTTCTCAGGGCGCTGGATGGAGATGGGTGCAGGGAGTGTGCACCATTCTCATTGGAACCATAGGTATGTCAGGCTTTCGTCTGCTTTGGCATTCACATTTTTACTTGCTCACGAACTTGATGGCAGCGATTCTCGGCGTTATCTTCATTCCCGAGACATACGGACCGGTTCTTCTCATTCGACGGGCAAATAAACTAACCAAGGCTGATGGCAAACACTACATCAGTGTCCTTGAGAAGAGTCAAGGCAAGAAGAAGCCGTCTGAAGTCTTCGCGCGAGCACTGATCCGTCCTTGGGTCTTGCTCTTTCTGGAGCCCATTGTATTAGTGGCCTCGCTATACATGGCCATCATCTACGGTACTGTTTACATGTTCATGGGCGCCATGCCTATCGTATACAACCGTGACCGTGGCTGGAATGAGGGAATTGGAGGGCTCGCATTCATGGGAATCGCGGTGGGCATTATCATTGGCTTGGTCTATGCCATCCTCGACAACAGCCGTTACATGAAGCTATTCCTCGCCAAAAAGGCCACCCCAGAGTCGCGTCTACCACCCGCTATTGTTGGCGCTGTCGCTCTGCCTATTGGCATGTTCGCTTTTGCGTGGACCAACTATCCTAGCATTCACTGGTCTGTCGCAATCGTCCTGTCGGCACCCTTCGGATTCGGCTGTGTCCTGGTCATCCTACCCATTGTCAACTACCTCATCGACTCATATACTATATACGCAGCTTCTGTGCTAGCAGCCGCCGCCATTTTCCGTTCCATTGTCGGCGCTGTCTTTCCGCTATTCACAACTCAAATGTATGAGAACCTGGGGATTCACTGGGCTACGTCTATTCCGGCCTTTTTGACCTTGGTTTGCATGCCTTTTCCTTTTATCATGTACAAATATGGCTCAGCGGTGAGAATGAAGTGTAAATATGCGTTTGAAGCTGCGGAAATGATGAAGAAGATGCAGCAGCAGCAGCAGCAGCAAGCACAAGCTGGCCCGCAAAAGAAGGAGGAGGACTCAACTTCAGACTAAGTTGAGTAAGTGTTCTAAGCGTTGACTCTAGGTGAACTTAATTTTCCCAGCCCTTAGTCGGGCATGAGCATAGTGGCGGAATGGTAACGGCAAGGAAAGGAGCGTTTAGAATTACGAAGTCGCGGATGAGGGATACCATGGAAATATGGTGGGATATGAAACTAACTAAAATAGACTGATAATGATTATGCTCTACTTGGCTGTTGCATTGGGCTAACCCATGTAACGGGCTGCCTCCTCCATTTCACCATCTCATTGGCATGGCGACATCGTAAAGCACTGGCGACATTCATCCTACTGGAAGACTTACGCTCTTTCTACCGGTGCTTTTCAGTGAAGGATATTTCAATACGGCGTGACGTACCAATTCGTCGCTCAGTCTCATTGAAACCCTTGCTTAGGAAGCAACAAAGATGCCGCCACATCCGGCCAATTCGTCCCAACCGGGAAGTGCCGGACTGTCATGCGAGATTATAGACGAAGACGATCGTCTCTTTAATGACTTACTGCCTACCTTATCTTACGACTCATCATATGCAGCACTCTGTATGAAACTCGTTGCGTAATCCCTCCCACGCAGATGAGCGAGTATTTACAACCTCCTTTAGTAGCCTTTTAAAGGACCTTGACCTCTTCAATAAACATGAAAGCGGATTATTTGCAATCCTTGGGCATATACCCAAGACTAGCTGGGCTGGTAAGTCGTCAGAATCTAGCGTCATTGACTATTTGAACTAATATTTGCAGCTCCCTGTTTCCCAAGTGTCAACGAGTTCTTCTTATGATATATACGTAAAGTACTATAGTACCTCCACACTTTTAATTCTTCAAATTCCCAACCAAGTCCCTAGCTATATATCTGGTCTGCACAAATATTTGGTTCTTCCCACATAGCCTCGTGCAGAACCCGGGTTTGCCTATCCATTGACTATGCCTTCATCAACCCGCTGCTGATCTTATGTCGTGGCATTCCAGTGTGATTTCGCTACTGCCGCGTCAGATACAGATCCCCGAAGAGCGCATATGACTTGAGACAACACCACATGTAATACAGATAATTACATGTATAGGTTGCGGAAGTTCTTAAACTGAAATGAGGGGTTAAGTTGCTACGATATTTGCCTGTGCCACGTCTGTGTTGAGTTGCTGCGATACTCCGATACAGGACCGGAGGGCTTTATGCAGCAACGACTGAAAATCTCAAGGAGGGGATGAAATGTGAACGTCCACGTCGTTCAAACCCACTCAATTCCGCATAAGATTACGTAAAAGTTCCGTTCTAGATCCGAACAGGGTCGCGGAAACAAACATAGCTGGTGGGCTATGGTGATGAATGGCCTGGGGTTCATTCGCGAGGCTTGGGACATATAAAGGATAAGCATGGAAGAATTGTTTTACAGATTCTGATACACTTCAGGATTCATAGTAAGAAGTGTGTTTTTCCTCTTCGTATTTTCATCCACATGAGGAGACCTGTGCTTGTAAGGACTTGGTGCAAAGTCTGAGTCGGCCCGAATCATCAAAGTCACTAACCAGATCCTATTCACAGTGGCTTCTGATCGAAAGTTATGTTTTAAGTAGAGGAGATACCTTAAGAAATTGTCCTGCTTAAGAAGTAACCGCTCATGTTGGGCCTTCTACTTGCGACTATAAATGCTACGGTGGTATCCAGGCTATCTTGAACAGCACTCTCCACCAACTTAGCTTAAACTTACAAGAAGCTACACAGAACCATGACCACTGAATGCTGGCTTTCAACCATGGTTGCCACCGAGTAAGATCAACAGAAACACCTCCAGGAACCGTCACAATTTACGAAGCTGAATGCGTATCTCCAGTGGTACTGATGAGCCACCTTTTTCTTCTTCATTAATTAACAAGCTTTGTTTCAAATGATCAAAACGCCCCCCTAATGCCCTCATGAAGGGTGCTAAAACAGCCTGACGCCAAGACATGCACCCAGTACCTGTTGCAGAATCGCAGTCTGCACCGCAACGAGAAATCCCCCCCAACGAATCCTACGTGCCTCGGATGACGGGGCCAGACTCACCGCAATATCTCCGTTCTCTTCCGTTCTACTCAGAAATGTCAACTGGTTCGGCGTGGCAGGATAACGATCCTTATTTAATGTCGCGTTCAATCCCACGGCGCCCACGACCCCCCCATTCTCAAGTCGGATGTGTGTATCAACCGCAAAGTTCTTGAGCTGCTCCTCAGTCACGATGATTTCCCTCGCGCCTCGGATCCAGTCCCCGTAGCCGCCGTAGCCTGAGTGCTGGCCGTAGCAGAGATTGATCCCGTTACCCGGAACTGTCATGCCGGGCAGCAATCGATCCCATTTAACACACCAGGTCTGTCCGTGATCGTGGCCGTAAAACAGTCCAATGAGCCCCGGTACACTCACCAGGGCCTGCATAAACGGGACGTCTTGCCCGCAGTACACGCAAGTCTCGGTCAAGCTGCCGTTGCTGCACCACCCTGCTCCCTGCTGTGCGCAGGCAGGCTCCTCATCAATGCCTGGCTGATGGTGACTGCTGAGCCCGACTTGCGTCTGGAATGACCACGTGGCGTTTATGGGGATGTGGACGAAGGCGAGTGATGGCATCGTCTTGTTATACTTATTCACAAGCGCCTCGTTGGTCTCTCGAAACCAATCTGCTACGCTGCGATCCACCCAGTTAGGCTGCGCTTCACCCTGGTAGCGAGAGCCGCCGCGGCTGTCGAAGAACCATAGCAGGAGTTGGGGAGCGCAAGAGCTTGTGCTTTCGCATTTAGCGGAGTAGACGGGAAGATAATAATTCGTGGTTCCTGACCCGTCTGTCTCGACCATTTTTCGGGTTCGCGAACCCGCAAACATTTGCTCCCTTTCCAGAATGGAATCGCCCGACGCGTAGAGGCTGTGGTCGTGGTTGCCGTAGGTGGATGCCCATGTCAAGTTTCGCTCAATAAGGGGAGCCACGATCTGATCAATGTAGTGCGTGCCGTTAAAACCGCTTATGGTGTCGCCATTTGTCAGATCCCCGTTAAGGACTACGAGATCGGGCTTTTCATAATCCAGAACGTCACTTATAACGCGGATAGTGCTGCGATCCTGTTCGGGCCCTTTGCCTGATTCATCTAGGCAGCTGCAGTCAGTTCACCTGATTCAACCGGTGCAATTAGGGAGGTGACGAATGTACACTGCCCGAAGTGCATGTCTGAGAAGACGCATATTTGTAAGGTACCCTTGCTGCTGAATTTTAATAAGGGCAGACTGGTGTTGTTGACGGCGCGAGGTACCGAAAGTTGACGGGACAATTGCGCAGCAGAAGCAGTTAGCAACAGAGACAGTCGCACCATCTTGGCGGGCTTGCGGCAATGACTCTAACCACCTGCCAAGTTTCTCTGTGACCACCGATTTTGCTTTTCGACGGGAGACAGATAAACGGGAAAGGCCATCTGTTGCAACGGGACATGCCTACTACTTGGCCTCGAAGTCTGACGAGCCAACCGCTACAACAAACTACCGTTACCAAATTGAGCACTTGCTCGAAGATCGGACAAATGCGCATGGGAAGCTAATGCCACGAAAAACATAATCATATCGTCATCTAATTTGGCTTGATGATCGAAGGCTAGAAGCCACAAGCGCGGCCACCGCGTCATGCCAGGCCTAGGCGGGAGACTATGTGGACGCCACAAAGGAAGGTGAATCGGCTACAGTAGTAGCAAATGCGAAAGGACCAGTCATTGATTTCAAACGTCGGACTAGGCTCTTTCCGAGGACTTCGGATTTCCTGCAGGTTATAATGCGTGTAAATTCGCGGTGTGGTGTCGATTTAACGGTAAGAGATGCGGGATTGGGCAATGGGCAATGAATGCGAAGTGTCTTTAGAAAAAGAAGCTGGGACGCGCGATACGCCGGTCGGAGACGGATACGGCAAGCCTTCGAGATCGAAACCCAACTCAGTAGCGCCATTCCCATGAGCGGTGAGAATACGACCTAGTTTCTATATGTTAGTCTACGATGCTCTGATGTTTACTCCGTAGGTCATCTGTTGTTAACTGCCCGAGCGCGACTCCCATATGATATAAACTGCAGCCTGACATATCAGACAGAAGTCCCATATCTAGATGGCTCTTTTCTTTCCTGTTGTCCTACCCGAGTTAAAATATCCGTCGTTTTCCCTGCATTGTCACACCACTTTCAACGAATTCCATGACGGAAAGGCTACTAGAGACGGATCCAGCCCTTTTCCGGATCACCTGGTGATTCTCGTCTCGGCCTCGACGCTGTCACAGCTTGACATGCGACCAAATTTCAGTTTTGGTTCACGCAGGAGGAACTCTAGTGGATGGCCTGACATCCAACAAGCTCATCCTCTTCCAAGACGGCTTCTACATCGAACTGATCGCTTCGAACCCCGAAATCGACCCGGCGCTACCGCACAAGCATCGCTGGGGTTTTCATCCCGAAAATACAATCATCGACTGGGCTTACGCGCTGTCGAACGAAAGCGACTTTGCCGCCGTCAAGAGACAAGTGCAACAGAGCGGCACTTTCTACGAGTACGGCGATGCACTTGCTGGAGGGAGAATCAGGGAAGGCGGGGGATGAGCTGAAATGGGCCGTGGCAGTTGCTCGAGTACCTTCGACGCAGCCGGGCCCTTCCATTCTGGTGCGTGGACTTGCGAGTTACGTACGAGATGCTCCGGGAGCAGACAAAACCTCCAAGTGGTGCGCTTGGCATTTCAAGCATTACTCTTGGGGTAGAGGCTAATGAGCTGAATGCGCTTGCGATCGTCTTTGCGGCTATCCATGATCCTGAGCAACAGTCTGGCAACAAATGGAACTCACGGAGTACCTTTAGGCAAGCAAATTCCGGCGAGACATGCTGTGTCAATTCTTGCTGAGAAGTCGGTTGGCATACATGTTTCCCTGCAGGAACTGAAAAGAGCCCAACAAGAGTGGAAATGGTTTCGGGGCTTGTCCTTGAAATTCTATCATGAGATGACGATGCAAACCTCGGAGCTGGACCTGCAATCGCAGAAAGGTTATTCTTTTTCCCAGCTTCCACCCTCTCAACTTCGAAATAATGGCCTGTATCCAAAACATGCCAGGCGCCCGCAGCATGATTACAAAGACAACTACCCATTTACCACCTCGCCACCATTGCAATGGATCGTTTGCCCGCTGACGCAGGAGCTGTCCAACGATGCCAGGAAAACCACACAGGTCGCAATCTCCGACGGCTCCGCGGGCCGACCCATTGGGCTCGTAAATTCGTTCTGGGCCTTTTCGCTCATGGTGGCAGGGATCAGAGGAGTCCAAACTTCGGCTCGAGTCAGCCGCCTTGAGTCGAAAAGGAAGAGAAGAAGGAACAACACACCTGGTCCTGGCGCCACTGCGTTTACCCGAATCCCTTTCGAGATGCACTGGTTGCTTAGCCCTCTGGTAAAAGACACTATCGCACCCTTGGAGGACGTGTATTCGAGGAGCTCGGGTCGACCAATGTACGCATTGATAGACGCATTGTTGATCATGACAGCGCCCTCTTTCATGTGACGGAGAGAATACTTGGCCATGTAAAAGTACGAGTGCATGTTTATGTTGAAGGTGTGCACCCACTGGTCCTCTTCCAGGTCGGCAATGTCCTCGACCATCATCTGATCTGAGCGGCCGTCAGCGAAAGATTTCCCACGATACAAGTTCTACGCCCAACCTACACGCCGCGTTGTTGAAGAGAATGTCAACACCGCCCATCTTCTCGACCGCGAAATCAACCACCCAATTTTCCCTCTTGACAAGGTCGATAGGGATTAGATGGCACGCTTGCCCCAGCTCCTCAATCTCTCTCTTCGTCTGTTGCGCATCTTCCTCTTCTTCCGGGAGGTATGCGATGGTCGAGGTTGCGCCTTCTTTGGCGAATAAGAGTGCGGCGGCTGCGCCAATACCGCTGTCTTCTCCGGTGATGATGGCCCGCTTGCCCAGCAGCTTGTTTGCTGCGCGATACGGAGTCCTTTCTCCAGTGGCTGTGGGTAGGTGCCCTTCTCTCAGGCTTGGGATT
This sequence comes from Ustilaginoidea virens, assembly GCF_000687475.1. Taxonomy (NCBI): domain Eukaryota; kingdom Fungi; phylum Ascomycota; class Sordariomycetes; order Hypocreales; family Clavicipitaceae; genus Ustilaginoidea; species Ustilaginoidea virens. The sequence continues at coordinate 6,325,148 of NC_057317.1, read as the reverse complement.
TCATGCTCCTTGCCCGGGAATATCTGCTTGGAGACGGGAATGTTTGGTCCTTGACGGTTAGCGGGTGGTTTGGTTGGTCGGCGCGGTCACTTACCGCGGTTGAAGTGCGATGACGCCATGTCGAGTGATCAAGACTTGCAGCTGTTTGACTTTCGTGAACCCGTGCCACTCGGTCGTGCGGAAGCGAGCAGACTGTTTTTAATGGTGGATGCAGGCTGTGAAAGGGGGACTCGGAGGTTCAATCATTTGGCGAACGGATGATACAATAGCTGCGTCATGCCTACCAGACTTCATTCTGCTGTCGTGAGTGGACTTCCGCAACTGGCACTTGCGGTGCTCACAATGACGTGTGTTGAATTAAACTTGACCATGGATATCCCTTGTCGAAACGGCACGCAATACCGAGTCTCGTCAGATGATTAGCAAGTAAGCGCGTTCTTGCATTCACTATGAAACCCATCTTATACTTCAACTGCGGAATGGTCGGTCGTTGTTGTGCTGGTCACACCAAACTGCATACTTTGGACGGCAATCATTAGGCTTCAAAGTCATCGAGTCGCAAGCCATGGACAGATGGTAAAAGCTTTAAGCCACCAAGACGAATTTGGGTCCCAAACTTCAAAGCGTGCTGGTGTCAACCTGCGTGCCTTATCGGGTCTGCTCATTCAGAGCCGGTTGCAACCCGACATTGCAGCCCGCGACCGATTTAGCGGCCTTCAAGAGTCGGATATAAAGAGGAGTATCTGTGTCCGTCCATCGATTTATGGAAGCTGACATGCTATTCGGGGCCAAAAAATTACTTGCCCACGATGCGGCAATTGTCGACGCCCCAAGGCACCAGCAGCCTGCATCACCATCGAACAACAGGTGCGCAGCAACTGACCTTTGTCGGGTTTAAATCCCGGACATGTTTCACTCATCGTTGTCCGGCACCTGGAGTAGTGTTCTACAGGATAATTTACCATTGCATGCTCGAAAATCCTTCCTTGCATGTTGAGGTGTACATGTTTTACCTAGCTGACCTGGTGCCATGAGCGGTTGTTGTCGGGATGAAAGACATGGACATGTCACCGTTCCAATGGCAGCATCCATCAGATTCACCAGGGTTTCTCAACTAGGGAAGGGAGCCTCATGCTTTGCCAAGCCTGGACTCCAATCTCGACAATGTGTCTCTAATCATGCGGTCCGTGTCGTAATTCCACAGCTTGTGACTCCGCTCCTGCACCTCGCAGTAAATGCCGTCTCTGTCCACGTCCTTGCAGGTGAAAATCTGCGCCACCCTCCTGCTGCTCCGGACGAGCCACTGCGTGCGCTCATAGCGCATCTCGCTGTACACGCCCAGCGCGTCCGCCACCGCATCGACGCTCCGCCGAGGACGGTCTGCCAAAACAGCCAACGCCTCTGCCAGGACGAGGGCGTCCTCCATGCCGGCGCCGGCCCCACCCCCCTGGTTGGGCGACGAGGCGTGCGCCGCATCGCCGGCCAGACACAGCGGGCCATGAGCGTACGACGGTGCCGGCGTGTCTAGCATGTCGAACACAGCCCACTTGTCCACCTTGTCGGGCAGCAGAGACAGGAACGACTGGACTGTGGGACCAAACGCGGCAAAGGCGCGCTTGGCCTCGTCCCGGTCGGCCGGCAGGACGAAACTCGCCGCGTCGGTGGTTTCGCCGGGCCATTGCTGGGGATCCATGACAAAGGCCTCGACATGCATGGCGTGGATCCCCGCAAGCGGGATGGTAAGCAGGAAGGCGCCAGGGCCGAGGTGGCCTGTGGCCTTGCACGCCTTGTCGGGGCCAAGAAGCTTGACGGCTTGGTTCATGCACACCAGGCTGCGGAAACAGAGCTGGTGCGAGTACTGCGCCTGCGGGCTCGAGGGTCCCGCGGGGAAGATGGCCTCCCGGACTCGCGATCGAATGCCATCGCAGCCAACGACTTGCACACGAGACCGAACCAGTTAGCGGCTGTGTTGCCCAACTTTGCTGGGGGTGCAAACTCACCGACATCCGCCTCGGCAGTGGTTCCGTCGCGAAAGGCGAGCGCCACCCGACCCGTATCCCGGACGTCCAGGGACAGCAAGCATTTGCCATACTGGATCCGTTCCGCGGGGACATGCTTCACAATCTGCTCGATAAAATCGCACCTCCGACAGGCCTTGTATCCCTTGCCCACGTGCAGCTGGAACAGCAGCTCCTCCTCCGAGAGCTTGGGATCCTCCCCCCGCTCGCGGTAGCCGTCGACGAAATTCAGGACGCCACCCTGCGCGGGCGTCGCCACGTCGACGTAGCTCTGGAGTACGCGCGGATCCAGCGCTGCCATGGCCCGCTCCGCGTTAGGCGTGAAGTGGATGCCCACGCCGAGCTCGCCAAACGTGGCTGCGCGTTCATAGACCGTGAAGTCGACGTCGCGGTTGAGCAGGCCAAGAGCCAGCGCCAGGCCCGTCATGCCGCCGCCAATGATGGCGACTTGCAGCGGGGCACGGCTGTCGTCTTCACCGTCGCGAGTCATTTAGCGGGGGCAGGGCCGGGAGCGGGGGATTAGAGAAGAGGGCGCTGGACGTTGTGGACGTGAACCTTCATTTGATCCAAAATCTCCGGGAGGCAGCAGCGCTGCCCGATGCTTCATTTATCACCACGTCCTTTATGCGGTTGAAGCTGCACTGCGCACGGAGTTTCTAGCTCTGAGCGAACGTAATGCGCCGTGAAAGCCTTCGGAGTACGGAGTTTCTTATCCAGTCTCTCGTATAACCAGCTGACTCGCACCTGATATGGCGGATGTAAGGCCCCGCCCTACGGCCATAGGATGGGACACAGGGCAGGCCCCACAACCCTGGGACAGGACACAAGGGTGCATGTGGTCAGCGACCATAAGATCATCAGGGCGCAGGGGCGCAGACCTTACGCACTAGCTGCAAGTCATAGCAGACTTGCAAATATATAGCTATATAGTCTAAGATACTCCTATTGCAATTCGAAAGGTTAATATAAAGCAAAGCCTTATTAGCTGGCTAGATGGCACAAGACTGTCTGCAACCTGTGATTTAATCTTAGTATAAATACTAGATTCGTCACTAATAATAGGAACTCGGTATACCCAGTTGTACGTAGGGTCGCGCGCGTGGTATCATGTACCGGGTGATCACCAAGCAAAGGTATTCTATTACTTTGCTAATGACTATCTATCAAAGGAGGAAAAAGGAGGCAATAGAAAGGAATTACACGATATGGCCTCTTTTATGCGCGTGCCGTAGTCACGTGCATCGGCGCGGTCGGGCCGGGCTGCCCGCGTGCCCTACCGGGCATAGGGGCAAAGGGGCAAAAGTGGCCATATCGTGCGCAGCGGTACGCGGCACATCCGTCGCAGTGTGTACCCAATTGGGCACCTTGCGACAGCGATTCTGACACTGGCAGCTTCTCTTTTTATAGAAGCAAACATCGGAATCGCTAGGATGTAAGGCGCACACATAGAAAAGAAAGTGCGGCGCGGTCTCGGAAGGTTGTGCTTCCGATAACGCTATCGCGCCGCGCGGCCGGCTTGTACAGCCTTATACCGTATAGCCGGTATATTGAATATTGCAGCCAAAAGAAGGGGCAAAAGGGGCCACAGTAAGCACAGTAAAAAGCAGTATTAAACGTAAGGAAATCCACCCACTTGCCATATATGATACTAGGGTGCCGCTGAATTTCTCAGTGTTAAAGGCATAGGAAAAGCGGAGTAGCCAGGCGGGCAAATATTAGTCCGGCTTAGCTACTGCTTTATTTACTGCCTTTTTTACTACTCTTTTTACTGCTTTTTTTACTACCTTATTTTACCGCTTTTTTACTGCCTTTTTACTGCCTTATTTTACCATCTTTTACTGCCGTATTTTACCAACTTTACCCTGCCTTTTTTACTATCTTATTTTACTATCGTTTTTACTACCCTTTTTACCGCTTTTTTACTGCCTTTTTACTGCCTTATTTTACCATCTTTTACTGCCGTATTTTACCAACTTTACCCTGCCTTTTTTACTATCTTATTTTACTATCGTTTTTACTACCCTTTTTACCGCCTTTTTTGTCGGAATCGCTGTCGCAAGGTGCCCAATTGGGCACATTGCGACGGATGTGCCGCGCACACCCGTTGCGCACGATGTGGCCACTTTGGCCACTTTTGCCCCTTTACCCCTGAGCCCGGTAGGGCACGCGGGCAGCCCGGCCCGACTGCGCCGATGCACGTGACCACGGCACGCACAAAAGGCCACATCGTGTAATTACCCTCTTTTGCTTCCTTTCTTTCCTCTTAGATAGTCAGTCATTAGTAAAGCAATCAAATCCTTTACTTGGTGACCTCACGGTACATAATACCACGCGCGCAACCCTACGTATAACTGGGTACCCCGAGTTTATATCAACATTTTTACTGCCTCACTTCACCGCCTTTTACTGCCTTTTTAACCGTCTTTTCCCTGCCATTTTTACAGTCTTACATAATTTACTACATTTTTACTGCCTTTTTTACTGCTTTATTCTACCTTATTTTACTGCCGTATTTTACCGCCTTTTACTGCCTTTTTTACCGCCTTTTTATTGCCTTTTTTACCGCCTTAATGCTACCTTCTTTTTACTTAAATATTTTAAAATAATACATTTTTTATTATTCCCCTCCGGGGGCCCTCCAGGGGCCCTGCCGGGGGCCGCCTGCGGCGGGCTTTTTCACCTGCAGCGGGACTCTGCTTAGAAAGCATGGCAGAATTACGCTTTTCACCGCCTTTTACATAGCAGAACCTCACCGCCTAATTTCCGTACTTTTACGTTCTTTACACTTTTTTCAAGGGAAGCAGTACATTATAGTACTTTGCCGACTTAATTGACTAATATCCGCTCGAATTGAGAATTCTAAAAAGTTTTTTATCGAATCACTAAGCAGGTAGTGGAGATGTCTCTATAGGACGGCCTTACTGTATTTTAAAGAGGGAAAGCGGGAAAGAGCTACGCCCTTCCTGCCTTGCCTTCCGATTTCTTCGCAAATCTCTAGGCAAAGCTCCGCTTTCCCTGGATAAATGAGTGGACTAGCTCTAGTGGAGCGTTGGTAGTGCCACCGATATGGTGCGATAGAGGCAACTGCTGGCAATGTGGGCCGTACTTCTTCGGATTAATTTCGGGAGAAATGTGCATTATTAGCCTCCACTCCTGACATCCCAGTCCCAGTGGTATCTCCAAGACCTCTCATATTTTCATGCCCCGCGCGAGTTGCCGAAGCAACAACCAGGCTAGTTTTCTCTCATAAATCTGCAGAGTAGCTACTTATTACTTAGGCTCTGAAACTTCTTTCTTGTTCCCAATCATGGATAGCGACTATGCAGACGCTGATAGGATGAGCAACAAGTTCAACGTCGCGAATAGCATGCTTAACAGAACGCCTCCAAACGAATACTTGCCGCCTAGCCCCCCAAGAACCAACGAGAGAAAACAGCCAAAAGAGATTACCTCGGTTGAAGAACTGCGCCAACGTTATTGGAGCGATTGGAAAAACTCAAAGGTAGACGACCCAAAGGAAGTTTATCAAATTCCGATTAGCAAACACCTGGACCCGCTCCAGCACCTGGAAGAATTCGAGCGCATCTTCCGTCGCTTTGATTGCTATCCGAGATATATTCGCGTTCGCATGCCTTCAGCGATTCACGAACTAGTGATTCGCGCCTTAGAGTCCGAATATGCTCTGCAACAATCTCAGCTAGGCGGCGAATGGCTGAACATTTTATCTTGCGGATCGACTACACTATTTTTAGACTCTGGTAGAGAAAGCCGTGACCCAGATATACAGTTTCGACGCCAATCAGAGATATACCCTCGCGTTATCATCGAAGCGGCGTTCACTCAAACCAAGAAAAGTCTCGAAAATCTCGCTTATGACTACATACTTAAGTCCGATGGTCAGATCGGGAGGGTGTACGGCATCTTGCTTAAGCCCCTCGGAAAACCGTCTGCAGTCATAGAATGGCGTGCTAGAGTCACACCATCTGACGATCCAGACTATGATGAAGATGTGCGAGTTGAGAAGTCATTTTATAAGGTATAGTTTATAGCATGCAATTCTATCTGAACTTTTCCTTACTCCGAGTAGAAGTTCCGAGCAGAAGACGGCTCACTTGTGAACCCAGACGAGCGTTTGTTTATCGAGTTAGATGAATTTGGCATAGAGGGTGAAGACGTTAAACAGTCTGTTCTATCGATACCGTTTCGCAGCCTCTATAATGCGCTCGTGCGAGCCGAAGGCATGAGGTTCCGTAGAGAGATGTACGCCGAAACACGACCTCCGGCCAAACGCAGGCGGATTGAGCGCACACCGAGTCCCGTTGAGGAATTGAGTTCCGCAGAAGAGGATGCGGACGAGGTGAAAGACTTGGACTTTGTGCCATCGAGTGATGAAAGCAGTGAATAGAGTTGAGGCTCTCGGCATATTTAGCTGCCCATGGAAAGCTGCTGTGGCGATAGATAGGATGATGCCTTCCGCGATAGATGTCTGTTGTGATAGTAAAAGGTAAGCTGCCTCTTGCAGCACCACATATCTTGGGTAGGTAGGTACTACAGCAAACGTATCACGAGAGTACGTACCGGGGCGGATAGAGATTCATAGAGCCTCTTCAGGATGAAGTATTTCTATATATAACTATTCATGTGAAGTGACGTCTTAGAATAGTACTGCCTATAAAGGTACGGAGTAATTCGAAGTGTGGTTTAATGAAGCACAATAGGCACCTTGGTTTAGAAAAAAGCGTATAGGTACGTCCTCCTAACCCTGCCTTTCTTCGTGCAATCTGGCATCAGATCTACGAAGCAGACGCCACATAACAGCATGCTAGACAACTTAATATAGATGACATCTCTATAGCTCGCAACTTTACAAAAGCCTACGATATACGTAGTGTGGGTGGATTTGATTTTTTGAGTTTCTGATTTTCGATTTGAGTTCTGCAAGAGTACGGAGTATGTACGACTGTACTACTTGAATTATTAGTCAGCGTTCTGTCGTAGCTGGTTTAGTGGCACTCGGCATCTTTTTTTTTTGTTCCTGCCACCTCCAGTCACAAAGACAAAAGAAAACGCAACAAACGACAGAAAAACTCGTGTGTCGAATGCTACATTCTAACCTTATTAAACATAACCGCCTGACATTGATCGGCTATGGGGGTTCAGCAATCGTGTATGGCATTAACGAGGCAACTGTTCTCAAGGAATATCTCAAGGAAATGGTTGGGGAAATTGCTGTCGAACGTAATGCATTGGCTCGGCTCGGCCCACCTTGAACGCGGGCGACCTCTCTTAACCCATGTAACCGAGGCCGATCTCGATCAAAAACTACGATGAATGGGTCATACTGCCCAAGGTCTACAGCACATGCACCGCAATGGAATAGTTCACACTGACTTTAGCTGTTCGAACATGGTACTGGTAGAAGATTGTGTGAAAATCATCGACTTTGGCGGTTGCAGCATGGACGGCGGCGAAGCACTCGCAGGCTACAACTGGTACAACCGCTCATGCCCAAATGTCGAGACTGACATCTTTGCGCCATATTTGAGATTTTGACCAGCAAACCTCCGAATCACGGATTTGAAACCCGACCAGATCGGGAAAACATCGTGCGACACTTGTATACTCAGGGACGCTTTCCCCAAGTAAACGATTTGCCGCTACGCGAGATAATATTGGGATGCTGGCATGGCACCTTCTGCTCAATGGACGACGTTGCGCCATTGCTTGCCGCGGCATGCTTGCTGCAAAACGACATAGGCAACAGGATATCAGTCATTGCACATCTTGTCAATAAGCTGAGGACTTTCTTCCGATCGACTTGCGTCTGGATAACGAGACAGATCCAGAGGGCGAGCCGTAGGAACGGGTAACAGTGGCACAGACGAACGGCAGTCGTATGCTTGCCTTGGCATCTGGCGCGATACAGGAGCTGCAAGCGTTTGGGCAAGCATGTCGTACTCAAGGCTTGGTGAGTGGAGGATGTATAGATTCCTATGCAGTCCGCTGGCATTGAATGGACTACAGAAAGGTACTGATGGAGTGTCGACGCAACAGCGAATCACCCGGCTAGTTGGCATGGCAGCAATCCTTGAGGTGCTCGCCGCTCGCCGGCCGCCAGACCCGGGAGCCTGAAGCGCAAAGCTCTCGAGGTACACAGCGCGATGGAAAGAGGACCACCGATTTGGTTACAACACACACAGCGATGGCTGGCCCGTACTAGGCTATCGTATGCTATACCCCGGGCGCTACCATATTTGACCATCGGAATCTTGTGTGCTGTAGTTACGGACTATAGCGCAATCCTTTGCGCCATCATGACCAGCACACCCTCGAGTGTCCCGACGACGACAGGGCTCTTGTGTTGCGTTGATGATTCAAGCTGGTGCGCTACGATGCCAGCACAATGCTACGTGCTGCAGCGATCACATAACACTATGTCTTGTCTTGGTGGCTGAAACTTGCGTGCTATCGTGGTCGCCGAGTCTAGTGCGCATACAGAGAAGTAATCACGAGTCATGCACTCCGTGATATTACTACGTGGCTGCTGATTAGTTCTACCGGATGAGGTAAGAAACCTCGGGCGCATCTAGCAGCATATGCGTTTGCAAAGCTCGTTCTTTTTTTTTTTTTTGGTATTGCACCTGCTACGAAAACTTAAGCCTTCTGTCTGCAACTTTCCTTGCACTGCGGGATGTCGTAACATCGTTGATCCTGCACCCAGCACACTGCACATCTTTGTGTAAGCCCTGCAGGCTACAGTAATCGAGTATTTTTCAATACTCCATACGGAGTACTTTTGTCAAAATGCGATCGACTTTTACGCTGCTCATGGTGTCTGCCATTGTATGCCTAGGGTCAGTTGGCAATGCAAAACAGGCTGCCCATTCGACCAGCAAGTTTCCATATTTGAGTCGCAAGTCGGAAAAGTTTTTTGTGGATGGCAGCGCGATCCCAGAAGTCAAATTCAACGTTGGCGAGTCGTATGCAGGCCTTTTGCCAATACCTTGTTCAGCCAACTCCAGCCTGTTCTTCTGGTTCTTCCCGTCAAAGAACCCCAGCGCTACTGATGAGATCACTATATGGCTCAACGGTGGGCCGGGGGACAGCTCCATGAAGGGCCTGTTGCAAGGCAATGGTCCGTTCCTCTGGAAGGAAGGAGCTCTCGCGCCCGTCCGGAATCCCTATTCTTGGAACAAGTTGACCAACATGGTCTACATTGACCAGCCCGTGGGAACTGGATTCTCACCAAGCGTGGGTTCTGTTAAAGATGTAACCGACATCGCAGAGCAAATAACCTGCTGGTTCAAAAACTTTGTGCAGACTTTTGGTCTTCAAGGACGCAAGGTCTATATTACCGGAGAGAGCTATGCCGGCCACATGATCCCGTACATTGCTTCGCGGATGCTAGACACGAACGATAGGACTCACTTCAACGTCAAGGGAATCAACATTATTAATTCGGTGATAAATGACTATTCTATCCTTCAGCAGGCGCCAGCGGTTGCCGCTCTCAACTACCATCGGAAAGAATTTCGTCTCAATGAATCATTCATCGCCAGTTCGAACGCGAGGGCTGAGAAATGCGGTTACACCAAATTTTTGTCTAAAGCATTAACGTATCCGCCGCCAAAGCAGTTCCCAGCAGTTCCGGATCCTGAACAGAATGACTGCCGAATTTGGAGCGACATCTTGACAGCTTCCTTTGCAGTCAATCCGTGCTTCACCCCCTATAATTTAAAGCATCGCTGCCCCACGCTCTCAAACGTCATGGACGACGGCCCAGGCAGCTACTTCAATCGATCAGATGTACAAAAGCTGCTCAACGTGCCACCGACAAACTACAAAGTCGGTGGCGGGTTTATGTGGAGTGGTTTTCCGGGCAAAGACGCCTTGGGCCCTCGTCCGAGTGCCCAGGGTCCATTACCGAGCGTCATCGAGCGTACCAACAATACTCTCATTTCAAATGGTTTACTGGACTACCTGCTGCTTGCTAACGGCTCCTTGGCGACCATACAAAACATGACTTGGAACGGCCAAAAGGGGTTTCAAACACGTCCTGTTGAACCACTGCTTGTTCCGAGCCAAGAGTGGCAATCAAACCCGTGGAAGAAGCGAGAATCGACTGAGAAGGCCATCCATGGCGGTATGAGCGTCAAAGGGACAGCTCTCACAGAAAGGGGACTAACGTTTATAACGGTGTTTGAAGCCGGTCATGAAATGTCTAGAGATGCGCCAGCCGCTTCATATCACCAGCTACAGTTTCTTCTCGGCCGCATCCATAGTTTAAGTAAATAACTACGTAGTAGCCAATCCCTTTTTTTAAAATAAAAATTTTAATACAAAACCTGCTTTTTAACCCTTAACTCCTACTTAATGATATAACCCCTAATGTATCACCACCGTTATACCTCAGAAAGAAACTTTTGAATACTGAACGGTATAGGTGTATAAACGTGCGTATTTATATTATTATCCACCATTTCATTGTCTGCCGCATTGGCCCAGTACATATTTTCACGATCTGAATTTCGTCGCCGTTTTCGGCGACGGGTGCTGTTTCCTCCCATTGTGTGTCGTTTGCCACTTTCCGACATGGCTTGTTCATCCGCGTCGTTTGCTGAAAATGATGCAGAGTCAGGGTTGACTAGACCCGGGTTGTCTGTATTATTCCGCCTTTGCCGCGACCGCCGTTTTACAGGGTCTCCGGTATGCGCATCAACGATCAGTCCTCTGGCACTCTTGGGCGACATGCTAGTGATATGAGAGTCAGATCCCAGGACCGATGCTGAACCCGAGGCAATTGAATTGGCTCCGGTATAAGATGGTGGCAAATGTTCCTCCAGGGGCATTGCAGCGGCCATGTTTTCGATACAGCACATTTCGTAATGATGGCGCAAGGCTTTACGATCCACGTTTGGTGGTAGTTGGGCAGGGCGACCGTGATACTCTTCCAGCATGTCGTATGGAACGAAGATGCGGACTCGCAATGTATCCGGATGGATGGAGAACAGCCGGAGGTCGAACAACTCATGCAGAGTCTTTGAGAGCAATATGCCATTTTTAGCTGACCATGTGCGGCGCCAAGCCTCACTAAGGCGGCCATGACTATATCTACCCTCACTGCTGAACGGTTCAGGCAGAGGATATATATGGTAGTGTTGCTGAGGGACGATATGGCATGCTTGCACGCCTGGCCCGATTGCTGGATTGGCACACCATCCGCGTCCTTTGCCGCTAACAGCACACGTATTGCTCTCGACAAGACATGAAGTGCGAAAGTTTAATATAGTTTTGCGTACAACTTCAGCCGACATTCCCGTCAATATATAGGGGATAGCGAGACTGGTAGTGTCATCATCACTAGCGAAAGCTCGCGAGCTTGCCGTATCATCTTTCGTCGGAGATACGGATCCCGAAGCGGAACGCTTTGATGGCGACGATGATCCTCGGGGTCGTATTGTTTTGCGATATGGTAGTTGGGCAAAGTTTGGATCTCTCGATCCTTTGTTTGGGGGAAGGTATCGACTATCCTGTCGGAGAGATGGATAAGGGATGTGCGTCGCGCAGCCAGCTAATATAAAAGGGTTAGCTAGGTGTCCTACGACGCATGACGTTCGAAGCTTCAAGCACGAAGCAGAGGCGTATCTATACGGACCTTGTATGTGCGCCTCCAAAAGCTCTGAATTTGCAAGGTCACACTCTTTATGTCGAACAACTTGATAGCGGGACCATGGCTGCACTGTAAACAAGGGTTGTCCCGCCGGCGCAGAGACCGGCAGGTCGAGATGATGTCCCCAAACAAATATCGGAGGCGGTTGCGAAGACTGCTCGGGGCCGACGTTGACAAACCCGATGTGGTAAAATGCAATATTTCTCCAAGGATCAGTCGAGTCTTGTGTCCTAGGGTCGTGAGGAAGCTCGAAACACAGCCGTAGCTCATCGATAATGTCGCGAAAGGACAACGTGTCCGAGGCGGGAGGGAGGAAAAGGCCAGCAAAGTCATCTGTGCCAGCCAAAAAATGGACATTCCAGCCATGAGCACGCGCTTGCGGCGTGACCGTAGCGTTAGACATTCGGTTTGACGCAGTAACTTGCTATTCGTAAATAGTGGTGTTTTCGTCGTGCCTCTTCGTACTTTGTTAACGCTAAGTGGATTGTTATTTTGTATCCCTTTGTGTCGGCGGGGATACCGGTGGATTCGTATGTGTCGGGAATATTCGGATACGAATGTGGCACATGTAACCGAGGGAACAGTAGCCCCTTAGGGCTACCCCCGTGCCCACTATAAATAGCTAGTGACCTGAGTATTATTGAGTCAATGCAGGTCAACCCTTTCTAATATACCGCTTTCTCTCCCTACTTCCTGACATGGTAGCAATTATGTAAATAATACAGTAACCTCCTTATTCTTATCCTTTGTCACGGGCTCGGGCTACGCCCGCGCCACAATGTGGCTAGGACTCGGGCTGCACCCGCGACTAGCCTCGGCAGGACCATATAGGCCAGCGGCATAGGGTCATAAGACTATACTAAGGCCTCGACCCGTGCTACGCATAGATATAAATAGACTATCTAGAGGCCCCTATTCAGGTCCTCTCTTTTTCCTCCTTAGTTTATTTAATATATTCATTCGACGCCTATTCGCAATAGCCCTAGGGCTAATCTTTTATATTTAAATAGACTCTCTCAGCCTTGCTATTATAACCTTATATTATAGAGCTAATGATGCAGGCTATACTAGGCCGACGCGCCGAATTTATCGGCATCGTAGGAGGCGCAAAGCTGCGGTAGCCCTAAAGTGCCGCTGAATTCTTTAGTGTCAAAGACATAGGGAAGGCGGAATAGCCAGGCGGGTAAATATTAGTCCGTCTTAGCTACTGCTTTATTTACTGCCTTTTTTACTACTCTTTTTGTCGGAATCGCTGTCGCAAGGTGCCCAATTGGGCACCAATTGGGCATATTGCGACGAGTGTGCCGCGCACACCCGTTACGCACAATATAGCCACTTTTGCCCCTATGCCCCTGAGCCCGGTAGGGCACGCGGGCAGTCCGGCCCGACCGCGCCGAAGCACGTGACTACAGCACGCACAAAAAGGCCATATCGTGTAATTACTCTTTTGCTTCCTTTCTTTCCTCTTAGTTAGTCAATCATAATCAAAGAAGTAATCATACCTTTAACTAATAACCTCACGGTACTTAATACCACGCGCGCAACCCTACGTATAACTAGGTACCCCTTAATATAACACCAATACTGATCAGTGAAGTTGAAGTTCACTTTACAGATTAGCTAGGACTAGCAAGAAGAGATGGTTTAATCAAATCGTACTAATAAGGAACGTGATCTAGCCTATTTAGAGGAATGGCTACAGATGTTACAAACTAAGGGATAAACTGATTGTGTCTAACCTTTCCTACTCGTCTATTACGAAGAATAATCGCTAAATATCACACTAATAGTGTAACAGCTAGTGAATACAATTAGCAGGCTAAAACGCGGGTTCTTATGCAAGCGACCCTGAATCGCAATAATATCTACGGTAAAGAGCCTATTTACCGTTATATTTAATAGTTAAATAAGCAACTAGAACGCCTATAATATCCTGCCCGACTATTGCTTCCTTCCTTACTTCCTTCTTAACCTTCTTCCTTACTTCCTTCCTTTTTTCTTTTTATTAATTACTTCCTTCTTTCTTTTATTAATTACTTCCTTCTAATATATATGCCTACCCCTATTAATATTACGATGGAGGGATTACTACCCGAAAGGCTTAGGCCTTACGCTAATACCATCATAGAGGACTAGGCTAATTCAAAAGGGCAGATTGACCCTGCTAATACTACGGACGAATAATTACATAATCGTATTGCCTACCTCATCAATAACTATATAATAAGCGATGAGATGGATGATAATCTATAGGAATAATTTTATAATGATTATAAGGAATAGACTAAGGAGCTATTTAACCGTATTAATAAACGGCTTTTATAGGAATTCCGAACAACCCTATAGGAACGTAGGGTATATATTAGAAGTATAGGATTATCAGCAGTTAAGACCCTTACCTACTATCTCTAATAAAAGCATATGCCTGAGTGGCCTTAAGAGGAAATAGATCTTTAATTTACACGTAAAACCTTTATATCCCGGTTAAATCCAGATAGGGAATAATTAGTCCCTACTGCTTATACCGAACGGGAGATGCAAATAAACTAGAATGCCCCCTCTATTATAAGCTCGAGGAATTTACTCCTTGCTATAATTATTTGAATACCCTTATAGATGCCTTTATAGATACCCTTGCGATTACTATTATAAATACCCTTGCGATTACCCTTACAAAGACCTTTATAAGCCCCTTCGACCCCTAGGGACTTTGCAATACTAACGGCATAATAACCCTTTATCCCTCTATCTATATTAAAGAAGGCCTTTATTCCTACTAATACCGAAGAAGAAAGGGGCCGGCCGCTATAATAGAAAGGGAAAGCGCCTATTTATAATAGGCCGCTATTTGAGATAGGGGAAAGCTCCCGATAATAGTAATATTCAACGGACGATAACTATAGCCCGACCGACTAAATATTTTATCCTAAGGATTATACCCCTAGCCGAGCTAGCCGAAGCGGCTATCCTAATGCCCCTTGGAATTATAGTATGCCTATAAGGACCAGAGGTCAGGTTATAGGCCCTAATAATATACTTTAATCAATAGAGAGCGCCGATGGTAATACCCTTAAAGTTGCTAGCGATACCCTCTAAGCCACTAATATCAATATTCCCCGATATACTACTACTAGCGGCACCGGGCAAGCCCTTAATATTAATAAAACAACTGCCCCTAATGCTAGATATCACGAATTATGGTATCGCAGCCACAACCTATAGGCCTGGATGCCTTAACTACTAGCTCTAATGCCTCACCCGATAATACTAAAGATAGGCACGGTATTAGACCCCTTCTGGCACTATCGGCCTACCTAGGCCGATAAATAGACCATCTTAACGGGAGGACCGGTAAACTTAAACCGACCTAGGTTATAGGATAACCTAGCTAGAGATCCCGCTAGCCTACCGTAAGGCTACTAATAAGCCATTCCAGAATACCCTCCGGAATACTACTAAAAAGATTATACCCAAAGAGCCTATATAGAGGCCGGGTTTAATAATATTTCGAAGAAGATATTTAACCTCTTATATAGCTATCGTATAGAGGATAGATATAACGGTAAAATAGATGACTTCTTTATACTAAAGGTAGTATCCTTTAAGAGTAAATACCGCCTTCTAGGATTGCCTAATTATACACTTATAAGAGCCTTTTAAATTATACTAATCGGTAATACTAAGACGTATTACTTTAATAATATTGAATATATTTATGATATCCTTATTTTCGACGATATAATGCATAAAGTTAAGAGCCATTTCGAGAATAAGAGTATAGAGTAATTCTATTTGCACTATTAGAATAGAATAATGCTTCAATTAACTATCGCGAAATATCCTAATAAGTTAAAGCTTAAATGCCTTAATATCCTACTAGAGGAACTTTAATGCTTATATCGTGGTCTTTTTCCCCCCTTTATAGTAGATATAGAGCTTTATCGATAAGTACTTAATGCTATCAGGGATACCCCTAAGTGTAGCCAGGCTATATATCATTATATCTCTATATTTAAAGGCCTTGCTGCTGACCTATAGCGATCCCTTTTTATTTATGAGACTACCTATATGACTTAATAGCATTAATTCCTTTAATAATAATAGTAGCCTCAGCAATATTAGGATATTAAAGATGCTAATATTGATAATAATATAGCGTTATTTATAGATCGTAGATATAGTTAATCCTATAATTGGTATTAATGCCCCTAACGATACGGACCCCCTTAACGGTAATAATAGAATCGCGCCTTTTTAGTTAGGCCCCATTAAAGAAGATGCTTTATTTGCAATAAATCAGGATATTAATTATCCAACCATACTAATAAAAAGCAATAAGAATTAAAGGCATAATGGCTAAAGAACCGCTCTAACCGGACTACTCCTAATAATAAGAAATTCCGCGTTTTCTTATAGGAATATAAAGGGACCGCCGATTAAGCCCTTAAAGATGCCGATTTTAATAATATTATTAAAGATATTAAAGTTATAATAGCAGGGGTTATATATTAGGATATAAAGGATGCTATCGCACTATAATTTATAGCTATTTAGTATTTCTTAGCCCCTATACAAATAGAACCGCTATTTTCTTCATCTATCGAGATATTATAAGCCTTATAGGATAAATTATGCCGATATGCCTTCCTATAAATTAACCCCTTCCGAATGCCCTTATTAGACCGTAATTCTGCTTTTCTAGAAGAAGAACGCTATAATAACCACTCTTTTTGCAGAATCCTACCGGATACTAGCGCTTCCGGCCTATCTATAGTAGGCCTAGGTTAAGTAAAGGCCCTAATGAGATTAATAAAGACCTTAATTATCGAGGCGACTAATAAGAAGCATATAATAAACTTTAGCGCTAGCTCTACTATATCTTCTAGTATATTAAATATCCTAACGATATTCGGCAATATCCCCTTTTACATTTTTAATAGCAGTACCCCCTTTCTTTATTCTATTACGGATATAGATCGGATAGGTATAAAGCTTAATAATATTAATAACTTATTAATCTAAGGGGATATTAAGGTTCCAATTATCAGGAAATAGGGATATCTATAGTAGACTCTTAATGCCATAGATACTATAGCCTTCCATCTATTATTATAGGAAATCCGTTAGCTATATCGTCGATTTAGGCACCCCTCTATTAATAGGCTCTTTAAATTACTTTAATGGGCTAATTATAATGATATTAACCGTAATATCATCGAGAGTATTACCTATATATGCTATTAATACTAGATGAACGCAAAGGCACCTAACCGGTTTAAATTCACCCTTAAGGATGACGATACTAACTAATTTAACTACGAAATTATTATTAATATCCTTTACATTAACAATCGGCTAGTATTACATATTATAGATGCTGCAATAAGCTTTTAGGCAGCTAGGTTCCTTAATCTATAAAGATAGAAGGCCCGAGATATCTAGAATACCCTTAAGGAATGCTAGATCGATACTTACTTTAGCCCGCCGGATTGGATAGTTTATAATACCAGACCTAACTTCGCCTCTACCGAATTCCGCCATAATGCCCGGCTTCTATCTATTAATATAGATGAAATTCCTATAGAAGCCTATAATAGTATTAGCAAAGTCGAAAGATATCACGCCCTATTACGCCAAGCCTATACCATTATTAATAACGAAATAGGCGACCTAATGATAAAGGAATAGAAATTATAGCTCGCTATAAAAGCTATTAACGATTCCGCTGGACCTAATAGTCTAATACCTACATTATTAGTCTTTAGAGTGTATCCTCGACTTATAGATAACTTACCGCCTAGCCTATTAGTATTATAATGCGCCTTAATATTACGAAAGGCTACTAATAAAGCTAGGAAATGCCTCGCTAAGCGATAGGTTCGTAATATTTTTGCCTAATAGAATAGCCCGGATACCCAGCCTATCCACCGACTACCCCTATAGTTAGATATATAGGTATAGAGAGAAAAGGGTAGATAGTATAGGCCGTACCGGCTAATCAGCCTCGATAGTGAGACCTATATCGTATAGATATTATATAGCCCGGTTAAGTTCCGGTTAATGGTTATTAAACCATATAACCATAACCTTAATATAGACGATCCTAAAGATATTATCTATACCGAAAGACCGGCCCGCCCCGGCAGGCTAAAGGTCAGGATACCGGCTATAGCCGCACCTCCAGCCGCAATAACACTTATAGCCGCGATATATCTATCGCCAGCCACTAGCCCTAATCAAGTCAGGCCAGTATTACTAGTAAGGGTGGTATCTAATATTATAATCAATAAGGACCAAGAAGAGGCTCTCGTTAATGCTATCGCTTCTAATACCATTATTAATGCCTCTTTCTTAACCGCTAAAGAGTAAGCCAACCTACAGCTTACTAGCTAATTACGCTAGGAAGGCAAGATTATAACCCCTAGAGACCCTTTTAAGCAGTTAGACCATATAGAGATTAAAGCATTATAAGCCTGTAATATATTCCGATTTATTACCTTTAATATCGATCAATATAGAGCCCAATGCTTATTTAACTTATATATAGTACGAGAAATTAAGGGCAAAGGCACGGATATACCATACGAGAAGTCTAGGCTTATTATTTAAAGGCATAATAATAATGAAAAGCGATTAATATTGACTTAATCCCCTATAATCCAATAGGCTAATTAACGGTTACTCATATTAATAGCCCCTTCATTACAACACTCCTACGGCCTATTTCTTTAGATACGGGACATTATATAGGCTTATATACAGTTATTAACTACCTTTAATCGGTCGATTATTGCTAAGCTACCTAAGCAGATAGCCCACTAATATCCTGATAATACTATCATAGAAATGGTTAAGCCACTATATGGAATAGCTAAGGCAGGCACCTACTGGTAGGCGATATACTTCCGGCACTATCGCGAGAAATTAGGTATAACTATATTAACCTACGACCCCTATTTACTAATATCCGCCGGTAATAACCATACTAACCGTACTAATGCTCCTAACTATACTAGCGATACTAGCATATGCTTCGGTATCATAGGTATATAGACTGACGATACTCTTAGCCTGAGTAATAATACCTTCTTCTAATAGGAAGAATTAGAGCTTACTAAGGCAGACTTTAACGCTAAGCCTAAAACGAAGCTATCACTAACCGTGCCCCTAATATTTAATAGGTATATACTAACGGCCAATACTAACGGTATAATATTGCGCCAAAAAGGTTAAAGTAAGAAGATCGCAACCATCGATAAGAATACGCCTACAGCCTAGTATAATTATATCGAATAACGCGCTCGCGGTACTTATATAGCTACGGTCTGCTAGCCTAAGGTATCTTTCGACCTATCTATCGCGGCATAATATTAACAGCCTGACCCTAAGGATATCGCAAGGTTAAATAAGCGCCTTTAATAGCAGCGCGATAACTAAGATCGTGGCTTACGGTACATCAATTTAGCCCTTACTACAGCTAAGATCTTTATATTTATTGACGGATCCTTTACCAATAATAAAGATTTAAGCTCCCAGATTGGTTACGTGATTGTGTTAGGGAATAAGGCAGATACTGCGAATAACGCCTTCTAGCTGACCGGTAATATTATTACTTACAGCTCTATAAAAAGTAAGCGGGTAATGCGCAGCGCACTCGCTTTAGAGCTATATAGTATGGTATAAGGGGTCGATATCGTATATACGATAGGCACAACCCTTAATATGATTACTAGTAGGCTAGGATTGCCGAAGATCCCTATAGTTGTATATATAGATTTATTTTTGCTATACGAATGCCTAATTAAGCTAGGCACTACTAAGGAAAAGAGGCTTATAATAGATATTATAGCCCTACGATAGTTATACGAGCACTAGGAGATTTATGAGATCCGTTAGATTAATAGGAATAACAATCTCGCTAATATAATAACTAAGGGAATGCCTAATAAAGCCCTTAAGACCTTCGTCGACCAAAATAAGGCTATTATACGTATAGAAGGGTGGGTAAAAAGGTCGGTTAATGTCTGACTGTATTTAGAAGGTATTGGTGATATTATGTGTGGCAAGTGGGTGGATTTCCTTGTGTTCAATGCTGCATTTACTGCTTTTACTGCGTTTACTACTGCCCCTTTTTTGCCCCCTTATTTTGGCTGCGATATTCAATATACCGGCTGTACGGTATGATGCCGGCCGCGCGGCGCGATAGCGTTATCGGCGGCACAACCTACCGAGACCGTGCCGCACTTTTCTTTCTATGTGTGCGCCTTACATCCTAGCGATTCCGATATTTGCTTCTATAAAAAGAGAAGCTGCCAGTATCGGAATCGCTATCGCAAGGTGCCTAATTGGGCACCAATTAGGCACATTGCGACGAGTGTGCCACGCACACCCGTTACGCACGATGTGGCCACTTTTGCCCCTATACCCCTAAGCCCGGTAGGGCACGCGGGCAGTCCGGCCCGACCGCGCCGAAGCACGTGACTACAGCACGCACAAAAAGGCCATATCGTGTAATTACTCTTTTGCTTCCTTTCTTTCCTTTTAGTTAGTCAGTCATAATTAAAGAAGTAATCATACCTTTAACCGGTGACCTCACGGTACTTGATACCACGCGCGCAACCCTATGTACAACTGGGTACCCCTTGATGTGACACCAACACTTTTACTGCTTTTTTTACTACTTTATTTTACCTTTACCGCCTTTTTACTGCCTTTTTACTGCCTTATTTTACCATCTTTTACTGCCGTATTTTACCGCCTTTGCCCTGCCTTTTCTACTATCTTATTTTACTATCATTTTTACTACCCTTTTTGTCGGAATCGCTGTCGCAAGGTGCCTAATTGGGCAAACTGCGACGGATGTGCCGCGCACACCCGTTGCATACGATGTGGCCACTTTTGCCCTTGTGCCCCTGAGCCCGGTAGGGCACGCGGGCAGCCCGGCCCGACCGCGCCGATGCACGTGACTACGGCACGCACAAAAAGGCCACATCGTATAATTCCCCCTCTTTTGCTTCCTTTCCTACCTTTCTTAGATAGTTATTAGTAAAGTAAATAAATCCTTTACTTAGTGATCACCCGGTATATAATACTACGCGCGCAACCCTACGTACAACTGGGTACCCCTTGGTGAAACCTATACTTTTTACCGCCTTTTTACTGCCTTATTTTACCGCCTGTTTATTGCCTTATTTTACTATCTTTTACTGCCGTATTTTACCGCCTTTATCCTGCCTTTTTTACTACTATTGTTTTTACTACCCTTTTTACCGCCTTTTTACTACCTCACTTCACCGCCTTTTACTGCCTTTTTTACCGTTTTTTTACCGCCTTTTTTACTGCCTTATTTTACCACCTGTTTATTGCCTTATTTTACTATCTTTTACTGCCGTATTTTACCGTCTTTATCCTGCCTTTTTTACTACTATTGTTTTTACTACCCTTTTTACCGCCTTTTTACTGCCTCACTTCACCGCCTTTACTGCCTTTTTTTTACCGCCTTTATACTACCTTCTTTTTACTTAAATATTTTAATATAGTGCATTTTTTATTATTCCCCTCCGGGGGCCCTCCGGGGGCCCTGCCGGGGGCCGCCTGCGGCGAGCTTCCGCCTGCAGCGGGCCTCTGCTTAGAAAGCATTATATAAAGCCGACGATGTGTGTGTTTTGTGTAGTCTATTAGAGCTAGCTTTCTGCATCTCTTTTCCGCCACCTTGTCATAATTAAGTATAGACCCGACCTCTTGCAATACTAAATGCTGTAGCAACAGCCTTATTTACGCCTCTTAAGAGTACGTACCGGATCCACAAAGATACGTACCGGCTCTGGTTTTTCAGCCAATAGGGGCGTTTTAGTGCCCTCTAGACTAATCAGATCGCTGGCTTGAATGACATGTGGCTAGTGATTGTGGTGGCTTAGCACCCCTAGCCTCTCATTAAAGAAGCAAAGCTGGAAGGCACGCTTTACGCACTTACGTAGCGCACGCTGCACCTTCGGCACAGCTTTGCTTAATAAGATATCGAGATAAGCACACCTGGAGAGATAGGGCTAAACGCCCCGATACTATAATATTCCCGACGTAATATATATACCCAAATAGAGCAGCTTACGGCAGGGTTATAATATATAGAGGCATAGATATAGACTAATGCGCAACACCTTACGGCTATTGCCGTCTCGCTATAAACCCTTCTTATAAACTAGTTAAATAGCTTTTAAACCGCCACCCGATTGGCCCCGATTGTATAATAGAATGCCCCCCCCCTACCGTTTAGGATCCAGCCTTTACTTAGCTAAAATATAAGCTAATCCCAATAGGGGACCTTTTTAACGGCAAAAAGGCTATATTTATAGCCTAGCGGACCTTTATATAATATAAGCTTAAGGTCAATAAAGACTTTATTAGGGACGAGAAGACCTAATAGATATTTATCTTCTAGAACCTTTTATCTATAGTCTAATTATAGGTCGCGGCCTTTTTTAAGAATAATATAGCTTATAATTATAATATAATAAAGTTCTTTAAATACCTTTAACGTCTCTTTAAGGACCTATACTAGTAGGATCGCACTATTATTAAGCTTAAGCACTCCTTACGCTAGGGCCCTAAGGAACCTTTTGCTGCCTTCTTTATTCGATTTAAAGAAAAACCTATACTTATTAGTAATTTCGGTTAGCCTAAGGAAGTTAAGCTAAAATACCTTTAATTAGCGCTTAATACTCATATAGCTAATAAGATTATTAGCTTTAGGGTCTCCTGCTATAATTACTACTCGGCGGTAGACCGTTACTAATAAATTGCTATTAATATTAAGACTAGCTTAACTATTAATTACTAACCGGGCTCGGCCTATCCCTAACCGATATATACCTGGGATTCTAAAAGCGATATATAAATATTAGGTATTAATAAGCTAGATTCGAAGGGTAATTAGTATATACCTAGGGTAATATAGGTCTCTAAAGAATGATATAAAGATTATAGAAAGAAAGGTCTCTATCTTTAGTATAACTCTCCTAAGTATTAGACGTTTATATATTACCTACTGCCGGCAATCTAGCCTAATATAGCTAAGGTAGCCTTGCTTAACTTATAAATTATAGAGGTCGAAAGTAGCGATAAAGATTAGGAAAAAGAATAGCCTTTAAACCTAATCTTATTAGAAGGCTTAAAATATATATATAAACCCCGGCCCGATTATAAAAGGAATTAGAGGAAATCGCAAAATAAATAGATAGATACCCCTTTTTAGTATCGATTTTATATAAATCTTATACCTTTATTAATACTTTAATCAATTTAGGATATAACTACTATAGCACTATAAGCGAAAAGATAGTATAATATTTAGGCCTCTAACCTATCTGCCTACTATAATATAAGGGAATCGGAACGGTAGTAGAGATTTAAAGCCGTTTAGGAGAATATAAGGTAATATATTCTTCTATTACCTATATTATCTATATAGCAATCGATATCAATAGATAGCTATCTATAGTTATACTTTATATTATCTTAGGCTTTACTTACGATATTATCCTAGGGATACTTTAGATAGAGCACTATAATATTATATTATAGGCAAAGTAGTACTAATTAAAGATCGGATTAGTAGGCAGCTTTATTATTAAAGAATCGATAAAAAAATAATAAGGTCTAACTGTGGTAAATATCCTCGGCTTAGTCTTTTATAATATATTAAAGCAGGCGAAACGCTCTAGGGACTAATTAACCTCCTTTATTGCAATAAGCTTATAGGAGATAATATATATTTTTTGCATTATGCTTCTACTATATTAAGACTTTATCTTATAATCGTAAGAGCTATAGGTACTCCTAGTGGAATTATAGGAATTCGCTAACCTCTTTAATAAGGAGAAGGCCTCTGGCCTCCCCCTATACTAGGTATATTAGACTACTATATCTGGCTTAAAAAGACTATAGATGGGAGCCAGTTAGACCTACCTTAGGGTCTATTATATAATATACTATAGGACTAGTTACTTAAGGTTCGAAGATAAATAACTAACCTTATAGATAAAAGATAGATCTATATAAACTCCTTATTGGCTATAGTACCTATACTATTAGCTAGAAAGGGGAATAGTAGGTAGCGTTTTTATATTAACTATCGGGCCCTTAATAAGGTTATAACCTAAAATTAATACCCCCTTCCTTTAATTAAAGAGACCTTATCATCCCTATCTTAGGCGAAATAGTTTACTA
Organism: Ustilaginoidea virens; assembly: GCF_000687475.1. Lineage (NCBI taxonomy): Eukaryota > Fungi > Ascomycota > Sordariomycetes > Hypocreales > Clavicipitaceae > Ustilaginoidea > Ustilaginoidea virens. The sequence goes on along the minus strand of NC_057317.1, from coordinate 6,301,235 downwards.
AAGTTAATATACGCATAGCATTCTATAAAATATATATCGCAGAGGGCGATAAATACTTAACTGCATTCTGCATATAATTCGGACTATTTAAATAACTTATTATACTATTTAGCCTAATTAGGGCCTTTACGACCTTTTAAAGATATATTAATAGGGCTTTAGGGAATATACTAGGAGATTTTATAACCGCTTATCTTAATAATATTTTAATTTATACTAGGGGATTAAAGGAGGATTATATAGGGCGTATTAAAGAAGTTTTTTAACGATTATAAAAGGCCGGCTTAAATTTAGATTTTAATAAGTGCGACTCTATAGTAAAGAAGGTCTAGTATCTAGGATATATTATAATAGCTAGAAAGGAGATCTATCTAGACCCTAAAAAGATTAAAGCCATTTAGAACTAAAAAGCACTTACGAAATTAAGAGGCGTTTATAGTTTTCTCGGCTTTATTAATTTCTATCGCGACTTTATCCTAGATTTTTTTTGCTTTATCGACCCCTTAATTAGATTAATAAAGAAAGGGGTCTTATTCTAATAGTTAGATAAAAAAGAAGCAGCATTTAAAGCGCTTAAGTAGTACTTTATATTGTCTTTGGTTTTTACCTAATAGGACCTTAATAAGGAAACAGTCTTTAAGGCAAATAGTTCTAGTATAGCCCTTAGTAGCTATCTATCGTAAGTTAGGGAGGATAATATACTTTACCCTATTATATACTATTCTGCCCGCTTATTAGATATGGAATAGAACTATACTATATATAATAAGGAACTCCTCGTTATTATCTTTTGCCTTAATATATAATTAGCAGAATTCTATTTAATAGCCTCCCCTTTTACTATCTTTATCGACTATAAGAACCTAAAGTATTTTACTTAATTATAAGAAATATCTAAGCGATAAGCCTAATAGGCTAAGACTCTAGCGCTTTTTGATTTTTATCTTTAGTATAGGCTAGGGTTATAAGCCTAACACTTTAATACGCTTTCTTAATAGGAGTAAAAGGCAGATAGGGTAGAGCTATAAATTAGCTAGATCTTAAAACCGCTATCTATTTTAGCACTTAATATGGATAAAATAGAAAGCGAGAAGATACTAACCTTAGCCCTAAAGACCACCCTACCTTATAGCCTATATATTTTTACTGATTTTTACCAATAAGTTATCTAGGATTAAGCGATATCTAAAGATAGTATATATTAGGCCTAATAGATAGTAGTCGTAAATAGGGAATAATAATTTCTAGTAGAGGCGGCAATATAAGAATAAATTACTAATTATACCCTAAATGCATACGGTATACTCCTTTACTAGGCATAGGTATAGCTCCTATCGTTTAAGCCTTTAATTACTACGGTAATCTAATATTGCTATAACTCGCCTATTATAGGCCACCTAGGGAAAAACACTATCTTCTAACTATTGCAATAGGATTATTATTTTAATAATATATTGTCTAAGGTAGCGAAATACATTCGGAATTACTAATACTATAGGGTATATAAGAGCTATTAATTACGCTAAGGCTTGCTATAACTACTACTAATTGCGGAATATTTTTAGTTGTAGATATCAGTCGATTTTATAACCGATCTTTCTGCCTATAATACCTCCGACCCGCGATTCCTTATAGTAATTATAGACCGCCTATTAAAGTATATCTAGCTAGAGGCTATATACTTAATAAAAGCAGAAGACTATATAAAGCGGTTCTAATAGTGCTAATAGCACTTTTATAGTTTCCCTAAGGAGATTATTAGCAATTAAGATTCAGATTAAGTAGGCTAATTTTAGTCTATACTATATAAATCAGCTAGGACTAAGCAACTTCTTTTAATAGCATACTACTTTTAAACTAATAGCGGTATAAAGCGAATAAACCAAAAGGTATAGGTAGTCTTCTATATTATAATTTCCTTTAATTAATACGATTAGCTATACTATCTAGCGGTATATTAACTTGCGTTAAATAACTAGATATTATCTATTATTAGGTTTAGCCTAAACCGGCTTCTTAATAGGTATAATATTCCGATCATTACCCTACCTCTAAAGGTAACCTTAAGCTTAATTACCTTAAAGGGGCAAATAGCTTTCTTTCTTAGCAACCTTAAAGAGGGATAGGAATTAGCTTAAGCTACTATTGCCTTTATATAATAATAATAGTAAGATACTATTAACCGTTTATAATACCCGACCGAGCGCTTTTAGGTTGGCAACTAAATATAAGTAAACCTCTAGAATATTAAAATAAACCGCCTATATAAGAAGCTCAATTAGGTCTCTACTAAATATACTATTATTACCGTCCTATTGCCGCTTAATATCTAGCTTAATATCTTATAAGGTATTTATTTAGTTTTCTATATTAATTTAATCGAAAGAGCTGCTTTTAATTTATTACCTAAATAGGTAATAACTAATATACGACTTAGGCCTTTATTTATCCTCCCCTAAGACTCTATAAACCTATGTAAAGAGTATAAAGTTAAAGAGATACTTATAGTAAAGAATGCATAAGGTTAGGGCTAGAGATATAATATACTTATAAAGTAGAAAGGGTATAACTTACCGATATAGGAACCCTTAGAAAACTTTAAAGATATTATTATATAAGAAATATTTAAGGCTAAATAGGGGGATATTAAGACTTACGATAGGCCTAGCTAGGTCCTAAAATAAGGTTTATTAGACTAATAAACGATGCCGAATGCCTACTATTATAAGCAAAATATAAAATAATAAAAATACTTTAAAAAAAATATATAATAAACTAAACCGGGGCCGATATAGGCTTACCCCTAATATGCCCCCTCTTAGGGCTATTCTCTATCTCCCTAAGCCTCCTCCTAGTCTTATAGTAGTATATAGGCTAGTAGCAAGGGGGGGTCCTGGCAGGGTAGGGCGTATATACAGGCTATATATTAGGTAGAGATAGTTCCTTATGCGTCTATAGTATAATAGGGTCTATAGGCCACTATAAGGCGAATATAGTAGGGGCGCAGAAGGGGACGATAAGACCCCTTAATGAGATAAGGGTAGATAATGCGGTATCTACGGCGGCGGCTGCAATAAAGACAGCAAAAGTATAGGGGGCTATAGAATAGGGTCCGCCTATTACTATAGCGGCTATATTAGATAATCTTATATTAGCGGCGGCAGAGCCTCTATATAATACTAGCCGCCCTAGTTATATAATAGTTCTCCCCCTGCGTAATACGCAGGGAGGGTGGGACGAGATAGGGGCGGGGGCAGCCAGGGATATTAAGCTCTAACCTAGTAATGCTCTATCTAGGTATAATACTCCTAAGCTTCTACTTACGACTCTCTTATAATATTTAAGATAGGGGCGAAATCCACAATAGATCTAACCTAGCGCCGGGAGGGCGTTAATACTATAGATGTAGTAGAAACTATACTAAAGGCATCTCTTAGCCCGAATACTAAATATAGGGCGCAGGGGGCCACCTACTCGACAGTAAAAGCATAATGCTATTAATTATTTAAAGCTTAAAACTCAAAGGTTAGGATAGCGGCATACGCTTTCTATATATCCATTTTAGGATAAGCGGGCTCTATAATAGCCCTCCCCTCCTTTACTGCCTTGATCTGGTTGGATAAGATATATCGTAGTGTGGGGTTCCCTATAAGATATTAATTAAGCTATATGCAGGATGTATAGGCATTAGCGCAGCTCGTATACCCTTTTGCTTTTCTATAATGCTTATATATAAGTAACTCTCCGGTCAATTATATACGCTTAGAATATCTATTATATAAAAACTCTTCGTCTTTTATATATTAATACTGTTACAATTCTGAGGGTAAATATAAAGTGAAGCCGGTATAAGGCAAGACAGATATAAATAACCAGAAACGCAGGAAAGGTGAAAAGAGTCAAGAGGCATGTAGTGCATTAACAAGTTCGATTGTGCTACCCATCTACTATCTAGAAAGAAGGGGAAAAGCTATCCTAAATATATCTAAGAGAGAGGGTAGGCCCAGCCATCCAAGGTAGCCAGTAAGAGAGCTCCTCGTAATACCCATTATACCACGTTATATCCAGCCTTACCATATATTTAAAAATAAGGTCTGATACGTCATATCAAGCCTTACCAAATAATGCCCGGTGTGCCACATAATATCCAGCCGTATTAAATATTTTTAAATAATGCCCGGTGTGCCACGTAATATCCGGCCGTATTAAATATTTTTAAATAATGCCCGGTGTGCCACGTAATATCCGGCCGTATTAAATATCTTTTAAATAAGGCCCGGTGTGTCCACGTAATATCCGGCCGTATTAAATATTTTTAAAATAAGGCCCGGTGTGCCCACGTAATATCCGGCCGTATTAAATATTTTTAAAATAAGGCCTAGTGTGCCCACGTAATATCCGGCCGTATTAAATATTTTTTAAATAAGGCCCGGTGTGCCCACATAATTTCCGGCCGTATTAAATATTTTTAAATAAGGCCCGGTGTGCCGCATAATATCCGGCCTTACCAGATATCTTTTAAATCAGGCCCGGTACGTCATATGCCGCCTTACCATATATTTAAAAATAAGGCCTGATACGTCATATTAAGCCTTACCAAAAAATAAGGCCCGATAAAGGCCTACTTTATTTAGTATACAGTACTAATCCACTGAAAATCCGGAAGGTAAACGGTAAAGGCCTAAGTGTAAAGGACTGGCCCTAGGGCTACTGCAAATAGGCGTCGAATGAATATATTAAATAGACTAAAGAGGAAAGAGAGAGAAAAGAGAGAGGACCCGAATAGAGGCCTCTTAATAGTCTATTTACCCATACGTTAGCATAGGTCGGGGTCCTAGCGTAGTCCTGTGACCCTATACCGCTAACTTATATAACCCTACCTAGGCTAGGCATAGGCATAGCCTGAGTCCTAGCTATATTATGGCGCAGGCGTAGCCCAAGCCTATAATATATCCCCCTCTTCTGCCTTACAATCGAATTAATTATATTTAAAAACCCGCCCCTTTTTTGCGTAGGCCTAATCAGGTCGCCTAGGTTTTTATCGCGATAACCTTGAGTCTATTCGTCGGGTCCAGTTCATATAAGTAGGGGGTATTATAAAGTAGCCAATTCGATAGTGGTATAGTAGAAGCATATAGAAGGCTAGCATTATATCGCCAGTTGGAAGCTATCTATAGCAGCCGTTAGTATTATAAAAACTTTTTCGCTAGCTATCGATAGGTAATCCCCTTAGGTAAAGATATATTTTCTCTTGCGCCCTTTTTATTACCTTTTTTCTTCCTATAGCCGATTTGATTATTATTAGCGTCTTACTGTAAGTATTATCCCCCCTGCCTAGGGTTATAATAGATGCTAATATTAATAGACTAGTTACTTATATATTCCCGAACCTATATATGCAACCCCCTATAAGCCTATCCTTCTCCTCTAAAAGTTAATATCTCTTAGGCTATGCCCTATCTCTATCTGTATTTAACGTATATATTAGTTTAAGCCTAATGCGATTTTATATTCCCCTAATTGACTATAGTAGGACCCTAAATATATCTGAATTGAACCCTAGTGGCGGCTAAGCTATAGGCAGCGCAATAGCCCCTATAGATCCTAATATCATAGAAATCCCACAACCTACGAGCGGTCTAACTACCCTATCTGCTAAGCGCCCTAGCCCTTCTAAGCGTAAATGCAAGCCATAGTATACTATAGGCAACTATTTATTAGAGGGTGATTCCTCTAATAAGAAGCATAAATGCGCCCATAATAAAGAGTTTTTATGTAAGCGATATAACTAAAAAATGCAGGCGATTAGTATTCTCCCTATCTGCATACAAAAAGGCAAGAATAAGGGCTGCTCTTACTGCTAAAATGCATATAGCTTATGCGTATAGCTTGACTTTAAGCTTGCTGGCAATCCTAGACTCTAGTAGATCTACTGGGCGTAGATCTAGGCTTATAAGGACGGCACTACTATTATTAAATCTATGCATCTTACAATTAAGACAATTAAGGCTTAGGCTATTATCCTTTTGCCTTCTTTTTGGGCCCTTAATAACTAGTAGTAGTATGCTATAGCCGCTAACTAAATGACTCCCTATATCCTATATCTTGCTTTTAGTCCCTATAATGCTGCTAATAAGGCGTTAACTAATGTCTCTTAGGCTATAACTCCCTCCTGCCGCTAAGCTGGATTAGTTATCAATCTGGCCCCTATATTAAATATAATATAGGATATATAGCGAGAGGCCTAGGAGCACTATGCCTAGATAGAGTAGTATTTAGCGGCTCCTACCTGGCCCTATCTAGCCCCCCCTTTAGCCCGCCCCTTACTAACCTATTATACTAGGGAACCGCCTACCTATAAGTAGGGTGCATAAGTTCCCCTAAAGGCCTAGCTGTACTACCTGCTGCAGAATGCCCTAGTATTGTAGCAGCCTTAGCCAGCACTACTGTATCCCCTGCCGCCACCGCTATAGACCCTATAGCATCTTTATTAAGCCCTATTATAGCCCCCCCTATATTCCCCGTATAGTATATCCCCTAGAATGCCGTTATATTAAAGTCATATGGGCAACTATCTATGCTAGGCCTACTCGCCGTATGCATGCCTAACCCCCTATAGATACCACTATAAGGGTTATATACAGCTACCCCTGCCATTACTGCCCCTACAGCAGCAGCCACCATAGGGGTATATTAATCCTAATAGTGCCGAAGAGGGCCTATATAACGATAAGTATAGTGGTTATAACGTAGGAGAGGGGGGAGGATAGTACTAGCCTAAAAGAGAGGCATATAAGCTTAATAGTTTTTTTTTTTTTTAATATTTTAAGGGTTTTTTTTTTTTTTTTTTTTTATAAGTAGGCGTTTAGGCATCGTATATAGGTCTAGTAGACCTTATTTCGATAGCCTAGAGGGCCTATTATATATATGAATATCACCCTATTTAGTTTTAAATACCTCTTATACTACTAAATCTTTAAAGTTTTCTAAGGGTTCCTATATAGGTAAGTTATACCCTTTCTATTTGACTAGTATATTATAGTTCCTACCTTAACCCTAAGTATTTTTTGCCGCTAGTATCGCCTTAACCTTATATTCCTTATATAGCTAATTAAAGTCTTACGGGAGAATAAGTAGGGGCTTTAGCCTAATATTAGTTATAGTTTATATTGGGAGTAGATTAGAAGTAGTCCATTTAATAAGGTTAATATAAAAAACTAGGTAGATGCCCTTAAGGATATTAAGCTAAATAGTAAGTAGGGATAATATAGCGATAATAGCATATTTGGCAGAGACCTAATTAAGCTTTTTATAAGGGCAGTTTATTTTAATATTCCTTAGGCTAAGCTATATGCAGTCTCTAACCTAGAAATGCTCTACTAAATAGTATAAATAGTTTATTATATTCTATTATCGTTATTATGCAAAAGCGATAATAGCTTAGGCTAACTCTTTTCCCTCTTAGAAGTTAATTAGAAAGAGAGCTACCTACCCTTTTAGTATCTTTAAGCTTAATATTACCTCTAAGGCTAGTATAATAGTTAGTATATTAAACCTATTAAGGAGCCAGTTTAGGCTAAACCCTATTACTAATAATATCTAGTTATTTAAGGCGAGTTGGCATGCAGTAAGGTGCTTAGGCTAATTGTATTAGTTAAAGGAGACTATAATATAGAGGATGGCTTAGACCTCTTAGTTTATTCGTTCTATACTACTATTAGTTTAGGGGTAGTATATAATCGAGAGGAGTTATTTAGTCCTAACTGCCTTATAAAGTATTATCTAGAATTATCCTACTTAATTTAAGCCTCTATTGCTAATAATCTTATTAGGGAATCTATAGAAGTGCTATTAGTATTATTGGAATTGCTCTATATACTCCTTAGCTATTATAAAGTGTATTGCCTCTAGCTAGATATACTTTAATAAGCGGTTAGTAATTACTATAAGGAAGTATAGGTTAGAAGAGTTATAGGCAGGAAGGTCTATTATAAAGTCTACTAATATTTGCAATTAGAAATAGTCTAAGATTAGTAAGGGCTATAGCAGACCCTATTATAGCTAGCGGCTCTTATGCGCTCTATAGCATTAATAGTTCTAAATAAACCTTACTACCTTAGATGATATATTATTAAAGTAATAATCCTATTATAGTAATTAGAAGGTAGTATTCTTCCCTAAGTGACCTACTATAGGTAAGTTATAGTACTATTGAATTACTATTATAGTTAGGGGCTCAAACGATAGGAGTTATACCCGCCTTTAGTAAAGTAGCATACTATATGCATTTAGAGTATAATCTGCAATTTATTCCTATATTGCTGCCTCTATAGAGAATTATCGCTCTCTATTCGCTACTACTATCTATTATGCCTAGTATGTACTATCTGCGGATATTACTTAGTCCTAAAGAGCCTAAAGGTAAGCATTAGTAAAGATATATAGGCTATAAGGTAAGGTAACCCTTAAATCTAAGGTTAGGGCCCTAATGCCTTCTATCCTATCTATATTAAGTGCTAAAATAGATAATAGTTTTAGGATCTATCTAATTTATAGTTCTGCCCTATTTGCCTCTTATTCCTATTGAGAAAGAGTATTAGGGTATTAAGCTTATAACCCTAGCTTATACTAAAGGTAGAAATTAAAAAGCATTAGAGTCTTAGCCTATTAGGCTTATTGCTTAGATATTTCCTATAGTTAGGTAAAGTACTTTAGGTTCTTATAGTTAGTAAGAATAGTAAAGGGGGAGGCTACTAAGTAGAGTTCTACTAATTATACCTTAAGGCAAGAGATAATAGTAAAAAGTTCCTTATTGTATATAGTATAATTCTATTTTATATCTAATAAGTAAGCAGAATAGTATATAATAGGGTAAAGTATGCTATCCTCCCTAACCTATAATAGATAGCTACTAAGGGCTATATTAGAACTATCTGCCTTAAGGACTATCTCTTTATTAGGGTCCTATTAGGTAAAAACTAAAGATAATATAAAGTACTACTTAAGCGCTTAGAATGCCACCTCTTTTTTATCTAATTATTAGAATAGAACCCCTTTTTTTATTAACCTAACTAAAAGGTTAATAAGGCAGGAGAAGTCTAGGATAAAGTTATAGTAGAAGTTGGCAAAACTAAGGAAACTATAAATGCCTTTTAATTTTATAAATGCTTCCTAATTCTAGATAGCCTTAATCTTTTTAGGGTCTAAATAGATTTCCTTTCTAGCCATTATAATGTATCCTAGGTATTAGACCTCCTTTATGGTGAAGTCGCACTTATTAAGATTTAAATTTAAGCCGGCCTTTTGCAGTTATTAAAGGACTTCCTTAATGCGCCTTATATAGTCTACCTTTAATCCCTTAGTATAAATCAAAATATCGTTAAGATAAGCAGTTATAAAGTCTTCTAGTATATTCCCTAAGGCCCTATTAATATATCTTTAAAAGGTCGTAAGGGCCCTAGTTAGTCTAAACAGCATAATAAGCTATTTAAATAGTCTAAATTATATATAGAATACAGTTAAGTGTTTATCGCCCTCTGCAATATATATCTTATAGAATACTATATATATGTTAACCTTAGTAAACTATTTCGCTTAGGATAGGGATCGTAAGGTCTCTTTAATTAAAAGGAGGGGGTATTAATCTTAGGCTATAACCTTATTAAGGGCCCGATAGTTAATGCAAAAATGCTACCTGCTATTCCCCTTTCTAGCTAGTAGGACTAGTGCTACTGCTAATAAGGAGCTTGCTTAGATCTATCCTTTATCTATTAGGTTAATTACTTATCTCTAAACTTTAAGTAACTAGTCTTATAGCATATTATATAATAGGCCCTAAGGTAGGTCTAGTTAGCTCCCATCTATAGTCTTTTTAAGCTAAATATAGTAGTCTAATATGCCTTAGTGCAGAGGGAGACTAGAAGCCTTCTCCTTATTAAAGAGGTTAGTAAATTCCTATAATTCTATTGGGAGCACTTATAGCTCTTATAATTATAGGGCAGAGTCTTAATAAGGTAGCAGTATAATACAGAGAATGCATATTATTTCCTATAAGCTTATTATAATAAAAGAAGTCGATTAGTCCCTAGAGTATTTTGCCTGCTTTAGTATACTATAGAAGACTAAGCTAAGGATATTTACTATAGTTAGACCCTATTATCTTCTTATCGATTCCTTAATAATAAGGCTACCTACTAATTCGATCTTTAATTAGCGCTATTTCGCCTGCAGTATAATATTATAGTGCTCTATCTAAGGCATTCTAAGGATAATATCGCAGGTAAGGCCTAGGATAACGTAAAGTATAACTATAGACGGCCATCTATTAATATTAATTGCTATACAGATAATATAGGTAATAGAGAAATATATTATTTTACGTTCTCCTAAACGGCTCTAAATATCTACTGCTATTCTGATTTCCCTACGTTATAGTAGGTAGATAGGTTAGAGGCCTAACCGTTATACTATCTTTTCGCTTATAGCGCTATAGTAGTTATATCCTAAGTCGATTAAGGTATTAATAAAGGTATAGGATTTATATAAGATTGGTATTAAAAAGGGGTGTCTATCTATTTATTTTGCGATCTCTTTTAATTCCTTTTGTAATTAGGCTAGGGTCTGTATGTATATTTTAAGCCCTCTAGCGAGATTAGGCTTAAGGGCTAGTCTTTTTCCTAAGAGTTATTACTACTTTTAATCTTAACTACTTAAGAGTCTAGGGATGCAACTATAGATACAGTTAGCCTTTAGGCTAATTATAATCAGCATCCTAATACCTAGTAGTAGGGAGAGGTATATTAGAGATAAAGTCCTTTTCTCCTATACTCTTTAGTAACCTCCCTAATAACCTATTCCGCCCTAGCTCTATACTATTTATCCTTTAAGTTTAGCTTATTAACGCCTAATATTTATATATCGCCCTTAGAATCTTAGGCGTAAGTTAGTCGGAAATAGGCCGAGCCCAATTAGTAGTTAATAATCAGGCTGGTCTTAATATTGATGGCAATTTATTAGTAGTGGTCTACTGCTGAGTAGTAATTATAACAGGAGACCTTAAGATTGATAATTTTATTAGCTATATAAGTATTAAGCGCCGATTAGAGGTATTCTAGTTTAACCTCCTTAGGCTAACTAAGGCTGCTAGTAAGTATAAGTTTTTCTTTAAATTGAATAAAAAAGGCGGTAAAAGGTTCCTTAAGGCCCTAGTATAAAGAGTGCTTAAGCTTAGTAATAGCGCAATTCTACTAGTATAGGTCCTTAAAGAGGTATTAAAGGTATTCGAAGAACTTTATTATATTATAATTGCAAGTTATATTATTTTTAAAGAAGGCTGCGACCTATAATTAGACTATAGACGAAAGGTTCTAAAAGATAAATATCTATTAGGTCTTTTTATCTCTAATAAAGTCCCTATCGACCTTAAGCTTATATTGCATAAAAGTCTGCCAGACTGTAAATATAGCCTTTTTGCTATTAAAGGGGTCCCCTATTAGGATTAGCTTGCGCTTTGGCTAGATATCCTAAGCAGTAGGGAGGGGGCCATTCTATTATACGATTGGGGCCAGTTAGGTGGCGTTTTAAGAGCTATTTAACTAGTTCGTAAAAAGGGTCTGCAGTAAGGCGGCAATAGTAGCGAGGTATTGCGCATTAGTCTATATCTGCGCCTCTATATGTTGTAACCCCATTGCAAGCTGCTCTACTCGGGTATATATATTACGTTAGGGGTGCTATGGTCTCAGGTTGTCTATACCCATTTCTCTAGGTGTACTTATCTTGATATCTTATATAGCCTATATTATTAGCTCTATAATGTGAGGTTATAATAGTAAGGCTGCGAGAGTCTATTTAAATGTAAAGGACTAGCCCTAGGGCTACTACAAATAGGCATTGAATGAATATATTAAATAGACTAAGGAGGAAAGAAAGAGAAAAGAGAGATGACCCAAATAGGGGCCTCTCAATAGTCTATTTAACTATGCGTTAGCATAAGTCAGGGTCCTAGCGTAGTCCTGTGACCCTATGCCGCTGACTTATATGACCCTACCTAGGCTAGGCATAGGCGCAGCCCGAGTCCTAGCCATATTGTGGCGCGGGCGTAGCCCGAGCCCGTAATACCAAGGTTGGTAAGACCACTGTAAGTCCGGTGGGACAGTCGTAAGTCCAAGAGACAGTGGAAGGGCCAGCAGTCTAGTAGACTACTATAGGATTTTAACACCCCCTCTGATTAGCTACTGTAGTAGCAAGCTAATCGTATATAAAGGATAGGGAAAGAAAATACATTAAAAAAGGACCAAGGAAAAATATATATATAAAAAACCTTGGTAAGAATAATATAAGTTAGCAGGCCCTAAGGCTTAGTAACTCACGGAACCTAGTAAATTTAGGGCCCGGCAGTGGCTTAGTAAGACCGTCAGCAGGCATACTATTAGTAGGTAAGTAGGTAATATTAACCAAGCCCAGCTGGGCTTGCTCCCTAATATACCGGAATTTTAATAGCGTATACTTAGTGCGAGCATACTGATTAGGGTCATTAGAATTAGATATAGAGCCTTGGTTATCGCAGTATAGCGGTATAGGGCGTTCTATATTAATATCTAGCTCTTTACAGAGGTTAGATAGCCACTGTACCTCACGGATCGTCTTAAGTAAAGCATCTGATTCGGCTTCTAAAGTAGATAGTACTACTAAAGAGGCTCGCTTAGAACGCCAGCTAATAGGACCACTATTAATAGTAGTAAGAAAACCTCCAGTTAATTTAGAAGTCTCTTTACAGCCAGTAAAATCGCTATCTGAATAAGCGGTTATAATAGGCTGTTGCTTGCTATTAGTAGTACGTGTCACGGACTCGGGCTATGCCCATGTCATGGATTGACTAAGGCTCGGGCTGCGCCTATACCTAGTCCGGAACGGATAACATAAGGTAGACGCGCGGGCCCATAGGGCAACGTTAGGGCTCTAGCCCGCGCCACATACGGATGTATATAGACTGCGGAAGGGACCCAATTCGGGCTCTTCTCCCTTCCTCTTTAGTTTTATTAATACATCCGATTGACGCCTATTCGCAGTAGCCCTAGGGCCAGTCCATTATAATTAATAAAACTCTCTTAACCCTTATTGTTATATCATATATAACTGCCGATAATGGATATAGGGCCCTTATAGAATACTACGGGCTTAGATAATGCCTAATATGCCTCTGCTTATTAATAGGCCGCTCAATAAGAGTCAATTACTAATACTATAGAAGTCCTTAATATAAGGTTTTAAGAATAGCTATCCTAAAGCCAGGAGAGTAAGCATTAGATATATACTTAGGCCGAATAGACCGAGTATTAGATGCTGGCCCTTATCGACCAGATATAATAATAACTATCGCTAGCCCCTATAATAACCCTTAACCGGTCTTAGACTAACTCTATCCTAACCCTGGAGGAAACCCGACTTAGGCATAAGCCAATACCGGTCGGGGAACCCTTTAATGGTAAAAAGGCTATATTTACTATATAAAAGACCTTTATAGAGCATAAGTTGGAGATCGATCGGGACTTTATTAGTAATAATAAGACCTAATGGATATTTATCTACTAGAACCTTTCGGCTATAATTTAATCCTAAATCGCGGCATTCTTCAAAAATAGTATAGCCCTCTATTACCGCCCTATAGCTTTCTTTAACTACCTATAGCAACTCTTTGAGGATCTATATTAGGAGGAATACGCGATTAGCAAGCTTAAGTATACCCTCTATTAGGCGCCGAAAGAACCCTTTTCTACCTTCTTTATATGCTTTAAAGAGAAATTAGTATTAGCGGGGGGGCTTAAGTGGCCTAAGTCGGTCAAGCTAAAAATACTTTAATCCGCCCTTAACCCTTGCATATTAGATAAGATTATCAGCCTAAGGGTCTCTTATAAGGACTATAAGGCGGCTGTCGTATAGTATTGTAAAATCGCTATCGACCTAAAGATAAGTCTTACTATAAAGCGCTATATAGACCCTTCCTAAGATTATAACGATAACGCCTAAGATCTGCAGACAACCGCTCGGGATAAAGATAGTAATACGCCTATAATAGGCATCTATAAGCTAGGTTCGAAAGGCAAATAAAGGTTTCCTAATAAAAAGGCGCTATAGGTTTTAAAGGAAGTCCTTAAGGAGCGCTACTAAAAGTCATTTTACACCTAATACGGGGATACTAGCTATAAAATACTAGAGTGTAAGCTAAGGCCGGCCTGGCCTCTACTAGAGATAATTATAGCTTCTATAGACCTAAAGGCTGTAGAAGCCTTACGAATTGCTAAGCTTAAAGATAGCGATAATAGTAATTCTTAGGGAAAAGACTAGCTTTTAAGCCGAATCTCGCGAGAAGGCTTAAAAAATATACCTAGCCCCTAGCTAGATTATAATAGGAATACTATATAAAGGAGATTAATAATATTAAAGACTATATGGATAAACACCCCTTTTTAGTCCTAATATTATATAATAATTCTACCTTTATTAATACCCTAATTAATTCTAGTTATAACTACTATAGTGTAATAAGCGAAAGAACCGTCTAAAGGTTAAAACTCTAGCCTATCTGCCTACCATCTTATAGGAAACTTAGGACTATAATAGATATAAAAAGTTGATCGGGGGAGCAATAGGCTACCCCCTCGATTACCTATATTATTTATATTGATATTGATATCGATAGATAGCCGTCAGCTATAATGCTATATATTATCCTAGGCCTTACTTACGATATTATTTTAGGGTTGCCTTAGATAGAGTATTATAATATCGAACTATAGGCGAAGTAGCGCTAATTAAGAATTAGAGCTGCTAATAGCCTCCTTATAAAAGAATCGACTATTCGATCCTCTAGGCCTATTATAATTAATATCTTTAGATCGGTCTTTTATAGTATACTATAATATATAGTATATACCTAAGATAATTTAACCTCTTTTTTCTTTATAAGCCTATAGGAGCTTATATATATCCTCTGTATTATACTCCCGCTTTATTAGAATTTAGTTTCCCCCCTAGCCTAGCTATAGACCCTACCGCCTAAGCTCTAGGACTTTACTAACCTCTTTAATAAGATAAAGGCCTCTAGCCTCCTACCGCACTAGGGCATGCTTGATTACTATATTAAGCTTAAACCGACCCTAAATAGGGGGCCACCCGACCTCCTATAGGGACCGCTATATAATATACCATAGGACTAGTTATTTAAGGTTTAGAGATAGGTAACCGACTTTATAGATAAAGGATAGATCTATATAAGCTCCTCTTTAGTAGCAGTATTAATCCTACTCGCGAGAAAAGTAAATAGTAGATAATATTTTTACGTAGATTACCGGGCCCTAAATAAAGTTACGGCATAAGACTAGTACCCCTTTCGCTTAATTAAGGAGATGCTATATTCCCTATCTCAGGCGATATAGTTTATAAAGGTAGATATCTATACTATATTCTATAAGATTTATATTGCTAAGGGCGATAAATATTTAACTATATTCTAGACCTACTTTAGCCTCTTTAAGTAGTTAGTAACCCCCTTTAGCCTAACTAGGGCTCCTGCGATATTCTAGCGATATATTAATAGGGCCTTAAGGGACTTATTAGGGGATTTTGCTACTACTTATCTAAATAATATTTTAGTTTATACTAAAGGCTTATAGTAGGAATATAGAGACTATATTAGGGTTATCCTTAGGCGCCTATAAGATGCCAGCCTAAATCTAGATCTCGATAAATATAACTTTATAGTAAAGGAGGTATACTACTTTAGTTTTATTATAGTAGTAGGGAAAGAGATTTAATTAGACCCTAAGAAGATTAAAGCGATCTAAAAGTAGGAAGCCCTTATAAAATTGCAGGGCGTTTAAAGCTTTTTAGGGTTTACAAACTTCTATTATAATTTTATCCCGAACTTCTCTTACCTAAAAGAGCCCTTAATTTAGCTAATATAGAAGGGTATTCCCTTTTAATAGCTTAAAAAGGAAGAAAAGGCTTTCTAAATGCTTAAGTAATACTTTATCTTATACCTAGTCTTTACCTAATAGGACCTTAAGAAGGAAACGATCTTTAAGGCGGATAGCTTTAGTATAGCTTTTAGCAGCTATCTTTTTTAGATTAAAGAGGATAAGGCGCTCTACCTAGTTATATACTACTTAGTATGGCTTATAAAAGCTAAATAGAACTATACTATTTACGATAAAGAGCTATTTATTATTATCTTATACCTTAAGGCGTGGTCTATTAAACTTTATTCTATTGCTGCTCTATTTACGATTTTTATAGACTATAAGAACCTTAAGTATTTTGCTTAATTAAGGGAGATATTAGAATACTAAGCGCGATAGGCTAAAACTTTAGCTTTCTTTAACTTCTATCTTTAATACTAGCCTAGCTTATAAGCCTAATGCCCTAACGCCCTTTTATAATAGAAGTAGGAGGCAGATAGTGTAACTCTAAGATTTAGTTAAATCCTTTAATTACTATTTATCTCCGCTATAGAGGCAGACCTAATAGAGGTCTAGCTAGACCTAATAGAAGACCGACCGTCTATAGACCTAGGTATAATAGGGGATATACCGATAGCGGCTTTATTAATTAGCGTCTCCCTACCTAGTGGCTTTTAGGTCTTCGCCGATATATACCTATAAGCGCTTTAGGATTAGGCCGTAGCCGAGGATAAACTATATTAGGCCCGGTAGAAGGCTATAGCGAATAAAAAACAATAATTCCCTATAGAGGTAAAGACTAAAGAGTAGATCGCGGATTATATCTTAAATGCCTATAGAGCGCTATTCTACCGGGGCTAAATTTAGCTCCTTTCGTTTAAGCTATTAATAACTATAGTAATCTAACGATACTATAACTCCCCTACTATAAGGCATTTAGGGAAGAATATAACCTTTTAATTCCTACGATAAGACTACTACTTTAATAGTATATCGTTTAAAGTAGCTTGGTTCGTTTAGAATTACTAATACCGCAGGGCGCATAAAAGTCGCTAATTGCAATAAGGCCTATTCTAGCCCTTATTAATCTTAAATCGGTTTTAGTCTTAAATCTCTATTGATTTTATAATTAACCTCCTAGCCTATAACGCCTCTAACCTATATTACCTAATAGTTATTACCGACCGCCTATCTAAATATATTTAGCTTAAAGCGATATACTTAATACGAGTAGAGGATTATATAGACCGGTTTTTTAACTATTAGTAGTAGTATTATAGGTTCCCCGCCTAGATTATTAGCGATAGAGATTTAGATTAGGTAGGCTAATTCTAGACTATAATATATAAGGCTATTAAGACCGACCAACTCTTCTTAACTATATACTACCTATAGACCGATAGTAGTATAAAGCATATAAACTAGGAGGTCTAGGCTGTCTTATGTATTAAAGTAGCATTTAATTAATATAACTAGCCCTAATATCTCGCGACTTATTAATATACTCTAAATAACTGTATTTCCTTAGTCACTAGATATAGTCTAAACCGTCTCCTAAATAGCTTTAACTCTCTTATTATAGCACCTCCCCCCGATATTACGCTAAGTTTAACGACCCCTAAAGGGCGTATAATGCGCTTCCTAGCTATAATACAGAAGGGGGGCGAACTCGCTTAAGCCGCTATCGCCTTTACTTAATAGTAGTAGTAAGACGCGACGAACCGCTCCCGATGCCTAGCAAAATACTACTAAATCGGGGACTAAGTCTAATTAAGCCTATAGAATATTAAGACTAACCGGCCTTATAAAAAGCTTAACTAGGTATCTACTAAGTATACTATTATAGCCGTTTTATTACCGCTTAATATCCGACTTAATATTCCTAATAGTATCCACCCGGTTTTTTACGTTAATCTTATAGAATATGCCGCTTCCGACCCGCTACTAAGCTAAATACTTATAGATACTAGGCCTGGCCCCCTACTAGTCCTACTAAAGGACTCTGATGCCCTATATAAGGAATTCGAGGTCGAGGAGATATTAGCCGCGAAAAACGCTTAGGGCTAGGGCGGAAAACGTAATATGCTAGTAAAATGGAAGGGATATAATAGGCCGACTTAGGAACCGCTAAAGAACTTTAAGGATACCGCGGCGCGGGAGGTATTTAAGGCTAAATAGGGGGATATTCGGACATATAATAGACCCGGTCGAACCCTATAGCAACCCCGATACGGAATAGATAAAATCTTTCCTAGAGAAGGGGGGTATATTATAGACTCGGGCTATACCCGTATTATAGATTGACTGAGGCTTAGGCTACGCCCATGCCTAGTCCGGAACGGATAATATAAGGTAGACGCGCGGGCCTATAGGGCAACATTAGGGCTCTAGCCCGCGCCACATACGGATGTATATAGACTGCAGAAGGGACCCGATTCGGGCTCTTCTCCCTTCCTCTTTAGTTTTATTAATACATCCGATTAACGCCTATTCGCAGTAGCCCTAGGGCCAGTCCGTCACAGTACGATAATAAATAGCTATATTCTCAGTGCCTTTAAGATAGCTAAAAGCGCCCTTCGCAGCATTTAGATGCATAATAGTTGCCTTAGTTATAAACCGAGAGAGGTATTGGGTAGGAAATGCTAGGTCGGGCCTAGTCATCATCATAAGCCACATTATAGTGCTAGTAAGGCTCTGATAAAGGCTTTGATCAGTAGGGTTAAGGTCTTTTCCACTAGATTCATTTAGAACCCTTAGTTATAGTGGAATTAGCTAAGGTTTAACATCCTATAAGCCAAATTTAGCTAGGACCTCTGCTATAAATTGGGCTTGATATAGCCATAATAAACCTTCCTTCCTATTTCGTATAATTTGTACGCCTAGGAAGAAGGAAGCCAGACCGCGGTCTTCTATAGCATAGACCTTATGAAATTTCCTTTTTAGCTGGTTAATATAAGTTATATTAGGACCAACTAATAGGCAGTCGTTAACATAAGTGACGATAAAGGTGCTGGTTTGCTTATTATAAAATACGGCAGCATTAAAAGCTAATAGTAAAAATCCTTCACTAGAAATCAGATCTTTTAGCCGATGTTGCCATTCGCGGGGAGCTTATTTTAGTCCGTATAGGGCCTTCTTTAATAAAATAGCTTGCTTTATAGAAGGGTCAAAGCCAGCTTCTTTAAGTAAAGTTAGTAACCATTGCCGCTATATATGAGACCAAAGCTTGCTATTAGTTAATAACAGGCTCTCTGTAAATTCAAGAAATCCATCAGGGATATCCATATAAATTGTTTCAGAAAGTTTGCTATTTAGGAAGGCGCCTATAAAGTCGATTTATTCTATTTCCCAATTATTACTAGCTGCTAAAGCCAATATAACCCTTTAGGTGGGTGGGATAGAGGTAGAAGCATAGGTATGCTAGAAGTCCTTTCCTTCGACTTGCATAAAACCCTTGACTACTAATCTAGCCTTGAATTTTATAGGCTGATTATTAGCATCCTTTTTAACCCGAAAAACAGGCCTATTGCGTATAATTTTCCTATCAATAGGAACGTTAGACTTAGGAATAAATTGGAAGACTTTAGTATCCAAAAGCTGCTCGAATTCCTTAAATAGTGCCTTTATCTAAAGGTCTTTTTCAGGACTTCATAGCACATCCTTCCAGCTATTAGGCGTACCATTAGGGGCCTTTTTAGCTAGCTTACGCTTAGCTGTATAGCAGGAATCCCATATCAGGTGGTATAGGATATTTCCCTCCTAAGGGAATAAATCAGTAAGGCTAGTAGAGTTAGTAAGGCCCGTAGGATTAGTAGGGCCCGTAGGGCCAGCAGGGTCGGTAGGGCTAGTAGGGCCAGCAGGGCCTATAGGGCTAGTAAGGTCGGTTGGCTTAAGGCTAGTAAGGATATCTATAAAGTCATCCTTTGCAGTAGCCGGGGACTGTATTATAGGATGGTAATCTATGGTAAGATTAGTAGGGTCTGGGACGCTTTCTAGGTCATCCAGAATAACATTATTATTAGTAATATTAGTAGGGTCCGGGATACTTTTTAGGTCATCCAGAATAATATTAGTATTATTAATGTTAATAGGGTCAGGGATGCTTTCTAGGTCATCCAGAATAACATTAGTATTATTAATGTTAGTAAGGTTAGTAGGGTCAGGGATGCTTTCCAGGTCATCCAGTAAAATAGCAGGTTCTTGACTGCTAGATACCCCCTCTGAACCTGTATTTTGCCCTCTGTGAAAGTCTCCTTCTAGGCCACTTGATATAGGGCCTATACCTTTATTTTAGTGGATGAAGGTAATAAAGGTTATTTTAGTAATAACCTTCTTTTTTAGAAGATAAACTAGGTAGGTATTATTACCTAGAGTGGTAAGGAGCCTATTAGGCTCGGTTCGGGGCGCTAATTTGCGGCTTTTTACACGCTTTTTGTGTGATATAAGCACCTTAATAGCTGCTCTAATAGCCCTAAGGTTAATAAGATCAGAATAGTGCTTAGGGGTTATTTGGTCGTAATCTTTTAATAGCTCTAAATAAGGGCTAGAAGGTCTATTAGTAACTGCCGTAATATTTACCAGTATAATAACGCTAGTAATTACGGCGGACTAAAGGTTAGAAGGTAACCTTGACCAGGTTATAGTGGCACGTAACTTATTAGCTATAACCCTAATGGAATGTTCAGCTAGGCCGTTTTATTTGTGTATATAGGGACAGGAGGTATCAAACGTTATACCTTATAAGGTAAGCCAATCGTTAAGCATTTTATTAATTTCGTTACCACCATTATAATAGAACTCAATAGGGGTTTTACTATATCTGACCTGCAGGCTTTGTATAAAGCCCTGTAATGCTGTAAATATAATGGTGCCTTCTCTATTAGGCAGTAAGTAAAGCCAACGGAATCGGGATTTTCTGTCTACTAATATAAAGGCAATAGGTCGTTTGTTATATAGTGTAGGTGATATAGCAAAAGTATCACCTTCTATAATATCTAGGCATTTAGCTGGATTAGGTATCGCATCCTTAGAAGGTCTTCTAACCTTCTTGGCCTAAATACAGGCTAGGCAGCGAAAATCAGTATCTTTAACCTTATCGAGATTAGGTAAACCAGGGGTATTAGCATAGGTCTTTTTAAGTAGCTGAATACCTATATGCCCTAGCCGTATATGCCAAATACCGGCTAATTGTAACAGCTTCTGATATTCTGTATCAGCTGTTATAGGGGCAGGAGGACTAGTAGTACTAGTCTGTATAGGCGTGGTAGGGTTAGTAACCTCTACAGGGTCTTTGCAAATCGTAATAGCAGGCTCTTCGCTAGTCGTAATAGCTGGCTCTTCGCTAGTCGTAATAGCTAGGACAAGGGTAATAGTAGTATCTGTAGGATCACTATAATCAGTAGGGTTAGTAGGGCTGGGGACCTCTACTACTATACTATTAGTATAGTGACTGCAAGGTTGATGCAGTAGTGGTGTATCTATTCCTTTCTGTGGAAGGAAAAAGCCGTATTTTTCGAAGTTAAAAATGCCGATGCATTTACGGCTTGCTGACCATAGCTGATTTTTAATTAATACCCCTTTAGCGGCATAGTGTTTTACACTGCTAATGATGTTAATATCCAGAGCAGGAATATATAGTGCGTTCTTAAGCTCTATAGTGCCCCATTTGGTAGGATTAATGCCTTGTAACACAGTAAATCGTGCTGTGCCCTAACCGGTAGGGGAGATAGGGCCGCCACCAGTAGTAATTATAGGCTTATCACCCTTCTTAAAGTAGTGCAAAGTGGTGAAATGTTTCTTATTATTAATAATATAATAAGTAGAGCCTGTATTGTAAAGGAGGGCATCCTTAGGGGTCCTGCCGCCTGATTTAGCACTATAGCTTATAGCTAAGGGCTGGGTATTAGGTGATATAGTGGAAGAAGAATAAGATATATTAGTATCCTGGGTATTATAATTGCCTATAATAAAGGACTCGACTATAACGAAGTGGCCCAATTGGGCCCTAAGCGGGTGCCGCGCACATCGCCAGGTAAAAACCTACTCTCTTGACCATACGGCCAAAAGAGTACGTATTGTACCAAGTTACCATACTTGGTACAATTGACACCTATATCCCCTTGGCACTATGCTGCGCGCATACTCGAGCTTGCCCTTAGCATGATACGGGCGTAGCCTGAATCCTTGACATAGCTCCCCTCTCCGCAGCCGGCCATATGATACCACGCACCCCCCAGAGGCTAGTAGCATGTCCTCTGTAAGCCCAGATAAGGAGCCCGCTGCACGCACCACATACGGGATTCGAACCTGTGACCTTGGGTAACTTGGTACAAATGTAACGAAGTGGCCCAATTGGGCCCTAAGCGGGTGCCGCGCATATCGCTAGGTAAAAACCTACTCTCTTGACCATACGGCTAAAAGAGTACGTATTATACCAAGTTACCATACTTAGTATAATTGACACCTATATCCCTTTGGCACTATGCTGCGCGCATACTCGAGCTTGCCCTTAGCATGATACGGGCGTAGCCCGAATCCTTGACATCGACATCTTATTGATTATTAGAGGTATTATTAGAGTCCTATTCCTTCTTCTGTTGCTACTTCTTTTTAATAGAATTATTCTTACTATTATTAGTAGAAGCGGTATTAGTAGACCCTTTATTTTTAGGGTCCTTAGAAGCCTTATAATGTTTATTATTAGCAGCCACCTTACTAGACCCCTTAGAATGCTATTCTTCTAGTAAGTCAACCATAAAGTACTGGAGGTTAAATTTGCTGCTATTAATAACGCCCTAGGCGCTATAAGCCCTAATCATAGAGTATTGCCGTTCGGTCTAGCAGGTAAATACCCCCTCTATAGCCTATAAATACTGGTTAACTTAGTCGAAGGAGTCGATCTTAGAACCTAGGATTTTAAGGCGAGAAATATAGCTATTAAATTCGCTATTAAAAGCCTCTAAGGTGCCCTTATAACCGGTAAATGTAAGGGTATGAAAGGTAGGGTATAAATGTGCCCGCTGTACTTCTGGTGAGTGGCAGTACTGAGCTACTAGTAAAAGGTAGGCTTCCTCTGGGTTATTACACTAGTCTATAGCCTCTGTAGCCTCTTTACCACAGCTATTTCTTAGCATTAGTAATAGAAGGGCCTGTTCAGACTCATTAAAGTGCCTAGCTATAGAAGGGTCGTTAACAAAGTTGGCTATTTTAAAGGCCCTGAGTTGTATTATAAGGGCCTGCTTCCACTGGTCGAAATTATAGGGACTTTTTAGCTTCTGTGACTCTTTAAAGCGGTTGGCAGTCTTAGCTAATTCTTTAATAGCCCTATTACTAATTTGGTTGGTAATGGTAGGTGCTGTATTATTATAAATAGGCTGTTTACCCTTATATCTTATAGGGGTGGAAGGTTGGTCTTAGTCTATTTCCATAACATCATCTATATTAGTATCCTTAGTGGTAGTCATCCTAGTGGAAGGTCCAGCTTTAGTAATATTAGTACGATCCTTTTTAATAGCCTGAGTGGCCTGGGGGGTCTGTGGGTTATTATTTTGCTTGGTAATTAGGCCTTATATAAGGCTAGTTAGGGTATTCATCTGAGACTTCATATCGTCCATATCTAACTGTAGTTGTATATTAGGATCAGCTTTAGAGCCGGAATCCGTAGGGACCTTATAAGTGGAAGGCCCTGACTGTGCCATTACAGTGGTTAAAAGTCGTTGAAAAATGGTGCCGATAGTTGTAAAAGCAGAGGAATAACTAGCTTGCTGGCTAGTAAAATGGTTGAATAACTAATTAAATAACTAGTATAATATTTGAAAAACTAGGTAAATACCCAGTATATATAGTGACTAGTAGCCTACTATAATAAATAACCGCAGTATATAGTGGTAGGTCTCAGTATAAAAGCACAGGTGCCGTGGGTGCCGTAATATAAATATCGTAAGTTCCGTGGGTGCCGTAGGTGCCGTGAAATAAATCCATAAGTGCCGTAGGTGCCGTAGGTGCTGTGATATAAATCCGCAAGTGCCGTAGGTGCCGTAGGTGCTGTGAAATAAATCCCGTAAGTGCCGTAGGTGCCGTAGATGCCGTGAATAAAATCCGTAAGTGCCATGGGTGCCGTAGGTGCCGTGATATAAATCCGCAAGTGCCGTAGGTGCCGTAGGTGCTGTGAAATAAATCCCGTAAGTGCCGTAGGTGCCGTAGGTGCCGTGAATAAAATCCGTAAGTGCCGTTGGTGCCGTAGGTCACGTGATATAAATATTATCACTGCCGCAAGTGCCGTAATATAAGAGTACCGTAAATGCCGTACAACAAATATTATATATAGAATAATATAACAGGTGCCGTAAAGTGCAGTGGGTGTTGTGCACTAGGTGCAAAGGTGTTATATAGTGGTATAGTATAATAGATATTACACTATAAAATCCGTAGGTGCCGTAGATTACTCTAAGGGTGCCGTAAGGTTACGCCGTAGGTTGCCGTAAGATTATACCAAAGGTCGATATAAGGTTATACCGTTGATTACCGTAGAATAACACTATAGATTACCAAAGGATAAGCCGAAGGTGATAATAGGTAAGCAGAGATACCAAAGGGTAAGCCGAGGGTGCCAAAAGATTTAGCTATATTAGTAGTACTAATAAGCAAGAGAGACCAAAGGGTGAATATAAAAGATAGGGTGAAATAAAGAAGTAAAACCCGGGCTCATAACCTGTTATAATTCTGAGGGTAAATATAAAGTGAAGCCGGTATAAGGCAAGACAGATATAAATAACCAGAAACGCAGGAAAGGTGAAAAGAGTCAAGAGGCATATAGTGTATTAACAAGTTCGATTATGCTACCCATCTACTATCTAGAAAGAAGGGGAAAAGCTATCCTAAATATATCTAAGAGAGAGGGTAGGCCCAGCCATCCAAGGTAGCCAGTAAGAGAGCTCCTCGTAATACCCATTATACCACGTTATATCCAGCCTTACCATATATTTAAAAATAAGGTCTGATACGTCATATCAAGCCTTACCAAATAATGCCCGGTGTGCCACATAATATCCAGCCGTATTAAATATTTTTAAATAATGCCCGGTGTGCCACGTAATATCCGGCCGTATTAAATATTTTTAAATAATGCCCGGTGTGCCACGTAATATCCGGCTGTATTAAATATCTTTTAAATAAGGCCCGGTGTGTCCACGTAATATCCGGCCGTATTAAATATTTTTAAAATAAGGCCCGGTGTGCCCACGTAATATCCGGCCGTATTAAATATTTTTAAAATAAGGCCTAGTGTGCCCACGTAATATCCGGCCGTATTAAATATTTTTTAAATAAGGCCCGGTGTGCCCACGTAATATCCGGCTGTATTAAATATTTTTAAAATAAGGCCTAGTGTGCCCACGTAATATCCGGCCGTATTAAATATTTTTTAAATAAGGCCCGGTGTGCCCACATAATTTCCGGCCGTATTAAATATTTTTAAAATAAGGCCCGGTGTGCCCACGTAATATCCGGCCGTATTAAATATTTTTAAAATAAGGCCTAGTGTGCCCACGTAATATCCGGCCGTATTAAATATTTTTTAAATAAGGCCCGGTGTGCCCACATAATTTCCGGCCGTATTAAATATTTTTAAATAATGCCCGGTGTGCCACATAATATCCGGCCTTACCAGATATCTTTTAAATCAGGCCCGGTACGTCATATGCCGCCTTACTATATATTTAAAAATAAGGCCCGATACGTCATATCAAGCCTTACCAAAAAATAAGGCCCGATAAAGGCCTACCTTATTTGGTATACAGTACTAATCCACTGAAAATCCGGAAGGTAAACGGTAAAGGCTCAAGGTTGGTAAGACCACCGTAAGTCCGGTGGGACAGTTGTGAGTCCAAGAGACGGTGGAAGGGCCAGCAGTCTAGTAGACTACCATAGGATTTTAACAAATACTCTTTATCTAAGGAGTCTCCCTCTAAAAGATAATCGCTAGCGGCGCAGTATAGCTTTTAGGGATAAGTAGGACCTAATTCCCCTTTAGTAGGGGCACTATTAATAGCAGATAAAGATATATTCGGGTTCTAAATAGGGTCAGCATAAGATGCTTGCGATATAGGTAGGGGTTTAAGATATACCGATAGGCTTTATAAAGGGATAGACCGGGCCTTACTATAAGAGGAGTCAGTAGCTAGCTACAATAGGGACGATTTCGGCAAAAATACTAATATAATCGGGGCGAAAATAATGCTTTAACCGATTAGTATATAATATAGGCTCAACGCGGGATAAACTTATGATAATAGGGACCTTCGATGCTTATTAATAGCTTTAATAGGAAGAAGGGAAGAAGGAAAGGAGCACCTAATAAAAAATAATAAAGACTATAGGGGGATTTCTAGCCGGCAGCTAGCGAAAAATTTTTTATAATATTCCTAGCTATATCGGTTAACCTCTAGCTAGTAGTACGATGACGAACTTCTATACGCTTTTACTATATTATTCCTAATTAACGACTATACGACTCCTACTAATTGCATAGCTATATCTACGATACTTATAGACGTATCCTTCCTATACCCGACAATTAGCCTATATACGGACTTGAGGATATCGCAGTGCAGTATTTAGTGATAATAGTGGTTTTTAGCGGAGGATTAATTAACGACGGAGGCTCCGACTCTAAGGCGGAGGAGGGGGATATATCACGGGCTCGGGCTACGTCCGCGCTATAATATAGCTAGGACTCGGGCTGCGCCCGCGACTAGCCTTAGTAGGACCATATAGGCCAGCAGTACGGGGTCACGGAACTACGCTAAGACCTCGACCCGTGCTATGCACGGATATAAATAGACTATCTAGAGGCCCCTGTTCGGGTCCTCTCTCTTTCCTCCTTAGTCTATTTAATATATTCATTCGACGCCTATTCACAGTAGCCCTAAGGCCAGTCCTTTACATCCTTTTATTATATGTTATAGCACTATATTATTCGATATCTAAGATTGTGCTATAGCCACCGCTCTTCTCGGATAACCGTTAAAGTGTAATAGTAGATTCCGGCTGAATTTATTAAAACCTTATATTATTGTTATACTTATATAGCCTCCTACAATAAAGGAAGCTATTCGGAAGATCGCGATATCCTTTATAGTTCATTTTAACAGTTTATTTTATAGTAATTAACCTATTCAGTCAGATTATTAGCTTTTTATGCTCTAAACGTTATAGATAGCAAAGATAGGTGCTAATACGGTTAATTACAATAAACCTACGCATATCCTAATATCTTGATATAAATGAGATATCTGGTATAATTATATTTGGTATAAGGCTGAAGCAAGGAGGGTATAGGATTTTGTTAATCCTTATTAAATAATAATCCTTAATAAACCTAAGGATATTGCGCTCTAATTGTAAAGGACTGGCCCTAGGGCGACTGCAAATAGGCGTTGATCGAATATATTAATAAAACTAAGGAGGAAGGAAAGGGAGCCCAAGTCGGGTCCCTTCCGTAGTCTATATATATTCGTATATACTATAAGGCGGAGCCCTAGTAGTACCCTATTGGTCCGCGCCTCTGCCCTATATAATCCATTCCAGCTAAGCACGGGCGCAGCCCGAGCCCTAGCCACTTTATAATACGGGTATAGCCCGAGTCCGTAATATACCCCCCTTCTCCCGGAAAAAATTCTAACTATAGCCGTATCGGGCTTACTATAGGGTTCGGCCGGGTCTATTATATATACAGATATCACCCTATTTCGCCTTAAATGCCTCTTACGCCGCTATATCCTTAAGGTTTTCTAAGGGTTCTTATATTAGTAGGTTGAATCCCTTTTATTTTACTAATATATTATAGTTGCTATTGCGGCCCTAAGTATTTTTCGCGGCTAATATTGTCGGAATCGCTGTCGCAAGGTGCCCAATTGGGCACATTGCGACGGATGTGCCGCATACATCCGATGCGCACGATGTGGCCACTTTTGCCCCTTTGCCCCTTTTGCCCTTATGCCCGGTAGGGCACGCGGGCAGCCCGGCCCGACCGCGCCGATGCACGTGACTACGGCACGCACAAAAAGGCCACATCGTGTAATTCCTCTTTTGCTTCCTTTCTTCCCTCTTAGTTAGTCATAGTCATAATCAAAGAAGGAATCATACCTTTAACCGGTGACCTCACGGTACATGATACCACGGGCGCAACCCTACGTACAACTGGGTACCCCTTGATGTAAAACCAACAAATATCTCTTCGACCTTAAATTCCTTATATAGCGTATCTAAGTCTTCAGGTAGGATTATTAAAGGGCCGGGTCGAGTATCTATTAGTATTAAGCTTAATAATAGGTTAGAAGCGGCTCGCTCTATAAGGTCAATATAGAAGACCAAGTAGATACCGTTTAGTATATTAAGCCGGATATTAAACGGGGATAAAATAGCTATAACTATATATTTTATAGAAACCTAATCGAGTTTTTTATAAGGCTAGTTACAGTATATACGCAAAAGTGTCGCAACAACCCCCACATCAACGCCATCACCACATTATCGCGTAAGAATTCAAATAGCTACAACTTAGGTAGTAATGCATTAATTCTAATAAAACAAGATGTGGCAAATAGCCCTGCTTTTCGCGATCAATATTTAGTATACCAACCATATGCGCGAATTACAGCATATAAGCGCTGTGGCATAGACTCAATCAGCCTCGTAATTAAGGGCTGTGGCACTGCTGCCCACGCCTTTTTAATACATTCTATCAATTCAGCCCTATATGCCTTATTATTCTTTAGAATTGATAGATAAGGGTTAGCAGTTACCAATTCCTACTTTAAAGCCTTCCATACATACTCAATAGGGTTTAAATCAGGGGAATGCAGAGGCCATTTAATCGCTATAATTGTATGTCGCCGTAGCCATTGAGATGTTGCAGCGCAAGTATGAATTCTCGCGTTATCTTGCTAGAATAGCCTCATACCGTTGTATATAGGTAAGAGACCTTCTGATAAAGCCTTTTGATAGCTTCGCGCTGTATATCCATTTCGAGCAGACTATTTATCGCGATCCATAATGATAATAGGGCTCCGGCTAGTGCGATAAATAGCCCCCTAGGCCATGATTGATAATGGGGCCTTTACATAGCAGGTAAGATTAACAAGATTCTTATTAAATCGCTCATGAGGGTCGCGGAATATCCATTATGGTGTTTTATTGCCTTGATTTGCAATAGAGGTCTTATCAGAAAAGATTATCTATGGAGGCTGTTATATCAGTAAATAGCTATTTGAAGGGGCTATTTTTAATCATACTTACCTCTATCAATTCTTCGACTTTCTGCAGTTAATAACGTGCAAAATAAAGCCTCTTTTTTACTATTTCTTTTGATAGTAGTATTCTTTTCATAGACTTCCATTTGCGTTGCCAATAGCCTCGAAGGCACCGTCGGATGGTTAAGCGGCATATTCGGCCACCCATAGCGCTAATTAGGGCACTATATATAATGCTGCGATTCCTTTTGACAAGAAGAACAATATAGCGCTTTTCAGCTTCTGTAAGCTTTAGTGGCCGCCCAGAACGAGGCTTATTTTCAAGTGTTGATTCTTCTTTCTAGCGTTTAAATATCCTATATGCTGTAGATGGTAACGCGTTAAAGGTAGCAGCTACAGCGCGGTAGGTTTTACCTTGCGATAATTCTGCAATTCCTGGCAGCTTTTTGCACTGGTGAAAATTCATGATTCTTCTGACAATTTCCTGATATTTCCGTACTAAAGGCACGATTTAGAGGCATTGTTGTGGGCATATTATAGGCGTTGTAATGTAAAGGGTAAAATTGATTGAGGCGCGAAGACTTCGCGCTACGCGTTTTTGTTGCGGGACTTATGGATACCCACTGTAGTCTTAATATTCTATAGGCTAAATTAAATTTAGTCCCCGATTTAGTAATACTCTGCTAGGTATTAGGAGTGGTTTATCGTATCCTATTAATATTTTTAGGCGGAGGCGATAGTAGCTTAGGCGAGTTCCCCCCCTTTTTATATTATAGCTAAGGAGCATACCGCCTACCCTTTAGGGGTTTTAGAATTTAGTGTAATATCGGGTGGGAGAGCTATAATAGGAGAGTTGTAACTATTTAAGAGTCGGTTCAGACTATAGTTAGTAATAAAGGATATCCGGTTATTAAAGGCATACTAGTAAATTATAAGCTATTAGGGCTAATTATATTAATCGAAAGCTACCTTTATGCGTAAGACGGTTTAGACTTCTTAGTTTATATACTCTATACTACTATTAGTTTAGGGGTGGTATATAGTGGAAAGGAGCTGTTCGGTTCCTAAAGCCTTATATATTATAGTCTAAAATTACCTTACTTAGTCTAAGCCTCTATTGCTGATAATCTAGGCGGGGAACCTATAATACTGCTATTAGTAGTCTTAGAAATAGGCCGTATATTCCTCTACTTATATTAAGTATATTACTTCAAGTTAGGTATATTTTGATAAGCGGTTAGTAATAACTATTAGGTAATATAGATTGGAGTTAGTATAGGCCGGAAGGTCTATTATAAAGTCTATAGAGATTTAAGACTAAAAGCGATTAAGAATTAATAGGGGCTAGAGTAGGCTTTATTATAGCTAACAGCTCTTATACGCTTTACGGTATTAGTAGTTCTAGATAAATTATACTACCTTAGACGATATATTATCGAAGTAGTAACCTTGATATAGTAATTAGAAGGTTATATTCTTCCTTAAATGCCCTATAGTAGAGGAGTTATAGTAATATTAAATTACTATAGTAGTAAAAGGTTCGAATAAGGGTAGCTAGATCCGACCCCGGAATAGTAGCGCCCTATAAGTATTTAAGGTATAATTTGCGATTTACTTTTTAGTCTTTATATTGGTTAGGAATTACTATTCGCTATTTATTACAGCCGACTATCGGGCCTAATATAAGTTATCCTTATTTATTACTTAGTTTTAAAGCGCCTATAAATAGCTATCGGCAAAGATATATAAACCTTAGGGTAAAGAGACCCTAGTTAGAGGCGCTACTATTAGTAGGGGTATTACTATAGTGCGCTCTATAGCCGGGTAATCCTCTATTAAGTCTAACTTAATAATTAAGATAGATAATAGGTAAAAGACTTAGCCGAACTATAGTATTATACTATTAGCCTTTTATTTCTGATATAAAAGGGCATTAAGGCATTAGGCTTAGGAGTTAGGCTGATACTAAAGGTAGAAGTTAAAAAGAGCTAGGGTCTTAACTTATTACGCCTACTATTTTAATATCTCTTTTAATTAAGCGAAATACCTAAGGTTCTTATCGTTAGTAAATATTATAAATAAGATAGCAATAGAGTGGAGTTCGGCCGACTATACTTTTAGGCATAAGATAATAGCAAGTAGCTCCTTATCGAAGATTATATAGTTTTATTTAGCCTTTATAAGCTATACTAAATAGTATATGTTGAAATCAGCGCCTTTTTAGCTGTATTTTAGTACTGGTCTCGCCACCGTACGACGTCTCTACGTTGAGATATCGCGGTGGCTATACCAGGCGCTATGGTGGGGCACAGCGCCCCACAACGCCGATTACAGTGGGCCACAGCGCCGGTCACGGCACCGGTACAGTGATCCACATCCGGCCACAGCGGCTGGTCACAGTAGGCTACCGGGCTCTACAACAGGCGGCGCATTTCCACGGGATTACCAAATGGGCAAACCTAGCTAATACCGCACTTTCGGCCTTCTACATACAGTCTCCCGCTATACCGGACCTTTACGGCACACCAATATAGGGCTTCCGGCCCGTACAGCAGGATATTATAGGGCATCCGGCATACCGCTACAAGCCACTGGGCTTGGTTGGGTAGGCATTGGGTAGGATATTGGGCACGGACTGGGCACGGTTGGGCAGGACGATTTTTCGTCGGGGTTTTCGCTATTTTTACGGTTTTTCATTATTTTCAACCGCTTTTTCAAAATGGTAGAAATATGCCTGAAATTCCCTTTTTCTAGATAGAATAGTCACCAATAATTAGAATCAGATTTCCCTGATATCTTTACTCTAGTCAACCTCTTGTTGTGCATCTTTAAATCTTTAACTAGCTCTTTGTTTTATTCTGTAACGCTTTATACGCTACTGTCGGTATCTAGTACATTTCCAATAGTGTTCTGAATCACTATTTTGCAACAGGTTATAAGCCCGGTATCTTAAGGCTTCCAGCTTAAGACTTTTTTACGCTAACTTAGGATTTTAATGCATTTAGCAGCTAACCTTCCAGAAATCTAACTAACGATATTACTAATCTGCAATAAGGGACTGATCATCCCAGATTTAGGAACTTAGCTATTATATTAAGCTGCAATATATCCTTTTTAATAGGATTTTCTAAGGTTATTCCTTAACGCAGCTTTCTTTTAGTTTTATCTAGATTTTCAGTCTTGATTTTCTTCGCATTTTTAAGATATTCTGGCTCCTTATTTCTACCTATAATGGCTAGTTAGAACATCTCTACCGATAACCTAGGCTATTAAGTCCCTAAGGAGGTAGAAGAACCTAATAATAACTAGGAAATTGCCTAGATTAGGGAAGATTAATAGGAAATGTAACGAAGTGGCCCAATTGGGCCCTAAGCGGGTGCCGCGCATATTACCAGGTAAAAACCTACTCTTCTGTCTGACCGTTAGACCAGACAAAAGAGTACGTATTGTACCAAGTTACTTTGACTTGGTACAATTGATACCTATATCACACTAGCTGCGCGCACTTACTGTAAGCTTGTCCTTAGTATGAGACGGGCGTAGCCCGAATCCTTGACACAGCTTCCCTCTCCGCAGGCCCTTTAAGCCTGCGGCTGGCGCCAACCACATGATACCACACACCCCCCAGAGGCTAGTAGCACGCCCTCTGTAAGCCCAGATGAAGAGCCCGCTGTGTGCACGTACCGCATGCGGGATTCGAACCTGTGACCTTGGGTAACTTGGTATAAATGTAACGAAGTGGCCCAATTGGGCCCTAAGCGGGTGCCGCGTATATCGCCAGGTAAAAACCTACTCTTCTGTCTGACCGTTAGACCAGATAAAAGAGTACGTATTGTACCAAGTTACTTTGACTTGGTATAATTGACACCTATATCATACTAGCTGCGCGCACTTACTGTAAGCTTGTCCTTAGTATGAGACGGGCGTAGCCCGAATCCTTGATAGGAAATGAGAAAGGAATTTAGTCAGAAATTTAATTAAATTAATTCTAAAATCGATTTCCTAGCTGATAAGATAGGCACCCTAGTAGATAGACTAGTTAAGCCTATTACTAGCCTATCAC
Organism: Ustilaginoidea virens; assembly: GCF_000687475.1. Taxonomy (NCBI): domain Eukaryota; kingdom Fungi; phylum Ascomycota; class Sordariomycetes; order Hypocreales; family Clavicipitaceae; genus Ustilaginoidea; species Ustilaginoidea virens. The sequence goes on along the minus strand of NC_057317.1, from coordinate 6,267,966 downwards.
AGGATATGATGGATGTGGATACCTTCCAAACCCCTATAAGTAAGGGAAATAACCTACTATCACTACCTAAAGCCCAATAGCAACCCCTACCGGTTCCAACCAGCATTAGCAGCTAAGTCAGCGCTATAGCTACCAAGGAACTAGCTAAGATAGCCAATGGATTCTAGGAATCCCAAAAGCTAAAGGGGGCATCCAACTTCAACCAATAGAAACAGGCCCTTATAATTCAATTTAGGGCACTTAATATCGCCAAATTTATCGAAGATCCTTCTATTACTAGCAATTTCAACGATTTAGAGTAAGCATTTTTACTATTACTTATTAAGAATAGTTGCAGAGAAGGACCGGCTGCAGCAATCAACTAGTGCACTGACCCAGAGTCAGCCTTTATATCACTCACCAAATAGTATTCTCACTCATTAGACGTATATCGGACCCACCTATACCCTGCCTTCTATTAACTAAATTTTACAGGCTATAAGGGTACCTTAGGATCTTTTAACGCCTCTTTTAATAGCTACTTATCTAGGCTGCAAATTTTAGGTTGCTACCTACAATCTTTCGACCAAATCAGCCAGAAATTACATATTGTAGAAGGGGTCTTTTTTCAGTAGGCAGAACGGCACCGCACAATAATGAGAATTGCTTATACCTAGGGAAATACATCAAATATTAACCTGCAATTTTATATAGTTGATTTACTGGAAGAATAACGCATTAAAGGATTATCAGTAGTAAGGGCTACTATCTACCTTGCAAAGGTCAAAGGTGCCGCTACTAATAATAGCAATAATAGCAAGTCGGCTAGTAATAACGCTAGCAAGGGTAGTAAAAACACTACTACTAACGCCAATAAAAAGAAATAGGGGTCTTCTTCTACCCAATAATAAGGGTCTTCTTTAGCTATATAGGGTAAGCCGGAAAAGAAGAAGAAAGATAAAACAGATTTAGCTAATAAAGCAGATACCCTATAAAAGACTGACGAAAAGGAAAAGACTATGGATTCCTTTGTATTAGGGAATTATAACACTCGAAGTCTTACTCCTAATGAGATACAGTAGGTACGCAAAAGTGTCGCAACAACCCCCACATCAACGCTATCACCATATTATCGCGTAAGAATTTAAATAGCCACAACTTAGGTAGTAACGCATTAATTCTAATAAAACAAGATGTGGCGAATATGTCGGAATCGCTGTCGCAAGGTGCCCAATTGGGCACATTGCGACGAATGTGCCGCGCACACCCGTTACGCACAATATGGCTACTTTTGCCCCTATGCCCCTGAGCCCGGTAGGGCACGCGGGCAGTCCGGCCCGACCGCGCCGATGCACGTGACTACGGCACGCACAAAAAGGCCACATCGTGTAATTACTCTTTTCCTTCCTTTCTTTCCTCTTAGTTAGTCAGTCATAATTAAAGAAGTAATTATACCTTTGACCGGTGACCTCACGGTACTTAATACCACGCGCGCGACCCTACGTATAACTAGGTACCCCGAGTTTATATCAACACTAATTAGTAGTGATAACCACCACTCACAGGATAATTACATCCCGCAAAGAACAGTGCATTATAGATCAGTAAGATTACTCTCGAAGAGACGATTTCCATTACAAATCGTGCTAATTAGGAAGGCAGATAACCCATTCTATTGAACGGTTATGCTACCAACTAATTGGAAGAACGATGTGGACCTCTTTTACTTCTATCTATCATAAAGGAAGAAAACATACTAACTATTATAATCTTTAAAGATACCCTCAGTATATATAGGAGGCGGCTAACCCATTCCATTAAACGGTTACCTACTTACTATAGGAGGCAAATAACCCATTCTGTTGAACGGTTATCTTACTAACTAACCCCTTCATTTCTTTCCTTTATCCCTACGGATACCCCTACGGATAAAAGCCCTTTTGCACTCCTTATAATACATCCCCCCCTCCTCTCAATACTATAGCACGATCACAATCATCAATATCACAACTAGCACTGCCCGAAAGGTTATAGCGATTTGCCCCCTTACTTAATAACAATTGGGCCACTGCGATAGAGCCAATTACCCCTGATGCCACTACTATGGCATTACACAACCGCCTGGCCTTCTTGATCTATACCTATGAGAAGGATTATATCATTGACGACGACCTATAGGAACTATTCTACGAAGACTGTAGTAAATAGGATGAATAATTATTCAACCGTATTAATCCTCCATTCCTACGCGAATTCCGCATATACCTATAGGATCACGGCGTATATATCGGAGCATTAGGCTCTATTATAATACCTACCTTAATAGAATGCCTTCAATAACAACAGAACCCTAAATAGCCTTAAGAAGAGATCGACCGTCAGCTAGGCCGTAAGATATTCCGATTACGCCTTAATCCTTATAGGGAAGCATCAGTACCTATCGGCAATTTCGACCAAAAAGTCATAGGCTCACGTATAGGCTTACGGAATTCATTACGAGCACCTATAATAGTCATAAGAATATCATCACGAAGACCCTCATAAGCCTTAACAACAAGGGACTTCATAATACTAAGGGTAGCACAATTATAGTTATAATAACTTATTATCCCCCCTTCTATATCGAAGAAGCCTTATGCCCCTATTGAAGAAGAAAGGGGCCGGTCCTAATAACTAAAAGGGAAGATACCTATTTATAATAGGCCGCTATTCGAAACAGGGGAGAGCTCCTGCTATTAATAATAATATACAACAACCGAAGATTATAGCCCGACCGATTAAATACTACACCCTAGGGGTTATACCCCTAGCCGGGCTAGCCGAGGCGGCTATATTAATACCCCTCGAGGTCATAGCATACCTAACGGAGCTCGGGTTATAGGCCCTAATGATATGCTTCCTTCCATAGAGGACCCCAATAATAATACCTTCTAAGCCAATACCGCTAATACCGCCCGTAATACCAGATATTAGGCCTAAACGCCTTATCCGATAATGCCAAAAATAGGCACGGCATCTGGCCCTTCCCGTTAATATCGGCCTACTTAGGCCGATGAACGGACCGTCTTGACGGGAGGACCGGTAAACCTAGACCGACCCGGGTTATAGGATGACCCCGCAAGAAACCCCGCCAGCCTACCGTAAGGTAACCGATAAGCCGTTCTAGAATACCCTCCGGAATACCCCTAAAATCATACCCAAAAAGCCTACGCAGAGGCCGGGTTTAACCAAGAAGATCATTCCCGAAATAGGTTTAATAATATATCGAAAAAGATATCTAACCTCTTACGTAGCTATTATATAGAGGATAGATATAGCGGCAAAATAGATGACTTCATCATACTAAAAGTCATCTGTTTTAAGAGCAAATATCGCCTACTAGGATTACCCGATTATGCATTCGCTAGAGCTTTCTAAATTATACTAATTGGCGATGCTAAGACTTACTACTTTAATAATATTAAACGCATTCATAATACCCTCACTTTTAACGATATAGTCTGTAAAGTTAAAAACCACTTCGAAAATAAAAGCACAAAGCAATTCTATCTATACCATTGGAATAGAACAATACTCTAATTAACTATCGCAAAACATCCCGATAAGTCAAAACTAGAATGCCTTAATATCCTATTAGAAGAACTTTAACGCCTATATCGTGGTCTTTTTCCCCCCTTTATAGCCGATACAGAGCTTTACCGATAAGTCCTTAATGCTATAAGGGATACCCCTGAGTATAGCTAAGCTATATATCGTCATACTTTTATATTCGAAGGCCTCGCCGCTAACCTATAGCAATCCCTTTCTATCTACGAGTCAATTCATATAAATCAATAGCATCATTTCCTTCAACAACAATATTACAATACTGACGATATTATTGATAATAATATGGCATTATTTACAGACTATAGATATAGTCAATCTAACGATCGGCACTAACGCCCTTAACGCCAATTCGGCTTATAATAGTAGTATTAATGGCAATAATAGAATCGCGCCTTTCTAATTAGGCCCCGTCAAAAAAGATGCTTTATTTGTAATAAAATAGGATATTAGTTATCTAACTATTCTACTAAAGAGCAATAAGAATCAAAAGAGCAATAGATAAAGAACCGATCCCACCATACTGCCCCTAATAATAAGAAATTCTATATTTTCTTATAGGAATATAAAGAGCCCGACCCCTAAGGCCTTAAAGAAGAAGAAAAGGTTGACCTTAACGATATCATCGGTAATATCGAGGTAATAATAGCAAGAGATACAAACTAGGATGCAGAGAATACTACTACACCACAAATTACAGCCACATAGTATTTCTAAGCCCTAACGTAAGCCGAGCCGTTATCATCTATCGAGATATTATAGGCCCTATAGGATAAATTATGCCGATATACCTTCTTACAGATTGACCCCTTCCGAATGCCCTTACCACTATAAGACTGTAATTCTTCCTTTCTAGAAGAAGAATGCTATAGTAACCATACTTTCCGCAGAATCCTACCGGATACTGGTGCTTCCGGCCTATTAATAGCAGGCCTAGGTCAAGCAAAGGCCTTAATGAGATTGATGAAGATACTAACCATCGAGACGACTAATAAGAAGCACACAGTAAACTTTAGTGCCGGCTCTGCTATATCTTCTGGTATACTAAATATTCCGACGATATTCGGTAATATCCCCTTCTATATCCTTAATAGCGGTACCCCCTTCCTTTATTCTATCACGGATATAGATAGGATAGGCGTAAAGCTTAATAATATTAATAACCTATTAATCTAAGGGGATATTAAGGTCCCTATTATTAGGAAATAGGGATATCCGTAGTGGACTCTAAATGCCATAGATACTGCAGCCTTCCACCTATCGTCATAGGAAATCCATTAGCTATACTATCGATTCGGGCACTCCTCTATCAATAGGCTTACTAAATTGCTTCAACGCGCCGGATATAATGATATTAACCGCAATATCATCGAAAGGATCACCTATATATACTATCAATGCTAGATAAACGCAAAGGCACCTAGCCGATTTAAGTTCACTCTAAAGGATAACCGCTAATTCAACTATAAGATAATTATAGATATCCTTTATATTAATAATCGGCCGGTGTTAGACATCGTGGATACTATAATAAGCTTCCAGGCAGCTAGGTTCCTTAATCTATAAAGATAGAAGGCCCGAGATGTTTAGAATACCCTTAAGGAATGCTAGATTGATACCTATCTTAGCCTGCTAGACTAGATAGTTTATAATGCCGGACCTAACTTCGCTTCTGCTAAATTCCATTATAATGCCCGGCTTCTATCTATCAATATAGATGAAATTCCTATAGAAGCCTATAATAGTATCGGTAAAGTCGAGAGATATTACGCCCTATTACGCAGAGCCTATACTATTATTAATAAAGAAGTAGGCAACCTATTAATAAGGGAACAGAAACTACAGCTAGCTATTAAAGCCGTTAACGATTCTGCTAGGCCTAACGGCCTAGTACCTACGTTATTAGTCTTTAGAGCATATCCTTAACTTACGGATGACTCACCTCCTAGCTTATTAGTATTATAACGCGCCTTAACGTTACGAAAGGCTACTAATAAAGCTAGGAAATGCCTCGCTAAGCGATAAGTTCATAATGCCCTCACCTAATAGAACGGCCTAGACATATGGCCTATCTACCGATTACCCCTATAGTCCGACGTATAGGTATAGAGAGAAAAGGGTAGATAGCACGGGCCGTACCGGCTAATCAGCCTCGATAGTGAGACCTATATTGTGCAGATGCAATATAGCCCCATTAAGTTCCGGTCAACGGTCGTTAAGCCCTATAACCACAACCTTAATAGCAATCCCGCTGCTAATAATGCTAAAGATATCGTTTATACCGAAAGACCGGCCCGCCCCGGCCGGATAGAAGTTAGGATACCAGCTGCAGCCGCACCTCCAGCCGCGATAACACCTGCAGCCGTAATATATTTATCACCAGCTACTAGCTCTGATCAAGCCAGGCTACTATTACCATCACCAATAAGGGTGGTATCTAATATTATAATCAATAAGGACTAAGAAGAAGCTCTCGTTAACGCTATAGCTTCTAATACCGTTATTGACGTCTCTTTCCTAACTGTAAAAAAGTAAGCCGACCTGCAGCTTGCTAGCTAATTACGCTAGGAAGGGAAGATTATAACCCCTAGAGCCCCTTTCGAATAATCTAACCATATAAAGATAGAAGCATTATAGGCCCGCAATATATTCCGATTTATTACCTTTAATATCGGTCAATATAGAGCCCAACACCTGTTCAACTTATGCATAGTACGAGAAATCAAAGGCAAAGGCATAGATACCCCGTATAAGAAGTCTAGGCTTATTATATAGGGTCATAGTAATAACGAGAAGCGATTAATATTAACTTAATCCCTTATAATTCAACGGGCGAGTCAATGGCTACTAATATTAATAGCCCTATTACTATAATAATCTCACGGCCTCTTCCTTTAGATATAGGACATTACACAGGCTTACGTGCAGTTATTAATTACCCTCAATAGATCGATTATCGCTAAGCTACCTAAGCAGATAGCGCATTAATACCCCGATAATACTATTATAGAAGTGGTGAAGCTACTGTACGGAATAGCTAAGGCAGGCACCCACTGGTGGGCGACATACTTCCGGCACCATCGCGAGAAGTTAGGCATAACCATATTAACCTATAACCCCTGTTTGCTAATATCTACCGGTAATGATGATCCTGACTGTACTAATGCTCCTGACCGTAATACTACTATATGCTTCGGTATCGTGGGTATATAGACTAATGATACCCTCGGCTTAAGTGACGATACCTTCTTCTAATAAAAGGAATTAGAGCTTACCAAAGCAGGCTTTAACGCCAAGCCTAAGATGAGGCTATCGCCAACCATACCCCTAATATTCAACGGATGCATACTAACGGCTGATAATAATGGTATGACTTTATGCCAGAAAGGGCAAAGTAAGAAGATTACAACTATTGACAAAAATGCGCCTACGGCCTAGCGTAATTATATCGAACAACGCGCTCGTAGCGCTTATATGGCTATAGTCTGCCAGCCCGAGGCCTCTTTTAACCTATCCATCGCAGCACAACAATAGCAACCTGACCATAACGATATCGCGAGGTTGAATAAGCGCCTTCAATAGCAGCGCGATAACCAGGATCATAGCTTACGGTACATCAATCTAGCCCTTACTACAGCTAAACTCTTTGTATTTATTAACGGATCCTTTGCCAATAATAAAGATTTAAGCTCCCAGATTGGTTACGTGATTATGCTAGGGAACGAGGTAGATATAGCAGATAATGCCTTCAACCTGATAGGTAATATCATTACTTATAGCTCTACAAAGAGTAAGCGTGTGACACGTAGCGCACTCGCTTTAGAGCTATATAGTATAGTACAAGGGGTCGATATTGCATATACGATAGGCACGACCCTCAATATGATTACTAGTAGGCTGGGACTACCAAAGATTCCTATAGTAGTATGCACAGATTCTTTTTCGTTATACGAATGCCTTATCAAGCTAGGCACTACGAAAGAGAAGAGGCTCATAATAGATATTATAGCCTTGCGATAATTATACGAGCGCCGAGAAATCTATAAGATTCGCTAGATCAATAAGAATAATAACCTCGCCGATGTAATAACTAAGGGAACGCCTAATAAAGCCCTTAAGACCTTCATCGATCAAAATAGGGCTATTATACGTATGGAAGGGTGGGTAAAGAGGCCAGTTAATATCTGACTGCGTTTAGGAGGTATTGGTGATGTCATATGTGGCAAGTGTGCGGATTTTCCTATGTTCAATGTTATAAGCATTTAATGCTTTTACTGCTTTTACTGCTGCCCCTTTTTGCCCCTTTGTTTTAGCTATACGGTATAATGCCGGCCGCGCGGCGCGACAGCGTTATCGGCGGCACAACCTGCCGAGACTACGCCGCACTTTTCTTTCTATATGTGCGCCTTACATCCTAGCGATTCTGATGTTTGCTTCTATAAAAAGAGAAGCTGCTAGTATCGGAATCGCTGTCGCAAGGTGCCCAATTAGGCATATTGCAACGAATATGCCGCGCACACCCGTTACGCATAATGTAGCCATTTTTGCCCCTATGCCCCTGAGCCCGGTAGGGCACGCGGGCAGTCCGGCCCGACCGCGCCGATGCATGTGACTATGGCACGCACAAAAAGGCCATATCGTATAATTACTCTTTTGCTTCCTTTCTTTCCTCTTAGTTAGTCAGTCATAATCAAAGAAGTAATTATACCTTTGACCGGTGACCTCACGGTACTTAATACCACGCGCGCGACCCTACGTATAACTGGGTACCCCGAGTTTATATCAACAGAATAGCCCTACTTTTCGCGATCAATATTTAGTATACCAACTACGTGCGCGAATTACAGCATGTAAGCACTATAGCATAGACTCAATCAACCTCGTAATTAAGGGCTGTGGCACTGCTGCCCACGCTTTTTTAATACATTCTATCAATTTAGCTCTATGCGCCTTATTATTCTTTAAAATTAATAGATGAGGGTTAGCAGTTACCAATTCCTACTTTAAAGCCTTCCATACATACTTAATAGGGTTTAAATCAGGAGAATGCGGAGGCCATTTAATCGCTATAATTATATATCGCCGTAGCCATTGAGATGTTGCAGCGCAAGTATGAATTCTCGCGTTATCTTGCTGGAATAGCCTCATACCGTCGTATATAGGTAAGAGACCTTCTGATAGAGCCTTTTGATAACTTCGCGCTATATATCTATTTCGAGCAGACTGTTTATCGCGATCTATAATGATAATAGGGCTCCAGCTAATGCGATAAATAGCCCCCCAGGCCATGATCGATAATAGGGCCTTTATATGGCAGGTAAGGTTAATAAGATCCTTATTAAATCGCTCATAAGGGTCGCGGAATATCCATTATGGTATTTTATTGCCTTGATTTGCAATAGAGGTCTAATCAGAGAAGATTTTCTATAGAGGCTGCTATATTAGTAAATAGCTATTTGAAGGGGCTATTTTTAATTATACTTACCTCTATCAATTCTTCGACTTTCTGCAGCCAATAACGTGCAAAATAAAGCCTCTTTTTTGCTATTTCTTTTGATAGTGGTATTCTTTTTATAGACTTCCATTTGCGTTGCTAATAGCCTCGAAGACACCGTCGGATGGTTGAGCGGCTTATTCGGCCACCCATAGCGCTAATTAGGGCACTATATATAATGCTGCGATTCCTTTTGACAAGAAGAACAATATAGCGCCTTTTAGCTTCTATAAGCTTTGGTGGCCGCCTAAAACGAGGCTTATTTTCAAGTGTTGATTCCTCTTTCTAGCGTTTAAATATCCTATATACTATAGATAGTAATGCGTTAAAGGTAGCAGCTATAGCGCGATAGGTTTTACCTTGCGATAATTCTGCAATCATGGCAGCTTTTTGCACTGGTGAAAATTCATGATTCTTCTGACAATTTCCTGATATTTCCGTACCAAAGGCACGATTTAGAGGCATTGTTGTGGGCATATTATGGGCGTTATAATGTAAAGGGTAAAATTGATTGAGGCGCAAAGACTTCGCGTTACGCGTTTTTGTTGCGGGACTTATGGATACCCACTATAGCTTATTTTTCCTTCTAGGACCGCGAATATATGTAATTTCTAGCTACTAGCTATAGTGCACAATCCGGTGGGAAAACGCTAATAGATTCTTTGCTTTACGATACTGGTTCTACGCTGTATATTATCAAGGATAAGAAGTATTTCACCTACTTCTAATACTATACTGGAAATAGACTAGTTATTAGCATAGGTGGTGGCCCAATCAAGCCTAGTGAGTGGGGCATAGCGCGTTTTACCGTGCTATAGGGCACAAACCCACTTCAGTGGGGCACTTTAGAGCTAACCAACGCCCTCTTCATACCAACTTTTAACATTAACATCTTTAACGGCATTAAACACTATTTGAATCGTGGCAGTATTCAGGGCTAAAACCTAGTTAACAACAATAATAAGTGCATTGAGCTTCTTAATTTTAAGAAGTATAGCTTCTTTTTACAATAAAAAGGGGTAGATTCGCCGTTTTTATACTATACTAGCTAAAATCACCCGGCTTTATATAGTATCTTGGTCGAAATACCTGCTCTAGCCAACCTAGAAGAATACGAGGAATATCCCCTGCAAGAGGATTTACCTACCCTACCAGCTGACTCAGACCTTCCACTTCCACTAGCTAATTCGCAAGCTGACCTACAAGCTAATTTACCAGCTGACCTACCAGCTAGCTCTGATTTTTCGGTGGTACCAATAGAGGCTGCTATTCCCAATACAGCCCAACCACTATAGGGGGCCCCGGTCGCCCTCAACCCAGCCCCAGTACCAGTAGCTAATATCGAGTATCAAAAGCTGCTATTACTAGCCGGCCTTTAGCATATTAGGCTAGGGCATATTGGAATCTAACTTCTTAAGAAGACTTACGCCGCTACAGCCGGCTTACCTGACCTTAGTAAGGTAAAGAATTCTGATTTTAACTGCATCGCCTATAAAAGGGCAAAGTCAGTACGGCGTTTTACATCAGGGGCCATACTAGACCCGATGTACTGTTTGGATATCATAGAGGGCGATATTTTTTAAATTAATCCTCTACTATATAATAAACGCCCTATCTGCCTTATCCTAATAGACTGGAAATCACGTTTCCATTAGGTATATTTACTACCTAACAAAGAGGGACCTACCGTATTCCTAGTATTATAGGGGTTCTTCTAAGGTCTTTGGAATCGCTACGGCAAATCAGCTATTAAATTCTCATATGATGGTGGCAAAAAAATCAACGACGTTATTATAGCCTAGCTAGCCCTTAAGGGTATAGATTTTCTAACATTTTCCCCTTATATCTACGAGCAAAATAGATTAGATAAGCGTTCTATACGGGTTATCGTTAACCGACTAAAAGCTACTATACTTTAGTCTTAGTTACCTTCTTATCTTTAGTCTGCAGTAATTCTTAGTATTACTACCTTAGTAAATCCAATAGCAGTCTTAAACCGTTCCTTATCACCTTTTAAGGAATTAAAGAAGGACTTTTTGGAAATTACGTACTACCACCTATCCGACCTTACTAGCTATAGGGCTATTAGTGCGGCTAAAGAGGTGCTAATCACTCCAGAAAAACGTGTCATTAGCTGTAAGCTAGCCCCCCAGACCGAGTCAGGTCGGTTACTAGCTACAGTAGGTGTTCGTTAATGCACGAACAACCCCACATCAACACCATCACCGTATTATCGCGGAAGAATTCAAATAGCCACAACTTAGGTAGTAATGCATTAATTCTAATAAAACAAGATGTGGCGAATAGCCCTGCTTTTCGCGATCAATATTTGGTATACCAACCACGTGCGCAAATTACAGCGTGCAAGCGCCGTGGCATTGACTCAATTAGCCTCGTAATTAAGGCCTATTGTTAAGGATTCGGGCTACGCCCGTCTCATACTAAGGACAAGCTTACAGTAAGTGCGCGCGGCTAGTATGATATAGGTGTCAATTGTACCAAGTCATAGTAACTTAGTATAATACGTACTCTTTTGGCCGTATGGTCAAGAGAGTAGGTTTTTACCTGGCGATGTGCGCGACACCCGCTTAGGGCCCAGTTGGGCCACTTCGTTACATTTGTACCAAGTTACCCAAGGTCACAGGTTTAAATCCCGCATACGGTGCTCTTCACCTGGGCTTACAGAGGACGTGCTACTAGCCTCTGGGGGGTGTGTAGTATCATATGGTCGGCGCCAGCTGCACGAGCTTAAAGGGCCTGCGGAGAGGGAAGCTGTGTCAAGGATTCGGGCTACGCCCGTCTCATACTAAGGACAAGCTTACAGTAAGTGCGCGCGGCTAGTATGATATAGGTGTCAATTGTACCAAGTCATAGTAACTTGGTATAATACGTACCCTTTTGGCCGTATGGTCAAGAGAGTAGGTTTTTACCTGGCGATGTGCGCGACACCCGCTTAGGGCCCAGTTAGGCCACTTCGTTACACCTATGGTATTACTGCCCACGCTTTTTTAATACATTCGGTTAATTCAGCCTTATGCGCCTCATTTTTTTTAAGATTAGATAGATAAGGGTTAGCAGTTACTAATTCCTGCTTTAGAGCTTTCCATATATGCTCAATAGGGTTTAAATCAGGCGAATGTGTAGGCCATTCAATCCGGATAATTGCATGCTTAGAAAGCTAATGAGCCGTACTAGCGCAAACGTGAATTTTCGCGTTATCTTACTGGAAAAGCCTTATGCCGTTAAAAATAGGTAAAAGACCTTTAGATAAAGCCTTCTAATAGCTTCGCGCTGTAAATCCATTTCTAGCAGACTATTTATCGCGTTCTATAATAATAATAGGGCTTCGGCCAGTGCGATAAATAGCCTCCTAAGCCATAATAGATAATGGTGACTTGACATAACATATAAGGTTGTTGCAAAATGGTGATTCAGAACACTGTTGGAAATGTACTGGATACCGACAGTGGCGTATAAGGCATTGCAGAATAAAACAAGAGCTGGTTAAAGATTTAAAGCGTATAAGAGGTTGACCAGAGCAAAGATGTCAGGAAAATCTGATTCTAATTATTGGTGACTATTCTAGCTAGAAAGAGGGAATTTTGGGCATATTTCTACTATCTTGAAAAAGTGGTTGAAAATAATGAAAAACCGCAAAAATAGCGAAAAAACCCGACGAAAAGTCGGTCTGCCCAACCGTGCCCAGTCTGTGCCCAATATCCTACCCAATGCCTACCCAACCAAGCCCAGTGGCTTGTAGCGGTGTGCCGGATGCCCTATAACAGCCTGCCGTACGGGCCGGAAGCCCTATATCGGTGTGCCGTAAAGGCGCGGTGTAGCGGGTGACTGTATGTAGAAGGCCGAAAGTGCTGATTTGCCCATTTGGTAATCCCGTAGAAATGCGCCGCCTATTGTGGGCCCTGTGGCCCACTGTGACCGGCCGCTGTGGCCGGATGTGGGTCGCTGTACCGGTGCCGTGACCGGCGCTGTGGCCCACTGTAATCGGCGTTGTGGGGCGCTGTGCCCCACCATAGCGCCTGGTATAGCCACCGCGATATCTCAACGCAGAAACGTCGTATGGTAGCGAGACTAGTACCAAAATACAGCTAAAAAGGCGCTGATTTCAACACCCCCTCTGATTAGCAATATGGCTAATCCTAGCGTTAGAATAAAAGAAAGAAGTCCCGTAAAAAAGAAGAAAAAAAAAAATTATAGGGATTGCAGCCCTAATAATTGCCGAAATATGGGGAATTTCGGGCTTGGGAGTGGTTTGGTAAGTCCATCCGCAGGCATATCTATCGTAGGTAAATAAGATATTTTTACCAGGCCACCGTGGGCCTTCTCACGTATATACCGGAATTTAAGCAATGTATGCTTAGTGCGGGCATGCTGATTTGGGTCATTTGCATTAGAAATAGACCCTTAGTTATCGCAGTATAGTAGTATCGGGCATTAAATATCGACCTGGATTTCTTTAAATAAATTAGATATCTATTCCACTTCGCGAAGCGCCTCAAGCATTACATCAGACTCGGCTTCAAGCATTAATAAAACCACAGTCGAAGACCGTTTTAACCTCCAGCTAATAGGCCCACCATTCAAAGTAGTAAGATAACCACTAGTGGACTTCGAAGTCAGCCGGCATCCAGCAAAATCGCTATCAGAAAATGCAGCTAATACTACGGTAGCTTTAGCGGCTCGATAACGGTAACAAATGGCTGTATTTGCCGTACCAGCTAAGTAGCGAAAAGCGCCCTTAGCAGCATTAAGCTGTATAGTGGAAGCCTGTTGCATATATCGTGACAGGTATTGCGTTAGAAAGGTAAGGTCAGGTCTTGACATCATCATCAACCACATCGATATCCCTACTAGCTGCTGGAATAAGTGTTGATTATTAGCATCCAGCGGCGTATCGTCAGCCTCAGCAAGTATACCGGGCTGTAGCGGGATTAGATGCGGTTGTGCGTCCTTAAGGTTGAATTTCTCAAGGACTTCCGCAATAAATTGCGATTAGTGCAGCTATAATAGGCCCTTTTCTCTATCCCTAATAATCTGCACTCCTAGAAAGAAGGAGGCAGGTCTTCGGTCTTCTATAGCATAAACCTTATAGAACTTGGTCTTAAGCTGGTCAATATAGCTCAAATCCAGACCGACAATCAAGCAGTTATCCATATAGGTCACAATAAAGGTATACGTCCCTTTATTATAGAAGACGGCAGCATTAGAAAGTAACAGCTTAAAACCCTCTTACACTAGAAGGTCTTTTAACCGTAACTGCTACTCGCGAGGGCCTTATTTTAGCCTATATAAGGCTTTCTTTAATAGTATGACCTGTGATACAGAGGGGTTATATCCAACCTTAGTAAGCAAGGCTAGAAGTCGATGACGCTACTAGTCAGACCACAAAGCTAGGTTAGGTAAGAGTAGGCTTTCTGCAAATTCTAGAAAACTAGCTGGAATCTCCATATAAATCGTCTCTAGTAGTTCACTATTTAGAAAGGCACTAATAAAGTCGATTTGCTCTATTTCCCAATTATTTGCAGCAGCAAGAGCAAGGATAATCCTCTATGTTGGTAGGATCGAAGTAGAGGCATAAGTCTCCGTAAAGTCTTACCCAAATACCTGCATAAAGCCTTTAATAACTAATCGTGCCTTATATTTAACCGGGTTATTATTCGCATCTTTCTTTACACGAAAAACAGGCCGGTTGCGTAATATCTTCCTACTAGTAGGAATACTAGCCTTTAGTATAAATTGGAAGATATTTAAGTCGATTAATTGCTCGAATTCCGAAAATAAGGCCTTAACCTAGCTATCCTTATGTGGGCTGTGTAAGACTTCCTTCCAGCTATTAGGCATACCTTCTGGGGCCCGTTTTGCAGCCTTAATCTTAGCTGCACAGTATATATCGTACATTTGCTGGTAAAAAGCATAGGAAGGGGGGAAATCCTGTATGGGAGCCTCTGGGGGGCTGCCTGGGTATCCGAAAATTCTATTGTTTTTCGGCTGGGTAGGTGGGAACCCGAAAATGCTATTGTTTTCCGGCTGGGTGGGTGGAAAAATGCCGTTGTTTTCCGGTTGTGTGGGTGGGAAAAAACCCTATTGGTCCGCTTGTAGGCCAGAAAGTGACCTATAGTATCCGTAATTTAAGATACCTTACATGTCTCGTATCCATATATGCGTTCTTCTTCTACCCCTAGTGGCCGTAATAGGCTTATTTTCTAGTACTCGAAATATTTTCTCCCACGGTCTCTCATTTAAGGCGATATCTAGACTCTCGAATTTTAGATATTCTAGTATAGGCAGCGTTTTACTATGGCGAAATGCTGTATTTACTAGGAAGCCGGGCGAAAAGGCAGAATCTATTGTGTCGGAAAGTCGCAGAAAATCAGTATATATGGGGCTTTGAGATTCGGACTATTAAAAATTTATTGTGTGGGGCAAGTCAGAATTTTCACTTGTATGGGTTATGCCCACTTTTATGACGGATTCGGAAAATCTCTGTGGTTGAGATTCCTAATGACGAGAGCTTTCTGCATTTCCTAGTATTTGCAGCCTTTTTGTATAGGAAAAAGGTGTATTTTCCTTAGCCGGTGAAAGCGGACCGTCTTGCCCAAGCTGAAAAGCTGAGTTAGGCTGAAGCGATTTGGAATCGAAAAACGGCGAATTACTGGGAAATGTTGCAGAGTGCTGTGGTAGGCCTACTAGTTGTAGTAGGCCTACTGGTTATAGCAGGCCTATTAGTTGTGGTGGGCCCGTGGCCTGTGGTAGGCTTGTGCCTTCGGCTACGCCTGAAATAGGCATATTTTGCCGAGGCGATTTCTAAATAGGCTCTTCTAAAGCAATTTGGTCGATGTTTACCCCCTCTAAATTAGAAGGCGGTTAGAAATCAAAAGTGCCCTCTAGGCCACTTGAAATAGGGCCTATACCTTCATTTTGGTAGGTAAAAGTAATAAAAGAGGTCTTGGTGACGACCCGGCGATATGGGATGTAGACGAGGTAGGTGCCGTTACCTAGCATAGCTAGTAACCTACCTGACTCGGTCCGGGGGGCCAGCTTGTGGCTGATAACCCGTTTTTCTGGAGGGATTAGCACCTCTATAGCCACACTAATAGCCCTAAAGCTAGTAAGGTCGGGTAGGTAGTAGTGCGTAATTTCCGGAAAGTCCTTCTTTAATTCCTCAAAAGGTGACAAGGAACGGTTTAAGACTACTATTAGATTTACTAAGGTAGTAATATTGAGAATCACTACAGACTAAAGGTAAGAAGGTAACCGAGACCAAAGTATAGTAGCTCTAAGTCGGTCAATAATAACCCGTATAGAGCGTTCTGCTAACCTATTTTGCTTATAAATATAAAAGGAAGAGGTTAAAAAATCTATACCCTTAAGAGCTAGCCAGGCTATAATGATGTCGTTGATTTCCTTGCCACCATCATAGTGGAATTTAATAGCTGATTTGCCGTAGCGATTCCTAAGACCTTGGAAGAACCCCTATAATACTGGGAATACCGTGGGCCCTTCCTTATTAGGTAGTAAATGCACCTAACGGAAGCGTGATTTCCGGTTAACTAAGATGAGGCAAATAGGGCGTTTGTTGTATAGAAGAGGATTAATTTAGAAAATATCACCCTCTATAATATCCAAATAGTGCATCGGGTCTGGTATAGCCCCTAATGTAAAACGCCGAACTGACTTTGCCCTTTTACAGGCGATGCAGTTGAAGTCAGAATCCTTTACCTTACTGAGATTAGGTAACCCTATAGTTGATGTATAGGTTTTCTTTAGAAGTTGGATTCTAATGTGCCTAAGCCGGATATACTAAAGTCCGGCTAATAATAGTAGCTTTTGATATTCTGTATCAGCAGCTGGTATTGTGACTAGGGCTGGGTTGAGGGTGACCGGGGCCCTTTGTAGTGGTTGGGCTGTATTGGAAATAGCAGCCTCTATTGGTACCACCGAAAAACCAGGACTAGCTGGTGGGTCAGCTTGCGAATTAGCTAGTGGATTAGCTAGTAGAAGGTCCGAGTCAGCTAGTGGGGTAGGTAAATCCTCTAGCAGGGGATATTCCTCGTATTCTTCTAGGTTGGCTAGGGCAGGTAATTCGACCGAGATACTATATAAAGCCGGGTGATTTTAGCTAGAATGGTATAAAAACAGCGAATCTACCCCTTTTTATTATAAAAAGAAGCCATACTTCTTAAAATTAAGAAGCCTAATGCACTTGTTGTTGCTGTTAACTAGGCTTTGGCCCTGAATACTGCCACGATTTAGATAGTGTTTAATGCCGCTAAAGATATTAATATCAAAAGCTGGTATAAAGAGGGCGTTGGTCAGCTCTAAGGTGCCCCACTAAGATGGGTTAGTGGCCTATAGCACGGTAAAACGCGCTATGCCCCACCCACTGGGCTTGATTGGGCTACCACCTATGCTGATGATTAGTCTATTTCCGGTATAGTATTGGAAGTAGGTAAAGTGCTTTTTATCGTTAATGATATGCACCGTAGAACCAATATCGTAGAGTAAAGAATCTGTTGGCGTTTTCCTACCGGATTATGCACTATAGCTGGTAGCTAGAAATTGTATATATTCGCGGTTTTGGAAGGAAGAATAGGCTGTCTTACTGGGTGTAAGACTTAGAGTGTTATAATTCCTTAGTACGAAGGAATTAATAGTCTTTTCCTTTTTGTCGGTCTTTTGTGGGGTATTGCTTTATTAGCTGAATCTTTCTTTTTTTTATTCTTCTTCTTATTTTCCGGCTTGCCCTATGTGGCTGAAGAAGACCCTTATTGTTGGGTAGAAGACCCCTGTTTGTTCTTTTTATTGGCGTTGGTAGTAGTATTTTTACCACCTTTGCTAGTGTTGTTACTAGCTGGCTTGCTACTATTGCTGTTAGTAGCGGCACCCTTAACCTTTGCGAGGTGGGTGGTAGCCCTTGCTACTGATGACCCTTTAATGCGTTATTCTTCCAGTAAATCAACCATATAAAATTGCAGGTTAATATTTGATATATTTCCCTGAGTATAGGCGATTCTCATTATTATGCGGTACCGTTCTGCCTACTGAAAAAAGACCCCTTCTACAGTATGTAAATACTGGCTGATTTGGTCGAAAGGTTGTATGTGGGAGCCTAAAATTTACAGCCTAGATAGGTAGCTATTAAAGGAGGCGTTGAAAGATTCTAAGGTACCCTTATAGCCTGTAAAATTTAGTTGATGGAAGGCAGGGTATAGGTAGGTCCACTGTACGTCTGATGAGTAAGAATACTATTTAGTGAGTAATATAAAGGCTGACTCTAGGTCAGTACACCAGTTAATAGCGGCAGCTGGTCCTTCTATGCAACTATTCTTAATAAGTAATAGTAAAAGTGCTTACTCTGAGTCATTAAATTTGCTGGCAATAGAAGGATCTTCGATAAATTTGGCGATATTAAGTGCCCTAAGTTGAATCATAAGGGCCTGTTTCTATTAGTCGAAGTTAGATGCCCCCCTTAGCTTTTGGGATTCCTGGAATCCGTTGGCTGTTTTGGCTAGTTCCTTAATAGCTATAGCGCTAACTTGGCTGCTAATGCTGGATGGAACCGGCAGGGGTTGCTGCTGGGCTTTAGGTAGTGATGGTAGGTTATTTCTTTTACCTATAGGGGTTTGGAAGGTATCTACATCCATCATATCCTGGGATAGTGGGCTAGTAGCAGGCTTGATTAGTCTGTCTACTAAGGTGCCCACCTTATCAGCCAAAAAATCGATTTTAGAATTAATTCGATTAAATTTATAGTTAAATTCTTTTCTTATTTCCTATTAGTCTTCCCTAAGCTAGGCAATTTCCTGGTCATTATCAGATTCTTCTACCTCTGCCGTATAGCTTAGGTTATCAGCGGTAGGAATATTCTGACTGGCTATTATAGGAAGAGAAAAGGTGCCGGAAAGTCTTAAAAATGCGAAGAAAATCAAGACTGAAAATCTAGATAAAACTAGAAGAAAGCTGCATTAAGGAATAACCTTAGAAAATCCTGTTGCAAGGATGTATTGCAGCTTAGTGTAGTAGCTAGGTTCCTAAATCTAGGATGATCAGTCCTTTACTGCCGATTAGTAATATCGTTAGTTAGATTCCTGGAAGGTTAGCTGCCAAATGCGTTAAAATCCTAAGTTAGCGTAAAAAAGTCTTAAGCTGGAAGCCTTGAGACATCCGGGCTCATAACCTGTTGCAAAATGGTGATTCAGAACACTATTGGAAATGTACTAGATACCGACAGTGGCGTACAAGGCATTACAGAATAAAACAAGAGCTGGTTAAAGATTTAAAGCGTATAAGAGGTTGACCAGAGCAAAGATGTCAGGGAAATCTGATTCTAATTATTGGTGACTATTCTAGCTAGAAAGAGGGAATTTTGGGCATATTTCTACTATCTTGAAAAAGTGGTTGAAAATAATGAAAAACCGCAAAAATAGCAAAAAAACCCGACGAAAAGTCGGTCTGCCCAACCGTGCCCAGTCTGTGCCCAATATCCTACCCAATGCCTACCCAACCAAGCCCAGTGGCTTGTAGCGGTGTGCCGGATGCCCTATAACAGCCTGCCGTACGGGCCGGAAGCCCTATATCGGTGTGCCGTAAAGGCGCGGTGTAGCGGGTGACTGTATGTAGAAGGCCGAAAGTGCTGATTTGCCCATTTGGTAATCCCGTAGAAATGCGCCGCCTGTTGTGGGCCCTGTGGCCCACTGTGACCGGCCGCTGTGGCCGGATGTGGGTCGCTGTACCGGTGCCGTGACCGGCGCTATGGCCCACTGTAATCGGCGTTGTGGGGCGCTGTGCCCCACCATAGCGCCTGGTATAGCCACCGCGATATCTCAACGCAGAAACGTCGTATGGTGGCGAGACCAGTACCAAAATACAGCTAAAAAGGCGCTGATTTCAACAAAGGTTAATAAGACCCTTATCAAATCGTTCGTGAGGCTTCCGGAATACCCATTTTGGTATATTTAGTACGTGGTTGGCTATAGAAGTCTCGTCAGAAAAGATAACCTAAATAGGGTACTATATTAGTAAATAGCTATTAGAAGGGGCTATTTCCAATCATATTTACCTCCATTAATTCTTCGACTCTTAGTAACTAATAACGTGAAAAATGAAGCCTATTTACTGCTATTTTTTTTAATAGTGGTATTCTTTTCATAGCTTTCTATTTGCGTTGCCAGGTGCCTCAAAGGCACCGTCGGATAGTCGAACGGCTTATTCGGCCACCCATAGCGCCAATTAGGGCACTATATGTAATGCTGCGGTTCCTTTTAATAAGAAGAACAATATAGCGTTTTTCGGCCTCTGTAAGCTTTAGTAGCCGGCCAGAACGAGGCTTATTTTCTAAGGTTGCATCTTTTTTCCAGCGTTTAAATATCCTATGCGTAGTTGATGGCGATATGTTAAATGCAGCAGCTACCGCGCGGTGGGTTTTACCTTACGATAATTCGGCCACAATAGCAGCTTTTTGTACTGGTGAGAATTCATGATTCCTTTGACGATTTCCGGATATTTCCGTACCAAAGATACGATTTCCGGGCATTATTGTGGTATATTATGGGCGTTGTAATGTAAAGGGTAAAATTGGTTGAGGCGCGAAGATTACGCGCTACGCGATTTTGTTCGTGCATTATTGGAACCCTACTGTATATTAGGTAACGGCACCTACTTCGTTTATATCCCTTATCGCCGAGTCGTCACTAAGACCTCTTTTATTACCTTTATCTACTAAAATAAAGGAATAGGCCCTATTTTAAGTAGCCTAGAGGGCAAATTTAATTTCTAATTGCCTTTTAATTTAGAGGGGGTAAATAACGACTAAATCGCCTTAGAAGAGCCTATTTAGAAGTCGTCTCGCCAAAATATGCCTATTTTAGGCATAGCCGAAGGCATGGGCCTACTATAGGCTACGGATCTAGCACAGCGTACAGGCCCACCATAACCAACAGGCCTAATACAGTATACGGATCCACAACAGGCTACAGGCCTACTATAACCAATGGGCCTGCTACAGCATTCTGCAATATTTTCTAGCAATTTGCTATCTTTCGATTTTAAATCGCTTTAGCCTAATTCAGCTTTTTAGCTTAGACAAAATAGTCTTCTTTAACCGGCTAAGGAAAATGCACCTTTTTTCCATACAAAAGGGCTGCAAATGCTAGGAAATATAGAAACCTCTCGTTATTAGGAATCTCAACTATGGAGATTTTCCGAATCCGTCACAAAAGTGGGCATGACCCATAAATGTGAAAATTCTGACTTGCCCTATATAATAAATTTTCAATAGTCTGAATTTTAAAGCCCTATAAATATTGATTTTCTGCGACTTTCCGATATAATAGATTCTGCCTTTTCGCCCGGCTTCCTAGTAAATGCGGCTTTTCACTATAGTAAAACGCTGCCTATACTAGAATATCTAAAATTCGAGAGTCTAGATATTGTATCAAATAAGAGACTATAGGAGAAAATGTTTTGAGTATCAGAAAATAAGCTATATTTTCAGCTATATTAGGTTAGGGCATTTAGTAGGGGTAGAATTACATGAGGAAGAATGCAGCTATAGATACGAGACGTATAAGGTATTTTAAAATACGGATACTATAGGTCACTTTCTGACCCACAACAGTCTGACCCACAGACTAACTAATAGGGTGCTTTCCTACCCACCTAGCCGGAAAATAACTACTTTTTCGGATACCTAGGCAGCCCCCTAGAGGCTTCCATATAGGATTTCCCCCCTTCCTATGCTTTTTACCAGCAAATCTACGATATCTACTATATAGTAAAGATTAAGGCTGCAAAACGGGCCCTAAAAGGTATGCCTAATAGCTAGAAGGAAGTCTTATATAACCTATATAAGGATAGCTAGGTTAAGGACTTATTTTCGGAATTCGAGTAGTTAATCAATTTAAATATCTTTTAATTTATTCTAAAGACTAGTATTCCTATTAATAAGAAGATATTGCGCAACCGGCCTGTTTTTCGTGTAAGGAAAGATGCGAATAATAACCCGGTTAAATATAAGGCACGATTAATTATTAAAGGCTTTATGCAGGTATCTGGGCAAGACTTTATGGAAACCTATGCCTCTACTTTGATCCTACCAATATAGAAGATCATCCTTACTTTTACTACTGCAAATAATTAGGAAATAGAGCAAATTGACTTTATTAGTGCCTTTTTAAATAGTAAACTGCTAGAGACGATTTATATAGAGATTCCAGCTGGTTTTCTAGAATTTGCAGAAAGCCTACTCTTACCTAATCCAGCCTTATAATCTGACTAGTAGCGTCGTCGACTTTTAGCCTTACTTACTAAGGTTGGATATAACCCCTCTGCCATATAAGTTATATTATTGAAGAAAGCCTTATATAAGCTAAAATAAGGCCCTCGCGAGTAGTAGTTACGGTTAAAAGATCTTTTAGTGTAAGAGGGTTTTAAGCCGTTACTTTCTAATACTGCTGTCTTCTATTATAAAGGAATGCATACATTTATTGTGACCTATACAGATAACTACTTAATTATTGGTCTGGACCTTAGCTATATTGACCAGCTTAAGACTAAGTTCCATAAGGTTTATGCTATAGAAGACCGAGGACCTGCCTCTTTCTTTTTAGGCGTATAGATTATATATGATGGAGAAAAAGGCCTATTATAGCTGTATTAGTCGTAATTTATTGCAGAAGTCCTTAAGAAATTTAACCTTAAGGATATACGACCGCATTTAATTCTACTATAGCCCGGTATATTTGCTGATTCTAAGGCTAATAATACGCCGCTAGATGCTAGTAATTAATACTTATTTTAGCAGCTGGTAGGAATATCGATGTGGTTGATAATAATATTAAGACCTAACCTAGCCTTTCTAACGCAATACCTATTACGATATATGCAATAGGCTTCCACTATACAGCTTAATGCTACTAAGGGCGCTTTTCGCTATTTAGCTGGTACGGCAAATACAGCCATTTGTTACCGAGCCGCTAAAGCTATTATAGTATTAGCTGCGTTTTCTAATAGCAATTTTGCTGGCTATCGCCTAATTTCTAAGTCTACCGGTGGTTATCTTACTACCTTGAATGGTAGATCTATTAGCTAGAGGTTAAAACGGTCTTCGACTGTAGTTTTGTTAACGCTTAAAGCCGAGTCTGATATAATGCTTAAGGTGCTTCGCGAAGTGGAGTAGATATCTAATTTATTTAAAGAAATTCAGGTCGATATTTAATACCTAATACTATTATACTGCGATAACTAAGGGTCTATTTCAAACGCTAATAACCTAAATCAGTATACCCGCACTAATGTGAAGGACTGGCCCTAGGGCAACTGCGAGTAGGCATCAAACGTATATATTGAATAAACTAAAGAATAAAGGAAGGAGCCCGAATAAGAGTCTCTTTAAGGCCTACTTATATCCGTATATAGCGCGGGCTAGAGCCCTAGCGTTGCCCCATCGGCCCGCGCATCTGCCTTATATAATCCATCCCAGGCTAGGCATAAGCGCAGCCCGAGCCCAGCCAATCTATAGCACGGGCATAGCCCGAGTCCGTAATATACCCCCCTTCTCCAGGGAAAATTTTATCTGTTTCCATATCGGGGTTGCTATAGGGTTCGACCGGGCTTATTATATATCCGGATATCCCCCTATTTAACCTTAAATGCCTCCCGCGCTACGGTATCCTTAAAGTTCTCTAGGGGTTCCTAAGTCGGCCTATTATATCCCTTCCATTTTACTAGCATATTACGTTTTCCGCCCTAGCCCTAAGCGTTTTTCGCGGCTAATATCTCTTCGACCTTAAATTCCTTATATAGGGTATTAGAGTCCTCTAGTAGGACCAGTAGGGGACTAGGCCTAGTATCTATAAGTATTTAACTTGGTAGCGGGTCGGTAGCGGTATATTCTATAAGGTTAACGTAAAAGACCGGGTAAATACTATTAGGGATATCGAGTCGGATATTAAGCGGGGATAGAATAGCTATAATAGTATACTTTATAGATACCTAGTCGAGCTTCTTATAAGGTCGGTTAGTTTTAATATTCTGTAGGTTTAGTTAAACTCGGTCTCTAACTTAATAGCGCTCCGCTAGGCATTAGGAATAGTTTGTTATTTCCTACTGCTTCTATTAAGTAAAGGTAATAGCAGCCTAGGCGAGTTCGCCCCCCTCTTATATTATAGCTAAAAAGCGCGCCGTCTGCCCCTTAGGGGTCGTAAAATTTAGCGAGATATCGGGAGGAGGGGCTATAATAGGAGAGTTAAAGCCATATAAGAGACGGTTTAGGCTATATCTAGTAACTAAGGAAGTGCGGTTATTTAGAGCATACTAGCAGATCGCAAGATATTAGGGCTAATCGTATTAATCAAATGCTATTTTAATGCATAAGATAGCCTAGACCTCTTAGTTTATACGCTCTATACTGCTATCAGTCTATAGGTAGTATACAGTCGAGAGGAGTTATTTAGTCCCAATAGCCTTATATATCGTAGTCTAGAATTAGCCTACCTAGTCTGAGCCTCTATCGCTAATAATCTAGGCGGGGAACCTATAGTGCCGCCACTAGTAGTCTAGGAATTATTCTATATAATCTTCTACTTATATTGAGTATATTACTTTAAGCTAGATATATTTAGATAGGCGGTCGGTAATAACTATTAGGTAATATAGGTCGGAAGCATTACGGGCTAAAAGGTCAATTATAAAATTAATAGAAATTTAAAACTAAAGATAATCCGGGATCAATAAAGGCTAGAGTAGGCCTTAGCGTAGCTAGCGACTCTTATGCGCTCTATAGTATTAGTAGTTCTAAATGAATTAAGCTACCTTAGATAATATATTATCGAAGTAATAGTCCTGCTATAATAATTAGAAAGTCGTATTCTTCCCCGGGTGCCCTACAGTAGGGGAGTTATAGCATTATTAAATTACTATGGTTATTAGTAATTTAAAAGAGGGGAGCTAAATCCGACCCTAGTAAAGTAGCGCCCTATAGACATTTAAGATATAATCTGCGATCTACTCCCTACTTTTTACTTCTCTTAGAAATTATTATTCTCTATTCGCTACGGCCTTCTATTAAGTATAGTATAGTTTATCCTCGGCTATAGCCTAATCCTAGAGCGCCTATAGATAAGTATCGGCAAAGATCTAGGAGCTACCCAATAAAGAGACTTTAGTTAAAAGTGCTATTTTCAGTATATCCTCTATTTTACCTAGGTCTATAGCTAGTTAGTCCCCTATTAGGTCTAATTAGTCCTCTATTAGGTCTAATTAGTCTTCTATTAGGTCTGCCTCTATAGCGGAGATAGATAGCGGCTAAAGGACTTAGCTAAATCTTAGTGCTATACTATCTGCCTCCTGCTCCTGCCGCGAAAAGGCATTAGGGCATTAGGCTTAAAAGCTAGGCTAATATTAAAAATAGAAGTTAAAAAGGGCTAAAGTCTTAGCCTATTACGCTTAGCATTCTAATATCTCCCTTAGTCGAGTGAAGTACTTAAGGTTTTTATAGTTTATAAGGATTGTAAATAAAGCAGCAATAGAATAAAGTTTAGCCGACCACGCCTTAAGGCACGAGATAATAGTAAGCAGCTCTTTATTATAGATAATATAATTCCATTTAGCTTTTATAAGCCGTACTAAGTGGTATATAATTAGGTAAAGCACCCTATCCTCCCCGATCTAAGAAAGGCAGCTACTAATAGCTATACTAGAGCTATCCGCCTTAAAGATCATTTCTTTTTTAGGGTCCTATTAGGCGAGGACTAGATATAAGATAAAGTATTATTTAAACGCTTAAAAAGCCTTTTCTTCCTCTTTAAGCTATTAAAAGGGGATACCCTTTTATATTAGTCGAACTAAAGGCTTAGTTAAGTAAAAGAAGTTTAGGATAAAATCGCAGTAGAAGTTTGCAAACCCTAGAAAGCTCTAAATGCCTTATAACTTTATAGGGGCTCCCTACTCTTAAATCGCCTTAATCTTCTTAGGGTCTAAATAGATCTCCTTTCCTACTATTATAATATAGCTAAGGTAATATACCTCCTTTACTGCGAAATTATATTTATCTAGATCTAGATTTAGGCCGGCATCTTATAGGCGCCTAAGAATACCCTAATACAGTCTATATATTCCTTCTATAAGCCTCTAGTATAGACTAAAATGTTATCTAGGTAAATAGTAGTAAAATCCCCTAATAAGTCCCCTAAGGCCCTATTAATATATCGCTAGAATATTATAGGGGCCTTAGTTAAGCTAAAGGGCGTTATTAACCACTTAAAAAGGCTAAAGCGGGTCTAAAATATAATTAGGTATTTATCGCCTTTAGCGATATAGATCTTATAGAATACGGCGCGAATATCTACCTTTATAAACTACTTCGCCTATAATAGGGAATATAGTATCTCTTTAATTAAGGGAAGGGGATACCGGTTTTACGCTATAACCTTATTTAGGGCCCGGTAATTTACGTAAAAATGCTATCTGCTATTCGCTTTTCTCGTAAGTAGGATTAATACCGCTACTAATAAGGAGCTCGTATAGATCTATCCTTTATCTATAAGGTTAGTAACCTGTTACAATTCTGAGGGTAAATATAAAGTGAAGCCGGTATAAGGCAAGACAGATATAAATAACCAGAAACGCAGGAAAGGTGAAAAGAGTCAAGAGGCATGTAGTGCATTAATAAGTTCGATTGTGCTACCCTTCTACTATCTAGAAAGAAAGGGAAAAGCTATCCTAAATATATCTAAGAGAGAGGGCAGGCCCAGGCATCCAAGGTAGCCAGTAAGAGAGCTCCTCGTAATACCCATTATACCACAATATATCCAGCCTTACCATATATTTAAAAATAAGGTCTGATACGTCATATTAAGCCTTACCAAATATTTTAAATAATGCCCGGTGTGCCACGTAATATCCAGCCGTATTAAATATTTTTAAATAATGCCCGGTGTGCCACGTAATATCCAGCCATATTAAATATCTTTTAAATAAGGCCCGGTGTGCCCACGTAATGTCCGGCCGTATTAAATATTTTTTAAATAAGGCCCGGTATGCCCACGTAATATCCGGCCGTATTAAATATTTTTTAAATAAGGCCCGGTGTGCCCACGTAATATCCGGCCGTATTAAATATTTTTAAATAAGGCCCGGTGTGCCCACGTAATATCCGGCCGTATTAAATATTTTTAAATAAGGCCCGGTGTGCCCACGTAATATCCGGCCGTACCATATATTTTAAAAATAAGGCCCGATACGTCATATCAAGCCTTACCAAAAATAAGGCCCGATAAAGGCCTACCTTATTTGGTATACAGTACTAATCCACTGAAAATCCGGAAGGTAAACGGTAATGGCCTAAGGTTGGTAAGACCACCGTATGTCCGGTGGGACAGTCGTGAGTCCAAGAGACGGTGGAAGGGCTAGCAGTCTAGTAGACTACCATAGGATTTTAACATAACCTATCTCCAAACCTTAAATAATTAGTCCTGCGGCATATTATATAGTAGTCCCTATAGGAGGTTAGGTAGCCCCCTATTTGGGGTCAGTTTAAGCTTAATATAGTGATCAAATGTGCCCTAGTGCGGTAAAAAGCTAGAAGCCTTTACTTTATTAAAGAGGTCGGTAAAGTTCTAGAGCTTAAGTAGGAGGGTCTATAGCTAGGCCGAAGGGGGAACTAAATTCTAATAAAGCGGGAGCATAATGCAGAGGATATATATAAGCTCTTATAGGCTTATAAAGAAGAAGGAGGTCAAATTATCTTAGGTGCATATCACGCGTTATAATATGCTATAAAAGACCGATCTAAGAATATTAATTATAGTAGGCCTAAAGGATCGAATAATTAATTCCTTTACGAATAGCCTATTAATAGCTCTAATTCTTAATCGGCGCTATTTTACCTATAGTTCGATATTATAGTACTCTATCTAAAGTAACCCTAGGATAATATCGTAAGTTAGGCCTAAGACAATATATAGTATTACGGCTGATAGCTATCTATCGATATCGATATCGATCTAGATAGTATAGATAATCGAAGGGGTAATATTTTATCGCTCCCCTAATCGGCTTTTTATATCTACTATAGTCCTAAGCTTCCTATAGGATAGCAGGCGGATAAATTAGAGTCCTAACCTTTAGATAGTTCTTTCGCTTATTACACTATAGCAGTCATAACCAGAGTCAATCAGGATATTAATAAAGGTAGAATTATTATATAATATCGGGACTAAAAAGGGGTGTCTATCTATACGGTCCTTAATATTATTAATCTCCTTTATATAGTGGTCCTATTTGTCGGAATCGCTGTCGCAAGGTGCCCAATTGGGCACATTGCGACGAATGTGCCGCGTATACCCGTTACGCACAATGTGGCCACTTTTGCCCCTATGCCCCTGAGCCCGGTAGGGCACGCGGGCAGTCCGGCCCGACCGCGCTAATGCATATAACTACGGTATGCACAAAAAGGCCACATCGTGTAATTACTCTTTTGCTTCCTTTCTTTCCTCTTAGTTAGTCAGTCATAATTAAAGAAGTAATCATACCTTTAACCGGTGACCTTACGGTACTTGATACCACGCGCGCGACCCTACGTATAACTGGGTACCCCGAGTTTATATCAATACTAATCAGTGGTAATAACCACCACTTATAGGATAATTATATCCCGCAAAGAACGGTGTATTATAGATTAGTAAGATTACTCTCGAAGAGACGATTTCCGTTGCAAATCGTGCTAATTAGGAAGGCAGATAACCCATTCCGTTGAACGGTTATGCTGCTAACTAATTAGAAGAACGATGTGGACCTTTTCCACCTTTATCTATCACGAAGGAAGAAAATATACTAATTATCACGATCTTTAAAGATACCCTTAGTATATATAGGAGGCGACTGACCCATTCCGTTAAACGGTTACCTGCTTACTATAGGAGGCAAATAACCTATTCCGTTGAACGGTTATCTTGCTAACTAACCCCTTTATTTCTTTCTTTTATTCCTACAGATACCCCTACGGATAAAAGCCCTCTTATATTCCTTGCAATAACCTTATGAGGCATGAATCTTATACTCCTTGCAAGAGGATTGAATCTTATACTCCTTATAAGAGTGAATATTGCACTCCTTATAATACACCCCCCCCCCCCCTCTCAAACCCTCCTCTTAATACTATAGCACAATCACGATCATTAATATTACAACCGGTACTACCTGAAAGGCTATAACGATTTGCCCCCTTACTCGATGACAATTGGGCTACTGCGATAGAGCTAATTACCCCTGATGCCACCACTGTGGTATTACACAACCGCCTGGCCTTCCTAATCTATACCTATAAGAAAGACCGTATAATTGACGATAACCTATAGGAACTATTCTATAACGACTATAGTAAATGGGATGAACAACTATTCAACCGCGTTAATCCACCATTCCTATGCGAATTCCACATATACCTATGGGATCACGGCGTATATATCGGAGTATTAGGCTCTATTATAATACCTACCTTAATGGAATGCCTTTAACAATAATAGAACCCTAAATGGCCTTAAGAAGAGATCGACTATTAATTAGGGCATAAGATATTCCGGTCACGACTCAACCCTTATAGGGAAGCATTAGTACCTATCGGCAATTTCGATGAGGAAGTTACAGGCTTATAGAATTCATCACGAGCACCTACTATAGTAAGGCCCTTAAGAAGATTATTATAAGCCTCAATAAGGGACTTTACAATACCAATAGTGGCCCGATCACAGTCATAACAACCTATTATTCCCCCTTCTATATTAAAAAAGCCTCTTGCCCCTACCCCTACCGAAGAAGAAAGGGGCCGGTCCCAATAATAAAAAAAGAAAACGCCTATTTACAATAGGTCGCTATTCGAAACAGGGGAAAGCTCCCGCCAATAATAATATGCAATAGCCGACGAAGACTATAGCCTAACCGATCAAATACTTCACCCTAGGGGTTATATCCCTAGCCGGGCTAGACGAGGCGGCTATCTTAATGCCCCTCGAGGTCATAGCATACCCAATAGAGGTCGGGTTATAGGCCCCGATAATATGCTTCCTTCAATAGAGGACCCTAATAATAATACCCTCCAAGCCAATACCGCTAATACCGCCTGTAATACTAGATATTAGGCCCAAACGCCTTACCTAACAATACTAAAAATAGGCATAGCACCTAGCCCTTCTCGTCAATATCGGCCTACCTAGGCCGATGAACGGACCATCTTAACGGGAGGACTAGTAAACCTAGACCGACCTAGGTTATAGGATAACCTAGCTAGAGCTCCTGCTAGCCTACCGTAAGGCTACTAATAAGCTATTCCGGAATACTCTTTGGAATACCCTTAAGAAGACTATACCTAGAAAGCCTATATAGAGGCCGGGTTTAGCTAAGAAGATTATTCCCAAACCAGGTTTAATAATATATCGAAGAAGATATCTAACCTCTTATATAGCTATCGTATAGAAGATAGATATAGCGGCAAAATAGATGACTTTATTATACTAAAAGTTATCTCTTTTAAGAGTAAGTACCGCCTATTAGGATTACCCGATAATATATTCGCTAAAGCCTTCCAAATTATACTTATCGGGGATACTAAGATATATTATTTTAATAATATCGAACGCATTCGTAATACTCTTATTTTTAACGATATAGTCTATAAAGTTAAGAGCTATTTCGAAAATGAGAGTATAGAGCAATTCTATTTGCACCGTTAGAATAGAATAACGCTCTAATTAACTATCGCGAAATATCCCAATAAGTTAAAGCTAGAATGCCTTAATATCCTATTGGAAGAACTTTAACGCCTATATTATAGTCTTTTCCCCCCCTTTATAGCTAATATAGAGCTTCACTAATAAGTCCTTAACGCTATAAGGGATATCCCTAAGTATAACCAAGCTATATATCGTTATACTTCTATATTCGAAGGCCTCGCTATTAACCTATAGCGATCCCTTTCTATTTATAAATCAATTCATATAAATTAATAGCATCATTTCCTTTAATAACAATATGTAAAGGACTGGCCCTAGGGCTACTGCAGATAGGCATCGAATGAATATATTAAATAGACTAAGGAGGAAAGGAAGAGGACCCGAATAAGGGCCTCTAAATAGTCTATTTATGCCCGTATGTAGTACGGACCGAGTCTTTAGCGAGCCCTCGTGACCCTATATTAATACTCCTTAGGCAAATCGCAGGCGCAGCCCGAGTCCTAGCCACATTATAGCGCAGGCGTAGCCTAAGCCCGTAATATACCCCCCTCCTCTGCCTCAGAATTAGAAAAATCGCCTTCTATCGTCAATTAGTACTCTACTAGGGACCAATCACATCGCCAATTACTACACCGCGATATCCTTAAATCTATATATAGGCCAATTGCCGGGTATAGGAAGGATTCGTCTATAAGTATAATGGATATAGCTATACAATTAATAGGAGTCGTATAATCGTTAATTAGGAATAGTATGGTAGAAGCATATAGAAGTTTATTGTCGCGCCGCCAGCTAGAGGTTGACCGGTGCAGCTAGGAACGTTATAAAAAATTTTTTGCTAGCTACTAGCTAGAAATCTCCTTATAGTCTTTATTATTTTTCGCTAGGGGCTCTTTTCCTTCTTCCCTTCTTCCTATTAAGGCTATTACTAAGCATCAAAGGTCCCTATTATCGTAAGTTTTTATCCCGCATTAAGCCCGTATTATATGCTAATTGGTTAAAGTATTATTTTTGCCCCTTCTGTATTAGTATTCTTTGCCGAATTCTATCTCTATTGCAACTGGCCACTAACTCTTTTTATAGTAAGACCCGATCTAGCCTATACGTAAAGCCTATTAGTAAGTCTTAAGTCCCTACCTATATCGCGAGCGTCTTATACTAACCCTATATAGAACCCGAATATATCCTTATCTGCTGCTAATAGTGCCCCTACTAGGGGGGAATCGGATCTTACTCATCTTTAGAAGCTATATTATGCTACCGGTAACTATCTTCTAGAGGGGGATTCTTTAGATAAGGAGTATTAGTATACGAAAAACGAAAAGTTCTTATACGATAGATATACTAAATATATATAAGCGACCGGAAAGCTACCTATTTATAAGCGTTATAAAAGAGCAAAAGGGTGCAAAAGCTATACTAATTCCTATGCGTCCTATATATAGCTTAATTAATATCTCGCGGGGAACCCCATACTATAATACATCCTATGTAATTAGATTAAGGCAGTAAAGGAGGGGAGGGCCGTTATAGAGCCCGCCTATCCTAAAACGGATATATAGAAAACGCATACTATTATCCTAACCCCTGAGTTTCGGGCTTTAAATGATTAATAGTATTGTATTTTCGCTGCCGAGTAGGTGGCCCCTTGTGCCCTATATTTAGCATTCGGGCTATAAGATGCCTCCGGTGTGGTTTCTGCTATATCTGCGGTGTTAATGCCCTCCCGGCGCTAGGCTAGGTCTATTATAGATCTCGCCCCTATATTAAATATTATAAGGGAAATATAAGTGGAAGCCTGGGAATATTATACTAGGATAGAGCAGTATTAGGTTAGAGCTTAATATCCCTGGCTGCCCTTGCCCCTATCTCGTCCCGCCCTCCCTATATATTATATAGAGGGGGAACTATCGTACGATTAAAGCGGCTGGTACTATATAGAGGCTCTGCCGCCGCTAGCGTAAGGTTATCTATTGCAATCCCTGTAATAATAGGTAGAACCCGCTCTATAGCCCCCTATGCTCTCGCCGTCTTTATTATAGCTACCGCTATAGACGCCGTATCGCCTAGCTCTATCTCGTTAAAGGGTCTTATTATCTCCTAATGCGCCCCCGCTATATTCGCCTTATAGTGGCCCGCAGACTCCGTTACGTTATAGATATATAGGGAACTATCCCTATCTAATGTATAATCCGTATATACGCCCTACCCTATGAGGACCCCTATTACTACCGGCCTATACGCTATTATAAAGATAGGAGGAGGCTTAGGGAGATAGAGAGTGGCCCTAGGAGGGGGCATATTAAAGGTAAGCCTATATCGGCCCCAGTTTAGTTTATTATATTTTTTTTTTTTGAAGTATTTTTATTATTTTATATTTTGCTTATAGTAGTAGGCGTTTAGCGTTGTTTATTAGTCTAATAGACCCTATTTCGAGACCCGGCTAGGCCTATTATAAGTCCTAATATCCCCTTATTTGGCCTTAAATATTTCTTATATAGTAGTATCCTTAAAGTTTTCTAGGGGTTCTTATATTAGTAAATTATACCCTTTCTACTTTATAAGTATATTGCGTTTTTATCCCTAGCCTTATGCATTCTTTACTGCGAGTATCTCTTTAACCTTATATTCTTTATATAGGTTTATAGAGTCTTAGGGGAGGACGAGTAAAAGCCTAGGTTATATATTGGTTATTACCTAATTAGGTAATAAATTAGAAGTAGCTCGTTCGATTAAATTAATATAGAAAACCGGATAAATGCCTTATAGGATATTGAGTTAGATATTAAACGGTAATAGGATGGTAATAATAGTATATTTAGTAAAGACCTAATCGAGCTTCTTATATAGGCGGTTCGTTTTAATATTCTAGAGGTTTAACTATACCTAGTTACTAATCTAGAAGCGCTCGGCTAGGCGTTATAAATAGTTAGTAGTATTTTACTATCGTTATTATGCGAAGGCGATAGTGGCCTAGGCTAATTCCTATCCCTCTTTAAGGTTACTAAAAAAGAGGGCTATATGCCCCTTTAGGGTAATTAAGCTTAAGGTTACCTCTAGAGGCGGGGCGATAATCGGAATATTAAACCTATTAAATAGCTAGTTTAGACTAAACCCGGTAATAGATAATATCCGGTTATTTAATGCGAGTTAATATGCTGCGAGATAGTATAGCTAATCGTATTAATTAAAGGAAATTATAATATGGAGGACCGCCTATACCTTTTAATTTATTCGCTTTATGCCGCTATCGGTTTAAGGGTAGTATGCTATTAATAGAAATTACTTAGTCCTAATTGATTTGTATAGCGTAGACTAAAATTGGCCTACTTAATTTAAACCTTAATCGCTAATAATCTCTTTAGGGAAGCTATAAAAGCGCTACTAGTACTATTAGAAGCATTCTATGCAGTCTTCTGCTTTTATTAAGTATATAGCCTTAAGCTAGATATACTTTAATAAGCAATCTATAATAACTATAAGGAATCGCGGGTCGGAGGCATTATAGGCAGGAAGGTCGGTTATAAAGTCGACCGATATCTACGACTAAAAGCAGTCTGCGATTGGTAGTAATTATAGTAACCCCTAGCGTAATTAGCGGCTCTTATATACCCTACGGTATTAGTAATTCCAAATATATCTTACTATCTCAGACGATATATTATTAAAGTAATAATCCCGTCGCAATAGTTGGAAGGTAGTGTTTTTCCCTAGGTGGCCTATAATAGGCGAGTTATAGCAGTATTAGATTACTATAGTGGTTAAGGGTTCAAACGATGGAAGCTATACTTATACCCGGTAAAAAAGCATGCTATATGCATTTAGGGTATAATCGGCAATTTATTCTTATGTCGCCGCCTCTATTAGAAATCGTTATTCTTTATTTATAACTACCGTCTATCGGGCCTGATATATGCTATCTTTAGATATTGCTTAGTCCTAAATAGCTTAAAGGTAGGAGTCGGCGAAGATATATAGGCCGCGAGGTAGGGTAGTCTATAGGGCCGAGGTTGGTATCGTCTTACCTTCTATCTTATCTATATCGAGTGCTAAAATAGATAGTAGTTTTAGGATCTGGCCGATTTATAGCTCTACCCTATCTGCCTTTTATTCCTATTGAGAAAGCGTATTAGGGCGTTAGGCTTATAACCCTAGCCTATACTAAAGATAGAAGTTAAAAAGTGCTAAAGTTTTAGCCTATTAGGCTTATCGCTTAGATATTTCTTATAATCGGGCGAAGTACTCTAGGTTTTTATAGTCGGTAAGGATAGTAAAAAGGGAGGCTATTAAGTAGAACTCTATTAACTACGCCTTAAGGCAAAAGATAATAGTAAAGAGTTCCTTATCGTATATAATATAGTTCTATTCTGTATCCGATAAGCGAGCGGAATAGTATATAATAGGGTAAAGTATACTATCCTCCCCGATTTATAATAGATAGCCGCCGAGGGCTATATTAGAACTATCTGCCTTAAGGACCGTCTCTTTATTGGGGTCCTATTAGGCGAGAACTAAAGATAATATAAAATACTATTTAAGCGTTTAGAATGCCGCCTCTTCTTTATCTAGCTATTAGAATAGGACCCTTTTCTTTATTAACCTAACTAAAGGGTCGATAAGGCGGGAAAAGTCTAGGATAAAATCGTAGTAGAAGTTAGTAAAACTAAGGAAACTATAAATGCCTTTTAATTTTATAGGTGCTTTCTAGTTTTAGATAGCCTTAATCTTTTTAGGGTTTAGATAGATTTCCTTTCCGGCTATTATAATATATCTTAGGTATTAGACCTCCTTTACTGCGAAGTCGCACTTATTAAAATCTAAATTTAAGCCGGCCTTTTATAGTTATCGAAGGACTTCTTTAATACGCCCTATATAGTCCGCCTTTATTCCCCCGGTATAGATTAAGATATCGTTAAGGTAGGCGGTTATAAAATCTCCTAGCGTATTCCCTAAGGCCCTATTAATATATCTTTAGAAGGTCGTAAGGGCTTTAGTCAGGCTAAATAGTATAACGAGCCATTTAAATAGTCCGAATCGTATGCGGAATACAATTAAGTATTTATCGCCCTCTATAATATGTATCTTATAGAATGCTATATATATATTAATCTTAGTAAATTATTTCGCCTAGGATAAGGATCGTAAGGTCTCTTTAATTAAGGGGAGGGGGTATCGGTCTTAGATTATAACCTTATTAAGGGCCTAATAGTCGATGCAAAAATGCCACCTATTATTCCCTTTTCTAGTTAGTAGGACTAGTGCCACTGCCGATAAGGAGCTTACGCAGATCTATCTTTTATCTATTAGGTTAGTTACTTATCTTCGAACCTTAAGTAACTAGTCTCGTGGTATATTATATAATAGGCCCTAAGGTAAGTCTGGCTGGCTCCCGTCTATAGTCTTTTTGAGCCGGATATAGTAGTCTAATATACCCCGGTGCGGAGGGAGACCGGAAGCCTTTTCCTTATTAAAGAGGTCGGCGAATTCCTATAATTCTATTAAGAGTACCTATGGCTTTTGTAATTATAGGGCAAAGTCTTAATAAGGTAGTAGTGTAATGCAGAGGATGTATATTATCTCCTATAAGCTTATTGTAATAAAGGAAGTCGACCGGTCCCTAGAGTATTTTACCTACTTTAGTATACTATAGAAGACTAAGCTAAAGATATTTACTGTAGTTAGCCCCTATCGCCTTCTTATCGATTTCTTAATAATAAGGCTACCTATTGATCCGATCTTTAATTAATATCGCTTTGCCTATAGTATAATATTATAGTGCTCTATCTAAAGTATCCTAAAGATAATATCGCGGGTAAGGCCTAGGATAATATAAAGTATAACTATAGATGGCTATCTATCGATATTAATCGCTATATAGATAATATAGGTAATAAAAGAATGCGTTACTTTATGTTCTCCTGAACGGCTCTGAATATCTACTGCTGTTCCGATTTCCCTATATTATAGCAGGCGGATAGGTTAGAGGCCTAACTATTATACTATCTTTTCGCTTATAGCGCTATAGTAGTTATATCCTAAGTCGATTAAAGTATTAATAAAGGTATAGGATTTATATAAGATTGGTACTAAAAAGGGGTATCTATCTATTCGTTTTGCGATCTCTTTTAATTCCTTTTATAATCGGGCTAGGGTTTATATGCGCGTTTTAAGCCCTCTAATAAGATTAGGTTTAAAGGCTATTCTTTTTCCTAATTTTTATTACTACTTTCGATCTCTACGATTTATAAATTAAATAAGGCCACCTTAGCTATATCGGGTCGGATTACCGGCAATAGGTGGTATATAAACGTCTAATGATTAGGAGAGTTAT
The DNA here is from genome assembly GCF_000687475.1 of Ustilaginoidea virens. Taxonomy (NCBI): domain Eukaryota; kingdom Fungi; phylum Ascomycota; class Sordariomycetes; order Hypocreales; family Clavicipitaceae; genus Ustilaginoidea; species Ustilaginoidea virens. Next base: position 6,230,813 of record NC_057317.1, on the reverse strand, counting down.
ACTAAAGATAAAGACCTTTCTTCCTACGATCTTTATGCTATTCTTTAGAGACCTATATCGCCTTAGGCGCACGCTAATTACCCTTCGAATCTAGCTTATTAATACCCGATATTTATATATCGCCCTCGGAATCCCGGGTGTATATCGGTTGGGAATAGGTCGAACCTATATAATGATTAATAATTAAGTTAGTCTTAATATCGATAGCAATTTATCGGTAATAGTCTACCGCCGAATAATAGTTATAATAGGAGACCCTAAGGCTAATAATCTTATTAGCTATATAAGCGTTAAATGCCGATTAGAGGTATTTAAGCTTAACTTCCTTAGGCCAACCGAGACCGCTAATAAGTATAAATTTTTCCTCGAATTATATAAAGAAGGCGGCAAAAGGTTCCTTAGGGCCTTAGCATAAGGAGTGCTTAAGCTTAATAATAGCGCGATCCTATTGGTATAGGTCCTTAAAGAGATATTAGAGGTATTCGAAGAACTTTATTATATTATAATCGCAAGCTGTACTATTCTCGAAAAAGGCCGCGATTTATAATTAGACTGTAGACGAAAGGTTTTAGAAGATAAATATCTATTAGGTCTTTTTATCCCCGATAAATTCCTTATCAACCTTAAGCTTATATTGCATAAAGGTCCGCTAGGCTGTAAATATAGCCTTTTTGCTATTAAAGGGGTCTTCCATCGGGATCGGCTTATATTTTAGCTGGATATCCTAAGCCGTAGGGAGGGGGGCGTTCTATTATACGACTGGGGCCGGTTAGGTAGCGTTTTAGGAGCTATTTGACTGGTTCGCAAGGAGGGTCTATAGTAAGGCGGCAATAGTAGCAAGGTGTTATATATTAGTCTGTATCTGCGCCTCTATCTATTGTAACCCCGATGCGAGCTGCTCTACTTGGGTATGTGTATTATGTCGGGGGCGTTATGGTCTCGAGTTATCTATACCCGTTTCTCTAGGTATACTCATCTCGATATCTTATATAGCCTGCATTATCGGCTCCATAATATGAGGTTATAATAGTAAGGCTGAGAGAGTCTATTTAAATGTAAAGGACTGGCCCTAGGGCTACTGCGGATAGGCGTCGAATGAATATATTAAATAGACTAAGGAGGAAAGGAAGAGGACCCGAATAGGGGCCTTTAAGTAGTCTATTTATGCCTGTATGTAGCACAGACCGAGTCCTTAGCGAGCCCTCGTGACCCCGTGCCGATACTCCTTAGGCTAGTCGCGGGCGCAGCCCGAGTCCTAGCCACATTGTGGCGCGGGCGTAGCCCGAGCCCGTAATACAATATTACGATACTAACGATGTTATTAATAATAATGTGGTATTGTTTACAGACCGTAGATATAGTTAATCTAACGATCGGTACTAACGCCCTTAACGCCGATTCAGCTCATAATAGTAATATTAACGGCAATAATAGAATCGCGCCTTTCTAATTAGGCCCTATTAAAGAAGATGCTTCGTTTATAATAAAATAGGATATTAATTATCTAACCACTCTACTAAAGAGTAATAAGAATTAAAGGAGCGATAGATAAAGAACCGATCCTACCGTACTACCCCTAATAATAAGAAATTCCATATTTTCTTATAGGAATATAAAGAGCCTGACCCCTAAGGCCTTAAAGAAGAAGAAGAGGTTGACCTTAACGATATTATCGGTAATATCGAGGTAATAATAGCAAGAGATACAAACTAAGATGCAGAGAATACTACTATACCGTAAATCACAGCCACTTAGTATTTCTAAGCCCCTACGCAAGTAGAACCATCATTATCTATTAAGATATTATAGGCCCTATAAGATAAATTATGCCGATACGCCTTTTTATAAGTTAACCCCTTCCGAATGCCCTTACCGAACTATAATTCTGCCTTTCTAGAAGAAGAACGCTATAGCAACTATACCTTCTGCGGAATCTTACTAGATACCGGCGCCTCCGGCCTATTAATAGTAGGCCTAGGTCAAGCAAAGGTATTAATAAGATTAATAAAGACCCTAACCATTAAGACAACTAATAAGAAGCATACGGTGAACTTCGGCGCAGGCTCTGCCACCTCTTCCGGCATACTAAATATCCTAATGATATTTAGTAATATCCCCTTTTACGTTCTTAATAGTAGTACCCCCTTCCTTTATTCTATTATAGATATAGATAGGATAGGCGTAAAGCTTAATAATATTAATAACCTATTAATCCAAGGGGATACCAAGGTCCCTATTATTAGGAAATAGGGATATCTATAGTAGACTCTTAATGCTACGGATACTGCAGCCTTCTATCTATCGTCGCAGGAAATCCGTTAGCTATATCGTCGATTTAGGTATCCCTCTATTAATAGGCTTACTAAATTGCTTTAATGGGCTGGTTATAATGATATTAACCGCAATATCATCGAAAGTATCACCCATATGTGCCATTAATACTAGATGAATGCAAAGGCACTTAGCCGATTTAAATTTATATTAAAGGATAACCGCTAATTTAACTATAAGATAATCGTAGATATCTTTTATATTAATAATCGGCCGGTATTATATATTATAGATGCCGCAATAAGCTTTTAGGCAGCTAGGTTCCTTAATCTATAAAGACAGAAGGCCCGAGACATTTAGAATGCCCTTAAGGAATACTAGATTAATACTTACCTTAGCCCGCCGGATTGGATAGTTCATAATGCTAGACCTAACTTTGCCTCTGCCGAATTCCGCTATAATACCCGGCTTCTATCTATCAATATAGATAAAATTCCTATAGAAGCCTATAATAGCATTAGTAAAGTCGAGAGATACCACGCCCCGTTATGCCGAGCCTATACCATCATTAACAACGAAGTAGGCGACCTAATAATAAAGGAATAGAAATTACAGCTCGCTATAAAAGCTGTCAATAATTCCGCTGGACCTAACGGTCTAGTGCCTATATTACTAGTCTTTAGAGTATATCCTCGACTTACAGATGATTCACCCCTTAGCTTATTAGTATTACAACGTGCCTTAACGTTACGAAAGGCTACTAATAAAGCTAAGAAATGCCTCGCCAAGCGCTAGGTTCACAATACCCTCGCCTAATGGAATAGCCCGGATACACAGCCTATCTACCGACTACCCCTATAATCCGATATATAGGTATAGCGAGAGAAAGGTAGCTGGCATAGGCCGTACCGGCTAATTAGCCTCGATGGTGAGACCTATATTATATAAATGCCATATAGCCCGGTCAAGTTCCGGTCAATAGTCGTTAAGCTATATAACTACGATCCTAACGATATTGAAGATATCGTCTATACTAAAGGCCTAGCCTGCCCCGGCAGGTTGGAAGTTAGGATACCGGCTGCAGCCGCACCTCCAGCCGCGATAATACCTATAGCCGAGATATTATCGATAATACCTACAGTCGCGATATATCCATCGCTAGCCACTAGCCCTAATCAAGTCGGGCCAGTATTACTATCACTATTGCTAGCATATATAATATCTGATGTTATAATTAATAAGGACTAAGAAGAGGCTTTCGTTAATACTATTACTTCTAATACTATTATTAATGCCTCTTTTCTGACCGCAAAAGAGTAAGCCAACCTATAGCTTGCTAGTTAATTATGCTAGGAAGGGAAGATAATAACCCTAAAAGCCCCTTTCGAATAGTCTAACCGTATAGAGATAGAAGCATTATAGGCCCGCAATATATTCCAATTTATTACTTTTGATATCGGTAAATATAGAGCCTAACGTCTCTTTAACTTACGTATAGTACGAGAGATTAAGGGCAAAGGCATAGATATACTATATAAGAAGTTACAACTCGTTATATAAGGTTATAGTGATAATAAAAAGCAATTAATATTGACTTAGTCCCCTATAATCCAATAGGCTAGTTAACGGTTACTTATATTATTAGCCCCATCACTATAACGCTCTCACGGCTTATTCCTCTAGATATATAATATCACATAGGCTTATATATAGTTATCTACTACCCTCAATAGATCGATTATCGCTAAGCTACCTAAGCAGATAGCGTATTAATACCCCGATAATACGATTATAGAAGTAGTAAAGCCACTATACGGAATAGCTAAGGCAGGCACCTACTAGTAGGCGACATACTTCCGGCACTATCGCGAGAAGTTAGGCATAACCACATCAACCTATAACCCCTGTTTGCTAATATCCGCCGGTAATAATGATACTGACCGTACTAATGCTTTTGACCGTAATACTACTATATGCTTTAGTATCGTAGGTATACAGACTGATGATACCTTTGGCTTAAATAACGATACCTTCTTCCAATAGGAGGAATTAAAGCTTACTAAGGCAGGCTTTAACGCCAAGCCTAAGACGAGGCTATCGCCAACTATACCCCTAATATTCAACGGATGCATATTGATGGCTAATAACAACGGTATAACCTTATGCTAGAAAGGGCAAAGTAAAAAGATTACGACTATCGATAAAAATGCACCCACGGCCTAGCATAATTATATCGAATAACGCGCTCGTGGCGCTTATATAACTATAGTCTACTAGCCCGAGGCCTCTTTTAACCTATCCATCGCAGCACAATAACAGCAACCTGACTATAATGATATCGCGAGGTTGAATAAGCGCCTTTAATAGCAATGCGATAACTAGGATTGTAGCTTACGGTATATTAATCTGGCCCATACTACAGCTAAACTCTTTGTATTTATTAATGGATCCTTTGCCAATAATAAAGATTTAAGCTCCTAGATTGGCTATATCATTATGCTAGGGAATGAAGAGGATAACCCTATAGATAATACCTTTCTGCTAACCGGTAATATCGTCACTTACAGCTCTACAAAAAGTAAGCGTATAACGCGCAGCGCACTCGCTTCGGAGCTGTATAGTATGGTGTAAGGGGTCGATATTGCATATGCAATAGGCACGACCCTTAATATGATTACCAGTAGGCTGGGATTGCCGAAGATCCCCATGGTTGTATATATAGATTCGTTTTCGTTATACGAATGCCTTATTAAGCTAGGTACTACCAAGGAAAAGAGGCTTATAATAGATATTATGGCCCTGCGATAGTCATATAAGCGCCGGGAGATATATGAGATCCGTTGGATTAATGGGAATGATAATCTCGCCGACGTAATAACTAAGGGAACGCCTAATAAAGCCCTTGAGACCTTCGTCGACCAAAATAGGACTATTATACGTGTAGAAGGGTAGGTAAAGAGGCCGGTCAATGTCTGACTGCATTTGGGAGGTATTGGTGATGTCATATATGGCAAGTGTGCGGATTTTCCTATGTTTAATGTTATGAGCATTTAATGCTTTTACTGCTTTTACTACTGCCCCTTTTTGCCCCTTTGTTTTGGCTGTACGGTATAATGCCGGCCGCGCGGCGCGATAGCGTTATCGGCGGCACAACCTGCCGAGACCGCGCCGCACTTTTCTTTCTATGTGTGCGCCTTATATCCTAGCGATTCCGATGTTTGCTTCTATAAAAAGAGAAGCTGCCAGTATCGGAATCGCTGTCGCAAGGTGCCCAATTGGGCACATTGCGACGAATGTGCCGCGCACACCCGTTACGCACAATATGGCCACTTTTGCCCCTATGCCCCTGAGCCCGGTAGGGCACGCGGGCAGTCCGGCCCGACCGCGCTGATGCACGTGACTATGGCACGCACAAAAAGGCCATATCGTGTAATTACTCTTTTGCTTCCTTTCTTTCCTTTTAGTTAGTCAGTTATAATCAAAGAAGTAATTATACCTTTGACCGGTGACCTTACGGTACTTGATACCACGCGCGCGACCCTACGTATAACTGGGTACCCCGAGTTTATATCAACACTATTGTAACCTAGCTAAAGACTAGGTGCGTTTTTAAGCCCTCTTGCGAGATTTAGCTTAAGGGCTAGTCTTTTCCCTAAGAATTACTATTATTACTATCTCTAAGCTTAGTGATTCGTAAGGCTTCTACGGCCTTTAGGTCTATAGAAGCTATAATTATCTCTTATAAAGGCTAGGCCGGCCTTAGCTTATATTCCTATATTTTATAGCCGGCATCCCCGCATTAGATATAAAGTGATTTCTAATAGCACTCCTTAAAGACTTCTATTGAAACCTATACCGCCCTTTTATTAGGCTACCTTTACTTACCCTTCGATCCCAGCTTATAGACGCCTATTATAGGCGTATTACTATCCTTATCCCGAGCTATTATCTATAGGTCTTAAGTATTAGTATTGTAATCCTAGGAAAGGTCTATATAGCGTTTTACGGTAAAGCTTATCTCTAGATCGATAGCGATTTTATAGTACTATACTACAGCCGTATTGTAGTCCTTACGGGAGACCCCTAGGCCGATAATCTTTTCCGATATATAAAGGTTAAAGGCAGATTGGAGTATTTCTAGCTTAACCGACTTAGGCTAATTAAGTCCCCCTACTAATACCAATTTTTCCTTAAAACGTATAAAGAAAGTAGAGAAAAGTTCTTTCGGCATCTAATAAAGGGTATACTTAAGCTTAATAATCGCGTGTTCCTCTTAGTATAGATCCTTAAAGAGTCGCTATAGGTAATTAAAAAAGGCTATAGGGCGGTATTAGAGGGCTATACTATTCTTAAAGAAGGCTATAATTTAGGATTAGACTATAGCTAAAAGGTTTTAGTAGAGAAATATCTATTAGGTCTTATTATTACCGATAAAGTCCCGATCGATCTCTAATTTATATTCAATAAAGGTCTTCTATACGGTAAATATAGCCTTTTTACTATTAAAGGGTTCTCTAACCGGTATTAGCTTACGCTTTTATTGGGTTTCCTTTAGGATTAAAATAGAGTCGGTCTAGGATTAGTCTAGGGTCGATATAGGTACTAATGATAGTTATTATTATATTTAGTCGATAAGAGCCTATATTAAATGCTCGGTCTGCTTGGCTTAGGCGTATATTTAGTGCTTACTCTTTTGGCTTTAGGATAGCTATTCTTAGAACCTCGTATTAAGTAGTTCTATAGCATTTGTAATTGATTCTATTTATGCGGCCTATTAGCGAGCGGAGGCGCGTTAGGTATTATCTAAACCCGTGATATTCTATAAGGGGTCTATATCTATTATCGGCAGTTAGGTGATATAATAATAAGGATTAAGAGAGTTTATTTATTTATAAAGGACTAGCCCTAGGGCGACTGCGAGTAGGCATTAAATGTATATATTAAATAAACTAAAGAATAAAGGAAGGAGCCCGAGTAGGAGTCCCTCCGAGGCCTACTTATATCCGTGTGTGGCGCGGGCTGGAGCCCTGGCGTTGCCCTATCGGCCCGCGCGTCTGCCTTATATAATCCGTCCCGGGCTAGGCATGGGCGCAGCCCGAGCCCAGCCAATCCATGGCACGGGCATAGCCCGAGTCCGTGATAACTAAGCATACTTTACTTAAATTCCGGTATATACGTAAGAAGGCCTAAGCTGGCCTAGTAAAAATATCTTATTTACTTACAATAGATATGCCTGCGGATAGACTTACTAAACCACTCCCAAGCCCGAAATTCCCCATATTTCGGCAATTATTAGGGCTGCAATTCCTATAGTTTTTTCTTATTTTTTACGGGACTTCTTTCTTTTATTCTAACGCTAGGATTAACCATGTTGTTAATCAGAGAGGGTGTTGAAATCAGCGCCTTTTTAGCTGTATTTTGGTACTGGTCTCGCCACCGTACGACGTCTCTACGTTGAGATATCGCGGTGGCTATACCAGGCACTATGGTGGGGCACAGCGCCCCACAACGCCGATTACAGTGGGCCACAGCGCCGGTCACGGCACCGGTACAGTGACCCACATCCGGCCACAGCGGCTGGTTATAGTAAGCCACAGGGCTCTACAATAGGCGGCGCATTTCCACGGGATTACCAAATGGGCAAACCTAGCTAATACCGCACTTTCGGCCTTCTACATACAGTCTCCTGCTATACCGGGCCTTTACGGCACACCAATATAGGGCTTCCGGCCCGTACAGCAGGATGTTATAGGGCATCCGGCACACCGCTACAAGCCACTGGGCTTGGTTGGGTAGGCATTGGGTAGGATATTGGGCACGGACTGGGCACGGTTGGGCAGGACGATTTTTCGTCGGGGTTTTCGCTATTTTTACGGTTTTTCATTATTTTCAACCGCTTTTTCAAAATGGTAGAAATATGCCTAAAATTCCCTCTTTCTAGATAGAATAGTCACCAATAATTAGAATCAGATTTCCCTGATATCTTTACTCTGGTCAACCTCTTGTGCATCTTTAAATCTTTAACCAGCTCTTTGTTTTATTCTGCAACGCCTTGTACGCCACTGTCGGTATCTAATACATTTCCAACAGTGTTCTGAATCACCATTTTACAATAGTATACGATAGGGTAGAATATATTATTCTCCGCGATCTAAGAGAGGCAATTGCTACTAGCTATACTAAAGCTATTAGCTTTAAGGATTATTATCTTCTTAGGGTCCTATTAGGCGAGGATTAATTATAAAATAAAGTATTACTTAAGCGTTTAGAAGGCTTTTTTTTCCTCTTTATGCTATTAAAAGGGATACCTGTTACAATTCTGAGGGTAAATATAAAGTGAAGCCGGTATAAAGGCAAGACAAATATAGATAACCAGAAACGCAGGAAAGGTGAAAATAGTTAAGAGGCATGTAGTGCATTAACAGACTCAATTGTGCTGCCCTTCGTGTATCTAGAAAGAAGGGGAAAAGCTATCCTAAATATATCTAAGAGAGGGTAGGCCCAAGCATCTAAGGTAGCCAGTAAGAGAGCTCCTCGTAAAGCCCATTATACCACGTTATATCCAGCCTTACCATATATTTAAAAATAAGGCCTGATACGTCATATCAAGCCTTACCAAATATTTTAAAATAATGCCCGGTGTGCCACGTAATATCCAGCCGTATTAAATATTTTAAAATAATGCCCGGTGTGCCACGTAATATCCAGCCGTATTAAATATTTTAAAATAATGCCCGGTGTGCTACGTAATATCCAGCCGTATTAAATATTTTTAAATAAGGCCCGGTGTGCCCACGTAATATATATATGTATTACACTAGCTAAGCTATCTAGGGGGGGATGAGTCCCCATCTAGCCTAGTGCTAGTACCTCTATGCCTAATCTATATAGGAAACCCGAGTGCCAGGAGGAAAACCTATATACTGTCCTTACTCGGTGGTATCCCTTCGAATTCAAAAGGGATTTACTATACATTGCAATAAGATATCCTGTCGCGCAAGACTGGGTCTGGCGGCAGGGCTGGGAAAGTGTGGGTAGTGGAAGCGCCTCGATAGGCGCGGTGGCTTGCATTAGTAATTATTGGTCATTGGTCATTGGTCTTTGGTCTTTGGTCTGGCTCTAGGGTAGGTATGAATTGGATCCGGCGCAGGCAGCATTATTGAGTAGGAGTAGTAATAGTAACGTTAATATCGGGTGGGCAGCGGTAATGCGGTGAGTCGCGCGCTTTATTATTATTAACTTCGTCTGATGTGGGTTGGGGCAGCTAGCGGACGGTCGAGTAATCTAGTGCGGGCATGCAGCAGTATAAAGTCTCCCTTACCTGCCCTACCTTTTTGTTTCCTCTCCTCTTCCCTTTTTGTTCCTTATTGAAAATTACTAAGAATTTTCCTTTATTCCTCTTTATATAGCTCCGCCTTTATTACGCTACTATAGTTCTTATACACCCTTTATTCTTTGAGATGCCTACCGTTCTAGAGTTAGGTCCTGGCCTGGCTCGAAAATGGCTGTATTATCCCTGCGTGCGCTGCGGTGCTAATGTGGCCGCTCGTTATTATAACCAATAGGGTGAGAGGTTTTCTTTAATCGTTATCTGCCTTTTTACTAATAGTAGGTAGGACTTAAGGGTGCCTATTTGGCTTATACTTCGAAGCGGAAGCCCTATTATATCCTAATGCGTAATACTACGAACCGCGAACCGGTAGAGAGTATACTTGCATTACAAAAGGCCTACACTTATAAGCAGGAAGTAAGTGTATCAGTTTGCTAGTATCCCTTAACTTTATAGTTGACCTTGGTAGGTAGACGAAGATAATTACTATAAGGCCTAGTAGGCTGCATATCGGTCTATTACGCTAATTACCTTGGTTCCTTGAAAGGGTTAAGATGACTCTGCCGTTATAATGCGAATGATAGTGCCTATAGTCCTAATCTTGCTGCCGGCCGACTTCCTTAGGCTTATTAAAAGAGGGGTTTTAGCTTTAGAGCGCGCCTATAGCGGTAAGCCCTAGCCTCTCTCATCGGTCGAGGAACCTTAGCCTCCTACTATTACTGCCGGCGATAGAAGCCCTACTAGTTCTATTATTATATTAGATATCAATAATAAGCCTACTCCTAGGCTAGCTACTATAGGGGGACCGCCTTGCAGCAAGGGGGTCTCGCCAATATAGTCTAAGACTCCTACAATACTATCTTCCAGTAAGTTACAGTAAGCGGTTGCATTTTTAAAGTTTATAAAGTCCTAAGTGGAGTCGCAGCTAGTAGCATCTGCCTCTAGAGCGCTATCTATACTACTATTAAAGTCTCTCCTACCTACTACTTAATTAGTGCAGCCTAAGTAAGCTAAATTGGTAGTTCTATTGCTATCCTCTCCTTATCTTTATGCTAATACCCCTACCCCCTCCCCCTTTAAAAGGAAGAGGGAGGGGTTAAAGACAATAGAGTCGCCTATAAAGGGAATATTAGGTCTACCCACTAGGATCAAACGAAAAACGTATTCGAGATCTATAGTATCCCCTTCCTTAGGGGGGAAAATGAAGAGAAAGGGGAAAGTAAGGGTGGCCCCTAATAATAGCTATAGTAATAGAGGGGGTAGTATAAAGTAAGTAGAGGGCTATGTCACGGACTCGGGCTATGCCCGTGTCATGGATTGACTGAGGCTCGGGCTGTGCCCGTGCCTAATCCGGAACGGATGATATAAGGTAGACGCGCGGGCCCATAGGGCAACATTAGGGCTCTAGCCCGCGCTATATACGGATGTATATAGACTGCGGAAGGGACCTGATTCGGGCTCTTCTCCCTTCCTCCTTAGTTTTATCAATACATCCGATTAACGCCTATTCGCAGTCGCCCTAGGGCCAGTCTATTACAATTAATAAAACTCTCTCAACCCTTATTATTATATCTTATATAACTGCCGATAATAGATATAGACCCCTTATAGAATATTATAGGCTCAGACGATACCTAATGCGCCCCCGCTCGATAATAGGCCGTATAACTAAAGTTAATTATAAACGCAATAGAAGTACTTAATACGAGGTTCTAAAAATAGCTATCCTAAAGCCAAAAGAGTAAGCGCCAAATACGCACCTAGGCCGAGCAGACTAAGCGTCGGATGCAGGCTCTTATCGACTAAATATAGTAATAACTATCGTTAGTACCTATATTAACCCTAGACTAATCTTAGACCGACTCTATCTTAATCCTAAAGGAAACCCAATAAAAACGCAAGCCGATACTAGTCGGGGAACCCTTTAATAGCAAAAAGGCTATATTTACCGTATAGAAGACCTTTATAGAGCATAAGTTAGAGATCGATCGAGACTTTATTAATAACGATAAGACCTAATAGATATTTATCTACCAGAACCTTTTAGCTATAGTTTAATTTTAAATAGTGGCATTCTTCGAGAATAGTACGGCCTCCTATTACCGCCCTACAGCCTTCTTTAATTACCTATAGTAACTCTTTAAAGATCTGTATTGGGAGGAACGTACGATTACTAAGCTTAAGTATACCCTTTGTTAAATACTAAAAGAACCCTTCTTAGCCTTCTTTATACGCTTTAAGGAAAAATTAGTATTAATAGGGGGGCTTAGTTAGCCCGAATCGGTAAAGCTAGAAATACTCTAATCCGCCTTTAACCCTTGCATATCGGAAAAGATTATCAGCCTAAGGGTCTCCTATAAGGACTACGATATAGCTATTATACGGTACCATAAAATCGCTATCGACCTAGAGATAAGCCTTACCGCGAAACGCTATATAGATCCTTACCGGAATCATAATAATAACGCCTAAGACCTATAGGCAACCGCTCGGGATAAGGATAGTAATACGCCTATAATAGGCATTAATAAGCTAGGTTTAAAGGGTAAGAAGGAAGTTATCCGCTAAAAGGGCAATATAGGTTTCAAGAGAGGTCCTTAAGGAGTACTACTAAAAATCACTTTATACCCAATATAGGGATACCGGCTATAAAATACCGGAATATAAGCTAAGGCCGGCCTAGCCTCTACTAGAGATAACTATAGCTTCTATAGACCTAAAGGCTATAAAAGCCTCGCGAATCGCCGAGCTTAGAGATAGCAATAATAGCGATTCCTAGGGGAAAGATTAGCCCTTAAGCCGAGTCTCGCGAGAGGGCTTAAAAAATATACCTAGCCCCCAGCCAAATTACAATAGGAATACTATATAAAGGAGATTAATAATATTAAAGACCGTATAGATAAATACCCCTTTTTAGTCCTAATATTATATAATAATTCTACCTTTATTGATACCCTAATTAATTCTAATTATAACTACTATAGTGCAATAAGCGAAAGAACTATCTAAAGATTAAGACTCTAGCCTATCCGCCTGCCGTCTTATAGGAAACTTAAGACCGTAGTAGATATAAAGAATCGATTAGGGGAGTAATAAACTACCCCCTCGATCACTTATACTATCTGTATCGATATCGATATCGATAGATAGCCGTCAGCCGTAATACTATATATCGTCCCGGGCCTTACCTATAATATTATCTTAGGGTTGCCTTAGATAAAGCACTGCGATATCAAACTATAGGTAAAGCAGTACTAACTAAAAATTAGAGCCGTTAGCAGCCTATTTATAAAAGAATCGACTACTCGATCCTCTAGGCCTACTATATTTAATATTCTTAGATTGGTCTTTCACGGTATATTATAATGCGTAGTATGCACTTAAGACAACTCGACCTCTTTCTTCCTTATAAGCCTATAGGAGCTTATACGCATCCTCTATATTATACTCCTGCCGTATTAAGATTTAGCCTTACCTCTGGCTTAGCCGCAGACCCTACTACTAGAGCTCTAAGACTTTACCAACCTCTTTAATAAGGCAAAAGCTTCCGGCCTCCTACCGCACCGGGGTACACTAGATCACCATATTAAGCTTAAACCGACCCTAAATAGGGGGCCACCCGACCTCCTATAGGGACCGCTATATAATATACCGCGGGATTAGCTACTTAAGATTTAGAGATAGGTAATAGACCTTATAGATAAAGGGTGGATCTATATAAGCTCCTTATCAGCAGCGGCACTAATTCTGCTCGCGAGAAAGGCGAGCGGCAGATAGCGTTTTTGCGTAGACTACTAGGCCTTAAATAAGGTTATAATATAAGACTGGTACCCCCTTCCTTTAATTAAAAAGATACTATACTCTTTATCCTAGGCGAAGTAGTTTATAAAGGTAGATATCCGCGCCGTATTCCATAAGATCTGTATTACTAAAGGCAATAAACACCTAACTGTATTCCGGACCTGTTTCGATCTTTTTAAGTAATTAGTAACCCCCTTTAGCCTAACCGGGGCCCCTACGATATTCCAATATTATATTAATAGGGCCTTAGGGGACTCATTAGGGGATTTTACTACCGCTTATCTAGACGATATTTTAGTCTATACTAAAGGCTCATAGAAAGAATATATAGACCGCATTAGGGTTATCCTTCGGCGCCTATAAAATACCGGCCTAAATCTAGACCTAGATAAATATAATTTCACAGTAAAGGAGGTCTACTACCTCGGCTATATCGTAACGGTAAGAAAGGAGATCCGCCTAGACCCTAAAAAGATTAAGGCGATTTAGGAGTAAAAAGCCCCTATAAAATTATAGGGCATCTAAAGCTTTCTAAGGTTCGCAAACTTCTACTACGATTTTATCCTAAATTTCCCCTACCTAGCTAAGCCTTTAGTTCGATTAATGTAAAAAGGTATCCCCTTTTAATAGCTTAAAGAGGAAGAAAAGGCTTTCTAATTACTTAAGTAGTACTTTATCTTATACCCAGTCCTCGCCTAATAAGACCCTAAGAAGGAAACGATCCTTAAGGCAGATAGCTCTAGTACGGCTATTAATAGCTGCCTCTCCTAAATCGGGGAGGATAGGGTACTTTACCTAATCGCATACCACTTAATATAGCTCATAAAAGCTAAACGAAACTATACTATCTATAATAAAGAGCTGCTTACTATTATCTTATGCCTTAAGGTATAGTCAGCTGAACTCTATTCTATTACTACTCTATTTACAATTCTTATAGACTATAAGAACCTTAAATACTTCGCCCGACCAAAGGAGATATCAGAATGCTAGGCGCAATAGGCCGAGATATTAGCCCTCTTTAACTTCCACCTTTAATACCGGCCCGGCTTATAGGCCTAATACCCTAATATACTCTCGCGATAGGAGCAAAAGGTAGATAATACGGCTCTAAGGTTTAGCTAAGTCCTTCAACCACTATCTATCTCCGCTATAAAAGTAGACCTAATAGAGGTCTAGCTAGACCTAATAGGAGATCGGCCGACTATAGCCCTAGGTATAATAAAAGATATGCTAATAGCAGCTTTATCGATTAGAATCTCCCTACCTAATAACTCTCGGGTCTTTACCGATATATACCTATAGGCGCTTTAGGACCAGGCTATAGCCGAAGACGAACCATATCGGGCCTAGTAGAAGGCCGTAGCGAATAGAGAATAATAATTCCCTATAGAGGCTATTGAAATCAGCGCCTTTTTAGCTGTATTTTGGTACTGGTCTCGCCACCATACGACGTTTCTGCGTTGAGATATCGCGGTGGCTATACCAGGCGCTATAGTGGGGCACAGCGCCCCACAACGCCGATTACAGTGGGCCACAGCGCCGGTCACGGCACCGGTACAGCGACCCACATCCGGCCACAGCGGCCGGTCACAGTGGGCCACAGGGCCCACAACAGGCGGCGCATTTCTACGGGATTACCAAATGGGCAAATCAGCACTTTCGGCCTTCTACATACAGTCACCCGCTACACCGCGCCTTTACGGCACACCGATATAGGGCTTCCGGCCCGTACGGCAGGCTGTTATAAGGCATCCGGCACACCGCTATAAGCCACTGGGCTTAGTTGGGTAGGCATTGGGTAGGATATTGGGCACAGACTGGGCACGGTTAGGCAGACCGACTTTTCGTCGGGTTTTTTCGCTATTTTTGCGGTTTTTCATTATTTTCAACCACTTTTTCAAGATGGTAGAAATATGCCCAAAATTCCCTCTTTCTAGCTAGAATAGTCACCAATAATTAGAATCAGATTTCCCTAACATCTTTGCTCTGGTCAACCTCTTGTGCGCTTTAAATCTTTAACCAGCTCTTTATTTTATTCTGCAACGCCTTATACGCCACTGTCGGTATCCAGTATATTTCCAACAGTGTTCTGAATCACCATTTTACAATAGGTTATGAGCCCGGTATCTCAAGGCTTCCAGCTTAAGACTTTTTTACGCTAACTTAGGATTTTAATGCATTTGGCAGCTAACCTTCCAGAAATCTACTAATAAGGGACTGATCATCCCAGATTTAGGAACCCAGCTACCACACCAAACTGCAATACATCCTTGCAATAGGATTTTCTAAGGTTATTCCTTAACGCAGCTTTCTTCTAGATTTTTTATCTAGATTTTCAGTTTTGATTTTCTTCGCATTTTTAAGACATTCCGGCACCTTTTCTCTTCCTATAATAGCCAGTCAGAACGTTCCTGCTAATAACCCAGGCTACCAAGTCCCTAATACAGCAAAGGTAGAAGAATCTAATAATAACTAGGAAATTGCCCAGCTTAGGGAAGACCAATAGGAAATAAGAAAAGAATTTAGTTATAAATTTAATCGAATAAACTCTAAAATCGATTTTTTGGCTGATAAGGTAGGCACCTTAGTAGACAGACTAATCAAGCCTGCTACTAGCCTACTATCCTAGGATATAATAGATATGGATACCTTCTAAACCCCTATAGGTAAAGGAAATAATCTACTATCACTACCCAAAGCCCAGCAGTAACCCCTGCCGGTTCTATCCAGTATTAGCAGCCAAGTCAGCGCTATAGCTATCAAGGAATTAGCTAAAACAGCTAATAGATTCTAGGAATCCTAAAAGCTAAGGGGGACATCTAACTTCGACTAATAGAAATAAGCCCTTATGATTCAACTTAGGGCACTTAATATCGCCAAATTTATTGAAGATCCTTCTATTACTAGCAAATTTAACGACTCAGAGCAAGCACTTTTACTATTACTTATTAAGAATAGTTGTACAGAAGGACCAGCTGCCGCTATTAACTGGTGTACTGACCTAGAGTTAGCCTTTATATTACTCACTAAATAGTATTCTCACTCATTAGACGTACAGCGGACCTACCTATACCCTGCCTTCTATCAACTAAATTTTACAGGCTATAAGGGTACCTTAGAATCTTTTAACGCCTCCTTTAATAGCTACCTATCCAGGCTGCAAATTTTAGGCTCCTACATACAACCTTTCGACCAAATCAGCCAGTATTTACATACTATAGAAGGGGTCTTTTTTCAGTAGGCAGAATGGCACCGCACAATAATGAGAATCGCCTATACTTAGGGAAATACATCAAATATTAACCTGCAATTTTATATAGTTGATTTACTAGAAGAATAATGCATTAAAGGGTTATCAGTAGCAAAGGCTACTACCCACCTCGCAAAGGTTAAGGGTGCCGCTACTAATAATAGTAGCAAGCCAGCTAGTAACAACACTAGCAAGGGTGGTAAAAATACTACTACTAACGCTAATAAAAAGAAATAGGGGTCTTCTTCTACCCAATAACAAAGGTCTTCTTCTGCTATATAAGGCAAGCCGGAAAATAAAAAGAAGAATAAAGAAAAGAAAGATTCAGCTAATAAAGCAGATACCCTATAAAAGACTAATAAAAAGGAAAAGACTATTAATTCCTTCATACTAGGGAATTATAATACTCTAAGTCTTATACCTAGTAAGACAGCCTATTCTTCCTTCTAGGACCGCGAATATATGCAATTTCTAGCTACTAGCTATAGTGCACAATCCGGTAGGAAAACGCCAACAGATTCTTTGCTTTACGATACTAGTTCTATAGTGTATATCATTAACGATAAGAAGCATTTCACCTACTTCCAATACTATACCGGAAACAGACCAGTCATCAGCATAAATAGTGGCCCAATCAAGCCCAGTGGGTAGGGCACAGCGCGTTTTACCGTGCTATAGGCCACTAACCCACCTCAGTGGGGCACCTTAGAGCTGACCAACGCCCTCTTCATACCAGCTTTTGATATTAATATCTTTAGCGGCGTTAAATACTATCTGAATCGTAGCAGTATTCAGGGTCAAAGCCTAGTTAACAGTAACAATAAGTGCATTGGGCTTCTTAATTTTAAGAAGTATAGCTTCTTTTTACAACAAAAAGGAGTAGATTCGCCGTTTTTATACTATACTAGCCAAAATCACCTGGCTACACACAATATCTCGGTCGAAATACCTGCCCTAGCCAACCTAGAAGAATACGAGGAATATCCCCTGCCAGAGGATTTACCTACCCTACTAGCTGATTCAGACCTTCTACTTCCACTAGCTAATTCGCAAGAAATCCTACTAGCTAACCCACCAGTTAGTCCTGGTTTTTCGGTGGTACCAATAGAGGCTGCTATTCCCAATATAGCCTAACCACTACAGAGGGCCCCGGTCGCCCTCAACCCTGCCCTAATACCAGCTGCTGATATAAAATATCAAAAGCTACTATTATTAGCCGGACTTTAGCATATCCGGCTTGGGCATATCGGAATCCAACTTTTAAAGAAAACCTATACATCAACCACAGGGTTACCTGATCTTAGTAAGGTAAAGGATTCTAATTTCAACTGCATCGCCTATAAAAAAGTAAAATCAGTTCGGCGTTTTACATCAGGGGCTATACCAGACCCTATGCATTGTTTGGATATTATAGAGGGTGATATTTTCTAAATTAATCCTCTTCTATACAATAAACGCCCCATTTGCCTTATCTTAGTAGACTGGAAATCACGCTTCCGTTGGGTGCACTTACTACCCAATAAGGAAGGACCCACGGTATTCCTAGTATTACAGGGGTTCTTCCAAGGTCTTAGGAATCGCTATGGCAAATCAGCTATTAAATTCCACTATGATGGTGGCAAGGAAATTAACGACGTTATTATAGCCTGGCTAGCTCTTAAGGGTATAGATTTCTTAACCTCTTCCCCTTATATTTATAAGCAAAATGGGTTAGCAGAATGCTCTATACGGGTTATTATTAACCGACTTAGAGCTACTATGCTTTAGTCTCGGTTACCTTCTTACCTTTAGTCTATAGTTATTCTTAGTATTACTACCTTAGTAAATCTAATAGTAGTTATAAACCGTTCCTTGTCACCTTTCGAAGAATTAAAGAAGGACTTTCTAGAAATTACGTACTATTACCTACCCGACCTTACTAGCTTTAGGGCTATTAGTGCGGCTATAGAGGTGCTAATCCCTCCAGAAAAACAGGTCATCAGCCACAAGCTGGCCCCCCGGACCGAGTCAGGTAGGTTACTAGCTACGCTAGGTAATAGCACCTACCTCGTCTATATCCCATATCGCCGGGTCATCACTAAGACCTCTTTCATTACTTTCACCTACTAAAATAAAGGTATAAGCCCTATTTCAAATGGCCTAGAGGGCACTTTTGATTTCCAACCGCCTTCTAATTTAGAGGGGTAAATAACGACTAAATTGCTTTAGAAGAGCCTATTTAGAAGTCGCCTCGCCTAAATATGCCTATTTCAGGCTTAGCCGAGGGCACAGGCCTACCATAGGCTACGGATCCAACATAGCCCATGGGCTTACTACAACTAATAGGCCTAATACAGCATACGGATCTACCACAATCAGCAGGCCTATCACAACCAATAGGCCTGCCACAACCAGTGGGCCTACTAATTGGCCCGCCACAGCACTCTGCAATATTTCCTAGCAATTCGCTGTCTTTCAATTCTAAATCGCTTCAGCCTAACTTAGCTTTTCAGCTTAGGCAAGACGGTCCGCTTTCACCGGCTAAGGAAAATACACCTTTTTCCTATACAAAAAGGCTGCAAATACTAGGAAATACAGAAAGCTCTCGTCACCAGGAATCTCAACCACTAAGATTTTCCGAATCCATCACAAAAGTGGGCATACCCCACACATATGAAAATTCTGACTCGCCCCACATAATAAATTTTCAATAGTCCGAATCTTAAAGCCCCATACACACTGATTTTCTGCGACTTTCCGACACAATAGATTCTACCTTTTCGCCCGGCTTCTTAGTAAATACAGCATTTCGCTATAGTAAAACGCTGCCTACACTAGAATATCTGAAATTCAAGAGTCTAGATATCGCCTCAAATGAGAGACCATAGGTAAAAATATTTCAAGCACCAAAAAATATACCGCCTATTCAGCCATACCAGGTTAGGGCTACTAGGGGTAGAATTCAAGGAAGAATACAGCCACAGATACGAGACGTACAAGGTATCCTAGGTTATAGATACTATAGGTCACTTTTAGACCTACAGGCTGACTAACAGCCTAACCCACAGACTGACTAACAGTCTGACTAATAGTCTGACCTATAGACTGACTAATGGGGTGCTTTCCTACCCACCCAGCCGAAAAACGACCAGATTTTTAGATACCCAGGCAGCCCCCTAGAGGCTTCCACATAGGATTTCCCCCCTTCCTATACTTTTTACGATATTTGCTATACAGCAAAGATTAAGGCTGCAAAATGGGCCCCAGAAGGTATGCCTAATAGCTGGAAGGAAGTCTTATATAGCCCACATAAGGATAGCTGGGTAAAAGCCTTATTTTCGGAATTCGAGCAATTAATCGATTTAAATATCTTCCAATTTATTCCTAAGATTAGTGTTCCTACTAGTAGGAAAATATTGCGTAACCGGCCTATTTTTCGCGTTAAGAAAGATGCGAATAATAACCCGGTTAAATATAAGGCACGATTAGTTATCAAAGGCTTTATATAGGTATCTAGGCAAGACTTTACGGAGACCTATGCCTTGACTTCGATCCCACTAATATAGAGGATTATCCTTGCTCTTGCTACTGCAAATAACTAGGAAATAGAGCAAATAGACTTTATTAATGCCTTTCTAAATAGCGAACTACTGGAGACGATTTATATAGAGATTCCAGCTAGTTTTGTAGAATTTGCAGAAAGCCTACTCTTACCTAACCCAGCCTTATGGTCTGACCAGTAGCATCGTCGACTTCTAGCCTTACTTACTAAGGTTGGATATAACCCCTCTGCATCATAGGTCATACTATTAAAGAAAGCCTTATATAGGCTAAAACAAGGCCCTCGCGAGTGGCAGTTACGGTTAAAAGACCTTCTAGTACAAAAGGGTTTTACGCCGCTACTTTCTGATGCTGCCGTCTTCTATAATAAAGGAACGTATACCTTTATTATAACCTATATAGATGACTGCTTAATTGTCGGTCCGGACCTTAGCTATATTGACCAGCTTAAGGCTAAGTTCCATAAGGTATATGCTATAGAAGACCGAAGACCTGCCTCCTTCTTTCTAGGAGTGCAGATTATTAGGGATAGAGAAAAGGGCCTATTATGGCTGCACCAATCGCAATTTATTACGGAAGTCCTTAAGAAATTCAACCTTAAGGATGCACAACCGCATCTAATCCCACTATAGCCCGGTATACTTGCTGAGTCTGAGGCTGGTAATATGCCGCTAGATACTAGTAATCAACACTTATTCCAGCAGCTAGTAGGAATAGCGATATGGTTGATGATAATATTAAGACCTGACCTTGCCTTTCCAACGCAATACCTGTCACGATATATGCAACAGGCTTCCACTATATAGCTTAATGCTACTAAAGGCGCTTTTCGCTACTTAGCTAGTACGGCAAATACAGCCATTTATTACCGAGCCGCTAAAGCTACCGTAGTATTAGCTGCATTTTCTGACAGCGATTTTGCTAGATGCCGGCTGACTTCAAAGTCCACTAGTAGTTATCTTACTACCTTAAATAGTAGGCCTATTAGCTAAAGGTCAAAACGGTCTTCGACTGTGGTTTTATCAATACTTAAAGCCGAGTCTAATGCAATGCTTGAGGCGCTTCGCGAAGTAGAATGGATATCTAATTTGTTTAAAGAAATCCAGGTCGATATTCAACGCCCGATACCACTATACTGCGATAACCAAAGGTCTATTTCTAATGCAAATAACCCAAATCAGCATGCCCGCACTAAGCATACCTTACTTAAATTCCGGTATATACGTGAGAAGGCCCACGGTGGCCTAGTAAAAATATCTTATTTACCCACGATAGATATGCCTACGGATGGACTTACCAAACCACTCCCAAGCCCGAAATTCCCCATATTTCGGCAATTATTAGGGCTATAATCCCTATAATTTTTTTTTTTTCTTCTTTTTTACGGGACTTCTTTCTTTTATTCTAACGCTAGGATTAGCCATATTGCTAATCAGAGGGGGTATTAAAATCAGCGCCTTTTTAGCTGTATTTTGGTACTGGTCTCGCCACCATACGACGTTTCTGCGTTGAGATATCGCGGTGGCTATACCAGGCGCTATGGTGGGGCACAGCGCCCCACAACGCCGATTACAGTGGGCCACAGCGCCGGTCACGGTACCGGTACAGCGACCCACATCCGGCCACAGCGGCCGGTCATAGTGGGCCACAGGGCCCACAATAGGCGGCGCATTTCTACGGGATTACCAAATGGGCAAATCAGCACTTTCGGCCTTCTACATACAGTCACCCGCTACACCGCGCCTTTACGGCACACCGATATAGGGCTTCCGGCCCGTACGGCAGGCTGTTATAGGGCATCCGGCACACCGCTACAAGCTACTGGGCTTGGTTGGGTAGGCATTAGGTAGGATATTGGGCACAGACTGGGCACGGTTGGGCAGACCGACTTTTCGTCGGGTTTTTTCGCTATTTTTGCGGTTTTTTATTATTTTCAACCACTTTTTCAAGATGGTAGAAATATGCCCAAATTTCCCTCTTTCTAGCTAGAATAGTCACCAACAATTAGAATTAGATTTCCCTAATATCTTTGCTCTGGTCAACCTCTTGTGCGCTTTAAATCTTTAACCAGCTCTTTGTTTTATTCTGCAACGCCTTATACGCCACTGTCGGTATCCAGTACATTTCCAACAGTGTTCTGAATCACCATTTTGCAACAGAGGCAAAAACCAAAAAGCAGATCGCAGACTATACCCTAAATGCTTATAAAGCGCTACTCTATCAGGGCCAGGTTTAGCTCCCTTCGTTCGAGCCGCTAATAACTACAGTAATCTAACAATACTATAACTCCCCTACCGCAGGGCACCCAGGGAAGAATACAACCTTCTAACTCCTATAATAGGACTACTACTTCAATAGCATATCATCTAAAGTAGCTCGGTTTATTCGGAATTACTAATACCATAAAGCGCATAAGAGCCGCTAATTACGATAGGGCCTACTCTAGCCTTTACCGATTCTAGATCGTTTTTAGTCTTAAATCTCTATTGACTTTATAACCGACCTCCTAACCCAGGACGCCTCCGACCTATATTACCTAATAGTTATTACCGACCGCCTATCTAAATATATCTAGCTTAAGGCGATACACTTAATACGAGCGGAAGATTATATAGAATGGTTTCTCGACTGCTAATAGCGGCATTATAGATTCCCTGCCTAGATTATCAGCAATAGAGGCTTAGATTAGGTAGGCCAATTCTAAACCACAATATATAAGGCTATCGGGACCGAACAACTCCTCTCGACTATATATCACCTATAGACCGACGGTAGTATAGAGCATATAAACCAGGAGGTCTAGGCTATCTTACGCATTAAGGTAGCATTTGACTAATACGACTAGCCCTAATATCTCGCGACTTATTAATACACTCTAAATAACTGCATTTCCTTAATCACTAGATATAATCTAAACCGTCTCCTAAATAGCTTCGACTCTCCTATTATAGCACCTCTCCTTAATATTATGCTAAGTTTAACGACCCCTAAGGGGCAAGTAGTGCGCTTCCTAGCCATAATATAAGAGGGGGGCGAACTCGCTTAGGCCGCTATTGCCTTTACTTAATAGCAGCAGCAGGATACGACGAACCGATCCCAACACCTAGCAGAACGCTACTAAATCGGGGACTAAGTCTAGCTAAGTCTACAGAACATTAAGACTAACCGGCCTTATAAAAAGCTCGACTGGGTATCTACTAAGTATACTATCGTAGCTATCCTATCCCTGCTTAATATCTAACTCAATATTCCCGACAGTATCCACCCGGTTTTTCACATTAATCTTATAGAATATGCCGCTTCCGACCCGCTGCTAAGCTAAATACTTATAGATACTAGGCCCGGCCCCCTACTAGTCCTACCAGAGGACTCTAATACCCTATATAAGGAATTCGAGGTTGAGGAGATACTAGCTACTAAGAACGCTCGGGGTTATAGCAGTAAATATAATATACTAGTAAAATAGAAGGGGTATAACTCGCCGACTTAAGAACCGCTAGAGAACTTTAAGGATACTGCGGTGCGGGAGGCATTTAAGTTTAAATAGGGGGATATTTAGATATATAATAGACCCGGCCGAACCCTATAGCAACCCCGATATAAAATAGATAAAATTTTTCCCGGAGAAGGGGGGTATATCACAGACTTAGGCTATGCCTATATTATAGATTAACTGAGGCTCGGGCTGCGCCTATGCCTAGTCTGGAACGGATGATATAAGGTAGACGCGTAGGCCTATAGGGTAACATTAGGGCTCTAGCCCGCGCCATATATGGATATATATAGACTGCGGAAGGGACCCGATTTGGGCTCTTCTCCCTTCCTCCTTAGTTTTATCAATACATCCGATTAACGCCTATTCGCAGTCGCCCTAGGGCTAGTCCGTCACAGGCTAGAGGGTTAGGGGTATTAGGAAGATTAGGGGTCTAAATCTATCGACTATATAAATAGCTTATATAAAAAGGATATACTTTTTTTATCTATATAGTCAGTCGTATCTTTATCTATAATTGTCTATATATATATATATAGTCTAGGGTTGGGGTGCAATCGTATTAGGTTGCTATTAGAGCTGAAGTCTGCGTAGGTAGTAAGTATAATAGCTAGGGTAAACTATTTGAGTTGGCGGGTATTAAGGACCTATTTAATGACCTGCTTAGCTAAGTCTTTATTTTCAAATGCTTAGATAATACTATACTTATCTAGTATAGGGCGGTCTTAGATATAAAAGGGAGGGTTTCTAAGATAGTTACTATACTCTAGGATTATATATTTAATGTTTTCCATATTAAGACTATATTAGCAATACGGGTGGCAGATAAATAGGACCTTCATTTTATATAGGAACTTATTAAGGCCTATTTTTTCCGTTTTAAGTTAGGTGAGGAGGGAGGACTTATATTTACGGAGGTTTTTATAGAGATTTAGCATCTTCTTTATAGAGGTAAAGTTAGGGGCACTTTTAGCAGTAGGGCGGTTCCTTAGTAGGTATTATATTTAGGCGAGGTTTTACTTAGATTACTATCTCTTTATCTATTTAAAAGCTAGGGAGTAAACAGGGGATAGTTTATCGTCATAAAATAGAATTAAGTCTTTAAAGGCTATATAATTTAGTATTTTATTCTCGGTCGGTCGCCCTCATCTATAGGTAAGTCTTTATCGTAGCCAAGTCTAGATAACAGTACATACATTAGAGATAAGGTCGGCTATACTACTTTCTTAGATTCTAGTAAGGAATCATTATCGGGCTAGATTAAGGTAGAGGTCGAATAAAGGGACTACTACTTTAGTTTCTATAATTGCATTAGGTATTACTTGGTAGGCTCCTATAACTATATAGAGGCACTTTGACTATTTAGCAATTAAACTATATATAATACCTCTTACTACTTCTCCCGGCTTAGTAAGAGTATGCTAGATTCTAGCGCTAAAGGCGATTATAGTTCTAATAACCTATATATATAATAGTCAGGCTTCGCAGAACTAGCAACCCTATATAGAGGCCGCTAGGGCGATAAGGGCGAGCTTCTGCCTTTCCAGTTTCTTTACTATTTAGGCCCTATAGTCAGACCAGCTAAGTTTACAGTTAATCTCTACTCTAAGGAATCGAGCGTATTATATAGGCTAGATAGTCGCATTACTGAGTCGTATTATAGAGGTGTCCAGTTGGTACTATTTAGTAAAGGATATTAGCTTACTCTTTGCTAGGTTGAATTTTAGTCCAGCCTCTGCTGACTACTTTTCGCAGATCTTCTATACTTTCGAAAGGGTTGCAACTATATCCCGCATTATTTTGCCATATGCGATTATATTAGTATCGTCCGTAAATCCTAGGGTTAGTAAGTTATCTACTATTTCGAGTCTATAGTATAAAGGTACAACATAGAAAAGGAAAAAGATTAGGGAGATTAGGAAGCCTTAGGGCACTCCTGCCATAATTAGGAATCATTAAGTAGGTTAGCCTTTAAAGAAGATTTTAGCTAAACGCAATATAGTAAAGCCTTAGACCTAGGCTACTATCCATCGAGGGGTATTGCTTTAGAGGAGGAGGTACATAAGTCTAGTATAGTTAATAGTATCGAATGCCATAGAGATATCTAATTATAGCAGTAATACTATTCCTTTGTATTACTAGGTGGCCTTAACTGCTTCTACTAGGGTATATAGCACTATATCTATTGATCTATTTGCTCTATTTGTCACGGACTCGGGCTATGCCCGTGTCATGGATTGCATGGATTGGCTAGGGCTCGGGCTGCGCCCGTGCCTAGTCCGGGACGGATAATATAAGGCAGATGCGCGGGCTTATAGGGCAACGTTAGGGCTTTAGCCCGCGCCACACACGGATATATATAGACTACGGAAGGGACCCGATTCGGGCTCTTCTCTTTTCCTCTTTAGTTTTATTAATACATTCGATTGACGCCTATTTGTAGTCGCCCTAGGGCCAGTCTGTTACAATTGGTAAAACTCTCTCAACCCTTATTGTTATATCATATATAACTGCCGATAATAGATATAGGGCCCTTATAGAATACCCTAGGCTTAGATGATGCCTGATGCGCCTCCGCTTATTACTAGGCCGCTTAATAGGAGTTAATTACTAATACTATAGAAGTCCTTAATATAAGGTTCTAAGAATAGCTATCCTAAAGCCAGGAGAGTGAGCATTAGATATACACTTAGGCCGAATAGACCGAGCGTTAGATATAGGCTCTTATCAACCAGATGTAATAATAATTATTGCTAGCCCCTATAACGACCCCTAATTGGTTTTAAACTAATTCTATCCTAATTTTAAAGGAAACCCAATTTAAGCGTAAGCTAATACCGGTTAGGGAACCCTTTAACGGTAAAAAGGCTATATTTACCGTATAGAAGACCTTTATAGAGTATAAATTAGAGATCAATTAGGATTTTATCGGTAACGATAAGACCTAATAGATATTTATCTACTAAAACCTCTTAGCTATAGTTTAATCCGAAGTTGCGGCATTCTTTGAGAATAGTATAGCCCTCTATTACCGCCCTATAGCTTTTTTTAACTATTTATAGCGACTCTTTAAGGACCTGTATTAGGAGGAATGCATAATTAGTAAGCTTAAGTATACCCTCTATTAGGCGCTAAAAAAACCCTTTTTTACCTTCTTTATATACTTTAAAGAAAAATTAGCGTTAGCAGGGGGGCTTAGGTAGCCTAAGTCGGTTAAGCTAGAAATACTCTGATCCGCCTTAAACCCCTATATATCGGAAAAGATTATTAGCCTAAGGGTCTCCTATAAGGACTATAATGTGGCCGTCGTATAGTACTGTTGAAATCAGCGCCTTTTTAGCTGTATTTTGGTACTGGTCTCGCCACCATACGACGTCTCTGCGTTGAGATATCGCGGTGGCTATACCAGGCGCTATGGTGGGGCACAGCGCCCCACAACGCCGATTACAGTGGGCCACAGCGCCGGTCACGGCACCGGCACAGCGCCCCACAGCCGGCCACAGCGGCCGGTCACAGCGGGCCACAGGGCCCACAACAGGCGGCGCATTTCTACGGGATTACCAAATGGGCAAATCAGCACTTTCGGCCTTCTACATACAGTCACCCGCTACACCGCGCCTTTACGGCACACCGATATAGGGCTTCCGGCCCGTACGGCAGGCTGTTATAGGGCATCCGGCACACCGCTACAAGCCACTGGGCTTGGTTGGGTAGGCATTGGGTAGGATATTGGGCACAGACTGGGCACGGTTGGGCAGACCGACTTTTCGTCGGGTTTTTTCGCTATTTTTGCGGTTTTTCATTATTTTCAACCACTTTTTCAAGATGGTAGAAATATGCCCAAAATTCCCTCTTTCTAGCTAGAATAGTCACCAACAATTAGAATCAGATTTCCCTAACATCTTTGCTCTGGTCAACCCCGTGTGTGCGTTTTTAATCTTTAACCAGCTTGTTTTATTCTGCAACGCCTTGTACGCCACTGTCGGTACTTAGTATACTTTCCAACAGTGTTCTAAGTCACCATTTTGCAACAGGTTATGAGCCCGGTGTCTCAAGGCTTCCAGCTTAAGACTTTTTTATACTAACTTAGGATTTTAATGCATTTGGCAGCTAACCTTCCAGAAATCTACTAACAAGGGACTGATCATCCCAGATTTAGGAACCCAGCTACCACACCAAGCTGCAACACATCCCTGCAATAGGATTTTCTAAGGTTATTCCTTAACGCAGCTTTCTTCTAGTTTTATCTAGATTTTCAGTCTTGATTTTCTTCGCATTTTTAAGACTTTCCGGCACCTTTTCTCTTCCTATAATAGCCAGTCAGAACGTTCCTACCGCCAATAACCTAGGCTACCAAATCCCTAATACGGCAGAGGTAGAAGAATCTGATAATAACTAGGAAATTGCCTAGCTCAGGGAAGACCAATAGGAAATAAGAAAAGAATTCAACTATAAATTTAATCGAATTAATTCTAAAATCGATTTTTTGGCTATTAAGGTGGGCACCTTAGTAGACAGACTAATCAAGCCTGCTACTAGCCCACCATCCTAGGATATAATAGATATAGATACCTTCCAAACCCCTGTGGGTAAAGGAAATAATCCACTATTACTACCCAAAGCCTAGCAGCAACCCCTGCCGGTTCCATCCAGCATTAGCAGCTAAGTCAGCGCTATAGCTATTAAGGAATTAGCTAAAACAGCCAACGGATTCTAGGAATCCTAAAAGCTAAGGGGGGTATCTAACTTCGACTAATAGAAACAGGCCCTTATGATTCAACTTAGGGCACTTAATATCGCTAAATTTATCGAAAATCCTTCTATTGCTAGCAGTTTTAACGATTTAAAGCAAGCACTTTTACTATTACTTATTAAGAATAGTTGCATAGAAGGACTAGCTGCCGCTATTAACTGGTGCACTGACCCAGAGTTAGCCTTTACGTTACTTACCAAACAGTATTCTCACTCATCAGACATATAGCGGACCTACCTATACCCTGCCTTCCATCAACTAAATTTTATAGGCTATAAGGGTACCTTAGAATCTTTT
The DNA here is from genome assembly GCF_000687475.1 of Ustilaginoidea virens. Taxonomy (NCBI): domain Eukaryota; kingdom Fungi; phylum Ascomycota; class Sordariomycetes; order Hypocreales; family Clavicipitaceae; genus Ustilaginoidea; species Ustilaginoidea virens. The sequence goes on along the minus strand of NC_057317.1, from coordinate 6,202,075 downwards.
AACGCCTCCTTTAATAGCTACCTATCCAGGCTGCAAATTTTAGGCTCCTATATATAACCTTTCGACCAAATCAGCTAGTATTTACATGCTGTAGAAGGGGTCTTTTTTCAGTAGGCAGAACGGCACCGCACAATAATAAGAATCGCCTATACTTAGGGAAATACATCAAATATTAACCTGCAATTTTATATAGTTGATTTACTGGAAGAACAATGCATTAAAGGGTTATCAGTAGCAAGGGCTACTACCCACCTTGCAAAGGTCAAGGGTGCCGCTACTAACAATAGTAGCAAGTCGGCTAGTAATAATACTAGTAAGGGTAGTAAAAACACTACCACCAACGCCAATAAAAAGAAATAGGGGTCTTCTACCCAATAAGGGTCTTCTTTAGCCATATAAGGCAAGCCGGAAAATAAGAAGAAGAAAGAAAAGAAAGATTCAGCTAATAAAGTAGATACCCTATAAAAGACCGACGAAAAGGAAAAGACTATTGATTCCTTCGTACTAGGGAATTATAACACTCTAAGTCTTATACCTAGTGAGACAGCCTATTCTTCCTTTTAGGACCGCGAATATATGCAATTTCTAGCTACCAGCTATAGTGCACAATCCAGTGGGAAAACGCCAATAGATTCTTTGCTCTACGATATTAGTTCTACGGTGCATATCATTAACGATAAAAAGCATTTCACCTACTTCCAATACTATACCGGAAACAGACCAGTTATCAGCATAGGTGGTGGCCCAATCAAGCCCAGTGGGTGGGGCATAGCGCGTTTTACCGTGCTATAGGGCACCAACCCACCTCAGTGGGGCACCTTAGAGCTTACCAACGCCCTCTTCATACCAGCTTTTGACATTAACATCTTTAGCGGTATTAAATACTATCTGAATCGTGGCAGTATTCAGGGCTAAAGCCTAGTTAATAGCAACAACAAGTGTATTGGGCTTCTTAATTTTAAGAAGTATGGCTTCTTTTTATAATAAAAAGGGGTAGATTCGCCGTTTTTACATCATACTAGCTAAAATCACCCGGCTTTATATAATATCTCGGTCGAAATACCCGCCCTAGCCAACCTAGAAGAATACGAGGAATATCCCCTGCCAGAGGATTTACCTACCCTACTAGCTGACTCGGACCATCTACTAGCTAATTCGCAAGCTACCTTACCAGCTAGTCTTGGTTTTTCGGTGGTACCAATAGAGGCTGCTATTCCTAATACAGCCCAACCACTATAGAGGGCTCCGGTTACCCTCGACCCAGCTCCAGCAGCTAATACTGAGTATCAAAAGCTGCTATTACTAGCCGGACTTTAGCATATCCGGCTTAGGCATATTGGAATCCAACTTTTAAAGAAAACCTATACATCAACCATAGGGTTACCTAATCTCAGTAAGGTAAAGGATTCTGATTTTAACTGCATCGCCTATAAAAGGGCAAAGTCAGTTCGGCGTTTTACATTAGGGGCTATACTAGACCCTATGCATTATTTGGATATCATAGAAGGCGATATCTTCCAAATCAACCCTCTACTATATAATAAACGCCCTATTTACCTCATCTTAGTTGACCGGAAATCACGCTTCTATTAGGTGTATTTACTACCTAATAAAGAAGGACCCACGGTATTCCCAGTATTATAAGGGTTCTTCCAAGGTCTTAGAAATCGCTACGGCAAATCAGCTATTGAATTCTACTATAATGGTGGCAAGGAAATCAATAACGTTATTACAGCCTAGCTAGCTCTTAAGGGCATAGATTTTTTAACCTCTTCCCCTTATATTTATGAGCAAAATGGGTTAGTAGAACGCTTTATACGGGTTATCGTTAACCGACTTAGAGCTACTATACTTTAGTCTCGGTTACCTTCTTACCTTTAGTCTATAGTGATTTTTAGTATTACTACTTTGGTAAATCTAATAGCAGTCACAAACTGTTCCTCGTTACCTTTCGAGGAATTAAAGAAAGACTTTCCGGAAATTACATACTACTACCTACCCGACCTTACTAGCTTTAGGGCTATTAGTGCGGCTATAGAGGTGCTAATCCCTCTAGAAAAACGGGTCATTAGCTATAAGCTGGCCCCCCGGACCGAGTCAGGTAGGTTACTAGCTACGCTAGGTAATGGCACCTACCTCGTCTACTTCCTATATCGCCGGATCGTCACTAAGACCTCTTTTATTACTTTTACCTACTAAAATGAAGGTATAGGCCCTATTTCAAGTGGCCTAGAGGGCACTTTTGATTTCTAACCGCCTTTTAATTTAGAGGGGGTAAATAACGATTAAATTGCTCTGGAAGAGCCTATTTGGAAGTCGCCTCGCCTAAATATGCCTATTTTAGGCTTAGCCGAGGGCACAGGCCTACCACAGGCTACGGATCCAATACAGCCCATAGGCCCACCACAACCAATGGGCCTAATACGGCATACGGATCCACCACAATCAGCGGGCCTACTACAACCAATAGGCCTGCTATAACTAGTGGGCCTACCAATTGGCCCGCCATAGCACTCTGCAATATTTCCTAGCAATTCGCCGTCTTTCAATTCTAAATCGCTTTAGCCTAACTCAGCTTTTCAGCTTAGGTAAGACGGTCTTTTTTCACCGGCTAAGGAAAATGCAGCCTTTTCCTATACAAAAAGGCTGCAAATGCTAGGAAATGCAGAAAGCTCTCGTCACTAGGAATCTCAACCACCGAGATTTTCCGAATCCGTTATAAAAGTGGGCATGACCCATATAAGTGAAAATTCTGACTTGCCCTATATAATAAATTTTCAGTGGTCCGAATCTTAAAGCCCCACACACACTGATTTTCTGCGACTTTCCGATATAATAGATTCTGCCTTTTCGCCCGGCTTTTTAGTAAATGCAGCATTTCGCTATAGTAAAACGCTGCTTATACTAGAATATCTGAAATTCGAGAGTCTAGATATTGCCTTAAATGAGAGACCGTAGGAGAAAATATTTTGAGTATTAGAAAAGGTGCCTATTCAGCTATACTAGGTTAGGGCTATTAGGGGTAGAATTCGAGGAAGAATATAGCCACGGATACGAGACGTGTAAGGTATCCTAGGTTATAGATACTATAGGTCACTTTTAGACCTATAGACTGACCAATAGTCTGACCTACAGACTGACCAATGGGGTGCTTTCCTACCCACCCAGCCGAAAAACGACCAGATTTTCGGATACCTAGGCAGCCCCCTAGAGGCTCCCATATAGGATTTCCACCCTTCCTATGCCTTTTACCAATAAATGCACAATATCTACTGCAAGGTAAAGGCTGCAAAACGGGCCCCAGAAGGTGTGCCTAATAGCTGGAAGGAAGTCTTATATAACCCACATAAGGATAGCTGGGTTAAGGCCTTATTTTTGGAATTCGAGCAATTAATCGACTTAAATATCTTCTAATTTATACTAAAGACTAGTGTTCCTACTAGTAGGAAGATATTGCGCAACTGGCCTGTTTTTCGTGTAAAGAAAGATGCGAATAATAACCCGGTTAAATATAAGGCACGATTAGTTATTAAAGGCTTTATGCAGATATCTGGGCAAGACTTTACGGAGACCTATGCCTCGACTTCGATCCTACTAATATGGAGGATTATCCTTACTCTTGCTGCTGTAAATAACTGGGAAATAGAGCAGATCGACTTTATTGGTGCCTTTCTAAATAGTGAACTGCTAGAGACGATTTATATGGAGATTCCAGCTGGTTTTCTAGAATTTGCAGAAAGCCTATTCTTACCTAATCCAGCCTTATGGTCTGACCTGTAGCGTCAACGACTTTTAGCCTTACTTACTAAAGTTAGATATGACCCCTCTGCATTATAGGTTATACTGTTGAAGAAAGCCTTATATGGGCTAAAATAAGGCCCTCGCGAGTAGCAGTTATAGTTAAAAGACCTTCTAGTATAAGAGGGTTTTACGCCGCTACTTTCTGATGCTGCTGTCTTCTATAATAAAGGAACGCATACCTTTATTGTGACCTATGTGGATGATTGCTTGATTGTCGGTCCGGACTTTAGCTATATTGACCAGCTTAAGGCTAAGTTCTATAAGGTATATGCTATAGAAGACCGAGGACCTGCCTCCTTCTTTCTAGGAGTGCAGATTATTAGGGATAGAGAAAAGGGCCTATTATAGCTATACTAATCGCAATTTATTGCGGAAGTCCTTGAGAAGTTTAACCTTAAGGACGCACGACTATATCTAATCCCGCTATAGCCTGGTATACTTGCTGAGGCTGACGATATGCCGCTGGATGCTAGTAATTAATACTTATTCCAGCAGCTAGTAGGGACATCGATATGGTTGATGATGATATTAAGACCTGACCTTGCCTTTCCGATATAGTACCTATCACGATATATGCAATAGGCTTCCACTATATAGCTTAATGCTGCTAAGGGCGCTTTTCGCTACTTAGCTGGTACGGCTAATACAGCCATTTGTTACCGAGCCGCTAAAGCTACCGTAGTATTAGCTGCATTTTCTGATAGCGATTTTGCTGGTTATCGCCTTACTTTTAAGTCTACTGGTGGTTATCTTACTACTTTGAATGGTGGGCCTATTAGCTGGAGGTCAAAACGATCTTCGACTGTGGTCTTATTAATGCTTGAAGCCGAGTCTGATGTAATGCTTGAGGCGATTCGCGAAGTGGAGTGGATATCTAATTTATTTAAAGAAATCCAGGTCGATATTCAACGCCCGATACCACTATACTGCGATAACTAAGGGTCTATTTCTAACGCAAATGACCCAAATCAGCATGCCCGCACTAAGCATACCTTGCTTAAATTCCGGTATATACGTGAGAAGGCCCACGGTGGCCTGGTAAAAATATCTTATTTACCTACGATAGATATGCCTGCGGATGGACTTACTAAACCACTCCCAAGCCCGAAATTCCCTATATTTCGGCAGCTATTAGGGTTGCAATCCCTATAGCTCAACTTTTTTTCTTGTTTTCTATGGGACTTCTTTCTTTTATTCTAACGCTAGGATTAGCCATGTTGCTAATCAGAGGGGGTGTTGAAATCAGCGCCTTTTTAGCTGTATTTTGGTACTGGTCTCGCCACTATACGACGTCTCTGCGTTGAGATATCGCGGTGGCTATACCAGGCGCTATGGTGGGGCACAGCGCCCCACAACGCCGATTACAGTGGGCCACAGCGCCGGTCACGGCACCGGCACAGCGCCCCACAGCCGGCCACAGCGGCCGGTCACAGCGGGCCACAGGGCCCACAACAGGCGGCGCATTTCTACGGGATTACCAAATGGGCAAACCAGCACTTTCGGCCTTCTACATATAGTCACCCGCTATACCGGTCATTTACGGCAGACCGATATAGGGCTTCCGGCCCGTACGGCAGGCTGTTATAGGGCTTCCGGCACACCGCTACAAGCCACTGGGCTTAGTTGGGTAGGCATTGGGTAGGAACTGGGTAGGATATTGGGCACAGACTGGGCACGGTTGGGCAGACCGACTTTTCGTCGGGTTTTTCGCTATTTTTGCGGTTTTTCATTATTTTCAACCACTTCTTCAAAATGGTAGAAATATGCCCAAAATTCCCTCTTTCTAGCTAGAATAGTCACCAACAATTAGAATCAGATTTCCCTGACATCTTTGCTCTGGTCAACCCCGTGTGTGCGTTTTTAATCTTTAACCAGCTTGTTTTATTCTGCAACGCCTTGTACGCCACTGTCGGTACTTAGTATACTTTCCAATAGTGTTCTAAGTCACCATTTTGCAACAAGTACTATGAAATTACTATCGACCTAGAGATAAGCCTTACTGTGAAACGCTATATAGATCCTTCCTAAAATTATAATAATACCGCCTGGGATCTATAGGCAACCGCTCGGGATAAGGACGGTAATACGCCTATAATAGGCGTCTATAAGCTGGGTCTAAAAGGCAAGCGAAGGTGTTTTAGTAAAAAGATGCTATAGGTTTTAATAGAAGTCTTTAAGGAGTACTATTAGAAGTCACTTTGCATCCGATATAGAAATGCTAGCTATAAAATGCTAGAATGCAAGCTAAGGCTGGCCCGGCCTCTATAAGAGATAACTATAGCTGCTATAGACCTAAAAGCTATAGAGGCCTTACGAATTGCTAAACTTAGAGATAGCGATGATAGCGATTCCTAGGGAAAAGATTAGCCTTTAAGCTAAGTCTCGCGAGAGGGCTTAAAAAACGCACCTAGCCTTTAGCTAAGTTATAATAAGACTACTATATAAAAGAGATTAATAATATTAAAGACCGTATGGATAGATACCCTTTTTTAGTCCTAATATTATATAATAATTCTACCTTTATTAATACCCTAATTGACTCTAATTGTAACTATTATAGTGCGATAAGCGAAAGAACTATCTAAAGGTTAGGGCTCTAACCTATCTGCCTGCCGTCTTATAGGAAACTTAGGACTATAGTAGACGTAAAGAGTCGATTGGGGGAGTAATAGGCTACCCCCTCGATTACTTATATTATTTATATCGATATCGATATCGATAGATAGCTGTTAGCTGTAATGCTATATATCGTCTTAGGCCTTACCCGCGATATTATCCTAAGGCTGCCTTAGATAAAGTATTATAATATCGAACTATAAGCGAAGTGGCGCTAATTAAGAATTAGAGCTATAGGTGGCCTTCTTATTAAAAAGTCGACTACTTAATCCTTTAGGCCTACTATAATTAATATTCTTAGATCGGTCTTTTACGGTATATTATAACGAGCGGTATATACTTAGGATAATTTAACCTTTTTCTTCTCTATAAGCCTATAGGAGCTTATATATATCCTCTGTATTATGCTCCTGCCTTATTAGAATTTAGTTCCCCCCCTGACCTAGCTGCAGACCTTATTATTTAAGCTTTAGGATTTTACCGACCTTTTTAATAAAGTAAAGGCTTCTAGCCTCCTACCGTACTAGGGCATGCTTAATTACTATATTAAGTTTAAACCGACCCTCGATAGGGGGCCACCCGACCTCCTATAGGCACTACTATATAATATGCCGTAAGATTAGCTACTTGAGATCTAGAGATAGGTAACCGACCTTATAGATAAAGGATAGATTTGCGTAAGTTCCTTATTAATAGCGGCATTAGTTTTACTTGCGAAAAAGGCGAATGGTAGATAGCGCTTTTGTGTGGATTACCGGGCCCTAAATAAGGTTATAGCGTAAGACTAGTATCCCCTTCCCTTAATTAAAGAGATATTATATTCCCTATTATAGGCGAAGTGGTTTATAAAGGTAGATATCCGTACTGCGTTCTATAAGATCTGTATCGCCGAGGGCGATAAATACTTAACTATATTTCAGACCCGCTTCGGTCTCTTTAAGTAGTTAGTAACCCTTTTTAATCTAACTAGGGCCCCTACGATATTTTAGTAATATATTAATAGGGCCTTAAGGGACTTATTAAGGGATTTTGCTACTACTTACCTTAATGATATCTTAATCTATACTGGAGGCTTATAGAAGGAATATATAGACCGCATTAGGGTTATCCTTCGGCGCCTATAAAATACTAGCCTAAATCTTAATCTAGATAAATATAACTTTATAATAAAAGAGGTATATTACTTTAGTTATATTATAATAGTAAGAAAAGAGATCTATTTAGATCCTGAGAAGATTAAGGCGATTTAGGAGTAGGAAGCCCTTATAAAGCTATAGGGCATTTAGAGCTTTTTAGGATTTATAAACTTCTACTGCAATTTTATCCTAAATTTCTTCTACCTAGCTAAGCCTTTAGTCTAACTAATATAAAAAGGTATCCCCTTTTAATAGCTTAAAGAGGAAGAAAAGGCCTTCTAAGCGCTTAAGTAGTGCTTTATTTTATATCTAGCCCTCGCCTAATAGGACCCTAAGAAGGAGACGATCCTTAAGGCAGATAGCTTTAGTATAGCTCTAAATAGCTATCTCTCCTAGATCGGGGAGGATAAAGTACTCTACCTAGTTATATACTACTCAGTATAGCTTATAAAGGCTAAACGGAACTATACTATTTATAATAAGGAGTTGCTTACTATTATTATATGCTTTAAGGCATAGTCGGCTAAATTCCATTCTATTGCTACCCTATTTATAATCCTTATAGACTATAAGAACCTTAAGTATTTCTTCCGACTAAAGGAGATATCAGAATACTAAGCGCAATAGGCTGAGACATTAGCCTTTTTTAACTTCTACCTTTAGTACTGGCCCGGCTTATAGGCCTAATGCTCTAATGCACTCTCGCAATAGGAATAAGAGGCAGATAGTATGGTATTAAGGTTTGGCTAAGTCTTCTAACTACTATTTATCTCTACTATAGAGGCGGATCTAGTAGAGGTTTAGCTAGACCTAATAGGAGATTAGCCGATTATAGACTTAGGTATAATAGAGGATATACTGATAGCGGCTTTATCGATAGGAGTCTCTTTACCTAATAGCTTTTAGGTCTTTACTAATATATACCTATAGGCGCTTTAGGATTAGGCTATAGCTGAGGACGAACTATATTAGGCCTAATGGAAGGCTATAGCGAATAGAGAATAATGATTCCCTATAAAGGCAAAGACTAAAAAGTAGATTATAGATTATATTTTAAACGCCTATAGAGCGCTATTCTATTAGGGCTAGGTTTAGCTCCCTTCGTTTAAGCCGCTAATAATTATAGTAATCTAATAATATTATAACTCCCCTACCATAAGGCACCTAGGGAAGAATATAATTTTCTAATTCTTATAATAGGACTACTACTTCAATAGTATATCGTCTAAGGTAGCTTAGTTTATTCGGAATTGCTAATACTATAAGGCGTATAAAAGCCGTTAGTTGCAATAGGGCCTACTCTAGCCTTTATTAATCCTAAATTATTTTTAGTCTTAAATCTCTATTGACTTTATAACTAACCTTCTAGCCTAAGACGCCTCCGACCTATATTACCTAATAGTTATTACCAACCGCTTATCTAAATATATTTAGTTTAAGGCGATATACTCAATATAAGCGGAAGATTATATAGAATAGTTTCTTGATTGCTAGTAGTAGTACTATAGGTTCCCCGCCTAGATTATTAGCAATAGAGGCTTAGACTAGGTAGGCTAATTGTTAAAATCCTATGGTAGTCTACTAGACTGCTGGCCCTTCCACCGTCTCTTGGACTCACGACTGTCCCACCGGATATACGGTGGTCTTACCAACCTCAGGCCTTTACCGTTTACCTTCCGGATTTTCAGTGGATTAGTACTGTATACCAAATAAGCTAGGCCTTTATCGGGCCTTATTTTTAAATATATGGTAAGGCGGCATATGACGTACCGGGCCTTATTTAAAAATATTTAATACGGCCGGATATTACGTGGGCACACCGGGCCTTATTTAAAAAATATTTAATACGGCCGGATATTACGTGGGCACACCGGGCCTTATTTAAAAATATTTAATACGGCCGGATATTACGTGGGCACACCGGGCCTTATTTAAAAGATATTTAATATGGCTGGATATTACGTGGCACACCGGGCATTATTTTAAAAATATTTAATACGGCTGGATATTACGTGGCACACCGGGCATTATTTGAAATATTTGGTAAGGCTTAATATGACGTATCAGACCTTATTTTTAAATATATGGTAAGGCTGGATATATTGTGGTATAATGGGTATTACGAAGAGCTCTCTTACTGGCTACTTTGGATGCCTGGGCCTACCCTCTCTCTTAGATATATTTAGGATAGCTTTTCCCCTTCTTTCTAGATAGTAGAAGGGCAGCACAATCGAACTTATTAATGCACTACATGCCTCTTGACTCTTTTCACCTTTCCTGCGTTTCTGGTTATTTATATTTGTCTTGCCATTATACCGGCTTCACTTTATATTTACCCTCAGAATTGTAACACTAATTCTAGATTATAATATATAAGGCTATTAGGACCGAATAACTCCTTTCGATTATATACTACCTATAGACCGATGGTAGTATAGAGCATATAAACCAGGAGGTCTAGGCTATTTTACGCGTTAAGGTAGCGTTTGACTAATACGATTAGCCTTAATATCTCGCGATTTACTAATATACTCTAAATAACCGCACTTCTTTAGTTATTAGATATAGTCCGAACCATCTCCTAAATGGCTTTAACTCTTTTATTATAGCACCTCCCTTTAATATTACGCCGAGTTTAATAACCCCTAAGGGGCGGGCGGCGCGCTTCCTAGCTATAATATAGGAGGGGGGCGAACTCGCCTAGGCCGCGATCGCCTTTGCTTAATAGTTGTAGTAAGACGCGACGAACCGTTCCTAACGCCTAGTAGAGCGCTATTAAATTGGGGACCGAGTTTAGCTAAGCCTACGGAATATTAAAACTAACTAGCTTTATAAGAAGCTCGACTAGGTATCTGCGAAGTATACTATTATAGCCATTTTATCCCTACTTAACGTCCAACTTGATGTCCCTAATAGTATTCACTTAGTCTTTTATATTAATCTTATAGAATGTATTGTTATCGACCTGCTGCCGAGCTAAGTCCTTATAGATATTAGGCCTGGTCCCCTATTGGTCCTACTAAAGGACTCTAATACCCTATATGAGGAATTTAAGGTTAAAGAGATATTAGCTGCGAAAAATACTTAGGATTAGGATAGAAAGCGTAATATTTTAGTAAAATAGAAGGGATACGATTTACTGTCTTAGGAGCCCTTTAAGAATTTTAAGGATATTGCGGTATAGGAGGCATTATTATTATTATTAAATTACGCTAGAGGCTATTTTAGAGCTAAATAACCTATCTAGTACTTCTATAGAGATGATTCGGAAAGGAAAAACCCAGTAGCCGGGAGGAAAACCCTTCCTACAGTCTTGATTTCTGCTTTATATCACCCCGCAGCGGGGGCGGCGGGTATCTAGTGCGTGAAAGAGTAGGGTGCGCAACCACTCAAGACCATATCTAGCGGTATTACTTGGGAAGAGTGCGAGTATAAGTTCCAGGAGTATCGGGCCCGGGTCGGAGTACTATCAGGTACGAAGTGAGGGGAAGGTGAGGTTAAGGGGGTGGGATCAACGGTATTCTCGTCAGGCGCACGCCTATAGGGGCCCGGATGCATCTTAAGCGCATTAGTCTATAGTATATAGGCAAAGGTGAGCCGGATTTAAAGATAGGAGCGGCTGGCCTTAGGTACTGCATTAGTATATAGGTCTATAATACCCCCCGACTTAGTACTTTTTCTTCTTTTTCTTCTTTTCCTTTATAGCGCCAATTCTAAAGTATATAATAACCCCTCTATCGCGGTATAAGGCCGATGCTGACCCTATTGGCAGAACAGCAGCAGCAGCAACAACAGCAACAGCAACAGCTACAACAATAACAACAAGAATAAGAACAGTAGCAGTAGAAGCAACAATGCCTAAACGGTTGGCGATACTAGATAAGGGGGTGAGTATAGGTCTTACGCACTGCGGAACCGCTGCTAACCCTCGTGTGGTAGCCCGGAGAACTATACGTATAGCTATACGGGCTATGTCTAACGCGCTTAGAGGACCCCGAGCATTAATGCCGCAGTCAATAAGGTATAGGCTGGGTCGTACCCGCTCTCTAGCGAGGCTAATATAGGTAGGGACTAAAGCGGCCTACTATCCCTACGCCCTTGCGGGCAAGACATACATGCCCCTAGAGAAGACCCCTAGGAACCGGGTCCCGGTTTAAGAACTCAAGACGCGTAGGAGATTATTGCCGGGGGGATAGAGGTGCGTTTTTAATTTGTGTGCGGCGCGGGTCACCGGCTGACTATCTTTGGCTTTAGGTGGACGACTATAAGGCCCTCTAGCAGAGGGCCAAACAGGCGTCCGCTTCTCGGGGGCGTGGCCGGGCGGCAGCAGTAGCGGCGGCGGCGGCGGTAGGGGGCCTTAGCGCTCCCGGGGCAACCCGGGAGATACTAGACCTCGAAGAGAGGAAGGTCCTCGTATAGGAGGCATTTAAGGAGAAATAGGGGGATATTTAGATATATAATAAACCCAGTCGAACCCTATTATAACCCTAATATAGAAACGGATGAAATTTTTCTAGAGAAGGGGGGTATATTACGGACTCGGGCTATACCTATATTATAGATTATATGGATTGGCTAGGGCTCGGGCTGCGCCTATGCCTAGTCTGGGATGGATGATATAAGGCAGATGCGCGGGCCTATAGGGCAATGTTAGGGCTCTAGCCCGCGCTACACACGGATATACATAGACTATAGAAGGGACCCGATTCGGGCTCTTCTCCCTTCCTCTTTAGTTTTACTAATACATCCGATTGACGCCTATTCGCAGTCGCCCTAGGGCCAGTCCGTCACACTATTGCCTATTTATATATCTAGTAGTAGATTCTATTCTTCTGCGATTATTATTAGTCTCTTTGCTACTATAGCTTTAAGGACTTTTCTAAAGAGGTTTAAGAGGAATATTAGGCATTAGGCTCTAGCTCTTTAGTATTCTTTAGGTATTTTACCGGGTTTTCTTAATACTACGACTTTAGCTTCCTAGAATTATATTAGGTAATAACCAGTTCTATATATAGCATTAAGGAGTATTATTAGGGCTCTAATAACCGGTTCTCCGCAGGCTTTAAGGAATCCCGCCGGCATGCCGTTAGGGCCTAATACTTTCCAGCTAGCTATATATCAGAGGGTATTATAGACGTCTGCTTTTAAAAATTTATCTTTAGGGGTAAATATTGTATTAGTAAAATAGGGGAATCGCGGGTCTAGAATATCGTCAAGGGTGGCTATTAATATCAGGAAGAATCTTTCTGCTAGTACTTCTACTTTAGAGGAATATATTTTTACTTCCTATATTTATACTCCTTCTCCTCTAAGAAGTATAGGGATTTCTCTTAATTCTAGGGGGAGTCTACTATATAATTAGGCCTATTTCTCTAATGACTATAGGTCTGCGTTTTTCGTTATAGCCTTATTAACAGCTTTTCTCTATATCCGGCGCCTTTCCTATTAGATAACCTTAGTTTAGTTCGTCTCCGCTCTTTATGCTATTAGCTAATTAAAGCTAGTGCAGTCTTTTCTCTAATTTCTTATAGCCTTACAGGCTGCTATTATAGCCGACTATACTTCTTAGGTCTACCATAGGGCTCTTCCTAGCGGTTTAGTTCCTCTTTTAGGCGCAATAATATTAGCAATAGCCTATAGTTGGGTCGTAAGCTATTAGGCGAAAGTATCGATCTCTATAGGGGATTAGGGTAGGTATAAGGCATATAGGATGGCTATCCTAACTTTAGCTTTAGCGTAGGCGAGGGTTTTATCTAGTTTCTTCTATTAGTATATCGGTAGTAGTTTATAAAACTTATCTAGTCCTATTTCTATCTGGATTACCTAAGGGATATAGTCGGATCCAATAATATCTACCGCCCCTATGAACTCTATATTAAAGTCGCCTATACTTTATGCGTAGTCGATAGTACTATTACGTTTGCCTAAGGCTTATCTGGTTATCTCTCCCTATAGTATTATAAGGGTTAGCTTCTATTTTAATACGAGTTTGAGGAGAGTATTTGTTACAATTCTGAGGGTAAATATAAAGTGAAGCCGGTATAAGGCAAGACAGATATAAATAACCAGAAACGCAGGAAAGGTGAAAAGAGTCAAGAGGCATGTAGTGCATTAACAAGTTCGATTGTGCTACCCTTCTACTATCTAGAAAGAAGGGGAAAAGCTATCCTAAATATATCTAAGAGAGAGGGTAGGCCCAGGCATCCAAGGTAGCCAGTAAGAGAGCTCCTCGTAATACTCATTATACCACGATATATCCAGCCTTACCATATATTTAAAAATAATGCCCGGTGTGCCACGTAATATCCAGCCATATTAAATATCTTTTAAATAAGGCCCGGTGTGCCCACGTAATATCCGGCCATATTAAATATTTTTAAATAAGGCCCGGTGTGCCCACGTAATATCCGGCCGTATTAAATATTTTTAAATAAGGCCCGGTGTGCCCACGTAATATCCGGCCGTATTAAATATCTTTTAAATAAGGCCTGGTGTGCCCACGTAATATTCGGCCGTATTAAATATTTTTTTAAATAAGGCCCGGTGTGCCCACGTAATATCCGGCCGTATTAAATATTTTTAAATAAGGCCCGGTGTGCCCACGTAATATCCGGCCGTATTAAATATCTTTTAAATAAGGCCCGGTGTGCCCACGTAATATCCGGCCGTATTAAATATTTTTAAATAAGGCCCGGTGTGCCCACGTAATATCCGGCCGTATTAAATATTTTTAAATAAGGCCCGGTGTGCCCACGTAATATCCGGCCGTATTAAATATTTTTAAATAAGGCCTGGTGTGCCCACGTAATATTCGGCCGTATTAAATATTTTTTTAAATAAGGCCCGGTGTTATATGCCGCCTTACTATATATTTAAAAATAAGGCCCGATACGTCATATCAAGCCTTACCAAAAATAAGGCCCGATAAAGTCCTACCTTATTTGGTATATAGTACTAATCCACTGAAAATCCGGAAGGTAAACGGTAAAGGCCTAAGGTTGGTAAGATATACTGTATGTCTGGTGGGACAGTCGTGAGTCCAAGAGACGGTGGAAGGGCCAGCAGTCTAGTAGACTACCATAGAATTTTAACACCCCCTCTGATTAGCTACTGTAGTAGCAAGCTAATCGTATATAAAGGATAGGGAAAGAAAATGCATTAAAAAAAGGCCTAAGGAAAAATATATATATATAAAAAAAAAACCTTAGTAAAAACAATATAAGTTAGCAGGCCCTAAGGCCTAGTAACTCACGGAACCTAGTAAATTTAGGGCCCGGCAGTGGCTTGGTAAGACCGTCAGCAGGCATACTATTAGTAGGTAAGTAGGTAATATTAACCAAGCCCAGCTGGGCTTGCTCCCTAATATACCGGAATTTTAATAGCGTATGCTTGGTGCGAGCATGCTGGTTGGGGTCATTAGAGTTTGATATAGAGCCCTGATTATCGCAGTAAAGCGGTATAGGGCGTTCTATATTAATATCTAGCTCTTTACAGAGGTTAGATAGCCACTGTACCTCACGGATCGTCTTAAGTAAGGCATCTGATTCGGCTTCTAAAGTAGATAGTACTACTAAGGAGGCTCGCTTAGAACGCCAGCTAATAGGACCACTATTAATAGTAGTGAGAAAACCTCCAGTTGATTTCGAAGTTTCTTTATAGCCAGCAAAGTCGCTATCTGAATAAGCGGTTATAACAGGCTGTTGCTTACTATTAGTGGTGTAGCAAATAGCGAGATTCTCAGTGCCTTTAAGATAGCTAAAACTACCCTTTGCAGCACTTAAATGCATAGTAGTTGCCTTGGTCATAAACCGAGAGAGGTATTGGGTAGGAAATGCTAGGTCAGGTCTGGTCATCATTATAAGCCACATTATAGTGCCTGTAAGGCTCTGATACCGACTTTGATCAGTAGGGCTAAGGTCCTTTCCACTAGATTTATTTAGGACCCCTGGTTGTAGTGGAATTAGCTGAGGTTTAACATCCTGTAAGCTAAATTTAGCTAGGACCTCTGGTATAAATTGGGCTTGATGTAGCCACAATAAACCTTCCTTCCTGTTCCGTATAATCTGTACCCCTAGGAAGAAGGAAGCCGGACCGCGGTCTTCTATAGCGTAGACCTTATGAAATTTCCTTTTTAGCTGGTTAATATAAGTTATATTAGGACCAACTAATAGGCAGTCGTCAATATAAGTGACGATAAAAGTGCTGGTTTGCTTATTATAAAAGACGGCAGCATCAGACGCTAATGGTAAAAATCCTTCACTAGAAATCAGATCTTTTAGCCGATATTGCCATTCGCGGGGAGCTTGTTTTAGTCCGTATAGGGCCTTCTTTAATAAAATAGCTTGCTTTATAGAAGGGTTAAAGCCAGCTTCTTTAAGCAAAGTTAGTAACCGTTGCCGCTGTATATCAGACCAAAGCTTACAATCATTATTAGTTAATAATAGGCTCTCTGTAAATTTAAGGAATCCATCTGGGATATCTATATAAATTGTTTTAGAAAGTTCGCTATTTAGGAAGGCGCCTATAAAGTCGATTTGTTCTATTTCCCAATTATTACTAGCTGCTAAAGCCAGTATAACCCTCTAGGTGGGTAGAATAGAGGTAGAAGCATAGGTATGCTGGAAGTCCTTTCCTTCGACTTGCATAAAACCCTTGACTACTAATCTAGCCTTATATTTTATAGGCTGATTATTGACATCCTTTTTAACCCGAAAAACAGGCCTATTGCGTATAATTTTCCTATCAATAGGAACGCTAGACTTAGGAATAAATTGGAAGACTTTAGTATCTAAAAGCTGCTTGAATTCCTTAAATAGTGCCTTTATCTAAAGGTCTTTTTCTTTTCCAGGGCATCGTAGCATATCCTTCTAGCTATTAGGCGTACCATTAGGGGTCTTTTTAGCTAGCTTACGCTTAGCTGCATAGTAGGAATCCTATATCAGGTGGTGTAGGATATTACCCTCCTGAGGGAATAAGTCGGTAAGGCCAGTAGGGTTGGTAGGGCCGGTAGGGCCAGTAGGGCCAGCAGGGCCTGCAGGGCCAGTAAGGTCGGTAGGCTTAAGGCTAGTAAGAATATCTATAAGGTCATCCTTTGCAGTAGCCGGGGACTGTATTGTAGGACGGTAATCTATGGTAAGATTAGTAGGGTCCGGGACGCTTTCTAGGTCATCCAGAATAACATTATTATTAGTAATGTTAGTAGGGTCCGGGATGCTTTCTAGGTCATCCAGTATAACATTATTATTAGTAATGTTAGTAAGGTTAGTAGGGTCAGAGATACTTTCCAGGTCATCCAGTAAAATAGCAGGTTCTTTACTGCTAGATACCCCCTCTGAACCTGTATTTTGCCCTCTGTGAAAGTCTCCTTCTAGGCCACTTGATATAGGGCCTATACCTTCATTTTAGTGGATAAAGGTAATAAAGGTTGTTTTAGTAATAACCTTCTTTTTTAGAAGATAAACTAGGTAGGTATTATTACCTAGAGTGGCAAGGAGCCTACCAGGCTCGGTTTGGGGCGCTAATTTACAGCTTTTTATACGCTTTTCGTGTAGTATAAGCACCTTAATAGCAGCTCCAATAGCCCTAAGGTTAATAAGATCAGGATAGTGCTTAGGGGTTATTTAGTCATAATCTTTTAATAGCTCCAAATAAGGGCTAGAAGGTCTATTAGTAACTGCCGTAATATTTACCAGCATAATAACGCTAGTAATTACGGCGGACCAAAGGTTAGAAGGCAACCTTGACCAGGTCATAGTGGCACGTAACCTATCAGCTATAACCCTAATGGAACGTTCAGCTAGGCCGTTTTGTTCGTATATATAGGGGCAAAAGGTATCAAACGTTATACCTTGTAAGGTAAGCCAATCGTTGAGCATTTTATTAATTTCATTACCACCATCATAGTGGAACTCAATAGGGGTTTTACTATATCTGACCTGCAGGTTTTGTATAAAGCCCTGTAATGCTGTAAATATA
This sequence comes from Ustilaginoidea virens, assembly GCF_000687475.1. NCBI lineage: Eukaryota > Fungi > Ascomycota > Sordariomycetes > Hypocreales > Clavicipitaceae > Ustilaginoidea > Ustilaginoidea virens. The sequence continues at coordinate 6,184,547 of NC_057317.1, read as the reverse complement.
GTAGTGCCTTCTCTATTAGGCAGTAAATAAAGCTAACGGAATCGGGATTTTCTGTCCACTAATATAAGGGCAATAGGTCGTTTGTTATATGGTGTAGGTGATATAGCAAAAGTATCACCTTCTATAATATCCAGGCATTTAGCTGGATTTAGTATCGCATCCTTAGAAGGTCGCTTAACCTTCTTGGCCTAAATACAGGCCAGGCAGCGAAAATCAGCATCTTTAACCTTATCGAGATTAGGTAGACCAGGCGTATTAGCACAGGTCTTTTTAAGTAGCTGAATACCTATATGCCCTAGCCGTATATGCCAAATACCGGCTAATTGTAACAGCTTTTGATATTCTGTATCAGCTGTTATAGGGGCAGGAGGACTAGTAGTACTAGTCTATATAGGCGTAGTAGGGTTAGTAACCTCTACGGGGTCTTCGTTATTTATAATAATAGGCTCTTCGCTAGTCGTAATAGCTAGAACGGGGGTAATAGTAGTATCCAGAGGATCACTATAATCAGCAGGGTTAGTAGGGCTAGGGACCTCTACTACTATACTATTAGTAGTATAATGACTGCAAGGTTGATGCAGTAGTAGTGTATCTATTCCTTTCTGTGGAAGGAAAAAGCCGTATTTTTCAAAGTTAAAAATGCCGATGCATTTACGGCTAGCTGACCATAGCTGATTTTTAATTAATACCCCTTTGGCGGCATAATGTTTTACGCCACTAATAATATTAATATCCAGAGCAGGAATATATAGTGCATTCTTAAGCTCTATAGTTCCCCATTTAGTAGGATTAATGCCTTATAACACAGTAAATCGTGCTATGCCCCAACCGGTAGGAGAAATAGGGCCGCCACCAGTAGTAATTATAGGCTTATCACCCTTCTTAAAGTGGTGAAAAGTAGTGAAATGTTTCTTATCATTAACAATATGATAAGTAGAGCCTGTATCGTAAAGGAGGGCATCCTTAGGGGTCCTACCGCCTGATTTAGCACTATAGCTTATAGCCAAAGGCTGGGTATCAGGCGATATAGTGGAAGAGGAAGACGAATAGGATATATTAGTATCTTAGGTATGATAATTGCCTATAATAAAGGACTCGACATCTTGCTAATTGCTATTATTAGTATCATTATTAGAGTCCTATTTCTTCTTCTATTGCTGCTTCTTTTTAGTAGAATTATTCTTGCTATTATTAGTAGAAGCGGCATTAGCAGACCCTTTATTCTTAGGGTCTTTGGAAGCCTTATAATTTTTATTATTAGCAGCCACTTTACTAGACCCCTTAGAACGCTATTCTTCTAATAAGTTAACTATAAAATACTGGAGGTTAAATTTGCTGCTATTAATAACGCCCTAGGCGATATAAGCCCTAATTATAGAGCGTTAGCATTCGGTCCAGCGGGTAAATACCCCCTCTACAGCCTATAAGTACTAGTTAACTTAGTCGAAGGAGTCGATCTTAGAACCTACGATTTTAAGGCAAGAAATATAGCTATTAAATTCGCTATTAAAAGCCTCCAAGGTGCCCTTATAACCGCTAAATGTAAGGGTATAAAAGGTAGGGTATAAATATGCCTACTGTACTTCTGGTGAGTGGCAATATTGGGCCACTAATAAAAGGTAGGCTTCTTCTGGGTCATTATACCAGTCTATAGCCTCTACAGCCTCTTCACTATAGCTATTTCTTAGCATTAGTAGTAGAAAGGCCTGTTCAGACTCATCAAAATGCCTAGCTATAGAGGGGTCGTTAATAAAGTTAGCTATTTTAAAGGCCCTAAGTTGTATTATAAGGGCCTGCTTCCACTGGTCGAAATTATAGGGACTTTTTAGCTTCTATAACTCCTTAAAGCGGTTGGCAGTCTTAGCTAATTCTTTAATAGCCCCATCACTAATTTGGTTAGTAATAATAGGTGCTAGGTTATTATTATAAATAGGCTGTTTACCCTTATATCTTATAGGGGTGGAAGGTTAGTCTATTTCCATAACATCATCCTTATTATTATCTTTAGTAGTAGTCATCCTAGTAGAAGGTCTAGCTTTAGTAATATTAGTACGCTCCTGTCACGGGCTCGGGCTACGCCCGCGCCATAATGTGGCTAGGACTCGGGCTGCGCCTGCGACTAGCCTCAGGAGTATCGGCACGGGGTCACAAGGGCTCGCTAAGGACTCGGCCCGTGCTATATATAAATATAAATAGGCTATTTAGAGGCCCCTATTCGGGCCCTCTCTCTTTCCTCCTTAGTCTATTTAATATATTCATTCGACGCCTATTCGCAGTAGCCCTAGGGCCAGTCCTTTATATTTAAATAGACTCTCTCAGCCTTGCTGTTATAACCTTACATTATAGAGCCGATAATATAGGCTATACAAGATATTGAGATAAGTATACCTGGAGAAATGGGTATAGACAACCCAAGACTACGACGCCCCCGACGTAATATATATACCCAAGTAGAGCAGCTCGCATTAGTGTTATAACAGATAGAGGCGCAAATGCAGACTAATGCGTAATACCTCGCTGCCGTTGCCGCCTTACTATAGACCCTCCTCGCGAACTAATTAAATAGCTCCTAGGCCGCCCCCCAACCGGCCCTAGTCGTATAATAGAATGCCCCCCTCCTTACGGCTTAGGATACCTAGCTAAAACGCAAGCCGATCCCGATAGGGGACCCCTTTAATAGCAAAAAGGCTATATTTACAGCCTAGCGGACCTTTATGCAATATAAGCTTAAGGTCGATAAGGAATTTATTAGGGACGAAAATACCTAATAGATATTTATCTTCTAGAACCTTTCGTCTATAGTTTAATTATAAGTCGCGGCCTTTTTCGAGAATAGTACGGCTTATAATTATAATATAATAAAGTTCTTTAAATACCTCTAACGTCTCTTTAAGGACCCGTACCGATAGGATCGCACTATCACTAAGCTTAAGCACTCTTTATGCTAAGGCCTTAAGGAACCTTTTGCCGCCTTCTTTATGCGATTTAAGGAAAAACTTACGCTTACTAGCGGTCTCGGTTGGCCTAAGGAAGTTAAGCTTAAATACCTCCGATCGGCGCTTAACGCTTATATAGCTAATAAGATTATTGGCCTTAGGGTCTCCCATTATGACTATTATTCGGTAGTAGACTATTACCGATAAATTGCTATCGATATTAAGACTAGCTTAACTATTAATTACTATATGGGTTCGACCCGTTCCCAACCGATATATACTTAGGATTCTAAAGGCGATATATAAATATTAGGTGTTAATAAGCTAGACTCGAAGGGTAATTAGTGCGCGCCTAGGGCGATATAGGTCTCTAAAGAATAGTATAAAGATTATAAGAAGAAAGGTCTTTATCTTCGGTATAGCTTTCCTAATCATTAGATGTTTATATACTACCTATTGCCAGCAATCCGACCCAATATAGCTAAAGTAGCCTTATTTGACTTATAAGTCGTAGAGGTCGAAAGTAGCAATAAAGATTAGGAAAAAGAATAGCCTTTAAACCTAGTCTTATTAGAGGGCTTAAGATATATATATAGACCCTAGCCCGATTATAAAAAGAATTAAAGGAGATCGTAGAATAAATAGATAAATATCCCTTTTTAGTACCGATCTTATATAAATCCTATACCTTTATTAATACCTTAATCGACTCGGGATATAACTGCTATAGCGCTATAAGCGAAAAGATAGTATAATAGTTAGGCCTCTAACCTATCCGCCTATTATAACGCAGGGAAATCGGAATGGTAGTAGATATTTAGAGCCGTTTAGGAGAATATAAGGTAATGCGTTCTTCTATTACCTATATCGTCTATATAGCAATCGATATCGACGGATGGCTATCTATAGTTATACTTTATATTATCCCGGGCCTTACCCGCAATATTATCCTTAGGATGCCTTAGATAGAGTATTATAATATTATACTATAGGCGAAGTAATACTAATTAAAGATTGGATCGATAGGTAGCCTTATTATTAAGGAATCGACGAGAAGGCAATAGGGTCCGACTATAGTAAATATCCTTAGCTTAGTCTTCTATAGTATACTAAAGTAAGCGAAACGCTCTAGAGACCGGTCGACTTCCTTTATTGCAATAAGCTTACAGGAGAAAATATATATCCTCTGCGTTATATTGCTACCTTATTAAGACTCTGCCTTACGATCGTAAGAGCCGTAAATACTCCCGATAAAATTATAGGAATTCGCCGACCTCTTTAATAAGGAGAAGGCTTCCAGTCTCCCTCTGCATCGGGGTATATTAGACTACTATATCCGGCTTAAAAAGACTATAGATAGGAGCTAGCCAGACTTACCTTAGGGCCTATTATATAATATGCTATAAGACTACTTACTTAAGGTTCGAAGATAAGTAATTAACCTAATAGATAAAAGATAAATCTATATAAGCTCCTTATCGGTAATAGTATTAGTCCTATTAGCTAGAAAAGGGAATAGTAGGTAGCGTTTTTATATCGACTACCGGGCCCTTAATAAGGTTATAGTTTAAGACCGATACCCCCTCCCCTTAATTAAAGAGACCTTACGATCCTTATCCTAAGCGAAATAGTTTACTAAGGTTGATATATGCGTAGCGTTTTATAAGATATATATTGCAGAAGGCGATAAATATTTAACTATATTCTATATATAATTCGGACTATTTGAATGGCTTATTATACTATTTAGCCTGATTAGGGCCCCTATGACTTTCTAAAGATATATTAATAGGGCCTTAGGGAATACACTAGGAGACTTTATAACCGCCTACCTTAACGATATCTTAATCTATATTAGGGGAATAAAAGTAGACTATATAAAGCACATTAAAGAAATCCTTCGATGACTGTAAAAGGCCGGCCTAAATTTAGATCTTAATAAGTGCGACTTCATAGTAAAAGAGGTCTAATACCTAAGATATATCGTAATAGCTAGAAAGGAAATCCGCTTAGACCCCAAAAAGATTAAAGCTATTTAGAACTAAAAAGCATTTACGAAATTAAAAGGCATTTATAATTTCCTCGGTTTTACTAACTTCTACTGCGATTTTATCCTAGATTTCTCCCGCCTTATCGACCCTTTAGTTAGGTTAATAAAAAAAAAGGTCTTATTCTAATAGTTAAACGAAGAAGAGGCGGTATTTTAAGCGCTCAAATAGTATTTTATATCGTCTCTAGTTTTTGCCTAATAGGACCTAAATAAAAAGACAGTTCTTAAGGCAGATAGTTCCGGTATAGCCCTTAGTGGCTATCTATTATAGGCTGGGGAGGATAGTATATTTTACCCTATCGTATACTATTCCGCTCGCTTATTAGATGCAGAACGGAATTATACTATATATAATAAGGAACTCCTTACTATTATTTCTTGCCTTAAGGTGTAATTAATAGAACTCTATTTAATAGCCTCCCCCTTTACTATCTTTACCGACTATAAGAACCTAGAGTACTTCGCCCGACCATAAGAAATATCTAAGCGATAAGCCTAATAGGCCGAGACTCTAGCGCTTTTTAACTTCTATCTTCAGTATAGGCTAGGGTTATAAGCCTAATACCTTAATATGCTTTCTTAATAGGAATAAAAGGTAGGCAGGATAGAGTTATAAATCGGCTAAATCCTAAAACCGCTATTTATTTTAGCACTCGATATAGATAAAATAGAGGGCAAAACGATACTAACTTTAGCCCTATAGACTACCCTACCTCGCGGCCTATATATCTTCGCCGACTCCTACTTTTAAGCTATTTAGGACTAAGCGATATCTAAAGATAGTATATATTAGGCCCGATAGATAGTAATCGCGAATAGGGAATAACGATTTCCAGTAGAAATAGCAATATAAGAATAAATTACTAATTATACCCTAAATGCATATAATATGCTCCTTTACCGGGTATAGGTATAACTCCTATCGTTTAAGCCTTTAACCACTATAGTAATCCAATGCTGCTATAACTCGCCTATTATAGGCCACCTAGGGAAAAATACTACTTTTTAACTATTGCAATAAGATTATCACTTCGATAATATATTATCTGAGGTAGCGAGATATATTTGGAATTGCCGATACCGTAGGGTATATAAGAGCCGCTAATTACGCTAGGGCCTATTGCAACCGCTACTAATTATAGACCGCTTTTAGTTATAAATATCGGTCGATTTTATAACCAACCTTCCTACTTATAATGCCTCCGACCCGCGATTCCTTATAGTAATTATAGACCGCTTATCGAAGTATATCTAGCTTGAGGCTATATACTTAATAAAAGCAGAAGATTGCGTAAAATGCTTCTAATAGTATTAGTAGCGCTTTTATGGCTTCCCTAGGGAGATTATTAGCAATTAAGGTTCGGATTAAATAGGCCAATTTTAGTCTATACTATATAAATTAGTTAGGACCGAGCAACTTCTGTTAATAGTATACTACCCCTAAACTAATAGCAGTATAGAGCAAATAAATTAAAAAGTATAGGCGGTCCTCCGTATTATAGTTTCCTTTAATTAGTACGATTAGCTATATTATCTTACGGTATATTAACTCGCGTTAAATAACTAAATATCATCCGTTACTGGGTTTAGCCCGAACCGATTACTTAATAGGTTTAATATTCTAATTATCGCTTTGCCTTTAGAGGTAACCCTAAGCTTAATTACCCTAAAGGGGTATACGGCTCTCTTTCTTAATAACCTTAAAGAGGGATAGGAATTAGCCTAGGCTGCTATCGCTTTTATATAATAACGATAGTAAAATACTACTAACTATTTATAATGCCCGGCCGAGCGCTTTTAGGTTAGTAATTAGGTATAGTTAAACCTTTAGAATATTAAAACGAACCGCCTATATAAAAAGCTCGATTAGGTCTCTACTAAATATACTATTGTTACCATCTTATTACCGCTTAATATCTAGCTTGATATCCTATAAGGTATTTATCCAGTTTTTTATATTAACCTAATCGAACGAGCCGCTTTTAATCTATTACCTAATTAGGTAATAACTAATATACGATTTAGGCCCCTATTCGTCTTTCTCTAAGACTCTACGAACCTATACGAAGAATATAAAATTAAAAAGATACTTATAGCGAAGAATATATAGGGCCGAAGATAAAAACGCAATATACTTATAAAATAAAAAGGGTACGATTTACTAATATAAGAACCCCTAAAAAACTTTAAAGATACTACTGCATAAGAAATATTTAAGGCTAAATAGGGGGATATTAGGACTTATAATAGGCCTAGCTGGGTCCCAAAATAAAGTTTATTAGACTAATAAATGATGCCGAACGCCTACCACTATAAATAAAATATAAAATAATAAAAATATGTAAAAAAAAAAAAAAAAAAAATATAATATAATAAACCAAACCGGGGCTAATATAAGCTTAACCCTAATACGCCCCTTCTTAAGGCCACTCTCTATCTCCCTAAGCCTCCTCCTACTCCTATAGCGGCATATAGGCCGGTAGTAATAAGGGTCCTTACGGGATAGGGCGTGTATATAGGCTATATATTAGACGGGGATAGTTCCCTATATATCTATAATATAATGGAATCTGCGGGATACTATAAGGCGAATACAGTAGGGGCGTACTAGGAGACGATAAAACCTTTTAACGAGATAGGGCCAGACGATATAGTATCTATAGAGGCGGCCGCGATAAAGACGATAAGGGCGTAGGGGGCTATAGAGCGGGGTCTACCTATTACTGCGGGGGTTATATTAGATAACCTTACGCTAGCGGCGGTAGAGCCTCTACATAATACCAGCCGCCCTAATTATACGATAATTCCCCCTTTATGTAATACGCGGGGAGGGCGGGTTAAGATAGGGGCGGGGGCAGTTAGGGATATTAAGCTCTAACCTAATACTGCTCTATCCTGGCATAATATTCCTAGGCTTCTATTTACGTCTCCCTTATAATATTCAGAATAAAAGCGAGATCTATAATAGACCTAGCCTAGCACCGTAAGGGCGTTAATGCTATAGATGCGGTAGAAACTATACCGGCAGCATCCCTTAGCCCGAATGCTAAACGTAAGGCGCTAGGGGCCACCTACTCAACAGCAAAAGCGCGATGCTATTAATTATTTAAAGCCTGAAACTCGGGGGTAAGGATAGCGGTATACGCTTTCTGTATATCTATCTTAGGATGAGTGGGCTCTATAATGGCCCTCCCCTCCTTTACTACTTTAATCTAGCTGTATAAGATGTATCGTAATATAGGGTTCCCCGCGAGACGCTAATCAAGCTATATATAAAATGCGTAAGAATTAGCGCAGCTCTTGCACCCTTTGGCTCTCCTGTAATACTTATATATAGGCAATTCTCTAGTCGATTATATACGCTTAGTATATCTATTGCATAGAAACTCTTTATCTTTTGCATATTAATACTCTTTATCCGAGGAGTCCCCCTTTAGCAGATAATCGCCAGCGGCATAGTATAGCTTTTAGGGATGAGTAGGGCTCGATCCCTCCCTAATAGGGGCATTTTTAGCGGCAGATAAGGATATATTCAGGCTCTAAATGGGGTTAGTATGAGATGCTCGCGATAGAGGTAGGGACTTAAGACTTACTAATAGGCTTCACAATAGGCTAGACTAGGTCTTACTACGAAAGGAATTAGTAGCCGGTTATAATAGAGACAGAATTCGGTAAGGAATACTAACGTAAGCAGGATAGAAATAATACTTTAACCGATTAATATATAATACGGGCTTAATACAGGATAAAACTTATAATAATAGGGACCTTCGATACTTATTAATAGCCTTAATAAGAAGAAGGGAAGAAGGAAAAGAGCCCTAATGAGGAAAAATAAAAACTATAAGGAGATTTCCAACCGGCAGCTAGCGAAAAATTTTTTATAACGTTCCTAGCTGCATTAATCAACCTCTAGCTGGCGGCGCGACGACGAACTTCCACATATTTCTACTATACTATTCCTAATTAATAACTATATAACTCCTATTAATTGTATAGCTATATCCGCTATAGTTACAGACGAATCCTTCCTATACCTAGCAATTGGCCTATATACGGATTTGAGGATATCGCGACGAAGTAATCGGCGATATAATTAGTCCCTAGCGGAGGATTGATTGATAACAAAAGGCGATTTTTCTGACTCTAAGGCAGAGAAGGGGGGTATATCACGGGCTCGGGCTACGCCCGCGCTATAATATAGCTAAGACTCGGGCTACGCCCGCGACTAGCCTCAGGAGTATCAGTATGGGGTCATAAGGGCTCGCTAAGGACTCAGCCCATACTACATATGAATATAAATAGGCTACTTAGAGGCCCCTATTCGGGCCCTCTCTCTTTCCTCCTTAGTCTATTTAATATATTCATTCGACGCCTATTCGCAGTAGCCTTAGGGCTAGTCCTTTACAGCTCCTTTTTAATAGCTTGAGTGGTCTAGGGGGTCTGTGGGTTATTATTTTGCTTAGTAACTAGGCCTTATATAAGGCTAGTTAAGGTATTCATCTGAGACTTCATATCGTCTATATCTAACTGTAGTTGCATATTAGGATCGGCTTCAGAGCCGGAATCCATAGGGACCTTATAAGTAGAAGGCCCTGATTGTGCCATTACAGTGGTTAAAAGTCGTTGAAAAATGGTGCCGATAGTTGTAATAATAGAGGAATAACTAGCTGGCTGGCTAGTAAAATAGTTGAATAACTAGTTAAATAACTAGTATATATAGTGACTAGTAGCCTACTATAATAAATAACCGCAGTATATAGCGGTAGGTCTCAATATAAAACCACAGGTGCCGTAGGTGCCGTAATATAAATATCGTAAGTTCTGTGGGTTCCGTAGGTGCCGTGAAATAAATCCGTAAGTGCCGTAGGTGCCGTAGGTGCTGTGATATAAATCCGCAAGTGCCGTAGGTGCCGTAGGTGCTGTGAAATAAATCCCGTAAGTGCCGTAGGTGCCGTAGGTGCCGTGAATAAAATCCGTAAGTGCCGTGGGTGCCTTAGGTGCCGTAATATAAATCCGTAAGTGCCGTAGGTGCCGTAGGTAACGTGATGTAAATATTATCACTGCCGCAAGTGCCGTAATATAAGGGTACCGTAAGTGCCGTACCACAAATATTATATATAAAATAATATAACAGGTGCCGTAAAGTGCAGTAGATGTCGTGCACTAGGTGCAAAGGTGTTATATAGTGGTATAGTATAATAGATATTACACTATAAAATCCGTAGGTGCCGTATATTACTCCAAGGGTGCCGTAAGGTTACGCCATAGGTTGCCGTAAGGTTATGCCAAAGGTTGATATAAGGTTATACCATTGATTACCATAGGATAACGCTATAGATTACCAAAGGATTAGCCAAAGGTAATAACAGGTAAGCAGAGATACCAAAGGGTAAATCAAGGGTGCCAAAAGATTTAGCTATATTAGTAGTACTAATAAGCAAGAGAGACCAAAGGGTAAACACAAAAGATAGGGTGAAACAAAGAAGTAAAACCCGGGCTCATAACCTGTTACAATTCTGAGGGTAAATATAAAGTGAAGCCGGTATAAGGCAAGACAGATATAAATAACCAGAAATGCAGGAAAGGTGAAAAGAGTCAAGAGGCATGTAGTGCATTAACAAGTTCGATTGTGCTACCCTTCTACTATTTAGAAAGAAGGGGAAAAGCTATCCTAAATATATCTAAGAGAGAGGGTAGGCCCAGGCATCCAAGGTAGCCAGTAAGAGAGCTCCTCGTAATACCCATTATACCACGATATATCCAGCCTTACCATATATTTAAAAATAATGCCCGGTGTGCCACGTAATATCCAGCCATATTAAATATCTTTTAAATAAGGCCCGGTGTGCCCACGTAATATCCGGCCATATTAAATATTTTTAAATAAGGCCCGGTGTGCCCATGTAATATCCGGCCGTATTAAATATCTTTTAAATAAGGCCCGGTGTGCCCACGTAATATCCGGCCGTATTAAATATCTTTTAAATAAGGCCTGGTGTGCCCACGTAATATTCGGCCGTATTAAATATTTTTTTAAATAAGGCCCGGTGTTATATGCCGCCTTACCATATATTTAAAAATAAGGCCCGATACGTCATATTAAGCCTTACCAAAAATAAGGCCCGATAAAGTCCTACCTTATTTGGTATACAGTACTAATCCACTGAAAATCCGGAAGGTAAACGGCAAAGGCCTAAGGTTGGTAAGACACACCGTATATCTGGTGGGACAGTCGTGAGTCCAAGAGACGGTGGAAGGGCCAGCAGTCTAGTAGACTACCATAGGATTTTAACAGTATTATAGCCTAGGGAGGTTCTGTAAAAGCAGTCCCATATAGGGTGATAAATATTAAAGTCGCTAGTAAAGATACTATAGGGATAAGGGGGGGTTTAGGCAAATTCCTAGAGGGGGGTAGATTAGTTTAGGGAAGGGATTAAGGAGTAAATAGAGTAGATATCGATATTATAAAGTGTAATATAGCACTAGTCTATGCCCAAATCCGTTACTTAGGAGCCAGGAGTATATCTTTTATAGATATAGATCGCTGCGCATCCACTATAGGCGGCTATATAGTATCTGCCGAGGCTGGAGTATAAAGGGAGTTTATTTAGGGCTGCGAATACCTAGAGGGCAATAATATCCAGTTCTAACTTATGGTTGAAGGTAAGGTACGCTAATAGTAATTTCTTTTATATATTCTAGTATAGTACCTTTATTATTAATATTGGGGCTAGGGGGTCGGGGCTCTTAGTGCATTAGTAGCAGTAGGCTTAAATAAGTTAGGTTAGAAGAACGCGGCAATATTACTACTACTATTATTCCTCTTAGGGGCAATAAAGCTTTCTTTATATAGTCTACTAACTTATTTTCTTAGGGAGTCCTCTCTTAAGGAGTTACTAGTAAGGCATCTACAGCCCCTATCTTCTAAAATATAGGGGGAGGCATCAATAAGGTACTAGTATTTGCGAATTATATTAGTCTGGTGCTATATGCCTATCTTGCGATATCCTATTGCCGATTCGCTATAAGGCAGAATTAAGACTAAGCTAGGTAGGGTCCCTAGCAGTTAAGGCAGTACTCTCTTTTATTGCTAATAATACTAGGGCAGTCTTTATCTCCATTAGGGTGTCTCTCCGCGCTATACCGTCCGCATCAAGGGGTCTCTATATAGTAATTTGCAATATATCCGAATTTGAAGTATTAATAGCACTATTTTAAGTAGATAGTTTCATCGTATAGTTCAGCCTTAAAGATTTCTACTTAGTAGATAACTCTAGTCTTATAGAGTCGGTTAGCTGCTTCTATATTAATTACTCTAATAATTAGGGGGGCTCTTATTACTTCTTCATAGGGTTTCCTTATAGCAACTCTACTAATGCCAGGGCTATTAGCTTAGGTTAGGTTCAATTTAATATCTTCAATAGGGATATTCTTAGAGAATTAAATAGGGAATCCTTTAATAATAATACCAAAGGTATAGACATTTAGTGCGGCTCCTATGCCAAATATAAGGGGGATCTATATAGTTTCTGTGATATAATAGGATACGGCTTTTGCAAAGGTGACGACTATATCTCCGTTATAGAGTCGGCGGACTACTATAGTATTAATACCTCTAGTAGTAGTATTTACCGCTTTTACAATCTTAATAGGGGTTTTCTATTGTAGGTTCTTAGCGATACTATCTCCTTTAATTATTATTTCGCGGTGGATTCTTAGCGGTATAGGTAGGATGGTCGGTCTAGGTAGTACAGTCATTAGTATGCCTTTAGCAGCAATATTAGCCTAGGTCGTTCTAGAGGGGGTCTTTAAGGCAAAAGCTTTATTTATAGCGCTTTCTACTACTTTTTCTAGATTTTTAGTCGTAATAAGGTTTAAGTTCGAGTTTAAGGCGGGGTTAGTTCGGTTGATATATTTAATGCTATCAACCAGGCTAATAACAGCATTCCACACATTTCCCAGCATAGCTACCAGGACATAGTCTGCAATCTTTTAGTAATACTATTTAAGCAATTCGGTTTCTTCTCGGGTTCCTATATTAGTTTATGCGGCGTTACCGCTAATTCGTCCGTAGTTGTTATTGGCGATGGTGATACGGTGGTTATGGTGGCTCGACTTAAGTCTACCCCTATTTCTTCTATCTAAATCTATGATTTCCGCCGCTTCGACCGCGCCTTCCTCCTGGTGCTAATACACTATCGGCGGATAGGGTAAGACAAGGTAAGGAATTGATCTAGCAACTTTTTGACTGTTTTAAGGGTGTATTCGCGCCGGTACCGAAGTGCGGGCAAAATCGCGAAAACTCTTTTTTGCCCACGTAATATCTAGCCGTATTAAATATCTTTTAAATAAGGCCCGGTGTGCCACGTAATTTCCGTCCGTATTAAATATCTTTTAAATAAAGCCCGGTGTGCCACGTAATATCCGGCCGTATTAAATATTTTTTAAATAAGGCCCGGTGTGCCACGTAATATCCGGCCTTATTAAATATTTTTAAATAAGGCCCGGTGTAACACGTAACATTCGGCCTTATTAAATATCTTCTAAATCAGGCCCGGTACGTCATATCCCGTCTTACCATATATTTTAAAAATAAGGCCCAATACGTCATATCAAGCCTTACCAAATTTAAAATAGGACCCGATAAAAGCCTGCCTTATTTGGTATACAGTACTAATCCACTGAAAATCCGGCAGATAAACGGTAAAGGCCCAAGGTTGGTAAGACTACCGTAAGTCCGGTAAGACAGTCGTAAGTCCAAGAGACGGTAGAAGGGCCAGTAGTCTAGTAGACTACCATAGGATTTTAACACCCCTTCTGATTAGCTACTATAGTAGCAAGCTAATCGTATATAAAGGATAAGGAAAGAAAATGCATTAAAAAGGGGCTAAGGAAAAATATACATATAAAAAACCTTGGTAAAAATAATATAAGTTAGCAGGCCCTAAGGCCTAGTAACTCACGGAACCTAGTAAATTTAGGGCCCGGCAGTGCCTTAGTAAGGCCGTCAGCAGACATATTATTAGTAGGTAAGTAGGTAATATTAACCAAGCCCAGCTGTGCTTGCTCCCTAATATACCGGAATTTTAATAGCGTGTGCTTAGTGCGAGCATGCTAATTAGGGTCATTAGAATTTGATATAGAGCCTTGGTTATCGCAGTATAGCGGTATAGGGCGTTCTATATTAAGTTCTAGCTCTTTACAGAGGTTAGATAGCCACTATACCTCACAGATCGTCTCAAGTAAAGCATCTGATTCAGCTTCTAAAGTAGATAGTACTACTAAAGAGGCTCGCTTAAAACGCCAGCTAATAGGACTACTATTAATAGTAGTAAGAAAACCTCCAGTTGATTTAGAAGTTTCTTTATAGCCAGCAAAATCGCTATCTAGATAAGCGGTTATAATAGGCTGTTGCTTGCTATTAGTAGTACGATAATAAATAGCTATATTCTCAGTACCTTTAAGATAGCTAAAAGCGGCCTTCGCAGCATTTAGATGCATAGTAGTTGCCTTGGTCATAAACCGAGAGAGGTATTAGTATCAAGGATTTGGGCTACGCCCGTCTCATACTAAGGACAAGCTTACAGTAAGTGCGCGCGGCTAGTGTGATATAGGTGTCAATTGTACCAAGTCATAGTAACTTGGTATAATACGTACTCTTTTGTCTGGCCTAATGGTTAGACAGAAGGTTGGGCCAAAACCCAGACGATGTACGCGGCACCCGCTTAGGGCCCAATTGGGCCACTTCGTTACATTTGTACCAAGTTACCCAAGGTCACAGGTTCGAATCCCGCATGCGGTACATACGCACAGCGGGCTCTTCATCTGGGCTTATAGAGGATATGCTACTAGCCTCTGGGGGGTGTGTGGTATTATGTGGTCGGCGCCAGCTACACGAGCTTAAAGGGCCTACGGAGAGGGAAGCTATATCAAAGATTCGGGCTACGCCCGTCTCATACTAAGGACAAGCTTACAGTAAGTGCGCGCGGCTAGTATGATATAGGTATCAATTGTACCAAGTCATAGTAACTTGGTACAATACGTACTCTTTTGTCTGGCCTAATGGTCAGATAGAAGGTTGGGCTAAAACCCAGACGATATACGCGGCACCCGCTTAAGGCCCAATTGGGCCACTTCGTTACAATTAGGTTGGAAATGCTAGGTCGGGCCTAGTCATTATCATGAGCCACATTATAGTGCCTGTAAGGCTTTGATAAAGGCGTTGATCAGTAGGGCTAAAGTCTTTTCCACTAGATTCATTTAGAACCCCTAGTTGCAGTGGAATTAGCTGAGGTTTAACATCCTGTAAGCCAAATTTAGCTATGACCTCTGCTATAAATTGGGCTTAATGTAGCCATAATAGACCTTTATTGCAAAATGGTGACTCAGAACACTGTTGGAAAGTATACTAAGTACCGACAGTAGCGTACAAGGCGTTGCAGAATAAAACAAAGAGCTGGTTAAAGATTTAAAGTGCACGAGAGGTTGACCAGAGCAAAAATGTCAGGGAAATCTGATTCTAATTGTTGGTGACTATTCTAGCTAGAAAGAGGGAATTTTGGATATATTTCTACCATTTTGAAAAAGCGGTTGAAAATAATGAAAAACCGCAAAAATAGCGAAAAACCCGACGAAAAGTCGTCTTGCCCAACCGTGCCCAGTCCGTGCCCAATATCCTACCCAATGCCTACCCAACCAAGCCCAGTGGCTTATAGCGGTGTGCCGGATGCCCTATAACAGCCTGCCGTACGGGCCGGAAGCCCTATATTGGTCTGCCGTACGGGCCGGAATCCCTATATTGGTGTGCGGTAAAGGCTCGATATAGCGGGAGACTGTATGTAGAAGGCCGAAAGTGCTGGTATTAGCAAGATTTGCCCATTTGGTAATCCCGTAGAAATGCGCCGCCTGTTATGGGCCTTGTGGCCCACTGTGACCGGCTGCTGTGGCCGGATGTGGGTCACTGTACCGGTGCCGTGACCGGCGCTGTGGCCCACTGTAATCGGCGTTGTGGGGCGCTGTGCCCCACCATAGCGCCTGGTATAGCCACCGCGATATCTCAACGTAGAGACGTCGTACGATGGCAAGACCAGTACCAAAATACAGCTAAAAAGGCGCTGATTTCAACAAAAGGCTATAGTTATCTCTTATAGGAGATAGGCCGGCCGCAGCTTATATTCCTATATTTTATAGCCGGCATCCCCGCATTGGGTATAAAGTGACTTTTAGTAGCACTCCTTTAGGACTTCCTTCGAAACCTATACCGCCCTTTTACTAGATGACCGTCTCTTGCCTTTTAAACCCAGCTTATAGACGCGTATTATAGGCGTATTACTGTCCTTATCCCGAGCAGTTATCTACAGATCCTAGGTATTAGTATTATAATCCCGGGGAGGATCTATATAGCGTTTTACGGTAAGACTTATCTTTAGGTCGATAGTGATTTTATAATACTATACGATGGCCGTATTATAATCCTTACGGGAGACCCCTAGGCCGATAATCTTTTCTAATATATAAAGGTTAAGGGCAGATCGGAGTATTTCTAGCTTTACCGATTTAGGCCAATTAAGCCCTCCTACTAATGCTAATTTCTCCTTAAAACGTATAAAAAAAGCAGAAAAAGGTTCTTTTAGTATCTAATAGAGGGTATACTTAAGCTTAGTAATTGTATATTTCTCCTAGTGTAGATCTTTAAAGAGTTGCTATAGGTAATTAAAGAAGGCTATAGGGCGGTAATAAAGGGTCGCACTATTCTTTAAAAAAGGCTATAATTTAAGATTAGACTATAGCTAAGAGGTTCTAATAGATAAATATCTACTAGGTCTTATTATCGCTAATAAAATCCCGGTCGATCTCTAATTTATATTCTATAAAGGTTTTCTATATAGTAAATATAGCCTTTTTGCTATTAAAGGGTTTGCCGACCGGTATCGGCTTATGCTTTAGTCGGGTTTTCTTTAGGATTAGGATAAAATTAATCTAAGATTAGTCTAGGGTCGATATAGGGACTAATAATAGTTATTATTACATCTAGTCGATAAGAGCCTGTATTTGATACTTAGTCTGTTTAGCCTAGGCGTATATCTAGCGCTCACTCTTTTAGCTTTAGGATAGCTATTCTTAGAACCTTATATTAAGGACTTCTATAGTATTCGTAATTGACTCTATTTGAGCGGCCTATTAGCAAGCAGAGGCATATCGGGTATTATCTAGGCCCGTAGTATTTTGTAAGGGGTCTATATCTATTATCAGCGGTTATATATGGTATAATAATAAAGGTTAAGAGAGTTTATTCAATTGTGATAGATTAGCCATAGGGCAATTGCAAATAGACGTTAATTGAATATATTGAATAAACTAAGGAGTAAAGGAAGGACCCGAATAGGAGTCCCTCCGAGGCCTATTTATATCCGTATATGGCGCGGGCTAGAGCCCTAGCATTGCCCCATTGCCCGCGCGTCTGCCTTATATAATCCGTCCCGGGCTAGGCATGGGCGCAGCCCGAGCCCCAGCCAATCTCATGACACGGGCATAGCCCGAGTCCGTAATAAAGCCTGCATAATGTTACGTATCTAAAGAAATAGGCCGTAAGAGCGTTATAATAAAGAGGCTATTAATATTAGTAACCGTTAACTAGCCCGTTGGATTGTAGGGGACTGAGTTAATATCAATCGCTTCTCATCATAGCTATAACCTTATATAATAAGCCTAGATTTCTTGTATGGGGCATCTATGCCTTTGCCTTTAATTTCCCGTACTATACGTGAGTTGAATAGGCGTTAGGCTCTATATTAACCGATATTAAAGGTAACTAATCTGAATATATTACGGGCTTATAATGCTTCTATCTCTATACGGTTAGACTACTTAAAAGGGTCTCCGGGGGTTATAATCTTTCCTTCCTAGTATAATTTTCTAGCAAGCTATAGGTCGGCTTACTCTTTCGCATTGAGGAAAGAGGCATCAATAATGGTATTAGAAGCTATAGCGTTAATAATAGCTTCTTCCTAGTCCTTATTAATTATAATATCGGATATTACCCGTACTAGTAATAGTAATACTGGCCTGGCTTGATCAGAGCTAGTAGCCGGCAACGATGATATTGCGGCTATAGGTAGGTTATCAGGGGCAAGCGACGATAATGTCGCGGCTGCAGGCGATAATGATATCGCGGCTGCAGGTATTATCGCGGCTGGAGGTACGGATGCAGCCGGTATCCTGACTTCTAGCCTGCCGGGGCGGGCCGGCCCTTCGGCATAGACGATATCTTTAGGATTGTCTATATCAGGGTCGTAATTATATGGCTTAACAACTATTGACCGGAACTTAATAGGGCCGTAAGACATTTACACAATATAGGTCTTACTATCGAGGCTGATTAGCCGATACGGCCTATGCTAGCCACCTTTCTCGCGCTATACCTATACATCCGACTATATGGGTAATTGGTAGATAGGCTATATATCCGGCCCGTTCTGTTAAATAAGGGCACTATTGACTTATCGTTTAGCGAGGCATTTCCTACCTTCATTAGTAGCCTTTCGTAACGTTAAGGCATATTATAATACTAATAAGCTAGGTAGTAAGTTATCCATAAGTCGAGGATATAATCCAAAGACCAATAATATAGGTACTAGGCCATTAGGTCTAGCAGAATTGTTAATAGCTTTTATAGCAAGCTATAATTTCTGTTTCTTTATTATTAGGTCGCCTACTTTGTCATTAACAATGGTATAGGCTTAGCATAATAGGGCGTGATATCTTTCGACTTTACTAATGCTATTATAGGCTTCTATAAGGATTTTATCTATATTAATAGATAGAAGCCGGGTATTATAACGGAATTCGGCAGAAGCAAAATTTAGTCCGGCATTATATATTATCCAATCCAGTAGGCCAAAGTATATATTAATCTAGTATTCCTTCAGGGCATTCTAAATATCTTAGGCCTTTTGTCTTTATAGGTTAAGGAACCTAGCTGCTTAAAAGCTTATTGCGGTATTTACAATATATAATACTAGCTAATTATCAATATGAAGGATGTTAACGATAATCTCATAGTTAAATTAGTAGGTATCGTTATCCTTAAGTATGAATTTGTATTGAGCTGGCCCAGGTCCCAGTGCGTAGGGTGCGCGCGTGATACTACTGTATTAGTGACTATCACAGTATCACCTATCAGAGGTATTGATCGTCCCTGAAGTGAATATATTATGAAGTGTCTAACTAAGAAAGAAGAAAGCAAGAAAAGACTGAGGGCGGCGATATACCCTATATGCATATGTGTGCCGGGCACGCAATGACTACGTATGCCTATATGCCATGGCCACATATGCCGCGTCACTATCAAGTGCACTGACTAAGTGACTGACTGACTACGTATGCATATGTGCTATGGCCACATCTGCCGCGTCACTATCAGGTGCACTGACTAAGTGACTGACTGACTGACTGACTGACTGACTGACTGACTTACTAACCGACGATTCCGACACTGGCAGTCTCTCTTTTTATAATAACAAAACAACGGAATCGCTCGGTTGTAAGGCAAATACATAGAAAGGCAAGTGTAGCTAGGTCTAGGAAGGTTATGCTTCCGACCGGTATTATACCCCTGCCGTAAATAACAGCGCCAATAATACCAGATATTATCCAACTACACTCATCCACTTGCTGACCTTTTGACCCATCCTTCTATACGAATAGTAGCCTTATTGTAGTCGACAAAAGTCTCGAGGGCCTTATTTAGTGTTCCTTTAGTCATAGCATCGGTAAGGTTATCATTCCCGTTAATCTAACGGATCTCATAAATCTCTCGACGCTCATATAACCGTCTTAAGGCCATGATATCTATTATTAGTCTCTTTTCTTTTGTGGTACCTAGCTTAACAAGGCATTCGTATAGTGAAAAAGAATCTGTGCATACAACCGTAGGAATTCTTGGTAATCCTAGCTTTATAGTAATTATATTTAAAGTTGTGCCTATTGCATATGCAATGTCGACTCCTTGTACCATACTATATAACTCAGAGGCAAGTGCACTGCGTGTTACACGTTTGCTTTTAGTAGAGCTATATGTTATGATATTACTAGTTAGCGTAAAGGTATTTTCTTTCTTTGGGTTATCTTTTTCGTTGCCAATAATAACAATATATCCTATCTGGGAGCTTAAATCTTTATTGTTGGCAAAGGATCCATCCACAAATACAAAGATTTTAGCTGTAGTAAGGTCGAGGTTAATATATTGTAAGCCGCGGTCCTGATTATCCAGCTGCCATTTAAGGCGTTTATTTAATCTAGTGATATCATCAGAATCAGGCCGTTGTTATTATGCTGCAATAGATAGGTCATAAGATGCTTCAGACTGGCAAATAGTTGCAATATAGGCGCCACGGGCATGTTGTTCGATATAGGTTTGTTGTGCTATAGGCGTGCTCTTGTCGATAAGGGCGATATTTTTACTCTGGCCTTTCTGGCATAATGTCATGGTACCATTATCGGCATTAATAGTTAGCTTGCAACCGTTAAATAATAAGGGCATTGTAGGTGATAATTTCGTCTTAGGTTTTGCGTTAAATTCTGCCTTAGTGAGCTCTATATCTTCGCGGTCGAAAAAGGATATATTATTAAGGCCAAGGGTATCATCTGTTTGCATTCCTATTATACCAAAAGGTGTGGTATTATTAGTGGTATTATTCGTGGTATTATTATTATCGTTATTATAGTCAGATATTAATAAACAAGGGTCGTATGTGGATGTGGTTATGCCTAATTTATCGCGATGGTGCCGGAAGTAAGTTGCCTACTAATGTATGCCTGCCTCAGCTATACCATATAATGGCTTTACCACTTCCATAATGATATTATCGGGATATTGGTGAGCTATTTGCTTAGGTAATTTTGCAATAATTGACCGGTTAAGAGTGGTAGATGACTGCATATAGGCCTGTGTGATATCCCTTATCCATAAAAATAAGCCGTGAGAGCGGTATAATAATAGAGCTATAGATATTAATAAACGTTGACTTGCCCGTTGAATCGTAGGCGATTGGGTTAATATTAATTGCTTTTCATCATCACTGTGGCCTTATATTACAAGCCGTGATTTTTCGTATGGCGTTGCGGTGCCCTTGCCTTTAATTTCCTTTAACATCCTAGAATTAAATAAGCGTTAGTTACCGTGCTTGCTATTATTATAGGTGGTAAATCGGAATATATCGCGGGCCTATAACGCTTCTATTTCGGCTTGGTCGGATTGTTCAAATGGGCTTCCAGGCGTTGTAATTTTTCCTTATTGGCGTAATTCACTTGCAAGCTGTAGGTCGGCTTTTTCTTTTGCAGTCAAAAAGGCAGTATTAATTATACCATTAGAATTAACGGTATTAATAAAAGCCTCTTCTTAGTCCTTATTGACTATAACGTTAAATAGGGCAGCTGCAGTAGGTATTCTGACTTCTAGCCTACTAGAACGGGCCGGATCTAGCCTGCTAGTACGGGCCGGGGTATTTATTCTATCGAGACGGGCCGGGGTATCTATCCTATTGGGACGGGCCGGGGCCTCGGTAGGTACGATTTCTATAGGGTCCTTATCTAGGTTATAAATATAAGGCTTAACAACTTTTGATCGAAATTTAGTTGGTCCGTAAGGCATTTGCATAATATAAGTCTCATTTTTAAGGCTTATCAGCTTATATGGGCCGTGCCAGCCACCTTTCTCTCGCTATACCCGTACATCTGACTGTAGTGGTAATTGGTGAATAGGCCAGGTATTAGGTCCGTTACGGGTAGCGAGGGCATCATTAACTTGCCGCTTTGCAAGGCATTTTCTAGCTGCATTAGTGGCTTTCCGTAATATCTCGGCACGTTGTGATACTGATAGGCTTGGTGGTGAGTCATCTGTAAGCCTAGGATATGTTCCAAAGACTAATAACGTAGGTACTAGACCGTCTGGTCCAGCGGAATCATTAACGGCTTTAACAGCGAGCTGTAATTTTTATTCCTTTGTTATTATATTGCCTATTTCGCTATTAATAATAGTATAGGCGCGTCGTAATGGAGCGTGATATCTTTCCACTTTGCCAATACTATGATGGGCCTCGACGGGAACTTCGTCAATATTTATAGCTAATAACCGTGCATTATGATGGAATTCAGCGGATGCGAAATTCTTTCCAGCATTATGCACTATCCAGTCAGGCGGTCCAATATAGGTATCTATCCAGCATTCTTTAAGAGTATTCCAGATATCTCGGGCCTTCTGTCTTTATGGGTCGAGAAATCTAGCTGCTTGGAAGCTGGTTGCGGTATCTACTATATATAATACGGGCCGGTTATCTATTTGCATAATATCGACTATAATTTCGTAATTAAATTGGCAGTCGTCTCTAAGTGTAAATTTAAATCGGCTAGGTGCCTTTGCATTTAGCTGGCATTAGTGGCATATTTGCGTGATGCGTTCGATTAAATTGCGGTCTATATCATCGTGGCCAGCCCTATGCAGCACTTTTGCAAGCCTATTTATAGAAGGGTGCCTAAAACGTCGGTGTAATTATCGGATTTTACTGGCGGAAAGATGGAAGGCTGTTGTTTCTATTGCATTTATAGGCCACTAAGGATGTCCCCATTTCCTTATTATAGGGACTTTAATATTCCCTTATATTAGTACGTTTGCTAGATTATCTAGCTTAATACCCATTCTATCTATATCAGTAATAGAATATAAGAATGGGGTTATGCTACTAATAACGTGAAAGGTGATGGTCCCAAATATTATAGGGATATGCAGTATACCAAAGGATGTAGCCGAACCTTCGCTAAATTTAATGGTATGGTGCCACTGGCTTTTCTCAATTTTTAGCGATATTATTATTTTTATAAGAGCCTTTGCTTGGCCTATACTAGCCGTTGAAACGCCGGAAGCGCTGGTATCTGGTAATATGCTACGGAAGACTTGGTCGGTATATCGCTCTTCTTTTAAAAAGGTATAGTTACGGTCCGGTAATATTTGAAAAGGGTCATCGTGTAATAGTGCATACTGGCATATTTCATCTTGTAAAGCCTATAATATATTAGGCGATAATAGTGGTTGCATCGGCGTATGTGATAGGAAATATTGGGTGGCTATAATTTGCGGTGGGATATCTTCCTCGTCATTTATATCCGCTACTATTATCGCCTTAAAATCTTCGACGATATCGTTAATATCGGTATTTTCAGGCTCTTATTGCTATAGGTTATCCTGTATATTCCC
Organism: Ustilaginoidea virens; assembly: GCF_000687475.1. Lineage (NCBI taxonomy): Eukaryota > Fungi > Ascomycota > Sordariomycetes > Hypocreales > Clavicipitaceae > Ustilaginoidea > Ustilaginoidea virens. The sequence goes on along the minus strand of NC_057317.1, from coordinate 6,161,308 downwards.
TTCGTATTCCTGTAAAAAGATACTAAACTTCTTATCATTAGGTGTTATACGGTATGACCGGCTTTACATCTAACGGGCCTTGGAGCCTTATTGTTCTTTAATAGGGTGGTTTGATAACCAGCAACCTATTTTATTGCAAATAAAACATTTCTTAGGCCTTGTGCGATATTGTTGATTTAAGCTAAATTGCCGTTGTAATGGTCTAAAATGTTGGGGGCGTTGAAATCGGCTGTTAGATTGGTTATATCTGCGGTCTATAAATAACGCTGTATTTGTCGGAATCGCTGTCGCAAGGTGCCCAATTGGGCACATTGCGACGAATATGCCGCGCACACCCGTTACGCACAATGTGGCCACTTTTGCCCCTATGCCCCTGAGCCCGGTAGGGCACGCGGGCAGTCCGGCCCGACCGCGCCGATGCACGTGACTACGGCACGCACAAAAAGGCCACATCGTGTAATTACTCTTTTGCTTCCTTTCTTTCCTCTTAGTTAGTCAGTCATAATCAAAGAAGTAATCATACTTTTGACCGGTGACCTCACGGTACTTGATACCACGCGCGCAACCTAACGTATAACTGGGTACCCCGAGTTTATATCAATACTGATCAGTGGTAATAACTACTACTTATAGGATAATTACATCCCGCAAAGAACGGTGCATTATAGATCAGTAAGATTACTCTCGAAGAGACGATTTCCGTTGCAAATCGTGCTAATTAGGAAGGCAGATAACCTATTCCGTTGAACGGTTATACTGCCAACTAATTGGAAGAACAATATAGACCTCTTCCACCTCCGTCTATTACGAAGGAAGAAAACATACTGACTATTACGATCTTTGAAGATACCCTTAGTATCTAGGAGGCAGCTGACCTATTCCGTTAAACGGTCACCCTGCTAACTATAGGAAGCAATATAACTCATTCCGTTGAACGGTTATCTTACTAACTAACTCCTTCTTTTCTTTCCTTTACCTTTACTGGTAAAGGCCGATCTTGCACTCCTTATAATACACCCTCCCTCCTCTCAATACCATAGCACGATCACGATCATCAATATCACAACCGGCACTACCTAAAAGGCTATAACGATTTGCCCCCTTACTCGATAACAATTAGGCTACTGCGATAGAGCCAGTTACCCCTAATGCTACTACTATGGCATTATACAACCGCCTGGCCTTCTTAATCTATACCTATAAGAAGGATTATATTATTAACGACGACCTATAGGAACTATTCCACGAAGACTATAGTAAATGGGATAAATAACTATTTAACCGCGTTAATCCCCTATTCCTACGCGAATTCTGTATATACCTATGGGATCACGGCGTATATATCGGAGCATCAGGCTCTATCACAATACCTACCTTAATAGAATGCCTTCAACAACAATAGAACCCTAAATAGCCTTAAGAAGAGATCGACCGTCAATTAGGGCGTAAAATGTTCCGGTCACAACTCAACCCTTATAGGGAAGCATTAGTACCTATCGGCAATTTCGATGAGGAAGTCACAGGCTCATGGAATTTATTACGAGCACCCATAACAGTCATGAGAATATCATCACGAAGGCCCTCACAAGCCTTAATAATAAAGGACTTTATAACACTAATAGCACGATTATAATCGCAATAACCTATTATCCCCCCCTCTATATCGAAAAAGCCTCTTGCCCCTGCCCCTACTGAAGAAGAAAGGGGCCGGTCCTAATAACCTAAAGGGAAGACGCCTATTTATAATAGGTTGCTATTCGAATCAGGGGAAAGCTCCCGCCAATAATAATATACAACGGCCGAAGATTATAGCCCGACCGATTAAATACTATACCCTAGGGGTTATACCCCTAGCCGGGCTAGCCGAGGCGGCTATTTCAATGCCCCTCGAGGTCACAGCATACCCAATAGAGCTCGGGTTACAGGCCCTAATGATGTGCTTCTGTCACGGGCTCGGGCTACGCCCGCGCCACAATATAGCTAGGACTCGGGCTGCGCCCGCGACTAGCCTCAGGAGTATCGGCACGGGGTCACAAGGGCTCGCTAAGGACTCGGCCCGTGCTACATATAAACATAAATAGGCTACTTAGAGGCCCCTATTCGGGCCCTCTCTTTTTCCTCCTTAGTCTATTTAATATATTCATTCGACGCCTATTCGCAGTAGCCTTAAGGCCAGTCCTTTATATTTAAATAGACTCTCTCAGCCTTGCTATTATAACCTTACATTATGGAGCCGATAATGCAGGCTATATAAGATATCGAGATGAGTATACCTAAAGAAACGGGTATAGATAACCCGAGACTAAGACGCTCCTAACGTAATATATATACCTAAGTGGAGCAGCTCGCATCGGGGTTATAATAGATAGAGGCGCAGATACAGACTAACGCGTAATACCTTGCTGCTATTGCCGCCTCGCTATAGACCCTCCTTACGAACCAGTTAAATAGCTCCTAAAATGCCACCTAACCGGCCCTAGTCGTATAATAGAATGCCCCCCTCCCTACGGCTTAAGATACCCAGCTAAAACGCAAGCCGATCCCAATAAAGGACCCCTTTAATAGCAAAAAGGCTATATTTACAGCCTAGCGGACCTTTATATAATATAAGCTTAAGGTCGATAAGGAATTTATTAAAGATAAGAAGACCTAATAGATATTTATCTTTTAGAACCTTTCGTCTATAGTCTAATTATAGGTCGCGGCCTTTTTCAAGAATAGTGCGGCTTGCAATTATAATATAATAAAGTTCTTTAAATACCTCTAATATCTCTTTAAGGACCTATACCGATAGGATCGCGCTATTATTAAGCTTAAGCACTCCTTACGCCAAGGCCCTAAAGAACCTTTTGCCGCCTTTTTTATGCGATTTAAGGAAAAACTTATGCTTACTAGCAGTCTCGGTTGGCCTAAGGAAGTTAAATTTAAATACCTCCGATCGGCGCTTAATGCTTATATAGCTAATAAGATTATTAGCCTTAGGGTCTCCTATTATGATTATTATTTGGCGGTAGACCGTTACCAATAAATTGCTATTAATATTAAGACTAGCTTAACTATTAATTACTATATGGGTTCGACCCATTCCCGACCGATATATGCCTAGGATTCCGAGGGCGATATATAAATATCGGGTATTAATAAGCTAAACTCGAAGGGTAATCAGTATACACCTAAGGCGATATAGGTCTCTAAAGAATAGCATAAAGATCGTAGGAAGAAAGGTCTTTATCTTTAGTATAGCTCTCCTAATTATTAGACGTTTATATGCTACCTATTGCCGGCAATCCGATCTAATGCAGCTAAAGTAGCCTCGCTTAACTTATAAGTCGTAGAAGTCGAAAGTAGTAATAAAGATTAAAAAAAAGAATAGCCTTTAAACCTAATCTTATTAAAGGGCTTAAAATGCGCGTATAGACCCCGGCCTAATTATAGAAGGAATTAAAGGAGATCGCAAAATAAATAGATAGATACCCCTTTTTAGTACTAATCTTATATAAATCCTATACCTTTATTAATACCTTAATCGACTCGGGATATAACTACTATAGTGCTATAAGCGAAAAGATAGTATAATAGTTAGGCCTCTAACCTATCCGCCTGCTATAATATAAGGAAATCGGAACGGTAGTAGATATTTAAAGCCATTTAGGAGAATATAAGGTAATACATTCCTCTATTACCTATATCGTCCGTATAGTAATTAATATCGATAGATAGCCGTCTATAGTTATACTTTACGTTATCCTAGGCCTTACCCGCGATATTATCCTTAGGATGCCTTAAATAGAGCACTATAATATTATACTGTAGGTAAAGTAATACTAATTAAAGATCGGATCGGTAGATAGCAGGCAATAGGGTCCGACTATAGTAAATATCCTTAACTTAGTCTTCTATAGTATACTAAAGCAGGCGAAACGCTCTAGGGACCGGTCGACTTCCTTTATTGCAATAAACTTATAAGAGATAATATATATCCTCTGCATTATACTGCCACCTTATTAAGACTCTACCCTACGATCGTAAGAGCTATAGGTGCTCCTAATAGAATTATAGGAATTTACCGACCTTTTTAATAAGGAAAAGGCTTCTGGTCTCCCTCCGCACTAGGGTATATTAGACTACTATATCCGGCTTAAAAAGACTGTAGATAGGAGCCAGCTAGACTTACCTTAGGGCCTATTATATAATATACCACGAGACTATTTACTTAAGGTTCGAAGATAAGTAACTAACCTAATAGATAAAGGATGGATCTATATAAGCTCCTTATTAGCAGCGGCATTAATCCTATTAGCCAGAAAAGGGAATAGTAGGTAGCGTTTTTATATCGACTATCGGGCCCTCAATAAGGTTATAATCTAAGACCGATACCCCTTCCCCTTAATTAAAGAGACCTTATAATCCTTATCCTAGGCGAAATAGTTTACTAAGGTTAATATACGTATAGCATTCCATAAGATACATATTATAGAGGGCAATAAATATTTAACTGTATTCTGCATACGATTCAGACTATTTAAATAGCTTATTATGCTATTTAGCCTAACTAGGGCCCCTGCGACTTTCTAAAGATATATTAATAGGGCCTTAGGGAATACACTAGGAGATTTTATAACTGCCTACCTCGATAATATCTTAATCTATACCAGGGGAATAAAGGCAGACTATATAGGGCGCATTAAAGAAATCCTTTAATAACTGCAAAAAGCCGGCCTAAATTTAGATCTTAATAAATGCGACTTCGCAGTAAAGGAGGTCTAGTACCTAAGATATATTGTAACGGCTAGAAAGGAAATCTACTTAGACCCCGAAAAGATTAAAGCTATTTAGAACTAAGAAGTACCTACAAAATTAAAAGGCATTTATAGTTTCCTTAGTTTTACTAACTTCTACCGCGACTTTATCCTAGATTTTTCCCGCTTTATCGACCCTTTAGTTAGGTTAATAAAGAAAAGGGTCCTATTTTAATAATTAGATAAAGAAGAGGCGGCATTCTAAGCGCTTAAGTAGTATTTTATATTATCTTTAGTTCTCGCCTAATAGGACCTAAATAAAGAGACGGTTCTTAAGGCAAATAGTTCTAGTATAGCCCTTAGTGGCTATTTATCGTAAGTCAGGGAGGATAATATACTCCACCCTATCGTATACTATTCTACTCGTTTATTAGATATAGAATAGAATTATACTATATACGATAAGGAATTTTTCGCTATTATCTTTTGCCTTAAGGTATAATTAGTAAAACTTTACTTAATAGCCTCCCCTTTTACTATCCTTACCAACTATAAGAACCTAAAGTACTTCGCCCGACTATAAGAAATATCTAAACAATAAGCCTAATAGGCTAAGACTTTAGTACTTTTTAACTTCTATCTTCGGTATAAGCTAGGGTTATAAGCCTAATGCCCTAATACACTTTCTTAATAGGAATAAAAGGCAGGCGGGGTAGAGCTATAAATCGGCTAGATCCTAAAACCGCTATCTATTTTAGTACTCGATATAGATAAAATAAAGGGCGGGATAATACCGACCTCGGCCCTATAGACCACCCTACCTCGCGGCCTATATATCTTCGCCGACTCCTACCTCTAAGCTATCTAGGACTAAGCGATATCTAAAGATAGTATATATTGGGCCTAATAGACGGTAATTACGAATAAGGAATAATAATTTTCAGCAGAAGTAGCGACATAAGAATAAATTGCTAATTATACCCTAAATGCATATAGCATACTCCTTTACCGGGTATAGGTATAGCTCCTATCGTTTAAGCTTTTAACCACTATAGTAATCTAATACTGCTATAACTCGCCTATTATAGGCCACCTAGGGAAAAATACTACCTTTTAACTATTGTAATGGGATTATCACTTCGATAATATATTATCTAAGGTAGTAAGATATATTCGGAATTGCTAATACTATAGGGTGCATAAGAGCCGCTAATTACGCCAGGGCCTATTATAACCGCTATTAATTGCGGACCGCTTTTAGTCGTAGATATTAGTCGATTTTATAACTAACCTTCCTGCCTATAATGCCTCCGATCCGCAATTCCTTATAGTGATCATAGACCGCTTATCGAAGTATATCCAGCTTAAGGCTATATACTTAATAAAAGCAGAAGACTGCGTAAAACGCTTCTAATAGTATTAATAGCGCTTTTATAGCTTCCCTAGGGAGATTATTAGCAATCGAGGTTCGGATTAGATAGGCTAATTTTAGTCTATACTATATAAATTAGTTAGGACCGAGTAACTTCTATTAATAGTATACTACCCTTAAACCGATAGCAGTATAGAGCGAATAAACTAAGAAGTATAGGCGGTCCTTTGTATTATAGTTTCCTTTAATTAGTACGATTAGCCATATTATCTTACGGTATATTAACTCGCGTTAAATAACTGGATATTATCTATTACTAGGTTTAGCCTAAACTAATTACTTAATAGGTTTAATATTCCGATTATTGCCTTGCCTCTAGGGGTAACCTTAAGCTTAACTACCTTAAAGGGGCATACGGCTCTCTTTCTTAATAACCTTAAAGAGGGATAGGAATTAGCCCAGGCTACTATCGCCTTTATATAATAATAATAGTAAGATACTATTAACCGTTTATAATACCTAGCTAAGCGCTTCCAGGTTGGTAACTAGATATAGTTAAACCTTTAGAATATTAAAACGAACCGCCTATATAAGAAGCTCGATTAGGTTTCTACTAAATATACTATTATTGCTATCTTATCACTACTTAATATCTAGCTTAATATCCTATAAGGTATCTATCCGGTTTTCTATATTAACTTAATCGAATAAGCTACTTCCGATCTATTACCTAATTAGGTAATAACCGATATATAACCTAGGCCCCTATTTATCCTTCCCTAAAACTCTATAAACCTATATAAAGAATATAAGGTTAAAGAGATACTTATAGCGAAAAACGTATAGGGCTAAAGATAGAAACGCAATATACTTATAAAGTAAAAAGGGTACGATTTACCGATATAAGAACCCCTAGAAAACTTTAAGGATATTATTATATGAGAAATATTCGAGGCTAAATAAGGGGATATTAGGACTTATAATAGGCTTAGCTAGGTCCTAAAATGAGGTCTATTAGACTAATAAATAACGCCAAATGCCTACTACTATAAATAAAATATAAAATAATAAAAATATATAAAAAAAAAAAAAAATATAATATAATAAACTAAACCGGGGCCGATATAGGCTTAATCCTAATATACCCTTTCTTAAGGCTACTCTTTATCTCCCTAAGCCTCCTCTTACTCCTATAGTAGCATATAGGCCGGTAGCGGCAGGGATCCTTATAGGGTAGAACGCGCATATAGGCTATATATCAGATGGGGATAATTCCCTATATATCTACAATATTATAGAATCTATAGGATACTATGAGGCGAATATAGCAGGGGCGCACTAAGAGACAATAAGACCCTTTAACGAGATAGGGCTAGACGATACGGTATCTATAGAGGCGGCCGCAATAAAGACGGCAAGGGCGTAGGGGGCTATAGAGCGGGGTCTACCTACTACTATAGGGGTTACACCAGATAACCTTGCGCTAGTAGCGGCAGAGCCTCTATATAATACTAGCCGCCTTAGTCGTATGATGGTTCCCCCCCTATATAATATATAGGGAGGACAGGCTGAGATAGGGGCGGGGGCAGTCGGGGATATTAAGCTCTAACCTAGTACTATTCTATCCTGGTATAATATTCCCGGGCTTCTACTTATATCTCCCTTATAATATTCAGAACGGGAGCGAGATCCACAATAGATCTAGCCTAATACCGTGAGGGCGTTAACGCCGTAGATATAGTAGAAATTATACTAGTAGCATCCTTTGGCCTAAATGCTAAACGCAAGGCGCTAGGGGCCACCTACTCGGCAGCAAAAGCGCAATACTATTAATTATTTAAAGCCTAAAACTTGGGGATAAGGATAGTAGTACGCGCTTTCTGCGTATCCGTCTTAAGATAAGCGGGCTCTATAATGGCCCTCCCCTCCTTTACTACTTTAATCTGGCTGTATAAGATGCATTATAGTATAGGGTTCCCCGCGAAATACTAATTAAGCTATACGTAGGATGCGTGAGAATTGGCGCAGCTTTTATACCCTTTGGCTCTCCCGTAATGCTTATATATAGGCAATTCTCCGGTCGATTGTATATATTTGGTGTATTTATCGTATAGAAACTCTTTATCCTTTATATATTAATATTCTTTATCCGAAGAGTCCCCCTCTAGGAGATAATTGCCGGCAGTATAGCGTGGCTTCTAGGGATAAGTAGGGCTCGATCCCTCCCTAGTAAAGGCACTTCTAGCGGCAGACGAGGATATATTTGGGCTCTAAATGGGGTCAGCATAAGATGCTCGCGATAGAGGTAGGGACTTAAGACTTACTAATAGGCTTCACGACGGGCTAGATTAGGTCTTGCTATAAAAGGAGTTAGCAGCTGGTTGCAATAGAGATAGAATTCGGCAAGGAATACTAATATAAATAGGATAGAAATAATACTTCAATCGATTAGCATATAATACGGGCTTAATACGGGATAAAATTTATAATGATAGGGACCTTCGATACTTATTAATGGCCTTAATAAAAAGAAGGGAAGAAGGAAAAAAGCCCCAACGAGGAAAAACAAAAACTATAAAGAGATTTCCAGCTAGCAGCTAGCGAAAAATTTTTTATAATATTCCTAGCTGCATCGGTTAACCTCTAGCTAGCGGCGCGATAACAAACTTCCATACGCTTCCACCATACTATTCCTAATTAATGACTATACGACTCCTATCAATTATATAGCTATATCCACTACGGTTATAGATGAATCCTTCCTATACCTGGTAATTAGCCTATGTATGGATTTAAGGATATCGCGATATAGTAATCGGCGATATAATTAGTCTTTAGCGGAGGATTGATTGATAATAGAAGGCGATTTTTCTAATTCTAAGGCGGAGAAGGGGGGTATATTATAGGCTTGGGCTACGCCCGCGCTATAATGTGGCTAGGACTCAGGCTGCGCCCGCGATTAGCCTTAGGAGTATCGGCATGGGGTTATGAGGGCTCGCTAAGGACTCGGCCTATGCTACGTATGAATATAAATAGGCTATTTAGAGGCCCCTATTCGGGCCCTCTCTCTTTCCTCCTTAGTCTATTTAATATATTCATTTGATGCCTATTCGCAGTAGCCCTAGGGCCAGTCCTTTACAGCTTCCTTTAATAGAGGACCCCGATAATAATACCTACTAAGCTAACGCCGCCGCCCGTAATACCAGATATTAGGCCCAAACGCCTCATCCGATAATGCCAAAATTAGGCACGGCACCTAGCCCTTCCCGTTAATATCGCCCTACCTAGGCCGATAAACGGACCGTCTTGACGGGAGGACCGGTAAACCTAGACCGACCCGGGTTATAGGATGACCCAGCCAGAACTCCCGCCAGCCTACCATAAGGCTACCAATAAGCCGTTCCGGAATACCCTCCGGAATAACAACACCACCAAGAAGATCATACCCGAAGAGCCTATATAGAGGCCGGGTTTAATAATATGTCGAAGAAGATATCTAACCTCTTACGCAGCTATCGCACAGAGGATAGATATAGCGGCAAAATAGATGACTTTATTATACTAAAAGTTATCTCTTTTAAGAGTAAGTGCCGCCTACTAGGATTACCCAACAATACATTAGCTAGAGCCTTCCAAATCATACTTATCGGCAATGCTGAGACCTATTACTTTAATAACATTGAACGTATTCGCGATACCCTTACTTTTGACGATATAGTCTGCAAAATCAAGAGCCATTTCGAAAATGAGAGCACAGAGCAATTCTATTTACACTATTAGAATAGAATAACGCTCTAATCAACTATCGCAAAACACCCTAATAAGTCAAAATTAGAATACCTTAATATCCTACTAGAGGAACTTTAATGCCTATATCGTGGTCTTTTTCCCCCCTTTACAGCTGATATAGAGCTTCACCGATAAGTGCTTAACGCTATAAGGGATACCCCTAAGTGTAGCCAAGCATTATATCGTTATGCCCCTATATTCAAAGGCCTCGCCGCTAACCTATAGCGATCCCTTTCCATCTACAAGACTACCTATATAACTCAACAGCATTATTTCCTTCAATAGCAGCCCTAATAATATCAGGATGTTAAAGATATTGATAGTAATATAGCGTTATTTATAGATTATAGATATAGTTAATCTAACGATCGGCACTAACGCCCTTAACGCCGATTCAGCTCATAATAGCAGTATTAACGGTAATAACAGAATCGCGCCTTTCTAGCTAGGCCCCATTAAAGAAGATGCTTCGTTTGCAATAAATCAGGATATTAGTCATCCAACTATACTAATAAAGAGCAATAAGAATCAAAGGCATAATAGCTAAAGAACCATTCCAACCGTACCGCTTCTAATAATAAGAAATTCCGCATTTTCCTACAGGAATACGAGGGGCCCACGCAAGGCCTCAAAGATGCCGATTTTAATAATATCGTTAAAGATATTAAAGTTATAATGGCAGGGGATGCATAATGGGATGCAGAGAATACTATCATACTATAAATTACAGCCACTCAGTACTTCCTAGCCCCTACATAAACAGAACCATCACCTTCTTCATCTATCGAAACGTTATAAGCCCTATAGGATAAATTATGCCGATATGCCTTCCTATAGATTAACCCCTTCCGAATGCCCTTACTACCACTAGACCGTAATTCTGCCTTTTTAGAAGAAGAATACTATAGTGACCACACCTTCCGCAGAATCCTACTAGATACCGGCGCCTCCGGCCTATCTATAGTAGGCATAGGTTAAGCAAGAGCCCTAATAAGATTAATAAAATCTTTAACGATTGAGTCAATAGATATGCAGTATACTATTAATTTCGGAGCAGGTTTTGCTATATCTTCTGGTATATTAAATATCCTAACGATATTCGGCAATATCCCCTTCTATATTCTTAATAGCGGTACCCCCTTTCTCTATTCTATTACGGATATAGATAGGATGGGCGTAAAGCTAGATAATATTAATAACTTGCTTATTAAAAGGGATATTAAGGTTCTAATTATTAGGAAATAGGGATATCTATAGTGGACTCTCAATACTATAGATACTACTGCCTTCTACCTCTTATCACAGGAAATCCATTAGCTTCATCGTCGATTCGGGCACCCCTCTATTAATAGGCTTACTAAATTGCTTTAACAGGCCGGATATAATAATGATATTGACCGTAATATCATCGAGAAGATTACCTATATATGCTATTAATACTAGATGAATATAAAGGCACCTAGCCGATTTAAATTCACGCTTAAAGATAACGATACCAGCTAATTTAACTATGAAATTATCGTCGATATTCTTTATATTGATAATCGGCCGGTATTATATATTATGGATGCCGCGATAAGCTTCCAGGCAGCTAGATTTCTTGATCCACAAAGATAGAAGGCCCGCGATATTTAGAATGCCCTTAAGGAATGCTGGATAGATACATACCTCGGCCCGCCGGATTAGATTATTTACGATACTAGCCCTAATTTCGCCTCCGCTAAATTCCATTATAATGCCCGGCTTCTATCTATCAATATAGATAAAATTCCTATAGAAGCCTATAATAGTATTGGCAAGGTCGAAAGATATTACGCCCTATTATACCGAGCCTATACCATTATTAATAACGAAGTAGGCGACCTAATAATAAAGGAATAGAAATTATAGCTTGCTGTAAAGGCTGTTAACGATTCTGCTGGACCTAACGGTCTAGTGCCTATATTATTAGTCTTTAGGGTATATCCTCGACTTATAGACAATTTACCCCCTAACTTATCAGTATTATAACGCGCCTTAACGTTACGAAAGGCCACTAATGAAGCTAGGAAATGCCTCGCTAAGCGATAAGTTTATAATGCCCTCGCCTAACGGAACGGCCCGGACACGCGGCTTATCCACCGACTACCCCTATAGTTAGATATATGGGTATAGAGAGAAAAAGGTAGATGGCATAGGCTATACCGGCTAATCAGCCTCGATAGTAAGACCTATATCGTATAGATGCCATATAGCCTAGTTAAGTTCCGGTCTACGGTCATCAAGCTATATAACCACGACCCCGACCGTAATACTAATCCCGGTATGGACGATCTTGAAGATATTGTCTATACCGAAGGCCCGGCCCGCCCCAGCAGGCTAGAAATCAGGGTACCGGCTGCACCCGCACCTCCAGCCGCGATAATACCTGCAGCCGCGACATTATCGTCGCCAGCTATTAGCTCTGGTCAAGTCAGGCCAGTATTACTATCACTACCGCTAGCACGTGTAATATCCGATATTATAATCAATAAAGACTAAGAAGAGGCTTTCGTCAATACTATCGCTTCTAATACCGTTATCGATGCCTCTTTCCTAACCGTAAAAGAGTAAGCCGACCTACAGCTTACTAGTCAATTATGCCGGGAAGGGAAGATAATAACCCTAGGAGCCCCCTTCGAACAGTCTAACCGTACAAAGATAGAAGCATTATAGGCCCGCGATATATTCCGATTCGTTACCTTTAATATCGGTCAATATAGAGCCTAACGCCTATTTAACTCACGTATAGTACGAGAAATTAAAGGCAAAGGCATAGATACCCTATATGAGAAGTCTAGGCTTATTATATAGGGTTATAGTAATAACGAAAAGCGATTGATATTGACTTAATCCCCTATAATTCAACGGGCGAGTTAACGGCTACTAATATCAATAGCCCTATCACTATAACGTTCTCACGGCTTATTTCTCTGGATATATGATATCACATAGGCCTATATGCAGTTATCTACTACCCTTAATAGATCGATTATCGCTAAGCTACCTAAGCAGATAGCGTATTAATACCCCGATAATACGATTATAGAAGTGGTAAAGCCACTATATGGAATAGCTGAGGCAGGCACCTACTGGTGGGCGACGTACTTCCGGCACTATCGTGAGAAGTTGGGCATGACCACTTTAACCTATGACCCCTGTTTATTGATATCCGATAATACTGGTGATGCCATATGCTTCGGCATCGTGGGTATATAGACTGATGATACCCTTGGCCTGAGTGATGATGCCTTCTTCTAACGGGAGGAATTGGAGCTTACTAAGGCAGGCTTTAATGCTAAGCCTAAGACGAGGCTATCGCCAACCATACCCCTGATATTCAACGGATGTATACTAACGGCTAACAACAACGGTATAACTTTATGCCAGAAAGGGCAAAATAAGAAGATTACGACCATCGATAAAAATGCGCTTATAGCCTAGCGTAATTATATCGAATAACGCGCTTGTGGCGCTTATGTGGCTACGGTCTGCTAGCCCGAGGCCTCTTTTGACCTATCTGTCGCAGCATAATAATAGCAACCTGACTATGACGATATCGCGAGGTTAAATAAGCGCCTTTAATGGCAGCGCGATAACCAGGATCGTGGCTTGCGGTATATCAATCTGGCCCTTGCTATAGCTAAACTCTTTGTATTTATTGATGGATCCTTTGCCAATAATAAAGATTTAAGCTCCTAGATTGGTTATATAATTATGCTAGGGAACGAGGTAGATATAGCGGATAATGCCTTCAACCTAATAGGTAATATCATTACTTACAGCTCTACAAAGAGTAAGCGTGTGATACGTAGCGCACTCGCTTCGGAGCTATATAGTATGGTATAAGGGGTCGATATCGCATATGCGATAGGTACGACCCTCAATATAATTACCAGTAGGCTAGGATTGCCAAAGATCCCTATAGTTATATATACGGATTCGTTTTCATTGTACGAATGCCTTATCAAGCTAGGTACTACTAAGGAAAAGAGGCTTATAATAGATATTATAGCCTTGCGATAGTCATACAAGCGCCGGGAGATATATAAGATCCGTTAGATTAATGGGAATAATAATCTCGCCGACGCAATAACTAAGGGAACGCCTAATAAAGCCCTTAAGACCTTCGTCGACCAAAATAGGGCTATTATATGTGTAGAAGGGTGGGTAAAAAGGCCAGTTAATATCTGACTGCGTTTGGGAGGTATTAGTGATGTCATATGTGGCAAGTGTGTGGATTTTCCTATGTTTAATGTTGTGTGTATTTGCTACTTTTATTTGCTGCTTTTACTGCGTTTACTGCTGCACCTTTTTGCCCCTTTGTTTTGGCTGCGATATTCAATATACCGGCTGTACGGTATGATGCCGGCCGCGCGGCGCGATAACGTTATCGCCGGCACAACCTGCCGAGACCGCGCCGCACTTTTCTTTCTATGTGTGCGCCTTACATCCTAGCGATTCCAATATTTGCTTCTATAAAAAGGGAAGCTGCCAGTGTCGGAATCGCTGTCGCAAGGTGCCCAATTGGGCACATTGCGACGAATGTGCCGCGCACACCTGTTACGCACAATGTGGCCACTTTTGCCCCTATGCCCCTGAGCCCGGTAGGGCACGCGGGCAGTCCGGCCCGACCGCGCCGATGCACGTGACTACGGCACGCACAAAAAGGCCACATCGTGTAATTACTCTTTTGCTTCCTTTCTTTCCTCTTAGTTAGTCAGTCATAATCAAAGAAGTAATCATACCTTTGACCGGTGACCTCACGGTACTTGATACCACGCGCGCAACCCAACGTATAACTGGGTACCCCGAGTTTATATCAACAGTATTATCACTAATATCTATATCCTTAGTATCTTATTATTGTATTTGAAGGAAGTGATTTTATTAATCCCGGTGTGATTGTGCTGTTTTATATATAGATATAAAATGCCGTAGGTCTGATGTAAGCCCTTCAAATATTGGTGCGTGACGGTATATAGCCTGGCTGTACTCTGGGGTATCCCTTACGGTATTTAGCACTTGCCGATGTAGCTTAGTATTAGCTGTAAATGGGGGAAAGAGGCTATAATGTAAGCGTTGTAGTTCTTCTAATAAAATATTAAGGCATTCGAGCTTAGATTTATTGGGGTACTTTGCAATAGTTGATTGTAGTGTTGTTTTATTCTACCGATATAAATAAAATTGCTCTGTGCTTTTGGTCTCGAAGTGGCTTTTAACTTTATGGACTATTTCGTCAAATGTAAGGGTATTATAGATAGGTTCTATATTATCGCAGTAAAAAGTCTCTATATCGCCGATTAATATAATTTGAAATGCCCTATTGTATGCGTAATTAGGCAAGCCTAGTAGTTGATATTTGCTTTTAAAAGATATAACCTTCGGAATAATAAAGTCATCCATTTTACCGCTATATCTATCCTCTATACGGTAGCTGCGTAATAGGTCAGATATCTTTTTAGATATATCGTCTCGGTATTTTGGAATATCTGGCTCTAGAGGGTATTCTGGAATATCTTGTTGGTTGCGTTATAGTATAGTCGGGTTATCTGTTAGAACTAGCGGCTTTTGTGGGTGGCTATGATACTAAGAGTCGTTAAATCTAGCATTTGTTGTGCTTTGACTAATACCGGTAGCCTGCCTAGTACCGCTGGAAACGGTAATACGGGGGTTATTAGTATCGGATTGGTGCCTATATGCTTCTTGATCTGCCTTATTAGGGCTCTCCTGTCAAACTGGTTTTGCCTGCTAAGATAATGCAGTATGCGAAAGATAAAGGCAGTGGAATGGTAAAATCGCTGCAAAGTGACGGCACAGATAAGATACGAGACTAAAGCGTAGGGACAATCTGATGTGCATTAATTCTGCATACTTGCTTGCGTGTATGCTTCTATACTTCCTCCCCACTATTTGGGTAGGAATATCTAGGGATTTAAATACATAATATTCCAGCATAGAACATCCCTAGTGAAATCAATCTGACGTAAATATCGTGACCATACTGTGATATCATAGATATGTGGCGAAATGTGCATTTATAATGCATCGAGATTTGCAACGATAAAGTGGTGTGATCAATTTGTGATGCATCATACATTTGCGCGTAAGGGAATGTGTGTAAGTACTGGGTACTCAACTTTACTAGCAGTCGCCATATAAATATAAGTACTGAATACTTAATACCTTTCTCAATCTGATGATGCGGCGATGCGTAGAGATTATCGGCGATAGATATCCAAAAATAATAAAATAAAATAACAATAAATAATTTCATTCTGACATACCCCCCTAGATAGGCTAGGATATTGCTCTATCTAGCTAGTCGGTATCACTGGTCGGTATAGTTAAGGTGGTATAAGTGGTCGGTATAGGCACTTCTCGGTACCTAGAAAGAAGCTGCGAATAAAAGCCGTACTAGAAGTATTCTTACTAGCCAGTCTAGCTGACCTTCGTAGTGTAGGACTAGTCTCAGCACTTGCTTCAGAAGGTTGTGTGGAAGCTGCGGTAGGTAGCTGGACTGTAAGATGTTGTTTACTAGGAACAGCTTGTTCACTAGTAGGTATAGAAGTCAAAGGTAAGGTTGGGCTAGGAATATAAGGCTGGGTAAGGGTAGAAGAAACAGGTATAACAGTAGTAGAAGGGTGAGATATATAGAGCTCATCTATATCCTCATACTCAGAAGCATTGTCGATATATTGTGGTGGGTGTATTTTAAGTCGTTGTGGTATAGCGGCGGCTTTACCACTGTAGTAGTTGTTCTCATTAAATATAACATCGCGACTTTGTGTAATACCCCCCGAGCGTTCAGCTGGGCCGTTTTGTGCTGATGAATTAGGCGCTGTGACTTCACTATCCACTATACCTAAGGATGTCTTATCGCGGTGACCTAGTCGGTTATGCCATATCGTAGCCGTAGCTTCCGAGGCAGACGCATTTTGGGTATCCTTCGAGATAGCCACTGCAGTAGCGGGCGCTGTACTGGTTGGAGTGGGATGAGATGATGAGTATTATATAGCCGCAGAATTGTTGATTGACGGAGATATATTTTTATCTGGTATAGTAGGATCTTCGCTACTAATAATAGATGAAGGCGGCGTATCCTCAGAGGTGATAGATGTAGAAGGGCAAGATACCGTAGTATTGTCAGAAGGGTAAGATACCGTAGTATCCTCAGATGGGTAAGATACCGTAGTATCCCCAGTGTCAGTAGGGTAAGATACCGTAGTATCCCCAGTTGGGTAAGATACTGTAGTATCCCCAGTTGGGTAAGATACCGTAGTATCCCCAGTGCCAGTTGGGTAAGATACCGTAGTATCCCCAGTAGTAGTAGTGGTGCGAGTTGGGTAAGATACCGTAGTATCCCCAGTAGTAGTAGTGATGACGGTTGGGTAAGATACCGTAGTATCCCCAATAGTAGTAGTGGTGGCAGTAGCAACAGCGACTTCGCTATACTCAATAACCTGCTGGCCAAACATCCGGTTGGTATAAAATAAACGGTCCTTATTGCGTGTAATCCAGCCAGTCTGTGAGTTCCAGTGGTAATTTGCACGCATAAATCGCTCCAAGCTTGCCACATTAGTATGAAACGTTGGTATGTACGCTACGTGTAGTAGCTCGAAGATGCCTTTATTAGTATTTAATCGCACTCTTCCATATCCTAATATAGAGGGATTAGATTCGCCAGCAAATGCTGTTTCAGGCTCGATATTTGGTACGTAATCTAGCAACCGGTCCTTGTTGTTGGTGATGTGGGTATTGGAACCACTATCCAGTATCCAGGAATCTTTAAGTGGATAGGGTGTGGTTGAGAGAGATGCCTATGGGCTGGTAATAGGCATTGACAATATAGTCGGTTCGGGTTGCATAAAGTTGTATAACGTATTACTATCCTTGCTAGCAAACGCACTTCCAAGTGACTTAGATGGTTGTAATGTTGTAGAAGTAGAAGAGAGTTGATGTAACACAATAAGATTAATCGTAATTCCTTTTGCTTGCAATGCTTTGATAACTATATCCTTAAAGCGCTGATCAGATGAAAGTTTGGATTGGACTTTATTAAGTATAGTGGTATTGGGCTTCCAATCTTTAGGCGCCTTTTGCTGGTTTAAAATATAACAATCTTCCCAGCGATGAAAAAGGCCACAAATGCATGGTTGTTTTGGCTTGGTAATGTTGGTTGTTTTTTGTTGATTATTTTGTTGATTTTTATTTGCATCCATAGTGGTATCCATATCCTGGAAAGAGGCAAAGGCACCTTGTGCTCTTTGTTGTTGTGAGGCAAACTCTTGCTCGAATAAATCACTAATATTGTCACGGGCTCGGGCTATGCCCGCGCCACAATGTGGCTAGGACTCGGGCTGCGCCCGCGTCTAGCCTAAGAAGGGCAATAGACGGAGTCACGGGACTATACTAGGACTCCGATATGTGTCATGATCGGGATATAAATAGACTAGATAGAAGGTTCCTATTTGGATCCTTTTCTTTCCTCTTTAGTCTATTTAATATATATTATTAACGCCTATTTGCAGTCGCCCTAAGGCTAGTCCTTCACATTTAAATAGACTCTCTTAGCCTTGCTATTATAACTCCATATTATAGAACCAATAATACAAGCGTTATACGATATCGAAATGAGCGCGCCCAATAAGATAGGGGCAGATGGCATAAGGCAATAGCGCCCCCGACGTAATATATATACCTAAATGCAGCAATTTTCCGAGGGTATATAATAGATTTAATCGTAGATGAACTCTTTATAGGCTTATCTTGCAGAGTAGGCGAGTAAACCCTAACCGGAATACTAACCGGTCCCGGTAATACAATAAGGCGGACCTATCCCCCTTATCACTCTCGATACGGCTTATACCTAACCTAAGCGTAAGCCGATCCCGATAGGGGACCCCTTTAACGGCAAAAAGATAATATTTACCGCCTAGCGAACCTTTATGCAATATAAGCTTAAGGTCGATAAGGACTTTATTAGGGACGAAAAGATATAGTAGATATTTATCTTCTAAAATCTATCTTCTACGGTTTAATTATAAGTCGCAGCCTTTTTTGAGAATAGCGAGGCCTGTGATTATAATATAGCGAAGTTCTTTAAATACCTCTAATATCTCTTTAAGGACCTATATCGATAGGACCGCATAATTACTAAATTTAAGCACTCTTTATGCTAAGGCCTTAAAGAACCTTTTGCTATTTTCTTTATCCGATTTAAGGAAAAACTAGCGCTTATAGGAGGAATTAGCTAGCCTAAGGAAGTAAAACTTGAATACCTTTATTCCATATTAAATGCTAGGATAGCCAATAAGATTATTAGATTTAGGATCTCCCGTAATAACTACTATATAGCAGTCGACCGCTATTATTAAATTGCTATTAACCTTAAGACTAGCCTAACTACCAAGCGCTACCCTAATCCTCTTTGCGATCGATAAAATAATAACTAAAATGTAGAGGGTAATATGCGGATAATGGGTATTAACTAGCTTACTTTAAAGAGTAAGCAATATATAGCCGAATAGGTCTTATAAGAGGTCTTTAATAAGCGATAGGAGAAGGACCTTTATCTTTATTATAATGCTTCCACCCACTATATATAGAAATACGATTTGCAAAGGGCCCGCAGATTAGGAATAGTTAAAATAGCTATAGTAGACTCTTAGGCCGCTAAGGATAATAGTAGCGATAACTCTTAGGGAAAAGACTAGCCTTTAAGCCTAATCTCGCAAGAGGGCTTAAAGTATATGCCTAAAATTCCGATCGATTATAAAAAGGACCCTATATAAAGGAGATAAAAGAGATTATAAAATATATAGATAGGCACCCCTTTTTAGTACTAATATTATATAAATCTTATACTTTTATTAATACCTTAATCGACTTAGGTTATAATTGCTATAGCGCTATAAGCGAAAAAATAGTATAACGGTTAGGTCTCTAACCTATCCGCCTACTATAATATAGGAAAATCGGAACGGCAGTAGAGATTTAGAGCTATTTAGGGGAATATAAGGAAGTGACTTCCTCTATTATGTATATCGTTCGCATAGATATTAATATTAATAGCTAGCCTTCTATAGTTATACTTTATATAATCCTAGGCCTTACCTATAATATTATCTTAAGTCTCCCTTAGATAGAATACTGTAATATTATATTGCAAGCGAAATAATATCGGATATAGATTAGAGCGGTAGGCAATCTTATCGTCTAGGAATTAGCAGTACGATAGTCTAGCCCTACTATAATTAATATTCTCGGTTTAGTCTTCTATAGTATACTTTAGCAGGCAAAGCATTCTAAAGACCAATCGACCTTTTTTATTACTATAAGCCTATAAGAGATAACGCATATTCTCCGCATTATGCTTCTGCTATATTAGGACCCTATACTATCTCTATAGAAGCCGCAGGGACTACCCCTAAAGTTATAGGAATTTAGCGATCTATTTAATAAGGAAAAGGCCTCCGGCCTTCTTTTATACCGGGGTATATTAGACTATTATATTCGGCTTAAGAAGGCCCTAGATAGAAGCGTATTAGACCTACCTTAGGGCCTATTATATAATATACTATAGAACTAGCTTCTTAAGGTTTAGAGATAGGTAACCGACCTTATAGATAAGGGATAGATTTAGGCGAGTTCTTTATTAGCGGCAGCTCTAGTCCTCTTAGCAAAGAAGGGGAATAGAGGGTGGCATTTTTATATAGATTACCGAGCCCTAAATAAGGTTATAGCCTAAAATTAATACCCCCTTTTGCTTATTAAGGAGACCTTATAATCTTTATCCTAGGCAAAGTAGTTTACTAAAATCGATATACGTATAGCATTCTATAAAATCTATATCGCAGAAAGCGATAAATACCTTACTATATTCCGCACGCGATTCGGCCTCTTTAAGTGGCTTATTATACCTTTTAGCCTTACTAGAGCCCCTATAATGTTTTAACGATATATTAATAGGGCCTTAGGAAATACACTTAGGGATTTTGCGACTATATATCTTAATAATATTTTTATTTATACCTTAGGATTAAGGGAGGACTATATGGGATGCATTAAGGATATACTCTAATGACTTTAAGATACTGGTTTTAACCTAGACTTAGAGAAGTATGATTTTGCTATAATAGAGGTCTGGTATTTAGGTTATATTATAATGGTAGGAAAAGAGATCTGCCTAAACCCCGAAAAGATTAAGGCTATTTAGAACTAGAAAGCCCTTATAAAACTAAAGGGGGTCTAGAGCTTCCTTAGCTTTGTAAATTTTTACTGCGATTTTATCCCTAACTTCTCCTAATTCGCTAAACCCTTAGTTAAGTTGATAAAGAAGGGGGTTCCCTTCTAATAGTTAGATAAAAAAAAGGAGGCATTTTAGGCACTTAAGTATTGCTTTATTTTATACCTAGTTTTCACTTAATAGGACCCTAATAAGGAGATAATTTTTAAAGCGGATAGCTTTAGTACTGCTTTTAGTGGCTGCCTCTCTTAAATTAGGGAGGATAGAGTCTTCCACCCTATTGTATATTATTCTATATGCCTAATGGATGCCGAATAGAACTATATAATTTACGATAAGGAGCTTCTTACTATTATTTCTTATCTTAAGGTATAGTTAGCTGAACTCCGATTAGTAGCCTCTCTATTTACTATTCTTACGGACTATAAGAATCTAGAGTATTTTGCTTAACCTTATGAGATATTAGAATGGTAGGCTAGATAGGCCGAAATACTAACGCTCTTTAATTTCTATTTCTAGTATAGGCTAGAGTCGCAGGCTTAATATTTTAATATACTATCTTAATAGGAATAGGAAGCCGGTAGTGCGATACTAAAGATTAGCTAGATTTTAAAATTACTATCGATTTTAGTACTCTACTTAGACTCGATTACTAAACTAGTTCCTATAATTATACCTTTGGGATTTAGCTTATTTAATGGCTTATATATTTTCGCCGACTCCTACCTCTAGGCACTTTAGGATTATACTATAGCCAAAAATAAAACGTATAGGGTATACTAGGTAGTAGTAGCGAAAGGCGAGAGACGCTTTCCGACTAAGGCTTTAATAAGGGAATAGATTATAGATTACACCCTAAATACCTATAGCGCGCTTCTCTATTAGGGGCGGATATAGCTCCCTTTTTTTGAACCCCTAATTACTACGGTTATATAGCAATACTATAAATCACCTATTGCGGGCCATCTAGGGAAGAATACTATATTCTAGTTATTATATTAAGACTACTACTTTGATAATATGTCTTTAGCAGTAGCGAGATATATCCGGAATTGCTAATGCCGCGGGGTATATAAGAGCCGATAATTGCGCTAGGGCCTACTATAGCTATTATCTATCTTAAACCGATTTTAGTCGTAGATTTATATTAACTTTATAATAGATCTTCCCGTATGTAATATATCCGACCCACGATTCCTTATAGTTATTACTAATCGCCTATTAAAGTATATCTAGCTTAAAGCAATATACTCTATAAAAGCGGAAGACTATATAGAACGGTTCTAATAGTGCTAATAGCGTTTCTATAGGTTCCCTAAGGAAATTATTAGCGATTAAAGATTTAACTAGATAGGATAATTTTAGACTATACTTTATAATTTAGTTAGGACCGAATAACTCCTCTCGATTGTATATTACCCTTAGACTAATAGCGGTATAGAACGGATAAACCAAAAGGTCTAGGCTATTTTACGTATTATAGTCTCCTTTAACTAATATAACTGGCTAAAACACCTTATAGCATGCTAACTAGCGTTAAATAACTGGATATTATTAGTAACCGGTTTTAATCCTAATTGGCTCCTTAATAGATTTAATATTCTAATAGTTATATCGCCTCTAGATATAATATTAAGTTTAACGACCCTAAAAGGGCAGGCCGCCCTATTTTTAGCCACCCTTTATAAGGGATAGGAAGTAGCCTAGGCTGCTATCGCCTTTACATAATAGTAGTAATAGGACGTAATTAACCGTTCGCGCCATCTGGCGGAATATTTTTAAGTTAGAGATCGGGTATAGCTTATCTTATGCAATATTAAGATAAACCGGCCTTATAAAAAGCTTAATTAGGTTTCGGCAAAGTATATAGTTATAGCTATATTATCTCTGCTTAATATTCGACTCGATATCCTATAGGATATTTATTTAGTTTTCTATATTGATCTAGTCGAATAAGCGGCTTCCGACTTACTATTAAGTCAGGAGGTAACTAATATATAACCTAATCCCTTATTTATATTACCTTAGGACTTTAATCGGCTATATAAGGAATATAAAGTAGAAGAGATTTTTACTATAAAAAATGCCTAAGGTCGGGGGCGGAACTATAATATATTTATTAAATGGAAAGGATATAACTTACCTATATAAGAACCCTTAGAGAACTTCTTAAAGATAGTAGTATAAGAGGCATTTAAGGCTAAATAGGGGGATATTCGGATATATAATAGACCTATACGGCCTTAGGATTAGATTTCGGACCTATAACCTTAATATCATCTAATAATATAAAAAAAAAAAAAACTAATCCTTTTCGTTTTTAGTAAAGCAATCTAGTAAATTTTAGTATTTATTTTTTATTTTTTAGCAATTCTGGCCCTGTTTTTATATTTCTTAATTCCTACTGCCTTTACTACCCTTACCCTTATTGGTATTCTTTTGCCTCCCTATAGGATTCAGTAGGGGGGTATATAGGGGAAGGGGAGGGATTATAGGATAATAGGGTAGGAAAGGTAGCGGTGGCATTAGCGGTATAGTTAGCGGATACTAATTAGGCATAGTATGGCTTGGGTACTTATAATAGGGCGTAATAGGTCCGGGGGGATATATTTATAATGCCGGGCTAATAGTAATAGAACTGGCCTTAGTTTATAGCGCGGTCGTCGGTATAAGGGCCTAAAGCAAGGCTATACCGGTATATAGGGAGGATGCTAACTAAGGGGAAGTAGGCAGAGTATAAGGCGTAGGTATAGCAGGGGTAACCTAATATGTAAAGCTAGTTATTGCCTCTGCTATAATCTGCGTATCTTATTATTGCTCCGCGAGCAGTTATATAATAGGAGCTATAGAGTTGCTACTAGCCTATTGGGACCTAATAGACGAGGTAGAGGGAATAATAGTTATTATAGGCATAATAAGAGTCGACCCGCCAATATTAGTAGCCGGGGCATATGCGGAAAAAGCCGTTATAGTATGCTCTTATGCTATAGCCTATAGTTTATCCTATTAATGATATAGCGTATTAAACTTAGGGCGAAGATAGGCCTTTCGGCTTAGGATATCTCTTACCTTTAGACGGGCGGCCTCTTTAATACTTTATTTCTTTTATGCTATACGGATAATATACTTTATTACCTACTGTAGTTAGGGGTTTATCGATATTATATGCTCGCACTAGATATACGTCTTATGTTTTTAATAGTATTAAATATAAGCTTGGGAGCGATCGGACTATATATAGACGATATATTCTCCGGTGTCTATAGTATGCTATATATAGGCAATATAGGTATACTCTACCTCCTTAATATCGTTAGTATTTAATCCCTTAGAATCCCTTTAGATAAGGAACTCTCTTATAGTATGCTTCTTTTATAACCGCTAATATAACGATCTAATAGTAGGCGAGGGCGGTATTTTCTTTATATATAAAGGTATCTAGGGTGTAAGTATAGATAAGGAGGAAGCTAATAGTACTTTAGATAGGGTCTTAGGCGTAATAGCCGTCGAAGAAGAAGTTTTTATTAGTATTACCCCTATCGATAATAGGACTCCTATATAAGAAGGGGCGGGAGAATATAAAGGGGATGATAGGGCCCCTATATTAGGCGATAAAGGCTCTATCGAACTCTTATTATTATCGGAAATAATAATAAGCTTAAAGCTAGGGGGGGAAATATGCGATTGTCCTAAGGAGGGTATAGACTATAGCGGCTGCGATAGCATTTCTGGCTGGGAACCTCCTTTGCGCTTAGCATTTCTAAGGTCTCTAGCAGACGCTAGGGATAGACCTAATGGGGTTATAGGAGGGCCTTAAGCGATAGGCGTATTCCTATCTATTAGTCCTCTAGACGATATAGTAATAAATCTAATATAATAGCAAATGGGGGGGGGACCTAAATACCTATTAGTACTGGATGATTTACTATATAGACCTAATACGAACGATCTAGGAACTTTCGATAGCATAACTCTATTAGTAGGAATAATTCTTACGATAGTAGTAATGCTATAGACTTACTACTAGGAATAATAGCCTCAATAATAGTAGATATAGGGATAGAGAGAGAGAGGAAGAAGTATAAAAGAGAAATAGATAAAGGAAGAAGCCTTAATGCAGATAGATTCCTAACCGACGGCTAGCGATAAAATTTTTCTACTCTGCGATAGCTGCGATACAGTTCCTTCTAGCTAATAATATTACAATCGGCTTCGATAAGATTCTATTATATCTGCCTAAAGTATACCGACTCTAGTCTATACTATATTCACATCGGTTATATATTGGCATATCTATACGCCCGATTGTTATCCTATATATCTAATTGAGGTTATTTTTAAGGGCTATAAGAGGTCTTAATTGGGGGGCGATATATAAAGGGGATGATTTCGGATGGTTTATTCTTCTGACTCTAAGGAGGAGGAGGGGGGTATATTATAGGCTCGGGCTACGCCCGCGCTATAATATGGCTAGGACTCGGGCTATGCCTGTGTCTAGCCTAAGAAGGGCAATAGATAGAGTCACGGGACTATATTAGGACTCTAATACATATTATGATTGGGATATAAATAGACTAGATAGAAGGTTCCTATTTGGATCCTTTTCTTTCCTCTTTAGTCTATTTAATATATATTATTGACGCCTATTTGCAGTCGCCCTAGGGCTAGTCCTTTACAAATATAATGACTGTCGGGTATCTTCTTCTCCTATCCTTCTTTGTTATTGCGTTGTTTTTCCTTGATTCTATTCTTTTAATAATTAGAAAAGGCTGGTGCAATAGATTCCACGGCGTCGATAAAATCCTGGGTTGGTCGGAGTCCTTGTGTATCTGGTATGTTGATATTAATAGCTTCTGCAAGGACTTTCTTGTAGGAAGTAATCCAGCTGGATATCTTAGTCCTATTAGGACTTCGCAGTACAGCTGTATAGCGCTGGCGGATATCTTTTTCATGGTCCCAAGTGCTGGGCTGCAAGCGTTGTTTTAACAGGTATAGCTGTGCGGCAATATCATTCTCCTGGCTTATGGTATCGTAGTAGTTGCCTATAGTTGCGATAATCTAGCGTTGGATATTGACGAGAGCCTTTTTCTTATCCTTATAATCCTGTAGGGCAGTCCTATAGACATTCGTTATATACTGCAACCTAGTAAAATTAGAATCGTCGAGGTCAAGGATAAAGGAAATATGAGGCTTGATGGTAGAAGCGGTAGGCTTAACGGGCTGTTGTAAGGTAGGCCTATTAGGTTCCTCTACGGAAGGGTTGATATAGGCCCAGATATTTTCGTTGATAGCGAACTTCTTAATTATCGAGATCCATTTAAACCAGTCTTTACTGCCTAGCAGTTGGAAGTTTGCCGGGTTTCCCAGGTCGGTATTGGTAGCTATAGTGGAATAGGTAGGAAGAATAGGTAGAAAGGCAGGATAGGTAAGATAGATAGGAAAGAATAACAATAGGAAAGAATAATAACCTAGCCTTAGTCAAAGAAAATCCAACGGAATAAAAAGTCCAAGTAAATCCAAAGGGTAAAATAGTCCCGGTAAATAGTCCTAGGCAAAAGGGATCAATTATCTAGTCACAATATACCATACTTATGGTCTTTCGGCCTTAGTAGTCAAAAGTCGCTTGCCGGCTTCCTAAGTCAGAAGAAATGTTTCGCGCAGGCAAATGTGTCGGCACTGCTGCGTTCTTTTGGGTTGTGCCTTGCACTAGCAATTTGTATGGCAGCACGGGTGCCCAAGCAGAACTTTTGCCCGAGGCTGATTTCTTCGTCGGAAAGAATATTTAATCGTAGAAAATCATCTAGCAAGATAGCGACGATATAATAAAAGATGCGCAGGTAAGCAGTCGGTATGCCTATTGCACGACGAAGGTCGGAATATAGTGATAGAATTTGTGAGATTGTGCAGGTTTGCACGCTATTTATTACGCGTTTATACGGTCCTAGTAATAATATTAGCACAGAGGTATAAGAAATATAGCAGCAAGAAAAGATTGTTATTGCATAGAATGCGTAATTGCACTCTTGCAACTAAGGCACAGCTGCGTGCAGCTGGCTAAAGTCAGTGTGCAGCTGTTTTCTTGCACGATAAAAAGGGGAAAACAGCTGGTAATCCGTCGGACCAGCTAGTAATTTGTCGGCGTGCAGCTGGCAATAAATGCACGCAAATAATAATCTGAGAGAAATAGATAGAATAAAACGATTTTAACGGGTGCAAACCGGGCTCATAACTGTCAAACTGTTTTTGCCTGCTAAGATATTGCAGTATGCGAAAGATAAAGGCAGTGGAATGGTAAAATCGCTGCAAAGTGACGGCACAGATAAGATACGAGACTAAGGCGTAGGGACAATCTGATGTGCATTAATTCTGCATACTTGCTTGCATGCATGCTTCCATACTTCCTCCCCACTATTTGGGTAGGAATATCTAGGGATTTAAATACATAATATTCCAGCATAGAACATCCCTAGTGAAATCAATCTGACGTAAATATCGTGACCATACTGTGATATCATAGATATGTGGCGAAATGTGCATTTATAATGCATCGAGATTTGCAACGATAAAGTGGTGTGATCAATTTGTGATGCATCATATATTTGCGCGTAAGGGAATGTGTGTAAGTACTAGGTACTCAACTTTACTAGCAGTCGCCATATAAATATAAGTACTGAATACTTAATACCTTTCTCAATCTGATGATGCGGCGATGCGTAGAGATTATCGGCGATAGATATCCAAAAATAATAAAATAAAATAACAATAAATAATTTCATTCTGACATCTCCGTTGATGGCAGTATATCATCCGGGTTAATAATTCGGCCCCTTATTGGTATAGGGCGGCCTTATGAGCCTCAGAAAAAGCCGCCTCTACTAGGGGTATATACCCTAGGATAATATAAGTCGTTGGGTCGGGCCGGTTGTTGCGGACTATATTCCTTGCTATTATCTTCGTTATGTGAATGGTCTTCACTTATTACGTTCTATTGATTTCGGGAGCTTTCCCCTGTCTCAATTTGTGGCCTATTATAAATAGGTTCCTTTCCTTTATATTGTATAGGTCGGCCGCTTTCTGTATTAGTAGGGGCATTTATAATAGGAATAGGAGGCTGTTTTGATATTAATGGGGGGATAATTTCCGTTTGGCGTAGTTGAGCGCTAGGTGTATTAAAATCCCTAGTAGAAGAAGGGGCTTATAAGGGTCTTTCTAGTGAAGGTAATCGCATAACTGTTGCTTATAATATATCTCTTATAGGTGTATTTCGAAGTATCTATAATTCTCGTGTGGTATTGCCAATTGGTATAGATACTTCCCTATGGGGATTTAATCGCGACACAAATGTTTTGCGTCGTAATTGTCGGCTTATTTCTTCTTATAGCTATATAGGGTTTTCTGATTGTTGTAGGCAGTTGATTAAAGCTGGTATAACTGCTGATCCTGATGGTCCTGTATATACGCCATGCTCACGTAGAACTATACGGAATTCCTATAGTAGCTCCTTATTAATGCGTTTAAAAAAGACTTCATCCCACTCGCTAAGGTTATCGCAAAATATATCCCATAAATCGTCATCTATATCTTCGCCTATATTATAAGCGTTAAAGCGGTATATTAGCCGATTATGTAGGTCGGTATTGGTTGCATTTTGTGGATCAATATGTTCATTCGCATTAATCCAATTCTTATCAACAAGCTTAGTATATTTTCGCAGTGGCTTAGGCAGTAATAAAGATGGTGGTGTAGGTGATGATGGTCGTGATGAATCCATAATGAGAGTGTGTAATTTAGTCGCTAAATGGTATTACCAAAGGTCGTAATATATAGCGTATTTGCAGAGTGTAAATTAGTCGCTAAGTGGTATTATCAAAGGTTGTAATATATAGCGTTTTTGCAGAATGTAAATTAGTCGCTAAATGGTATTATTAAAGATCGTAATATATAGCGTTTTTGCAGAGTGTAATTTGGTGGCTAATTGGTATCGTCAAAGCGTGATATATAACCTTTTTACAGAGTGTAATTTGGTTGCTAATTGGTATCGTCAAAACATGATATATAACCTTTTTGCAGAGTGTAATTTGGTTGCTAATTGGTATCGTCAAAGCATGATATATAACCTTTTTGCAGAGTGTAATTTGGTTGCTAATTGGTATCGTCAAAGCGTGATATTTAGCAGTATAAGTAAGCCTCGTAATGGACGAGAGGAGGGAAGGTTAACGTACGTAATTTATCTCTCAGATTAGTACGATCTCGCCGAGATCGTCTCTTCTAAACAAATCTCTAGCTGATCTATATTACTACTATAACACTGATTAGTATTAAGCTGGCCCAGGTCCCAGTGCGTAGGGTGCGCGCGTGATACTACTATATCGGTGACTATTACAGTATCACCTATCAGAGGTATTGATCGTCCCTAAAGTGAATATATTGTGAAGTGTCTAACTAAGAAAGAAGAAAGCAAGAAAAGACTAAGGGCGGCGATATGCCCTATATGCATATGTGTGCCGGGCACGCAATGACTACGTATGCCTATATGCCATGGCCACATCTGCCGCGTCACTATTAGGTGCACTGACTAAGTGACTGACTGACTAAGTGACTGACTGACTGACTGACTAACTGACTTACTAACCGACGATTCCAACAATTTAAATAGGCTGGGTGCTTTTACATTCATTTGGCAGTAATGGCATATATGGGTAATACTTTCGATAATACTACGGTTAATATCGTTATAGCCGGCTCTTTATAGTACTTTTACAAGCCTATCAATAGAAGGATGCCCAAATTAACGGTATAATTAACGGATTTACTATAACAATAGGTAGAAGGCTGCGGTATCTATAGCATTAAGAGTCCACTATAAATATCCCTATTTCCTGATAATTGGGACCTTAGTATCCCCTTAGATTAACAGGTTATTAATATTATTAAGCTTTACGCCTATCCTATCTATATCCGTGATAGAATAAAAGAAGGGGATACCGCTATTAAAGATATGGAAGGGGATATTCCTAAATATCGTTGGGATATTTAGTATACCGGAAGATATGGCAGAGCCTGCATTAAAGTTTACTGTATGCTTTTTATCAGTCGTCACAATAGTTAGGGACTTTATTAATCTCATTAGGGCCTTTCCTTAACCTAAGCCTGCTGTTAATAGGCTGGAAGCGCTAGTATCTGGTAGGATTCCGCGGAAGATATGGTCACTATAGTATTCTTCTTCTAGAAAGGCAGAATTACCGTCTGGTAGTAGTAAGGGTATTTAGAAGGGGTCAACCTATAGAAAGACATATCGGCATAATTTATCTTGCAGGGCTTATAATATCTTAATAGGTAACGATAGTAATAGTTCTTACCTAGGGGTTAGGAAATACTAAGTGGCTATAATCTATAGTGTGACAGTATTCTCTGCATCCTATTATATATCCCCTGCCATTATTACCTCGATATTCCCAATGATATTGTTAAGGTTAGCCTCTACTTCTTCTTCGACGCCTTAGGGGCCGGGCTCTTTATATTCCTATAAGAAAATACAGAATTTCTTATCATTAGGGGCAGTATAGTAGGATTGGTTCTTTATCTATTAGTCCTTTAATTCTTATTGCTCTTTAGCAGTATAATTAGATAACTAATATCCTGTTTTATTGCAAATGAAGCATTATCTTTAATAGGGCCTATCTAGAAGGGCACGATTCTATTATTAATACTACTAATATAGGCCAAATCGGCGTTAAGGGGGTCCGTATCGTTAGGGGCGTTAATACCGGTTATAGGATTAACCATATCTACAATCTGTGAATAACGCCATATTATTATTAATATCATTGGTATCGTGATATTATTGTTGAAGAAAATAATGCTGTTGATTCGTATAAATTAACTTATAGATAGAAAGGGATCGCTATAGGTTAGCAGTAAAGCCTTTCAATATAGAGGCATAACAATATATAGCCTAGCTACACTTAGGGGTATCCCTTATAGCGTTAAGCACCTGCCGATGAAGCTCTATATCAGCTATAAAGGGGGGAAAAAGACCACAATATAGGCGTTAAAGTTCTTTCAATAGGATATTAAGGCATTCTAGCTTTAACTTATCGGAATGCTTCGTAATAGTTAATTAAAGCATTATTCTATTCTAATAGTATAAATAGAATTGCTTTATACTCTCATTTTTGAAATAGCTCTTAACTTTACGGACTATATTGTTAAAAGTAAGGGTATTACGAATGCATTCAATATTATTAAAGTAGTAAGTCTTAGCATCGCCGATTAGTATAATTTGGAAGGCTCTAGCGAATATATTATCGGGCAGTCCTGATAGGCGGCACTTACTCTTAAAGGATATTACCTTTAGTATAAAAAAGTCATCTATTTTGCCGCTATATCTATCCTTTACGCAATAGCTACATAAGAGATTAGATATCTTCTTAGATATATCATCAAACCTAGTTTAGGTATAATCTTCTTAGCTAAACCCTTATTAGATATAGTCTTTTTAGGGGTATTCTAGAGGGTATTCCAGAACGGCTTATCGGTTGCCTTACGGTAGGCTGGCGGGATTTCTTACTAGGTTATCCTATAACCTAGGTCGGTCTGGGTTTACTAGTCCTCCTATTAAGACGGTCTATTCATCGGCCTAGGTAGGCCGATATTGCCGGGAGGGGCTAGGTGCTATGCCTATTTTTAGTATTATTAGGTAAGGCGTTTAGGCCTAATATCTGGTATTAGGGGCGGTGGTGGCGTTAGCTTAAAGGGTATTATTATCGGGGCCTTCTATTAAAGGAAGCACATCATTAGGGCCTATAACCTAACATCTATTAGGCAGGCTATACCCTCAAGGGGCATTAAGATAGCCGCCTCGGCTAGGGGTATAATCCCTAGGGTAATATATTTAATTGGGTCGGTCTTATAGGCTATAATTATCGGCTATTGCATATTGTTATTAATGATGGGAGCTTTCCCCTATTTCGAATAGCGGCCTATTGTAAATAGGCGTCTTCCCTTTTGGTTATTAGGACCGGCCCCTTTCTTCTTTAGTAGGGGCGTAAGGCTTCTAAGGCTTCTTTGATATAGAGAGGGGGATAATAGGTTATTACGACTATAATTGTGTTATTAGTATTATGAAGTCCTTTAGTATTAATAGGGCTTATGAGAGCTATAGCGAGAGCCTTAATAAGGGTATTGTCGGAATCGCTGTTGCAAGGTGCCTAATTGGGCATATTGCGACGGATGTGCTGCGCACCGCTGCACACGATGTAGCCACTTTTCTTGTGCCCGGTAGGGCACGCGGGCAGCCCGGCCCGACCGCGCCGATGCACGTGACTACGGCACGCGCATAAAAGAGGCTATATCGTGTAATTCCCCCTCTTTTGCTTCCTTTCCTACCTTTCTTAGATAGTCATTAGTAAAGCAAATAAATCCTTTACTTGGTGACGTTACGGTATACGATACCACGCGCGCGACCCTATGTATAACTGGGTACCCCTTGGTGAAACCAATACTGATCAGTAAAGTTGAAGTTTACTTTATAGATTAGCTAGGACCAGCAAGAAGAGACGATTTAAAAAGGTCGTACTAATAAAGAACGTAATCTAGCCTATTCAGAGGAACGGCTATAGATGTCACGAACTAAGGGATAAATTGATTGTGTCTAACCTTCCCTATTCGTCTATCACGAGGAATAATCGCCAATATTATACTGATTAATTATATCAGTTAGTAACGATCGCTGAATATCACGATATCTTTAGTTGTGCTAGAATATATATAGCGCCAAATCTATCGTGATACCATGAGCAGGCACAAACGCAGGTTCTTACGTAAGCGACTCAGAGCCTTATAACGGTAAAGGACTTATTTACCGTTACATTCAATAGTCAAATAAGCAAACGGAATACCTATAATACCCTGCCCGACTATTGCTTCCTTCCTTCCTTCTTTCCTTTATTAATTTACTACCTTCCTTTATCAATTACTTCTTTTCAATACCTACGCCAAACGCTCCCTCTCTCTCTGCCTTTTACGCCTAATCCTTACCCCTATTAACATCACGATGGAAGCATTACTACCCAAGAAGCTTAGGCCTTACGCCAAGGTTATCATAGAGGATTAGGCCGGTTCAACGGAACAAATTGACCCTATAAATGCTACGGACGAATAGTTACACAATCGTATTGCCTACCTTATCTATAACTACTTAATAGGCGATGAGATTGATAATGACCTATGGGAATAATTCCGCTATGATTGTGATGAATGGACTGAGGACCTATTTAGCCGTATTAATAAACGGCTCTTATGGGAATTACGAATAACCCTATGGGAATATAGTATTTACGTCGGAAGCATAGGATCCCTAGCAGTTAAGACCCTCATTAAT
Organism: Ustilaginoidea virens; assembly: GCF_000687475.1. NCBI lineage: Eukaryota > Fungi > Ascomycota > Sordariomycetes > Hypocreales > Clavicipitaceae > Ustilaginoidea > Ustilaginoidea virens. Next base: position 6,127,760 of record NC_057317.1, on the reverse strand, counting down.
TGCATCTAATAATAGGATATGCCTAAATGGCCTTGAGAAGAAATAGACCGCTAATTAGCTCGTAAGACCTTTATATCTTGGTTAAACCCTCGAAGGAAACCCTTAATCCCTATTGCCTATACCGAATAAGAAATGCGAATGATGCGAATACCCTTATAAAGACCCTTCTAAGCATCTCCAACCCCTAGGGACTTTGCAATACAAAGGGCTCAATCCTACTAAAAGATAGAGGCTTCCGATAAGATAGGTGCCCCGGCGGCCTATCCCGATAGGATAGAGGCCCCGGCCCGTCACGACAAGATAGGTGCCCCGGCGGCCTATCCTGACAAGATAGGTGCCCCGGCGGCCTATCACGATAGAACAGATAGCCCGGCCCGTTATAACCGTCCTGACAAGATAGATGCCCCGGCCTGTCCCGATAGAATAGATAGCCCGGCCCGTTATAACCGTCCTGATAAGATAGATGCCCCGGCCTATCCCGATAGAATAGATGGCCCGGCCCGTTATAACCGCCCTGATAAGATAGATGCCCCGGCCTATCCCGATAGAACAGATGGCCCGGCCCATTATAACCGTCCTAATAAGATAGATGCCCCAGCCTATTACGACTATCCCAGCCAGATAGAGGCCCCGGCCTATCCCAGCCGGATAGAGGTCCCGGCCCGTCCCAGCCGGATAGAGGTCCCAGCCCATCCCGACAAAATAAAGGCCCCGGCCCGTCCTAATAGGCATATATCTTTCGACCTATCCATTGCACTACAACAATAAAAGCCTGATTTTAAAGATATCGCTAGATGGAATAAGCGCCTTTAATAGCAGGTCGATAACCAGCCTTTTATAGAGTAAGCATGTCATATGTAGCGCAATCGCTTTCAAGCTGTAAAGCATAGCTGTTATACGTATGGAAGGGTGGGTGAAGAGGCCGGCCAATATCTGACCGAAGTTGGGTAATATTAGTAATATTATGTGCGGTAAGTGGGTGGATTTCCTTGTGTTTAATGCTGCATTTGCTGCTTTTACTGCGTTTACTGCTGCCTCTTTTTGCCCCTTTATTTCGCTATAATATTCAATATACCGGCTGTATGGTATGAGCCTGTATAAGCCGGCCGCGCGGCGCGATAGTGTTGTCGGCAGCACAACCTGCCGAGACCGCGCCGCACTTTCTTTTCTATGTATGCGCCTTATATCCTAGCGATTCCGATGTTTGCTTCTATAAAAAGAGAAGCTGCTAGTGTCGGAATCGCTGTCGCAAGGTGCCCAATTGGGCACATTGCGACGGATGTGCCGCTGTTGGAGAGAAATTGGCTTGTCTGTAATGTGGATATCTATCATGTCCGAGGTCGGATGCACAGAGTTCCCCCTGGATTAGTAGGCCCTTAGGGGTACCCCTTATCCCACTATAAATAGCTGGGAATACAAGTCTCTTCGAAGGGACTTAGTTCCTTCAATCAACTATTATCGCATTTTCCCTGTGCATTCTGACATGGTAGCAATTGCGTAAATATTACAACGAAAAACCTTATTTTTATCTCTTACCTTATGGCCCAGCCTTAAGATCAATTGTTATCTTTATTCTGCTGTAAAAGCCACTATTTTCCGGATCCTATTTAAGCAAGCTCTGGGTTCCCCGTTAAATCTGTCAAAAGCCTTATTGCTGATATACTCGTGTGGCCTCGTTAATTAAAAAGGAGGCTATTCGGAAAGTCGCGATATTTTTTTTAATTAAACAACCGATATCTTAACCGCTATTTTCGTTAGATTAATTCGTGCCCTAAATATCGTTATTAGCGAAAATGGGTACTGTTCCTAATGATAGCTCTAAACTAGTAGTCAAGCTAATGTCCCGATATAATTGGGATATCTGGTATAATTACATTTAAAAGCATGCTTTAGAGGATAATATTTAGATATTCGTTGATCCTAAGGGCTTAGCGATACTAAATATGCCCCTTCTGCCGGCGTAGGAATTAGATAAACCTATCTATTCCACGTAGGCATTAGCATCAATACCTACATCGGCAGCAATAGCCGATTCATTAACAGAAGCTGCAGATTGTGCCCCTTCTGTAAATACCAAAGCTGCAATAGCAGCTAGGGCATCATCGGCAGTACCCCCGGTAAGAATAAGAATAATCCGGCTATAGTAAGTCGAGAATATTAAAGAAAACCACTACTTCAAGCCGATATAACGCCCTAGTAGTATTACTACTGCAGAATAGATAAAACAAGCTAATATTTAGTACAACTTTCAGAACGACTATTATACGATATTTAGTCGGAATCTTCGAGCGTATATAGCGTAGTTTAAATCAATGCTAAGCCCTAGCTATAAGATATTAGTAGTAGGCGATTAGAGCGTTCGAGAAAAAATCTAACGCCTAATAGAATATATACGACCGGTTCAGCTTATTATCTGGGAATACCTTAAAGGGAAATTCAAGTAGGCTATACGGCGTAACCTTAGAAAATATAATATCGAGGAATAGTTCAACGAAATCTCTATATTATATAAGCGATTAGTGCGAATAGACTCGATCCTTATTAACGGGAATAAGCCTATAAAATAGCTAGCGGAAGCATTTCGTTAAAAGTATCCTGCCTTTAAGGATAAAATCCTTAATCGAATAGTAAAGGCATAAAATCGGAACAAATACCTCGATTTTCTAATAACTATTAAAAATATTCAATAGAAATAAGAGCTAAAAGAAAAAGGGAAGGATAGCGGTAGTTATATAGCATTTATAACTAACGATACTAAACCTTTACTGCAAGCCGTTTCTAGCGATGCTTCGGCTTTATCTTTAGTAGAGAAAAAGACCTGTAAATACTATAGCAAGCCCTATATTGTAAAGGGACCTTATTATAAGAATTGTTGGGTATTAACTCTATCGATCGCTCTACACTATCTAAAAGGCAGGATTAGTAAGAAAAGCTAGGAAGCCGTATATAAAAAGATAAAAAAGGAATCTAAAGAGGTATAAAACGCGTTTAAAGCCTTTTAAGATAAATAGAAGGGCAAAGGCAAAAGCAACGATAATAACAATAAGGAAGAAGATAGATTAACAGAGAAAAAAAAGGAAGATAAATTATTTATAATATCTATCCTTTCCATAGGAACTCACCTAAATAATTTAGGCCTTTTAAAATCTTATATTATACTCGATAGTAGCGCTTTAACATACGTTTTCAACGATATGAAGTGGTTTACTAATATCGACTATAATATCGACGAGCACCTTATTCGTAATGCTTATAATAGTATTTCAAAAGTCCTCGGTATTAGCTCTATTCAAATTATATTATAGGATGGAAAGGCTATTACCTTTACCAATATTCTATATAATCTAACAATCGTGGCGAATCTTCTCGCTATAAAAAAGATAAGAAATAAGGGATTATTTTAGAATAACGAAGTCGACGAGATTTACCTATAGAAAAATAATCAATAAGAAGTAATCTTTTAAGTTTCTTAGGTGGAAGAAAGGCCTTGCATCCTCTACTAAAGTAGCGGAAATAATATGCCTATAGATAAATTCATCACGAGGGCTTAAAGTAAAGCCTTAATTATTAACGAAGCCTACTTAGCTCGAGGAGACAGCCGCTAGCCCAAAACTTTAATAAAAACGCCTTATACTATCTAGCACACTCGTTTTAGGCACCTAGGTCGGGATTCAATAGATTATATCTTTAAGGATATATTATAAATGCATAAGGAAAAAGAAGCTTCAAATTATAAGGTTTATAGCAGCATAAAAATCGTAAAGTAGATATTACGGTCACCTTATAAGCTCTTAATACCTTAAGAACCCTTCAAAATAGTTTCTTTTAATCTATTTCTATAAGCTGCTACTTTTAACGGTAATAAATATATAGCATTTGTCGGAATCGCTGTCGTAAGGTGCCCAATTGGGCATATTGCGACGGATGTGCCGCGCATACCCGATGCGCACGATGTGGCTACTTTGGCCCCTTTTGCCCCTTTACCCCTGAGCCCGGTAGGGCACACGGGCAGCCCGGCCCGACTGCGCCGATGCACGTGACAACGGCACACGCACAAAAAGGCTATATCGTGTAATTACCCTCTTTTGCTTCCTTTCTTTCCTTTTAGATAGTCAGTCATTAGTAAAGTCAATAAATCCTTTGCTTGGTGACCTCACGGTATATGATACCACGCGCGCGACCCTACGTATAACTGGGTACCCCGAGTTTATATTAATACTAATCAGTGGTGATAACTACTACTCATAAGATAATTATATCCCGCAAAGAACGGTGCATCATAAATCAGTAAGATTACTCTCGAAGAGACGATTTCCGTTATAAATCGTGCTAATTAGGAAGGCAGATAACCCATTCTGTTGAACGGTTATACTGCCAACTAATTGGAAGAATAATGTAGACCTCTTCTACCTTTGTCTATTACGAAGGAAGAAAATATACTAACTATCACGATCTTTAAAGATACCCTTAGTATATAAGAGGCGGCTGACCTATTCCGTTGAATGGTTACCTGCTTACTATAGGAGGCAAATAACCCATTCCATTGAACGGTTATATTGCTAACTAACCCCTTCTCTTCTTTCTTTTTACCCTTACGGATAAAAGCCCCCTTTAGATCGAATATTATATTCCTTGCAATACATCCCCCCCCCCATTATCTCTTAAACCCTCCTCTTAATATTATGGCACGATTACGATTATTAATATTATAACCGGTACTACCCGAAAGGCTATAGCGATTTACCCCCTTACTCGATGATAATTAGGCTACTGCGATAGAGCCAGTTACCCCTAATGCCACCACTATAGTATTATATAACCGCCTGGCCTTCTTGATCTACACCTATGAGAAAAATTATATAATTGACGATGACCTATAGGAACTGTTTTACGAAGACTATAGTGAATGGGATAAATAGCTATTCAACCGCGTTAACCCTCTATTCCTACGCGAATTCCGCATATACTTATGAGATCATGGCGTATATATCGGAGCATTAGGCTCTATTATAATACCTACCTTGATAGAATGCCTTCAATAATAATAGAACCCTAAATGGCCTTAAGAAGAGATTGAACGTCAATTAGGCCGCAAAATGTTCCGGTCACGACTCAACCCTTATAGGGAAGCATTAGTACCTATCGGCAATTTCGATAAGGAAGTCATAGGCTTACGCATAGGCTCACGGAATTTATTATAAGCACCTACAACAGTTATGAGAATATTATCACAAAGACCCTTACAAGCCTCAACAATAAGGGATTTCACAACACTAAAGGTGGCACGATCACAGTCATAATAACCTATTATCCCCCCTTCTATATCGAAGAAGCCTTACGCCCCTATTGAAGAAGAAAAGGGCCGGTCCTAATAACTAAAAGGGAAGACGCCTATTTACAATAGGCCGCTATTCGAAACAGGGGAGAGCTCCCTAACCCTAACCCTAATAATATGCAACGGCCGATAAAGACTATAGCCCGACCGACCAAATATTACACCCTAGGGGTTATACCCCTAGCCGGGCTAGCTAAGGCGGCTATCTCAATGCCCCTCGAGGTCATAGCATACCTAACAGAGCTCGGGTTATAGGCCCCGATAATATGCTTCCTTCAATAGAGGACCCCAATAATAATACCCTCCAAGCTAATGCCGCCCCTAATGCCAGATATTACGAATCACGGTATCGCGGCCTATAGGCCTAAACGCCTTATCCGATAATGCTAAAATTAGGCACGGCACCTGGCCTTTCCTATTAATATCGCCCTACCCAGGCCGATGAACGGACCGTCTTAACGGGAGGACCGGTAAAACTAGACCGACCCGAGTTATAGGATAACCTAGCTAGAGCTCCCGCCAGCCTACCGTAAGGCTACCGATAAGCCGTTCCGGAATACCCTCTAGAATAATAATACCACTAAGAAGATTATACCCGAAGAGCCTATACAGAGGCCGGGTTTGATGATATATCGAAGAAGATATCTGACCTCTTACGCAGCTATCGCATAGAGGATAGATATAGCGGCAAAATGGATGACTTTATTATACTAAAAGTCATCTCTTTTAAGAGCAAGTGCTGCCTACTAGGATTACCCGATAATACATTCACTAGAGCCTTCTAAATCATACTTATCGGCGATGCTAAGACCTATTACTTTAATAATATTGAATGTATTCGCAATACCCTTACTTTTAACGATATAGTCCGCAAAGTTAAAAGCTATTTCGAAAATGAGAGCACGGAATAATTCTATTTGCACCGTTAGAATAGAATAATGCTCTAATTAACTATCGCGAAACATCCCAATAAGTCAAAGTTAGAATGCCTTAATATCCTATTAGAGGAACTTTAATGCCTATATCGTGGTCTTTTTCCCCCCTTTATAGCTGATACTAAGCTTTATCGGTAAGTGCTTAACGCTGTAAGGGATACCCCTGAGTGTAGCCAGGCGCTGTATCGACATGCCCCTATATTCGAAGGCCTCGCCGCTGATTTACGGCAATCACTTTCTATCTACGAGTCAATCTATATAAATCAACGGCATTATTTCCTTCAATAATATCACGATACTAACGATATTGATGATAATGTGGCGCTATTTACAGACCGTAGGTATAGTTAATCCTATAACCGGTATTAACGCCCCCAACGATATGGACCCCCTCAACGGCAATAATAGAATCGCGCCTTTCTAGCTAGGCCCTATTAAAGAAGATGCTTCGTTTGCAACAAAACAGGGTATTAGTTATCTAACTACTCTGCCAAAGAGCAATAAGAATTAAAGGACCGATAGATGAAGAACCGATCCTACCGCACTGCCCCTAATAATAAGAAATTCCGTATTTTCTTATAGGAATACGAAGAGCCTAGCCCCTAAGGCCTCGAAGAAGATGCAAAGGCTAACCTTAACGATATTATCGGTAACATCGAAGTAATAATAGCAAGGGACACACAATGGGATGCAGAGAATGCTACTACACTACAAATTACAGCCACTCAGTATTTCCAAGCCCTTACGCAAGTAGAACCATTATTATCTATTAAGATATTACAGGCCCTGCAAGATGAATCATACCGATACGCCTTCTTACAAGTTGACCCCTTCCGAATGCCCTTACCACCAGACCGTAATTCTGCCTTTCTAGAAGAAGAACGGTATAGTGACCATACCTTCCGCGGAATCCTACCGGATACCGGCGCTTCCGGCCTATCAATAGTAAGCCTAGGTCAAGCAAAGGCCCTAATACGATTAATGAAGACCCTAACTATTGAGACAACTGACAAGAAGCACATAGTGAACTTCGGCGCAGGCTCCGCCACATCTTCCGGCATATTAAATATCCCGACGATATTCGGCAATATCCCCTTCCACATTCTTAATAGTAGCACCCCCTTCCTATATTTTATTACGGATATAGATAGGATAGGCGTAAAGCTTAATAATATTAATAACCTATTAATCTAAAGGGATACCAAGGTTCCAATTATTAGGAAATAGGGACATCCATAGTGGACTCTCAATGCCACAGATACTGCAGCCTTTCATCTATCGTCATAGGAAATCTATTAACTACATCATTAATTCAGGCACCCCTCTATCAATAGGCTTACCAAATTGCTTTAACGGGCTGGATATAATGATATTAACCGCAATATCATCGAAAGGATCACCCATATATACCATTAATACCAGATAAACACAAAGGCACCCAGCCGATTTAAATTCACTCTAAAGGATGACCGCTAATTCAACTACGAGATAATCGTAGATATCCTTTATATTAATAATCGGCCGGTATTATATATCATAGATACTGCAACAAGCTTCTAGGCAGCTAGGTTCCTTAATCTATAAAGATAGAAGGCCCGAGATATTTAGAATGCCCTCAAGGAATGCTAGATTGATACCTATCTTAGCCCGCCAGACTAAATAATTCATAATGCCGGACCCAACTTCGCTTCTGCCGAATTCTATTATAATGCCCGGCTTCTATCTATCAATATGGATGAAATTCCCATAAAAGCCCACTATAGCATCGGCAAAATCGAGAGATATCACGCCCCGTTACGCAAAGCCTATACCATTATTAATAAAGAAGTAGGCGACCTATTAACAAGGGAACAGAAACTACAGCTAGCTATTAAAGCCGTTAACGATTCTGCTGGGCCTAACGGCCTAGTACCCATATTACTAGTCTTTAGAGCATATCCCCGACTTACGGATAACTCACCTCCTAGCTTATCAGTATCACAATGCGCCTTAACGTTACGAAAGGCCACTAATAAAGCTAGGAAATGCCTCGCTAAGCGATAAATTCACAATGCCCTCACCCAACGGAACGGCCCGGATATATAGCCTATCCACCGACTACCCCTATAGTCCGACGTACGGGTATAGAGAGAAAAAGGTAGATAGCACGGGCCATACCGGCTAATCAGCCTCGATAGTAAGACCTATATTATGCAGATGCAATATAGCCCCATTAAGTTCTAGTTAATAGTCGTCAAGCCTTATAACCACGACCTTAACAATCCCGCTGCCGACGATACTAAAGATATCGTCTATGCTAAAGGCCCGGCCCGCCCCGGCCGGCTAGAAGTTAGGATACCGGCTCCGGCTGCAGCCGCACCTCTAGCCGCGATAATACCTACAGCCGAGACATCATCGACACCTACAGCCGCGACATATCCATCGCCGGCCACTAGCTCGGATCAGACCCGACCAATATCACTATTACCACCGCCAATACGTATAATATCCAACGTCATAATCAATAAGGACTAAGAAGAGGCTCTCGTTAATACTATCGCTTCTAATACCGTCATCGATGCCTCTTTCCTAACCGCGAAAGAGCAAGCCGACCTACAGCTTGCTAGTCAATTACGCCAGGAAGGGAAGATAATAACCCCAAAAGCCCCCTTCGAACAGTCTAACCATACAAAGATAGAAGCATTATAAGCCCGCAATATATTCCGATTTATTACCTTTAATATCGGTAAACATAGAGCCCAACGTCTCTTTAACTTACGTATAGTACGAGAGATTAAGGGCAAAGGCATGGATACGCCATATAAGAAGTCACGACTCATCATATAAGGTTATAGTGATAATAAAAAGCAATTAATATTAACTCAGTCCCCTACAATCCAATGGGCTAGTTAACGGTTACTTATATTATTAGCCCCATCACTATAACGCTCTCACGGCTTATTCCTCTAGATACGTAACATCACATAGGCTTATATACAGTCATCCACCACCCTTAACAGATCGATTATCGCCAAGCTACCTAAGCAGATAGCGTATTAATACCCCGATAATACGATTATGGAAGTAGTAAAGCCACTGTACGGAATAGCTGAGGCAGGCACCCACTAGTGGGCGACATACTTCCGGCACCATCGCGAGAAGTTGGGCATGACCATATCCACCTATAACCCCTATTTGCTAATATCTGCCGGTAATAACCGTACTGACGTTCCTAATCGCACTAACGATACTAACGTTCCTGACCGTACTGGCGATACCACATGCTTCGGTATTATAGGTATGCAGACTAACGATACCCTCGGACTTAATGACGATACCTTCTTCTAATAGGAGGAATTAGAGCTTACTAAGGCAGGCTTTAACGCCAAGCCCAAGACGAGGCTATCGCTAATTATGCCCCTGATATTCAACGGATGCATATTGATAGCTAGTAGTAACAGCATGACCTTATGCCAGAAAGGTTAAAGTAAGAAGATCACGACTATTAACAAGAATGCGCCCACAGCCTAGCGTAATTATATCGAACAACGCGCTTATAGCGCTTATATGGCTACGGTCTGCCAGCCCGAGGCCTCTTTTGACCTATCTATCGCAGCATAACATTAGCAACCTGACCCTGACGATATCGCAAGTATGAACAAGCGCCTTCAATAGCAGCGCAATAACCAGGATCGTGGCCTACGGTACATCAATCTGGCCCTTACTACAGCCAAACTCTTTATATTTGTTGACGGATCCTTTGCCAACAATAAAGATTTGAGCTCCCAGATTGGCTATATTATTGTGCTAGGGAATGAAGAGGATAATCCTATGGATAACGCTAACGCCTTCCTGCTGACCGGTAATATCGTTACTTACAGCTCTACAAAGAGTAAGCGTATAATGCGTAGCGCACTCGCTTCGGAGCTGTATAGTATAGTGTAAGGGGTCGATATCGCATATGCGATAGGCACGACCCTTAATATGATTACCAGTAGGCTGGGACTACTAAAGATTCCTACGGTAGTATGCACGGATTCTTTTTCGTTGTACGAATGCCTTGTTAAGCTAGGCACCACGAAAGAGAAGAGGCTTATAATAGATATCATGGCCCTACGATAATCATACGAGCGCTAGGAAATCTACGAAATTCGCTAGATCAACGGGAATAATAATCTCGCCGATGCGATAACCAAAGGAACGCCAAATAAAGCCCTTAAGACCTTCATCGACCAAAATAGGGCTGTTATACGTGTGGAAGGATGGGTGAAGAGGCTAGTCAATATCTGACTGCATTTGGCTATAATTAGTGATATTATGGGTGGCAAGTGTATGGATTTTCCTATGTTTAATGTTGTGTTGTTTTACTGCGTTTACTTCTGCCCCTTTTTGCCCCTTTGTTTTGGCTGCGATATTCAACATACCGGCTGCTATACGGTATGAGGCTGTACAAGCCGGCCGCGCGGCGCGACGGCATTATCGGCGGCACAACCTGCCGAGACCGCGCCGCACTTTCTTTTCTATGTGTGCGCTTTATATCCTAGCGATTCCGATGTTTGCTTCTATAAAAAGAGAAGCTGCCAGTGTCGGAATCGCTGTCGCAAGGTGCCCAATTGGGCATATTGCGACGGATGTGCCGCGCACACCCGATGCGCACGATATGGCCACTTTGGCCCCTTTTGCCCCTTTACCCCTGAGCCCGGTAGGGCACACGGGCAGCCCGGCCCAACTGCGCCGATGCACATAACAACGGCACACGCACAAAAAGGCCACATCGTGTAATTACCCTCTTTTGCTTCCTTTCTTTCCTTTTAGATAGTCAGTCATTAGTAAAGTCAATAAATCCTTTGCTTGGTGACCTCACGGTACATGATACCACGCGCGCGACCCTACGTACAACTGGGTACCCCGAGTTTATATCAACAGCATTATTTACCTGCCGATTCACAGGAATAAAGTATATTTTCACGATACCTAGAAAGACCGACCTACCTAGATGCTAGCTAATCTTCGAGAATCGAGTTTTACGCCTATACAATATAGCGATCGCAATAGTTATCTCTAATAACGAAACGGCGCTCTAGACTAATAATAGTTATAAAGAAGCTAAATAGAAAGGCATTATAATTTGAAATTCGAGCCCTAATCACTAATATTAGAACGGTTATACTAAATATTCTAGAGGGGTATTAAAGACGAAGATGGCCCTTCTCAATATATAAGCAGGCTTTCCTAAGGAGTTATAGCCTATTATAGCCGAAGCAGCAGTATATTTGCTAAATCGAAGCCCTAGGAAGTCGGAAAGACCTTACGATAACTAGAAGTCACCTCTTTAAATGCTTTAACTTTAGCTCCATAAAAATAAGCCCGCCTAAAAACACCTACCGGCAGATATTCGTCTACAAATTCACCACCTCCGCGCCTATAGATGTAAAGCTTTCGTGATAACCCGCGATAGGATATTGTAAAAAGGTCCGAAGCTTAATTAAAGAGCTTACATCGGGTATTTAGCAGGCTATATCTCGACTACTTAATACCTAATTTAGGTGCCTTTATTAAAAAGAAGCTGCTAATTCAATTCTAGCTATATTACATTCAATAAGACCGTTTTTTATTAAGATAAATACTACTTACCGATTTCTAAATAACAGAAGGAGGCCCTAAATAGCCTTATCGGTAATATTAAAGAAATACCTATTATTGACGACTTTAAACTTGTATTATCCGGGAATTCGATTGAAAATATCTTTACTAATAATCCTATTATTAAATAGGCACTAGAGGCATAAAATAAAGCCACTATCGATGCCCCTTAACCTATACAAATTAACTTTAAAGTTATAGATTACCCCGAAAAAGCAATCGCTTAAGCGATACTACTATCCCTATTATTTTTGCCTAAACCTAACGATTAACTCGAGCCGATTACTCCCCTTAATAATATATTCTTTATAAAGCTCGAAGGAAAAGCTTACGATATATTCGCAGCTTCTATGACGGACTGGCCCTAGGGCGACTGCGAATAGGCGTCAATCGGATGTATTAATAAAACTAAGGAGGAAGGGAGAAGAGTCCGAATCGGGTCCCTTCCGCAGTCTATATATATCTGTATATAGCGCGGGCTAGAGCCCTAATGTTGCCCTTATGGGCCCGCGCATCTACCTTATATCATCCGTTCCGGACTAGGCACGGGCATAGCCCGAGCCTCAGTTAATCCATAATACGGGCATAGCCCGAGTCCATAATATACCCCCCTTCGCCGGGAAAAATTTCATCCGTTCCGTATTGGGGTTGCTATAGGGTTCGACCGGGTCTATTATATATCTAAATATCCCCCCATTTAACCTTAAATGCCTCCCGCGCTATAGTATCCTCGAAGTTCTCTAGCGGTTCCTAAATCGGCAAGTTATACCCTTTCTATTTTATTAGCATATTATATTTACCGCTATAACCCCAAGCGTTTTTAGCAGCTAGTATCTCCTCGACCTCGAATTCCTTATATAGGGTATTAGAGTCCTTTAGTAGGACTAGTAGAGGACCGGGCCTAATATCTATAAGTACTTAGCTCGGCAGCAGGTTGGAAGTAGTATGTTCTATAAGATTAATATAAAAAACCGGGTAGATACTATTAGGAATATCGAGTTAGATATTAAGCGGGGACGGGATGGCTATAATAGTATACTTAGCAAATACCTAATCGAGCTTCTTGTAAGGCCGGTTAGTTTTAATATTCCGTAGGCTTAGCCAGACTTAGTCCCCGATTTAATAGCATTCCGTTAGGCATCGGGAGCGGTTTATTATATCCTACTACCGCTGCTAGGTAAAGGCGATAGCGGCCTAAGTGAGTTCGCCCCCCTTTTGTATTATGGCTAGGAAGCGTGTTGCTTGCCCCTTAGGGGTTATTAAATTCGGCGTAATATCGGGGGGAGGTGCTATAATAGGAGAGTCGAAGCTATTTAAGAGACGGTTAGGACTATATCTAGTGACTAAGGAAGTGCGGTTATTTAGAGCGTATTAATAAGTCGCGAGATATTAGGGCTAGTTGTATTAGTCGAACGCTATTTTAATGCGTAAGATAGCCTAGACCTCCTAGTTTATATGCTCTATACTACTATTAGTCTATAGGTGGTATATAATCGAGAGGAGTTATTTGGTCCTAATAGCCTTATATATTATAGTCTAGAATTAGCCTACTTAGTCTGAGCCTTTATCGCTAATAATTTAGGCGGGGAATCTATAGTGCCGCTATTAGTAGTTGAGAAACCATTCTATATAATCCTCTGCTTATATTAAGTATATTGCTTTAAGCTAAATGTATTTAGATAGGCGGTCGGTAATAACTATTAGGTAATATAGGTTAGAGGCGTCCTAGGCTAGGAGGTTAGTTATAAAGTCAATAGAGATTTAAGACTAAAAATAATCTAAGATCGGTAAAGGCTAGAGTAGGCCTTATCGCAATTAGCGGCTCTTATGCGCCTTATAGCATTAGCAATTCCGAATAAACTAAGCTACCTTAGACGATATATTATTAAAGTAGTAGTCCCGTTATAAGAGTTAGAAGGTTATATTCTTCCTTAGGTGCCCTATAGTAGGGGAGTCATAGTATTATTAGATTACTATAGTTATTAGCGGCTCGAATAAAGGGAGCTAAACCCGGCCCTAGTAGAATAGCGCTCTATAGGCATTTAAGGTATAGTCTACAATCTACTCTTTAGTCTTTACCTCTATAGGGAATTATTATTTTCTATTCGCTATAGCCTTCTACTAGGCCTAATATAATTCGTCTTTAGCTATAGCCTAGTCCTAAAGCGCCTATAGGTATATATTGGTAAAGACCTAAAAGCCGCTAGGTAGGGAGACTCCGGTCGATAAAGCCACTATCGGCCTATCCTCTATTATACCTAGGGCTATAGTTGGCTGATTTCCTATTGGGTCCGGCTAGACCTCTATCGGGTCTGCCTCTATAATAGAGATAGATAGTAGTTAAAGGACTTGGCTAAACCTTAGTGCCGTACTATCTGCCTTTTGCTCTTATCGCAAGAAGGCATTAGGGCATTAGGCCTATAAGCCGGGCCGGTACTAAAGGTAGAAGTTAAAAAGGGCTAATATCTTAGCCTATTGCGCCTAGCATTCCGATATCTCCTTTAGTCAGGCGAAGTACTTAAGGTTCTTATAGTCCGTAAGGATTATAAATGGGGCAGTAATAGAATAGAGTTTAGCCGACCATGCCTTAAGGCATGCGATAACGGTAAGCAGCTCCTTATTATAGATAGTATAGTTCTATTCAGCCTTTGTAAGCTATACCGAATAGTATACGATTAGGTAGAATACTCTATCCTCCCTAATCTAAAAAAGGCAGTTACTAAAAGCTATACTAGAGCTATCTGCCTTAAGAATTATTTCCTTCTTGGGGTCCTATTAGGTAAAGACCGGGTGCGAAATAAAATACTACTTAAGCGCTTAAAAAGCCTTTTCCTCCTCTTTAAGCTATTAAAAGGGAATACCCTTCTGTATTAATCGAATTAAGGGCTCGATTAGGTAGGAAAAGTCTAAAATAAAGTTGCGGTAGAAGTTTATAAAACCTAAGAAGCTTTGGATATCTTATAATTTTGTAGGGGCTTCCTACTCCTAAATCGCCTTAATCTTCTTAAGGTCTAGGCAGATCTCTTTCCCTACCGTTATAATATAGCCGAAATAGTATACCTCCTTTATTGCGAAATCGCATTTATCTAGATCTAGATTTAGACCGGCATCTTATAGGCATCTAAGGATAACCCTAATATAGTCTATATATTCCTTCTATAAGCCGCCAGTATAAACTAAAATATTATCTAGGTAAATAGTAGCGAAATCCCCTAATGAGTCCCCTAAGGCCCTATTAATATAATGTTAGAATATCGCAGGGGCCTCAGTTAGGCTAAAGGGGGTTACTAATTACTTAAAGAGGCCGAAGCGGGTCTGGAATATAGTTAGGTATTTATCGCCCTTAGCGATATAAATCTTATAGAATGCGGCTCGGATGTCTACCTTTATAAACTATTTCGCCTAAGATAGGGAATATAGCGTCTCTTTAATTAAAGGAAGGGGATACTAATCCTACGTTATAATCTTATTTAGGGCCTAGTAATCTATGTAAAAACGCTATCTGCTGTTCGCCTTTTTCGCGAGTAGGACTAGTGCTACTACCGATAAGGAGCTTATATAAATCTATCCTTTATCTATAAGGTCTGTTACCTATCTCCGAACCTTAAGTAGCTAGTCCTGCGGTATATTATATAGCGGTCCTTATAGGAGGTCGGGTGGCCCCCCATCTAGGGTCGGTTTAAGCTTAATATAATAATTAAGTATGCCCTGGTATAGTAGGAGGCTAGAGGCCTTTACCTTATCGAAGAGGTCGGCGAAGTCCTAGAGCTTTAATAGTAAGGTCTATAGCTAGGCCGGAGGGGAAGCTGAATTCTAATATAGTAGGAGCATAATACAGAGGATGCATATAAGCTCCTATAAGCTTATAAGGAAGAAGGAGGTCGAGTTATCTTAGGTGTATACCGCGTATTATAGTATGCTATAAAAGACCGATCTAAGAATATTAATTGCAGTAGGCCTGGAGGATTAAATAGTCGATTCCCTTATAAAGAGGCTACTAGTGGCTCTAATTCTTAGTCGGTATTGCTTCGCCTATAGTTCGATATTGCGGTGCTTTATTTAAAGCAGCCTTAGGATGATATCGTAGGTAAGGCCTGGGATAATATATAGTATTATAGCTAATAGCTATCTATCGATATCGATATCGATATAGATAGTATAAGTAATTAAGGGGGTAGTCTATTGCTCCCTTAATCGACTCTTTATATCTACTATAGTCCTAAGTTTCCTATAAGACGGTAGGCAGATAGGCTAAAGTCCTAACCTTTAGATAATTCTTTTGCTCATCGCACTATAGTAGTCACAATTAGAATCAATTAGGATATCGATAAAGGTAGAATTATTATATAATATTAGGACTAAAAAGGGGTGTCTATCTATACGGTCCTTAATATTATTAATCTCCTTTATGTAGTATTCCTATCGTAATCTGGCTAGGGGTTAGGTGCGTTTTTTAAGCCCTCTTGTAAGATTTAGCTTAAAGGCTAATCTTTCCCCTAGGAATCGCTATTATCGCTATCTTTAAGCTCGGCGATTCGCGAGGCTTTTATAGCCTTTAGGTCTATAGAAGCTATAGTTATCTCTGGTGGAGGCTAGGCCGGCCTTAGCTTATATTCCGGCATTTTATAGCCGGTATCCCCGTATTAGGTATAAAGTGATTTCTGGTAGTGCTCCTTAAGGGCCTCTTTTAAAACCTATACTGCCCTTTTAGCGGATAACTTCTTTTTGCCCTTTAAACCTAGCTTATTAATGCCTATTATAGGCGTATTACTATCCTTATCCTAAGCGATCGCCTGCGGGTCCTAGGCGTTATTATTATAATTCCGATAAGGATCTGTATAGCGTTTCGCGGTAAAGCTTATCTTTAGGTCGATAGCGATTTTACGGTATTGTATAATAGCTATATTATAGTCTTTATAGGAGACCCTTAGGCCGATAATCTTTTCCGATATATAAGGGTTAAGGGCGGATTAGAGCATTTCTAGCTTTACCGACTCAGGCTAATTAAGCCCCCCTATTAATGCTAATTTTTCCTTAAAGTATATAAAGAAGGCTGAGAAGGGTTCTTTCGGTATCTAATAGAGGGTATACTTAAGCTTAGTGATTACGTATTCCTCCTAATGCAGATCCTTAAAGAGTCGCTATAGGTAATTAAAAAAGGCTATAGGGTAGTAATAGGAGGCTGTACCGTTCTTAAAGAATACTGCTATTTAGGATTAGATTATAGCCAAGAGGTTTTAGTAGATAAATATCTATTAGGTCTTATTATTATTAATAAAGTCTCGATTGATTTCCAACTTATGCTCTATAAAGGTCTTCTATACGGTAAATATAGCCTTTTTGCTATTAAAGGGTTCCCTAACTGGTATTAGCTTATATTTTTATCGGGTTTCCTCCGGGATTAAAATAGAGTTGGTCTAAGATCGGTCTAAGGTTAATATAGGTATTAACGATAGTTATTACTATATTTAGTCGATAAGAGCCTATATCTGATGCTCAATCTGCTCGGCCTGGGCGCGTATCTAGCGCTCGCTCTTTTAGCTTTAGGATAGCTATTCTTAGAACCTTGTATTAAGTACTTCTATCGCATTCGTAATTGACTCTAGTTATGCGGCCTATTATCGAGTGGGGGCGCATTAGGCATCGTCCGAGCCTGTAATATTCTGTAAGGGGTCTATATCCATTATCGGCAGTTATATAAGATATAACAATAAGGGTTGAGAAAGTTTTATTAATTGTGACGGACTGGCCCTAGGGCGACTGCGAATAGGCATCAATCGGATATATTAATAAAACTAAGGAGGAAAGGAGAAGAGTCCGAATCGGGTCCCTTCCGCAGTCTATATACATCCGTATGTAGCGCGGGCTAGAGCCCTAATATTGCCCTTATAGGCCCGCGCGTCTACCTTATATTATCCGTTCCGGACTAGGCACGGGCGCAGCCCGAGCCTCAGTCAATCCATAATACGGGCATAGCCCGAGTCCGTGACAGCTTCTATCGTAAAGCCTTTAGCTATAATAGAGGCACTATATATTACGAATATACCTAAAAAGCCGGCGATATAAAGGGAGCTTAAAAAGCACCCTAAGCGCGAGGAATTTATTACTGCCGCGAAAAAGAATATTCGAAAGTCACAAATGGGGAGATTAAGTGTATTATTTAACGAAATGATTCATCTATCGACCCTTAGATCAAGCTATTAGACCTAAAGTAGGTATTTACCTACAAATGGGACTAAGATAGGTATCTCACCGGTTATAAGGTACGATTATGCATTCGTAATAATCAATAACCCTATAATCTTCATAATACCTAGGTAGTAGCGCTTACGGTATGTATATTTCGGCTTCTTATGGTATTAATATGCTTCTTTAACCTAGAAACGCACTAATATAACTTTATTACGGCTTTTCTCAATACACCACTTAACGAGACTATCTATTATAAGCAACCTAACGGATTTTATAATAACTTCACATTCATTAGGTTATTGCGTGCCCTATATAGGCTTCGAAGGTCTCTGCTACTATAGTTTAAAGAGTTATTACGATTTCTATTGCATAGAGGCTTTAAATAGGTCTGTAAGGACCCTTATATCTTTATTACTAGCTTCCTCATTATATTCTTCTACGTTAATAACCTAATTATGCTTTATTATAAGTTACGAATAGAGGCATTCGAATTATTCTATACGGCATTAATAGCGGCATTTAAGATTAAGGATCTCGGCGAGCTACAATAATTCCTAGTAATTAAGGTTATTCGCAACCGCACAGCTAGAAAGTTATAGCTTATATAGAGGGCTTATTTCGATAAGCTGGCGATAAAATATAACCTTACCGCATTTAATAATACTAAGGACCGCCTTCTAGAGCACCTGCTATACGCTATAAGACTTAAGGCATTCGATAGAATAGCTAAACTATACGATATAAAGCGATACCAATCGATAGTAGGCTTATTAGTATATCCGATCATAATTATAAGGCCTGAACTAGGCTATATTAGATCGCAGCTATTAAGATTCCTTTAAAATCCGGGTCCCGACTATTTATAAGCCGCAAAGAAGGCACTCGATTACGGCTATACGTAAAAGAATACCGCGATAGAATTCCAGGCCGATATAACAGAAATAGAGGCATTTTCTAATGCTTCCTATGCCAACGATATCACAACGCGATAAAGCAGTCAGAGCTATATAATTAAGCTCTTTAGTGGCCCGATTATATATAAATCAGGTCAATAGGATACTATTACGATATCATTAATAGAGGTAGAGCTTCTTGCGATATCTTATACGGCAAAGGAGGTCATCGCCTTTAAGAGATTATACGAGGAAGTTAAGCTCCAATTATATGCCGATATCCCTATAATTTAATACAACAACATCTAGACCATTCGCCTATTAAAGGAGGAATTCTTTAAGCTTGTAATACGGCTTCGTTATATAGATATTCATCATTATTAGTTGCGCTAGGAGGTTTAGAAAGGAATAATCGATATTATATAGGTTCCAACGGGCGATATAGTTGCTAACAGTTTTATAAAGCCTCTAATAGGCCAGAAATTTGAAGTCTTCCGCCGCCAGCTTAGGCTCATTATTTTAAAGGGATCCTACGACGCCAGACCGCAGTCTCACGATACTAATATTAGTGGTAAGGCAGAGCCTCAGAAGGACTAAATAACGCCCTAAAAAATCAGATTAGAAGGGGCTTTTCAACAGCTGCACTTATTTCCTATAGAAAAATGGAATCTACGGTTTATTACTGTTTTCTTACTCTGTATATATGCTATTGGGCCAATTTACCCCTGTATAGGTAGCCTATTCAATAAGGGCACCATTATTTTTGCGCACAACGGTTTTTAGTAGATTAATATTTCTACTTGTTATCTTGCTTTGCACTGAGTTTAGCTATATGGCAGGATATCCTTAAGAAAGCATATCCTGAGGGGGTGTATTAGAGGGAAATTGGCTTGTCTGTAATATGGATATCTATTATGTCTGAGGTCGGATGCATAGAGTTCCCCCTAGATCAGTAGGCCCTTAGGGGTACCCCTTATCCCACTATAAATAGCTGGGAACACAAGTCTCTTCGAAGGGACTTGGTTCCTTCAATCAACTATTATCGCATTTTCCCTGTGCATTCTGACAGCCGCGCACCGCTGCACACGATGTGGCTACTTTCCCTGTGCCCGGTAGGGCACGCGGGCAGCCCGGCCCGACCGCGCCGATGCATGTGACTACGGCACGCGCACAAAAGAGGCCACATCGTATAATTCCCCCTCTTTTGCTTCCTTTCCTACCTTTCTTAGATAGTCATTAGTAAAGCAAATAAATCCTTTACTTAGTGAACTCACGGTATACAATACCACGCGCGCGACCCTACGTATAACTGGGTACCCCGAGTTTATATCAACAGGTATTCGCATAACTATTATGAGGGCTCATAATAATGATAATAAGGGCCGTAATAGGGGCCTTATGCGTATTTATAAGGGGGTATTTTAGAGTATTTATATCTCTTACTCGGTATTACCGATGGGTAGTAAGGCTTCCCTAATAGGGTTAAGCCGGGATAAGAATACCTTACGAGCAAGTTGCCGGGTTATTTCCTCTTAAGGCCATTATAGATTTTATTGCTATTAAAAGCATTTAAGTAGGGTTAGTATATTGCAGAACCCGATGCTCCGATATATACACCGTATTCCCGTAAGGTTATACGGAAATGCCGTAGGACCTAGGCGTTAATACGGTTAAATAGGTCCTCATTCCACTCGCTATAATCCTCGCGGAATTATTCCCAAAGGTCATCATCCAAATAGTTATTTTCCTTATAGGTATCTATTAGAAATGGAATATAATTATACTTCTTTTGAAAAAAGAGTTTTCGCGATTTCGCCCGCACCTTAGTACCGGCGCAAATATACCCCTAAAACAGTCAAAAAGTTACTAGATTAATTCCTTACCTCATCTTACCCTATCCGCCGATAGCGCATCAGCACTAGGAGGAAGGCGCAGTTGAGGCGATAGAAATTATAGATTTAGATAAAGGAAATAGGGGTAGACTCGAGTCGAGCCACTATAACCACTGTATTACTATTGCTAACGATAACTATAGATGAATTAGCGGTAATGCCGCATAAACTAATGCAGGAACCCGAGAAGAAACCGAATTGCTTAAATAGTATTACCAAAAGATCGCAGACTATATCCCGGCAGCTATGTTAGGAAATATATGGAATACTATCACTAGCCTGGTCGATAGTATTAAACGCATTAACTAAACTAACCCTACCCCGAACTCGAACTTAAACCTTATTACAACTAATAATGTAGAAAAAGTAGTAGAAAGCACTATAAATAAAGCTTTTGCCTTAAAGACCCCCTTTAGAACGACCTAGGCTAGTATTGCTATTAAAGGCATACTAATGACTGCACTACCTAGACCGACTACCCTACCTATACCGCTAAGAATTTACCGCGAAATAATAATTAAAGGAGATAGTATTACTAAGAACCTACGATAGAGAACCCCTATTAAGATTATAAAAGCGGTAAATACTACTACCGGAGGTATTAATACTGTTATAGCCCGCCGACTCTATAGCAGAGATATAGTTATTACCTTTATAGAAGCTATATCCCATTTTATTATACAGCGGGGTGTGATGGACTGGCCCTAGGGCGACTGCGAATAGGCGTCAATGATATGTATTAAATAGACTAAAGAGGAAGGAAAAGGATCTAAGTAGGAACCTTCTATCTAGTCTATTTATGTCCCGATCATGACACGTATCGGAGTCCTAGTATAGTCCCGTGACTCCGTCTATTGCCCTTCTTAGGCTAGACGCGGGCGCAGCCCGAGTCCTAGCCACATTGTGGCGCGGGCGTAGCCCGAGCCCGTGACACGGGGTTCCAATAATGCACGAACAAAATCGCATAGCGCGTAATCTTCGCGCCTCAACCAATTTTACCCTTTACATTACAACGCCCATAATATACCACAACAATGCCCGGAAATCGTATCTTTGGTACGGAAATATCCGGAAATCGTCAAAGGAATCATGAATTCTCGCCAGTATAAAAAGCTGCTATTGTGGCCGAATTATCGCAAGGTAAAACCTACCGCGCGGTAGCTGCCGCATTTAACACATCGCCATCAACCACGCATAGGATATTTAAACGCTGGAAAGAAGATGCAACTTTAGAAAATAAGCCTCGTTCTGGCCGGCCACCAAAGCTTACAGAGGCCGAAAAACGCTATATTGTTTTTCTTGTCAAAAGGAACCGCAGCATTACATATAGTGCCCTAATTGGCGCTATGGGTGGCCGAATAAGCCGCTCAACCATCCGACGGTGCCTTCGAGGCACCTGGCAACGCAAATGGAAAGCTATAAAAAGAATACCACTATCAAAAAAAACAGCAGCAAATAGGCTTCATTTTGCACGTTATTGGTTACCAAGAGTCGAAGAATTGATGGAGGTAAATATAATTGAAAATAGCCCCTTTTAATAGCTATTTACTAATATAGTACCCTACTTAGGTTATCTTTTCTGACGAGACTTCTATAGCCAACCAAGTACTAAATATACCAACATGGGTATTCCGAAAGCCTCACGAACGATTTGATAAGGGTCTTATTAACCTTACTTGCCATGTCAAGTCACCATTATCTATTATGGCTTGGGGGGCTATTTATCGCACTGGCCGAAGCCCTATTATTATTATGGAACGCGATGAACAGTCTGCTAAAAAGGGATTTACAGCGCGAAGCTATCAGAAGGCTTTATCTGAAGGTCTTTTACCTATTTTTAACGGCATAAGGCTTTTCCAGCAAGATAACGCAAAAATTCACGTTTGCGCTAGTACGGCTCATTGGCTTTCTGAGCATACAATTATCCAGATTGAATGGCCTGCACATTCGCCTGATTTAAACCCTATTGAGCATGTATGGAAAGCTTTAAAGCAGGAATTAGTAACTGCTAACCCTCATCTATCTAATCTTAAAAAGAATGAGGCGCATAAGGCTGAATTGACTGAATATATTAAAAAAGCGTGGGCAGCAATACCACAGGCCTTGATTACGAGGCTAATTGAGTCAATGCCACGGCGCTTACACGCTGTTATTCGCGCATGTGGTTGGTATACCAAATATTGATCGCAAAAAGCAGGGCTATTTACCACATCTTGTTTTATTAGAATTAATGCATTATTACCTAAGTTGTGGCTATTTGAATTCTTCCGCGATAATATGGTGATGGTGTTGATATGGGGTTGTTCGTGCATTAATGAACACCTACTGTAGAAACTATATAAATCCCTTTTGCATTCGGTATAGGAGCCGCACTGAACGTCTGCACCTTTAGTATTATTATTAAAAGATTTTCTATCCGATTTTCTAAAAATATCCCTATTAAGAATATTAAATTGAATCTAACCTAAGCTAATAGCCCTAGTATTAGTAGAGTTACTATAAGGAAACCCTATAAAGAAGTAATAAGAGCCCCCCTAATTATTAAAGTAACTAATATAAAAGCAGTAAACCAACTCTATAAGACTAGAGTTATCTACTAAATAGAAATTTTTAAGGCTGAATTATATAACGAAACTATCTATCTAAGATAGTGCTATTAATACTTTAAATTTGGATATATTGCGAATTACTATATGGAGACCCTTTAATGCAAATAGTATAGCACGGAGAGATACCCTAATAGAGATAAAGACTGCCCTAATATTATTAGCAATAAAAGAGAGTACTACCTTAACTACTAGGGACCCTATCTGGCTTAATCTTAATTCTACCCTATAGTGAACCGGCAATAGGATATTATAAGACAGGCTTATAGCACTAGACCAATATAATTCGCAAATACTAGCACCTTATTAATGCCTTTCCCCCCTATCCTAGAGGATAGGGGCTATAGACGCCTTACTAATAACTCCCTAAGAGAAAACTCCCTAAGAAAATAAATCGGCAGATTATATAAAGAAAGCTTTATCGCCCCCAAGAGGAATAATAGTAGTAGCAATATCGCTATGTTTTTCTAACCCGATTTATCTAAGCCTATTACTACTAACGCACCAAGAGCCCCGACCCCCTAGCCCTAATACTAATAATAGAGGTACTATACTAAAATATATAAAAGAAATTACTACTAGTGTACCTTGCCTTTAACTATAAATCAGAACTAGATATTATCGCCCTTTAGGAATTCGCGGCCCTAGATAGACTTCCCCTATACTCTAGCCTCGGTAAATACTAAGTAGCCGCCTATAGTAGACGCGCAGCAATCTATATCTATAAAAGACACACTTTTAGCTCTTAGGCAATAGACTTGGGCATAGACTAATACTATATTATACTTTATAATACCGATATTTATTCTATTTACTCCCTAATCCCTTGCCTAAATTAATCTACCCCCCTTTAGGAATTCGCCTAAACCCCCCCTCATCCGTATAGTATCTTTACTAATAATTTTAATATCTATTACCCTATATAGAACCGCTCTTATAGAACCTCCTTAGGCTATAATACCCTTTTCGAACTTATATTAAAATAAAAGCTAACCTTTATAATACCATAGGGAGAGATAACTAAATAAGCCCTAAGTAAATATAATAGCACTATCGACTATATATAGAGCATAGGCGACCTTAATATAGAGTTTATAGGGGGGTAGATATTACTAGATCCGATTATATCCCTTAGGTAATCCAGGTAGAAATAAAACTAGATAAGTTTTATAAACTACTACTAATATACTAATAGAAGAAACTTAATAAAATCCTTACTTATACTAAAGCCGAAATTAGGATAGCTATCCTATATGCCTTATACCTACCCTAGTCCCCTATAGAGATCGATGCTTTCGCCTAATAGCTTACAACCTAACTATAGGCTATCGCTAATATTACTACGCCTAAAAGAGGAATTAAACCGCTAGGAAGGGCCCTATAGTAGACTCAAGAAGTATAGTCAGCTATAATAATAGCCTATAAGGCTATAAGAAATTAGAGAAAAGACTATACTAGCCTTAATTAGCTAATAGTATAAAGAGTAGAGATAAATTAAACTAAGGTTATCTAATAAAAAAGGCACTAGATATAGAGAGAAGCTATCAATAAAGCTATAACGAAAAACGCAGACTTATAGTCTTTAGAGAAATAGGCCCGGCTATATAGTAGACTCCCCTTAGAATTAAGAGAAATCCCTATACTTTTTAGAGGCGAAAGAGTATAAATATAAAAAGTAAAAACGTATTCCTCTAAAGCAGAAGTACTAGTAGAAAGATTCTTCCCGATATTAATAATTATCCTTAATAATATCTTAGACCTACGATTCCCCTATTTTACCGATATAATATTCGCCCCTAAAGATAAATTCTCAAAAGTAGATATCTATAACGCCCTCTAATATATAGCCAGCTAGAAAGCACTAGGCCCTAATAGTATACCGGCGGGATTCCTTAAAGCTTATAGAGAACCGGTTATTAAAGCCCTAATAATACTCCTTAACGCTATATATAGAACTGGTTACTACCTAATATAGTTTTAGGAAGCTAAAATTATAGTATTAAGAAAACCCGGTAAAATACTTAAAGAATACTAAAGAGCTAGAGCTTAGCGCCTAATATCCCTCCTAAACCTCCTTAGAAAAGTCCTTAAAGCTATAATAGTAAAGAGATTAATAATAATCATAAAAGAATAGAAATTACTACTAGATATGCAAATAGGCAATAGTGTCAAGGATTCGGGCTACGCCCGTATCATACTAAGGGCAAGCTCGAGTATGCGCGCAGCATAGTGCCAAGGGGATATAGGTATCAATTGTACCAAGTATGGTAACTTGGTACAATACGTACTCTTTTGGCCGTATGGTTAAGAGAGTAGGTTTTTACCTGGCGATATGCGCGGCACCCGCTTAGGGCCCAATTGGGCCACTTCGTTACATTTATACCAAGTTACCCAAGGTCACAGGTTCGAATCCCGTATGTGGTGCGTGCAGCGGGCTCCTTATCTGGGCTTACAGAGGACATGCTACTAGCCTCTGGGGGGTGCGTGGTATCATATGGCCGGCTGCGGAGAGGGGAGCTATGTCAAGGATTCGGGCTACGCCCGTATCATACTAAGGGCAAGCTCGAGTATGCGCGCAGCATAGTGCCAAGGGGATATAGGTGTCAATTGTACCAAGTATGGTAACTTGGTACAATACGTACTCTTTTGGCCGTATGGTCAAGAGAGTAGGTTTTTACCTGGCGATGTGCGCGGCACCCGCTTAGGGCCCAATTGGGCCACTTCGTTACAAATAGAGTAAATAGATTAATAGATATAGCACTATATACCCTAATAGAAGCAGTTAAGGCTATTTAGTAATATAAAGGAATAGTATCGCTACTATAATTAGATATCTCTATAGCATTTGATATTATTAACTTTACTAGACTTATACACCTTCTCCTCTAAAGTAGTACCCCCCGATAGATAGTAGCCTAGGTCTAAGGCTTTACTATATCGCGTTTAGCTAAAATCTTCTTTAAAGGCTAACCTACCTAACGATTCCTAATTATAATAAGAGTGCCCTAAGGCTCTCCGATCTCTTTAGTCTTTTTCCTTTTCTATATTATACCTTTATACTATAGACTCAAAATAGTAGATAACTTATTAACTTTAGGATTTGCAGATGATACTAATATAATTGCATACGGCAAAATAATATAGGATATAATTGCAACCCTTTCGAAAGTATAAAAGATCTGCGAAAAGTAGTCGGTAGAGGCTAGACTAAAATTCAACCTAGCAAAAAGCGAGCTAATATACTTTACTAAATAATACCGACTAGATACCTCTATAATACGACTTAGTAATACGACTATTTAGCCTATATAATACACTCGATTCCTTAGAGTAGAAATTAACCGTAAATTTAGTTAGTCTGACTATAGGGCCTAAATAGTAAAGAAATTAAAAAGGTAGAAGCTCGCCCTTATCGCTCTAGTAGCCTCTATATAGGATTACTAATTCCGCAAAGCCCGACTACTATATATATAGGTTATTAGAACTATAATCGCCTTTATAGCTAGAATCTAGTATACTCCTACTAAGCCAGGAGAAATAGTAAGAGGTATTATATATAGTTTAGCTGCTAAATAGTTAAAAAGCCTCTATATAGTTATAGGAGCCTACTAAGTAATACTTAATACAATCGTAGAAACTGAAATAGTAATCCCCCTATTCGACCTCTACCTTAACTAGGCTTAATAATAATTCCTTACTAGAACCTAAGAAAGTAGTATAACCGACCTTATCTCTAATATATATACTATTATTTAGGCTCGGCTATAATAAAGACCTACCTATAAATAAAGGCGACCGATTGAGAATAGAATACTAAACTATATAGCCCTTAAAGACTTGATTTTACTTTAAGATAATAAACTATCTCCTGCCTACTTTCTAGCTTTTAAATAGATAAAGAGATAGTAATCTAAATAGCAATTCGCCCAAATACGATACCTAATAAAAAACCGCCCTATTGCCGAATATACCCCTAATTTTACCTCCGCAAAAAAGATACTAGACCTCTATAAAAACCTCCGTAAATATAAGTCCTCCCTCCTCACCTAACTTAGAATAGAAAAAATAGGCCTTAATAAGTTCCTATATAAAATAAAGGTCCTATCTATCTGCTACCTATACTACTAATGTAGACTTAATATAGAAAACATCGAATATATAATCCTAGAATATAATAACTATCTTAGAAACCCTCCCCTTTATATCTAAAACCGCCCTATACTAGATAAGCATAGTATTATCTAAGCACTTAAAAATAAAGACTCGGCTAAGTAGGTTATTAAATAGGTCCTTAATACCCGCTAGCTCGAATAATTTACCCTAGCTATTGCACTTACCGCTTATATAGACTTCAGCTCTAATAGTAACCTAATACAATTACGCCTTAACCTTAGACTATATATATATATATATATATTACACTAGCTAAGCTATCTAGGGGGGGGGATAAGCCCCCATCTAGCCTAGTGCTAGTACCTCTATGCCTAATCTATATAGGAAACCCGAGTGCTAGGAGGAAAACCTATATACTGTCTATAGTCGATAGTATCCCTTTAGAGTCGAAGGGGGTTTACTATATATTGCGAGGAGGTGTCCTATCGCGTAAGACTAGGTCTGGCGGCAGGGCTGGGAAAGTGTGGATGGTGGGCATGCCTCGATAGGCGCGGTAATTTATATTGGTAGTTATTAGTCATTGGTCATTAGGTATTAATTAGGCTCTAGGGTAGGTATGAATCGGAACCAACATGATTAATATTGTTAGGTATGGGAGGCGGCGGTGATATCAGTATCAGGTGGGCGGTAGTATCGCGGTAAGTTGCGCGTTTTATTATTATTGACTTCATCTGATATAGGTTAGGGCAGCTAGCGGACGGTCGAGTGATCTAGTGCGGGCATATAGCGGTATAAAGTCTCCCTTACCTGCCCTACCTTTTTAATTCCTTTCCTCTTCCCTTTTTATTCCTTATTGAAAATTATTAAGAATTTTCCTTTATTTCTCCGCCTCGATTGCGCTATAGTAGTTTTTATACATCCTTTATTCTTTGATATGCCTACCATTCTAGAGTTAGGTCCTAGCCTAGCTCGAAAATGGCCGTATCATCCCTACGTATGCTATAATGCCGATATAGCCGCTTGTTATTATAACCAATAAGGTAAGAGGTTCTCTTTAATTATTATCTATCTTTTTCTAATAGTAGGTAGGGCTTAGGGGTGCCTATTTCGCTTATGCTTCAAAGCGGAAGCCTTATTATATCCTAGTGCGTAATACTATAAACCGCGAACCGGTAGAGAGTATGCTTGCATTATAGAAGGCCTATACTTACGAGTAGGAAGTAAGTGTATTAGTTTGCTAGTATCCCTTAACTTTATAGTTGACCTTAGTAGGTAGATAAAGATAATTACTATAAGGCCTAGTAGGCTACGTATTAATCTATTGCGCTAATTACCTTAGTACCTCGAAAGGGTTAAGACGACTCTACCGTTATAATGCGAATAATAGTGCCTATAGTCTTAATCTCGCTGCCGGCCGACTTCTTTAGGCTTTTTAAAAGAGGGGTTTTAGCTTTAGAGCGCGCCTATAGTAGTAAGCCCTAGCCTCTCTCGTCGGTCGAGGGACCTTAGCCTCCTGCTACTATTACTAGTGATAAAAGCCCTACTAATTCTATTATTATATTAGATATTAATAATAAGCCTGCTCCTAGGCTTACTATTATAGAGGAACCGCCTTACAGTAAGGGGGTCTCGCTAATATAATCTAAGACTCTTATAATGCTATCTTCTAGTAAGTTGCAGCAAGCGGTTGCGTTTTTAAAGTTTATAAAGTCCTAAACGGAATCTTAGCTAATAGCGTCTGCCTCTAAAGCGCTATCTATACTGCCGTCGAAGCCTCCCCTGCCTACTATTTAATTAGTATAGCCTAAGCAAACTAAGTTAATAGTTCTATTATTATCCTCTCTTTATCCTTATACTAATACCCCTACCCCTTCCCCCTTTAAGAGGAAGAGGGAGGGGTTAAAGACAATAGAGTCGCCTGCGAAAGGAATACTAGGTTTAACCGCTAAGGTTAAACGAAAGATATATTCAAGATCTATAGTATCCCCTTTCTTAGGGGGGAAGGGGAAGGGAAAGGGGAAAGCAAGGGTAGCCCCTAATAATAGTTATAGTAATAGAGAGGGTGGTATAGAGTGAGTAAGGGTCTAGGGGGTTAAAGGTACTAAAAAGATTAGGGGTCTAAATCTATCGACCGTATAGGTAGCTTATATAAAAAGGACGTTCTTCCCTTATCTATATAGTTAATCGTATCTTTATCTATATATATATATATATATTACACTAGCTAAGCTATCTAGGGGGGGGATAAGCCCCTATCTAGCCTAGTGCTAGTACCTCTATGCCTAATCTATATAGGAAACCCGAGTGCCGGGAGGAAAACCTATATACTATCCGTAGTCGATAGTATCCCTTTAGAATCGAAGGGGGTTTACTATGCATTACGAGGAGGTATCCTATCGCGCGAGACTAGGTCTGGCGGTAGGGCTGGGAAAGTGTGGATAGTAGGCGCGCCTCGATAGGCGCAGTGATTTGCCTTAGTGGTTATTAGTCATTGGTTATTAGGCATTAGTCAGGCTCTAGGGTAGATATAAATTGGAACCGACGTAGTTAATATTATTAGGTATGGGAGGCGGCGGTGATATCAGTATCGGGTGGGCGGCGGTATCGCGGTAAGTCGCGCGTTTTATTGTTATTAGCTTCGTCTAATATAGGTTAGGGCAGCTAGCGGATGGTTGAGTGATCTAGTGCGGGCATATAGTGGTATAAAGTCTCCCTTACCTGCCCTACCTTTTTAATTCCTTTCCTCTTCCCTTTTTATTCCTTATTGAAAATTGCTAAGAATTTTCTTTTACTTCTCCGCCTCAATTATGCTATAGTAGTTTTTATGCATCCTTTATTCTTCGATATGCCTACCGTTCTAGAGTTAGGTTTTAGCCTGGCTCGAAAATAGCTATATCGTCCCTGCGTATACTATAGTGCCGATATAGCCGCTCGTTATTATAACTAATAAGGTGAGAGGTTCTCTTTAATTATTATCTATCTTTTTCTAATAGTAGGTAGGGCTTAGGGGTGCCTATTTCGCTTATACTTCGAAGCAGAAGCCTTATTATATCCTAATGCGTAATACTACGAACCGCGAACCGGTAGAGAGTATATTTATATTGCAGAAGGCCTACACTTACAAGTAGGAAGTAAGTATATTAGTTTGCCGGTATCCTTTAGCTTTATAGTTGACCTTAGTAGGTAGACGAAAATAATTACTATAAGGCCTAATAGGCTATATATCGGTCTATTACGCTAATTACCTTAGTGCCTTAAAAGGGTTAAGACGACTCTACCGTTATAATACGAATAATAGTACCTATAGTCCTAATCTTACTACCGGCCGACTTCTTTAGGCTTATTAAGAGAGGGGTTTTAGCTTTAGAGCGCGCCTATAGCGGCAAGCCCTAGCCTCTTTCGTCGGTCGAGGGAACTTAGCCTCTTATTACTACTGCCGGCAATAGAAGCCCTATTAGTTCCATTATTGCATTAGATATTAATAACGAGCCTGCTCCCAGGCCTGCTACTATAGAGGAACCACTTCGCAGCAAGGGGGTCTCGCTAATATAGTCTAAGACTCCTATAATACTATCTTCTAGTAAGTTATAGTAAGCGGTTGCGTTTTTAAAGTTTATAAAGTCCTAAGCGGAGTCTTAGCTAGTAGCGTCTGCCTCTAGAGTGCTAGCTATACCGCTATTGAAGCCTCCCCTACCTACTGCTTAATCGGTATAGCCTAAGTAAGCTAAATTAATAGTTCTATTACTATCCTCTCTTTATCTTTATGCTAATATCCTTACCCCCTCCCCTTTTAAAAGGAAGAGGGAGGGGTTAAAAACGATAGAATCGCCTACGAAAGGAATATTAAATCTAGCCACTAGGGTTAAACGAAAGATATATTTAAAATCTATAATCTCTCCTTCCCTAAGGGGGAAAAGGAAGGGAAAAGGGAAAGTAAAAGTAGCCCCTAATAATAGCTATAATAATAGAGAGGGTAGTATAAAGTAAGTAAGGGTCCGGGGGGTTAGGGGTATTAAAAAGATTAGGGGTCCGAATCTATCGACTATATAGATAGCTTATATAAAAAGGATATTCTTCCCCTATCTATATAATCAATCGTATCTTTATCTATAATTATCTATATATATATATATAGTCTAGGGTTAGGGTGTAATTGTATCGGGTTGCTATTAGAGCCGAAGTCTATATAGGCGGTAAATATAATAGCTAAGGTGAACTATTCGAGCCGGTAGGTATTAAGGACCTATTTAATAACCTATTTAGCTAAGTCTTTATTTTCGAGTGCTTAAGTAATACTATACTTATCTAGTATAGGGCGGTCTTAGATGCAGAGGGGAAGGTTTTTAAGATAATTGCTATACTCTAAGATTATATATTCGATATTTTCTATATTAGGACCGTATTAGCAATACAGGTAGTAGATAGATAGGACCTTTATCTTATATAAGAACTTATTAAGGCCTATTTTTTCTATTCTAAGTTAGGTAAGGAGGGAGGACTTATATTTATAAAGGTTTTTATAGAGATCTAGTATCTTCTTTACAGAAGTAAAGTTAGGGGTATATTCGGCAGCAGGGCGGTTCTTTAGTAGGTATTATACTTAGGCGAGTTATTCCTTTAATTGCTATCTTTTTATCTATTTAAAAGCTAGGGAGTAAGTAGGGGATAATTTATCGTCCTAAAGTAGAATTAAATCTTTAAAGGCTATATAATTTAGTATTCTATTTTCGGTCGGTCGCTTTCGTCTATAGGTAGGTCTTTATCATAGCCGAGTCTAGATAATAATATATATATTAGAGATAAGATCGGCTATACTACTTTCTTAGGTTCTAGTAAGGAATTATTATCAGGCTAGGTTAAAATAGAGGTCGAGTGGGGGGACTACTGCTTTAGTTTCTATAATTATATTAGGTATTACTCGGTAGGCTCCTATAACTATATAGAGGCACTTCGACTATTTAGTAGCTAGATTGCGTGTAATGCCTTTTGCTATTTCTCCCGGCTTAATAGGAGTATGCTAGATTCTAGTGCTAAAGGCAATTATAGTTCTAATGACCTATATATATAGTAGTTAGGCTTTACGGAACTAATATCCCTATATAGAGGCCGCTAGAGCGATAAAGGCGAGCTTTTGCCTTTCTAGCTTCTTTACTATTCGGGCCTTATAGTTAGTCTAGCTAAATTTGCGGTTAATCTCTACTCTAAAGAATCGGGTGTATTATATAGGCTAGATAGTTGTATTACTGAGTCGTATTATTATAGTATCTAGTCGGTACTATTTAGTGAAATATATTAGCTCGCTTTTTGCTAGGTTGAATTTTAGTCTGGCCTCTACCGATTATTTTTTATAAATCTTCTATACTTTCGAGAGGGTTGCGACTATATCTTATATTATTTTACCGTATGCAATTATATTAGTATCGTCCGCGAATCCTAGGGTTAGCGAATTATCTACTACTTTAAGTCTATAGTATAGGGGTGCGATATAGAAGAGGAAAAGGATTAAGGAGATCGGGGAGCCTTAGGGCACTCCTACTATAATTAGGAATCTTTAGGTAGGTTAGCCTTTAAAGAAGATTTTAGCTAAATACGATACAGTAAAGCCTCAGACTTAAGCTACTATCTATTGGGGGGCGCTACTTTAGAGGAGGAGGTATGTAAATCTAGTATAGTTAACAGTATTAAATGCCGTAGAGATATCTAATTATAGTAGCGATACTATTCTTTTGTGCTGCTAGGTGGCCTTAACTGCTTCTACTAGGGTATATAGCGTTATATCTATTAATTTATTTGCTCTATTGCCTATTTGTATATCTAATAGTAATTTCTATTCTTCTGCGATTATTATTAGTCTCTTTGCTATTATAGCTTTAAGGACTTTACTAAAGAGGTTTAAAAGGGATATTAAGCACTAGGCTCCTACTCTTTAGTATTCCTTAGGTATTTTGCCGGGTTTTCTTAATACTACGACTTTAGCTTCCTAGAATTATATTAGGTAGTGACTAGTTCTATATATAGCATTAAGGAGTATTATTAGGGCTTTAAAAACTAGTTCTCTATAGGCTTTAAGGAATCCTACTAATATACTATTAGGGCCTAATACTTTCTAGCTAGCTATATATCGGAGGGTATTATAGATATCTACTTTAGAGAATTCGTCTTTAGGGGCGAATATTGTATTAATAAGATAGGGGAATTATAGGTCTAGGATATTATTAAGGGTAGCTATTAATATTAGGAAGAATCTTTCTGCTAGTACTTCTGCTTTAGAGGAATATATTTTTACTTCCTATATTTAGGCTCCTTTACCTCGGAGAAGTATAGGGATTTCTCTTAATTCTAGGGGGAGTCCACTATATATCTAGGCCTATTTCTCTAGGGACTATAGGTCTACGTTTTTCGTTATAGCCTTATTGATGGCTTCTCTCTATATCTAGCGCCTTTCCTATTAGATAACCTTAGTTTAGTTTATCTTTACTTTTTGTGCTATTAACTAGTTAAGGCTAATATAGTCTTTTCTCTAATTCCTTATAGCCTTACGGGCTGCTATTATGGCCGACTATACTTCCTGGGTCTACTATAGGGCCCTTCCTAGCGGTTTGGTTCCTCTCTTAGGCGTAGCGATATTAGCGATAGCCTATAGTTGGGTTATAAGCTATTAGGCGAAAGTATCGATCTCTATAGGGGATTAGGGTGGGTATAAGGCATATAGGATAGCTATCCTAACTTTAGCTTTAGCTTAAGCGAGGATTTTATTAAGTTTCTTCTATTAGTATATCGGTAGTAGTTTATAAAACTTATTTAGTCCTATTTTTATCCAGATTACCTAAGGGATATAGTTAGATCCGGTAATATCTGCCGCCCCTATAAACTCTATATTAAGGTCTCTTATACTCTATGCATAATCGATAGTACTATTATATTTGCCTAAGGCTTATCTAGTTATCTCTCCTTATAATATTATAAGGGTTAGCTTCTATTTTAATACGAATTCGAGGAGGGTATTATAGCCTAAGGAGGTTCTATAAAAGTAGTCCCATATAGGGTAGTAGATATTAAAGTCACTAGTAAAGATGCTATAAGGGCGAGGGGTGGTTTAGGCGAATTCCTAGAGGGGGATAGACTAATTCAGAAAAAAGATTAGGGAGTAAATAGAGTAGATATTAGTATTTTAGAGTATAATGTAATACTAATCTAGACCTAAGTCTATTGCCTAAGAGCCGGGAGTATATCTTTTATAGATATAGATCGCTATATATCTACTATAGGCGGCTATTTAGTATCTACTAAGGCTAGAGTATAGGGGGAGTTTATTTAGGGCTGCGAATTCCTAGAGGGCGATAATATCTAGTTCGGATTTATAGTTAAAGGCAAAATGCGCTAATAGTAATTTCTTTTATATATTCTAATATAATACCTCTATTATTAGTATTAAGGCTAAGGGGTTAGGGCTTTCGGTATATTAATAGCAGTAGGCTTAAATAAGTTAGGTTAGAAGAACGCAACGATATTGCTACTATTATTAGTCCTCTCGGGGGCAATAAAGCTTTCTTTATATAGTCTACTAATTCGTTTTCTTAGGGAGTCCTCCCTTAGGGAGTTACTAGCGAGGTATCTATAGCCCCTATCCTCTAGGATAGGGGGGGAAGGCATTAATAAGGTACTAGTAGTTGCGAACTATATTAGTCTAGTGCTATAAGCCTATCTTACGATATCCTATTGCCTATTCGCTATAAGGCAGAGTTAAGATTAAGCCGGATAAGGTCCCTAGTAGTTAAGGCAGTACTCTCTTTTATTACTAATAATACTAGGGCAGTTTTTATCTCTATTAGGGTATCTCTCCGCGCTATATCGTCTGCATTAAGGGGTCTCTATATAGTAATTCGCAATATATCCGAATTTAAAGCATTAGTAGTACTGTCTTAGGTAGATAGTTTCGTTATATAGTTTAGCCTTAAAGATTTCTATTTAGTAGATAACTCTAGTCTTATAGAGTCGGTTTACTGCTTCTATATTAGTTACTCTAATAATTAGGGGGGCTCTTATTACTTCTTTATAGGGTTTCCTTATAGCGATTCTACTAATACTAGGGCCGTTAGCTTAGGCTAGGTTTAGTTTAATATCTTTAATAGGGATATTCTTAGAGAATCGGGTAGGGAATCCTTTAATAATAATACTAAAGGTATAGATATTTAGTGCAGCTCCTATACTAAATACGAGGGGGATCTAGGTAGTTTCTATAGTAAAACGGGATGCAGCTTCTGCAAAGGTAATAACTATATTTCCGCTATAGAGTCGGCGAGCGGCAATAGTATTAATACCTCTAATAGTAGTGTTTACCGCTTTTATAATCTTAATAGGGATTCTCTATTATAGGTTCTTAGTAATACTATCTCCTTTAATTATTATTTTACGGTAGATTCTCAGCGGTATAGGTAAGGTAGTCGGTCTAAATGGTGCAGTCGTTGGTATGCCTTTAGCAGCGATACTAGCCTAAGTCGTTCTAGAGGGGGTCTTTAAGGCAAAAGCTTTATTTACAGCACTTACTACTACTTTTTCTAGATTATTAGTTATAATAAGGTTCGAGTTCGGGTTCGGGGCGGGATTAGTTCAATTGATGCGTTTAATACTATCGATTAGGCTAGTAATAGCATTCCATATATTTCCTAGTATAGCTGCCGGGATATAGTCTGCGATCTTTTAGTAATACTATTTAAGTAATTCGGTTTCTTCTCGGGTTCCTATATTAGTTTATATAATATTGCCGCTAATTCGTCCGTAATTATCGTTAGCGATAGTAATACGGTGGTTATAGTGGCTCGATTCGAGTCCACCCCTATTTCCTCTATTTAAGTCTATAATTTCCACCGCCTCAACCGCGCTTTCCTCCTGGTGCTAATACGCTATCGGCGGATAGGGTAAGACGAGGTGAGGGATTAATTTATCAACTTTTTGACTGTTTTAGGGGTATATTCGCGCCGGTACTAAGGTGCGGGCGAAATCGCGAAAAGTTTTTCGTATCTTTATCTATAATTATCTATATATATATATATAGTCTAGGATTAGGGTGCAATTGTATCGGGTTGCTATTAGAGCCGAAGTCTATATAGGTAGTAAATGCGATAGCTAGGGTAAACTATTCGAGCCGGCAGGTATTAAGGACCTATTTAATGACCTACTTAGCTAAGTCTTTATTTTTAAATGCTTAGGTAATACTATACTTATTTAGTATAGGGCGGTCTTAGATGCAAAGGGGAGGGTTTCTAAAATAATTACTATACTTTAGGATTATATATTCGATATTTTTTATATTAGGATTATATTAGTAATACAGGTGGCAGATAGATAGGACCTTTATCTTATATAGGAACTTATTAAGGCCTATTTTTTCCATTCTAAGTTAGGTAAAAAGGGAGGACTTATTGTTGAAATCAGCGCCTTTTTAGCTGTATTTTGGTACTGGTCTCGCTACCGTACGACGTCTCTACGTTGAGATATCGCGGTGGCTATACCAGGCGCTATGGTGGGGCACAGCGCCCCACAACGCCGATTACAGTGGGCCACAGCGCCGGTCACGGCACCGGCACAGCGCCCCACAGCCGGCCACAGCGGCCGGTCACAGTGGGCCATAGGGCCCACAACAGGCGGCGCATTTCTACGGGATTACCAAATGGGCAAACCTTGCTAATACCAGCACTTTCGGCCTTCTACATACAGTCACCCGCTACACCGGTCATTTACGGCAGACCGATATAGGGCTTCCGGCCCGTACGGCAGGCTGTTATAGGGCATCCGGCACACCGCTATAAGCCACTGGGCTTGGTTGGGTATGCACTGGGTAGGATATTGGGCACAGACTGGGCACGGTTGGGCAGACCGACTTTTCGTCGGGTTTTTCGCTATTTTTGCGGTTTTTCATTATTTTCAACCACTTTTTCAAGATGGTAGAAATATGCCCAAAATTCCCTCTTTCTAGCTAGAATAGTCACCAACCATTAGAATCAGATTTCCCTGACATCTTTGCTCTGGTCAACCTCTTATGCGCTTTAAATCTTTAACCAGCTTTTTGTTTTATTCTATAACGCTTTGTACGCCACTATCGGTATCCAGTACATTTCCAACAGTATTCTAAATCACCATTTTGCAACAGGTTATGAGCCCGGTGTCTCAAGGCTTCCAGCTTAAGACTTTTTTACGCTAACTTAGGATTTTAACGCATTTGGCAGCTAACCTTCCAGGAATCTAACTAACGATATTACTAATCGGCAGTAAAGGACTAATCATCCCAGATTTAGGAACCTAGCTACCACACCAAGCTGCAACACATCCTTTTTGCAACAGGATTTTCTAAGGTTATTCCTTAACGCAGCTTTCTTCTAGATTTTTTATCTAGATTTTCAGTCTTGATTTTCTTCGCATTTTTTAAGACATTCCGGCACCTTTTCTCTTCCTACAATGGCCAGTCAGAACGTTCCTGCCAATAACCCAGGCTACTAAGTCCCTAATACGGCAGAGGTAGAAGAATCTGATAATGACCAGGAAATTGCCCAGCTTAGGGAAGACCAATAAGAAATGAGAAAAGAATTCAGTCATAAATTTAATCGAATGAACTTTAAAATCGATTTTTTGGCTGATAAGGTGGGCACCTTAGTAGACAGACTAATCAAGCCTGCTGCTAGCCCACCATCACAGGATATAATGGATATGGATACCTTCCAAACCCCTATGGGTAAAGGAAATAATCCATCATTACTACCTAAAGCCTAGCAGCAACCCCTGCCGGTTCCATCCAGCATTAGCAGCCAAGTTAGCGCTATAGCTATCAAGGAACTAGCTAAAACAGCCAACGGATTCCAGGAATCCCAAAAGCTAAGGGGGGCATCTAACTTCGACCAATAGGAACAGGCCCTTATAATTCAACTTAGGGCACTTAATATCGCCAAATTTATCGAAGATCCTTCAATTGCCAGCAAATTTAACGACTCAGAGCAAGCACTTTTACTATTACTTATTAAGAATAATTGCACAGAAGGACTAGCTACCGCTATCAACTGGTGCACTGACCTAGAGTTAGCCTTTACGTTACTTACTAAACAGTATTCTCATTTATTAGACGTACAGCGGACCTACCTATACCCTGCCTTCTATCAACTAAATTTTACAGGCTATAAGGGTATCTTAGAATCTTTCAACGCCTCCTTTAATAGCTACCTATCCAGGCTGCAAATTTTAGGCTCCCACATACAACCTTTCGACTAAATCAGCCAGTATTTATATGCTGTAGAAGGGGTCTTTTTTCAGTGGGCAGAACGGCACCGCACAATAATAAGAATCGCCTATACTCAGGGAAATACATTAAATATTAACCTGCAATTTTATATGGTTGATTTACTGGAAGAACAACGCATTAAAGGGTCATCAGTAGCAAGGGCTACTACCCACCTCGCAAAGGTTAAGGGTGCCGCTACTAACAGCAACAGTAGCAAGCCAGCTAGTAACAACACTAGCAAGGGTGGTAAAAACACTACCACTAACGCCAATAAAAAGAACAAACAGGGGTCTTCTACCCAATAAGGGTCTTCTTCAGCTATATAAGGCAAGCCGGAAAATAAGAAGAAGAAAGAAAAGAAAGATTCAGCTAATAAAGCAGATACCCCATTAAAGACTGACGAAAAGACTATTGATTCTTTTGTATTAGGAAATTATAACACTCTAAGTCTTATACCTAGTGAGATAGCCTATTCTTCCTTTTAGGACCGCAAATATATATAATTTTTAGCTACCAGCTATAGTGCACAATCCGGTAGGAAAACGCCAATAGATTCTTTGCTCTACGATACTAGTTCTACGGTGCATATCATTAACGATAAAAAGCACTTTACCTACTTCCAACACTATACCGGAAACAGACCAATCATCAGCACAGGTGGTGGCCCAATCAAGCCCAGTGGGTGGGGCATAGCGCGTTTTACCGTGCTATAGGCCACTAACCCACCTCAGTAGGGCACCTTAGAGCTAACTAACGCCCTCTTCATACCAGCTTTTAATATTAACATCTTTAGCGGCGTTAAACACTATCTGAATTGTGGCAGTATTTAGGGCTAAAGCCTAATTAACAGCAACAACAAGTGCATTAGGCTTCTTAATTTTAAGAAGTATGGCTTCTTTTTACAATAAAAAGGGGTAGATTCGCCGTTTTTATATTATACTAGCCAACCGGCTTCATATAGTATCTCGGTCGAATTACCTGCCCTAGCTAACCCAAAAGAATATAAGGAATATCCCCTACTAGAGGATTTACCTACCCCACTAGCTGACTCAGACCTTCTACTTCCACCAGCTAATTCGCAAGAAATCCTACTAGCTGACCCACTAGTTAGTCCTAGTTTTTCGGTGGTACTAATAGAGGCTGCTATTCCCAATATAGCCTAACCACTATAGAGGGCCCCGGTCACCCTCGACCTAGCCCCAGCAGCTGATACTAAGTATCAAAAGCTGCTATTACTAGCCGGACTTTAGCATATCCAGCTTAGGCATATTAAAATCCAACTTTTAAAGAAAACCTGTGCATCAACTATAGGGTTACCTGATCTTAGTAAGGTAAAGGATTCTGATTTTAACTGCATCGCCTGTAAAAGGGCAAAATCAATTCGGCGTTTTACATCAGGGGCTATACCAGACCCGATGCACTATTTGGATATTATAGAGGGTGATATTTTCTAAATTAATCCTCTTCTATATAATAAACGCCCCATTTGCCTCATCTTAATTAACCAGAAATCACGCTTCCGTTAGGTGCATTTACTACCCAATAAGGAAGGGCCCACAGTATTCCTAATATTATAGGGGTTCTTCTAAGGTCTTCGGAATCGCTATAGCAAATCAGCTATTAAATTCCACTATAATAGTAGCAAGGAAATCAACAATATTATTACAGCCTGGCTAGCTCTTAAGGGTATAGATTTCTTAACCTCTTCCCTTTATATTCATAAGCAAAATGGGTTAGCAGAATGCTCTATACGGGTTATTATTAACCGACTTAGAGCTACTATGCTTTGGTCTCGGTTACCTTCTTACCTTTGGTCTGCAGTGATTTTTAGTATTACTACCTTGGTAAATCTAATAGCAGTCTTAAACCGTTCCTCGTTACCTTTTAAGGAATTAAAAAAGGACTTTCC
Organism: Ustilaginoidea virens; assembly: GCF_000687475.1. Classification (NCBI taxonomy): domain Eukaryota; kingdom Fungi; phylum Ascomycota; class Sordariomycetes; order Hypocreales; family Clavicipitaceae; genus Ustilaginoidea; species Ustilaginoidea virens. Next base: position 6,086,994 of record NC_057317.1, on the reverse strand, counting down.
GGAAATTACACACTATTACCTACCCGACCTTACTAGCTTTAGGGCTATTAGTACGGCTGTAGAGGTGCTAATCCCTCTAGAAAAACGGGTTATCAGCCATAAGCTGGCCCCCCAGACCGAATCAGGTAGGTTACTAGCTACGCTAGGTAATAGTACCTATCTCATCTATATCCTATATCGCCGGGTCGTCACTAAGACCTCTTTTATTACTTTTACCTACCAAAATGAAGGTATAGGCCCTATTTTAAGTGGCCTAGAGGGCAAATTCGATTTCCTACCGTCTTCTATTTTAGAGGGGGTAAATAACGACCAAATTGCTTTAGAAGAGCCTATCTGGAAGTCGCCTTGCTTAAATATGCCTATTTCGTTTAAGACCGATGGTATGGGCCTAGTCGAAGGCATAGGCCTACCATAGGCTATGGATCTAACACAGCCCACGGGCCCACTACAACCAATAGGCCTAATACAGCATACGGATCCACTACAATCAGCGGGCCTACCACAACCAATAGGCCTGCTACAACCAGTGGGCCTACCAATTAGCCCGCCATAGCACTCTGCAACTTTTCCCAGCAATTCGCTGTCTTTCAATTCTAAATCGCTTTAGCCTAACTCAGCTTTTCAGCTTAGGCAAGACGGTCCTTTTTCACCAGCTAAGGAAAATACGCCTTTTTCCCATATAAAAAGGCTATAAATGCTAGGAAATACAGAAAGCTCTCGTCACCAGAAATCTCAACTATAGAGATTTTCTAAATCCATCACAAAAGTGGGCATACCCTGTATATATGAAAATTCTGACTCGCCCCATATAGTAAATTTTCAATAGTCCGAATCTCAAAGGCCCATACATACTGATTTTCTGCGACTTTCCGATACAATAGATTCTGCCTTTTCGCCCAGCTTCCTAGTAAATGCAGCATTTCGCTATAGTAAAACGCTGCCTACACTAGAATATCTAAAATTCGAGAGTCTAAATATCGCATCAAATAAGAGATCGTAGGAGAGAATGTTTCGAGTACCAGAAAATAGGCCTATTACGGCCACTAGGGGTAGAAGAAGAACGCACACACGGATATAAGATATACAAGGTATCCTAAATTACAGATACTATAGGTCACTTTCTAGCCTATAAGCGGACTAATAGGGCTTTTTCCCACCCACACAGCCGGAAAATAACGGCATTTTCGGGTTCCCACCCACCTAGCCGAAAAACGACCAGATTTTCGGATACCTAGGCAGCCCCCCAGAGGCTTCCACACAGGATTTCCCCCCTTCCTATGCTTTTTACGATATTTGCTGTGCAGCAAAGATTAAGGCTGCAAAACGGGCCCCAGAAGGTATGCCTAATAGCTAGAAGGAAGTCTTACACAGCCCACATAAGGATAGCTAGGTAAAAGCCTTATTTTCGGAATTAGAGCAATTAATCGACTTAAATATCTTCCAATTTATACTAAAAGCTAGTATTCCTACTAGTAGGAAAATATTGCGTAACCGGCCTATTTTTCGCATTAAGAAAGATGCGAATAATAACCCGGTTAAATATAAAGCACGATTAGTTGTCAAAGGCTTTATACAGGTATCTAGGCAAGACTTTACGGAGACCTATGCCTCGACTTCGATCCCACTAATATAGAGGATTATTCTTACTCTTACTACTGCAAATAACTAGGAAATAGAGCAGATCGACTTTATTAGTGCTTTTCTAAATAGTGAACTACTAGAGACAATTTATATAGAGATTCCAGCTAGTTTTCTAGAATTTGCAGAAAGCCTACTCTTACCTAACCCAGCCTTATAGTCTGACCAGCAGTATCGTTGACTTCTAGCCTTACTTACTAAGGTTGGATATAACCCCTCTGCATCACAGGTCATACTATTAAAGAAAGCCTTATATAGGCTAAAACAAGGCCCTCGCGAGTGGCAGTTACGGTTAAAAGACCTTCTAATACAAGAGGGTTTTACGCCGCTACTTTCTAATACTGCCGTCTTTTATAATAAAGGAATGCATACCTTTATTATGACCTATATGGATGACTGCTTAATTGTCGGTCCGGACCTTAGCTATATTAACCAGCTTAAGGCTAAGTTCCATAAGGTATATACTATAGAAGACCGAGGACCTGCCTCCTTCTTTCTAAGAGTGTAGATTATTAGGGATAGAGAAAAGGGCCTATTATAGCTACACCAATCGCAATTTATTACGGAAGTCCTTAAGAAATTCAACCTTAAGGATGCACGACTACATCTAATCCCACTATAGCCCGGTATACTTGCTGAATCTAAGGCTGGTAATATACCGCTAGATACTAGTAATCAACACTTATTCCAGCAGCTAGTAGGGACATCGATGTGGTTAATAATGATATCAAGACCTAACCTTGCCTTTCTAACGCAATACCTATCACGATATATGCAACAGGCTTCCACTACACAGCTTAATGCTGCTAAGGGCGTTTTTCGCTACTTAGCTGGTACGGCAAATACAGCCATTTGTTACCGAGCCGCTAAAGCTACCATAGTATTAGCTGCATTTTCTGACAGCGATTTTGCTAGATGCCGGCTGACTTCTAAATCCACTGGTGGTTATCTTACTACCTTAAATGGTAGGCCTATTAGCTGGAGGTTAAAACGGTCTTCGACTGTGGTTTTATCAACGCTTAAAGCCGAGTCTGATGCAATGCTTGAGGCGATTCGCGAAGTAGAGTAGATATCTAATTTATTTAAAGAAATCCAGGTCGATATTCAACGCCCGATACTACTATACTGCGATAACTAAGGGTCTATTTCTAACGCAAATAACCTAAATCAGTATGCCCGCACTAAGCATACCTTGCTTAAATTCCGGTATATACGTGAGAAGGCCCACAGTGGCCTGGTAAAAATATCTTATTTACCCACGACAGATATGCCTGCGGATGGACTTACCAAACCACTCCCAAGCCCGAAATTCCCTATATTTCGGCAGCTATTAGGGTTGCAATCCCTATAGCTCAACTTTTTTTCTTGTTTTTTACGGGACTTCTTTCTTTTATTCTAACGCTAGGATTAGCCATGTTGCTAATCAGAGGGGGTGTTGAAATCAGCGTCTTTTTAGCTGTATTTTGGTACTGGTCTCGCCACTATACGACGTCTCTGCGTTGAGATATCGCGGTGGCTATACCAGGCGCTATGGTGGGGCACAGCGCCCCACAACGCCGATTACAGTGGGCCACAGCGCCGGTCACGGCACCGGCACAGCGCCCCACAACCGGCCACAGCGGCCGGTCACAGTGGGCCACAGGGCCCACAACAGGCGGCGCATTTCTACAGGATTACTAAATAGGCAAAACCTTGCTAATACCAGCACTTTCGGCCTTCTACATACAGTCACCCACTATACCGCGCCTTTACGGCACACCGATATAAGGCTTCCGGCCCGTACGGCAGGCTATTATAGGGCATCCGGCACACCGCTATAAGCCACTGGGCTTGGTTGGGTATGCACTGGGTAGGATATTGGGCAGACCGACTTTTCGTCGGGTTTTTCGCTATTTTTGCGGTTTTTCATTATTTTCAACCACTTTTTCAAGATGGTAGAAATATACCCAAAATTCCCTCTTTCTAGCTAAAATAGTCACCAACAATTAGAATCAGATTTCCCTAACATCTTTGCTCTAGTCAACCTCTTATACGCTTTAAATCTTTAACCAGCTCTTTATTTTATTCTACAACGCCTTATACGCCACTATCGGTATCTAGTACATTTCCAATAGTGTTCTGAATCACCATTTTGCAATAAACCGTATTAATCCCCTATTCCTACGCGAATTCCGCATATACCTACGGGATCACGGCGTATATATCGGAGTATTAGGCTCTATCATAATACCTACCTTAATAGAATGCCTTTAACAATAATAGAACCCTAAATAGCCTTAAGAAGAGATTGACCGTTAATTAGGGCATAAAATATTCTAATTACGACTTAACCCTTATAAGGAAGCATTAGTACCTATTAGCAATTTCGCCTAGGAAGTTATAGGCTCACGGAATTCATTACGAGCATTTTATCGGAATCGCTATCGTAAGGTGCCCAATTAGGCATATTGCGACGGATATACCACGCACACCCGATGCGTACGATATAGCCACTTTTGCCCCTTTTGCCCCTTTACCCCTAAGCCCGGTAGGGCATGCGGGCAGCCTAGCCCGATTGCGCCGATGCATATGACAGCAGTATACACAAAAAGGCCATATCGTGTAATTACCCTCTTTTGCTTCCTTTCTTTCCTTTTAGATATTCAGTTATTAGTAAAGTTAATAAATCCTTTACTTAGTGACCCTACGGTATATAATACCACACGTGCGACCCTATGTATAACTAAGTACCCCGAGTTTATATCAATACTGATCAGTAGTAATAACCACTACTCATAGGATTATATCCCGCAAAGAATAGTATATTATAGATTAGTAAAATTACTCTCGAAGAGACGATTTCTTTTGCAAATCGTGCTAATTAGGAAGGCAGATAACCTATTCTATTGAACGGTTACACTGCCAACTAATTAGAAGAACAATATAGACCTCTTCCACCTTCGTCTATTACGAAAGAAGAAAATATACTAACTATTACGATCTTTAAAGATACCCTCAGTATATATAGGAGGCGGCTAACCTATTCTATTAAACGGTCACCTGCTTGCTATAAGAGGCAAATAACCTATTCCGTTAAACGGTTATTTTACTAACTAACCCCTTCTTTTCTTTCCTTTACCTTTACCGGTAAAGGCCGATCTTATACTCCTTATAACACACCCCCCCCTTCTCTTAATACTATAGCACGATCACGATCATTAATATTACAACCGGCACTACCTAAAAGGCTATAACGATTTACCCCTTTACTCGATGATAATTAAGCCACTACAATAGAGCCAGTTACCCCTAATGCCACCACTATAGTATTATACAACCGCCTGGCCTTCTTAATCTATACCTATAAGAAGGATTATATTATTAACGACGACCTATAGGAACTATTCCACAAAGACTATAGTAAATAGGATGAATAACTATTCAACCGCATTAATCCTCTATTCCTATGCGAATTCCATATATACTTACGGGATTATGGCGTGTATATCGGAGCATCAGGCTCTATTATAATACCTACCTTAATAGAATGCCTTTAATAATAATAGAACCCTAAATAGCCTTAAGAAGAGATCGACCATCAATTAGGGCGTAAAATATTCCGGTTATAGCTTAACCCTCATAGGGAAGCATTAGTACCTATCGGCAATTTCGACCAGGAAATCACAGGCTTACGGAATTTATTACGAGCACCTACCACAGTAAGGCCCTTAAGAAGATCCTCACGAGCTTCAATAATAAGGGACTTCATAATACTAAAGGTGGCACGATTATAGTCATAATAACCTATTATCCCCCCTTCTATATCGAAAAAGCCTCTTGCCCCTGCCCCTACCGAAGAAGATAGGGGCCGATCCTAATAATAAAAAGGGAAGATGCCTATTTACAATAGGTCGCTATTCGAAACAAGGGAAAGCTCCCGCCAATAATAATATACAACAGCCGACGAAGACTATAGCCCGACCGACTAAATATTATACCTTAGGGGTTATACCCTTAGCTGGGCTAGCCGAGGCGGCTATTCTAATGCCCCTTAAGGTTATAGCATACCCAATAAAGCTTGGGTTATAGGCCCCGATGATATGCTTCCTTTAATAGAGGACCCTGATGATAATACCCTTTAAGCCAATACCGCTAATACCGCCCCTAATACCAGATATTACGAATCGCGGTATTGCGGCCCGTAGGCCTAAACGCCTCATCCGATAATGCCAAAAATAGGCACGGCACCTAGCCCTTCCCGCTAATATCGGCCTATTCAGGCCGATAAACAGACCGTCTTAATGGGAGGACTAGTAAACCTAGACCGACCCAGGTTATAAGATAACCCCGCAAAGAACCCCGCCAGCCTACTATAAGGCTACCGATAAGCCGTTCTAGAATACCCTCCGGAATAATAATACCACTAAGAAGATTATACCTAAAGAGCCTATATAGAGGCCGGGTTTAATAATATATTAAAGAAGATATCTGACCTCTTACGCAGCTATCGCATAGAGGATAGATATAGCGGCAAAATAGATGACTTTATTGTACTAAAAGTTATCTCTTTTAAGAGTAAATGCCGCCTATTAGGATTACCTAATAATATATTCGCTAGAGTATTTCAAATTATACTAATCGGCGATGCTAAGACTTACTACTTTAATAATATCAAATGCATTTATAATACCCTTACTTTTGACGATATAGTCCGTAAAGTTAAGAGCTATTTCGAAAATGAGAGTATAAAGTAATTCTATTTACACCATTAGAATAAAATAATGCTTCAATTAACTATCGCGAAATATCCCAATAAGTCAAAGTTAGAATGCCTTAATATCCTATTAGAGGAACTTTAACGCCTATATTATAGTCTTTTTCCCCCCTTTATAGCTAATATAGAGCTTTACCGATAAGTCCTTAATGCTATAAGGGATACCCCTGAGTATAGCTAGGCGCTATATCGATATGCCCCTATATTCGAAAGCCTCGCCGCTAACCTATAGCGATCACTTTCTATCTATAAGACTACCTATATAACTTAATACCATTATTTCCTTTAATAGCAGCCTTAACAACATCAACATATTGAAGATATTAATGATAATATAGCATTATTCACAGATCGTAGATATAGTTAATCCCATAACTGGTATTAATGCCCCTAATGATATGGACCCCCTTAACGCCGCTTTGAATAGAATCGCACCTTTCTAAATAGGCCCTATTAAAAAAGATGCTTCGTTTGCAATAAAATAGGATATTAGTTATCTAACTATTCTGCCAAAGAGTAATAAGAATTAAAGGACCGATAAATGAAGAACCGATCCTATTGTATTACCCCTAATAATAAGAAATTCTGCATTTTCTTATAGGAATATAAAGAGCCTAGCCCCTAAGGCCTTAAAGAAGAAGATATAGAGGCTAACCTTAACGATATTATCGGTAATATCGAAGTAATAATAGTAGGGGATATATAATAGGATGCAGAGAATGCTGCTATACCGCAAATCACAGCCACTTAGTATTTCCAAGCCCCTACGCAAATAGAACCGTTATTATCTATTAAGATATTATAGGCCCTATAAGATAAATCATACCGATACGCCTTCTTATAAGTTGACCACTTCCGAATGCCTTTACCAAACCGAAATTCTGCCTTTCTAGAAGAAGAATACTATAGTAACTATACCTTCCGCGGAATTTTACTAGATACTAGCGCCTCCGGCCTATTAATAGCAGGCCTAGGTCAAATAAAGGCCCTAATGCGATTAATAAAGACCCTAATTATTGAGACAACTAATAAGAAGCATATAGTGAATTTCGGAGTAGGCTCTGCTATATCTTTTGGTATACTAAATGTCCCGACGATATTTAGCAATATCCCCTTCTATATTCTTAATAGCAGCACCCCCTTTCTCTATTCTATTACGGATATAGATAGGATGGGCGTAAAGCTAGATAATATCGATAACCTATTAATCTAAGGGAATATTAAGGTCCCGATTATTAGGAAATGGGGATATCTATAGTGGACTCTCAATGCCATAAATACTGCAGCCTTTTATCTATCATTATAGGAAATCCGTCAGCTATATCGTCGATTCGGGCACCCCTCTATTAATAGGCTTACCAAATTGCTTTAATGGGCTGGTTATAATAATATTAACTGTAATATCATCGAAAGTATTACCTATATATGCTATCAATACTAAATGAACGTAAAGGCACCTAGCCAATTTAAATTCACGCTTAAAGATGACGATACTAGCTAGTTTAACTACGAAATTATCGTTAATATCCTTTATATTGATAATCGGCCGGTATTATATATTATGGATGCCGCGATAAACTTCTAGGCAGCCAGATTTCTTAATCCATAAAGACAGAAGGCCTATAATATTTAGAATGCCCTTAAGGAATACTAAATAGATATATACCTCAGCCCGCTAGATTGGATTATTTATAATACTGGCCCTAATTTCGCCTCCGCTAAATTCCGTTATAATGCCCGGCTTCTATCCATTAATATGGATGAAATTCCTATAGAAGCCTATAATAGTATTAGCAAGGTCGAAAGATATTACGCCCCGTTACGCCAAGCCTATACTATTATTGATAACGAAATAGGCGACCTAATAATAAAGGAATAGAAATTACAGCTTGCTATAAAGGCTATCAATAATTCCGCTGGACCTAACGGTCTAGTGCCTATATTATTAGTCTTTAGGGTATATCCTCGACTTACGGACGATTCACCCCCTAGCTTATTAGTATTATAACGCGCCTTAACATTACGAAAGGCTACTAATAAAGCTAGGAAATGCCTCACTAAGTGATAAGTTTATAATGCCCTCGCCTAATAGAACGGCCTAGATATGCGGCCTATCCACCGACTACCCCTATAATCTAATATATAGGTATGGCGAGAGAAAGGTAGATAGCATAGGCTATACCGGCTAATCAGCCTCGAAGGTGAGACCTATATCGTATAGATACTATATAGCCCTATCAAATTCCGGTTAACGGTCGTTAAGCCTTATAACCATGACTTTAATAATCCTGCTGCCGATAATACCGAAGATATTATCTATGCCAAAGGCCCGGCCCGCCCCGGCCGGCTAGAAGTCAGAATACCGGCTCCGGCTGCAGCTGCACCTCTAGCCGCGATAATACCTGCAGCCAAGACATTATCGATACCTATAGCCGTAATATATCTATTACTAGTAACTGGCTCTAATTAAGCCAGGCTATTATCACTATTACTAGTAAGGGTGGTATCCGATATTATGATTAATAAGGACTAAGAAGAAGCTCTCGTTAACGCTATAGCTTTTAATACTATTATTAATATCTCTTTCCTAACTGCGAAAGAGTAAGCCGACCTATAGCTTGCTAGCTAATTACGCTAGGAAGGGAAGATTATAACCCCTAGAGCCCCTTTTAAATAATCTGACCGTATAGAGATAGAAGCATTATAGGCCTGCGATATATTCCGATTTGTTACCTTTAATATCAGTAAATATAGAGCCTAATGCCTCTTTAACTCACGTATAGTACGAGAGATTAAAGGTAAAGGTATAGATACACTATACGAGAAGTCTAGGCTTGTGATATAAGGTTATAGTGATGACGAGAAGCAATTAATATTAACTTAGTCCCCTATAATCTAACGGGCTAGTCAACGGTTACTTATATTATTAGCACTATTACTATAACGCTCTTACGGCTTATTTCTCTGGATATATAATATTATAAAGGCTTATATATAGTTATCAATTACCCTCAATCGGTCGATTATTGCTAAGCTACCTAAGCAAATAGCCCACTAATACCCTAATAATACTATTATAGAAGTGGTGAAGCTACTATATGGGATAGCTAAGGCAGGCACCCACTAATGGGCGATATACTTCCGGCACTATCGCAAGAAGTTAGGCATGACTATATCAACCTATAACCCCTGTTTACTGATATCCGCCGGTAATAACGATACTGACCGCACTAGCGATACTGACCGTACTAATATTCCTAACCGCGATACTACTATATGCTTCGGTATTATAGGTATGCAGATTGATAATACCCTCGGCCTAAGTGATAATGCCTTCTTCTAATAGGAAGAATTAGAGCTTACTAAGGCAGGCTTTAACGCTAAGCCTAAGATAAGGCTATCGCTAACTATGCCCCTAATATTCAACAGATGTATACTAACGGCCACTATTAACGGCATAATAACGTTATACTAGAAAAGTTAAAGCATAAAGATCACGACCATCGATAAGAATGCACCCACGGCCTAGCGTAATTATATCGAGCAATACGCTCGCGGTGCTTATATAGCTACAGTCTGCCAGCTTGAGGCATCTTTTGACCTATCTATCGTAGTATAATACTAGCAACCTGACCCTAAGGATATCGCGAGGTTGAATAAGCGCCTTTAATAGCAGTATGATAACTAGGATCGTAGCTTGCGGTATATTAATTTAGCCCTTACTATAGCTAAACTCTTTATATTTGTTGACGGATCCTTTGCTAATAATAAAGATTTAAGCTCCTAGATTAGATATATTATTATGCTAGGGAATAAAGAAGAGGATAACCCTACAGATAATACCTTCCTACTAACCGGTAATATCGTTACTTATAGCTCTACAAAAAGTAAGCGTATAATATATAGCGCACTCGCTTTGGAGCTGTATAGTATGGTGTAAGGGGTCGATATCGCATATGCGATAGGCACAACCCTCAATATAATTACTAGTAGGCTGGGATTGCCGAAGATCTCTATAGTTATATATATAGATTCGTTTTCGTTATACAAATGCCTTATTAAGCTAGGTACTACTAAGGAAAAGAGGCTTATAATAGATATTATAGCCCTACGATAGTCATACGAGCGCTAGGAAATCTATAAGATTCGCTAGATTAATAAGAATGATAACCTTACCGATATAATAACTAAAGGAACGCCCAATAAAGCCCTTAAGACCTTCGTCGACCAAAATAAGGCTATTATACATATAGAAGGGTAGGTAAAAAGGCCGGTCAATATCTAACTGCATTTAGAAGGTATTAGTGATATTATAGGTGGCAAGTGTGTGGATTTTCCTATATTTAATATTATATGCAATACTGCTTTTACTGCGTTTACTGCTGCCCCTTTTTGCCCCTTTATTTTGGCTGCAATATTCAATATACCGGCTATATGGTATAAGGCCGCGCGGCGCGATAGCGTTATCGGCGGTATAACCTGCCGAGACCGCGCCGCATTTTTCTTTCTATATATGCGCCTTATATCCTAGCGATTCCAATATTTGCTTCTATAAAAAGAGAAGCTGTTAGTATCGGAATCGCTATCGTAAGGTGCCTAATTGGGCATATTGCGACGGATGTGCCGCGCACACCCGATACGCACGATGTGGCTACTTTAGCCCCTTTTGCCCCTTTACCCCTGAGCCCGGTAGGGCATGCGGGCAGCCCGGCCCGACTATGCCGATGCACGTAACAGCAGCACGCACAAAAAGGCCATATCGTATAATTACCCTCTTTTACTTCCTTTCTTTCCTTTTAGATATTCAGTCATTAGTAAAGTCAATAAATCCTTTACTTAGTGACCCTACGGTACATAATACCATGCGCGCGACCCTACATATAACTAGGTACCCCGAGTTTATATCAATACACCTACTACAATAAGGCCCTTAAGAAGATCCTTATAAGCTTTAATAATAAGGGACTTTACAATACTAAGGATAGCATAATCATAATTATAATAACCTATTATCCCCCCTTTTATATCGAAGAAGCCTTATGCCCCTATTGAAGAAGAAAAGGGCCAATCCTAATAACTAAAAGGGAAGACGCCTATTTATAATAGGCCGCTATTCGAAACAGGGGAGAGCTCCCGCCATCAATAATAATATATAATAACCGAAGATTATAGCCCGACCGATTAAATACTATACCCTAGGGGTTATACCCCTAGCCGGGCTAGCCGAGGCGGCTATATTAATGCCCCTTGAGGTTATAGCATACCCAATAGAGCTCGGGTCATAGGCCCCGATAATATGCTTCCTTCCATAAAGGACCCCGATAATACCCTTTAAGCTAACGCCGCCACCGCCCGTAATACCAGATATCAGGCCCAAACGCCTCATCCAATAATGCCAAAAATAGGCACAGCACCCGGCCCTTCCCGTCAATATCGCCCTACCTAGGCCGATAAACGGACCGTCTTAATAGGAGGACCAGTAAACCTAGACCGACCCAGGTTATAAGATAACCCAGCTAGAGCTCCCGCTAGCCTACCGCAAGGCTACCGACAAGCTATTCTAGAATACCCTCCGGAATACCCTTAAGAAGACTATACCTAGAAAGCCTACGCAAAGGCCGGGTTTAGCTAAGAAGATTATTCCCGAACTGGGTTTAATAATATATCGAAGAAGATATCTAACCTCCTCCGCAGCTACTGTATAGAGGATAGATATAGCGGCAAAATAGATGATTTTATTATACTAAAAGTTATCTCTTTCAAGAGTAAATACCGCCTATTAGGATTGCCCGACTATATATTCGCTAGAGCCTTCTAAATCATACTTATCGGCGATACTAAAATATATTACTTTAATAATATCGAACGCATTTATAATACCCTTACTTTTAACGATATAGTCTGTAAAGTTAAAAGCCATTTCGAAAATAAGAGTATAGAGCAATTCTATTTACACTATTAGAATAGAATAATACTCTAATTAATTATTGCGAAATATCCTGATAAATCAAAGCTAGAATACCTTAATATCCTATTAGAAGAACTTTAATGCCTATATTATGGTCTTTTTCCCCCCTTTACAGCTAATATAGAGCTTTATCGATAAGTGCTTAATGCTATAAGGGATACCCCTAAATGTAGCCAGGCCTTATATCATTATGCCCCTATATTCGAAGGCCTTGCTACTAACCTATGGCGATCCCTTTCTATCTACAAAACTACCTATATAACTTAATAGCACTATTTCCTTCAATAATAGCCTTAGCAACATCAGGATATTAAAGATATTAATATCGCTAATAATATAGCGTTATTCATAGATTGTAGATACGGTTAATCCTACAACTGGTATTAACGCCCCTAATGATATAGACCCCCTTAACGCCGCTTTAAATAGAATCGCACCTTTCTAGATAGGCCCCATTAAAGAAGATACTTTATTTGCAATAAAATAGGGTATTAGTTATCTAACCACTTTGCTAAAGAGCAATAAGAATTAAAGGACCGATAGATAAAAAACTAATCCTACTGTACTACCCCTAATGATAAGAAATTCCGTATTTTCTTATAGGAATACAAAGAGCCCGGGCCCTAAGGCCTTAAAGAAGAAGATATAGAGGCTAACCTTAACAATATCATCGGTAATATCGAAGTAATAATAATAAAGGACACACAATAAGATGCAGAGAATACTGCCATACCGTAAATCACAGCCACTTAGTATTTCTAAGCCCCTATATAAGCAGAACCATTATCATCTATTAAGATATTATAGGCCCTATAGGATAAATCATACCGATACGCTTTCTTACAAATTAACCCCTTCCGAATGCCCTTACCGAACTATAATTCTGCCTTTCTAGAAGAAGAATGCTACAGCGATTATACCTTCCGCAGAATCCTACCGGATACTAATGCTTCAGGCCTATTAATAATAGGCCTAGGTTAAGCAAAAGCCCTAATGCGATTATTAAAGACCCTAACCATCGAGACGACTAATAAGAAGCATACAGTGAACTTTAGCGCAGGCTCTGCCATATCTTCTAGTATACTAAATATCCTGACGATATTTGGTAATATCCCCTTTCACGTCCTTAATAGCAGTACCCCCTTCCTTTATTCTATTACGGATATAGATAGGATAGGTGTAAAGCTTAATAATATTGATAACCTATTAATCTAAAGGGATATTAAGGTTCCAATTATTAGGAAATGGGGATATCCATAGTGGACTCTTAATGCCATAGATACCGCAGCCTTCTATCTATCGTCACAGCAAATCCGTTAGTTATATTATCGCTTTAGGCATTCTTCTATTAATAGGCTTACAAAAGTGCTGTAAAGAGCCGGCCATAATGATATTAACTATAGCATCATCGAAAGCATCACCCATATATGCTATTAATACTAAATAAACGTAAAGGCACTTAGCCGATTCAAATTTACACTTAAAGATAACCACTAATTTAACTATAAGATAATCGTAGATATCCTTTACCTTAATAATCGGCCGGTATTACACATTATAGATGCCGCAATAGGCTTCTAGGCAGCTAGGTTCCTTAATCCATAAAGATAGAAGGCCCAAGATATTTAGAATGCCCTTAAGGAATGCTAAATTAATACTTACCTTAGCCCACCGGATTAGATAGTTTATAATACTAGACCTAACTTTACCTCTGCCGAATTTTGCTATAATACCCGGCTTCTATCTATCAATATAGATGAAATCCCTATAGAAGCCCATAATAGTATTAGCAAGGTCGAGAGATATTACGCCCCATTACGCCAAGCCTATACTATCGTCAATAATAAAGTAGGCGACCTAATAATAAAGGAATAGAAATTACAGCTTGCTGTAAAAGCTATTAATAACTCTACTAGACCTAACGGTCTAATACTTATATTATTAGTCTTTAGAATATATCCTCGACTCACAAATAACTCACCGCCTAGTTTATTAGTATTATAATGCGCCCTAACGTTACGAAAGGCTACTAATAAAGCTAGGAAATATCTCGCTAAGCGATAGGTTCGTAATACCCTTGCCTAATAGAACGGCCCGGATATGCGGCCTATCTACTAACTACCCCTATAGTCAGATATATAGGTATAGAGAGAAAAAGGTAGATAGCATAGGCCGTACCAGCTAATTAGCCTTGATGGTGAGACCTATATCGTGCAAATGCCTTATAGCCCCGTTAAGTTCTAGTCGATAGTTATTAAGCCCTATAACGACCCTACTACCGACGATCCTAAAGATATCGTTTATACCGAAAGCCCGGCCCGCCCCGGCAGGCTAGAAGTCAGAATACTAGCTATAGCCGCACCTCCAGCCGCGATAATACCTATAGCCGAGATATCATCGCCGACCCCTAATAGACTAACTATAATCGCGATATATCTATCGCCAGCTATTAGCCCTGATTAAGTCGGGCTAGTATCACCATCACTACCGCTAATATATATAATATCCGATATTATAATTAATGAGGACTAAAAAGAGGCTTTCGTTAATGCTATCGCCTCTAATACCATCATTAATGCCTCTTTCCTAACCGCAAAAGAGTAAGCCGACCTATAGCTTACTAGTTAATTACGCTAGGAAAGGAAGATAATAACCCTAAGAGCCCCCTTCGAACAGTCTAACCGTATAGAGATAGAAGCGTTATAGGCCCGTAATATATTCCGATTTATTACCTTTAATATTAGTAAATATAGAGCCTAACGTCTCTTTAACTCATATATAGTACAAGAGATTAAGGGTAAAGGCATAGATACGCTATATAAGAAGTCACGACTCGTTATATAAGGTTATAGTAATAATGAAAAGCAATTGATATTGACTAAGTCCCCTACAATCCAATAGGCTAGTTAATGGTTACTTATATCATTAGCCCTATTACTACAATACTCTTACGGCTTATTCCTCTAGATACGTAATATCATACAGGCTTACGTGCAGTTATCTACCACCCTTAACAGATCGATTATCGCTAAGCTACCTAAGTAGATAGCGCATTAATACCCCGATAATACGATTATAGAAGTAGTAAAGCTACTATACGGAATAGCTAAGGCAGGCACCCATTGGTGGGCGATATACTTCCAGCACTATCGCGAGAAGTTAGGCATAACCACATCGACTTATAACCCCTATTTGCTGATATCTGCCGGCAATAACCGTACTGACGTTCCTAACCGTACTAGCGATACTATATGCTTCGGTATCGTAGGTATATAGACTAATGATACCCTCGGCCTAAGTGATAATGCCTTCTTCTAATGGGAAGAATTAGAGCTTACTAAAGTAGGCTTTAACGCCAAGCCTAAGACGAGGCTATCACTAACCGTACCCTTAATATTCAATAGATATATACTGACGGTTACTACCGACGGCACAATAACGTTATGCTAGAAAGGTTAAAGCATAAAGATTACAACTATCGATAAGAATACGCCTATAGCCTAGCGTAATTATATCGAGTAACGCGCTCGCGGTGCTTATATAGCTACAGTCTACCAGCCCGAGGCGTCTTTTAACCTATCTATCGCAGTATAATACTAGCAACCTAACCCTAAGGATATCGCAAGGTTGAATAAGCGCCTTTAATAGCAGCATAATAACCAGGATCGCGGCCTATAGTATATTAATCTGACCCTTACTATAGCCAAACTCTTTATATTTATTGACGGATCCTTTACCAATAATAAAGATTTAAGCTCCCAGATTGGCTATATTATTATACTAGGGAATGAAGAGGACAATCCTACGGATAATGCCAATACCTTCCTACTGACCGGTAATATTATCACTTACAGCTCTACAAAAAGTAAGCGTATAATATACAGCGCACTCGCTTCGGAGCTATATAGTATGGTACAAGGGGTCGATATCGCATATGCGATAGGCACGACCCTTAATATAATTACTAGCAGGCTGGGATTGCCGAAGATCCCTATAATTATATATATGGATTCGTTTTCGTTATACGAATGCCTTATTAAGCTAGGCACTACTAAGGAAAAGAGGCTTATAATAGATATTATAGCCCTACGATAGTTATATAAGCGCCGGGAGATATATAAGATCTATTAGATTAATAGGAATAATAATCTCGCCGACGTAATAACTAAGGGAATGCCTAATAAAGCCCTTAAGACCTTTATCGATCGAAATTAGGCTGTTATATGTATAGAAGGGTGGGTGAAGAGGCTAGTCAATATCTAACTGCATTTGGCTATAATTGGTGATATTATGGGTGGCAAGTGTGTGGTTTTTCCTATGTTTAATATTGTGTTATTTTTACTGCTTTTATTGCTGCCCCTTTTTGCCCCTTTATTTTGGCTATACGGTATGATGCCGGCCGCGCGGCGCGACAGCGTTATCGGCGGCATAACCTGCCGAGACCGCGCCGCACTTTTCTTTCTATATGTGCGCCTTACATCCTAGCGATTCCGATGTTTGCTTCTATAAAAAGAGAAGCTGCCAGTATTGGAATCGCTATCGTAAGGTGCCCAATTAGGCACATTGCGACGAATATGCCGCATACACCCGTTATGCATAATATGGCCACTTTTGCCCCTATGCCCCTGAGCCCGGTAAGGCACGCGGGCAGTCCGGCCCGACCGCGCCGATACACGTGACTACGGCACGCACAAAAAGGCCATATCGTATAATTACTCTTTTGCTTCCTTTCTTTCCTCTTAGTTAGTTAGTTATAATTAAAGAAGTAATTATACCTTTAACCGGTGACCTTACGGTACTTAATACCACGCGCGCGACCCTACGTATAACTAGGTACCCCGAGTTTATATCAATAATGTAGGCACTAGACCATTAGGTCCAGCGGAATTATTAATAGCTTTTACAGCAAGCTATAATTTCTATTCCTTTATTATTTGGTCGCCTACTTCGTTGTCAATAATAGTATAGGCTCGGCGTAATAGGGCGTGGTATCTTTCGACTTTGCCAATGCTATTATAGGCTTCTATAGGAATTTCATCTATATTAATAGATAGAAGCCGGGTATTATAACGGAATTCGGCGGAAGTAAAGTTTGGTCCGGCATCGTAGACTATCCAATCCGGTAGGCTAAGGTAGGTATCAATCCAGCATTCCTTAAGGGCATTCTAAATATTATAGGCCTTCTGCCTTTATAGATCAAGAAATCTAGCTGCCTAGAAGCTTATCGCGGTATCTATAACGTGCAATACCGGCCGATTATTAATATAAAGGATGTTAACGATAATCTTATAGTTAAATTAGCTAGTATCGTTATCTTTAAGCGTGAATTTAAATCGGCTAAGTGCCTTTGCGTTTATCTGGCATTAATAGCATATATAGGTGATCTTTTCGATGATATTGCGGTCGATATCATTATAACCAGCCCGTTAAAGCAATTTAGTAAGTCTATTGATGGAGGGGTGCCTGAATCAACGATAAAGCTGATGGATTTCCTATAATGAGAGGTAGAAGGCAGTAGTATCCGTAGCATTAAGAGTCTACTATAGATATCCCTATTTCCTAATAATTAGAACCTTAATATCCCCTTTAATAAGCAAGTTATCAATATTATCTAGTTTTACGCCTATCCTATCTATATCCGTAATAGAATAAAGAAAGGGGATGCTACTATTAAGAATGTAGAAGGGGATATTACCGAATATCATTAGGATATTTAATATACTAAAAGATGTGGTAGAACCTGCTCCGAAATTAATAGTATACTGCTTATCCGTTAACTCAATCGTTAAAGATTTCATTAATCTTATCAGGGCTCTTGCTTAACCTATGCCTGCTATAGATAGGCTAGAGGCGCCGGTATCCAGTAGGATCCCGCGGAAGGTATAATTACTATAGCATTCTTCTTCTAGAAAGGCAGAATTACAGTCTAATAAGGGCATTCGGAATAGGTTAATCTATAGGAAGGCATATCGGCATGATTCATCCTATAAGGCTTGCAATATCTCAATAGATAAAGAAGGTGGCGGTTCTATTTACATAGGGGCTAAGAAATACTAAGTGGCTGTAAATTATAGTGCGATAGCGTCCTCTATATCCTAATATATAACCCCTGCCATTATGACTTCAATATCTTTAATAATATTATTAAAATCGGCATCTTTAAGGGCTTGGTCGGCGGTCCCTTTATATTCCTATAGGAAAACGCGGAATTTCTTATCATTAGGGGCAGTCCGGTTAGAGCGGTTCTTTAGCTATTATGCCTTTAATTCTTATTGCTCTTTGGCAGTATAGTTAGATAATTAATAACCTGATTTATTGTAAATGAAGTATCTTCTTTAATGGGGCCTAGCTAGAAAGGCGCGATTCTATTATTACTATTAAGGGGGTCTGTATCGTTAGGGGCGTTAATACCGGTTATAGGATTAACTATATCTACGATCTGTAAATAACGCCATATTATCATTAATATTAGCATCTTCAATATCCTAATGTTGCTAAGGCTGCTGTTATTATTGAAGGAATTAATGCTATTAAGTTATATAGGTAGTCTTATAGATAGAAAGGGATCGCCGTAGGTTAGTGGCGAGGCCTTCGAATATAGAGGCATAACGATATATAGCCTGGCTATACTTAGGGGTATCCCTAATAGTATTAAGTATTTATCGATAAAGCTCTATATCAACTATAAAGAGGGGAAAAAGACCACGATATATACATTAAAGTTCTTCTAATAGGATATTAAGGCATTCTAGCTTTAATTTATTAGGATGTTTCGCGATAGTTAATTGGAGCGTTATTCTATTCTAATGGTGCAAATAGAATTGCTTTATACTCTTATTTTCGAAATAGCTCTTGACTTTATAGACTATATCGTCAAAAGTAAGGGTATCACGAATACATTTAATATTATTAAAGTAATAAGTCTCTATATCGCCGATAAGTATAATTTAGAAGGCTCTAGCAAATATATTATCGGGTAATCCTAATAGGTAGTACTTGCTGTCGGAATCGCTATCGCAAGGTGCCCAATTGGGCACAATTAGGCATATTACGACGGATATGCCGCGCATACCTGTTGCGCACGATATGGCTACTTTTGCCCCTTTACCCCTGAGCCCGGTAGGGCATGCGGGCAGCCCGGCCCGACTGCGCCGATGCATATGACAATAGCATACGCACAAAAAGGCCATATCGTGTAATTACCTTCTTTTGCTTCCTTTCTTTCCTTTTAGATAGTTAGTTATAATTAAAGAAGTAACCATACCTTTAACCGGTGACCTTACGGTATATAATACCACGCGTGCGACCCTACGTATAACTAGGTACCCCGAGTTTAAATCAATACTAATCAATGGTGATAACCACTACTCACAGGATAATTATATCCCGCAAAGAACGATGCATTATAGATCAGCAAGATACTAATTTCAAAGAGGCAGTTAAGCTTTTTTAGCTATACTAACTAGAGGGAGAACGATTTATAACCTCTCCTTCCCCTCATCTATTACGAGGAAGAATAAAATACACTAAATATCACGATCTTTAAAGATATCCTTAGTATCTAAGAAGAACGATTTATAACCTCTTCCTATTCTACCCCTTTCTTTCTTTTACCCTACTACTATAGGTAAAAGCCCTTTCGAATCTTATACTCTTTACAAGAGTAAATCTTATACTCCTTGCAATATATCCCCCCCCTTCAACACTATAGCCTTATCATCAATATCATCACAATAACCACAAGAACTACCTAAGAGGATATAATAGTTTGCCTCACTTTTTAACGACAATTGGACTAATGCTATAAAGCCCGTCGACCCTGATAATGCTATGAATATATAGCTATACAACCGTATCGCGTTCCTTATAGATACCTATAAGGAAAATACCTACCTAGATAATGATCTCTGGGAATAATTCCGCAAGGATTATAGCGAATAGAATAAAGCCCTATTCTGCCGTATCAACACTCAGGTTTTACGGCAATTCCGCTCAATATTACGGGAATATGGCGTATATATTAGAGTATCGGGTTCCCTAATAATACCAACCCTACTTAAATGCCTTCAATAATAATAGAATCCATAATGGCCTTAAGAGGAAGTAACCCGGCAACTTGCTCGCAGTATATTCCTATCCCGGCTCAACCCTACTAGGGAAGCCTTACTACCTATCGGTAATACCGAGCAAGAGATATAAAGGCTTTAAAATATGCCCTCATATATACGCATAAGGCCCTTATTATTATTATCACAAGCCCCTACAATAGTTATACGAATACCCTCACTAAGGCTCGCGTTACGGCTCTTATAAGCTCTATCAACGCTAAAGAACTTCGTCATACTAATAGCACGATCATAGTTATAATAACCTATTATCCCCCCCTCTATATCGAAAAAGCCCTTTAACCCTACCGATAAAGAAAGGGGCCGGTCCTAATAACCAAAAGGGAAGACGCCTATTTACAATAGGCCGCTATTCGAAATAGGGGAAAGCTCCCGTTATCAATAATATGCAACAGCCGATGATTATAGCCTATAAGACCGACCTAATCAATTATATCAACCTAGGGATTATATCCCTAGCCGAGGCGGCTATCTTAATGCCCCTTAAGGTCATAGCATGCCCAATAAGGGTCGAATTATAGGCCCCGATGATATGCTTCCTTTAATAGAGGACCCAGATAACGATAATACCCACCAAACTAATGCCGCCGCCCGTGATACCAGATATCGGGCCCAAATGCCTTATCCGATAATGCCAAAAATAGGCACGGCACCTAGCCCTTCCCGTTAATATCGGCCTACTTAGGCTGATGAATGGACGGTTTTAATAGGAGTATCGATAAACCTAGACCGACCTGGATTATAGGATGACCCAGCTAGAGCTCCCGCCAGCCTACCGTAAGGCTACCAATAAGCCGTTCTAGAATACCCTCCGGAATAATAATACCACTAAAAAGATTATACCCGAACCGGGTTTAATAATATATCGAAGAAGATATCTGACCTCTTGCGCAGCTATCGCATAGAGGATAGATATAGCGGCAAAATAGATGACTTTATTATACCAAAAGTCATCTCTTTTAAGAGTAAGTGCCGCCTACTAGGATTACCCGATAATATATTCGCTAGAGCCTTCTAAATTATGCTTATCGGCGATACTAAGACCTATTACTTTGATAATATTGAATATATTCGCGATACCCTTACTTTTAATAATATAGTCCGCAAAATTAAGAGCTATTTCGAAAATAAGAGTATAGAGTAATTCTATTTACACCGTTGGAATAGAATAATACTCTAATTAACTATCGCAAAACACCCTAATAAGTTAAAGTTAGAATGCCATAATATCCTACTAGAGGAACTTTAACGCCTATATCGTGGTCTTTTTCCCCCTTTTACAGCTAATATAGAGCTTTACCGATAAGTCCTCAATGCTATAAGGGATACCCCTAAGTATAGCCAGGCGCTATATCGATATGCCCCTACATTCGAAGGCCTCGCCGCTAACCTATAGCGATCCCTTTCTATCTACGAGTCGGTCTATATAAGTTAATAGCATTATTTCCTTTAATAGTAATAATATCACGATACTGATGATGTTGATGACAATATAGCGCTATTTATAGACCGTAGATATGGTTAATCCAATAATCGGCACTAACGCCTTTAATGCCGATTCGGCCTACAGCAGCAGTATCAACGGCAATAACAAAATCGCGCCTTTCTAGCCAGGCCCCGTTAAAGACATTGCTTTATTTGTAATAAATCAGGATATTAGTTATCCAATTATACTGATAAAGAGTAATAAGAATTAAAGGCATAATAGCTAAAGAACCATTCTAACCGTACCGCCCCCAATAATAAGAAATTCTGCATTTTCCTATAGGAATACGAGGGGCCTACGTAAGGCCTTAAAGATGCCGATTTTAATGATATTATTAAAGATATTGAAGTCATAATGGCAGGGGATGTATAATAGGATGCAGAGAATATTATCACACTATAAATTATAGCCACTTAGTACTTCCTAGCCCTTACGCAAATAGAACCATTACTTTCTTTATCTATCGAAATATTATAAGCCCTATAGGATAAATTATGCCGATATGCCTTCCTATAGATTAACCCCTTCTAAATACCCTTATTACCACCCGATTATAATTCTGCCTTTCTAGAAGAAGAACGGTACGGTGACTATACCTTCTGCGGAATCCTACTGGATACTAGCGCTTCCGGCTTATTAATAGTAGGCCTAGGTCAAGCAAAGGCCTTAATGAGATTGATAAAGACCCTAACTATCAAGACGACTAATAAAAAGCATATAGTAAACTTCGGCGCTGGCTTTGCTATATCTTCTGGCATACTGAATATCCCTATAATATTTGGGAATATCCCTTTCTACGTCCTTAATAGCGGCACCCCCTTCCTTTATTCTATTACGGATATAGATAGGATAGGCGTAAAGCTTAATAATATTAATAACCTATTAATCTAAGGGGATATTAAGGTCCCTATTATTAGGAAATAGGGACATCTATAGTGGACTTTTAATACCATAGATACTACTGCCTTCTACCTTTTATTATAGGAAATCCATTAGCTTTATCGTCGATTTGGGTATCCCTCTATTAATAGGCTTACTAAATTACTTTAGCGGGCTGGTTATAATGATATTGATTGTAATATCATCGAAAGCATCACCTATATATACTATTAATGCTAGATAAACGCAAAGGCACTTAGCCGATTTAAATTTATGCTTAAGGATGACGATATTAGCTAATTTAACTATAAGATTATCGTTAATATCCTTTATATTGATAATCGGCCGGTATTACACGTTATAGATACCGCGATAAGCTTCTAGGCAGTTAGATTTCTTAATCTATAAAGGCAGAAGGCCTACGATATTTGGAATGCCCTTAAGGAATGCTAGATTAATACCTACCTTAGCCCACCGGATTAGATAGTCTACGATGCCGGACCAAACTTTACTTCTGCTGAATTCCGTCATAATGCCCGGCTTTTATCTATTAATATAGATGAAATTCCTGTAGAAGCCTACAATAGTATTAGCAAAATCGAAAGATATCACGCCCCGTTACGCCGAGCCTATACTATTATTAATAACGAAGTAGGCGACCTAATAATAAAGGAATAGAAACTATAGCTTACTGTAAAGGCTGTTAACGATTCTATTAGACCTAACAGTCTAATACCTACGTTATTAGTCTTTAGGGCATATCCTCGACTTACAGACGATTCACCCCCTAGCTTATTAGTATTATAATGCGCCTTGATATTACGAAAGGCCACTAATGAAGCTAGGAAATGCCTTATTAAGCGATAAGTTCACGATGCCCTCGCCTAACGGAATGGCCTAGATATACAGCCTATCCACTAACTACCCTTATAATCCGACGTATAGGTATAGCAAGAGAAAGGTGGCTAGTATAGGCTGTACCGGCTAATCAGCCTCAATAGTAAGACCTATATTGTATAAATGCTATATAGCCCGGTTAAGTTCTAGTCTACGGTCGTCAAGCTATATAACCACGACCCCAACCGTAATACTAATCCCGGTACGGACGATCCTAAAGATATCGTCTATACTGAAGGCCCGGCCCGCCCCGGCAGGCTAGAAGTCAGGGTACCGGCTGCACCCGCACCTCTAGCCGCGATAATACCTATAGCCGCGATATTACTATCGCCTGCAGCCGCGATATTATCGTCGCTAGCTACTAACTCTAGTCAAGTCAGGCTAGTATCACCATCACCACCGCCAGCATGTATAATATCCGATGTTATGATTAATAAGGACTAAAAAGAGGCTTTCGTTAATACTATCGCTTCTAATATCATTATTAATGCCTCTTTCCTAACTGCAAAAGAGTAAGCCGACCTATAGCTTGCTAGTCAATTACACTGGGAAGGGAAGATAATAACCCTAGGAGCCCCCTTCGAATAGTCTGACCGTATAGAGGTAGAAGCATTACAGGCCCGCGATATATTCCGATTTATTACCTATAATATCGGTAAATATAGAGCCTAACGTCTATTTAACTTACGTATAGTACGAGAGATTAAGGGTAAAGGCATAGATACCCCGTATGAGAAGTCTAGGCTTATCATATAAGGTTATAGTGATGATAAAAAGCAATTGATATTGACTTAGTCCCCTACAATCCAACGGGCTAGTCAGCGGCTATTTATATTATTAGCCCTATCACTATAACGCTCTTACGGCTTATTCCTCTAGATACGTAATATTATATAGGCTTACGTACAGTTATTAACCACCCTTAATCGGTCGATTATCGCTAAGTTACCTAAGCAAATAGCTTACTAATACCCTAATAATACGATTATGGAAGTAATAAAGCCACTATACGGAATAGCTGAGGCAGGCACCCACTAGTGGGCGATATACTTCCGGCACTATTACGAGAAGTTGGGCATAACTATATCGACCTATAACCCCTATTTGCTAATATCTACTAGCGATACTAACCGCACTAGTGATACTGACTATACTGACGTTCCTAACTGTACTGGCGATACTATATGCTTCGGTATCGTAGGTATATAGACTAACGATACCTTCGGCCTAAATAATGATGCTTTCTTCTAACGAGAGGAATTAGAGCTTACTAAAGCAGGCTTCAACGCTAAGCCTAAGATAAGGCTATCACTAACTATACCCCTAATATTCAATAGATGTATGCTAACGGTTACTACCGACGGCACAATAACGTTATGCCAGAAAGGTTAAAGCATAAAGATTACAACCATCGATAAGAATGCGCCTACGGCCTAGCGTAATTATATCGAGTAATACGCTCGCGGTGCTTATATAGCTATAGTCTACTAACCCGAGGCGTCTTTTAACCTGTCTATTGCAGTATAATACTAGCAACCTAACCCTGACGATATCGCGAGGTTGAATAAGCGCCTTCAATGGCAGTATAATAACCAGGATCGTAGCTTGCGGTACATCAATCTAGCCCTTACTATAGCCAAGCTCTTTGTATTTATTAACGGATCCTTTGCCAATAATAAAGATTTAAGCTCCTAGATTAGATATATTATTATGCTAGGGAATGAAGAAGAGGATAACCCTATAGATAATGCCTTCCTACTGACCGGTAATATCGTTACTTATAGCTCTACAAAAAGTAAGCGTATAATACGCAGCGCACTCGCTTCGGAGCTATATAGTATAGTATAAGGGGTCGATATCGCATATACGATAGGCACGACCCTTAATATAATTACCAGCAGGCTAGGATTGCCGAAGATCCCTACGGTTGTATATACGGATTCGTTTTCGTTGTACGAATGCCTTATTAAGCTAGGTACTACTAAGGAAAAGAGGCTTATGATAGATATTATAGCCCTGCGATAGTCATATAAGCGCCAGGAAATCTATAAAATTCGCTGGATTAACGGGAATAATAACCTCGCCGATGCAATAACTAAGGGAACGCTAAATAAAGCCCTTAAGACCTTTATCGACTAAAATAGGGCTATTATATATATAGAAGGGTGGGTAAAGAGGCCGGTTAATATCTGACTGCATTTGGAAGGTATTGGTGATATTATATGTGGCAAGTGGGTGGATTTCCTTATGTTTAATACTGCATTTGCTGTTTTTACTGCGTTTACTGTTCCCCCTTTGTTTTGGCTGCGATATTCAACATACCGGCTGTACGGTATGAGCCTATATAAGCCGGCCGCGCGGCGCGATAGCGTTATCGGCGGCATAACCTGCCGAGACCGCGCCGCACTTTTCTTTCTATATGTGCGCCTTACATCCTAGCGATTCCGATATTTGCTTCTATAAAAAGAGAAGCTGCCAGTATCGGAATCGCTATCGCAAGGTGCCTAATTGGGTATAATTGGGCATATTGCGACGGATATGCTGCGCATACCTGTTGCGCACGATATGGCCACTTTTGCCCCTTTACCCCTGAGCCCGGTAGGGCATGCGGGCAGCCCGGCCCGACTGCGCCGATGCATATGACAATAGCACACGCACAAAAAGGCTATATCGTGTAATTACCCTCTTTTGCTTCCTTTCTTTCCTTTTAGATAGTTAGTTATAATTAAAGAAGTAATTATACCTTTGACCGGTGACCTCACGGTATATAATACTACGCGCGCGACCCTATGTATAACTAGGTACCCCGAGTTTAAATTAATATTTGCTCTTAAAAGATATAACCTTTAGTATAAAGAAATCATCCATTTTACTGCTATATCTATCCTCTATACGATAGCTGCATAAGAGGTTAGATATCTTCTTCGATATATTATTAAACCCGGTTCGGGTATGATCTTTTTAGTTAAACCCGGCCTTTATATAAGCTTTTCGGGTATGATCTTCCGGAGGGTATTCTAGAATAGCTTATCGGTTGCCTTATAGCAGGCTGGCGGGATTTCTTACTGGTTCATCCTATAACCCAGGTCGGTCTAGGTTTACCGGTCCTCCCGTTAAGATGGTCTATTCATCAACCTAGGTAGGCCAATATTAACGGGAAGGGCCAGGTGCTATGCCTATTTTTAGCATTATCGGATAAGGCGTATAGGCCTGATATCTAGTATTACGGGCGGTATTAGCGGCGTTGGCTTAAAGGGTATTATTATCGTCGGGGCCTTTTATTAAAAGAAGTATATTATCGGGGCCTATAACTCGACCTCTATTGGGTATATTATAACCTCGAGGGGTATTAAGATAGCTGCTTCGGCTAGCCCGGCTAGGGGTATAATCTTTAGAGCGATATATTTGATCGGGTCGGTCTTATAGGCTATAATTATCGGCCGTTATATATTATTATTGATAATAAGAGCTCTCTCCTGTTTCGAATAGCAGCCTATTGTAAATAGGCGTCTTCCCTTTTGGTTATTAGGACCGGCCCCTTTCTTTATCGGTAGGGGTAAGGTTAAA
Source organism: Ustilaginoidea virens (assembly GCF_000687475.1). Taxonomy (NCBI): domain Eukaryota; kingdom Fungi; phylum Ascomycota; class Sordariomycetes; order Hypocreales; family Clavicipitaceae; genus Ustilaginoidea; species Ustilaginoidea virens. The sequence goes on along the minus strand of NC_057317.1, from coordinate 6,059,680 downwards.
GGGCTTTTTCGATATGGAGGGGGGGACGATAAGTTATTATGACTATAATCATGCTATTAGTGTGATAAAGTTCCTTAGCGTTGATGGGGCTTATGAGAGCCGTAATGCGAGCCTTAGTAAGGGTATTCGCATAACTATTGTGGGGGCTTATAATGATAATAATAAGGGCCTTATGCATATATATGAGGGCATATTTTGAAGCCTTTATATCTCTTGCTCGGTATTACCGATAGGTAGTAAGGCTTCCCTAGTAGGGTTGAGCCGGGATAGGAATACGCTGCGAGTAAGTTATTAGGTTACTTCCTCTTAAGGCCATTATAGATTCTATTATTATTAAAGGCATTTAAGTAGGGTTGGTATTATTAGGGAACCCGATACTCCAATATATATACCGCGTTCCTATAATGTTAAGCGGAATTGCTATAAAACCTGAGCGTTAATACGGCGGAATAGGGCCTTATTCTACTTGCTATAATCCTTATGGAATTATTCCTAGAGATTATCATCTAGATAGGTGTTTTCCTTATAGGTATCTATAAGGAACGCGATACAGTTATATAGCTGTATATTCGTAGCATTATTAGGGTCGACGGGCTCTATAGTGTTAGTCTAATTGTCGTTAAAGAGTGAGGCAAACCATTATATCCTCTTAGGTAGCTCTTGTGGTTATTGTGATATTAATGATGATGAGGCTATAGTGTTGAGATAAGGGTTTAAAGAAGGGGGGGGGGGGGATATATTATAAGGAGTATAAGATTCACTCTTATAAGGAGTATAAGATTCGAAAGGGCTTTTACCTATAGTAGTAGGGTAAAAGAAAGAAAGGGGTAGAATAGGAAGAGGTTATAAATCGTTCTTCCTAAATACTAAAGGTATCTTTAAAGATCGTAATAGTTAGTATATCTTATTCTTCCTCGTGATAGACGAAGGGAAGGAGAGGTTATAAATCGTTCTCCTTTTAGTTAGTATAGCTAAGAAAGCTTAACTGCCTCTTCGAAATTAGTATTTTGCTAATCTATAATATACCATTCTTTGTAGGATGTAATTATCCTATAAGTGGTGGTTATTACTACTGATTAGTGTTGATATAAACTCGGGGTACCTAGTTATACGTAGGGTCGCGTGCGTGGTATTATATACCGTAAGGTCACCGGTTAAAGGTATGATTACTTCTTTAATTATAACTGATTAATTAAGAGGAAAGAAAGGAAGTAAAAGAGTAATTATATAATGTGGCCTTTTTGTGCGTGCTGTAGTCACGTGTATTGGCGTAGTCGGGCCGGGCTGCCCGCGTGCCCTACCGGGCTTAGGGGTAAAGGGGCAAAAGGGGCTAAAGTGGCCATATCGTGCGCATCGGGTGTATGTAGTATATCCATCGCAATGTGCCCAATTGGTGCCTAATTAGGCACCTTGCGATAGCGATTCCGATAATAGGTGTCAATTATACTAAGTATGGTAACTTAGTATAATACATACTCTTTTGTCTGGCTTAACGGTCAGACAAAAGATTAGGTTTTTACCTGGCGATATGTATAGATACCTGCTTAGGGCCTAATTAGGCCACTTCGTTATAGCTACCAACTAATTAGAAGAACGATATAAACCTCTTCTACCTTTATCTATTACGAAGGAAGAAAATATACTAATTATTACGATCTTTAAAGATACCTTTAGTATTTAAGAGGCGGCTAACCTATTCTATTAAATAGTTAACCTACTAACTATAGGAGGCAAATAACCTATTCCGTTGAATGGTTATTTTACTAATTAACCCCTTCTTTTCTTTCTTCTATCTATAGGGATATATAGATAAAAGCCCTTTTGAATCTTATACTCCTTATAAGATCTAATCTTATACTCCTTATAAGAGGATCGAATCTTATACTCTTTGCAAGAATGAATATTGCACTCTTTATAATATATCCCCCCCCCCTTTTAAACCCTCCTCTTAATACTATAGCACGATTACGATTATTAATATTATAACCGGTACTACCTAAAAGGCTATAACGATTTGCCCCCCTACTCGATGACAATTAGGCTACTGCGATAGAGCCAATTACCCTTAATGCTACTACTATAGTATTGTATAACCGCCTAGCCTTCTTAATCTATACCTATAAGAAGGACTATATAATAACGATAACCTATAGGAACTATTTTACGAAGACTATAGTGAATGGGATAAATAGCTATTTAACTGTATTAACCCTCTATTCCTATGCGAATTCCGTATATACTTACGAGATCATAGCGTATATATCGGAGTATCAGGCTCTATTATAATACCTACCTTAATAAAATGCCTTTAATAATAATAGAACCCTAAATAGCCTTAAGAAGAGATCGACCGTCAATTAGGCCATAAAATATTCTAATCACAACTTAACCCTTATAGTAAAGTATTAATACCTATCGGCAATTTCGACTAAGAAGTCATAGGCTCACAGAATTCATCATAAGCACCTATTATAGTAAGGCCCTTAAGAAGATCCTTACAAGCCTTAATACTAAAGGACTTTGTAATACTAATAGTATGATTACAGTTATAACAACCCATTATCCCCCCCTTAATATCAAAGAAGCCTTATACCCCTGCCCCTATTAAAGAAGAAGAAGATAAAGGCCGGTCCTAATAACCAAAAGGGAAGATACCTATTTACAATAGGTCGCTATTTAAAACAGGGGAAAACTCCTATTATCAATAATAATATGCAATAGCTAATAAAAACTATAGCCCGACCGATTAAATACTTCACCCTAAGGGTTATACCTTTAGCCGGGCTAGCCGAGGCGGCTATCTTAATACCCCTCGAGGTTATAATATACCCAATAGAGGTCGGGTCATAGGCCCTAATGATATACTTCCTTCAATAGAAGGCCCTAATAATAATACCCTCTAAGCTAATGCCGCTAATACCGCCTATAATACCAGATATCGGGCCTAAATGCCTCACCCGATAATGCTAAAAATAGGCACGGCACCTAGCCCTCCCCGTCAATATCGCCCTATCCAGGCCGATAAACAGACCGTCTTAATGGGAGGACTAGTAAACCTAGACCGACTTAGGTTATAGGATAACCTAGCCAGAGATCCCGCCAGCCTACCATAAGGCTACTAATAAGCTATTCTAGAATACCCTCTAGAAGATCATACCTAAAAAGCCTATATAGAGGCCGGGTTTAACTAAAAAGATTATTCCCGAACCGGGTTTAATAATATATCGAAGAAGATATCTAACCTCTTACGCAGCTATCGTATAGAGGATAGATATAATAGCAAAATAGATGATTTCCTTATACTAAAGGTTATATCTTTTAAGAGTAAGTGCCGCCTACTAGGATTACCCGATAATATATTTGCTAGAGCTTTTTAAATTATACTAATCGGCGATACTAAGACCTATTACTTTAATAATATTAAATGTATTCGCAATACCCTCACTTTTAACAATATAGTCCGTAAAGTTAAAAGCCACTTCGAAAATAAGAGCATAAAGCAATTCTATTTGCACTATTAGAATAAAATAATGCTTTAATTAACTATCGCGAAACATCTTAATAAATTAAAACTAGAATGCCTTAATATCCTATTAGAAGAACTTTAATGCCTATATTATAGTCTTTTTCCCCCCTTTATAGCTAATACGAAGCTTTACCGATAAGTCCTTAACGATATAAGGGATACCCCTAAGTATAGCTAAGCTATATATCGTTATGCTTCTATATTCGAAAGTCTCGCCGCTAACCTATAGCAATCCCTCTCTATCTATAAGTCAATTTATATAAGTTAATAGCACTATTTCCTTCAATAATAATATCACGATACTAACGATATTATTAAAGATAATATAGCATTATTTATAGATCGTAGATATAGTCAATCCCACAACCGGTATTAATACCCCCAACAATATAGACCCCCTTAACGCCGATTTAGCCCACATCAATAGTATCAACAATAGAATCGTGCCCTTCCAGATAGGCCCTATTAAGGATATTGCTTCATTTATAATAAATCAGGATATTAATTATTAAGCAAAGCTGTGCCGAAGGTGCAGCGTGCGCTACGTAAATGCGTAAAGCGTGCCTTCTAGCTTTGCTTCTTTAATGAGAGGCCAGGGGTGCTAAGCCACTATAATCACTAGCCATATATCATTCAAGCAAGCTATCTGATTGGTCTAGAGGGCACTAAAACGCCCTTATTGGCTGAAAAAACAGAGCCGGTATATATCTTTATAGATCCAGTATATACTCTAAAGAGGCATAAATGAGGCTATTACTATAGCATTTAGTATTATAAGAGGTTAGGTTTATTCTTAATTATAACGAAGTAGCGGAAAAAAGGCGCAGAAAGCTAGGTCCAATAGAAAGATATATAGATGAATCCTCATAGAGCCTATCTTATCCTATTAGTGTAAAATAACGAGGAATTACTCTAATTTATAGCATAATAATACCCGCCTTTAATTCCCTTATGCGTGATCCTAGCCTAGCTATCGCTACAACCTTATCAATATAAGCCTCATCAATATAAGCAGCCTCGTCAACATAAGCCTCGTCAATACAAGCAGCCTCGTTAATATAAGCAGCCTCATCAATATAAGCAGCCTCATTAACACAAACAGCCTTATCATTAAGTAATTATTAGTATTATCGTCGTACAATAGCTGCATTAGCAGCAAATCCAGAACCGCCTCTACCCCCCCCCTTACTACCATCAGCATAGCCTAATGATCCTAATCTTTCTAAGCCTTATAAGTAATATAGCTGTTATAAGAGAGATAAGCCCTTATCTAAGTTTAAAGGGGCGAGAAATCTAAATAAGCTTATCTAGAATTATCTAGACTACCGGTAGCGAATCTCTTCGGTATATTTTTTTTGCTACTTTTTAGAGAACGATTCTAATACTTCTTTTCTTTTTATAAATAAGCCGGTTATCGAATATTATAGAGCGAATTAGGAGCATATTATATAGGCAGAAGCGTGATATTACTAAGCTAGCATCTCTAGAGCATTAAGAAGTCATATATGGTATTCCTATTATGCCTCGACTAAACACACCATAAGATCCTATATTGCCATTTCGACTAATTCTTCCATTATAAGCTCTAGGCATATCCTTTATATATATCGGTTAATTCATTAATAGGGCTAAACGATTAATATCATAGTTCTTCCGCAGAGGCATTCGCCCTAACGATACTCCTACTTAGGTATAGGCATATCGGCAGTAGGTATTTACTCTTACTATTAGTAGATATATCATATAAACTCTAATATATATATATATATAGGATATTATTCGGCGTGAATATCGGGTTCGACGCTAAGCCGGCGAGCAGCCCTTAGCTACTCCTCTATTATCAGCCCTTTTATAACTAAGTCAATATAATCAGCCTCTACCTTAGCCTCTATCTCGGCCTCTATCTCGAGATAGTAATAGTAATAATAATAATATTGGTTTCTTTATTTGCAGCGCATATAGAATTGCTCGTGCTACTATGCATCGATATCCCAATAGCCTATACATTTGGTGTGTTAGCACTATTAGTAGTACAAACGATTAAGATGAATAATAAGTCTGCTTAAATTGTCACAGCATTTGGCCTAGGTCTTAATATTTTACAGCGAATAGTAACGAGGTTCCTTATTACTGCAATTATAGGTATAAGCATTCTACTGCTGGTTCTACGCCAAAATCATCCTTCTTCAGTAGTAGTACCAATAATCTATTTATATTCTCGTCTCAATAGGGTTAAAGTTCATAGTAAGTAGCTACCTTAATAGTGCAACCTAGGGAGTTTATTGGAAACCCTATATTTATAGGTGATCTATTTTCAATAGCAATTAACGAATCTGATATTCTTCTTCTTACCAATTAGAATGCAAAGATTAATAACTGCGAGATGGAGTATTGCGTTTAATGCAAAATAAAGTGGTTCGGCCTCGATTTACGCAATTATATTTACCGCAGATACCGCCAATATGATATAAATAAAGGCCTAGATAAACCCCCTTTCTTTTTATAAGAAAACAACCTTAACTTTAGTACTATTCTAGACTTTCTTCCACCTTTATCACAAGTCGAAGAAATACTAATTGCACAAGTTCATATATATATCTAGGTATTCCAATATCGTGGCCAGCAATATTAGTATCGCAGTCATATTATTAACTTCCTTTAGGATATTAGGACAGTTTATTTATAACTCCCTCTACTTCTAAAGGACCTAGATATAATTATTCTTCGACCTCAGAATACTAATAATTAACTTTATATAATTCGTTAGTTTAAAAACCAGTTTCGTATACAAAAGTAGTATATTGAGATTTGGTTGGAGTTTCTGCAGCGCTACCATCCTAGATATCGTAATGTTATGATTAACTATGCTTATATTAATAAACTTCCTAAGAATAGCGATATTATAGCGCAATTAGCTATTCAAGATATCGAAGATATTAACTTTAAGCAGCCTATAGATAAGGAAGAGGCTTATGCAACTAAAGATAACGCATACACATATAATTAGGCAGCTGTTTTAATATTTATTGCAGCTTAGTTAGATCTTAAACGCCTCTATAATCAGCTCTAAGGGCAGGAGCTAGTAGAGCAAATCCCTATGCAGCCTTATATTAAGATGCCTAATATTCGCTTAATGCTACTTAATAAGTTCAATAGATTATAAGCTCTTTTATTATTTGCTTTCCCTATGCTATATCCCTATAGTAAGGCAGACTTTATTGTACCTTGGGCTCGCTCTATCAAATATAGTAAGTATTTTAAGTATGCTATAAAGTGGCACGACGGACGTTTTACATAGCACCCGCGTTTTCGATATGTAGTGTTTAATATACTAATGCGACAATAGGTCAATATTTATAGCTCGTTCTTTATAAAGAAATCCGGTTATTAGGAACCTATTGATATTAGTGCTATATAAGAAGCTTTTAATAAAGATATACCTAAGTCTTATATACTATTAAACTCTATTATGCGATTCTTTAAGAGCTTATAGGGAACTTATGCTTTTTAGGGTGGTAAACGATATTAATTAGAGGCTTAAGTATATACTTTTAGATATCTGGCACTTTTCCTAACCTTTTCTACTGTAGATTTATACTAGGCAAGTCTTTATAAATACTTCCCGCTATATTAGGATTGGCTAAAGGCAGACTCTTATTATAAGCTTAATATCTTAAGCGTAAACTTATGCGATAACCCTCATATTACTGCCTATTACTTCTACTATCGATTTACTATATTCTTAAAAGAAGTACTAATTAAGAAGTTTTACTTTAATAATAGCTAGTTTCGATATAAGTAGTAGGCCCGTAGAAGCATATATATTTATAGTATCTTTTAGATAAAGGATAATCTATTACTTGATCTATCTAACGCCGAGAGAATCTAGGCCTTCGTAGACTTTTAGGGTTAGTTTATAATAGCTTTTAATCCCAAGCCTTATCGAGTTGGTTATTAAGGCGATAGAGATCTATTAATATCCTTTTATATTAAGGGTCTAACTTATAAGGTTCTCTCTAATATCGTTAATCGCATTTAACGCTACCGATGCAATTTAACTTATTGCTTGCGAAAACGCTATAGTACTAGTCCTAATGCCTAGCCTAAATGCCGCTTTTATTTCCTACGTTAGTATTATCCTAGCCCTTAAGTTCATCGATTATTTAATGCTAATTATTATACCTTTAATAGTGCACATAATGACTCACACTTGAATAACTATAATAATACATTAGCTGTTGGCTGGCTTGCTAATCATAATATATCACTATACACCTTAATATACGCAGTTATTCAGTATATTGCGAAGTATTGCAGTAAGGCGGAAACCTAGAGTTAAAGTTATTAAGCTATCGCTCGAGAATTACTTCCTTTAGTTAATTAATCGCAAGGACTTTAAGGATTCATAGTACGCTTTATGAATAATCTTACAGCTAAGAGAGATTGGCCAGCAATAGAAGTATATTATTTGCTGCTTAACTTACCTTTATAAGTTAATACTCGAACTGTATGTAATATTGACTATCGCCCTTTTGATGAATAGTTTTATAGCATAAAGATCGATAGCAATAAGGTTTAAGCGATAAAAAACCTATATTAGAAGTATCTATATCGCGGTACTAAATGGGAGGATCTAATATACTTTAAGTTTTTAACTAAAGTTAATTTTACTCTTTTGACCTGGCGATATTTTAATAATGCGCCTAATTAGGTACTAGCCTACTTCCCTCGGTATAAGGCTATTCCTAGTTATATAGACTATAAAAACTTTTGTCGCGTAAAGCTACTCCTCTACTATAAATATTAATATCTAGATAAGCTGAAAGAGGTTAAAGGTACTAAATTTAATACATATGCTAATGCGTATAGTTACTATTGTGCTGTATATAATGGTCTTTACCCTGATGATTACTATTAAGATCTTCCTAAGGTAGAGCTAGATGAGTTTGAGGATGGCCCTTATAATAATTATAGTATTATAAATGCTAAGTAAGAAGAGCTTACTGTATAGCTTCCCCAGTATAATCCTAAAACTAAAGATATTAAGCTATTAGGAAACCGTGATATTAACCTATAAGCGTCCTAGGTTGCTTATATTAGAAGGTATTTAGATATTATATCAACTGGCCGCGAGTTTTAGCGCGTTATAAAGCGAGACTATATCGATATTTCAGAATATAATTTATCTAATAATATTTATAATCGATTAAATATAAAATAGCGCTTAATATTCGATCTCTTTATTAATTATCTTACAGATGCCTTAGACGAAATAATACTAACTCCTGCTTAACTATTAGTATAGGTTAATAGATAAGAAGGGACTGGAAAGTCGTTTATAATTTATACCTTATATTAACGACTAGAATAACTAAAGCTAGAGTATGTTATTCGAGCAGCGCTAACTGGCGTAACTGCGAATACTATTAATGGGTCTATAATACACGCTCTTCTTCGTTTGCTAATCTTAAGAAATACTTCGACTATATCGCCTTTATAAGGTAGTAATTTATCCGACCTTTAGGCTAAGCTTCGCTGCGTTTAATATTTAATTCTCGATGAGAAGTTAATAATCGGCCTTAAGACTCTTAGCTATATTGATTCACGACTACATTAAGTCTTTTCATACTATTAGGACCGTTATTTCGGTGGCCTTAGTGTGCTACTTCTTAGCGACTTTTACCAGCTTCCGCCTATTATGGAAAAGCCACTTTATAGTATAATTGCACTTAAGAGCCCGACTGAGCTTTTAGGGCGTAATACTTATCGCGCCTTTGATAAAACTATTATTCTAAATTAGATTATTCGGCAGTAGGGAGATAAATAGGCTGCTTTTCGTTAAGCCTTAGAAGGACTCTAATATAATAGTCTAACTACTAAGGATTAGAAGCTGCTCTACACTCATATTTAAGCTCTTCTTCCGGATAACGAGATCGCTAAATTTAATAAGGCTATACGCATCTATCCAATAAATATATAGGTTAAGGAATATAACCTCGAACATATAGAGCGACTATGCGTGCCATATGTACTAGCTATAGTAACTAATATTGGCCCAGGTGCGGCCGATGTTGATTCAATAACTGCTAGCAATTTACATCAACGCATTCCTTTGTGTATTGGAGCTCGTATTATACTAACAGAGAATATTTAGACTGCTATTAGTCTCGTCAATAGAGCAATTGGCACTATTCACGATATTATATAGGATGCTACAATTACCAATCCACGCATAGAGCAGCCTACGTTTATATTAGTCTAATTTAAGCGATATAATAGACCCTAATGCTTTAAAGACCTAGGTCTTGCTAATATAGTTCCTATCTTTCATTTTACTTACGATTTCCTTAAGGGTACAGCATTATATTCACGCTCGTAGTTCCCTTTAACTATTGCATATAGTATCACTATATACAAATCACAGGGTGCTATACTCGAGAGAGCAGTAGTCGATATCTTATAGCGGGACTTCTAAGCCGGACTCTTATATATCGCTATTTCACGCGTTACATCTCTTCAGGGCATTATATTTAATGCTGCTTTCGATCATTCTAATATTAGGGGAAGCGCCTATAGTGGCAATAGGCAAAAGGATTATAAGCATCATATTAACCAGATATTACAGTAAGCGACTGCGCCATCTAGGCGGTGTATTATTTCTTCTTCAACAGAATTAATATAAAGCGACTATGTTATCTAGGCGGTACATTATTTCTTCTTTAACAGAAGGGGTAGTATATCGCTCGGGCATTATATTAATAAGCGACTGCGCCATCTAGGCGGTACATTATTTCTTCTTCAATAGAAGGGGTAGATAACAGGTATCTGGGAGTCGGGCGTCGTAATAATAAGCGACTGCGCCATCTAGGCGGTGCATTATTTCTTCTTTAATAGAATTAATATAAAGCGACTGCGCCATCTAGGCGGTATATTATTTCTTCTTTAACAGAAGGGGTAGTGTATCGCTCGGGCATCATATTGATAAGCGACTGCGCCATCTAGGCGGTACATTATTTCTTCTTCAATAGAAGGGGTAGATGATAGGTATCTGGGAGACGGTCAAAATCAATGTAGGATTAAGCTGTATAGTCAATTATAGAGTGCTCAATTATTATTATATCTCGATATATCGTGATATATATGTAGTGTGGTGTAGTATCGCGATAACCTCATTTGCATCCCCCCCCCTTACCCCCTTCCCCTCCCTCTATTCCAATTGGTATCAATGTGTTATATACTAGAATTGGTAAATTGGTATTTAACCTAAGCCACGAGTAAAGAGGTCGTATTTTGACGCAATTAGTAGTAAGGCCGGCATTACTAATTCGCTGATAAATGCTGCATAAGACCGGCCCTTATGTAGTAGACCTCTTTATAAGTGCACGGGGATTAAGGCTGTTTCCTTGCCTAGTTCAAAAAGAAGAAACCCCCCCCCTGCTACGGTTGGAAGTTGAGGATAATAGATTGGATTAGTAATAGTAGGGTGTTATATATAACTAGATTAGCTTAAATAGTAATTGAATATGCCTTCCGCCGTAATACTAACATATAATAGAATACGACCGATAACGACCGATAACGACCGACAATAACCGACGATAACCGATAATAACCGATGACGACCGATAACGACTAACGATACGACCGACGACGATAAATGCCAACTAATGCCTAATGCCCTATACCGACTATTGCTAACCGACCGACCGACCGACCGACCGAACCGACCGACCGAAATAATTAAGACTATTCTACTAACCTAATTGATGTTCTGTGCGTACTAGGGCTTTCGGTTATATAGTAATCTAGGTTGTGTGATGTATTGCCTTCGGGTCGTCAGACTGGTGCCTAAGGCGGTTATAGCAATACAGCATCAAGTCCTGGCTAGCCGCCTAATTAATATGTCACACAACCTAGTGAGAGTAGCCACTTTTTTTTATAGCAGTAACCCTTCAATCACATTATATCGGTATAGATAGTCTGCAGAGAATAGATTCTCTATTGCGAACATAAGTGCAAAATATCTCCAATATGTCGCACGTGAAATGAGGAATCTATCACTATTGCGCGTCAATAGCTTGCGCACCTTAAAAGGTTATGCATTCGAATCCTGTATGTGCCCTATGTTTTTTTTTTTTAAAGTGGGGCTAGGCCGACCAATCATTTCTTGCATAGGGCTACCACAGCTTTGCGTCTCCTACGTTGCCGATAAAACCGGCACGTCGGACCTAGTTTAACTATACTGCCAAAAAGCAATAAGAATTAAAGGAGCGATAGCTAAAGAACCGTTCTAACCATACCGCCCCTAATAATAAGAAATTCCGTATTTTCCTATAGGAATATAAGGGGCCCGCCGACTAAGGCCTTAAAGATGCCGATTTTAATAATATCGTTGAAGATATTAAAGTCATAATGGCAGGGGTTATATATCGGAAAATAGAGGACGCTATCGTACCACAATTTACAGCTACTTAGTATTTCTTAGCCCTTACGCAAATAGACCTATCACCTGCTTCATCTATCGCAATATTGTAAGCCTTATAGGATGAATCATACCGATATGCCTTCTTATAGATTAACCCCTTCCAAATGCCCTTACCACTAGACTGTAATTCTGCCTTTCTAAAAGAAGAATGGTATAGTGACTATACCTTCCGCGGAATCCTACTAGATACCGGCGCTTCCGGCCTATTAATAGCAGGCCTAGGTTAAGTAAAGGCCCTAATGAGATTAATAAAGACCCTAACTATCGAGACAACTAATAAAAAGCATACAGTAAACTTTAGCGCAGGCTCTGCTATATCTTCCGGCATACTGAATATCTCTATGATATTTAGGAATATCCCCTTCTATATCCTTAATAGCGGTACCCCCTTCCTTTATTCTATTACGGATATAGATAAGATAGGCGTGAAGCTTAATAATATTAATAACCTATTAATCCAAAGGGATATTAAGGTTCTAATTATCAGGAAATAGGGATATCTATAGTGGACTCTCAATACCACGGATACTATAGCCTTCTATCTATCGTTATAGGAAATCCGTCAGCTATATCGCCGATTCGGGCACCCTTCTATTAATAGGCTTATTAAATTGATTTAATGGGCCGGATATAACGATAATATTAACCGCAACATCATCGAGAAGATCACCTATATATACCATTAATGCTAGATAAATATAAAGGCACCTAGCCGATTCAAATTCACCCTTAAGGATAACGATACCTACTAATTTAACTATAAAATTATTGTCGATATCCTTTATATTAATAATCGGCCGGTATTATATATTATGGATGCCGCGATAAGCTTCTAGGCAGCCAGATTTCTTAATCTATAAAGGCAGAAGGCCTACGATATTTAGAATGCCCTTAAGGAATATTAGATTGATACATACTTTAGCCCGCTAGATTAGATAGTTTACGATACCGGTCTAAACTTTACCTCCGCTAAATTCCATTATAATGCCCGGCTTTTATCTATCAATATAGATGAAATTCCTATAGAAGCCTATAACAGTATTGGCAAAGTCGAAAGATATCACGCCCTATTACGCAGAGCCTATACTATTATCAATAATGAAGTAGGCGACCTAATAACAAAGGAACAGAAATTATAGCTTGCTGTAAAAGCTGTTAACGACTCTGCTGGACCTAATAGTCTAGTACCTATATTATTAGTCTTTAGAGTATATCCTCGACTTATAGATAACTCACCCCCTAGCTTATTAGTATTATAATGCGCTTTAATGCTACGAAAGGCTACTAACGAAGCTAAGAAATGCCTCGCTAGGCGCTAGGTTCGCGATGCCCTCGCCCAATAGAACGGCCCGGATATACAGCCTATCTACCGACTACTCCTATAGTCTAACGTATGGGTATGGCGAGAGAAAGGTAGCTGGTACGGGCTATACCGGTTAGTCAGCCTCGATGATAAGACCTATATTATGCAAATGCCTTACGGCCCCATTAAGTTTAGGTTAACGGTCGTTAAGCTATATAACCACGACTTTGATAGTAATCCTACTGCCGATGATCCCGAAGATATTGTCTACGCCGAAGGCCCGGCCCGCCCTGGCAGGCTAGAAGTCAGGATACCGGCTGCAACCGCACTTCTAGCCGCAATAATACCTATAGCCGCGACATCATCGCCGTCCCCTAATAGACTACCTGCAGCCGCGATATTATCGTCGCCAACCCTTAACCCTGACCCAGCTAGGATACCGGCGTTACAGCTAGTATCACTATTACTATTACCAGCAAGGGTAGTATCCAACGTTATAATCAATAAGGACCAAGAAGAAGCTCTTATCAATACTATAGCTTTTAATACTATTATCGATATCTCTTTCCTTACCGCAAAAGAGTAAGCCGACCTGCAGCTTACTAGCCAATTACGCCGGGAAGGAAAGATTATAACCCCAGGAGACCCTTTCGAACAGTCTAACTATATAAAGATAGAAGCGTTATAGGCCCGCAATATATTCCGATTTATTACCTTTAATATCGGTCAATATAGAGCCCAACGTCTATTTAACTTACATATAATACGAGAGATTAAGGGTAAAGGCATAGATACGCCGTATAAGAAATCACGACTCATTATATAAGGTCATAATAATATTGAAAAACAATGGATATTGACTTAGTCCCCCACAATCTAACAGGCTAGTTAACGGTTACTTATATCACTAGCCCTATCACTATAGCGCTCTTACGGCTTATTTCTCTAGATACGTGATATCACATAGGCCTACGTATAGTTATCCACCACCCTCAATAGATCGATTATCGCTAAGCTACCTAAGCAGATAGCATATTAATACACCGATAATACCATTATGGAAGTGGTCAAGCCGCTATACGGAATAGCTGAGGCAGGCACCCACTAGTAGGCGACATACTTCCGGCACCATCGCGAGAGACTAGGCATAACCACATCAATATATAACCCTTGCTTATTAATATCCGACGATACTAGCGATACTATATGCTTCGGCATTATGGGTATACAGACTGACGATACCCTCAGACTTAGTAATAATGCCTTCTTCCAACAGGAGGAATTAGAGCTTACTAAAGCAGGCTTTAACGCTAAGCCTAAGACGAGGCTATCACCAACCGTGCCCCTAATATTCAATGGATGCATGCTAACGGTCACTACCGACGGCATAATAACGTTATGCCAGAAAAATCAAAGTATAAAAATCACAACCATCGATAAGAATGCGCCTACAACCCAGTATAATTATATCGAGTAACGCGCTCGCAGTGCTTATATAGCTATGGTCTGCCAGCCTAAGGCGTCTTTTAACCTATCTATCGCAGCACAATACTAATAGCCTAACCCTAACGATATCGCGAGGTTAAATAAGCGCCTTTAATAGCAGAGCAATAACTAGGATCGTGGCTTATAGTACATCAATCTGGCCCTTGCTATAGCTAAACACTTTATATTTATTGACGGATCCTTTACTAATAATAAAGATTTAAGCTCCCAGATTGGCTATATTATTATGCTAGGGAATAAGGCAGATACTGCGAATAACGCCTTCTAGTTGACTAGTAACATCATAGCTTATAGCTCTATAAAGAGCAAGCGGGTAACGCGTAGCGCACTCACTTTAGAGCTATACAGCATGGTGCAAAGGGCCGATATCGTATATATACAATAGACATGACCCTTAACATAATTACTAGCAGGCTAGGATTGCCGAAGATCCCTATAATCGTATATATAGATTCTTTTTCGTTATACGAATGCCTTATCAAGCTAGGCACCACAAAAGAGAAGAGGCTCATAATAGATATTATAGCCTTACGATAGTTATACAAATGCTGGGAAATCTATAAGATTCGCTAGATTAATAGGAACGATAACCTTGCTAATGCAATAACCAAGGGAACGCCAAATAAAGCCCTTAAGACTTTCATCGACCAAAACAAGGCTGGTATATATAGAAGGGTAGGTAAAAAGGCCGGTCAATATCTGACTGCATTTAGAAGGTATTGGTAATATTATAGGTGGCAAGTGTGTGGATTTTCCTATGTTCAATATTGTGTGCATTTACTGCTTTTACTGCATTTACTGCTGCCCCTTTTTGCCCCTTTGTTTTGGCTGCGATATTTAATATACCGGCTGTACGGTATAAGCCTGTACAAGCCGGCCGCGCGGCGCGACGGCGTTATCGGCGGCACAACCTGCCGAGACCGCGCCGCACTTTTCTTTCTATATATGCGCCTTATATCCTAGCGATTCCGATGTTTGCTTCTATAAAAAGAGAAGCTGCCAGTATCGGAATCGCTGTCGCAAGGTGCCCAATTGGGCACTAATTGGGCATATTACGACAAATGTGCCGCGCACACCCGTTACGCACGATGTGGCCACTTTTGCCCCTATGCCCCTAAGCCTGGTAGGGCACGCGGGCAGTCCGGCCCGACCGCGCCGATGCACGTAACTACGGCACGCACAAAAAGGCCACATCGTGTAATTACTCTTTTGCTTCCTTTCTTTCCTCTTAGTTAGTCAGTCATAATCAAAGAAGTAATCATACCTTTGACCGGTGACCTCACAGTACATAATACCACGCGCGCGACCCTACATACAACTGGGTATACCGAGTTTATATCAACAAATGAGGCTTATAAGGGCCTTTTTAATGGTATACGAATGATAGTAGAAGGGGCTTATAATATATTTCGTAAGCCTATGACTTCCTGTTCGAAATTGCTAATAAGCACTAATGCTTCCCTATAAGGGTTAAATCGTAACCGGAATATCTCATAGGCTAATTAACGGTCGATTTCTTCTTAGGGCTATTCAGGGTTTTATTATTGCTAAAGGCATTCTATTAAAGTTAGTATTATTAGGGAGCCTAATACTCCAATATATACGCCGTATTCTCGTAGGTATATATGGAATTCGCGTAGGAATAGTAGGTTAACGCGGTTAAATAGCTACCCATTACATTCAATATAATCTTCGTAGAATAGTTCCTATAAGTTATTGTTAATTACATAGTCTTTTTTATAGGTATAGATTAGGAAGGCCAGGCGGTTATATAATGCTATAGTAGTAGCATTAAGAGTAATTGGCTTTATTATAGTAGCCTAATTATTATCAAATAGTGGGGCAAATCGATATAACCTTTCGGGTAATACTAGTTATGATAATAGTGATAGGGCTATAGTATTAAGAGGGGATTATTATAAGGGGGCTTTTGACTATAGGGGTAAAAGAAAGAAGAGGTAGAAGGGGAAAAAGGTTATAAATCATTCTTCTTAGATACTAAAGATATCTTTAAAGATTATAATATTTAGTATATTTCTTTCCTCGTAATAGATAAAGATAGAAGAGGTCTAAATTGTTCTTTTAATTAGTTAGCAGGATAACTATTTAATGGAATAAATTATCTGCCTTTCTAATTAATACAATTTGCAATAGAAATCGTCTCTTCAAGTAATCTTGCTAATCTATAATATACTATCTTTACGGGATATAATTATCCTGTAAGGGGTGATATTATTACTACTGATTAGTATTGATAGAAACTCAGTATATCTAGTTATCCGTAGGGTCGCGCGCGTAGTATAATGTATCAGATGATTACTAAGTAAAGAATTATATTACTTTAATTGTTGGTTTCACCAAGGGGTACCCAGTTGTACGTAGGGTTGCGCGCGTGGTAGGATGTACCGAGTGGTCACAAAGCAACGGATTCTATTTCTTTACTTATAACTATCTAAAAAAGGGAAGAGGAAGCAAAAGAGGGTAATTACACGATGTGGCCTTTTTATGCGTGTGCCGCTGTTACGTACATCGGCGCGGTCGGGCCGGACTGCCCGCATGCCCTACCGGGCTCAGGGGTACAGGGGCAAAAGTGGCCATATCGTGCGCAACGGGTGTGCGCGGCACATCCGTCGCAATGTGCCCAATTGGGCACCTTGCGACAGCGATTCCGATACTGGCAGCTTCTCTTTTTATAGAAGCAAACATCAGAATCGCTAGGATATAAGGCGCACACATAGAAAGAAAAGTGCGGCGCGGTCTCAGCAGGTTGTGCCGCCGATAACGCTATTGCGCCGCGCGGTCGGCTTGTATAGGCTCATACTGTACAGCCGGTATGTTGAATATTACAGCCAAAACAAAGGGGCAGAAAAGGGGCAGTATTGCATACAATATTAAATATAGGAAAATCCACACACTTGCCACCCATGATATCACCAATACCTTCCAAACGCAGTCAGACATTGACTGGCCTCTTTACCCATCCTTCCATATGTATAACAGTCCTATTTTGGTTAATAAAGGTCTTAAGGGCTTTATTAGGCGTTCCCTTAGTTATTGCGTCGGCGAGATTATTATTCCTGTTGATCTAATGGATCTTGTAAATCTCCTAACGCTCATATGACTGCCATAGGGCTATAATATCTATTATAAGCCTTTTCTCCTTCGTAGTGCCTAGCTTGATAAGGCATTTGTATAACGAAAACGAATCTATATACATAACGGTAGGGATTTTTGGTAATCCTAGCCTGCTAGTAATCATATTAAGGGTCGTGCCTATTGCGTATACAATATCGACCCCTTATACCATACTATACAGCTCTAAAGCAAGTGCGCTACGCATTATACACTTACTCTTTGTAGAGCTGTAAGTAATGATATTACCGGTCAGCAGGAAGGCGCTATCTATAGGGTTATCCTCTTCTTCATTCTTTAGTATAATAACATATCCAATCTAGGAGCTTAAATCTTTATTATTGGCAAAGGATCCGTTAATAAATACAAAGAGCTTAGCTATAGTAAGGGCCAGATTGATGTACTATAAGCTATAATCCTGGTTATTACGCTGCCATTGAAGGCGCTTATTCAACCTTACGATATCGTTAGGGTTAGGTTGCTAGTATTGTGCTGCGATAGATAGGTTAAAAGACGCCTCGGGCTAGCAGACTGTAGCCACATAAGCACTGCGAGCGCGTTGCTCGATATAATTACGCTATGCTATAGGCGTATTCTTATCGATGGTTGTAATCTTCTTGCTTTAACCCTTCTGGTATAACATTATTGTGCCGTCAGTCTGATTAACTGCGAGGATATATCTGTTAAATATTAAGGGCACGGTTAGTAATAGCTTCGTTTTAGGCTTGGCGTTAAAGCCTGCCTTAGTAAGCTCTAATTCTTCCCATTAGAAGAAGGCATCATCACTTAGGCTGAGGGTATCGTCAGTCTGTATGCCCACAATACTGAAGCATGCGGTATCGCTAGTATCGCGAGTACGGTTAGGAACGTCAGTATGGTTAGTATCGCCGGATATTAGCAAATAGGGGTTATAGGTTGAAGTGGTCATGCCTAACTTCTTGCGATGGTGCTAGAAATATGTCGCCCACCAGTGGGTGCCTGCCTTAGCTATTCCGTATAGTGGCTTCACCACTTCTATGATAGTGTTATTAGGGTATTAGTGGGCTATTTGCTTGGGTAGCTTGGCGATAATCGACCGATTGAAGGTAGTTAATGACTGCATATAAGCCTATATGATATTACGTATCCAGAGGAATAAACCGTGAGAGCGTTATAGTAATAGGGCTAATAATATAAGTAACTATTAACTGGCCCGTTGGATTATAGGGGACTAAGTCAATATTAATTGCTTCTCGTTATCACTATGACCTTATATTATAAGCCTAGACTTCTCGTACGGTATATCCATACTTTTGCCCTTAATCTCTTATACCATATATAAGTTAAAGAAGCGTTAGGCTCTATGTTTACTAATATTAAAGGTAATTATTGCAAAATGGTGATTCAGAACACTGTTGGAAATGTACTGGATACCGATAGTGGCGTATAAGGCGTTGCAGAATAAAACAAAGAGCTGGTTAAAGATTTAAAGCGCACAAAAGGTTGACCAGAGCAAAGATATCAGGGAAATCTGATTCTAATTGTTGGTAACTATTCTAGCTAGAAAGAGGGAATTTTGGGCATATTTCTACCATCTTGAAAAAGTGGTTGAAAATAATGAAAAACCGTAAAAATAGCGAAAAACCCGACGAAAAGTCGGTCTGCCCAACCGTGCCCAGTCTGTGCCCAATATCCTACCCAATGCCTACCCAACCAAGCCCAGTGGCTTGTAGCGGTGTGCCGGATGCCCTATAACAGCCTGCCGTACGGGCCGGAAGCCCTATATCGGTGTGCCGTAAAGGCGCGGTGTAGCGGGTGACTGTATGTAGAAGGCCGAAGGTGCTGTTTTGCCCATTTGGTAATCCTGTAGAAATGCGCCGCCTATTGTGGGCCCTGTGGCCTACTATGACCGGCCGCTGTGGCCGGCTGTGGGGCGCTGTGCCGGTGCCGTGACCGGCGCTGTGGCCCACTGTAATCGGCGTTGTGGGGCGCTATGCCCCACTATAGCGCCTGGTATAGCCACCGCGATATCTCAACGCAGAGACGTCGTATGGTGGCGAGACCAGTACCAAAATACAGCTAAAAAGGCGCTGATTTCAACACCCCCTCTGATTAGCAATATGGCTAATCTTAGCATTAGAATAAAAGAAAGAAGTCCCGTAGAAAACAAGAAAAAAAAGTTAAGCTATAGGGATTGCAACTCTAATAGCTGCCGAAATATGGGGAATTTCGGGCTTGGGAGTGGTTTAGTAAGTCTATCCGCAGGCATATCTGTCGTGGGTAAATAAGATATTTTTATTAGGCTACCGTGGGCCTTCTCACGTATATACCGGAATTTAAGCAAGGTATGCTTAGTGCGGGCATGCTGATTTGGGTCATTTGCGTTAGAAATAGACCCTTGGTTATCGCAGTATAGTGGTATCGGGCGTTGAATATCGACCTGGATTTCTTTAAATAAATTAGATATCTACTCTACTTCGCGAATCGCTTTAAGTATTGCATTAGACTCGGCTTCAAGCGTTGATAAAACTATAGTTAAAGACCGTTTTGACCTCCAGCTAATAGGCCCACCATTTAAAGTAGTAAGATAACCACCAGTAGACTTAGAAGTAAGGCGACAACCAGCAAAATCGCTGTTAGAAAATGCAGCTAATACTACGGTAGCTTTAGCGGCTCGGTAACAAATGGCTGTATTAGCCGTACTAGCTAAGTAGCGAAAAGCGCCCTTAGCAGTATTAAGCTGTGTAGTAGAAGCCTGTTGCATATATCGTAATAGGTACTGTGTCGGAAAGGCAAGGTCAGGTCTTGACATTATCATTAACTACATCGCTGTTCCTACTAGCTGCTGGAATAAGTATTGATTATTAGCATCTAGCGGTATATTACCAGCCTTAGACTTAGTAAGTATACCGGGCTGTAGTGGGATTAGATGCGGTTGTGTATCCTTTAGATTAAATTTCTTAAGGACTTCCGCAATAAATTGTAATTAGTGTAGCTATAATAGGCCTTTTTCTCTATCCCTAATAATCTGCACTCCTAGAAAGAAGGAGGCAGGTCCTCGGTCTTTTATGGCATATACCTTATAGAACTTAGCCTTAAGCTAGTAAATATAGTTAAAGTCTAGACCGGCAATCAAGCAGTTATCTATATAGGTCACAATAAAGGTATATATTCCTTTATTATAGAAGACGGCAGCATTAGAAAGTAGCGGCGTAAAACCCTCTTATACTAAAAGGTCTTTTAACTATAACTGCCACTCGCGAGGGCCTTGTTTTAGATATATAAGGCTTTCTTCAATAGTATAACCTATAATATAGAGGGGTCATATCTAACCTTAGTAAGTAAGGCTAGAAGTCGTTAATGCTGTAGGTCAGACCATAAGGCTGGATTAGGTAAGAGTAGGCTTTTTGCAAATTCTAGAAAACCAGCTGGAATCTCCATATAAATCGTCTCTAGTAGTTCACTATTTAGAAAGGCACTAATAAAGTCGATTTACTCTATTTCCCAGTTATTTACAGCAGCAAAAGTAAGGATAATCCTCTATATTGGTGGGATCGAAGTAGAGGCATAGGTCTCTATAAAGTCTTGCCTAGATACCTGCATAAAGCCTTTAATAACTAATCGTGCCTTATATTTAACCGGGTTATTATTCGCATCTTTCTTTACACGAAAAATAGGCCGGTTGCGCAATATCTTCCTACTAGTAGGAATACTAGCCTTTGGTATAAATTGGAAGATATTTAAGTCGATTAATTGCTTGAATTCTGAAAATAAGGCCTTAACCCAGCTATCCTTATGTGGGTTATATAAGACTTCCTTCTAGCTATTAGGCATACCTTCTGGGGCCCGTTTTGCAGCCTTAATCTTAGCTGTATAGCATATATCGTATATTTGCTGGTAGAAAGCATAGGAAGGGGGGAAATCTTGTGTGGGAGCCTCTAGGGGGCTGCCTAGGTATCCGAAAATTCTGTTGTTTTTCGGCTGGGTGGGTAGGAACCCGAAAATGCCGTTGTTTTCCGGCTGGGTGGGTGGAAAAATACCGTTATTTTCCGGTTGTGTGGGTGGGAAAAAACCCTATTGGTCCGCTTGTGGGCTAGAAAGTGACCTATGGTATCCGTAATTTAGGATACCTTATATATCTTGCATCTGTGTGTGTATTCTTCTTCTTCCCCTAGTGGCCGGAATAGGCCTATTTTCTAGTACTTGAAATATTCTCTCCTATGATCTCTTATTTAATGCGATATCTAGACTCTCGAATTTTAGATATTCTAGTGTAGGCAGCGTTTTACTATAGTGAAAAGCCGCGTTTACTAGGAAGCTAGGCGAAAAGGCAGAATCTATTGTGTCGGAAAGTCGCAGAAAATCAGTATGTGTGGGGCTTTAAGATTCGGACCATTGAAAATTTGTTGTATGGGGCAAGTCAGAATTTTCACTTATGTGGGTCATGCCCACTTTTGTGACGGATTCGGAAAATCTCTATGGTTGAGATTCCTGATGATGCGAGCTTTCTGTATTTTTTAGCATTGGCAGCCTTTTTGTATGGGAAAAGGCTGCATTTTCCTTAGCCGGTTGAAAAGGGCCGTCTTGCCTAAGCTGAAAAGCTGAGTTACGATGAAGCGATTTAGAATCGAAGGATGGTGAATTGCTAGGAAATATTGTAGAATGGTATGGCAGGCCAATTGGTAGTCCTACTGGTTGTAGTAGGCCCATTGGTTGTAGTGGGCCCACTAGTTGTGGTGGATCCGTGTGCTGTATTAGGCCCATTTGTGGGCCTGTAGGCTGTATTGGATCCGTGGCCTGTGGTAGGCCTGTGCCTTCGATTAGGCCTATACCGTCGGTCTTAGACGAAATAGGTATATTTAGGCGAGGCGACTTCTAGATAGGCTCTTCTAAGGTGATTTAGTCGGCGTTTACCCCCTCTAAAATGGAAGACGGTAGGAAGTCGAATTTGCCCTCTAGGCCACTTGAAATAGGGCCTATTCCTTCATTTTAGTAGGTAAAGGTAATAAAAGAGGTCTTAGTGACGACCTGGCGATATGGGATGTAGACGAGGTAGGTGCCGTTACCTAGCGTAGCTAGTAACCTACCTGACTCGGTCCGGGGGGCCAGCTTATGGCTGATGACCCGTTTTTCTGGAGGGATTAGCACCTCTATAGCCGCACCAATAGCCCTGAAGCTAGTAAGGTCGGGTAGGTGGTAGTATGTAATTTCTGGAAAGTCTTTCTTTAATTCCTCGAAAGGTGACGAGGAACGGTTTATAACTACTGTTAGATTTACTAAGGTAGTAATACTAAGAATCACTATAGACTAAAGGTAAGAAGGTAACCGAGACTAAAGTATAGTAGCTCTAAATCGGTTAACGATAACCCATATAGAGCGTTCTGCTAACCTATTTTGCTTGTGAATATAAGGGGAAGAGGTTAAAAAATCTATGCCCTTAAGAGCTAGCCAGGCTGTAATAACGTCGTTGATTTCCTTGCTACCATTATAGTAGAATTTAACAGCTGATTTGCCGTAGCGATTCCTAAGACCTTGGAAGAACCCCTATAATATTGGGAATACCGTGGGTCCTTCCTTATTGGGTAGTAAGTATACCTAACGGAAGCGTGATTTCCGGTCTACTAAGATGAGGTAAATAGGGCGTTTATTATATGGTAGAGGGTTAATTTAGAAGATATCGCCCTCTATGATATCTAAATAATGCATAGGGTCTGGTATAGCCCTTGATATAAAACGCCGAACTGACTTTACCCTTTTACAGGCGATATAGTTAAAATCAGAATCCTTTACCTTACTGAGATCAGGTAACCCTATGGTTGATGCATAGGTTTTCTTTAAAAGTTAGATTCCAATGTGCCCAAGCCGGATATGCTAAAGTCCGGCTAATAATAGCAGCTTTTGATACTCGATATTAGCTACTAATACTGGGGCTGGGTTGAGGGCGACCGGGGCCCTCTATGGTGGTTGGGCTGTATTAGGAATAGTAGCCTCTTTTGGTACCACCGAAAAACCAGGACTAGCTGGTGGGGTAGCTTGCGAATTAGCTGGTGGATTAGCTTGAGAATTAGCTAGTGGATAGTCCGAGTCAGCTAGTAGGGTAAGTAAATCCTCTAGCAGGGGATATTCCTTGTATTCTTCTGGGTTGGCTGGGGTGGGTATTTCGACCGAGATATTATGTGAAGCCGGGTGATTTTGGCTGGTATAATATAAAAACGGCGAATCTACCCCTTTTTGTTGTAAAAAGAAGCTATATCTCTTAAAGTTAAGAAGCCTAATGCACTTATTGTTGCTATTAATAAGGCTTTGGCCCTGAATATTGCTACGATTCAGATAGTGTTTAACGCCGCTAAAGATGTTAATGTCAAAAGCTGGTATAAAGAGGGCGTTGGTAAGCTCTAAGGTGCCCCACTGAGGTGGGTTGGTGCCCTATAGCACGGTAAAACGCGCTATGCCCCACCCACTAGGCTTGATTGGGCTACTACCTATGCTGATAACTAGTCTGTTTCCGGTATAGTATTGGAAGTAGGTGAAATGCTTTTTATCGTTAATAATATGCACCGTAGAACTAGTATCGTAGAGCAAAGAATCTGTTAGCGTTTTCCCACCGGATTGTGCACTATAGCTAGTAGCTAAAAATTGCATACATTCGCAGTCCTAAAAGGAAGAATAGGCTGTTTTACTAGGTGTAAGACTTAGAGTATTATAATTCCCTAGTACGAAGGAATCAATAGTCTTTTCCTTTTCGTTGGTCTTTTATAGGGTATCTACTTTATTAGCTGAATCTTTCTTTTCTTTATTCTTCTTCTTATTTTCCGGCTTGCCCTATATAGCTGAAGAAGACCCTTATTGGGTAAAAGACCCCTGTTTGTTCTTTTTATTAGCATTAGTGGTAGTGTTTTTACCACCCTTGCTAGTATTATTACTAGCTAGCTTACTACTGTTGCTATTAGTAGCGGCACCCTTAACCTTTGCGAGGTAGGTAGTAGCCCTTGCTACTAATGACCCTTTAATGCATTATTCTTCCAGTAAATCAACCATATAAAATTGCAGGTTAATATTTGATGTATTTCCCTAAGTATAGGCGATTCTCATCATTGTGCGGTGCCGTTCTGCCCACTGAAAAAAGACCCCTTCTATAGCATATAAATACTGGCTGATTTGGTCGAAAGGTTGTATGTAGGAGCCTAAAATTTGCAGCCTGGATAGGTAGCTATTAAAGGAGGCATTAAAAGATTCCAAGGTACCCTTATAGCCTATAAAATTTAGTTAATAAAAGGCAGGGTATAGGTAGGTCCACTATACGTCTGATGAGTGAGAATACTATTTGGTGAGTAACGTAAAGGCTGACTCTAGGTCAGTGCACTAGTTGATAGCGGCAGCTGGTCCTTCTATGCAACTATTCTTAATAAGTAATAGTAAAAGTGCTTGCTCTGAATCGTTAAAACTGCTAGCAATAGAAGGATTTTCGATGAATTTAGCGATATTGAGTGCCCTAAGTTAAATCATAAGGGCCTGTTTCCATTGGTCGAAGTTAGATGCCCCCTTTAGCTTTTAGGATTCCTAGAATCCATTAGCTGTTTTAGCTAGTTCCTTAATAGCTATAGCGCTGACTTGGCTGCTAATGCTAGATGGAACCGGCAGGGGTTGCTACTGGGCTTTAGGTAGAGGGGTATTTCCCTTACCTACAGGAGTTTGGAAGGTATCCATATCTATTATATCCTGTGATGGTGGGCTAATAGCAGGCTTAATTAGTCTGTCTACTAAGGTGCCTACCTTATCTGTCGGAATCGCTATCGCAAGGTGCCCAATTGGGCACCAATTGGGCATATTGCGACGAATGTGCCGCGCACACCCGTTACGCACGATATGGCCACTTTTGCCCCTATGCCCCTGAGCCCGGTAGGGCACGCGGGCAGTCCGGCCCGACCGCGCCGATGCACATAACTACAGCACGCACAAAAAGGCCATATCGTGTAATTACTCTTTTGCTTCTTTTCTTTCCTCTTAGTTAGTCAGTCATAATCAAAGAAGTAATCATACCTTTGACCGGTGACCTCACGGTACTTGATACCACGCGCGCGACCCTATGTATAACTGGGTACCCCGAGTTTATATCAATACTGATCAGTGGTGATAACCACCACTCACAGGATAATTATATCCCGCAAAGAACGGTGCATCACAGATCAGCAAAATATTGATTTCGAAGAGGCAGTTAAGCTTTCTCAGCTATGCTAACCAGAGGGAGAACGATTTGTGACCTCTCTGTTGATATAAACTCGGGGTACCCAGTTATACGTAGGGTCGCGCGCGTGGTATCAAGTACCGTGAGGTCACCGGTCAAAGGTATGATTACTTCCTTGATTATGACTAACTAACTAAAAGGAAAGAAAGGAAGCAAAAGAGGGTAATTACACGATATGGCCTTTTTGTGCGTGTGCCGTTGTCACGTGCATCGGCGCAGTCGGGCCGGGCTGCCCGCGTGCCCTACCGGGCTCAGGGGTAAAGGGGCAAAAGGGGCCAAAGTGGCCACATCGTGCGCATCGGGTGTGCGCGGCACATCCGTCGCAATGTGCCCAATTAGGCACCTTGCGACAGCGATTCCGACACTGGCAGCTTCTCTTTTTATAGAAGCAAACATCGGAATCGCTAGGATGTAAGGCGCACACATAGAAAGAAAAGTGCGGCGCGGTCTCGGCAGGTTGTGCCGCCGATAACGCTATCGCGCCGCGCGGCCGGCATCATACCGTACAGCCAAAACAAAGGGGCAAAAAGGGGCAGCAGTAAACGCAGTAAAAGCATCAAATGCACACAACATTGAACATAGGAAAATCCACACACTTGCCACCCATGATATCACCAATACCTTCTAAATGCAGTCAGACATTGACCGGCCTCTTTACCCATCCTTCCATACGTATAACAGCCCTATTTTGGTCGATAAAGGTCTTAAGGGCTTTATTGGGCGTTCCCTTAGTTATTGCATCGGCGAGGTTATTATTCCCGTTGATCTAGCGAATCTTATAGATTTCCCGGCGCTCGTATGACTGTCGCAGGGCCATAATATCTATTATGAGCCTCTTTTCCTTAGTAGTACCTAGCTTAATAAGGCATTCGTACAACGAAAACGAATCCGTATACACAACCGTAGGGATCTTCGGCAATCCTAGCCTGCTAGTAATTATATTGAGGGTCGTGCCTATCGCATATGCGATATCGACCCCTTGCACCATACTATATAGCTCCGAAGCGAGTGCGCTGCGTATTATACGCTTACTTTTTGTAGAGCTATAAGTAACGATATTACCGGTCAGTAGGAAGGTATTATCTGTGGGGTTATCCTCTTCTTCATTCCCTAGCATAATAATATATCTAATCTGGGAGCTTAAATCTTTATTATTGGCAAAGGATCCGTCAATAAATACAAAGAGCTTGGCTGTAGTAAGGGCTAGATTGATGTACCGCAAGCCACGATCCTGGTTATTACGCTGCTATTGAAGGCGCTTATTCAACCTCGCGATATCGTTAGGGTCAGGTTGCTGGTGTTATGCCGCGATAGATAGGTCAAAAGAGGCCTCGGGCTGGCAGACCGTAGCTATATAAGCGCCACGAGCGCGTTGTTCGATATAATTACGCTGGGCTATGGGTGCATTCTTGTCGATAGTCGTGATCTTCTTACTTTGACCTTTCTGGCATAAGGTTATGCTGTCACTGCTGGCTGTCAATATGCATCCGTTGAATATCAGGGGCACAGTTGGCGATAGCCTCGTCTTAGGCTTAGCATTGAAGCCTGCCTTAGTAAGCTCTAATTCCTCCCGTTGGAAGAAGGCATCGTCACTAAGTCCGAGGGTATCGTCAGTCTGCATACCCACGATACCAAAGCATGCGGTATCGCTTGTATCGCCAGTACGGTCAGGAACGTCAGTATCGTCAGTACGGTCAGGAACGTCAGTACGGTCATTGCCGGCAGATATCAGCAAACAGGGGTCATAGGTGGATATGGTTATGCCTAACTTCTCGCGATGGTGCCGGAAGTATGTCGCCCACTAGTGGGTGCCTGCCTCAGCTATTCCGTACAGCGGCTTAACCACTTCTATAATGGTATTATTAGGGTATTGATGTGCTATCTGCTTAGGTAGCTTGGCGATAATCGATCTATTGAGGGTAGTGGAAGATTGCATATAAGCCTGCGTAATATCACATATCTAAAGGAATAGGTTGTGAGAATGTTGTAGTGATAGGGCCAATAATATAAGTAACCGTTGACTAGCCCGTTAGATTATAGGGGACTGAGTCAATATCAATTGCTTCTCGTTATCACTATGGCCTTGTATCATAAGCCTAGACTTCTCATATAGGGTGTCTGTGCCTTTGCCTTTGATTTCTCGTACTATACGTAAGTTAAAGAGACGTTAGGCTCTATGTTTACCGATATTAAAGGTAATAAATCGGAATATATCGCGGGCTTGTAACGCTTCTATCTTTGTACGGTCAGACTGTTCGAAAGGGGCTCTAGGGGTTGTAATCTTCCCTTCCCGGCGTAATTAGCTAGTAAGCTGTAGGTCGGCTTACTCTTTCGCGGTTAGGAAAGATACGTTAATAACGGTATTAGAAGCTATAGCGTTAACGAGAGCTTCTTTTTGGTCCTTATTAATCATAACGTCAGATACTACCCTTGCTAGTGATGGTGATAGTGATATTGGCCGTAACGCTGGTATCCTAGCTGGGTTAGGGGTTGGCGATGATAATGTCTCGGCTGTAGGTAGTCTGTCAGGGGTCGGCGATGATGTCTCGGCTGCAGGTATTATTGCGGCTGGAGGTGCGGCTGCAGCCGGTATCCTGACTTCTAGCCTGCTGGGGCAGGCCGGGCCTTCGTTATAGACGATATCTTCGGGATCGTCGGCAGCGGGATCACTATTAGGGTCGTGGTTATAAGGCTTGACGACCGTTAACCGGAATTTAACGGGGCTATATGGCATTTGTATGATGTAGGTCTTACTATCGAGGCTGATTAGCCGGTACGGCCTGTGCCATCCACCCTTTTCTCTCTATACCTATATATCTGACTATAGGGGTAGTCGGTGGATAGGCTGCGTGTCTGGGCCGTTCTGTTGGTTGAGGGTATCGCAGACCTGGCGTCTTGCGAGATATTTCCTAGCTTCGTTAGTAGCCTTTCGTAATGTTAAGGCGTGTTATGATACTGATAAGCTAGGGGGTGAATCATCTATGAGTCGAGGATATACTCTAAAGACTAATAACGTAGGCACTAGACCATTGGGTCTAGCTGAGTCGTTAACAGCCTTTATAGCGAGCTATAATTTCTATTCCTTTGTTATTAGGTCGCCTACTTCATTGTTGACAATTGTATAGGCTCTGCGTAAAGGGGCGTAATATCTCTCGACCTTGCCAATACTATTATGGGCTTCTACAGGGATTTCATCTATATTGATAGATAAAAGCCGGGCATTATGACGGAATTCGGCGGAAGCGAAATTTAGACTGGTATTGTGGACTATCTAATCCGGTGGGCTAAGGTAAGTATCAATCCAGCATTCTTTAAGGGCATTCCAAACGTCTCGGGCCTTCTGTCTTTATGGATTAAGGAATCTGGCTGCCTGGAAGCTTGTTGTAGTATCCACGATATGTAATACCGGCCGATTATCAATATAAAGGATATCGATGATAATTTCGTAGTTGAATTAGCTAGTATTATCATCCTTAAGTGTGAATTTGAATCGGCTGGGTGCCTTTGCGTTCATTTGGCATTAATGGCATATGTAGGTGATGCTTTCGATGATACTACGGTCAATATCATTATAACTAGCCCGCTAAAGCAATTTGGTAAGCCTATTGATGGAAGGGTGCCCGAATCGATAATATAGCTAACGGATTTCCTATGACGATAGATGAAAGGCTGCAGTATCCGTGGCATTGAGAGTCTACTATAGATGTCTCTATTTCCTAATAATCGGGACCTTGATATCTCCTTGGATGAGTAGGTTATTAAGATTGTTAAGCTTTACGCCTATCCTATCCATATCCGTGATAGAATATAAGAAGGGGGTGCTGCTGTCAAGAATGTGGAAGGGGATGTTGCCAAATATCGTTGGGACATTAAGTATACCAGAAGATGTGGCAGAGCCTGCTCCGAAATTCACCGTATGCTTCTTATTAGTTGTCTCGATAGTCAGGGTCTTTATCAATCGCATTAGGGCCTTTACTTGACCTAGGCCTGCTATTGATAGGCCTGAAGCGCTGGTATCCGGTAGGATTCCGCGGAAGGTATGGTCACCGTAGCGTTCTTCTTCTAGAAAGGCAGAATTACGGTCCGGTGGTGGTGAGGGCATTCGGAAGGGGTCAATATATAAAAAGGCGTATCGGCATGATTCATCTTGCAGGGCCTGCAATATCTCAATAGATGATAATGGTTCTGCTTGCGTAGGGGCTTGGAAATACTAAGTGGCTGTGATTTGCGGTGTGGCAGTATTCTCTGCATCCCATTGTGTGTCCCCTGCTATCATTACCTCGATATTACTAATAACATCGTTAAGGTCAGCCTTTTCTTCTTCGAGGCCTTGGGGGCCGGGCTCTTCGTATTCCTGTAAGAAAATACGGAATTTCTTATCATTAGGGGCAGTACGGTAGGATCGGTTCTTCATCTATCGGTCTTTTGATTCTTATTGCTCTTTAGCAGAGTGGTTGGATGACTAATACCCTGTTTTGTTATAAATAAAGTAACGTCTTTAATGGGGTCTATCTGGAAGGGCACGATTCTGTTATTGAAAGCGGCGTTAAGGGGGTCCGTATCGTTGGGGGCGTTGATACCGGTTATGGGATTAACCATATCTACGGTCTGTGAACAGCGCCATATTGTTATCAACATCGTTAGTATCGTGATGTTATTATTAAAGGAAATAATGCTGTTAATTTGTATGAATTGACTTATAGATAGAAAGGGATCGCCGTAGGTCAGCGGCAAGGCCTTCGAATGTAGGGGCATAACGGTACAAGGCCTGGCTGCACTCAGGGGTATCCCTTATAGCGTTGAGGACTTATCGGTGAAGCTCCGTATCAGCTATAAAGGGGGGAAAAAGACCACGATGTAGGCGTTGAAGTTCCTCTAGTAGGATGTTGAGGCATTCTAACTTTGACTTATCAGGATGTTTCGCGATAGTTAATTAGAG
Source organism: Ustilaginoidea virens (assembly GCF_000687475.1). Classification (NCBI taxonomy): domain Eukaryota; kingdom Fungi; phylum Ascomycota; class Sordariomycetes; order Hypocreales; family Clavicipitaceae; genus Ustilaginoidea; species Ustilaginoidea virens. The sequence continues at coordinate 6,028,565 of NC_057317.1, read as the reverse complement.
CGTTGTTCTGTTCTAATGGTGTAAATAGAATTGTTCTATGCTCTTATTTTCGAAATGGCTCTTGACTTTGCGGACTATATCGTCAAAAGTGAGGGTATCGCGAATACGTTCAATATTATCAAAGTAATAGGTCTCAGCATCGCCGATGAGCATGATTTGGAAGGCTCTGGCGAATGCATTGTCGGGTAATCCTAGTAGGCGGTATTTGCTCTTGAAAGAGATGACTTTTGGTATAATAAAGTCATCCATTTTGCCGCTATATCTATCCTCTGTGCGATAGCTGCGCAAGAGGTCAGATATCTTCTTCGATACATCATCAAACCCGTTTCGGGAATGATCTTTTTGGGGGTATTCTGGAGGGTATTCCGGAACGGCTTGTCGGTTGCCTCGCGGTAGGCTGGCGGGGTTTCTTGCGGGGTCATCCTATAACTCGGGTCGGTCTGGGTTTACCGGTCCTCCCGTCAAGACGGTCTGTTCATCGGCCTGAGTAGGCCGATATTGACGGGAAGGGCCAGGTGCCGTGCCTATTTTTGGCATTGTCGGATGAGGCGTTTGGGCCCGATATCTGGTATCGCGGGCGGTATTAGCGGCGTTGGCTCGGAAGGTATCATCATCGGGGTCCTCTGTGGAAGGAAGCATATCATCGGGGCCTGTAACCCGAGCTCTGTTGGGTATGCTATGACCTCGAGGGGTATTGGAATAGCCGCCTCGGCTAGCCCGGCTAGGGGTATAACCCCTAGGGTGTAATATTTGGTCGGTCGGGCTATAGTCTTCGTCGGCCGTTGCATGTTGTTGTTGATGGTGCCGGGAGCTTTCCCCTGTTTCGAATAGCGGCCTATTGTAAATAGGCGTCTTCCCTTTTGGTTGTTGGGACCGGCCCCTTTCTTCTTCAATAGGGGCGTAAGGCTTCTTCGATATAGAAGGGGGGATGATGGGTTGTTGTGACTGTGATCGGGCTGCCCTTGGTGTTGTGAAGTCCCTTGTTGTTGAAGCTCGTGAGGATCTTCTTGAGGGCCTTACTGTGGTAGGTGCTCGTGATGAATTCCGTGAGCCTATAACTTCCTGGTCGAAATTGCCGATAGGTACTGATGCTTCCCTATGAGGGTTGAGTCGTGATTGGAATATTTTATGCCCTAATTAACGGTCGATCTCTTCTTGAGGCCATTCAGGGTTCTGTTGTTGTTGAAGGCATTCCATCAAGGTAGGTATTGTGATGGAGCCTGATGCTCCGACATACACGCCATGATCCCGTAGGTATGTGCGGAATTCGCGTAGGAATAGAGGATTAATGCGGTTGAATAGTTGTTCATCCCATTCACTATAATCTTCGTGGAACAGTTCCCATAGGTCGTCGTCAATAATACAATCCTTCTCATAGGTATAGATCAAGAAGGCCAGGCGATTGTGTAATGCCACAGTGGTGGCATCAGGGGTAATTGGCTCTATCGTAGTGGCCCAATTGTCATCGAGTAAGGGGGCTAATCGCTGTAACCTTTCGGGCAGTGCCGGTTGTAATGTTAATGATCGTGATCGTGCTATGGTGTTGAGAGGAGGGTTTAAGAGGGGGGGGGGATGTATTGCAAGGAGTGCAATATTTACTCTTGCAAGGAGTGCAAGATTTAATCCAAAGGGGGCTTTTATCCGTAAGGGTAAAAAGAAAGATGAGAAGGGGTTAGTTAGCAATATAACCGTTCAACGGAATGGGTTATTTGCCTCCTATAGTAAGCAGGTGACCGTTCAACAGAATAGGTCAGCCGCCTCCTATATATACTAAGGGTATCTTCAAAGATTGTAATAGTTAGTATGTTTTCTTCCTTCGTGATAGACGGAGGTAGAAGAGGTCTATATCGTTCTTCCAATTAGTTAGCAGCATAACCGTTCAACGGAATAGGTTATTTGCCTTCCTAATTAGCACGATTTGCAACGGAAATCATCTCTTCGAGAGTAATCTTACTGATCTATAATACACCATTCTTTGCGGGATATAATTATCCTATAAGTGGTGGTTATCACCACTGATCAGTATTGATATAAACTCGGGGTACCCAGTTATACGTAGGGTCGCGCGCGTGGTATCAAGTACCGTGAGGTCACCGGTCAAAGGTATGATTACTTCCTTAATTATGACTGACTAACTAAAAGGAAAGAAAGGAAGCAAAAGAGGGTAATTACACGATATGGCCTTTTTGTGCGTATGCCGTTGTCACGTGCATCGGCGCAGTCGGGCCGGGCTGCCCGCGTGCCCTACCGGGCTCAGGGGTAAAGGGGCAAAAGGGGCCAAAGTGGCCACATCATGCGCATCGGGTGTGCGCGGCACATCCGTCGCAATGTGCCCAATTGGGCACCTTGCGACAGCGATTCCGACACTCTCCTTCCCCTCGTCTATTATAAGGAAGAACAAGATACGCTAAATATCACGATATTTGAAGATACCCTCAGCATCTAGGAAGAACGATTTGTAACCTCTTCCTATTCTTTCTTTCTTTTACTACTACAGTAAAAGCCCTTTCGAATCTTGCACTCCTTACAATACATCCCCCCCCCCCCCCCCCCCCTTCAAACCCTTATCTCAATACTATGGCCTCATCATCATCAACATCATAACAACCACGAGAGCTACCTGAGAGGATATAACGGTTTGCCTTACTTTTTAACGACAATTGGACTAACGCTATAGAGCCCGTCGACCCTGATAATGCTACGAATGTATAGCTATACAACCGTATCGCGTTCCTTATAGATACCTATGAGGAAAACACCTACCTGGATGATGATCTCTGGGAATAATTCCGCGAAGATTATAGCGAGTGGAATAAGGCCCTATTCCGCCGTATTAACGCTCAGGTTTTACGGCAATTCCGCTTAACATTACGGGAACGCGGCGTATATATTGGAGTATCGGGTTCCCTAATAATACCAACCCTACTTGAATGCCTTTAACAATAATAGAATCCATAATAGCCTTAAGAGGAAGTAACCCGGCAACTTGCTCGCAGTATATTCCTATTCCGGCTTAACCCTACCAGGGAAACCTTATTACCCATCGGTAATACCGAGTAAGAGATGTAAAGGCTCTAAAATACGCCCTCACACACACGCATAAGGCCCTCATCATTATTATCACGAGCCCCCATAATAGTTATGCGAATACCCTCACTAAGGCTCGCATTACGGCTCTCATAAGCCCCGTCAACGCCAAGGAACTTCGTCATACTAATGGCACGATCATAGTTATAACAACCTATCGTCCCCCCCTCTATATCGAAAAAGCCCTTTGACCCTGCCCCTACCGATGAAGAAAGGGGCCGGTCCTAACAACTAAAAAGGAAGACGCCTATTTACAATAGGCCGCTATTCGAAATAGGGGAAAGCTCCCGCCATTAATAATAACATACAACGGCCGATGATTATAGCCTATAAGACCGACCCGATGAAATATATCGCTCTAGGGATTATACCCCTAGCAGGGCTAGCCGAGGCGGCTATCTCAATGCCCCTCGAGGTTATAGCATGCCCAATAGAGGTCGAGTTATAGGCCCCGATGATATGCTTCCTTCTATAGAGGATCCCGATAATAATACCCACCAAACCAATGCTACCGCCCGTAATACCAGATATCGGGCCCAAACGCCTCATCCGATAATACTAAAAATAGGCACGGCACCTAGCCCTTCCCATTAATATCGGCCTACTTAGGCCGATAAACGGACGGTTTTAATAGGAGTATCGATAAACCTAGACCAACCCGGGTTATAGGATGACCCAGCTAGAGCTCCCGCCAGCCTACCGCAAGGCTACCGATAAGCCGTTCTAGAATACCCTCCGGAATAATAATACCACCAAAAAGATCATACCCGAAGAGCTTATGTAGAGGCCGGGTTTAATGATGTATCGAAAAAGATATTTAACCTCTTACGTAGCTATCGTACAGAGGATAGATATAGCGGCAAAATGGATGACTTTATTATACTAAAAGTCATCTCTTTTAAGAGCAAGTGCCGCCTACTAGGATTACCCGACAATATATTAGCTAGAGCCTTCCAAATTATGCTCATCGGCGATGCTGAGACTTTTTACTTTGATAATATTAAACGTATTCGCGATACCCTCACTTTTGACGATATAGTCCGTAAAGTTAAGAGCCATTTCGAAAATGAGAGCATAGAGCAATTCTATTTGCACCATTAGAATAGAATAACACTCTAATCAACTATCGCGAAACATCCCGATAAGTTAAAGCTAAAATGCCTTAATATCCTATTGGAAGAACTTTAACGCCTATATTGTAGTCTTTTTCCCCCTTTTATAGCTGATATAGAGCTTTATCGGCAAGTGCTCAATGCTATAAGGGATACCCCTGAGTATAGCCAGGCCTTATATCGTTATGCCCCTACATTCGAAGGCCTCGCCGCTGACTTATAGCGATCCCTTTCTATCTATAAGACTACCTATATGACTTAATAGCATTATTTCCTTTAATAGCAGCCCCAATAATATTAGGATATTGAAGATATTGATGGTAATATAGCGTTATTTATAGATCGTAGATACGGTCAATCTCACAACCGGTATTAATGCCCCTAACGATACGGACCCCCTTAACGGTAATAATAGAATCGTGCCTTTCCAGCTAGGCCTCGTCAAAGAAGATGCTTCGTTTGCAATAAATTAGGATATTAGTCATTTAACCATACTAATAAAGAGCAATAAGAATTAAAAGCATGATGGCTGAAGAACCGCTCTAACCGGACCGCCCCTAATGATAAGAAATTCCGTATTTTCCTACAGGAATACAAAGGGACTGCCGACTAAGGCTACCTTAATAATGCCGATTTTGATGATATCGCTAAAGATATTAAAGTCATAATGGCAGGGGATGCATAATGGGATGCAGAGAATATTATCACACCACAAATTATAGCCACTTAGTACTTCCTAGCCCTTATGCAAATAGAACCGTCACCTTCTTTATCTATCGAAATGTTATAAGCCCTGTAGGATGAATTATACCGATATACCTTCCTATAGATTAACCCCTTCCGAATGCCCTTACTACTATTGGACTGTAATTCTGCCTTTCTAGAAGAAGAATGCTATAATGACCATACCTTCCGCAGAATCCTACCGGATACCGGCGCCTCCGGCCTATCTACAGTAGGTATAGGTCAAGTAAGAGCCCTAATGAGATTGATGAAATCTTTAACGATTAAGTCAACGGATATACAGTATACTATTAATTTTAGAGCAGATTCTGCCACATCTTCTGGTATATTGAATGTCCCGATAATATTCGGCAATATCCCCTTCTACGTTCTTAATAGCAGCACCCCCTTTCTCTATTCTATTATAGATATAGATAGGATAGGCGTAAAGCTGGATAATATTAATAACTTGCTTATTAAAGGGGATATTAAGGTTCCAATTATCAGGAAATGGGGACATCTATAGTGGACTTTCAATACTATAAATACTACTGCCTTCCACCTTTTATTATAGGAAATCCATTAGCTTTATTATCGATTCGGGCATCCCTCCATCAATAGGCTTACCAAATTGCTTTAGCGGGCTGGTTATAATAATATTGATCGCAACATCATCGAAAGCATTACCTATATATGCCATCAATACTAGATGAACGCAAAAGCACCTAGCCGATTTAAATTCACGCTTAAGGATGATAATACTAGCTGTTGAAATCAGCGCCTTTTTAGCTGTATTTTGGTACTGGTCTCGCCACCATACGACGTTTCTGCGTTGAGATATCGCGGTGGCTATACCAGGCGCTATGGTGGGGCACAGCGCCCCACAACGCCGATTACAGTGGGCCACAGCGCCGGTCACAGCACCGGTACAGCGACCCACATCCGGCCACAGCGGCCGGTCACAGTGGGCCACAGGGCCCACAACAGGCGGCGCATTTCTACGGGATTACCAAATGGGCAAATCAGCACTTTCGGCCTTCTACATACAGTCACCCGCTACACCGCGCCTTTACGGCACACCGGTATAGGGCTTCCGGCCCGTACGGCACACCGATATAGGGCCTCCGGCCCGTACGGCAGGCTGTTATAGGGCATCCGGCACACCGCTACAAGCCACTGGGCTTGGTTGGGTAGGCATTGGGTAGGATATTGGGCACAGACTGGGCACGGTTGGGCAGACCGACTTTTCGTCGGTTTTTTTCGCTATTTTTGCGGTTTTTCATTATTTTCAACCACTTCTTCAAGATGGTAGAAATATGCCCAAAATTCCCTCTTTCTAGCTAGAATAGTTACCAACAATTAGAATCAGATTTCCCTGACATCTTTGCTCTGGTCAACCTCTTGTGCGCTTTAAATCTTTAACCAGCTCTTTGTTTTATTCTGCAACGCCTTGTACGCCACTGTCGGTATCCAGTACATTTCCAACAGTGTTCTGAATCACCATTTTGCAACACTAGCCAATTTAACTATAAGATTATCGTCGATATCCTTTATATCGATAATCGGCCGGTATTACACATTATGGATGCCGCAACAAGCTTCCAGGCAGCTAGATTTCTTGATCCATAAAGGCAGAAGGCCTACGATATTTAGAATGCCCTTAAGGAATGCTAGATTAATACCTACCTTGGCCTACCGGATTAGATAGTCCACAATACCGGACCAAACTTTGCTTCTGCTGAATTCCGTCACAATACCCGGCTTTTATCTATCAATATAGATGAAATTCCTATAGAAGCCCACAACAGTATTAGCAAGGTCGAAAGATATCACGCCCCGTTACGCCGAGCCTATACTATTATTAATAACGAAGTAGGCGACCTAATAACAAAAGAACAGAAATTATAGCTTGCTGTAAAGGCTATCAACGATTCCGCTAGACCTAACGGTCTAGTGCCTATATTATTAGTCTTTGGGGTATATCCTCGACTTACGGACGATTCACCCCCTAGCTTATCAGTATTATAATGCGCCTTGACATTACAAAAGGCTACTGATGAAGCTAGGAAATGCCTTGCTAAGCGATAAGTTCACGATGCCCTCGCCTAACGGAACGGCCCGGATATGCGGCCTATCTACCGACTACCCCTACAATCTAACGTATGGGTATAGCGAGAGAAAGGTGGCTAGCACGGGCTATACCGGCTAATCAGCCTCGATGGTGAGACCTATATTATACAAATGCCATATAGCCCGGTCAAATTCCGGTCTACGGTCGTTAAGCTATATAACCACGACCCCGACCGTGATATTAATCCCGGTACAGACGATCCTAAAGATATCGTTTATACCAAAGGCCCGGCCCGCCCCGGCAGGCTAGAAGTCAGGGTACCGGCTGCACCCGCACCTCTAGCCATAATAACACCTACAGCCGTAATATATCCGTCACTAGCTACTAGCTCTAATCAAGCCAGGCTACTATCACTATCACCAGCAAGGGTAGTATCTAACGTTATAATCAATAAGGACTAAAAAGAAGCTCTCGTCAACGCTATAGCTTCTAATACTATTATTAACGTCTCTTTCCTGACCGCGAAAGAGTAAGCCGACCTGCAGCTTACTAGCTAATTACGCCGGGAAGGGAAGATCATAACCCCTAAAGCCCCTTTCGAACAGTCTAACCGTATAGAGATAGAAGCGTTATAAGCCCGCGATATATTCCGATTCGTCACCTTTAATATCGGTTAATATAGAGCCTAATGCCTGTTTAACTCACGTATAGTACGAGAAATCAAAGGCAAAGGCATAGATACCCCGTATAAGAAGTCTAGGCTTATTATATAGGGTCATAATGATGACGAAAAGCGATTGATATTGACTTAATCCCCTATAATTCAATAGGTAAGTCAACGGCTACTAATATCAATAGCCCTATTACTACAACGTTCTCACGGCTTATTTCTCTGGATACGTGATATCATATAGGCTTATGTACAGTTATCCACCACCCTTAACAGATCGATTATCGCCAAGCTACCTAAGCAGATAGCGTATTAATACCCCGATAATACGATTATAGAAGTGGTAAAGCTACTATACGGAATAGCTGAGGCAGGCACCTACTAGTAGGCGATATACTTTCGGCACCATCGCGAGAAATTAGGCATAACTATATCAACCTACGACCCCTATTTGCTAATATCTACCGGTAATGACGATACTAACCATACTAATGCTCCTAATTATGCTAACGATACTACTATATACTTCGGTATCGTAGGTATATAGACTGACGATACCCTCGGCCTAAGTGACAATGCCTTCTTCCAATAGGAAGAATTAGAGCTCACTAAGGCAGGCTTTAACGCCAAGCCTAAGATGAAGCTATTGCCAACCGTGCCTTTAATATTCAACGGATGTATATTAACGGCCACTACCGATGGTATAATAACATTATGCTAGAAAGGTTAAAGCCAAAAGATTGCCACTATCGATAAGAATACGCCTACGGCCTAGCGTAATTATATCGAACAACGTGCTTGCGGTGCTTATGTGGCTATAGTCTGCCAGCCTGAGGCGTCTTTTGACCTATCTGTTGCAGCATAACACCAACAGCCTAACCCTAACGATATCACTAGATTAAACAAGCGCCTTTAATAGCAGCTAGATAACCAAGGTCGTGGCTTGCGGTATATCAATTTGGCCCTTACTATAGCTAAGATCTTTATATTTGTTGACGGATCCTTTGCTAACAATAAAGATTTAAGCTCCTAGATTAGTTACATCATTATGCTAGGGAATGAGGCAGATACTGCGAATAACGCCTTCCAGTTGACTAGTAATATTATAACTTACAGCTCTATAAAGAGCAAGCGGGTAATGCGCAGCGCACTCGCTTCGGAGCTGTACAGTATAGTATAAGGGGTCGATATTGCATACGCGATAGGCACGACCCTCAACATAATTACCAGCAGGCTAGGATTGCCGAAGATCCCTACGGTTATATGTATGGATTCGTTTTCGTTATACGAATGCCTTATTAAGCTAGGCATTACCAAGGAAAAGAGGCTCATAATAGATATTATAGCCCTACGACAGTCATACGAGTGCCGGGAGATATATAAGATCCGCTAGATTAACGGGAACGATAATCTTGCCGACGCAATAACTAAGGGAACGCCTAATAAAGCCCTTAAGACCTTCGTTGACCACAATAAGGCTATAATACGTATGGAAGGGTAGGTAAAGAGGCCGGTCAATATCTGACTACATTTGGGAGATATTGGTGATATTATAGGTGGCAAGTGTATAGATTTTCCTATGTTCAATATTGTATGCATTTATTGCTTTTACTGCGTTTAATGCTGCCCCTTTTTACCCCTTTGTTTCGGCTGCGATATTCAATATACCGGCTGTATGGTATAATCCTATATAAGCCGGCCGCGCGGCGCGACAGCATTATCGGCGGCATAACCTGCCGAAACCGCGCCGCACTTTCTTTTCTATATATACGCCTTACATCCTGGCGATTCCGATATTTGCTTCTATAAAAAGAGAAGCTGCCAGTATCGGAAACGCTGTCGCAAGGTGCCCAATTGGGCACCAATTGGGCACATTGCGACGAATGTGCCGCGCACACCTATTACGCACGATATGGCCACTTTTGCCCCTATGCCCCTGAGCCCGGTAGGGCACGCGGGCAGTCCGGCCCGACCGCGCCGATGCACGTGACTACGGCACGCACAAAAAGGCTACATCGTATAATTACTCTTTTGCTTCTTTTCTTTCCTCTTAGTTAGTCAGTCATAATCAAAGAAGTAATCATACCTTTGACCGGTGACCTCACGGTACTTAATACCACGCGCGCGACCCTACGTATAACTGGGTACCCCGAGTTTATATCAACATTATCGGCCAAGAAATCGATTTTTAAGTTCATTCGATTAAATTTATAACTGAATTCTTTTCTTATTTCCTATTGGTCTTCCCTAAGCTGGGCAATTTCCTGGTCATTATCAGATTCTTCTACCTCTGCCGTATAGCTTGGGTTATCGGCGGTAGGAACGTTCTGACTAGCTATTATAGGAAGAGAAAAGGTGCCGGAAAGTCTTAAAGATGCGAAGAAAATCAAGACTAAAAATCTAGATAAAACTAGAAGAAAGCTGCGTTAAGGAATAACCTTAGAAAATCCTATTGCAAAAAGGATGTGTTGCAGCTTGGTGTGGTAGCTGGGTTCTTAAATCTGGGATGATTAGTCCTTTACTGCCGATTAGTAATATCGTTAGTTAGATTCCTGGAAGGTTAGCTGCCAAATGCGTTAAAATCCTAAGTTAGCGTAAAAAAGTCTTAAGCTGGAAGCCTTGAGACACCGGGCTTATAACCTGTTGCAAAATGGTGATTCAGAATACTATTGGAAATGTACTGGATACCGACAGTGGCGTATAAGGCGTTGCAGAATAAAACAAAGAGCTGGTTAAAGATTTAAAGCGCACAAGAGGTTGACCAGAGCAAAGATGTCAGGGAAATCTGATTCTAATTGTTGGTAACTATTCTAGCTAGAAAGAGGGAATTTTGGGCATATTTCTACCATCTTGAAAAAGTGGTTGAAAATAATGAAAAACCGCAAAAATAGCGAAAAACCCGACGAAAAGTCGGTCTGCCCAACCGTGCCCAGTCTGTGCCCAATATCCTACCCAATGCCTACCCAACCAAGCCCAGTGGCTTGTAGCGGTGTGCCGGATGCCCTATAACAGCCTGCCGTACGGGCCGGAAGCCCTATATCGGTGTGCCGTAAAGGCGCGGTGTAGCGGGTGACTGTATGTAGAAGGCCGAAGGTGCTGTTTTGCCCATTTGGTAATCCCGTAGAAATGCGCCGCCTGTTGTGGGCCCTGTGGCCCACTATGACCGGCCGCTGTGGCCGGCTGTGGGGCGCTGTGCCGGTGCCGTGACCGGCGCTGTGGCCCACTGTAATCGGCGTTGTGGGGCGCTATGCCCCACCATAGCGCCTGGTATAGCCACCGCGATATCTCAACGCAGAGACGTCGTATGGTGGCGAGACCAGTACCAAAATACAGCTAAAAAGGCGCTGATTTCAACAGTAATAAATCGGAATATATTGCAGGCCTATAATGCTTCTACCTCTGTATGGTTAGACTATTCGAAGGGGTCTCCTAGGGTTGTGATCTTCCCTTTCCGGCGTAATTAACTAGTAAGCTATAGGTCGGCTTACTTTTTTGCTATTAGGAAAGAGGCATTAATAACGGTATTAGAAGCGATAGCATTGATGAGAGCCTCTTCTTGGTCCTTATTGATTATAACGTTAGATACTACCCTTGTTGGTGATAGTGATACTGGCTGTAACGCCGGTATCCTAGCTGGGTTAGGGTTAGGGGTTGGCGTCAATGATGCTGCGGCTGCAGGTAGCCTATTAGGGGTCGGCAATGATATCGCAGCTATAGGTATTATTGCGGCTGGAGGTGCAGGTGCAGCTGGTATTCTAACTTCTAGCCTGCTAGGGCGGGCCAGGCCTTCGGTATAGACAATATCTTTAGGATTATCGGCAGTAGGGTCGTTATAGGGCTTGACGACTATTAACCAGAATTTGATGGGGCCATAAGGCATTTGCATAATATAGGTCTTACTATCGAGGCTGATTAGCCGGTATAGCCTATACTAGCTACCTTTCTCTCGCTATACCTATACGTCAGATTATAGGGGTAGTCAGTAGATAGGCTGTGTATCCAGGCCGTTCCATTGGGCGAAGGCATTGTGAACCTAGCGCTTGGCGAGGCATTTCCTAGCTTTATTAGTGGCCTTTCGTAATATTAAGGCATATTATGATACTAATAAGCTAGGGGGTGAATCATCCGTAAGTCAAGGATATACTCTAAAGACTAATAATGTAGGCACTAGACCGTTAGGTCTAGCGGAATTATTAATAGCTTTTATAGTAAGCTATAATTTCTGTTCTTTTGTTATTAGGTCGCCTACCTTATTGTTAACGATAGTATAGGCTTGGCGTAATAGGGCATAGTATCTTTCGACTTTACTAATACTATTATAGGCTTCTATAGGGATTTCATTTATATTAATAGAGAGAAGCCAGGCATTATAGCGGAATTCGGCAGAAGCAAAATTTAGTCCAGCATTATATATTATCCAATCTAGTGGGCTAAGGTAAATATCAATCTAGTATTCCTTAAGGGCATTCCAAACGTCTTAGGCCTTCTATCTTTAAGGGTCAAGGAACCTAACTGCTTAGAAGCTTATTGCAGTATCCATAATATATAATACTAGCCGATTGTCAATATAAAAGATATCTACGATTATCTTATAGTTAAATTAGCGGTTATCCTTTAGAGTGAATTTAAATCGGCTAGGTGCCTTTACGTTTATTTGGCATTAATGGCATATATAGGTAATACTTTCGATGATACTGTAGTTGATATCATCATAACCAGCCCTTTAAAGCAATTTAGTAAGCCTATTGATAGAGGGGTGCCTAAATCGACAATATAGCTAACGGATTTCCTATGATGATAAATAGAAGGCTATAGTATCCATAGCGTTAAGAGTCCACTATAGATGTCCCTATTTCCTAATAATTAGAACCTTAGTATCCCCTTAGATTAATAGGTTATCGATATTATTAAGCTTTATGCCTATCCTATTTATATTCATGATAGAATAAAGGAAGGGGGTGCCGCTATTAAGGACGTAGAAGGGGATATTACCAAATATCATTAGGACATTTAGTATGCCAGAAGATATAGCAGAGCCTACGCTAAAGTTTACTATATGCTTTTTGTTAGTCGCCTTAATAGTTAGGGTCGTCATTAATCTTATTAGGGCCTTTGCTTGACCTAGGCCTGCTGTTAATAGGCTGGAAGCGCCGGTATCTGGTAGGATTCCGCGGAAGGTATGGTTACTATAACGTTCTTCTTCTAGAAAGGCAGAGTTATAGTCTAGTAAGGGCATTCGGAAGGGGTTAATCTGTAGGAAAGCATATCAGTATAATTCATCCTGCAAGGCTTATAACATCTCAATTAGTGATGCCTCTATTTGCAAGAGGGCTTGGAAATACTGCGTGGCTGTAATTTGCGGTGCAATAGCGTCCTCTGTATCCTACTGTATAATGTTGGCTATTATGATTTCGACATCTTTAACGATATCATTAAAATCGGCATTTTTAAGGCCTTAGTCGGCAGTCCCTTTATATTCCTATAGGAAAATACAGAATTTCTTATTATTAAGGGCGGTCCGGTTAGAGCGGTTCTTCAGCCATTATGCCTTTAATTCTTATTGCTCTTTGTTAGTATAGTTGGATGACTAACATTCTGATTTATTACAAATAAAGCATCTTCTTTAATAGGGCCTAACTAGAAGGGTGCGATTTTATTTAAAGCAGCATTAAGAGGGTCCGTATCGTTAGGGGCGTTAATACTAGTTATGCGATTAACTATATCTACGATCTGTGAATAACACTATATTATCATCAATATCTTTAATATCCTATTGTTGTTAATGCTGCTATTGTTGAAGGAATTAATGCTATTGAGTCATATAAGTAGTCTCATAGATGGAAAGGGATTGCTATAGGTTAGCGGCAAGGCCTTTGAATATAGAGGCATAACGATATATAGCCTGGCTATACTCAGGGGTATCCCTTACAGCATTAAGCACTTACTGATGAAGCTCTGTATTAGCTGTAAAGGGGGGAAAAAGACCATAATGTAGGCGCTGAAGTTCCTCTAGTAGGATATTAAGGCATTCTAGCTTTAACTTATTAGGATATTTCGCGATAGTTAATTAGAGCGTTATTTTATTCTAATGGTGCAAATAGAATTGCTTTATGTTCTCATTCTCAAAATGGCTTTTGACTTTACAGACTATATCGTTAAAAGTAAGGGTATCGTAGATGCATTTGATATTATTAAAGTAGTAGGTCTTAGCATCGCTAATTAGTATGATTTAGAAGGCTTTAGTGAGTATATAATCGGGCAATCCTAAAAGGCGGTATTTGCTCTTAAAGGATACTATCTTTAGTATAAGGAAGTCATCTATTTTGCCGCTATATCTATCCTCTATGCGATAGCTGCGTAAAAGGTCAGATATCTTCTTCAAAATATCGTTAAACCTGGCCTCTGCGTAGGCTCTTCGGGTATGATCTTCTTAGTGGTATTCCGGAGGGTATTCCGGAATGGCTTGTCGGTTGTTGCCTTACGGTAGGAAGTTAGCAGGGGCTTCGTTTCCTCCTGTTAAGACGGTCCGTTTATCGGCCTAGATAGGCTGATAGTGCCGGGAGGGGTCCGGTGCCATGCCTATCTTTAGCATTATCGGGTAAGGCGTTAGGGCCGGTGGTTGAGGCATTTGTGCTTATGGGTTGTGGCTGCAATACCATAATTCGTGATATCTAGTATCCGGGGCAGCTATTTTATCAATATTAGGGGCTTGCCCAGTGCCGCTAGTAACGGTATATTGGGGAATATTGACATTGGTGGCTTAGAGGGTATCGCCAGCAATTTCGAGGGTATTGCTATTGGCGCTCTCTATTAATTAAAGCATATCATCAGGGCCTATAACCTGACCTCTGGTCCTTGTGGGCATACTATAATTCTGAGGGGCATTGGGATAGCCGCCTCAGCTAGCTCAGCTAGGGGTATAACCCCTAGGATAAAGTATTTAGTCGGTCGGGCTATAGTTATCGTCTGTTGAATATTGCTATTATTGGAAGCCTTCCCCTGTCTTAAATAGCGGCCTATTGTAAATAGGCGCTTTCCCTTTCTATTATAGCGGCTGGCCCCTTTCTTCTTTAGTAGGAATAAAGGCCTTCTTTAATATAGATAGAGGGATAAGGGGTTATTATACCGTTAGTATTGCAAAGTCCCTAGGGGTCGAAGGGGCTTATAAAGGTCTTTGCGAAGGTAATTATAAGGGTGTTCGTAAGGGTATTCATAACGGTATCCATAAGGGTATCCGTAAGGGTATTCGAACAATTATAGTAGGGAGTGAATTCCTTAAGCTTATAATAGAGGGGGCATTCTAATTCATTTGCATCTCCTATTCGGTGTAAATAGTAGGGACTGATTGTTCCCTATCTAGATTTAACTAGGATATAAAGGTTTTACATGCAAATTAGAGATCTATTTCCTCTTAAGGCTACTTAGGCATATTCTCTTATTGGAGATAGTAGGTGAGGGTCTTAACTACTGACGATCCTGTGCTTCTAATGTATACCCCACGTTCCTATAGGGTTATTCGGAATTCCTATAGAAGCCGTTTATTGATACGGTTAAATAGCTCCTTAGTCTACTCATCATAATCTTCACGGAATTATTCCCATAGATCATCATCTATCTTATCGCCTATTATATAGTTATTAATAAGGTAGGCGATACAATTGTATAACTATTCGTCCGTGGTATTAGTAGGGTCAATCTGCCCTTTTGAATTAGCCTAGTCCTCTGTAATAGTATCGGCGTGAGGCCTAAGCTTTTTGGATAGTGATCCCTCTATTATGATATTGATAGGGGTAGGCGTATGTATCGGAGAGAGAGGGAGCGTTTGGCGTATAATAAAAGAAAGAAGGAAGTAATTAATAAAAAGAAGGAAGGAAGGAAGTAAAGAAGGGAGCAATAGTCAGGCAGGATATTATAGGCGTTCCGGTTGCTTATTTAACTGTTAAATGTAACAGTAAATAGGTTCTTTACCGTAGATATTATTGCGGTTCAGGGTCGCTTGCGTAAGAACCCGCGTTTTAGCCTGCTAATTATATCACGATAGATTTGGCGCTACGTCTAGCATAACTAAAGATATCGTAATATTCAGCTATCGTCACTGGCTGGTACACTTAGCGTAATATTTGGCGATTGTTCCTTGTGATAGACGAGTAGGGAAGGTTAGATACAATCAGTTTATCCCTTAGTTCGTGACATCTATAGCTATTCCTCTGAATAGGCTAGATCACGATCCCTATTAGCACGACTTTATCAAATCGTCTCTTTTTGCTGGTCCTAGCTAATCTGTAAAGTGAACTTCAACTTCACTAATTAGTGTTGGTTTTACTAAGGGGTACCTAGTTATATATAGGGTTGCGCGCGTGGTAGGATATACCGAGTGGTCACGAAGCAACGGATTCTATTGCTTTACTTATGACTATCTAAGAAAGGGAAGAGGAAGCAAAAGAGGGTAATTACACGATGTGGCCTTTTTGTGCGTGTGCCGCTGTCACGTGCATCGGCGCGGTCGGGCCGGACTGCCCGCGTGCCCTACCGGGCTCAGGGGCACAGGGGCAAAAGTGGCCACATCGTGCGCAACGGGTGTGCGCGGCACATCCGTCGCAATGTGCCCAATTGGGCACCTTGCGACAGCGATTCCGACATTAATGACCATCTAAGAAAGTAGGGAAAGGAAGCAAAAGAGGAATTATACGATGTGGCCTTTTTGTGCATATGCCGTGGTCACGTGCACCGGTGCGGTCGGGTCGGGCTGCCCGCGTGCCCTACCGGGCACAGCAAAAGGGGGCCATATCGTATGCAGCGGTGCGCGGCACATCCGTCGCAATGTGCCCAATTGGGCACCTTGCGATAGCGATTCCGACACTTAGGTAGGGATACCTAGTAAAAATATAAGGGAAGTCACTTACTATAGAAAAATATATATAAAGATACTTATAGTCTAGTGGCTACTATAGATTAAAGGATCTACTACTATTTATTAGCGTATCTCTATATTAGGAAAGAGCATTAGTCAGGTCTGTTAAGTTATTATGGGGGGGGTCGAATGACTAGGGGGGGGCATAGGTCGGTTGATATGTAGTCTCTTTCCTTGTGTTCAATACTGCATTTACTGCTATCCCTTTTTACCCCTTTCTTTTCGGCTACGATATTCAACATACCGGCTATACGGTATAAGGCTGTGCAGCCGCCCGGCTAAGCCAGCCGCCCAGCGGCATCTGACAAGGTCAGAGATAACGCTGTCGGAAGCACATCCTTCTGAGACCGAGCCGCGCTTTCTTTTCTATGTGTGCACCTTAAATTCTAGTGATTCCGATGTTTCCTTCTACAAAGAGAGAGACTGCCAGTATTGGAATCGCCGTCGCAATTGCTCCCTCAATTGGGCATTGCGACAGATGTGCCGTTGCGCGTGCGCTGTGCACGTGGTGGCCCCGCCTTTCCCCGCGCCCTGATTGGGCGCACGGGCGGCCCGCAGAGCCGCACCGCCGCACGTGACTGCGGCACACACATAAAAGGCCACATCATGTAATTCCTCCTTTTCCTTCCTTTTAGATAGTCATCACAGGCATTAGCAAAGTAATATAATCCTTTGCTTAGTGACTATACGGTACCGGATACCACGCGCGCAACCCTACGTATAACTGGGTATACCTTGATGTGATTCCAACATATATAGTACATTACATTATATAAGAAGCTCTCTTTTAACTACCTACCTATAAAAGTATCTCTAACTTTCTTAAGACTATATTATAATAGATAATACTAAAATAATAAGAGGATAGATATTATAGGTATAAGTATCTAGAAAAGAACTACTGTTGGTTCGAAAAGGAGTATTAGATATTAGATATTTAAATTAATCTAATGCCCTGAGCTGATATTATTCTGATCTGATAATAGTCTTCCTCCTCCTTCCGTAGGCTCTATATATTAGTTCTTTATTGTTATCGTTAATACAATTATTATTATGACTTTATTAGAAAGGCATCGCAAGAGCAGGGCAATACAAGCGAGTCGCTAGTTAAATTCAGGATACCGACCGCTGCGACCACATGCCCGGCTGATTACGACATCTTGCGGCTATCCCTTGTCTCTACTAGTTCCCCTCCCGTTATCCTAATTAATTACTACTGCTACTAACGCCGCTGCGTTGAGGTGCTACTATTGTTGACGCTACTAGTATTGGTAAAACTAGAACCTTAGCCTTACCATTCAAGACTTCTGTTGCGTTCTTCCTCCGCAGGTGCCCAGGAGTATGCCGGCGGCTCTGGGCCATGGTAACCTCGGTTCTAGATCACACTACTTGTGATTGCCTTTCCAGCGACACGATTGTTCTGCCTTGCGCGCTGTTTCCCTGGCGATGCGGCCGATCTGAAGTACGGTTCCCATACCGACCGCTTGATGCCAGAGAACATGGCAATGCATCAGCCATAGCCCAGGGTTATCAAGACGAAATCGCAGAATCACATATCCACGTGGTTTTATGTAGACAGTATCCTTTATGAGGGGGGTGTCAATGTTGATCAGCTTGTCTTCGTGGTTAACAGCTGCCTCGAAGGGGTTGTATGAGCGTCCAAGTTCATCTTGTCGCGAGCCAAGAACATAAAATTGGTATCCATGCTAGGTAGGCACTTGTCAGCAACTGTGACGGATGTGGCCAACATGGATACTCACCAAATGGAACGGATGGCCCTTGTCGTCGACGTTGTTTATCACCAAGTCCAACCATCGGTCTTGGCCTGCTGCGAATTGCGGGACATTGAAAGTGCGGAGGGGGTTGGCTTGCTCTGTGCCGTTGACCCATGCCGTTCTGTGCGTAGCGAGCAAGGGCGCGGTATTGGCGTCTTTCCATACCCATGATGAGTGATTCAGTTCACCCCATGGCTCGTCATTCTTGAACGAGTTGATGGCCAGGCTAGTATATAATAGGGCTATCTCGGCCGGCTTCTTGCGGACAGGCGAGTTTCGAGCAAGGACTGGTCCTTGGGCGTCGTTCAAGTCGTACATGTCCACAGTATCGCGGATGTCATTTCGATCATGTCTCCCATGAGCACAATGTACCCATTCCAGGGCAAAGGACTGTGCCCGGGTGAGGGCTGGGTTCATTAACTGCATGAGTCTGGCCAATCTGTCAGCCGACGGTGCAATAGCAGGGTTTCAAATAACTGAATGTCAAACGAGAGAAATCTTACTCTGGGTCAAGAATAATCTTTAGATCGACTGTAGAAGGCGCGCTTCTGTCAGTGATGGTCTTCTGTGGAAGAAGTAACACGTCCATGCGCTCGCCAGGATATAGCACGCCGAGTGTCGAGGTTTGTGGCGTGGCATTCGACACCGCTCCACCACCGTCAACGGCGAGCAGCTGCAGGGCAGCGTTCTCAACCTGAAAGGAGTAGCCAGAGGAGGCACCCACATTGACTACCCGCAGCCGGACAGCTTTGTTCCCGAAAACCTGCAGTGGCAGACGGTCGGTTTTTATACAAGCAACTGGTCTCCCAGGACGCGCGTTGCTGCAGTTGTAGGAGCCCATGCCATTGATCAATAAGGAATCGGGTACAGGCTACAAGTAAGGTCAGACACTAGACATCAAACATGAACATGGTAGGTTCGGATTCCAGCTTACCTCGTAGGCGAAGCTTCGAAAGTCTTTATACTCGGCAAGAACCTTCTCTGCCGGCATGTGGTACCAGTCGCCGATGAGCAGTAGCTTTTCGCCATCGTATTCATATAGCGCCATGTCACTGTGAGCTATCCTGCCCTCGACTGGCTTGTGCACAATCAAGGCACCATAAAGCCCATCTGCTCTTTTGACTGCGGAGTGCGCATGATACCAGAATGTACCATGCTGTTTGCGGTGAATATGGAACCTGTAGGTAAATGTTTCTCCTGTAGCGACTCTGCACTGCGTCACACCAACAACACCATCCATCTCGTTGAAGCCTGAGGATAATTTAGTGATTCGCATGATGGGCCACAGATGCTTGCCTTACCCTTCATCAGCATCCCGTGCCAGTGAATGACAACGCCGTCGTCGTCATCATTTTCAACCCTGTTTATTACCGTAATCTCAATTTCATCACCAGCTCTTGCTTCAATGGTTGGACCTGGAAATTGGCCTGCGCCGGCGTCAGCAACAGAATGCAGGAGGTATCCCGCAATGATTGCCAGCTTACCGTTGATCAGATAGACACGTTTCAGCACCCCATCTGGTCTCTGAAGTTGTCGTGTGATAGACCAGCGCTGATGAATTGTGCGAGGTTCTCGGTAGATGTGCTGCTCTGGGTGCAAAGCAAAACGATCATCAGATTCCGTGCCAAGTGGACAGAGGTTGCTGTCAGCGTGGTAGGCGTCGGTCGTCGTCCAACTATATACAAGGTTCTCGAAAGCAAAATACTTCATTGCAGTCATGGAATATAAGCTGAAACACACGAGCAAAGTTGCTGCAAAAACACCTGAGCATAGCCAAGTAGAGCGCCGGCGGATTGTCCGCCCACAAGGCCATTGCATAGCCATGTGGTGTTTCGGTCCCTGAGGCCAGGGGCCGTTCCAATGATGATACTTGTGGGTATTTGGGCATGCTGGTGTATATAACAATGGAGACGGTGCATTTGCTCAACATGGGTGAAGACGCGAGACAACCTGGCAACTATTGGATATGACACTGTAGCGTTCCCTTTTAGAAAAGGGACGTTGGATACTGATTGAAAGTAAGGCGTAATGATTTCGGCAAGGAGGTAAACAGTTTCAGCCCAGAATGGGTGCTGGAAAGTCTGGCGATGGGCATGGCCCGTGGATGGAAAGGTCAGCAAGGTCGAATTTTGCTATGCAAGGATTGTGCAAATGGAGCGGTACATGTTGCACCGTGACTGAGTGCTCGCTCAGCTTCTCAGGACAAACGAATCGGGTGAATGGAACAAATGAGACGGACCACCGAGGTCTGCTTTTAAACACGAATATTTGAAGAGGGGATCCCAGATAAAAAGCCCATGTTGGGCTTACGGGTTTTTTGATTGGGCTGTGCGATGAGCTGTCTTGTCTCGGACTTTGTGATTGTTGGTGACGGGTTTTGGGGGAGGGCGAGTTGTTGAAGATCAAATGCATGGCACGTGGGGCGGGTCAAGTCGGGCTGGTAAGTCAAGAAAGAGGTGGTGAACCGGCTCGAGGGCCTTGCCCTTGCACTTCTGACATTGAAGCGATGCGACATTGAGCGGCAGCACTGCAGTAGCGCCGTCGACGGCTGCCTGCCTTGTTCCAGGCCTGATTCAAGCACGGCGCACGCTGACCCCAGATGCCCCGCCATTTATTCTCTCGCGGTCCCACCCATCTCTCTCCGGCTGCCCGCCTACCCGCTCGCTTGTCTGCTGATAAGCTGGTATAGGTCGTAGCCTGTAGGTAGGTGGCCCCTGTAAGCGCCCTCAACAAACCACGTGCATACGCGTCAGGGTTAAGACCTGCCATCGTCCGGAATGGTTGACTCTTTGGGCAACCCCCGCCTTGATCACCCGCCCGCCAACCATGCACCGTCTCGACCAGTTGCATCCGTCACTGCTACCTGCCGTGATATCGCGCGTTGTCTCAACAGGGCAGGAGCTGGGAAAGGGCGAAAAAGAAAAGAAAAAGGAAAAAAAAACCCCCCCGGAAATTCCCTCTCACTGGCAGCATACCATACCGCAGAAGTCCCCATTGTCCCGAATTTTCGGAGAGCCGCCTCAAACCGCGTCGACAGTCTTGCCGAATCCGACATGACTTATTGGTTGCATCCTTCCAAACGCAGGAGGAGCCGTGTCGCTTCGATGCTGTCCTGCTCCCGCCTATCTTGTTCACCTCTAGCATGTGTGTTCGGGGTAGCAATGCTGAGGATGCAGGTGCATCTGGCAGACACGCAGGGACTAGTTGTTCGGAAGTTGATTGCCATTTTTCCCCTTTGGTTCTTTTTTTATTCTTTTCTTGCCTATATGCTGTCCTTGATTCTTGCTTTCTAGCGTAGGTATAATATCTTTTGGTTCGCTGCGGCGATCGTCGTTCTCTCTCAAGCTCTGCGGACGTCTCTGTACACTGTTCTCATTCCACGTGTACTCCTATGACAGACAGCTCGTCAACTTTTTGTCTTTTCCGTTAGATAGCATCGCCAAGCTACAGATTTCCACGATGCGGCGCTCAGCTCTCGGCCTCACGCTGGTGGCCACGGCTGCACCAGTGCATGCCGGTTCGCTCAAAGACATCAAACACATCATCTTGTTTATGCAGGAAAATAGATCATTTGATCACGTAAGTTTCAGGTCTTTCTCCTCAACCCCGGCAGCATTTTTCCTGATAGCTACGTATCGTTGTTTAGTATTTTGGGACTATGGCTGGTGTTCGCAACTTTGGCGACCCTAATATCCACTTCACCGATGGGGTTCCCGTCTGGAGACAGTGAGTAGTTGTTTGGCCCTGGCTGGGGTCATCTCGCTTCCATCCTCATGTGTGAAAGGATCTAACAGCAGGAATGATAGGCCTACTACCAAAACTCGGAATGGTGTCAATTCATTGTCACCGTGGCATATCAACTACTTGGGCGGGGATTGGAGCGACGCAACTCAATGCATGGGAGCTGGATCTAACGGCTGGGAGGCCATGCATGGCGCCTACAACAACGGTCGTGCCGACGGCTGGGTCACGTCAGACACACCCTACAGTATGGGCTATTACAAACGCCAAGATGTGCCTACACAGTGGGATATCGCAGAGGGTTGGACCATCATGGACAACTCCCACCAGAGCATCCTTGGTGTTACCGATCCCAACCGTATCATGTGGATGAGTGGAACCGTCAACACTGCCGGTTCTCCTGGAAATCCAGATGGAAAAGGTGGTAACATTCTATCGAATCGCGCCAGTCCCGGTTGCGATTCTCCAGGCAATAATTGCTTCCCTTTTACCTGGAAAACGACTCCGGAATATTTGCAGGAGGCCGGCATTTCATGGCGAGTGTGGCAGGAAGTTGACAACTTCGAAGACAATATGCTGGCCTACTTTAAACAATACCAGGATGCCCCAAAGGGAAATGTTCTTCGAGACAACGGCAACTCTTACCCGGGCCTCCAGGCCTTTTATGACGCCTGCGCCAACGGCACCTTGCCCCAAGTGAGCTGGATTATTGGACCTCAGGAACTGAGCGAGCATGCCCCCAACATGCCCATTGACGGTGCTTGGCTGCAGAGGAATATTGTCCAAGCCGTCGTGAACAGCCCCAGGTACAATGAAACCGCACTCATCATCAGTTACGATGAGCAAGGTGGTTGGGCTGACCACGTTGTACCACCTGTTGCGCCCAAGGATGCTGCTGGTGAATGGATAACAGATCCTTTTGATGCCAGCAACGGAAAAGTACCAATTGGTCCCGGTGAGTTTTAAAGTAAACACTTCGTACCATGGAGAGCAGAGATACTAACCTGACAGGTCCGCGCGTTCCTCGATTTATCATCTCCCCCTGGACCCGGGGGGGGCATGTCTTCGCCGAGACTAGCGATCACACCTCTGACATCTTGTTCCTCGAGGCGTGGGCAGAAGCCAATGGATACATTGTGTCGCACACCAACATAAGTCCCTGGCGACGTCAGCACATGACTAATATGGTCAACGCTTTCGACTTTGACAACCCCATCTACACACTGCCAATCATTACCGCAGTGCGCACCCCAGAAGCACGCACCGACAACAACTGGAGCGGTAACCTCTCCTTGGGATCGCTCACTGGCCCATGGGTCGGACCCGCCAAATGCAGAAATGGATATGCCCACGGCAACCAACCTCCTATCCCTTATGGCAAAGCCAATGCTGAACAGGATATGAATGCCCTCGTTGAAGCTGGCTACAAGCAGGTCCGAGGTTCCATCACCGAAGGCCGGTACGTTACCATCGAAAGTAACGGTCTTGGCCTTGCCATCTCAAGAGGGTGCTCAGTCGTCGCCATCCAGAGCTCCAAGGCTCACGAGGATGCGAGACAGCGGTGGATACTCCACACGGCGGATGGAAATCGGTTCGGAAACACATTTTATATCCAGTCTGCGCTTGAAAAGTGGTACATTTCTGTCAATGGCGGTCTGACCACAGATCAGTCAAAGGCCAAGGCTTTTACCATTGAGTACCAGGCGAGCGGATCTACTTATACGCTTCGTGGAACTGAAAACGCTGGCAAGTACGTTAGCTTTACCAAGTCGAGAAGGCGCAACGCTCAGTGTGGGCATGCGGGCACGATTACTTGGGAGGGTGAGGCTGGTCGCTTCAAGATTTACGCCGTCAACTATTATCTTGGTTGAATCAAGATCCAGGGAACAAGAAAGGGCTGAAACGTATTGCACGAATGGTCGCAATAAAGGGACATTGTGGACAAGACTAAATGAAGGCAACCGAATATGGTCAAATAACATTTTGGCGTGCTTGACAGGAGCTGCGACCTTAATCCGTTCGACTTGATCCATTCTGCACAAGATGAAGACGACTATCACTACGTGATATGAAAAAGAAGACGTCTCTACACCAGACTCCCCCTGTAGTTGAGACACGTCATCCTGAGGGCTGCCCTGTGCCGCTGCAAGCCTCCATGGCGTGGATATTTTGTGCAAAGTGGTTCTTGGACGGGTCCAGCCACGTCCAAACTGACAAAGCTGACATTCTTCCAGCCTCTTTGAAGTTGGCTCGCAGTTTTCCCAGTCGAAGTGATGCAGGCATGATGAAGCATGGGGCTTGAACGATTTAGCATAGAATCTTACGCTTGGTCCTTGGGGTCCTCTAGCCCATCAAGAATCACCGTAGCCCAAGTCTCACAATCTTCCGAAATATTACGACGGATTGCTTCAGTGCGCATCTCCATTCTGATGGTGTGTCAACGGGGTTGAACCCAACTGGTTAGAAATTAGATCATGATGCTTACTGGAGCGGTTCACAAAATAATAGCATTGACTGTTTTTTTTTTTTTTTTTTTGGCGATGTGCGGTGTATATCCGGCGTGCACCGGCTGGCAAGCTTGCACATTCATAGTAAAACGCAGATTCTTGAGTTGGAAACGGGGCAATGCAGGCAACGGATATCAAGCCAGTTCATCATCGTCGCAGCCATTTCCATCAACATCAGGCATAGTCATAAGCTTCCAGTGTAAGTAAGACGTTCAACATCGATAATGCAGGGTGCTTTTGTAAATTTCTCTAATCAACAGACGTTCCCTGTGGTACCAATAGGTGACAAAGACTACCTCGCCTCTCGCGCAAGATTCACGTTATACAAGTAAACAATGATGGCGTTCGTATTGCATCACATTCCGCCAACCCAACATTGAGACACAGCATATAACCCAGTACTACATGTAGCTCGCGGTCTGTCGGCTCGATTTTCCTCTACTGGCTCAGAGAGCATCCCTCGACGGTCCAGGAAGAGCCGTCAGTTGCGGAAGAGCGGAGATACATGTTTCGTGGGACCCTTGAGTTTTTGACTTGGTTGCAGAGTACGCGGAAGTCTTGTCCCGTCCATTTCTGCCAGTCATCAAAGACGCGAGGGCCCGCAAAGGCAGCGTCACACCAGGCCTTGAAATCCTTGACAAAGTGGGGGTCCTGTGCCCTGAAGCCGTGCGCGATCATTTTGGCGTCCTTGAGATCGCCAATGCAATCCATCTGGATTTGCACTGTCGTTGGAGCGCAGACTTCTCCATTTGCAAGGTTATATGTCCGCTGGCTTGTAGTCGTCACCTCGGTTGACTTGGACCAGTCCTGGCTCCATTCGGTACTCACTTCGGTAGATACTGAGACAAATTTGATGTCGCCTCCGACGTTAACCTTCGTGCCAACCTTGTAGCCGTAGTTAACCGTGTCAGTAACGACTCTGGATTGAGTAAAGCTTTGAGAACAGCCTCCTACTCCATGTTAGTCAATGCGGTCGGCAGAACAAGGGGAGCAAACTGCCCGCGCGTCGTCCTACCTTCCAGATTACAGGCGAACAAGGCCCCCTGGTTGACGATGACAGGATCAGACACCTTGCAGGATCCGAAGACGGGCGTGTACTCGAGAGTAAAGTCGGCCCAGCCCATTTTATTGTGGTACTTGGGGTTGGTCTTCCAGACGTAGGTCCTTTTCGGCATCTCTTGATCGCCCACAGCCTGGTTGGAAAACTTTTGGGCCAGGCGCTTAGCGCAGACGACGACGTCTTCGCCTTTGCCGCATGTGCCGCTTATCGAGCGAGCCGCCAGGGTGCTGTCCGAGACTCGCTCTGCGGGCTGTCCGTTGATCCAGAGGGCGCTTCCGAGGGTGGCATTGACGGGTACGGCGTTGGAGTTGGCCGGCAGAGCGGCAGCTCCGGCGGCGAGGAGGCCAGCAACAGCCGCGAGGGATGAGGACGTATAGAGCATGTTGGAAGGTGTCGTAAGAAGATGGTGGGTTATTCAACGAGGACTGAAGGTGTTGATGGACTGTCTGGTATGGGTGGGAGCAAGGACGGCTCTTTATACCCGTGATGGCTCTCAGACAAGCTATTTAATGAGGGATTCCGGTAGAGAGGATCGGTTAACCGCAGGTGCGCCGGGAAGGAGTCGTTCCTACTAGCAGGATGAGAAAATAATCCAGTCGAGAAGCAGAAAATAATTCATGCACCTTACTGTGCAGAGTGGCCCTATGGGATCTGCAAAGGATCCCTGTGAACATATCCTGGAGTCGATCCTGTAGTAAGGCTTGGCACGAGTCTCGGCTTCTGGGATCTGTCGAGACTTCTTAGTCAACGTCTTGTTGGTAAACTACCAGGCTGGTTGGCTTGAAACAGCAATCAGCGGTTATGTGAAGAGAGTTTGGATGACCTCTTGCCCGAGGAACGCCATTTGGCCAAGTGATCTGACACGTGTAGCGGCGGCGGTGTTCATACATGCCCAGCAGGGTTATCAGGAAGCTCATTGTAAGTGGTGTTGGGGGGGATGGAGCGTCGCCGACGATGGTGCGAGCTGGCGATGCATCTGCTACGCGGGATCGACCTGCTGTATTTCACACTCTTTCACTGGCAGTACTCTCGAGATACTATCGTACACGCTGGCGAAGACGGCAGTATCCTGCAAGGCGAGAGGGCTCGCTGAAAGACACCCTCGCGATAACCAGCCGCGGCACGGTTCACGGAAGCATCAATGTACCAAAGCTAATATGGGGCAGTGAGCCGCTGCTGTCGGAACCCGCAGTGAGGCTTGTTCTCCGGGGTCCGTAAGCCATTAGCTAATTTGTCTTGTCTGCGGCAACTGCCGGGGCGGGCGTAGTAATAGGTAATACCGTTCCGCAGCGGGTCTCGCGGGCCAACCGCTCGACCCCTACTCCGTAACCGGGGCCGCGTCAAGCTTATTGGCCTGGGAATGCGAGCACGACCGACCGGGGATGTTCTTGGATGAGCTCAGCATACTGGACTGGTCGTCGTTGCGCTTGGTTGGCATGGCGCATCTGGAGGCCCATATCCCCGACTGTATGCAGCCCTGGATCCTGCGGTGCGGATTATGGATGGTGGTGCTGTTCGTGAAGGAAATTAATTGCAGCCCTGGCATCTGAACAGACGAGCCGGTCGGATTCATCGACATTCGTTGGCAACCGGCCCAGCCGTCAAACCTAGACTACCAAAATCCTCATACTAGGAATTCCGGCATTTCTAATAGAGCTAATAAGTGAAATCTTGAGCGTTAACGCTATAGATATCGCGTTTTTCGTCTGCCCTGTACACTGCCAAATTGAACAGCCCATTGTAGTGGGAATAGCTCACAGCGGCGCCCTATGTGCCCTACGTGCGCGACGAGTACGATATAGCCCTTGATAATGGGGAAATTGCTAGTAGTTACTATTCCTTTGCCTGCTGATGTATCCTTTGCTATACGGTTTTTACTGGCTCAAACCCTGGTCTGTTACAACAATTTGACGCCGTTATCGCCGAGTTTCGGCTCGTTTACGCCTTTGTAGCCTTGGTAACCGTAGGCAGTAGCCCCTTCGGTTCGCATAGCGTGGCTCAGGGCTGCCGACCTCGCTACATGTCATCGTCAATAATATCGCGTTCATCCTGCGCATTCTGACAGTGACACAGCTGCCCAACCCTAACCACTCGCCCCATCATGCCCCAGGGCCCCGGGGCCCCGGGGCCCCATATACCGTTCCATATATTAGTAAAGCCGCTCCATTACTAAGACTATCCCGTCGCCGGCGAACGGGTATTTTAGGCTAAGCTCGGCGCCACAATCGGTAAGCGCTGTCCCACGGGATAGACTTGTCCCGCTGCAATCAGGCTGGCGTGAGACACGAGAAACGAGAGACGCGACAAGAAACACCGCCTCTCCGAAACGTATGTGCGCGCGGCCAGAAACTCCGCGCGCAGTGCGGCCTCGTCCGCATATGGCGATGACCAGCAACTCTCATCTCCCCTGGTGACGATGACTTGATGCTAAGCTCAGTTGGGCCCTACTCCACGTGCAAGCCATCTCTGCCAATCCCTAGCCCGGCGAATGACTCGTAAAAGGTGGCATCTGGAGACAGACGGCGGCCCCGCCCCGCAGCAGAGTCGCCCCCATCCTTGGCGGTGGCGTGACGGGGTTACTCCGGACTCCGGAGTCAATACTCCGTACTCCGTACTCGGAAGGTAGCAGGTAAATCCATCATTGAATCATGAACAAGACAGGCAGCAAAGATCTGTCGTCGTCCGGTGAACCTAGTAAATCGTTATTACCGCGCTCTTGTCCACGGCCTGTCGGGCCGGTCGACGTGTTATACTTTTAAGAAAACTTTTCGGAATGGCATTTCTGCGCGAATTGACGAGTGGCTGCAAGGGGCAGCATTTGCATTTTAGATACGCAGTACGCATTACGGAGTGTACGGAGTTCATAGGGGGGTCGATTTCAGGTTGCCCGCCCTGGACTTTGTGGGAATCATCCCGCTAGCGGGAAGTGGCTGCTAAGTCGCGGCTGGCACCAGGGCATAAGCTCAGGGCCTCAGGGCCACGGGCCCACAAGCACAAGTCTGGTTGGTGTCTGGTCTTCAACGTTTTCTAGCTGAGAGCTCCCAGCGGCCAGGCCAGGGCAGCCACGGAATACAAGTACTGTTCCGTGCGCAAGGGTGGGCTGGACCCCCTGCCCTGGGGAAGAGATGCAGTTTTTAGAGACCGACCCCCCGCCGAGTGCTCAGTGAGCGGTTTCGTGGCAAAACCATTGGCCAGCTGGTCTGAAGGTAAATCAATCGGCAGCGCGTCACTCTGACTGTGGATAAAGCTCGTCGCCCAAGTTGAAACCATGGGTGCAGGGCAGCCGAGTCCATCGAGACAAGTGACGGGCGATGCGCTACGCCGGCTACAGACTCTGATGGACGGCGCGAAACTGCTGCTCCCAGCCATCTGCTACGCTAGAGCCCGCGCCTTTGACGAAGCCATATTGGCAACTTACATCCCTCTGAAAGATGCGAAGGTGTAGGCTTCGTAACGGACCCACATTTTTCTGTGTACCTGGCTAGTACCTCCTTGGCAACTGGCCCAGCCGCCAAACCTTCGTTAAAAATCCTTATACTAGTGATTCCAGTATTATACTATAGCCAATAAATAACATCTTGAGCATCAATGCTATCAATAGATAACGCTTTTTTAACTGTCCTGAACACTGCTAAATTGAATAGCCTATTGACGAGGGCACAACGAGGCCTATTTCGATCCCGTTGCCAGAGGAGCCGGAATTGCCTCACAGCGCTCCATATGCCCTGCAGGTGCGATAAATGCGATGTAGCGCTTTGTAGATCCTGATATTGCTAGGACTTATACTATAATACTATTTCTTAGTCTCTCAATGCTTCTTTTTAGAACCAAGGTTTTCTTTTGGCTCCAACCCTGGTCCGGTCCAAAGCCTGCACCTTCGTTTCTTTAAAGGGATCGCAGCACCGCGGGGAAAATACCGGAATGTATAGCAATTGATTGTTTAAAGGATGCAGATCTTTTCCCCTGGTGTGTTAGTGCAGGCCACCTCGGATAGCCCCTTGTCGAACCATTACACTAAGAAAGTGACGCCACGTTAAGGAGCGGAGAGGGAGGACTTCTACTAGCGTCCTTTCACACCCCTGACCACGCCTACATAGTAGGTAGGTATACATACGGAATCCGCTCAACGATAACCTCTTTTTTAGACTCGGACGGATAAGTACTCCCCTATCTAATGACCGAGACAAAATCCCGTAGCGGGATTTGTGGTCCCCGTTTCTTTCCTGGCGCCATTATATTTAATGGCTCTACAGCGAATCATGGCCCTGGTCGGTCCAAGTCGAAACGCCAGTCGAGGCGCGTGATATTTTAAGGCTCAACCGATTCTGTGGAACATGTTGCAGGCTTTCTGCTGTGCTGTCGCTAATGGCTGTCCCTGCCAATAAACGGCAAGGGGGGAACCGACAGCTAAAATAAATGCGCTAATGCGTTTGGCGCGTCTTGTTGGCACCTATGCCCTGTGAAGGGCATGCAAGCACCCTTGCCGGCGCGATACATTGTGATCAGGGGTTTCCCGACCGGCAATCACAATGATCGCGACATGGGTAGGAAGCTAGCATATGCCTCGAAGAGCTTTGAATCGGAAATCGCGTAGTGTAAGGGCGCCGATATCGCGCTTGCAATCGGAATGCCGGCTCAATGATCACTAAAGAACCAAAGACTGCCTCATGGGTCGGCGTGATTGGCATCTCGCCCCAAGGTAGTCATGCTAGCGCCAGGGCATCTTTTCAGTCGCCTACAGCAGCAGTTGGGATAACCCTGCCGATGTGATGGCCAGGGCGTCGACGGCAGGGAGCCCTGAAAAGCCTCGTCGGTTGCAATGAAGGTATAGTGCATGTGAAGGGATGGGCAAGACGCGCTAACTTAATGACTTGAGCGGATGAGCATACCAGTCACACAAGTGAAAGTTGGCTGTTCACTCTTAAAGGGATGAAACGAGGATACTCAGCTGAACTGGTGTTAGTAGGAAGGTTTTATAACTATCGGAGCATAGCTCAAGGAGGAAAATGGGATTGCATGGTTGACGTATATATAGGACTGGGGTTGTCGCTCTAGGTGTTGCAAAATCGAGGACTTTTACCCACCCAGATCTCAGCGCTGCATTCGCTTCTTTTCCCCAATAGGCTAAAGCTCAATTTCACTTTTACAAAGAGTTCTTTTTGATTGGCCAATTTAGCCTGTGAGGCAACGTCCGATGGACAATTCAATACCCGTCCGACAGCCCGCCCGAGAGCTGTCTCGCAGTCCTGACGGTCGCAGGCATCCGGTTCGCAGCCCCGACGGTTGACACACTTTACTCGTATGAAATGCATTTACTCGAGTATTCTTTCCATCGTATATATGTTCCCTATGCTGACTAGCTCACCGTTGGCCATCCGCTGTAGCATCCTTCCTGTCGGCCACATATCAGTCGCGGTCAGTTGCTATCAGTCGCTCACAATAATTGCAACCTTTCCTCGTACCTACACATACAGACACATGCAGACGCATGCATACACAGACTGAATTCATTGTAAGAGAAATACATCCGATCCAAGACCAACCTCATTTGATGATAAATGCTGACCAGTCGTGGCAATAAGGTTTCGGACTCCCCATCACGCCATCCGGCAGGGGTACCATGTAGTGCCGCCGCACATGCTTGCTCTTCAAGCGCCAAGACCACATGCCTGCGCGCTGCTATTCCATTGCCGATTGTCTCGATATCCGCATCGCCGGCGAGTCACATGGTCCGATTGTCAAGTGCCCAAATCGCAAAAAGGGGCTGGGATGCTTTGGCGTGCGTAATTCCCATTTTTTGATTCTGCGTTTGCCGCTGTCGGATCGCTTGACTCTGTTGGTCGCACTAATTGTTGTTTGGCAGGCGCATCCGGACTGTCGTTCACAGTCATTCTTTTATCGAGTTGCTTAAGGAGACGCATCCTCATGTTAGCCGATATACATGCCGCCCAATCCAAGGTCTCTTTCTGTCGACCTTCACTTGTAAGCTTATAAAGTGTTCACTCTAATAAGACTTGAAATACTTGAGACAATTTTCTTGCTACTTGATACTATATTTTATAAGCTATATTCAAACTTTAATATTTGCATCAAATTTTTTTAAGAAGTAGATATAACAAAAGATATATAAAATCTACTGTTATAGTCAAATACTAAAAATTAATCTTTTAATATCTTTAATTCAAAGGTTATCAATCAGAACATATTTATCAATTAAAATAGCATTTTTATTGCCAATTTTTCATATTTTAATTAAAATATTTCTCGGCTTTTGAAGACAGTCACTATAAAATTGCAAATAAATGACTTATAATTAAAGAATAAAAATTAAAATGATTTAAAAATTATAAAAAACGAAACCAAATTATTGATATTAACCATAAAATTATGTTCCTAAAAAAATTTCTAAAAAAAAATAAATAATATGTAGATATTTATTTAGCTATGGACATTTAAATATATTTAGTAGATACGTATACTATTTTGTTCAGCTAATAAGCTATCAAGTTGAAAGTGGATACTGTAATTTAATTTTCAACTCTTTAAATACAAATATTGAATGAATATTAAGTGGCTGATATTTAACTTTCCAGTTTTTTTTATTCCATTTAATTTAAAATGCAAATTTTTTATCATTTCAACCTCGAATTGCCATATGCATCCTATTTCACAATCTGACGTACCAATTGCCATTGCCTATAACCAAGTAAATATTTATCTGCTATATAATTTAATATTGGTTTTTAAATGGATCAAACATTTGTAACGTAAAAGTTAAATGTATTTACGTGTAAAAACATATATGAATGTTTTAAACTTTTAGAGATTCAAGTCGCCAAGTTTTCCTGTACTCTATATTGTAGTTTTGTGGCTTAAAGGCCAAGGGTTCCACGTAATAAGCCTGTAATAGCTGAGCTAGTCCAACAGTGGGGACATTCCCTACCGAAAATGGTAGTTGATATAGTCGCGACTTTTATGACCTTCGTGGCCGGAAAGGCGAGCCATGAGTAAACGACCAGACAGATTCAGAACAAACACAGAGCGCGGGCGGCCTTTTCCGTGAGTGTGACCTAGACTGTCGCGTCGACAAGCCCGCAATCCAACGAGTAAGTGCAACTTACACACATACCGCTGGCTATCTCGTCGACGACCGACCCTGCTGGCCTGATAATGCTTCCGGAATGGGCTATGAACTTGGGCCAGGAAGACTGAAATATTTGGCTTGGCCGCCAAGCTTAGACTCGGCAAAGAGGCGCATGAAAAAATTTGACATCATCTCATATCAGTCATTCTTCTTTTTTTAATTCGAACACCCGAAAAAGCCTCATGTGGTCTGAAGAATACGGGCATGGTGGTGATCCCTTAACAAGCCGGTTGTATAAAGGCACGAGGTTTTCATTGACACTAAATCGAATAGCAGTCGTAAGACTATACCCGTAGACCGGGAATATCTAGAGATGGCAGGATGTGTATACGCTCAGGAAAAATCCGTACCCGGTCAAACCAACTTTTCCGGATTAAGAAAGCGTCTCAATCTTGGAGAATTCTCATGCTAGTCTCCCCCGTTATTACTAGGGTCACTAGGGAATACCTCCGAATAGCGACGTTCAGTGAGACATCCCATGCTACGTATACAATAGCCCTCCAAATAGCAAGATGTACTACGGCATTACAATAAAAATAGCCACGTATTTCCACAAGGCTAGATCAATAGGAATATGCAGGTTGCGGAAAATGACAGGATAGAGTGACCCTTGCAATATTCTGCTTGTATTCAAGATTCAAAGACTAAGTGCCCCGTTTAATATATATAGTCTTGCCAAGACTCTATCTACATCGCTGAATAACCTCTCAAGTTGTCTTTCACAATCTCAGGATTTTTCTATCTTTCGCAGCTGGGACATGATCAAAACCGCAAATCCGTACAGCTTCGTCGAGACCTAAGCGATCTGGATCCAATACCTAAAGCACGGCAATATCAGACTCAACAACGGAGCAATGGACTGGCCATTTCTACGATTGCTTTTCATAGGATTACAGATATGCCTATTGGCTAGGGGGGCGATAGGCGTTGACAGCTGTTCGGATGTAGCAGTATTTAATCAACCACTGCAAGTGTACTGTCAGGGAGCTACATATGTCTTGACAGGAGTATAGTGAGTGGTGTATTGATATTTCATTAATCACACATACTGGATAATTCACTTATATGTAATAGCACAAGTATAGGCTGTATAAACACAGTGCCCAGCATAGGCACAGTCGCGACGACCATTACGCAAGCACCGAGCGGTACCCAGCAAGGATCTATTGTACTATTCACCAGCACCGTAAATGTATCGCCGAGTCAAGTGTGTGCGCTTCCAGGTGCTCTCCTAGGATTCCAGCTCTATGGATGCTCGGTCTCGGCAGCTGGCTTCCCCGGCTTTATTAAAGTCAGTGTGGATGAGTCAATGGACCTTTCAAAGTGTGCTACCATATGCACAGCTCGGTATATGGGAGTTTATTTTAAGTAAGTGATCACATCAATAAAAGAAGAGAGTATCAAGACTAATTGTTTAAAAAGCCAATGTTTTTGCGGGGATCAACTAGATACAAGCGTCACGGTAACCTTACAGAGTACATGTAATATCTCATGTCCTGGAAATAATAAACAGTGTTGCGGTGGGCAAAATACACAAAAGAGGTCTAATTTGCTAATAAAGCGGCAGTCCACCGACTTAACGAAAATAGGTTTATCTTTATATGAGCGCCAATCCGATGGAAAAGGAAATAGTAGTGGTATTACGACTATAAACTCGATCCAAACAGGATCTTACCTGACAGTAACACAACCGATTGATAGGTCTATCACAGCACCAACAACTATTACTATTCCTCCTAGCGGGACGAACCCCGGTAGCATCATAATTGTCACGCCACCGGCCACTGATCCATATGTTACAATTACCCAAGCATTCTCTGGTACTAATAGTGTTCCTACTACGGTCACTATACCACCTAGCGGTACCAACCTAGGAAGCGTGGTCGTCATTACGCCCCCGGTAACTGGGCCCTATATTACAATTACACAGCCTTTCTCTGGTACTAATAGCGTTCCTACTACGGTCACTATTCCACCTAGTGGCACTAACCCAGGCAGCGTGGTCGTTATTACGCCGCCGGTAACTAGGCCTTATGTGACTATTATGCAGCCACTTTCTGGCTCGAATAGCGTTGCTACTACTATAACTATTCCCCCAACTGGCACTAACCCAGGCAGCATTATAATACTCACGCCACTCGTTACTGGGCCGTATATTACAATCACCCAGACTCTCTATGGCACCAATAGCGTTCCTACCACGGTAACCATTGCACCTAGCGGCACCAACCCAGGCAGTATTATTATTATTACGCCGCCAGTAACAGGGCCGTATGTGACTATTATACAGCCTATCTCTGGCACTAATAGCGTTCCTACTACAGTAACCATTCCACCTAGCGGTACCAACCCAGGAAGCGTGGTCGTCATCACCCCCCCGGTAACTGGGCCCTATATTACAATTGCACAGCCTTTCTCTGGTTCTAATAGCGTTCCTACTACGGTCACTATACCACCTAGTGGTACTAACCCAGGCAGCGTGGTTATTATTACGCCGCCAGTAGCTGGACCCTATGTTACAGTTACGCAGCCTTTCTCTGGTACTAATAGCGTTGCTACTACTATAACTATTCCTCCGACCGGCACTAACCCAGGCAGTGTGCTGGTCATTACGCCCCCGGTAACTGGGCCTTATGTGACTATTATGCAGCCACTTTCTGGCTCGAATAGCGTTGCTACAACTATAACTATTCCCCCAACTGGCACTAATCCAGGCAGTATTATCGTTATCACGCCCCCGGTAACTGGGCCCTATATTACAATTACACAGCCTTTCTCTGGTACTAATAGCGTTCCTACTACGGTGACTATCCCACCAAGTGGCACCAACCCAGGCAGTATTATTATTATTACGCCGCAACTAACTGGGCCCTATATTACTGTGACACAGCCTTTCTCCGGTAGTAATAGCGTTCCTACTACGGTGACTATCCCACCTAGCGGTACCAACCTAGGAAGCGTGGTCGTCATTACGCCCCCGGTAACTGGGCCCTATATTACAATTACGCAGCCTTTATCTGGTACAAACAGCATTCCTACCACGGTCACTATACCACCTAGTGGCACTAACCCTGGCAGTGTGGTTATTATTACGCCGCTGGTAACTGGACCCTATATTATAATTACGCAGCCTTTCTCTGGTACTAATAGCATCCCTACCACGCTCACTATACCACCTAGCGGTACTAACCTAGGAAGCGTGGTCGTCATTACGCCCCCGGTAACTGGGCCCTATATTACAATTACGCAGCCTTTATCTGGTACAAACAGCGTTCCTACCACGCTCACTATACCACCTAGTGGGACTAATCCAGGCAGCGTTATTATTATTACGCCGCCTATAACGGGGCCTTATATTACAATTACGCAGCCTTTATCTGGTACAAATAGCGTTCCTACCACGCTCACTATACCACCTAGTGGGACTAATCCAGGCAGCGTTATTATTATTACGCCGCCTGTAACTGGGCCTTATATTACAATTACGCAGCCTTTATCTGGTACAAATAGCCTTCCTACCACGCTCACTTTACCACCTAGTGGCAGTAACCCTGGCAGTGTGGTTATTATTACGCCGCTGGTAACTGGACCCTACATTACAATTACGCAGCCTTTCTCTGGTACTAATAGCGTTGCTACTACTATAACTATTCCTCCGACCGGCACTAACCCAGGCAGTGTGCTGGTCATTACGCCCCCGGTAACTGGGCCTTATGTGACTATTATGCAGCCACTCTCTGGCTCGAATAGCGTTGCTACAACTATAACTATTCCCCCAACTGGCACTAATCCAGGCAGTATTATCGTCATCACGCCCCCAGTAACTGGGCCCTATATTACAATTACACAGCCTTTCTCTGGTACTAATAGCGTTCCTACTACGGTGACTATCCCACCAAGCGGCACCAACCCCGGTAGCATCATAATTGTCACGCCACCGGCCACTGATCCATATGTTACAATTACCCAAGCATTCTCTGGTACTAATAGTGTTCCTACTACGGTCACTATACCACCTAGCGGTACCAACCTAGGAAGCGTGGTCGTCATTACGCCCCCGGTAACTGGGCCCTATATTACAATTACGCAGCCTTTATCTGGTACAAACAGCGTTCCTACCACGCTCACTATACCACCTAGTGGGACTAATCCAGGCAGCGTTATTATTATTACGCCGCCTATAACGGGGCCTTATATTACAATTACGCAGCCTTTATCTGGTACAAATAGCGTTCCTACCACGCTCACTATACCACCTAGTGGGACTAATCCAGGCAGCGTTATTATTATTACGCCGCCTGTAACTGGGCCCTATATTACAATTACGCAGCCTTTATCTGGTACAAATAGCGTTCCTACCACGGTCACTATTGCACCTAGTGGGACTAATCCAGGCAGCGTTATTATTATTACGCCGCCTGTAACTGGGCCTTATATTACAATTACGCAGCCTTTATCTGGTACAAATAGCGTTCCTACCACGGTCACTATTGCACCTAGTGGGACTAATCCAGGAAGCGTTATTATTATTACGCCGCCTGTAACTGGGCCTTATGTTACAATTACGCAGCCTTTATCTGGTACAAACGGCCTTCCTACCACGCTCACTTTACCACCTAGGGGCACTAACCCAGGCAGTGTGGTTATTATTACGCCGCTGGTAACTGGACCCTATATTACAATTACGCAGCCTCTATCTGGTACTAATAGCATCCCTACCACGCTCACTATACTACCTAGCGGTACCAACCTAGGAAGCGTGGTCGTCATTACGCCCCCGGTAACTGGGCCCTATATTACAATTACGCAGCCTTTATCTGGTACAAATAGCGTTCCTACCACGGTCACTATACCACCTAGTGGGACTAATCCAGGCAGCGTTATTATTATTACGCCGCCTGTAACTGGGCCTTATATTACAATTACGCAGCCTTTATCTGGTACAAATAGCCTTCCTACCACGCTCACTTTACCACCTAGTGGCAGTAACCCTGGCAGTGTGGTTATTATTACGCCGCTGGTAACTGGACCCTATATTACAATTACGCAGCCTCTATCTGGTACTAATAGCATCCCTACCACGCTCACTATACTACCTAGCGGTACCAACCTAGGAAGCGTGGTCGTCATTACGCCCCCGGTAACTGGGCCCTATATTACAATTACGCAGCCTTTATCTGGTACAAATAGCGTTCCTACCACGGTCACTATTGCACCTAGTGGGACTAATCCAGGAAGCGTTATTATTATTACGCCGCCTGTAACTGGGCCTTATGTTACAATTACGCAGCCTTTATCTGGTACAAACGGCCTTCCTACCACGCTCACTTTACCACCTAGGGGCACTAACCCAGGCAGTGTGGTTATTATTACGCCGCTGGTAACTGGACCCTATGTTACAGTTATACAGCCGGTTTCGGGCATAAATAGTGTTCCTACCACAGTCACTATTCAACCTAGTGGTACCAACCCAGGGAGCGTTATTATCATCACACCACCAGTTACAGGCCTGTATGTGACTATAACACAGGCATTCAGTGGCTCTATCACAGTACCTACAACGGTGACAGTCCTACCCTCGGGCATAAATCCAGGGAGCGTTATCATCATAACACCACCAGTTACTGGTCCCTATTTGACTATAATACAGGCATTTAGTGGCTCTATTACAGTACCTACTACTATGACTATCTCCCCTAGCGGTACAAACCCTGGTAGTGTGGTTATCGTTACGCCGCCGGGCACAGTGCCTTACGTGACTTTAACTCAGCCATTTAGTGGCTCCATCATAGCACCTACAACGGTGACAGTTCCTCCCACTGGTACAAACCCAGGAAGTGTTATAATTATGACGCCATTAAGTTCATTAGGGGGCTATGTAACAGTTACCCAGGCATTCAATGGCTCTATTACAATACCTACGA
Organism: Ustilaginoidea virens; assembly: GCF_000687475.1. Taxonomy (NCBI): domain Eukaryota; kingdom Fungi; phylum Ascomycota; class Sordariomycetes; order Hypocreales; family Clavicipitaceae; genus Ustilaginoidea; species Ustilaginoidea virens. The sequence continues at coordinate 5,989,840 of NC_057317.1, read as the reverse complement.
CGATAACGTTGCCTCCGAGCGGCACAAATCCAGGTAGCGTTGTCATTATTACGCCCACAGGTTCGACTGGAGTTTCCTATATAACAGTAACTCAGCTATTGAGTGGTTCTCTAACAGTGCCTACAACTGTCACAGTTCCGCCTAGTGGCACAAATCCAGGCAGCGTTGTTATCGTAACACCAACAGGTTCAAATAGTCTAATAACGAGCGTACCGTACGTCACCCTAACTCTAGGTGTATATGGGATTGCAGGGACTACTACTATTACCATACTCCCGTATGGAACTTCTCCTGGAACTATTATGATTCAGACTCCAGTAGCACAACCAACAGGCCCATATACTACAATTACACAAGGTGTTCTTGGGCTCTTATCTACCACAACTATCACTATTCCGCCTACTGGGACCTCACTAGGGACTATTATTATAGAAACTCCAGCGACTTTCACGCCAACAGCAACAGGTCCATATATCACAATAACCCAAGCTGTTCTTGGGCTTAATTCAACTGCTACAATCACGATTCCACCTACTGGAACTATCCCTGGCACGATTATTATCGAGACACCGCCCGCAGCGGTTACTGGACCATACGTAACAATTACTCAGGCTGTTATCGGCTTAACCGGGATACTGACTATTACTATTCCGCCTATAGGAACAGCTCCTGGTACTATCCTTATCGAGACTCCACCAGCTTCATACGTCACTATTACACAGCCGCTTACAGGGAACCGTACGGAAGCCACTACCTTTACGCTCCCTGCCAGCGGTACTTTCCCTGGCACTGTTTTCATCCAAACCCCTATGCCAAGTTATGTGCCTAGTTATGTTACAACTGTTATTCCCTTTAATGGCACAGTCGTAGCGCCTACGACAATAACAATTCCACCCACAGGAACAATGCCTGGAACCGTTGTTATCCAAACACCCCCTGGGGCTTGTACTGCAATTCCGACGGCATGTATTCTTCAGTATAATTCTCTTATTAACGTGGATCTTTACTCTGACCCTTACTATGATCCGGTAAGATCCTTTTTTAATGGTGGCACCGGCGCGGGCCCAGACTATTATTTTAGCCAGAAGCCCCTACAAAGGGGTATTGGCAACTCACTTACATTGCCTCGAACAACTAATATCTCACCAAATCCCGGCGCAAGAGTTTACTACGCTGGCATGACTATTCCGGCTGATAACTTTACCCTAGTGTGGACTGGCTACTACTACGCGCGTACCACAGGTGTTTATAGATTTTGTGTTAATGATGTCGATGATGTCGACTTTTTATATATGGGATCAGATACTGCCTTCCCATGCGGCTCGCCTTACAGTCCACCGCGTGGTGCAAGGGCTCTCCTGGGCTCCACATGCTGTTATGTTGGAGGCGCACAAATTTGTTCATCAATAACACTGTTTGCAGGCTACTTTTACCCTATTCGATCCGTCTTTGGGAATTATGTATCTAATTCAGCACTTAATCTTCTGGTCTCGACGCCTGGAGCAGGTTTCACTACTGATGTTTCGAGAAATATTTTTGCAGCTAATTGTTAAACTAATTACAGTTTACAGCACAAGGTAATTAGAGTCCGGGTAATTACCCTGTACATTTCTTTTTTTTTACTCTTTAAAATAAACTTAACTTTTTTTTTTCATTTGAAATTTTAGTAGCCATTTTTTTTCACATATATCATTTGATAATTTAATTAATATATGTGTAATATACTAGCTCGATATTGTCCGAATTTCAGCGCGGAGTATTAAAGGTTTTCGCCTGCTAAAATAATGAAGTATGCGAAGGGTAAAGGCAGTGGAATGATAAAATCGCTGTAAGGTAACGGCACAGATAAGATACGAGACTAAGGCAAAGTGTCAATCTGATGTGAATTAATTGTGCATACTTGCTTGCGTCCTTCCTTCCTTCCCACTATTTGGGTAGAAATATCTAGGGATTTAAATACATAATAGTCCGACATAGAATATCCCTAGTGAAATCTATCTGACATAAATATCATGACCATACTGTGATATTATAGATATGTGGCAATGTGCAATTTGTAGTGCATTGAGATTTGCGACGATAAAGTGGTGTGATCAATTTGTGATGCATCATATGTTTGCGCGTGAAGGAATGTGTGTAAATACTGGGTACTCAACTTTACTAGCAGTCGCCATATAAATATAAGTACTGAATACTTAATACTTTTTTCAATCTGATGATGCGGCGATGCGTAAGAATTGTCGGCGATTAATATCCAAAAATAATAAAATAAAATAATAATAAATAATTTCATTCTGACATTAGTATCCTGGGTATTATAATTGCCTATAACAAAGGACTCGACATCTTGCTGTTTGCTATTGTTAAAGTCTTGTTTCTTCTTCTGCTGCTGCTTCTTTTTAGTAGAATTATTCTTGCTATTATTAGTAGAAACGGTATTAGCAGACCCTTTATTCTTAGGGTCTTTGAAAGCCTTAGGCTTATTATTTGCAGCTACTTTACTAGAAATCTAAGAATGCTGTTCTTCTAGTAAGTCAACTATAAAGTACTAGAGGTTAAATGTGAGGTTTGGCAAGGCTAGGTAGGGTCAATTTGGTAAATTGGACTAAAGCTTAAGAAGGGATCAGAAGTATCCCAGACTACCTGGCTATATATACGCGAGTCTGCTATAACTCGCGGCTAGTTTGTAGGGTTTGCGCCTCTATTATAACTCGCAGTTGGTTTGCAGGGTCTGCGCCTCTATAGTCGCCGACTATCCTTATGTCCTCTCCCTAGGATTATAGGGCCTATCCTATATTCTATCCTATAGTCGCGGAGCGGGGCCTTATAATTGCCCCTCCTCTTTTAGCCGGGCTCCCAACCGGTTCGCTCGTAATATGCAGGGCAACGGTTTTAAATACGCGTGTGTTATTTGTTTGTTAATAGTAGGCCTTACTATCGACGTGCCCCTATCTCCTATATATATCGTATATAGTTTACTACTTCTTCCCCTTCTTATTGTCACGGACTCGGGCTATGCCCGTGTTATGGATTAGCTAGGGCTCGGGCTGCGCCGTGCCTAGTCCGGGACGGATGATATAAGGCAGACGCGCGGACCCATAGGGTAACGTTAGGGCTCTAGCCCGCGCTACATACGGATATGTATAAACTGCAGAAGGGACCCGACTCGGGCTCTTCTCCCTTCCTCTTTAGTTTTATCAATATATCCGATTGACGCCTATTCGCAATCGCCCTAAGGCTAGTCTATTATAATTAATAAAACTCTTTTAACCCTTATTATTATATATTATATAACTGCCGATAATAGATATAGACCTCTTATAGAATATTACAGGCTCGGATAATACCTAATACGCCTCCGCTCGCTAATAGGCCGTGCAAATAGAGTTAATCACGAATGCTATAGAATTACTTAATATAAGGTTCTAAGAATAGCTATCCTAAAGCTAAGAGAGTGAGTAATAGATGCGCACCTAGGCCGAGCAGACCGAGCATTAGATGCAGGCTCTTATCGACTAAATGTAATAATAACTATCATTAGGATCTATATTGACCTTAGACCGATCCTAGACTGACTTTATTTTAATCCTAAAGGAAACCTAATAAAAGCGTAAGCCGATACCGGTTAAGGAACCTTTTAATAGCAAGAAGGCTATATTTACCATATAGAAGACCTTTATAGAATATAAAATAGAGATCGATTAAGACTTTATTAGTAACGATAAGACCTAATGGATATTTATCTATTAAAACCTCTCGGCTATAGTCTAATCCTAAGTTATAGCCTTTTTTGAGAATAGTGCGGCCTTTTACTACTATCTTATATCCTTCTTTAATTACCTATAGCGATTTTTTAAGGATTTATATCGGGAAGAATATACGATTACCGAGCTTAAGTATACCCTCTATTAGATACCGAAAGAACCTTTCTCTACTTTCTTTATATATTTTAAGGAAAAATTAGTATTAATAGGGGGACTTAATTAGCCTAAATTAGTTAAGTTAGAGATGCTTTAATCCGCCCTTAACCTTTATATATCGGAAAAGATTATTAGCCTAGGGGTCTCCCATAAAGACTATAATATAGCTATTGTATAGTACCGTAAAATCGCTATCGACCTAAAGATAAGTCTTACCGTAAAATACTATATAGATCCCTCCCGGGATTACGATGATAACGCCTAAGATCTGCAAATAATTACTCGGGATAAGGATAGTGATATACCTATAATAGGCGTCTATAAGCTAGGTTCGAAAGGTAAGCGAAGGTTTTCTAGTAAAAAGGCGGTATAGGTTTTAAAGGAAGTCCTTAAGGAGCGCTACTAGAAGTCACTTTATACCTAATATAGGGATACTAGTTATAAAATGCAGGAGTATAAGCTAAGGCTGGCCCGGCCCATATAAAAGATAATTATAGCTTCTATAGACCTAAAGGCTATAGAAGCCTTATAAATCGCTAAGCTTAGAGATAGCAATTGTTAAAATCCTATTGACCTTCTTACCGCCTTTTTGACTTACGGTAGTCTTACCAACCCAGGCCCTTGCCTTTTACCTTAAGGATTTTCAGTGGATTATTTACTGTATATCAAGTAAGGTAGGCCTTAAGGTAGGCCTTGTTAAAAAGGTGTGGCATTGCTAAATTAGCGTGGTGGCCCACTAGCGTGGTGGCTAGTCCACTAGTGTGGTGGTTAGTCACTAGCGTGGGTGCTAGTCCACTAGTGTGGTGGCTAGTCTACTAGTGTGGTGGTTAGTCCACTAGCGTGGTGACTAATTACTAGTGCGGTGGTTAGGGTGGTTGGAAAGGCCGGATATAGCGGGGTTGCTGACGTATCATAGCGAGCATTACAGGGAGCCTTCTTATTGCAATTTTCAAGGTCACTATAAAAGCAGAGCCTTACTAGCTAGCTAGATGGCACAAGACTGTCTGCGACCTGTGAACTAATCTTAGTATAAATACTAGATTTTTCATCAAGTCCTAAGACTATACAAGTGCTATAAAGCAAGGCAAGTGTAAAGGCAAGGCAAATATAAGATAACCAGAAAACGCAGGGAAGGTAAGAAGTTAAGAGGCATGTAGTGCATTAACAGACTCGATTGTGCTGCCCTTCTACTATCTAGAAAGAAGGGGGAAAGGTTATCCTATATATACACGAAGGAGGGGTGGGCCCAGGCATTCAGGGTAGCCAGTAAGATAGCTCCCCGTAATGCTCACTATGCCACGTATATGATACGTCAGCAGCCCCACTATATCCGGCCTTTCCAACCACCCTAACCACCGCACTAGTAATTAGCCACCACGCTAGTGACTAACCACCACGCTAGTGACTAACCACCACACTAGTGGACTAGCCACTACGCTAGTAGGCCGCCACCACACTAGTAGGCCCACCACGCTAATTTAGCAATGCCACACCTTTTTAACAAGGCCTACCTTACTTGATATACAGTAAATAATCCACTGAAAATCCTAAGGTAAAAGGCAAAGGCCTAAGGTTGGTAAGACTACCGTAAGTCCAAAAGGCGGTATAAGGGCCAGAAGGTTAGTAGGCCAGTAGGGCATTAGGCCAGCAGCCTAGTAGGCTACTATAGGATTTTAACACTTCTTACTGGCTACCCTGAATGCCTGGGCCCACCCCTCCTTCGTGTATATATTGGATAGCTTTCCCCCTTCTTTCTAGATAGTTGAAGGGTAGCACAATCGAGTCTGTTAATGCACTACATGCCTCTTAACTTCTTACCTTCCCTGCGTTTTCTGGTTATCTTATATTTGCCTTGCCTTTACACTTGCCTTGCTTTATAGCACTTGTATAGTCTTAGGACTTGGTGAAAAATCTAGTATTTATACTAAGATTAGTTCACAGGTCGCAGACAGTCTTGTGCTATCTAGCTAGCTAGTAAGGCTCTGCTTTTATAGTGACCTTGAGAATTGCAACAGCAATAATACCAATACCTAGGGAAAAGACTAGCCTTCAAGTTAAATTTTATAAAAAGGCTTAAAAAATATACCTAGCCCCTAGCTAGGTTATAATAGGAATACTATATAAAAGAGATTAATAATATTAAGGACCGTATAGATAGACACCCCTTTTTAGTCCCGATATTATATAATAATTCTATCTTGATTAATACCCTAATTAATTCTAATTATAATTGCTATAGTGCAATAAGCGAAAGAACTATTTAAAGGTTAGGACTCTAGCCTATCTACCTACCGTCCTATAAAAAGCTTAAGACTATAATAGATATAAAGAGCCGATCGAGGGAGCAATAGGATATTATCCTTTTAATTACCTATACTATCTATATTGATATCGATATCGATAGATAGCTATTAGCTATAATACTATATATCGTTTTAGGCCTTACCCGCGATATTATCTTAAGGTTACCTTAGATAGAGTATTACAATATCGAACTATAAGTAAAGTAGTACTAATTAAGAATTAGAGCCGCTAATAGCCTATTTATTAAAGAATCGATTATTTAATCCTCCGGGCTTATTACAATTAATATTCTTAGATCGGTCTTTTACGGTATATTATGATAAGCGGTATATACCTAAGATAATTCGACCTCCTTTTTCTCTATAAGCCTATAAGAGCTTATATGCATCCTCTGTATTATACTCCCGCCTTATTAGAATTTAGTTCCCCCTTTAGTTTAGCTATAGATCCTACTGCCTAAGCTTTAGGACTTTGCCGACCTTTTTAATAAAATAAAGGCTTTTAGCCTCCTATTATACTTGTTGAAATCAGCGCCTTTTTAGCTGTATTTTGGTACTGGTCTCACTACCGTACGACGTCTCTACGTTGAGATATCGCGGTGGCTATACCAGGCGCTATGGTGGGGCACAGCGCCCCACAACGCCGATTACAGTGGGCCACAGCGCCGGTCACGGCACCGGCACAGCGCCCCACAGCCGGCCACAGCGGCCGGTCACAGCGGGCCACAGGGCCCACAACAGGCGGCGCATTTCTACGGGATTACCAAATGGCCAAACCTTGCTAATACCAGCACTTTCGGCCTTCTACATACAGTCACCCGCTACACCGCGCCTTTACAGCACACCAATATAGGGCTTCCGGCCCGTACGGCAGGCTGTTATAGGGCATCCGGCACACCGCTACAAGCCACTGGGCTTGGTTGGGTAGGCATTAGGTAGGCACTAGGTAGGATATTAGGCACAGACTGGGCACGGTTGGGCAGACCGACTTTTCGTCGGGTTTTTCGCTATTTTTGCGGTTTTTCATTATTTTCAACCACTTTTTCAAGATGGTAGAAATATGCCCAAAATTCCCTCTTTCTAGCTAGAATAGTAACCAACAATTAGAATCAGATTTCCCTGACATCTTTACTCTAGTCAACCTCTCGTGCGCTTTAAATCTTTAACCAGCTCTTGTTTTATTCTGCAACGCCTTATACGCCACTGTCGATACTTAGTATACTTTTCTAATAGTGTTCTGAGTCACCATTTTGCAACAGGTTATAAGCCCAGTGTCTTAAGGCTTCCAGCTTAAGACTTTTTTACACTAACTTAGGATTTTAACGCATTTAGCAGCTAACCTTCCAAAAATCTACTAATAAGGGACTGATCATCCCAAATTTAGGAACCCAACTACCACACCAAGCCGCAACACATCCTTTTCAACAGGATTTTCTAAGGTTACTCTTTAACGCAGCTTTCTTCTAGTTTTATCTAGATTTTCAGTCTTAATTTTCTTCGCATTTTTAAGACTTTCCGGCTTTTTCTCTTCCTATAATGGCCAGTCAGAACATTTTTACCGATAACCCAGGCTATAAAGCAGAGGTAGAAGAATCTAATAACGACTAGGAAATTGCCCAACTTAGGGAAGACCAACAGGAAATAAGAAAAGAATTCAACTATAAATTTAATCGAATTAATTCTAAAATTGATTTTTTGGCTAATAAAATGAGCACTTTAGTAGACAGACTAGCCAAGCCTATCGCTAGCCCATCATCATAAGATATAATGGATGTGGATACCTTCTAAACCCCTGTGGGTAAGGGAAATACGCCACTACCTAAAGCCTAGCAACCCCTGCCGGTTCCATCCAGCATTAGTAGCTAAGTCAGCGCTATAGCTATCAAGGAACTAGCTAAGACAGCCAACGGATTCCAGGAATCCCAAAAGCTAAGGGGGGCATCTAACTTCGACCAATAGAAATAGGCCCTTATAATTCAACTTAGGGCACTTAACATCGCTAAATTTATTAAAGAACCTTCTATTGCTAGCAATTTCAACGATTCAGAGCAAACACTTTTACTATTACTTATTAAGAATAGTTGCACAGAAGGACCAGCTGCCGCTATTAACTGGTGTACTGACCTAGAGTCAGCCTTTACGTTACTCACCAAACAGTATTCTCACTCATTAGACGTATAGCGGACCCACCTATACCCTGCCTTCCATCAACTAAATTTTACAGGCTATAAGGGTACCTTAGAATCTTTCAACGCCTCCTTTAATAGCTACCTATCCAGGCTGTAAATTTTAGGCTCCTATATACAACCTTTTGACCAAATCAGCCAGTATTTACATGCTATAGAAGGGGTCTTTTTTCAGTGGGCAGAACGGCACCGCATAATAATAAGAATCGCCTATACTTAGGGAAATATATTAAATATTAACCTGCAATTTTATATGGTCGATTTACTAGAGGAATAACGCATTAAAGGGTCATTAGTAGTAAGGGCTACCACCTACCTCATAAAGATCAAAGGTGCCGCTACTAATAACAATAGTAGCAAGCCAGCTAGTAATAATACTAGCAAGGGTGGTAAAAACACTACCACCAACGCTAATAAAAAGAAATAAGGGTCTTCTACCTAATAAGGGTCTTCTTTAGCCACATAGGGCAAGCCGGAAAATAAGAAGAAGAATAAAGAAAAGAAAGATTCAGCTAATAAAGTAAATATCCTATAAAAGACCGACGAAAAGGAAAAGACTATTAATTCCTTTATATTAGGGAATTATAATACTCTAAGTCTTATACCTAATGAGATATAGCTAAAGTAGTATACCTCCTTCACTATAAAATTATATTTATCTAGATCTAGATTTAGGCCGGCATTTTATAGGCGCTTAAGGATAACCCTAATATAGTCTATACATTCCTTCCGTAAGCCTTTAGTATAAATTAAAACGTTATTTAGGTAAGTAGTAGCGAAATCCCTTAATAAGTCCCTTAAGGCCCTATTTATATATCGCTAGAATATTATAGGGGCCCTAGTTAGGCTAAAAGGGGTTACTAACTACTTAAAAAGACCGAAGCAGGTCTAGAATGCAATTAGGTATTTATCGCCTTTAGCGATATAGATCTTATAGAATATAGCGCGGATATCTATTTTTATAAACCACTTTGCCTAAGATAGGGAGTATAATATCTCCTTAATTAAGAGAAGGGGATATTAGTCTTACGCTATAACCTTATTTAGGGCCCGATAATCTATATAAAAATGCTATCTGCTATTCGCCTTTCTTATAAGTAAGACTAATACTACTACCGATAAAGAGCTTATATAGATTTATCCTTTATCTATAAGGTCTATTACCTATCTTTAAATTTTAAATAGCTAGTCCCACGGTATATTATATAGTAGTCCCTATAAAAGGTCGGGTGGCCCTTTATGTCGGAATCGCTGTCGCAAGGTGCCCAATTGGGCACATTGCGACGAGTGTGCCGCGCACACCCGTTGGGCACGATGTGGCCACTTTTGCCCCTGTGCCCCTGAGCCCGGTAGGGCACGCGGGCAGCCCGGCCCGACTGCGCCGATACACGTGATAGCGGCATACGCACAAAAAGGCCATATCGTGTAATTACCCTTTTTTGCTTCCTTTCTTCCTTCTTAGATAGTCATATTATAAGTAAAGTAATAGAATCTTTTGTTTTGTGACCATACGGTACATCTTACTACGCGCGCAACCCTACGGTGAACTAGGTACCCCGAGTTTATATCAATACTGATCAGTGGTGATAACCACCACTCACAGGATAATTATATCCCGTAAAGAACGGTGCATTATAGATTAGCAAGATACTAATTTCGAAGAGGCAGTTAAGCTTTTTTAGCTGTGCTAACTAAAGGGAGAACGATTTGTGACCTCTCCTTCCCCTTGTCTATTACGAGGAAGAAACTTATGCTAAATATCACGATATTTGAAGATACCCTTAGCATCTAGGAAGAATGATTTATGACCTCTTCCTATTCTTTCTTTTTTTTACTACTACGGTAAAAGCCCTCTCGAATCTTGCACTCCTTATAAGAGTGAATCTTATAATCTTTGCAATACATCCCCCCCCTCTTCTCAACACTATGGCCTTATCATCAATATTATCACAATAACTATAAGAGCTACCTGAGAGGATACAACAGTTTGCCTCACTCTTTAACGACAATTAGATTAACACTATAGAGCCTATCGACCCTAATAATGCTATAAATATATAGCTATATAACTGTATCGCATTCCTTATAGATACCTATAAGGAAAACACCTATCTGGATGATAACCTTTGGGAATAATTCCGCGAGGATTATAGCGAGTGGAATAAAGCCTTATTCCGCCGTATTAACGCTCAGGTTTTACGGTAATTCCGTTTAATATTACAGGAACGTGGCGTATATATTGGAGTATCGGGTTCTCTAATAATACTAACCCTACTTGAATGCCTTCAACAATAATAGAATCTATAATGGCCTCAAGAGGAAGTAACCCGGCAATTTGCTTGCAGTGTATTCCTATCCCGGCTTAACCTTACTAGGGAAGCCTCACTACCTATCGGTAATACCGAGTAAGAAATGCAAAGGCTTTAAAATACGCCCTTATATATATGCGTAAGGCCCTTATCATTATCATTACGAGCCCCCATAATAGTTATGCGAATACCCTTACTAAGGCTTGCGTTATGGCTCTCACAAGCCCTATTAACGCTAAGGAACTTTGTTATACTAATGGAACGATTATAGTTATAATAACCTATCGTCCCCCCCTCTATATCGAAAAAGCCTTTTAACCCTGCCCCTACTGATGAAGAAAGGGGCCGGTCTTAATAACTAAAAGAGAAGACGCCTATTTATAATAGGCCGCTATTCAAAAGAGGGGAAAGCTCCCGTTATTAATAATAATATATAACGGCCGATAATTACAGCCTATAAGACCGACCCGATTATATATATCGCCCTAGGGATTATACCTCTAGCTGAGGCGGCTACCTTAATGCCCCTCGAGGTTATTATATACCTATTAGGGGTCGGGTCATAAGCCCTAATAATATGCTTCTTTTAATAGAGGACCCCGATAATGATACCCTCTAAGCTAATGCCGCTAATACCGCCTGTGATACCAGATATCAGGCCTAAACGCCTCATCTAATAATGCTATAAATAGGTATGGCACCTGGCCCTTCCCGCTAATATTAGCCTACTTAGGCCGATGAATGGACTGTTTTAATGGGAGGATTAGTAAACCCGGACCGATCTGGGTTATAGGATAACCTAGCTAGAGCTCCTGCTAGCCTACTATAAGGCTACCGATAAGCCGTTCTGGAATACCTTCTAAAATACCCCTAAGAAGATTATACCTAAAAAGGGTTTAGCTAAGAAGATTATTTCTGAACTGGGTTTAACAATATATTGAAGAAGATATCTAATCTTTTATGTAGCTATTGTATAGAGAATAGATATAATGGCAAAATAGATGATTTTCTTATACTAAAGGTTATATCTTTTAAGAGTAAGTGCCGCCTATTAGGATTACCTAATAATATATTCGCTAGAGCCTTTTAAATTATGCTTATTGGCGATACTAAGACCTATTACTTTAATAATATTGAATATATTCGCAATATCCTTACTTTTGACGATATAATCTGTAAAGTTAAGAGCTATTTTGAAAATAAGAGTATAGAGTAATTCTATTTGCACCATTAGAATAGAATAATGCTTTAATCAACTATCGCGAAATATCCTAATAAATTAAAGCTAGAATGCCTTAATATCCTATTGGAAGAACTTTAATGCCTATATCGTGGTCTTTTCCCCCCTTTTATAGCTAATATAGAGCTTTACCGATAAGTCCTTAATGCTATAAGGGATACCCCTAAGTGTAGCCAGGCCTTATATCGTTATGCCCCTATATTCGAAGGCCTCGCTACTAACCTATAGCAATCCCTTTCTATCTACGAGACTACCTATACGACTTAATAGTATTATTTCCTTCAATAATAGCCTTAATAATATTAGGATATTAAAGATATTGATGATAATATAGCATTATTTATAGATTGTAGATATGGTTAATCCTATAACTGGTATTAACGCCCCTAATGATACGGACCCCCTTAACGCCGCTTTAAATAATAGAATTGCGCCTTTCTAGCTAGGCCTTATTAAAGAAGATGCTTTATTTATAATAAATCAGGATATTAGTCATCTAATTATACCGATAAAGAGCAATAAGAATTAAAGGCATAATAGCTGAAGAACCGTTTTAACTATACCGCCCCTAATAATAAGAAATTCCGTATTTTCCTATAGGAATACGAGGGGCCTGCGTAAGGCCTCGAAGATGCTGATTTTAATAATATCGTTAAAGATATCGAAGTCATAATAGCAGAAGATATATAATAGGATGCAGAGAATGCTATTATACTATAAATTATAGCCATTTAGTACTTCCTAGCCCCTAAGCAAGTAGAACTATTACCTTCTTTATCTATTGAAATATTATAAGCCCTGCAGGATGAATTATATCGATATGCTTTCTTATAAATTAACCCCTTCTAAATGCCCTTACTATTACCCGATTGTAATTCTGCCTTTCTAAAAGAAGAACGTTATGGTGATTATACCTTCTGCGGAATCCTATTAAATACCGGCGCCTCTGGCCTATCTACAGTAGGCATAGGTCAAGCAAGAGCCCTAATAAGATTAATGAAATCTCTAACAATTAAGTCAGTGGATAAATAGTATACCGTTAATTTTAGAGTAGGTTCTGCTATATCTTCTGGTATACTAAATATCCTAATGATATTTAGTAATATCCCCTTTTATGTTTTTAATAGCGGCACCCCCTTTTTTTATTCTATTATGGATATAGATAGGATAGGCATAAAGCTTGATAATATCGATAACCTATTTATCTAAGGGGATATTAAGGTTCCGATTATTAGGAAATAGGGACATCTATAGTGGACTCTTAATGCTATAGATACTGCAGCCTTCCATCTATCGTCACAGGAGATATATTAGCTATACCATCGATTTAGGCACCCCTCTATTAATAGGCTTACTAAATTGCTTTAATAAGCCGAGTATAATAATAATATTGACCGTAATATTATCGAGAAGATCACCTATATATGCTATTAATGCCAGATGAATGCAAAGGCACTTAGCCGATTTAAATTCACGCTTAATGATGATGATACTAGCTAATTTAACTACGAAATTATCGTCGATATCCTTTATATTAATAATCAGCTGGTATTATATATTGTGGATGCCACGATAAGCTTCTAGGCAGTTAGATTTCTTAATCTATAAAGGCAGAAGGCCTATAATATTTAGAATGCCCTTAAGGAATACTAGATCGATATATACCTCGGCCCGCTAGATTAAATTATTTATGATACCGGTCTAAATTTCGCCTCCGCTGAATTCCATTATAATGCCCGGCTTCTATCTATTAATGTGGATGAAATCCCTATAGAGGCTTATAATAGTATTAGTAAAGTCGAGAGATATTACGCCTTTCTATGCCGAGCCTATACCATCATCAATAATAAAGTAGGCGACCTAATAATAAAGGAATAGAAATTATAGCTCGCTATAAAGGCTATTAATAACTCTACTAGACCCAATAGTCTAGTACCTATATTATTAGTCTTTAGAGCGTACCCTTGACTTATAGATAATTCACCCCCTAGCTTATTAGTATTATAATGCGCCTTAACATTATGAAAGGCCACTAATAAAGCTAGGAAATGCCTCGCTAAGCGATAGGTTTATAATGCCCTCGCCCAACGGAATAGCCTAAATATATAGCCTATCTACTGATTACCCCTATAGTTAGATATATAGGTATAGAGAGAAAAGGGTGGATGGCATAGGCTATACCGGCTAATTAGCCTCGATGGTGAGACTTATATTATATAGATGCCATATAGCCCGGCCAAGTTCCGGTTAACGGTTGTTAAGCCTTATAACCACGACCTTAATAATAATCCTACTGCCGCTAATCCCGCTACTAACGATCTTAAAGATATTATCTATACTAAAGGCCCGGCCCGCCCCGGCAGGCTAGAAGTCAGGATATTGGCTGCACCCGCACCTCCAGCCGCGATAATACCTACAGTCGAGACATTATCGATAAGACCTATAGCCGCAATATTATTGCCGACCCCTAATAGACTACCTGCAGCCGAAATATTATCGTTGCTAACCTTTAACCTAGCTAGGATACTAGCGTTACGGCTAGTGTTACTATTACTATCACTAGTAAGAGTGGTATCTAATGTTATAATTAATAAAGACTAAGAAGAGGCTCTTATTAATGCAATAGCTTCTAATACCGTTATTAATACCTTTTTCCTAACCGCTAAAGAGTATGCCGACCTATAGCTTATTAGTTAATTATATTAGGAAGGAAAGATTATAACCCCTAAAGCCCCTTTCGAATAGTCTGACTATATAGAGGTAGAAGTATTATAGGCCCGCAATATTTTCCGATTTATTACCTTTAATATCAATAAATATAGAGCCTAACACTTATTTAATTTACGTATAGTATAAGAGATTAAGGGTAAAGGCATAGATATACTATATGAGAAATCACGACTCGTTATATAAGATTATAGTAATAATAAAAAGCAATTGATATTGACTTAGTCCCCTATAATCTAATGGGCTAGTTAACGGTTACTAATATTATTAGCCCTATCACTATAGCGGTCTTACGGCCTCTTCCTTTAGATATAGGATATTATACAGGCTTATATGTAGTTATTAACTACCCTTAATCGGTCGATTATCGCTAAATTACCTAAGCAAATAGCTTACTAATATCCTGATAATACTATTATAGAAGTGGTGAAGCTATTATACGGAATAGCTAAGGTAGGCACCTACTAGTGGGCGATATACTTCCGGCACTATCGCGAGAAGCTAGGCATGACTACTTTGACCTACAACCCTTATTTGCTGATATCTGCTGGCAACAACCATACTAGCGATACTAACCGTACTAACGTTCCTAACTATACTGACGATACTAGTATATGCTTCGGTATCGTGGGTATACAGACTAACGATACCTTTGGCCTAAGTGATGATGCCTTCTTCTAACGGGAGGAATTAAAGCTTACTAAGGCAGGCTTTAACGCTAAGCCTAAGATAAGGCTATCGCCAATTGCGCCCCTAATATTTAACGGGTGTATACTAATGGTCACTTCCGACGGTATAATAACATTATACCAGAAAGGTCAAAATAAAAAGATCATAACTATCGATAAGAATACGCCTATAGCCTAGCGTAACTACATCGAGCAATACGCTTGCGGTGCTTATATAGCTATAGTCTGCCAGCCTGAGGCGTCTTTTGACCTATTTATCGCGGCATAATACTAGCAACCTGACCCTAAGGATATCGCGAGGTTAAATAAGCGCCTTAAATAGCAACGCGATAACTAGGACCGTAGCTTACGGTACATCAATTTAGCCCTTAATATAGCTAAGATCTTTGTATTTATTGACGGATCCTTTGCCAACAATAAAGATTTAAGCTCTTAGATTAGTTACATAATTATACTAGGGAACGAGGAAGATACAGCAGATAATACCTTCAACCTAGTAGGTAATATCGTTACTTATAGCTCTACAAAAAGTAAGCGTATAATACGCAGCGCACTCGCTTCAGAGCTGTATAGCATAGTGTAAGGGGTCGATATCGCATACGCAATAGGTATGACCCTTAATATGATTACCAGCAGGCTGGGATTGCAGAAGATCCCTATAGTTATATATATGGATTCGTTTTTGCTATACGAATGCCTTATCAAGCTAGGTACTACTAAGGAAAAGAGGCTTATAATAGATATTATAACCCTACGATAGTTATATAAGCGCCGGGAGACTTATAAGATCTATTAGATCAATAGGAATAATAATCTTGCCGATGTAATAACTAAAGGAACGCCTAATAAAGCCCTTAAGACCTTTATCGACCAAAATTAGGCTGTTATACGTATGGAAGGGTGGGTGAAAAGGACAGTTAATGTCTGACTGCATTTGGCTATAATTGGTGATATCATAGGTAGCAAATATGTGGATTTTCTTATATTCAATGTTATGTGCATTTGCTGCTTTTACTGCGTTTACTACTGCCCCTTTTTGCCCCTTTATTTTGGCTGCGATATTCAATATACCGGCTGTACGGTATAATGCCGGCCGCGATAGCATTATCGGCGGTATAACCTGCCGAAACCGCGCCGCACTTTCTTTTCTATATATGCACCTTACATCCTGGCGATTCCGATATTTGCTTCTATAAAAAGAGAAGCTGCCAGTATCGGAATCGCTATTGTAAGGTACCCAATTAGGCATATTGCGACAAGTATGCCGCGCACACCCGTTGGGCATGATGTAGCTACTTTTGCCCCTATGCCCCTGAGCCCGGTAGGGCACGCGGGCAGCCCGGCCCGACTGCGCCGATGCACGTGACAGCGGCACACGCACAAAAAGGCCACATCGTATAATTACCCTCTTTTGCTTCCTTTCTTCCTTCTTAGATAGTCATATCATAAGTAAAGTAATAAAATCCTTTGCTTTATGACCATACGGTACATCTTACCACGCGCGCAACCCTACGGTGAACTGGGTACCCCGAGTTTATATCAACACTTTATCTAGGATCGGTTTAAACTTAATATAATAATTAAATATGCCTTAGTATAGTAAGAGGCTGGAAGCTTTTGCCTTATCGAAGAGATTAATAAAGTCTTAAAGCTTAAGTAGTAGGGTCTATAGCTAGGCTAAGGGGGGAACTAAATTCTAATAATGCAAAAGTATAATACAAAAGATACATATAAACTCCTATAGGCTTATAGGGAAGAAAAAAGTCGAATTATCTTAGGTATATACCACTTATTATAGTATACTATAAAAGACCGATCTAAAAATATTAATTATAGCGGGTCTAAAGGATTAAAAGGTCGATTCTTTAATAAAAAGGCTACTAATAGCTCTAATTCTTAATTAGCGCTACTTTATTTGCAGTTCGATATTATAGTGCTCTATTTAAGGCAGCCCTAGGATAATATTATAGGCCAAGCCCGGGATAATATATAGTATTACGGCTAATAGCTATCTATTGATATCAATATCAATATAAATAGTATAGGTAATCGAGGAGGTAGCCTATTACTCTTCCGATCAACTCTTTATATTTACTATAGTCTTAAGTTTCTTATAAGACAATAGATAAATAAGCTAGAGTCTTAACCTTTAAACGGTTCTTTCGCTTATCGCACTATAGTAATTATAACTAGAGTTAATTAAGGTATTAATAAAGGTAGAATTATTATATAATATTAGGACTAAAAAGGGGTATCTATCTATACGGTCCTTAATATTATTAATCTCTTTTATATAATAGTCCTATTGTAATTTAGCTAAAGGCTAGGTGCGTTTTTTAAGCCTTCTTATAAGACTTAGCTTAAAGGCTAGTATTGCAATTCTCAAGGTCACTATAAAAGCAAAGCCTTACTAGCTAGCTAGATGGCACAAGACTGTCTGCGACCTGTGAACTAATCTTAGTATAATACTAGATTTTTCACCAAGTCCTAAGACTATACAAGTGCTATAAAGCAGAGCAAGTGTAAAGGCAAGGCAAATATAAGATAACCAGAAAACGCAGGGAAGGTAAGAAGTTAAGAGGCATGTAGTGCATTAACAGACTCGATTGTGCTGCCCTTTTACTATCTGGAAAGAAGGGGGAAAGCTATCCTATATATACACAAAGGAGGAGTGGGCCTGGGCATCCAAGGTAGCCAGTAAGAAAGCTCCCCGTAATGCTCACTTGCCACGTATATAATACGTCAGCAGCCCCACTATATTGGGCCTTTTCAACCACCCTAACCACCGCACTAGTAACTAGTCACCGCACTAGTAATTAGCCACCACGCTAGTGACTACCCACCACACTAGTGGACTAGCCACCACGCTAGTAGGCCGCTACCACACTAGTAGGCCCACCACGCTAGTTTAGTAATGCCACACCTTTTTAACAAGGCCTACCTTAAGGCCTACCTTACTTGATATACAGTAAATACTCCACTGAAAATCCTTAAGGTAAAAGGCAAAGGCCTGGGTTGGTAAGACTACCGTAAGTCTAAGAGACGGTATAAAGCTAGCAGCCTAGTAGGCTATTATAGGATTTTAACACCCCCTCTGATTAGCTACTGTAATAGCAAGCTAATCGTCGTATAAAGGATAATGAAAGAAAATGCAATAAAAGTGCTAAGGAAAAATATAGGAAAAACCTTAGTAAGTTAATATAAGTTAATATAAGTTAGTAGGCCCTAAGACCTAGTAACTCGCGGAACCTAGTAAATTTAGGGCCCGGTAGTGGCTCGGTAAGACCGTCAGCAGGCATACTATTAGTAGGTAAGTAGGTAATTTTAACCAAGCCCAGCTGGGCTTGCTCCCTAATATACCGGAATTTTAATAGCGTATGCTTAGTGCGAGCGTGCTGATTAGGGTCCTTAGAATTTAAAATGGAGCCCTGATTATCGCAGTATAACGGTATAGGGCGTAGAATATTGATTTCTAGCTCCTTACAAAGGTTAGAAAGCCACTGTACCTCACGGATAGTCTCAAGTAAGGCATCAGATTCAGCTTCTAAAGTAGATAGCACTACTAAAGAGGCTCGCTTAGAACGCCAGCTAATAGGACCACTATTAATAGTAGTTAAGAAGCTTCCAGTAGATTTAGAGGTTTCTTTATAGCCAGCAAAGTCGCTATCAGAATAAGCGGCTATAATAGGCTGTTGGTTGCTTTTATTAGCACTAAAGCAAATAGCTAGGTTCTTAGTGCCTTTAAGGTAATTAAAGCTGCCTTTTGCAGCATTTAGATGCATATTAGTTGCTTTCGACATAAACCGAGAAAGGTATTGAGTAGGAAATGCTAGGTCGGGCCTAGTCATCATTATAAGCCACATTATAGTGCCAGTAAGGCTCTGATAAAGGCTCTGATCAATACGGCTAAGGTCTTTTTTACTGGATTTATTTAGAATACCTGGTTGAAGTGGAATTAGCTGAGGTTTAGTATCCTGTAGGCCGAATTTAGCTAAAACCTCTGCTATAAATTGGGCTTGGTATAGCCATAATAGACCTTCCTTCCTATTCCGTATAATTTGTACGCCTAGGAAGAAGGAAGCCGGACCGCGGTCTTCTATAGCATAGACCTTATGGAATTTCCTTTTTAGCTGATTAATATAAGTTATATTTGGACCAACTAATAGGCAATTATTAATATAAGTGACGATAAAGGTACTGGTTTGCTTATTATAAAAGATGGTAGCATTAAAAGCTAAAGGTAAGAAGCCTTCACTAGAAATCAGGTCTTTTAGCTGGTGTTGCCATTCGCGGGGTGCTTATTTTAGCCCATATAGGGCCTTCTTTAGTAAAATAGCTTGCTTAATAGAGGGATTAAAGCCGGCTTCTTTAAGTAAAGTTAGTAGCTATTGTCGTTGAATATTAGACTAAAGCTTGCTATCGCTATTAGTTAGTAGTAAGCTTTCTGTAAATTCAAGAAATCCATTAGGAATATCTATATAAATAGTCTCAGAAAGTTCGCTATTTAGAAAAGCGCTTATAAAGTCGATCTGCTCTATTTCCCAGTTATTACTAGCAGCCAAAGCCAGTATAACCCTCCAGGTAGGTGGGATAGAGGTAGAAGTATAAGTATGCTGAAAATCCTTTCCTTCGACTTGCATAAAACCTTTGATAATTAATCTAGCCTTATATTTTATAGGCTGATTATTAGCATCCTTTTTAACCCGAAAAATAGGCCTATTGCGTATAATTTTCCTATCAATAGGAACGCTAGACTTAGGAATAAATTGGAAGACTTTAGTATCTAAAAGCTGCTTAAATTCCTTAAATAGTGCCTTTATCTAAAGGTCTTTTTCAGGGCTTTGCAGTACATCCTTCCAGCTATTAGGCGTACCATCAGGGGCCTTTTTAGCTAGCTTACGCTTTGTTGATATAAACTCGGGGTACCCAGTTGTACGTAGGGTCGCGCGCGTGGTATTATGTACCGGGAGGTCACCAAGTAAAGGATTGATTGACTTTACTAATGACTGACTATCTAAAAGAAAAGAAAGGAAGCAAAAGAGGGTAATTACATAATGTGGCCTTTTTGTGCGTGCCGTGGTCACGTGCATCGGCGCAGTCGGGCCGGGCTGCCCGCGTGCCCTACCGGGCTTAGGGGTAAAGGGGCAAAAGGGGCCATATTGTGTGTGCAGCAGTGTGCGCGGCATATCCGTCGCAATATGCCTAATTAGTGCCCAATTGGGCACCTTGCGATAGCGATTCCGATACTGGCAGCTTCTCTTTTTATAGAAGCAAACATCGGAATTGCTAGGATGTAAGGCGCACATATAGAAAAGAAAGTGCGGCGCGGTCTCAGTAGGTTATACCGCCGATAACGCTATCGCGCCGCGCGGCCGGCGTTATATCATACCGCTGGTATATTGAATATCGCAGCCAAAATAAAGGGGCAAAAAGGGGTAGCAGTAAACGCAGTAAAAGCAGCAGATACAGTATTGAACACAATATTGAATATAGGAAAATCCACATACTTGCCACCCATAATATCACCAATACCTTCCAAATGCAGTCAGATATTGACCGGCCTTTTTACCCACCCCTCCACATATATAATAGCCCTATTTTAGTCGACGAAGGTCTTAAGGGCTTTATTTAGCGTTCCCTTAGTTATTATATTGGCGAGGTTATTATTCCTATTGATCTAGCGAATCTTATAGATTTCCCGGCGCTTATATAACTATTGTAAGGCTATAATATCTATTATGAGCCTCTTCTCTTTTGTAGTGCCTAGCTTAATAAGGCATTCGTATAATAAAAAAGAATCTATACATATAATAGTAAGAATCTGCGGCAATCCCAACCTGCTAATAATCATATTGAGGGTCGTACCTATCGCATATGCAATATCGACCCCTTATACTATACTATATAGCTCCGAAGCGAGTGTGCTGCGCATTATACACTTACTTTTTGTAGAACTGTAAGTGACAATATTACCTATTAGGTTAAAGGCATTATCCGCTATATCTTCCTCGTTCCCTAGCATAATTACGTAACCAATCTAGGAGCTTAAATCTTTATTATTAGCAAAGGATCTATCAATAAATATAAAGAATTTGGCTATAGTAAAGGCTAGATTAATATACCGTAAGCCACGATCCTGGTTATCGCGCTACTATTGAAGGCGCTTATTCAACCTCGTGATATCGTCAGGGTCAGGCTATTAGTATTATGCTGCAACAGACAGGTCAAAAGACGCCTTAGGCTGGCAGACTGTAGCCATATAAGCGCTATAAGCGCGTTATTCGATATAATTACGCTAGGCTATAGGTGTATTCTTATCAATAGTTGTAATCTTCTTACTTTAACCTTTCTAGCATAAGATTATGCCGTCATTATTGGCTATTAATATGCATCTATTGAATATCAGGGGCACAGTTAGCGATAGCCTTGTCTTAGGCTTAGCGTTAAAGCCTGCCTTAGTAAGTTCTAATTCTTCCCGTTAGAAGAAGGTATTATCACTTAGGCTGAGGGTATCGTTAGTCTGTATACCTATAATACCGAAGTATATATTAGTATCGCCGGTATGGTTAGGAGCGTTAGTACGGTTAGGGGCATTATCGCTAGTAGATATCAACAGATAGGGGTCGAAATTGATGTGGTTATGCCTAACTTCTCGCGATAGTACTAGAAGTATATTGCCTACTAGTGGGTGCCTGCTTTAGCTATTCCGTATAGCGGCTTAACTACTTCTATAATAGTATTATTAGGATATTAGTGTGCTATTTATTTAGGTAGCCTGGCAATGATTGATCTATTAAGGGTTGTAGATAACTGCATATAAGCCTATACGATATCCTATATCTAAAGGAAGAGGCTGTAAGATTGTTGTAGTGATAGAGCTATTAATATTAGTAGCCTTTAACTCGCCTGTTGAATTATAGGGGATTAAATTAATATTAATCGCTTCTCGTTATCACTATAACCCTATATAATAAGCCTAGACTTCTTATACGGGGTATCTATGCCTTTGCCTTTAATTTCTCGTACTATACGTAAGTTAAATAGGCATTAGGCTTTATATTGACCGATATTAAAGGTAACAAATGTGAATATATCACAGGCTTATAGTGCTTCTATTTTTATATAGTTAGATTGCTTAAAAGGGGCTCTAGGGGTTATAATCTTCCCTTCCTAGTATAATTAGCTAGTAAGCTATAGGTCGGCTTACTCTTTCGCGGTTAGGAAAGAGGTATCAATAATAATATTAGAAGCTATAGTATTAATAAGAGCTTCTTCTTGGTCCTTATTAATTATAATATCGGATACCACCCTTACTAATAATAGTAATAGTTGCCTGGCTTAATTAGGCCTAATGGCTGGCGATGGATATATTGCGACTATAGGTATCGATGATGTCACGACTACAGGTATTATCGATAATACTGCAGCTATAGGCATTATTGATAATATCTCGGCTATAGGTATTATCGCGGCTAGAGGTGCGGCTACAGCTAGTACCAGTATCCTGACTTTTATCCGGCCGGGGCAGGCCGGGCCTTCAGTATAGACAATATCTTTGGTATTATTAGGGTTATAATTATATAGCTTGACGACCGTTAATTAGAATTTAATGGGGCTATATGGCATTTATACGATATAGGTCTTACCTTCAAGGCTGATTACCCGGTATAGCCTATACTATCCACCCTTTTCTCTCTATACCCATATATCTAACTATAGGGTTAGTCAGTAGATGGGCTGGGTATTTAGGCCATTCCGTTGGGCGAGGGCATTATAAACCTGTTGTTTGGCAAGGCATTTCCTAGCTTTATTAGTAGCCTTTTGTAACGTTAAGGCATATTGTGATACTGATAGGCTAAGGGGTAAATTATCCGTAAGTCGAGGATATGCTCTAAAGACTAATAATGTAGGCATTAGACTATTAAGTCTAGCAGAATCGTTAATAGCTTTTATAGCGAGCTATAATTTCTATTCCTTTGTTATTAGGTCGCCTATTTTGTTGTTAATAATTATATAGGCTTGGCGTAAGGGGGCGTAATATCTCTCGACCTTACTAATACTATTATGGGCTTCTATAGGGATTTCATCCACATTAATAGATAAAAGCCGGGCATTATAACGGAATTCGGCAGAAGTAAAGTTTAGTCTAGTATTATAGACTATCCAATCCGGTAGGCTAAGGTATATATCGATCTAGTATTCTTTAAGGGCATTCTAAATATCGTAGGCCTTCTACCTTTATAGATTAAGGAATCTAGCTGCCCAGAAGCTTATTGCAGCATCTATAATATATAATACCGGCCGATTATTAATATAAAGGATATCAACGATAATTTCGTAATTAAATTAGCTAGTATCGTTATCCTTAAGTGTGAATTTAAATCGGCTGGGTGCTTTTGCATTTATCTAGCATTAATAGCATATATAGGTGATACTCTCGATAATATTACGGTTAATATTATTATAACTAGCCTGTTGAAGCAATTTAGTAAGCCTATTAATAGAAGGGTGCCTAAATCGACGATATAGCTAATAGATTTCCTATAACGATAGATGAAAGGCTACAGTATCTATAGCATTAAGAGTCCACTATAGATATCCCTATTTCCTAATAATTAAAACCTTAATATCCCTTTAGATAAATAGGTTATCAAGATTATTAAGCTTTACGCCCATCCTATCTATATCCATAATAGAATATAAAAAGGGGGTACTACTATTAAGAACATAAAAGGGGATATTGCTAAATATCGTCGGGATATTTAGTATACTAGAGGATATAGCAAAGCCTGCTCTAAAATTCACTATATGCTTTTTATTAGTTGTCTCGATAGTTAGGGTCTTTATTAATCGCATTAGGGCCTTTGCTTAACCTAGGCCTACTATTAATAGGCCGGAAGCGCCGGTATCTAGTAGGATTCTACAGAAGGTATAATCGCTATAATATTCTTCTTCTAGAAAGGCAGAGTTATAGTCAGGTAAAGGCATTCGGAAGGGGTTAATCTATAAAAAGGCATATCGGTATAATTTATCCTATAGGGCTTATAATATTTCGATAGATAAAGAAGGTAATGGTTCTACTTGCTTAAGGGCTAGAAAGTACTAAGTAGCTATAATTTATAGTGTGGCAGTATTCTTTGCATCCTATTATATATTCCCTACTATTATTACTTCGATATTACCGATAATATTATTAAGGTCAGCCTCTATATCTTCTTCTTTAAGGCCTTAAGGGCCAGGCTCTTTATATTTCTATAAGAAAATATAGAATTTTTTATTATTAGGGGTAGTATAGTAGGATCGGTTTTGTATCTAATTATCCTTTAATTCTTATTGCTCTTTAGTAGAGTGGTTAGATAACTAATACCCTATTTTATTATAAATGAAATATCTTCTTTAATGGGGCCTAGCTAGAAAGGCGCTATTCTATTATTACTATTAATACTGCTGCTATAGGCCGAATCGGCATTGAGGGCGGGATTAACCATATCTATAGTCAGTAAATAATACTATATTATTATTAATATCTTTAACATCCTAATATTATTAAGCTTATTATTATTAAAGGAATTAATACTATTAAGTCATATAGGTAGTCTTATAGATAGAAAGGGATTGCCATAGGTTAGCAATAAGGCCTTCGAATATAAGGGCATATCGATATAGCGCCTAGCTACACTTAGGGGTATCCTTTACAGCATTAAGCACTTACCGATAAAGCTCTATATTAGCTATAAAGGGGGGAAAAAGACTATAATATAGGCATTAAAGTTCTTCTAGTAGGATATTAAGGCATTCTAGCTTTAACTTATCGGGATATTTCGCGATAGTTAATTAAAGCGTTATTCTATTCTAATAGTACAAATAGAATTGCTTTATACTCTCATTTTCGAAATAGCTTTTGACTTTACAAATTATATCATTAAAAGTAAGGATATCACAAATGCATTTAATATTATTAAAATAAAAGGTCTTAGCATCGCCGATTAGTATAATTTGAAAAGCTCTAGCGAATGCATAATTAGGCAGTCCTAATAGGCGGTATTTACTCTTAAAAGATACTACCTTTAGTATAAAGAAGTCATCCATTTTGCCGCTATATCTATCCTCTATACGATAGCTATATAAGAGGTTAGATATCTTCTTCGATATATTATCAAACCTAGTTCGGGAATAATCTTCTTAGTTAAACCCGGCCTTTGCATAAGCTTTTCGGGTATAATCTTCCGGAGGGTATTCTAGAACAGCTTATCGGTAGCCTTACGGTAGGCCGGCAGGATCTCTTACTAGGTTATCCTATAACCCAGGTCGGTCCAGGTTTACCGGTCCTCCTATCAAAACCGTCCGTTTATCGGCCTAAATAGGCCGATATTAGCGGGAAAGGCCGGGTGCCGTGCCTATTTTTGGTATTATTAGATAAAGCATTTAGGCCCGATATTTAGTATCAGGGGCATCTTCTATTAATAGAAGTATATTATCGGGGCCTATAACCCGAGCTCTATTAGGTATACTATGACCTTAAAGGGCATTAAGGTAGCCGCCTCGGCTAGCCCGGCTAGGGGTATAACCCCTAGGATATAATATTTAGTCGGTCGGGCTATAGTCTTTATCGGCTATTATATATTATTATCGGGAGCTTTCCCCTATTTCGAATAGCGACCTATTATAAATAAGCATCTTCCCTTTTCGTTATTAGGACCGACCCTTATCTTCTTCTTCTTTAATAGGGATAGGGGTAGAGGCATAAAGCTTCTTCGATATTAAGGGGGGAATAATAGGTTATTATAATTATAATCGTGCCACCCTTAGTATTACAAAGTCCCTTAATATTAAGGCTTATAAGGATCTTCTTAAAGGTCTTACTGCAGTAGGTACCCATAATAAATTTCGTGAGCCTATAACTTCCTAGTCGAAATTGCCGATAGGTACTAATACTTCCCTATAAGGGTTAAATCGTAACCAGAATATCTTACGCCTTAATTAACAGTCGATTTCTTCTTAAGGCCATTTAGGGTTCTATTATTATTAAAGGCATTCCATTAAGGTAAGTATTATAATAGAGCCTAATGCTCCGATATATACACCATAATCCCATAGGTATATACGGAATTCGCATAGGAATAGAGGATTAATGCGGTTAAATAGTTGTTCATCCTATTCACTATAGTCTTCGTAAAATAGTTCCTATAGGTCATCATCAATTATACAGTCTTTCTCATAGGTATAGATTAAGAAGGCCAGGCGGTTATATAATCCCATAGTGGTGGCATCAGGGGTAATTAATTCTATCGCGGTGGCCCAATTATCATCAAATAGGGGGGCAAATCGCTATAACCTTTTAGGCAATACCGGTTGTAATAATAATAATACTGCCGGTCGTAATATTAGTAATCGTAATCGTACTATAATATTAAGAGGAGGGTTCGAAAGGGGGGGGGGGGATATATTACAAGGAGTATAAGATTCACTCTTATAAAAAATACAAAATTCGATCTTATAGGGAGTATAAGATTCGAAAGGGCTTTTATCCGTAAAGGTATTTATAGGGATATCTATAAGGGTAAAAGAAAGAAAGAAAAAGGTTAATTAGCAAGATAACCATTTAACGGAATAGGGTATTTGCCTCCTATAGTAAACAGGTGACCGTTCAACGGAATAGGTCAACCGCCTCCTAGATCTACTAAAGTTATCTTTAAAGATCGTAATAGTCAGTATATTTTCTTCCTTCGTAATAAACGGAGGTGGAAAAGGTCTATATCGTTCTTCCAATTAATCGGCAGTATAACCATTCAATAGAATAGGTTATCTGCCTTCTTAATTAGCACAATTTACAATAGAAATCGTCTCTTCGAGAGTAATCTTACTAATCTATAATGCACCATTCTTTGCGGGATATAATCCTATAAATGGTGGTTATTACCACTAATCAGTATTGATATAAACTCGGGGTACCCAATTATACGTAGGGTCGCACGCGTAGTATTATATACCGGGAGGTCACCAAATAAAGGATTGATTGACTTTACTAATAACTAACTATTTAAAAGGAAAGAAAGGAAGCAAAAGAGGGTAATTACACGATATAGCCTTTTTGTGCGTGCCGTAGTCACGTGCATCGGCGCAGTCGGGCCGGGCTGCCCGCGTGCCCTACCGGGCTCAGGGGTAAAGGGGCAAAAGGGGCCATATCGTGTGTGCGGCAGTATGCGCGGCATATCCGTCGCAATGTGCCTAATTGGTGCCCAATTAGGCACCTTGCGACAGCAATTCCGACACGCTTAGCTGTATAGCAGGAATCCTATATTAGGTGGTGTAAAATATTACCTTCCTAAGGGAATAAGTCGGTAGGGCTAGTAGGGTTAATAGGGCTAATAGGGCCAATAGGGCTAGTAGGACTAGTAAAGTCGGCAGGAGTAAGGCTAGTAAGAATATCTATAAGGTCATCCTTTGCAGTAGCCGGGAACTGTAATATAGTACCTTCTGACTTAGGAAGGTAATCCACGGTGGCATTAGTGTTAGTAATATCATCCGGGGTAGCATTAATATTAGTAATACTGGTAAAATTAGTAGGGTCCGGCATACTTTCCAGGTCATCCGGTATAACATTAGTATTAGTAATATTAGTAAGGTTAGTAGGGTCCGGCATGCTTTTAAGGTCATCCAGTAAAATAGCAGGTTCTCTACTAGATACCCCCTCTAAACCTGTATTTTGCCCTCTATAAAAGTCTCCTTCTAGGCTATTAGAAATAGGGCCTATACCTTTATTTTAATAAATAAAGGTAATAAAAGTTGTTTTAGTAATAACCTTCTTCTTAAGAAGGTAGACTAGGTAAGTATTATTAGCTAGAGTGGCAAGGAGCCTACCAGGCTCGGTATAAGGCGCTAATTTTCTGCTTTTTATACGCTTTTCGTATGGTATAAGCACTTCAATAGCTGCTCTAATAGCCCTAAGGTTAATAAGGTTAGGGTAGTACTCCGGTGTTATCTGGTTATAATCCTTTAATAGCTCCTGATAGGGGCTAGAAGATCTGTTAGTAACAGCTATTATATTTACTAGCATAACAACGCTAGTAATTACAGCAGACCAGAGGTTAGATGGTAGCCTTGACCAGGCTATAGTAGCACGTAGCCTATCAGCTATCACCCTAATGGAGCGCTTAGCTAGGCCATTTTATTCGTGAATATAGGGGCAAGATGTATTAAAAGTTATACCCTGTTCAACAAGCCAATCACTAAGCATTTTGTTGATTTCATTTCCACTATTATAGTGGAATTCAACAGGCGTTGTGTCATATCTGACCTGTAGGCTCTGTATAAAGCTCTGTAATGCTTTAAATATAATAGTGCCTTCCCTGTTAGGCAGTAAGTAAAGCCAGCGCAATCGGGATTTTCTATCTACTAATATAAGGGCAATAGGTCGTTTATTATATGGCATAGGTGATATAGCAAAAGTATCACCTTCTATAATATCCAGGCATTTAGCTGGATTTGGAATCGCATCTTTAGAAGGTCTTCTAACCTTCTTAGCCTATATATAGGCTAGGCAGCGAAAATCAGTATCTTTAACCTTATTAAGGTTAGGAAGACCAGGGGTATTAGCACAGGTCTTTTTAAGTAGCTGAATACCTATATGCCTTAGCCGTACATATCAAATGCCGGCTAATTGTAATAGCTTCTGATATTCATCAGCTGCTATAAGGGCAGGAGTAGGGCTAATAGCCACTACGGGATTTTCGCTAGTCGTAATAGCGGAAGGTTGGGTAGTAGGGCTAATAGCCTCTACAGGTTCCTTACTAGTTGTAATAGTAGGAATATCGCTAGTTGTAATAGCGAGCTGGTTAGTAAAAATAGGGGTAATAGTGGTATCCTCAGGATCACTATAATCAGCAGGGTTAGTAGGGCTGGGGACCTCTACTATTATACTATTAGTAACAGTATAATGGCTGTAAGGTTGATGTAGTAATGGTGTGTTTATTCCTTTCTGTGGAAGGAAAAAGCCGTATTTTTCAAAGTTAAAAATGCTAATGCATTTACGGCTTGCTGACTAAAGCTGATTTTTAATTAGTACTCCTTTAGCGGCATAGTGCTTTACACCGCTAATAATATTAATATCCAAGGTAGGAATATATAATGCATTCTTAAGCTCTATAATACCCCATTTGGTGGGATTAACGCCCTGTAGCACAGTAAATCGTGCTGTGCTTTAACCAGTAGGGGAAATAGGGCCACTACTAGTAGTAATAACGGGCTTATCATCCTTCTCAAAATAGTGAAAAGTAGTAAAATGCTTCTTATCATTAACAATATGATAAGTGGAACCTATATCGTAAAGGAGGGTATCCTTAGGGGTCCTACCGCCTAATTTAGCACTATAGCTTATAGCTAAGGGCTGGTTATCAGTAGATATAGTAGAAGAAGAGTAAGATATATTAGTGTTTCTAAGTATTATAGTTGCCTATAATAAAGGCCTTAACGTCTTGCTGATTGCTGCTAGAGTCCTATTTCTTCTTCTATTACTACTTCTTTTTCCTATTATTAGTAGAATTATTCTTGCTATTATTAGTAGAAGCGGCATTAATAGACCCTTTCTTAGGGTCTTTAGAAGCCTTAAGCTGCTTAGGGTTATTAGCAGCCACCTTAGAAGATCCCTTAGAATGCTATTCTTCTAATAGATCAACCATAAAATACTGGAGGTTAAATTTGCTGTTGTTAATAACACCTTGGGCGCTATAAGCCCTAATTATAGAACGTTGGCGTTCCGTCTAGCGGGTAAATACCCCCTCTATAGCCTAAAGATACTGGTTAACTTGGTCGAAAGAGTCGATCTTAGAACCTAGAATTCTAAGGCGAGAAATATAGCTATTAAATTCGCTATTAAAAGCCTCTAAAGTGCCTTTATAACCGGTAAATATAAGGGTGTGAAAGGTAGGGTATAAGTGTGCCCGCTGTACTTCTGGTGAGTGGCAATACTGGGCCACTAGTAAAAGGTAGGCTTCCTCTGGGTCATTATACCAGTCTATAGCCTCTACAGCTTCTTCACTACAGCTATTCTTTAGCATTAGTAGTAGAAGTGCCTGCTCAGACTCATTAAAGTGCCTTGCTATAGAGAGGTCGTTAATAAAGTTAGCTATTTTAAAGGCCCTGAGTTGTATTGTAAGGGCCTGCTTCCACTGGTCGAAATTATAGGGGCTTTTTAGCTTCTGGGACTCCTTAAAGCGGTTGGCAGTCTTAGCTAATTCTTTAATAGCCCCATCATTAATTTGGTTAGTGATAGTTGTTGGTGCTGTTGTGGTATAAAGAGGCTCTTTACCCTTATATTTTATAGGGGTAGAAGGTTGGTCGATTTCCATAACGTTAGCTTCATCATCATCTTTAGTGGTAGTCTTAGTGGAAGGTCTAGCTTCAGTAGCTTTAATAGACTTCTTATTAGTAGCCTAGGTAGCCTGGGTGTCGTTATTTTGCCTACTAACTAGGCCCTGTATAAGGTCAGTTAGTATATTCATCTGGGACTTCATGTCGTCCATATCCAGCTGTAGTTGTGCATTAGTATCAGCCTTAGTATCGGATTCAGGGACCTTATAGGATCTTAACTCTGCTATGGTGGGCAAAAAGAGTTTAAAAATCCGTTGAAAAATGGTGCCGATAGTTGTAAGAACAGAGGAATAACTAGCTGAATAGCTAGCAAAATAATCGAATAACTAGCTAAGTAGCCAGTATATATAGTGGCTAGTAGCCTACTATAAAATTAGCCGCAGATTATAGCAGCCGGTCTCAGTATAAAAAAGCACGAATGCCGTAGGCGTTGTGCAAGTCCGTATTATAGCGTTGGTATTCAAGGTGCTTATATGGTGCCGTAATATAAAGGTGCCGTAAGTGCCGTAGGTGTTGTGGGTGCCGTGGGTGCTATAGGTGCCGTAATATAAAAGGTGCCGTAAGTGCCGTACCAAAAGTGCTATAAGTGGGAGAGTATAATAGGTGCCGTACAGTGCAGTAGGTGTCGTGCACTAGGTGCAAAAGTGTTATATAGTGGTATAGTGTGATAAATATCACACTATAAAATCCGTAGGTGCTGTAGGTTACTCTGAAAATAACGTAAGGTTACGCTAAAAATGCCGTGAGGTTATACCGTAAGTTGCCGTTAGGTATGCCGTTGATTGCCGCAGGGTAATACTATAGGTAATAGAGGGTAAGCCAGAGGTGATAATAGGTAAGCCAAAGGTAATAAGGGTAAGCTAAAAGTGCCAAAGGATAAGCTATATTAGTAGTACTAGTAAGCAAGAGAGACCAAAGGGTGAATATAAAAAGGTAGGGTAAAATAAAGAAGTAAAACCCGGGCTCATAACCTATTGCAATTCTTAAGGTCACTATAAAAGCAAAGCCTTACTAGCTAGCTAGATAGCACGAGACTGTCTGTGACCTGTGAACTAATCTTAGTATAATACTAGATTTTTCACCAAGTTCTAAGACTATACAAGTGCTATAAAGCAGGGCAAGTGTAAAGGCAAGGCAAATATAAGATAACCAGAAAACGCAGGGAAGGTAAGAAGTTAAGAGGCATATAGTGCATTAACAGACTCGATTGTGCTGCCCTTCTGCTATCTAGAAAGAAGGGGGAAAGCTATCCTATATATACACGAAGGAGGGGTGGGCCCAGGCATTCAGGGTAGCCAGTAAGAAGGCTCCCCGTAATGCTCGCTATGATACGTCAGCAACCCCGCTATATCCGGCCTTTCCAACCACCCTAACCACTGCACTAGTAATTAGCCACTACGCTAGTGGACTAACCATCACACTAGTAGACTAGCCACCACACTAATGGACTAGCTACCACGCTAGTGACTAACCACCACACTAGTAGACTAGCCACCACACTAGTAGGCCGCCACCACGCTAGTGGGCCACCACGCTAATTTAGCAATGCCACACCTTTTTAATAAGGCCTACCTTAAGGCCTACCTTACTTGATATACAGTAAATAATCCACTGAAAATCCTTAAGGTAAAAGGTAAAGGCCTAAGGTCGGTAGGACTACCGTAAGTCTAAGAGGCGGTATAAGGGCTAGAAGGTCAGTAAGCCAGTAGGGCATTAGGCCAGCAGCCTAGTAGGCCACTATAGGATTTTAACAATAGTTAAACAAGCAAACGGAATGGCTATAATATCCTGCCCGATAATTGCTTCCTTCTTCTTACCTTCTTTTATTAATTACTTCCTTCTTTCCCTATCTTAGTTATTTCTTTCTAATTCCTATACCTTAACCTCTCTCTACTACTTACGCCTATATTACTTCTTTTTAATACCTACGCTAAATGCTTACTATCTCTCTGTCTTTTCTACCTTATCTTTACCTCTATTAACATCACAATAGAGGCACTACTACTGGAAAAGCTTAATCCTTTCGCTAAGATTATTATAAAAGACTAAATTGATTCGATAGATTAAATCGACCCTATAAATACTACGGACGAATAGTTATATAATCGTATTGCCTACCTCATTAATAGTTATATAATAGGCGATAAAAAAGATGATAATCTATAGGAATAATTCCGTAAGGATTATGATAAGTAGACCGAAGAGCTATTCAGCTGTATTAATAAACGGCTCTTATGGGAATTCTAAATAACCCTACGGGAATATAAGGTGTATATTAGAAGCATAAGATTATTAATAATTAAGACCCTTCTCTACTGCATATAATAAGAATATATGCCTAAATAGCCTTAAGAAGAAATAGACCTCTAATTTGCACGTAAAACCTTTATATCCCGGTTAAATCTAGATAGGGAATAATTAGTCCCTACTGCTTATACCGAACGGGAGATATAAATAAACTATGATGCCGCTTCTATTATAAGCTCGAGGAATTTACTTCCTATTATAATTATTTGAATACCCTTATAGATATTATTACGAATACCCTTACGAATACCCTTACGATTACCCCCGCGAAGACCTTTATAAGCCCCTTCGACCCCTAGGGATTTTGCAATACTAACGGTATAATAGCCCCTTATCCCTCTATCTATATTAAAGAAGGCCCTTATTCCTACTGAAGAAGAAAAGGGCTGGCCGCTATAATAGAAAGGAAAAACGCCTATTTATAGGCCGCTATTTAAGACAGGGAAAAGCTCCCGATAATAGTAATATTTAATGGATAATAACTATAGCCCAATTGACTAAATACTTCACCTTAGGGGTTATACCCCTAGCCGAGCTAGCCGAGGCGGCTACCCTAATGCTCCTCGAAATTATAGTATTAGAGGTCAAACTATAGGCCCCAATAATATGCTTCCCTCAATAGAGGGACCCGACGGCAATACTTTAGAAGTCGCTAATATCAATATTCCCCAATATGCCGTTACCAGCGGCATAAGGTAAGCCCCTAATATTGATAAAATAGCTGCCCCTAATGCCAGATATTATAAATTATAGTATTGCAGCCACAACCTATAGGCATAAATGCCTTAACTACTGGCTCTAATGCCTATAATGCCGAGGATAGGTACGGCACTAGACCCCTTTTGGTACTATTGGCCTACTTAGGCCGATGAACGGACGGTTTTAATAAGAGAAAATAAAGCACCTGCTAATAGGGGAGGAAATAAAGCCCTAGCAAACTTCCTACTGTAAGGTAATAACCGATAAGCCGTTCTAGAATACCCTCTAGAATACTACTAAAAAGATTATACCTAAAGAGCCTATATAGAGGCTGGGTTTAACGATATATTTAAGAAGATATCTAACCTCTTATATAGCTATTGTATAAAAGATAGATATAGCGGTAAAATAGATAACTTCCTTATACTAAAGGTAGTATGCTTTAAGAGTAAGTACTGCCTTCTAAAATTGCCCGATTATATATTTACTAGAGCCTTTTAAATTATACTGATCGGCGATACTAAAACCTACTATTTTAATAATATCGAATGTATTTGCGATATCCTTACTTTTAATAATATAGTCTGTAAAGTCAAAAGCTATTTCAAGAATAAAAGCATAGAGTAATTCTATTTATACCACTAAAATAGAATAATACTTTAATCGATTATTATAAAATATCCTAATAAATTAAAGCTTAAATGCCTTAATATCCTACTGGAAGAGCTTTAATACCTATATCGTAGTCTTTTTCCCCCCTTTATAGCTAATATAAAGCTTTATCGGCAAATGCTTAATACTATAAGAGATACCCCTAAGTATAGCTAGGCTATATATCGTTATGCCTCTATATTTGAAGGCCTTATCGCTAATTTATAGCGATCCCTTTCCATCTATAAGACTACCTATATAACTTAATAGTATTATTTCCTTTAATAATAGCCTCAGTAATATCAAAATATTAAAGATATTGATACTAATAATAATATAGTATTATTTATAGATTATAGATACAGTTAATCCTATAATCGGTATTAATGCCCCTAACGATATAGACCCCTTTAACGGTAATAATAGAATCGCGCCTTTTTAGTTAGACCCTATTAAAGAAGATGCTTTATTTGCAATAAATTAGGTTATTAGTTATCTAATTATACTGCTAAAGAGTAATAAGAATTAAAGGCATAATAGCTAAAGAACCGCTCTAACTGGACCGCTTTTAATAATAAGAAATTCCGTATTTTCCTATAAGAATATAAAGGGACTGCCGACTAAGCCCTTAAAGATACCGATTTTAATAATATTGTTAAAGATATTAAAGCCATAATAGTAGGGGTTATACATTAGGATATAAAGGACGCTATCGCACCATAACTTATAGCTACTTAGTATTTCTTAGCCCTTACGCAAATAGAACTATTACCTTCTTTATCTATTGAGATATTATAAGCCCTATAGGATGAATTATGCCGATATGCCTTCCTATAAATTAATCCTTTCTGAATGCCTTTACCGAATTATAATTCTGCTTTTCTAAAAGAAGAATATTACGGTAACTATATATTCTATAGAATTCTCCTAGATACCGGCGCCTCTAGCCTATCTACAGTAGGTATAGGGCAAGCAAAAGCCCTAATGAGATTAATAAAATCTTTAACGATTAAGTTAATAGATAAGCAGTATACTATTAATTTCGGAGTAGGCTCTGCTATATTATCTAGCATATTAAATATTCCGATGATATTTGGTAATATCCCCTTCTACGTTCTTAATAGCGGTATCCCTTTTTTCTATTTTAATATAGATATAGATAGGATAGGCGTAAAGCTAGATAATATTAATAACTTGCTTATTAAAGGGGA
Organism: Ustilaginoidea virens; assembly: GCF_000687475.1. Taxonomy (NCBI): domain Eukaryota; kingdom Fungi; phylum Ascomycota; class Sordariomycetes; order Hypocreales; family Clavicipitaceae; genus Ustilaginoidea; species Ustilaginoidea virens. The sequence goes on along the minus strand of NC_057317.1, from coordinate 5,954,229 downwards.
TATTAAGGTTTTAATTATTAGGAAATAGGGATATCCATAGTAGACTCTTAATGCCACAGATACTACTGCCTTCTACCTCTTATTATAGGAAATCTGTTAGCTTTATTGCCGATTTAGGCATCCCTTTATTAATAGGCTTACCAAATTGCTTTAATAGGCTAGCTATAATGATATTAACTGTAATATTATCGAGAGTATCATCTATATATACTATTAATGCCAGATAAACGCAAAGGCACTTAGCCGATTTAAATTCACCCTTAAGGATGATGATACTAGCTAATTTAACTACGAAATTATCGTCGATATCCTTTATATTGATAATCGGCCGGTATTATATATTGTGGATGCTGTAATAAGCTTTTAGGCAGCTAGATTCCTTAATCTATAAAGATAGAAGGCCTAAGACGTTTGGAATGCCCTTAAGGAATGCTAGATTGATATATATCTTAGCCTACTAGATTGGATAGTCTATAATGCCGGACTAAATTTTGCTTCTGCTGAATTCCGCTATAATGCCCGGCTTCTATCTATCAATATAGATAAAATACCCGTTAAAGCCTACTATAGTATTAGTAAAGTCGAGAGATACTACGCCCCGTTACATAAAGCCTATACTATTGTTAATAAAGAAATAGGCGACCTATTAATAAGGGAATAGAAATTACAGCTAGCTATTAAAGCCATTAATAATTCTGCTGGGCCTAACGGCCTAATACCTATATTATTAGTCTTTAGAGTATATCCCCGACTTATAGATGACTTACCCCCTAGCTTATTAGTATTATAATATGCCTTAATATTACGAAAGGCTACTAATAAAGCTAGGAAATGCCTTACTAAGCGATAGGTTCGCGATGCCTTTGCCTAATAGAACGGCCTAAATATATAGCCTATCTACCGATTACCCTTATAATCCGATGTATAGGTATAGAGAGAAAAGAGTAGATAGTACGGCCTATACCGGCTAATCAGCCTTAATAGTAAGACCTATATCGTATAAATGCCTTATAGCCCCGTTAAGTTCTAATTAATAGTCGTTAAGCTATATAATTACGACCCCGACCGTAATACTAATCTTAATATAAATAATCCTGAAGATATCATCTATCCCGAAGGCCCGGCCCGCCCCGGCAGGCTAGAAGTCAGGATACCGGCTGTAGCCATACCTCCAGCCGTAATAATACCTACAGTTGCAATATTATTATCGCTAACCCCTAACCTAGCTAGGATACCGGCGTTACAGCTAGTATCACTATTACCGGCATAGGTGGTATCTAATATTATAATTAATAAGGACTAAAAAGAGGCTCTTATTAATATTATCGCTTCTAATACCATTATTGATACCTCTTTCCTAACCGCAAAAGAGTAAGCCGACCTATAGCTTACTAGTTAATTACACTGGGAAGGGAAGATTATAACCCCTAGAGACACCTTCGAGTAATCTAACTAAATAGAGATTAAGGTATTATAAGCCTATAATATATTCTAATTTATTACCTTTAATATCAGCTAATATAGAGCCTAATGCCTATTTAACTTATATATAGTACGAGAAATTAAGGGCAAAGGCATAGATACGCTATACGAGAAATCTGGGCTTATTATTCAAGGGTATAGTAATAATGAAAAGCATTTGATATTAACTTAATCCCCTATAATCTAACGGGCTAGTTAATAGTTACTTATATTAATAGCCCCTTTATTGCAACGCTCTTACGGCCTATTTCTTTAGATATAGGATATTATATAGGCTTATATATAGTTATTAACTACCCTTAATCGGTCGATTATTACTAAGCTACCTAAGCAGATAGCTCACTAATACCCTAATAATACTATTATAGAAGTGGTTAAGCTACTGTATGGAATAGCTAAGGCAGGCACCTACTAGTGGGCAATATACTTCCGGCACTATCGCGAGAAATTGGGCATAACTATATCAACCTATGACCCCTATTTGCTGATATCCGCTAGTAATAACGATACTGACCGTACTAACACTCCTAACTATACTGGCGATACTAATATATACTTCGGTATTGTAGGTATATAGACTAATAATACCTTTAGCTTAAGTAATAATACCTTCTTCTAATAGGAAGAATTAGAGCTTACTAAAGCAGGCTTTAACGTAAAGCCTAAGATAAAGCTATTATTAACTATACTTTTAATATTCAACGGATGTATACTTATAATTGACAATACAGACGGCATAATAATGTTATGCCAAAAAGGCTAAAGCAAAAAGATTACCACCATCAATAAGAATACACCTATAGTATAGTATAACTATATCGAGTAATACGCTTACGGTGCTTATATGGCTACAGTCTGCCAGCCTAAGGCGTCTTTTGACCTATCTATCGCGGCATAATACTAGCAACCTAACCCAGATAATATCGCGAGATTAAATAAGCGCCTTTAATAGCAGCTAGATAACTAGGATCGTGGCCTACGGTATATCAATTTAGCTCTTAACACAGCTAAGATCTTTATATTTATTAACGGATTCTTTGCCAATAATAAAGATTTAAGCTCCCAGATTGGTTACGTAATTATGCTAGGGAATAAGGTAGATACTGCGAATAATGCTTTTTAGCTGACCGGTAATATTATTACTTATAGCTCTATAAAGAATAAGCGTATAATACGCAGCACACTCGCTTCAGAGCTATATAGTATAGTATAAGGGGTCGATATTGCATACGCGATAGGTATAACCCTCAATATGATTACTAATAGGCTAAGATTGCTAAAGATCCCTACCGTTATATGTATAAACTCGTTTTTATTATATGAATGCCTTATTAAGCTAGGCATTACGAAAGAGAAAAGGCTTATAATAGATATTATAGCCTTACGATAGTTATACGAGCGCTAGGAGATATATAAGATCCGCTAGATTAATAGGAACAATAATCTCGCCGATATAATAACTAAAGGAACGCTAAATAAAGCCTTTAAGACCTTCGTTAACTATAATAAGGCTGTTATACGTATTAAAGGATGGGTAAAGAGACCGGTCAATATCTGACTGCATTTAGGAGGTATTAGTGATATTATAAGTGGCATATATATAGATCTTCCTTATATTTAATACTATATTTATTTTTGCTTATCTATTGCTATTATATCTATTTTGGCTCGTTTATTACTGCCCCTTTTTGCCCCTTTTCTTTTGGCTACGATATTTAATATACCGGCTATTATACGATATAATCCTGCATAAACCGGCCGCGCGGCGCGATAGCGTTATCGGCGGTATAACCTGCCAAGACTGCGCCGCACTTTCTTTTCTATATATGCGCCTTACATCCTGGCGATTCTGATGTTTGCTTCTATAAAAAGAGAAGCTGCCAGTGTCGGAATCGCTATCGCAAGGTGCCCAATTAGGCATATTGCGACGGATATGCCGCGTATACTGCTGCATACGATATGGCCACTTTTGCCCCTTTACCCCTGAGCCCGGTAGGGCATACGGGCAGCCCGGCCCGACTGCGCCGATGCATGTAACCACGGCATACATAAAAAGGCCATATCGTGTAATTACCCTCTTTTACTTCCTTTCTTTCCTTTTAGATAGTCAGTCATTAGTAGAGTAATCAAATCCTTTGCTTGGTGACCTCACGGTATATAATACCACGCGCGCGACCCTACATACAACTGGGTACCCCTTAATGTAACACCAATATTTATAGCTATGCTGATTAATACTACTCAAATAATATACTCTAGCTTTAGTTATTCTAGTTATTAATATAAGGTATAAATTATAAATGACTTTCTAGTCCCTCCTTATCTATCAACCTACACTAATAGTTAAGTAGAAGTTAGTATTATTTCGTCTAAGGTATCTATAAGATAATTAATAAAAAGATCGAATACTAAGCGCTATTTTATATTTAATTGATTATAAATATTACTAGATAAATTATATTTTGAGATATCGATATAGTCTCGCTTTATAATACGCTAAAACTCGCGGCTAGTTAATATAATATCTAGATACCTTCCAATATAAGCAACCTAAGACGCTTATAGGTTAATATTATAGTTTCCTAATAGCTTAATATCTTCAGTTTTAGGACTATACTAGGGAAGCTATATAGCAAGCTTTTCCCACTTAGTGTAAAGAACTGGCCCTAGGGCTACTGCGAATAGGCGTCGAATGAATATATTAAATAGACTAAGGGGGAAAGGAAGAGGACCCGAATAGGGGCCTCTGAGTAGTCTATTTATGCCCGTACGTAGCACGGGCCGAGTCCTTAGCGAGCCCTCGTAACCCCGTGCCGATACTCCTTAGGCTAGTCGCGGGCGCAGCCCGAGTCCTAGCCACATTGTGGCGCGGGCATAGCCCGAGCCCGTAACACTTAGTATTTATAATACTATAATTATTATAAGGGCTATCCTTAAACTTATCTAGCTCCACCTTAGAAAGGTCTTAATAGTAATTATTAGGGTGAAGACCATTATACATAGCACAATAGTAACTATATATATTAGCATATATATTAAATTTAATACCTTTAACCTCCTTTAGCTTATCTAGATATCGATATTTATAGTAGAAGAGCAGCTTTATGCGATAAAAGTTTTTATAGTTTATATAATTAGGAATAGCCTTATACCGAAGGAAGTAGGCTAGCACCTAATTAGGCGTATTATTAAAATATTGCTAGGTTAAAAGAGTAAAATTGACTTTAGTTAAGAACTTAAAGTATATTAGATTCTCCTATTTAGTACCGCGATATAGATACTTCTAATATAGGTTTTTTATCGCTTGAACCTTATCGCTATCGATCTTTATACTATAAAACTATTTATCAAAAGGGCGATAGTCAATATTACGTATAGTTTAAGTACTAACTTATAAAGGTAAATTAAGCAGTAAATAATATACTTCTATTATTAGCTAATCTCTTTTAGCTATAAGCTTATTTATAAAATATGTTATAAATCCTTAAAGTCCTTACAATTGATTAACTAAAGGAAGCAATTCTCGGGCGATAGCTTAATAACTTTAACTCTAGGTTTCCGCCTTACTGTAATACTTCGCAATATACTAAATAATTACGTATATTGAGGTGTATAGTGATATATCATAATTAGCAAGCCAGCTAATAGCTAATATATTATTATAGTTATTTAAATGCGAGTTATTACGCGCACCATTAAAGGTATAATAATTAGTATTAAATAATCGATAAATTTAAGAGCTAGGATAATACTAATACAGGAAATAAAAGCGGCATTTAGGCTAGGCATTAGGACTAGCATTATAGCATTTTCGCAAGTAATAAGTTAAGTTGCATTGGTAGTATTAAATATAATTAATAATATTAGAGAGAACCTTATAAGTTAGACCCTTAGTATAAAAGGATATTAATAGATCTCTATCGCCTTAATGACCGACTCGATAATGCTTAGGATTAAAGGCTATTATAAACTAACCCTAAAAGTCTATAAAGGCTTAGATTCTCTCGACATTAGATAAATTAAGTAATGGATTATCCTCTATTTAAAAGACACTATAAATATATATGCTTCTATAGGCCTGCCACTTATATCGAAACTAACTATTATTAAAGTAAAACTTCTTAATTAGTACTTCCTTTAAGAATATAGTAAATCAATAGTAGAAGTGATAAATAGTAATATAAAGATTATTGCATAAGTTTGCGCTTAAGATATTAAGCTTACAATAAGAGTCTACCTCTAGCTAATCCTAATATAGCGGGAAGTGTTTATAAAGACTTGCCTAATATAAATCCGCAGTAGATAAGGTTAAGAAAAGTGCTAAATATCCAAAAGTATATACTTGAGCCTCTAATTAATATTATTTACCACCCTAGAAAGCATAAGTTCCCTATAAACTCCTAGAGAATCGCATAATAAAGTTTAATAGTATATAAGACTTAGGTATATCTTTATTAAAAGCTTCTCGTATAACGCTAATATCAATAGGTTCCTAATAACTAGATTTCTTTATAAAGAATAAGCTACAAGTATTAACTTATTATTATATTAGTATATTAAATACTATATATCGAAAACATAGGTGCTATATAAAACGTCCATTGTACCACTTTATAGCATACTTAAGATACTCGTTATATTCAATAGAGCGAGCCTAAGGTGCAATAAAATCTGCCTTACTATGGGGATATAGCATAAGGAAAGTAAGTATTAAAAGAGCTTATAATCTATTAAATTTATTAAGTAGTATTAAGCGAATATTAGGCATCTTAATATAAGGCTGCATAGGGACTTATTCTACTAGCTTTTACCCTTAGAGCTAATTATAGAGACATTTAAGATCGAACTAAACTGCAATAAATATTAGAACAGCTGCCTAATTATATGTATGTACGTTATCTTTAGTTGCATAAGCCTCTTCCTCATCTATAGGCTGCTTAAAGTTAATATCTTCGATATCCTAAATAGCTAATTGCGCTATAATATCGCTATCCTTAGGAAGTTTATTAATATAAGTATAGTTAATTATAATATCACGATATCTAGGATAGTAGCGCCGTAGAAACTCTAACTAAATCTCAATATGCTACTTTCGTATATAAAACTGGTTTTTAAACTGACGAGTTATATAAGGTTAATTATTAGCATTCTAAAATCGAAGAATAATTATATTTAGGTCCTTTAGAAGCAAAGGGAGTTATAAATAAATTATCCTAATATCCTAAAGGAAGTTAATAATATAACTGCGATACTAATATTATTGGCTATAATATTAGAATACCTAGATATATATATAAATTCGTATAATTAATATTTCTTCGATTTATAATAAAAGTAGAAGAAAGTCTAAAATAGTACTAAAGTTAAGGTTATTTTCTTATAAAAAGAAAGGGGGTTTATTTAGGCCCTTATTCGTATCATATCAGTAGCATCTATTAGATATAATTGTATAGGTCGAGGCTAAACCACTTTATTTTGCATTAAACGCAATACTCTATCTCGCAATTATTAATCTTTGCATTCTAGTTGGTAAGGAGAAGAATATCAGATTCGTTAATTGCTATTAAAGATAAATTACCTATAAATATAGGGTTTCTAATAAACTCCCTAGGTTATACTACTAAGGTAGCTACTATTTGCTGTGAACTTTAACCCTATTAAGACGAGAATATAAATAGATTATTAGTACTTGTTGAAATCAGCGCCTTTTTAGCTGTATTTTGGTACTGGTCTCGCTACCGTACGACGTCTCTACGTTGAGATATCGCGGTGGCTATACCAGGCGCTATGGTGGGGCACAGCGCCCCACAACGCCGATTACAGTGGGCCACAGCGCCGGTCACGGCACCGGCACAGCGCCCCACAGCCGGCCACAGCGGCCGGTCACAGCGGGCCACAGGGCCCACAACAGGCGGCGCATTTCTACGGGATTACCAAATGGGCAAACCAGCACTTTCGGCCTTCTACATACAGTCACCCGCTACACCGGTCATTTACGGCAGACCGATATAGGGCTTCCGGCCCGTACGGCAGGCTGTTATAGGGCATCCGGCACACCGCTACAAGCCACTGGGCTTGGTTGGGTAGGCATTGGGTAGGCACTGGGTAGGATATTGGGCACAGACTGGGCACGGTTGGGCAGACCGACTTTTCGTCGGGTTTTTCGCTATTTTTGCGGTTTTTCATTATTTTCAACCACTTTTTCAAGATAGTAGAAATATGCCTAAAATTCCCTCTTTCTAGCTAGAATAGTCACCAACAATTAGAATCAGATTTCCCTAACATCTTTGCTCTGGTCAACCTTTTATGCGCTTTAAATCTTTAACCAGCTCTTTGTTTTATTCTGCAACGCCTTGTACGCCACTGTCGGTATCCAGTACATTTCCAACAGTGTTCTGAATCACCATTTTGCAACAGTACTACTGCTAAAAAACGATAATTTTGGCGTAGAATTAGCAGTAGAATGCTTATACCTATAATTGCAGCAATAAGGAACCTTGTCACTATTTGCTGTAAAATATTAAGACCTAGGCTAAATATTGTGATAATTTAAGCAGACTTATTATTTATCTTAATCGTTTATACTACTAATAGTGCTAGTATAATAAATGTATAGGCTATCGGGATGTCGATATATAGTAGCATAAGCAATTCTATATATGCTACAAATAAAGAAACTAATATTATTATTATTACTATTACTATCTCGAGATAGAGGCCGAGATAGAGGCTAAAATAGAGGCTAAGATAAAGGCTAATTATATTAATTTAGTTGCAGAAGGGCAGATAATAGAAGAGTAGCTAAGGGCTACTCGCCAGCTCGGCATTAAACCTAATATTCACGCCAAATAATATCCTATATATATATATATATTAGAGTTTATATAATATATCTACTAATGGTAAGAGTAAATACCTACTGCCGATATGCCTATACCTAAGTAGGAGTATCGTTAGGGCAAATGCCTTTATAGAAGAATTATAATATTAATCGTCTAGCCCTATTAATAAATTAACTAATATATATAAAGGATGTGCCTAGAGCTTATAATAGAAGAATTAGTCGAAATAGCAATATAGGATCTTATAGTGTATCTAGTTGAGACATAATAGGAATACTATATATGACTTTTTGATGCTTTAGAGATGCTAGCTTAATAATATCACGCTTCTGCCTATATAATATACTCTTAATTCGCTCTATAATATTCGATAACCGGCTTATCGATAACCGGCTTATTTATAAAAAGAAGAGAAGTATTAGAATTATTCTCTAAAAAGTAGCAAAAAAAATATACCGAAGAGATTCGCTACCGGTAGTCCAGATAATTCTAGATAAGCTTATTTAGATTTCTCGCCCCTTTAAACTCAGATAAGGGCTTATCTCTCTTATAATAGCTATATTGCTTATGAGGCTTAAAAAGATTAGGAACATTAGGCTGTGCTAATAGTGGTGAGGGGGGGGTGGAGGCGGTTCTAGATTTACTGCTAATATAGCTATTATACAACGATAATACTGATAATTACTTAATGATAAGGCTGTTTGTGTTAATGAGGCTGCTTATATTAACGAGGCAGCTTATATTGATAAGGCTTATGTTAATGAGGCTGCTTATATTGACAAGGCTTATATTAATAAGGTTATAGCGATGGCTAGGATCACGCATAAGAGAATTAGAAGCGGGTGTAATTGCGCTATAAATTAGAGTAATTCCTCGTTATTTTACACCAATAGGATAAGATAGGCTCTATAAGGATTCGTCTATATATCTTTCTATTAGACCTAGCTTTCTACGTCTCTTTTCTGCCACTTCGTTATAATCAAGCATAAACCCGACCTCTTGCAATACTAAATACTATAGCAATAGCCTTATTTACGCCTCTTTAGAGTACGTACCAGATCCACAAAGATACATACCGGGTCTGTTTTTTCAGCCAATAAGGGCGTTTTAGTGCCCTCTAGACTAATCAGATGGCTGGCTTGAATGACATATAGCTAGTGATTGTGGTAGCTTAGCACCCCTGGCCTCTCATTAAAGAAGCAAAGCTGGAAGGCACGCTTTACGCACTTACGTAGCGCACGCTGCACCTTCGGCATAGCTTTGCTTAATAAAGAGAGAGACTGCCCAGTATTGGAATCGCCGTCGCAATTGCCCCCTCAATTGGGCATTGCGACAGATGTGCCGTTGCACGTCGCTGTGCACGTGACATGCGTGCCGCTGTACACTTGGTGGCCCCGCATTTCCCTGCGCTCTGATTGGGTGCATGGGCGGCCCGCAGAGCCGCACCACCGCACGTCACTGCGGCATACGCACAAAAGTCCACATCGTGTAATTCCCCCTTTTCCTTCCTTTCCTAGATAGATGGTCACAGTCATAATCAAAGAGGAACCATACCTTTAATCAGTGACCACACGGTACCTGATACCACGCGCGCGACCTTACGTATACTGGGTATTCCTTAATGTGATTCCAACTGTAATTTATAATTCTCTTAAAGCATGCCTATCTTTAATTGACTTTTAATTTCGTAATTAATAGTATTTATATTTCATATCCCTATCTATTAACAGAGATAGGCGCTAGACCAGTACAGCCTGTTACAAACTGGTCACCAGAGATAGGAGTAATTGAATTACCCCAAAACGATGAAATAATATTCCCATTAGGATCCGTCAAGTTAAAATATAATACAAGGGACGATTGAGCGTTAACAAATAAAAGTCTAAAGGGAATGTAAGTACCTGCAATAGCATCATAAGTAGCTGTATACGAATTTCCATCTGGTCGTAAAAAAGGATTAGCGCCAGTCCAACTTGATACTGCATTACTCCCGAGCCAAATTATTATTCCTTCATTCCCAATCCCAGAGAATATATAGCGGCCTGTAACTGCAGGGTGGAAGTATCCAACATGTTGAACGACCGACGAATACATACGGGGAACTATTCGAGTATAAACTACTACTGGGTAATTATTCATGCCAAGGAGGGAGAGTCCAATAACATTAGTTACACCAGATACTGAGGCAATTTGTCCTGATAGTACAATAGCAGGATCAAACCAGTTTAGATAGTTTCCATTATTTGGATTATCAGGAACTACACCAGCTGCGCGTACATTATATGCACCCTCAGCCAGGCCATAATAGCCCCATGTTACGCCAGGCGTGCAAGATGGTGTGGTTATAAGAACAGTTCCAGATATAGATCCTAATGGAGTAATAGTCCTTGTCATAGGTCCTATAGCTGTGGTAATATTCTGAGCATAACCTACTGTTACAGTTACATATCCAGGAGTCGAGTATGGTGTCTGAATAAGTATAGTGCCAGGGAAAGTACCACTTGCAGCCACAATTGTAGTAGTCGCAGGCACAGTATTATTTCCACTAAGCTGCTCCATAAAAGTAACGTATGATGCTGGTGGAGTCTCTATAAGAATTGTACCTGGTAATGTTCCTGTAGGGGGTATAGTAATCGTAATTGTCTGAATTAAACCAATAACAGCCTGTGTGATTGTCACATATGGTCCAGTAATTGCTGCAGGTGGCGTTTCAATAATAATTGTGCCAGGAATAGTGCCAGTAGGAGGAATTGTAATTGTAGCAGTTGAATTAAGCCCAATAACAGCTTGAGTTACTGTAATATATGGACCTGTCGCCGTTGGTGTGATTGTCGCCGGAGTTTCTACGATTACCGTTCCTGGTAAGGATCCAGTAGGCGGAATTGTAATGGTCGTTGTGGATGACAGACCAAGAACACCTTGAGTAATTGTAATATATGGTCCTGTTGGTTGTGCTACTGGAGTCTGGATCATAATAGTTCCAGGAGAAGCTCCATAGGGCGGTATAGTAATAGTGGTAGTTACTGAAATGCCGTAAACACCTACAGTTAGGGTCACATACGGTGCGCTTGTTATCGGGCCAGTCAAACCTGTCGGTGTTACTATTATAATGCTGCCTGGATTCGTGCCACTAGGAGGAACTGTAACTGTTGTAGGTACTGTTTGAGAGCCACTGAATAGTTGGGTCACTGTTACATAAGGAGCTCCGGTCGAACCAGTTGGTGTAATAATTATAACGGTACCTGGATTTGTGCCACTAGGAGGAATTGTAACTGTTGTAGGCATTGTAAAAGAGCCGCTGAATGGTTGGGTCACTATTATATAAGGAGCTCCAGTCGAACTAGTTGGTGTAATAATTATAATACTACCTGGATTTGTGCCGCTCGGAGGCAACGTTATTGTCGTAGGTATTGTAATAGAGCCACTAAATGCCTGGGTAACTGTTACGTAGCCCCCTAATGAACTTATTGGCGTTATAATTATAACACTTCCTGGGTTTGTACCAGTGGGAGGAACTGTCACCGTTGTAGGTACTGTGATAGAACCACTAAATGGCTGAGTTAAAGTCACGTAAGACCCTATACCCGGCGGCGTAGCGACAACCACACTGCCAGGGTTTGTACCGCTAGGGGAGATAGTTATAGTAGTAGGTACTGTAATAGAGCCACTAAATGCCTGGGTTATAGTCACATACGAGCCTGTAACTAGTGGTGTGATGATAATAACGCTCCCTGGGTTGGTACCGGTGGGTTGTAAAGTGACTCTGGTAGGAACACTATTTGTGCCGGAAACTGGCTGTATAATTGTAATATAGGGCCCAGTTACTAGCGGCGTAATAATAACCACGCTGCCTGGGTTAGTGCCACTAGGTGGTATACTGACCGTAGTGGGAACGCTGTTTGTACCAGATAGAGGCTGTGTAATTGTAATATAGGGCCCAGTTACCGGGGGCGTAATGACTAGCACACTGCCTGGATAAGTGCCGGTCGGAGGAATAGTTATAGTAGTAGCAACGCTATTAGTGCCAGATAGAGGCTGTGTGATTGTAATATAGGGCCCAGTTACCAGCGGCGTAATAATAATAACACTGCCGGGGTTAGTCCCACTAGGTGGAATAGTGACCGTAGTAGGAACGCTATTAGTACCAGAGAAAGGCTGTGTCATGGTAATATAGGGCCCGGTTGACGGCGGCGTAATAATAATAACACTGCCTGGGTTAGTCCCACTAGGGGGAATAGTGACTATAGTAGGAACGCTATTTGTACCAGAGAAAGCTTGTATAAATGTCACATAGAGCCCGGTTGACGGCGGCGTAATAACAATAACGCTGCCGGGATTAGTGCCGCTAGGGGGAATAGTTACTGTAGTAGGAATGCTGTTGGTGCCGGAAATAGGCTGTGTAATAATTATGTAGGGCCCAGTTACAGGTGGCGTGATGATAACCATGCTGCCTGGATGAGTTCCACTAGGAGGGATTGTCATCGTCGTAGGCACTGTTACTGAGCCGCTGAATGGCTGAGTAATTGTCACGTATGATGCACTTGTAGCCGGCGGCGTTATAACGACCACGCTTCCTGGATTAGTTCCACTGGGAGGGATAGTTATGGTTGTTGGCGCTGTTACTGAGCCACTGAAGGGCTGGGTAACTGTCACATATTGTCCTCCTGCTGAAATTGGTGGCGTTAAAATGACCACGCTGCCTGGGTTGGTGCCGCTAGGGGGAATAGTAACGGTAGTAGGCATCGTAATAGAGCCGCTAAAAGGTTGTGTTATAGTCACATATAATCCTGTAACCGCTGGTGGTGTAATAATGATAACACTGCCTGGGTTTGTACCGGAAGGAAGGATCGTCATAGTTGTAGGCACTATAACTGAACCACTAAATGGTTGTGTCAATGTCACATAGGGCCCTGTAACCGGCGGCGTAATGATGACGATGCTTCCAGGGTTTGTACCGATAGGAGGGATAGTCATTGTTGTAGGAACTGTGAGAGAGCCGCTAAATGCCTGGGTAATCGTCAAGTATGCCGCAACCGTAGCCGGCGGTGTAATGATAACCACGCTGCCTGGGTTGGTCCCACTAGGTGGTATAGTGACTGTGGTAGGAACGCTGTTTGTGCCGGAAATCGGCTGCGTTATAGTAACATAGTACGGACCAGTTGCCGGCGGCGTAAGGATAACGACGCTGCCTGGGTTCGTGCCGCTGGGAGGGATTGTCATTGTCGTAGGAACTGTAACTAGGCCACTGAACGCCTTGGTAACCGTAACGTACAGTCCTGTTGAAGCTGGAGGCGTTATGATAATTACGCTACCTGGATATATTCCGCTGGGAGGAATCGTAACGGTTGTAGGTACAGTTATAGAGCCGCTAAATGCCTGTGTTATTGTGATATAGGGTCCTGTTACTGGCGGTGTAATAATAATAACGCTTCCTGGATTTGTCCCACTTGGTGGAATTGTTATAGTCGTAGGGACTGTGATGGAGCCGCTAAATAGCTGAGTAGCTGTCACGTATGACGCAGCCGTGGCCGGGGGGGTAACGATAACCACGCTGCCTTGGTTGGTGCCGCTAGGAGGGATAGTGACTGTCGCAGGAATGCTATTTGTACCACTGAAAGGCTGTATAACTGTCACATAGGACCCCGTTGCTAGTGGCGTGATTACAATGACGCTGCCTGGATTGGTGCCACTTGGTAGGATAGTGACCGTAGTAGGCACGCTATTAGTACCAGTGAGAGGCTGTGTCACCGTTATATATATCCCAGTAGCTGGTGGCGTAACGATGATAATGCTGCCTGGATTAGTGCCACTTGGTGGGATGGTCATCGTAGTAGGCAGGCTATTAGTACCGGAGAAAGCTTGTGTAATTATCACATAGGGCCCGGTTGCTGGTGGCGTAATGACGATAATGCTGCCTGGGTTGGTGCCGCTAGGGGGAACAGTTATAGTTGTAGCAACGCTATTAGTACCGGTAAGAGGCTGTATAACTGTCACGTAGGACCCCGTTGCTAGTGGCGTAACAACAATTACGCTACCTGGGTTAGTTCCGCTAGGGGAAATAGTAATAGTTGTAGCAACGCTATTACTGCCGGTAAGAGGCTGTGTCACTGTTATATATGGCCCGGTAGCTAGAGGCGTAAGAACAATTACGCTGCCTGGGTTAGTTCCGCTAGGGAGAATAGTTATAGTTGTAGTAACGCTATAAGTACCGGTAAGAGGCTGTGTTATTGTCACGTAAGACCCTGTTGCTAGCGGCGTAACGATAATTACGCTACCTGGGTTAGTTCCGCTAGGGGGAATAGTAATAGTTGTAGCAACGCTATTAGTACCTGTAAGAGGCTGTGTCACTGTTATATATGGCCCGGTGGCTAAAGGCGTAAGAACAATTACGCTGCCTGGGTTAGTTCCGCTAGGGAGAATAGTTATAGTTGTAGCAACGCTAGAAGTACCGGTAAGAGGCTGTATAATTGTCACGAAAGACCCTGTTGCTAGCGGCGTAACGATAATTACGCTGCCTGGGTTAGTTCCGCTAGGGGGAATAGTTATAGTTGTAGCAACGCTATTAGTACCGGTAAGAGGCTGTGTCACTGTTATATATGGCCCGGTAGCTGGTGGCGTAATGATGACAACGCTGCCTGGATTAGTGCCACTTGGTGGGATGGTCATCGTAGTAGGCAGGCTATTAGTACCGGAGAAAGCTTGTGTAATTATCACATAGGGCCCGGTTGCTGGTGGCGTAATGACGATAATGCTGCCTGGGTTGGTGCCGCTAGGGAGAATAGTTATAGTTGTAGCAACGCTATAAGTACCGGTAAGAGGCTGTGTTATTGTCACGAAAGACCCTGTTGCTAGCGGCGTAACGATAATTACGCTGCCTGGGTTAGTTCCGCTAGGGGGAATAGTAATAGTTGTAGCAACGCTATTAGTACCTGTAAGAGGCTGTGTCACTGTTATATATGGCCCGGTGGCTAAAGGCGTAAGAACAATTACGCTGCCTGGGTTAGTTCCGCTAGGGAGAATAGTTATAGTTGTAGCAACGCTAGAAGTACCGGTAAGAGGCTGTATAATTGTCACGAAAGACACTGTTGCTAGCGGCGTAACGATAATTACGCTGCCTGGGTTAGTTCCGCTAGGGGGAATAGTTACAGTTGTAGCAACGCTATTACTGCCGGTAAGAGGCTGTGTCACTGTTATATATGGCCCGGTAGCTGGTGGCGTAATGATAATTACACTGCCTGGGTTAGTTCCGCTCGGTGGAATAGTCATAGTTGTGGCAACGCTATTAGTACCGGTAAGAGGCTGTGTCACTGTTATATATGGCCCGGTAGCTGGTGGCGTAATGATGACAACGCTGCCTGGATTTGTGCCGCTCGGCTGAATAGTTATAGTTGTATGTACTGTAAATGAGCCGCTAAATGCTTGTGTAAATGTAACCATGCCTGTAGCTTGTGGCGTAACAATAACGATGCTTCCGGGGTTCGTGCCGCTGGGAGGAATGGTAATGGTTGTTGGTGCTGTAACCGATCCACTGATTGGTCGAGTTATAGTAACATAGGCACTATTATTACCTGTTTCATCTGACTGGCGCTGATACATAGATAATCCGATGGTGGTCAAATCTGTTGCTTGCCGCTTCAAGTTTGACCTCCTCTGAATGTTTTGTCCTCCGCAGCACTGTTTATTATTTCCCGGACATGGCATATTGCAGATGCTCTTTGAGTTGACTATTAAAGTGATGTCTAGTATATCTCCGCAATAACAGTCGCTTCTTAACTATTAGTATAAGTCCTCTTATTGTGTTCGCACTATATTCACGACTTGCCTATTGTAGACTCCTATAAAACGAGTCGTGCACATGGCAGCGCATTTGCCAAGGTCCATTGCCTTGTCTGTGCTGATCTTAACGAACCCGGGGAAGCCGGCTGCGGAAATCGCACATCCATAGAGCTGGAAGCCCGGGAGGGTGTTCGGGAGGTCGCACCCCTGGCTGGGCGATGTTGTTGTCGGTGTCTGGATAATCACTGAACCCAGAACGGTTCCACTTGGGGGGATTGTTATCGTGGTTCCTGCCGTGGCGGTGCCAGGCAGCGGTTGAGTGACGGTCACGTAGGCTCCGGTCTGGCATCTCGTGCTGGTGCTGTCGGATCACCTGGTCAGTCACGTTTCCCTTGGGAACTGCAATGGGAATACATACTGGGCGCCCATTACTCCATAGGTGGTTCCCCCGCAAAACACCTGCAGCGGCAGGAGATTGACAATGACATCTCCTGAGCATACATCATCACCTCTCGTCCCTCCAGCCCATAGAGCTTGGACTTTCAAAAGGACAAGCAAGCGCCTGGTTGCCCAGCCCATGATCGGTTGTTGGCTTGTGGAAATCGGCCTATGATATGAAAGGCTACGCCTTAGAAAGCAAGATGTCTTAATAGTTGTTATGCCCTACAAAGATTTGTGCGAATCTCAACTCTTTATAGAGGGCTTTTGGTAGTCGTGGCTCACAAATCCACGCTTTTGCCATTCCGCAAACAGATGGCGTTTGGCAACTTGGCGTACGAATACAATACCTCCTATGGCATATTACTCGCTAGTCTGTCTTTGTCACGATTGACTATTGCATGCCTGGGCTAGCCTATGGAACAGGGAGTTTTTCACTGACGAGGTTCCTTGTCTGAGATATTCCTATCCCAGCAACTGTTCCTCGCCTGTTACATGCCCTCGCGGTACTGCGAGTACTTGCCCCTTGGAGAATGGGCTATCAAATCTTTTGCTAAATTCGGAAGTGGTACTACATCGGAAGGTACTCTTCTTGTACCGCATGAGGCCTGTTCAATAGGTGGTCAACTCGTTCAGGCCTACTGTCCAAACTAGGAGTGTCATTTGATACGTCGCCTCGTTTAGATGAGTTCCAGAACATATCATCCGGTCAGGCCTAGCTCAAAAATAGAACACCAACTCGAAATTAACCACCGTAAGATATTCCTGCAGGTGCCTAGGAGCGGAGTTTGCATTCCCTGGTGTTGTAGGTGGAAATGACAGCACTGCTCGTCGTAGGACGAGCCAAGGTGGCGGCTGGGTACAAGCATGTACTGTATGCGAACGAGTTCCAAAACCGAGTCCTATTAATTTCCACAAGAATCACAAGAATCTTCTTGATAAGAACTGTCAGCTTCTCCCTGCTCTCAGACAAGCCCAGAATTCCATGACCATGCCAAGGGTGATGCCACGTCAGTGGGACTTGCGACCAGCTGCCGTCTCCACGCTGGCAAGGATGGCAGATTTTCGCCGTGGATGAGCTTCATTCCCTGACTCTTGATACGCATGGCTTATTTCAGAAGAGCGAATGGATAGGTGGCAACGAGCTACCTCGCGGGTGGCCATGTGGCCCAACAGCCAGGGGATGGTTGAGTCCCCTTGTGCGCTATGTATTACATTCTCAAAAAGACAAAGTAATACTTTCAAGGGAGTATAGACAATCTAGATTCCACAATGGAGCTGCAAGGACTGCTTCTTCCTGCAGAGAACATTCCAAGTCCAGATTTCGGGGCTCAAAGTTTGGCGGACTACGCTCAAAGCGGATGAAGATCTTAGCCCTGCCGGTTTCCTGCAAACTTGGCAATTACGTGCCGGAATCCAATGAAAAAAGTCACTTTTACGAAAGCTACCTGGTAGGAAACCACGCAGTCTTGTACCAGTAGCTTAGTAGACTCCGCTGTGTTGAAGCCGCTGCGTCACTCCCTACCTACGTTGCCCGCTCAATTATATAATCCTTTTTTTTTCATCTTACGAATGCTACGAAGACTAGTTTAATTTGTCTCTGGAATCCAAATTCAATGACTATAATCCTAGTTTTTCGGTGTCGGAAACCCAATTCATGGTTCCAGCGTAGTTGATGCCACTGAGAGGCTGTCAGTACAGCACTTCCTCTTTGAATCAGAAATTCTGTTATAAATATGAGAACTGTCTTACATTCATCTTTCAAGCGTTTCTAATAGTCATTGAAGCTATCTGGCCTCAAATCCGACAGAGAACCGAGCTGTGGAGAGATCCATCACTTCCGACCACGGGCCCATTGGTAGCGCCTACTCTTCTTATCCACCATGCGATTCTGTCTGGCCCTGTTTCTGCTTGTGATTTCGGTTACTTCATCAGAATTACATACTGAGTTCAAAGGCGTCCACGCAGCGAGAACTACTGGCCCAGTCATTAAGCGTCGGTACTCCACGATCATATTCCCATGCTGACGACCGCAAAAACTGCCTTGTATTTCAGCGGTCAGCAGCGTTCGTTACCTTGTGTTACCTAGCTTTTCGTCGGGTAAGGTTCCTCGATTTTGGTCCGTTCTCAAGCGATTCATGACTACTAACTTGATTGCTCAGTCATCGGGGCACCTCGCCAGAGACACGGGCCAGGCCACACAGCCCCTGGTCGCTGCTTTTGCACACTTTTTTGTAGCGGCTACAGCAAGTTCTGGTGTGATTTTTTTCCGGCGTAGTTTTTGTTTCTGTTGCAGCATCAGAATTTGCATTTCCACTTGGGGTTTAGTCGGAGCGAGGAAAGATTTCTCAAGTTGTACCAACACTAACGACCTTACCCGTGTGGCTGCTGCTCATTTCATCATTTTTTTGCCTGATTAGCAGTAATGTAAATTTGTAGGCCACGTATTCGAGAGTTTGGCGGCTTACGAGTGACCATTGAAATGTGGCATCCTCCATACGACGAAAGGTAGGGGAGGTGACTGCCATCTATATGAGTTCCAAGTCATTGTGTAACTTTTGAACCGAACCAGACTGTTCTGGAGCAAAAGCAGGAAAAATGGGAGTAGCCAATCGTAGCCGGTGCCGTTAACGTAACGCCCCTTTTCACGAACAAGGGATAAACCACGTAAGGGGTTGATGCCTGTGGATGACTTGGATTCTCGAAATATGACAGAAGGGGGTGTAGATATAGCAGAATTTTATCCCAAACGCAGCGTGCTTTGGAGTCTGTCCTGTTTTCCGACTGTCGAGGTCCTCGGCCCCTGATTTCGTGCTACTCACAAAACTCCCAAGTGGCCTTCTTTACTGTTCTCGTATTGCTGTATTGATTAGCCCTGGGACTATCAGCCCACAATGGTCCGAGGCTGAATACCCAACTATCCCTGTCTGCTAGGTGTGCACATGAATGTGTGAGCCTTACGAGATTCCAACCCACCGCTGCCAAACTGTTTTAAGCTAGTTTTTTCCCCTGGGGCCATGGTCAAACTCTCAAGGTTTTGACGCTTTTGGATACCTCCCAGCTTGAGAATGGCGGTGACAAATAGGAAACCCAATTTTTTTCTAGAACGACTTGGCAGTTTGCAGTTCTTCGGATCAGAAAAAAACAGGAGTAAACACCCCATACAAATGATGACGCAACAGCTATTTCTGTGTGTAAACATGTGTGATGGTGGTCGACAACCGCCTGTCTCGGATTAGACTGAATAACGAATGGGGATGCCGTTAGACCCGGTCTGTCGCCAAGACGACTCAAGAAAAAAACGAGGCAATGCCCCATTGTAGAATGGCCCCGACGAGGAATGGCCCCTGCTTTGTGAAGTACCACGGGTACCAAGGCATCCATACGATGGTGGCTTTAGAGTCAAGGAAACCACGTTCGGCTCTTCCAATCCGTAGCTGTGAAGCCCCTTTTCGTCATCAGAAGCTGAGTCGATCTCAACTTGGAGCCACCATCCCGGACCATATTCATGACTAGAAATACCATTAGTCATATCTCAGTATCTCTGGTCCAGCCCTGGGCCACTTCTCCAAAAAAAATCATCCTCTGCTTGGCCAAGGGAGCCAACCTTTATGCTTTGCACCCCAGACCCGAAAGAGAATACTGGCAACAAAAAGTATCTCCATGCCTGTCTTTATCCTTTCCAAGTCAAGTACAAGAAGTTGCGACTCAGACCGCTGCTCTTTCTTCCAGGAATGACATCATCTTCGAGGGTTCTCGTCCGTAACGTGGAGGGCCGAGGACAGCCCTTGCTTTGTCCTTGCTTCTTGAGGAAGTCTCGCTGAGAAGCTCTGGACTGCAAACTATTTCAGTTGAGGTCTTGCAAAGCCATTTAAAGTACAAACCGGATGGAAAAATTTGCCCAGTCTGATAACACGCCGATTCAAGAAAGAATGCAAGGTCAATGGGGATAGTCAAGGGCTCGAGCTGGTGAATCGGCACAATTTTAATGGATCAAGACAAGATCTGGGCCCGCCGGGAAAGAATTTTGTAGAAATTTAAGGAGCCTGAGGAGGAAAACGCGAAGCAGGTGACAGCCGCAGTAAATAACGTGGCTGGTATGTCACTGATCCGCCGGGACCATCGGCAGCAGCGCCAGGGGCTAATTTTTGGAGCCAGAAAATCACGCTGATGGCGGCAGAGCCTCAAGCAGAAATGAAGGGCCATCATAAATGGGAGTGGCTGGGGATCTGGGGGGGCCAGCCCGTTCGGTCAGGAATCGAGCTCGATGGTGCGCTGCGAGTGGACGAGTGTTGGAATTTAGAGAACCAGCCTCCTTGCAGATACTTTAGCCAGCTACAGGAGGCTACTCAAACCGAGGTGAAGTTATTGGATTGCCAAGTATGTGCTAGCTCCAAGGGAGGCTTTCTTCCCGCTGATATGATTGGAATGGGGTGGTTTGATGACGATATTGGGGCCGAGACCTGCGTCATTGCTTCGAGACCATAAGAGGGGAAATAGGTGGCGTCCAAGGATGCGGTGGAAAATGTCGAGGCAATACTGCAAGGGCATTCGAACAAGCCAATGGCAGGGAATGCTTCTTTGCGCAGCCAACTTTGCGTGGGAGTCTATTTGTCCGACGGCTGCAGAGGAATGTGGAATAAAATAGTCGTCCAAGGAGAAGACCACCTCCACCATAGATGCTGAAAAGCAAGGAGTAAGTAGTCTGACGGGGGCGTAGGGAGCTGAGTGACGGTCCCTGTATCTTGTCAAACGGACCTGATCAGCGTTTAAGGACAGCTCTATTAAGCTGACCACTTGTTGGACAAGTTGGGACAATTTTTCGTGCTCAAACAGTTAGATATGACAAAGAAAAACACCGCTGCCAGTCACAGTTCCTTTTTGTCCCTTTTTTGAATCCAAGAGGTACTCAATATGCACTTATATTCGTTACAGAGGGGGGTTGGAGTGTGAACAACAGGTCAAGGGAAAGAATGCGGGCGTGTAATACACCACAACCGAGGGATTTTTGATAGATTAGAGTCCAGAAGGGCTGTTAGGCACGTCGCTGGTCCGTCTGCGCCGGCCAGCATAGCCACTAGCTCAAAGATAAGGCAACGCACCCGTCCTGAGCCCGGGAAGCACGGCTCGCGTGATGAGCCTCGGATTCGTCCAAGGGAGAGCTTTCAAGCCATGTTTTGCTGGGAGGGGCAATCTATCTCTTTCCCATGGAGTCCCTCACCCATTTCATGTTTTTGTCGTAGTGCTCGCTCGAGTATAAGGCGGTCATGCCGCCTGGATCGGATCTGTTCGGGGTTTCCGAGCCCAGCAAAACAGCGTTGGCGGGTTTCAGCACAGCCTAATCCAGTAAGTCGCCTCTTGCATACGTTCGGCCGTGCTGTTTGCCCTGGCGTGAAGAGATGCGCCGGGTGTGGCCAAAGGCGATGAAGAGGGCGGTCCGTCACGAGCAGCGCACTACGTGGTGACTGGTGCGGAATTGACTTTTCATCGAGGGCGCAGGAGAAAGCTCAGGTCGTCTTTACGCTTGGAAGTAGAGGTCGATTGGTTTCGAGTTGATGAGGCTGCAGTTCAGGGGTAAATTTTCGATTTTGCGCGTTGAGACTGCGTCGTAGTTGGTTAGCTGGAGGCAGCTAGGTCGCGGGCTGAACCGGAATTTCCGCCACCTGCCCACCTGGGTCCCAGAAGCCACCAGAGTAGCCGATCCGTCTCACTATTCGCTTTCCTAGTCTTTGCGTTCGGGCGTTTTGGTCGTCGAGGTCGACTTGGTATCAACGTGGCTCTGGACGGCATCCATCGTCACAGCAATGCACATGGCCAGGGCTAAACCCCCTTGCACCAGCAGCAGCCATCAGCAACAGGCCGCATGAAGAAAAGCCTCAAGGCCAGGATTCCACTCTGCCGAAACTTGTCATTGGTTCCGTTGGATCTCGCGTCCTGTTTAGGGTAGGAGAATAGTAGAACGTCGCCAGTTAGAACCGCTGGGAAGTTCGTCCGCCTTGATGTCCGTTATCAAGTTTGCGATGTTTTCGCTCACACTGCCTAAGTTGTTGAGGCATCCAAAACGAGCGTCGACTGGTAAATCGCTTAGACGTAAAAAAAAAAACATCGACATGGAATCGAGTAATGGGCAATGACGAAATTGAAAACAAGCATCGGCAGAAAGCTCGAGTCAAAAAATCTAAAACATCTTCTGTGCTACTAAATCCCCTTTCCTCCTGCGCAAAATCATCAAGGCCACCCAGATTGCATGCTGCGTCCGATCTAGTTGTGCCTCCAGACTCCCAACAATAACTATCAGTGCACGCCCCTGCGCAGGCGTCCAGGTCCAGCGCAAGCCGTGACCATGACCGCATTCTGGTGAGTGGCTGGAACGAAGCTAAGAGCCGCTACTCGTGAAAAGCAGGTTGCTTTGTCCGCGGCTGCCGGGTCGGGTCTGTTAGGTTAGTGGCACGCGACATTCCTGGCGCGTTTCAAGCGTCGACTAGTCAATGTCCCGTCTCGGTGCGTCTATCAATATCTATTCCATGCATCGCTCGTAGCAGCATTCCAGGCTTCGGCAACGCGGAGTGGTGGCGCTGGGGTTTCCCAGCAGTTTCACGCTGCGAATGCGCGCGCGGATTACGCTTTGATACAGATTCCGGGAACAACGGGTGCCACGTCGGTGCAGCCTGGTTTGCAAATTGCATGCCTCGCAAGGAACAGCACTCGGCAAGCTTCCCAGATGCACTCTAGATGAACGCTTCCCATGAAAGCGCGGGCAACAAGTTGCTTCCGAATCGCGATGATGGGCCAGAAACTCGCTGCTGACAGGAAAGCCAACTGCTTCAACTTACAGCATCTTTGTCTGTTTTCGTTTGCAGCTCTAGCGGAACTACGCACGCGATTCTGCTTCTGCACTAGCCCGTATCCGTGAGCGCAGGTGTCTCATATAATGATTGCGGGAAATGATATAAGTTGTTACTAAGAATGGTAAGCGCTCTAAAGAAAAAGGTGATGCTCTTGTACGATTTGAAGATCTTGCACGGGCTCTTGCCGTACTTGGTCCCCGTCCGTGCAAAGGTAGCTGAGGAATTCGATGAGATGGCGCAATAGGCCTTCCATATGTATTGGGGCCTCGGCATGATTACGGTTTATCAGTTGGATTAGCTATCTCAGGGGGTCGATGGTGCTTGACAAAAGAGATTGCAGATATTGTGCAAGAGCACAAAAAGCGGAAGGCATCCCTTAGGAGGAAAATCGCGTCCTTACAACAACACAAGCAACGTCTGCATGCTGGCTTCATGTTTGCTGTAGGGTACTCTTTTCCAGCGAGCCTGCCAGGGCGCACATCTTTTAGACTTTTACCTCGTCAGTATCGAGATCCATACTGCTGAATAACCAGCGAATTCAAGCATCTTGTTGGGCTGGGATCTCATGCTTCAATGGCCCGGCAACATATCCACCTGGGGGTCCAACGATGCCAGACGCTTGTTTACATACACTATAAACATCACTTTTAAAACAGTACGAAGCCGCGACCCTGGTCTTGGATTCTACAAGATGGGGGCGTACGGAAGTTGGCGTGTCCTACGAGACGGCTGGATGGAAACAAACAAGCACGGGGTGGTGACCATTCACCAAGCCTATTAGACAAGACAGAGTATTCCAATCCACTCGCTGTCTTCCAACACATGGCGCACAAGGTACCCCATAATAGGCTCTGCATGCGGTGATGCAGTGGATGGACTTTACGCCTGGCCTGGACAAGTTTGTTTACAGCCACCACCACCTGCCCGGGCCTTGCACACTCAACAACCTCTGCCCCTTCAAACAATTAGTTTTTTAAGTCCCTTCGCATTGCGGCCTTGTCATGTGACTGAAATAATGGTCCACGGCAAGGAACCGGCGTGGGCTCGACAAGGAGAAAAACGCACTCGGACTGCGGAACCGCTTAGAACCCCTTGGAGCCTCCCGCGTCAAAAAAGCGAATCTCCCAAGTCGTGGGGCGCGAATTAGTCAGTCGATTGCCGTTTCCCCATCTGCCATTACGGAAGTCCTTTGGGAGGACAAGAGGGATAAGCCAAGTAGCAAAGCCCCAGCCGTATTAGTCATTCCGATATGGCCTAAAACTTGACATAACTCGGGACAGCCTTATTTTCCTCGGAGTATTGCGCCAACTATAGTTTTCCTGCACGCGCCGGACCCCGTATTCACATGATGATCAGCATCGCACGGGGAGCTTGCATCAGGCACTACCCCTTGATATAGACGGCTATGTATGCTGCTCATGCGCTATGATACTCGCTATATATGATTGCTGCCGATGCCGCTGATGCTGCTTTCCAATAAATTCTTTCCACAACAACTCATATTCCTACACGCTGCACACATTTGATCCTTTTCACAGCATAAACCTAAACCATAGTCTGCCCAGCCAAAGCATTCTCACTTTCCCTCTGCATCACCCACTGTCCAGGAGAACCTTGTCATACTTGAACGCAAAGGAGCATCGTTCAGACCAGCATTCCCAGATGCTGCTATGCTAATTCTAGGCGAACTCCTTCTCCCATGAGGAGGTTCGCGAGGTTCTTCTCTCAGAAGTTTTGAGCGCAATGCCGGTGTTTCAGGCATCATCGTTTCCGTCTCTTGGCTGCGGCTCCCGAACAGGGCAATCGCGTAATGACCAAAATGGGCTGGAATTTCCATTCCCTCTCCAGTTCGATATTCTCAACCGTGACCAGTGGCGAATTGAGGAGGAAAAGAAAACGCAAAAGCAGGCACACAGAGTAGCAATGCTGCTCGGTAGTCGCAGGGGTGCTCTACATCTGCCATTCTCGCCAATGCCGTGCACACTCTTGGATATCCAAAAAGAAGGAGTAAAATGCGACTGGATGACTTGCCTGATATCGTTCAGAGCAAACACCCGAGTAAGACTGCATATCTAGAGCGTCACTCCTGCGAAGTTATGCCTGCACGATTCCTTTTTAAAAAAGGCAAACGTTTTGCTCTCGCTGTCGGCGGCGGGCACAAGCCATGTGCATGCCGCGTCAGCTACGCTGCACCAGGCGGTTTCAGCAGCGAACAATATGCTCTCTGCATTTTATTGGCGCTGCCGATCACGGGCGATGGTTTTCGGCAATAGCGAACAGGGCGGCGCGGGTCAGGTATTGACGTCCTGCCGTGTACTGCATGGGCGGATCAAATGACTGAAGAAAACTCGGAAACGCTAGAAACAAGGCTTCATTAGTCTCTTGGCGACTTTTCACAATCGGATCTGGTTCTGTGACTCCTGCCTTGAGAGACTGCCAGGAATCCAAATCCACGCCTATAGTTACCAGCATATTATTCTGCGATTCCGACACCGAGCCATGTTTCTCCTTTGAACATGTTTCCATTCCCTGGGACTATATTTCTCCTATTGACCGGCATAAATTCCGTTTCCTCACAAAACCTTGCCAAGCAAGTGTTCAAGCTCAGCAGGCCTCTGCAACTGCTGACGGAATAGCCTTCGGGAGATGTCAACCGGCAACATCAGACGAGCTGAACGCCACAGCTTGCGCTCAGCCGATCGCGAGTCAAGAACAAAGCTGCCTCGGATCGGAAACTGAATGGCATCGCACAAGTGTCTTCCGGCAGCCGTGGCTGCACACAAGCCGATATCCGTTAGCCTGAGGCACTCGGCAGGTCCGCGGCCAATGAAGGAAGACCCACGCTGCAGATGTACATGCTTGCGGATTAATAAGAGGCTAGAGATGCTCGGAAAGTAGACGCTCCGCTTTATAACCAAGCCGTGGCGTCTCTTGAGGTTGGTATCGAGGGATAAGGGGGCGTGCATTGACTACGCATTGGGTAGGGGAAGTTGTGCACATTTATGCAGAGCCTAGATGCATTTCATCTACAGCGCTCGTTCCATAGGACGTACCACTTGTTGATTGGTTCCATTCCGGGGGAATGAAACGGCGACATGGGGCCAGGGACAAACGGACGGACATCTCCAGCCTCCGTAACAGGCTAGCCGGACACGGTGGTTCTGGAACCTGATCCAGACGCCAGGTTGATCTGGGGGTGGCCCAAAAACCTGCCACGTACTCCTTGTGCAGCTCCACACCAACAGATGGAGCCATCAGCATCAGCGCATTTTGTTTGCAAGCCCGGCTATGTCCTCGGCAGATTGGTTGACTTGTTTCACTGGGGCTCCGGCAACGCAGCTACCGGCAACACAGCTGCCCACGTAGAGAGGATCGGCCAATGGGCGCTCCTGGCTAGACCAGAATTAGTTGTCCGGGCAAGACTGCGCGCAGTTCCAGAACCTCGTGCGGCCGACGTGCCTATATGGACACGTGTGCCCGCCTGGCGCCGCAACCAGAGCTCATTTGCCGCGCTGCTCTCCTGGTTTGCGAAAACCGCAAAGACAATGGGGAGAAGGCACCAGGGAGCGAGGCTCGTCTGCTTTCGCAGCCAGTATAGTGGATCTCATGGTTCAAACTATTCTGAATCTAGCGCCATTAAACGTGCAAACACATCTACAAAGGTACTCTTTCCCATGTATCCCACCGAATTAAGCATCATCATCACCGTCATTATGGTGCCCACATGTTTGCCCTGGTAGGCAACCTGGCCGCCGCCCGCAAGCATCCTCAGCAGCGCCCACACATTCGGTTGCTGGGGGGGGGAAGTTAGCACCGGCCATAGAAATATCCACGTACAGAGCGAGAGAAAGAGGGGGGGAGAAGTCATGAATCAGTGTCTCGCAGACGTACCTCGTCTTGCAGCACCCTGGCCAACTCGGAAAACGCCTTGGGCACGGCAGCAGGATCGGCCGCGCTGTTGTCCAGCTGCTCAACCAGGTGGTCCAGGGCACCCCTCACCGCGCTGTGCGGCTTGGAGACCTCGGTCTTGAGGAGACTCTCGGATATCCGCAGGCACTGCTCGTACGTGCCCTGCTTTTCCCACTCCGTCCACTGGTGCGTCGCGGCAAACACCTCGCCGAGCAGGCTGGGCAGCCCCCTGCTGCGACTGGAGTGCTGCTGCGCTGCGAGGGGCGACGACTCGGCGAACGACGTGGTGTAGTACGCAGAGACAAAGTCGTCAAAGGTGCTGAAGCCGGCCGCCTGGACCTCGTGCATGATGCGGCCAAAGTTGTTGCTGAAAGACTGCTGCGGGTGGCATGACGGCGGTGAAGGCGCGCACGACAACGCGCTCGGTGTGGCTGGCTGAGGCATCTGCACAAACGACGGAGCAGGCTTGGGGAGGAGCTTGTCGTCCACTGATCCGCGACTGGGGTGCGAGCCGTTGAACTGCACGTCGTACACGTTGAGGGTCTCTGGGTACAATGGGGAGGAGTTGTAAGAGCTTCCCATGGAGAAAGCCGAGGGCGTGCTAAAGTCTGCCGGGGGCGGGGGCGCAGGTTAGCAAAGGCAATAGAAGGTTTCTAAGCCTTGCAAGAAAAATTCAATGAGGAAGAAGAAGAAGAAGAAAAAAGGGAGGAAGGAAGGGTGGGAAATCTCACAGGTTGAGTCGTCCCGCTGACTGCCGGGGCTGTAAAGCCCATGCTCAGGCTTCATTGCCGGCGGCGTGCGCGGCGACCACTGATCGTACGCAGCAACAGGCAGCTGGCCCAGGGGGTGTACCAAACCGTCAGCCGCAATCTCGCTGCTCCCCCGGTGGAAGATGGCCCGCGGCTGCACCATGGCAGGATCGGCGGCGTCGGCAGAAAACGACCTCAGCGGCTCAAAGGGCGCGCGCGGCGTGCCGCTGTCGGGGCTGCTCGCGCAGGGCGTGTACGTGTGGTACTGCCGGCTGTGGCCACGTTCCAGGGGTAAGCTCTCGCACGAGCTCTCCCTGCTCATTGCCTTAAGGCGGTCCAGCTCAGCGAGGCGCTCCTTCATGCGTCGGCCTGTTCACCCACCAACAAAGAAAAGGAGGTTAGAGAAGTTCACGAGACGCGAGACAAAGGGCCTCATGGGGGAGGTAGCCATACGATATGATCTCTGGGCATTGCGGTTCTGGATGCGCTTCTTCTCCTTGGGGTCGGTTATGTGGGACAGATCGTCCAGGTCGACATGACGGTGAGGGAATCGGGCTCTTCGGAACGACATGGCGAGCGACGGGGATGCTTGGAACCGGGGCGGGAAACCCAGGCTTAATGGTGATGGCAATGACGAAGACAATGGTGACAAAGTCTGGCTGAAGAAGGACGCTGGTGAGAGGAGGCACAGCCAGCCCGACCCGGCTCCGTGGGAATGGGAGCTCATTTAAGAGGTGAGCCGGAGGTTGGTGGCGCTCCGGATCGAGCCAAGTTCGGCTGCTGCCAAGTATCAACCAGTACCAACGTGCTGGACCAGGGCCGAGGCCGAGGCTGTGGTGGTCGCTCTCGAAACGTCCCAGCAGGCCGGTAACCTATCGGAGTCTAGAGTTTCCTTCGAGGCGCACAGGGGGGTGGGTCTCTTGTGGGGCGATGGGGACGAGCCAACACCGTCTGTGGGGCCCCCATCCTGCTGAACCAGAGCGTCGGGTCCCGGAAGTCGGGGCTTCTGGCCGATGCACCACCCCCCGGTCTCCCGGAAGTCAGCAGCCGAAGGTTTGGGTTTGGGCACCCACGGACGGGCCCCCACAGTTGGAGTCGCCGTTCTCCTCGCTAGTGAACCCCGAGGGGGGGTCAATATGGCCTGACAACCCACGTCACGACTCTGCCCCCCCCCCCCCCGCGCTCTCTTCCCTGCTTCACAACGTGGCCCGTTTCCCAGGGCTGGAACGCTTCTGGCCGCCACTGTAGCTCCTGGCGGGTCTGCAGGGCTTAACCTGACGTAGTGACAGCAGCAATGGCAGCATTGACCGCCAAGGCACGCAGCGGCGCTCAACCACGTGGGTAGGACTGGCTTCGGTTATCGCCGAAAGATCTCGCCTGTTGTTCTGCGCTGCTAGCACGTCGATCCTTTCTGCTCCCTCCCATGTCCCAGCTACTCGGTCTGGCCCCAGTTGCGTCCCGAATATCAGCATGGAACCGATATTGGCACACGTACAAAGTATGAAGCCACCAACTCCGCGGCAGCAGACTTTTTTCCACGTCTTGTCCCGGGAGGTTTCTCAAACCCGGCAGCCGGCGTTGCAGACGCCCTGTTTCGGGTGCAGCAGACCACGATCACCCGAAATTTGCTCCACCGAGCCTAATCCTTTGTTGCCGACAATATCCGCCATTGGCAAGAACTCTCGTCTCATCATGCTGCAGGTGGGTCGCACCGGGGCGCGGCACATCCGTCTATTTTTGCGCAACCAGCGCAGCGCGCAACTCAACGATTGCCGTTGACGGCTTCCATAAAGAAGAAGGTCGAGGTCCGGATGCCCCTCGAGGGTGATAAAGGGGCCCTCGTTGCGAACGGCATTGTGGCCTTTACTGCGCGCTGTTTTCGCCGGCCGAGCCGCTTGCTTGGCGGCCCGCTGCATGGTTCATATTGCAGCTTCACACAAGACGCTGAATTCGACACGTTTTGACGGGAAAACGCCTTTGGGTCATAGGGGTCTTAAAAGTTTAAAAGTCTAAGAAACATAAAGGTAAAAATAGAAATAAAAAACGAGAAAAGCCACGATCCGTAGACTTATACTTTGTAGGTAGTAGGTTCTTGGCGCTTGCGCGGGTGCAATGGGCGCAGGCGCTAGCCGTATGAGTCAATGGCGACCAACATATACCCGACTTGGCGGCCGTCGGCAGAAGAAATGCGCCAACAGAGGCTGTCTGCAGTCCCCCAATGCTGCCGCCTTTCCAAGCCTTCGTCAAGGCGTGATGATGCCCAGCCTAGAC
The DNA here is from genome assembly GCF_000687475.1 of Ustilaginoidea virens. Lineage (NCBI taxonomy): Eukaryota > Fungi > Ascomycota > Sordariomycetes > Hypocreales > Clavicipitaceae > Ustilaginoidea > Ustilaginoidea virens. The sequence continues at coordinate 5,923,914 of NC_057317.1, read as the reverse complement.
CGTCATTGGCCACCACCGCCGCCAGCCGGCCGCTGTTGAAGGATATCGCCGCTGTCGACAGGCTCGCGTTTGCCGTAAGGATAAGGATGCCATTGTTGGAATTAGCCAACAGCGCGTTTTTCGGCCATTTGTGCGCTGTGGATCTGAGCATGCACGACGGGCTGAACCCTCCGCCCCCCCCCCCTTCTTAGGCCCAGATCCAATCGAGGCGTTGGCATACAGACCTCGATACAAAGGACTTATGAAGTAAGTGGGGATATAAACTTGTACTGTCGATATCCTTTACGCCAGCCTAGACGCCCATTTTAGCCATTACGCCAAATGATTTGGCGCACAGGCGTACTGTTGTTGTGCGCCAAATTGGCGCATTTTATTGGCAACTATTCCTTTTACAGGGCAAGTAAGCGGCCCCTGCTAGCGCGATACATTGTGAACAGGGTTTATGGTGTTCTGGGACGCTTCCATGAAATTATGTTGCAGATCCTTACTAATTCTGGTAAGGTGCCAGTATGTATGCGCCAATTCTGTGCGCCAAAACGCCTCTGGGCCTTACCTAGGAATAGAGTCTGGCTGCTGGTGGCTTTTCTGTCCTTAATAAATGTTTGACCCTCTGGTGCTGCTTCTTGATACTTTAGCCGCCAAGGCCACTGTCACTATTGTTGGCAGATACAGTAGCTAGCTTCCCTGCGCCCCCGAGCTACAACCGCCTTCCAAGCGTGCCTTTGGCATTGGCGTCGTCAACATCTTCTTGCACTAACAAAAAGAGCTCGTAGCACGACCGACTTGCGAAACACGTGGCGGATGCATCCTGCACCGCCGCGATCCCTGACGTCGCCGAATCCAACAGCCGCCACAACAGCCATCGCAGCCTCATCGCCCGACCAAGACATCAACCGCGACATGGGGCACCAAGTCCACGGGTTGGGTTCCTGTCAGTTGGGCCTCCATTCCGCCAAGGGGTCAAAAAAAAAAACGCCATTGTGCGCCGACCGTCAGGCAAGCCTATTTCTAGCAGCAGACTGCACGTAAGGCTAGGTTGGCGCCCGCGTCTCTGAGTAATCGCGCGTGCTGCCGAACCCCTTTACTAACCCCGGCAACTAACCCCGGGCGAGCTGCCAGGCCCCGTCTCCACTCGGTTGCTCTCGGCCGGCTGGCGCGGCAGAAATTTGCCTCGCAGGAATATCTCGCGGGCATGGTTCCCCCAGGCAGCGAATCGTCAAAGCTCGCGGCAGCCGGGGCCCGGCAGCCGCGGTTTGGCGCGGCGTCGCACTCTCCGTGCGGCAGAGGCAAGCCGAGCTTCGCAGCCCGGCTGACAACCCGGCTGACGGAAGTCTTTGTCTGCTTGCCTGCCCTGCCTCCAAAAGCCCTCGGCATGCCTAGACACGTCGCGCGCTCGGCCTCGCCAAACCAAGACATCCCCCATTCGCCTCCAGAATCGCACCCAGCCAGCCATCAGGGAGCCACAGCCAAGCAGCCGTCCAGTGCAAGCCTCGCCAGTGGCCCGCCTACGCGCAAAACCCCGTGGTATTACTAAGGCTTACGAGCCGACTTGCCGGCAGACGCTGCCTCAGCCGCGAGCGCCACGCGGGATGCTTGCCAGCCAGACGCCCATAGGGCTGTACTACACATCCCGTGAGCGCAGCCAACGTTTCCAGGTCGGCAGCACAGTCAGATTTGCTGCCGAAAATAGCGCATTCGGTATCAGCACATCGACGAGCTGCCGGACAGCAATCCCGGGTGCCCGGAAATCGCGTGCACGGCCGACGCCAGCGTACGCATGAAAGGCCGTGCTGCGCCTGGCGCCAAGCCGTCGCCGGCTATTTCCCACCCAGTATCGAGAGGGCTCCTGGTCTATAGGCATCTCAATATTATGCAGGCGCCAAACTCCGGGGTCCAGCCTCCGATGCCCGCCCTTTCAATGCCGTTCCCTCCTTCCCGCCCTCCCCTCCCGGCAAAGCATATGCGCGGCCCAATGGTCAAGCCCGTGATCCAGTACGGCAAGCTTCACGACACGGCCGCCCTTGCTGTTGGTCTGCGTAAAAGCCGTAGCCCGCGTCCTCCGTAGACAAAAAAAAAAAGATCTTGACGCAGCAGCATCTTGTGGAGCGAAAGAGTAGTAAGACTGCACACCAAGACGCACAATACGACCCATTGCAGAAAATCAAAATGCGGCATTAGTAAAGTCGGGCTGGTCCCATCTTCCGTCCCTCGCAGCATCACCTCGCCAAGTCGCAGTCTTCGTCAGCTCTACCTCAGCTCTACCTGGTCCCGTCACCAAGCCCACGAGTCATGCTGTGCTCCGCCTGGCAAACGTCCAGAAAGAACCCTGTCGCCTCCGGAATATCTTCATCAGCCTTCAAGTATACCAGCTTCACTTATTACTGTGCGACGCGCAGAGGCATCCGCCCGCCCACGAGCCGTAAGCTACCTTGACCCTCGTCCAACCATCAACCCGAAGCCAGGTCAGCAACCCCATCGCACGCTGCATCACCACGAAATACAAATACAAGACTTGACCTCCCCCCATCATCCCGCATCCCCCCCTGCACTCATCCTCTCAAAGCAAGCAAAAGAGTCTCCCAGCCGGCTGCAGCACAAGATCCTCCAGCCCTTTTTCTCCCCCAGCCATGCGCGCCTCATCTCTGCTTTGGCTCGTCGCAGCCGCGGCCGCGGCACCCACAGACCACGTTGAAGAGGACGTATCCCCAGGCGGTTTGGAATCTAGAGCCCCCGATAATGACAATGATTCTGGCGTCGATGGTATGTACCCAGGTAAAGATGGGGGGACCATCACCTGCGAAACCCTCAGCTGGAAAGTACACACCCTCGCGAGAGTGTGTGCAGACGTTCTCAACCCCGAGTGCCAGCGCAGTTGGCTCAACAAGGACGGTTACGTCCCCAACGAGCGGCATCACGTCGAAGCCGCCTGCAAGTACATCTTTGACGGGCTTCCCTTTCCCACAGAGGGGCTCGGGTGCACGTACTACAACGACAAGGACATAACCAGGTCTCATCCCGGCCTCGTCGCCTTTAAGGAGGCCGTGTGCGCCCACACCGACTTCCTGTATTTGCCCGTTAACATCAGGAACAAATGCTGGACTATCAGCACCAACATCTACGCCAGGAACCTCCCGCGGCTCAGATGCAGGATGGAGCAGTTTTACCGACAAAAGTCGCCCTTTGCTATATATCAGAATCCTCCAGGCTACGTGAGCCCTTACCCTGCCGTGTGGGACAACTTGTACGGTCAACAATTGAAGCAGACTCCTTGCCTGGGCGGTTTCAAGTCTTTCGGATTCGCTCAGTTTGGCGACCTTGGATTCGAAGAAAACCTGGTCAGATGTTCAAACAAGCCAATTCGGCCCATGTTGGAGACCTGACCACGGGCGGAAGTCGACAGTCCAGTCACGCGGGGTTGATACGGGGGTTGGTTTTCGAAATGGCGTTGATAAAGGCGGTTGTCAATAGGGAGTTGATGTCATACAGGACGACTGAGATGTACATACACCAACCAGTTCAAATTGTACATAGGGAAAAAGGATTGGGAAAAAAGTCCGTGGTTGAAGTTTGATCTAGAGCAAGTTTAACCTGACGCTGTTTTGCATCATTTGCTTGAATGTAATATGACTTATACAACGGTCAAGAGCAAATGAAAGAGGCGGAGATTGATGAGTGGCAGGCCTCCAAATGATATACGAGCCTAGACCCGCATGCCACGGATGCGAGATTGACGGTGACGACGTTCAATTTCATGGATGCACATGGATCAAGCCAGCCACTTTTCCAAATCAACTACAATTCCATGCCCTCATAACTCATGTCTATTTCAACCGCTGCGTCTTCCATGCGGCCGCATTTAAATGCTTTGCTTTTAGATATATCGCATGCAACTTATAAAACAAACTCGATACATTGACTACTCCACCGTTATACAAGCCCTGCTCAAAACTTGGGGGCGTTGAGGAACAGTCCCATCAGGACCCCTCCGAGAGTGCCCGCTATCGGTATAGTCATGAACCAGGATAAGACGAGCAGCCCGACCCGCTGGAAGTTGACGGCCTTGAGAGTGCCGTTGCAGAGGCCCACGCCAACTGTGGCACCGGTAATGCACATGGAGGTGGAGACGGGGAGAGAGTACTGCGAAAAGACGAGGACCGTGATGGCCGCCCCCATTTCCATGGAGCTGCCGCGGCTGGGGGAGTGGTAGGTAATCTTGTTGCCCATGACTGCATGATGCGTTAGCATTTATACATGGTTAAGAGGGAAAGGGAAAGAAAAAAAAAGGCCCAAAAAAAAGGCCAAAAACATGGGAGGAAAGTGAAGTGAAAAAGTTTGATACCGCCGCCGCCGCCGCCGCCGCTGCTGCTGCTCGCTTACCCTTCATTATGTTGTACCCATAGGTGATGAGCCCGAGGGAAATGGTGGCGGACAAGACGGCCAGCTGCCAGACATCGACAGGAGCCTTGGCCTTGGCGGCATTGCCCGTGCTCCAGGCTCCGTAGATGACGGCCCAGGGACCCACCGAGTTGCCAATGTCGTTGGCGCCGTGGGCGAACGACGCGGTGCAGGCGGTCAAGATCTGGACAAACGAGTAGGTGTGCTCAACCTCGTTGGGGTACTTCTTGGCGGCGGCGTACACGCGCTTCATGCGCTCCCCCTCGGGGGTGCCCTCGATGCCCGTCTGGGCGGCGTGGATGTCGTAATGGAGACCGTACAGGGCGCCGCAGACAATCAGGGCCGGGATCCGCTTGGCGAGCATCTTCATGTTGTGGAACTCGTATATCTGGCCAGCGCCCATGGGGTTGTCGCGTAGCGTTCGCATGGCCCAACCGAGAGGACCCCGCTTCTTGAGGAGCCTGGCGTGGAATCGAGCCTCGCCCTCGGCAACAAGCTCCTTGTACGACTTTTGCGACCCCTCGAGGTTGGCAAGGCTCTTCTCTGCTCTGTGAGCCTTGGTGGCCAGAATGCCATGCTCCTTGCCGGATTCGTCCTTGGCAGCCAGCTTGGGAGAATCGGATGCTGAGTCGTCGCCGTCGGCGTCGTCTTCCGCGTTGTGCTGAACCACGGCGTAGTTGGGGACATTGGCACGCTCGGCGTGCTCCGGGGCCGGCCTTTTGAACAGGGCGGGACCGTAAAACACCATCCACCACTTGATCGTGGGGTCCTTCTTGATGACCTTGGCGTGGACAAAGGGAACGAAGAAGATGGCTGCCAGGATGGCAATGCCGCCTCCGGTTCCCAGGGTGACGGCGGCAATGTACCAGCCAGGCTTCTTGCTGAGACCCAGGTTGGGCGAGCCCTTGTAGACGATGGAAAGGGTGCAGACGGTGCCGGCAATGAGGAAGAAGAAGGGGGAAGTGTAGACGGCCCAGGGGACGGGATTCTTGCGAATGTGGACCACAAACTTGATCAACAGGAAGATGGCGGCAGCAAAGCCGCCGGAGATGACGGGAGCCATGCCCAGACCGGCAAAGATGGCACCGAGACCCTTCCCATTGTTCCAACCCCACTGGACTCCCGAGGCGCCAACGGTGGCGACGCCGACGCCAGCGACGGCGGAGATGAGCGAGTACGTCGACGAGACGTGGGCAGAGTGACGAGTGCACCACATGACCCACGAGGAAGCGGCAGCGAGAGCGCAGGTGAAGGCTAGCATTTGGACGCCGGCATTGTCCTTGAAGGCCGAGTTGGGAATGATGCCGTTTTTGATGGTGTCGGCCGTGCGGGCACCAACAGTGATGGCGCCGAGCATCTCGAAGACGGTGCCGAACACCATGGCCTGTCGGTAGGAGATTGATCTCGACGAGACGCTGGTCGCCCAAGCGTTGGCGACATCATCTAGGGGTTGGCCTGGTCAGCGGACTGGCTGGTTGACAGACAGAGGATGCCATGGCTCTGGCTGCCGACTTACTGGCTCCATTGTTGAACGCATCAAGAAGGGCGAAGAAGGTGCCAATGGCGAAGATGTAGTCGTATTGGTGAAGGTAGGCCATGGTAGCAACGTGCGAGCAGCCTGTCGAGGAGGATGCAAGGGTCCCGGTTCCTCTGGTTGAACCGTTTGCCGCCGGAGCTCTTAGCACCCTGCTGTGGTAGTGACTGGGAACTGGTGGCCTTTTATGCCCCTGCAGTGCATCATCGACTTTGGTCAAGACAATGCCGCCGCAGGGATTGGGATGGCCTGACTGCGATTTTTCCCTTTTTCCTTTTTTTATTTCCTCCCCCTCCTCCCCCCCCCCCCCTCGCCAGCTTTGGCTGCACTCCTCCTCCAACACGGAACTGGAGCTGGCCAAACCCCACAGGAACGACCGAGACCACTCCTTTTGGGTGATGTTTCGAGTGGTACATGCTTCAGATGCCGGCATTGATTCGATGGCCATTTGGCGGCTGGATTCCCTTGTCAAGGTTAACCTATCGAATCCATCTGGCTGTAAGCTTAACCGCGGCGGGGCGGGGGGTGTGTGTAGTCTGCGTGTCAATCAGTCAATCGTCAATCGTCAATCAATATCAATGGTGAAGAGGAAGAAGGCGCTGGGGCAGATGGCGGGTCTGGCCACCAGCCACCAGCCACCAGCCGCCAGCCACCAGCCACCAGCCAAGCCTTGGGTTGGCTTGCCTATCACAATCAGCAAACCTCACACGTGGGCGAGCGCGAACCCCTTCTTCGAAGCTTGGAAACCACGCAGCATACGGAGTAAAGCCTTCGACAAAGCAGGGTCCGCGTGGACCATGCGGAGCACGGAGTATAAGCACTCGATAGCCTGCATTGATTGTCTGATCTAGCTTGCGCAACAGACCGAGCGGCGGGGTCGGGCTGCACATGACAACGGCTGCCGTTCGACAGAGGTCCACGGGCCAGCTCTGGGCCAGCTCATGGGCCATTGATTGAACTTGTCCTGGATTGGATGCTCCGTCCGGTTGCAGCCAGGATTCGCCAGGACTCCGCGGGTTGCCTGAGCCTTTGCGGGAGGAAACACACTCCTATTTCGGTCCCATCGATTCAATATTTATTGAAACCTGGTTTGGGTTTCGGAGCTCCATCTCGGCGCAAACAAGGTTCAGCCATCCGGTGCACCATGCCCCAAGGTGACATGCCGTGCCGCCGCTTACAGGCTTCGTGTTTGACCATTGCTTAATCGCGAGCGCCTGTCTGGTCGATGATGAAATTGATGAGGTGGATGAATTAGCGCACCCAGCATGGCGAGACGGACCAATGTGTTCAGAACGTTGATGAAAACACCTGCTAGGTACGGAGTACGGAGCTGCTGGAGGTGGGTTTCGGGCTGTATTAGCCTTCGACTCGAGCCTGCCCTAGCGCATTCTCAGTAAAGTGTTGCAATAAAGTAGTGCAGAATAGAGGACAGTAGAGGACGGGGTGCTCCGTAGGTACGTAAGCGTGAAGGGCTTCCTTGTCATGTTTGAACTTTTCTGTCGTCTCGTCCTGCTCCAGCGATGGTTGCACGTGGGGGAAATGCGTCGCTGGGGCTGGTTTATTCTTTTCCGCGGAGAGGATCCGCCAATGGAGCTAGCGATGGGGGCCAAGGGGGCACCAGCACCAGCTGGCAGCTGGCAGCTGGCAGCGGGTGAGTAAAAAAGAAAAATGGGGTGGAGGGGGTCAGAATAGGCAGGAACTACTCCGTACGGAGTGCTTCCTCCACCTCCCTGCCAGATCCAAGATGGTCACGATCAAGTTTTGCTGCCTTTTTCGTTTTATCGTTGCGCCAGTTATTTCTCATGCGCTGCGGTACGTTGTACTCGAGATTGGCAAATAGTGCTCCGTACGGACGTACAGGTTACGCTGTTGTGCCGAAAAAAAAAAAAAAATTGTTGCTGCGTGTCTGAAAATGGGGCAAGGCAGGAGGGAGCGTCGACTCCTGCGGGGTACCATTAACCTGCGGTCAGGAATCGACAAGAGGTACCTTGTGCATTGAGCTCGCTGCGGTAGGCCTGGGTCAAATTCAAAGCCGTGTACATGTAGGATGCGTACTCCGTACAGGCTCCAGAGTACTCGGTACTTGGCAACGTCGATGTCATGTTGCGCCAAGACCTGCCAAGAAGACGCGGCGTCCAGGTTCATCCACCATTGGTCAAGTCCTGGCTCATGCTGACACAGAGCTGCCCGAGATTTTACAGCAACTTGTTAACAAGCTCGGGATGTCGACTTCCTTGGAACTTTTTCTCCAAACAACTCGCCAAGGTTAACCGCTGCAGCCCAACCATGTTCGATGCCGACGTGACGGTCAAAAACCCGTCGATTCGTGATCTTTTGCAGAGCAGCCATGCACGATGCATCGGTTGAAATCAGACTTGCCCTTTTTTTTTTCTTCGCCAAGCAGTCTCTGCCCCGTCATTAGTCAGCTACGCTACCTCCTTAACCAGCAGGTAGAAACCATTCGCCTGGAAACACGAGGCAAAAGTTTCGTTTCGCACTGTAGGTCAAGGTCAAGGTCCAGGGCCAGTCGTGGCGTTGGCGGTGATGGCTGGTGCGAAACATGAGCCACGGGTTCGCAGCGTCGAGCGACGGCTCTGCTTTTTTCTGCGTGTTTGCCGCCAGCAGCTTTGGGAACGGCCAAGTCGGCCTTCTGCCAACACCTCGAGAGACGGGCGGTTTTATATCTGGAGCCGAAATGTCCTACCTTTACACCGAAATTGCCATGCTGCACATGCTGCGCTCGCGTGCGCGTCTGCCAGACCGTTTGCCGCGCGATCGAATCGAGTTTGCCTCCACCAAACTTGGCAGCATTCCATTCCCTGCAGCAGGCGTCCAAAACCCCCAGGGGCCCCAGGGGGCGATGTGCGACGGACGGACTGATGCCGAACCCTATTCTAGATGTCCCTTAGCGCGGCTATCCAAGGGATCGATGATGCTTATCCAAAAGGGGTCGATGATGATGAGGGTTGCAATCGTCGTCTCCGCCACGCAAGCGGGAACAGCCTGGGGAGCACAGCACCCCGCAGCCTAATTTTAGCCCAGCCATCTGCGTCGTCTGCGTCGTCTTGTATGCAGCCCGACACAAGTCATTGATGGCAGCTGTCCTTCTCGCCAAGTTGTTCTGCGCAAGTTGTGGCCACAGCGAAGGGCATTGAGGGCTGGGGCAGTGGTGGGCTCTGCAGCTGGTGTCTTGCTCCCTGTTTGGCTGGCCTGGTAGACGCGCGCCTGCGGGCGGCCAATCTCCTTGCAGCCCACACGCAGCCAGCACTGGATCCACCGATCATGGCACGAGCTTAGACTCCACAATTCTCAAAATGTCGGGGCTCCAGACTCAGGACCAACATGGAGAAATTCGATGATCATCGCCTTTATCTACAGAGTAGGCTTGCAGCAACCACCGACCAAGACGACTTATCGACAAGCTCCCGCGTTTACACGACCCCACTTGCCGCCCTTGCCACCAATCCTTTTGCCGGGTGCGGATCGTCTATTTGCGATATGTGCCATGCGCCGTGCGCCATGCGCTTGACTCACCTCCGCGTGCCGTCTTCTTAATCCGTCTCCTCCAATTTCCAGCCGCCGAGCGTTTCCAATTTTATCATGCTTCGAGACTCGATAGTATTGAGGATGTATAATGAGGTCCCGGAATGCTACTTTTGGCATTCCGCGCTCGTCGCCGTCAAATTTGCCGTGGCATCGAAGCACCATCTCCGATCGGCTGCTCACTCCAGAGCCCACAGCTGGCTTCGTCGCCCTACAGCAGCTGCGACGAGAGGCTTGGCCATTATGCCGGGTTTTTTTTTTTTTTTTTTCTTTTTTTTTTTTTTTATAACTGTTCCGGGCTGTTTTTCGGTCCTCTTTCCAGAGTCCTCGGCCATGGTAACCTGCGCTTTCGTCTGCCTCGAGAGCTTTGCCTCGAAAGCTGCTCCCTCTCGGACGGCGTCTTGGCAACTCGCCGCTCGTGTTACCTGCCTTGCCCTCCATTTCCGCTATGTTTGTCCCCGGTCTTCTCCCTTTTTGCCCAAGTCAGGGTTACATACCACCGGCCCCAGGTCCGAAGCCTTATAGCCGCCGCATCTTTGGCCCTTAACCGCCGATCCGCCCCCAGATTCTCCTCTGGGCCAATATCCTTGAGCCATTTCCTGACAAGCCGCTGTTTCGGACATGGCGACATAGTTTCACCTTGTTTTTCGTCCCGTTGACCTGGTTTCATCTCTAAAGCTGCCAAACACGGCATTGGTCTTGATCTTTTCTCAGACAGGCCGGTCGAGCTTGACCTCGTCTCAAGATCTTAAAGCTGCTTCATGTCTCCCTTTGTTCGAGGCCAGACCGAAGCTCATTGACTTCTCCTCCGAGCCACCCGTCCTAACTTGATCGGGGACTAATTGTTTTTTCAGTTTGGATCTGTTCTTGTTCCTTTTGGGTTTTATTTTTTATTATTATTGTTATTATCATTATTTTCCCCAATTAGACTCACTCTTGCTCTCCACGCGGCCGGTCTCGCAGAGCCCACCTCCTCGACAGCAACCTGACTCTATTCACTGCCGCTGGGTGAAGGCTCCTATTCCGACTACAGGAAGAATTCCTTCGTTGCGCCTTTTCCGGCGCCTTTTCCTTTACTCTCCTCTCTCGCCCTCTTTTGTCCGGAGATCTGACTTGCGCTGCTGGAAAGCGCATGGCGCCGCTCCACATCTCTTTTGCCCCTGTCGAGCTGCATTAATTGATAAGTCTCCACCAAGCAGGATCTTTTGCCGGTCGCATCTTCCGCAGCATACCCATTGCTTTTGATTGTTCAGCCGGCCATAGGCGCTTCTTCTTCCTCCTCTTAAAAAAGTAGACATAATGCCTAAAGATTACCGCGGCACAAGTGGAGGTCACCATCAGCACCACTATACCCACCAACTGTCGAGTGCCATGGCTGCCTCCCCTCTGTACGCCCAGCAGCAAGCGCAGCGCGTCCAGGTGCCCGCCAGCTATTACGCCATCCCCCCCGGGCCCGACTCGGCGCCATTGCAGGCCCCGGCGGCGCAGCAAGCTTCATACGCGGGCTACGCCGCCGAGGCGTCGGCCGTCCTGCCGCCGTCCCAGCACCGCCCATCCTCTGGCGCCTGGACCGTCCAAGACGACAACCAACTCGTCACCGCGCGGATGCAAGGCCTCAACTGGGGCCAGATCAAGGACGCCCACTTTCCTTCCAAAAGCGCGAATGCCTGTCGCAAGCGCCACGAGCGCCTGATGGAACGCAAGGGGGCAGACGACTGGGACATCAGGAAGCTGCAACAGCTGGCCAGGGAATACATGGCGATGCGAAAGGAGATTTGGAGTGGGCTTGCCGCCCGTACCGGCGAGAGGTGGAATGTCGTCGAGGCAAAGGTACGAGGCATCTGCCAGCCCTGTTTTCGCTTCTCTTCTCATTTCTCCCCCCCCCCCTCTCTCTCTCTCTCTATATATATATATATATCTTTCTCTTTGATACCAACTAGGCTGCCTGGATACTAACATCTCGCCCACTTCTGCTGCATAGTGCATGTCCAACGGCTTAAAGAATCTACAAAGCGCCGCTCGCGCAGCTTCGCGCCGAGATCGCCTCGAGACAGGCTCTCACATCACAGGGTATGACGACGATAGCGGCATTTCCGGCATCGGCCTGACTCCTGTTGATGAACTAGACGCATCCTACAGCAGTCCTGAGACGGGCTCCTCGGCCGGCGCAGCGCTTTCCTTGTCGTCGAGTTCGGCCACCACTGGCGTCGACTACTACTTGCAGGCGGCGCGCGGCGGCGCGGCAGCAGCCCGTGCGCACCCGCCTTCTTCCGGCACCGGCGTCCACCCAGCATCCTACGCTCTTGGCGCATACGGCGGCAGCCATCACTGGTACTCGTCAAGCGTAAGGTCATCGGCGAGCTTGCGACACCGATACGTTTCGCGGGGCAGCAGCCCCTACAACATCGATATGCACAGGTTACCAAGCGGAGAATCGGGCGTGGACCCCTTGATCGTTCGACCTAGCGGTGGAAGAGCATGACGTGACCAGTTGCGCCACAACCGGCCACACGACTGCCAGTGCGCCAGGTCACTCTTCTCCCTCGTTCCGGATCCCTTGTCTGTGTTTATTTCTTTCCTCTCTCTTTATCCAATAGTCGCTGCTTGGCCTGTGTCGCGTCCCTTTTTGGATCTTTGCCTCTGGCCAAGGAGGATCATGTCTGGCGTTCTGGGGGATTATTAATGACGTGCCCGGGCCGGACCACTTTGCGGACAACGATACACGGTAATGGAACATGACTGCCGAGTTTCCTATGTCCTTTTTTCTTTTTATTTATTCTATTTATTTATTTTTAGAGCACCGGGCGTATTTGTACCATTTCGTTCCTTGACAAGTTGTTGATGAAGTTGACGTTGACTGGAGGCTGTTTGGACACGGACGGACCAGTTTGTCCTGTGCTGGTCACCTGGGGCACTTCTCGTTCACAAGAGCAGGCTTCAGTTTGAATGTATAGTAGATGGAAGTCTGGGGGTTCATCCCCCCATTTGGCATTTCGAATGGCAGACATGTCGAGGATGAGGCGGGGACTGTGAGCTGGCCGGTCCCGGAGCGTATGGACATTGCATTTTTTCTTTTTCTTGCCTCGCAATCAACCCAAGACGGCGGATTCTGCGCGCCTGACTGACTGTATGTGCTTGGACCTGGGCCCTCCTTGGATGTTGAAGGATATCGCCAGAAAATAACATGGCTTCGTTTGGGGTAAGGATATCCGTTGAATGGAACAGCCAAACGCGCGTTTTTGAGGCATTGTGTGCTGTGGATCTGAGGAGGCCCTGCCGGGCTACCAGGGCGCGGTCTAGCCCCTTTGGGGACTAGCTCCCTATCCCGGTGGGTCTCCGGTTTCCGGGGTCCCTAGCGCCAGCGCCCAGGGGCGACAGATCCTATTCATAGACGGGGCCTGATTGGCCATTGGGCGACTTCTAGAACCATGCTGCCAGGTCGCAATATAAGGCGCTGCTCTTGGGCCCATGTCCGTGGTCAGGAGCGATACAGAAACAACTGACTAGTGAAAATTCGTGGCGATCGCAGTCTGTGCCGTCGCTAGCCCTGTTATCAACTCGCAAATCTATCAGCATACGTAGTAGAATGCCGCCTACTGGTGGCTATAGGCATTCGTAGAAAACTTCTTCTCAATGGAATGTAGTATTCAGATGGTAGTTTTCACCATGAATAGCAGGATTAGATCTAATCCAGGCGCATTCTCTTCCTGGCAGGGCTTGTGTCCAGCCGCGCTAAGAAGATGACGGCTATTTTTTAACTTTATAAAGTTCAGTGTGTAATGAATTTATAAAGCAAAGGGTTCACCCGACACACGCCTGCTGCCGAACTGTCTCGTTGGCCAAAGGGGCAGAACAGACCCGGGCGAGCACCGCCTGGGCCACTATCCAGCAGCCCTGCGAGGTAGTCTACGCGCTCGTGCCTAGTTTCACGTCATCTTGCAACTTGCAGCAGCGCAGACTCTGCAGACAGTCCAGATTCCAGCGCACGTAGTGCCCACCCACCCACAGGATAGTAAGCAGTCGCGACTCGCCGACCAGGCTAGCGCGCGGGCTTCAACTACCGACAGCCCTTGCAACCTGCCGCCTGGCCATTTCCACCTCATCCCCGGCCGGCAGCTCATCCCCGCCGCGGTATTTGACGCCTGGCCCTGCCCTCCCTCCCCCCGAGCTGGCCATCAGCAACCAAGCAGCCGGATTCTCTACAACCCGTCCGTCCTCTATATCCCCCATAGCCACGCTCACAATCACACCACCCTCGTCGAAACCGCGCCGGACGAAACGACCAACCCAACAAAAAAAAAAAAAAAAAAAAAAAAAAGATGCGCCCGACGTGGGTCGTGCTCCCGCTCCTCGCCGCGGCCAGGAGCGTCCAGCGCCCCGGCGACGACAAGACCGCGGACCGGCGCAACATCGTGGTCGAGTGTACCGACGGCTGGCGCGACACCTTCAAGTGCTGCACGTGCTGCGTGGCCGAGGTGCTGGCGGCCGAGCCGGGCCTCGCGCAGTGGCGGGCGACGCGGCGGTGCAGGGGATACTGCGGGCTGGCGGCGTGCGGCTTTCTCGGCTTCTGAGAGGAAGGATAGGATGGCTGCGAGGGATGCCGGCCTTTTTTTTTTTTTTTCTTTGCTTGATTGTTTCTTTTTTTTGCTTCCTTGGTTCTTGGCTTAAAGTATACGGGGGTTGAGGTGACGTCTCCTCCGAGGAGGGGCGAGGCGCTAAGGACAGGAACGCGGGACAGTGGAGGAACATGCGGTAAAAGTATGTACTGTAGTAATAGGGCTTAGGCAGGCCCCATCTAGTTAGTCATGGTGGCCCCGGCGGCCCGTTTTTAGGGCCCACCGGCTGACACGCAGCAGCTGGAGCCAGGCTAAGCCCGAAAAGAAAGTTATGCCTCGGGCATTGATTTCCATGTCGAGCGACCTTGTTTGCTGCCGACGGTGCATACGAGCCAAAGCTTGGATGCAGCTTCAACTGTGTAACTTTTACGCTTTATTCAAAGTGAAGGGAAAACATAGGGCATCAGAGTCGCTTCCGAGGGCGTCGCGCGAGCAAAGTCCTGATATTGCGTGTGGTGATGATGGTTAAAAAGGGAGAGAAAGCTTCCTGTGTATGCTGTACTGCTATGGACAAATGGTGCAAGGCAGACTTGGTTCAGCTCCTGCTGCGCGTTCAGTAAGTAGCCCGCTACCGCGCTTCATGTCTCTGCAGAGCTTTCGTTCTTCATCACCGCCAAGTGGTCAAGTGGCACATGGCACCTGTACGGATTTTCGGAAGAAGTAGGAAAAGGGCGAGGGAAAATCCTCAGGCACAGGCCCCGTCTAATCCACGGGCGGAACAACGCACAGATCCACCGTTTGTAGCATCGGCGACCGATGGACGCATGCATCCTTGACGCCCACCCATGTACACTGGGAACAAGGAACTCAGTCGTGTCTAGGGAGCAGAGTAGCCCGTTCCACACGTACAGAGGTAGCGACATGCCAGAATCCCCTCGGACGTGTGCAGAGCTCGGAAACATTCCACATGGACGACTGCGGATCCATGGCCTCGAGTGGTCACTCCCGGGCAAAACATCCGTCGACCGGAGCTGGAGCAGCAGCAGCAGCAGCATCAGCAGCAGAACCAGACACGCCGCCATCAACGCAGACAACACCGAGCGTCAATGTCGAGCGCAAATCAACTTGCTTCTCACGCAATGCTGCATCCCTAGCGTACAGGCCTCTCCAACACCCGCAAAACGCACGTTCACGGCACCCCTCATCTCCCCCCGAGGCTCTCCACCCTGGCCGCCGTCATGCCCGCCATCTCGTCCAGCTCGTCGTCCTCCCACACGCCCGCCTCACCGTCGCCGCTGTCGCCGCCGCCGCACACGCTGCGCCACGCCCGGCTCCACATGCCCTTCTTCTGCAGCAGCGCCAGGATCATGACGCTCGGCAGGTGCCAGACGCTGGCCCAGAAGAGGCCGCGCGCGCTGCCGCCGTGGCCGCCGAGGCGCCAGAACCGCGCGGCCTGCGCGGCCAGCCACAGGTTCACGGGCAGGCTGGTCGCGGCAAAGGACCACTCGGTCACGCCGGCGGCGCAGAGGCCCAGGCACAGCGGCAGGAAGGCCAGGCTGTACCGCAGGGCCACGCGGCCGTTGCGCGCGGGGTTGGTCCAGGCCAGCATGCGCAGCCCGGCGGCGCGGTACTCGTCGCGGATGGTCCAGCTGAGGGCCATGAAGTGCGGGAACTGCCAGGCGAACAGCAGCGCGGCGAGCAGCCAGCCGCCGGCGGACGAGCCGTCGCCGGCGAACAGCAGCTCGCGCCACGAGCCGTCGCGGGTGGCGGCCTCGCCGGCGGCGGCGGCCCACCCCATCAGCGGGGGGATGCCGCCGACCACGGCCCCGACCCACGTGTTGAGCGCCGTCACCGCCTTGAGCGGCGTGTACACGCCCGCGTACAGGACAATGTTGGACAACCCCAGCCACGACACGGTGGAGTTGACGCCGAAGTAGAGGGCGCCGACGCCGGCGGCCCCCGCGGCGAGGGCGAAGAGCGCCGCCAGCCGCGGCGACACCAGCCCGCGCACGAGGGGCCTGTTCCTCGTCCTCGACATCTTGGCATCGGTGCCCGGCTCGTAGAGCATGTTGAGGGCGTTGGCGCTCGCGGAGCACAGGGCCGTGCCGGTGGTGAGGAAGAGCAGCGTCAGGGGGCTCAGGCTCGGCGTCTCCGTCATGGAGGGCGTGAGCATCTCGGGCACGGGGTACAGGGCGTAGGGCGCCATGGCCGTCAGCACGATGAGCACGGTCAGCCGCGGTTTCGAGAGGGAGAGGAACGCGGCCATGGTACGGCGCAGCGAGCGGGCCGGCTGGGCCGCCGCCACGCTGGTCAGGATGGACGACGCATTGGCCGGGAGAGCGCCGTCTGGTGACTGATCCGGGCCGACGGCTTGCTTCCGCGCCTGCCGCCTGCGGTGCGGAGGGAGCTGCGGCGATGCGTGCGGAACGTTGGCTGTGAAGGGGCCGGCGGAGGTGGTGTTGGTGGTCGTGTTGGTGATGGTATCGCTGTTGGTGGTGGTGGTTTGTGCGCGGACACGGCCACGTACGGCTGCGGCGGGTGCGCGTCTGGCGACGACGGAGTCGAGGCAGCTGGAGCGGTCAAAGGAGCGGTTCGACAGGAAAAAGGCGGCGTTTCTGGTGCCGGCAGAGTCGGCGGCAGCGGCGAGGGCGAGGGGGCGCAGAGCAGCCGCCCGAGGGCTGCGGGCGGACCGCCAGGGCCACGGCAGGCTGGTGTTGCTCCCCAGGAGGGCGCGGACTCGTGGTGCGCCGCCGGGCAGAGGTGGGAT
Organism: Ustilaginoidea virens; assembly: GCF_000687475.1. Lineage (NCBI taxonomy): Eukaryota > Fungi > Ascomycota > Sordariomycetes > Hypocreales > Clavicipitaceae > Ustilaginoidea > Ustilaginoidea virens. The sequence goes on along the minus strand of NC_057317.1, from coordinate 5,907,119 downwards.
CGAGCGCATTATCGGCGTCTCCTGGGGCACGTGGGCATGGCGGATTTGCTCGTCGCGGGGGTGGAAGCGCAGGAGGGCGGGTGGTGGTGAAGAGGTTGCTGTTTCGTTTCGCTTTGTTGGACTTTTGCGGAGCTTGAAGAAAGGCAGCCACGTGGCGAGTCATGTGACGGGGGCGGGGAAGTGGGGCGGCGGCAACCGGCGCAGGGTGAACCTGTCCGGCGCCGACAGGTGCGACCAGCATTTTGGCGGCCCGGCTGGGCTATAAAGCAGACGGTGCCGTCGGGGTCCCATCCACCGCGTTTTCCATTGCCATCAGCGTCGTCCATCGCCATCAGCATCCTCCATCGCCACCAGCGTCTTCCATCGCCACAGCGTCATCACCATCGCAGAATTACCTATCGCCATGCCGTCGCTGCTCGACCTCCTCCGCCAAACCACCCAGGTCGACTGCGACACCCTCGACGCAGAGGGTACGCCGCCCCACACCCACATCCCCGCTCTGTTGCACGTATGATGCACGGAGTATCCTACCAGTCAATCGCCTCTAACGTGCCAGCTGCCTCGCAGTGGCCCAGACCCTCGGCCCCTTTGCCGACTGCACGTCCAACCAGGTACCTGACCGCCTCCGGCACCCCGCTCCCGCCCCGCCTGCTCCCGCTCCGGACCGCCCGCTGACCCACCCCCTCCCCACGGGCCATCGCCTACTTTGAGCTCTGCAAACCGCTCCACCGCACCCTCGTCCAGCAAGCCGCCGCCGACGCATCCCGCCTCCGCCACCTCCAACCGCCCGCCTCTCCCGGCGAGTTCATCGTCGACATCCTCGTGCGTCTGCAAAACCCCCACCCCCTCCCCTCCCCTCCAACCGGGTTCTCCGTCTCACCTGCCAATCCCCCCCAGATGGTCAAGCTGCAGCTGCTCGTCGTGCCCCACCTCTCCGGCTACGTGCACGTCCAGACGAACCCCCGGCTGGCCTACTCCACCCAGGGCACGCTGGCCAACGCAAGACGTACGTGAGCCACGGGCCCCCTCCGATGACGGCTTTGTTCCGCTGACGGCACCTGCGCGCAGGCATCGTGGCCCTCTTCCAGGCCTTGTCCGACGTCGGCCCCGGCCGCGTCTGCGTCAAGATCCCTGCCACCTGGGAGGGCCTGCAGGCCTGCCGGGTCCTGCAGAAGGAGGGCATCGCCACGCTGGCCACGACCATGTTTTGCATGGAGCAGGCGGCCTTGGCCGGCCACGTCGGGTGCACCTATATTGCGCCCTACGTCAACGAGCTCAAGGTGCATTTCGAAGACGGGTGAGCTTGTGCTGCCGTTCTGTTCCATCCTATTCTCCCTTACTGTTTAATCTTCCTTCTCCTCTCGTCTTCCCCCCTCTCCCCCCTTCTTTCATCTCAACCATCCAGATACACCAACCCCAATCCCTCGCTTTCCTCTTCTTCCCTTTCCCCCCCACCCTTCTCACACCCGCCTCGCCATCCAGATACGTCGACCCCAGTCCCTCCTTCCCCTTCACCCGCCTCTCCCAGCACTACTACGCCGCCCACGCCCTCCGGACCCAAGTCCTCGCCGCCTCCCTCACCTCCACCGACCAAGTCATGCAGCTCGCCGGCGTCCACCACATCACCGTCGCGCCCCCGCTCCTCCGCCAGCTCGCCGCCACCGACGCGGCGTCCTGGACCGGCAGCCTCGGCACCTACCTCGCCCAGCCCGTCAGCCTGGACGCCGAGTACGACGCCATCCTCGACGACGAGAGTGCCTGGCGGCTCGCCTTTGCCAGGAGCGCTTTCGGGGCGAGCGAGGCCAAGCTTGTTCAGGCCATCAATTACTTTTGCGACTTTCAGGAAAAGATGGAGGCCTTGGTTGCCGGCGTGGGGAGTCTGCACGGGCAGTGACGGCTGAGCAATGCCTACATGTAGACAATCAATCAATATACAGCAGGTATCCTGTCATGTATGTACGTTTCGCAAACAAAAAGGTATAATTCGTACAGCCCGACATACATTTTCCATTCAGTTACACTTTTCGCGAAGCACGTCTCAACCGAGATCGAGAACCTCACGCCACAAAGGCACGCCAACCCGATAAGCTGGACCAAAAAAAAAACCAAAAAAACCCCAAAGGCCCGATCCCCGTCAAAGCCAACTGGGACAGGGCCGTCACAAGCATTCGATAGCCTTAAGAAGCACTTCCACACCCTTGCTCCCAATGTCTCCCTTGCCCCCTAGCAAGCTGCCGACGTCGCTGAGAACCCCAAGTGGAATGTAACACCCGGTTTTTGCCTTTTCCAAGCTTTCCTTCAGCCGACTCGTGTGCTCCCATTCGCGCGCAGCAACCTCTGCTCGCTCGATCACGCGGTCGGGAATGCCGCACATGGCTGCGCAGTGCATGCCGAAGCTGCCCTCGGCAACCCCGTCTTCCAGCTTGTACAAAAACGTCACTTTGCGCTCCTCCTCGTCCACGTGGATTTGCATCCTCTTCTCTTCAATCTCGGGGTGATTCTCAAACTCGGTCGCAAGCGAGTGGTAGTGAGTGGCGAAGAAGCCTAGGCAGCCAATGTGGGTTGCGACGTGATGCAGCACCGCCTGCGCGACGGCAACCCCGTCGTACGAGCTTGTTCCTCTACCCAGCTCATCGAGAATCACCATGGACCGCGGTGTGGCCTCTGCCAGGATCTTCTTGGTTTCCGAGAGCTCTACGAAAAAGGTGGATTGTGCCGCGAAAATGTTGTCGTTGGCACCCAGTCGTGACATGATGCGATCCACTGGCGTGAGACGAGCAGAAACCGCTGGGACATAGCATCCGATTTGTGCCATGATGACAGCCACGCAAGACTTGTAAAAGAAAAGAGGAAAAGAAAATAAAACCACGGTCAGCTTCATGGTCATCCAGAGAAACGTTGGCCTGTGGGAAAAAAAAAACATACCATTCTAAGGACGGTTGACTTCCCCGCCGCATTGGCGCCCGTCAACAAATTGATCTTGGCCCGGTCTCCACCGAGCTTGATGCCGTTCGGTATAAAGTCGTCGACCGTATTAATCATACACGGGTGGCGCAATTCGTCAAAGTCGACAAAACTGCGCTCGTGGTCAAAAAACTGCGGCCTGCATGCCGGCTCTCCCAAGGAGCTAGACGCCTTGGCCAGACTGACGAGGCAGTCGAGTTGGGCGATGATCTTGATTGCGCGCAACCAAGTGTTGTACTCGACGTCGAACTTCCTGAATAGCCGTGATGCAATCTCTCTCACTAGCTGCGAGTGCAGCTCTTCGGCCTCTTGGAGCTCTCTGACAAGCTGGGTGAGCTGGCCAAAGTACCATCGCTTCACGTCCTTGGTGGACGACATTTGGCGCCAGCTTGAGGGGACCTTGACGCTTTTAGGCGCTTCCATCTGGTATACTTCTTTGCCGACATCGGTATACTTGAGGCTGCGGCACTTGAGCTCCGTCTTCTTGGCGCTTAGCAAGTCGTCTAGTTGATTCTTCACCTCATCCATACGAGCCAAGCTCTCGTCAAAGTCCGGCTCGATGCCGCGTCCGGGGATCAGTATTTTCTCTTGGCGAGCCCTTTGGCGGTCAAATGCCGTTTTCCAGAAGCTCAGCGGTTCTTCCAGGTCAGGCATGGATGAGATTAGCCGGTCGACTATGCCATTTCCGCCCCTAAAGGCCGAGAGGAGACTCATGGTGTACTCTATCTGCTCGAAGCCCTCCAGCACTCGGACAAAGTCTTCGGGCTTGCATGCCCCGGCATGGATGCGAGAAATCAATCGCTCCAAGTCCGGCATCTTCATAAGCTGAGATGCGAATTGCTCCCGAACCGTCGGGTCACTGTTTAGCATCTCAACTGCGTCCAATCGTTCGTTGATCCGCTCAATGTCGCACAGGGGATGAGCCACCCACTGACGAAACAATCGCTTTCCAAATGGTGTGATGCACCTGTTGAGCAAGGTGAACAAGGTGCCGTCTGTCGAGCCGTCGGAAGAGTTGGCAAATAACTCCAAGTTTGTCAATGTTTGTCCGTCCAAGACGAGAGTGCCATTCTTCTGAATGGGATTGTACGTGTCAAAGTTGCCCTGCGAGAGTAGCGGTCCTTCCAACTGCAGGAACTTGAGGTAGGATACCAAGGCGCCAAAGGCAGACATGACCAGGTCATCGTCTTTGCATTGCTGCAGCACCTCTGGCCAAATGCCATCTTCATTATGTTCGGATGCGAAATAGTTGCCGCATTTGAGCTCGCGCCGAGAGGTATCCGCGTCCCAGAATTCGCTGCCGGGCTTCAGGTAGGTCCAGATGGTTGTGGGGCTGGTGTTGTTCTTGAGGATTCGCAACGCCTTGGTGGAGAGGCAAGACTTTTCCAGAAGCAGCTCGCGAGGACCAACCTGCGCGACAAAGGTTTCAAACTTGGTAAGGTCGACATCGTCGACAAACCCTGACAGCTGGAAGCGGCCCGTGGCAGTGTCTGCAAAGGCGATGCCAAATGACGGTATGCCGTCGGCAACTGACTCCTTGATGGCAACACAGTAGGCAGCCATGTCGTCCTGCAGCATACCACCGTCAACAAGCGTGCCTGCGGTGAGCACGCAAGAAAGCTCGCGAGATATGACTTTATCCGCCTTCTTCCCGCTCTTGTCTTGTCGCTCGCGCATCTCCTTTCCAAGGTTGGTCTCCATCTGGTCTACTCTTGCCACCTTGTATTGTTTCGCAATGAACTGGTTGACCCAGTGATCGAGTGAGCTTTCGGGAACTCCCACCATTCGCATGTTGACTCTGTCCGTCATTTTGAAATCGAATTGCTGGTGGCCAATGGTTGCGTCGTTCTCATAGAGTTCATAGAACTTGCCCTTCTTGAAGAAGACGATGGTATCCCACAAGTTCTGCTTGATTTCCCAGTACTGCTTCTCAAACGGGGAGAATTTGCTCCAGGCCATTGGCGGGATGTAGATGGTTCTTGGGTCATACTCTGGATCGTTGGGAAGCCTTTTCTCCTTGTCGCGAATATTAGCCAACCAGGGATAGCGGTCCTCGGGTTCCTTTGTGTGCGCCTTTTCCTTGTATTTGGGGTCCCTGGGCGCGGTTCGCTCCGTGGGTTTGACAACAGGTCGCTTGTTGGTCGCTTCGGGGTCATAGCTCCACTGGGAAGTGGTTGATGTGGTAGGAGCTTTGTTCATATCATCGTCGTCCAAGTCGGGGATAGGCGTTTCGGCCTTGGAAGGAAGCGGAGGGGAAACGTTGGAGCGCTTTCGGGCGGTCTGTGGTTTTGCGGAACGCTTTCGCTTCTTGGATTGGCGGCGGTCGTCCTCCGAGTCTTCAGACGCAATAAAGTCGGCCATGTCGTCTGGAATTGCAATTAGCACAGCAAGAAATCATGCATGGTAGAGGAATATACAGCATACCATCGTCTTCAACTTGAGACGCGGCGCCATCCTCGTCGTATTCGTCCTCATCTTTCACAACGGTGCGGCCACGATTGCGTCGAGTCTCAGCCCTGCCACCATAGTTGAACGGCTCGTCTTCTTCGGACGATTCGGCATACGAAACAACCTTCTTCGCCTATAAGAGGGCAGACAATCAGCAAAAAAGGGAACCAAAGGAACCACTGTCGCAATGAGCCTGGCCAAAGCTGTTACCGAGAGCTCTCGGGGGGGGGCCTTACCTTTCGGCATGGGCTGCTACCAGCGACAGCCTTTGGAGCGGCTTTCTTGACCAGTTTATTACTGGAGGACGCGGCTGTGGGGGAAAGCAAGGTGCCTCTTCTGGTTCTCATGGCGGTTGCAGGGTCGTCGTTTTCCTGTGAACTCGCTGGCTCGATGGCGTCACTGCTCGGAACAGGTGTGGATAGCTTCACGGACGGCTTGGACTTGGGAAGAGAGTTGGCTTTGGTGGTCTCTTTCAAACATGAAGGTTGAGAATCAGGAGTGACCTTATCACGCGTGGTCGGCGAAGACGCGGGACCGGCAGGCGAGGACTTCTGGAAGAAGGACATGATGGATCGCTGCTTGGCCGACGCAGTGGCCGAGCCAGCTGGCTTGGCTGCCGGTCTGGCAGGGGTACGGGCCGTGCTCGGATGTGCTCTGTCGCCTGCCATGATGATGCGAGCCCACGGGCTGGATGAATCGGTCTGTTGAGGTAGACGTGCGACGGGGCTGCGCAGCTGGCGAGAGCACCCACCAGACAATTTTCTGGAAATGAGTCTGACAATATGGAAATTACAAAATAGCGATATGAAACATGAAAGAAATTGATGAAATTGATGAAGTTGAAAGAAATAGAGACGAATTTTGCGGAAGCAATTACATAAGGATGAGAAACAAGAAGAAGTTGGATGGGAGATTTCATGGTGGGAATACGACAAAAGGTCCGACAGGCCCGACTCTGGGCCCGCGTCTCGCGTGTCGCCGAGCGCGTCGTCCCTACGTCCCACGCCCCACGCCCCACCCGGTTTAATTGGCAGTCGCGTTGAGCAGTTCCTTCCCAACGCAAGCGCCAACGCTGGCTGTCAAACTCTTTTCATTTCCCCCCCACCGCAGTGCAGCTGAGCTATCTTCTTCCTCGCCCATAATGCGACACCAAATGTTGAACGAGCTGTACCGCGAAAGAGAATGCAATATTTCAACTTCGAAATTACCCAGCTGAAGCAATACTTGGCTGCCTCAACAACCAGCTATTGCCGCGAAGCTGTTCTAGCACGCGCCACCCCCGGGCACCGACTGTTACTCCAGCCGCCCTCGTAAATCGATTCGTCTCCAAACCTCTACCCATCATCGCACAATCGCTTCGTTTCAATGAACAAATAAATAAATAAATAAATAAACCCATCTACACTTATACCGCCTGGATACCACAATGCTGACAATACGCCCCCGTGCATCCAAACCATTGCAACTACAACCACACTTCCCCACCCCGCCTCCCGCTAAGCCAGCCCTGTCTCCTGGTGCGAAGGAGGAGCATGTGCCTCCTTGCCCTGTACGCCGCCGTTGTACGCCTGCGGCTGAGAAGCAGGATAGTATCCGCCCGACGGCGGCTGCTGCGGCGGACCAGCATTCACGTAGGTAATAGTCGTCCGCGAGCGTCCGCGCACACACCACACGATGAGCAGGATCCAGGCAACGAACTTGCAAACACCGCCGATGGCGAAACAGACGACGGCGCCAAGCAAGAGGCCTCCGTTGCCGTACGAGTCGTAGTAGCTGTCGTAGCTGGCTGCCCAGCCGCCGCAAAGGCCGCCGCCCGCGATGAAGAAGACGAGGGCGAGGAGGAAGAAGGAGACGGGCCACCACCTGGACATGGACTTTTTAACTGACTCGTGGACAACGGGGGCATGTGGTTGCGCGTAGGGCACCTGGCCCTGCGGGTGCATTTGGTAGGACATTCTGGAAGTTTGCAGCAGAACCTGGGGAATGTTCCTGGTGGGAAGGCAACGAGAGGTGAAGAGATGAAGTGGTTTTTGCAGACTTGGGCATTTCCTTCTCTCGAGCCGTCTTATGAGACGGTCGGAAAGGTGGCACAAATCAGCCTTGCCCTGAGCTTGTCTGCAGCCCCACTGTCATTATGGAATTCACGAAGCCTGGAGCATGGCGTACGAAGATCCAGGGGGACCCCGGTCTTTTTGGGCCTGGATCATCAAACTTGCATTCTTGATTGGTGCCCAAGCATCAAAACCGCCTTGGGGTTGGCGTTCAGCTTCGCCGCGGGTGGCTTTTCAGCCGCAGAAATCCTCATAAAAGCTTGCATTATCCCCACATGCAAACGGGAGCCAAGCCGATTGTTTGGATTGCTTGCCACCGTAGGTCCGCGGGTCAGATTTGTGTTTTAATGCCCGACACGGGACGGACTCTAGGGCAACTCGGTGAGTCGCACTCGCGACGAGGCGAGCCCCCCCCCCCATTCGGGTGTCACCCAAGCCGTGCCATCTTCCTCAGCTTCGCAACCAGCCAAGCCATCCAGCTTCCAACAACAAGCAAGACCAAAAACGACCAATGCCTCCACCCCGTGTCATGCCCCCTGTTCAGACTCCTCCGCGACCCCAGCCACACCCTCCTCGCTCTCGGCTCGCTCACACCGTCATACGCCCGCACCGCCTCCTCGATCGAGCCGTGAGCCCCCGACAGCTGCTGCGCGAGATCGCGCGCGTCCGACAAGGCCAGGTTCGCCCCGAACCCCGCAAACGGGCTCATGGGGTGGTTGCTGTCCCCAATGTAAACCACGGGCACCTCGGCCACGTCGTCGTGGCAAAAGGGCGCCTTGTCCCGCCCGTTGATGCACATGGCCGTTTGGGCATCGGTCAGCCTGACCATGGTGGGGAACGGTTCGCGGAAGGGCGATCCGAGCCGGGCGCCTTCCTCGATAACGGCCTGCTGCTCCTGCCGTGTGCTCGACCGAGATAGCTCTCTGGCGGGCTGGTCTTGGTTGTGGCCGACTGCCCAGAGGACGGTGTTGCGGTCCACGGGCGACAGGAAGCACGAGACGCCGCTGGAGGTGATGAAGCCCCAGTTCTGGCAGACTGGCTCGGGGACCCCGTCGGGGAATCGCGCAAGCCCGCCTCTCAGGACGGCACCGACGTACTCGAGCCGGTCGGCCGGCCGGAGCGCGGCTCGTACCTCGCTGCTTGCTCCGTCCGCGGCAATCACCAGGTCGCAGTCTACTTGGGAGGATGAGCCTCGACACTGGAAATGAACCCTCATGCGACCGCTGGCCAGCTTCTCCACGCCGGAGCAGTAGCTGTGCCAAACGACGCTGCTGTTTTCGCACGATTCGACACTTCTGGCCAGCACGGTCCGCAGGTCCTTTCTCGCGATGCGGATGCTCGCGGTGGGCAATCCGCCGAGGGGCCTCCGACGGACAGAGAGATACTCGCGCCAGCCGGGGCCCCAGATCTTGAAGCACCCCGAGCCCTGGAGGCCAGTGACGGCGTGGGCCAGGACTTGGTCGACGAGACAGAGCTGCTGGAGGGCCAGCAGGCCGCCTGCGTCGCTGTACCCGGATATGGAGACGGTGTAGCTTTCCGCCTGTCTCCAGCGCGCGGGGTCGGGGCTGTCGCGGTCGTACACGGTGACCTTTGGTGGTTTGCATGCGTGATGCCAGTGTTTGTGGAATCCGACGGCGAAGGCGAGGCCCGCGATGCCGCCGCCTATGACGCAGATGGATTTGCCGGCTAGGAAGTGGCTGCCTGGCTCGACGGCCATGGTTTTAGCCATCTGGGATAAACGCCAACGCTAAATTGAACCCAGCCGGAGGCTTCAGCTAATGTAAATTGAAGGCCAAACCAAGCTCAGCAGGCAAAGGCTTAGGGGGGGGGGTTCATTCATTTAACTTTTTCGTTGTTGGGCTGGCTTCCCGACGAGGAGTCTCGTCAATGGACAGGTCGACCATACAAGTGCAACGCAGGCGTATATCTGGCGCTTGCAAGCCAGTCGTGTCTGCGGTGGCAGCCTGTGCCAGGCCAGCCGCAAATGAAAAGGGAATTGGCAAACATGCTGGGTGCGAGTGCAGCCATCGTCATGAAAGGCGGGAGAAACTCCCTGAAGATGCACCGGGAATATGAGCCAACCACTTACAAGCTGCGTCAGACCAAAACCCCACCGTCAGTCTCCAGTTTTATAACAGTCTCGGGCTCTTGAAGTTGGCGAGTTGAGGACGGTCGTAGTCCTGCATATACGTAGTTTCCTAGCCTGGCAACTCGTCTGTCTTGCGTTCCGAGTCCTCCTATCCCGTGCCATCGGTTTTGCTCCACCGAGGCGGAATCTAGCCGAGGTCTCTGCCATCTGGCCTGGAGGCGAGTCCCACGTCGTGCCGTGACCTATGATCCATGTAGTTTGCCACAAAAGAAGTATCGGCCTCGTGTGCAGCTGGCGCCAATGCCAGCAGATTCCATTATCCAGCCGAAGACAGCCATGTGGTTCCAGCCCGGGGAGCCGCAACGTGCTCCATTTCCAGGACCCGTACTCCGTACTCGTACTAATCACGTCGGCATGTTTGCTGGTCCGTGGCTACGTTACCCATCATCTGCAACCACGCAGTGCAACTTTTGCATGCGCATGATTAGAAAGTGGGACGACGCGCCCCGACGTTGCTCGTCGACGGGACCGGTCGGGGGTTTCCAGAGTACGTGTGTGCAGTGCAGCAGGGGCTGTCGATGCTGGATGCGGCTGTCGAAGCGGCTGTCGATGATGTGGTCAATCGCTGCTGCATTACCATCGGGGACGGATGGAGCTCGATTTTCTCGTCAGCCCGGCGCAGAGTGAAGTAGAGGCCCTCGAGCGGGGGTGCGGGGCCCACTTTCAGCATTGTCAAGCATAGCAGAATCTCACCGCCTTTCGTCCATGCGTACACGGGGTCTTTAACAACATGTTTGGACAATGTGATATCGCGATACCTTGCATTTTAATCCGCCGATGGCTGATATTGAGTTGACTATTCTACGCCAGTCTCAGAGTCATCGCCGGTTTACGCTAATTACCAACAAACTGCTCCGCACTCCGTAGTGAGTTTTCAAAATTTTAAGCTGATTGGGTGGGTACAGAGAGGGACCAAAAAGCCCCCACTTTAAGCAGGCCCATTAAAGCGTCCCAGTCTACGGAGTATTCCGTTGTCAGAATGCACAGGGAAAATGCGATAAAATGCTTGATTGAAGGAACCAAGTCCTCTCTAAGAGACTTGTGTTCCCAGCTATTTATAGTGGGATAGGGGGTACCCCTAAGGGCTTACTGATCCAGGGGGAACTCGGCACATCCGACCTCGGACATGACCGATATCCACATTACAGACAAGCCAATTTCCCTCCAACATCCGTACTTCCGACAACATCAGGTACCCGATATAGCCGCGCTCGATGTGGTGTGTGGCGTGTGGCGTGTGGCGTCGCATTTTGAGTTCGAGTCCAGCAAAAAGACGCATAGCGCTGGGAAGCTGCGCTGCGCTTCTCTCCGCTTGCCCTCGCCTGCTGCCAGGTAAACATCGCCTTTCCAGGCAAAGCTCCGCTTCCCCTGTCACCAGCGAAACGCATCTGCAACTGGCCATACCTCGAGGGATTCTGTCGGCATACACGCCGCGAGCCAGGACAACACCAAGAGCGACGGACGATGACAGCCCCTTCTGGGCGTGACTGGTGGCGCCGGGCAATGTGGCCCAGCTGGTCGAGCTATGGATGCAGCGGTCGATGCTCGGATATCTCGCAAGGGCACTCACTCCATGTCTGGCCACGAGTAAAGGTTCGTACGCGGTCGAGCTAAGCCAGCCTGGATCGCCTAGGCCATACGGATGGTCTGCACTATCATCTCTCACTTGGCCCGGGAAATCTGGACATGGATGTTACCGATATGGATTGGCTAGAAATGGCAGGACGCCCATCCGCATTGTAAATGGTCCATTGCGAGGGCCGTTTGCCTTTTTTATGCTGACCCGCTCTCTTTATCGAATCACTGGCTCTGACGGATCACTGGATGCCGGATAGGTATCATGGCTAATCTCAGCAGAGATTCAACCTCTCTCTTTGGCCTTCTGTTATCCACCCTTGCACAAGTTCCGACACTTCTCTATATCACAAACGTACCGCTCAGCCTCACCTTAAAATCCAAAGCAGATGTGCTTGGCTTGGAATCCAAAAATAAATAAATAAATAAATAAACAAGGCTCTCACTTTCAAGTGTTTCAGGGCTGGACATCCACTAGGGCCAAGGAAAACTGATGCTCCCCCTCACAATGCGGCATCGGATGGAGAGACGGTAGGGAAAAGGGGGACGCGTCATGCTTATATGGACATTGTACCAACAGGAGGATCGTAGGAGGATCGTATGTACAGCGCAACCACCTGTCCACACACCGGCGGCATGCAGCGCGAAAAGTGACAGGCATGCATCACGGACTCCCAGGCGACCCCTCGTCACGGGTATAGTCAAACTTGAAGTCGGCAAACTTGTGCTTAATCTGACCGGCGCACTGCTCCAAGTTCTTTGGAAACGCAGCATCCGACAGCGCAATGTCCGCAGCCCCAAAGTCATACGCCATGAGCTTGCTTCTCAGATGCAGGGTCGGGAACCCGTTCCAGGACACGAGCGAAGACCTCCACCACACGTGCTTGTGGTTCTCGGGCGGCTCGTCCCCCGCCCCCTTGGAGAAGCGAAAGTAGTGCGTGCCGATGAGCCCGTCCTTGTTGTACACGGCCTTCATGTGCGTGCCCTCCTTGGGCAAGTCCTTCCACAGCCTGGCCTTGTACTTGCCGTGGGCGGACGCGCACCCAAACTGCGGCTCGCCGTTGCGCGTCCACACCTGCAGGTGCTCCCAGTCGTATTGGTGGCCGATGCAGATGCGGTCGCCAATGTCCTTCTCGAAGAAGTAGTCGTACAGGTAGGCGCACCAGCCGTTGTTGCACCGCTGGCGGGAGTAGACGTTGCCGTGGTCCAGGTCGTACTCGTCTCTGCAGCCCTCTGTGTTTGTCTCGTGGCGGGAGCGGCCCTGGTCGATGTGGCCGTCGGGCCCGATGGCAGGCACGTTGTAGCAGCTGTCCGTGTCAAAGTCCAGGGCGGGCTGCCACTTGAGGTCGTTTGCTGTTGCTCTCTGGGGTAGAGGCGGCGGGGGGTTCGCATCGAAGCCCTTGTCGTCACAGAGGCCCTGGGACACGGCATCCAGAGACTCGGGAGGGACAATCAGGTCCGGGTGGCCCTTTATGGTAAAGGTTACATTGTCCAGAGTCTCCAACGAGGCTCCCTGGCTCTTGGTTGACAAGGCATTAATGCCAGCAATGGCAATGAGGAGTGCGCGATGCATGAAGCAATGCCGAGGCTGGCGCAGGCACAATCTTTGACGATACGATATATCGATATATACGGGACGCAGATTGGGTCAAAGGTGAAGGACCATGCGCAAAGCTGCGACAACGACTGACAGGGGCAAGGGATTTAACTAGAACGGCGGCAAAGCTCAACTCTTGGAAATGAAAAAAAAAAGAAAATCCCAAATGGTTCTGCTTGTCCGACCCTTGGCCGCAACCAGCAGGTGTTGCCGTCAACTCGACAAGGGCATGTGCACTTGAGCTCTCGTGATGGAAGGGAAGCGCTGGCGTCCAGGAGGGGCCAAGTCCACAAGACCAAGGTGTCGGCCATGAATGAGACCGGTCATGAGGCATATGAGCATTCTTCAGTACCACCATGTGTTGAGACGCACACACCTGCGGTTGAAGCCAGGCGAGCAAAAAGCCGGGCACACATGTTGCCAGTTTTGCCATGTTTCCATCATCCATGGGTACAGGCTGGTCTGCAGGTTCGTACGGCCACTGCAGCGCAAAAGTGCCATCTGATTCGCCTGTCATGACCTGTCACTGGTCAGCAATCAGCTCGGTATGTCCTGCAGGAGCAAAGACCAGTGTTAGTCTGCAGAGTCGTGGAAAGGGGGTGGCAAAAAGGGCGACGATCGACCGACTGCGTGACGGCGATGAGCCGTGACGGCACGGACGGCGGAGAGGAGACGCCAGCATTTACGGATGCTCCGCCGAATCTGTCCCCCATGGATTTGCACACTGCAGTCAGTCAGCCTCAGCTTGCAGGAAGAAGGTGGAAAAGGGTTGGAAGTTTGAAGATGATTTGCAGCCAACATTTCCCGACTGGCAACGACCTGGGGGGGGGGAACGAGAGCCAATCAGGCGACCAGCTGAATCCGCTCTGTCTCCGTACTAGTTGACGCACTCCAGCCCAGACTCCACAGCAGCTGCCACTCCAAACAACCCGACATGGAGCGCAAGGAACATTGGAGTTTGTTGAAGGAACTCTGCTGGTGCGGGCCGCCCTGGATAGGCAGGTCATGGCGGGGTGGTGCCTGCCTCTCGAGTCTCAGTTGTCTTGGAAGGCGCCATTACTCTGTGGCGCGGCAGGCGCCCCATGTACGTCACTGGACGTTTTTCAAACCAGACAACCTTGGGCCGGGCACAAAGAGACGATGGCGCTCCATCTGTGCGAGGGCGAGATTGCGTCGCTCGTAAAGAGGTGTTTTAGGTGTTTTCCGCGACGAAAAGCCCGTCAGCGGGTAGCTATTGCAATCCAGACGTGTTGGATGTCTGGTGCGACGCGGCGGCAGAACGTTTGGAAGCTTGAATTTGACGGCTGGCACCAGACGGTTACCAGCTGGAGGCTGCACGAGGGGCTTTGGAGGGGCTTGGTAGGGGCTCCGCAGCGGGGCGGTTGTAGCGGTGGTACCAGACAGTACGTATGTACATGTAGCAGGCCCGGCACCCCGCATATTCACCTGGCAGCCCCGCCAAAGCGCCAGCCCAAGCCAAAAATTCAGCTCTACCACATATTGAACCAATCCATCATCATCATCCCACCAACTACAGCGTAGGCTCGAACTCGCGCCTTGAGGCATCGTGGTCTTGGCCGTGGTCGTGGCCTGCATGCCCCCCCTTTCCCCGACCGCAACCCCCAGGACCCAACCATGGCCTCGGAGCTCGCTGCGCCGCCCGTCCTCTCCACTCCAGACGACCAGTTCCTGCAACCCCCCGCCGCAGACTCGATACCAAGGTCGACCCTCACCGACGACGAGCTGCACTTCACGTACGAGATACACCGCACCGCGCGAGAGATTGCCCAGGCGGGATGGAGCAGGATAGCCCTCCAGTTCCCAGACGACATGCTCGTCGACGCGCCGCGGGTGGTGCAGGCGCTGCAGGCTGAGCTCGGCGCCGTCCCCGGGGCGGGCGGGCGGCCGAGGCGGCTCCACATATTGGCCGACACGAGCTACAGCGCGTGCTGCGTCGACGAGATTGCCGCCGAGCACGCGGACGCAGACGTGGTGGTTCACTACGGACGGGCGTGCCTGAGCCCGACGAGCCGACTGCCGGTCGTGTACGTCTACACCTCGCGCCAGCTGAACCGCGAGGTGCTCGTCGGCAAGTTTTGCAGCGAGTTCGTCGACAAGAGCGCCAAGGTGGTCGTGATGGCCGACCTGACGTACCAAGACCACGTGGACGACGTTGTCGCCGACCTGAGAGCCGCAGGATACGCGAACGTGCTCGCGACACGAGTGCAGAGAAACCCCGAAGCCACAATCCCGAACCGCGCCCTTGTCGGACCCGACGTGGCCGACCACGACCACGACCACGACGCCGACGAAAACGACGCCGTCAAGTCGTATTCGCTCTTCCACATCTCCGACCCTCCCACCGCCCTGCTCCTCGCCCTGCGGACCCGGTTTGCCTCCCTCCACGTCTTCTCCCCCTCGGATACCTCGCCGGCCATCGACAACCCCACGCTCCGAGCGTCCGGCCTGCTCCGGCGGCGCTTCGCGCGTGTCCTGTCTCTCGCGTCCGCCGGCGTGGTGGGCATCCTGGTCAACACGCTATCCGTCTCCAACTACACCCGCTCGATAGACTTGCTGCGCAAAAAGATAGCCCAGGCCGGCAAGAAGAGCTACACCGTCGTCGTGGGCAAGCTCAACCCCGCCAAGCTGGCAAACTTTGCCGAAATCGAAGGCTGGGTCGTCGTCGGATGCTGGGAAAGCGGCCTAGTTGAAGACGACGCCGGGTACTGGAGGCCGGTGGTCACGCCCTTTGAGATGGAAGTTGCGCTGATGAGCGAGCAGGAGAGGACGTGGGGCGGTGAGTGGTGGGCCGGCATCGAGAAGCTCAAGGACGATGCGCTCGCAGAGGCGGGGCCGAACCGTGACTCAGACTCAGATTCGGCGGCGGCGGCGACGGACGGCGAGCCGCCGCAAGACGTGCAGGGGGACGAGTCCCTGCCTCCGCAGTTCGACCTCCGGACAGGCAGGCTCGTGGGCCGCAGTCGTCCGATGCACCTCGCCGTCCGGAGCGCCGGTAGCAACGACGACGGCGGCGGCGGCGACGGCGACAAGCGACACTCGTCTGCGGGGGGGCGTGGGGACCAGCAGTCGGGCGCAGTGGCTAGGAGAGCGGCGGGCGAGTTGGCCAGCATCAACGGGGTGGCCAGCCCCGGCGCCGAGTACCTCCGCTCGAGCAGGACGTGGCAGGGCTTGGGGAGCGACTTTGACCAGGAGGCGAGCACGCTGATAGAGGAGGGACGGAGCGGAGTCGCACGGGGGTATCATGTCGGAGAGGGGTCGACGAGGCATTGATGCGGCAGGTCACCTGGTGATGGGTGTTTGTTGACCTGCAACCACGTGGCTTTGGCAACAACAACAAGACGTTGAAAGCGACCGACTGGCACGTCAAGTGGCCCATGGGCGAAGTGGCCTCTTCTGGGTGTGCTTCTGTTTTGCCTAGCAGATGGCGTCCATGTGGATGGAAGATGGATGGTTGGTACCAGCAGCAAAATTCATTCACTTGTACGCAATGCGGAGCACGTCGCGTACTCTGCCGAGACAGGATATCGTCGGAATCATTCTTTCTATTCATGAGCTCATAGTACATGCACGTACTCGGGTCTTTCCGTTTTGCCCTTGCTAAATCACAGCATCAACCCCGCAAGCTACTCAAGTCCAGATTTATTCTGTCCGTTTGCACATGGCACAGAGATGGGTATGGTGTCACGTGGCAGACAAATCGTCCATTATGCGCCATTCCGTTCCCGGAATTAACTTTTTGGCGCCCTCGTCGAAAAACTCACATAAATCTAATTTCCGGAAGGTTGATCCACGGTTTCCTCGCGAACAGCGCAAATCAGCAAGTCCCGCCCCATTGCCGCCGACCTTGGGATGAGAACAGGTTCAACCGCGCAGGTCCACCGTAAAAGAGGACCAAAAAAAAAAAAAGATAAAAATTAAAAAGGTTCAAGAGGCCACCTTCTCAGACGTAGACGCGCCGATGCGAGTGAGGGCTCCGATGGCTGTGGCTGTGGCTGTGGCGCGAACCAGACCGGCTGTGCCTGTGGCTGTGGCGGCTGGAGTGATGGCGGCGCTCGACGACGACGCGACGGTCCCCGTAGTAGGTTAGCTCCCCCCCGTGGTTGAAGGCGGCGAGTGCCGTGGTGGCGAAGAAGATGATGTTCATAATGGCAAAGGCCCAGCTGGCCTTGAGCATGGAGCAGGGCTTGTCGGTCTGCCACCCCCAGTTGGGGACGGGGACGTGGGCGGGCGCGTACCACACCGAGCTGTAGTCCGGGCTGGAGCAGTCGGCGTCGGCGATGCCGCGCAGCTCGTAGACGGCGGCGATGAGGGCGCCCACAAAGGCGAGGTCCACGAGGGCGACGAAGCGCGCATTGGCCGACGAGCGGTGGTAGCTGAACAGGGTGAAGACGGCCCAGGCGAGCGCAAGCACGGACAGGATGAAGAGCAGGAGGATCGAATCGGGCGTCAGGGCGTTGTGGCTGACGAAGATGTTGATGAACCAGGCCAGCATGCCCATGGTGGGGATCTTTTGTTGGTGAGGGGGGGGGGGGAGAAGCAAAACAAGGTCAGTCAGCTTGCCCCCGTTCCGATCCGATCCGAGAGGGGCGGGGTGGCGGCGGGCGGGCGGGCGGACGGGCGGCGGAACCTACCAGTGTGACAATCTGCGAGATTCGCGTGCACACGAAGACGAGTGCGAACAGCATGGTGGGCGGGCAGGCAGGTCGTGGGCAGTCGTGGGCAGGGTGCCGAACTTCGAGACGAGGTGCGCGGGCGACAGAGGCGCTCCGGAGGGGGGGGGGGGGGGCTGGCGCTAACGCGAACTGCGCAAATGCTAGAAGGGGGAAGACGAGAATCAGAATCAGAATCAGAATCAGAATCGCAGGTGGCGGGCGGGCATGGCTCAGGTTATATCCTGCCGGAGTTGTTGGATGGGGGGCTGGGGGGCTTGTTTCCCGTCTCGAGTTGATGGATGGCATGGCTTGACGCATTAATTTCGTGTCTGCATAATGGGGGGGGCTGGAGTCGCTGGACAAAGGGGGAAATGCCAGCAGGCATCAGGCAGCAGGCAGCAGGCATCAGGGCAGGGGGGGATGTCCTCACGAGCAAGCAGTTGACACAGCACAAGCAGGCTACAGGCTGCAGCATCCGGCCCACGGCGCACTCGGCATGTCCCAGCTGCTCGCGCACGCTATTTCGGCTGATGGGTCCTTTGCTGCGTGGCGCTTGGGCCCCAGACAGGGGGCTTCACAGTTCGAGGCGTGGATGATGACGTAAGGTACTTTTGGGGACTCGGGGACTCGGAGCCAAGGACACTGCGGCACGTGCCGGGAAGCGTGACCTCGAGCGACCGTACGTACGACGGACAGCTTCCAGTCATCAGCCGTCTGATTGGCCTTTCTGCGATGCCGTCTCCACATGGACGCTCAAGGTTAGGTTCGCATGAAAGCAAGCATGAAACCCCCATCAACAATGCCATCCAACCGTCCGTCCGTCCGCCCGTCCGCTGGAATACGAGGATAACGCACCGCGTGTTTCGCCCATTCGCGCCTACCTGGGGCTTCTGAATGAACGCATGCGGGAATCCACCCTGGCCACGACGCGTAAGTCGCCCGCATCTCGCCCCTCGCAGCCTGCGTCACGGAGGGACTGACTGACCTCGACGGCCCGCTCCATCCTTCCAATAGATTCGGGATTTCCGGCATCGCTGCCCAGGGGCCCTGCCAGCCACGTGCGGAAAGTTAAAGCGGCAGGCAGGTATGCTGGGGGCCGCCGAGGGGTGCATCTTCCAGAACACCAACCAGGGCAACCTGCGTGGCACCGAAAGATCGGCCGTGGCCACACCCACCCCAGCTAATGATGACTCGGGAGGTCAGGAACACCCCCCCCATATATTCCATGTGGCAGAATGGGGGCTGCGGGGAACTGCTCCGTACCGGGAGACGTTTCATCAACAGCAGCGACATGAACAGCGGCTTCACGCGCAGCCGTGGCACGTTCACGTTGGACAGCTCCGGCGCGCCAGGGCCCCAGATACTGGTGCAGCCGCTACACATCCTTGCCGTGGTACCTAGTACCTACATATTGACTCCCTAATGCTTTCTGCTTTCTGGTGAGCCCGCCATTGGTCTTTATTCCCGGCTTGCTGGGGTGTTGCCTCGAAAGAAGAAGCCAGGCTATTCCACGGGAGAGCCTTGCATTCCGCCGCTTGGCTTACCCAGGCACAGCATTCCGACGCTGGGTAGAAATGGCCTGCCTTGAAATTTCCCATGGGCCCTGACAGCACAGCTCGGATTGCCAGGTGGCCTATTTCCACCGACGCGCTTCCTACTTTGCGCCACGCCGGGTCGTCTGACGGGGCCCATCAGCAACCAAGAACGACGCATTTGCTACTCATCTACGATTGCGCCGTCGTTGGTACATGTACCTACCTGGAAACATGCGCCCGGCTAGCCTTTGGTCTCCATGGCCGGCTCTGGTCCTGCCGAGCAAACTCTTGCCCTGTCATGAACCTCGCCTCGCCTCGCTGCAGACCTGGCAAGCGTTTCGACTGAGGCTCAACTGCACTCGACGTTTCCTGCGGGCCAGCTAGCATGGCGCGGCTGTTCCTGCTCCAGCTGTGCATATGGCGTCTGGGGGCGACCGTCTCCTCGCAGGACTGCTCCGCGGACACCGTCGTTCGATACCAGCCGTTGCGCGTCCACTGCGGCGGCACCTTATTCGCGTTAACCGGAGCATAGTGCGTTGCTGAGACGGCAAACAGCCGGCAGAGAACTCGACTAACACAATTGTACGTAGCACGGGCTCGGAATCCGGGACGCAATGTTCCCGCCAGGCGGATCCCAGCGACCAGCAGGCCGGAGCCGATGCTGCTGCTGCTGCGGCGGCGGCGGCCACGCGGACCGTCACGGTGACGGCACAGGGCGTTGCGCAGACCATCACGGTGACGACCCAGCCCAGCGCCGCGGTCCCGGGGACCAACACGACGCCAACAACACTCACCATCGCGCCGAGCGGCACCGGCATCGGCACGGTCATCGTCCAAACACCGCCCGCGGCAAGCCCGTCCAGCACGAGCACCCAGCCCGCGACGGCGACTTCTTCCTCGTCCACGGCGCCTGCTTCGGCAGCCGTCCCGTCCAGCAGCACGTCGTCTACCAGTTCCATCACCGCTTCCTCAGTCACCCTTAGCCAGGCTCTCGGCAGCACTGCTGCGGCGTCGGCAACAACATCTGTCCCGTCCAGCAGCACTACAGAGCCGACGACGACGACTGTTTCTTCCAGCGCGGGCTCAAGCACACCGTCTTTCGCGAGTTCCTCCAGCACAATCACCCAGGCCCTTGGCAGCACCACTTTGGGGCCTGCAACCACGACCATCTCCAGTAGTTTGGCATCGAGTGCATCCTCTTTGACCAGCTCTTCCGGCACCACAGCTGAGCCTCTGACGACCACCATCTCCAGTAGTTCGGCATCGAGTACATCCTCTTTGACCATCTCTTCCAGCACCACAACTGAGCCTCTGACGACCACCATCTCTTCCAGCAGTACTGTTTCTGATACGTCGTCTTCCGCCAGCTCTTCCAGCACCACAACTGAGCCTCTGACCACGACCATGTCTCCCAGCAGTACTGTTTCTGACACGTCCTCTTCCACCAGCTCTAGCACTACCACAGCGCCTCCAACGACGACCATGTCTTCCAGCAGTACGGTCTCAGATACATCGTCTTCCGCCAGCTCTTCCAGCACCACCACAGAGCCTTCAACGGCAGCCATCTCGTCCAGCAGTACGGTCTCGGATACATCGTCTTCTGCCAGCTCTTCCAGCACCACCACAGATCCTTCAACGGCAACCATCTCGTCCAGCAATACGGTCTCGGATACATCGTCTTCTACCAGCTCTTCCAGCACCACCACGCAGGCTCCAACGACAACCATCTCGTCCAGCAGTACCATGGTTTCAGATATGTCGTCTGCTACCAGCTATTCCAGCACTACCGCAGAGCCTACAACAACAACCATCTCTTCCAGCAGTATGGTTTCAGATACGTCTTCCACCAGCTCTTCCAGCACCCTCACCCAGGCTTCCACCAGCACCACCATAGAGCTTTCAACGGCATTGATGTCTTCCAGCAGTACGGGTTCGGATACATCGTCTTCCGCCAGTTCTTCCAGCACCACCACAGATCCTTCAACAACAACCATTTCCTCCAGCAGTACGGCATCAGATACGTCGTCTCTCACTGATTCTTCTGC
The DNA here is from genome assembly GCF_000687475.1 of Ustilaginoidea virens. Taxonomy (NCBI): domain Eukaryota; kingdom Fungi; phylum Ascomycota; class Sordariomycetes; order Hypocreales; family Clavicipitaceae; genus Ustilaginoidea; species Ustilaginoidea virens. The sequence continues at coordinate 5,886,082 of NC_057317.1, read as the reverse complement.
GACCCTTTCTCAGGCTCTTACCAGCACTGATGCATCATCTTCAACGGGAACCAGTCCATCCAGCAGCACGGTCGCAAGCACGGCTGCCAGCACTACAAGCACGCAGACAGCAGCCCCCACAGCATCCTACATTACCCTGACGCAACCGCGTACCGACACAGCTACAGATGCAACAACGGTGACTGTTGCACCTAGTGGCACGGTTCCCGGCACTGTCATCATCCAGACGCCGCCGGCAGTAGAGTCCTATGCCACGATTACCCAGTCTCTCACCGGCACTGGTACAGCCGCTACTACGGTGACCATCCCACCTACCGGTACGGTTCCGGGCACTGTGGTTATCCAAACACCAGTCCTTCCGGCCGCTTATATCACCATTACGCAGACCCTCACGGGGACAGACACGGCGCTCACGACCATGACCATCTCGCCCAGCGGCACCGTCCCAGGGACTGTAGTCATCCAGACGCCGCCAGTGGCGGAGTCCTACATCACTGTAACCCAGTCTCTTACCGGCAGCAATACGGCACCTACGACGGTGACAGTCCCCCCGAGCGGTACTGTTCCCGGGACTATTATCATCCAGACGCCGCCGGTAGTTGAGTCCTACATTACTATCACTCAGTCTCTCACCGGCAGTAATACAGTACCCACGACGGTGACTGTTTCCCCCAGCGGTACTGTTCCCGGAACTGTCATCATCCAGACGCCGCCGGTAGTTGAGTCCTACATTACTATGACTCAGTCTCTCACCGGCAGTAATACAGTACCCACGACGGTGACTGTTTCTCCCAGTGGCACTGTTCCCGGAACTGTCATCATCCAGACGCCGCCGGTAGTAGAGTCCTATGTCACGATTACCCAGTCTCTCACCGGCACTGACACGGCAGCTGTGACGGTGACCATCCCACCTACTGGCACTGTTCCCGGTACTGTCGTGATACAGACGCCACCAGCAATAGCCTCCTATGTGACCATTACTCAAGTCCTAACCGGCACTGACACGGCGGTATTGACAGTGACTGTTTCCCCCAGCGGCACTGTTCCCGGAACTGTCATCATCCAGACGCCGCCTATCACGGGCCCCTACGTGACCGTGACGCAAACCCTGACTGGCACCGAGACAGTTCCGATTACGCTAACAATCCCGCCAAGCGGCACCGTTCCCGGGTCCGTCATCATTCAGACACCGCCTATTACCGGCCCCTATGTGACCGTCACGCAAACCCTGACCGGCACCGAGACAGCTCCGATTACGCTGACAATCCCGCCAAGCGGCACCGTTCCCGGGTCCGTCATCATCCAGACGCCACCCATAACCGGACCTTATGTCACCCTCACCCAGGCGTTGACCGGAACAGAGACCGTCCCAACGACCTTGACTGTCGACCCGAGCGGGACCGTCCCCGGATCCGTCATTGTCTTTGTCACGCCAACTTCTTCGATTTCGCCATCATACGTCACGGTAACGCAATTGGTAACGAGCTTCAGCGCAACTGCTGGCACCGTCACCATCCCCGCCTCCGGAACCGTCCCCGGCACAGTGATTGTCGAGACGCCGTTGCCCATCTACCCCGGTTATTGCAGCAACATCAATTCTTCCTGCGCCCCCGCCGGTCTCAATCTCAAGGTCTACAACAACCCCTTCTGCACCGGCTACGGCGGCTACGGCGGCTCCATCCCGAACAACAACGGCAACTACAGCCTCTACCTGGGGCAAAGCGTGATAGGGCAAACCCTGACCAACTCGACAAACGTGCCGACAAACAGCGTGCCGGCCGGCGTCACCTTCGGCGCGACCTGCAACACGTACCTGGGCCCAATATACTACCTCAACAACTTTGCCCAGGTTGTCAACGGGATAACCGTCGACGGGAACGCCTTTGGGCTCGTCTACTCGGGCTTCTACCGGCCCCGGGAAACCGGCACCTTCCAGCTGTGCATGACCAACACCGACGATCGCGCCAATCTTTTTGTTGGCAACGGCAGCGCCGTCGACTGCGCCCACGGGAGCGTCAACCCGGGCGCGCCTTCGCTTGCCGAAGCTCAGCTACAGCCGACTGTTCCCAATACGAACGCAGGCACGAGATACGTCAGCGGCTGCACGACGTTTCAGATGACGCAGGGCTATTACTACCCGCTGAGGATCTCGTTTGGCCAGAATTCAGGCGGCTTTCAATTCAATTTCGCAATCACGACGCCGTCCGGAGCTACGTCGAATGCCTTTGACGGGCTAGTGTATCCGGTGGGCTGCGGCATCTATATCTAGAAGAGGATTGACAAATGCTGGCTCGTTCCGAGGCAGTGATTTCGCAGCCGTCTAGTAGATTTCCCTTTGTACCATGTAGTTGCTTGTATATCTTGTTACCGGGGGTAGAGTGTAACGAAAGCCAAAGATGGCGAATACTCGTGTTGTAGACTCGGCTGCTGATGGCCTTGCCTAAACTCGGCCCGTTCCAGCTGGTATATCGATATCACGGCGCAACTGCGAGCTGCCACTTGGAGGAGCTTGTGAGCCGCCGCAGCGCGCGCGCCTATCGCCAGCTCCCTGCGAAAAAACGGCCGCTTCCACTGACGACAGCAACCTGTCATGAACAACAGCCGCATGCCCCCGCGTCGCGCAGTTGCCCTTTTCCAATCCGTGCCCGTGCGCCTTGCCAGGAATATCGCCCCCGTGAGTCACCGCCCCCCCCAAACCAGCATTTGCGCACTCCACAGAGCCAGCCAGCCAGCACTTCCCATCAGCAACACCATGATCCCCCTGCCCACGAATAAAGAAAACCCACCGATCCAGCCACGGATATAGAGCCGTCGAGAGACGCCAGACACGCCCACACCAAGCACCTGCTGGCACAGCAGCCGTGTTTTCCGGCATGGGGGGGGGGGGGGGGGGGGGGGGGGGCGATGGCCGGTCTCGTGACTCACACACGGCAGCGAGGAGCCGTGACGTCGGGCAGAAATGGCGCAACTGCGGGGCGGCGAGTGAAGCTTTTATCGCGTGCGACCGCAGACCGGTTCTACGAGAGGAAGGAACAAACAAACATGGGGGTGCTTGAGCGAGGCCGGCAACAAGCAACTGCCGGGCCCGCATGCCTAAGCAAACCGCGGCCGGACGGCCCTCGCCATCCGTCCTCCTTGGTATATCCCCAGAGTTGGAACCCCCGTGCCCTTCTACACCGGTACCTCTGGCGTACGCGTACTAGGAGGACGTGGCCGTCGTGTTGCCGTTGGGTCTGGCAATCTGGGCAATCTCGGGCAATCTTGGCTATGAATCTGCTTGCTGCGTCGTAGGCACGTGGCTCGTTCGCACGTAGCTCGTTCCTAGAGTAGCGGATTTGGAGGGAGGCAAGCGCTGCCTGTTGATCGCTGCGGGCTGAAAGAATCAAGTTGCAGGCGCGACTGCAAGTAAAACCAAAACCTGGCATTCCTGAGGGCGGTGATGTTTGATGATTCCAGCGTGACACCGACGGGGGATGGGCAGCAGCTAGGCAATGGAGCAAAGCCCGCGGGGTACATGATTGAACATAATGTATTGCTACGGCAAAGAAAGCTGTGATCCAACTCCGAACGAGGGTATCAATTTCCTCCCAGCTTGCCACTTCATAGCTATCCAAAACAGATTCGACAAAGAAAAACCATGACGTTCGTACGAGTCTCGCGTGAGAGAGCGCCGCCAATGGCGCAGTAATACATCCGTTTCGTCTTTCCATCTAAAAAGAAAGCAAGAAAGAAGGAAGGAAGAAAGCGCAGAAAGCAGATTAATCCAGGGTTGGGCGTCGAGTGTAGATTAAACCTGGGCAGCCTGAGGAGCCTGAGGATACGTCTCCGGGGCAGTCTGAGACGTCATCTGCGTACCCGTGCCGTCGGCGTTGGCGCGTCCCTTGATGCCGTGCTGTAGAAATCCCAACGCCTCAAAGACGAGCAGGGCGGTGAAGAGGGCCCAGATGAAGAAGCCAAAGGCGGTAGCGGCCTGCGCGGACTGGTACGAGGTGCAAAAGTCCCCCCCGCCGCAGGTATGGGCGCCGAGGCGCACGGCGAGAGCAATCGAGCCGGCGAACCAGAAAAGAGTGGTGACGGCGAGCAGAACTAGAGCGATGAGGCTGTGGTACAGCGAGGCCAGAAGGCGTGGGACAACGGTCAGGTAGACGAGGACGAGGATGGTCCACACGGTGTTGAAGAGCATGAAGTTGACGCTGGCCGGCGCGGTGACGTGGTAGGTCTCGAAGCCTACGTTGTAGTCGTAGCTCCATGCGTTGACGACTGCGTGAATTCGTCAGCTGCTTGCGCTCGGCGAGGCGGTGGGAACAACAACAACAACAACAACAACAACAAGGGCAAGGGCAAGGTCACGTACCGTAGGCGAGAAGGCCCAGCGAGACAATGTCGAGGAGGGCAATGGCGCCAAGAATGGCCAGCCTTATGATGGGCGGGATCTCCATTGCGGGACTGTTGCTGCACCTGGCAATCAATGGCAAGACGATGCACCAGACTTGTCGGAGGAGCTGGGAAGCGCTGGCGCCTTTGTAGGCAGTAGGCAGTAGGCAGTAGGCAGCAGGCAGTAGGCGGGAGCGAGGCAGGCGGAAGAGTATGTGCGTAGAAAGGCCAAGAAGAGGCGGCGCGAGGATGGCTGTGTTTATAGGAGTTGATGGGCTGGTGAATCAATCAGGCGAGGGGAGGGAGAAGCAGACCAGCGTCCATCTCTGGTTGCGGCTTTGACTTGCGGCCCTTGCCTGTCTGTCCCTGGGCGGGCTTGTGGGGGGCTGCTGGGGGGGCGGGAGGGAGGGAGCCCACAGGCAAGCTGTTTTTTAGTAGTGCCATTTGCCAGGCTTCAATAGCTTCCAAGGCACCTTGCAAGACGTGCACCTTTCCAGAGGCACCTCCAGTCAGTTGGCCCGCCCACCAGAGTCCAGTCTGGTCTGGTCTGGTACGTTCTTCTTGCCCGCTCCAACCAAGGCTAGTATGTATCGACACGTACTGACTGATCCGCAGCTGCCGAGAGTGGTCGACGACGAATCGAAATCCATGGCGTCAGACCGGGGGCTGGGTCGCAACTGCCCCGCCATAGCGTCATGGGCAGGGAGACCGCTGCTGGGTCCCATTCGGCTACGCCCAGGCTAGCCCCGACCTTGCCAATCAGCAGTGCCCGGCGCCCTGGGCAGCCCCACCCAAGGTGAAGTCGTCCTACGCTACGAGGCAAGCGGGGCGTGAGCTACCGAGTACTCCGTACCTACCTCAGGTACCTACCTACCTCTTGGCAAGCTGCCCAACCTCGACATTTTTTTTTTTTTTTTTTTTTTTCCCGACCACCCACCGCCCACCACCCACCACCACCCACCACCCTGCTTCTTCTTCTTCCTTTGCCGCCCCGTTGGGCTTGGGCTGGGTTTCCATTTTGCACGCTCTCACAAGCTCCATTCCATTGGACGTGACGAGAACAAGCCGTGACGGCGAGGGACCGTGCAGGCGTCGACGTGTCGAGCGGTCTGAACAATCTTGTTGATCGTTGACCACCAAGCAAGCAAGCAAGCATGGGGAAAACTTCACCCACCTGCTTCTTCACATGGGCGCCCTCGCAGAATTTTGACCGCCGGCGGCCAGACAGCCAGCATGCGGCGCCACCAATCTCATCCTTTTTCCAGGCGCGTACTCCCCTCCCCCCTGTGCCTTGCCCGTACTCCGTAGGCAGAAATGGCTCGGGATGCTTGAACCCCACAAGGCATCCGCGGACGCCAAAAGAAAAGGAAATCATCGACCTTGTTCCTGCGCCTGCGCCTGCGCCTGTGCACGAGGTCGCACACGGGTAGCGTCTCGCAAGGCAGAATCCCCCTACTCTAGTAGGTCGGCCACACAGCACAGCACGGCAGAATCCAGAGTCCAGGGTCCGGGCAGTTGTTGAGTTGTTCGCTCCGGCAGACAAAGGCGGGTCGGGGTCGGGGTCGGGGTCGTGGTCGGGTCACATTGGCGCCATGAGGTACTGCGTACAGTAGGTCATGAGACGGAAGCTGCCTGGGAGGCCCTGTCTGTTGCCGACTGGGCGGGCAGTGGGACCTGGAATGTGGCTCCATTTGCTCGATTGAAAGAAAAGAGACTCGGCGATGAATCATGTCATGGCCCGATGGCAATTGTGAAGCCGGCGGAGACGGTCCACGGTCCACGGTCCACCACCCCGTCAACGGAGAAGCGTCTTCTCCGTGCAGAAATTTCATCACTCTGAGAATCTGCGCACATCGCTTGACCCCCGATGAAGCATGCATGTCCTCGTTGAGCCCCGACCCCCGTGCGGAATTCTTCAACGAGGCCACCATCGCAGGGATTTGTCGTTAGCACAGCACAGCACAGCCTCCAGCCTTCCCGCTTCCTGCTGCCGCTGGACCGCATAGTTGAACTCTAATCTCGGCGGAGCTAGTGAAATCATGGGCTTATGAGGCGCTTCGGTTGGCTCGTGTCATGTCGGAAACGCCCTTGCACGTATCGATCACTTTTTGCGAGCTTAATTAATCCTTTCAAAAGCCGGATTCAGCCCCCCCTCCCTCCACCAGAGTGGCGCTGCGGTCGACCTGGTCACTTGCTCAATACTGCATACTGCGGGACTTGACGGCTTTGTCATGGAGCAGGGCGACGGGCTCAAGCAAGCTCCACCTCGGCAAATCACGAACCGCTTGCGTCGACGACGTATGTATCGTGGTTAACTAGGACGCATGCATCCAGAGGGAATGCCATTCGTTACTTGTTGCCATCAACGGCCACGGCATCGATTGCTGTGGATCCCATTAAAAACTCGATCCAAGTTCGAACTGTGGGCTCGGAAATAACAGGTTGTTAGTCAACTGAATAAGAGGAACCCGTGATGGAGGGAGCATCGACGGTTGCGGACTCGCCAGTCGCGGCCTGCACGCCCATCGGATGATTCAAAGAATGAGCACCATCCGTGCCCTGCAACGGCAAAACTGCAAGTTCGCCGGCTCAAAGCGGGACGACGACGAACCAGATTCCACGCTGAAGAAACGCTAAAGGGTTTTTGCGACGGTGATGCTGGCGTGCCGCTGGCTAACGTGCGGTGTGTGACGAATCTTTTCCCACCGTCTCCGACACCGTCACACAGCAAACCACCTACTCCGTACTCCGTACCTACTTTTACCACCAGCCACCAGGAACCTGGGCAGTCAGCCTGGTGCAGGTCTCGGAACACGTCGTGTCCCGCCTTTACGCATACTCGGTACGGGACTCTGGAGTACGGCCAGAGAAACCAGCCGTCTTGTCGCTGCCCCTTTGCCAGGTCCAGTGACCAAGTGCGGGTTAACTACCTACCTGCCAGTGATGCTGGGCAGAAGACATTGCGAGGGCGCTGCTGAAACGGTGCAGCATACTCTCGGCACTTGGATCAGGGCCATGGTCGCTGCCCCGAGTCAGCAGCCTTGCCACGCGTGGACGCAACCGACGAGTATCAGAGGCCGCCCGCCCACGCGCCGATAGTTTCGCATCATGAATCAATGGCATGGCGCGAAGCTGCGGCATTGACAAGTCTGGTGGCATCCAAAGCCTCGCCTCGTCAGCAACGGCAGCAAGGACAGCATACCTACCTATGTTATGACCGGACCGTCCAGGCAGTGTAATCCCCAAGAAGCGGATGGATGAACCAATGCATACCTTACCTACCTACCTACCTACCTAGGCAGGTACCTTAGTAGGTAGGCACCTGGGTACGGGAGTACGTGTTCCGTAACTACCTCTTCCGGACTGATAAACAATAAGGGTCTGATAAACAATAAGGGCGCCCGCGAGCCCATTGGTTCCGTCGCGAAAAACCCTTTCTACGCCTGCCGCGCCCCACTCTTCTCGCGCGTTTCCGTTTCCGCGTTTCCGGGGGCGTGCGGAGCAGCGCCGCCACACCGTCTTCCCCAAAACAAAACAATTCAGTCTCGTCCAAGTCTTGCTCTCGGCGCGTCACCTTGCACCGCGCACGTCACGACACACAACGCTCAATCAATTGCACTCTCCAGCCATTGATTCCTCGTCTTCTCCTGGTACATGATAAAACATGACGGCAAAAAAATCCATGTCCAACAGCTGGACCAATGAACAAACGCTCTTCCTTCTCGAACTTCTCCTCGTTGCTCGCCGAGACGGTCAGCTTGAGAATTCCTGGCGAGACATTTTCGAAGACTTTGTCTTCCTGCTGGAAGCGCGCTTTCACGTCAAGAGAGGATTCGCGGCCGTCCGATACAAATACTTTGGCCTGAAAAAGCTCTGGGAAGTCTTTTGCCTCGTGCTAGAACAACCGGGAACGCAGTATAACGAGGAGACTGGCGAGCTCCGAATGACTAGCAAGACGACAAGCCTCATCAGGTCGCAACATAAAAAGACTTATGGCATACTCAATCCCAAGCCACTGGTGTTCAACGACGTCATTTCCCTTTCTTCGTGGGCAGAGATTTTTGCAGCCGACTCTACGTACAGCGGAACGATGGCGGCATCGCCGGACCCGGGCAGCCTGAAGCGGAAGCACGCAGCCGAGCAGGACGAGCGAGACACTGAGCAGGACACCGAGCAGGACACCGAGCAGGAAGACACTGTGGACGGTGGCGGTGGTGTGCAGAGGGGAGACCACAGCATGGCGGTTACGGACGACGAGGTCGACCGAGCCGAGTGGCAACTGGTCCATCAGCCAGCCGCTGCGTCGGGCCTGCGTCTGAGCACGGCGACGATGCCAACACCACGCGTTACCCGGTCCAGCGCAGCCGCGTCCGCAACTGGACCGGCACCGGCAACGGCACCGGCACCAGCACCGGCACGTGCACGTGCACCTGCAACTGCGACCGCTTCACTCGGCAGCGTCTGGAGCAAGAGGGCTCTCGATCGCGCAGGGGCGCGAGTCGGCACGGCCGTTTCCCCTGCGTCAACCAGCATGGCACCACCACCAAATGCCGTGCAGCAGCGGCAGTATGTCGGCGCCTGCGAGGTCGTGGGAGCCAGGGACCTCGCCGCGGCCATCACGGACTGCCAAACGCTGACCGGCGCACTCGGAATGGCCGCCGTGATCCGGGTGATTGCGTGGCTGAAGAGTCACGAGCTGAATCCGGTAATCTGGAACGCGTTGTCGTCAAAGGCGCACAAGACGGCGTGGATAGACTCGAATTTCGGCGAAGGCGCCAGCTTTTAGCACACCTCTTCTTTTTCTTTTTTTTTTCTTTTTTCTTTTTCTTCTTCATCTTCTTCTTCTTCTTCTTCTCCTTCTTCCTCTTCCCCCCCCCCCCCCCCCCCCCCCCCCCTTTTTTTTTTTTTTCCCTTTTTTTGTTCTTCTTTTATATTTGCTTCCTATTGATGCTCCCCGAGTACAGCCACAGCCACAGCCACAGCTACAGCTACAGCTTGTTGACCTTTTGTAATGAGCATGATGAACATGGCCTGAGAAGAATTGTTGCCTCGAACCTTGGGAACGCGTGCCCGTTTGTTTGATTCTGAAAAGCTCGGTACCAAAACCGACTACGGACCCGCATTCCACCGAGGAGGAAAGGCGCGAGTGGCTGCCGCCCTCGCTTGTTGATTCGCGGACACCAAGGGGCCGAATCGCCAAGATCCACACTAGCTTTGCGCCTGCCAGATGCGCCAAGTGCGTGCTTTGCACACACAAGACGCACGACTGAAGCTGCTTGCTGCTGAATAATGAAGGGTATGGTACATATGTGGCTTGGTCAGCACGGCCCAAGCCCCACCCAGCTCGTGGTGCCATCCGTCCATCCATCATCATCCGGCGCCATCCATCGATGATTCGCGTGGAATCTCGCGGACCGGCAAAGAATGCCCGTGGCGTCTTGCAGCGACGCAAATGCGGTGCGTTGTCTGTCTTTGTCATTCATCTGGATGCCGCCGCAGGACGAGGTACAGACGAGGTATATAGCAACGGCCGGGACAGCTCCGCCGCGCCCCCCTCGCCTCGTCCTCGCTCAACCAACTTCGTCGCACTCGATGCAGCCAGTGTGACCTGCACATCAATCAGCACAACGCAAGCCCCCCCCCCCAAATAACAAGTCCAGAAGTCCAGACCACCAAACCATCATGTCCAAGATTCTCACCGTGTTCGGAGCCACCGGCAACCAGGGCGGATCCGTCATCCAGGCCATCCTGACGGACCCCGCCCTCTCCAGCGAGTACAAGCTGCGCGGCGTCACCCGCGACGTCGGCAAGCCGGCCGCCCAGGCCCTGACTGCCAAGGGCGTCGAAATGGTGCAGGTTCGTCGCCTCCCCTCCGGGGCTTCCCCCCGGGGTCCGGTCCGGTTCGGTCCTTCCAGATCTCCCGCCACACAAACAAGCCCACGCTAACCGCCCCGTCGTGCTCCAGGCCGACATGTCCTCGGCCGAGGCCGCCGCCCCCGCCGTCCAGGGCGCCCACACCGTCTTCCTCGTCACCAACTTCTGGGAAACCATGTCGGCCGAGGTGGAGATGGCCCAGGGCAAGGCCGTGGCCGACGCCGCGCGCGCCGCCGGCGTCAAGCACCTCATCTTCTCGTCGCTGATGGACGTCTCGCGCGCCACGGGCGGCCGCCTCCGCCACGTCACGCACTTTGACGGCAAGGCCCGCGTCGAGGAGTACATCCGCGGGTCCGGCGTGCCCTGCACCTTTGTCCAGCCGGGCCTCTTCATGAGCGGCTTCTTCTCCTTCCTCCGCCGCCAGGACGACGGGTCGTTCCGCTGGGCCGCGCCCCAGGGCGTGCGGGCGCACGAGGCCCAGCTGCCGCTGTTTGACGCCGCGTCCGACACGGGCCTCTTTGTCAAGGCCGCCGTGCGGGGCGGCGGCGGCGGCACGGGAGAGCGCATCCTGGCCGCGACCGACTACTACACCCCGGCGCGGATCGCGGCCGAGTTTGAGCTCGTCACCGGCCGCAAGATGCACTACGTCGAGGTGCCGCACGACGAGTACCGCTCGTCGCTGCCGGCGCCCGCGGCCCAGGAGCTGCTGGAGAACATGCTGCTTCTGCAGGAGCCGGGGTACTACGCCGGGGCGGACCTGGCGCCGAGCCTGGCGCTGCTGGGGGGGGAGAAGCCGACGAGCTGGAGGGAGTTTGTGGAGCGGAACAGGGACAGGTGGGTTTGAGGTGGTGGGTGGGGGGGACGCAGCGGCAGGAGAATCAGGATTGTGCGGAGGGCCAAAGGCGGTTGATTTCCGGGTTTGGGTTTGGGTATGGGTGGTGAAGGTGGCTGCAGCTGATCAAGTTGATGATTGGGGGCAGCCGCAAGACAGCACGTCGAGCTGAGGTGTACAGGGAATTCAAGTTTGATGGTGGCAGCAGTCGTCGTGTTTCGAGTCGTACAGCACGTTCAAGCCGATGGATGCAGTCATCATCATCATCAATTCAGGGCCAACGCGACACAGCCGAGCTTCCAAGCTCTGCAACACATGGCAAATAACGATCCGATGCAGGCGCTTGTTCCACGGTCAACGGCTGACCTTCCAACGGCTGACCTTCAACCGGGGCAGAGGATACTACACGCACACAGGACGGGCCCTAGTACCCGTTCGCCTTGACCCACGCAGCCACGTCGTCGCGATCGCGCTCCAGCCACGAAATCTTGGATTGGATGGCGTCGCGGCTCTGCGCGAGCGACTGGTCGTACCCGCTGACGTTCTTGCCCTCGAAGAACTTGTCCACCCTCGCCAGCTGCTCCCTGGACGTGAAGCCCGACGTCATGATGTTGACCATGCTGCCCAGCATGGACAGGCCGGGCGGCAGCTTCTCGTAGACCAGGTCCCACCGGGCCTCCATCCACTCGAACAGGGACTCGATGCCCTCGGCGTGCGTGCGCAGCCCAATCACCGGCATGTACACGTCCTGGTCCTTGACGTCGGGCCCGAACAGGAGGCCGAGGGTTCGCTTGATCAGCTCCGGCTGGTTGGCCCGGCCGAGACTACGCAGGCAGGTGTTGCGCTCGTCGCTGCTGCTGGATGCTCGGTAGTAGTCGAGGATTTTGTCGTACTGCTTTGACGTTAGAGGGCAGGACAAAAGCAGGCCAAAATAAAACAAGGACGTGAAAATAAAGACGGAAACGGGAAATGGCAATGGAAATGGAAACGGACATGGACATGGACATGAATGAAAAAAAAAAAAAAATTCAGGTAGGCAGGGAGTAAAAAAAAAAGAAAACACTCACCTCTTCCACTCCGCCGTACTTTAGCGCAATGGCAAACACGCTCTTTCGAATGTTGGGGTGGATGGCAGCCTTGTCTCCAGCCATAAACTTGTTAAACATGGCCTTGGACGCGTCAATGATTTGCTCGTCGCCGGAGAGGCCCGCGCCCTCAAACAGCATGGCCTTGAACTGCTGCTCAATGTGGCCGTCGTTTTCGGAGAACTGCCAGCCCATCTTGTGCGCCTTGGGGCCGAGCAGGTCGCGTTGGAAGGCCTTCAAGCCTTCCGTGACCGCCTTGTCCTCAAAGACCCAAGCGCTCTGAATGGCCCCGAGACGAGAAGTGATCTCGTTCCAGACGACAAACTCCTTCTCCGAGTCGAGTCCCTTGAGCAGGTTGAGCACTCCCGAGGTCCTCTGGTAGCCAGAGGTGGCCAGGGCGCCTGCGTCGGCAATCATACCGGCGCGGTCCTCGACCGAAAGCAGGCCATCCTTGGCAGCCTGGCCGAGCTTCTCGAGGCGCGAGGGCGTGTATGACGTTCGGAAGATGCCGGTGTGGTTGGCGTTGAGCTTGAAAAAGCCGGTGCTGGGCACCTTGAAGCTCTTCTCGCGCTCGGTCAAGGCAATCTGTCCGTCGACCCCGTCCTTGGTGCGGAGGCCGAGGAAGACGGGGTAGAGCACCTTGTCGTCTTCTGGCGTGGCGTCGCCCGTCCGCAGGAAGCGGTTCTGCTTGACGTGGATGGTGCTGTCGGCGTCGTTCTCGGTCACGGTCAAGACTGGGTAGCCAACCTCCTTGGTCCACGCCCTCATGACGTCCTCGACGGGCTTGCCGCTGACGGCGCTGAGAGAAGCCCAAAGGTCGCCCGTCTGCGTGTTCCCGTACGCGTGCTTCTTCAGGTACTGACGAACACCCTCGAGAAAGACGTCCTCCCCCAGATACGTCGAGACCATGCGTAAAACGCAGGATCCCTTCGAGTACGAGATGGCATCAAAGATTTGGTTAATCTCGTCGGCTCGCTTGACGGGGACCTCGATGGGGTGAGAGCTGCGGAGCGAGTCCAGCGACAGAGCCGACTGCAGGTTATCCGTGACATAGTTTTCCCAGACCTTCCACTCGGGGTAAAAGACATTGGCCGAGTACTGTATCGCGTCAGCTTTGGCTTTTTGTTTCGCAGCACACTCGGACACTCGGTCGGATCGCGTGCGGGTCGCTCAAGTCCACATACCCAGGAGGTCCAGGTGGCGAAGCCTTCATTCAGCCAAAGACCTTCCCACCAATCCATGGTGACGAGGTTGCCGAACCACTGATGCGCCAGCTCGTGCTGGACAACCTCGGCGACTCGCTCCTTGGTCGCCGCGCCGCTAGTCTTCTCGTCAAGCAAGAGATCGACAACTCGATAAGTGACGAGACCCCAGTTCTCCATGGCACCTTGGGCAAAGTCGGGAATGGCTACCTGGTCCATTTTGGGCAGGGGAAACTCGATGCCAAAAACCTTTTCGTAAAACTCGAGAGTCTTGACGGCAAGGTTGAGCGAGAACCGACCGTGCTCGATGTCCTGGCCAGGGGGGGCGTAGACGCGGACGGGAACGCGAAAGTCCTTGGACTCGACGTAGTTGAGCTCGCCAATGATAAAGGCGACGAGGTAGGTGGACATGAGGGGAGAGGTGTTGAAGTGCACAGCCTTTCTGGCAGTACCGCTGATGGTAGACTGAACCTCGGTCTCGTTGGCGACATCCATGTTGCTCAAGCAGGTCAGGTTTTTGTCGGCAACGAGCGTTACGGTGAACTTGGCCTTGAGGGCGGGCTCATCGAAGCAGGGGAAGGCTCTGCGGCAGTCGGTAGCTTCCATCTGAGTGGTGGCAAGGATGCCCTCGGAGCCGTCGTCGCGCTTGTAGGTGGATCGGTAGAAACCAGCCATCTTGTCGTTGAGCTGACCAGTGAAGTTGATCTCGAGTTGAGCCTTGGAGCCCTTGGGCAGGGTGCCCTCGAACTCAAACTTGCTAACTTGCTTGGGCTCATCGTAGGAGATGTTGGGGGAGGAGCTAGAAGAAAGCAAGCGACCCGCCGTCACGGTCAGTCCTGGCTTCTGTGGCTGTAGCATGTCGGAAACAGGGAAGGAAGGCATTTTGTCTGGGCTTTGGGCAGTTGGATGCTGGATGCCAAGCCAAGCTCACCTGATGGCCTGGCCATTGCTAGAAACCTTGGCGCTGTGGATGTCGAGCTGGAGAGTATGCAGAGAGACGGAGCTGGAGTCCTCCTCGACGTCGAGATCAATCACGACGGTGCCATCAAAGGTAAACTTTTTGAAGTCGGGCTCGAGCGTAAGGTGATAGTGCCGGGGAACGACATTTGCAGGGAGGAGCTCGCGGCCCTGGGTGCCGGGAGCAGCGCCGCCGCCCGTCTGCTCGATACCAGCTTGAGCTCTGCACATGGTATCTAGGTGTCTTCTGTAAGAACAGTGGCGGGCTTGAAGGATGCTCCAGGAATTGGGCCCGAGATCTTGTCGGATTCGGCGAGGGACAGGTGAAGCAGGGGCAAGTCGAGGGGAGGGAGAGCGGGCAGAGGTTGCAAATCTCTCAAGGCAGACCCTGGGGATGCAGAAGAAATGTTAGCGGGGTCTTGCGTAGGACGTGTCTGGTAGCTCTATTCTCTATTGAGAAGGTGGAAGCTATCAACCTTGACGCAGTCCAGGACTCAATGCCCGAGGTGGGGAAGTTGAGGGGGGGGCCAAACAGGTGAGAGAGAGGGAGGGGCAGATGAGGGGGCACACATAGCCAGCGGGATGACTCGTCACACTGTGGCACACTGTGCGGCTCTGTGGCACTCGGCCGTGGCAAGGAGACGACGGCTCGCTGTTCTTCTGTTCTTCCAGCCCGGCCATGTCCTGAGCCCCGGACTGGCCACTGCACCGAGTTCAATGACCAGAAAGAAACCCATCGATGCAAGGCGGCTGTCCCCCGTCGTGGCCTTTGTTCGCTCCATGCGGAGTCGTCAAGTCGTTCTGGTCCAAGGACCCAGAAATTGCTGCATGTGGCTTGGCTTGGCTTGCCATTGGCTCCACCTTGAGCGGGTGCACGCCGTGCCGAAAGCTCCGTATTGTTGTTGTCTGCAGCGTGCACAGCAAAAGCAACGCGAGAAGGAAGAGTTTGCGCTACAAACGCCTCGGGGAACTCGAGAAGGGGCATGGGCCGTTTGGTGGCGCTGCATTGTCAAGAACTCGACGTCGACGCTACGGCCGACAAGACCAAGGACAAGACCAAGGACACAAAAAAGGACAAGAAAAAGGACAAGGCCATGGCCAAATGGAAATGCCACGATCCGGCTGGGGAACTTACAAGCTGCCTGGGCTGCGTATGCCGAGGAACAGTGTGTCCCGCGGCACAAGCGGCAGCCTTGATGGCGCGGCAGAGGCTGCGTTTGCGAATCGTGCCAAGGTGGTTCTGGCTGAAGCCATGGCTGCATGGGAACGGGCGATGGAACGGCGAGAAGGAGATTCAGCATGCAGGCAGGGCAGGGTCGAAGACGCACGAGGACGGCTGCGGACAGTAGTGGATGCAGGGAAAAAAAAAAAAAAAGAATGAAAAGAATAAATGAAAAAGAATGAAAGATTTCAAAAAGCAGGCAGGTAGAAAAAGTCAAGAGGAAGCCGTGATGCCACACGCAATCAACACCGGCAGGATTTCGCCAACGAACGAACCACTTCCACCCGGCTTCCACCGAGTGCCAAAGCAAAGCGATTGCGCTCCCGCAGTGAGTGCAAGCAGTAGTCGGCAGATCGGGGGCAAAGTAACAATCGATCCGTCCTGGCTCGCCGGGGACAAAGAGCTTCTTCTTCCAACTGGAGAGAAAAAAGCCGGCAACAATTTAAACCCCCCTTGATGCAGAATGGAAAATGGGGGTGTGGGTCGGCATCCGGCTTTTCATTGGCTCGTGTTTGGGTTGATCCATCCGCTTGTGGGGACACAATTTTCCGAGCCGGCCTCGTCGCCCTCGACACGAGCGAGAACTCTATGAACGGGTTTTTCTACGCGTATCTACACAGTATCTACACAAAGACTGAGACGCTCTGAGGTTTTAGTTTATTGGATTTTATTGGATTTTATTCTCTTTTCTAATAGGTCATCTAGCCAGCAAAACAAAACGGCTGCGAGTGGCGGATATACTCTGCTTGATTGGTCGTTGCTCGCATCGACTTATTGGGTCTGGGCGCCCGGAGCAATGTACGGAGGAGTACCCCCTATCTTACCAAGGCACGTAGGAATAGCTTTCTCTGGTCTGCACTATGCAGCCTTCTATTGCGTAAATGCATCGTACAAGATATCCTGGCTTATGGCACTCGCAGAAGATTACACGCGAGTCCCTTTGGATAATGACTATTCAGTGTTGTCATGGAAAATGTGTTCGCAACATTACTCTATCAATAATGACTCGCTGTTTCGATCCACTTTGGTCCATCTGGATAAATCTTTCGCCATTTGCCGCCGTTTGTATTGTTGGGTCATAGCCTAGGTCCTCTTCGCTCATCCACAAGAAGCCGAGAACGATAAACACGACGGTCAGCCGTTCTTGTTAATGTCAAACTGCCTGCTGCAATACCTCCAAGTCGGTCGCATATCCACTGCCTTATGAGAGATCCACAAAGGGTAAATCTCAGAACAAAACGGCGGTTGTCCTGCGCAGCTAGCAGTTCCCTCGCGTATCTCTGGCCTCTGGGGGTGTGTGGTATAGGCCGGCTGCGGAGAGGGAAGCTATGTCAAGGATTCGGGCTATGCCCGTATCATACTAAGGGCAAGCTCAAGTGCGCATATATGCGCAGTATAGTGCCAAGAGGATATAGGTGTCAATTGTACCAAGTAAGGATAACTTGGTACAATACGTACTCTTTTGGCCTATTGGTCAAGAGGGTAGGTTTTTACCTGGCGAAGTGCGCAGACACCAGCTTAGGGCCCAATTGGGCCACTTCGTTACCCATGCAGTCGTCGCTATCGTTATGTACCATCCGGATCACGAGCATCCAGTAAAGACTGGAGCCATGTCAGGATGGCAACGACATCCTCGAAGTTCCCCGCAAGGAGGGGCCAATACTACGCAACCGACCTGTTAGCGAAACCTATGCAAAAAAGGATCGAACTACCCACAGGAAAACACGTCCCATTATTGGCGACGCAATATGCACAGCGCGCAGTTATTGATTCCGCATCGTTCTTCTTCTTTAAACGATCATCCCTATTACATCATCTATCCCGAGTGAGCTCTCGGCGAACTCATATCGAAATATCGGCAGTTTAATGCCGATAGGCGGGTTCTCTGTGAACTCCTTTACGGTTCTGCGAAAATACGTTATATATATCTGCCGCAGGAGCAGAATCTTTTGCGCGATGAGGGCATGATCAGCCCCCTCCAACGGCGCGACTGTGTCGCGCATCGACTCTGGTTCGGGCGCGTTTCCGCTACCCTCGATAGCTGGGGGTGACGGGCTGCCGAACCCGTTCCATGACTCCCCATCGTTAGAGGAGTCAACACCTGCAGAGCCCTCCGAATCATACTCTAGTGATGATCGGGGGATCGGGGCATGATCGCGTTTGTTCCGAAAAATTTTCCCTAGGTCGAACCACGTACTCAGGGCGTTATCGGCAGAAGGGTTACTTTTCAGCTCTCCAGGAATCAGTATCCGAGACCAGTGACATTTCGTGTCCTTCCGAGCTTCAGTGTCATTGACAAAACCTATGTCCAGCTTCCGTACCGCCACGGAGCCAAGGATTGGCTTTTTTGGTTGCGCCAATGGTCTTCGTTGACGCGATAGGCTTGGCCGATAATCTGCTGCAAAGGTCGCCAGCTTTTCGTAAAAGATTTCGAACCATTCGAGTACACTGTCTTCCTGTGCCACTGATGGCTAGCTTGTCCACCCCTCTTCAAACATCGGCCTCGGACCGCTACAGCATTGCCTGAAGAAGACGTCAGATGCGGTGTTGAGGTCGTCAATATCGCCGGAATATGCATTTATAGTGTTGGGGATGTCGATATACATAATACGGAGCTCCTGCTTCAAGATGTCATCGACATATTTGCGGTGCTCGGTTGTATTCACAAAGCTACCGGTGTTGCGCAGGCACGGGGTTTGTTGGGTAGAGGATGGGATGCGGCGTGGAGGCGGGGTTTTCTCAGCGACGGCGCTCTGAACTTCAGCCCATATAGCAGAATCATCGGCTTCATCGATGACCATTATAAAAAAAGGCTCAACGCTATCGAGATCAAAGTCGGGATGAATGACAGCTGCCAGCAGCCTTAGTATTTTCTTCGAACAAAATTTTCCCGCGGCTCGTCTAAAAAATGCGGGCCGCGGGAAGAACACACAGCATCGACAAGAGGGTGATGGCAAGATTCTGTAGCTCTACAGTTGAGTTAGTAAATTGATTTAAAGCATTCCGGGTGGTTCTACTTACCCTGATGGTTGAGTTGTCTCAAGGCGGCAGAAGTGCTTGAGATGCCCGTAGTTTGGAATCTCGACCTGAACGATATTCGGAAGCTGTCGAGACCTGCCGCGATAGGGTTTCCTTCGGTTATCTCTGCCCATGGTCGATCCATTGGCACAGACAAGTAATTCAATCGCCGAGTCTCAGAAGCAAAGAAACAGCAGTTAGGTCGGGAGTGGTAGTATCGGCGGATATAGGATATCCTGATCGGTTGATAGGCATTTTCGTGAGACCACGCATTGTAGGCCCGGGGCCCCTATCCCTATCTTTAGTCTCGTGATGTTCGGTCTGGTATTGAATGCATCATCTAATATATTTGACCGTTTGGCTGCGCATATTAACGTAGCAACTGGGGACGCTTCAAATTCTGGCAGAGCAAAGTTCGGTATCAGGATGAAGTGCAAGGGCTGCCAATAAGCTCATCCCGAAGCGGCCGACAGTAATGAGTGCGACCGACAGAATCAGTCAGAACAACCGAGACAGGTAGCACGATTGAAACGTCAATTGCGCACCGCAGGAAGTGGAGCGCGTTTTTCGAGTGGTGCAACTGAATAGAGAGAGTCACGCTGCTCAGTAAGGGTCTGGTAACTAAGACACAGTGAAAGCGGAGGTAGCTAGGCGGGTAAATATTAGTCCGACTAAGCTGCTGCCTTGTTTACTGCCTTATTTTACTGCCTTTTTTACCGCCTTATTTAGTGCCTTATTTTACTGGTGTATTTTACTGCTTTATTTTACTATCTTATTTAACCGCTTTATTTTACTTATTTGAACATGCTCCTATAATGCATTTGTTACTATTTCCCTCCGTCCGGGACCGTTTGCGCGGGCTTCTTCACCTATAGCGGGCCTCTGCTTGGAAAGTAGGGCTGATAAATATGTAGCAGAATCCCACCGCCTAATTTTCATAGATTGTGGTTCTTTAATGCTAATATTAGGGTAAGAAATACATTGCAATATTGACTATACTGACTGCATTGACTATTCCGTAAATACCAGGGAAAGCCGGAAAGGGCTTCGCTCTTCCTGCTTGCTTTGTGTAAAATCTCCCGGCCAAACTTGGCTTTCCCTGATTAGTAAGTCCGGTGGGACAAGTCCTGACCTCAACGATGCTCATCCGTGGGCCGAAGTCTCCTCCCACTGCAAAAAAGCCTTCGCCGGTGCTAATGACTAATGACCTCGCCTTGCATCGTACCGCACCTCAGACTCGGACCAGAAACAGTTGTTATCTGGGGTAAGAATTTCTTTCTCCCTCAGGCATGATGGGGATGAATCAATTTAAGCACAGAATGCATTCGAGACTCAATCATTTGCCCCCATAATGTCGCTAGTCAGAACCAGCCTGTGAACCAGCCTGTGAATCTCTCCCGCCCTGGCCCATTTCGGGATACAGACCTCGAGTATGTGAGTTTTTCGCACCCGTTCCGCTGGTCTTGACTCTTATTAAACCCGACCCAACTATGTAGGCCCGGAAAAAGGCAGGCGGGTGGTTCATGGTTCCAGAGCCAATGCCATGACTCGAAGCCTTGCTCTCTGCCAAGGCCCAAAAGTGGGTAAAAAAGCTCATGTTGCCTCGAAAGTCGAAACGATCCTCTCGTCTTTCCCAGACCAGCTCTCGTCACGAAATCTCATCCATGTATCTCGTCCATGAAATCAGACCAACGCCGCGCGTACGCCGAATGCCCCCTCCCTCTCCACGATGAGGGCAGTGCCCATCATCCGCAGCAGGACAGGCTGCTTCACCTGTCGTCGTCGCAAAAAAAAGTGCAATGAGGAAAAGCCCGTGTGTATCGGGTGCAAGCGCAACAAGTTGGAGTGCACATGGCCAGCCGACAGGGCCACGCAAGGACAGCAGCCGCACCGCAATCGAGACAATAACGCCGTGTCTGCGTCCGCCACGTCAAAACTGGCGGCTTCTTCAGCTTCGTCGCCCACCTCGCCGTTGCCGGAATGGAGGAGTTCCGATTCCCGTCACTCAACCCCGACCTTGACTGTGCAGCTCCAGCTGCAGCTGCAGCAAGCCCAGCCGGTGACGTCGCCCCTGGAGGTGGTCAACTCGGATGCATTCGAGGATGCATCAGACAAGCCCATGACACCTGCATCCCCTATCACGCCGTTTGAAACGCTGCCATCACCGATCCCGGACAACAGCCTGGTGCACCATCATGTGCCAAACGATCCGGCTCTCGCTCTCGTATTCGGGCGGGAAAATCTCACCCGGGACAACATCTATATGCATGACAATATCCCCATCAATATGAGCTTGCTACCATCTCATGGCCACGATTCTTTCGAGTTGTTGAGCTACTACCTTGCCCGTACAGCCAACAGTATGGGAAATGGGTCCACCGACAGTAATCCATTCGTGGCCAAACTCATTCCTCTGGCCTTTTCCGATCCCCTGGTGCTGCATCTCATCCTTGCACAAAGTGCCGTGCATCGCCAGGCTTCCGACGAGTGTTCATCTGGAGGTGAAGTTGCCACGAGATACTACACCGACTCGTTGAGGATGTTTCGACGACTTGTGGGGGAGTACGTTTCTGGGAGGAATGATGATAATCTAGTTGTTACCGTTGGCAGTCTTATTCTGTGTCTAACAGAGGTGAGTTTTCAACTCTGCCATCTCGTATCTTTGTCCATTTCATTCTTTTCGCGGCTGACAGGAAACAGGTAGCGAGGGGAGACGCAAACGGCACAATTTTCGATCACCTCGCGGCATCCGAGTCGCTCCTCACAAATCTGCTCAACAGACACGAACCAGCATTCTCAGACGATCTGCAAGAATTCCTGGTAGAGTACTACATGCACATGGTGGCATCCAGCATGATATCCAAAGACCCACGCGGCACCTCGCAAGCCGCACTTAGCCCTGCCATCGAAAACGCGGCCAAGCGGCTTCTGTCCAAAAACTACATGGGCCAGCTCTGCGGCTGCTGGCTCGAGATTCTAACTATAATCCCCCAAGTCTTCCAGCTCGGCCAAAGCATGCTCCGAACAGGGGATGAACCCGGCCTACCCACTTCGCCCGACGACATCATCACATTTGGCCTCTTGCAATCGCAGATCCTGGCATTCATGCCGCCCATCGTGGCAAGCACAAACAGCCAACTCGCCGGATTGGTGTTTAAACAGGCCACGCTCCTCTATCTCTGGAGCATATTCGGCACGCCGCAGCACAACGCCCCAAACACGATGCACTCGGATCTCATGAACAGCGCTATCATGGAAGCGGTTTCATTTCTCAGCCAGCTGCCGGCTTCGGAACGTGTCAATACCAGTCTCTGTTGGCCGCTGGCGGTGATTGGCTGCTGCACGACAGATGCTCACGTCCAGCATGTACTGCGGCAGAGACTACAGGCCATGATTGATATAATTGGGCTGGGGAATATGCGTCAGACGCTGGCGCTGCTAGAGCATGTTTGGGAGCAGCCACCTGAGAATATGAGCCCGTGGACGTTGCGGAGGGTGATGCAGCAGTACGAGATATGGATATCGTTTGCGTGAAGGAATTCTCCATGCCAGCACACGGGATGAACGAGTCAATGGCATGTATGATGAGCTCGGCACGCATGCTCGTGCTATGCTTGTGGTTCTGATCGTCAGCATTTACAATTGCGAAAACGAAAACTGCAAGGTTTGGCGACCTGAGTGGCAGATTGTCGCCGACACAACATGTCAGCCCCTCGTCACAAGGACAAATTTCCGTCGATGGAGGGCGTCACAAAAATTACCCAGACATCTGGCCAGAATCAGCTCATGACGAGCCGGCAGCTTCGGCAGATGGTCACCCCGGGGAGCTATTGGGCGCGAGGACGCTTCTGATGTGTTCCGCCATTCCACCAGGGAGATGACGCAGGCGTCGTTGGGCAATGTACCCTGATCATCTTCGGCCTGTCTAACGCTGATAGCGCCTACGGTGACGATGGGCGCACTAAACTATGGAAGAGAGCCCTGCGGTGGCCAGGGCAATCTGGCCGACGTGCGATACGTGGCACGTTATACACGCAGCTTGTCCTCCAAAAACCCATCGACAGCTGCATTCCCCTCAGCAGCGCCACTCTCCAGTCTGTCAAACATGTCGTAGCCATGCGGCGCGCCATTCACAATCGTCACAGACGTTTCCCCCCCGGCCGCCAGCCACCGCGCGCTCATGAAGAGCGTATCATCAAGCAAGTAGTCCTCGGAGCCGCAGGTAAACAGGGCAGCCGGCAACCTGCCGCGCAAACTCGGAAGATCCGCATACAACGGGCTGATGCTCGGGTCGTCCAACGCCTCATCCCCGACGTCTTTGCCCAGAAATGCGCTCCGAAACTCCCTCATGATGTCGAGACTCAGCAGCAGATGCGGCTCCCTCTTGGCGAAACTGTAGACGTTGGGCAGCCACCGCATGGAATAGCATCCGTAGTGAAGCAGCAACCCCTTGAGGTTAAACGACGAATACACGTCGTCGGCATGCTGAAGGAGATGCAGCGCCGTCAAGGCAGTCAAATGAGCGCCCGCCGACTCGCCGCCTATGAAGCCCAGTGCGCACCCGAACTGGTGCTCTGCATTCCGCACCAGCCATTCTGCCGCGTCGAAGCAATCCCGCGGACCGGCGGGGAAAGGATGCTCTGGCGCAAGTCGGTAACCCACAGATACGCAGACAATGCCGTGCTCGTCCACAAGGCGCTTCAGCTTGGGGTCCTGCATGGACTCGCTGCCCAGGACCCAGCCTCCGCCGTGGATGTGCATCAGGACGGCGCGCGCCTGCCCTTGGGGCTTGAGGACGCGGCAGGGAATGGAGCGGCCTGCATCGCGAGAGGGCATCTCGAACGTTATGCCGCTCGGGAGGGGGGTTGGTGGGGGGAAGGAAGCGAGGCCTTTTGCTCGGAGCTGGCGGTAGTTTTCTGCGCCAATCTCGTACCATTTAGGCGTGGAGGCGGTGAGGCGCGAGAGCTCGGCGTTGAACGCGCGCGCTTCAGCCGATATGGCGGCGGGATCGAACCTGTGTGCTTCCAAGGTGAAGGCCATGGCGCGCGTTGTAGTGTCGAGTTGTGTGCGGGTGCGGGTGGGTGAAGAGGAAGAGTTCGAAACTGGGGTTGAGCGATCGAGCCCGGACGACGCGGGTAATTTATCCAACGCACGGCCTGGACCTCGCTGTGCAGACTAGACTATTTCGAGGAGGCGTTTCTGCGGAGTGCTTCGGAGCGTGCATTTGTCTTACCCACAGAGCGGCATCCTCGGTATCCACCGTCACCGTCGCGGCGCCAACATCGGCAAAGGCGGCATGCTTGGCTTGTTCAAGGAATTCCCCATGCTGATTCCCCAAGCGCCATAGCGCAGTTTCAGGAGATGGCGGTCGACACTGGACCAGCAGCCTTGCTGAGGCTGTATTCTGGCCCTGCCAAGGGGGGAGTACGATGTGGAGGGGCGATGCATATCTGACTGGCGTGAAATAGATCGAGTACACGTTCCCGACGAGAGAGGCTGGCTATAATGCCACAGAGGCACCAGGGGGCGATCCAAGGATTAAAATCCCCGCCCTTTCGTCCTGTCGCGGATCCTCCCAGCCTATCCGCGCCCGCCACGCGCATCGCCCTCGGCATGCCTGCATACAACGCAGGCAGGCAGGCTCTCGTCCACTCGGGTCTGGGAGGCGTCCTCAACACGACTGGTTTGTTTCCATAAAAGGTCCATTGCCATGTCCCGATACCATGGTGGAGCTCAGATGATGAGCTCTAGATTCTTTGGCCTAGTCTTGGCTGCTTGCGAGGCAGGGTGCTCCTTTATGATCGCGATTTGCAGCATTTCAATGATGAGAAGGTTTAATCCTCCCAAGGTTCAAATCCCCCCCTCCCCCCCCCTCCCCCCTCTTCATCCGCTGCCCGCATCCTTGCAGATGGAATACCAGTCGAAGCTGCAGGCCGGTGGAGATGCGAGCGACGACACGCAGCCGGGAGCCGGAAGCAACCGCCCATTCCGGCCCAGGAAGTGCTGGACAAATACCCAGAACGCAGTGCGGGCGGCATTCATCCATTCATTCATTCAGTCGGCAGGCAGCGCGCCGTCAGCGCCGCCAAGAACCGATGCCGAGGGGCTATTGCTGCCGGCTATTGTCGGCTATTGACCACCTGCGCTGGGGACGGAGCAGAGATGCCATGAAAAAGGTAAAGATGGCGGAGCTAGGAGTCACCGTGCGTTTTCGCTAATCGGCTTGCATTGCAGTGTTTACATCCCTGCATTCGCGTTTCGCCGCGGGACAAGGATGAGCCGATGGGCCGGCTGACTCTTCCAAGCCCCGATGGGTTGGGGAAGTGAATCCCTGTTGGCTTATTTGGCGAATACGGCTTGTCCGCACTCAGTAGTTCTGGTGTATCTATCTGGCTGGCGTGACAGTGCGACATGCCCCAACCGAGGATCCTTGCTCGGTTCTGGTGCATCCCGCGGAGGTAACAAAATCAAGCAAGAGCACGAGGTTCAAGTCATCTTTACATACCCAAATAAAAAAAAAAAAAAGGCGTGAAATACATGTTCCGTTTCAGACGCTCCGTACCGGCGGCGGTCGGCCACAAAGGATCACGCTTGATAACACGGCCCTACTTCCATTTCTATCGACTTATGATTTCCCCTCGACAGCGCATGGCGTGCGTGCAGTCATATTGCCCGAGGCAAATACTTTCCAGGGGTTGCTGATGTGTCTGTCCCAAAAGCAGCCTGCGTTACAGTAACGCCGAAGAACGGACCATGACCGGTCGGTAGTTCCGAGATTGAAAGCAAGGTGGTGCCGAACTTGCCTCCACGTTCACAAAGAGCAGAGAGCCATCTTGTATATCCCCCAAAATGGTTAGCATACATATCCCACCAGGTTCGCGCGGCAGATCCTTAGCCGGCCTGGATGCTGCCAAAGAGCTGTCGAAGGAGGCCGCTTGCGACTCTGGCAGACATGGCCCATGCATAGCCATTCGTTACTGGCGCATTTGCCAATGACTTGTTGAAGCTGGTGGAGAGGTTGCGTGTCCCCGGCCGGCCAGCGCTGCGTACATGGCTGGCTGGGTTTTGTAAACGAGGCATGCGGAGAAATGGGACGATTCGCATCATCTATACATACCCCGGAAGGGACGGGCACATGCTCATGGTCGCGTAAGCGCCACCACGACGACTATACTCCCGTGACGCTGTTTTCGGGGACAGAGAGGCGGCCCAGGGGACGGCTCAGGGGACGGCTGGCGCTACACATGGTGCTTCACAGCTAGGGTGTCGCAAGCAAGATTACTTCCAAAGGCTAGGCATCGCGATATCACCAAGGTGCTGTCATGAGGCGAGAATGGATCGGTGGTGATGATTGATGATTGATTAGACTTGAAGAAGAACTAACAAAGGCCGAGACATGACCGTCGCGGGTCCGAACAACATAAACCCGACATGGCCGGAATAACCAAAGATCCAATGTCCAACAGGCGTAAGCCAGCAAAGGGTGGTGCATACAATAGAACCGCTAGTCCTTGTTTCTACTACATGACAAATAGCAAAAACAAAACGAGGCCATGTGGAAAAACTCCGCGTAATGCAACGGTGAACCGTTGCCTTTGCTTAATGATGAGACGATCTGTACCATCTCTGCGTAGCCTGAAAGGCAAGAACAAGAACCCTCGTGCTGTCATCGCACAGCGCACGGCATTATTCGCGCCGCAGTCTCACACTGCCTCGCACTTGTACCGCCCAGGGGTTTTTGATGGGTCTACCCCTAGAGGCAGCCCTTGCTGCCCGACAGTGACGTCGTACAGGTTGGTAGTGCCTTGGATTTTCGTAATGTAATGCACGATGCCGGTGCTACTGCCCCATTCGTCTTTGTAGCGACAAACAGCAGTGCTGCCCTGTATGACCCAAAAGTGGTTGGCATATGCGTCTACGTCGGTGCAGCATATCGCCGGGGAGACTTGCACGTTCCCGACAGTCATCTTGTCGGGCCAAGTATTCCTGTTGCACAGATTGCCCATCCATAGTATTGTTGGCGGATCTATTGTGAACCTGTCGAACTTGGTGCAGAGGTTTCTTTTCCCCGGGGCGTACTTTTGCGCCGCCGCTACCGAGGACAGGGAGGCGGCTGCGATGACGGCCAGCGCTGCTGCGTACATGGCTTGCCGTGGGTTTCGCGAACAGGGTTTTTTACTAAACGGAGGGTATGGGGAGAAAAGAGTCTGAAGGGCTGGGTATCGGGCTGAGCATCCTTTCATTCTCTGCATAGCAAAGCGGCGAATACCGTCGCGTTATATACTGCCCTGTGCCACGTAAATTTTGATCGATGAGAGCCCTTGCTCGACAACGGCGTGAATTCGCATCGTTCGATACGTAGCCCGGAGGTAAAGGACGCTCGTGGTCATGATCGCGCAGCACCATCACATACGATGTAGCGCTCTACCGGCGTCTGATAGTTTCCGCTATCCTGCATCGAGTCTCGACCCCTGACATCTCGAAACCCGGGTATTCTGACCAGCTGGTCTTTTCGCAGGCCATCGCCACAGCCACTTGGACATTCTGGATCCCCGTCCGTCCTGAGAAAGAGAGAGAGGGAGAGAGAATAGAGGGGAGGCAGGGGAGGAAAGGAGGGGGGAAGGCCAGTGCTAGACAGCGACGAACATTTGCATCCCTTTGGCTGTGTTAAGGTGCAGCTTTCGTATCGGACCCACTCTTTGCTAAATACCTACTAGGTGCCCTCTTGGCAACTGGCCTAGTCACCAAACCTTTATCTCTAAAATCCTTATACTAGGAATTCTGGCATTTCTAATAGAGCCAATACGTAACATCTTAAGAGTTAGTGATAACGCCTTTTCTATCTACCTTTTCCACTGCTAAATTGACAGCTTAATATAGTGGGAATAGCCTCACAGCGCTATGTGCCGGGCCCTACAGTTGCGATAAGTGCGACGTAGCTCTTTGTAAGTCTGGAAATTGCTGGTACTTGCATCATGATACTATTTCCTAGTCTGCTAATGTACCCTTTAATTTACGGTTTTCTATTGGCTCAAACCCTGGTCCGTTACAAAAGCTGCACCTTAACACAGCCAAAGGGATACATGATAATATAAAGTTTTTTGCTTTGCTTTCTGTCCTTTTTCAAGGTTTTTTGCTTTTTTTGAAAAGGTTATTTTTTGGCGCCGGGACCCACTAGCATTGGTCAGGGGGAAGCGGAGCTTTCTCCGCGATTTGCGATGTGCCAATCGGACGCTCTTCCCTGCTTTCAAGTTTCCCCTCTTCGAGGTGCTGAAAGGTTGTGCGTCATCACAGGCGCGCGAAGCGCTATGAATTGGAGCTTTTTTTTTCTTTTTTTTTTTGTTCCCCGCTGCTTCTTGGCATCGGGGCAGGGCCTGGGTCGTTTCCTACAACAGCCAGCCTTCTCGTGGCTGCTTCGCGCCCGCCTCGTAGTAATCAAAACGAACTCGTTTTGAAACATTAGTACATAAGAAGAACAGTAAGGCTGTCCCTTCGGAGGCACCTTTACTCCATTTGTATGCGTTGGTCCAAGATGTCCGCTCGCTCGGTAGCCGCCCCACTCCGCCGCCCCACTCCGCCGCCGGACCTGAATTCATTCCACTGACCATGGGGCCAAAATGTGTTGTATAGGAGGGTTGATTTTCTTCGAGCTAATCTAATCTCTAATCTAGAACCCCCACTATTTATCCCTTCAACAGGATCCCCCTTTTCTTTTATAATGTTGCCCACAACACTACCAACACAAAAGAATAATATTCCTTCTAGCAAATACAAGCAAAAAAAAATAAAAAAACCATTATCGATAGCAAATTCACTCCCTCAATACATCAGCGATCTTTTTAAGCCCTGTTTTTATTGCCTCTGCAATAATAATAGCTGCTCTAATTATATTATCTTCCTTATTGTTCGTATGTCTTATTCTTTTCGTAGTATTTACGCCTTCTTCTATTGTTTCATTTATTTTTCTTTTCTTTATCTGCATTATTATAGTCTCCTTCGGTTCTTACGGTAAATCAAATAAGTCTACTCTACAGTAGTGGATCTTTTCCAGCATTTTTGCATAATATTCGATAGTATTCGCTTTATCCTATTTATTATATCGAATGAGGATATCTTCCTTCTATAGAATCTTTATAATAGTAGACCGAATCATTATATCTGGGTTATATACCCTATTTAGTGACTTCATCCCTATAATTAATTTATTCTTTATAGGGATTTTTAACGATAGAGCGAATAATATTATATTAAATACTTACTATACTTCGATTTTTCTTAATAGTAGGGGGAGATACTTAAGTTATTCTCGAAAATAATACGCAAATTCGGTATATAGCCTTTTAGGGGAGTGATTCCTCACTTCCTCTATATTTTCCTATACACTTTTAATAGCAGTATTATTAGGTATAGTAGTATTATTAGTCATAGCTTTTTCTCCTATTTACTCGATATAGTCTTTATTCGAAAAAAAAACCTTTCCCGTTTTAGTAAATATAGTACTACCCTTAAATATTTCTAGATTCATCTTTAAGGTAAAAAAAAAAAATGCCGTACTATTATTGCAAGAAGCAAAGGTATATTATACTGCTATTGTAAGGTCTGAATTTTGTAGTAAAGAAATATAAAAGGAAGAATTGCTAATATTAAAAGAAAAAAAAGAAACTGCTATTATTAAGACCGAAAGTTATAATAAGGAAATATAAAAGGAAAAAAAGGAAAGAAAGGGAAAAAAGGGCAAATATATAATATATAGGTGTTATCTGCCCTATCTTATAAAGGTAAAGATAAAGTAAGGAAAGCTATTATAGCTATCCCTAGCTGCAACTTTTAATTTTCTATATTATTCTTCTAGATTTTTAGCCTCTCTTTCATCCGACTATTCTGCCAGATCCCATATATTTAGTCGTAGAGGTTATAAATATTCCGGCCGGTCGATAATGCCTTTTAAATTGTCTATATATATCTTTCTTTTCGTTTTTCCCTAAATCGGCTTTATTATATAAGTAACTAATAATAGAACTTTAACGACTCTTAATAGGTTTCCCTAAGTTTTATAAAATTTTCCCTTTTATTTACTTTCTTTATCTATTTTCTCCTAAACTTTATTGCTAACTTTAAAGTTATATAGAACTTTATTAACTTTATTAGATAAAAAAGATACTCTTTAGTTTTACACTTTTTCCTATCTCTCCTCTCTTCGGTCGATTATTAATAAATTTATATCTTAAATAAACTTATTATCGGTTATCTCTAGCTTATTAGCCTTATTTTAATCCTACTTAATTACGCTATTATGCTGGGAAAATAGTTTGAAACCGAATATTAATATAGCTAGAGATATTCCAACTATAGTTATATATCGATTATTTAGTACTATTATAATAGAAGGGATAGCCTAATTCTATAATTCTAACGATATTCCATTCCTTTTTATAGCCTACTTCATTAGTTAGTTCTTTATAAGTTATATATTTCTTTCGGCTAGTCCCGTAGAAGCCGGGTATAAGATTAGTCCGAAAGTTATTTATATTCTATACTTTTCTCTTATGGCTTAAAAAAGTTGATTTTTAAAATAGGATCTATTATTATAATAGATCCTTTTTGGCCATCCGAATATTAATCCTTAGTATTTTCCCTAAGCTTCTATTATTGCGATTCCTATTGCTTTAATATAAATCTGTATTAAAAGAAATCTAATAGTATAGTCTACTACTACTAGAATATATATTTCTCCCTCTTTCGTTTTTAGTATAATAGGGCCTAAATAGTCTATCGCGATTATCTCCTATAGTTCTAAAACTATAATAGATTTTAGATCAGCTCTTGCGATCTTAGGTCCTATTTATTGATATACTAAATATAACCAATAATATATCTTAACGTCCCTGGTTCTTAAAGGCTAATAGAATTTCCCTTAAATAGCCTATAATATAATTGCTAGACTAAAGTATCCCTTTGTATTATAAAAGGCTTATAGTTTGGTCGATACCCTACCTTCTAAAATATATTTAGCTAAAGATTTATTTATTTCTAGCTAATATAACCTTCGATCGATAAATCGGTACTTCAGTAAATATCTCTATATAAGTCTTCTTCAGTCCGGGGTAATAGTATTATAGCCGTATATTATTGCTGTAAATATCTCTCTATACTAGGCTAACTCAAGCTATAGGCAAAGCTTAATAGATAATTTCTTAATGGCATTTCGATCTAATATTCCTCCTTCTAATAGCACTAATTTAGATTCTATTACGATATTTGCTATTAGTTTCGTTAGTCCTAATTTAACTTTTATTCTTATTCTTTATTTTAATTCTATAAGTTCTAATCTTAATATATCTAGTAGTCTAGACATTCCATCTGCAATTTTTATAATTTTCGTTATATTCGGCTAATAAATATATTCGATATTGGATTCTTACAGTAAGTTAATCTATTTTGCAACTTTCCTATAAGTTTCTCTTAAGTTTACTATAGAATCTATAATCCCCTTATAGTCTATATAGACCTTAATTGGGTATAGGGATCCTTTTATTAGCTATTTGACTTCTTTTAGTCTTATTATAATAGCTAATATCTCTTTTTCTGGCATAGTATAATATTTCTCGGCATTTCCTAACTTATATAATAGCTATATAATAATTCTAACCTTTATCTAATTCGAATTATCTATTAGTATTCTAGGTTTAATATCTTCTAACTAAAATAGAATACCCTTTATACTAATATCTAAGGCGTCTATTGCGAGGTAGAATTAGGTTCTTAGCCGGGCATTAAAAGTAGTATTTACCTAAATGCTACAATAGATAGCTAAGAGTGCCGAACTTACTTTAATTGTCTATACTAGTTAGTCTTAAAGTATCTCCTCTTCCTATATAGATTATCTGCCTATTTTTATTATCTTATAATTAATGTGAAAGAATGCTGATTTAACTATTCGAATTAGATCTAACCTTCTTAGAATAAATTTATATAAAAATAGAGTTAAATATATAAAAGTTAAAACCTCATCCTATATCTTTAGTGGATATTTATTAAAATATTCTGCTATTCGAATGAATCTCTCCCTATATTTCTTTGCTAGTCGTATCCTACTATCTTTAATAGAAAACCCAATATAGTTTACTTTTAATATGAAGAAAGTAGTTTTTTTCCCGCTTAAGCCGATCGGTGCCTATATAACTCTTAGAAAATATCTCTTCTATAAGAAGTTAAAGTAGTTTTCCTAAATTTCTAATACTATATAGTGGTCGTTTATATAGATAGAAAACGATATCTCGATATCCTCTATATAGCCTAAAATTAATTCCGATTCTATTCTATCCTAGAAGAAAAGGTATCTAAATACTATATCTCTAAATCGGGCGTATATCGCAGGTGACCCCATCAAACCTTATGGTATATTATTATAAATATATATGCTATTAGGGCAGGAAAATGCCGTTTTATATTTATCTAGTAGGTATATTTCTATAGCCTAAAACCTATTCAAAGCGTCTACTTATAAGAAAATTGTTGACCTGCCGTAGTAAACCGAATCTATATCTGCCTCTATATTGTGATATAGATAAGCAGGTTTAATTAAATTATTATTTATATCGCGGAAGTTATAAACCATACGAAAAACCTTTTTGGATAATAAGACTTTCTCTTATCCTAGTTTATTAATAAAAAGGGTTAGTGCTATCTATTTAAAAACGTCTTAATATATTACTACTACTTTTTTTATTACTAGGAAAACCTTCTTAGAGAATTATTAATAAGCTATCGTATAGTAAAACTATTTTATTTTCTTTGGCTTAGCATTTAGTATAAGAGGGATATAATATTATATTAAATCTATAGTGCGAATATCCTCCAGTTTATCAATAAAATAGTCTTTATATATATAGTATAACCGTTTAATAAGTATTTATTGAGTTATTAATCCCGCCCTATTCCCTAACGAAATACTAGACTATTTAAACTATAAATAGACCGTTTTATCCGGTATAGTTATTAATAGTCGATTTATATATAAATTTCGAAATCGAAAGGGGTACCCCTTTAAAAATAGTTTTCCTATATAAATTGATAAGGTTAGTTATCTAGCTTTATCTATTGGTATTATATACTCTATCTCGCTTCTATATAGCTTAGAGAAGTTAGATATCTTTAAACCAAATAAATACTTTATCGGTTTTATATTAGAAAGGTGTGTCTTATCCTCCTATTCTAAATACTATCGATCGTTACTAGTAGATATATAAAAAATTTCGAATAAATCTAATTTTTGATCCTTTTATCTCCTTAGGTTATTTTCCTCTTTTTATTTAATCGCCTATTCGAATTCTAAATATTTATTTTCTCTTTCTTTAATTATTATAAGAATAATATTCCTCCTAATATAAAAGTATCTCCCTATACTCTATTGGTTAAATTAACTCTATATAAGTTTCTAATCACTAGGAATTAGTTTAAAAGACACTAAATAGTAAAGCAATAAGTTTATTAATAATAGTTTCCATAATACTAAGGCTTTTAAATTATTAGTTCCTCTATTTATTTTATCAATCCCTTTCATACCTAATACTATTTCAAATTCCTCTATAGCTAGCTTTTATTAATACTATAAAGCAAAAATCCGCGAATAATTACTAGTATTATTATCTACAGTAATTATTTTTTCGATAAAGTAGTATATATATCTATAGCGACTATTGCCAGTTTATAAGCTTCCTTATTTATATTTCGTAAAGTCTTTTCCACTTCTTCTAGAATTCTTTAGTTATCTTTAACGAATTTAACCTTATTATCGGATAAGGCCTATTTTAGAGAAGCTGAATATCGAACTTTAACTTATTAGAATAGGTTTAGATATAGGTATATCGGTAGAACCTATAAGACTCCTCTAATGCTTTTAAGCGTAAGTTTATCTTCTCTATAATATTCTACTGCACTTATTCTTTATAGCTAAACCTTTCCTAATAAAATATCCTATTCTTCTTAAGCTGGCATAATATAAAAGCGAACTAATGCCAGAATGCCGCCTGCTACTACCTATATATATACGCAAATGGTAATAATATATTTATTATCGTTTGCTATCTTAACCTTTATTAGTTTTTATAGTTGCAATCGTGGAATTTTATATCTTATTAAGAAAGCCTTATTAATTAAGTCGATACTCAATCTATTATTTATTAGGATAGAATCATATTACACTCTTTTAATATAGGCGGTAATATATCCCAAAGTAGTCGCCACTTAACCCTTAGGTTTTACAATATTATTAAAGGCAATAATATAGTTCGTTCTGCCTACTATTTATCTTTTTCTATTCTCCTTATCGTTATAAAATGGTATTATAAGGTATGAAATAATAGCTTTTGCAGTATCACTTTTAAGTTTGCGTCTATACTATATAAGGTGTAGAAGCTGGTATTTAATAATTAGTGCGACTTAGAGGAGTTATAATATATTGATTGGTATAACTATATTCTTTAAATATTGCCCTAAATCGAATAGTAGGATATTATATTCTTCTATCGCTTGAATTTTTTCTAATTCTAATTATTAATATAGTTATAGCAATTCCTTTCGAGGTGGTTCCTATATAATTACGTCCTCATCTTATATCTAATGTAGAATAATTAGTAGAAGATGAATTAGTGTAGCTAGAATTAGTAGCGGAACTTATAGATTCAAAGAGGGTATATTAGAGGTTCCCAAAATATACTCTAAATATAGTCGCAGTAATAGAAGCATTTATTGGAATTATTCTATCGTAATTTCTGGCATTATCTATACCTGAGCTGGAGCCTATCTATAATTAATTGGGATAATTAGTAGAAGATAAATTAGAATAGACTATCCTATAGTCTGCTTCTATATTTTTAGTTTATCCTCTAGGTTCAAAAGTTCTTTAATGCAATATCGGTTAATACCATCGAAATTTATTATCGCCTTTAGTATATTCTTATATATCACTTTATTTAGGCCTCTAGTTATCACTAGGTGACTTTCCTTTCCTCTTATAGTAGCTATAGTTTTCTTATTACTTTTATTATTAATCTCAATATAATATAGAGATCGATATAGAATGGTTCCGATAGTATAGGCCATATAAGCTAAATATTTTTTGAAGCCGCTTAGTAGAATATCTATCGTATCTCTAACTATTTATACTAAATTAGCAACCAAAGGGGTCTATTAGTTCTTTACTAAATCTAATTCCTTTCATCTATTATATCTTATTTATTCACTAGTTTCCATCTACTATTATCAACATCTATTAAATTCGATTAGATTAACACAATTCTTTAAGGAATATTAGTAGCCTATATAGCCCTATTCTCCGCAGTTAAAGCACTAATAATAATCTACATTTAGTCGAAATTCGGTATTTTTAGCATAAATACCTATACTAGGTCCCGAACTTGATTCACTAGTCGATAGTATATTATTATATTTAGATTTTCTATATTAACTATATAGTTTTATACCTTTAGCTGGTCGCATTATATTAAAGGCCTCTAATTGTTAGATAAGGTCGAATATCCTTTCTTCTATCTTTATATTCTATTCTATTTAATATATTATTTTCTTATTTCTTTTAGCCTACTAGTTTAGTATTATTCGAAGGGGGTTTAAGCTCGAGGCTGGTTTATTGTTATCTTCCAAAAGAAGTAATTTCTTACCAAATGACACTTAGTATCCATAAATAATACTTTTTAGGTCTAATATCGTTAAGTCAGTTATTACTATAGTGCCTTTCTAAAGTCCTCTACTATAAAGGCAATTAGCGACTCTTTCATATAAGCGTTAATTAACCTCTCTATTAGGTATACCAAGAACCACATTAGTAAGTAGTAGTTATTTGTTAATAGACTTAACCTTTGTAGAGAGCTTATCTATACGGGTTATATACGCTTTTAATATTTCACCCTTCTTTTAATAAAAATCGAAAACTTCCCTTCGAATTATCACCTTAATATAAAGGTCTAGATCTTTAAATTTCTTAATAAAATTCATTGTTAAATCGGACTATTTTTATTCATTATAGTTTAAATTTTTATATTAAGTAAGGGCCTTTCCTCTCAGGCCAGCAATAAAAATATTCTTTATAATAATATCGTAATAAGCAGTCATATAGCTGCCTGCTATAGCAGATATTGCCAAATAATTATCGATATAATCCTACGGTAGTCTATCCTTAGGATATCTAGCAAACGAAGTCACGCCTATTCCTATAGCTATAGGGAAAAGGGAAGGTATTATATTCTGTATAGTTGCCGGTTATTATATTAATTTAGATTCGTTTATTAAGTCGGATTTTTTTATTAATTTAGATTCTTTTGCTAATTCTCTATTAAATTCTATTTTTAGAAGAATTAGATAAAGATATTAATAAGCAGGAGAAAATGAACTAGAAGAAGATAGATCTAGTAGTAAACGAGTTTAGTATTCCTAGTTATCTCTTAGTTCAATAAATAATAGTCCTAAGAACTATAAGGGAGGGGTTAGAATAATTCCCTAATCTATATCTTAGTCGTGAGATATAGATATTCAGATAGTCGACATTTAGATAATAGGAGGGAGGGTAGGATAAAAATCTAGATAAAAATCCAGATAGTCGATTGTTAACTAACGAAAGTTTAGTATCGTTATGTTTAGAAGTTTCTACTATCAAAGGTGGTTTTAGAGGGAAGAAAAGAGGAGAGAAAAGGGAGAGTAAAAAAAGGTTAGACTTTAAAGGGTTTAAATAATAAGTTAATTTCTTTAAAGACTAATAATTCTTCGATCATTCTACTGATTGATCACAAAAATCGTTTATAAGTTCTACAGACTATTCCACTGGATTAAACTGGACTGGACTAGACTCTACCAGACTAGACCAGAGAAGAGAAGAAAAAAGAGAGAAAAGTCCCTCTAAAAAAAAAAGGTTCTCCCTCACATCTTGCCTATATTGTAAGTATAACCTTCTTCCTTCCTTCCCACTTTAAGCCTTGTTGTTGATATAAACTCGGGGTACCCAGTTATACGTAGGGTCGCGCGCGTGGTATCATGTACCGTGAGGTCACCAAGTAAAGGATTTATTGACTTTACTAATGACTGACTATCTAAGAGGAAAGAAAGGAAGCAAAAGAGTAATTACATGATGTGGCCTTTTTGTGCGTGCCGTAGTCATGTGCATCGGCGCGGTCGGGCCGGACTGCCCGCGTGCCCTACCGGGCTTAGGGGCACAGGGGCAAAGGGGCAAAAGTGGCTAAAGTGGCCACATCGTGCGCAACGGGTGTGTGCGGCACATCCGTCGCAATATGCCCAATTGGGCACCTTGCGACAGCGATTCCGACACTGGCAGCTTCTCTTTTTATAGAAGTAAATATCGGAATCGCTAGGATGTAAGGCGCACATATAGAAAGAAAAGTGCGGCGCGGTCTCGGCAGGTTGTGCCGGCGATAATGCTGTCGCGCCGCGCGGCCGGCATCATACCGTATAGCCGGTATGAATATCGCAGCCAAAATAAAGGGGCAAAAAAGGGGCAGCAGTAAATGCAGTAAAATAACATAACGTTGAACATAGGAAACACCACACACTTGCCACCTATGATATCACCAATTATAGCTAAATGCAGTTAGATATTGACTGACCTCTTCACCCACCCTTCTATACGTATAATAGCCTGATTTTGGTCGATAAAGGTCTTAAGGGCTTTATTAGGCGTTTCCTTAGTTATTGCGTCGGCGAGATTATCATTCCTATTAATCTAACGGATCTTATATATCTCCCGGCGCTCGTATGACTATCGTAGGGCTATGATATCTATTATAAGCCTCTTTTCCTTGGTAGTGCCTAGCTTGATAAGGCATTCGTACAACGAAAATGAATCCGTATACATAACCGTAGGGATCTTCGGCAATCCCAGCCTGCTAGTAATCATATTGAGGGTCGTGCCTATCGCATATGCGATATCGACCCCTTGTACCATACTATATAGCTCCGAAGCGAGTGCGCTACGTGTTATACACTTACTCTTTATAGAGCTGTAAGTAATGATATTACCTATCAGGTTGAAGGCATTATCCGCTATATCTACCTCGTTCCCTAGCATAATTATATAACCAATCTAGAAGCTTAAATCTTTGTTATTGGCAAAGGATCTATTAATAAATACAAAGAGTTTGGCTGTAGTAAGGGCTAGATTGATATACCGCAAGCTACGATCCTGGTTATCGCGCTGCTATTGAAGGCGCTTGTTTAACCTTGCGATATCGTTATAGTCAGGTTGCTATTGTTATGCTGCGACGGATAGGTCAAAAGAGGCCTTAGGCTGGTAGACTGTAGCCATGTAAGCGCCACAAGCGCGTTGTTCGATATAATTACGCTAGGCCGTGGGCGTATTTTTATCGATGGTTGTGATCTTCTTACTTTGCCCTTTCTGGCATAAAGTTATACCGTTATTGCCAGCCGTTAGTATGCATCTGTTGAATATTAGGGGCATAGTTGGCGATAGCCTCGTCTTAGGCTTAGCGTTAAAGCCTGCCTTAGTAAGCTCCAATTCCTCCCGTTAGAAGAAGGTATTATTACTTAATCCGAGGGTATTATTAGTCTGCATACCCACAATGCCAAAGCATATGGTATCACCAGTATCGTCGGATATCAACAAACAGGGGTTATAGGTTAAAGTGGTCATACCTAACTTCTCACGATGGTGCCGGAAGTACGTCGCCCACTAGTAGGTGCCTGCCTCAGCTATTCCGTATAGTGGCTTTACCACTTCCATAATCGTATTATCGGGGTATTAATACGCTATCTGCTTAGGTAGCTTAGCGATAATCGATCGGTTGAGGGTGGTGGATGATTGCATATAGGCCTATGTGATATCATATATCCAGAGAAATAAGCCGTAAGAACGTTATAGTGATGGGGCCAATAATATAAGTAACCGTTGACTAGCCCGTTGGATTATAGGGGACTAAGTCAATATCAATTGCTTTTCATTATCACTATGACCTTATATGACGAGTCGTAACTTCTTATACGGCGTATCCATACCTTTACCCTTAATCTCTCGTACTATACATAAGTTAAATAGACGTTGGGCTCTATATTTACCGATATTAAAGGTAATAAATCGGAATATATTGCGGGCCTATAACGCTTCTATCTCTATATGGTTAGACTATTCGAAAAGGGCTTTAGGGGTTATGATCTTCCCTTCCCGGCGTAATTGACTAGTAAGCTACAAGTCGGCTTGCTCTTTTGCGGTTAGGAAAGAGGTATCGATAATGGTACTAAAAGCGATAGTATTAATAAGAGCCTCTTTTTGGTCCTTATTGATTATAATATCGGATATTACACGTGCTGGCGGTAGTAATAGTGATACTAGCTTAACTTAACTAGAGCCAGTGGCTGGCGACGATAATATTGCGGCTGCAGGTGCGGGTACAGCCGGTACTCTAACTTCTAGCCTGCCGGGATGGGCCGGGCCTTCGGTATAAACGATATCTTCGGGATCATCCGTACCAGGATTAGTATTACGGTCGGGGTCGTGGTTATATAGCTTAACGACCGTTGACCGGAACTTAACCGGGCTATATGGCATCTATACGATATAGGTCTCACCATCGAGACTGATTAGCCGGTGCGGCCTATACTATCTACCCTTTTCTCTCTATACCCGTACATCTGACTATAGGGGTAGTCGGTAGATAGGCCGCGTATCTAGGCCGTTCCATTAGGCGAGGGCATTATGAACTTATCGCTTAGCGAGGCATTTCCTAGCTTTATTAGTAGCCTTTCGTAACGTCAAAGCACGTTATAATACTAATAGACTAGGGGGTGAATTATCCGTAAGTCGGGGATATACTCTAAAGACTAATAATGTAGGTATGAGGCCGTTAGGCCCAGCAGAATCATTAACGGCTTTAATAGCTAGCTATAGTTTCTATTCCCTTATTAATAGGTCGCCTACTTCTTTATTGACGATAGTATAGGCTCTGCGTAATAGGGCGTAGTATCTCTCGACTTTACTAATACTATAGTGGGCTTCTATAGGAATTTCATCCATATTGATAGATAGAAGCCGGGCATTATAACGGAATTCAGCAGAGGCGAAGTTTGGGCCGGCATCGTAAACAATCCAATCCGGCGGGCTGAAGTACATATCGATCTAGTATTCCTTAAGGGCATTCTAAATATCGTAGGCCTTCTGCCTTTATAGATCAAGAAATCTAGCTGCCTAGAAGCTTATCGCGGCATCCACAATATGTAATACCGGCCGATTGTCAATATAAAGGATATCTATAATTATCTCGTAGTTAAATTGGCGGTCATCCTTTAGTATAAATTTAAATCAGCTAGGTGCCTTTACGTTTATCTAGCATTAGTAGCATATATAGGTAATGCTTTCGATAATATTGCGGTTAATATCATTATAACTAGCCCATTAAAGCAATTTAGTAAGTCTCTTGATAGAGGGGTGCCCAAACCGACGATATAGCTAACGGATTTCCTATAACGATAGATAAAAGGCTGTAGTATCTATGGTATTGAGAGTCCACTATAGATATCCCCATTTCCTAATAATTAGAACCTTAATATCCCCTTAGATTAACAGGTTATTAATATTATTAAGCTTTACACCCATCCGATCTATATCCGTAATAGAATAAAGGAAGGGGGTGCTGCTATTAAAGACGTAGAAAGGGATATTGCTAAATATCATTAGGACATTCAGTATACTGGAAGATATGGCAGAGCTAGCGCTAAAGTTCACCGTATGCTTCTTGTCAGTCGCCTTAATAGTTAGGGTCTTTATTAATCTCATCAGGGCCTTTGCTTGACCTAGGCCTGCTATAGATAGGCCGGAAGCGCTAGTATCCGGTAGGATTCCGCGGAAGGTATGGTCACTATAACGTTCTTCTTCTAGAAAGGCAGAATTACAGTCTAGTAAAGGCATTCGGAAGGGGTTAATTTATAAGAAGGCATGTCGGCATAATTTATCTTGCAAGGCTTGTAATATCTCAATTGGTGATACCTCTATTTGCAGGGGGGCTTGGAAATACTGAGTAGCTGTAATTTATAGTGCGACAGCGTCCTCTGTATCCCAATATATGACCCCTGCTATTATAACTTCAACATCTTTAACGATATTATTAAAATCGGCATCTTCGAGGCCTTATGCGGGCCCCTTATATTCCTATAGGAAAATACGGAATTTCTTGTCATCGGGGGCAATACGGTTAGAACGGTTCTTTAGCTATCGTGCCTTTGATTCTTATTGCTCTTTATCAGTATAGTTAGATAACTAATATCCTAATTTATTGCAAACGAAGCATCTTCTTTAACGAGGCCTAGCTAAAAAGGCGCGATTCTATTGTTGCTATTAAGGGGGTCTGTATCGTTAGGGGCATTAGTACCGGTTGTGGGATTAACCGTATCTACGATCTATGAATAACGCCATATTATCAGCGATATCAATATCTTCAATATCCTGATATTGCTAAGGCTATTATTAAAGGAAATAATGCTATTAAGTCATATAGGTAGTCTCGTAAATAGAAAGGGATCGCCATAGGTCAGCGGCGAGGCCTTCGAATATAAGGGCATATCGATACAGCGCCTAGCTACACTCAGGGATATCCCTTATAGCATTAAGGACTTATCGGTGAAGCTCTATATTAGCTATAAAGGGGGGAAAAAGACCACGATATAGGCATTAAAGTTCTTCTAATAGGATATTAAGGCATTCTAGCTTTAATTTATCGGGATATTTCGCAATAGTTAATTAGAGCATTATTCTATTCTAACGATACAAATAGAATTGCTCCATACTCTCATTTTCGAAATAGCTCTTAACTTTACAGACCATATCGTCAAAAGTGAGGGTATCGCGAATACATTCAATATTATCAAAATAATAAGTCTCTACATTGCCGATAAGTATGATTTAGAAGGCTCTAGCTAATATATTATCGGGTAATCCTAGTAGGCGGCACTTACTCTTAAAAGAGATGACTTTTAGTACAATAAAGTCATCTATTTTGCCGCTATATCTATCCTCTGTACGATAGCTATATAAGAGGTCAGATATCTTCTTCGACACATCATCAAACCCGGCCTCTATATAGGCTCTTCAGGTATAATCTTCTTAGTGGTATTATTATTCCAGAGGATATTCTAGAACGGCTTATCGGTAGCCTTACGGTAGGCTGGCGGGAGCTCTAGCTGGGTCATCCTATAACCCAGGTCGGTCCGGGTTTACCGGTCCTCCTATTAAAACTATCCGTTTATCGGCTTAAGTAGGCCGATATTGACGGGAAGGGCCAGGTGCCGTGCCTATTTTTAGCATTATCGGATGAGGCGTTTAGGCCCGATATCTGGTATCATAAGCGGCGGCGTTAGTTTAGTGGGTATTATTATCATCCAGGTCCTCTATTGAAGGAAGCATATCATCGGGGCCTATAACTCGACCCTTATTGGGCATGCTATGACCTTAAGGGGCATTAAGATAGCCGCCTCGGCTAGGGGTATAATCCCTAAGTTGATATGATTGATCGGGTCGGTCTTATAGGCTATAATCATCGGCCGTTGCATATTATTGATAATAATAAGAGCTTTCCCCTGTTTCGAATAGCGGCCTATTATAAATAGGCGTCTTCCCTTTAGGTTATTAGGACCGGCCCCTATCTTCTTCTTTTTCTTTAATAGGGGTAGGGACATAAGGCTTCTTTAATATAAAGGGGGGGACGATAGGTTATTATAACTGTAATCGTACCACTATTAGTATTGCGAAGTCCCTTAGCGTTAATAGGGCTTATGAGTGCCGTAGTGAGAGCCTTAGCAAGGGTATTCGCATAACTATTATGGGGGCTCGTGATAATAATAATAAGGGCCTTGTGCGTGTATATAAGGGCGTATTTTAAAGCCTTTATATCTCTTGCTTGGTATTACCGATGGGTAGTAAGGTTTCCCTAGTAGGGTTGAGCTAGGATAAAAATATACTGCAAGCAAGTTATCGGGTTACTTCCTCTTGAGGCCATTATGGATTCTATTGTTATTGAAGGCATTCAAGTAGGGTTGGTGTTATTAGGGAACCCGATACTCCAATATATACGCCGCGTTCCCGTAATATTGAGCGGAATTGCCGTAAAACCTGAGCGTTAATACGGCGGAATAAGGCTTTATTCCACTCGCTATAATCCTCGCGGAATTATTCCCAAAGATCATCATCCAGGTGGGTATTTTCCTTATAGGTATCTATAAGAAACGCGATACAGTTATATAGCTATACATTCGTAGCATTATTAGGGTCGACGGGCTCTATAGCGTTGGTCCAATTATCGTCAAAGAGTGAGGCAAACCGTTATATCCTCTCAGGTAGCTCTCGTGGTTATTATGATGATATTGATGATGAGGCTATAATATTAAAGGGGGGGGATGTATTGCAAGGAGTATAAGATTCACTCTTGCAAGGAGTATAAGATTCGAGAGGGCTTTTACCTGTAGTGGTAGGGTAAAAGAAAGAAAGGGGTAGAATAGGAAGAGGTTATAAATCGTTCTTCCTAGATACTGAGGGTATCTTTAAAGATCATGATATTTAGCGTATCTTATTCTTCCTCGTGATAGATAAGGGGAAGGAGAGGTCATAAATCGTTCTCCCT
The DNA here is from genome assembly GCF_000687475.1 of Ustilaginoidea virens. Lineage (NCBI taxonomy): Eukaryota > Fungi > Ascomycota > Sordariomycetes > Hypocreales > Clavicipitaceae > Ustilaginoidea > Ustilaginoidea virens. Next base: position 5,842,871 of record NC_057317.1, on the reverse strand, counting down.
CTGGTTAGCACAGCTAAGAAAGCTCAACTGCCTCTTCGAAATCAATATCTTGCTGATCTATAATGCATTGTTTTTTGCGGGATATAATTATCCTATGAGTAGTAGTTATCACTACTGATTAGTATTGATATAAACTCGGGGTACCCAGTTATACGTAGGGTCGCGCGCGTGGTATTATATACCGTGAGGTCACCAAGTAAAGGATTTATTGACTTTACTAATGACTGACTATCTAAGAGGAAAGAAAGGAAGCAAAAGAGTAATTACACGATGTGGCCTTTTTGTGCGTGCCGTAGTCACGTGCATCGGCGCGGTCGGGCCGGACTGCCCGCGTGCCCTACCGGGCTCAGGGGCACAGGGGCAAAGGGGCAAAAGTGGCCAAAGTGGCCACATCGTGCGCAACGGGTGTGCGCGGCACATCCGTCGCAATGTGCCCAATTGGGCACCTTGCGACAGCGATTCCGACACTTGTGTCATTCTACTGTCTAGGTGGCATATCTTTATCATCCACAATCTCGCCACTTGCCCCAATAAAATTGCCCCATCCTCAATCCAGCTTAGTTCAAATATACCTCAGTTTATAACTCAAACTATAGGTTTCTATTGTAATTAGCAATTCTAGTAGCTCCCAACTTTAAGTCAATTTGGGTTTATGTCTGCCTTTATCGCCAGTAGTTCTATCATTTGTTTTAAATCGTAGTCTCGTAAGGATAAAGTCGTATCGCATTATATTTTCTTAATTCAACCGCAGCTGAATTCTTCTGACTGCAGTTAGGCATCGTAGGATCTTAATTCAACCGCAGCCGAATTCTTCTGACCGCAGCCAGGCATCGCAGGAGTGACTATAGAAGTCGTATTAAATCGCATTTTCTTAATTCAACCGCAGCCGAATTCTTCTGACCGCAGCCAGGCATCGTAGGAACTTTAGGTGACCGCAGCCACCCAGTTCGATATAGACCCTCACACGCAGCTATCGGTCTAACCATTCAATCCAACCGCAGCTGAATTCTTCTGACCGCAGCCAGGGACTCTACAGGCCTTCACGCGCAGCTATAGACCTGACCTAACCGCAGCTAGGATTTTTCTGACCGCAGCCAGGAACTCTGCAGGCCTTCACGCGCAGCTATAGACCTGACCTAACCGCAGCTAGGATTTTTTTTTTTGCATTATGATTATAATTATTCGGTCGTTCGTAGTATTCGGACTTGGAAAAAGGAGGCTATGACAAAGTGTTGCTGAATCCGGTCAAATGAGTGCCAAGGTGTGATGGTGTTAGCGGTGAATGGTTCGCGCGACTCGTCGAGAAAAAAAACCTCAGGAAGAAGAAGATAATGATGATGCATGCAATAATATCGTAGTTGTAGCGGATTGACAAAAAGTCCCAGTCTCATCACCATGAATTCATTCCACTGACCATGGGGCCAAAATGTGTTGTGTAGGAGGGTTGATTTTCTTCGAGCTAATCTAATCTCTAATCTAGAACCCCCACTATTTATCCCTTCAACAGACCACGCAGTGTTCTGCTCCGTGCTTTTTCGGCCCCCCAACGCAAATCGCGTCGGCAGCAGCTTCTTTTGTCGCAACCTGGCCATTTGTTTCTCGCGGGGTTTCAGGAAACTTGCAGAAGAACAGCTATATTGAAGAAGGTTAACGAGCCCTGACTTACCAGTACTCGCTACACCAGCCATTGATAGTGGGCACAGGGGTAGCCCTAAGGGGCTACTGTTCCCTCGGTTACGTGTGCCACATTCTAGCCGAACATTCCTGACAAATACACGAATCCACCGATATCCCCGGCAATACGGGGCCCCTTGCGTCCCGAGCGCCGTGCCTGGCCCCTCCCCTCCCCTCCATCAGCCTGTGGGGGGTCGAGTCGATCTGCTCCGCAAATCAATCAAAGATCGCGGTCCCGCGCGGAACAGCACGCCAAATACATACATACCCTGTGCAGCCATCCGGGGCTGCTGTTCCGGACGGCCGGGTTTACTTTGGCGGGCTCCCCTCGTTGCAAGCCGAATGTAGCGCGGCGCGGGTGCCATGGGATTACCGGTATGCTCCTCGAGCAAAGGAATACATGCCGAGTCTGCGGGTGGGATCCAAGTAGAAACGGGAGGCGAGCAAAGTTTCCGCGCTTTCTTTTTTTCATTCCTAGCGCCTTGCCGGGATTGGTAAAGCATTACGGCATAGACCTATGGAAGCATCCGAGGCACAAGCCCTGTTCCCGTGATATCGCGCTAGCGGGCGCCGTGTACTTCATGTTGCCTTCTAATAATACGCATAGTTGGCGTTTCCCCAGCCTCGGTCCAGGCGGTGCAATTTCAAGTTTACATAGTCAAAGTCACTTGCGTCTCCAAACGCCGCGCGTTTTGACTGGCGTTCTACTTGGATCCCACCGTATGCTTGCCATGATTTAGCTTAGCTCCAGCACGCTAGGCAAGAACCAATCCAAGGATTCAAATAGGCTTAACGATGAACATTTAACGATAAACATCTATTGCTCTACTCGTCATGAATAATCGAGATCCTGCCCCCCCGCCCCCCCCCCCCCCCCAAAGCTATGGCCTCGCCCCTCCCCTCCTGTGGGCCGCCCTGTACAGTCTATCAATGTCAGACTTCCACTGCTGCCGGTCTGGACGCAACACCCGGCGGTCGTACGTATACAGCCCATTGACCTCCCCTTCAACGTCCGTCGTCTGCGTCCAAACGCCTCCGCTGCACGCATAGCGGGCGACTTGCTCCCTGAGTTCTCTAAACAGCACGCTGGCACGGTAGTTGTACGAGTTCAGGTCCGCGTTGATTTCGTACGTCTCGTTGATGTGGTCAATGGCTTGCTGGACATTCCACAGACTGGGCAACATCTGGTTAGCAAAACAGCACATGGAAAAGTTGGCCGTCATCTGGGTGGCTTTACTGCTCCATGCCAACAACATGGCCAACGCCTCCAAATTCCCCTTGGAAGCCGATTCTCCCCGGGTCATACGGCGACGAAAGGATCGAATAGAATGGAGTGCCGCATTGCGGATTGGCGTAATGGTGGTTATCCTGATGGGGAAAAAAAAAAAAAAGGGTTCTTAGCACCACCCAACGCAGCCGCTCGTAGCCTCCTGAGCCCTTACTGAAAAGTCGCCGAAGCCGTGGTCATGCCAGCCAGTAACTGAGTCAATGAGCCTTGAAGGGTCAATGCCTCGGACGACTTGAGTCAGCTTCTCCTCGGGATATGGGGTCCCCCGAAGCTGTCCCCATCCTTCGTTGTAGATGACCTGTGCGTGCATTTAGTGTTGGACTCGTCGTCGCCCAAGGTGCAAAGGTCCATTCTCACCCAGATTCCAATACAAGTATAGCTCTTGTGCTCGTTGATGAGGAGTTGGAGCTGTCGCTGGAACTCTGCCTGCTGTTGGGCGTTGGGCGGTCGGTTGCCATCGGCGGGAAGACTGGGCATATCCTGTGTTACGAGCAGACCTAGCTCGTCGCAAGCGCGGTAGAACAGGTCAGGCTCGACTTTGATCTGCGTCGCTTCATGTCAGCCACTGGGAGTGTCCGGCGAGCACGAGCCATCTCCGTACATGCTTGCGCAACATATTGAAGCCCAGACTCTTGAGCATCTTCAGGTCGTACACCATGGCCTCGCGATTCGGTGCAAGGTAGAGACCGTCCGGCCAGAATCCTTGATCCAGGGTGCCAAGAAGAAAGACAAATTCGCCGTTGAGAAGCGGCCGCTGAACGCCGTTGACTTTGCCGCTGGAAATCGTGCGGAATCCTATATAGCTGCTGACCTCGTCGTCGCCCGTGCTGATGGAGAGGTTATACAGGGTTGGTGAACGAGGGGACCACAGCTTCGGGGAGTTGACCTTGAAGGTGAACTCCTCGTCAGATATCCCCGACTGCTCTGCCACGACATGTCCGTTTGGATCAATCACCTTGACCGTGACCTCGGCACTTTGCCGGCCCGAGGTATGCGCAGTGATGGTGACTGTTCAAGAACCTTGGGTCAGAAATGTCATATGAGCCACGGCGAAAACTAACGGAAAAGCCAGCAATTTACCGCCACCGTCCATCCCTGCCGAGACGTCAAGCTGCGTAATGTGATTTTCGGGCGCCCTTTCCATCCATACCGTCTGCCATATGCCCGAGCATGAGCGGTAAAAGATGTGGCTGGGATTCCGGGTCTGCTTCCCAACGGGGATGATTTCCATATCTGTGGGGTCGTACACGAAAACGAAGCTTGTCGATGAGCAAGTCAGCCAAGCATTCTCTCCCTCGCCAATCTTCTCAATTGCAACTCGCCTGCATGCGCCGCATGACATGGACGATAGGAACCTACAGCTCATTTTCTTGCCCCCGTTTTATACTCTGGGTTATGTCAATGGTGAACCGGAAATACCCGCCAACATTGTGTCCGACCTTGACGCCGTTCAAAAACACGGTAGCCTCGTAATCGACTGCTTCAAAGTTGAGGAGAACATTCTGCGACTTCCAACCATCGGGTACTCGGAAAGTGCGAGCGAACCACATGTTTGTCGGGTTGAGCTGCTGGACGCCAGAGAGGCCGCTCTCAACGCATGAGGGGATCATGATTTCGCGAGACAGCGCAGTGGACGGCGGTGGTTGCGATGGAGCCAGGTTCGAGTCGGCAGCGTCGTACGTCCAGATGCCGTTGAGACTCTGCCAGTCCTGACGGTGAAGCTGGGGACGGGGATGCTCGGGCCATGGGTTTGTTCCGACCTTGTAAGTCCAGTCGGTATCTAGAGGCGGCTTCTGGACCTTGTATGGCACAGGAGCTCCTCCGTTGAGTTGCGCCTGGCTTTTCCCTAGTGCGCCAAGGAGAAGAAAGCCGCCTACAAGCACGCGCTGGAGAATATGCATGATGCTGAAAGAATTCTTGAATAGAGAAATGTCGTAGCGATGCTTGATCATGGACGCATCTGTCTTGGACAATGGAGCAATTTTTCCACCACGCGAAAGAAGCAGAAGTCACTTACGCACGTGCTGGGGATCCATCCGTGAAGCTCCTTCCCCGACGCTCGTTCACACGCTCTATAGGCATCATTCCTTCCTGCAGGAGGAAAGACGGGGGCAGCGACAGGGCAGCGACAGGGCATGAGCCCCATCTCTGCAGTATCACGCCAAGGTGAGAAGGACGCAGATTTCCGGACCATGGTACCTTCATTTTGGCATTGATGCCGTGGGATGAGATATGTGCTCTTGCACCCCAGGAGTAAGGCAGTCGGTCGACATTGACCACAGCAGATGCACGCTGAGACCGTTGGAGGAGCGGGTGACGCCTGGCGTGGATGCGACTGCGGGGAGCACCAGACTCGTTGGGGATATTGTGTCAGTCAAAGCTGCATTGGCGGAGGCTTGTTCAATTTCTGCATCCTGTACCAGACGCCAGGAGGAAACGAGAAAAACGAGTTCGTGTTTGGTGCAGGATGCTCGGCATGGCTGGTGGCGCCAAAAGTCGGCTGGCGCTGGCGAACCTGAGCGGTTCTGCAGCAGCATATGCGTGCAACGTGAGCGTCGCGGAAGAGGGCAATCTTTTTCGCCCGACTAGCAAGGAGGGTGGTGGTTGACGCGCTGGTCGAGGAGCTGGTCGAGGAGCTGGTCGCGGGATAGCAAAAGTCCTGGTCGAGGACATGAGAATGGGCGATTGAATTGAATTGAATTGAATTGACGAGCTGCGATGAACAACCGGATGACTGATCAAGCGGAGCAACTCGGAAACGCTGCCAGCTGGAGGGTCGTCGACACAGCTGCCAGTCTCCCCGGGAGCCTCCAAGCCTCCAAGCCTCCAAGCCTTGATGCATCCAGTCGCTTCCTGGCTTTTTATTTCTCTCGACTTGTTTCCACCCTGCGCTCCCCGTTCATCCGGCTCGTCCTTTTCGTCCTGTTCGCCCCGTTCGTGTCTGCTAGCAAGTCTCTGTTGTCCAGCTCTCAACCATCATCTCCGCCATGTACCGAGCACCGAAAGCGGCATCTGACTGGCAAGCCCGTGTCCCAACTTGGACACATCCAGATCCCACATCCGTCAGCCATGCTACACAACCGACACGCACATTCACCGCTCAAAGATGATCCGACCCCATCTGTGAAGCCCGCGTCCGTCTTATTTCCCACTTGCCAAGTCATGGAAAGGGTGGCTGACCATGGTGACAAGCCGCGGCCGACGCTGTTTCTTTTCTCCGGCATTAGATTGGCTGGATAGCTATCGGTCGCATGATGCTAGGCCATCGCCAAGCGACTTCCTCGGAAAAGGAGCGAGGCTGAAGAAGCCGTCCGCGAGGTTGCAATGATGCATTCTGTCTGATGCAACGACGCAAATAAGCGAGAGATGCGACAACCCCGTTGGCGTGCCAATGCAGATTGAGCTGCTGCATCTGGGAAATTCGAGGTCCAGGATTCACCTTGGGGCTGCGTGAATGGTCGTGCAGCCGCTATGCCTGTTTGCATGACCATCGGCCGGTTCCCGTTCACTGCCATCCGTCGACAAAAGCAGCAAAAGCCGACAAGGCGCGTTTGCTGTCCCATCGATTCCTGCCCTGCTTTGCATCCCGTCTCGTACTCCCCGAGCCTCTGAAACCCGCCTCGTATCCAGTCGTCTGCCTGCCTTGCTGGATGCACAAAACGCAAACATGCGGCAACACTCCCGACGATTGCCGTTCAATTTCACATTCCGCTGCCACCCCCGCTGGCGCACGCTGCTTGGACATGATACGTTGGCTGCTACTGTCCAAGCGACATGGACCGTGGACGCGTCTGCGGGAACTAACTCTGTACGATCCGAGGCTAATCTAACTAGCGGGCAAGCAGCTGCCATGTCCCCGACCCCCAGGTCCACCTCCAATGCAACCCATCAGGTTGAAATGCATTTGATGGATGATGGAACTAGGCACCCCCGTATGAGACCCATCGGCCCGTTTCGGCACGAGCTAGCGCCCCTCGCCTCACCCACTCCGCGAGGATAATGGCATTTCCTGGATTTGTACTGAGCCTTGTTGGTAGCATCCAATTTGCGTCTGATCCAGTCTGGTACAAAGGACCTTCAAGGGCCTCCTGGTTGAGCCATCGGGAAAACTCGGGACTCCTCTGCGGAGAAGCTGGCGTCTGGTCTTCTTGGGCTCAGGGAGAATGAATGGCTGGATTGGCGGATTGGCGGCGATCCCTGCAGCCGTCGACGTCATGGGGGTCGGCTCCACCGATGACGCCCAAAACCCATCCTGGAGAACGCGAGCAACACCACATGACCTTCCCGCAGCAGAAACACTGTCCCGGAAATAGAGCACAAAACTTGTGGATAGCTACGTGTAAAGATCATAGGCCTTTGCTGGAAACCGTCCAGCGTCAGAACTGTCAATTGACTTGTCCATGTCGTCGTCATCATTTCACCCAGTGACAGTTGGTTCTGATGATTTTAACAATGCCAGTCTATTAATATTACGCGGCGAGCTCTGTCTAATCATTCTAATGCTTCATAAACTTTAAACCGTAGCCCATAAGTCGTCATCGTCATGCATTCCATCGTTACTAGCCCGCTCCCTTCCATCGCCTACCACGGCTGGTACTTGGCCCAGTCGATTGCCGCAACGTCCTTGTAACAACTCGTCTCGTACGCAAAATCATGGTTCGAAAAAGACCCCTCCGGCAGAGGATCCAACTTGGTGCACTGTGCAACCAGCCTGACAGGCACGCAATTCGGCGGGATAGCATTGGTCAACTTCAGTCCCAAATCAAACTGCTTGACGATGAGAAACTTCTTCTTGTAATACGGCACCGTCTCGTTGCAAATGGCATATGTCTCGGGATACATGAACGTGTACGGCACAGGGGGCCGCGTCAGCCCGATGCCCTTGGCGCCTGGCCCGCCGTCGAGATGAGCCGTGTGTGCCATATCGGAGCCCTCGTCGTTGGTAAAGAAGACGCCCCATGGAGAGAGAGGCGTGCCAATGTCGGAAACGACGGTCGATCTGGCAAAGTGGAACTCCAACGTAGTGCCGTTGATGTAGAATGTGAGAGGGTTGGTCGATTTGCCGCCGACGCCAAGCAGGGACTGGCCGGCGCCGACGTGGATGCTGTTGATGTACTCCCCATGGATGGAGGGGAAGAAATCGCGGTCGGGCTCTGTGACGTTGACGACGAGATTGAAGGCTTTTGATTTGGACGAAGGAGGCAGGTCGGCGCGGGAAAAGAGTGGGGAGGCAGCGGTGAGGCTGGCGAGGAGTAGTGCAAGGAGCTGGTGCATGGTGGGTTTTCTTTCTCTGCAGCAATGTTTTGATAATCTACTCTGTACTGTGGATGATGATGATGGAGATGATGGTGGTGGATGGTAAATGTGTGATGCCTGAGTGATGATGTCGGTTTTATACGTCCTCAGCAGGGGTCACGTGACGGATACCTAGCTTTTTACCTTTGATTTTCATCAGAGTACTTACCTTGTGAGAGCCTTGAATAAATGGCAGGAAGGTCGGTCTGTTGGAAACAGGGAAATCTGTCAACGAGTGCATGAGGTCATTGAAGGGCGGCTTTGACGGGTTCCCTGTGGAAGGAGCCTGGCGCTTGTGAGGGAAGGAGCTGGAGCTGCCGGGAGGCTCTTTGGGGGAAGGAACAGGCTCGGAATGAAGCGTCAGCGTCAGCAGGGCTGGTGGAAGGAGCGCTGCCAGTACTCGACGTGTTGGTCCCTTGGCGTCCGGCGGTCAGGGCATTGTGATGATGGCTGAGGACTCTTTTTTTTTTCTTCTTTTCTCTCTCTCTTTTTACGGCCAGTCAACGGGCAAAAGTGCGCAGATCGGGGAGTCGGAGTCATTAAATAAAGGTAAACTACTGGAACATATACTCATGGTTAAAGGTAACAGTTCCGGGCAACTTCCGCTACGCGTTGGCGACAAGTTCCGAGCCGAATGCCACATGGGCTCCTGCCTGATCTGGTGATTGTAGCTGACGGGTATGAGTTGCGGAAACGGAGCAGGGCACGTGCGCACGTCATAGGTCGGTTGACGTACTCCGTACGTACGGAGAGTCCCGCTTTTAGGGGCCTCAATCGATGCATTGCAACTTTCATGCCATGGACCAGACTCCATCGGTCGCGGTGATGCTGCTGGATTCAACAGCCTTTGGACAGGGAGGATGAAATAGGGCACGTGTAGTCATGGAATCAATCGCACTTGCACACATACATTTCAGTCGCACACACAACACGCCGCACAATCACACACATGGTATGTACCTAGGGTATGGTGGGTGGGCGGCCAACAGGCAACAACATTAGGCAGCTTGTTTCGCAGCCACGACGTTGCAGAACTTGCCCCAACACAGCCGGCAGTCATGGCAATTACAACATCGCATCGGAATCGCAGTTGCATATCGCTTCAATTGCCTTTTTTTTTTTTTTTTTTTTTTTTTTTTTTTTACACGCAGGACGAGCCATGTACACGAGTACAATGCTCCGTACTGGTTCGAAGGGCCGGATGATTGGCTATGAGTAAGTGCGATATTATCAACAGGCATTGCTTCCCCGAGGAAAAAAGTCGTCCAAATCTTTCTTACCAGCTTCAATTTTTCTCTCTTTAACGCACCACTATCCTTGACGAGGCATACCTCCACTGCGCTGGAGTATTCCAGCCCGGGCCTGCTGCAGACCTTTTACACCTATTCGGCCATGCTGGTGTGTCTCTTGTCGGCATAGCCACCCAGTACTTGTAAATGATACATACCATATATACCTAGGTAGTAAGCTAATACGATGCCTTTGCGCACAGAGACGCTACACTTCCTGTCATGTACTCACCTTTCCAGGGGTATATAGGACCATATTCCTCGCCTTGACAGACGTAGACGGCATCAAGAACGACTATCCGACATGATTGGCATAGCGATCCTCTTGCCCGCCGTCCTGGCTGCCTCGGTACCTGCCGCAAGCCTAGTAAGCCCCTGGGTCGACAAGTGTCACTCCGGTACAGTCAATTGCGTAGACTGCAGGCTGAATGTCAAAGTGGCTCAAGGTGTCTTTGAGCCTAGGGCGGCCAACGACTTTATACAGCGCGCGTGCCAAAATTTCACCGCTTGCTCTTGCCCGCGAACTCAACTAGTAGAGGATATATGCAAGGAAGAGGCGGTATTGAATGATGGTCGGTGTCAAGATATAGCTACGTTGCGTACCTTCTGCCAAGGTCGTGGCATTCCCGTTTGGGGGGTAGATTTCTGCCCTGAGGGGAATGGTATTATCGACTACAAGGATGAAGATTTGCGGACTGAGAGCTAGCCTATAGGGACTTGGGGCGTGATTCGCGAGCAAGTCCAAATTGACATAAATAGGCTTACCGAAGATGAAGTAACTCCCAGATGCTAAAATTTTTATTGCGGTTTAGTCTAGAATTCCTATTATTATTTACAACCCTATTCTGTTTCAGCTAAATCTCTGTAGAGTGACAGCTACTAATGCTGCCCTTATTATTACTAGACTAACCCGCTGTGGAAGTTGTAGAATATTGCTTAAACTGTCTCGTATTACTGTAATTATCTATTGCATTTGATACTCCTGCATCTCCTTCCCGGGCTGTCACCAATGTGCAGATATCGTGATGCCGATATCTATCGGGCCTTGAGGATTATCCTGCAGTAAGATACGCCGACCTAATTTTACACCAAGTTGACCCTATCCAGCAGGGTACTCTATAGCCCGTACTAGTAAGCAGCCGGATACATATTAGGCAGATAAAATATTGCTTAACTGAACAATCTAAAGTAGCACATGTATCTGCTGAATTCAACGCCATGTAACCCTCCGGCGACAGTTGGCACGGCGCCGGCGCCGGCGCATAATTCACTAGTGCGCATAAATACACAACACCAGAGCAAGCGCGGTGTTAAATGTAATAGGATGATGTATTATTCTATTATTACGATGAAGAACTAATATATAGAGTCTACTTAAAGAGAGAGAGAGAAGAGTATTATCGGGTCGAAATAATATTAGTCCGAGTCATCAGATCAACCTAGATTTCTGTCAGGAAGCAGGGAGAGAAAGCGGTCTATTGTAAAGGGTTGACCTAACCTGTCTCAACAGTACTCAGGTTACCAGCTATTTATAGTGGGCACGGGGGTAACCCTAAGGGGCTACTGTTCCCTCGGTTACATGTGCCACATTCGTATCCGGATATTCCCGACACATATAATGATCCACCGGTATCCCCGCCGATATACCCCCCCAGGATGTACTTTATCGAGTATATCCTGCTATATAGCCAATTCCCATAGAAAATAAGATAGCAAATAGAACCATAGAAGTCATCATACCATAGCAAGAAGAGCGGTGGAGGCGCTATTATTGAAAACAACCCTTAGGGGTAAAAATACCCCTATTCGCATATATCGTTGTAAGGAACGTAAAAAACAATAGAAAATAATAACAAACCACAAAATTCAGGTCTACGCAGGAAAACATATGCGGCTGTTAAAATGCATTTCTCAATCTATTTAATAAGCATCCTCATTATAAGGCATTTCCTTAATATTATAACGAATATTATAAGACTGCCCGGTATCGCGGGAGCCTTTTAATACCACTAGCCCTAGCTAACGGCAGAAGGTTTCGAATTTCTAGCCTATTAGGGGCTTGGTAAAACCGTTAGCGATTATATTACCTATAGGAACCCACGTAATATCAATAGAGCCTTTCTGGACTTCTTGCCGCAACTAGTGATGATAAATATTAACGTGATAGAGCCGGGTTACAAGTTTGAAAAACTCTTCCTTTAATAGGCGAATAGTCTGGATGTTATCGCACTGAATAGTAGGGATATCTTATACTAAATAAAGCCTAACTTCCTTATAGAGCCTGCGGAACGCAATAACCTCTTTCGCGGTATGTGAAATCGCTAGCAATTTAGCCTCTATAGATGATGTTATTATGGTATCCTATTGACCAGCTTTATATATAATCGGGCCACCAAATAGCTTGATTATATATCCTTATGAGCTGCATCGGGATATAATATTATTAGCAAAGGATGTATCTAAATATACCTATATCTTAGGGTTATCGGCACTGAATTTAATAGCAGTGTTCTTCCACGTATAGCCATAGTTAAGGGCCTTCCTTACCGCACGCAAATAGTCTAGACTAGGATTTTAAAAGAAGCGGGAAAGCTGCGATCCGATATAGCCTAATTTAGGCCTAGTAATTATAATCGGATACACTAATAATCCTACTATTGACTGGTATCGTTAGGTATTATTAGGTTCAGCCGTTCTATTATACTTCTTAAGTCTCGCGGTATTTAATAGGTACTTAGGGGGTTCCTTTTTGTTAAAAGAGGTAAGGTTATATTTAATCGCGAGTTTATTGAAGTATACCCTCTAGGTAAGCTATAGCTTCCCTTCCGTATAATTGCGAATAACCTTAATAGCTAGGAACCAATATAGCTCGCCAAGGTCCTTAATCTTAAAAGCGCCTATTAGCGCAGCGTGAAATAACTTAAATGCCTCTGCCCGTAACTTATAATATAGGACGACTAGGTTATCCACATAGAAGAATACGATAAGGGTATCGTTAATAAAGATATAGGGGTCCTTATAGATTTATATAAAGCCCCTTTCTATTAGGAATCGTAATAGCTCTTTAAACTATAATAATAGCGACCTTCGAAGCCCGTAGAGGGCATACAATAGCTTAATATACGAATAACTATCGTGAAATCCATTAGGCTGCTTACAATAGACAGTCTCGTTAAATAGCGCATTTAGGAAGGCTATAACGAAGTCGTATTAGTATATATCTAGGTCAAAATAACTCATTAGGGCTATTAGGAGGCGAAAAGTGCGTGCTGCAAGCGTAGTAGCTTAGGTATTATAAAGGTCGAAAGGTTTTTAATCACTATAAACACATAATCGGGTCTTATAACCGGTGAGGAAGCCATCTTAGTCCTATTTGTAGGCGAACACCTACTTTAGGTCTAATAGCTTAATCTTAGGGTCTATAGATGAATTATTCCGACGAATAATATATCTAATCTCCCTATTAGTAATCTTACTATATTCTTCTTTAGCAGTAGCGATAAATTCCTTATATTTAGGATGCTTTTAAAGCTCTCTCTATATCGCCGGCTCCTTAGGTATATTTGTGATATAAGGGGCTTCTATTATAGCCAACGGCTTCATTATAGCTGCCGTAAAGACCTTATAATCCTTCCTTTTAATATTATTAACCCTAATATAGAATATATTATCGAGGGGAGGTATTGGCTCGGTCTAATCGTCTGGCTCGGGCGAAAATAGCAGTAATGGAAGTAATACTTAAGCGATCGACTCTTTAGGGTAGTCTATAACCTTTAAGTCAATAGCAGTAGGTTAAGGGGCATTATTAATAGCCTTAATCGCATTAATTAGCATAGTGCCCTAATCGATAGCCTTATTTATACCCTATTTAGGGGCAACCTCATTAGTAAAGGGGTTCTTAATTAGATTCCCCGATATAATAAGCTTAAAGTCATTAACGATAAGGGTTTCCTTAATGTCACTAATAAAGGTATTAAGGTCCTCCCTCTATTTGGCTAGTATCGGCAATTGGTCCTTATCTTTATAGAAGATCGTCTTATTAAATATGATATAGCTCGAGTTGAACTAATAGCTTCTCTTTAACGAAGGTACCTAAATTAGGTACTAGGTAGTAGAGATATATCCTATTAAGTAGCTGATATAAGCCCTCTAATTGAGCTTTAGACTGGCGTATAATATCTTATCCCTCGTCATTATATAGGCCTTATATCTATAAGCGCGAAGGTAGTGAATTTAAGGGCGTATATCTTCTAGTAGATATCCTTAGGCAGGCTGATTCTATTAAAGCTAAAGTTAAAGGATTTAGAGTAGTGATTTCTAACTATCGTAAGGTTTTCCCGACTTCCTAGGTATACGATTTAATAGGTAAACTACTACTTCTACCGTAATAAGCTATAATTCCTTGGGAAATCCTACTTAAGTGCTTAAAAGCAATATCTTCGTCTTTAATACCCCCCTAGAACGTTTAGTATAACCGTTATAATATTGGTGACTAGGGCTTGATAACCGAAGCACGATGCCTTTCTGCCTAGCTTTTTCCCAACTTTATAATATCTAAAGCACTATTTCGTTATCAGAAATAACTATTGCGATTTTCACATTATATAGGCGTAGAACCTAATACTCAAAGGTTAGCTAATAACCTAGAAGGTCTGATTTCCTAGGTATCGTGAATATTAACCTTATTCCTATAAATCGGCAGGTAAATAACGCAATATATTTATTACTATTAAAAGTAGGTGACTATACGAAAAGGTTAAAAGATACGACTTTAAAAGGTTCCTAAGGCATTAATGCCTCTTATGGGTATCGTGAAATCTATTGCGTAATTTTTATACTGCTATAAACCTTATAATCCGATTTTACCTGCTTAGGAGGCATATTTAATACATCCTTAAAGATATAATCTATTAGATCCCTTCCCAGGTGCCTAAATCAGGCGTACTATATAGCATAAGGTATTTTTATCGAAATCTTTGGCTAGTAACTATCTCCTCGAGCTAAATAGGTATATTAAGGCTTTTCTTTTCTAAAATTCTAAGCCCTTATAAGAAATTCGCTTATAGGTATATTATTTCTGCCTACTTAATATAGAATATAAAGTTTCTCTTTAATTCGGCGGATCTAAAAGATATTTTCTTATATTCTTCCTTTCTTAAGGTAAATTCTATTTATCTTAATATTCTAATATAATCCTTTCTTCTTTATTAATAATTTAGAAAGAATATTAACGAATATCCCTAGAATATATAGAATATTAATAAAGGTAACGATTCGTCTATCTTCTAATACAATTTAAACGGTTCTAATACCTTAGACCTTAATAGTGCCTAATATACCTCGAATATACTAATCGATAGCCTTATTAATATATAAAAACCACTTTTCGTCGTTAAATATATATGCCGTTACACTAGTATTAATAATAATATAGGCATATAAACTAGGAGATTTATTAGAAAAGGATTTAGTAGAAACACCCTCTACGGCAAAAGCTTACTTCTCTTTTTCTTTTCCCTTTAATTTAATCGAGTTATTCTCATTATTATTATCGTTATCATTATATATATTTTAGAAGGCCTTAAACGCAGCTTATACTTTTTTACTTTCTTACTTTATCTTTATTATCGCGGCCTTTTTAGTTTCCTTTTAAATCCTTAAGCGGAACTTATTAGGCGCTAAAAAAGGAATAAAAGCCTAATAGCTCTTATAATGCAATCCCTTCTTCTTAATATATAGTTACTTATAGTATTTATAAGGCATTAATTCTAACGATAGTTCCTTTAAAGCTAAAGCTAAAGCTATACTAGTAGTATTCCTAGGGGCAGCGGCGGCCTTTAATAAGGCTTTCCTTCAATGGCAAATATAGTATGCTTCCCTTTAGTAATATTCCTTTTCTCTTAAAGCTCTACTTACTGCCTTATATCTTTAATAATCTCACGAAAGTTAATATATTGCCCTCGCTTTTCGGCTCTAGTAATCTCCTAATCGATATTATCCTAAATACTAAGATATTTTTAAGAGAGGGCTTTCGCTAATATATTAGCAGGCTTATTCCCTAATAGGAGGACTAAGCTACTTTATTCCAATCGGTCGTAAATAGTTAATATTTCACTAAGCTATTCTAAAACGTTATATTTATTGAGATTCCATTCTATAACCTGAACGAAGCATTATATAATATGCTCGGTAATAGCGGTCTTTACCGGCTATATACGCTTAATAAGGATATATAATTTATCCCTTATTATCGACCTTATTGCTATTATCTACTTAAATTCCGGGCCGAGGGTTGTATTAAACCACTCTATATATTTAGAAAGGGCCCATTCTAGCTCGGTATAATTATACCGGTCGTTTCTTAATATAATATTAATAAGAGTAGCCTATTCGTTAGGGCCTAGGCCATCTGGGATTTATCTCCGTTTGAAATAATTATTTGGGTCTTCTAGCTATTAGTCTAGCTGCGAATAGCTTTACGTTGCGGCTGCCCTTAACGCCGAGGCTGCCCTTATATTCCTAGAAAGACCACTTTCTATTAGTATTTCTCCTAATATTAATACCGACGATTATACTAGAATAGGTCGATATAGTTGGAGCGCAATATCTTTAGGTTTATTAAGGATTATCGCTTAATTAGGATTAATGAGATCCTATACCTTCCTTGCCTAAGCCTTGCTCTAAATATAATTATACCAGACATCCCACTTGTATCGGGATATTAAAATATATGCAGGTTTGTTATAATCAACCGTATTAGCACCTATCTTTACTGTCTGCAATGTTCTAGGCACGAAAGGCTGATTACCTGACTAAATAGGTCAATCATAGATAAAGTTAAACCACGAAAGAATATCGCGATCTTCCGAATAGCTTCCTTTTTATTGTGGGAGGCCATACGAGTATAATAGCAATACGAGGTTTCAATAGATCTAACAGGAATCCACTATTATACCTCAATAGGTATCCGATAAAGGCAGTAACCGTAGCATAATTTTAGATATCGAACGATATAGTGCTGTAGCACCTAACAAAAGGATAAGAATGAGGTTATTATATTATTTTACACAATTGCTACTATGTTAGGAAGCAGGGAGAGAAAGCGGTCTATTGTAAAGGGTTGACCTGACCTGTCTCAACAGTACTCAGGTTACCAGCTATTTATAGTGGGCACGGGGGTAACCCTAAGGGGCTACTGTTCCCTCGGTTATATGTGCCACATTCGTATCCGGATATTCCCGATATATATGATGATCCACCGGTATCCCCGCCGATAATTTCCGATGTCAATACGAGCTAGGCTAGGGCCCAGACCCCCGGTACGCAGACTCTATACTACTCCACACTGCTCTACTCGGTTATTGACAACTCAAGCTGTCATGACATGGACAGCCAACCGACACACGACCGGCTGACGTTTGTGCCATGATCTGACTGCACTGATTGATTATTCGCCGCGTCACATGCGCTGTCGCGCGCGCCCTAGTATGCATTGCTACCGTCGTTATTGACCTCGGCGCTGTTGTACATGTGTGCGGTGCTGTATCCGCCGCCCCGTCGGGTAATAAATAGTCTAGCGCGCTGCAAGGTGCTAGCCTACTGCGGCCTAGTGTGCTGTTAGCTGCCGCTCGGATCAAAAGGGCAACCGGCACTGGGATGGGCTGGGATCTGGTGCATATGCAGTAAGTAGACAAGTCCATGGCGCATCAAGGTGCCCGCTTCAAGGGAAAAGAGCCCTACGTATGGACCACGGGCGGGACTTGGCAGCCTCAACCTTCCTCCCTTTGCTACTGGCTGGTTGCTGATCAATACGTGTGTTCTTTCTTCATCTGTCGGCACATGCTGCCAACGTGCTGGCCTATACGCTCGATGCAGGTATCCCCCCCCTAGTCATCCCGAGAGTTAGTAAGCTGCAACATTGCGAGTGACTACCGTTTACCAGGCGCGTTGGAGAACAAAGTAGCATACATATCTGTTGAGTCCAGCAGGATTGCCTTTATTACTCAGCGGTCTTTGCCCGCAATTCTTGGTTGCCATCGGCACCCACTGATGCCCATGTCACCAGAAGTTCACCATCTGCCGGCAACTGACCCGCTGGGCCCCTGTGGCGTTCCTGCCACATTGTCCCCTGGGAGAGCCGTTTACTGCCTCGCTATCACGAGCAGAGTGGCTGCCGGAGGATTCTGGTGGACAAGGTGGAGACCCAGAATGCACCCGCGCCATGTTGCCTTTGCGGGAGGAATGACTGGGGGTGGTAGGAAGGGTTTGGTCGGATGATTATAAGTATCGGGCGATACTCCCCTACCGATGGACTGTATTTTGCAAGCTCAAATCCTCTTTTATGCCCAGCTTGTTTTCTCTCTCAGGAACGCACTCAGCTCGGTCTTGACTCGTAATAATCACTTGCATCAGCTTGTTGCTTGCAGACCCTTCACACCCGTACTGCCGTAGTGAACCGATACTTTTCAACAGTACCATAGCTAGTAAATCGGTAGGATACCTTTATGCCCAGAGATGCTGCCCTTCGTGTTATTCATCCGCATATAGGACAACATCTCTCGCCCCGGACAGACGCAGACGGAATACAAGCACAACCATGCACTGCAATCAACTCAACCTGATTGGCGTACTGATGCTCTTGCCTGCCGTCCTGGCCATCCCTCGAACGCCACCCATCAACCAATGGGTCCAGAGCTGTCGCCACAATGAAGTCACTTGCTTCGACTGCAGAGACGTTGTCCTGAGTGCCCAAGGTATATTCCAGCCTGGCGCGGGCGAAATGTTCATAGCAGGCGCGTGCCAAGACTTGACCGCCTGCTCCTGCGCAAGATCTGGTACAAAGACCGAAACGTGCAAAGATTACGATTACCTGGTTGAAGGTGGCTTGTGCAGACATTTCGACAAGCAACGCGCCTTCTGCCAGAGCAAGGGTTACCCCGTTTTCGGGTCAAACTTCTGCCCCGAGAACGAAGCAGATGGTATCATCACAGATATTGATACAGATTCGCCCTAGAAGAGCTAGCCTGTACGGACCCGGGGGCCGGGCCTCTGCTGCTAGCGGAATGAAGCCTGAGAGGCGAGCGCTGTCGGCGGTCAAGGGCTGGGATACGGGGGCGGAACGGCAATCCATATAGCCGGAGGCGTCTCTAGCCGGTAGGAATTCTATGAGCGGGATATTTGTGCTGGGCGGTGGTCTTTTTTATCACATGTCGGCGAAAAATTTCAGGTAGCACTTGTTATTTCAAGGTTCTGTTAAAAAAGCACATAATAATATATATAATGATGACGATATCGGTAGAAGACCGAGTACAGAAGAGCAGAGAAGGAAGGCGCTATAATTAACTTGTGGAATAAGCGGAGACTATTCTTTATTCTTCCACGCCAATTCTTTAAGCGCCAACATGAATACCCCTTTTGCAAGACTGCGCCAAAGGAGGTATTTGGCTCGGTAGATTACTGCCCAGCGTGCGCCGGATTGGCGTTCATTCTTGGCAACTATTCCTTTTTACACGGCACGCAAGCGGCCCCTGCCATAGATTGTAGTTGCAGATCCTTACGGATCCTGGTAAGGTGCCAGGAAATTATGCCGCACCCGGCGCCCGTCCTTGGATCTCAGCCACGGAGAATTTAGCCGTCCGTCTCAGGTCTACCCAGCGTGTCGGTAAGCTTGGCAGCATCGGACCTCGTTGCGATATCGCGTTGGTTCGCGGTGGATATCGCTTACTATCTTTCTTTACTCAGAAGTACCATTGATAAAACACAGTTATCGTAATGCCGATCTGCATCGGGCTTTGTACTCCGTACTAGATAGTACATCCTGTAGGTCAGGTGGTCTGGCATTTAGTAAGCGCAAGCCTCGCGTCCTCTGTAACGGAACCATTACTCAGAGCAAGACTTGGCGTTCACATCCGTTTGAAGGTGCAAAGGTGCAGACTTTGTAAGGGTTTCAGCCGATAGAGAACCCTTTTTATAAAGGACACTTCAACAGACTAAAAAGGTGGCATCATGGCATAAGTACTAGCAATTCCCGGACTTTTAGCGAGCTATATCGCACTTATCGTACCTGTAGGGCACATAGGGCGCTGTGAGGCGATTCCCGCTAATTTAGCTACAGGCTGGGCTTGAAAAGAGGCCTCGTTCTGCCCTTTTCAATAGCATTAACCCCCAACATGTCACTCACTTATTGGCTCTATTATAAATGCCGAAATCACTAATATGAGGATTTGAGTGACAAAGGTTTGGCTGCTAGACTAGGCTGCCAATATCCTTGCTCCTTCGCACCTTCAAAGGGACCCTTATTAGCATGCAAAGTAGTGTACGTAATGCAATGTCAAATCGCGGGATGAGTTTTTGCGCAGCAGCCCTGTGGTTTCTATACTTAATTTATATATAGGTACAGATTTCGCGCCCTGGGTAGGTGCAGACGGAATCACGCACAACTATCCACTGTAATTCTCAGTCATCCTGCCTGCTTATTTCACCGTTTGATATCTGCCCTGAATCTTGTTTAGCTATTGCCATCTACATTCGGCCCACACTCTGACCTACTGTTCAAGATCAAAGGCCTGTTTCAGACATGGTCGGCGCAGCCAAGTTCTTGACGGCCGGCTTGGCTCTCGCGGCACCTGTCGCGAGGGCAGCAGGGTTCTACCCGCAAGGCACGTGGGCTCAGAGATGTGAACGGCGTCAAGTCGGCTGCGAGGACTGCAGGAGGAACATCATAGATGCTCAAAAGATCTTTACGCCGGGCGCGGGCAAATACTTTATAAAGGACTCGTGCGAGGCTCTGGTCGCCTGCACCTGCGCGTGGAATGGTTACAAGGGTGGAAAATGCAGGACCGACAGCACCGCCGTTGAAATATGCAAGGATCTTGCTAAAATGCGCCCCTTTTGCGCTGCGCAGGGCATCACCGTCGGGGAGGCAAAATTCTGCACGTGAGGGGGGGGGGGGGGGGGTGAAGCATCAGAGGCGAGCGCTGGCGGCGGTCAAGTCTGGGTGCGTGGCAGGAGCCGGCGTGCTGAATTGCGAATGGCGTCGCCGTTTTAAGCCAGATGATGTCTAGCTGGTACTGTTAATTCCATGTGCGGCCGCTGTAGATGCCGGGTGGTCTTCCTCGTCGTAGCACTCCGTATGTAGTAAGAAACCAGCTACGATTACAGGTGCCGTGGATGGGGGAATGCGAGCGTATGAGGCGCGTCCGCTTCACAAGCGTTCCCGTGACCCAGGCTTCTATTGAAATTCAGCAAGCTCGCCTTGGGTCACCTGCTCGACAAAACCTTTGTCGACCGAAAATCGCGAGTACCCTTTGACACCACTGGGGCGAAGGTGAGAGATAGTCTAGACATAAGCACAGTCTTAATAAGGGATAGTCAAAGTCGCTGATGGATCAGATGCAGGATTGCTTTGGACGAGGCCATTAGGTCGTAATGTCATTTACTAAGAAGCCGACGTGACTATACGCATACATACAAACTGACAAAGAGCACGAAAAGAACGATGGTCAACGTTTCATAGAAAAAAATAATGTATTGCTAATACTCGTTTCTATCAATATGGATATACATAGCCAAGAATTTGCTCGTAGCGGTAGACTGTGCCTTCGCAGCTACTAAGATCACTAGTCAGATGGTCATACAATGAAGAACTGAAGCAGCGATACAGAGGGATAGTATTCGCCATCTGAGTCGTATACACATAACCCAGGAAAGCGTCGTTTCTATACGAAGTACCCTCGCAATTAGCTAGAATAGAGTCCATGTGATCGGTCACGGTAGGATTATAACAACGGTACAGCGGGGTTGAATTCGCGATCGGGCTGACCATGATACGTCCAAGATAGGCATCCAAACTATACGTGGTGCCCTCGCAATTTGACTGTATGCTGGTCATGTGCTTTTTCAACCTGGCGCTATAGCAGCGGTAAAGAGCAGTAGTTGGTGGGATTTGAATAATAACCGTGCCCGGACTAGTTCCACTAGGAGCAATTGTGACTGTAGTCACGACTGTGACAGTGCCGGTGAATGGTTGGAAAATAGTTGTATAGGGCCCAGTATAAGATGTGACGGCGGAAGAAATGGCGGAGGAAACTGGTGTCTGCACCAATACAGTGCCAGGTATTGTTCCGCTGGGCGGAATAGTTACCGTGGTCGGCACGGTATTCGTACCGGAAAGAGTTTGAATGATAGTAACATATGAAATTACGGGAGAACAGTTACCAGTAGCAAAGACATAGCCAAGAACGCCGTCTAAAACAAAGCCAGGTTTATTGTCGCAAACAGTGACCTGACTTATTATATATTGGCCAGTACTAGCGCTTGAACATCTATAAATAGGGAAGGTGCCATTTACCTGGCTAGTGTAAAGATACCCAAGATTCCGATCAAGCGTATATCCGGGCACAGATTCACACGAAGAGCTGCCAGTAATAAGAAACCGGCCGTTAGGATTAGAGCACCGATAAATAGGCAGGGTACCTGCCTGCGAGGTTGGCGGGATATAGCCAGCAACTCCTAAATAAGAATAGCCAGCCCTATTTTCACAAACAGCATCATTGACGTAGAGATAGTTGCCATTACTTGGATTATAGCAGCCATATATCGCAAGGCAATCACATAATCGCGAAAATGCATATCCAAGTGGGCCATTAAAGGCGTAGCCAGGCTTCTGTTCGCAATTAGTAACCTGAGATATAATAAATTGGCCAGCTGCATTTGAACATCGATATAGAGCTAAAGTGCCAGGATCTGGATTCGCACGGAGATAGCCAAGAGTCGTATCAAGCGTAAATCCAGAAAAAGACTCGCACGAGGAACTTTGAGTAATAAGATAACGACCATCAGGATTAGAGCACCGATAAAGAGGCAGATTTCCAGAGTCGGCGGTTGGCTCAATATAACCGGCAATTCCAGCCTGTGAATAGCCAGGATAAGACGTACAGGCGTTACTTGAGGTGTAGAGAGAATTACCGTTAGTGGGATTATAGCAGCCTACAAGGATCCGGAGAAGACATGTGGGTGAGGGAATAGGGGTCCCTGAAGAAACTGAGGACAAGGTGGAGGAAATAGATAGAGAGTTAATAGTCACACTACTAATGACGGTAAAGGAGCTGGTTGCACTGCTTGTCAAGGGTACTAGGCTGACTGGCGTTTGAATAATAATACTGCCGGGAACAGTGCCACTAGGAGGTATGGTGGCCGTAGTAAGCACCGTATTTGTGCCGCTAAGAGGCTGCGTGATTGTTACATATGGTAACCCGGTCCCAGCAGTAGGCGTTACTATAACGTAACTACCAGGATTAGTACCAGACGGCGGAATGATAACCGTTGTAGGCGCTGTAATAGAGCCCCCGATAGGCTGAGTAACCGTTACATATGGTAACCCCGTTCCAGTAGTAGGCGTTACGATTACATAACTGCCTGGATTCGTACCGCTCGGAGGGATGATCAATGTAGTAGGCGCCGTAATGGAGCCCCCGACAGCTTGACTAATTGTAACATAGGGAATTCCAGTGGTAGGCGTGATGATGATATAACTGCCTGGATTCGTGCCACTTGGAGGGACGACGACTGTAGTAGGAGCTGTAACAGAGCCGCCGACGGGCTGGGTGACTGTTATATATGGTAGTCCTGTTCCAGTGGTTGGCGTTACTATCACGTAACTGCCTAGATTAGTACCGCTTGGAGGGATAATGACCGTTGTAGGCGCCGAAATAGACCCTCCGACAGGCTGAGTAACTGTGACGTACGGTAACCCTGTTCCTGTGCCAGTTGGCGGCGTTGCAATAATATAACTGCCTGGATTAGTGCCGCTTGGGGGGATAATGACCGTTGTAGGCGCCGTAATAGAACCTCCGATAGGCTGGGTGACTGTTACGTATGGTATCCCTGTTCCTGTTCCAGTGGTTGGCGTTACTATAACGTAACTACCTGGGTTTGTACCGCTTGGGGGGATAATGACCGTTGTAGGCGCCGTAATGGACCCTCCGACAGGCTGAGTGACTGTAACGTATGGTATCCCTGTTCCTGTTCCAGTGGTTGGCGTTACTATAATATAACTGCCTGGATTAGTGCCGTTTGGAGGGATAATGACCGTTGTAGGCGCCGTAATAGAACCTCCGATAGGCTGGGTGACTGTAACGTATGGTATCCCTGTTCCTGTTCCAGTGGTTGGCGTTACTATAACGTAACTGCCCGGATTAGTGCCGCTTGGGGGGATAATGACCGTTGTAGGCGCCGTAATAGAACCTCCGATAGGCTGGGTGACTGTTACGTATGGTATCCCTGTTCCTGTTCCAGTGGTTGGCGTTACTATAATATAACTGCCTGGATTAGTGCCGTTTGGAGGGATAATGACCGTTGTAGGCGCCGTAATAGAACCTCCGATAGGCTGGGTGACTGTAACGTATGGTATCCCTGTTCCTGTTCCAGTGGTTGGCGTTACTATAACGTAACTGCCCGGATTAGTGCCGCTTGGGGGGATAATGACCGTTGTAGGCGCCGTAATAGAACCTCCGATAGGCTGGGTGACTGTTACGTATGGTATCCCTGTTCCTGTTCCAGTGGTTGGCGTTACTATAATATAACTGCCTGGATTAGTGCCGTTTGGAGGGATAATGACCGTTGTAGGCGCCGTAATAGAACCTCCGATAGGCTGGGTGACTGTAACGTATGGTATCCCTGTTCCTGTTCCAGTGGTTGGCGTTACTATAACGTAACTGCCCGGATTAGTGCCGCTTGGGGGGATAATGACCGTTGTAGGCGCCGTAATAGAACCTCCGATAGGCTGGGTGACTGTTACGTATGGTATCCCTGTTCCTGTTCCAGTGGTTGGCGTTACTATAACGTAACTGCCCGGATTAGTGCCGCTTGGGGGGATAATGACCGTGGTAGGCGCTGTAATAGAGCCCCCAATAGGCTGGGTGATTGTCACGTATGGCAATCCTGTAGTGGGTGTTACGATGATATAACTACCTGGATTCGTGCCACTTGGAGGAATGACGACTGTAGTAGGTGCTGTAATAGAGCCACCGACAGGTTGAGTAACTGTAACATACGGAATTCCTGTTCCAGTAGGCGTTACAATAACGTAACTGCCCGGATTTGTACCGCTTGGCGGAATGATGACTGTAGTGGGAGCTGTAAGAGAGCCCCCAACAGGTTGAGTTACTGTAACGTAGGGCACTCCTGTTCCAATACTAGGCGTAATAATGATATAACTGCCTGGATTTGTGCCACTCGGGGGAATAATGACCGTGGTAGGAGCTGTAATAGAGGCCCCTATAGGTTGAGTAAATGTAACATACGGAATTCCTGTTCCAGTAGTAGGCGTCACGATAATATAGCTGCCTGGATTTGTACCGCTTGGCGGAATAATGATTGTAGTAGGAGCTGTGATGGAGCCCCCAATAGGTTGGGTCACTGTGACATAGGGCAATCCCGGTCCAGTTGGTGTTACAATAACATAACTACCAGGATTCGTACCGCTTGGGGGGATGATGACTGCGGTAGGGGCTGTAATTGAGCCGCCAATGGGTTGAGTCACTGTAACATATGGCAGGCCAGTACCAGTTCCCGTTGGCGTTACTATAACATAACTGCCTGGATTCGTGCCGCTTGGCGGAATAATGATTGTCGTTGGAGCTGTAATAGAACCCCCGATAGGTTGAGTGACCGTAACGTATGGCAGGCCTGATGCGGCGGTTGGCGTCACTATAATGTAGCTTCCTGGATTCGTGCCGCTTGGCGGAATAATAATTGTCGTTGGAGCTGTAATAGGACCGCCTATGGGTTGAGTCACTGTAATATATGGCAGGCCAGTACCAGTTCCCGTTGGCGTTACTATAACATAACTGCCTAGATTCGTGCCGCTTGGCGGAATAATGATTGTCGTTGGAGCTGTAATAGGACCGCCAATGGGTTGAGTCACTGTAATATATGGCAGGCCAGTACCAGTTCCCGTTGGCGTTACTATAACATAACTGCCTAGATTCGTGCCGCTTGGCGGAATAATGATTGTCGTTGGAGCTGTAATAGGACCGCCAATGGGTTGAGTCACTGTAATATATGGCAGGCCAGTACCAGTTCCCGTTGGCGTTACTATAACATAACTGCCTAGATTCGTGCCGCTTGGCGGAATAATGATTGTCGTTGGAGCTGTAATAGGACCGCCAATGGGTTGAGTCACTGTAATATATGGCAGGCCAGTACCAGTTCCCGTTGGCGTTACTATAACATAACTGCCCGGCACCGTGCCGCTGGGCGGAATGATGATTGTTGTAGGTGCTGTAATAGAACCCCCGATAGGTTGAGTGACCGTAACGTATGGCAGGCCTGATGCGGCGGTTGGCGTTACTATAATGTAGCTTCCTGGATTCGTGCCACTTGCGGGAATGGTGACCGTCGTAGGAGCCGTAAGAGACCCCCCGATAGGTTGAGTTACTGTGACGTATGGCGCTATTGAAGGAGGCGTTACGATAATAATACTTCCGAGATTGGTCCCGCTGGGAGGAACAGTGATGGTTGTCGGTGCTGTGACAGATCCGCCAATGGGTTGAGTAACCGTGATATAAATCCCTGCAGATGTCGGCGTCACTATAACGATACTTCCTGGATTGGTGCCACTAGGGGGAATCGTCACAGTCGTCGGTGCTGTTATAGGTCCGCCAACGGGTTGGGTGACTGTGACATACGGCCCTATCGACGTCGGCGTGAGGATGATGACGCTCCCTGGATTGGTCCCCGTAGGAGGGATGGTGACTGTGGTGGGTGCCGTGACCGAACCCCCGATCGGCTGGGTAATAGTTATATAAGGCGCTATCGATGTTGGCGTGACTATGATTACACTTCCCGGGTTGGTTCCACTCGGGGGGATTGTGAATGTCGTCGGAGCTGTGATGGAGCCCCCGATTGGTTGAGCAATTGTAATATAAGTCCCCATGGATGTTGGCGTGACTATAATTACACTTCCCGGGTTGGTTCCGCTAGGGGCGATTGTGACGGTCGTCGGCACCGAGAGGGAGCCCCCAATAGGGCGAGTGATTGTGATGTAACCTCCTATGGTTCCTTGCTGCGTACTTTGGTTTCCATCACCACCAGTAGATGCAGAGTCATCACCTCGCTGATATACAGACAAGGCTATTGTCAACGGTATCGACTGCCGCCCCGCAAGATCTCTCAACGCTTGCAACTTCACCTGTCCGCCGCAACACTGAGCCGCATTCCCCGGACACTGGGTACTGCACTGGTCTGAACCTAGTATGATAGCTCCACCGTCGAGCATGTCGCCGCAATAGCAGTCACTGTTGCATCCCCTCTCGTTAGCTTTCCGGTTCCCGCGCCTAGCTCCCGTGGACTCCTCCCGTCGCATGCTCCCGCACCACTTACTTGTTGTACACGCCAAAGTATCTCCTGGCACACGATTTGGCGCAGGTGTCCAGGTTCATCACCGTGCTGGTAGCAACTTTGACGAGGCTCGGGAACCCGGCTGCCGAAATCGCGCATCCGTAGAGCTTAAAGGCGGCCACTTGACCTGGTTGCTGGCAGCCCGACGTGGGATTTGCCGCAGACGAGGTCGCTGGGGTCTGGACGAAGATAGAGCTCGTCCCGTCAGGGGCTCGCGTAATAGTCGTCCCTACCGAGCCCGTGCCGGGCACTGTGGTCGCGCAGACTGCATTTGTGCTTATTCGGTGTCAGATATCATTGCTTTTTGTACTGACAAGCGGATTATCAAAACTTACTACGCCCCCGTCAGCGTGTACACATTATCATTACAGTATACCTGCAGCGGTTGATAACTGATGATGGTATTTTTGATGAAACAGTCGTCGGCTATTGCCCGAGGATAAATATATATCTGAAGACTTAGAGATAAGAAAAATTGCGAAAATAACTTCATCTTAAACGGCCAGCAAGTAATGCTATTAGGAACTGTTAAATATATACTTGTAATAAAGATATTACTGCATTATAAGTTATGGTTCAGTTACTTATATTTATATATCTATATATGGTATATATTTTAAGTTAGTAATATTAATGCAATAATTATTATTAGCTAGTTATTTATAAATTATAATATATTACTTTTTTTAGACAAGCCACTAGTGCAAAGTCTTACCAGATTGGTAATTAGAATATTTGACAAATTGTTTGCATACGTATTATTCATTGTTTTATATACAATATATTTTTTTGGTTAAAATAAGATATATTTTTAAAGTCTTGTGACTTAAGCATTATTTTTTTAGTTTGAAATTATACTATTAGTTTTTTTTTCGGTAAATTTAATTTACATGAAAACTATAAGTTTTAAGGAATAGTTAAAAAAGTAAAAGCGGATCCAGTCCAATATTTCAATATTATTTTTTATCTTACAGTTATTTTAAACCAATAAGTTTTTAAACTTAATACATTATTTTACTTAATTACTAAGTTTTATAATAGATTTTTAACATTATAAGCAATTATAACGGCTCTTTTCTTTATACATGCCAGTAATATTAATATCTCAAAACTATTATATATTAAAGTAAACTCGTATTGTTTTCAGTCGCATTGTATAATTATAGTCAAAAACAGCATGCACATATTCGGAGGCGGGCGTTGGAAGTGACGACGACATTAGTCGCACACAGGGGTCCCAGTTGTTCGTAGGGCGGCGCGGGTGGTACGATGATACCGAGGGCGGCCACAAAGCAATGGCTGTTTATTGCCGCTATGATTAATGCATTAAAGAGGGGGGGGAAAGGTGCAGTTTAGGGTTAAATCTGACAATGCGACACATATGTACGCGCCGCAATCGCATGAGGTGGTGCAGCTCTGTGCGACGGTGCGTTCGTCTAATCGCCGAAGGCGGGGCCACATGGACGGTCAGGTCAGACGCTCCCGACTAAACCGGCGATTCCGACAACATTGGACCGTGATCAGCGGTGTCTGGAGGGCTGGACTCAGGTCAATTATTCCCCGGTATCCGTACTTGCCTACGTCTCAAGCATGATCTGATTTTGATGTGGGTAACTGGCCGGAAAAGTTCGTAGTTTTTCTGACACGAGTTGACTTGAAGAGCGAATAGAATTCCTGCCAAAGACGAAGAGTAGGTCGAGGTCCTTGCATTTCGCATACCCAGGATAAGAGGTAACGCTCATATAAATAGATGAATTCTGCCGTCTTACTGATTTGACTAATCTTTGGCAAATTGATTTTCTTTTTCTTTTTCTTTTTCTTTTCTTTCTTTCTTTTTCTTTTGTTTTTTTGAATCTTTCTGTTCATTCAGGCATGTATTGCGGGTGGGAATTCCTTTCGTTGTGTTTCGAGACTGGTGATTTATCGGGTTACGTGGCGAGTTACTATATATGAAAGTTGCAGTGCCCCGCTTTATCGCGGCTCTCAGCCCGCACCCAACCGCCAATTGCCGTTCTCGGCTATTATTTTAAATTAAATCTTCATGTCTGGCCGTGCCGATCGCACCAGACTCGGCTGACCACAATTCCATTCGCCATGCCCCCGACTGCGTGGCAAACGACTTGTGGGAAACAGTTCACGATATGTGCGACCGATAGAACCAACCAGCGTAGAGATGTCACTGCACGAGCGGAGCGCTCCCCCCCCTTTGTGACGTGGTGCAATTGACAAATCCGACCGACCGGCGAGACGGAAATCGAAGAATTCGTCATTCGTTGCCGGCTGCCGCAAGCCCATCGACCGCCCAATGGCATCGCGGCTAATCAACGAAAGAGATAGTCGATGCTTTCAATGGCTCTCGCCCATCAGGGGCGGCCTTGCCCTGCCCTGCGTGATGACGACACTGCCAAGGTCGCCGCTCGTAGCGTCCAAGGTTGTTGTGCACACATGATCGTTGGCCAGATACCTGCTCTGGTAGCGACTGCAGGGGTCAAGGTGCCCCAATTATACAAGGCTGCAGTCACGGTGCAATTGTGAGGGCCGACTTGACTGTGGGTGAAGTCGGTATCATGTTGGAGGAATCCTCCTTCGAGGATGTAAACGTAAAAAAAATCATCAAGACTGGCGTGACGCGTCTAGTTGTGCTTCACTTGGGTGACCCTGCATACATGCACTTCTTATCTTATTTGGCCTTTGCGCCTGCTCTATTCTGTGAAATAATAGCCGGTCAGATTTAATAGCACGGTTGCTTCTATACTTTACTTTATCGATGGTGCTGTTGCCGTGGAGGCGCACCACTCGACGAAACTCTGCATTGCCTTCTGGCAGCGTCGAGTTATGAGCCGACAGAAATAGCCATTTCAATCTTACGCGCCAAGAAACAAACCGCGTAAGCCTTTTCGAGCACGAGGCTCCCGAGCGTCCGTCTCTTGTGGCGCCGATCTTTTGTATTGGACACTCGCGTTGCATGGCTCTTCGGCGAAATATTGACGAGAGCACTCTCATGCCGTTTGAGCATGCGCCTTGGCTGCCGAACTCGCAAACCTTCATCCGGGGCTGAATTCACAAACGCACAAGACGCCGGCTGTTTCACTCCGAGTGGACTACATGTAACGACGCAAAGCAAACTTTACTGCCTACTCAGCCATGCCCGGATATAAACACATGTCACAGCATAAGATGCCCAATAGAGCCGCATTTGGTGTGGCTTCACATTTCGGTATAACAATAGGTGCCTCGAACCAATGCGGCAAAGAGGGTGCTCAAGGAGCATGTACACCATATTTAGAGCATAGTCCATGTTCAGCCATTATCTTTTACCAACCCAGGTTCAACCGGGAGCCACGTTGTCTGTCGGGGACTGCGCCCAGGATAGGAATATAAGATATAAGGGGCCGTATAAGATATAGGAAGGCTAGGTAGGGTCAATCTGGTATATTGGACTAAAGCTTGAGGAAGGAGAGAGAAGTGTCCCAGACTACATGGCTATATATATGCGAGTCTGCTATAACTCGCGGCTGGTGCGCAGGGTCTGCGCCTCTGCGCCTTTATAGCCTCATTGTCGCCGACCACCCTTATATCCTATTCTGCAGTGGGGTTCCAATAATGCGCGAACAAAATCCCGCAACGCGTAATCTTCGCGCCTCAACCAATTTTACCCTTTACATTACAACGCTCATAATCAGGGAAAGCGGAGCTTTGCCTGGAGATTTGCGAAGAAATCGGAAGGCAAGGCAGGAAGGGCGTAGCTCTTTCCCGCTTTCCCTCTTTAAAATACAGTGAGGCCGTCCTATGGAGACATTTTTTCAGATCAACCGGGGATTGGATGTCGCACCATATCGGAGGCACTACCACCGCTCCACTAGAGCTAGTCCACTCATTTATATAATGCGTAGCAAAGGCCACATATGACTTATGCGTAAGTCCATACTAGATAGGCCTTTAGCGCAGTTCTCCTTTGTTTCATATGCACTATTATATATATATACTAGATATACTATAGAGCACTATATATAGGGGCATATATCGCCCTTGTTAGATAGTAATTAAGGGCTATGATGCACCTTTGCTAGTGAGCCCTGCATACCGCGATAGTTATGAGCCCGGGAGGATCTTATATCCTATAATTTCCACTGCGTACTATCATTTATTATAGCAATCCACTGCTATACTACCCCCCTACACTGATTATTACTTTAAGTAACCCTTATTATCATTATCTATTATATCCTCTTATATTTGTTCTAACCGAGCATATAATAGATTAAATCAAAGCGGCTAGCGCGTCTTTTAAGATAAACATTAAGCTACTAATGTATAATCAATGGGAAGATTGGTATAACTACCTCTAGAACTATACTAATAGTATAAGGTTCTGAAAGACAATTAACCCTAATAAACCAGATTAGGAGTCTGACCTTTGTAATGCTCTATCTACACCTAACTATTAGCAAATTGCAGCTTATATTGCGTAATACCGATAACTTTAGATATAAAGGATATATTAATTAAAGATATCTTCGACTTAGAAATATAGTAGTATATATAAGATAAAGAAGATTATATATTATATTATCACGGACTCGGGCTATGCCCGTGTCATGGATTGGCTGGAGCTCGGGCTGCGCCCGTGCCTAGCCTGGGACGGATGACATAAGGCAGACGCGCGGGCCGATAGGGCAACATTAGGGCTCTAGCCCGCGCTATATATAGATATATATAGACTGCAGAAGGGACCCGATTCGGGCTCTTCTCCCTTCCTCTTTAGTTTTATTAATATATCCGATTAACGCTTATTCGCAGTCGCCCTAGGGCCAATCTATTATAATTAATAAAACTCTCGTAACCCTTATTGTTATACTATATATAACTGCCGGTAATAGATATAGACCCCTTATAGAATATTATAGGCTCATATAATGCCCAATATGCCTTTACTCGCTAATAGGCCGCGCAAATAGAGTTAATTATAAATACTATAGAATTACTTAATATAAGGTTCTAAAAATAGCTATCCTAAAGCTAAGAGAGTAAGCATTAGATATACGCCTAAGCCGAGCAGACTAAGCATTAGATATAGGCTCTTATCGACTAGATATAATAATAATTATTATTAGTATCTATATCGACCCTAAACTGATCCTAAACCGACTTTATTTTAATCCTAAAGGAAACCTAATAAAAATATAAGCCGATACCGGTCGGGGAACCCTTTAATAGCAAAAAGGCTATATTTACCGTATAGAAGACCTTTATAGAATATAAATTAGAGATCAATTAGGACTTTATTAGTAACGATAAGACCTAATAGATATTTATCTATTAAAACCTTTTGGCTATAATCTAATCCTAAATTGCAGCCTTTTTAAGAATAGTATGACCCTCTAATACTATCTTATAGCCTTCTTTAATTATTTATAATAACTCTTTAAGGATCTATACTAAAAGGAATATATAATTACCGAGCTTAAGTATACCTTCTATTAGATACTAAAAGAACCTTTCTCTGCTTTCTTTATATATTTTAAGGAAAAATTAGTATTAGTAAGGGGACTTAATTAGCCTAAGTCAGTTAAGCTAAAGATACTCCGATCCGCTTTTAACCCTTATATATTAGAAAAGGTTATTAGCCTAAAGGTCTCCTATAAAGACTATAATACGGCTATTATATAGTACTGTAAAATCGCTATCAACCTAAAGATAAGTCTAACTATAAAACGCTATATAGACCCTTCCTAGGATTATAACGCTAATACCTAAGATCTATAGATAATAGCTTAGGATAAAGACGGTAATACGCCTATAATAGGCGTCTATAAGCTAGGTTCGAAAGGCAAGCAAAGGTTATCTAATAAGAAAGCGTTATAGGTTTTAAAAGAAATCCTTAAGGAGTGCTATTAGAAGTCACTTTATATCTAATATAGGGATGCTAGCTATAAAATATAGGAATATAAGCTAAGGGCGGTCTGCCTTCTATAAGAGATAATTATAGCTTCTATAGACCTAAAGGCCGTAAAAGCCTTACAAATTACCGAGCTTAAAGATAGTAATAATAGTAATACCTAGGGAAAAGATTAGCCTTTAAGCTGAGTCTCGCGAGAGAGCTTAAAAAACGCACCTAGCCCCTAGCTAAATTATAATAGGACTATTATATAAAGGAGATTAATAATATTAAAGACCGTATAGATAGATACCCTTTTTTAGTCCTAATATTATATAATAATTCTACCTTTATTAACACCCTAATTAACTCTAGTTATAACTGCTATAGTGCCATAAGCAAAAGAACTATCTAAAGGTTAAGACTCTAACCTATCTACCTATCATCCTATAGAAAGCTTAAGATTATAGTAGATATAAAAAGCCGATTGGGGGAGCAATAAGATATTATCTCTTTAATTACTTATGCCATCTATATTGATATCGATATTAATAGATAGCCGTTAGCTATCATACTATATATTATCCTAGGCCTTACTTATAATATTATCTTAAGGTTACCTTAGATAGAGTACTACGATATTAAACTATAAGCGAAGCAGCGCTAATTGCGAAATAGAGCCGCTAGTAGTCTACTTATTAAGGAATTAATTACTTAATCCTTTAGGCTTACCGTAATTAATATACTTAGATCGGTTTTCTATAGCATATTATAATGAGTAGTATATACCTAAGATAATTTAACCTCCTTTTTCTCGATAAGCTTATAAGAGCTAATATATATCCTCTATATTATGCTCTTATTTTACTAAAATTCTATTCTATCCCCGGTCTAGCTATAAACCCTATTACTTAAGCTTTAGGATTTTGCCGACCTCTTTAATAAGGCGAAGGCTTTTAGCCTCCTACCGCACTAAAGCACGCTTAATCGCTATATTAAGCTTAAATCGACCCTAGATAAGGGGCCACACGACCTACTTTAGGGACCGCTATATAATATGCCGTAGGATTAGTTACTTAAGATTTGGAGATAGGTAACTAACCTTATAGATAAAGGATAGATCCGTATAAGCTCCTTATCGGCAGTACTACTAGTCCTACTCGCAAGAAAAGCAAATAGCGGATAGTATTTTTATATAGATTACCGGGCCTTAAATAAGGTCACAGTATAGGATTGGTATCCCCTTCCCCTAATTAAAGAGACGCTATATTCCCTATTATAAGCAAAGTAGTTTATAAAGGTAGATATCTATACTGTATTCTATAAGATCTATATTGCCGAGGGCGATAAATACCTAACCGTATTTTAAACCCGCTTTAGTCTTTTTAAGTGGTTAATAACCCCCTTTAGCCTAACCGGGGCCCCCGTAATATTCTAGTAATATATTAATAGGGCCTTAGGGGACTTATTAGGGGATTTTACTACTGCTTACTTAGATAATGTTTTAGTCTATACTAAAACCTTACGGAAGGAATATATAGACCGCATTTGGGTTATCCTTATGCGCCTATAAAATACCGGCCTAAATCTAGATCTAGATAAATATAATTTCGCAGTAAAGGAGGTACGCTACCTCGGCTATATTGTAATAGCAGGAAAGGAGATCTGCCTAAACCCCGAAAATGTCACAGGCTCGGGCTACGCCCGCGCCACAATATGGCTAGGACTCGGGCTGCGCCCGCGACTAGCCTAGGGAGTATCGGCATAAGGTTATAAGGCCTTGCTAAGGACTCAGCCTATGCTACGTACGGGCATAAATAGACTACTTAGAGGCCCCTATTTGAGTCCTCTCTCTTTCCTCCTTAGTCTATTTAATATATTCATTCGACGCCTATTCGCAATAGCCTTAGGGCTAATCCTTTATATTTAAATAGACTCTCTTAGCCTTGCTATTATAACCTCATATTATAGAGCCGATAATATAGGCTATATAAGATATTGAGATAAAGATACCTAGAGAAACGGGTTTAAATAACCCGAGACTATAATACTCCCGACGTAATATATATACCTAAGTGGAGCAGCTTGCAATAGGGTTACAATAGATAGAGGCATAAATACAGACTAATATATAATACTTCGCTGCTGTTACCGCCTTGCTATAGACCCTTCTCGCGAACCAGTTAAATAGCTCCTAGGCCGCCCCTTAACCGGCCTTAGTCGTATAATAGAATAGCTCCCTCCCTATAGCTTAGGATACCTAGCTAAAGCATAAGCCGATCCCAATAGAAGACCCCTTAAATAGCAAAAAGGCTATATTTATAGCCTAGCAGATCTTTATATAATATAAGCTTAAGGTCGATAAGGACTTTATTAGGGATAAGAAGACCTAATTGTCAAGGATTCGGGCTACGCCCGTCTCATACTAAGGGCAAGCTTACAGTAAGTGCGCGCGGCTAGTATAATATAGATGTCAATTGTACCAAGTTATAGTAACTTGGTACAATACGTACTCTTTTGTCTAGTCTAACGGTCAGGCAGAAGAGTAGGTTTTTACCTGGCGATGTGCGCGGCACCCGCTTAGGGCCCAATTGGGCCACTTCGTTACATTTATACCAAGTTACATAAGGTCATAGGTTCGAATCCCGCATGCGGTGCGTACAGCGGGCTCTTCATCTGGGCTTATAGAGGACATACTACTAGCCTCTGGGGGGTGTGTGGTATCATATGGTCGGCGCCAGCTGTACGAGCTTAAAGGGCCTGCGGAGAGAAAAGCTGTGTTAAGGATTTGGGCTACGCCCGTCTCATACTAAGGACAAGCTTACAGTAAGTACGCGCGGCTAGTATAATATAGGTATCAATTGTACCTATTAGTATCACATCAAGGGGTACCCAGTTGTACGTAGGGTCGCGCGCGTGGTATTATATACCGTGAGGTCACCAGTCAAAGGTATGATTACTTCTTTAATTATAACTGACTAACTAAGAGGGAAGAAAGGAAGCAAAAGAGGAATTATACGATATGGCCTTTTTATGCATGCCGTAGTCATATGCATCGGCGCAGTCGGGCCGGGCTGCCCGCGTGCCCTACCGGGCTCAGGGGCATAGGGGCAAAGTGGCTATATCGTGCGCATCGGGTGTATACAGCATATCCGTCACAATATGCCCAATTAGGCACCTTGCGATAGCGATTCCGATACTGGCAACTTCTCTTTTTATAAAAGCAAACATCAGAATCGCTAGGATATAAGATGCACATATAGAAAAGAAAGGGCGGCACGGTCTCGGCAGGTTATGCCGCCGATAACGCTATCGCGCCGCGCGGCCGGCTTATACAGCCTTATACCGTATAATAGCCGGTATATTAAATATCGCAGCCAAAATAAGGGGGCAAAAAGGGGCAGCAGTAAACGCAGTAAAAGCAGCAAATGTAGCATTAAATATAAGGAAATCCACCCATTTGCCACATATAACATCACCAATACCTTCTAAACGCAGTCAGATATTAACCGACCTCTTTACCCACCCTTCCATACGTATAACAGCCTTATTTTAGTCGATAAAGGTCTTAAGAGCTTTATTAAGCATTCCCTTAGTTATTACATCGGCGAGATTATTATTCCTATTAATCCAACGGATCTTATAAATCTCCTAGCGCTTATATAACTATCGTAGGGCTATAATATCTATTATAAGCCTCTTTTCCTTAGTAGTGCCTAGCTTAACTAGGCATTCGTATAGCGAAAATGAATCCGTATATACAACTATAGGGATCTTTAGTAATCCCAGCCTACTAGTAATTATATTAAGGGTCGTACCTATCGTATATACGATATCGACCCCTTATACTATACTATACAGCTCCAAAGCGAGTGTGCTATGTATTACCCGTTTACTCTTTATAGAGCTATAAGTAATAATATTACCGGTCAGCTAGAAGGCGTTATTCGCAGTATCTACCTTATTCCCTAGCATAATCATATAACTAATCTAGGAGCTTAAATCTTTGTTATTAGCAAAGGATCCGTCAACAAATATAAAGATCTTAGCTGTGGTAAGGGCTAAATTGATGTACTGTAAGCTACGATCCTAGTTATTGCGCTGCTATTAAAGGCGCTTATTCAACCTCGCGATATCCTTAGGGTTAGGCTATTAATATTATACCGCGACGGATAGGTCGAAAGATGCCTTAGGCTGGCAGACTATAGCTATATAAGTACTGTAAGCGTATTATTCGATATAATTATACTAGGCTGTAGGTATATTCTTATCGATAGTTATAATCTTCTTATTTTAACCTTTCTAGCGTAATATTATACCGTTAGTATTGGCTGTTAGTATACACCTATTGAATATTAGGGGTATAGTTAGTAATAGCTTCGTTTTAGGCTTGGCGTTAAAGCCTGCCTTAGTAAGCTCTAATTCTTCCTATTAGAAGAAGGCATCGTTATTTAGGCTAAAGGTATTATTAGTCTATATACCTACGATACTGAAGCATATGCTAATATCGCCAGCATAATTAGGAGCGTTAGTATGGTTAGGAATATTAGTACGGTTAGTATCGTTATTACTAGCAGATATTAGTAAATAGGGGTTATAGGTTAATATAATTATACCTAATTTCTCGCGATAATGCCGGAAGTATATCGCCCACTAATAGGTGCCTGCCTTAGCTATTCCATATAGTGGCTTGACTACTTCTATAATAGTATTATTAGGATATTAGTAGGCTATCTGCTTAGGTAGTTTGGCAATAATCGACCGATTAAGGGTAGTTAATAACTGTATATAAGCCTATATAATATCCCATATCTAAAGAAATAGGCCGTAGGAGCATTATAATAAAGGGGCTATTAATATAAGTAACCGTTAATTAGCCTATTAGATTATAGGGGACTAAGTCAATATTAATCGCTTTTCATTATTATTATACCCTTAAATAATAAGCCTAGACTTCTCATACGGTATATCTATACCTTTACCCTTAATTTCTTATACTATACGTAAGTTAAATAGGCGTTAGGCTCTATATTAATCGATATTAAAGGTAACAAATCGGAATATATTATAGGCTTATAATGCTTCAATCTTTATATAGTCTGACTGCTTAAAAGGGTCTCTAGGGGTCGTAATCTTACCTTTCCGGCGTAATTAGCTAGTAAGCTATAGGTTAGCTTACTCTTTAGCGGTTAGGAAAGAGGCGT
Source organism: Ustilaginoidea virens (assembly GCF_000687475.1). Taxonomy (NCBI): domain Eukaryota; kingdom Fungi; phylum Ascomycota; class Sordariomycetes; order Hypocreales; family Clavicipitaceae; genus Ustilaginoidea; species Ustilaginoidea virens. The sequence goes on along the minus strand of NC_057317.1, from coordinate 5,804,843 downwards.
TAATAACGGTATTAGAAGTAATAGTATTAATAAGAGCCTCTTCTTAGTCCTTATTAATTATAATGTTAGATACCACCCTTACTAGTAATACTAGCCTAACTTAATTAGGGCTAGTAGCTAGCGATGGATATATCGCGGCTGCAGGTATTATCGCAGCTAGAGGTGCGGCTATAGCCGGTATCCTAATTTCCATTCTGCTAGGAAAGGCCGGGCCTTTAGTATAGACGATATCTTTAGGATCATCTATATTAGGGTTATAGTTATAGGGTTTAACGACTATTAACCGGAACTTAATGGGGCTATATGGCATCTATATAATATAGGTCTCACCTTTAAGGCTGATTAGCTAGTATAGCCTGTACTATCCACCCTTTTCTCTTTATACCTATATATTAGACTATAAGGGTAGTTAGTAGATAGGCTATATATTCGGGCCGTTCTATTAGGCGAGGGTATTGCGAACCTATCGCTTAGTAAGGCATTTCTTAGCTTTATTAGTAGCCTTTTATAGTATTAAGGCACATTATAATACTAATAGGCTAGGGGGTAAGTTATCTATAAATTAAGGATATACTCTAAAGACTAGTAACATAGGTATAAGGCCATTAAGCCTAGTAGAATTATTAACAGCTTTAATAGCTAGCTATAGTTTCTGTTCCTTTATTAATAGGTCGCCTACTTCTTTATTAACAATAGTATAGGCTCTGCATAATAAGGCGTAGTATCTCTCGACTTTACTAATGCTATAGTAGGCTTCGATAGGGATTTCATCTATATTAATAGAGAAAAGCTGGGTATTATAATAGAATTTAGTAGAGGCAAAGTTTGGACTAGTATTATAAACTATCTAATCTAGCGGGCCGAGGTATATATCGATCTAGTATTCCTTAAGGGCATTTTAAATATCTCGGGCCTTCTATCTTTATAGATTAAAGAATCTAGCTGCCTAGAAGCTTATCGCGGCATCTATAATATATAATACCGGCCGATTATCAATATAAAGGATATTAATAATAATCTTATAGTTAAATTAGCTAGTATTGTTATCCTTAAGCGTGAATTTAAATCGGCTAGGTACCTTTGCATTCATTTAGTATTAATAATATATATAGGTAATCCTCTCGATAATATTACGGTTAATATTATTATTATACCTAGCCTATTAAAGCAATTTAGTAAGCCTATTAATAGAGGGGTGCCTAAATCGACGATAAAGCTAACGGATTTCTTATAATAAGAGGTAGAAGGCAGTAGTATCTATAGTATTAAAAGTCTACTATAGATATCCCTATTTCCTAATAATTAGAACCTTAATATCCCCTTTAATAAGCAAATTATTAATATTATCTAGCTTTACGTCTATCCTATCTATATCTATAATAGAATAGAGAAAAGGGGTACTACTATTAAAAATGTAGAAAGGGATATTACCGAATATCGTTAGGATATTTAATATACTAAAAGATATAGCAGAACCTGCTCTAAAATTAATAATATACTACTTATCTATTAACTTAATTATTAAAGATTTTATTAATCTCATTAGGGCTCTTGCTTAACCTATACCTACTATAGATAGGCTAAAGGCGCTAGTATCTAATAGGATCCCGCGGAAGGTATAATTACTATAGCATTCTTTTTCTAGAAAGGCAGAATTATAGTCTAATAAGGGCATTTGGAATAGGTTAATCTATAGGAAGGCATATCGGCACGATTTATTCTATAAGGCTTATAATATCTCAATAAATAAAGAAGGTAATGGTTCTATTTGCATAAGGGCTAAGAAATACTAAGTGGCTGTAAATTATAGTGCGATAGCATCCTCTATATCCTAATATATAACCCCTGCTATTATAACTTTAATATCTTCATTAATATTATTAAAATCGGCATCTTTAAGGGCTTAATCGGCGGTCCCTTTATATTCCTATAGGAAAATACGGAATTTCTTATTATTAGGGGCGGTCCAGTTAAAGCAGTTCTTTAGCCATTATGCTTTTAATTCTTATTACTCTTTAGCAGTATAATTAGATGACTAATAACCTAATTTATTATAAATAAAGCATCTTCTTTAATAAGGCCTAGCTAGAAAGGCACGATTCTATTATTACTATTAAGGGGGTCTGTATCGTTAGGGGCATTAATACCGGTTATAGGATTAACTATATCTACGATCTGTAAATAACGCTATATTATTATCAATATCAGCATCTTTAATATCCTGATATTGCTAAGGCTACTATTATTATTAAAGGAATTAATACTATTAAGTTATATAGGTAGTCTTATAGATAGAAAGGGATCGCTATAGGTTAGCGGCGAGGCCTTCGAATATAGAGGCATAACGATATATAGCCTGGCTACACTTAGGGGTATCCTTAATAGCATTAAGTACTTATCGATGAAGCTCTATATCAGCTATAAAGGGGGGAAAAAGACTATAATATAGGCGTTAAAGTTCCTCTAGTAGGATATTAAAGCATTTAAGCTTTAACTTATTAGGATATTTCGCGATAGTTAATTAAAGCGTTATTCTATTCTAACGGTATAAATAGAATTGCTTTATGCTTTTATTCTTAAAATAACTCTTGACTTTATATACTATATCGTCGAAAGTGAGGGTATTATAAATATATTCGATATTATTAAAGTAATATATCTTAGCATTGCTGATTAGTATAATTTAAAAGGCTCTTATAAGTATATAATCGGGCAATCCTAGAAGGCAGTACTTACTCTTAAAGGATACTACCTTTAGTATAAAGAAGTTATCTATTTTACTGCTATATCTATCCTTTATACGATAGCTATATAAAAGGTCAAATATCTTCTTCAAAATATCGTTAAACCTAGCCTCTATATAGGCTCTTTAGGTATAATCTTTTTAGTAGTATTCTAAAGGGTATTCCGGAACGGCTTATCGGTAGCCTTATAGTAGGCTAGCGGGATCTCTAGCTAGGTTATCTTATAACCCAGGTTGGTCTGGGTTTACCGGTCCTTTTATTAAAATGGTCTATTTATCGGCTTAAATAGGCCGATAGTACCGGGAAGGGTTTAGTGCCGTGCCTATCTTTAGTATTATTGGGTAAGGCATTAGAGCCGGTAATTAAGGCATTTAAGCCTATAGTTGAGGCATCCAGGCCTATAGGTTGTGGCTGCGATACTATAATTTGTGATATCTGGCATTAGGGGCGGCTGTTTTATTAATATTAGGGGCTTGCCTAGTGCCGCTAGTAGCGGTATATCGGGGAATATTGATATTAGTGGCTTAAAGGGTATCGCTAGCAACTTTAAGGGTATTACTATCGGCGCTCTCTATTAATTAAAGCATATCATCGGGGCCTATAACCTAACCTCTAGTCCTTATGGGCATACTATAATTCCGAGGGGCATTAGGATAGCCGCTTTAGCTAGCTCGGCTAGGGGTATAACCTTTAAGATAAAGTATTTAATCGGTCGGGCTATAGTCATCATCTATTAAATATTACTATTATCGGGAGCTTTCCCCTATCTTAAATAGCGGCCTATAAATAGACGTTTTCCCTTTCTATTATAGCGGCCGGCCCTTTTCTTTTTTAGTAGGAATAAAGGCCTTCTTTAATATAGATAGAGGGATAAGGGGTTATTATACCGTTAGTATTATAAAGTCCCTAAGGGTCGAAGGGGCTTATAAAGGTCTTTATAAGGGTAATCGCAAGGGTATTTATAATAGTAATCGCGAGGGTATCTATAAGGGCATCTGTAAGGGTATCTATAAGGGTATTCGAATAATTATAGTAGGGAGTAAATTCCTCGAGCTTATAATAGAGGGGGCATTTTAGTTTATTTGCATCTCCCGTTCGGTATAAGCAGTAGGGACTAATTATTCCCTATCTAGATTTAACCGGGATATAAAAGTTTTGCGTGTAAATTAGAGATCTATTTCCTCTTAAGGCCACTTAGGTATATACTCTTATTAGAGATAGTGGGTAAAGGTCTTAACTGCTAATAATCCTATACTTCTAATATATACCCTATATTCCTATAGGGTTATTTGGAATTCCTATAGAAGCCGTTTATTAATATAGTTAAATAGCTCCTTAGTCTATTCCTTATAATTATTATAGAATTATTCCTATAGATTATTATCTATCTTATCGCTTATTATATAGTTATTAATAAGGTAGGCGATACGATTGTATAACTATTCGTCTATAGTATTAGTAGGGTTAATCTGCCCTTTTGAATTAGCCTAGTCCTCTATAATAGTATTAGCGTAAGGCCTAAGCCTTTCGGGTAGTAATCCCTCTATCGTAATATTAATAGGGGTAGGTATATATATTAGAGAGAAAGGGAGTATTTAGTATATAATAAAAGAAGGAAGGAAGTAATTAATAAAAAGAAGGAAGGAAAGAAGTAAAGAAGGAAGCAATAGTTAGGCAGGATATTATAGGCGTTCCGGTTGCTTATTTAACTATTAAATATAATAGTAAATAGGTTCTTTACCGTAGATATTATTGCGGTTTAGGGTCGCTTGCGTAAGAACCTGCGTTTTAGCCTGCTAATTATATTACGATAGATTTGGCGCTATATCTAGCATAACTAAAGATATTATAATATTTAGCTATTGTTATTAGCTAGTATACTTAGTATGATATTTAGCGATTATTCCTCGTAATAGACGAGTAGGGAAGGTTAGATATAATTAGTTTATCCCTTAGTTCGTAATATCTATAGCCATTCCTCTAAATAGGCTAGATTATATTCCTTATTAGCACGACTTAATTAAATCGTCTCTTTTTACTAGTCTTAGCTAATCTGTAAAGTGAACTTTAATTTTACTAATTAGTATTGGTATTATATTAAGGGGTACCTAGTTATACATAGGGTCGCGCGCGTGGTATTATATACCGTAAGGTCACCGGTTAAAGGTATAATTACTTCTTTAATTATAACTGACTAACTAAAAGGGAAGAAAGGAAGCAAAAGAGGAATTATACGATATAGCCTTTTTGTGCGTGCCGTAGTTACATGCATCGGCGCAGTCGGGCCGGGCTGCCCGCGTGCCCTATTAGGCTTAGGGGCATAGGGGCAAAGTGGCCATATCGTGCGCATCGGGTGTATGCGGCATATCTGTTATAATATGCCCAATTAGGCACCTTGCGATAGCGATTCCGACAATAGGTCCTTAAAAAGATATTAGAGGTATTTAAAGAACTTTATTATATTATAATCGCAAGCCGTACTATTCTTAAAGAAGGCCGTGACCTATAATTAGACTATAAATAAAAGTTTCTAGAAGATAAATATCTATTGGTGTAATAAAGTAGCCCAATTGGGCCCTAAGCGGGTGCCGCGCATATCGCCAGGTAAAAACCTACTCTTCTGCCTAACCGTTAGACCAGATAAAAGAGTACGTATTATACCAAGTTATTATGACTTGGTACTGTCGGAATCGCTGTCGCAAGGTGCCCAATTGGGCACATTATGACGGATATGCCGCATACACCCGATGCGCACGATATGGCCACTTTGCCCCTATGCCCCTGAGCCCGGTAGGGCACGCGGGCAGCCCGGCCCGACTGCGCCGATACATATGACTATAGTACGCATAAAAAGGCCATATCGTGTAATTCCTCTTTTACTTCCTTTCTTCCCTCTTAATTAGTCAGTTATAATTAAAGAAGTAATTATACCTTTAACCGGTAACCTCACAGTATATAATACCACGCGCGCGACCCTACATATAATTAGGTACCCCTTAATATAATACCAATACTGATCAGTAAAGTTAAAATTCACTTCACAGATTAGCTAAGACTAGCAAAAAGAGATGATTTAATTAAATCGTACTAATAAGGAATATGATCTAGCCTATTCAGAGGAACGGCTATAGATATTACGAACTAAGGGATAAACTAATTATATCTAACCTTCCCTATTTGTCTATCATAAGGAATAATCGCCAAATATTACACTAAGTATACTAGCTAGTGATAATAGCTAAATATTACGATATTTTTAGTTATGCTAGATATAGCGCTAAATCTATCGTAATATAATTAGCAGGCTAAAACGCAGGTTCTTACGCAAGCGACCCTAAACCGTAATAATATCTACGGTAAAGAACCTATTTACCGTTATATTTAATAGTTAAATAAGCAATTGGAATGCCTATAATATCCTGCCTAACTATTGCTTCCTTCCTTACTTCCTTCTTTCTTTCTTTTTATTAATTACTTCCTTCCTTCTTTTATTATATACTAAATGCTCCCTCTCTCTCCGATATATACGCCTACCCCTATTAATATTACGATAGAGGGATTACTACCCGAAAGGCTTAGGCCTTACGCTAATACTATTATAAAGGACTAGGCTAATTTAAAAAGGCAGATTGACCCTACTAATGCTATAGACGAATAGTTATATAATCGTATCGCCTACCTTATTAATAACTATATAATAGGCGATAAGATGGATGATAATCTATAGGAATAATTCCGTAATAATTATAAGGAATAGACTAAGGAGCTATTTAACCGTATCAATAAATGGCTTCTATAGGAATTCCGAATAACCCTATAGGAACGTAGGGTATATATTAGAAGTATAGGATCGTTAGCAGTTAAGACCCTTACCTACTATCTCTAATAAGAGCATATGCCTAAGTGGCCTTAAGAGGAAATAGATCTCTAATTTGCATATAAAACCTTTATATCCTGGTTAAATCTAGATAGGGAATAATCAGTCCCTACTACTTATACCGAACGGGAGATGTAAATAAACTAGAATGCCCCCTCTATTATAAGCTTAAGGAATTCACTCCCTACTATAATTATTCGAATACCCTTATAGATACCCTTATAGATACCCTTATAGATACCCTCGCGATTGCTATAATAAATACCCTTGCGATTACCCTTATAAAGACCTTTATAAGCCCCTTCGACCCCTAAGGACTTTATAATACTAATAGTATAATAACCCTTTATCCCTCTATCTATATTAAAGAAGGCCCTTATTCCTACTAAAGAAGAAAGGGGCCGGCCGCTATAATAGAAAGGGAAAGTATATATTTATAAGCCGCTATTTAAGATAGGGGAAAGCTCCCGATAATAGTAATATTCAATAGATGATAATTATAGCCTAACTGATTAAATACTTTATCCTAGGAGTTATACCCCTAGCCGAGCTAGCCGAGGCGGCTATCCTAATGCCCCTCGGAATTATAGTATGCCTATAAGGACTAAAGGTTAGGTTATAGGCCCCAATAATATACTTTAATTAATAGAGAGTACCAACGGCAATACCCTCGAAGTTGCTAGCAATACCCTCCAAGCTACTAATATTAATATTCCCTAATAACCCGCTACTAGCGGCATTAGGTAAGCCCCTAATATTAATAAAACAGCTGCCCCTAATGCCAGATATCACGAATTATAGTATCGCAGCCACAACCTATAGGCCCGGATGCCTTAATTATAGGCTCAAATGCCTTAACTATTGGCTCTAATGCCTCACCCGATAATACTAAAGATAGGCACGGTACCGGACCTCTTTTAGCACTATCGGCCTACCTAGGCTAATAAACGGACTATTTTAATAAGAGGACCGGTAAACCTAGACCGACTTAAATTATAGGATAACCTAGCTAGAGATCCCGCCAGCCTACCGTAAGGCTACCAATAAGCTATTCTAAAATACCCTCTGGAATACCACTAAAAAGATCATACCTAAAGAGCCTATATAGAGGCTGGGTTTAACGATATTTTAAAGAAGATATCTAACCTTTTACGCAGCTATCGTACAGAGGATAAATATAGCAGCAAAATAGATAACTTCCTTATACTAAAGGTAGTATCCTTTAAGAGTAAATACCGCCTTTTAGGATTGCCTAATTATGCACTCATAAGAGCCTTTTAAATTATACTAATCGGCGATACTAAAACGTATTACTTTAATAATATCAAACGCATTTATAATACCCTTACTTTCAACGATATAGTATATAAAGTTAAAAGCCATTTTAAAAATAAAAGCATAAAGCAATTCTATTTGCACTATTAGAATAGAATAACGCTTTAATTAATTATTACAAAATATCCTAATAAGTTAAAGCTTAAATGCCTTAATATCCTACTAGAGGAACTTTAATGCCTATATCGTGGTCTTTTTCCCCCCTTTATAGCTAATATAGAGTTTCATCGATAAATACTTAACGCTATTAGGGATACCCCTAAGTATAGCCAGGCTATATATCATTATGCCTCTATATTCGAAGGCCTCGCCGCTGACTTATAGCGATCCCTTTCTATCTATAAGACTACCTATATAACTTAATAGCATTAATTCCTTTAATAATAATAGCAGCCTCAGTAATATTAGGATATTAAAGATACTAATATTAATAATAATATAGCGTTATTCACAGATCGTAGATATAGTCAATCCTACAATTAGTATTAACGCCCCTAACGATATAGACCCCCTTAATAGCAATAATAGAATCGCGCCTTTCTAATTAGGCCCTATTAAAGAAAATGTTTTATTTGCAATAAATTAGGTTATTAGTTATCTAACTATACTGCCAAAGAGTAATAAGAATTAAAGGCATAATAGCTAAAGAACCGCTTTAATTAGACCGCCCCTAATAATAAGAAATTCCGTATTTTCCTATAGGAATATAAAGGGACCGCCGATTAAGCCCTTAAAGATACCAATTTTAATAATATTATTAAAGATATTGAAGTTATAATAGCAGGGGTTATATATTAGGATATAGAGGACGCTATCGCACTATAATTTATAGCCACTTAATATTTTTTAGCCCCTATACAAATAGAACCGCTACCTTTTTTATCTATCGAGATATTATAAGCCTTATAGAATAAATCATACCGATATACCTTCCTATAAATTGACCTATTCCGAATGCCCTTACTAGACTATAATTCTGCCTTTCTAGAAGAAGAATGCTATAGTAATTATACCTTCCATAGGATCCTACTAGATACCGGCGCCTCCGGCCTATCTATAGTAGGCATAGGTTAAATAAAAGCCCTAATGAGATTAATGAAATTTTTAACGATTAAGTTAATAGATAAGCAATATACTATTAATTTTAGAGTAGGTTTTGCCATATCTTCTAGTATATTAAATATCCCGATGATATTCGGTAATATCCCCTTCCACATTCTTAATAACAGTACCCCCTTTCTCTATTCTATCACGGATATAGATAGGATAGGCATAAAGCTAGATAATATTAATAACTTACTTATTAAAGGGAATATTAAGGTTCTAATTATCAGAAAATAGGGATATCTATAGTGGACTCTTAATGCTATAAATACTACTGCCTTCTACCTCTTATTATAGGAAATCTATTAGCTTTATCGTCGATTGGGGCACCCTTCTATTAATAGGCTTACCAAATTGCTTTAATAGGCCGGGTATAATAATAATATTAACCGTAATATCATCAAGAGGATCACCTATATATATTATTAATACCAAATAAATGTAAAGGCACCTAGCCGATTTAAATTCACACTTAAGGATGACGATACTAGCTAATTTAATTATAAGATTATCATTAATATCCTTTATATTAATAATCGGCCGGTATTACATATTATAGATACCGCGATAAGCTTCTAGGTAGCTAGATTCCTTAATCTATAAAGATAAAAGGCCCGAGACGTTTAGAATGCCCTTAAGGAATATTAGATCGATATATACCTCGGCCCGCTAGATTAGATAGTTTATAATACTAATATAAACTTTGCCTCTACTGAATTCCATTATAATACCCGGCTTTTCTCTATCAATATAGATAAAATCCCTATCGAAGCCTACTATAGCATTAGTAAAATCAAAAGATACCACGCCTTATTACGCAAAGCCTATACTATCATTAATAAAGAAGTAGGCAACCTATTAACAAAGGAATAGAAACTATAGCTAGCTATTAAAGCTATTAATGATTCTACTAGGCCTAACGGCCTTATACCTATATTATTAGTCTTTAGAGTATATCCCCGACTTATAGATAACTCACCCCCTAGCCTATTAGTATTATAATATACCTTAATATTACGAAAGGCTACTAATAAAGCTAGGAAATGCCTTACTAAGCGATAGGTTCGCAATGCCCTCGCCTAATAGAATGGCCTAAATATATAGCCTATCTACCGACTACCCCTGTAGTCCGATATATAGGTATAGAGAGAAAAAGGTAGATAATATAGGCTATACCGGCTAATCAGCCTCGAAGGTAAGACCTATATTATATAGATGCTATATAGCCCTATTAAGTTCCGGTTAATAGTCGTTAAACCCTATAACTATAACCCCGATATAAACGATCCTAAAGATATCATCTATACCGAAGGCCTAGCCCATCTTAGCAGGATAGAAGTTAGGATACCAGCTATAGCCGCACCTCTAGCCGCGATAATACCTATAGCCGCAATATATCTGTCGCTAGCTACTAGCCCTAATTAAGTCAGGCTGGTATTACTAGTAAGGGTAGTATCCGATATTATAATTAATAAGGACTAAAAAGAGGCTCTCGTCAATACTATCGCTTCTAATACTATTATTAATGCCTCTTTCCTAACCGCTAAAGAGTAAGCCGACCTATAGCTTACTAGCTAATTACGCTAGGAAGATAAGATTACGACCCCTAAAGACCCTTTTAAGCAGTCGGACTATATAGAGATTAAAGCATTATAAGCCTATAATATATTCCGATTTGTTACCTTTAATATCGATCAATATAGAGCCTAACGCCTATTTAACTTATATATAGTACGAGAAATTAAGGGTAAAGGTATAGATATACCGTACGAGAAGTCTAGGCTTATTATTTAAGGGCATAATAATAATGAAAAGCGATTAATATTAACTTAGTCCCCTATAATCTAATGGGCTAATTAATAGTTACTTATATTAATAGCCCCTTTATTGTAATACTCCTATAGCCTATTTCTTTAGATATAGGATATTATATAGGCTTATGTATAGTTATTAACTACCCTTAATCGGTCGATTATTGCTAAGCTACCTAAGCAGATAGCCTACTAATATCCTAATAATACTATTATAAAAGTGGTTAAGCTACTATACGGAATAGCTAAGGTAGGCACCTATTAGTAGGCGATGTACTTCCGGCACTATCGCGAGAAATTAGGTATAACTACATCAACCTATAACCCCTATTTACTAATATCTACTAGTAATAATAATACTAACCGTAATAACGATACTAACCGTATTAACGTTCCTAACCGTACTAACGCTCCTAACTATACTGGCGATACTAGCACATACTTCGGTATCGTAGGTATATAGACTAATAATACCTTTAGCCTAAGTGATAATGCCTTCTTTTAATAGGAAGAATTAGAGCTTACTAAAGCAGGCTTTAACGCTAAGCCTAAAACGAAGCTATCACTAACTATGCCCCTAATATTCAACGGGTGTATACTAACGGCTAATACTAATAGTATAATATTACGCTAGAAAGGTTAAAGTAAGAAGATTGCGACCATCGATAAGAATACGCCTATAGCCTAGCGTAATTATATTGAATAATACGCTTGCGGTGCTTATATAGCTACGGTCTGCCAGCCTAAGGCGTCTTTCGACCTATCTATTGCGGCATAATATTAATAGCCTAACCCTAAGGATATCGCGAGGTTAAATAAGCGCCTTTAATAGCAGTGCGATAACTAGGATCGTAACTTATAGTACATTAATTTAGCCCTTACTATAGCTAAGATCTTTATATTTATTGACGGATCCTTTGCCAATAATAAAGATTTAAGCTCCTAGATTAGTTATGTGATTATACTAGGGAATGAGGTAGATACTGCGAATAATGCCTTCCAGCTAACCGGTAACATCATTACTTATAGCTCTATAAAGAGCAAGCGGGTAATACATAGCGCACTCGCTTTAGAGCTATATAGTATAGTGCAAGGGGTCGATATTATATATGCGATAGGCATGACCCTTAACATGATTACCAGCAGGCTGGGATTGCCGAAGATCCCTATAGTTATATATACAGATTCGTTTTCGCTATATAAATGCCTAATTAAGCTAGGCACTATTAAGGAAAAGAGGCTCATAATAGATATTATAGCCCTACGATAGTCATATAAGCACCGGGAGATTTATAAGATCCGTTAGATCAATAGGAATAACAATCTCGCCGACGCAATAACTAAAGGAACGCCTAATAAAGCCCTTAAGACCTTCATCGACTAAAACAAGGCTATTATACATATAGAAGGGTGGGTAAAGAGGTCAGTCAATATCTAACTGCATTTAGAAGGTATTAGTGATATTATGTATGGTAAGTAGGTAGATTTCCTTATGTTTAATGCTGTATTTACTGCTTTTACTACGTTTACTACTGCCCCTTTTTGCCCCCTTATTTTAGCTGCGATATTCAATATACCGGCTGTTATACGGTATGAGGCTATACAAGCCGGCCGCGCGGCGCGATAGCGTTATCGGCGGTATAACCTGCCGAGACCGCGCCGCCCTTTCTTTTCTATATATACGTCTTATATCCTAGCGATTCCGATGTTTGCTTCTATAAAAAGAGAAGTTGCCAGTATCGGAATTGCTATCGCAAGGTGCCTAATTGGGCATATTATGATGGATGTGCCGCACACACCCGATGCGCACGATGTGGCTACTTTGCCCCTGTGCCCCTAAGCCCGGTAGGGCACGCGGGCAGCCCGGCCCGACTGCGCCGATGCACGTGACTACAGCACGCACAAAAAGGCCACATCGTATAATTCCTCTTTTGCTTCCTTTCTTCCCTCTTAGTTAGTCAGTTATAATCAAAGAAATAATCATACCTTTGACCGGTGACCTCACGGTATATAATACCACGCGCGCGACCCTATGTACAACTGGGTACCCCTTGATGTGATACTAACACCTATACCGGCAGGATTGCACTATTATTAAGCTTAAGCACTCCTTATGCTAGGGCCCTAAGGAACCTTTTGCCGCCTTTTTTATGCAATTTAAGGAAAAACTTATGCTTACTAGCGGCCTTAGTTAGCTTAAGGAAGTTAAGCTAAAATACCTCCGATCGGCACTTAATGCTCGTATAGCTAATAAGATTATTAACCTTAGGGTCTCCTATTATAATTACTATTTAGCAGTAGACTATTACCGATAAATTGCTATCGATATTAAGATTAGCTTAATTATTAATTACTATATGGGTTCGGCCTATCCCCAACTAATATACGCTTAGGATTCTAAAGGCGATATATAAATATCGGGCGTTAATAAGCTAGACTTAAAGGGTAATTAATATATATCTAGGGCGATATAGGTCTCTAAAGAATAATATAAAGATTATAGAAAGAAAGGTCTCTATCTTCAGTATAGCTCTTCTAAGTATTAAATGTTTATATATTACCTACTACTAGTAATCCAACCTGATATAGCTAAAGTAGCCTTACTTAACTTATAAATTATAGAGGTTGAAAATAGTAATAAAGATGAGGAAAAAAAATAGCCTTTAAATTTATTCTCATTAGAGGGTTTAAGATGCACGTATAGACCCCGGCCTAATTATAAAAAGAATTAGAGGAGATTATAAAGTGAATAAATAAATACCCCTTTTTAGTATTAATCTTATATAAATCCTATACCTTTATTAATACCTTAATCGACTTAGGATATAATTGCTATAGCGCTATAAGCGAAAAGATAGTATAATGGTTAGGCCTTTAACCTATCCGCCTACTATAATATAGGGAAATCGGAATAATAATAGATATTTAGAGCCGTTTAAGAGAATATAAGGTAATGCATTCCTCTATTACTTATATCGTTTATATAGCGATCGATATCAATAGATAGCTATCTACGGTTATACTTTATATTATCCTAGGCTTTACTTACGATATTATCCTTAGGATGCCTTAGATAGAGTACTATAATATTATACTATAGGCGAAGCGGTGCTAATTAAAGATTAGATCGGTAGGTAGCCTTATTATTAAGAAATCGATAAAAAGATAATAGGGTCTAACTATAGTAAATATCCTTAGCTTAGTCTTTTATAGTATACTAAAGCGGGTAAAATACTTTAGGGACCAATCAACCTCTTTTATTGCAATAAGCTTATAGGAGATAATATACATCCTTTGCGTTATGCTTTTACCTTATTAAGACTCTACCTTACGATCGTAAGAGCTATAGGTACTCCTAATAGAATTATAGGAATTCGCCGATCTCTTTAATAAGGAGAAGGCTTTTAATCTCCCTCTATACTAGGGTATATTAGACTACTATATATATATATATATATATATTACACTAGCTAAGCTATCTAGGGGGGGGATAAGCCCCCATCTAGCCTAGTGCTAGTACCTTTATGCCTAATCTATATAGGAAACCCGAGTGCCGGGAGGAAAACCTATATACTGTCTATAGTCGATAGTATCCCTTCGGAATCGAAGGGGGTTTATTATGCGTTACGAGAAGGTGTCTTATTGCGCGAGACTAGGTCTGGCGGCAGGGCTAGGAAAGTATAGATAGTAGGCGCGCCTCGATAGGCGCGGTGATTTGCCTTAGTGGTTATTGGTTATTGGTTATTAGGCATTAGTCAGGCTCTAGGGTGGGTGTGAATCGGAACCAATATGGTTAATGTTGTTAGGTATAGGAGGCGGCGGTAACGTTAGTATTAGGTAGGCGGCGGTGTCGCGGTAAGTCGCGCGTTTTATTATTATTGGCTTCGTTTGATGTAGGTTAGGGTAGCTAGCGGACGGTCGAGTGATCTAGTGCGGGCATATAGTGGTATAAAGTCTCTTTTACCTGCCCTACCTTTTTGATTCTTTTCCTCTTCCCTTTTTATTCCTTATTGAAAATTACTAAGAATTTTCCTTCACTTTTCCGCCTCGATTGCACTATAGTAGTTTTTATGCATCCTTTATTTTTCGATATGCCTACCGTTCTGGAGTTAGGTTTTAGCCTAGCTTAAAAATAGCCGTATCGTCCCTATATACGCTGCGGTGCTAATATGGCCGCTCGTTATTATGACTAATAAAGTAAAAGGTTCTCTTTAATCGTTATCTATTTTTTTCTAATAGTAGGTAGGGCTCGGGGGTGCCTATTTCGTTTATACTTCGAAGCGGAAGCCTTATTATATCCTAGTGCGTAATACTATAAACCGCGAACCGGTAGAGAGTATACTTATATTGCAGAAGGCCTATATTTGCAAGTAGGAAGTAAGTATATCAGTTTGCCGGTATCCCTTAACTTTATGGTTAACCTTAGTAGGTAGATAAAGACAATTACTATAAAGCCTAGCAGGCTGCGTATTAGTCTATTATACTAGTTACCTTAGTGCCTTAAAAGGGTTAAGACGACTCTGCTATTATAATGCGAGTAATAGTACCTATAGTCCTAATCTCGCTACCAGCCGATTTCCTTAGGCTTATTAAGAGAGGGGTTTTAGCTTTAGAGCATACCTATAGTAGCGAGCCCTAGCCTCTCTTATCGGTTAAGAGAACTTAGCCTTTTACTACTACTGCTGGCGATAGAAGCCCTACCAGTTCTATTATTATATTAGATATTGATGATAAGCCTACTCCCGGGCCTACTATTATAGAGGAACCACCTTATAGCGAGGGGGTCTCGCTAATATAGTCTAAGACTCCTGCGATGCTATCTTCTAATAAATTGCAGTAAGCAGTTACGTTTTTAAAGTTTATAAAGTCCTAAGTAGAGTCTTAGCTAGTGGTATCTGCCTCTAGAGCGCTAGCTATACCGCTATTAAAGCCTCCCCTACCTATTATTTAGTCGGTATAGCCTAAGTAAGCTAAGTTAGTAGTTCTATTGCTATCCTCTCCTCATCCTTATACTAATACCTTTATCCTCTCCCCTTTTAAAAAGAAGAGGGAGGGGTTAAAGATAATAGAGTCGCCTGCGAAAGGAATACTAGGTCTAGCCGCTAGGGTTAAATAAAAGATGCATTCGAGATCTATAGTCTCCCTTTCCCTAGGGGGGAAAAGGAAAGGAAAAGGGAAAGCAAGGATAGCCCCTAATAATAGCTATAGTAATAGAAAGGGTAGTATAAAGTAAGTAGGGGTCTAAGGGGTTAAGGGTATTAAGAAGATTAGGGGTCTAAATCTATCGACCGTATAAATAGCTTATATAAAAAGGACGTTCTTCCCCTATCTATATAGTTAGTCGTATCTTTATCTATAATTATCTATATATATATATATAGTCTAGGGTTAGGGTGCAATTATATCGGGTTATTATTAGAGCCGAAGTCTGCATAGGCAGTAAGTGCGATAGCTAGGGTGAATTATTTAAGCTAATGGGTATTAAGGACCTATTTAATAATCTATTTAGCTAAATCTTTATTTTTAAGTGCTTAGGTGATATTACGCTTATCTAGTATAGGGCAATCTTAAATATAAAAGGGAAGGTTTCTAAGATAATTGCTATACTCTAGGATTATATATTCGATATTTTCTATATCGGGACTGCATTAGTAATATAAATAGTAGATAGATAGGACCTTTATTTTGTATAAGAACTCGTTAAGGCCTATTTTTTCTATTTTAAATTAGGTAAGGAGGGAGGATTTATATTTATAAAGGTTTTTATAGAGATTTAGTATCTTTTTTGCAGAGGTGAAGTTAGGGGTATATTCAGCAGTAGGGCGGTTCTTTAGTAGGTATTATATTTAAGCGAATCATTACTTCGATTGCTATCTCTTTATCTATTTAAAAGCTAGGGAGTAAGTAGGGGATAGTTTATCGTTTTAAAGTAGAATTAAATCTTTAAAGGCTATATAATTTAGTATTCTATTTTTAGTTAGTCGCCCTTATCTACGGGTAGGTCTTTATTGTAGCCGAATCTAGATAATAGCATATATATTAGAGATGAGATTAGCTATACTACTTTTTCGGGTTCTAGTAAGGAATTATTATTAGGCCAGGCTAAGGTAAAGGTCGAGTAGGGGGATTACTACTTTAGTTTCTACGATTGCATTAGGTGTTATTTAGTAGGCTCTTATAACTATATAGAAGCACTTCGACTATTCAACGGCTAGATTGCGTATAATACCTCTTACTATTTCTCCTAGCTTAGTAGGAGTATACTAGATTTTAGCACTAAAGGCGATTATAGTTCTAATAACCTATATATATAGTAGTCAGGCTTTATAGAACTAATATCTCTATATAGAGGCCGCTAGAGCGATAAGGGCAAGCTTCTGCCTTTCTAGCTTTTTTACTATTTAGGCCCTATAATTAGTCCAACTAAGTTTGCGGTTAATCTTTACTCTAAGGAATCAGGCGTATTATATAGGCTAAATAGTCGCGTTATTAAGTCGTATTATTATAGTGTCCGGTCGGTACTATTTAGTAAAGTATATTAGCTTGCTCTTTATTAGGTTAAATTTTAGTCCGGCCTCTACCGACTATTTTTCGCAGATCTTCTATACTTTCGAGAGGGTTGCAACTATATCCCGCGTTATTTTACTATATGCGATTATATTAATATCATCTATGAATCCTAGGGTTAGCAAGTTATCTACTACTTTAAGTCTACGGTATAGGGGTATAATATAGAAGAGGAAAAAGACTAAAGAGATCGGGGAGCCTTAGGGCACTCCTGCCGTAATTAAGAATCTTTAGGTAGGTTAGCCTTTAAAAAAGATTTTAGCTAAGCGCAATACGGTAAAGCCTTAGACTTAGGCTACTATCTATTGGGGGGCGCTACTTTAGAGGAGGAGGTGCGTAAGTCTAATATAGTTAATAGTATTAAATACCGCAGAGATATCTAATTATAGTAGCGATACTATTCCTTTATACTGCTAGGTAGCCTTAACTGCTTCTACTAGGGTATATAGCGCTATATTTGTTGATCTGTTTGCTCTATTGCCTATTTGCATATCTAGTAGTAATTTCTATTCTTTTGCGATTATTATTAGTCTCTTTACTATTATAGCTTTAAAGACTTTACTGAAGAGGTTTAAGAGGGATATTAGGCGCTAAGCTCCTACTCTTTAGTATTCTTTAGGTATTTTACCAGGTTTTCTTAATATTATAACTTTAGCTTCTTAGAACTATATTAGGTAGTAACTAGTTCTATATATAGCATTAAGGAGTATTATTAGGGCTCTAAAAACCGGTTCTCCGTAGGCTTTAAGGAATCCCACTAATATACTATTAGGGCCTAATGCTTTCTAGCTGGCTATATATCGGAGGGTATTATAGATATCTACTTTAGAGAATTCGTCTTTAGGGGCGAATATCGCATTAGTAAGGCAGGGGAATTGCGGGTTTAGGATATTATTAAAGGTGGCTATTAATATCGGGAAGAATCTTTCTGCTAGTATTTCTACTTTAGAGGAATATGTTTTTGCTTCCTATATTTAGGCTCTTTCGCCTTAGAGAAGTATAGGGATTTCTTTTAATTTTAAGGGGAGTCTGCTACATATTTAGGCCTATTTCTCTAGGGACTATAAGTCTGCGTTTTTCGTTATAGCTTTATTAATAGCTTCTCTCTATATCTAGCGCCTTTCCTATTAGATAACCTTAGTTTAGTTTATTTCTGCTCTTTATGCTATTAACTAGTTAAGGCTAGTATAGTCTTTTCTCTAATTCCTTATAGCCTTACGGGCCGCTATTATAGCTAATTGTACTTCCTGGGTCTACTATAGGGCCCTTCCTAGCGGTTTAGTTCCTCTTTTAGGTATAGCGATATTAGCGATGGCCTATAGTTAGGTTATAAGCTATTAGGCGAAAGTATCGATCTCTATAGGGGACTAGGGTAGGTGCGAGGTATATAAGATAGCTATCCTAACTTCGGCTTTAGCTTAAGCGAGGATTTTATTAAATTTCTTCTATTAGTATATTAGGAGTAGTTTACGAAATTTATTTAGTCTTATTTCTACCTAGATTACCTAAGGGATATAGTTAGATCCGGTAATATCTGCCGCCCCTATAAACTCTATATTAAGGTCTCCTATACTCTATATGTGGTCGATAGTGCTATTACGTTTATCTAGGGCTTATCTAGTTATCTCTCCCTATAGTATTATAAGGGTTAGCTTTTATTTTAATATGAGTTCGAGGAGGGTATTATAGCCTAGGGAGGTTCTATAAGAGCGGTCCTATATAGGGTGGTAGATATTAAAGTCACTAGTAAAGATACTATAGGGGTAAGGGGTAGTTTAGGCGAATTCTTAGAGGGGGGTAGACTAATTTAGGGAAGGGATTAAAGAGTAGATAGAGTAAATATCGGTATTTTAGAATATAATACAGCACTAGTTTAGACCTAAGTCTATTGCTTAAGAGCCGGGAGTATATCTTTTATAGATATAGATTGCTATATATCTGCTATAGGCGGCTACTTAGTATCTACCGAGGCTAGAGTATAAGGGGAATCTATCTAAAGCTGCGAATTTCTAGAGGGCGATAATATCCGGTTCGGATTCATAGTTAAAGGCGAGGTATACTAGCAGTAATTTCTTTTATATATTCTAGTATAGTACCTCTATTATTAGTATTAGGGCTAGGGGGTTAGGGCTTTTAATGCGTTAGTAGTAATAGGCTTAGATAAGTTAGGTTAGAAAAACGCAGCGATATTACTACTACTATTAGTCTTTTTAGGGGCAATAGAGCTTTCTTTATATAGTCTGCCGATTTGTTTTCTTAGAGAGTCCTCCTTTAGGGAGTTATTAGTAAGGCGTCTATAGCCTTTATCCTCTAGGATAGGGGGGGGAGGCATCGATAAAGTACTAGTAGTTGCGAACTATATTAGTCTAGTGCTATAAGCCTGTCTTATGATATCCTATTGCCTATTCGCTATAAGGCAAAGTCGAGACTAAGCCGGATAGGGTCCCTAATAGTTAAGGTAATACTCTCTTTTATTACTAATAATACTAAAGCAGTCTTTATCTCTATTAGGGTGTCTCTCCGCGCTATACTATCTGCATTAAGGGGTTTCTATATAGTAATTCGCAATATATCCGAATTTAAAGTATTAATAGTACTATCTTAGGTAGATAGTTTTATCGTATAATTTAGCCTCGAAGATTTCTGCTTAGTAGATAACTTTAGTCTTATAGAGTCGGTTTACTATTTCTATATTAGTTACTCTAATAATTAAAGGGGCTTTTATTGCTTTTTCTTGGGGTTTCCTTATAGCGACTCTACTAATACCGGGGCCATTAGTTTAGGCTAGGTTTAGTTTAATATCTTTAATAGGGATATTTTTAGAGAATTAGGTAGGGAATCCTTTAATAATAATACTAAAGGTGCAGATATTCGGTACAGCTCCTATACCGAATATAAGGGGGATCTAGGTGGTTTCTATAGTAAAATAGGATGCGGCTTCTACGAAGGTAACGATTATATCTCCGCTATAGAGTCGGCGAGTAATAACGGCATTAATACCTCTAGTAGTAGTATTTACTACTTTTATAATTTCGATAGGGGTTCTCTATTGTAGGTTCTTAGCAATACTATCTCCTTTAATTATTATTTTATAGTAGATTCTCGGCGGTATAGGTAAGGTAGTTGGTTTAGGTAGTGTAGTTGTTAGTACGCCTTTAGTAGCGATACTAGCCTAGGTCGTTCTAAAGGGGGT
This sequence comes from Ustilaginoidea virens, assembly GCF_000687475.1. NCBI lineage: Eukaryota > Fungi > Ascomycota > Sordariomycetes > Hypocreales > Clavicipitaceae > Ustilaginoidea > Ustilaginoidea virens. Next base: position 5,784,212 of record NC_057317.1, on the reverse strand, counting down.
CTTTAAGGCAAAGGCTTTATTTATAGCGCTCTCTACTACTTTTTCTAGATTATCAGTCGTAACGAGGTTCGAGTTCGGGTTTAAGGCAGGATTAATTCGGTTAATACATTTAATATTATCGACCAGGCTAGTAATAGCATTTTATATATTTCCTAGTATAGCTGCTGGGATATAATCTACAATCTTTTGGTAATACTATTTAAGTAATTCGGTTTCTTCTTAGGTTTTTATATTAGTTTGTATAATATTGCCGCTGATTCGTCTATAATTATCGTTAGCGATAGTGATACGGTGGTTATAGTGGCTCGACTTGAGTCTACCCCTATTTCCTCCGTTTAAGTCTATGATTTCCGCTGCTTCGACCGCGCCTTCCTCCCGGTGCCGATGCGCTATCGGCGGATAGGGTAAGACGAGGTGAGGGATTGATTTAGCAACTTTTTGACTGTTTTAGGGGTGTATTCGCGCCGGTACCGAGGTGCGGGCGAAATCGCGAAAAGTTTTCATTTAGACTACTATATCTAGCTTAAAAAAACTATAGATAGAAGCCAGCCAGACTTACCTTAGGGCCTACTATATAATATGCTATAAGACTAGTTACTTAAGGTTCGGAGATAAATAACTAACCTTATAGATAAAGGATAGATCTGTATAAGCTCTTTATTGGTAGCGGCATTAGTCGTACTAGCTAGAAAGGGGAATAGCAGGTAGCATTTTTATATCGACTATTAGGCCCTTAATAAGATTATAGCCTAAAACCGATACCCCCTCCCTTTAATTAAAGAGACCTTACGATCCCTATCTTAGGCGAAATAGTTCACTAAAGTTAATATATATATAGCGTTCTATAAAATACGTATTATAGAGGGCGATAAATACTTAACCGCATTCTATATACGATTTGGACTTTTTAAATAACTTATCATGCTATTTAGCCTAATTGGGGCCCCTACGACCTTTTAAAGATATATTAATAGGGCTTTAAGGAATATACTAGGGGACTTTGCAACTGCCTATTTTAGTAACGTTTTAATCTATACTAGGGGATTAAAAGCGGACTATATAAGGCGTATTAAGGAAGTCCTTTAACGATTATAAAAGGCTGGCTTAAATTTAGATCTTAATAAGTGCGATTTCGCAGCAAAGGAGGTTTATATAAAGGACTGGCCCTAGGGCTACTGCGAATAGGCGTCGAATGAATATATTAAATAGACTAAGGAGGAAAGAGAGAGGACCCGAATAGGGGCCTTTAAATAGTCTATTTATGCCCGTATATAGCATAGGCCGAGTCCTTAGCAAGGCCTTATGACCCTATACCGATACTACTTAGGCTAGTCGCAGGCGCAGCCCGAGTCCTAGATATATTATAGCGCGGGTATAGCCCGAGCCTGTAATATACCCTCTTTTTCCGCCTTAGAGTCGGAAAAATCGCCTTTTATCGTCAATCAGTCCTCCGCTAGGGACTAATCACATCGCCAATTACTATACCGCGATATCCTTAAATCTATATATAGGCTAATTGCCGGGTATAGGAAGGATTCGTCTATAAGCGTAGCGGATATAGCCATATAATTGATAGGAATCGTATAGTCGTTAATTAGGAATAGTGTAGTAGAAGCATATAAAAGTTCGTCATCGTGCTACTAACTAGATGTTGACCGGTATAGCTAGGAATATTATAAAAATTTTTTCGCTAGCTGCCGGCTAGGAATCTCCTTATAGTCTTTATTGTTTTTCGCTAGGGGCTTTTTTCCTTCTTCCCTTCTTCATATTAAGGCTATTAATAAGTATTGAAGGTCCCTATTATTATAAGTTTTATCCCACATTAAGCCCGTATTATATACTAATCGGTTGAAGTATTATTTCCGCCCCGATTATATTAGTATTTTTTACTGAATTCTATCTCTATTGCAGCCGGCTACTAACTCCTTTTATAGTAAGACCCGATCTAGCCTATTATAAAGCCTATTAGTAGGTCTTAAGTCCCTACCTATATCGCGAGGGTCTTATACTAACCCTGTTTAGAACCTAAATATATCTTTATCTGCCGCTAGTAGTGCCCCTATCGGGGGGGAATTAGGTCTTACTCGTTCTTAGAAGCTATACCGTGCCGCTAGCAATTATCTTCTAGAGGGGGACTCCTTAGATAAAAAGTATTAGTATATAAAAGATAAAGAGTTTTTATATAATAGATATACTAAGTATATATAGTCGACTGGAGAGCTACCTATATATAAGCGTTATAGGAAAGCAAAGGGGTATAAAAGCTATACTAATACCTATGCATCCTACGTATAGTATGATTAATATCTTATAGGGAATCTTATACTATAGTATATCTTGCGTAATTAGATTAAGGCAGTAAAGGAGGGTAAGGCTATCGTAAAGCCTGCCTATCCTAAAATAGATATATTGAAAGTGTATACCGCTATCCTTACCCCTGAGTTTCAGGCCTTAAATAATTAATAGCGTCGTGCTTTTGCAGCTAAATAGGTGGCCCCCTATGCCCCGCATTTAGCGTTTAGGCTAAGAAATGCCTCTAATATAGCTTCTACTATATCTATAGCGTTAATGCCCTCCTAGCGCTAGGCTAGATCTATTATAAATCTTGCCCCTATCCTAAATATTATAAGGGAGTCGCAAATAGAAGTTTGGGAGTATTATACCCGGATAAAGCATTATTAGGTTAGAGTTTAATATCCCTAATTGTCTCTGCTTCTATCTTATTCCGCCCTTTTTGCGTATTACGCAAGGGGAGAACTATTATACGATTAGAGCGGCTAGTATTATATAGAGGCTCTACTGCTGCTATAAGATTATCTAATATAGCCGCTGTAGTAATAGGCAGACCTTACTCTATAGCCCTTTATGCTTTTATCGTCTTTATTACAGCCGCTACTGTAGACCTTATATTGTCTGCCCCTATCTTATTAAAGGGTCTTATTATCCCCTTCTGCATCCTTATTATATTCGCCTTATAGTAGCCTATAGACCCTATTACGCTATAGATATATAGGGAACTATCCCTGTTTAATATATAGCCTATATATATGCCTTACCCCGCTAGGGACCCTACTACTACCAGCCTATATACCGCTATAGGACTAAAAGGAGGCTTAAGAAAAGAAAGAGTAGCCATAAGAGGGGGCATATTAGGGTTAAACCTATATCAGCCTTAGTTTAGTTTATTTTTTTTTAAAGTGTTTTTATTATTTTATTTTATTTTTTATAGTAGTAGACATTCGGTATGGTTTACTAATCTAATAGTCCTTATTTTGGGACCTAGCTAGGCCTATTATTGTTGGTGTCACATCAAGGGGTACCCAGTTGTACGTAGGGTTGCGCGCGTGGTATCAAGTACCGTGAGGTCACCGGTCAAAGGTATAATTACTTCTTTGATTATGACTGACTAATTAAGAGGAAAGAAAGGAAGCAAAAGAGTAATTACACGATGTGGCCTTTTTATGCGTGCCGTAGTCACATGCTTCGGCGCGGTCGGGCCGGACTGCCCGTATGCCCTACCGGGCTCAAGGGCATAGGGGCAAAAGTGGCCATATCGTGCGTAACGGGTGTGCGCGGCACATTCATCGCAATATGCCCAATTGGTGCCTAATTGGGCACCTTGCGATAGCGATTCCGATACTAGCAGCTTCTCTTTTTATAGAAGCAAATATCGGAATCGCTAGGATATAAGGCGCATATATAGAAAGAAAAGTGCGGCGCGGTCTCGGTAGGTTATACCGCCGATAACGCTATCACGCCGCGCGGCCGGCATTATACCGTACAGCCGGTATATTAAATATCGCAGCCAAAACAAAGGGGCAAAAAGGGGCGGCAGTAAATATAGGAAAAACGGCCGTATTAAATACAATATTAAATATAGGAAAATCCACATACTTGCCATCCATTATATCACCAATACCTTCTAAACGCAGTCAGATATTAACCGGCCTCTTTACCCACCCTTCCATACGTATAACAGCCTGATTTCGGTCGATAAAGGTCTTAAGGGCTTTATTAGGCGTTCCTTTAGTTATTGCATCGGCGAGATTATTATTCCTATTAATCCAACGGATCTTATAAATCTCCCGGCGCTCGTATGACTGTCGTAGGGCTATAATATCTATTATAAGCCTCTTTTCCTTAGTAGTACCCAGCTTAATAAGGCATTCGTATAGCGAAAACGAATCCATATATACAACCGTAGGGATCTTCAGCAATCCTAGCCTGCTGGTAATCATATTGAGGGTTATGCCTATCGCGTATGCGATATCGACCCCTTACACTATACTATATAGCTCCGAAGCAAGTGCGCTGCGTATTACCCGCTTGCTCTTTATAGAGCTATAAGTAATGATATTACCGGTCAGCTGGAAGGCATTATCCGTAGTATCTGCCTCATTCCCTAGCATAATCACGTAACCAATCTGGGAGCTTAAATCTTTATTATTAGCAAAGGATCCGTCAACAAATATAAAGATCTTAGCTGTGTTAAGGGCCAAATTGATGTACTGTAGGCCGTAATCCTGGTTATTAAGCTGCTATTAAAGGCGCTTATTCAACCTCGCGATATCCTTAGGGTTAGGCTATTAATATTATACCGCGACGGATAGGTCGAAAGCCGCTTCAGGCTAGCAGACCGTAGCCATATAAGCACCGCGAGCGCGTTATTCGATATAATTACACTAGACCGTAAGCGTATTCTTATCAATGGTTACGGTCTTCTTACTTTAACCTTTCTAGCGCAATATTATACCGTTAGTATTGGCTGTTAGCATACACCCGTTAAATATTAGGGGCATAGTTAGTAATAGCTTTGTCTTAAGCTTAGCGTTAAAGCCTGCCTTAATAAGCTCTAATTCCTCCCGTTAGAAGAAGGCATCGTCACCAAGTCCAAGGGTATCGTCAGTCTATATACCTACGATACCGAAGCATATAGTAGTATCGCGGTCAAGAACGTTAGTATAGTCAGTATTGCTAGTACGGTTAGTATCGTCATTACCGGCGGATATCAGCAAATAGGGGTCATAGGTTAATATAGTTATGCCTAACTTCTCGCGATGGTGCCGGAAGTATATTGCCTACTGTTGCAAAATGGTGACTCAGAACACTATTGGAAAGTATACTAAGTACCGACAGTGGCGTACAAGGCGTTGCAGAATAAAACAAGCTGGTTAAAGATTAAAAACGCACACACGGGGTTGACCAGAGCAAAGATGTCAGGGAAATCTGATTCTAATTATTGGTGACTATTCTAGCTAGAAAGAGGGAATTTTGGACATATTTCTACCATTTTGAAAGAGCGGTTAAAAATAATAAAAAACCGCAAAGATAGCGAAAAACCCGACGAAAAGTCGTCCTGCCCAACCGTGCCCAATATCCTACCTAATGCCTACCCAACCAAGCCCAGTGGCTTATAGCGGTGTGCCGGATGCCCTATAACAGCCTGCCGTACGGGCCGGAAGCCCTATATCGGTCTGCCGTAAATGACCGGTGTAGCGGGTGACTGTATGTAGAAGGCCGAAAGTGCTGGTTTGCCCATTTGGTAATCCCGTAGAAATGCGCCGCCTGTTGTGGGCCCTATGGCCCGCTGTGACCGGCCGCTGTGGCCGGCTGTGGGGCGCTGTGCCGGTGCCGTGACCGGCGCTGTGGCCCACTGTAATCGGCGTTATGGGGCGCTGTGCCCCACTATAGCGCCTGGTATAGCCACCGCGATATCTCAACGTAGAGACGTCGTACGGTAGCGAGACCAGTACCAAAATACAGCTAAAAAGGCGCTGATTTCAACACCCCCTCTGATTAGCAATATGGCTAATCCTAGCGTTAGAATAAAAGAAAGAAACCCTATAAAAAATCAGAAAAAAAAAGATGATAATGCTATAGGGATTGCAGCCCTAAAAGCTGCCGAAATATAGGGAATTTCGGGCTTGGAAGTGGTTTAGTAAGTCCATCCGCAGGTATATCTATCGTAGGTAAATAAGATATTTTTACCAGGCCACTATGGGCCTTCTTACGTATATACCGGAATTTAAGCAAGGTATGCTTAGTGCGGGCATGCTGATTTGGGTTATTTGCATTTGAAATAGACCCTTAGTTATCGCAATATAATAGTATTAGGCATTGAATATCGACCTGGATTTCTTTAAACAAATTAGTTATCCATTCCACTTCGCGAAGCGCCTCAAGCATTACATCAGACTCGGCTTTAAGCGTTAATAAAACCATAGTCGAAGACCGTTTTGACCTCCAGCTAATAGGCCCACCATTTAAGGTAGTAAGATAACCACCAGTAGACTTAAAAGTCAGCCGGCATCCAGCAAAATCGCTATCAGAAAATGCAGCTAATACTACGGTAGCTTTAGCGGCTCGGTAACAAATGGCTGTATTTACCGTACCAGCTAAGTAGCGAAAAGCGCCCTTAGCAGCATTAAGCTGTGTAGTAGAAGCCTGTTGCATATATCGTGATAGGTATTGCGTTGGAAAGGCAAGGTCAGGTCTTGACATCATCATCAACCACATCGATATCCCTACTAGCTGCTAGAATAAGTATTGATTACTAGCATCTAGCGGCGTATTATCAGCCTCAGCAAGTATACCGGGCTATAGCAGGATTAAATACGGTCGTGCGTCCTTAAGGTTGAATTTCTTAAGGACTTCCGCAATAAATTGCGATTAGTGCAGCCATAATAGGCCCTTTTCTCTATCCCTAATAATCTACACTCCTAGAAAGAAGGAGGCGGGTCCTCGGTCTTCTATAGCATAAACCTTATGGAATTTAGCCTTAAGCTAGTCAATATAGCTAAAGTCCAGACCGACAATCAAGCAGTCATCCATATAGGTCATAATAAAGGTATACGTTCCTTTATTATAAAAGACGGCAGCATTAGAAAGTAACAGCTTAAAACCCTCTTACACTAGAAGGTCTTTTAACCGTAACTACCACTCGCGAGGGCCTTATTTTAGCCCATAAAAGGCTTTCTTCAACAGTATAACCTATAATACAGAAGGGTTATATCCAACCTTAGTAAGCAAGGCTAGAAGTCGACAACACTACTGGTCAGACCATAAGGCTGGGTTAGGTAAGAGTAGGCTTTCTGCAAATTCTAGAAAACCAGCTAGAATCTCTATATAAATCGTCTCTAGTAGTTCACTATTTAGAAAGGCACTAATAAAGTCGATTTGCTCTATTTCCTAATTATTTGCAGCAGCAAGAGCAAGGATAATCCTCTATATTGGTAGGATCGAAGTAGAGGCATAGGTCTCCATAAAGTCTTGCCCAGATACCTATATAAAGCCTTTGACAACTAATCATACCTTATATTTAACCGGGTTATTATTCGCATCTTTCTTTATACGAAAAACAGGTCGGTTACGCAATATTTTCCTACTAATAGGAACACTAATCTTAGGAATAAATTGGAAGACATTTAAATCGATTAATTACTCGAATTCCAAAAATAAGGCTTTTACCTAGCTATCCTTATGTAGGCTATATAAGACTTCCTTCCAGCTATTAGGCACACCTTCTGGGGCCCGTTTTGCAGCCTTAATCTTTACTGCACAGCAAATATCGTACATTTGCTAGTAGAAAGCATAAGAAGGGGGGAAATCCTATATGGGAGCCTCTAGGCGGCTGCCTAGGTATCCGAAAATTCTATTATTTTTCGGCTAGGTAGGTGGGAACCCGAAAATGCCGTTATTTTCCGGCTAGGTAGGTGGAAAAATACCGTTATTTTCCGGTTGTGTGGGTGGGAAAAAACCCTATTGGTCAGTCTGTGGGTTAGACTATTGGTCAGACTATTGGTCGTTAGTCTATAGGTCTAAAAGTGACCTATAGTATCCATAACCTAGGATACCTTATACGTCTTATATCCGTAGCTGCATTCTTCCTCGAATTCTACCCCTAGTAGCCCTAACCTAGTATAGCTGAATAGGCACCTTTTCTAATACTCAAAACATTTTCTCCCACGGTCTCTTATTTAAGGCGATATCTAGACTCTCGAATTTCAGATATTCTAGTATAGGCAGCGTTTTACTATAGCGAAATGCTGCGTTTACTAGGAAGCCGGGCGAAAAGGCAGAATCTATTATATCGGAAAGTCGCAGAAAATCAGTGTGTGTGGGGCTTTGAGATTCAGACTATTGAAAATTTGTTATATGGGGTAAGTCAGAATTTTCACTTATGTAGGTTATACCCACTTTTATGACGGATTCGGAAAATCTCTGAGATTGAGATTCCTAGTGATGAGAACTTTCTGCATTTCTTAGCATTTACAGCCTTTTTGTATGGGAAAAGGCTGTATTTTCCTTAGCCGGTGAAAAAGGACCGTCTTACCTAAGCTGAAAAGCTGAGTTAGGCTGAAGCGATTTAGAATCGAAAGATGGCGAATTGCTAGGAAATATTGCAAAGTGCTATAGCGGGCCAATTGGTAGGCCTACTAGTTGTGGTGGATCCGTATGCTATATTAGGCCCATTAGTTGTGGTGGGCCCGTGGGCTGTATTGGATCCGTGGCCTGTGGTAGGCCTGTGCCCTCGGCTACGCCTAAAATAGGCATATTTAGGCGAGGCGATTTCTAAATAGGCTCTTCTAAGGCAATTTAGTCGTTATTTACCCCCTCTAAATTAGAAGGCGGTTAGAAATTAAAAGTGCCCTCTAGGCTACTTAAAATAGGGCCTATACCTTCATTTTAGTAGGTGAAAGTAATAAAAGAGGTCTTAGTGACGACCCGGCGATATGGGATATAGACGAGGTAGGTGCCGTTACCTAGCGTAGCTAGTAACCTACCTGACTCGGTCCGGGGGGCCAGCTTGTGGCTGATGACCCGTTTTTCTAGAGGGATTAGCACCTCTACAGCCGCACTAATAGCCCTAAAGCTAGTAAGGTCGGGTAGGTAGTAGTGTATAATTTCCGGAAAATCCTTCTTTAATTCCTCGAAAGGTAACAAAAAACGGTTTAAGACTACTATTAGATTTACCAAGGTAGTAATACTAAAAATCACTGCAGACCAAAGGTAAGAAGGTAACCGAGACCAAAGCATAGTATCTCTAAGTCGGTTAATAATGACCTATATAGAGCGTTCTGCTAACCCATTTTGCTTATAAATATAAGGGGAAGAGGTTAAAAAATCTATGCCCTTAAGAGCTAGCCAGGCTGTAATAACGTCATTGATTTCCTTGCCACTATTATAGTAGAATTCAACAGCTGATTTGCCACAGCGATTCCTAAGACCTTAAAAGAACCCCTACAATACTAAGAATACCATAGGTCCTTCCTTATTGGGTAGTAAGTGCACCTAACAGAAGCGCGATTTCCGGTCTACTAAGATAAGGCAAATGGGGCGTTTATTGTATAGTAGAGGGTTGATTTGGAAGATATCGCCTTCTATAATATCCAAACAATGCATAAGGTCTGGTATAGCCCTTAATATAAAACGCCGAACTGACTTTGCCCTTTTACAGGCGATATAGTTAAAGTCAGAATCTTTTACCTTACTAAGATCAGGTAACCCTATAGTTAATGCACAGGTTTTCTTTAGAAGTTGGATTCCAATATGCCCAAGCCGGATATGCCAAAGTCCGGCTAATAATAGCAGCTTTTGATATTCTATATCAGCAGCTGGTATTAGGGCAGGGTTAAGGGCGACCGGGGCCCTCTATAGTGGTTGGGCTATATTAGGAATAGCAGCCTCTATTAGTACCACCGAAAAACCAGGACTGGCTGGTGGGTCAGCTGGTAAGTTAGCTGGTGGGTTAGCTTGCGAATTAGCTAGTAAAAGTAGAAGATCCGAGTCAGCTAGTAGGGTAGGTAAATCCTCTGGCAGGGGATATTCCTCGTATTCTTCTGGGTTGGCTAGGGCGGGTATTTCGACCGAGATATTATGTAAAGCCGGGTGATTCTGGCTGGTATGATATAAAAACGGCGAATCTACCCCTTTTTGTTATAAAAAGAAGCCATACTTCTTAAAATTAAGAAGCCTAATGCACTTATTATTGCTGTTAACTAGGCTTTGGCCCTAAATACTGCCACGATTCAGATAGTATTTAACGCCGCTAAAGATATTAATATCAAAAGCTGGTATAAAGAGGGCGTTGGTTAGCTCTAAGGTGCCCCACTAAGGTGGGTTGGTGGCCTGTAGCACGGTAAAACGCGCTATGCCCTACCCACTGGGCTTAATTAGGCCACCACCTATGCTAATAACTAGTCTGTTTCCGGTATAGTGTTGGAAGTAGGTAAAGTGCTTTTTATCGTTGATGATATGCACTATAGAACTAGTATTGTAGAGCAAAGAATCTATTGGCGTTTTCCCACCGGATTATGCACTATAGCTAGTAGCTAGAAATTGCATATATTCGCGGTCCTAGAAGGAAGAATAGGCTGTCTCACTGGGTATAAGACTTAGAGTGTTATAATTCCATAGTACAAAGGAATCAATAGTCTTTTCCTTTTCGTCGGTCTTTTATAGGGTATCTGCTTTATTAGCTAAATCTTTTTTTTCTTTCTTCTTCTTATTTTCCGGCTTACCCTATATGGCTGAAGAAGACCCTTATTGTTAGGTAGAAGAAGACCCCTATTTCTTTTTGTTAGCGTTAGTGGTAGTATTTTTACCACCCTTGCTAGTGTTATTACTAGCTGGCTTACTACTGTTGTTAGTAGCGGCACCCTTGACCTTTGCGAGGTGGGTAGTAGCCCTTACTACTAATGATCCTTTAATATATTGTTCTTCCAGTAAATCAACCATATAAAATTGCAGGTTAATATTTGATGTATTTCCCTGAGTATAGGCGATTCTCATCATTGTGCGGTGCCATTCTGCCCACTAAAAAAAGACCCCTTCTACAGCATGTAAATATTAGCTGATTTGGTCGAAAGGTTGTATATAGGAGCCTAAAATTTGCAGCCTGGATAGGTAGCTATTAAAGGAGGCGTTAAAAGATTCTAAGGTACCCTTGTAGCCTGTAAAATTTAGTTGATGGAAGGCAGGGTATAGGTGGGTCTGCTGTACGTCTGATAAGTGAGAATACTGTTTGGTGAGTAACGTAAAGGCTGACTCTAGGTTAGTGCACTAGTTAATAGCGGCAGCTGGTCCTTCTGTGCAACTATTCTTAATAAGTAATAGTAAAAGTGCTTACTCTAAGTCGTTAAATTTGCTAGCAATAGAAGGATCTTCGATAAATTTGGCGATATTAAGTACCCTAAGTTGAATCATAAGGGCCTGTTTCCATTAGTCGAAGTTAGATGCCCCCCTTAGTTTTTAGGATTCCTGGAATCCGTTGGCTATCTTGGCTAGTTCCTTAATAGCTATAGCGCTGATTTGGCTGCTAATGCTGGATGGAACCGGCAGGGGTTGTTGCTAGGCTTTGGGTAGAGAGGTATTTCCCTTACCTATAGGAGTTTAGAAGGTATCCACATCCATTATATCCTATGATGGTGGGCTAGCAGCAGGCTTGATTAGTCTATCTACTAAGGTGCCCACCTTATCAGCCAAAAAATCGATTTTAGAGTTTATTCGATTAAATTTATAACTAAATTCTTTTCTTATTTCCTATTGGTCTTCCCTAAGCTAGGCAATTTCCTGGTCATTATCAGATTCTTCTACCTCTGCCGTATCAGGGACTTGGTAGCCTGGGTTATTATGGCCTGGGTTATTGTGGCCTAGGTTATTAGCAGGAATGTTCTGACTAGCCATTATAGGAAGAGAAAAGGTGCCGGAAAGTCTTAAAAATGCAAAGAAAATCAAGACTAAAAATCTAGATAAAACTAGAAGAAAGCTGCATTAAGGAATAACCTTAGAAAATCCTATTGTAAGGATGTATTGCAGCTTAGTGTGGTAGCTGGGTTCCTAAATCTGGGATGATCAGTCCCTTGTTAGTAGATTTCTGGAAGGTTAGCTGCCAAATGCATTAAAATCCTAAGTTAGCGTAAAAAAGTCTTAAGCTAGAAGCCTTGAGACACCGGGCTCATAACCTATTGCAAAATGGTGACTCAGAACACTATTGGAAAGTATACTAAGTACCGACAGTGGCGTACAAGGCGTTGCAGAATAAAATAAGCTGGTTAAAGATTAAAAACGCACACACGGGGTTGACCAGAGCAAAGATATTAGGGAAATCTGATTCTAATTGTTGGTGACTATTCTAGCTAGAAAGAGGGAATTTTAGACATATTTCTACCATTTTGAAAGAGCGGTTAAAAATAATAAAAAACCGTAAAGATAGCGAAAAACCCGACGAAAAGTCGTCCTGCCCAACCGTGCCCAATATCCTACCCAATGCCTACCCAACCAAGCCCAGTGGCTTATAGCGGTGTGCCGGATGCCCTATAACAGCCTGCCGTACGGGCCGGAAGCCCTATATCGGTCTGCCGTAAATGACCGGTGTAGCGGGTGACTGTATGTAGAAGGCCGAAAGTGCTGGTTTGCCCATTTGGTAATCCCGTAGAAATGCGCCGCCTGTTGTGGGCCCTATGGCCCGCTGTGACCGGCCGCTGTGGCCGGCTGTGGGGCGCTGTGCCGGTGCCGTGACCGGCGCTGTGGCCCACTGTAATCGGCGTTGTGGGGCGCTGTGCCCCACCATAGCGCCTGGTATAGCCACCGCGATATCTCAACGTAGAGACGTCGTACGGTAGCGAGACCAGTACCAAAATACAGCTAAAAAGGCGCTGATTTCAACACCTACTAGTAGGTGCCTGCCTCAGCTATTCCGTATAGTGGCTTTATTATTTCTATAATAGTATTATTAAGATATTGGTAAGCTATTTGCTTGGGTAACTTAGCGATAATCGACCGATTGAGGGTAGTTAATAACTATATATAGGCCTGCGTAATATCCCGTATCTAAAGGAATAGGCCGTAAGAGCGTTATAGTGATAAGGCCAATAATATAAGTAGCTATTGACTAGCCTATTGGATTATAGGGGACTAAGTTAATATCAATTGCTTTTTATTATCACTATGACCTTATATAACGAGTCGTGATTTCTCATATGGCGTATCTATACCTTTACCTTTGATTTCCTGTACTATACATAAGTTGAATAGGCGTTAGGCTCTATATTGATTAATATTAAAGGTAATAAATCTGAACATATTATAGGCCTGTAGTGCTTCTATCTCTATATAGTTAGACTGCTTAAAAGGGGCTCTAGGGGTCGTAATATTCCCTTCATAATATAATTAGTTAGCAAGCTATAAGTCGGCTTACTCTTTCGCAGTAAAAAAGGAGATATCAATAATAGTATCAGAAGCTATAGCGTTAATGAGAGCTTCTTCTTAGTCCTTATTAATCATAATATCGGATATTATATGTACTAGTAATAATAATATTAGCCGTAATGCCGGTATCCTAGCTGGGTCAGGGGTTGGCGATAATAATGCTGTGGCTGCAGGTAGTCTATCAGGGGTCGGCGATAATATCGCGACTATAGGTATTATTATAGCTAGAGGTGCGGCTATAGCCGGTATCCTAACCTCTAGCCTGCCGGGGCGGGCCGGTCCTTCGGCATAAATAATATCTTCGGGATCATCTGTATCAGGGTTGTAGTTATACGGTTTAATAACTATTAACCGGAACTTAACCGGGCCATATAGCATCTATATGATATAGGTCTCACTATTGAGGCTGATTAGCCGGTACGGCCCGTATTATCTACCCTTTTCTCTCTATACTTATATATCTAACTATAGGGGTAGTCGGTGGATAGGCTAGGTATTTAGGCCGTTCTATTGGGCGAGGGTATCGCGAACCTGTCGCTTAGCGAGGCATTTCCTAGCTTTATTAGTAGCCTTTCGTAATATTAAGGCGCATTATGATACTAATAGGCTAGGCGGTAAGTTATCTATAAGTTGAGGATATACTCTAAAGACTAATAATATAGGCATTAGACCGTTAGGTCTAGCGGAATCGTTAATAGCTTTTACAGCGAGCTATAATTTCTATTCTTTTATCATTAGGTCGCCTACTTCATTGTTAATAATAGTATAGGCTCGGCATAATAGGGCGTAATATCTTTCGACTTTGCCAATGCTATTATAGGCTTCTATAGGAATTTCATCCATATTAATAAATAGAAGCCAGGCATTATAGCGGAATTCGGCAGAGGCGAAGTTAGGTCTGGCATCGTAAACTATCCAATCTAGCGGGCTAAGGTAAGTATCGATCTAGCATTCCTTAAGGGTATTCTAGATATCTTAGGCCTTCTATCTTTATAGATCGATGAACCTAGCTGCCTAAAAGCTTATTGCAGTATCTACGATATATAATACCGGCCGATTATTAATATAAAGGATATCGATAATAATTTTATAGTTAAATTGGCTAGTATTGTCATCCTTAAGGGTAAATTTAAACCGGTTAAGTGCCTTTGCGTTCATCTAGCATTAATAGCATATGTAGGTAATACTCTCAATGATATTGCGGTCAATATTATTATAACTAGCCTATTAAAGCAATTTAGAGAGCCTTTTAATAGAGGGGTGCCCGAATCGACGATATAGCTAATAGATTTCCTATGACGATAGATAGAAGGCTATAGTATCTATAGCATTAAGAATCCACTATAGATGTCTCTATTTCCTAATAATTAGAACCTTAATATCCCCTTAGATTAATAGGTTATTAATATTATTAAGCTTTACACCCATCCGATCTATATCCGTAATAGAATAAAGGAAAGGGGTGCTGCTATTAAGGATATAAAAGGGGATATTACCGAATATCGTTGGGACATTTAGTATACCGGAAGATATGGCAGAGCTAGCGCTAAAGTTCACTATATGCTTCTTATTAGTCGCCTCAATAGTCAGGGTCTTCATTAATCTCATTAGGGCCTTTATTTGACCTAGGCCTACTATAGATAGGCTAGAAGCGCCGGTATCCAGTAGGATTCCGCAGAAGGTATAGTTACTATAGTATTCTTCTTCTAGAAAGGCAGAATTACAGTCTAGTAAGGGCATTCGGAAGGGGTTAATTTATAAGAAGGCATATCGGCATAATTTATCTTATAAGGCTTGCAACGTCTTAATTGGTGATGCCTCTATTTATAGGGGGGCTTAGAAATACTAAATGGCTGTAATTTATAGTGCGATAGCATCCTCTATATCCCAATATATAACCCCTGCCATTATGACTTCAATATCTTTAACGATATTATTAAAATCGGTATCTTCGAGGGCTTGGTCGGCAGTCCCTTTGTATTCCTATAGGAAAATACGGAATTTCTTATTATTAAAGGCGGTCCGGTTAAAGCAGTTCTTTAGCCATTATGCCTTTAATTCTTATTACTCTTTATTAATATTGTTAGATAACTAACATCCTAATTTATTGCAAATAAAGCATCTTCTTTAATAGGGCCTAGCTGGAAAGGCGCGATTCTATTATTGCCGTTAAGGGGGTCCGTATCGTTAGGGGCGTTAATACTAGTTATAAGATTGACTATATCTACGATCTATAAATAACGCTATATTCTCATTAATATCTTTAATATCTTAATATTATTAAGGCTATTATTGAAGGAAGTAATGCTGTTAAATCGTATAGGTAGTCTCGTAGATAAAAAGGGATCGCCATAAGTCAGCGGCAAAGCCTTCGAATGTAGAGGCATGACAATATATAGCCTAGCTATACTTAGGGGTATCCCTAATAGCGTTAAGTACTTATCGATAAAGCTTTATATCAGCTATAAAGGGGGGAAAAAGACCACAATATAGGCATTAAAGTTCCTCTAGTAGGATATTGAGGCATTTAAGCTTTAATTTATTAGGATATTTTGCGATAGTTAATTAAAGCGTTATTCTATTCTAACGGTATAAATAGAATTGCTCTATGCTCTCATTCTCGAAATAGCTCTTGACTTTATGCATTATATCGTCGAAAGTAAGGGTATTATAAATGCATTCGATATTGTTAAAGTAATACGTCTCAATATCGCCGATTAGTATAATTTGAAAGGCTCTTATAAGTATATAATCGGGCAATCCTAGAAGGCGGCACTTGCTCTTAAAGGATACTACCTTTAGTATAAAGAAGTCATCCATTTTACCGCTATATCTATCCTCTATATAATAGCTGTATAAGAGGTCAAATATCTTCTTCGAAATATTATCAAACCCGGCCTCTATATAGGCTCTTTAGGTATAATCTTCTTAGTGGTATTCTAGAGGGTATTCCAAAACGGCTTATCGGTAGCCTTACGGTAGGCTGGCGGGATCTCTAGCTAGGTTATCCTATAACCCAGGTCGGTTTAGGTTTACCGGTCCTCCCGTTAAAACGGTCTATTTATCGGCCTAGGTAGGCCGATAGTGCCGGGAGGGGTCTAATGCCATGCCTATCTTTGGCATTATCGGGTGAGGCATTAGAGCCAGTGGTTGAGGCATCCGGGCCTATAGGTTGTGGCTACGATACTATAATTCGTGATATCTGGCATTAGGGGCAGCTATTTTATTAATATTAGGGGCTTACCCGGTGCTACTAGTAGCGGTATATCGGGGAATATTAATATTAGTGGCTTAAAGGGTATCGCTAGCAACTTCGAGGGTATTGCTATTGGCGCTCTCTATTAATTAAAGTATATTATCGGGGCCTATAACCTAACCTCTAGTCCTTATGGGCATACTATAATTCTAAGGGGCATTAGGATAGCCGCCTCAACTAGCTCGGCTAGGGATATAACCCCTAGGGTATAGTATTTAGTCGGTCGGGCTATAGTTATCGTCTGTTGTATGCTATTATTGCTATCGGGAGCTTTCCTCTGTCTCAAATAGGGGCCTATTATAAATAGGTGCTTTCCCTTTCTATTATAGCGGCCGGCCCCTTTCTTCTCCGGTATTAATAGGAATAGGGGCCTTCTTTAATATAGATAGAGAAATGAGGGGTTATTATGCCGTTAGTATTGCAAAGTCCCTAGGGGTCAAAGGGGCTTATAAAGGTCTTCGCGAGGGTAATCGCAAGGGTATTCGTAACGGCAATCGTAAGGGTATCTATAAGGGCATCCGTAAGGGTATCTATAAGGGTATTCAAATAATTATAGCAGGGAGTGAATTCCTCGAGCTTATAATAGAGGGGGCATTCTAGTTCATTTGCATCTCCCGTTCGGTATAAGCAGTAGGGACTAATTGTTCCCTATCTGGATTTAACCGGGATATAAAGGTTTTGCATACAAATTAGAGATCTATTTCCTCTTAAGGCCACTTAAGCATATGCTCTTATTAGAGATAGTAGGTAAAGGTCTTAACTGCTGACGATCCTATGCTTCTAACGTATACCCTATATTCCTATAGGGTTATTCGGAATTCCCATAGAAGCTATTTATTGATACAGTTGAATAGCTCCTCGGTCTATTCCTCATAATCATTATAGAATTATTCCTATAGATTATCATCTATCTTATCGCCTATTGTATAGTTATTAATGAGGTAGGCGATACGATTGTATAATTATTCGTCTGTGGCATTAGCAGGGTTAATCTGCCCTTTTGAATTAGCCTAATCCTCTATAATAGTATCGGCATAAGGCCTAAGCCTTTCGGGTAGTAATCCCTCTATTGTGATATTAATAGGGGTAGGCGTATATATCGGAGAAAGAGGGAGCGTTTAGTATATAATAAAAGAAGGAAGGAAGTAATTAATAAAAAGAAGGAAGGAAGGAAGTAAGGAAGGAAGCAATAGTCGGGCAGGATATTATAGGCATTCCGGTTATTTATTTGACTGTTAAATATAACAGTAAATAGGTTCTTTACCGTAGATATTATTGCGGTTTAGGGTCGCTTGTGTAAGAACCTGCGTTTTAGCCTGCTAATTGTATCACGATAGATTTAGCGCTATATTTAGCACAACCAAAGATATCGTAATATTCAGCTATCGTCACTAGCTGGTATACTCAGTGTGATATTTAGCGATTGTTCCTCGTGATAGACGAGTAGGGAAGGTTAGATACAATTAATTTATCCCTTAGTTCGTAATATCCGTAGCCATTCCTCTAAATAGGCTAGATTATATTCCTTATTAGTATAACTTAATTAAATCGTCTCTTCTTGCTAGTCTTAGCTAATCTATAAAGTGAACTTCAACTTTACTAATTAGTATTAATATCACATCAAGGGGTACCCAGTTGTACGTAGGGTTGCACGCGTGGTATTAAGTACCGTAAGGTTACCGGTCAAAGGTATAATTACTTTTTTGATTATAACTGACTAACTAAGAGGAAAGAAAGGAAGCAAAAGAGTAATTATACGATGTGGCCTTTTTGTGCGTGCCGTAGTCACGTGCTTCGGCGCGGTCGGGCCGGACTGCCCGCGTGCCCTACCGGGCTCAGGGGCATAGGGGCAAAAGTGGCCATATCGTGCGTAACGGGTGTGCGCGGCACATTCTGTTGGTGTCACATCAAGGGGTACCCAGTTGTACGTAGGGTTGCGCGCGTGGTATTAAGTACCGTGAGGTCACCGGTCAAAGGTATGATTACTTCTTTGATTATGACTATGACTATCTAAGAGGAAAGAAAGGAAGCAAAAGGATAATTACACGATGTGGCCTTTTTGTGCGTGCCGTAGTCATATGCATCGGCGCGGTCGGGCCGGGCTGCCCGCGTGCCCTACCGGGCTTAGGGGCATAGGGGCAAAGGGGCAAAAGTGGCTAAAGTGGCCACATCGTGCGCAATAGGTGTGCGCGGCATATCCGTCGCAATATGCCCAATTAGGCACCTTGCGACAGCGATTCCGACACTAGCAGCTTCTCTTTTTATAGAAGCAAATATCGGAATCACTAGGATGTAAGGCGCACACATAGAAAGAAAAGTGCGGCGCGGTCTCGGCAGGTTATGCCGCCGATAACGCTATCGCGCCGCGCGGCCGGCTTATATAGGCTCATACCGTACAGCCGGTATGTTGAATATCGCAGCCAAAACAAAGGGGGAACAGTAAACGCAGTAAAAAACAGCAAATGCAGCATTAAACACAAGGAAATCCACCCACTTGCCATACATAATATCACCAATACCTTCTAAATGCAGTCAGATATTGACCGACCTCTTTACCTACCCTTCTACACGTATAATAGCCTTATTTTGGTCGACGAAGGTCTTAAGGGCTTTATTAGGCATTCCCTTAGTCATTACGTCGGCGAGATTGTTATTCCTATTGATTTAACGGATCTTATAAATCTCCCGGCGCTTATATAACTATCGTAGGGCTATAATATCTATTATAAGCCTCTTTTCCTTAGTAGTGCCTAGCTTGACTAGGCATTCGTACAGCGAAAACGAATCTATACACACAACTATAGGGATCTTCGTCAATCCCAGCCTACTAGTAATTATATTAAGGGTCGTACCTATCGTATATGCGATATCGACCCCTTGCACCATACTATACAGCTCCGAAGCGAGTGCGCTACGTATTACCCGCTTACTCTTTATAGAGCTGTAAGTAACGATATTACCGGTCAGCAGGAAGGCGTTATCCGCAGTATCTACCTCATTCCCTAGCATAATCACGTAACCAATCTAGGAGCTTAAATCTTTATTGTTGGCAAAGGATCCGTTAATAAATATAAAGAGTTTGGCTATAGCAAGGGTTAGATTGATGTACCGTAAGCCACGATCCTGGTTATCGCGCTACTATTAAAGGCGCTTGTTTAACCTCGCGATATCGTTAGGGTCAGGTTGCTAATGTTATGCTGCGATAGATAGGTCAAAAGACGCCTTAGGCTGGCAGACTGTAGCTACGTAAGCACCGCGAGCGCGTTACTCGATATAATTACGCTAGGCTATAGGCGTATTCTTATCGATGGTTATGATCTTTATGCTTTGACCTTTCTGGCATAACATTATTATGCCGTCGGTAGTGACCGTCAGCATACATCCGTTAAATATTAGGGGTATAGTTGGTAATAGCCTCGTCTTAGGCTTGGCATTAAAGCCTGCCTTAATAAGCTCCAATTCTTCTCGTTAGAAGAAGGCATCGTCACTTAGGCTAAAGGTATCGTTAGTCTGCATACCTACAATACCGAAGCATATAGTAGTATCGCGGTTAGGAACGTTAGTACGGTTAATATTGCTAGTGCGGTCAGTATCGTTATTACCGGCGGATATTAGCAAATAGGGGTTATAGGTTGATATGGTCATGCCTAACTTCTCGCGATAGTGCCGGAAGTATATTACCCACCAGTAGGTGCCTGCCTCAGCTATTCCGTATAGTGGCTTTACTATTTCCATGATCGTATTATCAGGGTATTAATACGCTATTTGCTTAGGTAGTTTGGCGATAATTGAACGATTAAGGGTTATAGAAGATTGCACATAAGCCTGCGTGATATCCCGTATCTAAAGAAATAAGCCGTAGGAGTATTATAATAAAGGGGCTATTAATATAAGTAACTATTAACTAGCCCGTTAGATTATAGGGGACTAAGTTAATATCAATCGCTTTTCATTATCATTATGCCCTTAAATAATAAGCCTAGACTTCTCGTACGGCATATCCATACCTTTGCCCTTGATTTCTCGTATTATACGTAAGTTAAATAGGCATTAGGCTCTATATTGACCGATATTAAAGGTGATAAATCGGAATACATTACAGGCTTATAATACTTTAATCTCTATACGGTCTGACTGCTCAAAAGGGTCTCTAGGGGTCGTGATCTTGCCTTCCCGGCGTAATTAGCTAGCAAGCTATAGGTCGGCTTACTCTTTAGCGGTCAGGAAAGAGGCGTTAATAACGGTATTAAAAGCAATAGCATTAACAAGAGCCTCTTCTTAGTCCTCATTAATTATAACATCGGATATTATACGTGCTGGCGGTAGGGCTGTAGCTGGTATCCTGACCTCTAGTCTGCTAGGGTAGGCCGGTCCTTTGGTATAGACGATATCTTCAGGATTATCGGTAGCAGGATCGCTATTAAGGTTGTAGTTATAAGGCTTGACGACTATTAACTAGAATTTAACCGGGCCATATAGCATCTATACGATATAGGTCTTATTATCAAGGCTGATTAGCCGGTATAGCTTGTGCTATCCACCCTTTTCTCTCCATACCTATATATCGGACTATAGGGGTAGTCGGTAGATAGGCTATATATTCGGGCCGTTCCGTTAGGCGAGGGCATCGCGAACCTATCGCTTAGTAAGGCATTTCCTAGCTTCGTTAGTAGCCTTTCGTAATATTAAGGCACATTATAATACTAATAGGCTAGGGGGTAAGTCATCCGTGAGTCGGGGATACGCTCTAAAGACTAATAACATAGGTATAAGGCCATTAGGCCCAGCAGAATCATTAACGGCTTTAATAGCTAGCTGTAGTTTTTATTCCCTTATTATTTAGTCGCCTACTTTATTATCAACAATAGTATATACTTGGCGTAACGGGGCGTAGTATCTTTCGACTTTACCAATACTATTATAGGCTTCTATAGGAATTTCATCTATATTGATAGATAAAAGCCGGGCATTATAACGGAATTCAGCGGAAGCAAAGTTTGGTCTGGCATCATAGACTATCCAATCTAGTAGGCTAAGGTAGGTATCAATCTAGTATTTCTTAAGGGTATTCCAAACATCGTAGGCCTTCTGCCTTTATAGATCAAGAAATCTAGCTGCCTGGAAGCTTATCGCGGTATCCACAATATATAATACCGGCCGATTATTAATATAAAGGATATCGACGATTATTTCGTAGTTAAATTAGCTGGTATTATTATCTTTAAGCGTGGATTTGAATCGGCTAGGTGCCTTTATATTTATCTAGCATTAATGGCATATATAGGTGATGCTCTTGATGATATTATAGTTAATATCATCATAACTAGCCTATTAAAGCAATTTAGAGAGCCTATTGATAGAGGGGTGCCCGAATCGACGATATAGCTAACGGATTTCCTATAACGATAGATAGAAGGCTGCAGTATCTATAGTATTAAGAGTCCACTATGGGTGTCCCAATTTCCTAATAATTGGAACCTTAATATCCCCTTTGATAAGCAAATTATTAATATTATCTAGCTTTACGCCCATCCTATCTATATCCATAATAGAATAGAGAAAGGGGGTGCTGCTATTAAGAACGTGGAAGGGGATATTGCCGAATACTATCGGGACATTCAATATACTAGAAGATATGGCAAAACCTGCTCTAAAATTTACTATATGCTTCTTATTAGTTATCTTGATGGTTAGGGTCTTTATTAATCGCATTAGGGCCTTTGCTTGACTTAGGCCTGCTGTTAATAGGCCGGAAACGCTAGTATCCGGTAGGATTCCGCGGAAGGTATAGTTACCATAGCGTTCTTCTTCTAGAAAGGCAGAATTACAGTCCAATAGTAGTAAGGGCATTCGGAAAGGGTCAATCTATAGGAAGGCATGTCGGCATAATTCATCCTATAGGGCTTGCAACGTCTCGATAGATAAAGAAGGTAATAGTTCTATTTATACAAGGGCTAAGAAATACTAAGTGGCTATAAATTATAGTGCGACAGCGTCCTCTGTATCCCAATATATAACCCCTGCTATTATAACTTCAACATCTTCAATAATATTATCAAAATCGGCATCTTTAAAGGCTTAATCGGCGGTCCCTTTATATTCCTATAGGAAAATACGGAATTTCTTATCATTAGGAGCGGTCCGGTTAGAGCAATTCTTTAGCTATCGTGCCTTTAATTCTTATTGCTCTTTATTAGTATAGTTAGATGACTAATATCCTGATTTATTGCAAACGAAGCATCTTCTTTAATAAGGCCTAGCTAGAAAGGCGCGATTCTATTATTGCTATTAAGGGGGTCCGTATCGTTAGGGGCATTAATACCAGTTGTGGGATTAACCGTATCTACAATCTATAAATAACGCTATATTATCATCAATATTAATATTTCTAACATCCTGATGTTATTAAGGCTATTGTTGAAGGAAATAATGCTGCTAATTCGTATGGGTAGTCTCGTAGATTAAAAGGGATCGCTATAGGTCAGCGGTAAGGCCTTCGAATGTAGAGGCATAACGATATATGGCCTGGCTACACTTAGGGGTATCCCTTACAGCATTAAGCACTTACCGATAAAGCTCTATATTAGCTATAAAGGGGGGAAAAAAACTACAATATAGTCGTTAAAGTTCCTCTAGTAGGATATTAAGGCATTCAAGCTTTAACTTATCAGGATATTTCGCGATAGTTAATTAAAGCGTTATTCTATTCTAATAGTATAAATAGAATTACTCTATACTCTCATTCTCGAAATAGCTTTTAACTTTACAGACTATATCGTCAAAAGTAAGGGTATCGCAGATGCGTTCGATATTATCAAAGTAATAGGTCTTAGCATCGCCAATTAGTATAATTTAGAAGGCTCTAGTGAGTATATAATCGGGTAATCCTAGAAGGCGGCACTTACTCTTAAAGGATACTACCTTTAGTATAAGGAAGTCATCCATTTTGCCGCTATATCTATCCTCTATACGATAGCTGCATAAAAGGTTAAATATCTTCTTCGAAATATCGTCAAACCCGGCCTCTACGTAGGCTCTTCAGGTATAATCTTCTTAGTAGTATTATTATTCCGGAGGGTATTCCGGAACGGCTTATTGGTAGCCTTACGGTAGGCTGGCGGGATCTCTGGCTGGGTTATCCCATAACCCAGGTCGGTTTGGGTTTACCGGTCCTCCCGTCAAGATAATCCGTTTATCGGCCTAGGTAGGCCGATAGTGCCGGGAGGGGTCTAGTGCCGTGCCTATCTTTAGCATTATCGGGTGAGGCATTAGAGCCAGTAGTTGAGGCATCCGGGCCTATAGGTTGTGGCTGCAATACCATGATTCGTAATATCTAGCATTAGGGGCAGCTGTTTTATCAATATTAGGGGCTTGCCCGGTGCCGCTAGTAGCGGTATATCGGGGAATATTGATATTGGTGACTTCGAGCGTATTACTATCGGGTCCCTCTATTGAGGGAAGCATATCATCGGGGCATATAACCTGACTTCTGGCTCTTATAGGCATACTATAATTCTAAAGGATATTGGGATAGCCGCCTCGGCTAGCCCGGCTAGGGGTATAACCCCTAGGATGAAGTATCTAGTCGGTCGGGCTATAGTCATCGTCCGTTATATGCTATTATTGCTATCGGGAGCTTTCCCCTATCTCAAATAGCGGCCTATTATAAATAGGCGCTTTCCCTTTCTATTATAGCGGCCGGCCCCTTTCTTCTTCGGTAGGAATAAGGGCCTTCTTTAACGTAAATAGAGGGATAAAGGGTTATTATGCCGTTGGTATTGCAAAGTCCCTAGGGGTCGAAGGGGCTTGTGAAGGTCTTCGCAAGAGTAATCGCGAGGGTATCTATAAGGGCATCCGTAAGGGTATCTATAAGGGTATTCGAATAATTATAGCAGGGAGTGAATTCCTCGAGCTTATAATAGAGGGGGCATTCTAGTTCATTTGCATCTCCCATTTAGTATAAGCAGTAGGGACTGATTATTCCCTATCTAGATTTAACTGGGATATAAAGGTTTTGCGTGCAAATTAGAGATCTATTTCCTCTTAAGGCCACTCAGGCATATGCTCTTGTTGGAGATAGTGGGTAAGGGTCTTAACTGCTGATGATCCTATGCTTCTAACGTATACCCTACGTTCCCGTAGGGTTGTTCGGAATTCCCATAGAAGCCGTTTGTTAATACGGTTGAATAGCTCCTCGGTCCATTCCTTATAATCATTACGGAATTATTCTTATAGATTATTATCCATCTCATCGCCTATTATGTAGTTATTAATAAGGTAGGCGATACGATTGTATAACTGTTTGTCTGTAGTATTAGTAGGGTTAATCTGCCCTTTTGAATTTACCTAGTCCTCTGTAATAGTATCGGCGTGAGGCCTAAGCTTTTCGGGTAGTGATCCTTCTATTGTGATATTGATAGGGGTAGGCGTATATATCGGAGAGAGAGGGAGCGTTTGGCGTATAATAAAAGAAGGAAGGAAGTAATTGATGAAAAGAAGGAAGGAAGGAAGTAAGGAAGAAGGTTAGGAAGGAAGTAAGGAAGAAGGTCAGGAAGGAAGTAAGGGAGGAAGCAATAGTCGGGCAGGATGTTATAGGCGTTCCGGTTGCTTATTTGATTATTGAATATAACGGTAAATAGGCTCTTTACCGTAGATATTATTGCGGTTCAGGGTCGCTTGCATAAAAACCTATGTTTTAGCCTACTAATTATATCCACTGGCTGTTACACTATTAGTGTAATATTTAGCGATTATTCCTCGTGATAGACGAGCAGGGAAGGTTAGATATAATCAGTTTATCCCTTAGTTCGTAATATCTATAGCCGTTCCTCTGAATAGGCTAGATCACGTTCCTTATTAGCACGATTTAATTAAACCGTCTCTTCTTGCTGGTCCTAGCTAATCTGTGAAGTGAACTTCAACTTTACTGATCAGTGTTGGTATCACATCAAGGGGTACCCAGTTGTACGTAGGGTTGCGCGCGTGGTATTAAGTACCGTGAGGTCACCGGTCAAAGGTATGATTACTTCTTTGATTATGACTATGACTATCTAAAAGGAAAGAAAGGAAGCAAAAGGGTAATTACACGATATGGCCTTTTTATGCGTGCCGTAGTCACATGCATCGGCGCGGTCGGGCCGGGCTGCCCGCGTGCCCTACCGGGCTCAGGGGCACAGGGGCAAAGGGGCAAAAGTGGCCAAAGTGGCCACATCGTGCGCAACGGGTGTGCGCGGCACATCCGTCGCAATGTGCCCAATTGGGCACCTTGCGACAGCGATTCCGACAAGAAATACTCTAATCCGCCTTTAACCTTCGTATATCGGAAAAAATTATTAATTTAGGGGTCTCCCGTAAGGACTATAATACAGCTATCGTATAGTACCGTAAAATCGCTATCGACCTGAAAATTAGCTTTACTGTAAAACGCTATACGGACTTATCTCGGAATTATAACGCTAATTCCTAGGACCTATAAATAAATACTCGGGATAGGGACGGTAATACGCCTATAATAGGCGTTAATAAGCTAGGTTCGAAGGGCAAAAAGAAGTCATTTGCTAAGAGGGCAGTATAGGTTTTAAAAGAAGTCCTTAAGGAGCGCTATTAGAAATTACTTTATCCCTAATATAGGGATGCCGGCTATAAAATACCGGATTATAAGTCAAGGCCGGCCCGGCCTCTACTAGAGATAATTATAGCTTCTATGGACCTAAAGGCTGTAAAAGCCTTGCGAATCGCTAAGCTTAAAGATAGTAACGATAGTAATTCCTAGGGAAAAGACTAGCCTTTAAGCTAAGTCTCGCGAGAGGGCTTAAAATATATACTTAGCCCCTAGCTAGGTTATAATAAGACTACTATCAAAAGGAGATTAATAATATTAAGAAATATATAGATAAACACCCCTTTTTAATCCCGATATTATATAATAATTTTACCTTTATCGATACCTTAATCGATTTTGGCTATAATTACTATAATACAATAAGCGAAAGAACTATCTAAAGGTTAGGACTTTAACCTATCCGCCTATTGTTCTATAGGAAGCTTAGGACTATAGTAGATATAAAAAGCTAATCGGGGGAGCGTTATACTATTACCCCTTCGATTATTTATACTATCCGTATTAATATTAATATCGATAGATAGCCATTAACTATAATACTTTATATTATCCTAAGTCTTACCCGCGATATTATCCTAGGGCTGCCCTAAATAGAATACCGCGATATCGAACTATAAGTAAAGTAGTACCAACTAAAGATTAAGGCTACTAATAGTCTACTTGTAAAGGAATTAACTACCTAACCCTTTATACCTATTGCGATTTATATTATTAGATTGGTTTTTTATAATATAATATAATAAGCAGTATATTCTTAAGATGATTCGACCTCCTTCCTTTATATAAGCCTATAGGAGCTTATTTATATCTTTTGTATTATACTCCTGCCTTACTAGAATCTAATCCCCCCCTTGACCTAGCTATAGACTCTACTATTTGAGCTATAGGACTTCGCCGACCTCTTTAATAAAGAAAAGGCCTCTAGCCTCCTACCGTATTAGGGCATACTTAACTATTATATTAAACTTAAACCGACCCTAGATAGGGGTCCCCTTGATCTCCTATAGGGACTGCTATATAATATGCCGTAGGACTAATTACTTAAGGTCTGGAGATAGGTAATTAACCTTATAGATAAAGGTTGAATCTATATAAGCTCCTTATTAGCTATAGTACCTATCCTACTCGCGAAGAAGGCGAATAGGGGATAGCATTTTTATATAGATTACCGGGCCCTAAATAAGGTTACTATATAGGACTGGTACCCCTTTCCTTTAATTAAAGAGATACTCTAATCCCTATTATAAGCGAAGTAGTTTATAAAGGTAGATATCTAGGCCGCATTCTATAAGATTTATATTGCTGATGGCGATAAGCACCTTACTGTATTCTAGATGCGCTTTAGCCTCTTTAAGTAATTAGTAACCCCTTTTAGCCTAACCGGGGCCCCTGCGATATTTTAATGCTATATAAATAGGGCCTTAGGGGATATATTAAGAGACTTTGCTATAGCCTATCTAGATAATATCTTAGTTTATATTAAAGGCTTATAGAAGGAGTATATAGATTGTATAAGGAAGGTCTTTAGGCGGCTATAAAACGCTAGCCTAAACCTAGATCTAGATAAATGCGAGTTCGCCGTAAAAGAGGTATATTACCTAGGCTATATCGTAATAGTAGGAAAGGAGATCCGCCTAAACCCTAAAAAGATTAAGGTAATCTAAAAGTAGGAAGCCCCTATAAAATTAAAAGGTATTTAGAGCTTTCTAGGGTTTATAAACTTCTATTACGACTTTATCTTAGACTTTTCCTACCTAGCCGAGCTATTAGTCTAATTAACTCAGAAGGGTATTCTTTTCTAATAGCTAGAAGAAAAAGAAAAGGCCTTCTAAATACTTAAATAGTACTTTATCTTATACCTAGTCTTTGCTTAATAAGACTTTAAGAAGGAGATAATCCTTAAAGTGGATAATTCCGGTATAGCTATTAGCGGCTGCCTCTCCTAGATTAGGGAGGATAGGGTGCTTTACTTAGTCGTATACTACTCAGTATAGCTTACTAAAGTAGAATAGAATTATACTATCTACAATAAGGAGCTGCTTATTATTATTTTATACCTTAAGATATAGTCTGCTGAACTCCGCTCTATTGCTGCTTTATTTACGATTCTTATAGACTATAAGAACCTTAAGTATTTCGCCCGACTAAAGGAGATATTGGAATGCTAGGCGTAATAGGCCGAAATGCTAGCCCTTTTTAACTTCTACCTTTAGTACCGGCCTAGCTTATAGGCTTAATATCCCGATGCACTCTTGCGATAGGAGTAAGAGGCAGATAGCGTAATACTAAGGTTTAACTAAGTCTTTTGACTACTATCTATCTCTACTATAGAGGCAAACCCGAGAGAGGATATACCGATAGCAGCTTTATCGATTAGAGTCTTTTTGCCTAATAGCTTCTAAATCTTTACTAATATATACCTATAGGCGCTTTAAGACTAGGCTATAGCTAAAGATGAGCTATATCGGGTCTAATAGAAAGCTATAGTAAATAAAGAATGATAATTCTTTATAGAGGTAAAGATTAGAAAGTAGATTACAGATTATACCCTAAATGCCTATAGGGCGCTGCTCTATTGGGGCTAGATTTAGCTCCCCTCGTTTAAGCCGCTAACGACTATAATAATTCAACGATACTATAACTCCCCTACTATAGGGCACCTAAGGAAGAATATAACCTTCTAACTGCTTTAATAGGACTACTACTTTAATAATATATCGTCTAAGATGGCTTAATTTATTCGGAATTGCTAATATTGCGGGGCGCATAAGAGCCGCTAATTATAATAGGGCCTACTCTAGCCCCTACCAATCCTTAATTGCTTTTAATTGTAAATCTTAGTAGACTTTATAATAGATCTTCCGGCCTATACTAACTCCGATCTGCACTACCTAATGGTTATTACTAACCGCTTATCGAAGTATATCTAACTCGAGGCGATACACTTAATATAAGCGGAGGATTATATAAAACGTTTCTTAGGCTGCTAGTAGCGGCACTATGGATTCCCCGCCTAGATTATTAGCGATAGGGGCTCAGACTAAATAGGCTACTTTTAGATAATATTATATAAAGCTATTAAGACTAAATAACTCCTCTCGACTATATATTACCTTTAGACCGATAGTAGTATAGAGTATATAAATTAGGAGGTCTAAGCTATCTTACGCATAAAAGTAGCATTCGACTAATACGATTAGCCTTAATACCTTACGATTTGCTAATATACTCTGAATAACTATACCTCTTCTATTATTATGTATAGCCTGAACCGTCTCCTAAATAGCTTTAACTCTCTTATTATAGCCCCTCCCCCTAATATCTCGTTAAGCTCTATAACCCCTAAAGGGCAGGTAGTGTATTTCCTAACTATTATATAAGAAAGGGGAAAGCTCGCCTAAGCCGCTATCGTATTTACCTAGCAGAGGCAGTAGGATATAATAAACCGTTCCTAACGCCTAGTAGAGTATTATTAGGTTGGGAACCGAATCTAATTTAGCCTATAGAATATTAAGACTAACCGGCCCTATAAAAAACTCGACTAGGTCTCTATAAAGTATACTATCGTAGCTATCCTATCCCCACTTAATATCTAACTTAACGTCCCTAATGGTATCTACCTGATTTTCTATATCGACTTTATCGAATAGGCCGCCTCCGACCTATTACCGAGCTAAATACTTACCGATACTAAGCCCGGTCCTATATTAGTCTTACTAAAGGATTCCGATACCCTATATAAAGAATTTAAAGTTAAGGCGATACTAGCCGCGAGAAACGCTCGGGGCTATAGCAGGAAACGCAATATATTAGTAAAGTGGGCAGGATACGATTTGCCGACTTAAGAACCTCTTAAGAACTTTAAGGATACTATAGCGTAAGAGGCATTCGAGGCCAAATAGGGGGACATTTAGATATATAATAGACCTAGGCAAACTCTATAGCAACCCCGATATAGAAGCGGTTAAAATTTTTTCTAGAGAAGGGGGGTATATTACGGACTCAGGCTATACCTGTATTATAAGCTGGCTAGGCTCGGGCTGCGCCCGTGCCTAACCTAGGGTGGATTATATAAAGTAGACGCACGGGACCGATAGGGCAATACTAGGGCTCTAGCCCGCGCATATATGGATATATATAGACTATAGAAGGGACCCGATTCGGGCTCTTCTCCCTTCCTCCTTAGTTTTATTAATACATCCGATTGATGCCTATTCGCAGTCGCCTTAGGGCCAGTCCGTCACAAGCACTATTTAAATACCTAGAAGGCCTTTTCTTCCTCTTTAAGCTATTAAAAGAGGGTACCCTTTTGCATTAATCGAACTAAAGGCTTAGCTAGATAGGAGATATCAGAATGAAATTATTTATTGTTATTTTATTTTATTATTTTTGGATATCTATCGCCGACAATTCCTACGTATCGCCGCATCATTAAATTAAAAAAGGTACTAAGTATTCAGTACTTATATTTATATGGCGGCTGCTAGTAAAGTTGAGTACTTAGTACTTACACACATTCCCTTACGCGCAAACATATGATGCATCACAAATTGATTATACCACTTTATCGTCGCAAATCTCGATGCACTGTAAATGCACATTTCGCCATATATCTATAATATCACAGTATGGTCACGATATTCACGTCAGATTGATTTCACTAGGGATGTTCTATGTTGGACTATTATGTATTTAAATCCCTAGATATTCCTACCCAAATAGTGGGAAGAAGGGAAGTAAGTAGGGCACGCAAGTAAATATCAGATTGTTCCTACGCCTTAGTCTCGTATCTTATCTGTGCCGTCACTTTGCAGCGATTTTACCATTCCACTGCCTTTATCTTTTGCATACTGCATTATCTTAGCAGGCGAAAACCGTTTAACAGGAGAAGTTTAAAATAAAATCGCAATAGAAGTTTGCAAATCCTAAAAAGCTCTAAATACCCTATAACTTTATAAAGGCTTCCTACTCCTAGATTGCTTTAATCTTTTTAGGGTCTAGGTAGATCTCTTTTCCTACTATTACGATATAGCTAAAATAGTATACCTCCTTCACTATAAAGTCGCATTTATCTAGATCTAGATTTCAGCCGGCATCTTATAGGCGCTTAAAGACAACCCTAATGCAGTTTATATATTCCTTCTATAAGCCCCCAATATAGACTAAAATATCATTTAGGTAAACGGTAGTAAAGTCCCCTAATAAGTCCCCTAAGGCCCTATTAATATATCGTTAGAATATTATAGGGGCCCCGATTAGGCTAAAGGGGGTTATTAACCACTCAAAAAGACCAAAGCAGGTATAGAACGCAGTTAGGTATTTATCGCCCTTGGCAATATAGATCTTATAAAATGCTATACAGATATCTACTTTAGTAAACTACTTTGCTTAGGATAGAGATCATAGCATTTCCTTAATTAGAAGAGAGGAGGTATTAGTCTTAAGCTATAACCTTATTAAGGGCCTAATAGTTGATATAGAAATACCACCCTCCATTCCCCTTCCTAGCTAATAAAACCGGTACTACAGCCGATAAAGAACTTGCATAGATCTATCCTTTATCTATAAGGTTAGTTACTTATCTTTAGACCTTAAGTAACTAGTCCTGCGGTATATTATATAGCGGTCTCTATAGGAGGTTAGGTGGCCCCTTATTTAGGGTCGGTCTAAGCTTAATATAGTAGTTAAGCGTACCTTAGTGCGGTAGGAGGCTAGAGGCCTTCGCTTTATTAAAAATATCGGTAAAGTCCTAAAGCTTAAGTAATAAGGTCTGCAGTTAGGCTAAAAGGAAAACTAAATTCTACTAAAGTAGGAGTATAATTAGAGGATATATATAAGCTCCTATAGGCTTATAGAGAAGAAGGAGGTTAAATTATCTTAAGTATATACTACTTATTGTAGTATACCGTAAAAGACTAATCTAAAAATATTAATTATAGTAGGCCTAGAGGATCAAATAATTAATTTCTTAACGAGTAGACTATTAGTAGCTCTAATTCTTAATTAGCGCCGCTTTACTTATAGCACGATATTATAATACTCTATCTAAGGCAACCCTAAAATAATATCGCAGGTAAGGCCTAGGATAATATATAATATTACGGCTGACGGCTATCTATCGATATCGATATTAATATAAATAGCATAGGTAATTAAGGGGATAATATCCTATCGCTCCCCCGATCGGCTCTTTATATCTACTATAGTCTTAAGCTTTCTATAGGATAGTAGGCAGATAGGTTAGAATCCTAACCTTTAGACGGTTCTTATTAAGGATTCGGGCTACGCCCGTCTCATACTAAAGACAAGCTTACAGTAAGTGCGCGCGGCTAGTGTGATATAGGTGTCAATTGTACCAAGTCATAGTAACTTGGTACAATACGTACTCTTTTGGCCGTATGGTCAAGAGAGTAGGTTTTTACCTGGCGATATGCGCGGCACCCGCTTAGGGCCCAATTGGGCCACTTCGTTACAGTTCTTTTGCTTATCGCACCATAATAGTTATAACTAAAATTAATTAGGGTATCGATAAAGGTAGAATTATTATATAATATTAAGACTAAAAAGGGGTATCTATCTATATAATCCTTAATATTATTAATCTCTTTTATATAGTAGTCTTATTGTAACTTAGCTAAGGGCTAGGTTCGTTTTTTAAGCCTTTTTGCGAGACTCGGCTCGAAAGCTAGTCTTTTCCCTAATTATCGCTATCGTTACTATCTCTGAGCTTAGCGATTCGCAAGGCTTTTATAGCCTTTAGGTCTATAGAAGCTATAGTTATCTCTTATAGAGGCCAGGCCGGCCTTAACTTACTTTCTTATATTTTATAGCCGGCATCCCTATATTAGGTATAAAGTAACTTCTAGTAGCGCTCCTTAAGGACTTCCTTTGAAACCTATACTACTTTCTGTCAGAATGAAATTATTTATTGTTATTTTATTTTATTATTTTTGGATATCTATCGCCGATAATTCCTACGCATCGCCGCATCATCAGATTGAAAAAGGTATTAAGTATTCAGTACTTATATTTATATGACGGCTGCTAGTAAAGTTGAGTACCCAGTACTTACATATATTCCCTTATGCGCAAATGTATGATGCATCACAAATTGATCACACCACTTTATCGTCGCAAATCTCGATGCATTACAAATGCATATTTTGCCATATATCTATGATATCACAGTACGGTCACGATATTTACGTCAGATTGATTTCACTAGGGATGTTCTATGTTGGAATATTATGTATTTAAATCCCTAGATATTCCTACCCAAATAGTGGGAAGGAAGGAAGTATGGATGTATGCACGCAAGCAAGTATGCAGAATTAATGCACATCAGATTGTCCCTACGCCTTAGTCTCGTATCTTATCTGTGCCGTTACTTTACCTTACTGCGATTTTACCATTCCACTGCCTTTATCCTTCGCATACTGCATTATCTTAGCAGGCGAAGCCCGTTTAACAGTTATGAGCCCGGTTTGCACCCGGTAAATCGCTTTATTCTATCTATTTTATCCTATCGATTTCTCTCCGACTATTATTCGCGTGCATTTATTGCCAGCTGCACGCCGACAAATTACCAGCTGGTCCGACGGATTGCCAGCTGTTTCCCCCTTTTATTATACACGCAAACAACTGCGTACTAACTTTAGCCAGCTGCACGCAGCTGTGCATAGGTTTGCAAGAGTGCAATTACGCATTTTATGCAATATCAATCTTTTCTTATTGCTATATTTCTTATACCTCTGTGCTAATATTATTACTAGGACCGTATAAACGCGTGATAAATAGCGTGCAAACCAGCACAATCGCGCATTTTCATATTGCAACTCTGTCACCTTAATCCGACCTTCGCCGCGCAACGCGCAATAGGCATACCGACTGCTTACCTGCGCACCTTCTATTATATCGTCGCTATCTTGCCAGACGATTTTCTACGATTAAATATTCTTTCCGACGAAGAAATCAGCCTCGGGCAAAAGTTCTGCTAGGGCATCCGTGCTGCCATACAAATTGCTAGTGCAAGGCATAGCCCAAAAGAACGCAGCAGTGCCGACACATTTGCCTGCGCGAAACATTTCTTCTGACTTAGGAAGCCGGCAAGCGACTTTTGACTACTAAGGCCGGAAGACCATAAGTGTGGTATATTATGACTGGATAATTGATCCCTTTTGCCTAGGACTATTTACCGGGACTATTTTACCCTTTGGATTTACTTGGACTTTTTATTCCGTTGGTTTTTCTTTGACTAAGGCTAGGTTATTATTCTTTCCTATTGTTATTCTTTCCTATCTATCTTACGTATCCTACCTATCCTACCTATCCTGCCTTTCCTACCTATTCCACTATGGCTACCAATACCGACCTGGGGAACCCGGCAAACTTCCAGCTGCTAGGCAGTAAAGACTGGTTTAAATGGATCTCGATTATTGAGAAGTTCGCTGTCAACGAAAACATCTGGGCCTATATCAACCCTTCCGTGGAGGAACCTAATAGGCCTACCTTATAATAGCCCGTTGAGCCTACCGCTTCTACCATTAAGCCTTATACTTCCTCTATCTTTGACCTCGACGATTCTGATTTTATTAGGTTGCAGTATATGACAAATGTCTATAGGACTGCCCTACAGGATTATAAGGATAAGAAAAAAGCTCTCGTTAATATCTAATGCTGGATTATCGCAACTATAGGCAACTACTACGATACTATAAGCCAGGAGAATGATGTTGCCGTACAGCTATACCTGTTAAAACAACGCTTGCAGCCCACCACTTGGGACCATGAAAAAGATATCCGCTAGCGCTATACAGCTGTACTGCGAAGTCCTAATAGGACTAAGATATCCAGCTGGATTACTTCCTATAAGAAAGTCCTTGCAGAAGCTATTAATATCAACCTACCAGATACATAAGGACTCCGACCAACCTAGGATTTTATCGACGCCGTGGAATCTATTACACTAGCCTTTTCTAATTATTGGAAGAACAGAATCAAGGAAAAGCAACGCAATAATAAAGAAGGATGGGAGAAGAAGATACCCGACGGTCATTATATTAGTGATTTTGTTGAAATCAGCGCCTTTTTAGCTGTATTTTGGTACTGGTCTCGCCACCATACGACGTCTCTACGTTGAGATATCACGGTGGCTATACCAGGCGCTATGGTGGGGCACAGCGCCCCACAACGCCGATTACAGTGGGCCACAGCGCCGGTCACGGCACCGGCACAGCGCCCCACAGCCGGCCACAGCGGCCGGTCACAGCGGGCCATAGGGCCCACAACAGGCGGCGCATTTCTACGGGATTACCAAATGGGCAAACCTTGCTAATACCAGCACTTTCGGCCTTCTACATACAGTCACCCGCTACACCGGTCATTTACGGCAGACCGATATAGGGCTTCCGGCCCGTACGGCAGGCTGTTATAGGGCATCCGGCACACCGCTATAAGCCACTGGGCTTGGTTGGGTATGCACTGGGTAGGATATTGGGCACAGACTGGGCACGGTTGGGCAGACCGACTTTTCGTCGGGTTTTTCGCTATTTTTGCGGTTTTTCATTATTTTCAACCACTTTTTCAAGATGGTAGAAATATGCCCAAAATTCCCTCTTTCTAGCTAGAATAGTCACCAACAATTAGAATCAGATTTCCCTGACATCTTTGCTCTGGTCAACCTCTTATGCGCTTTAAATCTTTAACCAGCTCTTTGTTTTATTCTGCAACGCCTTGTACGCCACTGTCGGTATCCAGTACATTTCCAACAGTGTTCTGAATCACCATTTTGCAACAGATTTATTCGAGCAAGAGTTTGCCTCACAATAACAAAGAGCATAAGGTGCCTTTGCCTCTTTCTAGGATATGGATACCAATAAAAATCAACAAAAAACAACTGATATTACCAAGCCAAAATAACTATGCATTTGTGGCCTTTTATATCGCTGGGAAGATTGTTATGTTTTAAACCAGCAAAAGGCGCCTAAGGATTGGAAGCCTAATACTACTATACTTAATAAAATTCAATCTAAGTTTTCATCTGATTAGCGCTTTAAGGATATAGTTATTAAAGCATTGCAAGCGAAAGGAATCACGATTAATCCTATTGTGTTATAACCACCCTATCCTTCTATATTACTTGGAATTGCGTTTGCTAGTAAGGATAGTAATACGTTATATAACGTTGTGTAACCCGAACCGACTATATCGTCAACGACTATTATTAGCCCACAGGCAAGCCCACAGGCATCCCTATCTATTACAAGCCTACAGGCATCCCTATCTATTACCAGCCTATAGGCATCCCTTCCTATTACCAGCCTACAGGCATCTCTCTCAACCACACCCTATCTACTTAAAGATTCCTGGATACTGGATAGTGGTTCCAATACCCACATTACTAATAATAAGGACCGGTTGCTAGATTACGTACCAAATATCGAGCTGGAAATAGCATTTGCAGGCGAATCTAATCCTTTTATACTAGGATATGGAAGAGTGCGATTAAATACTAATAAAGGCATCTTCGAGCTACTACACGTAGCATACATACCGATATTTCACACTAATGTGGCCAGCTTGGAGCGATTTATGCGTGCAAATTACCACTGGAACTCATAGACTGGCTGGATTACACACAATAAGGACCGTTTATTTTATACCAACCGGATGTTTGGCCAGCAGGTTATTGAGTATAGCGAAGTCGCTGTTGCTACTGCCACCACTACTACTACTAAGGATACTATGGTATCTTACCCAACCGCCATCACTACCACTACTGGGGATACTACGGTATCTTACCCAACTGAGGATACTACGGTATCTTACCCCTCTGATGAAACTATGGTATCTTGCCCTTCCATATCTAGTACCTCTAAGGATACTATGCCGCCTTCATCTATTATTAGTAGGGAAGACCCTACTATACTAGATAAAAATATGTCTCCGTCAATCAACAATTCTGCGGCTATACAATCCACACTATTTCATCCCACTCAACCTACTATAGCGCCTGCTACAGCAGTGGCTATCTCGAAGGATACCTATAATGCGTCTGCCTCGGAAGCTACGGCTACGATATGGCATAAGAGACTAGGCAACCCTAATAAGGAAGCCTTGGAAAGGATAGTCTAGTCGACTACCGGCGCTAAAATTAAGGGATTACTTACTATTGATTGTGAGTAGTGCTCACTATCTAAGGCCACTAGGATTATCAGCCGGCAGCCCTATTTACCTAGCCCAAGACCTTTCTGGCGGGTATATATTGATATATTTATACTGGACCAAGCTTACAATGGTGCTGTTGCAGTACTATTACTACGGGATGACGATACTAAATTTATCTTCTGTTATCCTTTATATTCTAGGACCCAGTCGGAAATCCTAGGAAAGCTAGCAGACCTTGACAACTATTTATAGCGCCAGTGGAACCTTGCTATTTCTATTGTTCATCGCGATAACGATCCTGCTTTCCAGCAATAATACCACAATTAGAAGACATCCTTAGGTATAGAGGATGAAGTTATAGCGCCTTATACCTCAGCCCAAAACGGCCCAGCTGAACGCTCGGGGGGTATTATAGGGACTAAAGCTAGGACCTTACGACTAGCTGCTAACCTACCTGAAGACCTATGGCCGGAGCTATGGAAAGCCGTAACCTTCTTATATAATCGCACACCACAACAAGGCCTTTAGTGGATTACACCACATCAACGGCTTCATTCCTGGCTAGCTAATAATGCTAGGGATACTTAATATCGTACCGACCCTAGGCCTTTTATATTATTCCTCAAGGCTTACGGTTGTAAGGCCTATCCATTGACAATAACAGCGTTAAAAGGCACTGATCGACGAGAATTAAAGCTAGCACTATACGCTGAGATAGGATATTTAGTAGGTTACGATTCTACTAATATCTACTGTGTGTGGATTCCCGACCCTTATGAAGTACGACGAATTCGCGATATTACTTTCGATAAAAACAGCTTCTATAGTGGTAAAGCCACCGCCACTATACCACAACGAATTGAGATACAACTGCCACAACATATCGATAACGCATCTGAGTATGAGGATATAGACGAACTCTATATATCTCACCCTTCTACTACTGTTATACCTGTTCCTTCTACCCCTAGCACTACTCAGCCTTATATTCCTAGTCCTACCATGCCTTCTACTAGCATAATATTACCTTCGACTTCTATACCTACTAGTGAACAAGCTGTTCCTAGTAAACAACAACATCTTATAGTCCAGCTACCTACCCCAGCTTCCACACATCCTTCTGAAGCAAGCGCTGAGATTAGTCCTATACTACGAAGGTCAGCTAGGCTGGCTAGTAAGAATGCTTCTAGTACGGCTTTTATTAGCAGTTTTTTTCTAGGCACTAAGGAACGCCTACACCGATCATCCCTACCGCCTAAACCTAGGTTTTGGAAAGACCTAAAAGGTTACCGTTTCGAACCAGAATTTAAAGAGGCCGTAAAGAGCGAATTCTGCGATAACTGGAATAAAGGAACCTTCAAGCCTACACAACTATCAGACCTTCTAAATAATTATAAGCCTATACCACTTACGTGGGTGTTTAAATACAAGTATGATAAACACGGCTTTCTCACCAAATTTAAAGCCCGAATTTGTGTGCGTGGTGATCTTTAACCTTATAGTGATAAAGAGACTTATGCTGCTACGCTAGCTGCTAAGTCCTTCTGAATCTTAATAGCTATTATGATGAAGTTCGACCTTGACACTATACAAATGGATGCTGTATCGGCATTTACTAACAGCCTATAGGACGAAGTCGTCTATATCGAATATCCGGATGGATTTAAAAGACCTGGATGGGCACTATTATTATAGCGCGCCTTATATGGTCTTCGCAGGTCCCCTTACCTATGGCAATAAGAGCTTTTATCAACCCTTAAATCCCTCGACCTTACTCTTATTACAGAAGACCCTTGCATTATGATTACTACCACTGTAGTAGTCTTTTATTTTGTGGATGATATAGTAGTACTATTTCAACCAAAGAATCGTCCTAAAGCAGAATCCCTCGTTAATAAATTAAAAGCAGCCTATAAAATGAAGGACCTTGGTACTCTGAAATGGTTCTTAGGTATCCGAATTATACGGCATCGGCCTATTAAGACCTGGCTATTGCAAGACTCTTATATGGAAAAGCTTGCGTACGACTTCTTAAAAGGAAGAAATATTACACATAAAAACTATCTAATTCCAGAACAGCCTCTTGATAAATATACTGGTATTGCTACGGTATATGAGATATACTAGTACTAAAAGCTTATGGGCTCTATAAATTACCTAACTACTATGACCCGACCTGATACTGCTGTGGCAGTCTCCCGCCTTTTAGAATATCTACACAACCCTTCCCCTTACTATTACCTACTAGCCATAGGGGTCACAATGTACCTCTATATCACACGTTACTTAGCTATTCAATATACTGCCATACAACAATAACTAAGTGATGATATCCAGTAAGAACTATTAATATCTTCTGATGCTGCTTTTGCCGATGATAAAGAGACCTGGAAGTCTACTTAAGGCTCTTTCTTTAGCCTATTTGGCGGACCTATTGGTTGGGAAGCCACTAAACAACACACCGTTACCACATCTTCTAGCGAAGCAGAGCTACTAGCACTATCGTTAACTGCTAAGACCACTATATCTGTAACCCGTCTTATGGAACAACTAGGACTTAAGCTTGATCATAAGGTCACTATTGAGTGCGATAACCTATAAGCTATACGCCTAGTAATAACAACAATGCCCCGTATTAACACTGCATTAAAGCATGTTGATATCCACAACAGCTGGCTGCGACAGGCTTATCAGCAGGGTTTATTCGACCTGACTTATATCCCTACTAATAATATAGTAGCGGATGGGCTCACAAAGGCTCTTATAGGTCAACGATTTACTACCTTCCGTAACCAACTAGGCCTAGTAGATATTGAGGACCTAGTACGAAAAACAGAAGATGACGAGAGTGATACCGACTAGCTAGATAGAGCTATATTCTAGCCTATCTAGGGGGGTATGTCAGAATGAAATTATTTATTGTTATTTTATTTTATTATTTTTGGATATCTATCGCCGATAATTCCTACGCATCGCCGCATCATCAGATTGAAAAAGGTATTAAGTATTCAGTACTTATATTTATATGACGGCTGCTAGTAAAGTTGAGTACCCAGTACTTACATATATTCCCTTACGCGCAAATGTATGATGCATCACAAATTGATCACACCACTTTATCGTCGCAAATCTCGATGCATTACAAATGCACATTTCGCCATATATCTATGATATCACAGTATGGTCACGATATTTACGTCAGATTGATTTCACTAGGGATGTTCTATGTTGGAATATTATGTATTTAAATCCCTAGATATTCCTACCCAAATAGTGGGAAGGAAGGAAGTATGGATGTATGCACGCAAGCAAGTATGCAGAATTAATGCACATCAGATTGTCCCTACGCCTTAGTCTCGTATCTTATCTGTGCCGTTACTTTACCTTACTGCGATTTTACCATTCCACTGCCTTTATCCTTCGCATACTGCATTATCTTAGCAGGCGAAGCCCGTTTAACACTTTCGTACTAGGTGACCTTTGCTTGCCTTTCGAACCTAGCTTATAGATGCCTATTATAGGCGTATTACTATCTTTATCCCGAGTAGTTATCTACAGATCCTAGGTATTAGCATTATAATCTTAAGAAGGATCCGCATAATATTTTATAGTAAGACTTATCTCTAGGTAGATAGCGATTTTATAGTGCTATATAATAGCCGTATTATAGTCCTTACGGGAGACCCCTAGGCCAATAGTCTTTTCTGATATATAAGGGTTAAAGGCGGATTAGAGTATTTCTAGCTTAACTAACTGGGGCCAACTAAGCCCCCCTATTAATACTAATTTTTCCTTAAAATATATAAAGAAAGTAGAGAAAGGTTCTTTTGGTATTGAATAGAGGGTATACTTAAGCTCGATAATTATATATTCCTCTTAATATAGATTCTTAAAGAGTTGCTATAGGTAGTTAAAAAAGGCTGCAGGGTGGTAATAAAGGGTCGCGCTATTCTTAAAGAAGGCTGCAACTTAAGATTGGATTATAACTGAAAGGTTTTAGTAGATAAATATCTACTAAGTCTTATCATTACCAATAAAGTCCTAATCGATCTCTAATTTATATTCTATAAAGGTCTTCTATATAATAAATATAGCCTTTTTGCTATTAAAGGGTTCCCCGATTAGTATCTGTTAAAATCCTACGGTAGTCTACTAGACTGCTGGCCCTTCCACCGTCTCTTGGACTCACGATTGTCCCACCGGACTTACGGTAGTCTTACCAACCTTGGGCCTTTACCGTTTACCTTCCGGATTTTCAGTAGATTAGTACTGTGTACCAAATGAGATAAGCCTTTATCGGGCCTTATTTTAAATTTGGTAAGGCTTGATATGACGTATCGGGCCTTATTTTTTAAATATATGGTAAGACGGGATATAACGTACCGGGTCTGATTTAAAAGACATTTGGTAAGGCCGGATATTACGTAGGCACACCGGGCCTTATTTTAAAAATATTTAATACGGCCGGATATTACGTGGGCACACCGGGCCTTATTTAAAAGATATTTAATACGGCCGGATATTACGTAGCACACCAGGCATTATTTAAAAAATATTTAATACGGCTGGATATTATGTGGCACACCGGGCATTATTTGGTAAGGCTTGATATGACGTATCAGACCTTATTTTTAAATATATGGTAAGGCTGGATATAACGTGGTATAATGGGTATTACGAGGAGCTCTCTTACTGGCTACCTTGGATGCCTGGGCCTACCCTCTCTCTTAGATATATTTAAGATAGCTTTTGCCCTTCTTTCTAGATAGTAAAAGGGTAGCATAATTGAACTTGTTAATGCACTATATGTCTCTTGACTCTTTTCACCTTTCCTGCGTTTCTGGTTATTTATATTTGTCTTGCCTTTATACCGGCTTCACTTTATATTTACCCTCAGAATTGTAATAGTATCGATATACGTTTTTATTAAGTTTCCTCCGGGATTAAGATAAAGTCAGTCTAAGATCGGTCTAAGGTCAATATAGGTACTAACAATAGTTATTATTATATCTAGTTAATAAGAGCCTATATCTAATGCTCAGTCTGCTTAGCCTAGGTATATACTCGGCGCTTACTCTTTTAGCTTTAGGATAGCTATTCTTAGAACCTTATATTAAGTAATTCTATAGTATTCGTAATTAACTCTATTTATACGGCCTATCGGCAAGCAGAAGCATATTAGGCATCATCCGAGCTTATAATATTCTATAAGGGGTCTATATCCATTATCGGCAGTTATAGATGATATAATAATAAAAGTTAAGAGAGTTTATTTAATTATAAAAGACTAGCCCTAGGGCGACTGCAAATAGGCATCAAACGTATATATTGAATAAACTAAGGAGTAAAAGAAGGGGCCCGAATAGGAGTCCCTCCGAGGCCTATTTATATCTGTGTGTGGCGCGGGCTAGAGCCCTAGCGTTACCCCATCAGCCCGCGCGTCTGCCTTATATAATCCGTCCCGGGCTAGGCACGGGCGCAGCCCGAGCCCCAGCCAATCGATAACACGGGCATAGCCCGAGTCCGTGACAAGAGGTTTAAAAGGGATATTAGGCGTTAGGCCCTAGCTCTTTAGTATTCTTTAGATATTTTACTAGGTTTTCTTAATACTATGACTTTAACTTCTTAGAACTATATTAAGTAGTAACAGGTTTTATATATAGCATTAAGGAGTATTATTAGGGCTCTAATAACCGGTTCTCTATAAGCTTTAAGAAATCCTACCGGTATACTATTAGGGCCTAATATTTTCTAGCTAGCTATATATCGGAGAGTATGATAGATATCTACCTTTAAGAATTCGTCTTCAAGGGTAAATATCGCACTAGTAAGGCAGGGAAATTATAGGTCTAGAATATCGTTAAGGATAGCTATTAATATTAGGAAGAATCTTTCTATTAGTACTTTTGCTTTAGAGGAGTATATTATTGCTTCTTATATTTATACTCTTTTGCCTTTCAATAGTATAGGGATTTCTTTTAATTCTAGGGGGAGTCTATTATATAACTAAGCCTATTTCTCTAGAGACTAAAGGTCTGCGTTTTTCGTTATAGCCTTATTAATAGCTTCTCTCTATATCTAGCGCTTTTCCTACTAGATAACCTTAATTTAGTTCGTCTCTACTGTTTATACTATTAACTAATTTAGATTAGTATAGTCTTTTCTCTATTTTCTTATAGCTTTATAGACTGCTATTATAGCCGACTATACTTCTTAGGTCTACTATAAGGCCCTTCCTAGCGGTTTAGTTTTTCTCTTATGCATAATAATATTAGCGATAGTCTATAGTTAGGTCGTAAGCTATTAAATAAAAGTATCGTTTTTTATAGGGGACTAGGGTAGGTATAAAGCGTATAGGATAGCTATCCTAATTTTAGCTTTAGTATAAGTAAGAATTTTATTAAGTTTCTTCTATTAGTATATCAGTAGTAGTTTATAAAACTTATTTAGTCCTATTTCTTATGACGGACTAGCCCTAGGGCGACTGCGAATAGGCGTTAATCGGATGTATTAATAAAACTAAGGAGGGAGGGAGAAGAGCCTAAATCGGGTCCCTTCCGCAGTCTATATACATCCGTATATGGCGCGGGCTAGAGCCCTAATATTGCCCTATGGGCCCGCGCGTCTACCTTATATTATCCGTTCCGGACTAGGCACGGGCGCAGCCCGAGCCTCAGTCAATCCATAATATAGGTATAGCCCGAGTCTATAACATACCCCCCTTCTTTAGGAAAAATTTCATCTATTTTATATCGGGGTTGCTATAGGGTTCGGCCGGGTCTATTATATGTCTAAATATCCCCCTATTTAAACTTAAATGCCTTTTGCGCTATAGTATCCTCAAAGTTCTCTAGTGGTTCCTAAGTCGGCGAGTCATACCCCTTCTATTTTACTAGTATATTATATTTGCTGCTATAACCCTAAGCGTTTTTAGTAGTTAGTATCTCCTCGACCTCGAATTTCTTATATAGGGTATTAGAATCCCTTAGTAGGACTAGTAGGGGGCCGGGCCTAGTATCTATAAGTATTTAGCTCGGCAGCAGGTTGGAAGCGGCATATTCTATAAGATTAATATAAAAAACCGGGTAGATACTTGTTAAAATCCTATAGTAGCCTACTAGGCTGCTGGCCTAATGCCCTACTGGCTTACTGACCTTCTAGTCCTTATACCGCCTCTTGGACTTACGGTAGTCTTACCAACCTTAGGCCTTTGCCTTTTACCTTAGGATTTTCAGTGGATTATTTACTGTATATCAAGTAAGGTAGGCCTTATTAAAAAAGGTGTGGCATTGCTAAATTAGCGTGGTGGGCCTACTAGTGTGGTGGCTAGTCCACTAGTGTGGTGGGTAGTCACTAGCGTGGTGGTTAGTCACTAGCGTGGTGGCTAGTTACTAGTGCGGTGGTTAGGGTGGTTGAAAAGGCCCGATATAGTGGGGCTGCTGACGTATTATATACGTGGCAAAGCGAGCATTACGGGGAGCTTTTTTACTGGCTACCTTGGATGCCTGGGCCCACCCCTCCTTTGTGTATATATAGGATAGCTTTCCCCCTTCTTTCTAGATAGTAGAAGGGTAGCACAATCGAGTCTGTTAATGCACTATATGCCTCTTAACTTCTTACCTTCCCTGCGTT
Organism: Ustilaginoidea virens; assembly: GCF_000687475.1. Classification (NCBI taxonomy): domain Eukaryota; kingdom Fungi; phylum Ascomycota; class Sordariomycetes; order Hypocreales; family Clavicipitaceae; genus Ustilaginoidea; species Ustilaginoidea virens. Next base: position 5,739,327 of record NC_057317.1, on the reverse strand, counting down.
TCTGGTTATCTTATATTTGCCTTGCCTTTACACTTGCCCTGCTTTATAGCACTTGTATAGTCTTAGGACTTGGTGAAAAATCTAGTATTTATACTAAGATTAGTTCACAGGTCGCAGACAGTCTTGTGCCATCTAGCTAGCTAGTAAGGCTCTGCTTTTATAGTGACCTTGAGAATTGCAATAGGTTATGAGCCCGGGTTTTTACTTCTTTGTTTTTACCCTACCTCTTTTGTGTTCACCCCTTGGTCTCTCTTGCTTATTAGTACTACTAATATAGCTATCCTTTGGTATCCTCGGCTTACCCTTATTACCTTTGGCTTACCCTTTGTTACCTACGGCATTACCCTGCGGCAATCAACGGCGTACCTAACGGCAACTTACGGCGTAACCTCACGGCACTTTTAGCGTAACCTTACGTTATTTTTGGAGTAACCTACGGCACCTACGGATTTTATAGTGTGATATCTATCACATTATACCACTGTATAACACCTTTACACCTAGTGCACGATACCTACTGCACTGTCTGGCACCTGTTATACTCTCCCACTTATAGCACTTTTGGTACGGTACTTACGGCACCTTTTATATTACGGCACCTACGGCACCCACGGCACCTACGGCACCCACGGCACCTACGGCACTTACGGCACTTACGGCACCTTTATATTACGGCACCATATAAGCACCTTAAACACCAACGCTATAGTACGGACTTGCACAACGCCTACGGCATCTGTGCTTTTATACTGAGACCTGCCGCTATACTCTGCGGTTACCTTTTATAGTAGGCTACTAGCCACTATATTTACTAGCTATCCAGCTAGTTACTCGACTATTTTGCTAGCTATTTAGCTGGTTATTCATCTGTTCTTACAGTTATTGGTACTATTTTTAACGACTTTTAACCACTATAATGGCATAGTCTAGGCCTTCCACTTATAAGGCCATTTTGGATTCCAATTCTAAAGCTAATCTTACTGTACGACTACAGCGAGATATGGACGATATAAAGTCCCAGATGAACACCCTAACTATCCTTATACAAGGCCTAGTTAGTAGACGAAATAGTAACGTTCCTACTATTATAACTAGTAAGGAACTGGTAGAGGCTACTAGCCCTACTATCCCCGTTCCTACTATTACAACTAGTAAGGAACTAGTAGAGGCTACTAGCCCTACTATCCCCGGTCCTACTATTACGACTAGTAAGGAACCTGTAGAGGCTATTAGCCCTACCACCTAACCTCTCGCTATTACGACTAGCGACGTTCCTACTACTGCAACTAGTAAGGAACCTGTAGAGGCTATTAGCCCTACTACCAACTCTCCCGCTATTACGACTAGCAAAGAGTCCGCTATTACAATTAGCGAAGTTCCTACTATTACGACTAGTAAGGAACCTGTAGAGGCTACTAGCCCTACTACCTAACCTTCCGCTATTACGATTAGCGAAAATCCTATAGTGGCTACTAGCCCTACTTCTGCCCTTATAGCAGCTGATACAGAATATTAGAAGCTATTACAATTAGCCGGCATTTGAAGAAGGTTGTTACTAAAACAACCTTTATTACCTTTATCCACTAAAATGAAGGTATAGGCCCTATTTCTAGTGGCCTAGAAGGAGACTTTCATAAAGGGCAAAATACAGGTTCAGAGGGGGTATTTAGCAGTAAAGAACCTGCTATTTTACTAGATGACCTAGAAAGCATTCCTGACCCTACTAACTCTGCTAACCTTACTAGTATTACTAGCACTAATGCTATACTGGATGACCTAGAAAGCATTCCTGACCCTACTAACTCTACTAACCTTACTAGCATTACTAACACTAATGCTATACCGGATGACCTGGAAAGCATACCGGACCCTACTAACCTCACTAACATTACCAATACTAATGTTATACCGGATGACCTGGAAAGCATACCGGACCCTACTAATTTTACTAGTATTACTAATGCTACCCCGGATGATATTACTAATACTAATGCTACTGTGGATTACCTTCCTAAGTCAGAAGGTACTATACTACAGTCCCTGGCTACTGCAAAGGATGACCTTATAAATATCCTTATTAGCCTTAATCCTACCGACCTTACCGGCCCTACTGGTCCTGTTGGCCCTGCTGACCCTACTAGCCCTACTGACTTATTCCCTAACCAGGATTTATACCACCTGATATAGGATTCCTGCTATGCAGCTTAGCGTAAGCTAGCTAAAAAGGCCCCTGGTGGGACGCCTAATAGCTGGAAGGATGTGCTACGAAGCCCTGAAAAAGACCTCTGGATAAAGGCTTTATTTAAGGAATTTGAGCAGCTATTGGATACTAAAGTCTTCTAATTTATTCCTAAGTCTAGCGTTCCTATTGATAGGAAAATTATACGCAATAGGCCTGTTTTTCGGGTTAAAAAGGATGCTAATAATCAGCCTATAAAATATAAGGCTAGATTAGTTGTCAAGGGCTTTATGCAAGTCGAAGGAAAGGACCTCCAGCATACCTATGCTTCTACCTCTATCCCACCCACCTGGAGGGTTATACTGGCTTTGGCTGCTAGTAATAACTGGGAAATAGAGCAAATTGATTTTATAGGCGCCTTCCTAAATAGCGAACTTTCTGAAACTATTTATATGGATATCCCTGATGGATTTCTTGAATTTACGGAAAGTCTACTAACTGATAGCAAGCTTTGGTCTAATATATAGCGCCAACGGTTACTAACTTTGCTTAAAGAAGCTGGCTTTGACCCTTCTATAAAGCAAGCTATTTTATTGAAGAAGGCCCTATACGGGCTAAAATAAGCACCCCGCGAATGGCAACACCGGCTAAAAGACCTGATTTCTAGTGAAGGTTTTTTACCTTTGGCTTCTGATGCTGCCGTCTTTTATAATAAGCAAACCAGCACCTTTATCGTCACTTATGTTGACGATTGCCTATTAGTTGGTCTAAATATAACTTATATTAACCAGCTAAAAAGGAAATTTCATAAGGTCTATGCTATAGAAGACCGCGGTCCGGCTTCCTTCTTCTTAGGCGTATAAATTATACGGAATAGGAAGGAAGGTTTATTGTGGCTACACTAAGCCCAATTTATAGCAGAGGTCTTAGCTAAATTCGGCTTATAGGATACTAAACCTCAGCTAATTCCACTTCAACCAGGGATTCTAAATGAATCTAGTGGAAAAGATCTTAGCCCTACCGATCAGAGCCTTTATCAGAGCCTTACTGGCACTATAATGTGGCTTATGATGATGACTAGGCCCGACCTAGCATTTCCTACCTAATACTTCTCCCGGTTTATGTCCAAGGCAACTAATGTGCATCTAAATGCTGCAAAAGGCAGCTTTAGCTACCTTAAAGGCACTGAGAACCTAGCTATTTGCTTTAGTACTACTAAAAGCAACCAACAGCCTATTATAACCGCTTATTCTGATAGCGACTTTGCTGGCTGTAAAGAAACCTCTAAATCTACTGGAGGCTTCTTGACTACTATTAATAGTAGTCCTATTAGCTGGCGTTCTAAGCGAGCCTCTTTAGTAGTATTATCTACTTTAGAAGCTGAATCTGATGCCTTACTTGAGACTATTCGTGAGCCACTGCCGGGCCCTAAATTTACTAGGTTCCGCGAGTTACTAGGTCTTATGGCCTGCTAACTTATACTAACTCACTTTTACTAAGGTTTTTCTTATATTTTTCCTTAGCACTTTTATTGCATTTTCTTTCCCTATCCTTTACACGATTAGCTTGCTACTACAGTAGCTAATCAGAGGGGGTGTTAAAATCCTATAGTAGCCTACTAGGCTGCTGGCCTAATGCCCTACTGGCTTACTGACCTTCTAGTCCTTATACCGCCTCTTGGACTTACGGTAGTCTTACCAACCTTAGGCCTTTGCCTTTTACCTTAGGATTTTCAGTGGATTATTTACTGTATATCAAGTAAGGTAGGCCTTATTAAAAAAGGTGTGGCATTGCTAAATTAGCGTGGTGGGCCTACTAGTGTGGTGGCTAGTCCACTAGTGTGGTGGGTAGTCACTAGCGTGGTGGTTAGTCACTAGCGTGGTGGCTAGTTACTAGTGCGGTGGTTAGGGTGGTTGAAAAGGCCCGATATAGTGGGGCTGCTGACGTATTATATACGTGGCAAAGCGAGCATTACGGGGAGCTTTTTTACTGGCTACCTTGGATGCCTGGGCCCACCCCTCCTTTGTGTATATATAGGATAGCTTTCCCCCTTCTTTCTAGATAGTAGAAGGGTAGCACAATCGAGTCTGTTAATGCACTATATGCCTCTTAACTTCTTACCTTCCCTGCGTTTCTGGTTATCTTATATTTGCCTTGCCTTTACACTTGCCCTGCTTTATAGCACTTGTATAGTCTTAGGACTTGGTGAAAAATCTAGTATTTATACTAAGATTAGTTCACAGGTCGCAGACAGTCTTGTGCCATCTAGCTAGCTAGTAAGGCTCTGCTTTTATAGTGACCTTGAGAATTGCAATAATACTATTAGGAATATCGAGTTAGATATTAAGTGGGGATAGGATGGCTACGATAGTATATTTAGTAGATACCCAGTCGAGCTTTTTATAAGGCCGGTTGGTCTTAATATTCCGTAGATTTAGCTAGACTTAGTCCCCGATTTAGTAGTATTCCGCTAGGCATTAGGAGTGGTTCGTTGCGTCTTATTGCTACTACTAAGTAAAGGCAATAGCAGCCTAAGCGAGTTCGCCCCCCTCCTGCATTATAGCTAGGAAGTATACTATTCGCCCTTTAGGGGTCGTTAAATTTAGCGTGATATCAGGGGGAGGTGCTATAATAGGAGAGTCGAAGCCATTTAAAAGACGGTTCGGACTATATCTAGTAATTAAGGAAGTACGGTTATTTAGAGCGTATTAATAAATCGTAAGATATTAGGGCTAATTATATTAGTCGAATGTTATTTTAATGCATAAGATAGCCTAGACCTCCTGGTTTATATGCTCTATATTACCATCGGTCTATAGGTAGTATATAGTCGAGAGGAGTTATTCGATCCCAATAGCCTTATATATTATGGTCTAGAATTAGCCTACCTAGTCTAAGCCTCTATCGCTAATAATTTAGGCGGGGAATCTATAGTGCTGCTACTAGTAGTCGAGAAACCGTTTTATATAATTTTCTGCTTATATTAAGTATATCGCCTTAAGCTAGATATATTTAGATAGGCAGTCGGTAATAACTATTAGGTAATACGGGTCGGAGGCATCTTAGGCTAAAAGGTTAGTTATAAAGTTAATAGAGATTTAAGACTAAAAACGATTTAGAATCGGTAAAGGTTAGAATAGGCCTTATTGCAATTGGCGGCTCTTATATGCCCTATAGTATTAGTAATTCCGAATAAGCCGAGTTACTTTAGACGATATACTATTAAAATAGTAGTTCTATTATAGGAGTTAAAAGGTCGTATTCTTCCTTAGGTGCCCTATAGTAGGGGAGTTATAGTATTATTAGATTACTATAGTTATTAGCGGCTCGAACGAAGGGAGCTAAACCTAGCCCTAATAGAATAGTGCTCTATAGGCGTTTAGGGTATAGTTTGCAATCTACTCTCTAGTCTTTGCCTCTATAGGGAATTATTATTCTCTATTCGCTATAGCCTTCTATTAGGCCCGATATAGTTTATCTTTGGCTATAGCCTAATCCTAAAGCGCCTATAGGTATATATTGGTAAAGACCTAAGAGCTGCTAGGTAGGGAGATTCTAATCGACGAAGCCGCTATTAGTATATCCTCTATTGTACTTAGGGCTATAGTCGGCCGATCTCCTATTAGGTCCGGCTAGACCTTTATTAGATCTGCCTCTATAGTAGAGATAGATAGTAGTTAAAGGAGTTAGCTAAACCTTAGAGCTATACTATCTGCCTTTTGCTCCTATCGCGAGAGTATATTAAGGCGTTAGGCATATAAGCCGGGCCGGTACTAAAGGTGGAAGTTAAAGAGGGCTAATATCTCGGCCTATCGCGCCTAGCGTTCTAATATCTCCTTTAGTTAGGCAAAGTATTTAAGGTTCTTATAGTCTATAAGAATTATAAATAGGGCAGCAATAGAATAGAGTTTAGCTAACTATACTTTAAGGCACGAGATAATAGTAAGCAGCTCCTTATTGTGGATAGTATAGTTTTATTTAGCTTTTATAAGCCGTGCCGAGTAGTATACGATTGGGTAAAGTACTTTATCCTCCCCGATTTAAAAGAGGTAGCTACTGATAGCTATACTAGAGCTATCCGCCTTAAGGATTATTTCCTTTTTAGGGTCCTATTAGGCGAGGATTAGGTATAAAATAAAGTACTGCTTAAGTATTTAGAAAGCCTTTTCTTCCTCTTTAAGTTATTAAAAGGGGATACCCTTTTGTATTAGTCGAACTAGGGGCTTAGCTAGGTAGAAAAAGTTTGGGATAAAATCGCGGTAGAAATTTATAAACCCTAGAAAGCTCTAGATGCCTTATAATTTTATAGGGGCTTTTTACTTTTAGATCGCTTTAATCTTCTTAAGGTTTAGGCAGATCTCCTTTCCTACCATTATAATATAGCTAAGGTAGTGGACCTTTTTTACTGCGAAATTATATTTATCTAGGTCTAGATTTAGGCCGGCATCTTATAGGCGCTAAAGGATAACCTTAATGCGGTCTATATATTCCTTCTGTAAGCCTCTAGTATAGACTAAAACGTCGTCTAGATAAGCGGTAGCAAAATCCCCTAATAAGTCCCCTAAGGCCCTATTAATATAACGCTAGAATATCGTAAAGGCCTTAATTAGGCTAAAGGGGGTTACTAACTACTTAAAAAGACCGAAATAAGTCTAGAATGCGGTTAGGTATTTATCGCCCTTAGCGATATAGATTTTATAGAATACGGCGCGGATATCTATTTTTATAAACTACTTCGCCTGGGATAGGGAGTATAATATCTCTTTAATTAAGGGAAGGGGGTACTAGTCTTATATTATAACTTTATTTAGGGCCTAATAGTCTACGCAAAAACGCTATCTGCCGCTTGCTTTTCTTACGAGTAGAATTAGTGCTACTGCTGATAAAGAGCTTGTATAGATCTACCCTTTATCTATAAGGTCTATTACCTATCTCTAAATCTTAAATAGCTAGTCTTATGGCATATTATATAGCGGTCCCTATAGGAGGTCGGGTGGCCCCCTATCTAGGGTCGGTTTAAGCTTAATATAGTAATTTAGTATACCCTAGTATAGTAGGAGGCTAGAAGCTTTCGCCTTATTGAAGAGGTCGGCGAAGTCCTAGAGCTCTAGTAGTAGGGTCTGCAGCTAGGCTAGAGGGGAAGCTGAATCCTAATATAGCGGGAGTATAATGCGGAGGATATATATAAGCTCCTATAGGCTTATAAGGAAGAAGGAGGTCGAGTTATTTTAGGTGTATGCCACGCGTTATAGTATGCTATAAAAGACTAATCTAAGAATATTAATCGCAGTAGGCCTAAAGGATTAAGTAGTCGATTCCTTTATAAGTAGGCCGCTAGCGGCTCTAATTCTTAATTAGTGCTATTTCGCCTATAGTTCGATATTATAGTACTCTATCTAAGGCAACCTTAGGATAATATCGCAGGTAAAGCCTAAGATAATGTATAGTATTATAGCTGATGGCTATCTATCGATATCGATATTAATATAGATAGTATAGGTAATCGAGGGGGTAGTCTATCGCTCCCCCAATCGACTTTTTACGTCTACTATAGTCCTAAATTTCCTATAAAATAGCAGGCGGATAGGCTAGAGTCCTAACCTTTAGATAGTTCTTTCGCTTATTATACTATAGTAGTTACAATTAAAATCGATTAGGGTATTAATAAAGGTAGAATTATTATATAATATTGGGACTAAAAAGGGGTGTCTATCTATACGGTCTTTAATATTATTAATCTCCTTTATGTAGTATTCCTATTGTAATTTAGCCGGGGGCTAGGTACGTTTTTTAAGCCCTTTTGCGAGACTTAGCTTAAGGGCTAGTCTTTCCTTTAGGAATTACTATCGTTATTATCTTTAAGCTTAGCGATTCGCAAGGCTTCTATAGCCTTTAGGTCTATAGAAGCTATGGTTATCTCTAGTAGAGGCTAGGCCAGCCTTAGCTTATATTCCGGTATTTTATGGCCGGCATCCCTATATTAGGTATAAAGTGATTTCTAGTAGCGCTCCTTAAGGACCTCTTTTAAAACCTATATTACCCTTTTAGCGGATAACTTCTTTTTGCCTTTTAAACCTAGCTTATTAATGCCTATTATAGGCGTATTACTATCTTTATCCCGAGCGGTTGCCTGCGGGTCCCGGGCGTTATTATTGTGATTCCGGTAAGGATCTGTATAGTATTTTGCGGTAAGGCTTGTCTTTAGGTTGATAGCGATTTTACGGTACTGTGTAATGGCCGTATTGTAGTCCTTATAGGAGACCCTTAGGCCGATAATCTTTTCCGATATATGAGGGTTAAAGGCGGATCGGAGCATTTTTAGTTTTACTAACTTAGGCCAATTAAGCCCCCCTATTAATGCTAATTTTTCCTTAAAGTGCATAAAGAAGGCTGAAAAGGGTTTTTTTAATATCTAATAGAGGGTATGCTTAAGCTTAGTAATTATATATTCCTTCCGATGCGGATCCTTAAAGAGTTGCTATAGGTAATTAAAGAAGGCTGCAGGGCGGTAATAGAAGGCTATACCGTTCTTAAAGAATGCCGCGATTTGGGATTAGACTGTGGCCGAGAGGTTCTAGTAGATAAATATCTATTAAGTCTTATTGTTACTAATAAAATCTTGATCGATCTCTAATTTATACTCTATAAAGGTCTTCTATGCGGTAAATATAGCCTTTTTGCTATTAAAGGGTTCCCCGACCGGTATTAGCTTGCGTTTTTATTAGGTTTCCTTTAAGATTGGGATAGAGTCGGTCTAGGATCGGTCTAGAGTTAATATAGGTACTAATAATAGTTATTACTGTATTTGGTCGATAAGAGCCTGCATCTAATGCTTAGTCTGCTTAGCTTAGGCGTATATCTAGCGCTCACTCTTTTAGCTTTAGGATAGTTATTCTTAGAACCTTATATTAAGTACTTCTATCGCATTTGTAATTGACTCTAGTTATGCGGCCTATTGTCGAGCGGGGGCGCATTAGGCATCGTCTGAGCCTGTAATATTCTATAAGGGGTCTATATCTATTATCGGTAGTTGTATAAGATATAATAATAAGGGTTGAGAGAGTTTTATTAATTATAACGGATTGGCCCTAGGGCGACTGCGAATAGGCGTCAATCGGATGTATTAATAAAACTAAGGAGGGAGGGAGAAGAGCCCGAATCGGGTCTCTTCTGCAGTCTATATGCATCTGTGTGTGGCGCGGGCTAGAGCCCTAACGTTGCCCTATGGGCCCGTGCGTCTACCTTATGTTATCCGTTCCGGACTAGGCACGGGCGCAGCCCGAGCCTCAGTTAATCTATGATACGGGTATAGCCCGAGTCCGTGACATTTCTACCTAAATAACCTAAGGGATATAATTGGATCCGGTAATATCTACCGCCCCTATAAACTTAACGTTAAGGTTGCCTATATACTATATATAGTCGATAGTGCTATTGCATTTGCCTAGGGCTTATCTGGTTATCTCTCCCTATAGTATTATAAGGTTTAGCTTCTATTTTAATATAAGTTCGAGGAGGGTATTACAGCCTAGGGAGGTTCTATAAGAGCGGTCCTATATAGGGTAATAGATATTAAAGTCTCTAGTAAAGATACTATAGGGTTAAGGGGGGGTTTAAGCGAATTCTTAGAGGGGGATAGATTAATTTAAAGAAAAGATTAGGGAGTAAATAGAATAGGTATTAGTATTATAAAATGTAATACAGCATTAGTTTATGCCCGAGCCTATTGTCTATAAGCTAAGAGTATGTCTTTTATAGATATAGATCACTATATATCTACCGTAGGCGGCTATTTAGTATCTACCGAGGCTAGGGTATAAGGAGAGTCTATCTAGGGCTATAAATTCTTAAAGAGCGATAATATCCGGTTCTAATTTATAGTTAAAAGTAAGGTACGCTAATAGTAATTTCTTTTATATATTTTAGTAGAGTACCTCTATTATTAGTATTAGAGCTAGAGGGTTGGGGCTCTCAGTATATTAATAGCAATAGGCTCGGCTAGGTTAGGTTAAAAGAATATAGCGATATTACTGCTACTATTATTCCTCTTAAAGGCGATAAGGCTTTCTTTATATAATCTACCGACTTATTTCCTTAGGGAGTCCTCTCTTAGGGAGTTATTAGTAAGGCATTTATAGCCTTTATCCTTTAGAATAGGGGGGGAGGCATTAATAACGTGCCGGTATTTGCGAACTATATTAGTCTAGTGCTATAGGCTTATCTTACGATATCCTATTGCCGGTTCGCTATAAAGCAGAGTTAAGACTAAGCCGGATAAAGTCCCTAATAGTTAAGGTAGTACTTTCTTTTATTGCTTATAATACTAGGGCAGTCTTTATCTCTATTAGGGTATCTCTCCGCGTTATACTATCTGCATTAAGGGGTTTCTATATAGTAATTCGCAATATAGCCGAATTTAAAGTATTAGTAGTATTATTGTAGATAAATGGTTTTATTATATAGTTTAGTCTTAAAGATTTTTATTTAATAGATAACTTTAGTCTTATAGAGTCAGTTTACTACTTTTATATTAATTACTCTAATAATTAGGGGGGCTCTTATTGCTTTTTCGTAGGGTTTCCTTACAGCGATTCTACTAATATTAAGGCTATTAGCTTAAGTTAGATTCAATTTAATATCTTTAATAGGGATATTTTTAGAGAATTGGATAGGGAATCCTTTAATAATAATACTATAATACTAAAGGTATAGATATTTAGTGCGGTTCTTATACTAAATATAAGGGGGATCTATATAGTTTCTACTATATAATAGGATATAGCTTCTGCAAAGGTGATAACTGTATCGCCGCTGCGGAGTCGGCGGGCTACTATAGCGTTAATATCTCTAGTAGTAATATTTACCGCTTTTACAATCTTAATAGGGGTTCTCTATCGTAGGTTTTTAGTAATACTATCTCCTTTAATTATTATTTCGCGGTAGACACTTAGCGGTATAGGTAGGGTAATCGGTCTAGGTAGTACAATCGTTAGTAGGCTTTTAGCAGCAATACTAGCTTAGATAGTTCTTGTTAAAATCCTATAGTAGCCTACTAGGCTGCTGGCCTAATGCCCTACTGGCCTACTAACCTTCTGGCCCTTATACCGCCTCTTGGACTTATGGTAGTCTTACCTTAGGCCTTTGCCTTTTACCTTAAGGATTTTCAGTGGATTATTTACTGTATATCAAGTAAGGTAGGCCTTGTTAAAAATGTCGGAATCGCTGTCGCAAGGTGCCCAATTGGGCACATTGCAACGGATGTGCCGCGCATACTGCCGCATATACGATGTGGCCCCTTTTGCCCCTTTACCCCTAAGCCCGGTAGGGCACGCGGGCAGCCCGGCCCGACTGCGCCGATGCACGTGACCACGGCACGCACAAAAAGGCCACATCGTGTAATTACCCCCTTTTGCTTCCTTTCTTCCTTCTAAGATAGTCAGTCATAATCAAAGAAGTAATCATACCTTTAACCGGTGACCTCACGGTACATAATACCACGCGCGCGACCCTACGTACAACTGGGTACCCCGAGTTTATATTAATACTGATCAGTGGTAATAACCACCACTCACAGGATAATTATATCCCGCAAAGAACGGTATATCACAGATTAGTAAGATACTAATTTCGAAGAGGCAGTTGAGCTTTCTCGGTTGTGCTAACTAAAGGGAGAATAATTTATAACCTCTCCTTCCCCTCGTCTATTATAAGGAAGAATAAGATATGCTAAATATTACGATTTTTAAAGAAACCCTTAGTATCTAGGAAGAACGATTTATAACCTTTTCCTATTCTACCCTTTTCTTTCTTTTACCCTACCACTATGGGTAAAAGCCCTCTCGAATCTTATACTCTTTGTAAGAGTAAATTTTATACTCTTTGCAATATATCCCCCCCCCCCCTCTCTTTAAACCCTCTTCTTAATACTATAATATCATTATAATAACTATAAGAGCTACCTAAGAGGATATAACGATTTGCCTTACTCTTTAACGATAATTAGACCAACGCTATAGAGCCCGTCGACCCTAAGAACGCTATAAATATATAGCTATACAACCGTATTGCGTTCCTTATAGATACCTATGAGGAAAATACCTATCTGGATGATGATCTCTAGGAATAATTCCGCGAGGATTATAGTGAGTAGAATAAAGCCTTATTCCGCCGTATTAACGCTTAGGTTTTACGGCAATTCCGCTTAATATTACGGGAACGCGGCGTATATATTGGAGTATCGGGTTCCCTAATAATACCAACCCTATTTAAATGCCTTTAATAATAATAGAATCCATAATAGCCTTAAGAGGAAGTAACCTAGTAATTTGCTCGTAGTGTATTCCTATCCCGGCTTAACCCTACTAGGGAAGCCTCACTACCTATTAGTAATACCGAGCAAGAGATGCAAAGGCTTCAAAATACGCCCTTATATATACGCATAAGGCCCTTATTATCATCATCATAAGCCCCCATAATAGTTGTGCGAATACCCTTACTAAGGCTCGCGTTACGGCTCTCATAAGCCCTATTAATGCTAAGGAACTTCGTTATACCAATAGAACGATTATAGTTATAATAACCTATTGTCCCCCCCTCTATATCGAGGAAGCCCTATACCCCTGCCCCTGCCCCTATTAAAGAAGAAGAAGAAGATAAGGGCTAGTCCTAATAACCAAAAGGGAAGATGCCTATTTATAATAGGCCGCTATTCGAAATAGGGGAGAGCTCCCGTCATCAATAATAATATATAACGGCCGATAATTACAGCCTATAAGACCGACCTGATTAAATATATCGCTCTAGGGATTATACCCCTAGCCGGGCTAGCCGAGGCGGCTACCTCAATACCCCCCGAGGTTATAGCATGCCTAATAGGGGTCGAGTTATAGGCCCCGATAATATGCTTCCCTCAATAGAGGACCCTAATGATAATACCCTTTAAGCCAATACCGCCCCTAATACTAGATATTACGAATCGCGGTATCGCGGCCTATAGGCCTAAATGCCTTAACTACCGGCCCTAACGCCTCATCCGATAATGCTAAGAATAGGCATGGCATCTGGCCCTTCCCGCTAATATCGGCCTATTTAGGCCGATAAATAGACAGTTCTAACGGGAAGACCGGTAAACCTAGACCGACCCGGATTATAGGATAACCTAGTAAGAGATCCTACTAGCCTACTATAAGGCAACCGATAAGCTGTTCCGGAATGCCCTCTGGAAGATTATACCCGAAAAGCCTATATAGAGGCCAGGTTTAGCTAAGAAGATTATATCCGAACCGGGTTTAATGATATATCGAAAAAGATATCTAACCTCTTATATAGCTATCGTATAGAGGATAGATATAGCGGTAAAATGGATGATTTCCTTATACTAAAGGTTATATCTTTTAAGAGTAAGTACTGCCTATTAGGATTACCCGATAATGCATTCGCTAGAGCCTTCTAAATTATACTTATCGGTGATATAGAGACTTATTACTTTGATAATATTAAACGTATTCGCGATACCCTTACTTTTAACGATATAGTCTGCAAAGTTAAGAGCTATTTTGAAAATGAGAGTACAGAGCAATTCTATTTACACTATTAGAATAAAATAACGCTCTAATCAACTATTGCGAAATATCCCGATAAGTTAAAGCTAGAATGCCTTAACATCCTATTAGAAGAACTTTAACGTATATATTGTGGTCTTTTTCCCCCCTTTATAGCTAATATAGAGCTTCACCGATAAGTACTTAATGCTGTAAGGGATATCCCTAAGTGTAGTTAGGTATTATATCGTTATGCCCCTATATTCGAAGGCCTCGCCGCTGACCTACGGTAATCCCTTTCTATCTACAAGACTACCTATATGACTCAATAGCATTATTTCCTTCAATAGCAACCCTAATAATATTAGGATATTAAAGATATTGATAATAATATGGTATTATTTACTGACCGTAGATATAGTTAATCCCGCCCTTAACGCCGATTCGGCCTATAGTAGCAGTATTAATAGCAATAATAGAATCGCGCCTTTCCATCTAGGCCTCGTCAAAAAAGATACTTTATTTGCAATAAATTAGGGTATTAGTCATCCAATTATACTGATAAAGAGCAATAAAAATTAAAGGTACGATGGCTGAAGAACCGCTCCAACTAGACCGCCCCTAATAACAAGAAATTCCACATTTTCCTACAGGAATACGAAGGGACTGCCGACTAAGACCTTAATAATGCTGATTTTAATGATATTACTAAAGATATTAAAGTAATGATGATAAGGGTTACAAATTGGGATACAGAAGACGCTATCGCACTATAAATCATAGCCACTTAGTATTTCTTAGCCCCTATACAAATAGAACCATCACCTTCTTCATTTATTGCAATATTATAAGCCCTGCAGGATGAATTATGCCGATACGCCTTCCTACAAATTGACCCCTTCCGAATGCCCTTACTACTATTAGACTAAAATTCTGCTTTTCTAGAAGAAGAATGCTATGGTGACTATACCTTCCGTAGAATCCTATTAGATACTAGCGCCTCTAGCCTATTAATAGTAGGCCTAGGTTAAGTAAAGGTCCTGATGAGATTGATGAAGTCCCTAACTATTAAGGCGACTGATAAAAAGCATACGGTGAACTTTGGCGCTGGCTCTGCTATATCTTCCGGCATACTGAATGTTCTGATGATATTCGGTAATATCCCCTTCTACATCCTTAATAGCAGCACCCCCTTCTTTTATTCTATTACGGATATGGATAGGATGGGCGTAAAGCTTGATAATATTAATAACCTATTAATCCAAGGGGATATTAAGGTCCCTATTATTAGGAAATGGGGATATTTATAGTGGACTCTTAATGCCATAGATATTATAGCCTTCTATCTATTATTACGGGAAATCCGTCAGCTATATCATCAGTTCGGGCACCCCTCTATCAATAGACTTATTAAATTGCTTTAATAGGCTGGTTATAATGATATTGACTATAATATTATCGAAAGAATCACCTATATATACTATTAATGCCAGATGAATGCAAAGGCACCTAGCCGATTTAAATTTACGCTTAAGGATAACGATACTAGCTAATTTAATTATAAGATTATTATTAATATCCTTTATATTGATAATCGGCCGGTATTGCACGTTGTGGATGCTACGATAAGCTTCCAGGCAGCTAGATTTCTTGATCCATAAAGGCAGAAGGCCTATGATGTTTGGAATGCCCTTAAGGAATGCTAGATTAATACCTACCTTGGCCCACCGGATTAGATAGTCTATAATGCCGGACTAAACTTTACTTCCGCCGAATTCCGTTATAATGCCCGGCTTCTATCTATTAATGTGGATGAAATTCCTATAGAAGCCTATAATAGTATTGGCAAAGTCGAAAGATATTATGCCTTATTACGCCGAGCCTATACTATTATTGATAACGAAGTAGGCGACTAAATAATAAAGGAATAGAAATTATAGCTTACTATAAAAGCTGTTAATGATTCTACTAGACCTAACGGTCTAGTGCCTACGTTATTAGTCTTTAGAGTATATCCTCGACTCACAGATGATTTACCCCCTAGCTTATTAGTATTATAACGTGCTTTAACGTTACGAAAGGCCACTAATGAAGCTAGGAAATGCCTCACTAAGCGATAAGTTCGCGATGCCTTCGCCTAATAGAACGGCCCGGATACGTGGCCTATCTACCGACTACCCCTATAGTTAGATATATAGGTATGGAGAGAAAAAGGTAGATGGCATAGGCTGTACCGGCTAATTAGTATTAATGGTGAGACCTACATTATACAGATGCCATATAGCCCGGTCAAGTACCGGTTAACGGTCGTCAAGCTATATAACTACGACCCTAACGATGCTGAAGATATCGTTTATACCGAAGGACCGGCCTGCCCCGGCCGGATGGAAGTCAGGATACCGGCTGCAGCCGCACCTCTAGCCGAGATGATACCTATAGCCGCGACATATCTATCGCCAGCCACTGGCCTTAGCTAAGTCAGGCCAGTATCACTATTACCACCGCTAGTATGTATAATATCCGACGTTATAATCAATAAGGACTAAGAAGAGGCTCTCGTTAATGCTATCGCTTCTAGTACTATTATCGATGCTTCTTTCCTAACCGTAAAAGAGTAAGCCGACCTATAGCTTGCTAATCAATTACGCCGGGAAGGGAAGATAATAACCCTAGGAGCCCCCTTCGAATAGTCTGACCGTATAGAAGTAGAAGCGTTATAGGCCCGCGATATATTCCGATTTATTACCTTTAATATCGGTAAATATAGAGCCTAACGTCTCTTTAACTTACGTATAGTACGAGAGATTAAGGGCAAAGGCATAGATACGCTATATGAGAAGTCACGACTCGTTATATAAGGTCATAGTGATAATGAAAAGCAATTGATATTGATTCAGTCCCCTATAATCTAATGGGCTAGTCAATGGCTACTTATATTATTGGCCCCATCACTATAACGCTCTTACGGCTTATTCCTCTGGATACATAATATCACATAGGCTTACGTATAGTTATTAACTACCCTCAATCGGTCGATTATCGCCAAATTACCTAAGCAGATAGCTCACTAATACCCTGATAACACTATTATAGAAGTGGTGAAGCCACTATATGGAATAGCTGAGGCAGGCACCTACTAGTAGGCGATATACTTCCGGCACTATCGCGAGAAGTTAGGCATGACCACATCAACCTATGACCCCTGTTTGCTGATATCCGCCGGTAATAATGATACTAACCGTACTAATGCTCCTGACCGCAATACTACCATATGCTTCGGTATTGTGGGTATACAGACTGACGATACCCTCGGCTTAAGTGATAATGCCTTCTTCTAATAGGAGGAATTAGAGCTTACTAAGGCAGGCTTTAACGCCAAGCCTAAGACGAGGCTATCGCCAACCATGCCCCTAATATTCAACGGATGTATACTAACAGCTAACAATAACGGTATGACTTTATGCTAGAAAAGGTAAAGTAAGAAGATTACGACTATCGATAAAAATGCGCCTACGGCCTAGCGTAATTATATCGAATAACGCGCTTGTGGCGCTTATATGGCTATAGTCTGCCAGCCCGAGGCCTCTTTTAACCTATCTATCGCAGCATAATAATAGCAACCTAACTATAACGATATCGCGAGGTTGAATAAGCGCCTTTAATGGTAGCACGATAACTAGGATCGTGGCTTACGGTATATCAATCTGGCCCTTACTATAGCCAAACTCTTTGTATTTATTAACAGATCCTTTGCCAATAATAAAGATTTAAGCTCCCAGATTAGTTATATAATTGTGCTAGGGAACGAGGTAGATACAGCAGATAATGCCTTCAACCTGATAGGTAATATCATTACTTACAGCTCTACAAAGAGTAAGCGTATGACACGCAGCGCACTCGCTTCGGAGCTGTATAGTATGGTATAAGGGGTCGATATCGCATATGCGATAGGCACGACCCTCAATATGATTACTAGTAGGCTGGGACTACTAAAGATTCCTACGGTGGTATATATAGATTCTTTTTCATTATACGAATGCCTTATCAAGCTAAGTACTACGAAAGAGAAGAGGCTTATAATAGATATTATAGCCTTATAATAGTTATACGAGCGCCGGGAAATCTATAAGATTCGCTAGATCAACAGGAATAATAACCTCGCCGATATAATGACTAAGGGAACGCCTAATAAAGCCCTTGAGACCTTCATCGACCAAAATAGGGCTGTTATACGTATGGAAGGGTGGGTAAAGAGGCCAGTTAATGTCTGACTGCATTTAGGTATGATTGGTGATATCATAGGTGGCAAGTGTGTGGATTTTCCTATATTCAATATTGTATTATTTTACTGCGTTTACTGCTGCCCCTTTTTGCCCTTTTGTTTTGGCTGCGATATTCAATATACCGGCTGTATGGTATGATGCCGGCCGCGCGGCGCGATAGCGTTATCGCCGGCACAACCTGCTGAGACCGCGCCGCACTCTCTTTTCTATGTGTGCGCCTTATATCCTAGCGATTCCGATGTTTGCTTCTATAAAAAGAGAAGCTGCCAGTATCGGAATCGCTATCGCAAGGTGCCCAATTGGGCACATTGCAACGGATGTGCCGCGCACACTGCCGCACACACGATGTGGCCCCTTTTGCCCCTTTACCCCTGAGCCCGGTAGGGCACGCGGGCAGCCCGGCCCGACTGCGCCGATGCACGTGACCACGGCACGCACAAAAAGGCCATATCGTGTAATTACCCCCTTTTGCTTCCTTTCTTCCTTCTGAGATAGTCAGTCATAATTAAAGAAGTAATCATACCTTTGACCGGTGACCTCACGGTACATAATACCACGCGCGCGACCCTACGTACAACTGGGTACCCCGAGTTTATATCAACAAAAAAGGTGTGGCATTGCTAAATTAGCGTGGTGGCCCACTAGCGTGGTGGCGGCCTACTAGTGTGGTGGCTAGTCCACTAGTGTAGTAGTTAGTCACTAGCGTGGTGGCTAGTCCACTAGTGTGGTGGCTAGTATACTAGCGTGGTGGTTAGTCTACTAGCGTAATGGCTAGTTGCTAGTGCGGTAGTTAGGGTGGTTGGAAAGGCCGGATATAGTAGGTTTGCTGACGTATCATATACGTGGCATAGCGAGTATTACGGGGAGCTTTCTTACTGGCTACCTTGGATGCCTGGGCCCACCCCTCCTTCGTATATATATAGGATAGCTTTCCCCCTTCTTTCCAGATAGTAGAAGGGTAGCACAATCGAACCTGTTAATACACTATATGCCTTTTAACTTCTTACCTTCCCTGCGTTTTCTGGTTATCTTATATTTGCCTTGCCTTTACACTTGCCCTGCTTTATAGCACTTGTATAGTCTTAGGACTTGGTGAAAAATCTAATATTATACTAAGATTAGTTCACAGGTCGCAGACAGTCTTATGCCATCTAGCTAGCTAGTAAGGCTTTGCCTTTATAGTGACCTTAAGAATTGCAATAGGTTATAAGCCCGGGTTTTACTTCTTTGTTTTTACCCTACCTTTTTTGTGTTCACCCCTTAGTCTCTTTTGCTTATTAGTACTACTAATACAGCTATCTTTTAGTATCTTCGGCTTACCCTTATTATCTTCAGCTTACCTATTATTACCTTTGGCTTACCCTTTATTACCTACGGTATTACCCTGCGGCAATCAACGGCATACCTAACGGCAA
The DNA here is from genome assembly GCF_000687475.1 of Ustilaginoidea virens. Taxonomy (NCBI): domain Eukaryota; kingdom Fungi; phylum Ascomycota; class Sordariomycetes; order Hypocreales; family Clavicipitaceae; genus Ustilaginoidea; species Ustilaginoidea virens. The sequence goes on along the minus strand of NC_057317.1, from coordinate 5,719,910 downwards.
CTTACGGCGTAACCTCACGGCACTTTTAGCGTAACCTTACGTTATTTTCGGAGTAACCTACGGCACCTACGGATTTTATAGTGTGATATCCATTACATTATACCACTGTATAACACCTTTACACCTAGTGCACGATACCTACTGCACTGTACGGCACCTGTTATACTCTCCTACTTATAGCACTTTTGATACGGCACTTACGGCACCTTTTATATTACAGCACCTATAGCACCCACGGTACCTACGGCACCTGCGGCACTTACGGCATTTTTATATTACGGCACCATATAAGCACCTTGAATACTAACGCTATAATACGGACTTGCACAACGCCTACGGCATCTGTGCTTTTTTATATTGAGACCGGCCGCTATAATCTGCGGTTATTTTTATAGTAGGCTACTAGCCACTATATATACTGGCAACTTTACCAGTTACTCGACTATTTTGCTAGCTATTTAAGCTATTCAACCAGTTATTCCTCTATTTTACAACTATCAGCACCATTTTTCAACGGATTTTCAAACCCTTTTTGCCTGCTATAGCAGAACCTAGTTCCTCTTCTTCTACGTATAAGGTCCCTAAATCCGATACTGAAGTTGATACTAATGCACAATTATAGCTGGATATAGACGATATAAAGTCCCAGATGAATATACTAACTGACCTTATACAGGGCCTAGTTAGTAGGCAAAATAACGACACACAGGCTACCCAGGCTACTAATAAGAAGCCTACTAAAGCCACTAAAGCTAGACCTTCCACTAAGACGACTACTACTAAGGATGATAATAGTGAAGCTAATATTATGGAAATCGACCAACCTTCTACCCCTATAAAATATAAGGGTAAAGAGCCTATTTATACAATGCCACCAATAACTATCACCAACCAAATTAGTGATAGGGCTATTAAGGAATTAACTAAGACTGCTAACCGCTTTAAGGAGTCTTAAAAGCTAAAAAGCTCCTATAATTTCGACCAGTGGAAGCAGGCCCTTACAATACAACTCAGGGCCTTTAAAATAGCTAATTTTGTTAACGACTCCTCTATAGCAAGGCACTTTGATGAGTCTGAGCAGGCACTTTTACTACTAATGCTAAAGAATAGCTGTGGTGAAGAAGCTGTAGAGGCTATAGACTGGTGTAATGACCCAGAGGAAGCTTACCTTTTATTAGTAGCCCAGTATTGCCACTCACCAGAAGTACAGCGGGCACACTTATACCCTACCTTTCACACCCTTACATTTACCGGTTATAAAGGCACTTTAGAGGCTTTTAATAGCGAATTTAATAGCTATATTTCTCGCCTTAGAATTCTAGGTTCTAAGATCGACTCTTTCGACCAAATTAACTAGTATCTTTAGGCTGTAGAGGGGGTATTTACCCGCTGGATGGAACGCTAACGCTCTATAATTAGGGCATATAGCGCCCAGGGTGTTATTAATAGTAGCAAATTTAACCTCTAGTATTTTATGGTTGACCTACTAGAAGAACAGCGTTCTAAAGGGTCTAATAAGGTGGCTGCTAATAATAACCCTAAACAGCTCAAGGCTTCCAAGGACTCTAAAAATAAAGGGTCTACTAATGCCGCTTCTACTACTAATAATAGCAAGAATAATTCTACTAATAATAGGAAAAAGAAGCAGCAACAGAAGAAGAAATAAGACTCTAACAATAGCAGCAAACAGCAAAATATTGAGGCCTTTATTATAGGCAACTATAATACCTAGGATACTAATATATTCTATTCTTTTTCTTCCACTATATTCACTGATATAAGCTATAGTGCTAAATCAGGCGGTAGGACCCCGAAAGATGCCCTCCTTTATAATATAGGTTCTACTTGTCATATTGTTAATGATAAGAAGCATTTCACCACTTTTCACCATTTTGAGAAGAATGATAAGCCTGTAATTACTACTGGTGGCGGCCCTATTTCCCCTACTGGTTGGGGCACAGCACGATTTACTGTGCTATAGGGCATTAATCCTACAAAATGGGGTATTATAGAGCTTAAGAATGCCCTATATATTCCTACCTTGGATATTAATATTATTAGCGGTGTAAAGCACTATGCCGCTAAAGGGGTATTAATTAAAAATCAGCTTTAGTCAGCAAGCCGTAAATGCATCGGCATTTTTAACTTTGAAAAATATGGCTTTTTCCTTCTACAGAAAGGAATAGACACACCACTGCTACATCAACCATGTAGCCATTATACTACTAATAGTATATTAGTAGAGGTCCCTAGCCCTACTAACCATGCTGATTATAGTGATCCTGAGGATACTACTATTACCCCCGTTCCTACTACTGCGACTAGTAAGGAACTTATAGAGGCTACTAGCCCTACTACTAACTCTCCCACTATTACGACTAGCGAAAATCCCGTAGTGGCTACTAGCCCTACTCCTGCCCCTATAGCTACTAATACAGAATACTAAAAGCTATTACAGTTAGCCGGCATTTGGCATGTACGGCTAGGGCATATAGGTATTCAGCTACTTAAAAAGACTTATGCTAATACTCCTAGTCTTCCTAACCTTAATAAGGTTAAAGATACTAATTTTCGCTACCTAGCCTGTATACAGGCTAAGAAGGTTAGAAGACCTTTTAAAGATGCGATACCTAATCCAGCTAAATGCCTGGATATTATAGAAGGTGATACTTTTGCTATATTACCTATACCATATAACAAACGACCTGTTGCCCTTATATTAGTGGATAGAAAATCCCGATTCCGCTGGCTTTACTTGCTGCCTAATAGGGAAGGCACTGTTGTATTTAAAGCATTACAGAGCTTTATACAGAGCCTATAGATCAGATATAGCAAAACGCCTATTGAATTCCACTATGATGGTGGAAATGAAATCAACAAAATGCTTAGTGATTGGCTTATTGAACAGGGCATAGCTTTTAATACATCTTGCCCCTATATTCACGAACAAAACGGCCTAGCTAAGCGCTCTATTAGGGTTATAGCTGATAGGCTACATGCTACTATGGCCTGGTCAAGGCTACTATCTAATCTCTGGTCTGCTGTAATTACTGGCGTTATTATGCTAGTAAATATAACAGCTATTACTAATAGACCTTCTAGCCCCTATCAGGAGCTATTAAAGGATTATAACCAGATAATACCGGAGCACTACCCTGACCTTATAAACCTTAGGGCTATTGGAGCAGCTATTGAAGTGCTTATACCATACGAAAAGCGTGTAAAAAGCAGAAAATTAGCGCCCCGTACCGAGCCTGGTAGGCTCCTTGCCACTCTAGGTAATAATACTTACCTAGTCTACCTTCTAAAGAAGAAGGTTATTACTAAAACAACTTTTATTACCTTTATTCATCAAGATAAAGGTATAGGCCCTATTTCTAATGGCCTAGAAGGAGACTTTTATAGAGGGCAAAATACAGGTTCAGAGGGGGTATCTAGCAGAGAACCTGCTATTTTACTGGATGACCTTGAAAGCATGTCGGACCCCACTAACCTTACTAACATTACTAATACTAATGTTATACCGGATGACCTAGAAAGCATGCCGGACTCTACTAATACTAGCGTTATTAATACTAATGCTACTTTGGATTACCTTCCTAAGTCAGAAGGTACTATACTACAGTCCCCGGCTACTGCAAAGGATGACCTTATAGATATCCTTACTAGCCTTAATCCTACCGATATTGCTAGCCCTTTTGGCCCTATTGGCCCTGCTGGCCCTGCTGGCCCTGTTGGCCCTGTTGGCCCTGCTAGCCCTGCTAACCCTACTAGCCCTACCGACTTATTCCCTAATTATGATTTATATCACCTAATATGGGATTCCTGCTATGCAGCTAAGCGTAAGCTAGCTAAAAAGGCCCCTGATGGTATGCCTAATAGCTGGAAGGATGTGCTATGAAGTCCTGAAAAAGAAAAAGACCTTTAGATAAAGGCACTAGTTAAGGAATTCGAGCAGCTTTTGGATACTAAAGTCTTCCAATTTATCCCTAAGTCTAGCGTTCCTATTGATAGGAAAATTATACGCAACAGGCCTGTTTTGCGGGTTAAAAAGGATGCTAATAATCAGCCTATAAAATATAAGGCTAGATTAGTTGTTAAGGGCTTTATGCAAGTCGAAGGGAAGGACTTCCAGTATACTTATGCTTCTACCTCTATCCCACCCACCTGGAGGGTTATACTAGCTTTAGCTGCTAATAATAATTGGGAGATAGAGCAAATTGACTTTATAGGCGCCTTCCTAAATAGCGAACTTTCTGAGACTATTTATATGGATATTCCTGATGGATTCCTTGAATTTACGGAAAGTCTACTAACTGATAGCAAGCTTTAGTCTAATATACAGCGCCAACGGCTACTAACTTTGCTTAAAGAAGCTGGATTTGACCTTTTTATTAAGCAAGCTATTTTGTTAAAGAAGGCCCTATACGGGCTAAAACAAGCATCCCGCGAATGGCAATACCGGCTAAAAGACCTGATTTCTAGTGAAGGTTTTTTACCTTTAGCTTCTGATGCTACCGTCTTTTATAATAAGCAAACCAGCACCTTTATCGTCACTTATATTGATAATTGCCTATTAGTTGGTCCAAATATAACTTATATTAACCAGCTAAAAAGGAAATTTCATAAGGTCTATACTATAGAAGACCGCGGTCCGGCTTTTTTCTTCCTAGGCGTATAAATTATACGAAACAGAAAGTGTTGAGCAGGCCAGGTCCCAGTGCGTAGGGTGCGCGCGTGATACTACTGTATCGGTGACTATTATAGTATCACCTATCAGAGGTATAGATCGTCCCTAAAGTGAATATATTGTGAAGTGTCTATCTAAGAAAGAAGAAAGCAAGAAAAGACTAAGGGCGGCGATATGCCCTATATGCTATGTGTGCCGGGCACGCAATGACTACGTATGCCTGTGTGCTATAGCCACATATGCCGCGTCATTATCAGGTGCACTGACTAAATGACTGACTGACTGACTACGTATGCATATGTGCTATAGCCACATCCGCCGCGTCACTATCAGGTGTACTGACTAAATGACTAACTAACTAACTAACTAAGTGACCGACTGACTAAGTGACTGACTGACTAACTGAGTGACTAAGTGACTGAGTGATTAAGTGACTGAGTGACTAAGTTACTAAGTGACCGACGATTCCGACACTGGCAGTCTCTCTTTTTATAATAATAAAACGACGGAATCGCTCGGTTGTAAGGCAAATACATAGAAATGCAAGTGTGGCTAGGTCTAGGAAGGTTATGCTTCCGACCGGTATTATACCCCGATTGGGTTTGGCTAAGATGTTAAATATCGTAGCCATTATGCCAAAAGAAATAATAGGAATTGCGTAGCGTAATAGAATATAAGAAAACAAACTCACTTACCTGCCGTAAATAACGGCGCCAATAATACCAGATATTATCCAGCTACACTCATCCACTTGCTGACCTTTTAACCCATCCTTCTATACGAATAGTAGCCTTATTGTAGTCGACAAAAGTCTCAAGGGCCTTATTTGGTATTCTTTTAGTTATAGCATCGGCAAGGTTATCATTCCCATTAATCTAATAGATCTTATAAATCTCTCGACGCTTATATGACTGTCTTAAGGCCATAATATCTATCATTAGTCTCTTTTCTTTTATCGTGCCTAGCTTAATAAGGCATTCGTATAGTGAAAAAGAGTCTATGCATACAACCGTAGGAATTCTTGGTAATCCTAGCTTTATGGTAATTATATTTAAAGTCGTGCCTATCGCATATGCGATATCGACTCCTTGTACCATACTATATAACTCAGAGGCAAGTGCACTGCGTGTTACGCGCTTGCTTTTGGTAGAGCTATATATTATAATATTACCAATTAGCGTAAAGGTATTTTCTTCCATCGGGTTATCTTTTTCGTTGCCAATAATAATAATATATCCTATCTAGGAGCTTAAATCTTTATTGTTGGCAAATGATCCATCCACAAATACAAAGATTTTAGCTGTAGTAAGGTCGAGGTTGATATATTGTAAGCTGCGGTTCTGATTATCTAGCTGCCATTTAAGGCGTTTATTTAATCTAGCGATATCATCAGAATCAGGCTGTTGTTGTTATGCTGCAACGGATAGGTCATAAGATGCTTCGGGTTGGCAAATAGTTGCAATATAGGCGCTACGGGCACGTTATTCGATATAGGTTTGTTGTGCCGTAGGTATGTTTTTGTCGATAAGGGCGATATTTTTACTCTGGCCTTTCTGACATAGTATCATATTATTATCGGCATTAATAGTTAATTTGCAATTGTTAAATAGTAGGGGCGTTATGGGCGATAATTTTATCTTAGGCTTTGCTTTAAATCCTGCCTTAGTAAGCTCTATATCTTCGCGGTCGAAAAAAGATATATTACTAAGGCCAAGTGTATTATCTATTTGCATTCCTACTATACCAAAAGGTGTGGTATTATCTGTGGTATTATCTGCGGTATTATTTGTGGTATTATTATTATCGTTACTATCGTTAGATATTAATAAACAAAGGTCGTATGTTGACGTAGTCATGCCTAATTTATCGCGATGGTGCCGGAAGTAAGTTGCCCACCAATGTGTGCCTGCCTTAGCTATACCATATAGTGGCTTTACCACTTCCATAATGGTATTATCGGGATATTAGTGGGCTATTTGCTTAGGTAACTTCGCAATAATTAACCGGTTAAGATTAGTAGATGACTGCATATAGGCCTGTATGATATCTCTTATCCATAAGAATAAGCCGTAAGACCGGTATAATAATAAAGCTATAGATATTAATAAACGTTGACTTGCCCGTTAAATCGTAGGCGACTAGGTTAATATTAATTGCTTTTTATTATCACTATGGCCTTATATTATAAGCTGTGATTTTTCGTATGGCGTTACGGTGCCCTTGCCTTTAATTTCCCTTACCATCCTAGAATTAAATAAGCATTAGTTACCGTGCTTGCTATTATCATAGGTGGTAAATCGGAATACATCGCGGGCCTATAACGCTTCTATTTCGGCTTGGTCAGATTGTTTAAATGGGTTTCCAGGCGTTATAATTTTTCCTTATTAGCGTAATTCATTCGCAAGTTATAAGTCGGCTTTTTCTTTTGCAGTCAAAAAGGCAGTATTAATTATACCATTAGAATTAACGGTATTAATAAAAGCCTCTTTTTGATCCTCATTAATTATTACATTAAATAGGGCAGCTGCAGCGGGTATTCTGACTTCTAGCCTGCTAGACCGGGCCGGGGTATTTATTATATCGGGACGGGCCGGGGCATTAGGAATTGCTGAGGATACTGCAGCCGGTATCCTAACCTCTATTCTGCTGGGACGGGCCGGGGCATTTATCCTGCTAGGACGGGCCGGATTTATATTATTAGGGCGGGCCGGGGTATTTATAATATTCAGACGGGCCGGGGTATTTATAATATTCAGACGGGCCGGGGTATTTATACTGTTCGGACGGGCCGGGGTATTTATACTATCGTAATAAGCTGGGGCCTCAATCGGTACGATTTCTATAGGGTCCTTATCTAGGTTATAAATATAAGGCTTAATAACTATTAATCGAAATTTAGTTGGTCCGTAAGGCATTTGTACGATATAAGTCTCATCGTTAAAGCTTATTAGCTTGTATGGGCCGTGCCAGCCACCTTTCTCTCGCCATACCCATACGTCTAACTACAGTGGTAATTGGTAAATAGGCCAGGTATTAGGTCCGTTACAGGTAGCGAGGGCATCATTAACTTGCCGCTTTGCAAGGCATTTTCTAGCTGCATTAGTGGCTTTCCGTAATATCTCGGCATGTTGTGATACTGATAGGCTTGGTGGTGAGTTATCTGTAAGCCTAGGATATATTCCAAAGACTAATAACGTAGGTACTAAACCGTCTGGTCCAGCGGAATTATTAACGGCTTTAATAGTGAGCTGTAATTTTTGTTCCTTTATTATTATATCGCCTATTTCGCTATTAATAATAGTATAGGCGCGTCGTAATAGAGCGTAATATCTTTCCACTTTGCTAATACTATAGTGGGCCTCAACGGGAACTTCGTCAATATTTATAGCTAATAACCGTGCATTATGATGGAATTTAGCGGATGCAAAATTCTTTCTAGCATTATATACTATCCAGTCAGGCGGTCTAAGGTAGGTATCTATCCAGCATTCTTTAAGGGTATTCCAGATATTTCAGGCCTTTTGTCTTTGTGGGTCGAGAAATCTAGCTGCTTGGAAGCTGGTTGCGGTATCTACTATATGTAATACGGGCCGGTTATCTATTTGCATAATATCGACTATAATTTCGTAATTAAATTGGTAGTCGTCCCTAAGTGTAAATTTAAATCGGGTAGGTGCCTTTGCATTTAGCTGGCATTGGTGGCACATTTGTGTGATGCATTCGATTATATTGCGGTCTATATCATCGTGACCAGCCCTATGCAGCACTTTTGCAAGCCTATTTATAGAAGGGTGCCCAAAATGTCGGTATAATTATCGGATTTCACTAGCGGAAAGATGGAAGGCTATTGTTTCTGTTGCATTTATAGGCCACCAAGGATATCCCCATTTCCTTATTATAGGGACTTTAATATTCCCTTATATTAGTACGTTTACTATATTATCTAGCTTAACACCCATTCTATCTATATCTGTAATAGAATATAAGAATGGGGTTACGCTACTAATAACGTGAAAGGTGATGGTCCCAAATATTATAGGGATATATAGTATACTAAAAGATGTCGCCGAACCTTCGCCAAATTCAACGGTATAATGCCGCTGACTTTTCTTAATTTTTAGCGATAGTATTATTTTTATAAGAGCCTTTGCTTAGCCTATACCAGCCGTTAAAACGCCGGAAGCGCCGGTATCTGGTAATATGCCGCGGAAGACTTGGTCCGTATATCGCTCTTCTTTCAAAAAGGTATAGTTACGGTCCGGTAATAGTTAGAAAGGGTCATCGTGTAATAAGGCATGCCTGTATATCTCATCTTGTAAGGCCTGTAATATATTAGGCGATAATAGTGGTTGCATCGGCGTATGTGATAGGAAATATTGGGTGGCTATAATTTGCGGTGGGATATCTTCCTCATCATTTATATCCGCTACCATTATCGCCTTAAAATCTTCGACGATATCGTCAATATCGGTATTTTCGGGCTTTTATTGCTATGGGTTATCCTGTATATTCCCTTTGTATTCCTATAAAAATATACTAAACTTCTTATTATTAGGTATTGTACGGTGTGACTGGCTTTTTATCTAGCGGGCCTTAGATTCTTATTGTTCTTTGGTAGAGTGATTTAATGACCAGCAACCTATTTTATTGCAAATAAAACACTTCTTTTGGTAAGGCCTTATACGGTATGATCCAAATTGCCGTTATAAGGGTCTAAAACGTTGGGGGCGTTGAAATCGGTGGGATGGACTATATCTGCGGTCTGTAAATAATGCTGTATTATCGTCGGTATTTATATCTTCTATATCTTATTAAAGGAAGTGATTTTGTTGATCCTAGTGTGATTGTGCTGCTTCATATATAGATATAGAATGCCGTAGGTCTGATGCAAGCCCTTCAAATGTTGGTGTATGACGGTATATAGCCTGGCTGCACTCTGGGGTATCCTATATAGCATTAAGCACTTGCCGATATAGCTTAGTATTAGCTGTAAATAGGGGAAAAAGGCCATAATGTAAGCATTATAGTTCTTCTAATAAAATATTAAGGCATTCGAGCTTAGATTTATCGGGGTGTTTTGCAATAGTTGATTGTAGTATTATTTTATTCTACCGATATAAATAGAATTGCTCTATGCTTTTAGTCTTAAAGTGGCTTTTAACCTTATGGACCATTTCGTCGAATGTAAGGGTATTATAGATAGGTTCTATATTATCGAAGTAAAAAGTCTCTATATCGCCGATTAATATAATCTGAAATGCCCTATTAAATGCGTAATTAGGTAAGCCTAGTAGTCGACATTTGCTTTTAAAAGATATAACCTTTGGGATAATAAAGTCATCTATTTTACCGCTATATCTATCCTCTGTACGGTAGCTTCGTAGTAGGTCAGATATCTTTTTAGATATATTGTCCCGGTGTTTTAGAATATCTGGCTCTAGAGGGTATTCTGGAATATCTTATTGGCTGCGTTATGGTATAATCGGGTTATCTATTATAATTGGGTTATTTGTTATATTTGGGTTATCTGTTATATTTGGCGGCTTTTGTGGGTAGCCGTGATACCAAGAGTCGTCAAATCTAGCATTTATTATGCTTTGACTAATACCGGTAGCCTGCCTAATGCCATTGGAAACGGTAATACGGGGGTTATTAATATCGGATTGGTGCCTATATGCTTCTTGATCTGCCTTATTAGGGCTCTCTATGGATGGCAGTATATCATCTGGGTTAATTATTCGGCCTCTTATTGGTATAGGCCGGCCTCGTAAGCTTCGAAAAAATCCGCCTCTACTAGGGGTATAAGCCCTAGGATAATATAAGTCGTTATTTCGGGCCGGTTATTACGGACTATATTCCTCGCTATTATCTTCGTCATATAAATGGTCCTCGCTTATTAAATACTATTATGCATTACGGGAGCTTTCCCCTATCTCAACTTGTGGCCTATTGTAAATAGGCTCCTTCCCTTTATATTGTGTAGGAGGCTATTTTAATATTGATGGGGGAATAATTTCCGTTTGCCGTAATTAAGCGCTAGGTGTATTAAAATCCCTATTCGAAGAAGGGGCTTATAACGGTCTTTCTAGTAAAGGTATAACTATTGCTTATAATATAGTTCGTCCAGGTGTGTTTTGCAGTATTTGCAATTCTCGCGTAGTATTACCAATTGGTATGGATACTTCCCTATGTGGATTTAATCGCGATACAAACCTTTTGCGTTGTAGCTGCCGGCTTATTTCCTCTTGTGGCCATGTAGGATTTTCCGGTTGTTGTAGGCAGTTAATTAAAGATGGTATAACTGCTGAGCCTGATCGTCCTGCATATACGCCATGCTCACGTAGAACTATACGGAATTCCCGTAGTAGCTCCTTATTAATGCGTTTAAATAAGACTTCATCCCACTCGCTAAAGTTATCGCAAAATATATCCCATAAATCGTTATCTATATCTTCGCCTATATTATAAGCGTTATAGCGGTATATTAGCCGATTATATAGGTCGGTATCGGTTGCATTTTGTGGATCAATATGTTCATTCGTATTAATCTAATTCTTATTAACAAACTTAGCATATTTTTGCAGTGGCTCGGGCAGTAATAAAGATGGTGGTATAGGTAATGATGGTCGTGATGAATCTATATTGCTTAAATATAAGAAAGAGAGAGAAAAAGTATAAATATAAGCGGTTGTAAAGTGTATAATTTAGTGGCTAAATGGTATCGTCAAAAATCGTGATATATAGCCTTTTTACAGAGTGTGTGATTTAGTCGCTAAATGGTATTTCTAAAGGTCGTAATATATAGCGTTTTTGCAGAGTGTAAATTGTCGCTAAATGGTATTATTAAAGGTCGTAATATATAGCGTTTTTGCAGAGTGTAACTTGGTGGCTAATTGGTATCGTCAAAGCGTGATATTTAGTAGTGTAAAAAAAAAAAAAAACCTTGTAATGGACGAGAGGAGAGAAGGTTAACGTGCGTAATTTATCTCTTAGATTAGCATGATCTTGCCGAGATCGTCTCTTCTAGATAAATCTCTAGCTGATCTATATTACTACTGTAATACTGATCAGTATTGAGCAGGCCAGGTCCCAGTGCATAGGGTGCACGCGTGATACTACTATATCGGTGACTATTATAGTATCACCTATCAGAGGTATGGATCGTCCCTGAAGTGAATATATTGTGAAGTGTCTATCTAAGAAAGAAGAAAGCAAGAAAAGACTGAGGGCGGCGATGTGCCCTATATGCTATGTGTGCCGGGCACGCAATGACTACGTATGCCTGTGTGCTATAGCCACATATGCCGCGTTATTATCAGGTGTACTGACTAAGTGACTGACTGACTGACTACGTATGTATATGTGCTATAGCCACATCCGCCGCGTCACTATCAGGTGTACTGACTAAGTGACTAACTAACTAACTAACTGAGTGACCGACTGACTAAGTGACTGACTGACTAACTGAGTGACTAAGTGACTGAGTGACTGAGTGACTGAGTGACTAAGTTACTGAGTGACCGACGATTCCGACAGAAAGGAAGGTTTATTGTGGCTATACCAAGCTCAATTTATAGTAGAGGTCCTTGCTAAATTCGGCCTATAGGATACTAAACCTCAGCTTATTCCACTTCAACCAGGGATTCTAAATGAATCTAGTGGAAAAGACCTTAGCCCTACTGATCAGAGCCTTTATTAGAGCCTTACTGGCACTATAATATAGCTTATAATAATGACTAGGCCCGACCTAGCATTTCCTACGTAATACCTCTCTCGGTTTATGTCGAAAGCAACTAATATGCATCTAAATGCCGCAAAAGGCAGCTTTAGCTACCTTAAAGGCACTGAGAACCTAGCTATTTGCTTTAGTACTACTAAAAGCAACCAACAGCCTATTATAACCGCTTATTCTAATAGCGATTTTGCTGGCTGTAAAGAAACCTCTAAATCTACTGGAGGCTTCCTTACTACTATTAATAGTGGTCCTATTAGCTGGCGCTCTAAGCGAGCCTCTTTAGTAGTATTATCTACTTTAGAAGCTGAATCTGATGCATTACTTGAGACTATCCGTAAGGTCTAGTGGCTTTCTAATCTTTGTAAGGAGCTGGAAATCGATATTCTACGCCCTATACCGTTATACTGCGATAATCAGGGCTCTATTTCGAATTCTAATGACCCTAATCAGCATGCTCGCACCAAGCATACGCTATTAAAATTCCGGTATATTAGGGAGCAAGCCCAGCTGGGCTTAGTTAAAATTACCTACTTACCTACTAATAGTATGCCTACTGACGGTCTTACGAAGCCACTGCCGGGCCCTAAATTTACTAGGTTCCGCGAGTTACTAGGTCTTAGGGCCTGCTAACTTATACTAACTAAGGTTTTTCCTATGTTTTTCCATAGCACTTTTATTGCATTTTCTTTCCGATCCTTTGTACGACAATTAGCTTGATACTACAGTAGCTAATCAGAGGGGGTATTAAAATCCTATGGTAGCCTACTAGGCTGCTGGCCTAATGCCCTACTGGCCTACTAACCTTCTGACCATTATACCGCCTCTTAGACTTATGGTAGTCTTACCTTAGGCCTTTGCCTTTTACCTTAAGGATTTTCAGTGGATTATTTACTGTATATCAAGTAAGGTAGGCCTTATTAAAAAGGTGTGGCATTGCTAAATTAGCGTGGTGGCCTCCTAGCGTAGTGGCGGCCTACTAGCGTGGTGGCTAGTCTACTAGTATAGTGGCTAGTCCACTAGTGTGGTAGTTAGTCACTAGCGTAGTGGCTCGTCACTAGTGCGGTGACTAATTACTAGTGCGGTGGTTAGGGTGGTTGGAAAGGCCGGATATAGCGGGGTTGCTGACGTATTATAGCGAGCATTACGGGGAGCCTTCTTACTGGCTACCCTGAATGCCTGGACCCACCCCTCCTTCGTGTATATATAGGATAGCTTTCCCCCTTCTTTCTAGATAGTAGAAGGGCAGGACAATCGAACCTGTTAATGCACTACATGCCTCTTAACTTCCACCTTCCCTGCGTTTCTGGTTATCTTATATTTGCCTTGCCTTTACACTTGCCCTGCTTTATAGCACTTGTATAGTCTTAGGACTTGGTGAAAAATCTAGTATTATACTAAGATTAGTTCACAGGTCGCAGACAGTCTTGTGCCTTCTAGCTAGCTAGTAAGGCTTTGCTTTTATAGTGACCTTGAGAATTGCAATAGTTTATGTCTAAAGCAACTAATGTGCATCTGAATGCTGCAAAAGGCAGCTTTAGCTACCTTAAAGGCACTGAGAACCTAGCTATTTGCTTTAATACTACTAAAAGCAACCAACAGCCTATTATAACCGCTTATTCTGATAGCGATTTTGCTGGCTGTAAAGAAACCTCTAAATCTACTGGAGGCTTCTTTACTACTATTAATAGTGGTCCTGTTAGCTGGCGTTCTAAGCGAGCCTCTTTAGTAGTGCTATCTACTTTAGAAGCTGAATCTGATGCATTACTTGAGACTATCCGTAAGGTACAGTGGCTTTCTAACCTTTATAAGGAGCTGGAAATTGATATTTTACGCCCTATACCGCTATACTGCAATAACTAGGGCTCCATTTCAAATTCTAACGACCCTAATCAGCATGCTCGCACTAAGCATACGCTATTAAAATTCCGGTATATTAGGGAGCAAGCCCAGCTGGGCTTAGTTAAAATTACCTACTTACCTACTAATAGTATGCCTACTGATGGCCTTACAAAGCCACTGCCGGGCCCTAAATTTACTAGGTTCCGCGAGTTACTAGGCCTTAGGGCCTGCTAACTTATGCTAACTTATACTAACTTACTAAGGTTTTTCCTATGTTTTCCCTTAGGCACTTTTATTGCATTTTCTTTCCCTATCCTTTATACGACGATTAGCTCAATACTACAGTAGCTAATCAGAGGGGGTGTTAAAATCCTATAGTAGCCTACTAGGCTGCTGGCCTAATGCCCTACTGGCCTACTAACCTTCTGGCCCTTATACCGCCTCTTGGACTTATGGTAGTCTTACCTTAGGCCTTTGCCTTTTACCTTAAGGATTTTCAGTAGATTATTTACTGTATATCAAGTAAGGTAGGCCTTGTTAAAAAGGTGTGGCATTGCTATATTAGCGTGGTGGCCCACTAGCGTGGTGGCGGCCTACTAGTGTGGTAGCTAGTCCACTAGTGTGGTGGTTAGTCACTAGCGTGGTGGCTAGTCCACTAGTGTGGTGGCTAGTCTACTAGTATGGTGGTTAGTCCACTAGCGTAGTAGCTAATTACTAGTGCGGTGGTTAGGGTGGTTGGAAAGGCCGGATATAGCGGGGTTGCTGACGTATCATAGCGAGCATTACGGGGAGCCTTCTTACTGGCTACCCTGAATGCCTGGGCCCACCCCTCCTTCGTGTATATATAGGATAGCTTTCCCCCTTCTTTCTAGATAGTTGAAGGGTAGCACAATCGAACCTGTTAATGCACTACATGCCTCTTAACTTCCACCTTCCCTGCGTTTCTGGTTATCTTATATTTGCCTTGCCTTTACACTTGCCTTGCTTTATAGCACTTGTATAGTCTTAGGACTTAGTGAAGAATCTAGTATTTATACTAAGATTAAGTCACAGGTCGCAGACAGTCTCGTGCCATTTAGCTAGCTAGTAAGGCTTTGCTTTTATAGTGACCTTTAGAATTGCAATAGATATAGTACTATATGCCCTAGTAGAAGTAGTTAAAGCCACCTAGTAATATAAAGGAATAGTATCGCTACTATAATTAGATATCTCTATGGCATTTGATACTATCAATTATACTAAACTTATATATCTCTTCCTCTAAAGCAATACCCTATAATAGATAGCAGCCTAGGTCTAAGGCTTTACCGTATTATATTTAGCTAAAATCTTCTTTAAAGGCTAACCTACCTAATGATTCCTAATTATAGTAGAAGTACCTTAAGGCTCCCTAATCTCCCTAATCTTTTTCCTATTCTATATTACACCTTTATACTATAGATTCGAAAGAGAAGATAACTCGCTAACCCTAGGATTTATAGACGATACTAATATAATTGCATATAGCAAAATAATGCGGGATATAATTGCAACCCTTTCGAAAATATAGAAGATTTATAAAAAATAGTCGGTAGAGGCTAGACTAAAATTTAACCTAATAAAAAGCGAGCTAATATACTTTATTAAATAGTACTGATTAGATACCTGTATAATACGACTTAATAATATAATTATTTAGCCTATATAATACGCTCGATTCCTTAGAGTAGAGATTAACCGTAAACTTAATTAGTCTAACTATAGGGCCCGAATAGTAAAGAAATTAGAAAGGCAGAAGCTTACCTTTATCGCCCTAGCGGCCTCTATATAGGGTTTCTAATTCCGCGAAGCCTAATTACTATATATGTCGGAATCGCTGTCGCAAGGTGCCTAATTGGGCATATTGCGACGGATGTGCCGTGCACACCCGATGCGCACGATGTGGCCACTTTGGCCCCTTTTGCCCCTTTACCCCTGAGCCCGGTAGGGCACGCGGGCAGCCCGGCCCGACTGCGCCGATGCACGTGACAACGGCACACGCATAAAAAGGCCACATCGTGTAATTACCCTCTTTTGCTTCCTTTCTTTCCTTTTAGATAGTAGTCATTAGTAAAGCCAATAAATCCTTTACTTAGTGACCTCCCGGTACTTGATACCACGCGCGCGACCCTACGTATAACTGGGTACCCCGAGTTTATATCAATACTGATTAGTAGTGATAACCACCACTCATAGGATTATATCCCGCAAAGAACGGTGCATTATAGATTAGTAAGATTACTCTCGAAGAGACGATTTCTGTTGCAAATCGTGCTAATTAGGAAGGCAGATAACCTATTCCGTTGAACGGTTACGCTGCCGACTAATTGGAAGGATGATATAGACCCCTTCCACCTTCATCTATCACGAAGGAAGAAAATATACTAACTATTACGATCTTTAAAGATACCCTCAGTATATATAGGAGGCGGCTGACCTATTCCGTTAAATGGTCACCCTGCTAACTATAGGAAGCAATATAACCTATTCCGTTGAACGGTTATCTTACTAACTAATCCCTTCTTTTCTTTCCTTTACCTTTACCGGTAAAGGCCGATCTTGCACTCCTTGCAATATATCCCCCCCCTCCTCTCAATATTATGGCACGATTACGATTATCATTATTATAACCGGTATTGCCTAAAAGGCTACAACGATTTGCCCCCTTACTCGATGACAACTAGGTTACTACGATAGAGCCAGTTACCCCTGATGCCACCACTATGGCATTACACAACCGCCTGGCCTTCTTGATCTATACCTATAAGAAGGATTATATTATTAACGACAACTTATAGGAACTATTCCACGAAGACTATAGTGAATAGGATAAAGAACTATTTAACCGCGTTAATCCTCCATTCCTACGCGAATTCCGCATATACCTATAGGATCACGGCGTGTATATCGGAGCATTAGGCTCTATTATAATACCTACCTTAATAGAATGCCTTCAATAATAATAGAACCCTAAATGGCCTCAAGAAGAGATCGACCGTTAGCTAGGCCATAAGATATTCCGGTTACGACTCAACCCTCATAGGGAAGCATTAGTACCTATCGGCAATTTCGACGAAGAAGTTATAAGCTCACGGAATTCATTATGAGCACCTACTATAGTAAGGCCCTTAAGAAGATCCTTATAAGCCTCAATATTAAGGGACTTCGCAACACCAAAAGTGGCACGATCACAGTTATAATAACCCATTATCCCCCCCTTAATATCAAAAAAGCCTTATGCCCCTGCCCCTATTGAAGAAGAAGAAGATAGGGGCCGATCCTAGCAACAAAAAGGGAAGACGCCTATTTACAATAGGTCGCTATTCGAAATAGGGGAAAGCTCCCATCATTAATAACAACATACAACAGCCGATAAAGACTATAGCCCGACCGATTAAATACTTCACCCTAGGGGTTATACCCCTAGCCGGGCTAGCTAAGGCAGCTACCTCAATGCCCCTCGAGGTTATAGTATACCCAATAGAGCTCGGGTTACAGGCCCTAATAATATACTTCCTTCCACAGAGGACCCCAATAATACCCTCCAAGCCAATGCCGCCCGTGATACCAGATATCGGGCCCAAACGCCTCATCCGATAATGCCAAAAATAGGCACGGCACCTGGCCCTTCCCGCCAATATCGGCCTACTTAGGCCGATGAACGGACCGTCTTAACGGGAGGACCGGTAAACCTAGACCGACCCGAGTTATAAGATAACCCCGTAAGAAACCCCGCCAGCCTACCGCGAGGCAACCGACAAGCTATTCTGGAATACCCTCCGGAATACCCCCAAGAAGATCATACCCAACAAGGGTTTAGCCAAGAAGATTATACCCGAACCAGGTATAACGATATTTCCAAGAAGATATCTAACCTCTTATACAGTTATCGTATAGAGGATAGATATAGCGGCAAAATGGATGACTTTATTATACCAAAAGTCATCTCTTTTAAGAGCAAGTGCCGCCTATTAGAATTACCCGATAATATATTCGCCAGAGCCTTCTAAATCATACTTATCGGCGATACTAAGACCTATTACTTTAATAACATTAAACGTATTCGCAATACCCTTACTTTTAACGATATAGTCCGCAAAGTTAAGAGCCATTTCGAAAATAAGAGCACAGAACAATTCTATTTACACCATTAGAATAGAATAACACTCTAATCAACTATCGCGAAACATCCCGATAAATCAAAGTTAGAATGCCTTAACATCCTATTAGAGGAACTTCAACGCCTACATCATAGTCTTTTTCCCCCCTTTACAGCTAATATAGAGCTTCACCGATAAGTCCTTAATGCTATAAGGGATACCCCTAAGTATAGCCAGGCCTTATACCGTTATGCCCCTATATTCGAAGGCCTCGCCGCTAACCTACGGCGATCCCTTTCTATCTATAAGTCAATTCATACAAATTAATAGCATTATTTCCTTTAATAGCAATAACATCACAATACTAACGATATTAATAATAATATAGTATTGTTCACTGACCGTAGATATAGTCAATCCCGCCCTTAACGCCGATTCGGCCCACAGTAGTAGTATCAACAGCAATAATAGAATCGCGCCTTTCTAGCTAGGCCCCGTCAAAGACGTTACTTTATTTGTAATAAAACAGGGTATTAGTCATCTAACTACTCTGCCAAAGAGCAATAAGAATTAAAAGACCGATAGATAAAGAACCGATCCTACCGTACTACCCCTAATAATAAAAAATTCCATATTTTCTTATAGGAATATAAAGAGCCCGGCCCCTAAGGCCTCGAAGAAGAAGCAGAGGCCGACCTTAACGATATTATCGGTAATATCGAGGCAATAATAGCAGGGGATGCATAATAGGATACAGAGAAGGCTGCCACACCACAAATTATAGCCACACAATATTTCCTAGCCCCTATGCAATCAGAACCGTCACCTTTATCTATCGAGACATTATAAGCCCTACAGGATAAATCATACCGATATGCCTTCCTATAGATTAACCCCTTCCGAATGCCCTTACCACTAGACCATAATTCTGCCTTTCTAGAAGAAAAACGGTATAATAACCACACCTTCCGCGGAATCCTACCGGATACCAGCACTTCCGGCCTATCAACAGCAGGCCTAGGTCAAGCAAAGGCCCTAATAAGATTAATAAAGATACTAACTATCGAGACGACTAATAAGAAGCACACAGTAAACTTTAGTGCCGGCTCTACTATATCTTCCGGCATACTAAATATTCCGACGATATTCGGCAATATCCCTTTCTACGTCCTTAACAGCGGCACCCCCTTCCTTTATTCTATCACGGATATAGATAGGATAGGCGTAAAGCTTAATAATATTAATAACCTATTAATCTAAGGGGATACTAAGGTTCCAATTATTAGGAAATAGGGACATCTATAGTGGACTCTTAATGCCATGGATACTGCAGCCTTCTATTTATCATTATAGGAAATCCGTTAGCTACATCATCGGTTCGGGCACCCCTTTATCAATAGATTTACCAAATTGCTTCAATAGGCTGGTTATAATAATATCGACTGTAATATTATCGAAAGGATCACCTATATATGCTATTAATGCCAGATGAACGCAAAGGCACCTAGCCGATTTAAATTCACGCTTAAGGATAACGATACTAGCTAATTTAATTATGAGATTATCGTTAATATCCTTTATATTGATAATTGGCTGGTATTGCACGTTATGGATGCCGCAATAAGCTTCCAGGCAGCTAGATTTCTTGATCTATAAAGGCAGAAGGCCCATAATGTTTGGAATGCCCTTAAGGAATACTAGATTAATACCTACCTTAGCCTACCGGATTAGATAGTCCATGATGCCGGACTAAACTTTGCTTCCGCCGAATTCCATTATAATACCCGGCTTCTATCTATCAATATGGATGAAATTCCTATAGAAGCCTATAATAGTATTGGCAAAGTCGAAAGATACCACGCCCCATTACGCCGAGCCTATACCATTATTAATAACGAAGTAGGCGACCAAATAATAAAGGAATAGAAATTACAGCTTACTATAAAAGCTATTAATAATTCCACTAGACCTAACAGTCTAGTGCCTACGTTATTGGTCTTTAGGGCATATCCCCGACTTACGGATGATTCACCCCCTAGTCTATTAGTATCACAACATGCCTTAACGTTACGAAAGGCTACTAATAAAGCTAGGAAATGCCTCGCCAAGCGATAAGTTTATAATGCCCTCGCCTAACGGAATGGCCCGGATACGCGGCCTATCTACCGACTACCCCTATAGTTAGATGTATAGGTATAGAGAGAAAAGGGTAGATAGCACGGGCCGTACCGGCTAATTAGTATCGATAGTGAGACCTGTATTGTATAGATGCCACATAGCCCGGTTAAGTTCCGGTCAACGGTCGTCAAGCCATACAACCACGACCCCGATAATGCCGAAGATATCGTCTATACCGAAGGCCCGGCCTGCCCCGGCCGGATGGAAGTCAGGATACCGGCTATAGCCGCACCTCCAACCGCGACGATACCTATAGTCGCGACATTATCGATAACACCTATAGCCGCGACATATCTGTTAAAATCCTATAGTAGCCTACTAGGCTGCTGGCCTAATGCCCTACTGGCTTACTGACCTTCTGGCCCTTATACCGCCTCTTGGACTTATGGTAGTCTTACCTTAGGCCTTTGCCTTTTACCTTAGGATTTTCAGTGGATTATTTACTATATATCAAGTAAGGTAGGCCTTATTAAAAAAGGTGTGGCATTGCTAAATTAGCGTGGTGGGCCTACTAGTGTGGTGGCTAGTCCACTAGTGTGGTGGGTAGTCACTAGCGTGGTGGTTAGTCACTAGCGTGGTGGCTAATTACTAGTGCGGTGGTTAGGGTGGTTGGAAAGGCTGGATATAGTGGGGCTGCTGACGCATTATATACGTGGCAAGTAAGCATTACGAGGAGCCTTCTTACTGGCTACCCTGAATGCCTAGGCCCACCCCTCCTTCGTGTATATATAGGATAGCTTTCCCCCTTCTTTCTAGATAGTAGAAGGGTAGCACAATCGAGTCTATTAATACACTATATGCCTCTTAACTTCCACCTTCCCTGCGTTTCTAGTTATCTTATATTTGCCTTGCCTTTACACTTGCCCTGCTTTATAGCACTTGTATAGTCTTAGGACTTAGTGAAAAATCTAGTATTTATACTAAGATTAGTTCACAGGTCGCAGACAGTCTTATGCCATCTAGCTAGCTAGTAAGGCTCTGCTTTTATAGTGACCTTGAGAGTTGCAATAATATCCATCGCCAGCCACTGGATCTAATCAAGCCAGGCCACTATCACCATCACTAGCAAGGGTAGTATCCGACATCATAATCAACGAAGACTAAGAAGAAGCTCTCGTTAATACTATAGCTTCTAACACTATTGTTGAAATCAGCGCCTTTTTAGCTGTATTTTGGTACTGGTCTCGCCACCATACGACGTTTCTGCGTTGAGATATCGCGGTGGCTATACCAGGCGCTATGGTGGGGCACAGCGCCCCACAACGCCGATTACAGTGGGCCACAGCGCCGGTCACGGCACCGGCACAGCGCCCCACAGCCGGCCACAGCGGCCGGTCACAGCGGGCCACAGGGCCCACAACAGGCGGCGCATTTCTACGGGATTACCAAATGGGCAAACCTTGCTAATACCAGCACTTTCGGCCTTCTACATACAGTCACCCGCTACACCGGTCATTTACGGCAGACCGATATAGGGCTTCCGGCCCGTACGGCAGGCTGTTATAGGGCATCCGGCACACCGCTATAAGCCACTGGGCTTGGTTGGGTATGCACTGGGTAGGATATTGGGCAGACCGACTTTTCGTCGGGTTTTTCGCTATTTTTGCGGTTTTTCATTATTTTCAACCACTTTTTCAAGATGGTAGAAATATGCCCAAAATTCCCTCTTTCTAGCTAGAATAGTCACCAACAATTAGAATCAGATTTCCCTGACATCTTTGCTCTGGTCAACCTCTTGTGCGCTTTAAATCTTTAACCAGCTCTTGTTTTATTCTGCAACGCCTTGTACGCCACTATCGGTATCCAGTACATTTCCAACAGTATTCTGAATCACCATTTTGCAACAGGTTATGAGCCCGGTGTCTTAAGGCTTCCAGCTTAAGACTTTTTTACGCTAACTTAGGATTTTAACGCATTTAGCAGCTAACCTCCCAGGAATCTAACTAACGATATTACTATCTGCAGTAAAGGACTGATCATCCTAGATTTAGGAACCCAGCTACCACACCAAGCTGCAACACATCCTTTTTGCAATAGGATTTTCTAAGGTTATTCCTTAACGCAGCTTTCTTCTAGTTTTATCTAGATTTTTAGTCTTGATTTTCTTCGCATTTTTAAGACTTTCCGGCACCTTTTCTCTTCCTACAATAGCCAGTCAGAACGTTCCTGCCAATAACCTAGGCTACCAAGTCCCTGATATAGCAAAGGTAGAAGAATCTGATAATAAATAGGAAATTGCCCAGCTCAGGGAAGACCAATAGGAAATAAGAAAAGAATTTAGTCATAAATTTAATCGAATGAACTCTAAAATCGATTTTTTGGCTGATAAGGTAGGCACTTTAGTAGACAGACTAATCAAGCCTACTACTAGCCTACCATCCTAGGATATAATGGATATGGATACCTTTCAAACCCCTGTAGGTAAAGGAAATAACCCACCATTACTACCCAAAGCCCAGCAGCAACCCCTGCCGGTTCCATCCAGCATTAGCAGCCAAATCAGCGCTATAGCTATCAAGGAACTAGCCAAAACAGCCAATGGATTCCAGGAATCCCAAAAGCTAAGGGGGGCATCTAATTTCGACCAATAGAAACAGGCCCTTATGATTCAACTTAGGGCACTTAATATCGCTAAATTTATCGAAGAACCTTCTATTGCTAGCAAATTCAACGATTCAGAGCAAGCACTTTTACTATTACTTATTAAGAATAATTGCATAGAAGGACCAACTGCCGCTATCAACTGGTGTACTGACCTAGAGTCAGCCTTTACGTTACTCACTAAATAGTATTCTCACTCATCAGACGTACAGCGGACCCACCTATACCCTGCCTTCCATCAACTAAATTTTACAGGCTATAAGGGTACCTTGGAATCTTTCAACGCCTCCTTTAATAGCTACCTATCCAGGCTGCAAATTTTAGGCTCCCACATACAACCTTTCGACTAAATTAGCCAGTATTTATATACTGTAGAAGGGGTCTTTTTTTAGTGGGCAGAACGGCACCGCATAATGATGAGAATCGCCTATACTCAGGGAAATACATTAAATATTAACCTGCAATTTTATATAGTTGATTTACTGGAAGAACAACGCATTAAAGGGTCATCAGTAGCAAGGGCTACTACCCACCTCGCAAAGGTCAAGGGTGCCGCTACTAACAACAGTAGCAAGCCAGCTAGTAACAACACTAGCAAGGGTGGTAAAAACACTACCACCAATGCCAATAAAAAGAAACAGGGGTCTTCTTCTACCCAATAATAAGGGTCTTCTTCAGCCACATAAGGCAAGCCGGAAAATAAGAAAAAGAAAGAAAAGAAAGATTCAGCTAATAAAGTAGATACCCCACAAAAGACCGACGAAAAGACTGTTGATTCCTTCGTACTAAGGAATTATAACACTCTAAGTCTTACACCTAGTGAGACAGCCTATTCTTCCTTCTAGGACCGCGAATATATGCAATTTCTAGCTACTAGCTATAGTGCACAATCCGGTGGGAAAACGCTAACAGATTCTTTACTTTACGATACTAGTTCTACGGTGCATATTATTAACGATAAAAAGCATTTCACCTACTTCCAATACTATACCGGAAATAGACCAGTTATCAGCACAGGTAGTGGCCCAATTAAGCCCAGTGGGTGGGGCATAGCGCGCTTTACCGTGCTATAGGCTACCAACCCACCTCAGTAGGGCACCTTAGAGCTGACCAACGCCCTCTTCATACCAGCTTTTGACATTAACATCTTTAGCGGCATTAAACACTATCTGAATCGTAGCAGTATTCAGGGCCAAAGCCTAGTTAACAGCAACAATAAGTGTATTAGGCTTCTTAATTTTAAGAAGTATAGCTTCTTTTTACAACAGAAAGGGGTAGATTCGCCGTTTTTACACCATTCCAGCAAAAATCACCCGGCTTCACATAACATCTCGGTCGAAATACCCGCCCCAGCCAACCCAGAAGAATACGAGGAATATCCCCTGCTAGAGGATTTACCTACCCTACCAGCTGACTCAGACCTTCCACTTCCACTAGCTAATTCGCAAGCTAACCCACCAGCTAGTCCTGGTTTTTCGGTGGTACCAACAGAGGCTGCTATTCCTAATACAGCCCAACCACCATAGAGGGCCCCGGTCACCCTCGACCCAGCCCCAGCAGCTGATACAGAATATCAAAAGCTGCTATTACTAGCCGGACTTTAGCATATCCGGCTTAGGCACATCGGAATCCAACTTCTAAAGAAAACCTGTGCATCAACCATAGGGTTACCTGATCTCAGTAAGGTAAAGGATTCTGACTTCAACTGCATCGCCTGTAAAAGGGCAAAATCAGTTCGGCGTTTTACATCAAGGGCTATACCAAACCCTATGCATTGTTTGGATATTATAGAGGGTGATATTTTCCAAATTAATCCTCTTCCATACAATAAACGCCCCATTTGCCTCATCTTAGTAGACCGGAAATCACGCTTCCGTTAGGTGCACTTACTACCCAATAAGGAAGGACCCACGGTATTCCCAGTATTGCAGGGGTTCTTCCAAGGTCTTAGGAATCGCTACGGCAAATCAGCTATTGAATTCCACTATAATGGTAGCAAGGAAATCAACGATATTATTACAGCCTAGCTAGCTCTTAAGGGCATAGATTTTTTAACCTCTTCCCCTTATATTCATAAGCAAAATAGGTTAGCAGAACGCTCTATATAGGTTATCGTTGACCGATTTAGAGCTACTATGCTTTAGTCTCGGTTACCTTCTTACCTTTGGTCTACAGTGATTCTTAGTATTACTACCTTAGTAAATCTAATAGTAGTCTCAAACCGTTCCTCGTCACCTTTCGAGGAATTAAAGAAGGACTTTCCGGAAATTATATACTACCACCTACCCGACCTTACTAGCTTTAGGGCTATTGGTGCGGCTGTAGAGGTGCTAATCCCTCCAGAAAAACGGGTCATCAGCCACAAGCTAGCCCCCTGGACCGAGTTAGGTAGGTTACTAGCTACGCTAGGTAACGGCACCTACCTCGTCTACATCCCATATCGCCAGGTCGTCACCAAGACCTCTTTTATTACTTTCACCTACCAAAATAAAGGTATAGGCCCTATTTCAAGTGGCCTAGAGGGCACTTTTGATTTCCAACCGCTTTCTAATTCAGAGGGGGTAAACATCGACCAAATTGCTCTAGAAGAGCCTATTTAGAAGTCGCCTCGCCTAAATATGCTTATTTCAGGCTTAGCCGAGGGCACAGGCCTACCACAGGCCACGGATCCAACACAGCCCACAGGCCCACCACAACCAATAGGCCTAATACAGCACATGGATCCACCATAACTAGTGGGCCTACCAATTAGCCCACTACAGCACTCTGCAACATTTCCCAGCAATTCGCCGTCTTTCGATTCTAAATCGCTTCAGCCTAACTCAGCTTTTCAGCTTAGGCAAGACGGTCCGCTTTTACCGGCTAAGGAAAATGCGCCTTTTTCCCATACAAAAAGGCTGCAAATACTAGGAAATACAGAAAGCTCTCATCACCAGGAATCTCAACCACAGAGATTTTCCGAATCCGTCACAAAAGTGGGCATAACCCACACAAGTGAAAATTCTGACTTGCCCCACACAATAAATTTTCAATAGTCCGAATCTCAAAGCCCCACACATACTGATTTTCTGCGACTTTCCGACACAACAGATTCTGCCTTTTCGCCCGGCTTCCTAGTAAATGCAGTATTTCGCCATAGTAAAACGCTGCCTACACTAGAATATCTGAAATTCGAGAGTCTAGATATCGCCTTAAATGAGAGACTGTAGGAGAAAATATTTCGAGTATCAGAAAAGGTGCCTATTCAGCCATACCAGGTTAGGGCTACTAGGGGTAAAATTAGAGGAAGAATGCAGCCATAGATACGAGACGTGTAAGGTATCCTAAGCTACGGATACTATAGGTCACTTGACCTACAGACTGACCAACAGTCTGACCAACAGTCTGACCCATAGACTAACCAATAGGGTGCTTTCCCACCCGCCCAGCCGAAAAACGACCAGATTTTCGGATACCCAGGCAGCCCCCCAGAGGCTCCCACACAGGATTTCCCCCCTTCCTATGCTTTTTACCAGCAAATATACGATATTTACTATGCAGCAAAGATTAAGGCTGCAAAACAGGCCCCAGAAGGTGTGCCTAATAGCTGGAAGGAAGTCTTACACAGCCCACAAAAAGATAGCTGGGTTAAGGCCTTATTTTCGGAATTCAAGCAATTAATCGATTTAAATATCTTCCAATCTATTCCTAAGACTAGTGTTCCTATTAGTAGGAAAATATTGCGTAACCGGCCTATTTTTCGCGTTAAGAAAGATACGAATAATAACCCGGTTAAATATAAGGCACGATTAGTTGTCAAAGGCTTTATGCAGATATCTAGGCAAGACTTTACGGAGACCTATACCTCTACTTCGATCCCACCAATATAGAGGATTATCCTTGCTCTTACTGCTGTAAACAATTGGGAAATAGAGCAGATCGACTTTATTGGTGCCTTTCTAAATAGTGAACTACTGGAGACGATTTATATAGAGATTCCAGCTGGTTTTCTAGAATTTGCAGAAAGCCTACTCTCACCTAACCCAGCCTTATGGTCTGACTAGTAGCGTCGTTGACTTCTAGCCTTGCTTACTAAGGTTGGATATGACCCCTCTGCATCACAGGTCATACTGTTAAAGAAAGCCTTGTATAGGCTAAAACAAGGCCCTCGCGAGTGGCAGTTACGGTTAAAAGACCTTCTAGTGCAAGAGGGTTTTAAGCCGTTACTTTCTGATACTGCCGTCTTCTATAATAAAGGAACGCATACCTTTATTGTGACCTATGTAGATGACTGCTTAATTGTCGGTCCGGACCTTAGCTATATTGACCAGCTTAAGGCTAAGTTCCATAAGGTTTATGCTATAGAAGACCGAGGACCTGCCTCCTTCTTTCTAGGAGTGCAGATTATTAGGGATAGAGAAAAGGGCCTGTTATGGCTGCACCAATCGCAATTTATTGCGGAAGTCCTTAAGAAATTCAACCTAAAGGACGCACGACTGCATCTAATCCCACTACAGCCCGGTATACTCGCTGAGTCTAAGGCTGGTAATATGCCGCTAGATGCTAGTAATCAACACTTATTCTAGCAGCTAGTAGGAATAGCGATGTGGTTGATGATGATATTAAGACCTGACCTTGCCTTTCCAACGCAATACCTGTCACGATATATGCAACAGGCTTCCACTATACAGCTTAATGCTGCTAAGGGCGCTTTTCGCTACTTAGCTGGTACGGCAAATATAGCCATTTATTACCGAGCCGCTAAAGCTACCGTAGTATTAGCTGCATTTTCTGACAGCGATTTTGCTGGGTGCCGGCTGACTTCGAAGTCCACTGGTGGTTATCTTACTACCTTGAATAGTGGGCCTATTAGCTGGAGGTTAAAACGGTCTTCGACTGTGGTTTTATCAATGCTTGAAGCCGAGTCTGATGCAATACTTAAGGCGCTCCGCGAAGTAGAATGGATATCTAATTTGTTTAAAGAAATCCAGGTCGATATTCAACGCCCGATACCACTATACTGCGATAACCAAGGGTCTATTTCTAACGCAAATGACCCAAATCAGCATGCCCGCACTAAGCATACCTTGCTTAAATTCCGGTATATACGTGAGAAGGCCCACGGTAGCCTGGTAAAAATATCTTATTTACCCACGACAGATATGCCTGCGGATGGACTTACCAAACCACTCCCAAGCCCGAAATTCCCTATATTTCGGCAATTATTAGGGCTGCAATCCCTATAATTTTTTCTTCTTTTTTACGGGACTTCTTTCTTTTATTCTAACGCTAGGATTAGCCATATTGCTAATCAGAAGGGGTGTTGAAATCAGCGCCTTTTTAGCTGTATTTTGGTACTGGTCTCGCCACCATACGACGTTTCTGCGTTGAGATATCGCGGTGGCTATACCAGGCGCTATGGTGGGGCACAGCGCCCCACAACGCCGATTACAGTGGGCCACAGCGCCGGTCACGGCACCGGCACAGCGCCCCACAGCCGGCCACAGCGGCCGGTCACAGCGGGCCACAGGGCCCACAACAGGCGGCGCATTTCTACGGGATTACCAAATGGGCAAACCTTGCTAATACCAGCACTTTCGGCCTTCTACATACAGTCACCCGCTACACCGGTCATTTACGGCAGACCGATATAGGGCTTCCGGCCCGTACGGCAGGCTGTTATAGGGCATCCGGCACACCGCTATAAGCCACTGGGCTTGGTTGGGTATGCACTGGGTAGGATATTGGGCAGACCGACTTTTCGTCGGGTTTTTCGCTATTTTTGCGGTTTTTCATTATTTTCAACCACTTTTTCAAGATGGTAGAAATATGCCTAAAATTCCCTCTTTCTAGCTAGAATAGTCACCAATAATTAGAATCAGATTTCCCTGACATCTTTGCTCTGGTCAACCTCTTGTGCGCTTTAAATCTTTAACCAGCTCTTGTTTTATTCTGCAACGCCTTGTACGCCACTGTCGGTATCCAGTACATTTCCAACAGTGTTCTGAATCACCATTTTGCAACAACTATTATTAACGTCTCTTTCCTGACCGCGAAAGAGTAAGCCGACCTATAGCTTACTAGCCAATTACGCCGGAAAGGGAAGATCATAACCCCTAGAGCCCCTTTCGAACAGTCTGACTATATAGAGATAGAAGTATTATAGGCCCACAATATATTCCGATTTATCACCTTTAATATTAGTCAATATTGTCGGAATCGCTGTCGCAAGGTGCCCAATTGGGCACATTGCGACGGATGTGCCGCGCACACCCGTTGCGCACGATGTGGCCACTTTTGCCCCTTTTGCCCCTATGCCCCTGAGCCCGGTAGGGCACGCGGGCAGCCCGGCCCGACCGCGCCGATGCACGTGACTACGGCACGCACAAAAAGGCCACATCGTGTAATTACTCTTTTGCTTCCTTTCTTTCCTCTTAGTTAGTCATAGTCATAATCAAAGAAGTAATCATACCTTTGACCGGTGACCTCACGGTACTTGATACCACGCGCGCAACCCTACGTACAACTGGGTACCCCTTGATGCAACCAACACTGATCAGTGAAGTTGAAGTTCACTTCACAGATTAGCGAGGACCAGCAAGAAGAGACGATTTAAAAAGATCGTGCTAATAAGGAACGTGATTTAGCCTAATTCAGTCGAAAACGGCTTATATGTTACGGACCAAGGGATAAATTGATTGTGTCTAACCTTCCCTACTCGTCTATCACGAGGAATAATCGCTAACATCACACTGATTGATTGTGTCAGTCAGTAACGATCGCTGAATATCACAATATCTTTGGTTGTGCCGGGAACTACGGAACGCTAAATCTATCGTGATACCATTAGTAGGCACAAAACGCAGGTTCTTACGCAAGCGACTCTGAACCGCAACAACAATATCTACGGTAAAGGACCTATTTACCGATACATTCAACAGTCAAATAAGCAACCGGAACGCCTATAATATCCTACCCGACTATTGCTTCCTTCCTTACTTCCTTCCTTCCTTCTTTTCATTAATTACTTCCTTCTTTCTTCCATCAATTACTTCCTTCAATACCTACACTAAACGCTCCCTATCTCTCTGCCTTTTCCACCTCATCCTTACCTCTATCAATATCACAATGGAGGCACCACTACCGGAAAAGCTCAACCCTTTCGCTAAGATCATCACAAAAGACTGGATCGATTCGATAGACCAAGTTGACCCTACTAATGCTACAGACGATCAGTTACACAATCGTATCGCCTACCTTATCAATAACTACTCAACAGGCGATGAGATAGATAATGATCTATGGGAACAATTCCGTGATGATTGTGATGAGTGGACCGAGGACCTATTTAACCGTATTAACAAACGGCTTCTACAGGAATTACGAATAACCTTACGGGAACGTGGTATTTACATCGGCTACCCAGCAGTCAAGACCCTCATCAATTGCATCCAACAACAGGATATGCCTAAATGGCCTCAAAAAGAAATAGACCGCCAATTAGCTCGTAAGACCTTTATATCTCGGTTAAACCCTCGAAGGAAACCCTTAATCCCTATCGCCTATACCGAATAAGAAATGCAAATGATGCGAATACCCTTACGGATACCCTCACAGATACCCTCACAATTACCCTTGCAATTACCCTCGCGAAGACCTTTACAAGCCCCTTCAACCCCTAGGGACTTTACAATACAAAGGGCTCAATCCTATCCCGACAGGATAGAGGCCCCGGCCCGCCACGACAAGATAGGTGCCCCGGCGGCCTGTCCTGACAAGATAGATGCCCCGGCCTGTCCCGACAGGATAGAGGCCCCGGCCCGCCACGACAAGATAGGTGCCCCGGCGGCCTGCCCTGACAAGATAGGTGCCCCGGCGGCCTATCCCAACAGGATAGAGGCCCCGGCCCGTCACGACAAGATAGGTGCCCCGGCGGCCTGTCCCGATAAGATAGGTGCCCCGGCGGCCTATCCCAACAGGATAGAGGCCCCGGCCCGTCACGACAAGATAGGTGCCCCGGCGGCCTGCCCTGACAAGATAAATGCCCCGGCGGCCTGTCCCGACAAGATAGGTGCCCCGGCGGCCTGTCCTGACAAGATAGGTGCCCTGACGGCCTGTCCCGATAGGATAGAGGCCCCGGCCCGTCACGACAAGATAGGTGCCCCGGCGGCCTATCACGACAGAATAGATGGCCCGGCCCGTTATAACCGTCCTGACAAGATAGATGCCCCGGCCTATCCCGACAGAATAAATGGCCCGGCCCGTTATAACCGTCCTGATAAGATAGATGCCCCGGCCTGTCCCGACAGAATAGATGGCCTGGCCTGTTATAACCGTCCTGACAAGATAGATGCCCCGGCCCGTCCCGACAAGATAGAGGCCCCGGCCCATCCCAATAGGCATATATCTTTCGACCTATCCATTACACCACAACAACAAAAGCCTGATTTTAAAGATATCGCGAGATGGAATAAGCGCCTTCAATGGCAGGTCGATAACCAGCTCTATATAGAGCAAGTATATCATGTGCAGCGCAATCGCTTCCAAGCTGTAAAGCATAGTACGAAAGGGAACGATAATCTCGCCGATATAATGACCAAGGGAACGCCCAATAAAGCCCTTGAGACCTTCATCGACCACAACAAGGCTGTAATACGTGTGGAAGGGTGGGTAAAGAGGCCGGTCAATGTCTGACTGCGTTTGGGAGGTATTGGTGATATCATATGTGGCAAGTGTGTGGATTTTCCTATGTTCAATGTTGTGTTATTTTACTGCGTTTACTGCTGCCCCTTTTTTGCCCCTTTGTTTTGGCTGCGATATTCAACATACCGGCTGTACGGTATGATGCCGGCCGCGCGGCGCGACAGCGTTATCCACGGCATAACCTGCCGAGACCGCGCCGCACTTTTCTTTCTATGTGTGCGCCTTATATCCTAGCGATTCCGATGTTTGCTTCTATAAAAAGAGAAGCTGCCAGTGTCGGAATCGCTGTCGCAAGGTGCCCAATTGGGCACATTGCGACGGATGTGCCGCGCACACCCGTTGCGCACGATGTGGCCACTTTTGCCCCTTTTGCCCCTGTGCCCCTGAGCCCGGTAGGGCACGCGGGCAGCCCGGCCCGACCGCGCCGATGCACGTGACTACGGCACGCACAAAAAGGCCACATCGTGTAATTACTCTTTTGCTTCCTTTCTTTCCTCTTAGTTAGTCATAGTCATAATCAAAGAAGTAATCATACCTTTGACCGGTGACCTCACGGTACTTGATACCACGCGCGCAACCCTACGTACAACTGGGTACCCCTTGATGCAACCAACAAATATAGAGCCCAACGCTTATTCTGTCGGAATCGCTGTCGCAAGGTGCCCAATTGGGCACATTGCGACGGATGTGCCGCGCACACCCGATGCGCACGATGTGGCCACTTTGGCCCCTTTTGCCCCTTTACCCCTGAGCCCGGTAGGGCACGCGGGCAGCCCGGCCCGACTGCGCCGATGCACGTAACAACGGCACACGCACAAAAAGGCCATATCGTGTAATTACCCTCTTTTGCTTCCTTTCTTTCCTTTTAGTTAGTCAGTCATAATCAAAGAAGTAATCATACCTTTAACCGGTGACCTCACGGTACTTGATACCATGCGCGCGACCCTACATATAACTAGGTACCCCGAGTTTATATCAACACTGATCAGTAGTGATAGATACCACTCACAGGATAATATCCCGCAAAGACGGTTTCATCATAGATCAGTAAGATCTACTCGAAGAGACGATTTCCGTTACAAATCGTGCTAATCAGGAAGGCAGATAACCTATTCCGTTGAATGGTTACGCTGCCGACTAATTAGAAGGACGATATAGACCCCTTCCACCTTTATCTATTACGAAGGAAGAAAACATACTGACTATCACGATCTTTAAAGATACCCTCAGTATCTAGGAGGCGGCTGACCCATTCCGTTGAACGGTCACCTGCTTACTATAGGAGGCAAATAACCTATTCCGTTAAACGGTTATATTGCTAACTAACCCCTTCTCTTCTTTCTTTTTACCCTTACGGATAAAAGCCCCCTTTGGATCGAATCTTGCACTCCTTGTAAGAGCGAATATTACACTCCTTGCAATACACCCCCCCCCCCCTTATCTCTCAAATCCTCCTCTCAACACCATAGCACGATCACGATCATCAATATTATAACCGGTACTGCCCAAAAGGTTACAACGATTTGCCCCCTTACTCGATGACAATTGGGCCACTGCAATAGAGCCAATTACCCCTAATGCCACCACTGTGGCATTACATAACCGCCTGGCCTTCTTGATCTATACCTATAAGAAGGATTGTATTATTAACGACGACCTATAGGAACTGTTCCACGAAGACTATAGTGAATGGGATGAACAACTATTCAACCGCGTTAATCCTCCATTCCTACGCGAATTCCGCACATACCTACGGGATTACGGCGTATATATCGGAGCATTAGGCTCCATTATAATACCTACCTTAATGGAATGCCTTCAATAACAATAGAACCCTAAATGGCCTCAAGAAGAGATCGACCGTCAGCTAGGCCGTAAGATATTCTAGTCACGCCTCAACCCTCATAGGGAAGCATTAGTACCTATCGGCAATTTCGACCAAGAAGTCACAGGCTCACGCACAGGCTTATGGAATTCATCACGAGCACCTACAATAGTCATGAGAATATTATTACGAAGACCCTCACAAGCCTCAACAATAAGGGACTTTACAATACTAAAGGTAGCACGATCATAGTCACTACAACCCATTATCCCCCCTTCTACATCGAAGAAGCCTTACGCCCCTATTAAAGAAGAAAGGGGCCGGTCCTAATAACCAAAAGGGAAGACGCCTATTTACAATAGGCCGCTATTCGAAACAGGGGAAAGCTCCCGGCACTATTAACAACAATATACAACAGCCGATAAAGACTATAGCCCGACCGACCAAATATTACACCCTAGGGGTTATACCCCTAGCCGGGCTAGCCGAGGCGGCTATTCTAATGCCCCTCGAGGTTATAGCATACCTAATAGAGCTCGGGTTACAGGCCCCGATGATATGCTTCCTTTAATAGAAAACCCCGATAATAATACCCTCTAAGCTAATACCGCCAATGCCGCCCGTAATACCAGATATCGGGCCTAAACGCCTCACCCGATAATGCCAAAAATAAGCATAGCATCTAGCCCTTCCCGTTAATATCGGCCTACCTAGGCCGATGAACGGACCATCTTAACGGGAGGACCGGCAAACCTAGACCGACCCAGATTATAGGATAACCCAGCTAGAGCTCCCGCTAGCCTACCGCAAGGCTACCGATAAGCTGTTCTAGAATACCCTCTAGAATACCCTCAAGAAAACCATACCTGGAAAGCATATATAAAGGCCGGGTTCAGCCAAAAAGATCATTCCCGAAATAGGTTTAATAATATATCGAAGAAGATATCTAACCTCTTACGCAGCTATCGTACAGAGGATAGATATAGCGGCAAAATAGATGACTTTATTATACCAAAAATCATATCCTTTAAGAGTAAGTGCCGCCTACTAGGATTACCCGATAATATATTCGCCAAAGCCTTCCAAATTATACTCATCGGCGATACTAAGACCTATTACTTTAATAATATTAAATGTATTCGCGATACCCTTACTTTTGATGATATAGTCTATAAAGTTAAGAGCTATTTCGAAAATAAGAGCATAGAATAATTCTATTTACACCATTAGAATAGAATAATACTCCAATCAACTATCGCGAAACATCCCAATAAATCAAAATTAAAATGCCTTAATATCCTATTAGAGGAACTTCAATACCTACATCATAGTCTTTTTCCCCCCTTTATAGCTAATACAGAGCTTCACTAATAAGTCCTTAATACTATAAGGGATACCCCTAAGTATAGCCAGGCCTTATACCGTTATGCCCTTACATTCGAAGGCCTCGCCGCTAACCTATAGCGATCCCTTTCTATCTATAAGTCAATTCATATAAATTAATAGCATTATTTCCTTCAATAGCAATAATATTACGATGTTAATAATATTAATGACAATATAGTATTATTCACTAACTATAGATATAGTCAATTCCGCCCTTAACGCCGATTCGGCCCATAGCAGTAGTATTAATAGCAATAACAGAATCGCGCCTTTCCAACTAAGCCCCATCAAAAAAGATACTTTATTTGCAATAAAACAGGATATTAGTCATCTAACCACTCTGCTAAAGAGCAATAAGAATCAAAAGAGCGATAAATAAAGAACCGATCCTACTATACTGCCCCTAATAATAAGAAATTCCATATTTTCTTATAGGAATATAAAGAGCCCGGCCCCTAAGGCCTTAAAAAAGAAGATATAAAGGCTAACCTTAACGATATTATCGGTAATATCGAAGTAATAATAGCAGGGGACACACAATAGGATGCAGAGAATACTGCCACACCGCAAATTATAGCCACTTAGTATTTCCAAGCCCCTACGCAAGCAGAACCATCATTATCTATTAAGATATTATAGGCCCTACAAAATAAATTATACCGACACGCCTTCTTATAAGTTGACCCCTTTCAAATGCCCTTATCAAGCTATAATTCTGCCTTTCTAGAAGAAGAATACTATAATAACCACACCTTCCGCAAAATCCTACTAGATACTAGCGCCTCTAGCCTATCAACAGTAGGCCTAGGTCAAATAAAGGCCCTAATGCGATTAATAAAGACCCTAACCATTAAGATAACTAATAAAAAGCACATAGTGAATTTTGGAGCAGGCTCTGCCACATCTTCTAATATACTGAATATCCTAATGATATTTAGTAATATCCCCTTCTACGTTCTTAATAGTAGCACCCCCTTTCTCTATTTTATTACGGATATAGATAGGATAGGCGTAAAGCTTAATAATATTAACAACCTGTTAATCCAAAGGGATACCAAGGTCCCTATTATCAGGAAATAGGGATATCTATAGTGGACTCTCAATGCCATAAATACTGCAGCCTTCCATCTATCGTTATAGGAGATCTATCAACTACATTATTAATTCAGGCACCCTTCCATCAATAGGCTTACCAAATTGCTTCAGCAGGCTAGTTATAATGATATTAACCGCAATATCATCGAAAGTATCACCTATATATACCACTAATGCCAAATGAACGCAAAAGCACCCAGCCGATTTAAATTCACACTCAAGGATAATAATACTAGCTAATTCAACTACGAAATTATCGTTAATATCCTTTATATTAATAATCAGCCAGTATTACACATTATAAATACCGCGATAAGCTTCTAGGCAGCCAGATTCCTTAATTTATAAAGACAAAAGGCCCAAAACGTTTAGAATGCCCTCAAAGAATGCTAGATTAATACTTACCTTAGCCCACCGGATTAGATAGTCTATAATACCGGTCTAAATTTCGCTTCCACTAAATTCCATTATAATACCCGGCTTCTATCTATCAATATAGATAAAATTCCTATAGAAGCCCACAATAGCATTAGCAAAGTCGAGAGATATTACGCCCTATTACGCCAAGCCTATACTATTATTAATAATAAAGTAGGCGACCTAATAACAAAGGAACAGAAATTATAGCTTGCTATAAAGGCTATTAACGACTCAGCTAGACCTAATAGTCTAATGCCTACATTATTAGTCTTTAGAGTATATCCTCAACTCACAAATAATTCACCCCCCAGCTTATCAGTATCATAACGCGCCTTAATATTACGAAAGGCTACTAATAAAGCTAGAAAATGTCTCGCAAGACGCTAAGTCCGCGATGCCCTTAACTAACGGAACGGCCCAGATATATAGCCTATCCACCGACTACCCCTATAGTTAGATATATAGGTATAGAGAGAAAAGGGTAGATGGCATAGGCCGTACCGGCTAATCAGCCTCGATAGTGAGACCTATATCGTACAAATGCCATATAGCCCTATTAAGTTCCAGTTAACGGTCGTTAAACCTTATAACCACGACCTTAATAATAATCCTACTACCAATAATCCTAAAAATATCGTCTATAACGAAGGCCCGGCCTGCCCCGGCAGGCTAGAAGTTAGGATCCCGGCTATAGCCGCACCTCTAGCCGCGATATCGTTGCCAACCCCTAACCTAATATCACTATCACCACCGCTAGCATATATAATATCCGATATCATAATTAATAAGAACTAAAAAGAGGCTTTTGTCAATACTATCGCTTCTAATACCATTATTAATGCCTCTTTCCTGACCGCAAAAGAGTAAGCCGACCTATAGCTTACTAGTCAATTACGCCAGGAAGGGAAGATAATAACCCTAAAAGCCCCCTTCGAACAATCTGACCATATAAAGATAGAAGCATTACAGGCCCACAATATATTCCGATTTATTACCTTTAATATCGGTAAATATAGAGCCCAACATCTCTTTAACTCACATATAATACAAAAGATTAAGGGTAAAGGCATAGATACGCTATATAAGAAGTCACGACTCATCATATAAAGTTATAGTGATAATGAAAAGCAATTAATATTGACTTAGTCCCCTACAATCCAACAGGCTAATCAATAGTTACTTATATCATTGGCCCTATTACTATAACGCTCTCACGGCTTATTCCTCTAGATACATAATATTATACAGGCTTACGTGCAGTTATCTACCACCCTCAATAAATCGATTATCGCTAAGCTACCTAAGCAGATAGCGCATCAATACCCCAATAATACGATTATAGAAGTAGTAAAGCCACTATATAGAATAGCTAAGGCAGGCACCCACTAGTAGGCAATATACTTCTGGCACTATCGCGAGAAGTTAGGTATAACTATATCCACCTATAACCCCTGTTTGCTAATATCCGCCGGTAATAATGATACTGACCATACTAACGCTCCTGACCGCAATACTACTATATGCTTCGGTATCATAGGTATACAGACTAACAATACCCTCGGCTTAAGTAACAATGCCTTCTTCTAATAGGAAGAATTAGAGCTTACTAAGGCAGGCTTTAACGCCAAGCCTAAGACGAGGCTATCACTAACTATACCCCTAATATTCAACGGATATATGCTAACGGTTACTACCGATAGCATAATGACATTATGCCAGAAAGGTTAAAGTATAAAGATTACGACCATCGATAAGAATACGCCTATAGCCTAGCGTAATTATATCGAGCAACGCGCTCGCGGTGCTTATATAGCTATGGTCTGCTAGCCTGAGGCGTCTTTTGACCTATCTATTACAGCATAATACCAGCAACCTGACCCTAACGATATCGCGAGGTTAAACAAGCGCCTTCAATAGCAGCATAATAACCAGGATCATAGCTTACAGTATATCAATCTGGCCCTTACTATAACTAAGCTCTTTGTATTTATTAACGGATCCTTTGCCAACAATAAAGATTTAAGCTCCCAGATTAGATATATTATTATGCTAGGGAATGAAGAGGATAACCCCATAGATAATGCCTTCCTACTGACCGGTAATATCGTCACTTATAGCTCTATAAAGAGTAAGCGTGTAACGCATAGCGCACTCGCTTCGGAGCTATATAGTATAGTATAAGGGGTCGATATTGCATACGCGATAGGCACGACCCTTAATATAATTACTAGTAGGCTGGGATTACTAAAGATCCCTACCGTTATGTATATAGACTCGTTTTCACTATACAAATGCCTTATCAAGCTAGGCACTACAAAGGAGAAAAGGCTTATAATAGATATTATAGCCTTACGACAGTCATACAAGCGCCGGGAGATATATAAGATCCGCTAGATTAATGGGAACGATAATCTCGCCGACGCAATAACTAAGGGAACGCCTAATAAAGCCCTTAAGACCTTCGTTGACCACAATAAGGCTGTAATATATATAGAAGGGTGGGTAAAAAGGCCGGTCAATATCTGACTACGTTTAGAAGGTATTAGTGATATCATAGGTAGCAAGTATGTGGATTTTCCTATATTCAATATTGTGTGCATTTAATGCTTTTACTGCGTTTACTGCTGCCCTTTTTTGCCCCTTTATTTTGGCTGTACGGTATAATGCCGGCCGCGCGGCGCGACAGCGTTATCGGCGGCACAACCTGCCAAGACCGCGCCGCACTTTTCTTTCTATGTGTGCGCCTTACATCCTAGCGATTCCAATATTTGCTTCTATAAAAAGAGAAGCTGCTAGTATCGGAATCGCTGTCGTAAGGTGCCCAATTGGGCACATTGCGACGGATATGCCGCGCACACCCGATGCGCACGATATGGCCACTTTGGCCCCTTTTGCCCCTTTACCCCTAAGCCCGGTAGGGCACGCGGGCAGCCCGGCCCGACTGCGCCGATGCACATGACAACGGCATACGCACAAAAAGGCCACATCGTGTAATTACCCTCTTTTGCTTCCTTTCTTTCCTTTTAGTTAGTCAGTCATAATCAAAGAAGTAATCATACCTTTGACCGGTGACCTTACGGTACTTGATACCACGCGCGCGACCCTACGTATAACTGGGTACCCCGAGTTTATATCAATATATTCAACTTATGTATAGTACGAGAAATCAAAGGTAAAGGCATAGATACCCCGTATAAGAAGTCTAGGCTTATTATATAGGGTTATAGTAATAACAAGAAGCAATTAATATTAACTTAATCCCCTATAATTCAATAGGCGAGTCAACGGCTACTAATATCAATAGCCCTATCACTATAATAATCTCACAGCCTCTTCCTTTAGATACAGGATATTATATAGGCTTACGTATAGTCATTAACTACCCTCAATAGATCGATTATCGCTAAGCTACCTAAGTAGATAGCGCATTAATACCCCGATAATACTATCATGGAAGTGGTGAAGCCACTATACGGAATAGCTGAGGCAGGCACCTACTGGTGGGCGATATACTTCCGGCACCATCGCGAAAAGTTGGGCATGACCATATCAACCTATGACCCCTGTTTGCTGATATCCACCGGTAATAACGATACTAACCGTACTGATGCTCCTGACCGCAATACTACTATATGCTTCGGTATTGTGGGTATGTAGACTAACGATACCCTCGGCCTG
This sequence comes from Ustilaginoidea virens, assembly GCF_000687475.1. NCBI lineage: Eukaryota > Fungi > Ascomycota > Sordariomycetes > Hypocreales > Clavicipitaceae > Ustilaginoidea > Ustilaginoidea virens. The sequence goes on along the minus strand of NC_057317.1, from coordinate 5,679,663 downwards.
AGTGACGATGCCTTCTTCTAACGGGAAGAATTAGAGCTCACTAAGGCAGGCTTTAACGCCAAGCCTAAGACGAAGCTATCGCCAACCGTGCTCCTAATATTCAATGGATGCATATTGACAGCCAATAGTAACGGCATAACCTTATGCCAGAAAGGTTAAAGTAAGAAGATCACGACTATCGATAAGAATGCGCCCATAGCCTAGCGTAATTATGTCGAACAACGCGCTCGTGGCGTTTACGTGGCTACGGTCTGCCAGCCCGAGGCCTCTTTTGACCTATCTGCCGCAGTATAACACCAGCAACCTGGCCCTGAGGATATCGCGAGGTTAAACAAGCGCCTTTAATAGCAGCGTGATAACCAGGATCGCGGCCTGCAGTATATCAATCTGACCCTTACTATAGCTAAACTCTTTGTATTTATTGACGGATCCTTTGCTAATAATAAAAATTTAAGCTCCCAGATTGCCTATATTATTATGCTAGGGAATGAAGAGGATAATCCTACGGATAACGCTAATACCTTCCTGCTGACCGGTAATATCGTCACTTACAGCTCTACAAAAAGTAAGCGTGTAACATATAGCGCACTCGCTTCGGAGCTGTATAGTATGGTATAAGGGGTCGATATCGCATATGCGATAGGCACGACCCTTAATATAATTACCAGCAGGCTGGGATTGCCGAAGATCCCTACGGTTGTGTGTATAGATTCGTTTTCGTTATACGAATGCCTTATTAAGCTAGGCACTACCAAGGAAAAGAGGCTCATAATAGATATTATGGCCCTACGATAGTCATACGAGCGCCAGGAGATATATAAGATCCATTAGATCAATAGGAATGATAATCTCGCCGACGTAATGACTAAGGGAATGCCTAATAAAGCCCTTGAGACCTTTATCGACCGAAATCAGGCTATTATACGTATGGAAGGGTGGGTGAAGAGGCCAGTTAATATCTGACTGCATTTGGCTATGATTGGTGATATCATGGGTGGCAAGTGTATGGTTTTTCCTATGTTTAATATTGTGTTATTTTTACTGCATTTACTGCTGCCCCTTTTTTGCCCCTTTGTTTTGGCTGCGATATTCATACCGGCTGTACGGTATGATGCCGGCCGCGCGGCGCGACAGCGTTATCGCCGGCACAACCTGCCGAGACCGCGCCGCATTTTCCTTTCTATATGTGCGCCTTATATCCTAGCGATTCCGATGTTTGCTTCTATAAAAAGAGAAGCTGCCAGTATCGGAATCGCTGTCGCAAGGTGCCTAATTGGGCACATTGCGACGGATGTGCCGCGCACACCCGATGCGCACGATATGGCCACTTTGGCCCCTTTTGCCCCTTTACCCCTGAGCCCGGTAGGGCACGCGGGCAGCCCGGCCCGACTGCGCCGATGCACGTGACAACGGCACACGCATAAAAAGGCCACATCGTATAATTACCCTCTTTTGCTTCCTTTCTTTCCTTTTAGATAGTAGTCATTAGTAAAGCCAATAAATCCTTTACTTGGTGACCTCCCGGTACTTGATACCACGCGCGCGACCTTACGTATAACTGGGTACCCCGAGTTTATATCAACAATATATATAGGTTATTAGAACTATAATCGCCTTTAGCGCTAGAATCTAGTATACTCCTACTAAGCCGGGAGAAGTAGCAAGAGGTATTATATATAGTTTAGCCGCTAAATAGTCGAAATGCCTCCGTATAATTATAAGAGCCTACTAAGTAATACCTAATGCAATTATAGAAACTAAAGTAGTAGTCTTTCTACTCGACCTCTACCTTAATCTAGCCTAATAACGATTTTTTACTAAAACCTAAGAAAGTGGTATAGCCGACCTTATCTCTAATGCATATACTATTATCTAGACTCGGCTATAATAAAGACCTACCTATAGATAAGGGCAATTGACCGAGAATAGTATACTAAACTATATAGCCCTTAAAGACTCGATTCTACTTTAAGATAATAAATTATCTCCTATTTACTCTTTAGCTTTTAAATAGATAAAAAGATAGCAATCTAAGTAATAATTCGCCTAAGTATAATACCTGCTAAAAAACCGCTTTACTACCGAATATACCCTTGATTTTACCTCTATAAAGAAGATGCTAAACCTCTATAAAAACCTTTATAAATATAAGTCCTCCCTCCTTACCTAATTTAGAATAGAAAAAATAAGCTTTAATGAGTTCCTATATAAGATAAAGGTCTAGTCTATCTGCTACCTATATTACCGATATAGACCCAATATAGAAAATATCGAATATATAATCCTGAAGTATAGTAACCATCTTAGAAACCTTCCCCTTTATATCTAAGACCGCCATATACTAGATAAGTATAATATCATCTAAGCACTTAAAAATAAAGACTTAGCTAAATAGGTTATTAAATAGGTCCTTAATATCTGCCGGCTTAAATAGTTTATCTTAGCTATTGCACTTACTACCTATATAGACTTCGGCTCTAATAGCAACCTAACACGATTATACCCTAACCCTAGACTATATATATATATATATAGATAATTATAGATAAAGATATAATTGACTATATAGATAGGGAAAATACATCCTTTTTATATAAGCTACCTATATAGTCGATAGACTTAGACCCCTAATTTTCTTAATATTTCTAACTCTTTAGCCCTCCACTTACTCTATACTACCTTCTCTATTACTATAACTATTATTAGGGGCTACCTTTATTTTCCCCTTTCCCTTTTTTTTCCCCCCTAAGAAAAGGGATATTATAGATCTTAAATATATCTTTTATTTAACCCTAATAGGTAGACCTAGTATTCCTTTTATAGGCGATTCTACTGCTTTCAACCCCTCCCTTTTCCTTTTAAAGGGGGAGGGGGTAGGAATATTAGCCTAAAGATAAGGGGAGGATAACAATAGAACTACTAATTTAGCTTACTTAAGTAGTACCGATTAAGTAGCAAATAGGGGAGGCTTCAACAGTAGTATAAATAGCACTTTAAAAGTAGAAGCTACTAGCTGCGACTCCGCTTAGGATTTTATAAACTTTAAAAATGCAACTGCTTACTGCAATTTACTAGAAAATAGTATTATAAGAGTCTTAGACTAGGTTAGTAAGACCCTTTTACTGTAAGGCGGTTCCCCTATAATAGCTAGACTAAGAGTAGGCTCGTTATCGATATTAAATAGAATAATAATAGAATTAATAGGGCTCTTATTGCCGGCATTAGTAGTAAAAGGCTAAGGTTTTTCGACCGATAAGAAAGGCTAAGGCTTACTGCTATAAGCGCACTCTAAAGCTAAAACCCCCTTTTTAATAAGTCTAAAGAAATCGGCCGAAAGTAAGATTAAAACTATAGGCATTATTATTTATATTATAATAGTAGAGTCGTCTTAGGCCTTTCGGGGAACTAAGGTAACTAGCATAATAGACCGGCATATAGCCTATTAGGCCTTATAGTACTCGTTTTTATCTACCTACTAAAGTCAACTATAAAGTTAAGGGATACCAGTAAGCTAATACACCTACTTCCTATTTGCAAGTATAGGCCTTCTATAATGTAAGTATACTTTCTACTGGTTTGCGGTTCGTAGTATTATATATTAGGATATAATAAGGCTTCCGCTTTAAAGTATAAGCAAAATAGGCATCTCTGAGTCCTACCTACTATTAGCAAAAAGGCAGATAATAATTAAAGAAAACCCCTTACCCTATTAGTTATAATAACGAGCGGCTATATCGGCACTATAGTATATATAGGGATAGTACGGCTATTTTCGAGCTAGGCTAAGACCTAACTCTAGAACGGTAGGCATCTCGAAGAATAAAGGGTATATAAGAACTATAGTAGCGCAATAGAGGCAGAGCTATATATAGAGAAATAAAGGAAAATTCTTAGTAATTATTAATAAGGAATAAAAAGGGAAGAAGAGAAAAAATAAAAAGGTAGGGTAGGTAAAAGAGACTTTATACCGCTATATGCCTGCACTGGATCACTCGACCGTCTGCTAGCTGCCCTAACCTACATTAGACGAAGTCAATAATAATAAAGCGCGCGACTTACTGCATTACTACTGCCCACCCGATATTTATGTTACTATTACTACCCCTACCTAATAATGCTGCCTGCGCTGGATCTGATTTATATCTACCCTAGAGCCAGACCAAAGACTAAAGACCAATGACTAATGACTAATAACCACTAATGCAAGCCACTATGCCTATCGAGGCGCTCCTACTATCTACACTTTCCCAGCCCTACCGCCAGACCTAGTCTTACGCAATAGGATATCTTATTGCAATGCATAGTAAATCCCCTTTGAATTCGAAGGGATACTACCGAGTAAGGATAGTATATAGGTTTTCCTCCCGGCACTCGGGTTTCCTATATAGATTAGGCACATAGGTACTAGCACTAGGCTAGATGGGGACTCATCCCCCCCTAGATAGCTTAGCTAGTGTAATACATATATATATATATACTATATTAGGTACTACTTAGCCTAGTTTTAGGAGGCTAGAGTAGTAGTACTATAGAAACCTAGGAAAAGGCCTAAGGAATACTTAAAGGCAGGAGGATAGAGACTAATATTATTACTTAACTTAATAGGGAAGGTTATAGAAGCTATAATTGTATAGCGGCTTATTATTACCTTTAAGGAGGGCAACCTCCTTTCAGACCTCTAAATAAGTAATAAGGCAAACTAATTAACTAATGCAGTACTAAGCATACTAGTAGAAATTATACGCACAACCTAGTACTATAGTAGGATCGCTTTACTCTTTTAACTAGATATTTTAGCGATATTTAATATAGTTAATTATACCTACTTTATCTACTTACTCCTAAATAAAGGGCTCTTATTATAGCTTATAGTATAGGTATATAGCTTTACCAATTTGCGAATAGTATAAATCTACTTTAAGAGATAACTTATAGATAAACTATTGATTACCGCTAGGGTTTTATAAGGGTCCCCTCTTTCTTTTACTTTTTTCTTTATTTATATTATACTATTCTACGAGAGGCTATAAAAGATAGCCTTAACTATTATACTAGGTTTTACTAACGATATAAATATTATAGCCTATGGGAGAGATATAAGGGAGACTAAAGTGCTACTTAAGAAAGTATAGCTTATCTATAATAGCTAATCTAAGCAAGTAGGACTTAACTTTAACCTTAGTAAAAGCAAGCTTATTGTTACGGACTCGGGCTATGCCCGTATTATGGATTGACTGAGGCTTGGGCTGCGCCTGTGCTTAGTCCGGAACGGATGACATTAGGTAGACGCGCGGGCCTATAGGGCAACATTAGGGCTCTAGCCTGCGCCATATACGGATATATATAGACTGCGGAAGGGACCCGATTCAGGCTCTTCTCCTTTCCTCCTTAGTTTTATTAATATATCCGATTGACGCCTATTCGTAGTCGCCCTAGGGCTAGTCCGTCATAATTAATAAAACTCTCTTAACCTTTATTGTTATACTATATACAACCGCCGATAATAGATATAGGGCCCTTATAGAATACCACGGGCTCAGATAATGCCCGATGCGCCTCCGCTTATTAATAGGCCGCTTAATAGGAGTTAATTACTAATACTATAGAAGTCCTTAATACAAAATTCTAAGAATAGCTATCCTAAAGCCAGGAGAGTGAGCGTCGGATGCACATTTAGGCCGAACAGACTGAGTATTAGATGCTAGCCCTTATCGACTAGATGCAATAATAACTATCGCTAGCCCCTATAATAACCTTTAACCGGTCTTAGACTAACTTTATCCTAACCCTAGAGGAAACCCGACCTAGGCATAAGCCAATACCAATCGGGGAACCCTTTAACGGTAAAAAGGCTATATTTACCATATAGAAGACCTTTATAGAGTATAAATTAGAGATCGATTAGGACTTTATCGGTAACAATAAGACCTAATAAATATTTATCTATTAGAACCTCTTAGCCACAGTCTAATCTTAAGTTATAGCATTCTTTAAGAATAGTACAGCCCTCTATTACCGCCCTACAGCTTTCTTTAACTACCTATAGTGACTTTTTAAGGACCTATATCGGGAGGAATACACGATTAGCGAGCTTAAGTATACCCTCTATTAGGCGCCGAAAGAACCCTTTTCTACCTTTTTTATACGTTTTAAAGAGAAATTAATATTAGCAGAGGGGCTTAGGTAGCCCGAGTCGGTTAAGCTAGAAATACTCCGATCTGCCTTTAACCCTTATATATCGGATAAGATTATCGGCCTAAAGGTCTCCCATAAGGATTATAAGGCGGCCATTACATAATATTATGAAATTGCTATCGATTTAGAGATAAGTCTTACCGTAAAGTGCTATACAGACCCTTCCCGGGATTATAATAATAATACCCAGGATCTGCAGATAACCGCTCGGGATAAGGATAGTAATACGCCTATAATAGGCGTCTATAAGCTAGGTTCGAAAGGCAAGCGAAGATTTTTTAGTAAGAGGGTATTATAGGTTTCGAGGGAAGTTCTTAAGGAGTGCTATTAGAAGTCACTTTACACCTAATATAGGGATACTAGCTATAAAATACCGGAGTATAAGCTAAGGCTAGCCTAGCCCCCACTAGAGATAACCATAGCTTCTATAGACCTAAAGGCTATAAAAGCCTCGCAAATCGCTAAGCTTAGAGATAGCAATAATAGCGATTCTTAGGGAAAAGACTAGCCCTTAAGCTAAGTCTCGCAAGAGGGCTTAAAAAACGCACCTAGCCCCTAGCTAGGTTACAATAGGAATACTATATAAAGGAGATCGATAATATTAAAGACTATATAGATAGATACCCCTTTTTAGTCCCAATATTATATAATAATTCTACCTTTATTAATACCCTAATTGATTCTGGTTATAATTGCTATAGTATAATAAGCAAAAGAATGGTCTAAAGGCTAAGACTCTAGCCTATCCGCCTACTATTTTATAGGAAATTTAGGACTATAGTGGATATAAAGAGTCGATTAGGGGAGCGATAGGCTATCCCCTTAATTACTTATATCGTCTATATTGATATCGATATCGATAGATAGCCGTTAGCCGTAATACTATATATCATCCTAGGCCTTACCCGCGATATAATTTTAGGGTTACCTTAGATAGAGTATTACGATATTAAACTATAGGCGAAGTAGCGCTAATTAAGAATTAAAGCTACTAGCGGCTTCCTTATAAAGGAATCGACTATTTAATCCTCCAGGCCTACTGCAATTAATATCTTTAGATCGGTCTTTTACGGCATACTATAACGCGTGGTATACACTTAAGATAACTCAACCTCCTTCTTCTCTACAAGCCTATAAGAGCTTATATATATCCTCTATATTATGCTCCCGCCTTATTAGAATTTAATTCCCCCCCCGGCCTAGCCGCAGACCCTACCGCCTAAGCTCTAGGATTTTACTAACTTCTTCGATAAGATAAAAGCCTCTAGCCTCCTACTATATTAGGGCATACTTAATTACTATATTAAGCTTAAACCGACCCCGGACGGGGGGCCACCCGACCTCCTATAGGGACCGCTATATAATATACCGCGGGATTAGTTACTTAAGGTTCGGAGATAGGTAACTAACCTTATAGATAAAAAATAGATTTATATAAGCTCCTTATCAATAGTAGCACTAGTCTTACTTACGAAAAAAGCGAATAGCGGATGGCGTTTTTGCGTGGATTACCGGGCCCTAAATAAAGTTATAGCGTAAGACCGGTACCCCCTTCCCTTAATTAAGGAGATGCTATATTCCCTATCTTAGGCGATATAGTTTATAAAAGTGGATATCCGCATTATATTCTATAAGATTTATATTGCTAAGGGCGATAAATACCTAACTGCATTCCAGACCCACTTTAGCCTCTTTAAGTGGTTAGTAACCCCTTTTAGCCTAACTAGGGCCCTTACAATATTCTAGCGATATATTAATAGGGCCTTAGGGGACTTATTAAGGGATTTTACTACCGCTTACCTAAATAATATTTTAGTTTATACTAGAGGCTTACGGTAGGAATATATAGACCGCATTAGGGTTATCCTTAGGCGCCTATAAGATACCGGCCTAAATCTAGATCTCGATAAATATAACTTTATAGTAAAAAAGGTATACTACTTTAGCTTTATTATAGCGGTAGGGAAGGAGATCTAACCAGACCTTAAGAAGATTAAAGTAATCTAAAAGTAGGAAGCCCCTACGAAATTATAGGGCGTTTAAAGCTTTCTAAGGTTTATAAACTTCTACCGCGATTTTATCCTGAACTTCTCTTACCTAATAGAGCCCCTAGTTCGACTAATACAGAAGGGTATCCCCTTTTAATAGCTCAAAGAAGAAGAAAAGGCTTTCTAAGCGCTTAAGCAGTACTTTATCTTATACCTAATCCTCGCCTAATAGGACCCTAAGAAAGAAACAATCCTTAAGGTAGATAGCTTTAGTATAGCTCTCGGCGGCTGCCTCTCCTAAATCGGGGAGGATAAAGCACTCTACCTAATCGTATACCACTCAGCACGGCTTATAAAAGCTAAATAGAATTATACTATCTACAATAAGGAGCTACTTACCATTATTTTATATCTTAAGGCATAATCGGCAGAACTCTATTCTATTACTACTCTATTTACAATCCTTACGGACTATAAGAACCTTAAGTACTTCGCTTAACTAAAGGAGATATTAGAATACTAGGCGTAATAGGCCGAGACTTTAGCCCTCTTTAACTTCTATCTTCGATATTAGCCTAGCTTATAAGCCTAATACCCTAATGCCCTCTCGCGACAAAAGTAAAAAGCAGACGGCATAGCCTTAAGATTTAGCTAAATCCTTTAACTACTATCTATCTCCACTATAAAGGCAGACCTAATAGAGGTCTAGCTAGACCTAGTAGAAGACTAACCGACTATAGACCTAAGTATAATAGGGGATATACCGCCGGCGGTTTCGTCGATTAGCATCTCCCTGCCTAGCAGCTCTTAAGTCTTCGCCGATATATACCTATAGGCACTTTAAGATTAGGCTATAGCTAAAGATAAATTATATCGGGCCTAATAGAAGGCTATAGCGAATAGAGAACGATAATTCCTTATAGAGGTAAAAACTAGAGAGTAGATCGCAGATTATACCCTAAATGCCTATAGAGTATTACTCTACTAGGGCTAGATTTAGCTCCCTTCGTTCGAGCCGTTAATAATTATAGTAATCTAATAATACTATAACTCCCCTACTGCGGGGCACCTAGGGAAGAATATAACCTTCTAACTCCTATAATAAGACTACTACTTCGATAGTATATCGTTTAAGGTAGTTTAGTTCGTTCGGAATTACTAATACTGTTGAAATCAGCGCCTTTTTAGCTGTATTTTGGTACTGGTCTCGCTACCGTACGATGTCTCTACGTTGAGATATCGCGGTGGCTATACCAGGCGCTATGGTGGGGCACAGCGCCCCACAACGCCGATTACAGTGGGCCACAGCGCCGGTCACGGCACCGGCACAGCGCCCCACAGCCGGCCACAGCGGCCGGTCACAGCGGGCCACAGGGCCCACAACAGGCGGCGCATTTCTACGGGATTACCAAATGGGCAAACCTTGCTAATACCAGCACTTTCGGCCTTCTACATACAGTCACCCGCTACACCGGTCATTTACGGCAGACCGATATAGGGCTTCCGGCCCGTACGGCAGGCTGTTATAGGGCATCCGGCACACCGCTATAAGCCACTGGGCTTGGTTGGGTAGGCATTGGGTAGGATATTGGGCACGGTTGGGCAGACCGACTTTTCGTCGGGTTTTTCGCTATTTTTGCGGTTTTTCATTATTTTCAATCACTTTTTCAAGATGGTAGAAATATGCCCAAAATTCCCTCTTTCTAGCTAGAATAGTCACCAATAATTAGAATCAGATTTCCCTGACATCTTTGCTCTGGTCAACCTCTTGTGCGCTTTAAATCTTTAACCAGCTCTTGTTTTATTCTGCAACGCCTTATACGCCACTGTCGGTATCCAGTACATTTCCAACAGTGTTCTGAATCACCATTTTGCAACAGGTTATGAGCCCGGTGTCTTAAGGCTTCCAGCTTAAGACTTTTTTACGCTAACTTAGGATTCTAACGCATCTGGCAGCTAACCTTCTAGGAATCTAACTAACGATATTACTAATCGGCAGTAAAGGACTGATCATCCTAGATTTAGGAACCTAGCTACCATACCAAGCTGCAATATATCCTTTTTGCAACAGGATTTTCTAAGGTTATTCCTTAACGCAGCTTTCTTCTAGTTTTATCTAGATTTTCAGTCTTGATTTTCTTCGCATTTTTAAGACTTTCCGGCACCTTTTCTCTTCCTATAATGGCTAGTCAGAACGTTCCTACCGCCGATAACCCAAGCTATATGGCAGAGGTAGAAGAATCTGATAATGACCAGGAAATTGCCTAGCTTAGGTGTCGGAATCGTCGGTCACTCAGTAACTCAGTCACTCAGTCACTCAGTCACTCAGTCACTCAGTCACTCAGTTAGTCAGTCAGTCACTTAGTCAGTCGGTCACTCAGTTAGTTAGTTAGTTAGTCACTTAGTCAGTACACCTGATAGTGACGCGGCGGATGTAGCTATAGCACATATGCATACGTAGTCAGTCAGTCAGTCACTTAGTCAGTGCACCTGATAATGACGCGGCATATATGGCTATAGCACACAGGCATACGTAGTCATTGCGTGCCCGGCATATATAGTATATAGGGCACATCGCCGCCCTTAGTCTTTTCTTGCTTTCTTCTTTCTTAGATAGACACTTCACAATATATTCACTTCAGGGACGATCTATACCTCTGATAGGTGATACTGTGATAGTCACCGATATAGTAGTATCACGCGCGCACCCTACGCACTAAGACCTAGCCTGCTCAATACTGATCAGTATTATAGTAGTAATATAGATCAGCTAGAGATTTGTCTAGAAGAGACGATCTCGGCGAGATCGTGCTAATCTAAGAGATAAATTACGCACGTTAACCTTCTCTCCTCTCGTCTATTACGAGGTTTTTTTTTTTTACACTGCTAAATATCACGCTTTGACGATACTAATTAGCCACTAAGTTACACTCTGCAAAAACGCTATATATTACGACCTTTGATAATACCATTTAGCGACAATTTACACTCTGCAAAAACGCTATATATTACGACCTTTGGTAATACCATTTAGCGACTAAATCACACACTCTGTAAAAAGGCTATATATCACGATTTTTAATGATACCATTTAGCCACTAAATTATATACTTTACAACCGCTTATATTTATACTTTTTCTCTCTCTTTCTTATATTTAAGCAATATGGATTCATTACGACCATTATCACCTATACCACCATCTTTATTACTGCCCGAGCCACTATAAAAATATGCTAAGTTTATTGATAAGAATTGGATTAATGCGAATGAATATATTGATCTATAAAATGCAACCGATACCGACCTATATAATCGGCTAATATACCGCTATAACGCTTATAATATAGGCGAAGATATGGATAACGATTTATAGGATATATTTTGCGATGACTTTAGCGAGTGGGATGAAGTCTTATTTAAACGCATTAATAAGGAGCTACTATAGGAATTCCGTATAGTTCTACGTGAGTATAGCGTATATATAGGACGATCAGGCTTAGTAGTTATACCATCTTTAATTAACTGCCTACAACAACCGGAAAATCCTATATAGCCACAAGAGGAAATAAGCCGGCAGCTACAACGCAAAAGGTTTGTATCGCGATTAAATCCACATAGGGAAGTATCCATACCAATTGGTAATACTACGCGAGAATTGCAAATACTGCAAAACACACCTGGACGAACTATATCACAAGCAATAGTTATACCTTTACTAGAAAGACCGTTATAAGCCCCTTCTTCGAATAGGGATTTTAATACACCTAGCGCTCAATTACAGCAAACGGAAATTATTCCCCCATTAACATCAAAACAGCCTCTTATACAATATAAAGGGAAGGAGCCTATTTACAATAGGCCACAAGTTGAGATAGGGGAAAGCTCCCGTAATGCATAACAGCATTTAATAAGCGAGGACCATTTATATGACGAAGATAATAGCGAGGAATATAGTCCGTAATAACCGGCCCGAAATAACGACTTATATTATCCTAGGGCTTATACCCCTAGTAGAGGCGGATTTTTTCGAGGCTTACGAGGCCGGCCTATACCAATAAGAGGCCGAATAATTAACCCAGATGATATACTGCCATCCACAGAGAGCCCTAATAAGGCAGATCAAGAAGCATATAGGCACTAATCCGATATTAATAACCCCCATATTATCGTTTCCAACGGCACTAGGCAGGCTACCGGTATTGGTCAAAGCATAATAAATGCTAGATTTGACGACTCTTAGTATCACGGCCACCCACAAAAGCCGCCAAATATAACAGATAACCTAAATATAATAAATAACCCAATTATAATAGATAACCCGATTATACCATAACGCAGCCAACAAAATATTCTAGAATACCCTCCAGAGCTAGATATTCTAAAACACTGGGACGATATATCTAAAAAGATATCTGACCTGCTATAAAGCTACCGTACAGAGGATAGATATAGCGGTAAAATAGATAACTTTATTATCCTAAAGGTTATATCTTTTAAAAGTAAATATCAACTACTAGGCTTACCTAATTACGCATTTAATAGGGCATTTCAGATTATATTAATCGGCAATATAGAGACTTTTTATTTCGATAATATAGAACCTATCTATAATACCCTTACATTCGACGAAATAGTCTATAAGGTTAAAAGCCACTTTGAGACTAAAAGCATAGAGCAATTCTATTTATATCGGTGGAATAAAACAATACTATAATTAACTATTGCAAAACACCCCGATAAATCTAAGCTCGAATGCCTTAATATTTTATTAGAAGAACTATAACGCTTGCATCGTGGCCTTTTTCCCCTATTTACAGCTGATACTAAGCTATATCGGCAAGTGCTTAATGCTGTACGGGATACCCCAGAGTGCAGCTAGGCTATATACCGTTATGCACTAATATTTGAAGGGCTTGCATTAGACCTATGGCATTCTATATCTATATATGAAGCAGCATAATTACACCGGGATCAATAAAATCACTTCCTTCAATAAGATATAGAAGATATAAATACCGACGATAATACAGCATTATTTACAGACCGCAGATATAGTCTATCCCACCGATTTTAACGCCCCTAACGTTTTGGACCCTTATAACGGCAATTTGGATCATACCGTATAAGGCCTTACCAAAAGAAGTGTTTTATTTGCAATAAAATAGGTTGCTAGTTATTAAATCACTCTACTAAAGAACAATAAGAATCCAAGGCCCGCTAGATAAAAAGCCGGTCATACTGTATAATACTTAATAATAAGAAGTTTAATATATTTTTACAGGAATACGAAGGGAATATACAGGATAACCTATAGCAATAAGAGCCTGAAAATACCGATATTGACGATATCGTTAAAGATTTTAAGGCGATGATGGTAGCGGATATAAATAATGAGGAAGATATCCTACCGTAAATTATAGCCACCTAATATTTCCTATCACATACGCCGATGCAACCACTATTATCGCCTAATATATTATAGGCCTTACAAGATGAGACATGCAGGCATGCCTTATTACACGATGACCCTTTCTAACTATTATTAGACCGTAACTATACCTTTTTGAAAGAAGAGCGATATACGGACCAAGTCTTCCACGGCATATTACCAGATACCAGCGCTTCCGGCGTTTCAACGGCTGGTATAGGCTAAGCAAAGGCTTTTATAAAAATAATACTATCGCTAAAAATTGAGAAAAGTTAGCGGCATTATACCGTTGAATTTAGCGAAGGTTTAGCGACATCTTTTGGTATACTATATATCCCTATAATATTTGGGACTATCACCTTTTACGTTATTAGTAGCATAACCCTATTTTTATATTCTATTACAGATATAGATAGAATGGGTGTTAAGCTAGATAATATAGCAAACGTACTAATATAAGGGAATATTAAAGTCCCTATAATAAGGAAATGGGGATATCCTTAGTGGCCTATAAATGCAATAGAAACAATAGCCTTTTATCTTTCCGCCAGTGAAATCCGATAATTACACCGACGTTTTAGGCACCCTTCTATAAATAGGCTTGCAAAAGTGCTGCATAGGGCTGGTCACGATGATATAGACCGCAATATAATCGAACGCATCACACAAATATGCCACCAATGCCAGCTAAATGCAAAGGCACCTACCCGATTTAAATTTACACTTAGGGACGACTACTAATTTAATTACGAAATTATAGTCGATATTATGCAAATAGATAACCGGCCCGTATTACATATAGTAGATACCGCAACCAGCTTCTAAGCAGCTAGATTTCTCGACCCATAAAGACAAAAGGCCCGAGATATCTGGAATACCCTTAAAGAATGCTAGATAGATACCTACCTTAGACCGCCTGACTGGATAGTGCATAATGCTGGAAAGAATTTTGCATCCGCTGAATTCCGTCATAATGCACGGTTATTAGCTATAAATATTGACGAAGTTCCCGTTGAGGCCCACTATAGTATTAGCAAAGTGGAAAGATACTACGCTCTATTACGACGCGCCTATACTATTATTAATAGCGAAATAGGCGATATAATAACAAAGGAACAAAAATTACAGCTCGCTGTTAAAGCCGTTAATGATTCCGCTAGACTAGACGGTTTGGTACCTACATTATTAGTCTTTAGAAAATATCCTAGGCTTATAGATGACTCACCACTAAGCCTATCAGTATTATAACGTGCCGAGATATTACGGAAAGCCACTAATGCAGCTAGAAAATGCCTTGCAAAGCGGCAAGTTAATGATGCTCTCGCTACCCGTAACGGACCTAATACCTGGCCTATTCACTAATTACTACTATAGTCAGATGTATGGGTATGGCGAGAGAAAGGTGGCTGGCACGGCCCATATAAGCTAATAAGCTTTAACGATAAGACTTATATCGTACAAATGCCTTACGGACCAACTAAATTTCGATCAATAGTTATTAAGCCTTATATTTATAACCTAGATAAGGACCCTATAGAAATTGTACCGACCGAGGCCCCGGCCCGTCACGATAGTATAAATACCCCGGCCCGTCTGAACAGTATAAATACCCCGGCCCGTCCGAATATTATAAATACCCCGGCCCGTCCGAATATTATAAATACCCCGGCCCGCCCTAATAATATAAATCCGGCCCGTCCCAGCAGGATAAATGCCCCGGCCCGTCCCAGCAGAATAGAGGTCAGGATACCGGCTGCAGTATCCTCAGCAATTCCTAATGCCCCGGCCCGTCCCGATATAATAAATACCCCGGCCCGGTCTAGCAGGCTAGAAGTCAGAATACCCGCTGCAGCTGCCCTATTTAATGTAATAATTAATGAGGATCAAGAAGAGGCTTTTATTAATACCGTTAATTCTAATGGTATAATTAATACTGCCTTTTTGACTGCAAAAGAAAAAGCCGACTTATAACTTGCGAATGAATTACGCCAACAAGGAAAAATTATAATGCCTGGAAACCCATTTAAACAATCCAACCAAGCCAAAATAGAAGCGTTACAGGCCCGCGATATATTCCGATTTACCACCTATGATAATAGCAAGCACGGTAACCAACGCTTATTTAATTCTAGGATGGTAAGGGAAATTAAAGGCAAGGGCACCGCAATACCATACGAAAAATCACGGCTTATAATACAAGGCCACAGTGATGATGAAAAGCAATTAATATTAACCCAGTCGCCTACGATTCAATGGGTAAGTCAACGTTTATTAATATCTATAGCTCTATCATTATACCAGTCTTACGGCTTATTCTTATGGATAAGAGATATCACACAGGCCTATATGCAGTTATCTACTAATCTTAACCGGTCAATTATTGCGAAGTTACCTAAGCAAATAGCCCACCAATATCCCGATAATACCATTATGGAAGTGGTAAAGCCACTATATGGTATAGCTGAGGCAGGCACACATTGGTAGGCAACTTACTTCCGGCACCATCGCGATAAATTAGGCATAACTATGTCAACATACGACCCTTATTTATTAATATCTGACGATAGTGACGATAATAATAATACCACAAATAATACCGCAGATAATACCATAGATAATACCACACCTTTTGGTATAGTAGGAATGCAAACAGATGATACACTTAGCCTTAGTAATATATCTTTTTTCGACCGCGAAGATATAGAGCTCACTAAGGTAGGATTTAAAGCAAAGCCTAAGACAAAATTATCGCCTATAACGCCCCTACTATTTAACGGTTGTAAATTAACTATTGATGCCGATAATAATATAATACTATATCAGAAAGGCTAGAGTAAAAATATCGCCCTTATCGACAAAAACATACCTACGGCACAATAAACCTATATCGAATAACGTGCCCGTGGCGCCTATATTGCAATTGTTTGCCAACCCAAAGCATCTTATGACCTATCTGTTGCAGCACAACAATAACGGCCTGATTCTGATGATATCGCTAGATTAAATAAACGCCTTAAATGGCAGCTGGATAATCAGGACCGCGGCTTACAATATATCAATCTCGACCTTACTATAGCTAAAATCTTTGTATTTGTGGATGGATCATTTGCCAACAATAAAGATTTAAGCTCCCAGATAGGATATATTGTTATTATTGGCAACGAAAAAGATAACCCGATGGAAGAAAATACCTTTACGCTAACTGGTAATATCATAACATATAGCTCTACCAAAAGCAAGCGCGTAATACGCAGTGCACTTGCCTCTGAGTTATATAGTATGGTACAAGGAGTCGATATCGCATATGCGATAGGCACGACTTTAAATATAATTACCATAAAGCTAGGATTACCAAGAATTCCTATGGTTGTATATACAGACTCTTTTTCACTATACGAATGCCTTATTAAGCTAGGCACGACAAAAGAAAAGAGACTAATAATAGATATTATAGCCTTAAGATAGTCATATGAGCGTCGAGAGATTTATGAGATCCGTTGGATTAATGGGAATGATAACCTTACCGATGCTATGACTAAAGGAACACCAAATAAGGCCCTCGAGACTTTTGTCGACTACAATAAGGCTACTATTCGTGTAGAAGGATGGGTTAAAAGGTCAGCAAGTGGATGAGTATAGCTGGATAATATCTGGTATTATTGGCGCCGTTATTTACGGCAGGTAAGTAAGTTTGTTTTCTTATATTCTATTACGCTACGCAATTCCTATTATTTCTTTTGGCATAATGGCTACGATATTTAACATCTTAGCCAAACCTAATCGGGGTATAATACCGGTCGGAAGCATAACCTTCCTAGACCTAGCCATATTTGCATTTCTATATATTTGCCTTACAACCGAGCGATTCCGTCGTTTTGTTATTATAAAAAGAGAGACTGCCAATATCGGAATCGTCGGTCACTTAGTAACTTAGTCACTTAGTCACTCAGTCACTTAGTCACTTAATCACTCAGTTAGTTAGTCAGTCACTTAGTCAGTCGGTCACTCAGTTAGTTAGTTAGTTAGTCACTTAGTCAGTACACCTGATAGTAACGCGGCGGATGTGGCTATAGCACATATACATACGTAGTCAGTCAGTCAGTCACTTAGTTAGTGCACCTGATAATGACGCGGCATATATGGCTATAGCACACAGGCATACGTAGTCATTGCGTGCCCGGCACACATAGCATATAGGGCATATCGCCGCCCTCAGTCTTTTCTTGCTTTCTTCTTTCTTAGATAGACACTTCACAATATATTCACTTTAGGGACGATCCATACCTCTGATAGGTGATACTGTGATAGTCACCGATACAGTAGTATCACGCGCGCACCCTACGCACTGGGACCTGGCCTGCTCAACATTAGGGAAGACTAATAGGAAATGAGAAAAGAATTCAACTATAAATTTAATCGAATTAATTCTAAAATCGATTTTTTGGCTGATAAGGTGGGCACTTTAGTAGACAGACTAATCAAGCCTGCTGCTAGCCCACCATCCCAGGATATGATGGATGTGGATACCTTCTAAACCCCTGTGGGTAAAGGAAATAACCCACCATCACTACCTAAAGCCTAGCAGCAACCCCTGCCGGTTCCATCCAGCATTAGCAGCCAAGTCAGCGCTATAGCTATTAAGGAACTAGCCAAGACAGCCAACGGATTCTAGGAATCCCAAAAGCTAAGGGGGGCATCTAACTTCGACTAATGGAAATAGGCCCTTATGATTCAACTTAGGGCACTTAATATCGCTAAATTTATCGAAGAACCTTCTATTGCTAGCAAGTTTAACGATTCAGAATAAGCACTTTTACTATTACTTATCAAGAATAGTTGCACAGAAGGACCAGCTGCCGCTATCAATTGGTGTACTGACCCAGAGTCAGCCTTTACGTTACTCACCAAATAGTATTCTCACTTATTAGACGTACAGCGGACCCACCTATACCCTGCCTTCTATCAACTAAATTTTACAGGCTATAAGGGTACCTTAGAATCTTTCAACGCCTCCTTTAATAGCTACCTATCCAGGCTATAAATTTTAGGCTCCCACATACAACCTTTCGACCAAATCAGCCAGTATTTATATGCTATAGAAGGGGTCTTTTTTCAGTGGGCAGAATAGCACCGCATAATAATGAGAATCGCCTATACTCAGGGAAATACATTAAATATTAACCTGTAATTTTATATGGTTGATTTACTGGAAGAATAACGCATTAAAGGGTCATCAGTAGCAAGGGCTACTACCCACCTCGCAAAGGTCAAGGGTGCCGCTACTAACAGCAACAGTAGCAAGCCAGCTAGTAATAACACTAGCAAGGGTGGTAAAAACACTACCACCAATGCCAACAAAAAGAAACAGGGGTCTTCTACCTAATAAGGGTCTTCTTCAGCCATATAAGGCAAGCCGGAAAATAAGAAGAAGAATAAAGAAAAGAAAGATTCAGCTAATAAAGCAGATATCCTATAAAAGACCGACGAAAAGGAAAAGACTATTAATTCCTTCGTACTAGGGAATTATAACACTCTAAGTCTTATACCCAGTAAGACAGCCTATTCTTCCTTCTAGGACCGCGAATGTATATAATTTCTAGTTACTAGCTATAGTGCATAATCCGGTGGGAAAACGCCAATAGATTCTTTACTCTACGATACTAGTTTTACGGTGCATATTATCAACGATAAAAAGCACTTCACCTACTTCCAATACTATACCTAAAACAGACCAGTCATCAGCACAGGTGGTGGCCTAATCAAGCCCAGTGGGTGGGGCATAGCGCGTTTTACCGTGCTATAGGCCACCAACCTACCTCAGTGGGGCACCTTAGAGCTGACCAACGCCCTCTTCATACCAGCTTTTGATATTAATATCTTTAGCGGCGTTAAATACTATCTAAATCGTGGCAGTATTCAGGGCCAAAGCCTAGTTAATAGCAATAATAAGTGCATTAGGCTTCTTAATTTTAAGAAGTATGGCTTCTTTTTACAATAAAAAGGGGTAGATTCGCCGTTTTTATACCATACCAGCCAACCGGTTTCACACAGTATCTCGGTCGAATTACCTGCCCTAGCTAACCCAGAAGAATACGAGGAATATCCCCTACCAGAGGATTTACCTACCCCACCAGCTGACTCGGACCTTCTACTAGCTAATTCGCAAGCTGACCCACCAGCTAGTCCTAGTTTTTCGATAGTACCAATAGAGGCTGCTATTCCCAATACAGCCCAACCACCATAGAGGGCCCCGGTCGCCCTCAACCCAGCCCTAGTATCAGCAGCTGATATCGAGTATCAAAAGCTGCTATTACTAGCCGGACTTTGGCATATCCGGCTTAGGCACATCGGAATCCAACTTTTAAAGAAAACCTATGCATCAACCATAGGGTTACCTGATCTTAATAAGGTAAAGGATTCTGATTTCAACTGTATCGCCTGTAAAAGGGCAAAGTCAGTTCGGCGTTTTACATCAGGGGCTATACCAGACCCTATGTATTGTTTGGATATTATAGAGGGCGATATCTTCGAAATTAACCCTCTACTATATAATAAACGCCCTATTTGCCTTATTTTAGTTGACCGGAAATCACGCTTCCGTTGGGTGTATTTACTACCTAATAAAGAAGGACCTACAGTATTCCTAGTATTATAGGGGTTCTTCTAAGGTCTTAGGAATCGCTATGGCAAATCAGCTATTGAATTCTACTATAATAGTGGCAAGGAAATTAATAACGTTATCATAGCCTGGCTAGCTCTCAAGGGCATAGATTTTTTAACCTCTTCCCCTTATATTCATAAGCAAAATGGGTTAGCAGAACGCTCTATACGGGTTATTGTTGACCGACTTAGAGCTACTATGCTTTAGTCTCGGTTACCTTTTTACCTTTGGTCTATAGTAATTCTTAGTATTACTACCTTGTTAAATCTAATAGCAGTCTTAAACCGTTCCTCGTTACCTTTCGAGGAATTAAAGAAGGACTTTCCGGAAATTACGCATTACTACCTACCCGACCTTATTAGCTTTAGGGCTATTAGTGCGGCTATAGAGGTGCTAATCCCTCTAGAAAAACGGGTCATCAGCCATAAGCTGGCCCCTCGGACCGAGTCAGGTAGGTTATTAGCTATGCTAGGTAATAGCACCTACCTCGTCTACCTCCTACATCGCCGGGTCGTCACTAAGACCTCTTTCATTACTTTCACCTACCAAAATAAAGGTATAGGCCCTATTTTAAGTGGCCTAGAGGGCACTTTTGATTTCCAACCGCCTTCTAATTTAGAGGGGGTAAATATCAACTAAATTGCTCTGGAAGAGCCTATTTAGAAGTCGCCTCGCCTAAATATGCCTATTTCGTCTAAGACCGACGGTATAAGCCTAGTCGAAGGCATAGGCCTACTATAGGCCACGGATCTAATATAGCCTACGGGCCCACCACAAATGGGCCTAATACAGCACACAGATCCACTATAACCAGTGGGCCTACTAATTGGCCTGCTATAGCACTCTGTAATATTTCCCAGTAATTCGCCGTCTTTCGATTCCAAATCGCTTCAGCCTAACTTAGCTTTTTAGCTTAGGCAAGACGGTCCTTTTTTATCGGCTAAGGAAAATGCAGCCTTTTCCCATATAAAAAGGCTGCAAATGCTAGGAAATGCAGAAAGCTCTCGTCACTAGGAATCTTAACCACAGAGATTTTCCGAATCTATCACAAAAGTGGGCATACCCCGCATATGTGAAAATTCTGACTCGCCCCATATAGAAAATTTTTAATAGTCCGAATCTTAAAGCCCTACACACACTGATTTTCTGCGATTTTCCGATACAATAGATTCTGCCTTTTCGCCCGGCTTCCTAGTAAATGCAGTATTTCGCTATAGTAAAATGCTGCCTATACTAGAATATCTGAAATTCGAGAGTCTAGATATCGCCTCAAATGAGAGACCGTAGGAGAAAATATTTCGAGTATTAGAAAAGGTGCCTATTTAGCTATACCAGGTTAGGGCTACTAGGGGTAGAATTCGAGGAAGAATACTATAGATACGAGACGTGTAAGGTATCCTAGGTTATGGATACTATAGGTCACTTTTGGACCTATAGGCTGACTAACAGCCTAACCCACAGACTGACCAACAGTCTGACCAATAGTCTGACCTACAGACTGACTAATGGGGTGCTTTCCCACCTACTTAGCCGAAAAACGACCAGATTTTCGGATACCTAGGCAGCCCCCCAGAGGCTTCTACACAGGATTTCCCCCCTTCCTATGCTTTTTACGATATTTGCTGTGCAGCAAAGATTAAGGCTGTAAAACGGGCCCTAGAAGGTATGCCTAATAGCTGGAAGGAAGTCTTATACAGCCCACATAAGGATAGCTGGGTAAAAGCCTTATTTTCGGAATTCGAGCAATTAATCGATTTAAATATCTTCCAATTTATTCCTAAGACTAGTGTTCCTACTAGTAGGAAAATATTGCGTAACCGGCCTGTTTTTTGCGTTAAGAAAGATGCGAATAATAACCCGGTTAAATATAAGGCACGATTAGTTATCAAAGGCTTTATGCAGGTATCTAGGCAAGACTTTACGGAGACCTATGCCTCGACTTCGATCCCACCAATATAGAGGATTATTTTTGCTCTTGCTGCTGCAAATAACTAGGAAATAGAGTAGATCGACTTTATTAGTGCCTTTCTAAATAGCGAACTACTGGAGACGATTTATATAGAGATTCCAGCTGGTTTTCTAGAATTTGCAGAAAGCCTACTCTTACCTAACCCAGCCTTATAGTCTGACCAGTAGCGTCGTCGACTTCTAGCCTTGCTTATTAAGGCTGGATATAACCCCTCTGCATTATAGGTTATACTATTAAAGAAAGCCTTATATGGGTTAAAATAAGGCCCTCGCGAGTGGCAGTTACGGTTAAAAGACCTTCTAGTGCAAGAGGGTTTTAAGCTATTATTTTCTGATGCTGCCGTCTTCTATAATAAAGGAATGCATACCTTTATTGTGACCTATGTGGATGATTGCTTGATTGTCGGTCCGGATCTTAGCTATATTGACCAGCTTAAGACTAAGTTCTATAAGGTTTACGCTATAGAAGACCGAGGACCTGCCTCCTTTTTTCTTGGAGTGCAGATTATTAGGGATAGAGAAAAGGGCCTATTATGGCTGCACCAATCGCAATTTATTGCGGAAGTCCTTGAGAAATTCAACCTTAAGGACGCACGACCGCATTTAATCCCGCTATAGCCCGGTATACTTGCTGAGTCTGAGGCTGGTAATATACCGCTGGATGCTAGTAATTAATACTTATTCCAGTAGCTGGTAGGGATATCGATGTGGTTGATGATGATGTTAAGACCTGACCTTGCCTTTCTAACGCAATACCTGTCACGATATATGCAATAGGCTTCCACTATACAGCTTAATGCTGCTAAGGGCGCTTTTCGCTACTTAGCTGGTACGGCAAATACAGCCATTTGTTACCGTTACCGAGCCGCTAAAGCTACCGTAGTATTAGCTGCATTTTCTGACAGCGATTTTGCTGGGTGCCGGCTGACTTCGAAGTCTACTAGTGGTTATCTTACTACTTTGAATGGTGGACCTATTAGCTGGAGGTTAAAACGGTCTTCGACTATGGTTTTATTAACGCTTAAAGCCGAGTCTGATGTAATACTTAAGGCAATTCGCGAAGTAGAGTGGATATCTAATTTATTTAAAGAAATCTAGGTCGATATTTAACGCCCGATACCACTATACTGCGATAACCAAGGGTCTATTTCTAATGCAAATGACCTAAATCAGCATGCCCGCACTAAGCATACCTTGCTTAAATTCCGGTATATACGTGAGAAGGCCTACAGTGGCCTGGTAAAAATATCTTATTTACCCACGATAGATATGCCTGCGGATGGATTCACTAAACCACTTCCAAGCCCGAAATTCCCCATATTTTGGCAGCTATTAGGGCTGTAATCCCTATAGTATTATCATCTTTTTTTTTCTGATTTTTTATAGGGTTTCTTTCTTTTATTCTAATGCTAGGATTAGCCATGTTGCTAATCAGAGGGGGTGTTAAAATTAGCGCCTTTTTAGCTGTATTTTAGTACTGGTCTCGCTACCGTACGATGTCTCTACGTTGAGATATCGCGGTGGCTATACCAGGCGCTATGGTGGGGCATAGCGCCCCACAACGCCGATTACAGTGGGCCACAGCGCCGGTCACGGCACCGGCACAGCGCCCCACAGCCGGCCACAGCGGCCGGTCACAGCGGGCCACAGGGCCCACAACAGGCGGCGCATTTCTACGGGATTACCAAATGGGCAAACCTTGCTAATACCAGCACTTTCGGCCTTCTACATACAGTCACCCGCTACACCGGTCATTTACGGCAGACCGATATAGGGCTTCCGGCCCGTACGGCAGGCTGTTATAGGGCATCCGGCACACCGCTATAAGCCACTGGGCTTGGTTGGGTAGGCATTGGGTAGGATATTGGGCACGGTTGGGCAGACCGACTTTTCGTCGGGTTTTTCGCTATTTTTGCGGTTTTTCATTATTTTCAACCACTTTTTCAAGATGGTAGAAATATGCCCAAAATTCCCTCTTTCTAGCTAGAATAGTCACCAACAATTAGAATCAGATTTCCCTGACATCTTTGCTCTGGTCAACCTCTTGTGCGCTTTAAATCTTTAACCAGCTCTTGTTTTATTCTGCAACACCTTATACGCCACTGTCGGTATCCAGTACATTTCCAACAGTGTTCTGAATCACCATTTTGCAACAAATACTATAGGGCGTATAAAAGTCGCTAGTTGCAATAGGGCCTATTTTAGCCCTTATCGATCCTAAATCGGTTTTAGTCTTAAATCTCTATTGATTTTATAATTAACCTCCTTGTCACGGGCTCGGGCTACGCCCGCGCCACAATGTGGCTAGGACTCGGGCTACGCCCGTGCCTAGCCTAGGTAGGGTCATATGAGTCAGCGGCACGGGGTCACGGGACTACGCCAGGACCCCGACCCATGCTAACGCATGGTTAAATAGACCATCAAAAGCCCCCTATTCGGGTCCTCTCTCTTTCCTCCTTAGTCTATTTAATATATTTATTCGACGCCTATTTGCAGTAGCCCTAGGGCTAGTCCTTTACATTTAAATAGACTCTCTCAGCCTTACTGTTATAACCTCATATTATAGAGCCGATAATGCAGGCTATATAAGATATCGAGATGAGTACACCTAGAGAAACGGGTATAGATAACCCGAGACCACGACGCCCCCGACGTAATATACATACCTAAGTAGAGCAGCTCGCATTAGGGTTATAATAGATAGAGGCGCAGATGCAGACTAACGCGCAACACCTCGCTATTATTGCCGCCTCGCTGTAGACCCTCCTCGCGAACTAGTTAAATAGCTCCTAAAATGCTACCTAACCGGCCCCAATCGTATAATAGAACGACCCCCTCCTTACTACTTAGGATACCCAGTTAAAGCGTAAGCCGATCCCAATAGGGGACCCCTTTAATGGCAAAAAGGCTATATTCACAGCCTAGCGGACCTTTATGTAATATAAGCTTAAGGTCGATAGGGACTTTATTAGAGACGAGAAGACTTAATAGATATTTATCTTCTAGAACCTATCGTCTACAGTCTAATTATAGGTCGCGGCCTTCTTCGAGAACGGTATAGCTTGCGATTATAATATAATAAAGTTCTTTGAATACCTCTAATATCTCTTTAAGGACCTATACCGGTAGGATCGTACTATTACTAAGCTTAAGCACTCCTTACGCCAGGGCCCTAAGGGACCTTTTACCGCCTTCTTTATGCGATTTAAGGAAAAACTTATGCTTACTAGCGGTCTCGGTTAGCCTAAGGAAGTTAAACTAGAATATCTCCGATCGGCGCTTAATACTCATATAGCTAATAAGATTATTAGCCTTAGGGTCTCCTATTATAATTACTACTCGGTAGTAGATTGCTACTGATAAATTGCTATCGATATCGAGACCAACCTGACTATTAACCACTAACCGGGCTTAGCCTATTCCCGACCAACCTATGCCCGGGATTCCAAAGGCGATATATAAATATTGGGCATTAATAAGCTAGACTCGAAGGGTAATTCACCCAGAGCGATATAGGTCTCTATAGAATAATATAAAGAACGCAAGAAGAAAGGTCTTTATCTTTAATATAACTCTTCCAAGCATCGGAGGAATATATACCACCTACTGCCAGCAATCCGGCCAAATGCAGTTAAGGTAGCCTCGCTAGACTTATAAGTCGTAAAGGTCGAAAGTAGCGATAAAAATCAAGAAAAAAAATAGCCCTTAAACCTAATCTCGTTAGAGGGCTTAAGATGCGCATATAGACCCCGGCCTAATTATAGAAAGAATTAAAGGAGATTGCGGAACGAATAGATAGATACCCCTTTTTAGTACCGATCTTATATAAATCCTATACCTTTATTAATACCTTAATCGACTTAGGATATAACTGCTATAGCGCTATAAGCGAAAAGATAGTATAATAATTAGGCCTCTAACCTATCCGCCTACTATAATATAGGGAAATCGGAACGGCAGTAGATATTTAGAGCCGTTTAGGAGAACGTAAAATAATATATTCCTCTATTACCTATATTATCTATATGGCGATCGATATCGATAGATAGCCGTCTATAGTTATACTTTACGTTATCCTAGGCCTTACCCGTAATATTATCCTTAGGATGCCTTAGATAGAGCACTATAATATTATACTGCAGGCGAAGTAGCACTAATTAAAGATCGGATCGGCAGGTGGCCTTATCGTTAAGGAATCGATAAAAAAACAATAGGGTCCGACTGCGGTAAATATCCTTAGCTCTATCTTCTATAATATGCTAAAGCAGGCGAAACGCTCTAGGGACCAATCGACTTCTTTTATTACAATAAGCTTACAGGAGATAATACGCATCCTCTATATTATACTACTACCTTATTAAGACTCTACCCTACAATTGCAAGAGCCGTAGGTACTCCTAATGGAATTATAAGAATTCGCTAACCTCTTTAATAAAGAGAAGGCTTCTAGTCTCCCTCTACACTAGAGTATATTAGATCACTATATCTAGCTTAAAAAGACTATAGACGGGAGCCAGCTAGACCTACCTTAGGGCCTATTATATAATATGCTATAAGACCAGTTACTTAAGGTTTAGAGATAAATAACTAACCTAATAGATAAAGGATGGATTTAAGCGAGCTCTTTATCGGCAGTAGCACTAGTCCTACTAGCCAGAAAGGGGAATAGCGGGTAGCGTTTTTATATCGACTATCGGGCCCTCAATAAGGTTATAGCCTAAGACCGATACCCCCTCCCTTTAATTAAGGAGATATTACAATCCCTATCCTAGGCGAAATAGTTTACTAAGGTTAATATATGCATAGCGTTCTATAAGATATATATTATAGAGGGCGATAAATATTTAACTGTATTCTGTATACGATTTAGACTATTTGAATGGCTTATTATGCTATTTAGCCTAACCGGGGCCCCTATAACCTTTCAAAGATATATTAACGGGGCCTTAAGGAATATACTAGGAGACTTTATAACCGCCTACTTTAATGATATTCTAATCTATATTAGGGGATTAAAGGCGGACTATATAGGGCGCATTAAGGAAGTCCTTCGACGACTATAAAAGGCCGGCTTAAATTTAGATCTTAATAAGTGCGACTTCGCAATAAAGGAGGTCCGGTACCTAAGATATATTATAATAGCTAGAAAGGAAATCTATTTAGACCCCAAAAAGATTAAAGCTATTTAGAACTAGGAAGCACCTATAAAATTAAAAGGCATTTGTAGTTTTTTTAGCTTTATTAACTTCTACCGCGACTTTATCTTAGACTTCTCCTGCCTTACTAACCCTTTAGTTAGATTAATAAAAAAAGGGGTTCTATTCTAATAGTTAGATAAAGAAGAGGCGGCATTCTAGGCGCTTAAGTAGTATTTTATATCGTCTCTAGTCCTCGCTTAATAGGATCCCAATAAAAAGACGGTCCTTAAGGCAGATAATTCTAATATAGCCTTCAGTAGCTATCTATCGTAAGTTAGGGAGGATAGCATACTATACCTTATCGCATATTATTCCGCTTGCTTATTGGATGCAAAATAGAACTATATTATATATAATAAGGAACTCCTTACCATCATCTCTTGCCTTAAGGTATAGTTAGCAGAACTCCGCTTAATAGCCTCCCCCTTTACTATCCTTACTAACCATAAGAACCTAAAGTACTTCGCCTAACTATAAGAAATATCTAAGCGATAAGCCTAATAGGCCGAAACTCTAGCACTCTTTAATTTCTATCTTTAGTATAGGCCAGGGTTATAAGCCTAACGCCCTAATACGCTTTCTCGATAGGAATAAAAGGCAGATAGGGCGGAACTATAAATCGGCTAAATCCTAAAACCGCTATCTATTTTAGCACTCGATATAGATAAAACAAAAGGCATTAAGACCCTAACTTTAGATTCGGAGGTTACCCTACCTCGCAGCCTATATATCTTCGCTAATACTTACCTTTAGGCTCTTTAGGACTAAGCAATATCCGACGATAGTATATACCAGGCATAATAGATGGCAATAGCGAATAGAGAGCGATAATTCCCTGTAAAGGCAGCGATATAGGAATAAATAGCAGATTATACCCTAAACGCATATAGCATATTGCTTTACCGGGGGCAGGTATAGCTCCTATCGTTCGAGCCCCTAACTATAATAGTAATTTAACGGTGCTATAACTTGCCTATAGCAGGTCACCTAAGGAAGAATACTACCTTCTAATTACTGCAATAGGATTATCATTTCGATAATATATTATCTAAAGTAGCGAGGTTTATTTAGAACTATTAATGCCGTAAGGCGTATAAGAGCCGCTAACTACAATAGGGTCTGCTATAGCCCTTACCGATCCTAGACTATTTCTAATCGTAAATATTAGTAGACTTTATAACGGACCTCCCCGCCTATAACTCTTCCGACCTATACTTCCTTATAATAATTACCGACCATTTATCGAAGTATATCTAGCTAAAGGCGATACACTCTATAATAGCCGAAGAGTATATAAAGCGATTCTAATAATACTAGTAGCGCTTCTATAGATTCCCTAACGAGATTATTAGCGATAGAGGCTTAGATTAGGTAGGATAATTCTAGATAATGCTTTATAAGGCAGTCAAGACCAAATAACTCCTCTTGACTATATACTACCCCTAAACTAATAGTAGTATGGAACGAATAAACTAAAAGGTCTAGGCCGTCCTTTATATTATAGTCTCTTTTGACCAATACGACTGGCCTAAGCACCTTACGGTATGCTAACTCGCCCTAAATAACCGGACATTATTAGTAATAGGGTTTAGCCTAAACCGACTCTTTAATAGGTTCGATATACTAACTATTACGCTAGCCTTAGAGGTAATACTAAGCTTGAAAATACTAAAAGGGCAGGCAGCTCTCTTCTTAGCTAACCTCTAAAAGGGAGGGGAATTAGCCTAAGCTACTATCGCTTTCGCATAATAACGATAATAGGATATAATAAACCGTTTATACTGCCTAGTAAAGCGTTTCCAGGTTGGAGACCGCATATAGCTTAGCCTAAAGAATATTAAAATAAACCACCCTTATAAGAAGCTTGATTAGGTCTCTACTAAATATACCGTTATTACCGTCCTATCCCTACTTATTATCTGGCTTAATATCCCTAAGGGCATCCACCTAGTTTTTTATATCGACCTTATCGAATAAGCCGCGTCCGATCCACTCCTAATATAGATCGTAACTAATATTAGGCTGGGGCCCCTACTTATTCTCCCGTAAGACTCTAATCAGCTATATAAAGAATATAAGGTTAAGGCGATACTAGCGGCAAAAAACGCTTAGGGTTGGGGCAGGAACCGCAATATACTAGTTAAATAAAAAGGGTACGATTTACCTATGTAGGAACCCCTAGAAAACTTTAAAGATTTAGTGGCATAAAAGGCATTTGAAACTAAATAGGGTGATATTTATATATATAATAGGCCCTCTAGGCTATCGAAATGAGGTCTACTGGACCTATAAACGACGCCTAAACGCCTACTTATAAAAAAAAAAAAAAAAAAAAAAAAAAAAACCTTTAAAATAAAAAAAAAAAAAAAAACAAACTATTAAGCTTATATACCCCTCTCTTAGGCTAATACTATCTTCCCCCCTCTCCTACGTTATAACTACTATACTTATCGTTATATGGGCCCTCTTCGGCACTATCGGGATCAGTATACCCCTATAGCGGCGGCTGCTACGGGGGCGGTAGTAGTAGGGGCGGCTGTGTATAACCTCTATAGTGGTATCTATAGGGGGTTAGATATATATACGGCGAGTAGGCCTAATGCAGACGGTTGCCTATACGACCCCAATATAACGGCATTCTAGGGGATATACTATATAGGGAATATAGGGGGGGCTATAATAGGGCCCGATAAGGACGCCGCAGGGTCTATAGCGGCGGCAGCTAGGGCTACTATAGCGCCGGGGCATTCTATAGCGGGTAGTACGGCTGGGCCTCTAGGGGAACCTACGCACCCTACTCGTAAATAGGCGGTTCCCCGGCATAATAGGTCAGTAAAAGGCGGGCGGGAGGGGGGGCCAGACGGGGCCAGATAAAAGCCGCTAGGTACTGCTTTATCCGGGCGTAGTGCTCCTAGGCCTCTTATTATATATCCTATATTATACTCAATACAGGGGCCAGATCGACGACCGACCCAGCTTAGCGGCGGGAGGGAGTTATAGCCTAAAAAACATCGGTTAACGCCTTACCGGCAATACCGCGGGGACCAAAAGTAAGACGTAAGACGCAAGAAGTCATTTAGTCGGCGGCTATAGCATGCTGCTATTAGTTATTAAGGGCCCGAAAAAAGGGCGAGAGGATAGCAGCCCGGGCCTTAGTCGTCTCGATCGCAAGATGTATAAATTCAATAATGGCGGTGCCATCCTTATATACCTTAATCTACACCCAATAGATCCGCCGGAGTCTAAGATTGCCAATAAACTTAAAGTCGAGCCATATATATAAGCTATACGCATCTTAGCAGTAAGAGCAGCCCTTACTTTTGCCTTTTCGCATACAGACAGGGAGAACACCAATCGCCTATATTTTTCGGTTATACTACTCGCATAAAAACTCTTCGTTATAGGCGCATTTATACTCCTTATTAGAGGAATCACCCTCTAATAAGTAGTCGCCTGTAGCGCACTACGGCTTACATCTACGCTCTAAAGGGCTAGAGTGCCTAGTAGATAAGGCGGTTGGACCGCTCGTAGGTCGCGGGATTTCCACGATATTAGGTTCCGCAAGGGTCGTCACACTACCTACGGCTTAGCTGCCACTAAGGTTCGGCTCGGATATATTTAGGGTCCTAATGCGATTAATTAGGGGAATATAGAGTCGCACCAGGCTCGAACCGATATATATGTTAAATGCGGGCGGAGATGGGGTATAGCCTTTTAGAGAATACGTAGGTAACTAGTCTATTAATATTAGCATCTATTACGACCCTAGGCAAGGGGGATAATACTTACGGTAGGATGCTAATAATAATCAAATCGGCTATAGGAAGGAAAAGGAAAAGAAGAAAAAAGGTGATAAAGAAGGCATAAAAGAAAACGCACCTTTACCTAGGGGGATTACCTACCGATAGCTAACGAAAAAAATTTTTTATAACACCAATAGCTACTACAGATAGCTTCTAACTAGCGATATAATGCCAGCCTTCCACACGCTTCTACTATACTACTATCGAATTAACCACTCTATAACACCCCTATACGTATAAACCGGACCCGACGAATAGACTTAAGGTTATCGCGATAAAAACCTAGGCGACCTGATTAGGCCTATATAGAGGAGGGGCGGGTTTTAGAACGCAATTAATTCGATTGCGAGGCGGAGGAGGGGGGTATATTACAGGCTCGGGCTACGCCCGCGCCACAATATAGCTAGGACTCGGGCTGCGCCTATGCCTAGCCTAGGTAGGGTCATATGAGTTAGCGGCACGGGGTCACGGGACTACGCTAGGACCCCGACCCGTGCTAACGTATGGTTAAATAGACTATTAAGAGCCCCCTATTCGGGTCCTCTCTCTTTCCTCCTTAGTCTATTTAATATATTTATTCGATGCCTATTCGCAGTAGCCCTAGGGCCAGTCCTTTACACTCCTAGCCTATAATGCCTCCAATCCGTATTACCTAATGGTTATTACCGACTGCCTATCTAAGTATATTTAGCTTAAGGCGATATACTTAATGCGAGCGGAGGATTATATAGAACGGTTTCTCAACTATTAGTAGCGATACTATAGGTTCCCCGCCTAGATCATTAGCGATAGAGGTTTAGACTAAGTAGGCTAATTCTAGATTATAATATATAAGGCTATTAGGACCGACTAACTCCTCTCGACTATATACCACCCACAGACTAATAGTAGTATAGAGCATATAAACTAAAAGGTCTAGGCTATCTTATGTATTAAGGTAGCATTTGACCAGTACGATTAGCCCTAATATCTTACGATTTATTAATACGCTCTAAATAACCGCACTTCTTTAGTCACTAGATATAATCCAAACCATCTCCTAAATAGCTTCAACTCTTTTATTATAGTACCTCCCCCTAATATTACGCCGAGTTTAACGACCCCTAAAGGGCATATAGCGTGCTTCTTAGCCATAATATAGGAGGGGGGTAAACTCGCTTAGGCCGCTATTACCTTTACTTAGTAGCGGTAGTAAGATACGATAAACCGCTCCTAATGCCTAGCGGAATACTACTAAATCGGGGACTAAGTCTAGCTAAGCCTATAGAATATTAAGACTAACCGGCCTTATAAGAAGCTCGACTAGGTATCTACTAAGTATACTATTATAGCCGTTCCGTCCTTATTTAATATCCAACTCGATATTCCCAATAGTATCTACCTAATTTTTTATATTAATTTTATAGAATATACCGCTTCCGACCTACTGCCAAGCTAAATACTTATAGATACTAGACCTAGTCCCCTACTAGTCCTACTAGAGGACTCCAATATCCCGCACAAGGAATTTAAGGTTAAAGAGATATTAACTACTAAAAACGCTTAGGGTTATAGCGGTAAACGTAATATACTAGTAAAATAGAAGGGGTACGATTCGCCGATTTGGGAACCGCTAGAGAACTTTAAGGATACCGCAGCACGGGAGGCATTTAAGGCTAAATAGGGGGATATTCGGATATATAATAGACCCGGTCGAACCCTATAGTAACCCCGATATAGAACAGATGAAATTTTTCCTAAAGAAAGGGGGTATATTATAGACTCGGGCTATGCCTATATTATAGATTGACTGAGGCTCAGGCTATGCTTATGCCTAGTCCGGAACGGATAACATCAAGTAGACGCGCGGGCCCATAGGGCAATATTAGGGCTCTAGCCTGCGCCACATACGGATATATATAGACTACAGAAGGGACCCGATTCAGGCTCTTCTCCCTTCCTCCTTAGTTTTATTAATATATCCGATTAATGCCTATTCGCAGTCGCCCTAGGGCCAGTCTGTTATACTTATTTATTTTACTTATATATATAAAGCGGATGAGACCTAGGTATAGCTTAAGATTATAACGATTTAGCCGAAATAGTATATTAGATTCTTAGGAGTCGAAATTTATTATTAGCTAAAATAGAGGGAATACTATATTAAGATAGTAAAAAAATTTAAGTAGTAGTAATTCGCACTTATAGCGATAGCAGCCTCTACCTAGGGCTATTAATATTAGGAAGTATACTTAGTTTATATATAGGTTATTTAGACCCCTATTGCCTTTGGCGTAGGGGTATAGTATACCTTTACTACCCTTAGAGGGGTAGTAAAAAGCATTATAAAATCCTTAGCTATAGAATAGTCAGCCTGCCTCTATATAATTACCGGGGCCTTTAAGGCTATACCGCTAAATACCCTTAAGATTAAGGCAGTTATACTCCTAATTAACTTCTATCTTAATTATATCTACTAGTAGTTCCTTGAAAGAATAGCTAAAATAGGCATAACTAATAGGATTAACTATATATTAGTAGTAGTAGCGGTAATACTTTAATACTAATAAAGGAAGGGCTATTAAAGACCTTTAGCTTATACCCTATTTCCCTACCTTAACCCCTATTAGCTTTTAGCTAAAGAGAGACTAATAAAAGATTAATATAACCAATAGTAAAATAATTAAGTAGCAATAAAAGTAAAACGCTTTTAGTATAGGACCCTAGTAGCTAAAAGGGCATTAGACTTCCGATCTATAGCGAAAATAACTTAACTATATAAAGGCCTATAAAAGCATAAATTGGCAATACTTACCTAACTCTATATAGAAAAAATCGGCTTTAATTCCTTCTTCTACCTCTAATATATTCCTTTAGTACTATTACCCCTCTGCTACTATAGGGAAGGCCTAAAAGACCTCTATTATATTATCCTCTCTTACCCGAAATATTATAAATAATAGTATAAACTCTTTAGGCCTAGCCTTAGCCTTAGCCTTAGCCTACTTTACGATTAATACGGTATATCTATTATACTTATTAAACTATACCTTATATAGATAATTACTTATTAGATACTTAATATCGATTAACTTAACTAATTCCAGCTCGCTTAATCCCTTTAATATAGTATAGCTAAAAGCGGCACCGAATACCCCTATATAGCCCCTATATAATATTTATAGTAATCTTAAAGCGGGAATAAGGAGCCCTAAGAATAAATAAATCTCTTAGGCCTTATAGGCTGAAATTAGTTAATAGTTATTATTGTCACGGGCTCGGGCTACGCCCGCGCCACAATGTGGCTAGGACTCGGGCTGCGCCCGTGCCTAGCTTAGGTAGGGTCATATAAGTCAGCGGCACGGGGTCACGGGACTACGCCAGGACCCCGACCTATGCTAATATATGGTTAAATAGACCATCGAGAGGCCCCTATTCGGGTCCTCTCTCTTTCCTCCTTAATCTATTTAATATATTCATTCGACGCCTATTCGCAATAGCCCTAGGGCCAGTCTTTTATATTTAAATAGACTCTCTCAGCCTTGCTATTATAACCTCATATTATAGAGCCAATGATACAGGCTATATAAGATATCGAGATAAGTACACCTAAAGAAACGGGTATAGACAACCCAAGACTATAACGTCCCCAATATAACATATATACCTAAGTAGAGCAGCTTGCAATAGGGTTACAATAGATAGAGGCATAGATGCAGACTAACGCATAATACCTTGCTGCTATTGCTGCCTTGCTGCAGACCCTTCTCGCGAACCAATTAAATAGCTCCTAAAACGCTACCTAACCAGCCCCGGTCGTATAATAGAACGGCCCCCTCCCTACTGCTTAGGATACCCAGCTAAAGCGTAAGCTAATCCCAATAGGGGACCCCTTTAATAGCAAAAAGGCTATATTTACAGCCTAGCGGACCTTTATGCAATATAAGCTTAAGGTCGATAGGGACTTTATTAGAGACGAGAAGACCTAATAGATATTTATCTTCTAGAACCTTTCGTCTATAGTCTAATTATAAATCGCAGCCTTCTTTAAAAACGATGCGGCTTATAATTATAATATAATAAAGTTCTTTAAATACTTTTAATGCCTTTTTAAGGACCCACACCAGTAGGATCGCGCTATTACTAAGCTTAAGCACTTTTTATACTAGGGCCCTAAGGAACCTTTTACTGCCTTTTTTATTCAATTTAAAGAAAAACTTATACTTATTAGCGGCTTCGGTTGGCCCAAAGAGGTTAAACTAGAATACCTTTGATCGGCGCTTAATACTTATATAGCTAATAAGATTATTAGTCTTAGGGTCTTTTATTACGATTACTATTCGGCGGTAGACCGCTACCGATAAATTACTATTGATATCGAGACTAGCTTAACTATTAACTACTAATCGGGCTCGGCCTATTCCCGACTAAATTACGCCCGGGATTCTAAAGGCGATATATAAATATTGGGCGTTAATAAGCTAAACTTAAAGGATAAATAGCGTAGAGCTAGGGCGGAATAGGTTACTAAGGAGGTTACTAAGGAGTATAAGAGGAAAGGACTTTATCTCTAATATGCCTCTCCCTACTACTAGGTATTAGGATGCCGATTATAACCGGCTTAAAGGCTAACTGTACCTATAGTCGTATCCCTAGACTTTTAAGTGGTTAAGATTAAGAATAATAACGACTCTTAGGAAAAAGACTAGCCTTTAAGCCTAGTCTCGCTAAAGGGCTTAAGATATATGCGTAGACCTTAGCCTAATTATAAAAAGAATTAGAGGAGATTGTAAAATAAATAGATAGATACCCCTTTTTAGTACCAATCTTATATAAATCCTATACCTTTATTAATACTTTAATCGACTCGGGATATAACTGCTATAGCACTATAAGCGAAAAGATAGTATAATAGTTAGGCCTCTAACCTATCTGCCTACTATAACACAAGGAAATCAGAATAGTAGTAGATATTTAGAGCCGTTTAGGAGAATATAAGGTAATACGTTCCTCTATTACCTATATTATCTATATAGCGATCGATATCGATAGATAGCTATCTATAGTTATATTTTATATTATCTTAGGCCTTACTTACAATATTATCTTTAGGATGCCTTAGATGGAGCACTATAATATTATATTGTAGGTAAAGTAGTACTAATTAAAGATCGGATCGGTAGGTAGCCTTATTATTAAAAAATCGATAAAAAGACGATAGGGTCCGACTATAATAAATATCCTTAGCTTAATCTTTTATAGTATACTAAAATAGGCGAAATACTCTAGGGACCGATCGATTTCTTTTATTACGATAAGCTTATAAGAGATAATATACATCCTCTGTATTATACTACTACCTTATTAAGACTCCGCCCTAAAATTATAAGAGCCGTAGGTGCTCCCGATAGAATTATAGGAATTTGCCGACCTTTTTAATAAGGAGAAGGCTTCTAGTCTCCCTCTACACTAGGGCATATTAGACTACTATATCTAGCTCAAAAAGACTATAGATAGGAGCCAGCTAGACCTACCTTAGGGCCTATTATATAATATATTATAAGACTAGTTACTTAAGGTTCGGAGATAAGTAACTAACCTAATAGATAAAGGATAGATCTAAGCGAGCTCCTTATTGGCAGCGGTATTAGTCCTATTAGCTAGAAAGGGGAATAGTAGGTAGTATTTTTGCGTTGACTACCGGGCCCTTAATAAGGTTATAGCCTAAAATTAATACCCCCTCCTTTTAATTAAAGAGACCTTACGATCCCTATCCTAGGCGAAATAGTTTACTAAGGTTGATGTACGTATAGTATTCCATAAGATATATATTGCAGAGGGCGATAAATACTTAATTATATTCTGTATACGATTCGGACTATTTAAATGGCTTATTATGCTATTTGGCCTAACTGGGGCCCCTATGACCTTTTAAAAATATATTAATAGGGCCTTAGGGAATATACTAGGAGACTTTACAACTGCCTACCTTAATAATATTTTGATCTATACCAGGGGATTAAAAGCGGACTATATAGGGCGTATTAAGGAAGTCTTTCGATAACTGCAAAAGGCCGGCTTAAATTTAGATCTTAATAAGTGCGACTTTATAGTGAAAGAGGTTTAGTACCTAGGATATATTATAACGGCTGGAAAAGAAATTTATCTAGACCCTAAAAAGATTAAGGCTATTTAGAACTAGGAAGTACTTACGAAATTAAAAGGCATTTGTAGTTTCCTTAGTTTTACTAACTTTTACCGCGATTTTATCCTAAACTTCTTCCGCCTTATTAACCTTTTAGTTAGGTTAATAAAAAAAGGGATCCTATTCTAATAGTTAGATAAAGAAAAGGCGGTATTCTAAGCGCTTAAGCAGTATTTTATATTATCTCTGGTTCTCGCTTAATAGGATCCTAATAAAGAGACGGTCCTTAAGGCAGATAGTTCCAATATAGCCTTTAGTAGCTATCTATCGTAGGTTGGGGAAGATAATATACTCCACCCTATCGCATATTATTCCGCTTACTTATCGGATATAAAATGGAACTATACTATATACGATAAGGAACTCCTTGCTATTATCTCTTACCTTAAGGTATAGTTAGCAGAATTCCGCTTAGTAGCCTCCCTTTTTATTATCCTTACTAACTATAAGAATTTAGAATACTTTATCCGACTATAAGAAATATCTAAATAATAAGCCTAATAGGCCGAGACTCTAGTACTCTTTAACTTCTATCTTTAGTATAGGCTAAGGTTATAAGCCTAACGCCCTAATATGCTTTCTTAATAGGAATAAAAGGCAGATAGGGCGGAGCTATAAATCGGCTAAATCCTAAAACCACTATCTATTTTAGCACTTAATATAGATAAGATAGAAAGCATTAGGACCCCAACCTTAGATTTAAAAGTTACCCTACCTTGCGGCCTATATATCTTCGCCGATACTTACCTTTAGGCTCTTTAGGACTAAGCAATATCTAAAGATAGTATATACTAGGCATAATAGATAGTAATAGCAAATAGAAAGTAACGATTCCCTATAGAGGCAGCGATATAGGAATAAATTACAGATTATACCCTAAATGTATATAATATACTACTTTACCGGGGGCGGGTATAGCTCCTATCGTTCGAGCCCCTAACTATAATAGTAATTCAATAGTACTATAACTCGCCTATAGCGGGTCACCTAAGGAAGCATACTACCTTCTAATTACTATAATAGGATTATTATTTCGATAATATATCATTTAAAATAATAAGGTTTATTCGGAATTATTGATACCGTAAGGCATATAAGAGCCGCCAACTACGATAGGGTCTACTATAGCCTTTACCGATCCTAGACCGTTTCTAGTTGCAAATATTAGTAGACTTTATAATAGACCTCCCTACCTATAACTCTTCCGACCTGCATTTCCTTATAGTAATTACCGACTGCTTATCGAAGTATATCTAGCTAGAGGCAATATACTCTATAATAGCCGAAGAGTATATAGAGCGATTCTAATAATACTAGTAGCGCTTCTATAGATTCCTTAATGAGATTATTAGTAATAGAGGCTTGGAGTAGGTAGGATAATTCTAAATAACGCTTTATAAGGCAGTCGGGACTAAATAACTCCTTTCGACTGTATACCACCCCTAAACTAATAGTGGTACGGAATAAATAAACTAAAAGGTCTAGGCCGTCCTCTATATTATAATCTCCTTCGACTAATACGACTGGCCTAAGCACCTTACTATATGTTGCAAAATGGTGATTCAGAACACTGTTGGAAATGTACTGGATACCGACAGTAGCGTACAAGGCGTTGCAGAATAAAACAAAGAGCTGGTTAAAGATTTAAAGCGCACAAGAGGTTGACCAGAGTAAAGATGTTAGGGAAATCTGATTCTAATTGTTGGTGACTATTCTAGCTAGAAAGAGGGAATTTTGGGCATATTTCTACCATCTTGAAAAAGTGGTTGAAAATAATGAAAAACCGCAAAAATAGCGAAAAACCCGACGAAAAGTCGGTCTGCCCAACCGTGCCCAGTCTGTGCCCAATATCCTACCCAGTGCATACCCAACTAAGCCCAGTGGCTTATAGCGGTATGCCGGATGCCCTATAATAGCCTGCCGTACGGGCCGGAAGCCCTATATCGGTCTGCTGTAAATGACTGGTGTAGCGGGTGACTGTATGTAGAAGGCCGAAAGTGCTGGTATTAGCAAGGTTTGCCTATTTGGTAATCCCGTAGAAATGCGCCGCCTGTTGTGGGCCCTGTGGCCCGCTGTGACCGGCCGCTGTGGCCGGCTGTGGGGCGCTGTGCCGGTGCCGTGACCGGCGCTGTGGCCCACTGTAATCGGCGTTGTAGGGCGCTGTGTCCCACCATAGCGCCTGGTATAGCCACCGCGATATCTCAACGTAGAGACGTCGTACGGTAGCGAGACCAGTACCAAAATACAGCTAAAAAGGCGCTGATTTCAACACCCCCTCTGATTAGCAACATGGCTAATCCTAGCGTTAGAATAAAAGAAAGAAACCCTGTAAAAAATCAGAAAAAAAAGATGATGATGCTATAGGGATTGCAGCCCTAATAGCTGCCGAAATATGGGGAATTTCGGGCTTAGAAGTGGTTTGGTGAGTCCATCCGCAGGCATATCTGTCGTGGGTAAATAAGATATTTTTACCAGGCCACTGTGGGCCTTCTCATGTATATACCGGAATTTAAGCAAGGTATGCTTAGTGCGGGCATGCTGATTTGGGTTATTTGCATTAGAAATAGACCCTTGGTTATCGCAGTATAGTGGTATCGGGCGTTGAATATCGACCTGGATTTCTTCAAATAAATTAGATATCCACTCTACTTCGCGCATCGCCTTAAGCATTACATCAGACTCGGCTTCAAGCGTTAACAAAACTATAGTTGAAGACCGTTTTAACCTCTAGCTAATAGGCCTACCATTTAAGGTAGTAAGATAACCACTAGTAGACTTAGAAGTCAGCCGGCATCCAGCAAAATCGCTATCAGAAAATGCAGCTAATACTACGGTAGCTTTAGCGGCTCGGTAACAAATGGCTGTATTTGCCGTACCAGCTAAGTAGCGGAAAGTGCCCTTAGCAGCATTAAGCTGTGTAGTGGAAGCCTGTTGCATATATCGTGATAGGTATTGCGTTGGAAAGGCAAGGTCAGGTCTTAACATCATTATCAACTATATTAATGTCCCTACTAGCTGCTAGAATAAGTATTAATTACTAGTATCTAGCGGCGTATTATCAGCCTTAGACTCAGCGAGTATACCGGGCTATAGTAGGATTAGATGCGGTCGTATATCCTTAAGGTTGAATTTCTTAAGGACTTCCGCAATAAATTGCGATTAGTATAGCTATAATAGGCCCTTTTCTCTATCCCTAATAATCTACACTCTAAGAAAGAAGGAGGCAGGTCCTCGGTCTTCTATAGCATAAACCTTATGGAACTTAGTTTTAAGCTGGTCAATATAGCTAAGATCCAGACCGATAATCAAGCAGTCATCCACATAGGTTATA
This sequence comes from Ustilaginoidea virens, assembly GCF_000687475.1. NCBI lineage: Eukaryota > Fungi > Ascomycota > Sordariomycetes > Hypocreales > Clavicipitaceae > Ustilaginoidea > Ustilaginoidea virens. The sequence goes on along the minus strand of NC_057317.1, from coordinate 5,638,905 downwards.
ATAAAGGTATGCGTTCCTTTATTATAGAAGACGGCAGTATTAGAAAGTAATGGCTTAAAACCCTCTTGCATTAGAAGGTCTTTTAACTGTAACTGCCACTCGCGAGGGCCTTATTTTAGCCTATATAAGGCTTTCTTTAATAGTATGACCTATAATGCAGAGGGGTCATATCTAACCTTAGTAAGCAAGGCTAGAAGTTGATAACGCTACTAGTTAGACTATAAGGCTGGGTTAGGTGAGAGTAGGCTTTCTGCAAATTCTAGAAAACCAGCTGGAATCTCTATATAAATCGTCTCCAGTAGTTTACTATTTAGAAAGGCACTAATAAAGTCGATCTACTCTATTTCCCAGTTGTTTGCAGCAGCAAGAGCAAGGATAATCCTCCATATTAGTGGGATCGAAGTAGAGGCATAGGTCTCTGTAAAGTCTTGCCTAGATACCTGCATAAAGCCTTTAATAACTAATCGTGCCTTATATTTAACCGGGTTATTATTTGCATCTTTCTTAACACGAAAAATAGGCCGGTTACGCAATATTTTCCTACTAGTAGGAATACTAGTCTTAGGAATAAATTGGAAGACATTTAAATCGATTAATTGCTTGAATTCCGAAAATAAGGCTTTTACCTAGCTATCCTTATATAGGCTGTGTAAGACTTCCTTCCAGCTATTAGGCACACCTTCTAGGGCCCGTTTTGCAGCCTTAATCTTTACTACACAGCAAATATCGTACATTTGCTGGTAAAAAGCATAGGAAGGGGGGAAATCCTATATAGGAGCCTCTGGGGGGCTGCCTAGGTATCTGAAAATTCTATTGTTTTTCGGCTGGGTGGGTGGGAACCCGAAAATGCTATTGTTTTCCGGCTGGGTGGGTAGAAAAATACTATTGTTTTCCAGTTGTGTGGGTAGGAAAAAACCCTATTGGTCAGTCTGTGGGTTAGACTATTGGTCAGACTGTTGGTCGTTAGTCTGTAGGTCTAAAAGTGACCTATAGTATCTATAACCTAGGATACCTTATACGTTTTGTATTTGTGGCTGCATTCTTCCTCGAATTCTACCCCTAGTAGCCCTAACCTAGTATAGCTAAATAGGCACCTTTTCTAATACTCGAAATATTTTCTCCTACGGTCTCTTATTTGAGGCAATATTTAGACTCTCGAATTTCAGATATTCTAGTGTAGGCAGCGTTTTACTATAGCGAAATGCTGCATTTACTAGGAAGCCGGGCGAAAAGGCAGAATCTATTATATCGGAAAGTCGCAGAAAATCAGTATATATAAGGCTTTAAGATTCGGACCATTAAAAATTTGCTATATGGGGCGAATCAGAATTTTCACATATGCGGGGTATACCCACTTTTGTGACGGATTCGGAAAATCTCGATAGTTAAGATTCCTAGTGACGAAAGCTTTCTGTATTTCTTAGCATTTGCAGCCTTTTTATATGGAAAAAGGCTGCATTTTCCTTAGCCGGTAAAAGCAGACCGTCTTGCTTAAGCTAAAAAGCTGAGTTAGGCTAAAGCGATTTAGAATTGAAAGACAGCAAATTGCTGGGAAATATTGCAGAGTGCTATGGCGGGCTAATTAGTAGGCCCACTAGTTGTAGTGGATCCGTGTGCTATATTAGGCCCATTTATGGTGGGCCTGTGGGCTGTATTGGATCCGTGGCCTATAGTAGGCCTGTGCCCTCGGCTACGCCTAAAATAGGCATATTTAGGCGAGGCGACTTCCAAATAGGCTCTTCCAAGGCAATTTAGTCGTTATTTACCCCCTCTAAATTTAAAGGCGGTTGGAAATCAAAAGTGCCCTCTAGGCCACTTGAAATAGGGCCTATACCTTCATTTTGGTAGGTAAAAGTAATAAAAGAGGTCTTAGTGACAACCCGGCGATATAGGATATAGACGAGGTAGGTGCCGTTACCTAGCGTAGCTAGTAACCTACCTAACTCAGTCCAGGGGGCCAGCTTGTGGCTAATGACCCGTTTTTCTGGAGGGATTAGCACCTCTACAGCCGCACTAATAGCCCTAAAGCTAGTAAGGTCGGGTAGGTGGTAGTGCGTAATTTCCGGAAAATCCTTCTTTAATTCTTCGAAAGGTAACAAAGAACGGTTTATAACTGCTATTAGATTTACCAAGGTAGTAATACTAAGAATAACTATAGACTAAAGGTAAGAAGGTAACCGAGACCAAAGCATAATAGCTTTAAGTCGGTCAACGATGACCCGTATAAAGCGTTCTGCTAACCTATTTTGCTTATGAATATAAGGGGAAGAGGTTAAGAAGTCTATGCCTTTAAGAGCTAGCTAGGCTGTAATGACGTCGTTGATTTCCTTGCCACTATCATAATAGAATTTAATAGCTGATTTGCCGTAGCGATTCCTAAGACCTTGGAAGAACCCCTGTAATACTAGGAATACCATAGGTCCTTCCTTATTGGGTAGTAAGTGCACCTAATGGAAGCGTGATTTCCGGTCTACTAAGATGAGGCAAATAGGGCGTTTATTATATAGTAAGGGGTTGATTTAGAAGATATTGCCCTCTATAATATCTAAACAATACATAGGGTCTAGTATAGCCCCTAATGTAAAACGCCAAACTGACTTTGCCCTTTTACAGGCGATGCAGTTGAAATTAGAATCCTTTACATTACTAAGATCAGGTAACCCTATAGTTGATGCACAGGTTTTCTTTAAAAGTTGAATTCCGATGTGCCTAAGCCGGATATGCCAAAGTCCGGCTAGTAATAGCAGCTTTTAATACTCGATATCAGCTGCTGATATTAGGGCTGGGTTGAGGGTGACCGGGGCCCTCTGTAGTGGTTGGGCTATATTAGGAATAGCAGCCTCTTTTGGTACCACCGGAAAACTAGGACTAGCTAGTGGGGTAGCTTGCGAATTAGCTAGTAGATAGTCCGAGTTAGCTAGTGAGGTAGGTAAATCCTCTGGCAGGGGATATTCCTTATATTCTTCTGGGTTAGCTAGGGCAGGTAATTCGACCGAGATACTGTGTGAAGCCGGGTGATTTTGGCTGGTATAGTGTAAAAACGGCGAATCTACCCCTTTTTATTATAAAAAGAAGCCATACTTCTTAAAATTAAGAAGCCTAATGCACTTATTGTTACTATTAACTAGGCTTTGGCCCTGAATACTGCCACGATTTAGATAGTATTTAATGCCGCTAAAGATGTTAATATTAAAAGCTGGTATAAAGAGGGCGTTAGTCAGTTCTAAGGTGCCCCACTGAGGTGGGTTGGTGGCCTATAGCACGGTAAAACTCGCTGTGCCCCACCCACTAGGCTTGATTGGGCTACCACCTATGCTAATAACTAGTCTATTTCCGGTATAGTATTGGAAGTAGGTGAAATGCTTTTTATTGTTAATGATATACACTATAGAACTAGTATCGTAGAGTAAAGAATCTATTGGCGTTTTCCTACCGGATTGTGCACTATAGCTAATAGCTAGAAATTGCATATATTCGCGGTCTTAGAAGGAAGAATAGGCTGTCTCACTAGGTATAAGACTTAGAGTATTATAATTCCCTAATACAAAGGAATCAATAGTCTTTTCCTTTTCGTCGGTCTTTTGTGGGGTATCTGCTTTATTAGCTGAATCTTTCTTTTCTTTCTTTTTCTTATTTTCCGGCTTGCCTTATATAGCTAAAGAAGACCCTTATTGGGTAGAAGACCCCTATTTCTTTTTATTAGCGTTGGTGGTAGTGTTTTTACCACCTTTGCTAGTATTATTACTAGCTGGCTTGCTACTATTGCTGTTAGTAGCGGCACCCTTGACCTTTGCGAGGTGGGTGGTAGCCCTTACTACTGATAACCCTTTAATACGTTATTCTTCTAGTAAATTAACCATATAAAATTGCAGGTTAATATTTGATATATTTCCCTGAGTATAGGCGATTCTCATTATTATACGGTGCCGTTCTGCCCACTAAAAAAAGACCCCTTCTACAGCATGTAAATATTAGCTGATTTGGTCGAAAGGTTGTATATAAGAGCCTAAAATTTGCAGCCTGGATAGGTAGCTATTAAAGGAGGCGTTAAAAGATTCTAAGGTACCCTTATAGCCTATAAAATTTAGTTAATAAAAGGCAGGGTATAAGTGGGTCCACTATACGTCTAATAAGTAAGAATACTATTTGGTGAATAATATAAAGGCTGACTCTAGGTCAGTACACCAGTTGATAGCGGCAGCTGGTCCTTCTATACAACTATTCTTAATAAGTAATAGTAAAAGTGCTTGCTCTAAATCGTTGAAACTGCTGGCAATAGAAGGATTTTCGATAAATTTGGCGATATTGAGTGCCTTAAGTTGAATCATAAGGGCCTGTTTCCATTAGTCGAAGTTAGATGCCCCCCTTAGCTTTTAGGATTCCTGGAATCCGTTAGCTATTTTAGCTAGTTCCTTAATAGCTATAGCGCTGACTTGGCTGCTAATGCTGGATGGAACTAGCAGGGGTTGCTACTAGGCTTTGGGTAGTAATAGTAGATTATTTCCTTTACCTATAGGGGTTTGGAAGGTATCCATATCCATTATATCCTGGGATGGTAGGCTAGTAGCAGGCTTGATTAGTCTATCTACTAAGGTGCCCACCTTATCAGCCAAAAAATCGATTTTAGAGTTCATTCGATTAAATTTATAACTAAATTCTTTTCTCATTTCCTATTGGTCTTCCCTGAGCTAGGCAATTTCTTAGTTATTATCAGATTCTTCTACCTCTGCCGTATAGCTTGGGTTATCGGCGGTAGGAACGTTCTGACTGGCCATTATAGGAAGAGAAAAGGTGCCGGAATATCTTAAAAATGCGAAGAAAATCAAGACAGAAAATCTAGATAAAACTAGAAGAAAGCTACATTAAGGAATAACCTTAGAAAATCCTATTGCAAAAGGATGTGTTGCAGCTTGGTGTGGTAGCTAGGTTCCTAAATCTAGGATGATCAGTCTTTTACTGCCGATTAGTAATATCGTTAGTTAGATTCCTAGAAGGTTAGCTGCTAAATGCATTAAAATCCTAAGTTAGCGTAAAAAAGTCTTAAGCTGGAAGCCTTAAGACACCGGGCTCATAACCTGTTGCAAAATAGTAATTCAGAATACTGTTGGAAATATACTGGATACCGACAGTGGCGTACAAGGCATTGCAGAATAAAACAAAGAGCTGGTTAAAGATTTAAAGCGCACAAGAGGTTGACCAGAGCAAAGATGTTAGGGAAATCTGATTCTAATTATTGGTGACTATTCTAGCTAGAAAGAGGGAATTTTGGGCATATTTCTACCATCTTGAAAAAGTGGTTGAAAATAATGAAAAACCGCAAAAATAGCGAAAAACCCGACGAAAAGTCGGTCTGCCCAACCGTGCCCAGTCTGTGCCCAATATCCTACCCAGTGCATACCCAACCAAGCCCAGTGGCTTATAGCGGTGTGCCGGATGCCCTATAACAGCCTGCCGTACGGGCCGGAAGCCCTATATCGGTCTGCCGTAAATGACCGGTGTAGCGGGTGACTGTATGTAGAAGGCCGAAAGTGCTGGTATTAGCAAGGTTTGCCCATTTGGTAATCCCGTAGAAATGCGCCGCCTGTTGTGGGCCCTGTGGCCTGCTGTGACCGGCCGCTGTGGCCGGCTGTGGGGCGCTGTGCCGGTGCCGTGACCGGCGCTGTGGCCCACTGTAATCGGCGTTGTGGGGCGCTGTGTCCCACCATAGCGCCTGGTATAGCCACCGCGATATCTCAACGTAGAGACGTCGTACGGTAGCGAGACCAGTACCAAAATACAGCTAAAAAGGCGCTGATTTCAACACTATATACTAACTCGCCCTAAACAACCGGATATTATTAGTAATAAGGTTTAGCCCGAACCGGCTCCTTAATAGGTTCGATATACTAACTATTGCGCTAGCCTTAAAAGTAATATTAAGCTTGAAAATACTAAAAGGGCAGGTAGCTCTCTTCTTAGCTAACCTCTAGAAGGGAAAAGAATTAGCCTAAACTACTATCGCTTTTGCATAATAATAACAATAAAACGCAATAAACCGTTTATACCGCCTAGTAGAGTATTTCTAGGTTAAAGACTGTATATAGCTTAGTCTAAGGAATATTAAGATGAACCGCCCTTATAAGAAGCTCGACTAGGTCTCTACTAAATATACTATTACCGCTATCTTATCCCTACTTATTATCCGGCTTAATATCCCTAAGGGTATCTACCCGGTTTTTTATATCGACCTTATCGAATAGGCTACTTCTAATCTACTCCTAATATAGACCGTTACTAATATTAGGCTAGGGCCCTTACTTATTCTCCCGTAAGACTCTAATCAGCTATACAAAAAATATAAGGTTAAGGCGATACTAATAGCGAAAAACGCTTAGGATCAGGGTAAGAACCGTAATATATTAGTCAAATAGAAAGGGTACGACTTACCTATATAGGAACCCCTAGAAAACTTCGAAGATTTAGTAGTATAAAAGGCGTTCGAAGCTAAATAGGGTAATATTTATATATATAATAGGCCCTCTAGGCCATCGAAATAAGGTTTACTAGACCTATAAATGATGCCTAAACGCCTACTTATAAAAAAAAAAAACCCTTAAAATATTATAAAAAAAAAAAAAAAAAAAAAAAAAAAACACTAAGCTTATTCGCCCCTCTCTTAGGCCAGTACCATCCTCCCCCCTCTCCTGCATTATAACTACTATACTTATCGTTATATAGGCCCTCTTCGGCACTATCGGGATCGGTATACCCTTGCGACGGCTACTGCTATAGGGGCGGTAGTAGCGGGGGCGGCTGCATATAACCCCCATAGTAGTATCTATAGGGGGTCGGGCGTGCATATAGCGAGTAGGCCTGGCGTGGATAGTTGCTTATACGACCCTAACATAATAGCATTCCAGGGGACATACTATACGGGGAATATGGGGGGGGCTATAATGGGGCCCGTTGAGGATGCCGTAGGGTCTATAGCAGTAGCGGCAGGGGACGCGGCGGTGCCGGCTAGGGCTGCTATAGCGCTAGGGCGTTCTGCGGCGGGTAGTACAGCTAGGCCTCTAGGGGAACCTACGCACCCTACTCGTAGGCAGGCGGTTCCCCGGCGTAATAGGTTAGTAAGGGGCGGGCGGGAGGGGGGGCCAAATAGGGCCAGGTAGGAGCCGCTAGGTACTATTCTATCCGGGCATAGTGCTCTTAGGCCTCTCGTTATATATCCCGCATTATGCTTAATACGGGGGCCAGATCGATAACCGACCCGGCTTAGCGGTAGGAGGGAGTTATAGCCTAAAAGATATTGGTTAATGCCTTACCGGCGGCATTATAGGGACTAAAAGTAAGACGTAAGACGCAGGGAGTTATTTGGTCGGCGGCTATAGTATGCCACTACTAGTCATTAAGGGCCCGAAAAGAGGGCGAAAGGATAATAGCCTAAGCTTTAGTTATTTCGGTCGCAAGATGCATAGGTTTAATAATAGCAATACCGTCCTTATAAGCCTTAATCTATACCCGGTAGATCTGCTAGAGTCTAAGATTACTAGTAAACTTAAAGTCGAGCCATACGCATAAGCTATATATATCTTAGCAGTAAGAGTAGCCCTTACTTTTGCCTTTTCGTACGCAAATAGGGAAAACACCAATCGCCTATATTTTTCGGTTATATCGCTTGCATAAAAACTCTTTATTGTAGGCGTATTCGTACTCCTTATCAGAGGAATCACCCTCTAATAAATAGTTGCCTATAGTATACTATAGCTTGTATTTGCACTCTAAAGGGCCAGAGCGCTCGGCAGATAGGGCAGTTAGACCGCTCGTAGGTCGCAAGATTTCTATAATATCGGGTTCTATAGGGGTCGTTATACCGCCTGCAGCTTAGCCGCTACTAGGGTTCGGTTTAAATATATTTAGGGTCCTAACGCGGTCAATTAGGGGAATATAGAGTTACATTAGACTCGAACCAATATATACATTAAATATAGGCGGAGACAGAGTATAGCCTTTTAGAGAATACGTAAGTAATTAGTCTATTAATATTAGCTGTAATAGACTGGCCCTAGGGCGACTGCGAATAGGCGTCAATCGGATATATTGATAAAACTAAGGAGGAAGGGAGAAGAGCCCGAATCGGGTCCCTTCTATAGTCTCTATACATCCATATATAGCACAGGCTAGAACCCTAATATTGCCCTATAGGCCCACGCGTCTACCTTATATCATCCGTTCCGGATTAGGCACGGGCATAGCCCGAGCCTCAGTCAATCTATAATATAGTTATAGCCCGAATCTGTAACATACCCCCCTTCTCCGGGAAAAATTTCATCTATTCTATATCAGGGTTACTACAGGGTTCGACCGGGTCTATTATATATCCAAATATCCCCCCATTTAACCTCAAATGCCTCCTATACTACAGTATCCTTAAAGTTCTCTAGCGGTTCCCAAATCAGTAAATTATACCCCTTCTATTTTACCAGTATATTATATTTACTGCTATAACCCCGAACGTTTTTAGTAGCTAGTATCTCCTCGACCTTGAATTCCTCGTGCGGGGTATTAGAGTCCTTTAGTAAGACTAGTAGGGGGCTGGGCCTAGTATCTATAAGTACTTAGCTCGGCAGTAGGTCGGAAATAGCATATTCTATAAGATTAATATAAAAAACCGGGTAGATACCATTAGGAATATTAAGTTAGATATTAAGTAGGGATAGAATGGCTATAATAGTATACTTAATAGATACCTAGTCGAGCTTCTTATAAGGCTGGTTAGTCTTAATATTCCGTAGGCTTAGCCAGACTTAGTCCCTAACTTAGTAGTATTCCGCTAAGCGTTAAGAGCGGTTTATCGCGTCCTACTACTACTGCTAAGTAAAGGCGATAGCGGCCTAAGCGAGTTCGCCCCCCTCCCGTATTATAGCTAAAAAGCGCGCTACTTGCCCCTTAGGGGTTATTAAACTTAGCGTAATATTGGGGGGAGGTACTACAATAGGAAAGTTAAAGCCATTTAAGAGGCGGTTCGGACTATATCCGGTGATTAAAGAAGTACGGTTATTTAGAGCGTATTAATAAATCGCAAGATATTAAGGCCAATCGTACTAGTCGAATACTACCTTAATGCATAAGATAGCCTAGACCTTTTAGTTTATATACTTTATGCTACTATCGGTCTATAGGTAGTATATAATTGAAAGGAGTTATTTAGTCCCGATAGCCTTATATATTATAGTCTAGAATTAGCCTACCTAATCCGAACCTCTATTACTAATAATTTAGGCGGGGAACCTATAGTACTGCTATTAGTAGTCGAGAAACTATTTTGCATAATCCTCTACTTATATTAAGTATATTGCCTTAAGCTAAATATATTTAGACAGGCGGTCGGTAATAACTATTAGGTAATACGGGTTAGAGGCATTATAAGCTAGGAGGTTAGTTATAAAATTAATAGAGATTTAAGATTAAAACCGATTTAGGATCGGTAAGGGCTAGAGTAGGCCCTATTGCAATTAGCGACTCTTATACACCCCGCGGTATTAATAATTCTAAATAAACTAAACTACCTTAAATAATATACTATTAAAGTGGTAATCCTATTATAGGAGTTAGAAGGTTATATTCTTCCCTAAGTGCCCTACAGTAGGGGAGTTATAGCATTATTGGATTACTATAGTTATTAATAGCTCGAATAAAGGGAATTAGATCTAGCCTTAGTAGAATAGTACTCTATAGGCGTTTAGGGTATAATCTATAATCTACTCTTTAGTCTTTACCTCTATAGGGAATTATTATTCTCTATTCGCTATAGCCTTCTACCGGGCTTAATATAGTTTATCCTTAGCTATAGCTTAGTCCTAAAGCGCCTATAGGTGTATATCGGTAAAGACCTAAGAGCCGCTAAGTAGGGAGACTCCTATCGATAAAGCCACTATTAGTATATCCCTTATTATACCTAAGTCTATAATCAGTCGGTCTTCTATTAAATCTAGCTAAACCTTTATTGGGTCTGCCTTTATAGTAGAGATAGATAGTAGTTAAAGGATTTAGCTAAATCTTAGAGCTATACTATCTGCCTCCTGCTCTTATTATAAGAGGGCATTAAGGCATTAGGCTTATAAGCCAGGCTGGTATCAAAGATAGAAGTTAAAAAAGGCTAAAGTCTTAGCCTATTGCACTTAGTATTCCAATATCTCCCTTAGTTAAACGAAGTACTTAAAGTTCTTATAGTCTATAAGGATTATAAATAGAGCAGTAATAGAATAAAGTTCAACCGATTATACCTTAAGGTATAAAATAATAGTAAGCAGCTCTTTATTATAAATAGTATAATTCTATTTAGCTTTTATAAGCTATACTAAGTAGTATACGATTAGGTAGAGCGCTTTATCCTCCTTAATCTAAAAGAGGTAGCTACTAAAAGCTATACTAGAGCTATCTGCCTTAAAGATTATTTCCTTCTTAGGGTCTTATTAGGTAAGGATTAGATATAAAATAAAATACTACTTAAGCGCTTAAAAAGCCTTTTCTTTTTCTTTAAGCTATTAAAAGGGGATACCCTTCTATATTAATCGAACCAAAGGCTCCGCTAAATAAAAGAAGTTTAGGATAAAATCGTAGTAAAAGTTTATAAACCCTAGAAAGCTCTAAACGCCCTATAATTTTATAAGAGCTTCCTACTTTTAGATCGCTTTAATCTTCTTAGGGTCTAATCGGATCTCCTTCCCTACCGCTATAATAAAGCTAAGGTAGTATACCTCCTTTACTATAAAGTCATATTTATCGAGATCTAGATTTAGGCCGGTATTTTATAGGCGCCTAAGGATAACCCTAATGCAGTCTATATATTCCTTCCGTAAGCCTTTAGTATAAACTAAAATATTATCTAAATAAATAGTAGTAAAATCCCCTAATAAGTCCCCTAAGGCCCTATTAATATATCGCTAGAATATTATAGGGGCCCCGGTTAGGCTAAAAGGGGTTACTAACCACTTAAAGAGGCCGAAGCAGGTCTAAAATATAATTAAGTATTTATCGCCTTTAGCGATATAGATCTTATAGAATATAGCATAGATATCCACCTTTATAAACTATATCGCCTAAGATAGGGAATATAGCGTCTCTTTAATTAAGGGAAGGGAGTATTAGTCTTATGCTATAATTTTATTTAGGGCCTAATAATCTATATAAAAACGCTATTTGCCATTCGCTTTTCTCGCGAATAGGATTAATACTATTACTAATAAAGAGCTTATATAAATTTATCTTTTATCTATAAGGTCTATTACCTATCTCTAAACCTTAAGTAACTAGTCTTGCGGTATATTATATAGCGGTCCCTATAAAAGGTCGGGTGGCCCCCTATCTAGGGTCGGTTTAAGCTTAATATAGTAATCAAGTATGCCCCGGTATAATAGGAGGCTAGAGGCTTTTATCTTATCGAAGAGGTTAGTAAAGTCCTAGAGCTTAAGCGGTAGGGTCTATAGCTAGGCCAAAGAGGGGACTAAATTCTAATAAGGCGGGAGTATAATATAGAGGATATATATAAGCTCCTATAGGCTTATAGAGAAGAAGGAGGTCGAATTATCTTAGGTATATACCGCATATTATAGTATACTATAAAAGACCGATCTAAGGATATTAATCGCAATAGGCCTAGAGGATCGAGTAATTAATTCTTTTACGAAAAGGCCGCTAATAGCTCTAATTCTCAATTAGTGCTATTTTATCTATAATTTAATATCGTAATACTCTATCTAAAGCAACCCTAAAATAATATCGTAGGTAAGGCCTAAGATGATATATAGCATTACAGCTAATAGCTATCTATCGATATCGATATCGATATAGACGATATAGGTAATCAAGGGGATAGCCTATCGCTCCCCCGATCGACTCTTTATATCTACTATAGTCCTAAGTTTCCTATAAAATAGTAAGCAGATAAGCTAAAGTTTTAATCTTTAGATAGTTCTTTCGCTTATTATACTACAGTAATTACAACCAGAATCAATTAGGGTATTAATAAAGGTAGAATTATTATATAATATTAGGATTAAAAAGGGGTATCTATTTATACGGTCCTTAATATTATTAATCTCCTTTATATAGTATTTTTATTGTAATCTAGCTAAAGGCTAGGTGTATTTTTTAAGCCCTTTTATAAGACTTAGCTTAAGGGCTAATCTTTTCCCTAGGAATCGCTATTATCGCTATCTCTAAACTTAGCGATTCATAAGGCTTTTACAGCCTTTAGGTCTATAGAAGTTATAATTATCTTTAGTAGGGGCCGGGCCGGCTTTAGCTTATACTCTAGCATTTTATGGCTGGCATCCCTATATTAAGTGCAAAGTGACTTCTAATAGCGCTCCTTAAGGACTTCCCTCGAAACCTATAGCGCCCTTTTATTAGGAAACCTTCGCTTACCTTTCAAACCTAGCTTATAGACGCCTATTATAGGCATATCACTATCCTTATCCCAAGCGGTTATCTATAGATCCCGGGCATTATTATTATAGTCCCAGGAAGGATCCGTATAGCGTTTTACGGTAAGACTTATCTCTAGGTTAATAGCGATTTTATAGTACTATATAATAGCCGCCTTATAATCCTTATAGGAGACCCCTAGGCCAATAATCTTATCCGATATATAAGGGTTAAAGGCGGATTAGAGTATTTCTAGCTTAACTAACTCGGGCTACTTAAGCCCCCCTGCTAATACTAATTTCTCTTTAAAATATATAAAAAAGGTAGAAAAGGGTTCTTTCGGCGCCTAATAGAGGGTATATTTAAGCTTACTAATTACGCATTCCTCCCGATATAGGTCATTAAAGAGTCGCTATAGGTAGTTAAAGAAAGCTATAGGGCGGTAATAAAGGGCCGCGCTATTTTCGAAGAATACTACAACTTAGGATTAGACTATAATTAAGAGGTTCTAGTAGATAAATATCTATTAGGTCTTATCGTTACCGATAAAATCCCAATCGATTTCTAGTTTATACTTTATAAAGGTCTTCTATGCGATAAATATAGCCTTTTTCCTATTAAAGGGTTCCCCAACCGGTATTAGCTTATGCCTAGGTCGGGTTTCCTCTAGGATTAAGATAGAGTTAGTCTAAAACCGGTTAAAGGTTATTATAGGGGCTAGCAATAGTTATTATTGCATTTGGTCGATAAGGGCTAATATCTAATACTTAGTTTATTCGGCCTGAGCGTATATCTGCTGCTTACTCTCCTAGCTTTAGGATAGCTATTCTTAGAACCTTATATTAAGGACTTCTATAGCATTAGTAATTAACTCCTATTAAGCGGCCTATTAATAAGCAGAGGCGCATCGGGCATTATTTAAGCCCGTAGTATTCTATGAGGGCCCTATATCTATTATCGGCAGTTATATGTGATATAACAATAAGGGTTGAGAGAGTTTTATTAATTGTGATGGACTAGCCCTAGGGCGACTGCGAATAGGCGTTAATCGGATATATTGATAAAATTAAGGAGGAAGGGAGAAGAGCCCGAATCGGGTCCCTTCTGCAGTCTCTATATATCCGTATGTGGCGCAGGCTAGAACCCTAACGTTGCCCTATAGGCCCGCGCGTCTACCTTATATCATCCGTTCCGGACTAGGCATAGGCGCAGCCCGAGCCTCAGTCAATCCATAACACGGGCATAGCCCGAATCCGTGATATTAGCATCCGTTACGACCCTAAGTAAGGGGGATAATACTTACGATAGGATACCGATAATAATTAAATTGGCTATAGGAAAGAAAAGGAAGGGAAGAAAAAGGGTGATAGAAAAGGCACGAGAAAAAATGCACCTTTACCTAGGGGGATTACCTACCGATAGCTAATAAAAAATTTTTTTATAATACCAACGGCTGCTACGAATAGCTTTTAATTAGCAACGCGATGCCGGCCTTTTATACGTTTCTACTATACTACCTTCCCGAATTAATACTCTATAATATCCCCTATTTGCACGAACCGGACCTAATGAATAGACTTAAGGTTATCGCGATAATAACCTAGGCGACCTGATTAGGCCTATATAGAAGATAGGCGGGTTTCGGAACGCAATTAATTCGACTGCAAGGCGGAGGAGGGGGGTATATTACGGGCTCGGGCTATACCCGCGCCATAATATGGCTAAGACTCGGGCTGTGCCCGTGCCTAGCTTAGGTAGGGTTATATAAGTCAGCGGCATAAGGTTACGGGACTACGCTAAGACCCCGACCTATACTAACGTATAGTTAAATAGACTATCGAGAGGCCCCTATTCGGGTCCTCTCTCTTTCCTCTTTAGTCTATTTAATATATTCATTCGATGCCTATTCGCAATAGCCCTAGGGCCAGTCCTTTACAATTATTTTAGTATTAGGGGCCTTCTCGTTTTTACCCTCCTCCCCCTTTTTACTCTTCCTACTATTTTCTCCCCCTTTATCTTTAATCTACTCCCCTTTTAAAGCCCCCTTTTTTTCCCTATAGGCTAAAAGAACCTATAATAATATAGTAATATCCTCTTAGGCGTAAGCCTATTATTCTAAGGTGAGGACCTTCTTTTCTTTAAGATCTAATATCTCCTAAATTGCCTTAAGAGCGCTAAGGCCCCCTATTATCGCTACTACTACTACTACCGCCCGATTATGCCTTTAAGAGGATGATACCTATTTAGCCTTCTGCTAAAAGGCCTTATAATTATCTATTTAGAAGTAATAACTATTAGCCGGTAGACCGCACTATATACAATTCGGAAATATACCTCCCCCCCCTAGCTAAAATCGCTTATATATCGAGAAAGTCCTAGACTAGGATCTAGTTCTCTAGGGTCCGCTTAAGCTATATATATATTTTGCCCGCTAGGGCATATAGGTAATACGCTATACTAGTCCCTGCCTATATTAGCTTCGCCTAAGAGTAGGCGCGACCCAGTCTATACCTTATTAGCTTTAGTAATAGTAGTTAGGGTCTTCTAACCGAGTTAAATATAGGCTATAAGGCCAAGCTTGCGGCTCCTTAGGCTACTATATAAGGGTCAGCTGCGGCTTTATCGCGCGTAAGACCTATACTTACCCCTTTATCTAGTATGGCAGATCGCTTAGGCATTTTACTTCTATCATTATTATTATTATTATTGCTATTGCCATTGCCGTTACTGCTATTACTATTGCTATTACTGCCGATAGGGTTAGTATTAGCCTTATATCACGATAGAGGGGGCATTACCTACTTTAGAAATAGTACTATAGAGGAAAAGAAGAAAAGAAGAAAAGGTATTAAGCCGGGGGGGTATTGCCGACCTTTATACTAATATAGTGCCTCAGGCTGCCTGCTTTAACCCTTAGAATTGGCTTACTTCCTCTCCCGACCTAAAGACTAATGCATACTAAGAAGCGCCTAGGCCACTATACATACACGCCTGGCGGGAATACGCCTATTGTGAGCGTACTGCTAGCCTTACCTCTTTGGCTTTACCCTCCCTTTACTTCTCGCCTAATAAGACTATTATCCCAGACCTAATATTCTAGGATTTCCCGCTCGTACTTTTCTTATGCAATACCGCTAGATATAGTCTTAAGCAGTTGCGCACCCTACTCTTTTACGCATTAGATACCCGCCGCCCCTACTGCGGGGCGATATAAAATAGAAATCAAGAATGCAGGAAGGGTTTTCCTCCCGGCTATCGGGTTTTTCCCTTCCGAATTACCTTAATAGAAGTACTAGATAGGTTATTTAGCTCTAAATAGCCTCTAGCGTAATTTAATAATAATAATAAGGCGAACGCTGGCGGCGGTCAAGTCCGGGTGCGTGGCAGGAGCCGGCTTGCTGAATTGCGAATGGCATCGCCGTTTAAAGCTAGATGATATCTAGCTGGTACTGTTAATTCTATATGCGGCCGCTGTAAATGCCGGGTGACCTCCCTTTCTATAGCACCCCGTACGTAGTAAGAACCCAGCCAAGATTACAGGTGCCATAGATAGGGGAATGCGAGCAAGCCGTATAAGGTGCATCTCTTTTCACAAACATTCCCGTGATCCAGGCTTCTATTAAAATTCAATAAGCTTGCCTCAGGTTACCTGCTCGATAAAACCTTTATCGACTGAAAACCGCGAGTATCCTTCAACACTACTGGGGCGACGGTCAGACAGTCTAGGCATGAGCAAGTCTTAATGGGGGCTAAATCAAATGTCGTTGGTAGATTAATTGCAGGATTGCTTTGGATGAGCTATTGGGGTCGCGATGATGATTTAAAAACTGGCATGGACTATGTTCATACATAGAATTCAACCGACTTCTATCACTTTCAAACCCCCGTGGGCGCGTGTGTATTCTTTCAGGGGTAAGATTTTCTGATTTTCTGATTTTCCAATTTTTGCAATATGTCCACCTTTTGGACTACTTATCTCATGTACGACCCGACCCGTAGTCGCCTGCACTTGCGCTAAGAGCGGGTTAAAGCATTAAAAAGGCAAGAGTAACACTGTGTTTACTGCGAATAGGCGTGCGAATTTAGTTAAGCAGCGTCGCTTTTGTGCTACGCGTGGTGTTGACTTTGGTCAGCACTAACTTCTGCTCGTGAGAGGGCTGAGGAAAGCCCGGGAAGGCGGGGCGGCGGTCGGCTGGATGCGTGGGAGGAGCCGACGTGTTCGAGTGTAACGGCATCACTTTTGATGGCTAGGGCCTTTGTGGCCGGTGTTGAGGAATTCTGTGTGCGGCCGCTGCTGCATATGCTAGGTCGTCTTGTGCCTCGTTATGGCGCTCCGCACGTCATTAGAAACCAAGATGGCAAGAATCGCGCAAAGCAAGCCGATTGAGGTGCATCCGCTGTATAAGCGTTCCCGCGACCTCGGCTTTTATTGTGAAATTAATTGATCGCGCACTAGGCCACCAACTCGACGAAAATTAGCGACTAATAAGCTCAAATACTCTTCAACACTATCAGGGAGACGCCAAGACGGTCTAGACAAGAGGAAGTTATGCCGAGGGAGAATTAAAGTCGCCGCTTGTTTCAGATTCAGGGTTCATTTGGACAAGCTATTGAAGTCGAAACGAAATGTATTAAAAAGCTCATGACTACAAAATACACACACACACACACATATATATATATATATATGTATTTAAATACAAAGAGACCTATAAAAGACACGTGCGTTTAATACGGATATATATAACCAAGAAGTCTGTCAAAGCTATAGTTTGGGGCTTCGCAGTTACTCTGAAGGGTGGTCAGATGATCCTGCAATGAACTGCTATAGCAGCGATACAAGGGAATAGTATTCGGCATCTGAGTTGTATACACATAACCAATAATAAACTCGGCTGAATATGCGGTAGACTCGCAGCCAACAGAAAGAGAATCCATATGATCGGTCATGGAAACACTGTAACAACGGACTAGCGGAACAGCGTTCGCGGTCGAGTTGACGAGAATTCGTCCGAGAGTTAAATCCGGTCTGTATGCGTTGGGTGATGAGTATGAGAGGCCCTCACAGTTAGACTGCGTAGAGGTCATATGATCTTGCAACCCATAGCTATAGCAGCGGTACAGAACTGCAGTTGGGGGCGTTTGAATAATAACTGTTCCCGTATTATTATTTCCAGTAGGAGAAATAGTAATAGTATTGAAGACTGTGACAGTTCCAGTGATAGGTTCATAAATAGTTACATAACTGGGCCCCAGATAAGTTGTGACACTGGAGGAAACTGGTGTCTGCACCAATACAGTGCCAGGTATTGTTCCGCTGGGCGGAATAGTTGCCGTGGTCGGCACAGTATTTGCACCGGTAAGAGTTTGGGTGATAGTGACATATATATTTACGGGAGAACAGTTGCCATCTTGAGAGACATAGCCAAGAAGTCCGTTCAAAACAAAGCCAGGTTTATTGTCACAAAGGGTGTTCCGACTTATGTAGAATTGGCCATTAGGGTTTGAACATCGATAGATTGGGATGCTGCCATTTACTTGGGTAGCAAAAGGATAGCCAAGATTCCTATCGAGGTAGAATCCCGGCATAGATTCGCATGAATAGCTTTGAGTAACGAGAAAACGACCGTTAGTACTGGCGCACCGATAAAGAGGAAGGTTACCAGTGTCTGGGGTTGCCTGAATATAGCCAACATTTACCACATTAACATAGCCAGCCCTCCCTTCACAAACACCATCATTAACATAGATATAACTATCAGTATTTGAATTATAACACTCAAATATCCCATTACAACTGCATAACGTCGCATAAGCATATCCAAGGACGCCATTAAAGACATAGCCTGGTCTCTGTTCGCAATCAATACTCTGAGATATTATAAATTGGCTAGCAGAGTTTGAGCATCTATAAAGAGCTAGAGAGTTAGTCGTCGGACTCTGGAGAAGATAGCCAAGAGTGGTATCAAATGTAAATCCAGAAAAATTTTCACATGATGAGCTTTGAGTAAAGAGATAACGACCGTCAGCAGTAGCGCATCGATACAGAGGAAGATTGCCAGAGTTAGCCGTTCGCTCAATATAACCGGTGACTCCAGAGTAAACATAGCCAGGATATGATATGCAGGCGCCACTAGTAATATAGAGAGCATTAAGAATACTTGGATTATAGCACCGCGAAAGAATCAAGAGGGAGCATGTAGGCGAGGCAGAAGCAGATAATGAGGTTGTTGACGTAGAAGATATAGAGGGCGAGGCATTAGTGACACTAATAATCGGCGAAGAAGAGCTAGCCACGCTGCCAGATGAAGATATTACTGCGACACTCGGTGTTTGAATAATAATACTGCCGGGAATAGTGCCACTAGGAGGTATGGTGGCCGTTGTAAGCACCGTATTTGTGCCGCTAAGAGGCTGTGTGATTGTTACATATGGTAGCCCGGTCCCAGTAGTAGGCGTTACTATGACGTAACTGCCAGGATTGGTACCAGACGGCTGAATAATGACTGTTGTAGGCGCTGTAATCGAGCCTCCGATAGGCTGGGTAACTGTTACGTATGGCAGCCCGGTCCCAGTAGTAGGCGTTACTATGACGTAACTGCCAGGATTGGTACCAGACGGCTGAATAATGACTGTTGTAGGCGCTGTAATCGAGCCTCCGATAGGCTGGGTAACTGTTACGTATGGCAGCCCGGTCCCAGTAGTAGGCGTTACTATGACGTAACTGCCAGGATTGGTACCAGACGGCTGAATAATGACTGTTGTAGGCGCTGTAATCGACCCTCCGACAGGCTGGGTAACTGTTACATATGGTAATCCTGTTCCAGTAGTAGGCGTGACTATAATATAGCTACCAGGATTGGTGCCGCTTGGAGGGATAAGAAGCGTAGTTGGCGCTATAATCGACCCTCCGACAGGCTGGGTAACTGTTACATATGGTAATCCTGTTCCAGTAGTAGGCGTTACTATAATATAGCTACCAGGATTGGTGCCGCTTGGAGGGATAAGAAGCGTAGTTGGCGCTATAATCGACCCTCCGACAGGCTGGGTAACTGTTACATATGGTAATCCTGTTCCAGTAGTAGGCGTTACTATAATATAGCTACCAGGATTAGTGCCGCTTGGAGGGATAAGAAGCGTAGTTGGCGCTGTAATCGAGCCTCCGACAGGCTGGGTAATCGTGATATAAGGCAGTCCTGTTCCACTTCCTGTGGGCGTTACAATAACATAACTACCAGGATTGGTGCCGCTTGGAGGGATAAGAAGCGTAGTTGGCGCTGTAATCGAGCCTCCGACAGGCTGGGTAATCGTGATATAAGGCAGTCCTGTTCCACTTCCTGTGGGCGTTACAATAACATAACTACCAGGATTGGTGCCGCTTGGAGGAATTAGAAGCGTAGTAGGCGCTGTAATCGAGCCTCCGACAGGCTGGGTAACTGTTATATATGGTAACCCGGTTCCAGTAGTAGGCGTGACTATAATATAGCTACCAGGATTGGTGCCGCTGGGGGGGATGAGGAACGTTGTAGGCGCTGTAATCTGGCCTCCGACGGGTTGGGTGACTGTGACATATGGCAACCCGGTTCCAGTTCCTGTTAGCGTTCTAATAGAAGAACTACCTAGACTTGTTCCACTAGTAACTGTTATAAGCGCTATAGTAGATCCACCAATAGACTGGGAGACACTGGCAGAAGTCAATCCTATTGTTCCTATAGGCGTTACTATAATATAACTACCAGGATTGGTGCCGCTGGGAGGGATGAGGAATGTTGTAGGCGCTGTAATTGGGCCTCCCACAGGCTGGGTAATTGTTACATATGGTAATCCGGTTCCAGTAGTAGGCGTTATAATAACGTAACTACCAGGATTGGTGCCGCTTGGAGGGATAAGAAGCGTAGTAGGCGCTGTAATCGGGCCTCCGATGATTTGGGTAACTGTGACATATGGCAACCCGGTTCCAGTTCCTGTTAGCGTTGTAATAGAAGAACTACCTAGACTTGCTCCACCAGTAACTGTTATAAGCGCTGTAGTAGATCCCCCAATAGACTGAGAGACACTGGCAGAAGTCAATCCTATTGTTCCTATGGGCGTTACTATAATATAACTACCAGGATTGGTGCCGCTGGGAGGGATGAGGAATGTTGTAGGCGCTGTAATTGGGCCTCCCACAGGCTGGGTAATTGTTACATATGGTAATCCGGTTCCAGTAGTAGGCGTTATAATAACGTAACTACCAGGATTGGTGCCGCTTGGAGGGATAAGAAGCGTAGTAGGCGCTGTAATCGGGCCTCCGATGATTTGGGTAACTGTGACATATGGCAACCCGGTTCCAGTTCCTGTTAGCGTTGTAATAGAAGAACTACCTAGACTTGCTCCACCAGTAACTGTTATAAGCGCTGTAGTAGATCCCCCAATAGACTGAGAGACACTGGCAGAAATCAATCCTGTTGTTCCTGTGGGCGTTACTATGATATAACTACCAGGAATAGTGCCACTGGGGGGGATAAGAAATGTTGTAGGCGCTGTAATAGAGCCCCCGATGGGCTGGATAACTGTTACGTACGGTAACCCTGTTCCAGAAGTGGGCGATACTATTATATAACTACCTGGATTAGTACCAGATGGGGGAATAATAACTATTGTAGGCGCTGTAATAGAGCCCCCGACGGGCTGAGTGACTGTGACATATGGCAATCCTGTTCCAGTTCCTGTAGGCGTTATAATAACATAACTGCCTGGGTTACTGCCGCTAGGAGGAATGATGACCGTGGTAGGCGCTGTAATAGACCCTCCGACAGGCTGGGTAATTGTGATATAAGGCAGCCCTGTTCCACTTCCTGTTGGTGTTACAATAATGTAACTGCCTGGATTAGTGCCACTAGGGGGGATAATCACTGTTGTAGGTGCTGTAATAGAACCTCCGACGGGCTGGGTGATTGTGATATAAGGCAGTCCTGTTCCCGTGGGTGTTACAATAATGTAACTGCCTGGATTGGTGCCGCTAGGAGGAATGATGACTGTTGTAGGTGCTATAATAGAACCTCCGACGGGCTGCGTGATGGTGATATAGGGAAGACCAGTTCCAGAAGTTGGCGTGATAATAACGTAACTGCCCGGATTCGTTCCACTAGGGGGAATAATAACTGTTGTAGGTGCCGTGATAGACCCTCCAACGGGCTGGGTGATGGTGACGTATGGTAATCCTGTTCCAGTCGGTGTTACAATAATATAACTACCAGGATTCGTTCCACTTGGAGGGATGGTGACGGTTGTAGGTGCTGTAAAAGAGCCTCCAATTGGCTGGGTGACGGTGATACAGGGAAGTCCTGCTCCAGTAGTAGGAGTAATAATAACGTAACTGCCTGGATTTGTTCCACTAGGAGGGATGGTAACTGTCGTAGGTGCTGTAATAGAGCCTCCGATCGGTTGAGTTACTGTAATATATGGTGCGATTGATGGGGGCTTTACTATAACCACACTTCCCGGGTTGGTGCCACTAGGGGAAATTGTTATAGTTGTTGGTACTGTCATCGATCCCCCAATTATCTGAGTAAGAGTAATATAACTCCCTATAGAATTCGGTGTTACGATAATAATACTTCCTGGAATAGTTCCAGTTGGGGAGATGGTGATAGTTGTCGGTAGTGTAATAGAGCCCCCAATAAGTCGAGTGATTGTAATATAAGCTCCTACAGAACTTTGCTGTGTACTTTCATTATTATCACCGCTGTTTGATGTAGAGTCATCGATACGCTGATATAAAGATAAAGCTATTGAGGATAGCTCCGACTGTCGTCTGGCTAGGTCTCTCTGTAATTTAGCCTGTCCACCGCAACACTGAGCCGAATTCCCTGGACACTGAGTACTGCATTGATCTGAACGCAATACAGTTGCTGCATTATCGAGAGTGTCGCCGCAGTAACAGTCACTATTTATTCCTTGTAATTAGTGTTTAATCCTGTAGATTTAATCCTGTGCCTGGCTCCGTCAACTTCTCTGTCGCATTGCCCTATTGATCACTCACTTATTGTAGACGCCAAAAAATTTCCTGGCACATAATCTGGCGCATGTGTCGAGGTTCATAACCATGCTGGTGGCAATTTTAACAAAATTGGGGAACCCAGCTGCTGATATTGCGCATCCATAGAGCTTAAAGACAGCTACTTGGCTCGGTAGCTGGCAGCTAGAACTAGGACTTGCCAAAGCGGAGCTCGCTGTTGGAGTTCTAATGATGATCGATCCTGGACTTGTCCCGTTAGGAGCTATCGTAATTGTTATCGCTACCGAGCCCGTGCCGGGCACTATAACAGTCGCATATGGCGCGGTCGCGCAGACTGCATTTGTGCTTGTTCGGTGTCAGCTGTTATTGCTTTGTGCTGGCAAGCGAATTATCAAAACTTACTACGCCCCTGTCAGCGTATACACATTATCGTTACAGTACACCTGCAGCGGTTGATAACTGATGATAGTGTTTTTGGTCAAACAGTCGTCGGCTATTGCCCAAGGACTCCAAATGTATATCTGAAGACTCAGAGGTAAAAAAAATCGTGGAAATAGCTTCATCTTAGACGGCTAAGAAGTGCTGTTATTAAAAACTGCTACAAATATACTTGTGATAAAAATGTTACAGCTGTTACATGCTATATTATAGTTCCTTATGTACTTATATATCTGTAAGTGATACATATTTTAAATTAATAGTAGTAATATAAAGATTACTATCAATTATTAATATATAATATATTATTTATTTTACTTAAGCTACTAGTCCAAATTATAACTAGAACAGTAATAAGAACATTTGGCAATTTAATTGTATGCGCATTATTAATTATTTTTAGTTTAGTATAATAAAAAAAGAAAATTAAATACACATATAAATCTTTATTACATAATTATTTTACTGCAGTAAATTAATATCATTATTAACACTTGATTTTCTACTATTATTTTTTAGTTCATAAGTTCTATTATAGTTTTTTTTCTAAAATAAAACTTTGAGTAGAATATTTTAAAGTTTAAATAATATAAAGCTGAAAAAAAATCAAATACTTAGATAGGAAAAGACTGTAATTAATTTTAAACTTTATTTCAATTATCGCTCAATTTTTTTATAATATAAGTCTTGTCTTTTAATTTATAATCTGATCTATTATTAACTTAAAATTTTTAATATGTTTTCTGTTAACCGGCCGCTGCGCTAATTCGTTTATAAATAAACATACAAAAATATTTTTTTTGTCGTGTTATATAATTTGTCGTTTAAAAGCTCGATGAAATAAAGATGGATAATAGATAGATAGTTGATAAAAAATGTCGTGGTCTGTCTAGCAGAGAAGTGGCTTGGAAGAGAAGATAAAAACCCAGCCAAAGACAGAGTAAATCAAGTCCTTGTATTTCGCATGCCCAGAGTGGGAGCGAACGATTATATATATAGACAAATTTTACCGTCTTACTGATTTATTAATCTTAACAATTTATTTCTTTAATTCACAATTTTATTTTCATTCAAGTACATATCACAGGTAAGAATTCCTCCCACTGCATGTCGGGGCTGGGAATCATGAAATTACATGGCTATTGAATTCCGAGGGCGTGGTGTTACTATAGAGCCCAGTGCTATCAGTTGCGGCGCCCCGCTTTATGGCGGCTGGGACATGCCAAACCCCCAGCTGGCCCGCGCCAAACCGCCAATTGCCGCTGTCGGCCATGTCTGTCCGTGCCGATCGCACCAGACTCGGCTGACCACAATTCCATCCGCCATGCCCTCGAATGCGTGGCAAACGACTTGTCAGCGAGTGTTGACGATGCGTGCGACCGATCGAGCCAACCAGGATGGAAAGGGGGTAGAAATGTCACCACACGAGCGGAGCGCTTGCCCTACTGAGGCGTGGTGCGACTGACAATCCGACCGACCGGCGAGACGGGAATCAGAAAATTCGTCATTCTTCATCTTGTCAGATAATCCATTGCAGCCTGGCTGCTGCGATGCCACCGGCCTCGCCCCCAATGACAAGACGGCTAATCAACAAGAGAGAGATATGCGATGCCTGGCTCCCGCCGATCAGTGGTCTTGCCCTGCCCTACATGTTGACGATATTGCCCGTGTCGCTGCTTCGTGGCGTCCAACGACGTCGTGCAGACGACCATTGGCCAAATACCTGCTTTGGCCCGAATTATCGACTGTGGGTGATTTCGGTGTCATGTTGGAGGAATGCCTTGCGGATGGAATTGCGAAAAGTCATGGACTGGTGTGACGCGTCTAGTTGCGCTTCGCTTGGGTGGCCTTACATGCACGCACGACTTGTTTGATTCAGGGTTTGCGCCTGCTCTGTTCTGCCAAACAATGGCCCGTCGGATTCAACGACACGGTTGCTTCTGAGATTCGCTTTATCGAGACGGTCCTGTCGCCATCGGAGCGCATTACTTGACGAAACCCTGCATTGCGCTATGGCAGAGTCAATATAAGCGTCGATGGTAGTGGCCATTTCAATCTTTCGCGCCGAGAAAGAGACCGTGTCAGGGATATCAAGCACCAGGCCCTTAAAGCGTCTGTCTCTTGTGGTGCCGATTTCGTTGGGCCACTGGCGTTGCATGGTTCTTGGGCGAAAAGATTTCCGACCAGAGCACGTCGATGCTGTTTCAACACCGTACCTCAGCGGCCGAGCTCGAAGCGGGCTTTTGGTCCGGGCCTGCAATCACAAACGCACAAGACGCCGGCTGTTTCACTCCGAGTGAACTACATGCAGCGACGCAAAAGCACAACACGCTCTGGTGTGCACTCAGCCCCGGTTGCTTGGGTCGTTTCGCTCGTTTCAATACAAGGGTTTCTTTTTCCCACGCTATCCGCTCGCTCACGCCTTTGCCCGGGTCGGATATAAACATATGTCACAGTAAAAGATGCCCAATAAGAGCCGCAATTGGTGTGGCGTCACATTTTGGCCGCGACAGCATGTGCCTCGAACCCATGCGGGCCCAATAAGTGGGAAAGGAGGGTGCTCAAGGAGGATAAGCACCACAATTAGCGCATGGCCCATGTTTAGCCATCAATTGACTTTTACTAAACCAGGTCCCAACCGCTGGTACCAAGTTGGCTGTCGGGATTGCGCCCCGGATAGTAACGTGGGACATGAGGGGCCGCTGCAGGAACAAAGGCAATAT
Organism: Ustilaginoidea virens; assembly: GCF_000687475.1. NCBI lineage: Eukaryota > Fungi > Ascomycota > Sordariomycetes > Hypocreales > Clavicipitaceae > Ustilaginoidea > Ustilaginoidea virens. Next base: position 5,613,336 of record NC_057317.1, on the reverse strand, counting down.
CGTCCAACGTGTCGCCTAGAGGTGGGCTTACCGTTCCAGCTTTTTTTTTTTTTTTCCAATCCAGGTGCACGTCGTTTGTGTTATAGATGGGGGTATTTGTATTAGATTTCATCTTTCTCCCTTGGCCAAGCAAGCTCGTCGGTTGCATTCCACGCTGGTTCGCCGTCGACATGTCGAGCGCTGACGAAGACGCGTGGTATCCCTGGAGGCCAGCGATGCGCGCTCTGTTGATTCCGGCTGCAGTATTTTTTTTCATTCCGTCCGGAAGTCTCGACCCGGCTTAGTGGGGACATGCTGTTCGCCGTTACGTATGCCCTCCATTGGCCGTGGCGCGACCCAGGTCAAACGACGAGGGTAGGGTGATGGCACGGTGGCGGCGCCCAATGTCACCAAAATAGATTAAGAGATCCACCCGGGGCAAGAGGGGGGCTGAAGGGCTTCGTCGAGCACACCCATGGGGCCTATCCATGGATGAGGGTGTCGCGGCAGCGCGGGGACAGCTTACAATCTCGGCTGACGGTGCGAACGTATACAAGGATATTCTGGACCTCTTGCGGAGTGCTGGTCAGAATCCAGTTGCACACTGGCGGCAACTCCGTCTCGGGGGCCCGGGCATGAGATGGAGAGATCAGAGAATTAGATTAGAGTGAAAACAAATACAGCATTTTCCATATGGGCAGTTTTTCGCCCTGCGTCTGTTTGCTGCACCGATGGTATTGTGCGGGCTGTCGAGCTGGACGGAGAGCATGAGGAGGCTGCACAACACACAAAGCCGGATATCCGTCCTACCGCTCACTAGCCAGCACCTTGGGCGGGAGGTGACCGAGGGGGCTGCACGAGCTGCGGAAACAAATCGCGGATTCTTGGTCTTTACTACAACAGCGAATTGCAAGAATCATACTAGAATAGAAGGGGTTTTGAATCCATGATACCACTACTACAAGACACGCAGCGCAAATTCCATCCCGGAAACTGGGAGCGGAACCTTGACCCTGGCTTGGCCCTGTCGCAGTACGTACTGGGAGAACAGCCATCAGCAGTGGCCGTCTGAAAAGTATATGAGGGAGATGAGAAGCCCTATTCAGACGCTGCTCCGGGATTAGGTCGGTGTGCCTCGTTGCACCGTTGCACCGTTGCAGCCCTTTGCAGGCGCGTCCCCCACGCCTCGTTGACTGTACCTTGCCTTGCCTTGCCTCGCCTTGCCTTGCCTCGCCTTGCCTTGCCTCGCCTCGCCTCGCCTCGTCTCTTGTGTATGCGTCAGCAAAGCGCCCCGATGCTTGAGAACAGATCTCCGAGCGATGCCCAATACAATACGTAGAGTGCCCCGGTCTCACCATCGAGATCGAGATGAGGCCAGCCTGGCCAATGTAGTAATAATGCACACCACGCCCACGCACACACACAAAACAGGCGAGAGACAGATTAAAAAAAAAAAAAGGGCACAAAAAAAAAAAAGTAGTCAGCCACTTGAGTCACACCCAATCAATGTCTGCCAACGAACGATGAGTCCTGGGGCCCAGAGCCCGAGACGCGGGTCCACTGTCCGAATGCATCCACGCGCGATCCGGAACCACGAAACAGCGAGTAATTGGCCGCCGGCAGCGGGTCGCTAGCCACCAGGCCGCTGGGCCCAGCCCGACCAGCCCGGCGCGCGCGGTGATATAGCTGCTCTTCATTCCCCCCCCAGCCTTTTTTTCGATAAGTATGCCGATTTTTCCGTCGCAAAGACAAACGCTCCTCGGGCGTCGTATTGCACTTTGTTCTTTCTCCTTGACCGCGTGAGCCTGGGTAGCATCCGCGACTTGCGACCTGTATCCGAGCTGCAGCTCACCGTGGCATTGTAAGACTTCCCTCCCTTCCTCTGTTGCGGCTGCAACGCCGGGGCCGACCGGAGAGCTGACACGCCGGGCCGCCGGATGCAGTTCTTTTTTTTTATCACCTCGCAGTTCGATTACTGCCGCCACCTTCTTTTTGTGCCGAGTTCGCCGCTCCTTAGAAATTCTTTTGCAAAATGAGCTACCGTATAGTCGGGCCTGCGGTCCTGTTCGCCGCTGCGGCGTCGGCCGCCACGCTGTTTAACACGGCGTCGGTGCTGACTACTTCCTGCCCGGTACTTGAATCACCTCCCGTTGTATCCCGGGCCGCCGCGTGCGCTTCCGCTGACCTGGTTTTTTATTTCAAAAGCTGCCCTCCGTGTTTACTGTTAGCGGAACACCTTACACCGTAATCGGAAGTCCCACCCCGGCCGGTATGTAGTAACCACCCCTCCGAGCCTGATGGATTTCGTTGAAAGCGTGTGAGTGTGCGTGTCTGACAAGTTCATTTTGCAGCCTCCGGAGTCCCCATCGTCACCAGCACCCCTTGCACCAGCAGCAGCCAGTGCAACGGCGGCCAGTGCACCAACGGCGTGTGCGTCAACGGCTTGGGCGTCACCTGCTCCAACAGCAACCAGTGCAACGGCGGGCAGTGCAATGGCGGCCAGTGCAGCAACTGTAATAACGGAAACTGCAACAGCGCGAGCTGCTCCACCAGCAGCCAGTGCAACGGCGGCACGTGCAGCAACGGCCAGTGCACTAACTGCCCTAACGGCAACTGCGGCCTCGGCACCAACGGCCTCTACTGCACCAATACCAACCAGTGCAACGGCGGTACCTGCACCAATAACCAGTGCGTCACCTGCCCCAACGGCAACTGCAATGGCGCGACCTGCGCCAGCAGCAGCCAGTGCAACGGCGGCACGTGTAGCAATAACCTCTGCGTCAACTGCCCCAACGGCAACTGCGGCTTCGGTCAGAGCCCTGTCACCTGCACCAGCAGCGCCCAATGTAACGGCGGCCAGTGCACCAACGGCCAGTGCGTCAACTGCAACAACGGCAACTGCAACAGCGCCACGTGCTCCAGCAGCAGCCAGTGCAGCGGCGGCCAGTGCAATAATAGCCAGTGCGCCTTCTGCCCTAGCGGCAATTGCGGCCTCGGCACCAACGGCGTCTCTTGCACCAACAGCAACCAGTGCAATGGCGGCCAGTGCACCAATAGCCAGTGCATCAGCTGCCCCAACGGCAACTGCAATGGCGCCACCTGCACCGATAGCACCCAGTGCAGCGGCGGCACCTGCACCAACGGCCAGTGCGTCAACTGCCCCAACGGCAACTGCGGCGTTGGCAACAATGGCGGCAACGGTCTCGGCCCTGTCTCCTGCACTAGCAGCGCTCAGTGTAACGGCGGCCAGTGCACCAACGGCCAGTGCGTCAACTGCAATAGCGGCAACTGCAACAGCGCCACCTGCTCCAGCGGCAGCCAGTGTGCTGGTGGCCAGTGCAGCAATAGCCAGTGTGCCAACTGCCCTAGCGGGAATTGCGGCCTTGGCTCGAATGGTGTTACTTGCTCTAGCAGCGCCCAGTGCAATGGCGGTCAGTGTGTGAGCGGCCAGTGCATCAACTGCCCTACTGGAAACTGCAACAGCGCCACCTGCTCCAGCAACGACCAGTGCTCTGGCGGCCAGTGCAATAGCGGCCAGTGCGCCAACTGCCCTAACGGAAACTGCGGCATCGGCACCAACGGAGTGTCCTGCACAGCTGACAGCCAGTGCAATGGCGGCAAGTGTACTAATGGCCAGTGCGTTAGCTGCCCTAGCGGAAACTGCAATGGCGCGACCTGCTTCGCCAGCAACCAGTGTGGTGGCGGCCAGTGCGGCAGCGGCCAGTGTGTCAACTGTCCCAATGGTAACTGCGGCAATGGCATTAACGGCAGCGGCACCGGCAGCGGCAGCGGATCTGGGTCCGGATCCGGCAACGGCGGCGGATCTGGTTCCGGATCCGGTAACGGCGGTGGATCTGGTTCCGGATCTGGCAACGGCGGCGGATCTGGGTCCGGATCTGGCAACGGCAATGGCAGCGGCGGCAGCGGCTCCGGCTCCGGATCTGGCAACGGTAATGGTAGCGGCAGCGGATCCGGCAGCGGCAGCGGCAGCGGTGACAATGGCAGCGGATCTGGATCTGGATCCGGTAATGGCAGCGGTAGCGGATCCGGCAGCGGTAGCGGATCCGGCAGCGGCAGCGGCAGCGGCAGCGGCAGCGGCAATGGTGGCAGCGGATCCGGATCCGGATCCGGATCCGGATCTGGATCCGGCAGCGGCAGTGGTAGCGGCAGCGGATCCGGCAGCGGCAGCGGCGACGACGGTAGCGGATCTGGATCAGGCAGCGGCAGTGGCTCCGGATCTGGCAGTGGCAGCGGCTCTGGATCTGGCAGCGGCAGCGGCTCTGGATCAGGCAGTGGCTCTGGGTCTGGCAGCGGATCCGGATCCGGATCAGGCAGCGGCAGCGGCACTGGATCTGGCAACGGCAGCGGCACTGGGTCTGGCAATGGCAGCGGCACTGGATCTGGCAACGGCGGCGGCTCTGGGTCGGGCGGCTCTGGATCAGGCGTTGGCTCTGGGTCTGGCAGCGGCAGCGGATCCGGATCTGGCACCGGCAAAGACGGCACCGTCACCGCTGGCAGCAGCGGCTTGGCATCCACCAGCTTCGATGCTCTGCTCATCGCTGCTTTTGCTGCTTTATTCATTGGACAGCAACGTTAAGCCCTAATATCCGACCCCTGTTCCTGGCAAAAGAATTTCCTTTGTGTACCATTATTTCATTTTTTTTTCTGGGATGCATTGACAGGTTTTTTTGTTTTGGTCTGGCTCTGACGACCCTCGAGGTCTAGTGATAACCTAATCGCAAAGTATTTGATTTTATTTTCTCGTATATTTTATAGAAGAATAGAGCTATACATAATTCTTCGCAGAACGACACCCCCCGGGCAATGGCCCTGACATAAAGACACTGACCGGTGCCATGCTTCCTGGTGACAATCCTGCTCTGCAATCCCCGAATGGCGGGGAAAGTGCTCGCGGGGGCCAGCGTCCTCCGACGCATCCTTGCCATAATGACGGGAAATGCTGGCTGTGGTGCGAAAGCCGTGAAAAGCTGGCCTTTGGCCTTGGCCTGGGGCAAAGCCACACCCCATCTGCTTCCTACAGCTGCGGATGACCGGCAAAAAGGGTCGACATACATCGTACCCTGCCTCAAGGCGCCACTTGGCTCGAAACGTTGGCCAAGACAGTTCCGGAAACAGGGAAGCGTAGGACTTAGTAATGCCCAGCAACGAGGCATCCACCGTCCTCTTGGCGTGCCTACTATTTACAATAAGCCTGGCCAGCCACCACATGATCAATAACTTGGAATTTCCTGTGTAGCATGTATGTACTGCACTTTCTGGTTTGGGAATAAGGCGCCGACACTGACACTAGCCCACTTCGCCCTAACGCGTCTCCACCGGCTCATCGGCTCCTACAGCTGGCTGCTTGCGTCTACTACATAAGGTATGGTATGTATTGACCCCCGCTATTCAACGCCGCATGGCCGGGGTCCCTCGCGATCCATAGCGCGCACCCCGCTGTAATTAGCGCCAGGCACCGGAGCACGCAGGCTGAGTTAGGGCCTTGGCCCTCCAGATTGCCCAGCCGCCTTGCTGTATGTCTGGAACTATGTAACTCGGTCCCTTCCATGACTAACCGCATCAACACGGTAAACAAACGCTGACATTATCACAGTAGGGCCGAGCTTTGATTGTGCGTGTACTCTTGGAAATATCCCCGCCAGAGGCTTGCGTTATGGGCAGCTGTCGTGAATGACATGATGGCTCCCATGCCGTTGTGCCCAGTACTGTGTTTAATCGGACCTGGCCTGGACTAACCGGGTACCCACTGATGTGGCCACATATGCTTCAGTACCGTGCATTCATGAGTCACCTCTTAGTAAGGTCTAGCGCCAGAATGAACCGGTCTGACGCATGCTATCGACGTGGCCGCGTCCGCACCGCATAGCGTGGTGGCTAAATGTGCAGAATCTTGCTCTTCGCCGCATCTTTTCGGCACCAAGGCAGCTCCAGATGTCGGCTCCGGCACTGCGCTACGTCAACCATTCTACACGCGAAAGCCGAGGACAAATGTGGTCCGTCATCTTTGCCTCGGCGTTGGGTGCTGTAGGCGATCGATGGATCCAGGTAGATGATGTGCGGTTCCGCCAGTGATGGAATCAGTGGCGAGTTGGAAGCGATAATTAGATGATTCAAATTCGATCAGGAGTGTGGGCTGGCTATACATAAGTGCCGATTGCAATAGCTAGCCGAGGTGACCCGCTATAATTATATACCGTCCTAGCGTTCGCTGAAATATTCCCGTCACCGTGGTATAGGGTACGCTCCCTCGGTAAGGCAAGGTAGATGCGCAATGGTGACTTGTATGGCAGCATGTGCATGTTTCCGGGTCGCTCGATTGATCTGTATAAGACGATCTTGAGCAGCGAGGAACAATGACCAGTTTTGCAACCCAAGACAGGTTTAATTGATCTATGAAATCTACCGTGTGGATTGTGTTGCAACGAGCCCACTCCCGGGCCAAATGACAACCGACGCTAGGAAATTCGGTTGAAACAAATAACCCGTCTCCACGGTTATCGCCGGGAGAGTATTTCACGAAGCAATTCAGAAACGACATGTTCAACTTGATTAATCGCCGGCTAGCCAGCTTTCTGCCTGGCAAGAGCAATCCGAATATAAACATTGTGCCGCGATGACCCTGCGAATCGTCTGAAAGTCAACGGACATACCTGCGCTGAATGACCCAGCCCGTCATCCCACCCTTGACGTCTTGTCCGGGGCCCATGTCCAGCCAAGACCCCTAAGCGACAATTTCAGTGTGTGGCAGGAAATCCCTGCATTAGCCTCGGTAAAGCGACAAAGCGCCTTCTTCAGTCCGACAATGATAACAGAATATTAGGGTCATCACAATGACCCGATCGGGCTTACAGCACCGACTCTACGAGGAGACGGCATCTTCCCTTGCGCATGTTGATTCATGCGCCGGCCAAAATTAGTTGCGACTTGGTACGTAGTGGTTTCTAGGATAGCTTTTAGAAATGCCGATACTGCAGATCGTGACCCCAAGTCCCGGCTGCTGCTACATACTATCGCGCATCCGTCCCACATAACGCTCAACCTGAACACTCGCAGAAATCCCGAGTCCAGCTGGGAAACGAATGTCAGAGGCCAGAGTGGCCACAACTCTCGCCGACATGTCAGAAATCGCTACGTATTTCTGGAATAACATGCAGGTGAACATGACGGATCGAGCTGCAAGCGGTCGCCTGGCTGACACGCCGATCTTTTCCCCTGGACAGATCGTCCATCGGCGCGCCACTAGCGGCGTTCTGCCCCCAAAAAGATTCGTACTCGTCGAATCGGAGCTGCCTCGTGACGAAAATCCCTGCACTCCACTAACGAGGCGCTAATAGTGAGTAGTGACCCAACAGGAATTTTTACGGAAATAGGAGCTGCAGGCGCTATTCCCATCTCGCCGCGTGGCGGCAGCCTTGCAAGTAAACACAACGCGTCAGCGGGCCCAACCAGCGCGTCCATCATTCGCACACGCTAAAAGTAGTAAGTTGGGATGAATTAAAAAATCGTAACATAAATGTAAGTGACAGCTCTATCATTCTGTCTTCCGAAGCAAGTGGCTATAAACAGATCACGCTGTCCATAGAAATTGCAGGCAACCTCTTGACGTAAAGTTTTAAGCGTGATTCAAGGCCCCAGTGCAGCAACGATAACGCGCAAGGCCTATAGCTGCGATGAATGTACTCCAAGCTCCCGCGTCGTTATAGTAGTACCGCTGCTAATGTTGGCGACCGCAAAAACGTGCCAGAGAGAACCCGAGACGACACCAACCTTCAAACACCTCTCCCCGTGATCCGCGATGCCAAGGAACCAACTCCCCTTGCGGTGCAAATTTAGCGGTTTAAAACCTTGATTTTTATGAGGAAAGAGAGCGTGGTTTGTGTGACTGTAGCTTGATGGAAGTGTTCATTGCATTAATTGTGGCACTACGGCCTCTCAAAAGTCGCAGTTGTTCCAGAAAAGCCAAGGGATATAGTACGAAATTTGTATGCTACTCCATTTCTTCAGCCCCTAGACTGAGAGAAGACTCCCAAGGTGTGCTTCGTTGATGTCGACGGCGGCATGGGTAATGCGGCGGGGTCAATCACGTGAATAAATGTCCTTGACACCATTGCAATGATAGCCGCTATTGAGAATGTTGCTATACTGCTGCCGGTGGCTTGGGGATGTTTTTTCTCTTCATGTACCCAGATTCTAATTATACTCTCAAGACCAAATCCATGTGCAAAGCTTGTGACAGGACGCTTCTGGATTTCAACAATCGCAAACAACGCCCTGGTTGCCCTTATGTGAATAGAGCATATGGGCCTCTTCTACGCCTTCATAAACGAGCCTTCGGTGCCATTGGTGCCTCTTTGAATCATCGGCGGACGGAGCGTTCGAGGTGTGCCGCCGTCGACGTTACGGCGTTGATGATGCTCCCGGCTACAGTTTATTAGGAAAACGAGCTCTGCGACTTCGATAGCTCTACAACCACGACAAATGATACTGACGTCGTTACCGAACAGTCCACAAAAAACAAGGCCAAGCAGACTGTTAGGAAACAAGCTTATCATTAGCGCGGCACCAGACGCATCGTCAAGGGACAGCGGGGCTTACTCTGATACTAATAATAGTAGGTCTATTAAGCCTAGTGTCTAGGGCGTGGCATAACCTAGTATGTATGCCGCAAGAGATTAACTTAGCTAGGTGGGGTACTATGGAGCTAACTAAAATAATGCCCTTTATATAGCGTCTTTCAATATCAATATTTTTCGTGGTGTAAAGTATGAAGCTTTCCATGTGCCAGGTAGGATGCCGATGAAACTGTGCAGCATCAGGCACTGGGGAAAATGCACCCTGACGTTGTTCCCCTCACGAGCGGTGCTAGTAAGCCTGCTATTCATGATGCCTATTTCTCTTATATTACGCCTGGCAAGACTCCCTACGAATATTATGATTTATCACGGTGTTGATGAATGCGTTCTACGACAAGTGTTCCACGAGAAATACCAGCTTGGCAAGCTGGAAACATACCCCTCCTCGTCCAATTCCACGACAATAGATTGCCAAGTGATTTCAAATGGCCAATAGGAGTTGAAGATTCGTGATTTCTGACTAGAAACGTCGTATATGGTTACTTGGTAGGGAGCTAGTCTCCGATGCCCTAGGACTTGGTCAGATTTATCAGCGTCTCGGCCAAACGCAAAGCATCAATAGCCGGCGCACCAAGTGAATGATACACGCTGTTTATCAGCGCCATAGTTAACCAGGCAGCCGACGAGGATCGTAGCTGGGGAGGGAAACAACGGTTCAATGACCTGTGTGTTTAATGGGCTCGTCACGCAAGATCAATACAGAGGGCACCAAGAGACACGCGTTGGATTTCTCGTTTGTCTGACCGAGTTAAAAATATCAAACTCTCCCCTATCCAGCCTCCCTATTCCTGACTGCCGAGAACTAATCACAATGGACGACACCGCACGTAAGGCCAAATACTTCATCTAGCACGGCATAACCCCCCAGCCATTGCTATGATTAGTTAAAGCGAGTTGATCAACTCGCGGGATGAGTTCATAGTTACCTTTTATACCAAGCTTAGCTCTGGGCGGTGTCTTGCTGCTTCAAACTGGTGTGCGGCAGGACCTGCGCAGCGGAACCGACAAACGTATTATCGCCAGTGGCCTCGGCGGATTTACATGGGACAGCCACTTGGGGCTGCAGCAGCACAAACAAGCGCATCAAGATGCGTTCATAAACAAATATAGACGAGCCGTTTTAAGTATAATGGACGATAAAGCGTAAACCTCCTAGTCGTTCCTTTCCATCAATACAGCATATAATTATTCAGCCCAAACGCCCTTTAATGCATTGGAAATTGCTGGCAATACTAAGCATGTCATCAGTCCGCCCTTTACTTCAGCGGCGACAGATCATTCTCTACTTGGCATTGGTAAGGGTGACTGGGACAAAACTCGTCCTTGTAGGACCCTCGCAGCCAGCATTCATGTGATCCTGTGATCATCGTAGCCAGCGCTTAAGCGGAAAACTTTTAGAACCCGGACTTCACAAACATGACCAGGGACACCCTCGCTTCTACATGTGGAGCTCTCGCAACTGGGTAGGGTAATGCTATGTGATCGGCCAGTTCAGCGACCAGCAGCGGTAGGGAGGAACAGCTGGAGGAATTGAATTATGATAGAAGCGGATTTGTTTCGCTAGGAGCGTTTGTAATTGTAGTCGCAGCGGTAACGCTGGTTCAAGTTTGAATAATGCTCACAAACTCGGGCCAGAAAAGATGGCGGCGCCGGCAGAAACTGCATGTTCCATCAGTAAAACTCGGCCCCGGTGTTATAAAACAATAATGCCGGGATGTGCGCCGCTGGGTCGGTATGTAAAAGTGCTGGTAATGGCCTCGGTACCCGAAAGGGGCTGCGTCACGCGAATAACTGGCTCGTACTGACGGCGTTTGGATGATACTCCGTGGAACCGTTCCGCTGGGTTGGAAACGTGAATGGTGGGCACCGTATACGTTCCACCCAGTAGAGCAAGTTCATGTAAGCGGGTGTAGTAGGCGGCGTCATGTTGATGCTACAGCGCCTGGAACCGGGCACCAGGCGAAACAGGAAGTGTAGTTGGCAGGGTGATTGAGCCGGCAAGGGGCTGGTGACCGCCACGTAAGGGTCTACAGTAGAGGGGTCTTGCATGATTGTGCTTCCAGCGTTCGTAGCGCTTGGTGGTATGTTATCGTGATAGGCATGGTGTTGACATGTGGTGTTCATGTCCCTGGTGTTGAGACCGCTGTTCCGTGTCGGTGTCAAGACTGCACTAACCACTGACATTTACGCCAAAGGATGTGTCTGTTAAAAAATCCCTCATGAATCACCGGCAAAGTCATGCTGTGTCTGCTCTCCCGCGTCATGGGACGGTCCCAGACGGAGGATCCAGAATACCGTGACTTTGAATGACCCAAGTAGACTTCTCCTATATGTAAGCACTTGACGATGCCACAGATGTACAGCTGTTTGGCTTGCAACAAGCACGATTCATCTCAGATTACCTTCTTTTCTTCTTGATCATAACTGCATTTACGATGATGTAGTCGGTTATCCAGGAAACACTGTGTTCGGGTACTGCCGAGAATAACGCCTGTTTGTCTCCGAGCATGAAACCACGAAGAGTTTCCTAGTAGTTAGAAATCTTGTCGTTGTGAACAGGTAGCCAGCGTGAAGCAGATTTGACCTTGATGGATCCTATGCCGTGGCCTGTGCTGTGTGATATTTGCAATATAGCGCATTACTATGACAACTCGCCATTTGACTGCTCAGCACGCAAACGCACTGTGTTGGTCGAAATGTATTTGTGCCGAAACCCCCATCTTGAACATCTCAGTTCAAAGGCAGGCAGCTACAACCCAGGTTGCCGTCGCCAATGCGCTCTCGTCCCCCGCAGGCAAAGCTCCGCTTCCGCTGGTCAAGTCCCATCCTGAAGCGAAAATGAAGCAGGAGAGAAACGTTGGGATGAGATATCTGTGCACCATGTGTAGCCTCTGACTAGAGTTTATCTGCTCTCGAGAGCTCGGAAATTTCTGGGTGAAGCCTCACTGGTATGGACGTGGTGCTGGATACGCAATCAGCAAGCTGTGCCGCCGGGCTACGACATTGGAGAAAAGGAGCGTTTCCTGCATTTCCTGAACAAAGGCAAGATAGGAAATGAGGCTTGAACTTGCAGTCATCGCCTGTTTACGAGAACGCTGATGGCACATAATAGAGCCGTAAGTGGTGTTCTCTTTGGACATGATAAATGGGGCGGTTGGATAAATTTGCACATATTGCGCATGAGCTTCCACCCGAGCAGGCTCGGAACAGGCGATGCGTGTACTCGACTTGGACTGTGAATAGCGGACCAGTAATGACGGGAATCAGCAACCGTGGCATCACTTTCGACAGCTCCCAGTAGAAATGCTCTGGTATCGACTGTCGCATCAAAACGAGCATCGCAGGGTGGGTAAATACGGCGGCCTCTCGCTTTAAGCGTCGCATGCTTTTACATGTCTACGTTCTGGAGGCTTCTTTTCGAAATGGGATGGCACTCACGTACTCAAATGGCACAAGACTCCTCAGAGGGACATTCGATGATGTTGACGCTGTTCGGTCTCACACATGATGGTGTATTAGAGTCCCGCATTGCCGCGACCGCCAGTATCACCTTGACCGACAGTATTGGGTATTATGACGGTGACTGTTTGCGTAGTGTTCTTTTTAAGGCGTTTTGAGCAAGACAGCAACTTCCGGGATAGATGTACGCACAAGCACCGCGATTGTACCGGAAAGCTTGACGGCCTCTTAAATGGAATCGGTGGTCTTGTTCAGAGGGGCCGCTGGCCCGAATCAACGCCTTTGATAGACAGGGTTTCCTTCCAGTCTTTATGATATGGCTATTTGGCCTGAACTTACAATGACCATGGACAGCATCATCACCGGCGATGCTCTTTTTCCAGTAATTCACCAGCACTCACTCGCCTTGCTCCATTTCGTTACCCTAGTGCAACGCCGCTACTGGCAGGCAGCGCTCAAGCAGAACCTGTTCACAGGGGCAGGACGCCGACAAGAGAAGCACCGTAGCTTAGGCGACTTGGCGAGCAAAAAACTTCAGTAGCGGATGCTTGCTCGAGCTGTATTCCCCCCGTCTTTGAGGGTCCCTCTGGCTGAACGACGTGCGCTGGGTCAAGAGCTCTGCATTCCGCGTGGCCCTGCGTGCTTTACTTGCACGGCAAAAGTATTTGCCCATGAAACATGTAAGAAAAAGTACATCCCATGCCGAGAACCGCCTCGTTCCACAAAGTCAAAATCCTTGGTACGTAAAGCAGGTTGCTATCCATGTGATTTCATACCAGGGTATTTTCCATCACCGCGCAGCCGCACTTGGCAGGAAACCACTGCCTAACACCCGGTGTGATGCCATAGCAACCGTCTCATCTCTCATCTGCAAACAGCTAGCAAGTTACGCTTAAATGACTAAAAAAGCATGACTAAAAGTCGACCTGGCGCGTGCCATGGGCAGAGGAGCTTGATGGGAACCCCCCGCTTCTCCGCGGGGCAACTCTGCTCCTGCCAACCCGACTAGCGAGAGCCTCGTCCGCCTCGTGCATCATCTGCTTCAACTGCTGCGACGCGGAAAGCTCCTGCGCCACCCTACACCCTGATGAACCGGCCAGGGCCCAGAAGCAAAAAAAAAAAAAACGCACCGGCGCCGCTGACAGCGCATTCCCCAGAAGCAAGTCGACCGACCAGCAGCTGGCGGGCTGAAAACCACCCCGTTGCTTCCGCTCGCGTTGAAGATGATTTTTTTTTGGGCCCATGGCACCACCCAGCCCCAGGCGCCGGTGCAACATGAGCTGATGTGGCGGGCACCCGGAGACGCCACCGGCGGGCAGCCGGCCAATCATGCCGGCGGATGCCGCAAATCGGCGGAGGCGTGGGGCCACCACCCAGCTGGACGGTACCCAATCAGCGCGTGCAGCCCGTCTATGGTTCAGGCAATCTCCGGCGCCCCGAAACTGTCGCGGCTTGCCGTGGCGGCCATTTGACTTGCAGTTTTCTGGCCACTCCGCGGCGAAACGCCCCGAGTCTGTGAGGAATTCGCGGCTGGCACAGGGCCAGCCACCGTCTCGCTCTCTCTCTCTCTCTCTCTTTTTTTTTCCCCTGCTGCGGCGCCAGACAAAGCAAGTGTCTCTAAATTCACCACTAGTGTAGGGACGCTAACCTAACCAATCAGAAGGAAAAGAAAACAAAGAAAAGAAAAGAAAGGAAAACACGCAAGGCCGTAGACGTCTAGCCGGGGTTTACCTGGGCCACGATTACTGGATGGAATCGAGGCTGACTTTCCCCCCGCATGACACTGCATGACTTGCATTAGCTGCTGCCGCTAGCCGGGGCGCTAGCTGAGTCGCAGCATCATGTTTCCCCCAAGCAGGCTCACGGGCGTTGGGCCCCCTGCGCCCGCTACTGTCTCTCGCTTACGGCTCTTGACGTTCCGGGTCGGCGGGGTCGTCGAGGTCGTTTCTGCCGGCCCAGGGAAATGGCCAAGCCGGCACAAGGGGCTCGAAGCATGCAGACAAAAGCCCCGACGCAGGAACAACCCGTCGTCCCCGGCTCCATGTTGGCTGGGGGGCTTGCAGGCGGTATACTCGGACCGAAGAAGAAAAAGAAGAAGAATAAGAAAGAAAAGAAAAGAAAAGAAAAGAAAAGAAAAGAAAAGAAAAGAAAAGAAAAGAAAAGAAAAGAAAAGAAAAGCAAAAAAAAAGCAAAGAAAGGAAGGAGATGAAGAGGAGGAGGAGGACGAAGTGGCAGCTGGCCGTCGGCGACGGTTCAGCAGCGGCCGTTCGTCCCCGCTCGCAACGGCTGCTTTTCCATCATCCGCCCCCCCCGCGCCGAACAAGCAATATGACGCAAGAATTCCTTTTGCCTCTGGGGATCTGCATTGCCTGCCCTCCCACCCACGGATGAGGCGGGCGCGACACCACGCCATCGTAGCACACGGGGTTCCCTTTTGGAAACAGAGAAGGCGCTTGGCGATGGCGACTAGAACACCGGCGGCAGAGCCTAGAAGCCGCGTGGCGTCTAAGCGGCGCAAAAAAAAATTAAAAAAATAAAAAACCCCCCGTGTCGTTTCCCCACGGGCGATAAGGATGGGGAAGAGGGCACCGGCGTGGCGCTGAATCCCCTCCCCCCTGGTGCCCAGTCTGGACCAGAGGTTGCATGAACTTGTTTCTTTTTCCCTCGTGCGTCTCCCACCCCTTCCTCAGAGGGATTTGTCATCTGTCATCTGGTTCGTGCGTCAGCCTGGCGGCCAAGCAAAGTGGCGCGTGTTTCAAGCTGTCCGTGTGGCATGACTTTTTTTTTTTTTTTTTTTTTTGCAACTCTGCGTTTCGTATGTAGCTGCCATGCCACGCGTCGGGCGGTGGTCGCACAGTTCTGGAAACTCTGCAACACTCGGAGTCTTGGGTTCTTCTGCGTCGGGGCCCTCCTGACGGACCTCCTGACACGGCTGCCGGGGGACCCCCCCAGTGGCCGGCAAGCCAGGCAGCCCGCAGCGTTGTCGGGCGCAGCATGTCCTGCGGACCGCCCGCGGGCGTGTTCATGGGCGTGTCGTCAACCGCTGGCCTTTCTTTTGCCGCCTCTGCGTCCCCGACTTCTTTCGGGGTTGCTTGTCGCCCGCCAGGAGCCCGGACCGCCGCGACTGGGGCAGGCAAAGCCGCTAGCTAGCCTGTGCATTCGCAAACTCTCCGCCGTCTGCATGATGCATTCCCTGGCCGTAGCGGCCCCAGCGCGAGATGCGGCCCTGCTGACGGTTCCATCCGCCCATGATGTCATGCAAGAGGCCGCGCAATGGCCGACCACTTCCTGTTTCAGACCTCTCTCTCTCTCTGCTGGTCCGCCGCATGTTCCAGCCCGCTTCCGAATCCGCCCTTGGCTGCTGGCCAGAGCCCCCCCCTCCCACCCCCCGCCGGCCTCGTCGACGAGGGAAATCGCCGTTGGTAACGTAGTCGACGACGGGGCTGCGAAAACGAACCCGGCGGCCAGCTGGACCAGCGGGCTAGAGGGGGCAAGCGGCACGGCATGGCTCGCGGCGCCGGCTCGGTCGTCCCCGACGAAAGTCAACAGAGGTATCTTCGCGTCCTCCGTCCTGCGGTGCCCCGTTGCGCTTTAGCACTGGACTGGTTGGTTCCGGTTGACGCTCGGCGGATCCCTCCCCCTCCCTCCCCCAAACCAATGCAACAGCCAAACTTTCCGCTAGGCCAGAGCAGCAGAGTCCCCCCCCCCCCCCCCCCCGGCGGGACTGAACTGCCGACGAGGGGCCTCATGCGTTACTTGCCTGCTGCGCCGGCCGGCCCAGATGATGGCCTCGAGCTGGGCCCTGCCACCCAATCAGCCGGCGGCGGTGCCATTGCCATTCTGGGCTGTGTGGGCCGGCGAGACGGACCAGACGTGCTTAATCTGCCGATCGGCTTCCACTGCGTCGGGACTGCCAAGTGACTCTGTGGGAAGTGAACAAAGAAAACTCAAAGCTTGTGATGCCGAGATTATGCCATGTTGGAGCTGCGGATGGGCTCCCCGCTCTGTCATCGTGGTAGGAGGTCATCGATGCATTCTGCTACCCATCGCCAGTGCTGCCATGTTCCGTCCACCCTTCAAGGATGCTGGCCGGTCGAAGCCGATGCTTTTTGTTTTCCTTTTGCTTCTTTTTCGTTTTCGTCTTTTTCCCCGCCGCAGCTGCAGTACGAAAAAGGAAGCCCCTCCCCCCCCCCGGTAACTCCCACGGCCTCGAAACGGCCTCAAAAAGGCCTCAAACCGGGCTTATCCATCCCCGCAACGTCTGCCAATCGCCTCGGGGCTCCGCGTTTCTTTTTTCGTCCCTCGCCTGCTCAGCTGCTCGGTCATGCGTCCCCCCCCCCCTTTACCCCGGGGGGCGGCAAGGGTATAGGCGGCGGCAACCCCATTCATTGGTGGTTTGCTCTCCCCCTCAGAGTCACTGAACAAGGGTCCGATTTGACTTTTGGTGGCTTTTCCAGTACTATGTATGTACAAGGCCATTGTGCCGTCATGTGATGGGATGGGCGTCTCGCCGTCTGGCAAGACGTTGCAGCGGGGGTCACGGCATGACGGCAGCAGGCACCAGATGATCGCCGCGGGAAGCAATCGAGGCAAAAAGAGACAAAAGCACAATCAGGTTTGGCAGTATTACATGGCGCGCCAATCGGTACATACAAGACATGCAGATCCCACCCCCACGTATCGTACAGGTTGCGTCAATCACCCGTGCGCCGGCCCGCCTCAGACAAACGAAGGGCTCCTTTTCAGACACAGCTCGTCCTTCTCCACCGGCTTGTCTTTTGGTTTTGACGGCGCCTTGGTTTTGCGGCTGCGCCGCTCCTGCTCGAGTATCGTCATTGCTGCGGGGACAAACATGACGCCACGGTTCTTCCTGCTAGGCCTAGCGTGGAGCTTGCGGTGGCTGTTTAGGTTGTCCCGACGATTGAACTGGTTCTTGCCGCAGAATTCACAGGCGAAGCGGTTAAGGCCGAGTCCGTGGTGGCTGCCAAGGATGCATGTGTTAGTGGAGACCCTCCCCAAACTCCGGTCCCAAGCAGGGACAAAAAGGGAAAAGGAAGAGGGGGGGGGGGGGGGAACCTACGTTTTCTTGTGGCGTTTCAGGTGCTCGGTGCGGCAAAACACCTTGTTGCACCCAGAGACGTCGCACTTGCTCTTGCGCTGTTGGACGACGTCAATGGTGGCAACCTCCTTGGCGGCGCCGGGCTCGGTGCTTGACGAGCCTTGGTTCTGGGAGTACTGCAGCATGGCAGTCTTGTGCTGGATCTCCTGGAGCGCCTTCTCCCTTTGCGACGGGAGCGGCTTGCTCTCCGGCGTCTCGGGGTAGGAGGTCGTTGCGAGTGGCAAGCTCGAACGCGAGGCCATGCCCAGGCTGTCGGGGTCGGAAAACTCGGAGGCGGCGGTCTGGGACGTGTAGGGCGAGAGGAAGCTCTGGCTGCTGTAGTTCCACGACGACGGCGACTCGGACGCCTCTGTGTCCGAGTGCATGTCTGCGGGCGTGACGGCGAATGGGGACGAGTCCAGCGCGGGCCAGGGCGAGACGCTGTGCATGGAGAATCGCGGAGGCGTCACGGCCGACGCCGAGAAGTGGACCGGGCTGAGGCAGTCGCGGAACTTGCGGTCGTGCGTAGGCGTGGAGAGAATGCTGGGCGTCGTGGGCACGTCGTTTTTGGCGAAGAAATACCCGTCCTCCAGCGGGGTGTAGTAGTCTGGCAGGTAGCCGGACGGGGTCATGGGCTCGCTGGCGCCGCCCCGGATCCAAGCGACCATGTTGTGGAGGTCGTAGCTGAGATCGGCGGGCATGGGCGGCTGGGAGAGCTCGGGGCAGTCCTCGATCGTGAAGGAGCCCGGTGGTGAGAGCTGCGGCTCCATGCCGGGATATGTGACGTCGCTTCCGCTGAAGCTGCTGTCGAGGTTGTACTCGTACCTTGACGACG
The DNA here is from genome assembly GCF_000687475.1 of Ustilaginoidea virens. Lineage (NCBI taxonomy): Eukaryota > Fungi > Ascomycota > Sordariomycetes > Hypocreales > Clavicipitaceae > Ustilaginoidea > Ustilaginoidea virens. The sequence goes on along the minus strand of NC_057317.1, from coordinate 5,595,311 downwards.
GCATGGCTCAGGCTTGAGCGTGTAGTGTAGCAAGTGATTATAGTAGAGAAGGAAAGGAAGGAAGGAAGGAATGAAGAAAGAAGGGGAGTTATCAAGATGCCCCCCCAAGGCTGCTGCTGCTGCTGTCTCCGGAGTGGGATATGTGTAAATGTCTATATCAAAGATGGGCAGTGCAAAGGCGACAGTGTAATTAACTATACGTGACGGCCCAATGCAGGTACTGGTGATTCCAAGTGAGGGAAGGAAAAGAAGCCGAGATTGCTTGATGCTTCCATTCTCTTTATAAAACGCGGGCATGGGGCAGCTTTTCTAAACGCACCCGGTGCAGTTGCGGAATGAACCACGGCAGATCTGACTGGTCCGACCCCCCTGGCATGTGCCATCACGACCAGGGGTTTCAGATCGGGACTGAAGCACAGACGGTAACAAGCTGAGAGGAGGGGTCCCAGCAAGGCGGCCGACGGGGCGCCGTCGGACAAGGAGAGTCCGTCCAGGTACTTGAGGCAAGGGCAGCTAGCTAGTGTATAGCAGAAGGAAGAGGCCTACAGCGATAAGTGGCGCGCGTTCCAATCCGGTCTGGGGCCCGATTAGCACCACGCGGAACTCATCCCTCCGACGCGGGCAGGTACATGCGCGTACAAGGAGCAACTTGCCGGAACTTGGTTCTGCGCTGGGGGAGCGGGGAGACGAGGGGGGAGTGGGAAGAGGCAGCTCGGGTGGGCGATCGTCATATCGGAGAGCGGCTCGCCATTGGCCTGCGACGCAAATAGTGGTGAAATCAAATGCTTGGGCGACGTACTAGCGATGGCTGGCTCATGTGCTAACGGCTGGCGACGAGAAATGCAGATCAAGCCACTGGGGCGACCAAGAGACGATGGGGTGAGTGGAGCAGAACGGCCTCTCTCTCCGTCTCTGTCCCTCTCTGTCCCTCTCTCTCTCTCTCTCTCCCAGTTCTACGTTGACTCTTCTTCCCATGATACCAACTCTGAAGATGAAGAGGCCGGCCGCCCATGGTGGGTTCCACTTGGCGTTCCCCTTCCCATGAAACAAGGCAGACCAAGGCTAGGAAAAAGCAGTAATGTCGGGCTAGCACGTCCAGTGCCCAGCCTCGACTACTAGCCTGGTCAATAACCATGCTGCTAGCACGGGGTTATCTGGGCCGGGCGACATTTACAAAAAAAAAAAAAAAAAAAAAAAAAAAAATGAAAAAAAAATGAAAAAAAAAAGTCTGAATTGTAGGTCACGTCTGGGCGTGGTTTCAGCCAGGCACGTGCGATGTAAGCAAGCTGAATCTGACGCCGAGAGCCAGTGACAGTGGCAGTGGCGGTGGCAGTGGCAATCATCATGGCCGAGACTCGAGAGCCCGCTGCTGGCACCGTGACGGCGAGCCTCCTTTCGCCCGGCAGAATGGTGCACGAGTGGGAACCAGCGTATGCGGCATATACCGTGGGCGGGTTTTCACGGCCCCGAATCACGAGAATAGACAGACCAGACGTTTTGCCAGGGTGGTTTGGCATCATCTGGCGCTTGGCTTCGAAACCCGATCCGATGGAGCTTCAAGGCCAGGTACCGAACCCTAGCTGCACGCACCGAGGAGATCTCGAGGAGGTCTGGAAGAGGGCAAATCTTCGAGGCCCAGGAACCGGGCCTAGCTGCGCGCCTCGAGGTTTGCAAAGGGAAGGCTTCAAGGGCAGCAGCGGAAGCTAGTCGCACGCCTCCAGGTTCTCAAAGGGAAAGGCGTGCCGCGTGTCGAAGGCTCACGAGAAACTATTGCTGTTTGGGCGCACAGCCCGACCCGCCATGAGGGTTCTGCGCAAAGAGCAGCATTCCAGCAGCAGCCACGCAACTCCTCAACTCCTCAACTCCTCCGCGACGCGTATGCCCGCCCAGGTCCACGACGACTTTTTTCGGGGGGGGGCGGGAGGAGTGAGGGGGTCAGAGCGGACAAGTCGTCGTGAAGCGCGGGCGGTGTCTGTGGGAGATGTTCGTGGGCGATGGTCCACGCAGAAACGCGCGTGATGGCAAGACGTTGAGTGAAGTAAGACGGTCTGGCTGCTTAACGGGACATTTCTCGTTCCATGCACGAGTCCGAGGAACACGGCGGCTTTCGCAGGCCCAGTGCGCTGCGAGCTTCGACTCTGTGGCAGCCCCGGGAGCTAACGGCCCGCCACGATGGCATGGCGTCCGAGCTTATGGAGGAAATGTCATTGCCATGATGGAAAAAAGGCGATGTCGATTGGAAATAGCGCAATCCTTGGTCCTTGGCACCAGCAAGCAGCTAACCCTTTTTTTTTTTTTTTTCTTAGGGCGTACGGCGGACGGCGGACAGCGGACGACGGACGGCCGGGGGACCGGGGGGGGCGTGGAGTGGATCGCAGGAAAGAAGAAGAAAAAAACCCGTGGGGCCAGGTGGCATCTGCAACGAGGGATTCCTCCACTGCGGGCATGGATAAATGAGGAAGGGGTGGGGTGCCGGGTTGGCCAGGTTTGGCGACTTGGTTCGTGAGGAAATTCGGAATGGGGAATTTCGGACCTGCTTTAGCTCGTGCGGGAAAATGTATGGGAGGCGAAATAGTCGGGCCATGAGCAGCGCCAGGCCGTGCGGTGCTCGGGTAGCAGCACAGGGCAAGGAGAAATTAAAAAAAAACGTGGGGGATAGGGCTAAGGTCCAGGGCTTGGGGCAGGGGGGGTGGGGTTGGAGGGGGGGAAGGCGCTCCCTTGCCCTTGCCCTGGCCCTAGCCCCTTGCCCTGCCCTGGCGCCTACCCTACCCCGTGGTCGCTCGGCTGGGGCAGCCAGATTGCTGGTAGCTAGTAGTAGTGCGGAGTAGGTAGCCCAGCAGTGCCCGGCCAGGAGCAGGCCTGCCAGGAGCAGCAGCCCGCAGCAGCCTGCCAGGAACCAGGGATTTCGGTGCAGATTTCCGAACACAGACCAGTTCATCGAATGGCACGGCGGCCGTGGCTGGGCGCGGGGCTTTCCCTTGCGGGAGCTGCTAACCGGGGGAAGGGAGGGGGGGGATCCCCGGGCTGTGATGTGATTGCTTGTTTGGGTCGCTGGGCGTTGGTTGCGTGATTTCCAATTTGCCGCTTTCTTTTCTTCTTCTCTGCTTCTCTTTTTCTTCTTTTTTTTTTATTTTTATTTTTATTTTTATTTTTGGGGTTTTTTTTTTATTTTTCTTGTTCTTTTTTATTTTTTTATTTTTCCCCTTCCTTTCTTTTTTTCGTGACCAAGTCTGACATCGCCCGGTGTCGTGGGTCACGGTACGTGCCAAGTCCGATGTAGTACGGAGCACACGGGACGCCCGGCCGCCCGCCCGCCCCCGTCCGCACCGGCCTCAAACGGTCGACGAAGCTGAGTGACGTATGGCGATTAAACCTAATGGAGCAGTAGGAGCTTCCTGATTCCAGCATCCCGTCGACCTGTCACATCAGCCGCTCGCGATAAGTAAGTCAAAGCCAGGGAAAGCAGATAGAAAGGGGAAAAAAGAAAAAAAAAAAAAGAAAAAGAAAAAGAAAAAGGGACAAGGGGGGGTGGGAAATGACCGGGTTCTGCATCGTCTACTGCCGGACACCCTGTAAATAGCCTAGCGGCTTTTTCCCAAAGGCAACCGCGCTGCGAGCGCCACGGCAGCCAAGGCAGCCCCTGCAGCCCCGGCCGTGTGGCCTGTGGCCGTGTGGCCATGTGGCAGGCGCATCGCATCGCATCGCATCGCATCAATCGCATCAATCGCATCGCATCAATCGCATCGCATCGCGTCGGTCGCATCAATCGCACCACGCACGGCCCAGCAGGCACCTGCACGCCGCACGCTGCAGAAACCAGAGGGGCTGGCGCTGGCCGCCCGCAGGCCCCCGGGGTGAAGGGGGGGTGAGACAAGACCGTCAGTCAGCAAGCAGATGGCCATCTCTGGTCATCCCTGGATGGCGCACAGCAGCCCTTGGGGCCTGCCGCTGCCTGCCGCTGCCTGGAGCTTTGCCATTTTCTTTTTCGACACCGTCAAAATTCTTCTTTCCCGGCTGCTTTCCCTCGCATTCCTTGATGCGGCAGCGCGGCCCGCCGACTCAGCTGGGCATGGGTGCAGGGGGCCGGGGGAGCCGGGGGGGCCGGGGGGGAGGCCGGGGGGGGGTGTGTGTTGCGCCGCGACGCTGCCAAAGCCCGAGATATGACAGCCGCATACTGGCAAAGATGTGACAGTCGCATCCTGCCAAAACCCGAGATGTGACAGCCGCATCCCTGTACATCCTGCGAATCCCGCCAATCCCGCCAATCCCGCCAATCCATGCCGCTGGCGAATTTCGCCGGGGGTTGCGGATTCGGCAGGTCGCGGCTTGACGACGACTCACACGACTCGCACATAAATCGTAGGAGAAGTAATAAGCGACTTGTTGTGTTTTATACCAGACCCTAAACCCCCCCCCCTCTCCCCAAAAGAACCCAGACGTTCCCACCGGCGAAAGAAAAAAAAAAGAAGCAAGAAAAAAAAAAAAAAACCAGACGTCAATAGAAAAGAAAAGGAAAGCAAGGCGCAAGAAGGGGGGCGGGCTTTGCCAATGTGACCCCCGTCAACTTGCAGAGGCTTCAGGAATGATGCGCCGTCTCCGGCATAGCCAAGGAAAAACCCAAGGGACACCTCACTTCTGCTTGGGTTTTTTTCCTTTTTTGCCGCGGGCAAAAACCAGGCGCCACGATGCAGACGCGCGGCGGCGCGCAAAGCACGCGTAAATAGGGAGGCGAGGAATGACAACTGATTTCAACCCGCCTCTTCGAGTTCTTCACTATCGACTTTGCGCTGCTATGTGGTCGGGACTAGCTGATGCGCCGCGGGCCTAGGAAGGGGTCTGGTTGGACCAGACTGGACCGAGGGTGGGCGGGGGGTCCGCCCCGGCGCCTGAGAAGTGAGCCGAGCCTGGAGGCAGGCAGGCAGGCTGCTGCCAGACACAGCACGACATACAGTGGTGCCCCGAGGAACTCACGCTGCAAGCATGCTGGAGCTTGCCTGCCCCAAACAACTCCAGGTCGCCGCCCCGTGCTGAACCCCGCACCTTTGGCGCAAGCCAAGCCAAGCCAAGCCTAGCCAGGCCCTGGCCCCAAGCTGGCCTCTGTGCCCTGCAGGACCAGCCTGCTGGGTCGAACCGGGTCGCACAGACTCTCGGTCCAATGGCGGCGCCCGCCCCCTCCGTCAGCGCAGGCGTCCGCCCCCGCCCAGTCAGCTGCCTCCACGCAAACGATTCCGGCAAGCAGCTGGCAGCGCACGCACCAATGGGCGTCGTCGTCATTTGTCTTTTCGGCATACGTTATCTCTCAGCAATCGGCCGTTGGCCATCGATTCGCTGGGTGGCTGAGCCGGCGGGGCTGGTGAGCGGCGCCTGAGCATTTGCCGCCGCTTCCCACGTCGACAAGCGGGCTGCGCGTGTTATCGAGTTTTGGGGGGACGGGCGCGTCGTCGATGGACGGATTCTCCCGGACAGCAGCCATCGGGCGTGCGCATGTCTTTGCTCGCTCCGCTGGGGAAGGCCGTCGCAGTGACGGGCCGCTTTCTCGACACAACGCTGGGCAAGTAAATGGTGGCAAGGGGTTTTCGAGCAGGCGACTGGGCATCATGACCAGCGCCGGGCCAGTCAAGCCGGGCCTGCTAGGCCGTGCCGTGCCCAACATCCGTCTTGATGCCATGTTGAATCAACGTCAATATCACTAGGAAGCCAAGTTGGACCGGACCGGCTCTACTCCAGCTTCCCGAGCCTCGAAGTCGTAGGCAAAAAAAGGCCCGACTTTTTCCATCCGCCATGTCTGCGTGTCTCGACGCAGCAAAACGCACCGGAACAGCGGCAACTGGCCAAGCAAGCACCGAGGACAAATCCATCTGCCCAATACAAGCAAGCACACTCGAGGTTTGGTCAAGTGGCTCTGCATCAAAGCCTGTCGACGTCAGTCGCCGAAAACACGGCACGTCTCTACATCAGCTGGGGATAACCCATACTCCCCAAGCTGAAAAGGTTGAAGAAGCTGGCTTGTGGTTGGCGTCAGTGACGGCGCGTCAGCACAAGCGTCATCCTCTGCATCTCAAAGCGTTGATCGTCTGCATCAAATTCGTGATTGAGAGAGACAGATAAGAGAGAAAAAAAAAAAAAAAAGTACCTTAGATAGCAGACGCAAATACCGCGTCGGAACGAGACATATATACATACATACATGCTATAGAAGACGTAATGTGGTCGTGAGGGTGAAACCCATATACGGGGCGAAAAGGAATGCAATGAAAAATGTACAGGGTAAATGAAGTGGAAATATACAGTGAAAAGAAACTCGAAGCCGTCGTAAAACATATACAGCGCAGCCAAGAGAGAAGAAACAAAAGACGCGTCCGCTTGCTACCATGTTGCAACAAAATTAAAAAAAACAAAAAAAAAAAACAAAAAGCGCCCTGCCCAAGGTTTCAAGCATCCGAGCAATAGCCCTAGGCGTACATGCAGCCCTCCATGACCCAGGGATCCTCGAACGGCTGCGACTGGAGATCGACGGTGATGGGGGTTTTGGTGCGCAGGGATTCGCAGACTGCATTCACCTCCTCACTGCGATACTTCTCGAGGCTGGCCTCTTTGGTGCCGCAGAAATCCTTAATGATCCTGGGAGTGTTCTTGCCAAATGTCTCGCCGATCCACTCGACATCCTTTGTGGCCGTGGTGATGACGCCATAGCAGTGAACATCCATCTGTATCGTGGCGGCCGAGCAAAACTGGCCCTCGGTCATGGTATACTCTCTCGACATGTCCTCTGTGTTGGTCTCTGTCCTCGTCCAAGCATGGTCCCATTCGCCCGAGATGCCGAGGTTCACCGACAGGGGGGTGACGCCATTTCTGGTCAAGGCAGAGGTACCAATCCTGAACCCAAAGGTCACGGACTTGGTCTTGGTCTTGACAAACCTGAGAATCTCCTTGCACACTAGTTGTGGACGTTGGCACCTCGCTCTTGCATGTCTTTTGGGCGGGGGGCGGGAAGGCAGCACTTACTGTTTGTGTTGCAAAAGACGAGGGGCTCCTTGTGGACTATTTTTGGCGGGCCGACCTTGCAATCCGAAAGCGTGGTATCGTATTCGAGTTTAATGTATCCGCTGCGACCTCTGAGGAGGAACTCCTCACCGTAGTACCTTGTCGGGACGTGGATCTCGCGTGTCCCCAGGTGCGTTTCCGGATTGGGCCTGAATGTCTTCTGGAATTTCCAGGCGCACTCCAAGACGTCGTCGCCCTTGCCGCAGGGAGCGGGGTCGGCTCGTCTGACGTTGCTTCCGCCGGAGCCCGAACGGGTCAAGGGCCGGCCGTTGAGCCACAGGGCCGGTGCGAGGGACTTTTGGTGCTTTGTGGGCGCGCGATCCTGCGGCTTTGAGTTGTCGCCGGACTGGGCTTTTTTGCCGCCGGCCACCGGGACGGGCAGGGGCTGGACTTTTTTGCCGCTGGCCGCCTTGACGGACTGGCGTCTTGTGCCGTCGGCCGCCTTGACGGACTGGCGTCTTGTGCCGTCGGCCGCCTTGACGGACTGGCGTCTTGTGCCGTCGACCGCCTTGACGGACTGGCGTCTTGTGCCGTTGGCCACCTTGACGGACTGGGACTTGCTGCGCACGGCCGCCGCGAGGGACTCGGGCTTTGTGCGAACGGCCCTAACCTCTTCGACTGCCGGCACGGCGAGGACGCCCTGGCCGGCCAGCAGCATCAGGATGGAGACGACAGAGAAGTGCATGCTGGGCTTTGTCTGCGGCGCGCTGGTGGTGGTTTGCTGGGCTTGGGGGGGGGGGGGGGGGACTGAAGTCTGAGCTGAGCTAAAAGTCTGCTGCGGCTGGGCTGCATCCCGGAGATGGCAGCCGAGGCCTCGTTATTTATTCTTGGCCGTCTTGCTCGTGGCGGCCACACCAACCACGTGGTTACCCAACCCTCCACGGATGAGGCGGGCGCGACACCACGCCATCGTAGCACACGGGGTTCCCTTTTGGAAACAGAGAAGGCGCTTGGCGATGGCGACTAGAACACCGGCGGCAGAGCCTAGAAGCCGCGTGGCGTCTAAGCGGCGCAAAAAAAAATTAAAAAAATAAAAAACCCCCCGTGTCGTTTCCCCACGGGCGATAAGGATGGGGAAGAGGGGGGCTTACTATCCCACGCGGAGGATTGGGCAGGCCATGCGTTCCCGTGACCGGTTGTGAAACAGCGGCTACTCTACTTGTTAAGCCGGGAATGGAAATCTGGCGGGCATTTGCACGAGACGATCTGCTTATCTGCTTGGGGGAAGGGGGGAGCAAGAACGAGAAACAAGCAAACAGTAAAAATAAACACCGGCCCCAGCCCCAGCCCCAGCCCCAGCCCCAGCCCCAGCATCTGCGCAGATGCGCAGATGCGCAGATGCGCTCGCCACTGCCGTGCCAGGCGTCCGTGGTCGAATTATTTGCCTGGTATTTTGCCCGGACATGGTGACAGGGACGCGTGGCGGCCACGGCAAAGACCCCCGGGGGAAGGGGGAGGGAATCTGGGGTGGGAGAAAGCCTGGCGGCGATGGGCTGGGGAAACAGCAGCGGGTGTATTTCCTGGACACGTAGTCGAAACGTCAAACGCAACACCCTCCGTCCCCATCTTGGGCTGCCCCCGCGCCAGAGATGCCAGCCAGATCTTGCCTCGCGTGTCATGTCGGGGCAGCCAAAGGGCCCAGCTCTAGTCCCTTTGCCTGCCGGTCCAGTCGGGCGCCGCGGCAAAGGGCCCAGAACTGGGCTGCGTTTTTATGTTTGGCCGGCGAGACCGTTGTTCAGCCTGCCCAGCGCTTGTCGTCGAGTTACGTTAGTGGCGCGGATCTTTTGCGTGTTCGTATGCTTCTGGACTGGACCTGCTGTTTCAGCCTCCTGCCCGGCGTGGGTGGGAGAATGGCGTCGCAGAACCCAGAGACCTGGGAATTAGTCGTCCTCCCCCTCCCCCGTTCGGCGTGTGGGCTCTCGGGGGGCAGGGGGGGGGGGGGGGGGGGCGCTCCCCAGAACCAGAGAGATCTGCAGATCAGTCGCCAGCCATCCATCCTGATCGATGCGGTTGGGAAACTCGCAGGAACCAACAGAGGTCTGGAGCCGATATATCCACCACGCACGTGGATTTCGCCAGAGAGCCAGACACCCGCAAATCTAGCGGCCCCCTCCCCCCGCCTGGGGGGAAAAGCCAAGATGTTGCTTACTTGTATGCAAACGGTTTTCGTCTTTCATCACGTGCGAGGTTTTACCCAAGACAGCAAGTGTCGAGCCAAGCCACCTTACCAGGCGCTGCCTTGGTCCTTCCTTTATTACTTTATCATTACCCACGGGCGAGAAACGGGACTGGCAGGCGGCGCTCGCCGCTTGGTACTGCATCAGGCCATGTCTGACTGGAAACGCTGCAGGGGTGCTCTGTCATGAACACCAGGACGTGGAGCACAGTCTGGGGCTTTCAAGTTGCAATACAGTAATACAAGCACGACATTTTGAAGATGGAGGCGGATTTTACGACGGAGGGATTTGTACGAGTGCGAACTGCGCAGGTGGCCGTGCTTGTCGTGTGGCGTACGTGTCTGGTGGTCTTATGTCGCTGTTTCGACTGCAAGTCGTCACGCGGGCCCAAGACCAGGCCTCTTGCTCGGAGAAGGGCGCCCATTATGCCCAGGCATCTGCCCAAGTCTCGGTGACTTGGAGCCGGAGATAACACGATGGCGCACCCCGCAAGACCTTGGCGAATGGTTTCGCCGCCTCCCAGGCCCTCGCGGGATTGACTTGTTGACCTCGTTGGCTTGGTGGAGTTTGTTGGACCTTTTGTTTTGACCTACGTTGGGGAAACTTGACAATGCCATTGCAAACAAGCTTCGACAAACAATACCAAGTTGCGACACATGCATTTAATCCGACAAATTACAACCCGTTTCTTTCCACCACGACTTGCCCAAGACTACGGAACAGGCTGCATGGGCGAAGCTCAGGAGCGCCGGTTGTACCATCATCCTTGGGCCTTGGGACCTGTTTTGTGGCTCTCAAGTGTCAACCTGGAAGCATCATCAAATGCAGTCTCGGCAATTCCATTGCCACAGTGGTATGTATTCAGGCATAGAGGCGCTAAAACGGTCCCAGCTCTCGAAGCTGTCAATTGCATGTCGATGTATGCCGATCCCCGCAAGTCACGCGCAACCGGTGTGGATTTACTCCTGTTGAACAACCCCCATTGCCTCTGAGACGAGCTTCTCCGAGCCTTTCGGAGCTCTTGCTTACTTCATGACAAGCCTGCCAAAGCTACATGTCTTGATGCATTGGTGGACCGACATCAAGAACAACAATACAGGGGCTGGTCAAGTGCAGGGACAACCTGCTTGTTCGGGAACGGGATCAGGCATGCTTCAGGCCAGCCCAGTTGACGCCACTGCGACCATCGCGGGCTCAAATCTATCTGCTATAAAGAGAGGCCAAGTCATCACTGCTCTTGTGCTTTCCGAGAGCAGGCGTTATTTGCCGACGCATCTAGCCTAAAAAGGTTCCATCAAGACAATTGATTTTTTACGGGAGTAGTCGCATTGGCAGGCCAGCCCACAAATTCAACCCGTCAAACAGCAGATCCAAATGGCAGTAAAACGTGCTTTATGCTCTTTTGAAAGCAGGCGTGCTTGGGTTGTTGTCCGGCATCTCGGTCACGTCACAGTGGAAGCGGCCTTTGTGGGCATGGCATCCCATCGCCGTCACAGCATTACCTCTTTGATATGAGGTGTAGTCAAATGTCTGGGAAAATTTTACCCGGTCCGGCCCATGGCGGTAATTTATCTCGGCTTCCCATGCCCCTGTATGTTACAGTAGGTCTTCAACTCGAACACAGCTAACATTGCTTTTTGACCAAAGTATCGGAAGAAACAAATAATGAAGGAAACAAAAAGGAAAAACATTGCAGCCCCCCCATCTTCATCTTAACGTCAGACTCCCAAGAAGAACCGAAAGTGCGTTCGCCATGAGGATATGAACTTGGTATGTACCTATTTCAAGTAAAGACTATGTACAATAGAAAACAGAAGCCCTGTGTCAGGAATCGACCGCCACGACGTCCAAGAAAAGCATGTATAGTCACGTCGTACCGCTGCGTGCAAGAACCTTTAGCTGTTCAGGCAACCCCCCATAACCCAAGGGCTCTTGAAAGGCGTTATCTGGAAGTCCATGCTGACGGGGTGCTTAGACATGGCATCGCAGACACTCTTGACTTCCGGGGTAATTTGAGACGAGAATATGTGATCCTTGGGGCCGCAAAAGTCTGGGATAACCTTGAACCGGCCCTCTGGGAATTCCTTGCCGATGAAATTGACGTCCTTTGGCGCGTTGACGACGGCCTGGCAGACGACTTGCATCTGCACCGTTGCCGCGGCGCACGTCTGATCCTGGTATATGGTCATGTTTCTCGTGACTTCATGGGTCGTTGTAGTCGAGCTCGACCAGCCCTGGCCATTCTCGGACGTGAACTTGACCTCGGGCGGAGTGTTCAGAGTCATATGACCATTCAGGTAGCCAGCAAACCTGTAACCCATGGCCACCGTGTCGGTCACGGTGGTTACAAACTTGACAGCCTCCTCGCAGGCTAGTCCAGTCAGCTGGTGTGTCTCGCCTTCTCACCAAGCATGGCTCGCATGTATGCTCCAAAGAAGGAGAGGGCGGGGGCGCAAGGGCCGCAGCGGATCGACTCGACTTACTGTCTTCTTTGCAGGTTTTGACCGGCTCCTTGTGCACGACGACGGGGTCGGCAAGCGCGCACGACGAGAGCGCAACGCTGTATTCAAGCTCGATTTCGCCGAGCAGACCGCGGATGTTGCGCTCAGGTCCGTAGTACCTGGCTGGGAGGCGAATTTTGCGCGTTGGAAAGGTCGCTTCGGCATCGACCTTGAACGTGCCCTTCATTTTCTTCGCACAGGACAGAACATCGTCGCTGTCGACGCAGGGGCCCGCCCCGTCGCTTCGTTTGGACTTGTATTGGGCGGCGAGGTCGATTTGCCGGCCGTTGATCCCCGTGGCAGACATGCGAGTGACCGCGCCCTGGGCGTCCAAGTCGGCCGGCAGGGCGTTGACGGCCTGGCTGGCGGCCAGCACGATGGCTGCTGGTACGACGGAGAAGAGCATGTCGGATGTTTCCGGCCTTTTTGGCTTTGGCTTTGGCTCTGGCTTTGGCTTTGGCTTGCCGCTCGTCCTGCTGTTAACGGTTCGTTTCGTTCTCTTGCCGAGGCTGGTGGTGAATAGGGGTTGGCGGATTCGAGGCAAGGGCCTGGCTATTTAACTTTTTTTTTTTTTTTTTCTTCCTTCACCATCTTCCATCTGCCCCTTTTCACGAAAACGGCTGCTGACGGCTCCATGGAATATGCCGGCTTCTTTCCTCGAGCCGCTCGGACAGCTTGGCCGCCTGGCTTACATCAGAGCCGAGGGAGGGCGGCATCTGGAATGCTAAAAGCAACTTACTCAGCGCGGCATTGCTGAGTGGCATTGCAGATGACGGCGACCCAGAAAAAAAAAAGACGAATCGTTTGCCTTGGAGCGGCGCAGGCCGTGATTCACCGAGTCGGGCGCGCAAAATTGGCCTTGACGCGCAACCCATGGCACCTTGGCGTAATTACTAAGGATGCAGGCGTTCTTCTCTAGAAGCATCACAGACCCCTGCTCGCGATGCGAGCATCGCGCTAGCAAGGGCCGCTTGGCGGAATAGTCGCCCAAGGGCAGGCGGCATTCGAAAACCGCGTTTAGAACTGGCGTTTAGATGGGCCCAGCTATGAGCCATGGATCCCCGTGTGCCCGGGAGCCTGGCTTACTGTCGCAGGGATATTGTTAGACACGGCCGGGCCACGTCGGGCTCCGGGACCGCCGTGGCCGCTGTGTCCTTGGGTTCCGCTGCATCCTTGGGTTGTAGTAAGCCCGTAGGGCTAGCCCTATCCTACTAGATGGCTGCTATTTCCTATCCAGGAGAAGAGATTGGGGGAAAACATGGTTCAGCAGCCTGGTTTAGCAACACGGCTCGGGAAGAAGGTTAAGCAACATGGTCATGCAACATGATTCAGCCACATAGTTCAGCAAGCATGGCTCAAGAGCGCGTTATGCTGCTTCCGCGGCCGTCGGATGCAATGGTTGCTTACAGCGCACATGCATATTCGGCGATGTCGTCTACACGTCTGCTTGTTCAGCACAGCCCAGCCTGTGTCCGTGATTGCAGTTGCGCCATCCGGTCATGACAAGTCTTGAATTTTTTTCTTTCTCTCATCGGTCTTTTCCTTGCTCGTTCCCCTCTTTACGTCTTTTCATTTGGCCGTAGTAAAATGCGGAAAACCCACGGTGAAGGGAATGCCATTACTATCCAAGTGCTTGAATCAACAACGACTGACTTACAAGGAAAACCACACCCTTGAAATGGCAAGCCGTCACCCCCCCCCCCGGTCTGACGCATCCCCAGCCAAGGGGACTTTTCATCAAGCCTTGTGCAACGCACGGCCCATTGAAGTCCCTTCAAACGTTCCCAAACGTTCCCGCGCCCCTCTTAGCCGCGGCACATGGCAACCCTGGGCCCGAATTACTAACGCAGGTCCCCGCCGGTTCCGCCAGCCCACTTCCCTACCATGCATGCGCTGGTCTTGTAAGGCAGAGGCGGGTTGGCCGCCAAGCGGGCCATCTTAGTCCATCATGCCTGCGCTTACTATGCCGCGTGGTGCGCGGGTGCTGGCGGCAGAGACCCAGATCACACCGGCTCCTGGGCCGTGGCTTACGTGCGAAGGCCTCGCGGTACAGATGACTTATAGAACAAGTAGGGGCAAGGGTTTGCACTATCGCTAGCCCTTATCACTAGCATTTCCCAAGGCCGTTGATCTAGGTACCATTGAACAGAAAACCTGCGAGCAATGCGCCTGTTGGCTAGCTATAGCGATGTTAATTAACTGCCTATCTGAATAATAAGCTAGAACAACCACCATAATAGCCATGATAGCTACATATAAAGCTATTATAGCTAGCGTTACAGCTGCCGTTATGCGCCAAATCGGCGCCCTTTCTTGGCAACGACTCCTTTTATATGCTGGGCAAGTAAGCGACCCCTGCTAGCGCAATACATCGTGAACAGGATTCATAGTGTTGCGGGATGCTTCCATCAAATTGCGTCGCAAGTTCCCGACTAATTGGTAAGGCGCCATCAATTATGCCAAGTTTCGCCAATGATGCGCGCCAGGCGTGCGTACTTGGCTCACGGCCTCGGTATCCGAGGGCGGTTCACATGGCCCCGTTGAAGCTGCACGCCTATTTTCGCGGCGCAAAACTTCCCGTCGCTGGATGAATGGGCGAGCTGCCCGAACCTAGGGTCCCCGGTCGCGCCACCTACAGTACCTACGCAGGTCGGTGTCTCGCTAGGGCATTGGGGAGTCGAAAATCCATAACCTGGTCTTAGCCCCCGCGGATGCTTGGAGCTTATGTTGCGCTTCCGCCGGACATAACGCCCCGAGTGTTTGACAAGGATCCCCCGCGATGCTACCGGGCTCTTGGAGCTTTCGTATTGGAATACTAGCTGCGCCTAGGCTGGCCGGATGGTGTCGATGCCGCTGGCCGCTTGAGCAGCATTATGCGTCGTCATTTGTACGTGCCTGCCGGTGCCTCCCTCTACTATTACTATTACTACGACAAGAGTCTCGCCCGGTTCCCTGCCGCCATGTTTTCCCCCCGCGTCTGGCATCCCGCAACGTTGCTACTTTTACCCAAGCGGCAGTCTTGGCCTCGCTGCGCCCTTTGCTGGGTAGTCCCGCCTCTCGTCCTGACTGGCTCCGTACGCATCGCGTAATCTTTGAAGCAGCAAAACGGGAGGGCTGCACGCATGCATTATCGAATCATTCACGTCTGGGCGTCCGTCTCCATCCTGGGTTTCCTTGCCCGGCACTGGAACCCTCGACTCGGCGGGTGCCCCGTATCAAGCAAGGCGCCCGGCTTGGTGGAAGCGGCGCTCTGTGTGGCTAGCAGAGAATTGCCGGCCCGGCGTCGGAATCCGCGTGTGTATAGTAGCGAACTTCGATCCAACGCGGGGACTTGCGACTCTCCTGACGCTGGGACGAGCGGCACGTAGGGGCTTCCCCGAGACATCGCGAGTTGCGGCGCGACCACACCCGACGGTCACGTAGAAGCCCTCGATGGGTGTGCAGCATGACGCATGCTGTAGTAAAATCTAGCCCTGAACCCCATCACCCTTGGGCCATGTTACTACCAATGATACGCATCGGCTTACCATGACCAAGTAGCTTCATGAGTGACGACTACATCGCGCAGCAGCCTCCGAATCGGGCAACCATTATCAACCAGACGTGTCAGCTTGTACGCGTGCCAAGAAGTGAACGACAGATGACGCCAAGAGCTCCTATTACTACATAAAAAACCGCCCGAGCTACCCAAACCTGACACTGAAATCACTTTTTCCTCCCAAATAAAAACAAAAAGATAAAAAAAAAAGGAAAAAGGAAAAAACACGCATCCTTGAATACACGGCACCCAATACTGTTCATCCGGATAGCCACGTCCTCCGTCAGTACAGGTCAAACCTCTTGACACTGTCTCCCCATCTGGGAAACTCGTCGTCGCTCTTGGGCAGAGCCACCTCGGAGCTGGTGATCTGGATGCCAAGTCCCTTTACCTTGGCCGCGTCAACCTTCTCCCCGGTGGCCTGCACCACCTGGAACTTGAGCGACTTTTGCAGCAGGGGCTGCACGTCCTGCGCATCCAGGCTCTTGAGCTGACCAGCTTTAACCAGGGCGGTGAGGGCCGCGGTGAGTGGGATGGTGCTGGATGACTTGGACGACGACTTTGGCGCCGCCGTGTTCGCCATGGCGGGCATGGAAAACATGGCCACGTCGCCCACCAGCGTCGAGTTGTCTTGCTTCTCACCCATGAAGAAGGAGATCTTGAAGGGGCCGGTGGACAAGGCGTGGGTGTCGACGACGACGTTGGCAATCCACTCCGTGTAGTTTCCATTCTTGGCAACGCCGGCGGCGCTCGACTCGTCTCTGCTCTGCACGCCGTTGAATGCCGAGCCTCCCCACCACCTGTTCATGTTGGCCCGCAGATTGCTCTGCAGCTGGTTGAGGCCGATGCGGGAAGGATCGGCGTCAACGTAGGTGTAGCCAAACTGCTCCCAGTTGCGGGCCGAGTCCGAGGTGTAGAAGTTGCCGTTGAGGTCGTAAAAGGGGGTGAGGGGGCTGCTGGACGTCTGCCAGGTTCCCTGGGTGAAGGTGTAGCCGTTCTCGCCCGCCTGCATGGGCTGCATCCAGGCGGCGCCGTTGAGGATCTGCCACATGGCCACCATTCTGTCGACGTTGGCGTGGTGCAGGAAGAAGAGGGGGTCAAAGGCAGACACGGGCACAAAGCCCATGTGGCCGCCTGAACCGCCAAAGAAGTGGATGACGTCGTGGACAGACTCGATCGAGTCCCAGCCCGCGTTTCCCTGCGAGGCGGCCCATGCCTTGCTGCCGAAGGCGTTGTAGTTGGTGTATCGGGTGAAGAGGATGTAGAGACGCTGCTGGAGGGAGCCGAGCTGGCCGAGCAGGGCCCCGTTGACCTGGGCGTTGTTAGACGGCGGGTTGCTGCCGCCCCCGGACGGGGCTCGCTTGGTTTCCGGCCACGTGGTAAACTAGGGGGCCGGTTAGCATTTCCACAAAAGCTGAGGGAGCAAAGATGAAGCGGCATGTTGTGCACACGTACCGGAGGCCAGATCATGTCGCTCGGGTTGAGCGGGTTGAACCTGTACGAGTACAAAGGGTTTGCGATTCTCTGGGAGCCGTTGGGGCCTGGCTGGTTGATGACTGGGCTCCACATGGAGTCGGGGAGGAAGCTCTGGCCTGGAAAGCTGACGCTCCAGTCAAAGAATGGGATTCGGAATTCAGAGGCTGCCTGCCTGTATCCAGGGTCGGAAAACTGCTGGGCAATGGATCGCGCCAAGGTGTACAATTGTTGCTGCGTGCACCAAAGTTAGCATTATTCCGGCGGAGACGACCTGAGGACGGAACCGGGGAAGAGAAGGCGGCGAGAGAACAAAACAAACCTCGTAAAGAGCCAAGTAGGGACGGTGCCACATGGGGAAGAGGACAGAGTTGTGCGTGCAGTATCCGGATTGCTCTGCTCCGGAAACGGGCTGGACGTTGTTGTAGGGGGTGAAGGGCACTCCGTGAATCCCTGTTCCCAGTCAGACGACACTCAAGACATGGCAAATGGGATGGGGGCCGGGCGCCCAGAGGGCGAGAGCGGGCGATACTCACCGGCAACTTGGTACCAAGACAGAGGGTCGTTCTGGTTCGCAGCCTGCATGGCGCTGAGAGCCAGGATGTACAAATCCCACATGTACCTGTTCTGTCTCATCTCCCGGATTTCCAACCTGGCGGGCAAAGAGCCGTCCTGCCGGCGCGGCAGCTGGCCAACAGCAATGGTGTTGCCACTCTGACGCCTCCCAATGGTCTGGTTGGCGATGGCGGCGTGGATGTCGAACCCAAAGTCGTAGTAGGACTGGGCGGCCGCCTGCGCGGCCATAAGCAACGCGCTGAGGAGCTTGGAGGAGCGCATACTCTTGTGAGAAGATGAGCTGGGCAGATGGTGGTGGTGGTGGTGGTGGCTGCGGGACAAGCTGCCCCTTTGTGAGTAACGCCAAGTTTATATATTGAAATGAAACGACGAGGCAGTGTCAGGCGATGCCGAGGATGTTGCAGGAGAAGAAAAAAGAATTTTCGTGTCTCGATGACATGCCATGGTTTCAGCTCCGGCTGTCGGTCGTTTCGTCCAAGAGTTGATGTTCGGGGCGTTTGTACAGATTGAGTATATTCTCGAGTCGGAATCGCGGCCGGAAGCCATATTGCATGCCCCACGCGAGGCACTATTTGCACGCCAGACAACAGAAGTTCTTGACGGGCGGCTACCTTCCCGATACGGTTTGACGGGTTGCGAACCGTGGGTCTTGGGAATCTTGCCTTGGCGTGGCTTTCCCAGGGTCCTCGGGCCGCAGGACGCCAAGGTTTTTGCGACGCGGACACAGCAGCTGCAGATGAGGGCAGGAAGTCAGAGTCAGGAGACATTATTGTTCCCCTCTCGCCCGTGATGGAACTGGCTCTTTCGGCAAGCCGGCGAGAGGGGGGGAGCGGCTGTCGGCAGGTCAAAAGGCAAACCGTCTGGTGGTTGAATGGTTGAATCTTGAAACTGGACAGCAGCAAGCCCATGCACATGCATGACAAGACAGTACGGAATTGGGTTTGCCGCAGGCCCAAGGCTGAACAGGGCGGCAGGGATCCCATCTGGTCAAGACAAGCAAAGACAAATAGCAAGACTTGTTTGGTGACCCGTCAATTGGTCGGACGGGCAGAGATTTTTCGCCGCCACCGACGTCCCGAGGTTGTTGAGAGGGTGCATGCTTGCCAGCTTGCCAGCGGGCCACGGCCAACTCTAGGGACCGGCATCACGCCGTCCCACGCCGTCCCACGTCGTCCCACCTCGGTATGTAGGTAGGTCGGCTGGCGCGACACGCCATGGTTTTCCAGCGTGGACCATGCATGACAGGGGTTCATGACGGGCGGGCGTGCGTTTGGCTCCAAGGACGGCCCGGAGCTGTCAGAAGTGGGAAGTGTCGGAAGTTGAGTGTCAATCAATCCAAGGGCAGGGGCGGGCGTAATCTACTATTCTCCGTTGCTGCAAATTCCGAAACCCCGGTCTCCGGCCGGCCCAAGCCTGGAACTGCTGCGAGAGGTGGCGATGGAAGAATCGAGGGCCGCCCTCGCACACGATGGGTTGGGCGCTGCTGGCTGCTTTCTGCTGGCTGCTTGGAAAAAGTGAAGGAGGAGTCAAGCCAAGTATTGCAGGCTGCAGGCTGCAGGTCAACGGGTATTGATTAGCACGTTGACAGGTTGGTGCGGCTGAAGCTTAACCCCCATCGTCACGTCACGTCATATCAGATCAGCAGCTGGGCCCAACAACCTGCCGCGTTGGTCCTGGCGGGCCTGGCGGGCCTGGCGCTATATTTGTCCGTCTGCAGGGCCGGTGCCAATCCCACCCAACTGCAATCTGCAATCTGCTGGATCGCTTGTCCTGCCCTGCCCAGCCCTGCCTGCACGTGCGCGCACCGCACGTCTGGTTGCATGCGCCTGCTTACCCTTGCGGCAAGGGCTAGCGAACCGGACTGCCCATGCAACTGGCCAAGATATGCTCACGCTTGTGTTTGCAAAAGGTTTACATGGTACAGACTACGGCAGGCAAGCTGCTGGTTGTTCTTTACTATGCAGACCAGCAGCAGGATGGATGAAACGCTGCCAAACGCTGCCAAACGCTGGGACCAGTCGTGAAACAAGGCAGGGGAAAACACTTGCTTTTTATCACGACACTCAACCCGCCTCAGTACGCGGGCCTGCTCCTCCCCTTTTACTTTTTCCCTCCCTCCCCCCCCCCCCCTACCCCCTTTTTTTTTTGTGTTTTCTTTTCTCGACTTTTTCCTCCTTTTGTTTCTTCCAAATCCTGGGCAACCACAACGGGTCATTTATGAGAAGATGCCGCGGTCGGTTTCGGCTTCGGTCGGCTCAGCGCCCCCCTCCCCCCGAAAAGCAAAAAGTTGCAGACCCAGCCACCAAGCCCCGTTTGGCTGTCTTTGCGCTGAAGTCGAGAGACGTCTCGGGTCAGCCGTGCAGGAGGCGGAAAAAAAAGTTCCCGGCTGACGTGGTCCCCCGATTTCCCGCGTCGGGCCGCGTGCTGCCATGCCGGTACTCTACTGCTTGGGCCTGCCTGCGAGCACGGCACGACAACGAGCACGCTCGACGTTCGGTTCAACCGTGGAATGGGATGGCTTCATTCCGCCCTCTTAGCGTCGGCAGCTGAATGCCGAGGGAAAGCGGAAACGGGCACGCAGAGGCAGAGGCAGGCAGGGCAAGGTGGATGGGTGGATGCCGCTCGAGAGATGCAGCTTCCGGCTGCGCATAGCCAAAGTGGGTGCAGAGAGCATTTCGTGGGTCCGCTCTATCGCGAGGGCAGGCACTGACTAATAAAACTTGTCTCTGGGCAGATGGCGGCCGTGTTCCCTACGTCGTGGACGTTGCCGTTGTGCCAGCAGCATCACCCGCATCATGGCCATACATCACATCATCCAACAGCGACGTGGAGAGCTGCACCGCGGAATCCTGGCAAGACGGGGCACATGTTGAGTGTTGAGTCAACAGCAAGAGCGAGCGTTCCGCGGGCCGACAAGCCGCATCTCCGAATAGTACATGTCGCCTTGGGTCGGAGTAACCAAATCCATAAGCTTTGTTTCTCTAATTCACCATGCCATTCCTATGAAGACAACCACGCTGCCTCCTCACTGCGACAGAAAGTCAAACAATATTAACACGCAAAGTTCCCCATCACCAAAAAAACCCCGAATCAAATTCTTGTGGCCAGCCTTGACCCAGCCTCATCATTTAGCGGGATCGGGGTCCAGTATGGTCGAGTTGCAGACGGTCAAGTGGTTGATGTTCTTCACGCCGAGCAGGCTCAGCCGTGCATACTCTCGGTTGTACTCCTGATCACCGCTTGTCAGCATAGCCGTCGCAGCAACAAGGAAAAAAGCAAGAGATGAGAGAAAAAAAAAAAAAAAGAGAGGCTAAACATACCGTCCCCCAGGGGAAAGTGCCCATGAAGCCCATAAAGGACTTCCACGCCGTCTGGGAACGAGCATCTCTGGCAAGCACCCCGTCGCTCTTCAGCCGAAACACCCCGTTCGAAGGCTGGTCCTTGAGGACCTCGTCGTAGAAGTTCGTGTCCCAGATCTCGGGCGTCGTGTCAAACGACGCGTTCGCTTGCTTGGTGTCCACGAAGCGCTGCTTGCCGACCGAGTGCGCTCCCAGCAGGGACACCAGCCCGCGCGGCGAGATGGTCTTGGCGGCAAACAGCGCAAGCAGCTCGTCGGCGCTCTGGTCCGGGCTCGGAAGGTTCCCCTTGGGCGAGGGATGGTGCCTGTCCTTGCGCCCGACAAAGGTCGGCGAGCCGGGGCCCGAGAGGCACACGGCCGACGCGACGTTGTGCGCAAACTGGATGAGGTCGGCCATGCCCACGTGGTACTTCTTGTACTTTTTGAACCACTCGCGCAGCTTCTTGCAGGAATCCTCGAGGCCCTTGTTCTCGGCGCGCGACTCGCACTCGCCGGCCAGGACGATGGAGCCGTCGGCGCCGCCGCCGTCGCCCGTCTTGCTGGACCAGGTGCCGGCGTCGTGGAAGCCCAGGCGGACGGCCGCGCGGGCCAGGTCGTTGCAGTCGCCCTTGGCGTCCTTCATTTCCTTGGCCATGTCGAAGTATATGTGTCTCCAGATGCAGCAGGTGTGCTTCTTGCAGGCTTTGGTGTCCCTGGCCGGCAGGGGCAAGGGATACGACGGCTCGCTGCGTCCCGGGACATGGTCGCTGTTTTGCAGCAGCGCCTTGATGTACTTGCCCGCAAAGGTGAGCTGGTTGTCCTTGAGGCGCTTGAGGTCGCCCAGCAGGGCCGTCGACGGCTCGTTGTTGTACTTTCCTTTGCTGAGCAGGGCCTCGATGTCGTTCATGTTGTGGTGGTAGGCGCGAGCCAGGCCGGCCACGGCTACGAGGGCGGTTTGAAACTTCATGGCTGAGGCTTCTGCTTGAGGGAACGACAGGGTTGCGCGACAATCGACGTTTTTTTCCCGTTCCAGGGCAATCGTTGACGCCTTTATACCCGACGAGGCACGATTGCTGTTGGCTTTTATGCAGACGTTGCTGGACTCGGTTCGGGAAGCAAGGTTTCAGCCAGAATGCTTCTAGAACCCGGCCATGCCGTCATAAGTCGCCGTGCGGCATCCAGAACACGGGCCTGCCGCCGAAGCGAGTGCCGGATCCAGGCAATTTTTCAAATTGACTTTTTGCCATCTTGAACCGCAAGTTGCCACGTTTGAAGCCGTCAATAATTCCCCCCTCCCCCACATCCATTGCTCTGGCTCTTGCCCCATTAACCACTGGCCACGTCTCTGTTTGCACGCCTTAGGGTGTTGCCATCAACCCCCAAGCCGTGAATACGGCCGGCCCAGTCGTGCAGGGACGACTCCAAAAGTTGCAGCTCGGAAAATTAGCCAAACGTCTCGAAAGACAAGAAAAAAAAAAAAAGCTTGTCACGACTTGGAAAAACCCTCGCCAGTCTGCCACAAACTGAGTAATTCTGCTCGGGGCTGGTGGGGGCCGCGGAAATGCCGGAATGTGGTCCTGGTTGCTTGCTTTTCCGCCCCGTCTGATTGGCCGCCAGGGATCTGGTTCGGGGACCTCGTGGCGCCCGTCAACTCCACGTGGCCATGCAGATAGTTTCAGCCTCCCTCGCCCTTTGCTCGCGCACGCCGAGCCCTGGAGATGCTTTACTCCTGCCGGTTCGGACGGGTGGGAAGGCTTACTGTGCGTCCGACGTCTTATTAGTCATTGAGCCAGGCTGAGCCAGGCTGAGCCAGGCTGAGTTCGGGACCCGCTTGGCCGCTGGACCAAGCCCTCGCTACCCCGTTGCGGATGAAGCGAAGTGATTGTCTGACCCAGGCCACGATGGTGGCGGCTACCATCTGGAGGCATGGATCACGGAACTTGCGCCTGTCCGCCTGTCTATCTGTCGTGTTGATGCCCCAGCCTCTTGTCTGCCGGGTGTCTGCCATCACCGCCGACAAAGATGTCGGGGCGTGTCGTAAAGCAGGCGGCACATGAGGTGGGTGGCTCAGGAAAGCGCGAAGCTAGTGGTGCCAAGACAGACGCTAGGTGATCCTCGCCTTTGTCACGGTTCGCTGTTGTTGTGCAACGGCGTGTAAACGGCCTGTCGCGCGACCACGCATTCTCGCGTCAAGCTCAGTCGGCCCAGCCAAGCGCCCCCCCCCCCCCACGGGTAAGGAGACACTGCCATGCCCCATCGAGTCATTCATCTGCTGCTCCTCTTTCTGTTCCGACCTGACTGACAACTCATTAGCTACTTTTGCATTCAAAGTAACCCACCGACGTGGTGGCTTAATTTCCGCAAGAGCCAGGCTCTCGCTCTCTCTCTCTCTCGTCTGCAGCACGACCAGCATGCTCTGCACAATAGACCACTTCCCGCGCTCGTCTCTGCTCAAAGCCGTCGTCGTCCTAGCCAGCCTGGCCGGCTTGCTCCGCACCATAGCGACGATTTCCACCTCCCGACGACATGAAAGCCACCGGCACATCCTCCCAAACTTGATACGCGACTGCGCAGCCCCGGCCAACGCCTCTGGGACCGGCCGCATCCCCAACATCGTCCACCAGACCTGGAAGACGAGCGACGTGTCGACGTACCCCATCCCCGCCTCGCGCGACGCGTGGAAGGCGCAGCTGGCTTCCCTGCCGTTCCAGGTAACGCTCTGGTCCGACGACGACATCCGCACGCTCGTCCGCGACGAGTACGCCTGGCTGCTCCCGACGTACGACGGGTACGCGCACGACATCCAGCGCGCCGACCTGGCGAGGCTGGTCATTGCCCACGCCCGCGGCGGCATATACGCCGACCTGGACGTCTACCCCGTCGATGCCCGCGCCATCGTGTGCCTGCAGCGCCTCGGCCTGCAGGCCATCTTCGCCTCCACGTCCGGCAACCAGGGGGCCAGCAACCACTTCTTCATGGCGGAGAAGGGGTCCGACCTTCTCATGCGGGCGCTGCGCGAGGCGGAGCGCCGGGCCGCCGCCGCGACCTGGTTCCTCGTGCTGCCGTACCTGAGGGTGTTTTGGTCGACCGGCCCGCTCATGGTCATGTCCGTGGCCCGCGAGTACACGTTCGGGCGCGAGGCGGCCGTCCTGGGCGTGATAGACCAGGCCTACGGGAACTCCATCTTCCACCACGCAGCCGGCAGGTCGTGGCAGGGGCTTGACGGGAGGTTTCTGAATTACGTCGGCGACCACGGGCCGTTGCTGCTGGTGGCTGTGCTGGCGCCGCCGGTTGCGGCGACCTTGGTGGTGATTGTGTACGTCGTGGCGAGCCGCTCGCGCGCAAAGGCAAGATAGTAGACGTTAGGCGTCATGACATCGGCTTTTATCGTCTTCTTCTTTCTCGACACCTCTTTCCAACCGCCCCCTTGTACTCGGTATTTCTCGACAGGGGGTCAACGGCTACCATGATTGACCAGGGCGGCGTATAATCAGTCTCTCTTTGTCGACGACACACAGCTGCGCTCACATGAAAAAGCACCTTCATGTCATGCCCAAATGGCCCCCACCGTCCCTTGCCAGACGAACCGGGAAATCGGCATTACGGTATTACAATTAGTGAAGCGCCCACGCACACCAGCGAGCGCTCCGCTGCGTCATCTAAAACTATGTACATTTAGAAAAGCCCACTCGTCATTAAACACCGGCTGCTGCTGCTGCGCAGGAGCCAGCTGGGGATATTGCAGCCCAGACGACACCGCCGGCGAGGGAATCCCCATCACCAAGTCCAACTTGTTCCCAACCTTGTCGGCGTGGAAGTTGCCCCTCTTGTCGTTCAGCATGAACTCCAAGCCGCCGAAATCCGGCCCGGCGGCACCCATGCACTCTGCCGCCAAGGGCTGGTCGGGGCAGAAAATGTCATCGCAACAGTGACCCGCGTCTGGGAAGTTTTGACAGTTCTCCGACCAGGGGCACAACATGTCCCTTTGCTCGTACGTGGAGGAGAGGAAGAAACCCGAATCATTGTAGTGCGGCACCGGGTCAGGCTCGTACATGGCCTGTGAGGCCGGCCAGTTCTCCTTGTTGACGCAGTGCGACAGCTCCTTGGGCGGGCTAGGGTACTGCTCGGCCGTGGCCTCGTACGTCTGTGATATGAGATCCTCGGAGTCGCGCGACGTCTCCGTCGGGAACATCCAGCTGACTCGCGAGGACTGGGACTGGGCGTCCGGATCGCGATTCCTCCTCTGGGCGAGGGCGGGAGCGGGAGCGGGAGCGGTGGCCTCGTCGCTCATGTCGGAGGCGGCCGAGTTGGTGTCGGCTTGGGACGAGTGCGACACGAGTATGGTTGGGCGCTGGTAGGTAGTTTTGGAGCGGACCGAGTCGGTGGACTGGTTCATCTGCTTCCGGAGGCGACTTAGTTCCTGGGCTAGTTTCCGCTTGGAGCTCTGGCTGTCGCGGAGCTGCTTCTCCAGCTCCATGTTGCGCTTCTCGATAGCCTCAAACTCGAGCTTTTTCCGGTCCCGGAAGGATTGCGCTGCGCGGCGGTTCCGCAGGATGCGCTCGATGCGCCGTTGCTCCTTTTCATCCTCGGTCTTGGCTTGTTTTCTGGTGGAGATTAGCGGGATGGCCCCTTCTTCCTCTCTTTTACTATTTTAGGTTTTTTTTTTTTTTCCTTCTCCTGTTTTTGCTGTGTGATTTTATTGTTTTACTTACCTGGGAGGAAGTTGGGTGATTATTGTGGGAAGAGCCTGACCGCGCGATCCGCGCAACTTGGGAAGCGGCTGTCCCGTCATTGTTAGAGCTAGAGTAAGAGGCTGGTGTGAACATTGCTTCTTCTTCTGCTTACCTTGTGATCTTGATAATCTTGTGTGGAATGACTTGGGCTCTCGTCCCCGCCTGTTGATCCGCCGCTGGAGCCGGCCATGGCTTGGTGGCGATATGTAATGCAATCCGGCATCTAGAAGTAGCAGTAGATATCTCGGAAGGGGCGTCTGCTGGTTGCTGTATCCGTCGACTTGAATGTGGTGGGTGAAGCAGCAAAGTGAAGCAACGAGAATACTGGACCGGGTTAAAAGGTTTCAAGTGATGAACAACCGGTTGTGTAGGCAGCCAGACTCTGTGACTGACTGATTCGGATTTCAAACGTGATTTTATTCATCGAGGGCGGTCACCACATGTGGGCAGCGACCATTTAATAGAAGCTGCCTGGTAGCGCCAACACTGGCATCCAGCCCAAGATGAGGCTTCGATCAACAAGAGCGGAAAAAGTGGAAACTGATCAGGGCTCCCGTAGCCCGGAAGGGTCATGCGAGGCGATTGGTATTGACGAGATTTGAGCTAGTCAGGCGCTCGACGACCGCTAGCGGAAGCCATGGCAGTCAACTAGGACGGGTGCATGCTTACGCTTGCAGCAACGTGGGAATGCAGAGTAAATTGCTGCATGCCCCGACAACGGCCCAAGGAATTCTGGCTGATGAGCGCATCAAGGAGCGGGTTCTGGCCCTGGAGGAGGCGCCACTATTGGGCTGCAGAGCCGCAACCGCAAAGTCCGAATACCATACATACCAACCAGGGGGGGGGGGACGTGAAGCGGGCGTTGCAAGGGAATGCCAAGGGGGGCGAAAGCCACAGGCCGCTACGAGCTGGAAGCGTTGGGACCGGCTCCTCTGGCCAAAGGGGGCTGCGCTGGTGATGATGCTGATGGATGAAGGTGTAGATGCATCCTCTCGACAAACTCGACTCGACTTGGAGTTGGTTTGCGTTCAATGCGTCGGTTGCGTAGGTATTTCCGTGCACTGTGCGTGTTGCACCGTGGATCGGGAATGCTGGACACTGTTCTTGGCTCCGCCGCCTTCCTTCACCTTCCCTGCCGCCATTGCCATCATCAGTCGGGACAATAGCCAAAAAGAAAAAAAAAAAACAAAAACACAGGAATTCATTCATTCATCTGCACCCTGCGGCCCCGAAGCGTCGACAAGCAAGTCATGGCGTCGTCGCAACCGTGGGCCAGGAACAGCCGCCCGCCACAGCGCCATGTCAACAACGCTTCATTTTCCCCTCCTTTGTTTGTTGTGACTGATCAAGGGCTGCCGGCCGCTAACCGCCCTGGAGAAAACACACCTAGCGTCCAAGAACCAAACAAGAAAGGCATGCAATAGCCAAGGTTGGACGCTGGTGGAGCCTCTCGATGCCTCCGCCCGCCAGGCCTGCAGGATTGGCGTGTGCCGGAACAGGAAATAAACATCCGACTTGGCGAATGCAGCCGACATGGACAAGCTCGAGCATGCTTGTGGGGTACGAGACGGAAAGAGGGTTGGCTGGCTGGCACTGGAGGGAGAAGCCGAAAACATCAATGAAAACAAGTCCACCAGACGGCCCGGAAACCGCAGGGTGGAATGTGAAAGGGCTTCTAGGGAGCTGAAGCCTCCTTGAGTTGCTAACCTTGAACGACTTAATTCAGCTGCCGCCCCACCAGACACGATTTGCTTGCGCTGCCTGCCTGCAAGGGCTCACTTACTAGCTCGCAAGCCCAAGCCAAGCCCTCAAGCTCAAGGCACGACATGCCCTCGCTGGTAGTACCGGCGCCGCCGCATCCAGCTTAGTCGTTTGTCGGTACGATGAAATCAGATGAAACGCCCAGCCCAGGGGCTGTCGGTCGGGTCGGGAGTGAGTGAGTGAGTTACGGCATTCTTTGGCCATGACTGAGTTGAATGCTGGATTTCGCGTGGGTGAGTCGACTAAGATGACTCGTGATTCCTGCTTGATGCGTCTGCATCCGTCGCTATTCCCAGCGATGCAGCTGAACTGCCGTGGCGATGGGATGGCAAATACCAGGAAAATTTAGGCCAGAGTAGCCTCATTATTGACTGACATGACATGACCGACAGGGTTTGCTTTATACAGCGCTGCGATGAGCACCGGGTCTTCGACATGCATGCTTCGTGCGTCCACAAGATCATTGTCGAATACGCACATGTCACAGCGGCAAAGGCAGTCGAAACGCCATTCAATGTTCATTGTTTCGAGGCGTCAGCACACGGGGTTGAATTCTAAAACTCCAAGAATCAATTCGCTTTTAATATCACAACTCCAAGACAACAGCATTCATGGTCATTTGCGCCCCGTAACCTGCCATGCGCCAATCCGATTCCATACTTGTCTCCCGTACCCCAATGCCAAGGACAACCCTGTCACTGCAAATCCATCTGTGAGAGTGCAAAAAACATGTTCGATAGCATCTGGTTCCCCGCGTAGCCGACGCAGTTGAGCATCATCATGTTCATCAGGACGATACAAAAGTGGTCGCGCGGACAGGCCGTCTGGCCCCGACCAGCGAGCGTGATCAGGAGTGCCCACGAGTTGGGTTGCTGTCTTTGGTTAGTCATTATATCTAGGAGTAGAGAAGAAGAAGAAGCAGAATCCAGGGCAAATAAAACACACCTGTTCTTGCAGCAGCTTGCCCATGTCGATAAAGGCCCTTTTCAGCTCGACCGAGTGTGCTCCGGCCCCGCTGCCAATTTGCTCCATCAGAACATTGAACTTTGCGCGGACCACGTCCCGCGACTTGGCCTGCTCCTGCTCCAGGAGCTCTTCCGAGATTTTCAGAATCTCCTGCTGAATGCCGTGCTTCTCCCACGTCGTCCACTGGCTGGTGGCGGCGAAGATGTCGCCCAGGATCCTGGGCAGGCCCCTGTTGCGGCTGATGCGTTGCTGCGTGGCTAGGTGGGAGACGTCCTCAAAGGGGCGTATGTAGTACGCCGACACGAGATCATCAAACGAGTTGAAGCCCGCGGCCTCAACCTCTGTCATGATGCGGCGAAACTTGTCGTCAAAGGACGACGGGCCGCCGAGGCAGGGCGGCGGCGAGCCGGTGTGGTTGGCATGCGCGGCGTTTGATGGAACAGGGGCCACACCGGGGTCCTGGCCATCGTGCAAATCCGGGAAAGACGACAGACCGGACCCGATGGGCGTGGGCAGCGGCGTGGGCAGCGGCGTGGGCGCCGAATGGAAAGGCTGTGCTGCTGCCGTTGCTCTGTCAAGATCTGGTCCTGCGTGGGGGTCGTCGTAGTGCAAAACACCGTTGGCCAGGTTTTGACTGGGCCTCATTGGCAACGAAAATGTCTGATACCCTTTGCCTGGAGGTCAGCCATATAATCTCTCGAGACGATGGGATAATGGGATAGGATGGGACACAGGAAGGGGGGGGAGGCTGGACGCGAGAATCACTTACAGTGTGGCACATAGCCCTCGCAGTCGTTTGGGCCGCCATGCGCAGCTTTGACATTATCGCTTCCAACGTCAACACCGGTCTGCATCTGAGGATAGCAGTGTTCCATATCGTTGCTCTGGCCCTGCTCCAGCACGGGCGGGGAGTGACTCTGCTGAAAGGTATCGTGATGATAAGCCGAGGGGCTGGCGCTTTGCCTCGCGCTGTGAAGCTGCGAGCCATCGGCAGGAACAAAGACGTCACCACCAGGTGACGGTTGACCGCATATCTGGGACAGGTGGCCATCTTGGGCCATGGACTTTGACTGTCCGAGTGACAGATCCAGGAGCAGCGGATTCCTATTATACACCGCGTAGTTGTGGTCCTGCCCGTCTTCCTGCCGCATGGTGGCGTGGTCCCCTTCGTCCTTGACTCCATGCTCTGTCCTGGCGCTTTCGAAATACTGATAGCCCTCCACGCTGGGGACAATCCTCGGGTCTATCTGCTGCTGCAAGACCGACCTCTCCAGGCTCTGGCGCCGCAGTTCCTTTAGCCGCGCAAGCTCTGCCATGCGCATCTTCATCCGCTGGCCTGTGGGTTGTCAGCACTTGCATCAACATTGCAGGGCAGAAGTCCAAGGGGAAATGAAGGGGTGAAGGGTGGATTGCCCGGAGGAAGGGGGGGGGGGGGGGGGGGGTTCATTTACGGTACGATCTTTGAGCATTCCGGTTTTGAATCCGCTTCTTTGCCCGAGGATCTGTTGCTTGTGTCCAGTCGTCATCCTGGCCCAAGTACACAGTCCCTTCGTGGGAGAGGTTGGCAGTCTCTGATCCAATCGACATGATGATTGAGTGTGACAGTGCAAGAAATACCCTGGTGCTGAATTGAGATAGGGGTCATTGAAGTCCCGAGGAAGGAGTCATCTCGCGGGATATATATAAATCTCCACGGAGAAGCACAGCCCGGCGTGGGCAGCTGACGTCGGCGACGGCCACTCCAAAGTCGCATTAGCGGGAGGGGAAGTGCCGCCGTCGACGGGTTTTGCAGGAAATTAAACCGAGCCAAGAGAGGTTTGACGCCATTACGCCGCGCGGTAGTCCAATCCCGAGCAGAGCCATCTTTTCCAGAAAGTCAAGGCCCACGGGGCGGCGGACTTGTGGGATGCCAACTAGCTGGATTGGGCCTAGACTTGCAATCCACGCGATATTGACAGGCCACTGACCAAAGAAATGAGGAGAATGAAAAGAAAAGAAAAGAGACAAAAAAAAAAAAAAGAAAGAGAGACAGAGAAGAGGAAGAGGAGGGGGCGGACAGAGAGGCATGACCCCTGCCGGGCCTGAATTTTGCCCAGTTGCTAGCCACCCGCCCTGCCAGGTCCTTGCATCACCATTCTTAATGATAATGTTATTATTTTCCTCGAACCTATCATGGCACGAATCCGGCGATTTTGGTCCCGTTTCCCCAGTCTAGCTAGCCCGGAAAGGGGCTGGTGGTGACAGTCAGGGTCCTTTTGCTCTGCCCACGGCGGGTGGGTACAGCTGCCAACATCCAGAGTGGGCGATATCCAGTGCCAAGCAGTCAAGACTCGGGACATGGTAGAATTGGAAAGAAAAGAGAGAAATTCGGGGAGAAGGGGGGGGGGGAGGGGGGGGATAAGACGCGCGGGATACGAGTAATGGGGGCGTCTGTACGGTGCTGGCAAAAAGCGCCTCTTTGGAAACGAAGCCAGCCTCGACGCAATTCGAGCGGAACGTGCGCTTCTTCTCCCCCCCCTGCCTGCCTGCCCGACAGGAGTCGAGACTTTGGTCTTTTGGCCTCTGGCTGCTCCCGGGCCCCAGGCGGTTAGTAAAGGTTCCAGTAATACGGTTCAGTACGAGCCAACTGCCGCTGGAAACGCGGACGCGAAGCTGGCGAGACTAAAGTCCGCCGCCCCGACCAGCGCCAATGGTCCAAGACTCTACGCCAGCCTGGCTTTGCCGGCCCCCCCCCGCCGCAATGACTCGACTGGCTTGGAGGCTGGACGCGTGGCTTCGGCTCCGGTATCCAAGAGCCAGGCTGCCGGCACCGTCTGGCGGGATGTGATTGGACGGCCGGCCTCCCCTTTGGTTGTCATCTTCAGCACCGCCTCGCACAGGCGACCGGGATGGGATGGATTGCGCAACCTCTCCCCTTCGTTTCCCCCTGGCGACGGCGGCCTCCGCGCTGCTGTGAGGTCTGCGACTGTAAAACGGGGCGCGTCCATGATGCTTGGTGCTTGACGCATGCCATGTCGGTCCACGGTCCAGCATCCCATACAGCCCCCTGGGGAAAACATCCGCCCAGACCAGCGGGCCCAGTCTAGATTTCTCGAGCAGAGGAGAGGCCTCGGACGTGATGGGCCCCTTGGGTCGAAGCAGGTCCTGGGACGGCTTTTGCTGCGCTGTCGATTTGGGCGCGCGCCTGAATGACCTTTGCTACGGGGATACAGTCTGCTTCGTCCGTGGAATCCTCGCTCGAGACATTGTATCAGCCGGCTGCAGATGCGGGAAGGAAAAAAAAAAAAAAAAAAAAAAAAAAACCCGTGAGCGTTCGATTGCGAGCCTGCGCGGTCGTGACATCGTTCCAGTTCCTGCCATGCAGTCTGTTTCTGGGACAAGTCTCGACCTCTACACGAATCATGCCAAGGTCTGCCGATGGGCAACCCCTGCATTTGGAGGCCACCGAGCCTACGGCGGGCGCCTCGAGTCTCTCCAACTTTTAAGCAGGCCCAGCCAGGGATTACTGGGGAATCCTGCTATTTTTACCCGCCGGATCCCCG
Source organism: Ustilaginoidea virens (assembly GCF_000687475.1). Taxonomy (NCBI): domain Eukaryota; kingdom Fungi; phylum Ascomycota; class Sordariomycetes; order Hypocreales; family Clavicipitaceae; genus Ustilaginoidea; species Ustilaginoidea virens. The sequence goes on along the minus strand of NC_057317.1, from coordinate 5,563,663 downwards.
AGACCCGACAGACAGCCTACCGGGGATGTCGGATATTAGCTAGAGCCATCACATGAGGTCAAGGATGGCTAGCATTTTGATGCTCCTCAGTGGAGCCAACCCACGAGTTGCTTGGGTCCCATGATCCATCCATGATAAAAAAAAATCCCCAGAGTTTCACCTGGAAGACCAGGATTCGCTGCAGGTTCGCTGATGCTCTCTACCCACAACCCTTCCACCCCTTCCCTCCCCAAGCAGGACGGACATGCCGGTCAGGGATTGATAGAATTTGTTGGATTCTGCCCACAAATCCTCCCCCCTTCCCTCCCCAGAAAACATGGACGCACATGCCGGTCAGGAATTCACGTAAATTGTTTGGTTTCTACCCACAATCCTCCAATGGGCCAAGGCAACAGACAGCTCAGGGATTAACGCGAATTGTTGGTTTCTACCCACAAAAGCCCCAATAGGCCAAGACAACAGACAGGTCAGGGATTAACAAAATCTTGCTGATATCCATCCTACCCACAAATTCCCCAACAGGCCAAAGCAACAGAAGGGTCGGGGATTCACAAAATCTTGCTGATATCCTACCCACAAATTCCCCCAAGATTGCCTCGCATGTCAGGGGTACGGGCAGTTGTCAATGGCTTGCCCCCAACTCCCCACCTAGTGTAGTATACCGGTACACCACTCAGGGCTAAGCATCTCGATGCGTTGCCGCCGGCGTCCGTCTTGTTGATTGGTCCTTTCTCGCGTACTAGAACGCGGCGTAAGGGCAGCCACCACGTGCGGCGTAGCCTTAAAAGCATACTCTGAGATGAGGAACCCGTTCGAGAACGCTCGATTCGCTCTAGGCTAGGCCTGTTTAGGAAAGGCAGACCTGTCATGGCGCCAAAGTAGTGGCTCCAAGCCGGCGGTTCGGGTGTTCGCTGGCACCGAACGCTCGGGTTTCCGGCCCCCCCCTCTGCCCACTTCCTCTGCTAATTTTTTTTTTTTTGGATTTCTCCCCCCCTTTTTTCTTTGAATGCTTTGAATGAAAAGGAAGGGGATTAAAGTGGGAAAAGCCAAACCCAGCCTTTCAACCACTGAATCCTTCCCCAAAGCCGCGTCCTGCTGGCCACTCTGCCCGAGTCCGCTCCACCGGCGCATCTATGGTCCGCACGTCCGCGGATGCTGTCGCCGGGTCGCTCTCCCGAGCCCCGACCATTTCATCTGCTCAGAACGGTAGAGTATTGCCCCATTCCCCACTCGACAGGCCCGCTTGGCGCCATCATGGCACTCCCAAGCGGGGACTTCCTGGCCGAAACTGGCTTGACGCCAGTTCCGCAGCCGGGTTTCAGTCCCAGAAGCTAGAACAGACCGTGGGCACCTTGACACATGGCGTCATGCAGCCCATCCGTTTCACCTTACCCGTCTGGCAGATACGCCTCGCACCGGTCACGGGGACAGGCACGAGTAGCTCACCAAAGCACCTGCTAGCCGCCTCCGACGAGGCCGCTGCAGCTGCTTCCCTAAGCAATCCAAACCGGTGGCTTACGGGTTTACAGTCAGGAGTCGGGACTCAGGCCTAGGCCTTTGCAGAGGGTGAATACGACGACGGCATCTGGCTGCCGCGCGAATCCGTGGCGGCGGCCCATCCGCGAGCAACGCTCAAGTCCTCCCCACCCATCGTCAGCAATCTCATCACGCCCTGTCATTATCATTGCGTGTGGAGAGTCCAGCCAGCTATCTGCTGGATGCTACGTGTGATCCATAGCCAGGGGGAAAAGGTGGGGAGGGGGAGAAGGTAGGTGCCCAGGCGAGTTGTTGGGGTCTGGCATTCTTGTGATATACCCTGGCCGCTTCATGGCGCAGACGCATCCATGCGAGGTGCTGCAGAACCCCATCAAAGATTTTTCTCCACACACACTTTCGCCGGAGTTCGGATACTCAGAATCGCTTGCTACACAAGGTCCCAGGCAGGGATCAATGGGGGATCCATACGATGAATCGGCGGAGGTGGCCAGCATGCTGGGGCCCTGGCAGTTGGTTCTCTAACGGATCTGCTCACCATGGCAGGGATGGCATCTCTTTTTCTTCTGCCCGGTTTTGGCCCTCTCGCACGCTCGAATTTGTCTTCACCTGCTCTTCATCTCCATCTGGGGACATGGCTTGCAGCTTGTCGAAGGTTTCTGTGATGGCCCAGACGAAACTGTGGCATACCGTCGACGGCGCAGTGGTGAAGTACACGCGCGTGCAGTGGTCAACATTTGCAATGACGCCCAACTCGCGCCGGAGCAGCGCAAATTTCCCACGCTGAAGCGGGGGCCGCGTCCTGCGTCCTGGGCGTAATCGACCCTAATAGGATAAGCTTGAATAATGCGCAAAATTGTAGCCAGAGATACCCTACCATCGGTGCGGAAGAATCAAAAAAAAAAAAAAAAAAAAAAAAAAAAAAAAAAGAGCCCAGTCCGGGGAGCCGCCTTGTCAAAGAGGCATGCGATGCAACACTACCACAATGAGACGCACAGAAGATCCTGATGAATCGTCGTCGTCGTCATCGTCGTTTCCGTAACCATCGTCAGGCCTCTTGTGCCGGGAAAGTGACACGAGGCTTTTGACGGACGACGCTCTCTCTGACCCCAGAGGCGATCAGGTCGAATTAACGACCTGCGCAGGTGAGATCTTGTACTACGCCTCTTAGAAACGTCACTGACGCTGACTATAGCTGAACCCTTTCCCGATGATACCACAATCCCATAAAATTCTCCGGCCATTCACTTTGCCGCTACCCGCACTCACAACAGCAGTATAGACACAACCGAACGTGCTTGATGCTGGTAAGTCTCTCTTAGGAGCCATCTCGGACGCCACAGGACGTGCATTCTACGCAGACCTCTCAAGGGATGCCCCGAGATAGATGCGTGACCCCCTGGAGTGGGGGGTAACTGCAAAAAGAATTCGTCTGGCCCTTTTCTAGCAACTTTAACCACATGGCGGTGTGAGAATTTCGTCATGTTGATCAAACCTCACTCGGTCGAATATACTGGACCGATCTGTACTGTCCTTCGCTCCTGGCGTCTCAGATCCCCGTGCCCGTGTCTAGAGAATATATCTTATCAGCCAGCTCAAACGCAAATAGATTATAGTCCAATAGCAAACAAGTATCAAGCTCGATTCCAACGCAAAAACCGGTGGGTTGACCCTAAACCTTCGTTGCACCACCATGCGCCAGTATCCCTTGAACCTGCACTTTGTGACGGAGTGACTCCCATTCACCGTGACATGCTGCACATTCTCACAGGCCCAGAATGCAAAGGCTCTTCCCACCATCTGCGCAAGCCGTCACTCAGTCCGTCTGATGCCCAAGGAGTGCAGGGTAAGCTCTGCTTTTTGACGGGGCACATTGGCCTGAACATCCCGGACCCTGATGTATCCGTAAGTTTCTGCGAATTATTGCGGCGGCCTCTTGGAGATTATGTCAGGGCCAGGGACAAGCAGAATGGAGCTGTGTGGTCTCAGGGAATAGTGAAACATGCAGCGTGAAATGGAGCTAGTAGCCTCTCTGGCTGGGTGGTCACACCTTGCACATCGGTTCGTCGTGTGTGACGGGCTCTCGTGGTTTGCGTTTGGCGGCCCTGCTGTTTCATCATTTACAAGATGGCCTGGATTTCGGAACCACTGTCTCGTGGGGGGCGTTCCCGACGACCGGGTGGTCATCATGGTTCAGGGTCTCCTACCAAGCAAGCCAGCTCTGTGTGTGATATGCCTGGCGATCCGTATGGATAATCACTGCCCGAGAAGGAATAAATAAACACTATGCTCCAAAACTTACCGGCACCCCTCGCCATGGGAAAGCTTTAGAGCTTGCCATCACTATCATGTATGCGACTGTTGATCTTGAGACTGTTTCTGGACACCACCGCCGTTGTTGCTTTCCTCTTCGCTGTTCGGTGCTGCTATACCTACTTTTCTCGGCGAGAGTTCTCCGAGCTTCACCTAAAGGCCGATTACCTCATCTTCCTCTAGTCATCTTTACGGAACGGTCTAAATCGCCATCACGACCAAATAGCACCAGGCTTCGTAACCGGGACCACGCGACTGCCATTATGTTCGTATACTGGTGAAGCGGGAAGGTGATCCCCTCGCTGTAATCGCTGCCGGCCTGATTCTGAAATTTCGCATACTGTCGGGCTAGTTTCTGCCTCGTCGCCCAAATAACATTGTATACTGCGATACTGAGCTGCACCACTATCATGGGTTTCAGACTCCTTTCTGAACACAACTCTTTTCACTCCCCAAGAATCTCTGGGCATCAGCTTGACGCACAGGCTAATATACCCGAGTCTTTGCCTACACTCGGTTTGGCATGTTTTCAGATTTCTTCCCAGGAAACCATAGTTAACGCAAGGCTCTATTTAAATGGCGACACGGGCTCCATCGTTTCGACTGCCTTTTGTGGGCGTGCCGTTGGATTTACAGACATTGGCAAGGGTCTTGGCCACACGGTATCAATTAGCTGAAAGATGGCCTCTGGTCCTGCTATTAAATTTATTGGCTGGGTAGCCTTCGACCGGCCAACTCTCGGGTAGCATCAGGACGCCATGCGATTGCGAGGCTGGCCGGCTGAGCCGCTTCGGTGTCGGCTGCAGCAGAGCATATCTGCTTGTCAACCACTTTGCGACAGAGGGTGTAATGACGCAAATCTCGTTCCAATAGCTTGTTCTGCCTTGCTGCCTGAGCCCTGATTCTACTGCTGATGCTGCTACTGCTGATTGCCGGTGCTGTCCTTGCTATTCTGTTCAAGAGTCGACGCCTGCTCCTCAATGCAAGCGACGTAAATATGCTTTCATCAGCAACGAGCGTTTCAACCTTGTAAACCTGCACCTCTGAGTGATCCTAGAAGGCTAAATGGGAAACAGTAGCCGTGCAAAGGACTTTAAGGCTGGTTAGGTCTCGGCGCCTTTTTGCGTACAAGGTTTAGCAGTATTCAGATCGTCTCGATGGACTGCCTTGCATGCTTATTCTCTATTGGTAGCCAGACGGAATGGGAATGGCCATATAATCAACAAATATTGACTTTCAAACGAGGTCTTCTATAGCACGTGAAGAATGAAACCATATCCTAGCCATTCCGAGGTGTTTGCAAATCTCAGGCAAGCTCAGCTTTCCCTAATGACACATGCCGTCGCCAGCAGAGAAACTGCGTCTCGTTTGATTCCCCCAAAGGCAATTCACAATCGCTGTATGAAGGACTATGTTCCATTAACTGTCACCATTGGGCTAACGATCCTTGCCAAGTGTTTATTCCATACCCAACATGTGCGAGCCACCAGCTGCCAATGCACGATAGCACGCATTAGCCTTGAAAAATTCAGCCAGTCTTCCTACTTTCTCATGCTGACGAAAGCGGAATGCTCCAGTGTAACTCGTTTACTGGCGATAATGGATCACTCAATTACTGTAGTCTGCGCACTTTACTTCTTAGAACGACCCTGACAGGTGAACCGCTGAGTACCATTCAAGGACGGCCACGCATGATAATGGTCATTACTGCCTGGGATGACAAGATTAAAATAAAACACTACACGATGTGCTAGTATGGGTACAAAAACAGACACTCGACTCGCCTGGACAACTTCGAATCACGGCCTGTAACGTTTGGTATAATAACAACAGACATTCCTGCCAAGAGATGGTAAGTTTTGATTTCTGTCACTAAAAGCTCCGTTATATTCAAACAAAAGTCGTGACTCCGTTACCTCCTAAGGTAATTTAGAGTCATGCCATCCAATAAGTAGACTATTTACAGAAAAGAGCATTGATAATTACTGACAATGCTATTACGAGTCGAATCTTGAATGAGATACCATGAAGCCGCGTTATATCTCAATAAATTATGAGGCTCCATTTACTCTTGGATCCTGACCTAGGAACAGATCGCCCGTTGTTTTGTCTAGCTCTAGGGCTGAATTGGCAACGGAGCTTCCATCGCCACATCACTAGACAACAGCATGTTTGACAGGAATAGCTCCAAGTATAAATATTAGGTGACATATATCTTTTGATCGATCGGCAAGCTTCCTGGCCCTTTTTTCTTTCTTTTGTTTTTCTTTTCAAGGAAGCATTCCGTCGAGGGTTTTCTCATATACGTCGCGACTAGCTGCCACCTCGGAGACGAAGCTCCCACTGTTGAGATATAGGTCTCAATACGCTCTGGATGAATATTCATTTTTGCATCAACACCACCGACCCAGAGATTTTGCGGAGGTTTTTCTCCCGGCACTCGGGTTTACTCTTTAAATTAGCATCGAGCACTAAATATTGGCCCGGTAAGACGTATATAACTAGACCACCTAGCGTAATACACACACACACACATATATATACATATATACATATAAGTCGTCGAGTGCGATGGAGCATAGAGGTATGACGGGATACGCAAAAAGCGCAACCATGGAAATTCTACTGAATGAATAACAGCACAAGTGATTGCACTCGGATAAAGTAGCCCACCACAAGTGCCAGACTACCGGCTGGTGCCATGTACCGTATCAGTTGCTGCACGTTCAAAGAAGGTCTCATGCTCTTGATCGCCGCTATGCCAACTGTCACTTTAGTCTCGGCCGGCTTGACCAAGTTGGCCTGACCTGCCGCCCCTTGCTCGAATATCAGACAAACAAAGCGTGGATAATTCACCGGCGGTCTGCAGCAGAACCCAATGTTACTATCATGGCAGAGCCAGCAACACACAGGAAGCAAAAGCGCTTCAAAGGCCGGAAACGGCCCAGCCTCCCAATAGCCCGGTGTTCACAGCCAGCCCTCGCCACAGCCGTGGAGCCTGGCGCCTCCGAACCATCAAAGTCTAATGGGGTCCCGTGGAACCGGGACCACGGGTCTTTCGCGGGCTTTTCTTCGGCCCAAAAACGGAGGATTTTTGAGGCCGTCCCATCGTGACAGGGGACTAAAAACGCCTCCATGGAGTGGACGGACAAGACTTGCCAGAAAGTGGCGTCAGGATTCGAACCTACCCTTATGGCTGGCAGAACTACCGGGGAATAGTCGAGCAATGCCCATTCTCCACGGCTAGTGTACCCTCGACGGCGGACGTGTTGGGGCTCTGTTTACCGGGAGGCTTCAGTTCTGGTGTCGTCGCTTGTATGAACGTGCTCATTTTGACACTATTGATTTCGATCTACAGACGGGGACTTCTTACCAAGAGTCGAGGCCTGATCTCAATCAACAAATATCAGTTATCAACAAGGCTAGGGTTCTATAACATTCCAGACGGCGCAGTCCAAACATATGATTTCCTGGCCCCAGGCATTGTTCTAATTTCTGCACCGAGTCAAAAAAAAAAAAAGAAGAAGAAAGTGTTGACTCTTTTGATTGCTCAGGGATGGCTCACAGACTGCGCCCGAGAGGAAAGTTGTTGTAGCCTTGAGTTCCGTTGTTAGTGATGGCCCATCGCCCTCGTGGACAGCGGCGAGACAAAATGCATTCACAGCGAGAAGTTTCATTTATAGTAGTCAAATTATGGTTTTTTACTCTGTCGAGCAAGTGTCATGTTGAAACCTATGTACGAAAGCTGTCTCTCATGTCTAGTGATATAGTGAGATATGAGGCGCTGCGAGATCTATTCTCCGCCTCTTTTCGGCGAAAGTATATGTACACCACCTAGTTTCCAACAGAATCTCACGGTCTACGCTCGCCGCGGTACGAAGGCCAACACTCGTAGCACTGAGAATGGCGCATGGAATCGTCCACAATGCTGCTGTAGCCATGCGGGTAGCCGTAGCCCCGATCCTTCATCCAGAGCGCCTGCTCGCTGTGATTGTGCATTTGGGAAGACAGATGGTGGGGAGAAGGGTAAGAAGCGGTTCTGTATGGTGGGTTGGGGTTGTGACCGTGACTGTAATTGTGGTGTGGGTGTGGGTGTGGGTGTGATGGGTAGGGGCTTGATTCCAAGCTCGCCGGGTGGACGAGAGGGGCATCGGCTGGATCGTTGAACAGCCTATCCCAGTCAAAGTAGCTGAGTTCTGTGGCGGGCGTCGGCATATCGGACGCCAGGTCATAGTTTACACACATGGGATCAGCGTAGGAGCATGTTCTGCTGTCCGTAACCCGGGTGACAGGGGCGTCGTCAAGGCCATAGACGAACGGTGCTTCATGCAGGTCAGATGCCGGACGGGGAATCTTGGCTGGGGGTGTCCCGTACCAGTCATCCTTGGAGTCCGTCAGCATGTAGGGCATCTCAGAGGTGGTGTACTCTAGGGAGGTGGTTGTTGGCGGGCAGGCTTTGGAGGGCAGCGGCTCATACGATGACGAGCCATCCAATGATCGCAGCCAGTCGTTGAGCTTGGGGGGATGAGACGACTCGGAGTCGCTGCCGAAGCAGCTCTTTGGTGTGGCCAGGTCACTGGGAGGTTCCGGGACGCTGGAGGCGTTGTTGTTGCTTTTGCTGCTGCTGCTGTTGTTGCTGCTGTTGCTGTTTCTGTTGCTGTTGTTGTTTTTGTAGCGGTTGGCAGTTTCTGGGGCGAAAGATGGCCGCGGGGAAGCGTTGCTCTTGTCAGAGGCTGCGTCAGAGTGGATGAGAGAGTCGGCAGCCTGGATGGCCCGCTGCTGAAGCCGGCTGACCTCCTCGGCAAGCTGCTTCTTGGAGGTCTGGGCGTCAAGCAAGAGGCTTTCCAGCTCCTGGTTACGCTTCTCCGCGGCTTCGAGCTCCGACTTTTTCCTGTCTCGAAACATTTGCGCGGCGCGGCGGTTCCTCAAGATCCTCTCTATGCGGCGCTGTTCCTTTTCCTCCTCCGTCTTGGCTTGTTTCCTTTGGCTTGCTAGTTAGTCTCGAGGGGTCCCGTTTGAGTTGCGGACGAGGAAAAAACTCACCTGGGGGGCAGCTTGGTGGTTGGTTGGGGGAGAGGCTGCCCTCTTCCCTGCCGCCTGGGGATAACCTTGTCAACCATTGTGACGGGGATGTGATGTGACGAGAGGGATGAGTTGAGTTTAGTTGAGTTGAGGGAGTGTGAGTGGGAGTTTGAGTGTGTGAGCGACAGCGTGTGTATATTGGTCCTGTCTGCCTCCTTGTCGTGTCTGTGTACGGGAGTTGCTTGGGTTGGCTTTTTGTTTCGATTTTGAGTTTCAGTAGGGCATCAGGGGCAGCAGCCTGCAGTATTTATTTTCCATCAAGCAGGTTCCCGCGCGTGCAGGCTCGACCGGGCTGAGGTGTTGGGGGGTTATCCCGACAGTGTGGAACCATGGCGAAAACTCAAAGGCCGCCCAGACCAGCCAGAACTGGGCAAAGATGCCATGCCTGTTTGCGTTTCCTGCTGCTTACCGCATCCGATTATACGATAGTAAGGCTGTCAACGAGTTCCGTCTGGCAGCAGCAGAGGCCTTTTGGGCCCCATCCGCCACGGGGATAGAGCCAGGCTAAGGCTTGGAGCTAGCGCGAATCCGTCATGGGCTGAGACCGTAATAGAACCCAGAGGCTCAGGAGTGGCGTCAAGAGCGCATCGTTAGTGCCGGTCCTGGGGCAGCAAGAGCGGGCTAGCTGCAACGAGCTTTTATCCTGTGGGAATCGACTGATGGCGGCCACACAGTAATTTGGAGGGGGGGAGGGAGGGGGGGAAGCTGGGCCAGGCCCGGCGCAGAGCACGGGACTGGCGCCGATGATTAGAGCAGGGCCCAGGGCTATTGCAGATCAGGTGGATTAGAGTTTGCAGGGAATTCGGGCACGCGTTGGGGCATTTACGGGGAAATCCACGGGGGAGTGTACAGGGGCGTCGGGGCCATGAGCGGCCGGGACCAGCAGCAGGCGGCGGCGGGTTGTCGAGCGACAACACTGCGCGCCAGGAGGCAGGAAAGCAGGATGCCCGGCGGCGGTGCTGGCGCCGTGCTGGGATGGAGAAGAGGCGGCGGGAGCAAAAGAATTCTCCTGGAAGGCGGATTAGGCTCAGGGCAGCCTTCCATTTGCCCTGGGGAACGGTGCTTCCATGCAGGATGGCTTCGCGCGATGAAACAAACTTGCCTCTTTGGGACGGATCGGGATGGGTCGGGATGCAGGTACCGAGCAGCCCTGGACATGGCCGGACGCAGCCAAGCGGAGCAGCCGATAGACCCGAATCTCTCACCCTCTCTTTCTTTCTCTCTCTCTGTCTCTCCGTCTCTCTGACTCTCCGTCTCTACGTCTCTCCGTCTCTCCATCTCTCCATCTCTCTCCGTCTCTCTTTTTTTCTTTTCTTTTCTTTTTTTTTTTTTTTTTTTTCCCCTAAGTTTTCACCGTGGAATCGGAGTCGGGACTTGGAGCGCCACTCAGGGGTACTTCCACGGGGCCCCGGCCAATGGGATGGCCAGGCAGCCCCCCCCCCCACCAATCAGCCAAGCACGCAAAGCCTCGCCCGGCATGGAGAAACCCAGCAGCCCAGCCGGTCGGTGGGGCGGGGGGCAGTTGGGTCGGGGGCCTGCCCCACCGACCAGCTGCCAACCGCCAGGTGCCAACCGCCCAGGTGCCAACCGCCAGCTGCCAACAGGCGACAAGGATGCCAGGGCACCGCACAGTAACACGCGTTTGCGCCACTGCGTTTAAATCCTTGACCCCACCACGAACCTCTCCTCAGCCTTGACCATTCTGCGTTTTTCCTCTTTGTCCTTGCTTTTCCCCCTCTTTTTTCCTTATTTTTATCCCGCCGCCCGGTTTTCCCTCGAGCGTCATTGGTTGGAGTGACGTTGCCGGCGGCTGTCGGGCTCTGCCACGAGTCTTCCGACCAACATCGACTGCCAACCGCGAAGCGCCGCCCCCACCGCCTATGGCAGTGCCGATCATGCAAAACTTTGCAGAAACGCATGGTTTTCTGCTGGGCCGACGTCAAACTCGACAAATTTGAACCCTGTCAAGGCCGACAATGGGGCCGAAACACGACGGAGCGGGGGTCGCATGGGTGCTGTTTGTCTGGCGCTTCGAGTCTTGACGATGCCACACCGGAGGATTACGAGTGCAGATAGTACCTTTCATCACGGCGACTGCTGAGCAGCCCTTGCAGCGCCGGCTGTTTGCTTCCCATCGTTGCTCAGCAGCCTGGGTCGAGGCAGTGTGGGGGAAAGAGGGGAAGGGGGGAAATCCCGGGCACCGGCGTTACTGAAAGTGCCACCGCCCGCTCGCGTTGTTCCAGGTCGAAGCCAACTTTGTCGACGAGCTGCATGCGCGGCCGCGGAGGGCATTCACGGCCGTGGAGGAGGGCGACTATCCCGCTTGCCAGCCAATGGGACGTCATGGACGCCTTCGAAAGGGTAATCGAAACCCGACCCAGGTAGAGCCGCAAAGGGGCAAGGGGCATGCATGGAGACCCTGGGCCAGCAACGCATCTGGGTGGGAGGGGCGGGCTAACGGGCTGCTGCTGGAGTCAGCGTACGGCGATCTGCCCCGCCCAGCGCAGCGCTACAGTAATCGCCGAACTGGTGGGCTATCCCCCCGGAGCCAAGGCCGCGCGACCTCTCTCTCTCACTGATCGCTGCCGCCTTGTTGGTGGGCAAGGGGAGCTGAGCCCAAAGAAAACCCGGCGGGGGGGAGGGGAGGGGGCGACGTTCGGCCTCTTGACCTCTGGATCCAAGCAGCTTCGCAGCAAACCATGACGCCACGGCAGGGACTTGGACGAATAAAGCCAAGGCCGGGAAGAAGGGGGGAAGGCTTGCTGGCTGGCACCGTCGGACTCGACGGGGCTTACTGCTTTTGCCTCGTCCGACTTACGCATCCGGGTTGGAGCCGGGACGCGCAATAACATACGGAGCGTGCTCAGCGGAGAGCGTCTGGCTTCTGGCGTTGGCAGCAGGGGCGGTGGTCTAGACGCCCTTTGAGGATGCGGAAAAGGCGAATCCTGATGCTTCGTCCGGATCCGGATGGCACAAGCAGGCGTGCAGGGCTGACGGGCTAACTCGACACGGTTCAACCATCAATCAGCTGGCTGATTTTCGCTCCCAAAAGCCCAATGCAGAAACAGACGCACGAGAATGCTCGACTTGGACCAGGATCAGCAGGATCAGCAGCCAATTTGTCAGAGCAAACCCCAGTCTCCCCCTCCCCCGGGGGTCGCTGGCCCTCGTCCTCCTCCCGTCGCCTTTCCTTCCGGGGTTTTGTCGAGTCCGGTCAATCTCGGCCAGAATCACCCTCATCAGGCCAGTCGTACTCTACTAAGCTACCGACAGCTAAGGGATGCCCTGATCGAGCCCCTGTCCGATAGTAACTTACTGTTCCCATGGTATCGATCGCGATCGAGAGCAAGGCCCAAGGATCCCTCCTACCCCTCTCCCCTTCCCCCCCGCCCCGCGTGGGGAATTCCTGGCAAGAAAGAGATTGTCATGACAGCCTGCGGAAAAATCCGACGTCTTTCGGGTCGTATGCTAGAGCTTCGGGGACTGTTCGACTCAGTGCCCAGTCCACCAGGCAAGCACGCAATACGCAAGCTCGACGACGCTCCGGACCCTCCGTTACCCCCTCCCCTCCCCTCCTCCCCCCTCCCATCCAAGTCGGCACTGCCCCATCCGATCGCACGTGGAATAAGACCCTAGTGGTCGGGGGTTCAAGGCATTCAAAGTGTTCGTCAGAGGACTGCTGCCAACCTCGACCCTTGACTTATACCGCAGCCTCAGGTTAGTAATCCTGCGACATGAAACTCGCGCCCTTGTCTTTTGCAGGAACCAGCCCGGGCTGACCGGCCCCCTGGTGCGTCAAGTCCATGTTTTCGACTCGGTACTCCGTGCTGAACAGCAACAGTTCACTACATGGCAAGGGGGAGAGCATCAGACGCTTTCGCGGGCGGGCCAGCTGTGTTGTGTGTTGGAGTCAAGTCCGAGAAGAATGACTTGGTGGAGTCAGCTAGCCTTTGCCACGTTTCTCAACCACATTGGGTTTTGGGGTCTGCAGGGATTCCGCGCAAAACCCTACCCACGTACACGTGGGTGGGGGCATTTCCGTTCCAACGCGGTTTTTGCTTGAAGAGAACCAAAACGAGCGTGCTGATAGGTCGACCAGGGTTTTCCGTTTTCAATGGGCTTCCCCGGATCCAGCAGCCGGGCTAATGCACGGAGGAGACTACATATCAACCGACCTATGCCCCCCCCTTGTCATTCGACCCCCCCACAATAACTTAACTGACCTGACCAATGCTCTTTCCTAATATAGAGATACACTAATAAATCCTTTAATCTATAGTAGCCACTAGACTATAAGTATCTTTATATATACTTTTCTATAGTGAGTGACTTCCCTTATGTTTTTACTAGGTACCCCTACCTAAGAACCTAATATTAAAAGTAGATAAAGTACCTTTATATAGACTTTTCTATAGAAAGTGACTTCCTTTCTTTTATTAGGCAGGTACCTAGGTCCCTAGGTACTATACATAGAATAAGTACTTTTATATATATTTTTCTTTATAAAGTGACTTCTTATATTTCTACTAAGTACCTAGTACCTAGGTACTAGGTATAGAAAAAGAGGTACCTTTATATATATATTTCTATAGAAAGTGACTTCTTTAACTTTTTTTACTAGGTACCCCTACTATAGATCCTAAGAAATAGTAGAGAAAGTACTTTCCTATATTATTTTCTATATAAAGTGACTTCTTTAATATTTTTACTAGGTGCCCTTACGTAAGAACCTAATAAAATAGCAGAGAAAGTACTTCTCCTTATATTTTCTAAGGAAAGTGACTTCTTTAATTTCTTTTACTAGGTACCCCTACCTAAGAACCTAGTCAAATATCAGAGAAAGTACTTCTCCATATAGTTTTCTATATAAAGTGACCTGACCCACTATTCCCTAATAAACCAATTATATTAAGAGTATAGCCCACAGCAATGGTCAGGTCAGTTAAGTTATTATGGGGGGGTCGGATGACAAGGGGGGGACACAGGTCGGTTGACCTGTACCCTCTGCACGGAGGGTTTTTTCGCCTCGACGGCTTGGCTCAAGACGACAAACCAAGTGATGGGGTTGCTCCTCGTCGTCGTTTAAGCCCATTCGGTTGAAAGCTGCGATTGGACGGCTTGTTGGGCATGCTGAGCTGAGCTCCGGAAGCTGCTCTGGAATGCATTTTTCCATGTCGGAATCGCCAGAAGCTCCCCGATGCGGGCGCCGTGGCAAACCTGGCGCAAGACATGCCACCATCACAGCTGCACATGTCCAAACGTCCAAACGTCCAAACGTCTCCACAGAACACAATGCCTTCATTTAAGCCGCCGCGTCATGGAAACCACGGTGGGCGTATATTGTTTGAATTTTTTCTACCCGATGTCTCCGTTCAAGCCGCTGCGTCATGGAAGTCACGGTGGGTATGTTCCTTGCTTGAATTTCTTAATCCGGAATCCGGCGGCTTTTTGCTGCGGCCTCGACGATACAAGCAGGGGTAGTAGCGCGGCAAAATAACGAAACCGAAAAAAGGAGAAATCGTACAAAGCATCATCATCGTCGTCGTCGCACTTTGATGCATCTAGAAAAAAAAAACTAAGAACAAAGAAAAAAAAGGAAAAAAAAAAGAAAAACAAGAAAAATGGTTAAGCGATGCTCAAATCAGACTGCGCCCGTTGCCCCCCCCCCTTGTGCCTCTATGCCAGTCGCGCTGCACCCATCTCCCTCCCCCAAGACTGCCATTATCTCTCAAGGGTAGTCGGCAAAGCCAGACGAGTCCCCGTCCCGGCTCACCATGTAGGAAAACTTGTCCTTGTGCCGCGCAATGTGGTCCGGGATGTCGGCGTTGTCGTCGACGCGGTCAAAGATCTCGCTGTCCCGCTCGTACATGTCCTTGCCGGCGCGCACGTGGTCGGCAATCCACGCCGGGTCGCGGTACTTTTCGCCGCTGTACTCGGTGTGCGAGAATGACAGCAGCTTGGTCTGGAACTCCTTGACGGTGCGGAAGCACGACGAGCAGTGCCAGGAGGAGTTGCCGATGCCGCCCTGGGGTACGTCGTCGAGCCCCTTACCGCTGCGCAGGTCGTCGGGCCGCACCGTGTCGATGCCGTTGTAAAAGGTCGCGTGGGGGGCGTGCCAGTCGGTGCCGCGATGGCGGAACTGGAAGCTGTAGTAGAAGAACTGGCTCCAGAGGGTGACGCGCACGGGGATGTCGCAGGCGCGCAGGATCTCGAGCGTGCTGGGCCGCGGCACCTCGTCGGCGTCGGAGACGATGAGCACGTCGCCCAGGCGCGGCTTCTTGGCCGCGGGCAGCTGCTCGACGGCTTGGTCCAGCAGCGCGTTGCGCATGAAGCCCTCCGTCTCCCAGGCGCTCTGCGGCTGGAAGCTGGCCGGCACCTGCACCTGGTGGTAAACCATCTTCTTGTGGAACTTGGCCCACTCGGCCCAGCGGTCCTTGACAATCAGCGGCTTGTCCTTGCCGGTGAAGGTGCGGTTGGACTCGACCACGACGAAGTAGTCGACCTGGTCGTACATGGTGCCCAGGCGGACCTCGAGCCAGTCCGTCTCGGTGTTGATGAGGAACAGGTCGTAGATGCGGCGCCGTCCGCGCTTCGGCGACTCGGGATACACGCTCCACTCGAACTTTTTGCACAGCTCAACCGTATCCTGGGTTTCGAGCGCCGACGGGAACAGCCTGTCAAGCCCGGCGGTCGAGTATGCCACCCGGAGCGGCAGGTGGCCGAGATACCACAGCAGGTAGACGGCAGTCACTGCCGCAAAGGCCAGCAGCGCCGGTCGGCCGCGAAGCATCATGGTCGGTCGTGGGCGGGCGGGGGAGGATGGCGTTGGCGCTGGCGTTGGCAACGGCGTGGAGGAGATGGGATATGAAGCAAGGTCAATCGGCGCGAGGCAAGTAAGAGGCAAGATGGAAAGGCATTAAGTAGCAGCAACGTGGACGCGAGCCCGGGGTGCACGGAACGCCTCTGTTCCCTTGGGAAGGGCCTTGGGAAGGGGAATGCAACGCAATGTAATGCAATGTAATCTACTGTAGCGCAACGCAATCTAATGTAACGTAATGTAAGTCAAATGCAAAACCCACCTGCTGCGGTCCGTTACGTGTCAGATGGTGGTGCACCGTCGGGCTCGTTGTGCGAGCCGCCCTTGACTTGGCTGGCATGGCATGGCTCGAGCATTCCATACTGTGCCCCGTCGGAGCAGAGAGCGCCCATCCCTGGCGAGGGATGGGCAGAGGCAACCTTTGCGCAGACGGCTTCAAGGACCTAAAAAAGTTTGATGCCACCATGGCCCTGGCTCTGCCTCGAACGGACCCGGTTGCTGCCGCTGCTGGGCAGGTACAGGTGCAAGTGTGTATGTATGCCGTAGCGCGTGCCGACGGGGTTTGGTTTGGTTTGGGGTTTTTTTTTTTTTTTGGCTTGCTTTGGTTTGGTAATCTGTCTTGATTCCTTTTAAAAAAAAAACTAAAAAAACTGGGGGGGACGAGCCAGACTGACGGTTGTTGCCGGCGGCGTCGGCATTCCCGCAGCTGGATTCAAGGCTTCAGAACCTCGGGGATTTGGGACGACCCGAGCAAATCAGGGCATTCATCACGGAAAGGCGTGGTTTGCAAAGCTTGCGGCGGCCGTTCCGCTAGCCCAGCCGCTCTGGCTGGTCGCACGCAAAGGCGAAATCAACAAGGGGCCAAAGACGAACGAATCTGCTCAATTCATGTATTGGCCTCGGCGGTGCGTCTTCACCCACCCGCTACACTACTACTACAGAGTGACGACGACAAAAAGTCGCAGAAAGCCGTCCCAGCATCTATCGTCACGAGCCCCGGGGTCTGTAAGCAGGCACCCCCCCGGCCCGCCCCTTTTCCACCCCTTCCCCCTACTCAACGCCCGCGGCCTTCATGCGCGTAAAGCACGCCCGGTACGCCTCCTTGACCTCGGGCACGCTGTAGCCGTACTCCTTGAGCTTGTTGACCAGCTTGGTCGAGTCCAGCTCGCAGTTGCTGCGGCCCGCCTTGATCACCTTGGCCTGCTCCTCGAGGCTAAAGTTGGACCAGGTAAAGGCCGGGCGGACAATCTCCTTGAACAGGCGCAGCACCTCGTTGTGCGAGATGGCGCCCGGGTTGGTGAAGTTGTAGACGCCGACGTCGGCGTGCTCGGCCAGCAGGATAGACGCGGGCAGCAGGTCGTGCAGGATGGTGTTGCTGTTGGGGATGTCGACGACGTGCTTGTACGAGGCGATCTTGGTGACGAAGTTGCGCGGGTGCAGGTCGTCGCTGACGGGCATGCGCAGCCGCAGGATGAGGCAGTTGGGGTAGGAGCTCAGGACCTTTGTTGTGCCGCCACGGCGATGGGACGGATGAGCCACGGCTCGCTGGGCGCAAGGACAGGGCAGGGCAGGGCAGAGCAGGGCAGGTGCAGGTGCAGGTACAGGTACAGGACAGATTCATCTTGGGAAAAAGGGAAAACTCACCGGCTCGACGTGGGCCTTGGTCATGGAGTAGAAGCTGCTGAAAAAGTTGGGCGCGTCCTGCTCGGTGAAGCCCGGCCCGCCGATGGGATGGGCGTCGTCGTAGGCGTAGATGCAGCCCGTGGCGAAGAGGGTGCAGTGGATGCCCAGCCGGAAGCAGTGGTCGACGAGGTTGAGCGTGCCGATGACGTTGGACCGGACCGTGTCGGCCTTGTGGTCCTCGCACCAGTCGACGTTGGGCCGCCCGGTGCAGCCGGCGCTGATGAGCACCCGCGACGGCCGCACGGCCTGCAGCTCCCGGAGCACCTCGGCGCTGTCCTCCATGCGCACCGTCGTGGCGGACACCGTCTTGCCCTGCTGCTCGAGCAGCGTCTTGAGCTGGCCGGCTATCCAGCCGTTGCCGCCCCAGATGAGGAAACGCAGCGGTTCGCCAGCCATGATATGATGTATGATGGCTTCGGTCAAGGATTCGGTGGGGGCAGCCTGGTTCGCTTTTTTTTTGCAAGAACACGGATAAGGACGGGCTGGCCGGGGCTTGCAGGACGCGCGGGCTGGGGCAGCTTTGGGGAAGCAGGCGTGATGGGGGGGGGGGGGGGGGGGGGGGGAAGGAGAATGGGGATGGCAAAGAAGGAGAGCCGCCGCTCGACAACGGGCGTTGCTGACTGGTATTAATCAACGGAATTACACGCGCCCTTTTTGAGGACAAGACAAAGGGAATCGAACAACAAGGTAACCACAATAAAAAAAAAGTAAACAAAAAACCCAGGATGACCCCTAGGGGTCAAACGGGCCGAACAAGGGGAGCGACGCCGATGGAAGCCCGTCGCAAAAGCACGGCAGCATGTGCGAATTGGCCACGTAGCGCTGCGCCGCCCCGGGCCTCGCTGACGAATACAAGGCCAACGCCCTCCCTTGCCAGGCGTTGCAGCCCGCCCTCGCCCTGGGCTGGGCAGCTTTTCTCCCTGGCTTTGGCCTGGTCCGGGGGCGCGGGGGGGGGGGGCGGCGGCGGCGGCGGCGGCGGAGGGAGACGGGGCCGTTTTCAACTTAGCGCGGCGTCCGTCTGGCCCCTCGTCGTCTCCCTCGAGTTGACAGCTCGATGCCACGAGACTAACGCCCGCCACCTTTTTTTTTTTTTTTTTGTTTTTTTTTGTTTTTTTTTTTTTTCCTTTTTTCCGGGGCTCGCGTCTGGGAATCCCCGGCCGCAAGTCGCCGCGCCATGTATAAGCCGTTGAGGTGCCGGCCGCAGCTGATCCCGCGGACAAAGGTCGCCATTGCCGCAGTCAAACACCAAGCGACGCCCCGAGAACCCAGCTCTCTTGCATAAAACACGACCGGTCATCTCACCAAGCCGTCCAGCCGTCCAGCCGTCCAGTCGTCAAGTCGTCAAGTCGTCAAGTCGTCCACGCCGGCTGTGATCCAAGCCCGCCTCTCACGAGCGCAGCACGCAACCGCAGTCCCCCCCCCCCTTGGATTCCACGATTCCGCACAAACCATGAACGGCCAAGCAGGCAGCAGTGAGTGCGCGCACCCCTCGCCCCTGCTTCCCTCGTCTCGCTGACCAGCCGGTGCAGGATCGACGTCGTCCGGCGGACAGCGTCTCTTTGAAGACGTCGGTGTCTGGCAGGATGCGCCGCTGCTGACGGGCAGCACCAAGTTTGAGCCGCGCTCCGACGTCAAGAACATCATGATCACCGGAGGAGCCGGCTTCATGTGCGCAAACCTTTTCCCCCCTTTCCCCCGGCTCCCCCGTCCTCTGCGGACAAGAAGAGGACAACAAGCGGCTAACCTGTGTCAACCTCCAGTGCCTCGTGGGTGGTCCGGCACCTGACGCTGGCGTATCCCGAGGCGTACAACATTGTCTCGTTCGACAAGCTCGACTACTGCTCGTCGCTCAACAACACGCGCGCCATCAACAGCAACCGCAACTTCTTCTTCTACCAGGGCGACATCACGCACTCGGCCGAGGTCATGGACTGCATGGAGCGCTTCAACATCGACACGGTGCTGCACTTTGCCGCGCAGTCGCACGTCGACTTTAGCTTTGGCAACTCGTACAAGTTCACCTACGCCAACGTCTACGGCACCCACGTGGTGCTCGAGAGCGCCATCAACGCCGGCATCAAGCGCTTCATCCACGTCTCCACCGACGAGGTCTACGGCGAGGTCAACGACGACGACGACGACCTGGTCGAGACGAGCATCCTGGCCCCGACCAACCCCTACGCCGCCAGCAAGGCCGCCGCCGAGATGCTGGTGCACTCGTACCAGAAGAGCTTCAACCTGCCGGCCATCATTGTGCGCAGCAACAACGTCTACGGGCCGCACCAGTACCCCGAGAGTGAGTGCTGCCCAAACCCCCCCCCCCCCCCCCCTCCCTCCCCCCTCTTTCCTTCGACATGAACAACGTCTGACGCGGCGGGAGGGCAGAAATCATCCCCAAGTTCATCTGCCTGCTCAACCGCAAGCAGCCCGTGGTGCTCCACGGCGACGGCAGCCCAACCCGGCGCTACCTCTACGCCGGCGACGCCGCCGATGCCTTCGACACCATCTTGCACAAGGGCGAGGTCGGCCAGGTGTACAACGTGGGCTCGTACGACGAAATCTCCAACATGTCCCTGTGCGGCCACCTGCTCACCGAGATGGGCATCCCCCACGACGCGCCCGCCGACTTTGACCGATGGGTCAAGCACACGCGCGACCGGCCCTTCAACGACCACCGCTACGCCGTCGACGGCACCAAGCTGCGCCAGCTGGGGTGGGAGCAAAAGACGTCCTTTGCCAACGGCCTCCGGACGACGGTGGACTGGTACAAGCGCTTCGGCGAGGCCTGGTGGGGGGAGCTGACCAAGGTGCTGTGCCCGTTCCCCCTCGTCGACAAGGCCGATTCGGATTCTGGCTCCGTCGACGGCCGGCGCCAGGGCCAGAGCCAGGACACGGAAAGGCAGGGTCAGCGTGGCCATGGCCATGCGCCGCCGCCGCCGCGGAAGGACACCTGGCAGGCCTCCAAGCCCAAGGCGCTGCTGGCTGACGAGACGGAGACGGTGGCTGTCAACTAGTCGTTTTTCTAGCGTCCAAACTCTAATTTTTCCCTGCTACGTGCCCGTTTTCTCTCTTGCTCGAGCAAAACCCTTTTTGCTTGAGAGGAGGTTTTCCTGTGATTGTGTGTGTGTGCTTTGCCTACGCCCAAGTGTATTGCGCCTTTCGCCGTGATTGCCCGTATGCCCGCGATTGCGATTGTAGAGCGCCTGAACCGAGGGCAGGAAGCCGTGTCAGCCGCCGGGCCACACGTCGACTACGGCCGCCGCAGCCAACCCGCAAAAGGGCCCCCCCCGGTCCGCCCGTCAGGGCTGAGCAAGCCAGCCTCCACGGATTCCGGGACATGCCGGGGCGTTTGGTGACACGTTGGCGGCGCCCAGCTCTGCTAGGCTATGCAGGGGCACGCCACCCCAGACGAGCAAGCCCCTGCTCTTTCGCCTGCGCCAAGAACCAGCTACGCTACGCCGCCAAGGGAGAGACGCCAGGGTTGGCTATGCCGGGGGATGGCGCTGCATCAACCGCTTTGCTGCGGGAACGCTGGGGACGCCGACGCAGCCATAGTGCGCCAGGCGGAGGAGGCCAGGCAACTGTGAATATCATAATCTTGACTGGTTGCCGACCTGCATGGTCTGCATCGAGATCGAGGAACAGAGACACATCAAATGAGCGAATAGAGAGCCGTGTTGCGGTGCCGTGTCGCCCGGCGCGGGAGTCTCAAAGCCAAGTCTCGTAGCAGCATGCGCTGGGCCGTGCAAAGGCAGGCTGCGAGAGCTGGTTTTCCGTAGACGGAACTCGGGAAGGAAATGAAACGACGTGAGAATATCGTCCAAAGGAGTGCGGCAGAGGACGAACGACGAGGAAGAAAGACGCAACGCGCAAGAAACAGTCGTTTGATTTTTGTACTGTAGTCGCGACAATACACGACACTCTCCACTAAGGAGAATCACGAGTCCCGCCAGAACGAACAAGGAAAACGAAAAGAATAACCAGTAGGCGATTGTACTCTGGTAAAATAAAAAAAAAAAATGGAGAGGAATAATGAACTACAAGCACGCCGAGATCCATACTTGTGGTGTACGAGGCACGAGGCAAATGGCAAGACAAACCACTGCATGTTATACCGTCTGGCCATGACAGAAAAAAAAAGCCTCTTGATTTACCAGCTCCCTAAAATGCAAATGCGAATGCAAAAACAGCAGCACCCGCCTAGATAATCTCCCCCTCCTGGTTATCCCCCTGGCAGCGCTCGTTCTCCAGCTTCATGTCCATCACAATGGCCAGCTCCGGGCAGTAGTCAAAGATCTTCCTACGAGTCTCGGGCATCTTCCAGACATCCTTGTTGAGATCCCGGCCCGCCTTGGGCGCGTAGTATCCCATCGGCTTGTCCTTCAGCACGTCCTGAACCGCCAGGGCGCCCTCGCCTCCCTTGGGCACCTTTGCCCCCGGCGTGACCGCGAACCGCTTCCCGTACCACTCATCCTCGGGCTCCGAGTTGTTGTAGCGCTTCTGGAAGCCGAGAATGCTCTGGATGGCCGAGACGCGGCGCAGCGACAGGCCTCCGTATCCCGCAAACTTGTCGTCCTTGGGCCTGCACAACAATAAAAGTCAGCGGGCAAGTTGGAAGCAAAGAAGAAGAAGGGAAGAAAGAAAAAAAAAAAAAAAAACCAGGAAAAGATGCAGGCAAGGCCGCCAGACATACCGTGCGGCCCCGGTAAAGCTCCAGTCCAGCCACTCGTTCAGGCTCGTCTCCGAGTTGGCGCAGAGGATGCTGTCGCGGTCGAAGCGCAGCAGCCACTCGACGCCCGGCAGAAACTCGTCGTAGAAGCGCCTGTCGGTCAGCAGGCGGCTGCGGTGCTCGGCCGACTTGATGATCCACGGCCTGGGCAGCACCTGCAGGTCAATCTTGCCCAGCGACCGCTGGATCTGGACGCCGAAGCTGCGGCCGACGCTGAAGACGCTGTTCCGCGAGCCGATGAAGACGAAGCGCCAGTCCGAGGGGACCACGGCGATCATGTGCAGGATCAGCGGCACCAGGATGGGCAGCGGCTCCGGCTCGATGATGAGCGCGACCTTGGAGGCGTTGTACCGCGCGTGAGGCACCGCCAGGTGCTGCTGCCCCTTGGGCTTGAACGACGGGAGCATGCGGTGCGCGTCCTTGATGCGGGCGTGGAACAGAGACGGGTGCGCGAAGGCAGCTAGCCATCTGCATACGGTCAGCAAGAGGCAAGTTTCTTTGCCGCCGGGTTTTCCGGCTCCGGTTCCGGCTGCGGATGCGGTTCTGCGTCTGGACTTACACGATAAACAGGCCGGCGGCGATGAGGCATCGCGTTCGGGTAATGGCGGGTGACCACGCCGCGCCGTTGGATTTGCCAAACATGGCCAGAGCAGACATTGCTGGCGGCGGGTTTGAGTGACGCGGAGGTTGCAGATGAGCTGCAGCAAAATGTCGCCGACGAGCGCAAAACCAAGCAGGCAGACAAGGGGGAAGATTCCGCACCCGAACCTCGTCGACCAGCTCTTCTTTTTCTGTCCTCTTTTTTTTATTAAATCCCCGCGCCTGGCTTTGCCATCATGCCCTGCTCTATGTATATCCGAGCAGCAAAGGGCGAGCGGGCCAAATTAAAATGGAGAAGTCCATTCCGTTACACATCCCTTGGAATCCTTCCCCTCCCTTGGACGCGCGCCCCCAACCCTGCGCGCTAGCACGCTGGCCGGCCACGTATTCAACGTTTGGCGCCACAGCCGATCTGCTCCTATTTGTCTCAAGGGTTTCCCCCAACGGCAGATTGGATAAAGGGCTCCCTGCGAGCATGGGAAGGAGAAAAGAAAGAAAAGAAGGGGGAAAGCTAGGCTATCTAAGGGGTCTGGTTTCCGCCGGAACGCGTGAGCTAGAGACGGTCAGGCGTACTAGTAGCTTCATCGCTGTTTCGTTCCTGGCAAAAACCGGTCTCGGTTAAAAGAAAGGCGGCTTCATCCCGTTGCTGACGCGCTTCTTGGCCGCCCCCCCCCCCTCTTTCCGCCCAGGCCGTACACTTAACTCGTGGGCTTCCCTCCCCGTCAGGTCCTGACGACAAGCTGGTGGTAGCAAAAGGCGAGCGAACCATGATGAACCCTTTGCTGCGGCAGCCTCCTAACCGGCTGATGGCCGGAGGCGCCATTCTCTTCTTGTAAGTCTTGTCAAACGAGCCCGGATTGAAGAAAAGTAAAAAGAAGAAGAAAAAAAACAAAGGCAAAGCAAAAGCCGGGATGATGATTCCTGGACTGACAGCAACACACGCCCCAGCACCTTGTTCATGTTCTTCGTCTCCAAGTCGCACAACCTGTCCATGCCGGGCCTGTCTCGCACCGCCGCCGCCCCGTCCATGTACAACCAGTCCAAGGTCGCGCTGCTCGTCGAGGACCGGCCGCAGCCGCTCCTGGCCCCCCTCCTGCTGCACTTCATCTACTCCCTGCCGGCCGACTGGACGTTCCGCTTCATGGGGTCCTACAAGTCGGTTCGGCACCTCGCCAAGTCGGCCGCCATCCGCGAACACGTCCGCGCCGGCAAGCTCGACCTGACCTACACGCCCTTCAACATGAGCACCAAGGGCCAGGAGATGATCAGCCGGTTCCTCACGACGCTCTGGCTGTACGACACGGTGCTCCAGCCCGCCGAGCTGCTGCTCGTCTTCCAGTCCGACTCGATGGTCTGCTCCAACTGCAAGCACCACCTGGACGAGTACCTGGACTACGACTGGGTCGGCGCCCCGTGGAACGCCCAGGGCAACTGGGGCGGCAACGGCGGCCTCTCGCTCCGCCGCGTCAGCCGCATCGTCGACGTGCTGCAGAAGCAGAAGCGCAAGGAGGACTCGGATCCCGAGGACGTCTGGCTCTCGGAGCGCCTGGGCCACCACGCCACCGGCAAGGTGGCCAACGGCTCCGTCTCCCTCACCTTCTCGGGCGAGATCAACGGCGGCGAGGTGGAGAGGATCGATCCGGACAGCGACTACACCATCCACGGCGGCGAGCTGTCCCTCGAGGGCGCCGGCCCGGCCGACTTTGTCGCCGGCATCGACGACTGGCGCAACGGCTTCTACGAACCCATGGGCTACCACATTGGCGGCACCGGCTACATGCACGGCGGCATCTGGGGGACGCGCGACAAGCGCAAGCACATTTACCAGTACTGTCCCGAGGCCAAGATGATTTTGCAGATGGACATGGCCAACTATGTGCCGGGAGACTGCGGCAACGACTGGTGATGACGGTGACGGTGACGGTGATGGTGATGATGATGATGATGATGATGTGTTGCTGTTGTTGTCGTCGTTGTGTGGCGTTCAGTCGGTCATGTATTTCTACTTGCTAAAGGTCATAAATTGGGATTTCATCTTGCTTCCAGCTGTGCTGTTACTCTTGACATGTCGGGTAAACGGAATGCAAGCGATTATCCTTGTCGTGTGTCCAGCCCGCAGGCCTTTTCTGCACATGGTCAACGTGAGGAATAGTCAAGCACGTAAACACGGTGAGCAGCATTTCTGGCCCATTGCAAAATTGTGGGTGCAACGTTCTTCAAGGTCCAACGGTGGTTTAGGCATGGATGGAAAGTACCCTCGACTGTGATACAATGGTCAAGTGCAATCTTTTCGAGTCCTTCTGCTCGCGCACTTTGTCGGAAACAGTGCCGATTCAAAACTGCCTCAGGGCCTCTTAATAGATGACAGCCTACGTATAGCCAGGAGATGGACATCAACGCAGTGGATGCCGAGCTTGAATGTCTGCGTCAAACAAGACCAAGAGTCTACTATTACCTACCCTTCTCCCGCTGCATGGCCGAACATGAGGCCAGGTGACTGTGGCTATGAAGGAGATTCAATTGTTTCGTGCTGCAGCCATTCCAGGTTCCGTCTCTGCGCCCCATCGTTGCATGGCGGAAGCGCGATTCTAGCACATCCAATTTGGCTGGCGTTGGTGCTGTCCTGGCCTCGGAGTCGGGCAAATCTCTTAAAAGGTTGGAAACAGCCCAAGCTTCCCAGAGCTGGGCGCTATCCGAGCTTGTCGAGGCTCATGAAGCACAGATACACCATGATGAAAGACTCGGTTGCTTAGCGCATCTCTGTCAGGTGACGATTCTTCCGGCATTAGAAAGGGTACTGAATAGGAGGGGGGGATAGAATAGAGGAAGGCTGCCTCTTGTAGGAGCCTCGTGCTCTTCCGACAGGCCAAAGCTACAGAGCTTAGGCACGGAACACGCTCTCCAGAATTGATTCCCTGCAGCATTCTCCAGCATCACACGCCGCATCATCCTTCCCCCTATCAAAGGGGCTGATTCTGTGAGGAGGGAACAAACGCCCGCATGTCGCCTTTCCCCCGCACACTATGCTGACGTGCCGAGATTCTCGCAACGTGGTGAGCTGTGCATAGCCTTTGGTCTCGTGCTGCGCTTGGGGGGGGGGGGGTGGGGGGGGGTGCTGTGGCATAGACGATTCCAGCTGGAGAAGTAATGCACCTCTAAGCCCACCTGGTCGTGACCACCAGGCACCTTTGCTGCCATTTCGCACGTTGGCTAGGTTGTCGCGCGGGCTACATGGCCGTGGCAGTCTACCATGCAGCATTCGAGCAATATGCAATGTCACAAGCGCTCCAGCAGAAAACTACAAAGGAAGAACCGAGCTTTTTACCCCCGCACAAAGAAGAGATCTGCACGAATGTCCCTGGGAAGCTGGGCAGGTAAAGCTAGTATCTACGCGCGGCTTCTCCCGTTGACAGGAATTTCCAGTGGGCTTTTCTATACGTCTTGGGGTGCGCTATGGTCGCGTTGCAAAAGAGAGGGTCAAGAAGCAATCTCCAACTTGCAGCTTCACTGTCTAGCCTCGTGGTGCAATACGGACCCGGCCGTACGTACGGGCGGCGGCACAGAGATATGGCGCTGTTCATTCCCCGAAGACGAGGGAAAGGCGGCCTACATTTAAATACATCAGCCCGCGGCACACAACTTCACCAAAGCCAAGGCTGCCGTGACATAATAATGGAAGGTGTTGGGAGAAGAAGACTTTTCTGCAAAGCCGATAGAAAGTAATAGGCGCTGAGAACACTCCCGCCACACGCATATTTTCAGCAGACGTGTTCACAGACTGGACATGGCAACGAGTCGCAGAGGGTAAGAGGCGTATTAGCTATTCTGGTGGTTATTCTTGCTTCGACATATCCGCCCACTTAGCAGTCCACGAAGCACTACTTTCCGTGCTTGCTCTGCGCCAGGCTGTTCTTCTTGAGCGTAATGACCGAGTACCTGCATCGCAAACCTCTTGTCAGCATCAGTTCGTCTCTCGGAGGCAAGTCAAGACCTACGCTGCGCTCCCCCCCAGAGCCAGGACCAGCCCTATGGCCGACTTGTCGACAATCGACTTGTTGGAGTACGCCCAGCCAATGGACACAATGACGCAGTTCTTGACATGGCCGACAACCGTGCTGGACACGGGACCAGTCTGAGCAATGACGCAGAATTGGGAAATATTGATGGCCGCCGCAAACAGGCCCGACTGCTCGCTCCGCCGTCAGCATCTCAAAATCAGAAGAACCGAATGGCGGTCGGGAAGACGCGTAGGAGGAGAACCCACGACCAAGAGCACGTACCATGAGAATCAGCACCCAGCGGTTCGGCGTCAGCGTCTCCCACGCCGGCAGCACGTCCACAAAGGGCAGGAAGTAGAGCAGGAAAAAGGCCGAGACGGGGATCTGGTTGAGCAGCAGCTGCATGCTCGACATGTGCAGCTTGCGGTGGTAGCGCGCCACCCACACTGTGTAGATGGACGAGGCGAAGATGCCGCACACGGTGAAGATGATGCCCAGGCTGGAGGTGATGCTCGATTTGCCGTCGTCGGCGGCGGCGGCGGGCTGCTTCTCGTAGTACGACACGATGCCCACGCCGAGGCACGTGGGGATGAGGGCGAGCGCGGCGCTGCGCGGGAGGCCGGCCCGGTAGAAGAAGTAGTTCATGCCGGCGACGCAGGGCGTCAGCAGCGTCCTGGCCACCTGGTAGAAGGTGATGGTCGAGTACGTCAGCGACAGGTTGGTGAAGAGGACGCTGCACGACATGGCGACGGACAGCGGCGCGACCTCGCGGATGGACACGCGGCGCGGCGCAAAGACGGCGAACCGCGGCCGCGACAGCGTGTGCAGGATCAGCCAGGTGATGACGAAGTGGAAGCTCGCAAACGAGAGCTGGGCATTCTTGAGCGACGGGTGCGAAAAGATGGCCTTGTTGGTAAAGACCTGGCTCGGCATCAGCAACGCGCCTCACTCAAACTCACGCTCACCTCGATTTCGGGAAAAAGAAATAAAATAAATAAAATAAAAAATAAAGAAAGAAGGAAGGAAGGAAAGGCTTACAATGCCCACCGTGGCCAGGATATTCACCACGATGAAGAATAGCACCTTGGCCCGCGAGGCCTTTGGCAGTTCCGGCGCCTCCTTGTCCAGCAGGGGGGCTGTCGAGTCCCGTTCCGAGTCGGCTTCGCGGAGCAGGTCAAACTCATCCGGGGGGTCGATGCCGGCCTTTTCCACGTCCGGCCTCTTTTCCACGGGTAAAGGGCCGGACAGCACCGCCTCCTGCGTGAGGGACATGGCGACTAGTATGGGGGAATCAGCAATCGAGAATCAATCGACAAAGTCGAGGTCGAAGTCAAAATCAAGATCAAAATTGAGCAGACCAGCACAGGGGGAAATGCAGTGTTTATTCGGAGAGTAGTTTTTTTTTTTTTCATCCATCCAAACCGCTCGGCCGCTAGACCAGCTGAACTTAACACGTCTCTGACAATCTTCCAGCTCTTTTTTCTCAAATGCCTTGCCTCGAATTTGCCCACAGGCGCAAGGGGCGAATGCCATCCCGGTGCATCATGTTTGACGCCCTGGAATGAAACTTGAGTTTTGCCTGTTTTGTCCATTTTTCTAATTTGCAGGGCAGCGGCAGGCCTTTTTGGCTCTTTCGCTCCCCCTTTTTCAACCCAAGGGCGGCTTCGTTGTGTGAGTCTCCCTTTGCAAGGGCAAGAAAGCCCTTGGAGTTGCGGCTAGTCGCTAACGTCAAGGGCGATGATCTCTAGTTGGATCAGCGAGCGCCCTTAGCCTCCGAGACTTTGTTCGTGGCAGAAATGCATTGGCTCCGCGAGTCTTCGGGGTGCGCTAGTTGGGTGGCGCCGGCAGACGGCAACTGAAGACACGGTTGTCTTGCGCTTCGGGCTATGCGGCATCTTGTTGACGCAATCGTGTCTTGACTTACTTACAGTACTGCTTGTTTTAGTATCAAGACAGAGTCATGTTGGATGGGATTCTTGGACGCACACAACTACATGTATTGCATGTATGACGTGACGCTTTTACCCGGCAGGGGCAGACAATGTCTGGTTTGAGCAGCCGCCAGGACTTTAAGCAATTACGCATGGCAAGAGAGAATAGGGTCCTCGGCCGCTCTAGGACGAGCCACGGGGACAAGTCAAATATCGTGGTCCGCCTCCTCTCGGTCGCTGAATTGAATTGCCCGGACGCCAAACCAACGGCTTGAGCCTCCCAGCGTCAGGTCCGTGTCTCGAAACAAGTCTACAACGGCGCACCACGTGGCCAAATGTCGGCCTCCCAGACCTATTGGCTACTTGACTTGGCGTTTCGCAGCCCGATCCTTCTTGGGTCTAGCTTCGAAGACTTGCTGTTGCAAATGGTGGGCAGCATCGGTTTCCATAAGGCTTAAGACACCGGATATCTCCTTCGGGCTTGACCTTACTTGGGGGTCGCGGCATGACTCGTGGGATGTCGTTGACGTGCAGGAGCTGGCCAGGGCGATCCACGGGGTGGGGAGCGTTGGTGGCTTTATGCAGCATGGGATAAGCATGGGAGTCGCTGCCATGAACTTTGAAGTCAAGCCTGGGCCTCAGGGACAGGGTGGACGAGCTATGCTTGCAACTTGAATATCCAGGACATGTTTGATTTTGCTGTTCGAGTCGATGTAGTGCCGTGTACGGCAGCTGAAACCATAGGCAGATATATTCCCATGGCGTTTTATTGGGGAGAATGCCGAATGCCCCGGAGAACTAGCAGACAGGGAACCGGGATTGGGTTAGGAAAGCAAGACGGACGTGAGTACAGAGTACTCGTCTCGTCCACCCGCTGGAGCCGAATTTGTGTCATCAGAATGAACCTTCTGAAACGCACCGGTCCCAGTTTGCCAAGAAACTACGGCGGAGACTGGAAAGGGCGCGGCAGTAGCCAGCCTATAACACAGGTGAAAACAAGACTGGCTGAGCTAGGATCTCAGCAACAAGCTGGCATAGTGTCATCTTGGCAACTTGCGTACACGCCCCAAGTGGAGATGGCAGCAGGTTGCAAAAAGATGACGGACTGGTTCTGACTTCATTCCCATGTTCCTGTCCACCTTGGGATGGATCTTGGTGGAACTCTTCCAGCCATGCTCACAACCAACCAGAAAACCCTCCAGAGGGGCTTCGACGGGATTGGTAATCTCCAGATACGAGGAAAACCGCAAAACCTGCTGCCCTGGAATAATACCTGTTGGTGCTGAGGCGGTGATACCCCTTTGCCCTGAACTTGGCGCGCGCTTCCTCGGACAATGCTTGCCTCTCGAGTGGCACAAGCACGGCGGATATAGGTAGATAGTATGCAACCGCGGCTTACACCGGGATACACCCACAGCCAACGTGGGCTTGCAGGCTGGGCATTGGACATTGACAGTTGCAGAACCTCTCCATATGGCCCGATGAGCCATGAGATCCGTTTCCCCCCCTCGGCCCGGATCGTGGGTTTGGCTGCTAATCTGGCCAGAAGCATTGGCGGTGCTGTGAATAAGCTTTTCTAGAAGAAAACAGAGCAACTAGTCGGTACGTTAGCGCGCGAAGCCAACTGGGGAAAGGGGCTTCCAAACAAACAAACAAGCAAACACAAACCAGCACTAGACGTCCGAAAGGCCTAGAGCCGTTTCCCCTCTTGAGCAAGCGGTTCTAGAAGGGCAGGTTCACGACGGCCGTGTCCCAAGGTCAGAGGCACCCGAATGAATGAATCGCCCCTGCCACATGACTACATGACAGCGGGATCCTATCGACAGGCTGCCCCTGGGCCATGACTAGCAGGCATAAACCGGATACCGCGCTTCGCTTACTACTGCCGCCCAGGTTACTTTGCCACCAGAGTGGGCACAGCAGCGCTCTTGAAGCAGGCATGATGCAAGCCACCATGTGTCAGACCTTGCTCGATGCATGTCAATATCAGATACTAAATGGGCGTCCCCTTGGCGCGCCGCCTAGGGGACCTGACACGTACTCGCTTCCGTAATGGGAATCGATCCCCAGCTGGGAGAAAAAGGTCGATGGGGGGGGGGGGGGGTGTTCCGGTTGATGAGCAAGTTATATGTAAAGATCACAATGGCTTCTTCTTCGATCTTTTTTTTTCTCTTTTAAAAGGGGGGTTTGCTTGATGGTTTTTTTCTTTGTCCTGGAAAAGAAAGGGAAAGAAAAAAAAACAATCGTCTTTTCTGCCCACTGGATCGCTCCTTCCCGTGGCCATGGCTGGCGTGGTCCGCGGCTACACTCGCCGCAGGTTAGTTACATACCAACCCAACACCCCCCACTGACGACAACCACGCCGCACAGCGCACCATCAACATCAGATACACTGTACAGTATCGAGTGCGCAGTGGAATGCTGATCCCCTTTTGAAGCCTCACAACTGACAATCACAACCACCCAGTCACATCAAGTCTCGCAAGGGCTGCGAGACTTGCAAACGACGGCACATTCGCTGCGACGAAGACTACCCCCAATGGTGAGCTGCCTAACAAGCCCCTTTCACCCTCAACCGTCCGAACTGAGCCCAACCCTCCCTCAACCATCCGAAAGCGAAAGCTCCGTCTTTGGCAAAGCACGCAAAGCTGACCTGGCAAGCCGCAACTGCACAAAACACAAGGTCCGCTGCCCGTACAATGAAGCCCAGACAACCCAGACCACCTGCACGGCAAAGATCACCGAGGTCCAAGCGCCAGAGCAGCCCGCGATGCCCGAGAGTCCTGACTTCATGTGGACGCCGCAGGTGGAAGCCGCCATCATGAGGTGGCAGACGACGGGCGAGTTCCCCTTCCCGTCGCTCGCCATCGAGCCGCCTCCCCTGCCGCACATGTACTCTGTCCAAGAACTGCGTCTCATCTACCACTTTACCGATCTCTACTTCCAGCTATCCGCCGTTGACGCCGTCCATTTTACCTTGTGGACGCGGTACGTTCCCACGTGAGTCATGCGTGAACCTTGCTCCGGATGAGCCGTCCCCTCCCGGGCTGATGCTGAAACTTGCTGCAGCCTCGTTGCCCTCGGGAGCCAGTACTCCTTCGTAATGGACGCGGTGCTGGCCTTTTCTGCCACGCACATTGCCTTTCTCACCGGCTGTCCGCTCGTCGCCGGCATAGCCTGCGAGCATCGCTGCAAGGCTCTCCGCAGTCTTCATGTCGCCATCGGGGCCTTTCGACGCGAGACGTCGGATGGCATCCTGGGGGCTTCCTTGCTTCTTTCCTGGCAGACGACGGACTGGTAGGCCTCTCCGCTCACTTGGCACGCAGTGCAGGTTGCTGATGTTGACACTAGGTCGAACCTGACGCTGCTGCAACAGGGAATCTCGACGGTACGTGAAAAAGGCTAGGCCTTCTCTCTTGCTCGCCATGACCATCAGAAGCAGCTTCTTTTTTTTTTTCCTTCTGCCAGGTACATGGCTGACACGGCGTTCAGGTCGTCCAAGCCATGGAATCCTGGAAGCACGAATCCCAATTCGCCGACTTCTTCACCCACCACAGCGACACCATCTACGCCGCCTCTAAAACCACCACCTCCTCCTCCCACACCAGCCGAAAGTCCAAAAAGCTGCGGCGGGAAGGCATCCAAGCCCTCGAGCACATGTTCACCATGGTGCGCAAAATCGAAGCTCACCTCAAGTACCACGACGGAGACACCACCCAGGTCCGCTGCCTCATCGGCTTCCTCCGCATCTTCCGCACCATCAGCCCCAGCCTCCCCGTCAGCCAAAAGTACGAACGCCTCCAGCCCTTCATCACCTGGCTGTTCTGGATGCCCTCGGGCTACCTGCAGTCTCACCGCGGGTCGCCCGCCTCCCTCGTCGTCATTACCTACCTGTATATCATCGTCCTCCTCATGGAGCGGCTGTTCCCCGAGGTGAGCTCCGGCTACTTTGGCAGCCTGTGCGCCCTGCCCATCGAGGAACTTGCCAACCGCCTGACGTCGCTGAGCGCCATATGCGCCTCCTCGGGCGCCGACGCCCACTGGAAGGCGTGCGGCACCCTCATCGAGCTCA
The DNA here is from genome assembly GCF_000687475.1 of Ustilaginoidea virens. Taxonomy (NCBI): domain Eukaryota; kingdom Fungi; phylum Ascomycota; class Sordariomycetes; order Hypocreales; family Clavicipitaceae; genus Ustilaginoidea; species Ustilaginoidea virens. The sequence continues at coordinate 5,530,944 of NC_057317.1, read as the reverse complement.
CCCTCAATACCATAGACGAGACCAATGGTGGGGGAACCTGGGAGCGCGCCGCCAAGAACGCGTCGCTGCTGCTGCCGCCGCCGCACCAGGCCCCTGGGCTGCCGGCCCATAACGAATATCGCCCGTCGCCCGTGCTGTCGGGCACCTCGTCACCGCCCTACAGCGTGCCCGGCGGCGGCGGCGGCGATGACGGCTGCGGAAACCACTATGTAGGCGCCCCGACCTCGTACCCCGAGGCGTACAGCCCTGCTTGGTCGGCCTTTACGAGCTCCGAGTCGTACAAGGACCCGGAGGAAGGTGGACTGCGCGACGTGGGAGACGCCTCGCCTTACTACAAGATGGAGTAGCTGAGCCACGGCCTTTGCCTCGTACTTTTCTGCACGAGTCGGTGTATCGAAATCATCCGTCAGCAGACTACTATAATCGCATGACGAGACCCGCCGGGAAACGGCAGGCTGTCACAGCCCACCACACTGTCCTCTCTGGACATGACGTCTTGACGGCACGTAGGCCCCTGGAGAGTTTTTTCATTATCACATCAATGCCATTTTTTGCGATGAAGATCGCAAAGCCCGTAGGCACATTCAGCGCCATTATGGGCTGAGACGGAATGTTTGTTGATAAAAATTTGGGTGAAGAGCCGGACTGTGGATTGTTCATGGGCCCCCCTTTTTTTTTCCCCCTCCTTTTTACTGTTTGGTTGTCTGCATCACAAAGCATTGTTAGAAAAAGCATGTCTAGATTACAATCCATACTGTATTATTACCTTGGCCTTGACTAGCGCAAAAGCCGATGCTTGCATCTTGACGGTCTGGTCCTAATGACTTTGGTACTATGATTCTTTCGCGCTTGCGTCGCTGGTCGTGTTGCTACGGAGTCGGGCGTGACGTGCGTGGCCAGTTGCGGAGAGTTTGGATCAGGTTGGTTGTTTGTTGGTTTGTTGGTTTGTCGCCTGTCATGGGTGAGGGTACAGGTCAACCGACCTGTGTTCCCCCCTTGTCATCCGACCCCCCCATAATAACTTAACTGACCTGACCATTGCTGTGGGCTATACTCTTAATATAATTGGTTTATTAGGGAATAGTGGGTCAGGTCACTTTATATAGAAAACTATATAGAGAAGTACTTTCTCTGATATTTTACTAGGTTCTTAGGTAGGGGTACCTAGTAAAAGAAATTAAAGAAGTCACTTTCTTTAGAAAAATATAGGGAGAAGTACTTTCTCTGCTGTTTTATTAGGTTCTTACGTAAGGGTACCTAGTAAGAATATTAAAGAAGTCACTTTCTAAAGAAATATATATATAAAGGTACCTCTTTTTCTATCCCTAGTACCTAGATACTAGGTACCTAGGTACTTAGTAGAAATATAAGAAGTCACTTTATATAGAAAAATATATATAAAGGTACTTTTTCTACGTATAGTACCTAAGGACCTAGGTACCTACCTAATAAAAGAAAGGAAGTCACTTTCGATATAAAAGTCTATATAAAGGTACTTTATCTACTTTTAATATTAGGTTCTTAGGTAGGGATACCTAGTAAAAATATAAGGGAAGTCACTCACTATAGAAAAATATATATAAAGATACTTATAGTCTAGTGGCTACTATAGATTAAGGGATCTACTACTATTTATTAGCGTATCTCTATATTAGGAAAGAGCATTGGTCAGGTCTGTTAAGTTATTATGGGGGGGTCGAATGACTAGGGGGGGGCATAGGTCGGTTGATATGTAGTCTCGTCATGGGTAAACGTCTATCGGATCTGCACCGGGATTAGTGAAACGGGCTTTTTGGAAGTGTCAGCAAGGATCGTCATTGACAGGGACCAAATGTCGAAATATCCGTGGCGCACTATGTACCCCGGCCTGGAGCCCATGGCCCCTGCTTTTTCCAAGTCTATACATAGCTGCAATGGCCAAGAATACGTCGACCCCGTCTTGGCTCTTGAGATGCCAAATGAAAGCAACCGTATTGTCGGCGGAGCCAGAAACCCAAGGACCGGACCGACCGCATGTTTGGGCAATGCCGTGGGCCCCCGGCGGCGGAGTTGCTCATCAACGCGCCCGCCTGTGGAGGTGGGAGAGCGCACAGAGCACAGTTGACAGAGCACAGTTGACAGAGCACAGTTGACATGTGGGCTTTTTCTCCCGGGGGAGCATTCTCGGCACGGTTGATACTATTAATTGATTATTGCAGGTAAATTGATTATATATGTAAGATGGATGATGGCTAGGGCTGCCGTTACGCGGTCCGCAGCGCACTGGCACCCCGCTGTCGCTGCGCCGCGCCAACCAACCAGACAGGTTGCTGCAGGCGGCTGCCGGAACCGGATGGGTCCAGTCAAGTCAATTCATCTCCCCCCTGCCTACCCCGCTCGGTATAGAATCGACGCAAGTTACTCGCTGATACTGTAAGTTGATGGTCAAGGTGGGCAGGGCAGGGCCGGCGTGCTCCGGCATCGGGCCGTCTCGGCGCAAAGCGCGTCTTCCTTGCTCTTTACGGCTCTACATGTACGAGCAGTTTTTCCCGTTGCGCACACGCCTTGCCTGCATCTTTTCCTGTGCGTCCCTGTCGAAGTGATGTTGACTGAGCCGCCTTGGATGAATTGCTACCAGCTGCTTCGAGCGATAAGGCGTTTCCTTGGGGCGAGTTCTGCGAGCGGCCAACTCCGACGGGGCTCCAGCGGGTTGCGGACGGACCTGGACGACGGGGCAGCATTGGCCAGGTACTGTCTGTATATCTGCTCTGCCGTGCAAAGCGTAAAACGTCGCTGTCGCTCTACATTGAAGAATCCGGAAATTTGAACGTGGAGGGAAAAAAAAGGGATTCCTGCATGCTCGACTGCTTACGAAGCCTTAAAGAGTACTCCGTACGTGCGATGAATACAGAAAGAGTGGAATCATGGACCGGAAGTTGCGCTACAAGATCGTTCACAAGATATTGACTGTACCGTACCGTACACTACCGTACGGATTGAGTCGGGCTAGTTTTAGCTACCTAGGTACATACCTGCCAGCTCGGGTGATAAGCCCTCGGCTAATTTTTCGTGCAGTTTTTTAAGCTTTGCAGCTAAGCATGTACCTAACCTAGGAGGTAGTAGGTAGGTGGCGCCTTTTAAATTTTCAATGCGGCAGCGACAGCGTGAGCTTCGGACACAGCACCCCCCGACTCCAACAGTCCTGGTTGTTCGGGCTCAAGCATACTGATGTGACCATCTCGCGATGCATCATCATGTGCCAACCAGTGGCTGGCAGCAGCGGCCTCTGACCATCAGTTGTTTGCTGACAGCTGCTGGCCGACAGCTGCTGGCCGAACAGCTGCATCCAGCGCGAGCAGCCGGCTGATGCATGACGACGCCTGGACCTGCCAACGCCCTCAAATCCGCGGAAGGAACGCCCCCACCACCCCTGGTCCCCTGGCTGGTGGCGTTGTGCGATGTGCCATGATCTCTACGTAAACAACAGGTTGCTACGACTTTAGCATAGTCAAGCTTGGCACGGAATAGCAAGTACGGAGTACCTCGTACAGCAATGGTTGTTCTTATCTGGCTTACGGCCCCTCCCCCACCCTGCCGGTGCGGAAGTGCAAGTCCTGCAAAGGCTGGTCTTACTCGCACAGAGATACGGCCGCCGTAGATAACTCCATACCAGCCCCAGGATTTCTTCACGTTCCTTCCTTCCTTCCTTTTTACGGCTGGAGCGGCAAGATTTGCCGCTGGTCCTCGACCCCCTCGACCCCCGCATCTAGGCATCGTCACCTTGGCAAGACAAGGGCAAGTTCCATCGCGATAACGGCCTCGGCGGGGCTGAGCTTTGCCCGACGGCTGTCCGCTGGGCACGCCTCTTCTTCTTCCTCCCCAGCTACACTACACGTACACGAAACCGTACAACCTCTAGTCCGGCCAGCCCTGGCCACCCGCCGCCTTCGTTACCTCGTTCCCCCCCCCCCTGCTTCGTTTGTTCGCCCGTCAGACGTGCCTCTCGCGGCGCGGCGCTTCCACCCATCTTGAAACCCAGCCGATCTCCACCAGCCGCTCTCCAACCTTGTCCTGCGTCCGTAGGCCAAGTCGCACGTACGAAACGAAGCTGAGGGAACCAACTCTACACACACAGCTTGCAAAGAGAGTCTACAGCCTCCCTGCCAACTTTCACCAGTCAAAAAAAAAAAAAAAAAATAAAAGAATATTAAAAACACACATGTCAAAATTACACCATGATCCGTCCACCATACCGTTGATATCTCGTCATCAATCCTCTATCTACCTAACCGGGTAGGTATTCAGCTTCCGCCATCATCCATCCGTCTCGACTGGAAGGCGGAAGCTTATTTTCATTTTCCCGTCGTGTTCCCGTCTTGTTACGTCTTTTCGACGCCCCTTGAAACCAGACTTGCCCGAGTGGTCAATCTCCCAGGAGAATGACATGAGCCCTCGGGCGGAAAACAGCATGGATCGAGCCAGCCAGCTGTACCAGAAAGCTACCGACGACGTCAACGATCAAGACGCTCGCGATGCGCAAGATCTCGCAGCCCTGGGCCATGCCCAGACCCTTTCTCGCAAGTTCAGCCTGCAGAGCATGTTTGCCCTGGCCTTTTGCGTCCTGGGAACGTGGTCTACCATGGCCCAGGACTTGGCCACCGGTCTGGCCAACGGCGGCCCGGTCGGTATCCTCTGGGGCCTCGTTCTCGTCACCGTGTGCAATACCTGCGTCGCCATTTCCCTGGGGGAGCTGGTCAGCAGCATGCCCACGGCTCTCGGCCAAGGCTACTGGATCTCCCAGCTCTGGAACACGCGCTCGGGCCGTTTTGCGTCGTACATGTGCGCCTGGATCAACACGCTCGGCTGGTGGACTCTGGCGGCTTCTCAGATTGCCTTCATGACGCAGTTCCTGCTGTCGTTGAAGCTCATGTTCGACCCGGACTGGGAGGGTGCCAGCAAGGGATGGCTACAGTTCATCATCTACGTGGGCATCGCCGTCACTTGTACCCTCCTCAACTACTGTGCGTGTCGCAAGGACTGGATCCTCCCGGCCATCAACAACTTTGTCGGAATCACGTTCGCGGGCCTCTTTGTCTCCTTTTCCGTGACTCTCCTCATCTGCGTCGGGACGAGCAGCAGGCTCTCGTATCAGTCGGCTTCGTTCGTCTTTGGCCGCTGGATCAACCAGACGGGATGGGGCGACGGTGTCGTGTGGTTCCTCGGCCTGGTGCAAAGCGCCTACGGCCTCACCGCGTTCGACTCGGTTATACACCTGGTCGAGGAGATGCCAGCGCCCCGACGAAATGCCCCTAGAACAATGTGCCTCGCCGTGCTTTTCGGCGCTCTTTCCGGCTTCGTCTTCATGGTGGTTTGCCTCTTTTGCATCCAGAGCGTTGACGGAATGCTGCAGCCCGCCGCGGGCAATCCCTTTGTCGAGCTATTGCTGTCCACCGTGGGGCCGACTGGCGGCGCGGTCATGGTTGCGCTCTTCATCTTCAACGGCCTGGGCCAGGTGTCGAGCGTGCTCACGTCATCTTCCCGGCTGACGTGGAGCTTCGCCCGAGACGGCGGGTTCCCCTTCGGCCCCTGGATTTCCCAGGTCGACGAGACGTGGAAGGTCCCCGGCCGTGCTCTGTGGCTGCAGTGCTTCATCATCTGCTTCGTCGGCGTGCTCTACCTGTTTGCCAACGCCGTCCTGCAGGCCATTTTGAGCGTGAGCACCATTGCTCTGACCATCTCGTACGCGCTGCCGATTGGGGTGCTAATGGCGGTCGGGCGGGACAAGCTCCCCGCTGGCGGCGAGCTGAGGCTGGGCAGGCTCGGGCCCGTTCTGAACTGGGTCTCGGTCGTCTACTGCTCCATCACGACCGTCTTCTTCTTCTTCCCAAGCTCGCCAGAGCCCGCTCCAAGAGACATGAACTTTGCCATTGCCGTGTTTGGCGTCATGCTCGTGCTGTCGTTGGCCTTTTGGCTCGTCCAGGGCCACGAGACGTTCATGCAGCTGGGGCAAGGGGGAGAGCCAGTCTTGTACGCGCAGCACTGCGGATCGAGCCAGGATGGCACCTCTTCTGCCGAGCTGCGCCACTCATCAGCGTCGGTTCAGCCGCGCAAGCACACCACCAAGATGCGAGTTTCCGCTGGCGACTGAGACGCGATGCAAAAGCACGACGGATGGGCTGGTCCATGCAAGGTCTGGTGCTTGGTGCTTGGTGCTTGGTCTTGGTGCTTGGTTCTTGGTTTTTTTTTCTTTTTTTGTTCTTTTGAAGCCACAACCTTTTCAACCAGCGTTTTATTTTTATTCACGAGCCTTATTATGTGTGAGTGCGTTTTTGGGTTCCCGTGCGGTAGGGTGCTTTTTGGATGTGGATGTGGTGTGTTCTGGGCAACTCACACTTGGGACACTTGGACACGATGATTTTTTTTTTTTTTCTTACCGATGACGGGGTGTCTGTTTGGCATGGTTACGTTGCGTACGTGGCAGTGCTGGTTGGATGCACCGCTGGCTGGTCTGTCTTGGAAAATTTCACGTTGATGCAACCGCTCGGCATCACGCAGATTGGTCGAGATAGCGTGACATTAATCTACTCTGGCAAACTTTGCCAACACATGGCGTCTTTGCCCGACCTTACAGCTTGGACCCCAAATTGATATGCACAGCCTTTGTCTCGGTATAGGCGGCCAGTCCCGCCTCGCCCAGCTCCCTCCCAATGCCGCTCTGCTTGACGCCCCCAAAGGGCACCTGGATCTCGGAGTCGTTGGACGAGTTCACCCACACCATGCCGGCCTCGAGCGCGGCAGCAACTCTGTGCGCACGCTCAATGTTCTGGCTAAACACGGCGGCCCCCAGCCCGTAGATGGAATCGTTGGCCAAGGCGACCGCCTCGGTCTCGTCCTCAAAGGGCGTGATGGTGACCAGGGGGCCAAACACTTCCTCCTTGAAGACGCTCATGTCGGGCGTCACGTTGGAAAAGACGGTCGGCTCGATGAAGAAGCCGTTGCCCAGGCCGCTGCCGCTGCCGTCGTTGCCGCCGCCGCCGCTGCCGCCGACGGCGCTCCGCGCGGAAGAGCCGCCTGCTTCCAGCTTGGCGCCCTGGCTCTTGGCCGACTCGATATAGGCCAGGATCTTGTCGTACTGGGCCTGCGAAACCTGCGGGCCGTGCGTGGTGTCCTCGGCAAAGGGGTCGCCGATCTTGACCGACGACCGGAGGACGTCGAGGAACTCGCGCACAAAGTCGCCGACGACGGGCCGGTGCACCAGGAGGCGCGAGGTGGCGGTGCACACCTGGCCCTGGTTGCTCATGATGCCGACGTAGGCCCAGCGCGCGGCCTGCTGGACGTCGGCGTCGGCAAACACCAGCAGCGGCGACTTGCCGCCCGTCTCGAGGGTGACGTTCTTGAGCGACCCGGCGGCCGCCTTCATGATCTCCCTGCCGGTCGGGGTGGAGCCGGTGAAGGCGACCTTGCGGACGCCCGGGTGCGAGGCCAGCGCGGCGCCGGCCTCCCTGCCCAGCCCGTTGAGCACGTTGACCACGCCGGGCGGGAAGCCGGCCTGGCGGACCAGCGCGGCCAGGTACAGGATCGACAGGGGCGTCTGCTCGGCGGGCTTGAGCACGACGGTGTTGCCGGCCGCGAGGGCGGGGCCCAGCTTCCACGCGGCCATGGCGAGCGGGTAGTTCCACGGGATGATCTGGGCGCACACCCCGACGGGCTGCTTGAGCGTGTAGGCCAGCTTGGCCGCCGGCGCCGCGGTGGGGATGGTCTGCCCGTGGATCTTGTCGGCCCAGCCGGCGTAGTAGCGCAGGCAGCCGGCCACCTCGACGAGGTCCTCGCCCAGCGCCACCGCGTACGGCTTGCCGTTGTCCCACGTCTCGAGCGTGGCCAGCTCCCGGCGGTGCTGCTCGACCAGCTCGGCGAGGCGGAGCATGAGGGCGCCGCGCGCGCCGCCGGCCAGCCCGCGCCACGAGGCGTCGGCAAAGGCCGCCCGGGCCGCCGCCACGGCGCGGTCGACGTCGTCCGCCGACGCGGCCTCGACGGCGCAGATCTCGAGTCCGGAGCTAGTTACGCGGGTGCGGTGTGGTTATTCTTCCGCCTTTGTCTATCTCTCTCTCTGAGCACCCCCGACGGGACGGGACGGGACGGGACGGGACGGGACGGGCTTGATGACGGCGGTGTGTGGGTGCGCGCACCTTGGGCTGACGCTGGTGATTTTGTGCGCCGCCGACCCCTGCACAAACTCGTTGTTGATGAACAGCCCGGTGGGGAGGGTCAGCTGGACGCCGTTGGGCGCCGTGAGGTGCGCCTCCAGAGCCATGATGATGCTGGTGATGCTGGTGCTGGTGCGGATGTTGATGCTGATGCTGATGCTGATGCTGATGCTGATGCTGATGCTGATGATGATGCGGATGCGGGATGCGAGCTCGGCAGAATCAGGCGGGCGCGCGCAGGGCAAAAGCGCAAAGTTATAACGACGGGGGTTCTCGCCACGGCTTGCATGCTGCATGGCTGCATGGCTGCATAGCCCGGCTGGCTGCATGGCTGGCTGCATGGCTGGGGGCTGGGCTCGGGATCCGCGGGCTGCCGGGTGCCGGTGCCGAGCGCCGCGGGCAACCCCTCCCCTCCACCGGGCACGCACCCGCGCCCGAGGGGCGTGCTTGCTGCCCGACGCACCCGGCCGAGAAGCAAGCTCGACCTTTGGATGGGGTTCCTGCTCCTTCTCCCTCTTCTTCTGCGGCCGCGTCACCCGTGGCCGAAATCCGAGGTTTGCAGCCGCGTGTTGAGGAGGCTGGCGTCGTCGACGTCACCCATCCGCCAGGTTTTTCCCCGTTGGGATTGCACGCCCCCGGCGACGGCAGCACGACCAGAGCTGGGCTTTGTATGGGCGAGCGGGAAGAGAAAACCGGGCTGCCGTGCAACTTGGCCCGCTGGGCCCCTGCGATCCTAGGCGAGCCGGACCCGATGAGCGTCGGCGTGGGGGGGCGGCGGCGGCATGGCCATCCTGCAAGGCGTTTGAAAAAATCAGCTGTCGATGACGGGGGGGTACGGAGTATGCTACTGCTGCCTGGATATACAAGGACACGGATGCGCGGCTTCTCGTGCCGCCACACGCACGCCCGCCGCCCAAGCGAGCGGCATCAGATCAGGCCCCCCCGGTGCCGACTGCAGAAGCGCCCGACCTCGTCCACCATCTCCTGCAGCACGCCCTCCTCCTTCCAAAAGTGCCCCGCGCCGCGCACCTCTCGCGCCGCGAACAGCGACGCACCCCCCGAGAGCCTCGCGGCCCACGCCCGCAGCTTGCCCGCCGGCACGAAGACGTCCGCGTCCCCGTAGATGGCCACGGTGGGGTGCCGGACGAGCTTGTCCTCGGCGTCGTCGTCCTTGCGTCGCGTCCACGACATGGTGGCCAGGTGCGTGACCACGCCCTGCAGCGGCGACACCAGCAGATACGCCGGCCGGGGGGGCGGCACCACGTCTGCCGCGGCCAGCTTGGCCGGCGCGTCGCCGCAACCCGTGGCAGCGTCGGCGTCTTCCGTCCCGCCCGGCACCGGGGCCCCGCTTGCCCGTCGCCGCGGCCCGTGCTTCGCCTTCCTCGCCAGAAACTCGTGCACGCCCCGGCGGAACTTGTCCTCCCCGTCGAGCGAGAAGCGCAGGCTGTCGTGGCTCCTGCGTGACGACGACGACGCCGCCCCCGCCGCCGCTCCTCCTCCTCCTCCCTCGCTGCCTCCGACGCGCACCCCGCGTTGTTTTGTCGGGCTCTGCGGCAGCCTGGCCTGCATGGCGGCGCGCACGCTCCCGAGAATCAGGTTCTGCTGCTCAGCCAGGTGCTGGGCCCGGAGCCGGATCTGCGCGGCGGGCGAGTCGGGCTCGGGGCTCGCAAACGGCTGCAACAGAGCCTCCATCGGGGCCAGTTGCGCCGTCACCATCGCGCCGTACGAGTAGCCGCCCAGGATCAGCGCGGGGGGCTCCTCCTCCTCCTCCGCCGCTGCCGCCGGCTGCTGCTGCTTCTCAAACGGGTTTATAATGTGCGCGTAGTACACCATGAAGCCGACCATGCTCGCGTAGTCGTCTCTCTCCGGCTTGGCCGTCCACGAAGTCCGTCCCGCCGAGTGTCCTGCGCCTCTGTCATGTTTTCACGCCCACGCGCACACCGCCCTCTCCTCGTCAGTTTGGAAACTCGTCCTCCGTCCGGACCGCATGGGGGAGCTGAGCAAAAGCGTACCTGAAGTTGAACGTCCCGACCAGGTACCCCTCGGCCAGCAACCTCTTTGCCACGCTCTCCACCACGGAGTCGTCGTAGGAGCCCCCCATGGGCGCGTAGGGGTGCGCGACAATGGCGCCGTGCCGCTTCCACGGCGGGGCCTTGAGGTTCGTGGCCGCCAGCGACGGCGGGTGGTAGACGCGGCAGTCGAGGGGGAGGCCGTCGTGGAGGCTGGGGATGGTGAAGCTCAGCGTCGGCTCGGGGAGCATTTCGGGCGTGGCATGGCCGGGCTGGCCGGGCTGGCCGCGCGAGGGGGCGTGCGGATGGCGTGCCGACGGAAGCAGCGGATGCGGGCCGGCGATGCCTTGGATGAGCGTTGTCTTCAGAAGATGAAGTGAGCGGGAAACCACTCTTGAGAATATGTTGAGGGCTGTTGAGCGCATCGTGACTTTTTTTTTTATTCTTTAATTTTTTTTCCCTCCTTTCTTGGCGTCCTTACGTCATGACGTGGCAGGAGGACGGGCCTCGGGCTGCTCTTGCCTTGCCTGAATTCCCAGTCAGCCGGCTCCACTCTGCACTCCTTTGAAATAGAACACCAGTAGTGACAAAAATCAGCATCATGAAAATTAAAAAAAAAAAAAAAATAATAGGCCAGCGAAAGAACGAGACGAATGAAATACAAAAACATGGCCACATCACCCATCCCGCGTGTTGAAAACGGCAGATGATTTCTCGCACCATTCTTCCTCCCAATACCCAACCAAGCCGAGGCAAAGCAGGCATGCCGACCCAATGGCTGCAGAAGACACATGCACGCATATATTCACCTTCGTTTTTTATGGTCAGCGTGCTAGCCGTCATCTAAAGGACTGCGCCACCAAAGGTTTCATATGCAATGCCCCAGTATATTCAACCAGGCGGCAGAAGCATCATCTCTTGTTCGTGCAAACACGTGTCCATGTCCATTGTTATCCACGTACGGAGTATATACACACACACAAACTACTGGCTCTTTTTTTCTCTTGCCTCCTCTGCTCTTTGCTTCCGTCTCTTGACCCACCTCTTCAACTCGTCAATCAGTCCCAGAACAAGAGGGACTCCCACGGGCCCCAGCAAAGGCAGGTACACGGCAATCTTGTGCTCGTCAGGGAAATAGAGCTGCCCAACCATGCTCTTTTCAAAAAATGCCCTCTCTGCCTCCTTCTCGGCAATCCTGGCGTGCAGGAGGCCCTCCGGTCCTGCCAGGTTTGTGCACGCCTGCTCCAGGTGGTGCAGCGAGCTAGACACGCCGTCGGCGACGCTGGGAGGGATGGAGATGGACGGTAGACTGGGCGCCAGCCGAGCCAGTGAGCCCAGGGAAGACGCTGCCCGGAGCAGCAAGTCGGTCGTGCGGATGCGAGCGAGCGTCGACAGTCGCAGCGGAAGAGAACCAGACACCGGCGTGCCCAGCAGGGTGAGCAAGTGCCCGCCAAACATGAGCAGAGGCTTTTTGAGCGCCTGGACCGAGACGTGCTTCTCGGTCGGCGGCAGGTCCAAGAGGTACACGGAGCCCCATTGCGGGATCATCCAAGATTGCGAACTGCCAACTTGCGCGTCGTCGGAGACGATTGTCTGGTTCCCGACAAAGATGATGAAGTTGACGGTAGGAGCGCCGCCAATCGACGGCGAGAGAGGCCATTCTGCCGCGTTGATGAAGGAAGCCAAATGCTCCTTTCTGAGCACCCGAGACTGCACACCAGGCGTGGCATACAGCTGGACTTGGGTGTCCACGGTGAAGTCATGAATCGGGGCAAGCACGTCCAGCACGGGCTTCATGTACTCGCGGATGGCGCTGTCAATGTCCCACGTGCTGGGGATAGCACCATCTGTAAAGAGAGAGAAGCTCAGATGGTATGTTGGTGCGTAGCGGAGAGACCTTGTCGTGCGCTTCGACAGCGCTTCTGCCGTCTCTGCCGTCAGCCCGCCTTGCAGTCTCGAGGTGGGAGACATGGACGACGTGGACAGCAGGTACGAGATGATTGACCGCTCCTCGGCAAAGATGGACTGCAGTTCATTGGCCATGTAGGTAGCCAGAGCAGACGAGGCCGAGTTGAGCGACGGGGCCATGTTAGGCGCATACGTCATGTCGACGACGGCCGACTGCTCGCTCAACGAAGCCGAGTTGGCCGCGCCAGGAGTAAGATTGATGGTCAAGGTGGACTCGGAATCGGGCCTTGTCGATTCGCCGCCGTCCTTGGAATGCAGCCTGAGCCGCAAATGGTGGCCGGGAAAGTCGTTGAGGTCGTCGAGAGCATGTTGCGTGAGGCGAATGAGATGGCGGGCTTCAGGGTCGGGTATGGCATCGGCGCGAATGGAAATTTGCAGAGGGAAAGCAGGACGACAGGCCTGGAGCGGGTCAGCGATGCTCAAGCCTTGATTGTATTTTTCTTTTTCTTGTTTCTTTTTTTTTTTTGCTGCCCTTCTTCCCTTGCGCACGTCCAGCAAATATCCATGCGGTATGCACTGTTTGCGTGTCTTGCTCACCTTGCCGTCCGCCCACTGCAGCATACGCTCCAGAGGCAAATAGGCGCGGTATATCGACGTCGTCCTCCACCATATCGGCAGCCCGAGCAGTAGCACCAAGAGCCAAAACGAGAGAATGATGAATGTTCGCCGCCGCGCCTCGCTTGGCTTTTCGGGAGGAGGCTGTTTGGCGATGGGTTGCGAGGGCGAGGAAGGAGGCACCGTCGCCTCTGCTGCGGGTGAAGCCATCGCGCTCGGGGGCTGGCAAAGCGCCAAATCCTGCTCAGAACACCGGGTGGCCGCGGGGACGAGTCGACGCAAAGCGACGCGGCGACGCCCAGAATCGGTCGGTGGAATTCGTCGCGACGGGTCGAGGTGACGTGCTGCTCGAGGAGGCCAAGCAAGCGGCCAAGCAAGCGGCCAAGGAAGCAAGCAAGAAAGCAAGCTCCAAGCGGAGGTTTCTTCGTTTTGCCTCCCCGACACAACCCGGCTCGCGCTAGTCAATGACCAATCGCGCTGCCACCAGAAAGGTGGTTGTTAGGTAGGTTATTGATCAGGCTCGACACCCGTGAGTCGTGCCGTGGCATGGAGCACGGAGTTGAGCAAGCTACATACCATTGGTCCCATTGGACCCACCTAGAGTTTCGGCCTATCACAGCGCTCTGGATGGGAAATCATGGAAAATCATGGAAAATCCGCTTCGCAACGATTTACCGCCATGACAACAACAGTCCAACCCATGCAGAAGCAGACGAGGCTTGCAAGAGAGAAAATCACTTCCATGCCGAACTTACAACCGGCCCTGGCGGAGGATCAGCTATGAAACGCCGTCGAGAATGCCAATGCAGCTGCTCCTCAAGCTCACGCGCGCGCTGTGCCCGTACGCAAAAACCGAGTCCCCAGCCGATGCCCATTTCTCTTCTTTTTCATCCTAGAGCGATCCGATCCTGAGATTCGATCGGTGGTCCGCGATCCGAGCAGGTTGCCCTTTGTGGCAGATCTTCTAAAACCCGGTACCCAGTATCCGATCGCCCAGCGACCAATTCAGGCAGCACCATCGTCAATCACTCCAACCGAAGATGCCACAGACAAACCCACACCGACAAGACGACGCCAAAACCCCCATCACTTTGGAACCTTCATCGCCGCGGCACGCCGTACCCATCTCATCTTATCCTGCGCGAGCTTTGCCCCGCCCGTGTCACCGGCTTTCCGCCCTCTCACCCGGCCGCAGCCTCTCGCTCGACACGCGGCCCTCCCCCCCCGGGCAACTCGGCCGGCGCGGATGCAGCACCACCGCGGCCTTTGCGGGGGGCCTCTGCGCCGTGCTCGTGGCTCCCCAGCTCCGTGGGGCTCGTCGCTCGAGGCAGTTCCGCGAACTCGAGGCCGGGACCCCGCTGACCCTGCGCCTCCGTCGCATCCGCAAATGCCGCCGCGCTGTTGGCAGCCGTCGCGGGGCCGGCGGGCTTGCGTCGCTTCTTGGCCGCCAGAGCCCACAGCAAGATCACGAGCAAGCAGGCGAAGATGACGCTGCCCACTATGCCGGCCAGCGCAATCTTGTCGAGCGAGCCGGTTGCTGATTCGGAGTCGGCCGCTCTGGGGGGTGGTGCCGTCTGAGTCGACGTCGGCGGCGGCGGCGTCGGCGTCTCCAGACTGCTGCCCCGGGCGGTGGTCGTCGTCGAGCTCGTGGTCAGCGTCTCCGCACCGTCGTCAATGGTGATTGTGCTCATGGGCAAGTCCTCTTCAGGGCCGATCGGCCGCCTGCTACGACTCCCTCTCTGCAGGCGAATTTCCAGAGCTGGAGCCGAGAGAATGCCATGCCCGGCATGCGTCACGGCGCGTCGTTGATCCTCGTGCGGGTGGTTGTATTCGGTGCTTCTATGCCCTACTTAGCCTCTGGCACGGACCGTCTCACGAGGAGAAACAAAAAAAAAAGCCAAACGTCAACATTGGCAGTTTGCGCCGAAATCTTACTCAGGCACACATGTCACCGCTGCGCCGTCGTCGTCGTCGCCCTTTTGTGCTGGCTGGCCTTTTACTCGTTGCGTCGCCCGCGTACGCTGCGGCTTGTGTCCTTCCAAACACGGGCCCGGGCAGTCGAGCCCGCCGCTGGGCCCGGGCGACGAGCTGCCAGGCATGCTGGGCCGGTCCTGGTCGCGTTGGAGGGTCGGCGGTCGGCGGGCGATGATGTCGGTGGTCGTGGGCGTGCATTGCCCTTGGTCCGTCCGGCTGGTGAGGTTTTCGAAGCTCATTTCAAGGGCGTCTAGCATTCACTCGCTGCACTCCAACAGCAGCAGCAACAACAACAAAAACAACTCCAGGGGTTGTCGGGAAAACAAAGGGGACAGACAGTGCCGCCCTGTCGAAGAGGCGATTTCAAACTTGTCCACGTTCAAAGGCCAGAGTTTGGGATATGTTGCCTGTGTGACAGATAGCTTCACATACAAGCAACTAATGTGTGATCAAGTGATGCCCAAATCTAGTTCCATTCACGGCATGTCAGTATCTCTCCATTTTATTGGCTTTTGCCCTCGATGCAAGTTTCTCATTTCTACACAAAAAATGTGAATATACACCCGGCGATGCATTCCGCCCTTTGTCACGTATTCTGCCGTACCTGGTGTCAAGACAGCATAGCTTCAACGTCCGGCTTTACAGATGCAAAGCATGCCTGCATCATATACAAGATCGCAGCAGGAAAGAAACCCCGGCATGCCCTCCGGGCCGACGTGTAAACGTAAGCAAAATAATGCCTCTAATCCACATCATCCGGCCGTGTATCATCCGCTTCCGGCGCCATCTCCCCCCCAGCTCGCAGGAAAGCCTTTTCCTCGTCATGTTCACCAGGCACAACTGCGCCATCAACATCCTTGACGACCCGCTCCGTCGCACCGTCCTTGAGTGTGCCGTCCTCGTTGACGTCTTCCCGTAGATAAATGGTGAATACGACCACGAGGTACGTCTCCCCTGTTTGCTTGTTTCGTAGCACGTATCTAAGTTCGTGTGAGCGCCTACAAGAAAGACAACCCGGTTAAGCAAAAAAACAAAAAACGACATTATAGAGATGGAAGCAAAATAGCCAGGGTTTGTCTTTTGATGTTGCACGGGGAGGGGGCCGTGAATTCACCAAGTGACACGACAGGAGGCGGCAGCAGCACGGCAAACACTTTTGCCCGAAGAAGAATAAAACAAAAAAAAAAACACACACACAGGGTGGTACAAAACAAGGGGCCAAGTTTGCGCATACCTTAGGCCCTGGCCATCCCAATACTTGACAATAGGCAGATGAAACCCAGGCAGTTTCAACGACAGCTTGGCAAAGTCGAGATACGGGTTGAAAAAGTCCAGCCCGTACGTCTTGCCGTACTCAAACACCCACTTGCTCTTGCTGTCGTCGCGCAACGCCCACTTCATACGGGCCTTGCCATCAGCAGGCGCACCAACCGCCTCCCGCGCTTGCAGGCCTTGCTCGTCGCCGCCCTCGTCGAACCACAAGCCGCCCTTTTGCTCGTCGTACTCGCCGGCCCCGATGTGAACAAGGTTGAAGGAGCTCAGCGCAGGCCCGTACAGATACGGCCGGTCGGCGTAGGCATCTCCCTCCAGACCAGGGTCGATCCACCACCGGACGATGCTGAGGGCCGTGTTGAACCCCGGGGGCAGCCTGTCGCGGATGGGACGGTCAAAGTCGTTTCCGAACTGGAGATGGTGGCCGCTTATCCCCCTGGGCGCCGCCGACTCGCCGCGCACGCCGGTTCCGGGGCCCGGCGAAACGGCAGGCGCCTGGTCCCGGGGCGTGAAGCGGAAGCAGATGCTGTACTGGTCCTGGTTGTAGGCGTGGGGCTCGGTCGAGAAGTAGGGCGATGTGGCTGGCGAGGCCGGCGGCAGGCCGTTGTAGTTTTGGATCCGGACGTTGAGCTCGATGTGCGCGGCGAGGCTGCTGATGCGGACTGGCTGGGGCCTGTTGACGGGCACCTGGACGTGCGTCGACGCGTCGTAGCTTGGCCCTGCGGTGACGCGCAGCATGTACTTGTCTGTCATGCTGGCGTCTGGTGGCGGAGAAGAGAGAAAAAAACTCTGCTAGTTGGTCCTTGAATGAGTACGCGACTGGTCAAGGTGCTGGGGGACGAACGGGCAGGTGCTCAAGCTTCCTTCATCCTCCGTAGCACGCTCGAGGTCCTAGGTCCCGACCGCGCATTGGTTTTTGGGGGTTGTGCCGCTCACTATTATGAGTCCATGACGCCCAGGTGCTGGTTTGTTGGACCTGTGTACGTACGGAGTAAAGTAGTGTCCAGGCCTCTCTGGTTTTTGTGGAGAGGCACTGGGACTTATCCATGATGTCACTGTGCTGTGCTGTCCACTAACAGGCAGCAACTACTTTGGCTGGCTCTTGCCGATTTTAACAGTCTGCTGTATGTCAACTGCGTGGCAGCAGCTGAAAGCGCCGCGACACGACTGGAGCCTACAGATGCCCACCCCAACCCCCAGATAACCAAGCTGATATCCCTATCCCATCCCTATCCCTCTCTCAGGCAGGGGTCAAATTCAACACGTCGTGCCTGCATGTGGCATCTTGTCGCGAAAGGGTTCCTGGTCACGGCGAACCTCGACGACCACCTGAGCATCATCCTCACTAGCAACGTTGTGTTGTGGCAAACCGTTGTTCTCCACGCAAGCATCATTCACGGGTTTCAGCAGTCCAGAAGCCCAACAAACACCAGTTCACCCCCATCATGCTGTGAGCATACGCCGTGTTGAATTCCTTTAGCGATGGCTCTGCCAATGACAAGGCGTCGAGCCTCTCATAAACAGGCCACAAGCTGCTCCAGGTCTTGCTAGCGACTCATCTCACTTAACGACCCGGAATCATACTTAACCATCACTATGATTGCCATAACCGCCCGCAAACTAATTTCATCCTCCTCGTCATATCCTCGTCTTCCGCCACCTGCCCTTTCTACATCACCCATTACCGTCATCTTCTGCAGCACTCTCCTCGCCACATCTCTCATGAACGGAACCGCCAACAAAACTCTGCTGCCCTGACCTTGGCGTGGTGCCGTGTTCGGTCGACTTTTCTTCTAGAAGGAAACCGTTCTTGAAAAGAAGATTTGCTTGATGTTGAAGCTTCGAAAGCTAGCAGCGCCCAGCAACTTTCAAAGTCGACGTCGGAAAACTGCCATTTGCTTTTCCGGGCCGTATCTCATTGTAGACGCTGCTGCTGTTGCCACGTCTTTGACCTCCGAGCCAAAATGCAACACGTACGGGCTTCAATGATGATGTTGCAGAGAACAGTAAGACGGGTGCAGATGGGTGCAGATGGATTCGAGGTTGTGCCTGGCTTTCCCCAGGTTTTGACCATATACCAAAACAAAACCTAAGTCTGACGGTCTTACGGGAGTGACCAAGTAACCCGTCTCATTCAGTCATGTGGCTTAGAAGAAAAAGGCGGCGATGTGGAGAACAAAGGGAAGCATCAGAACAACACTGATGCTTCTTGTAACGTAATCAAGCAGGCTGCCGGATATGTCAAATATCATGACTTCTGGGCCTGGCTGGCTGGTGCTACTTCGTCGCCGCCCCAATCGGCAAGAATGGCACCAACAGGGCGCGGCCCGCCATGAACTACGACGCAAACAAGCTCCACGTCCTGACTATTGACCATCTGATGCTCAGTCCACGCAGGCACGTAGGCAAAGTCCCCGGGGCTAATGTCGTGACTCCGTAATTCAGCGTCAAAGCCTTCGTTTACTATGAGGGTCCCCGTTCCGGAGACGGTATACATGATGGCATCTGCATGAATTGCATTAGCTTCATGGGTCCCCAGTGGCGTTGGCTTGACGCCAAGTTGGTTCAAATAAGCAAAAAGCAACACGTCAAGTACAACGCTCGCTTGGGTTTGTAGAGGTCTGCCTCGACTTTAAGACGAGCCAGTCTTGTGAATTCCACGAACCTTGCTCACTATTATGTCGAACGGGTGTCTTTGATCGGGGTCGAATAGTCATGACTGCTTACAAAAGATTACCATGGAATGGTCAAAGCCTGGAAGAATGGTCTTCACCGAGGAAAAACAGGTGCAAGCAGTAGGAGGCCACGGCTCCAGATTGCACTTACCAGTCGTGCTCATCTTGTCACATTTGCCCACGACGGCAGGCCACACAGTTACGGGCCCGTCTACGCTAGGATTCTCGGGTTCCAACTCCTTGGCTCGCACGACATGGGCCGTGGCGGGCAAAATCATGGGCAGAATTTCCGAAATGAGGGGGAAGAATGATGCCATGGTTCCTGCTCTCCCCTGTGAACGAGGAACCACATCAGCCGGATCCATGACAGCTTCTTTTCTCGTTGAACGAGCATTGAGTTTTATGACTTTGCTTTATTTGGGTATGACAGACGCCTGTAATTGGCAGATTTGTGCCAAAGCGGTTCCAGGGACGGACAAAGAGTCCTGCGCCTGATCTGGTGTTGGGAGAAGGGGGTGGCTACAGGCGAAGATGACAGATGGACAGACGGCTGGGTATCGTTCTCGCTTCGCTCTGCTGGGATGCAACTCTTTGATGCTTCAGGAGCTTCGTCGTCGAGATGCTGCGTAACAGAGAAGCACAAGAACCACAAGAACCACACGAGGACCCTGCAAGAAGGTAAAATGGGGTTTCGCAGCGAGGGTGAGATGTCCAAGGCGGCCCCCACATCGTACGTGAGTACGAGGAAAAGACGGAGTTGACCCATTGAAAACGTTGTCCCAGCGTCACACAGTGCGTAGTGCGCGGAGGACAATATACGGGCAATTGACATGAACTGCCACACGTAATACATTAGGTATTGTAGATCCGTTCTGTCCACTCAGTACAGGTACCTACAGTGGGTGTAGGTACCTAACTCAAAAAACAGGCATAACGACAGCGGCAACCAAATCACTCTGCACTGGCACTGTGCAGTCTAAAAGGCGACGTCATTGGAATATAATTAATGACTGCAGATTCTTCAACAAGAGAGGCCTGGGATGCGGGCTCTACGTTATCTTTCCCCCGTACCTTAGGTACCTGGGCCTAGGCACCTGTTCAAGTCGAGGGATTTGAGCATCTTTGATTGCTGTGCGTCCGTGACCCAGCCAAGTCTCGCACTCACCACCGAAAACAAGAGTAAGCCTCGCTTCAAGACCTGTGCATCCCCCTTCTTTTCGCTTCCCACCCACTCACTCACGTTCTGCAGGTGCCGATAACTCACCAGCTTCGTCTCACTTGAGTCAAGTCCGCGCGTCGCCCCCGACAGCTTGTGTGGATCGGAAAAGGAGTCCGCCCTGCAGCGTGCGGCCGATACCAGTCAGACGCCACTTGTTGGAAGCATAAGGCGGAAGCAGACGGACAAGATACCCTGACCCGGCACAACCAAAGGCACACCCTGCAGATTCCCCTGCCATAGTACATGGAACTAGTATGGACTTTTGCCTTCCAAAAGATCAGCATCCACTTTCCACTTTGCTGCAAGGCAACCTTGACCTTGGCAGCTGAACCGTTGTCGGTTATATTTCATCGTTTCGCTTCGTCCTTTGGGGCTCGGCTCAATCTTCCTCCTCGGCCTGAAATCCCTTGCGTTTCTCCTCAGCGCGGAACACGCAGCTCGAGGACGGAGTGAACCTGGCATAAAGTCGCTCTGTGAGTTACAAGACTGGCGCCAGACTGCTGCCTTCTGAAGTATGCAATGACTGATTAAGCAAATCATAAAGGCAAATGTCCTGTGGAGCTAACCGATGATTGCCAAGCAAACTCAGATACAGCTTCAGCTTCAGTTCCAGCCCCATCTCTACCTTGGTCACACTCGGCGACCCTCAAAGCGTCAGGAGCTGTCTTCGGCCCCTTGGCGGTACAAGCAACAAAAAATAACTCGGGCATACACTTTTTGACCCCTTGGCCCAATTCACCAACAACAGTTACCACATCGCCTTCCAACTGCGTATGTATCAATGCGGAGAACGGAATCGATCCCAGTTTCACCCAAGCTGTCTCGAATGCAGTGAGTAGGTGTACGAATTCTGCTCGGCAAAAATGTCGAGTTGCGACTGGGTCAGCAAGGCCCATCGAAATGAACACATAGAACATGGTAAGCATGCAGATATGTCTCCATCGCTCGAAAAAAGCCTCACAGCCTTTGATCCCTCGGAATGCATGAATCAGCAGGGTTGACAGCAATACATTTAGCCTCGCAGGAGGCGTCACTGGGTGCTTCTCCTGGGGAAGAGATACCCAAACGGAAGGCAAACACGTGCCCTTTTCTCGCTCTACCTCCCGAGTTGATCGATGCTGTTCTGGCGTATTTACCTGCGATACAGCTATCTGCTATTGCAGCAACTTGCCGCAAGCTTTACCAGCAAACAACTGCCGACTTCCACTGGCTTCGTCTAGTGCAGCAGAACGTACCTGGTATCGCCCTGTCTGACCCTGGACCTTGCAAAAGTTTCCGGGAGCTCTACGCTGCACATGACCCAATTTGGTTCTTGCCCAAGTATAAGATCTGGTTTTGCGACAGGGATCTGATGGGTAAGCTGATTGTCGTACGGTTTGACCCGCGACGAGGTTGCATCGAAGGCCATCAACTGTTGGCTGTAAGCAACAGGGACACATTTGAGCACTGGCCGGCGGATAGCCACGTTTTAATTCACGGCTTTGAGCCGCAGGTCAAGTTACATTTGGACAAACCCGTCCTGCAGTTCAATATCCGAGACAAGAAGGAGGTCGGCAAGGCTAACCCAAGAGCCGTCGCTAACCGCTTCGCTGCCGAAGTACCCATGACGTTTGGAA
The DNA here is from genome assembly GCF_000687475.1 of Ustilaginoidea virens. Classification (NCBI taxonomy): domain Eukaryota; kingdom Fungi; phylum Ascomycota; class Sordariomycetes; order Hypocreales; family Clavicipitaceae; genus Ustilaginoidea; species Ustilaginoidea virens. Next base: position 5,509,473 of record NC_057317.1, on the reverse strand, counting down.
ATCGATCAGATCCCATGTTCAGCAATTTCTTGCTCACTCGCCCTTTGGATCCCGAAACGGCAGATGCGAGGCTAGCCCTCGCTTATCCATATGATGGTATTTGGCCGCCGCCAGCTATACCAGCTGGTCATCATGTGTCTGGTGCCAGATCCGGGCAAGCTGTTGCTTGCCTTTCGCCAAGTGACTTGCCTCGTTCCAGGGAGGAGATTTCGGACCAGACCTTCCGTATTCGGCAGTGGATGCAGTTGCCGGGGACACCATCCCCGCCGAGCCTCGTGGGCGGCCAAGCTGGCAATCTTGCGAGCATGGTCCGGGTTCTGAATGGGTTAAGCAACATGGCCAACGGCGTCACACCGTTGGCTGGCGCTGTTGGCGTTCACATTGGCGAGGAAATCACCACTTACTCGACACTAGAACCGGGTCTCTACACACCTACACCTACCAAGCCATGGCGGGGTATTTGGGTTGGGGATTATAGTGGGCATGGATGCGAATTCCTTCTCATCCACCAACCCGAAGATGCTGCCGCATCAGATGAGGAGCTAGGGTTGAGGCGAATCGACGACGAGCCGGATGAGGTTTGGGAAACGAGAAGAGAGGAAGCTCGCGTGTACCGCGGCCGCCTCGAGGCGATTAAACTGACTGGAGATCCGAATGTTCCACGGGGTGAATATACCTTTGTAGCAGAGGACCTTGGCCCAGGAGGTTACATTGGAGTAGCCACAGATGCTCCTTTCGCCGGGGCTAGAGTTGTGAAGAGCAGGGGACATATAGCCGCAACTGGCTTTGTACGAGGTAAGGCGGTCCGGTCCGTCTTCTTGTTGTCTGCGTCGTGGGTGTTTTCGACACATTGCTGTTCTGGCTCGTCACTGACTGTCTCGCGCGCTTGCATAGACAAGTATGTTGAAAGCCAGCTTTTACTTATTGGGCCCAATCGACTGGCCCAATATTGGGTCGGCTTTGGACACATTAGCTTCTTTGAGAGGGTCCAAGTCGATGACTTGCTCACACCGTGACCAGCGCTTAAGAGGGTCCGGTCAATCCGCGGACGAAGCAGGTTTGCCATTGCATGGAGTGAAACAAATTGCTTCATCATTGATATCGGCCTCAACTACAGTGGCCAAGAATTGTAAACGAAACTATTACAATACGGAATTTTTTTTTTTCCTTGGGAACGAAACGGCAAGATATGGCGTCGAAGAAACACTAATCTATGTTCCGAGCTCCCGCGAATGTTGCTCTCATGGCGGGCCTCTCGATCTCGTTTGCTTGCTGTTTTCGAGACGTCGGTGTAGCGTGTCGCCATCTTATGGTGCTGCCATTGCGGTGTCGTCTTTGCCGTTGCTTACCGGCTACGCAAATATACTGCTCTTGCATGAGGCAGTGATGATGCCCAATGAGAGTGTCGGTGCCGAGGCTGCTAGGGCGCTTTATGTCGAGTCTCGTGGTCTGTATTCAACTTGACCGTGTCTCATGCGAATGTCTTGCACTTTCTCTGAGACTTGGGTCGGTCTACAGTGCAGTGTATAAAGGGTATCAGCCCCGCCAGATGGAACAGCGTAGATGAACAAAGCATCCTAGTGTAGCCCTCATCACGTCGACAGATTCAATAGAATACTTTAATGTTGGCTTTGGACTGGACCAGTAGATAGGTGACCCGATGCCATTGAGGCTACGGAGTACATGCATTGACCATTACCGAATTGACGCGTTCCCCGTTTTGAGCGATGCCGATGTGGGGCGGCGCGTTGGTGAAAGGCACGGGCACCTGGTTACTGGCGGCTGCTGAGGGGTCGCGTGGAGCCGCCGCCGCCGCGGTCGGCAAGTAACTCGCTGGAGCCCGCCCGTCTGCGTTTTATCATCGCAAGTCGCAGTCTTTAAATACCCAACTTAGCCACGTCTCCTACCTACTATAAGGCCAGGCCGTCCATCAGCCGGCTTCTTGGTGCAATTTTCCCAACTCGTGGCTTTTGACAGCAGCAGTCTGGTCCAGTCAAGGCCTGGTAGCAGTCGCGTTGTCTCTGCCTCAGGCTGGATGGAGCCATCGAACCAACCACTGGCAACCACCCCTTTTGCTCTTGCCTCCACCCACCCCGACCCCGGCCTGTTTCCAAGTACCGAACCATGCAACTTTGCGTACCAGGTGACCACTTCCACTTCCTTGGCTCGGGCCACACGGCAACCGTCGGTCTTCTCGTGTTCCTTTTTTTTTTCTTTTCTTTTTTTTTCTTCGCCCTGGGTGCCCATCGCGCCTTCAAGTCTGTTAGCTGCATTGCAACTCATTGTTTCCTGGGACATTTTTCCTCTTCAACTCTCGTGGTCGTCTCGTCTGTTCGGCTTGCTACTTGCTGGCTGCGGGAAAGCGATTGGCGCTCATCAAGCTTTCAGCACCCCTGCCTCTCGCGTCGTCGGTTGTCGTCTGCTGTCGTCGTCGGTTGTCGTCGGTTGCTCGAGAAGGGTCATCATCCTCTGCATCACCTCTTGCGCCTATCCACCTCGCCGGCCCTCAACACTGCCAATCGTTCGGTGTTGCCGACTTACGACGACCCTGACAACCCTGACGACCCTGACGATTCGGCTGTTTCGAGCTTCATGCAACTCTCGCAGTCGGCTTGGGACGCGCGACGGGCAATTCCAACTCCCGGCGCGGTAGGAATAAGTCGGCCCGCCATAGTTTGAAGCGACAGGGCGCGCCAGATAGGAAACGCCGCCGTCGCATCCCGGGCTGCGTCCCGTCTCCGTCTTGTCTCTCCGACGGCGCAAAAGACAATGCGTATTGCGTGAAACTATCGCAAAGGAAACACTCCTCGCAAGGCTGCCATGTCCCTCGACTGAGAATTTTCCCCTTTACCTGGAAATCATTGGCGCGGGGTGTTTCACACTTGTTGCGGCAGTCATCTGGATTCTGGAATCTTCACCGTGTCCAGTTATGAATCCTCGCCAACCTTGCCAAGCTGCGCAACAACTTTTGCGCTTGCGCACAACAGCGCAGCTTCCCCTGACATGGCGCACCTTTTCAAAATGCCCTCGGCAACGCGCTTTTACGTCTTCGGTCCCCGGAGCAGCGAGGAATGGGCACAGCAGAGACGGCGGTCCGACCATCCGGGTGCCGGCGGAAACGCATCGGCGTTCGGTTCGGCCCCGTTCGCGGATCGCGGCTTTGGCGGCTTTGGCGGCTGGCGTCGGCCTGCTTTCCATCGCCTTCGCCTTTTATCCTGCTCCGCGCACAGCATTCGACGCTCATTACGCAACTGCACCGCCGGTCGCGGCATCTTCCGGCTTCGAATCCCAACCCTGTCCGTCGCCCCTTGGCCCTGCCGACAACCGGGATCCCAAGCTCCCTCGCTTCCGCATAACGGAGGTCCGTAAACACGGGGCCGACTCGGAGCATCCGTGGGTCATACACGCCGACAAGGTGTATGATATCACCGATTGGATACCGGCTCACCCCGGTGGCCAGGTCATTCTTCAGGCTGCCGGGGGCTCGATAGACCCGTACTGGGACATCTTCACCATCCACAAAAGCCAGTACGTCCATGATATCCTGTCGCAGTATCTCATTGGATACGTCGACCAAGCAGACCTCATCGACGGAAAGCCTGCGCAAGACCAAATCGAGGACCCCTTTCAACACGACCCGGAACGGCATCCCTCCCTCGTTACGCGTACGGCCAAGCCCAGGAACGCGGAGCCGCCCGGAGAAGCCCTCGGCGCCCATTTCTTGACCCCCGCCGACCTGTTTTATGTCCGTAACCACATGTGGGTGCCGCATGTCGAACAGGATCAGACAGATGACCATCGCTTGACCGTCGAACTCCTCGACGGAACCATCAAAGAGTACACACTAGGCGACTTGAAGACCAAGTTCCCGAGGCACAAAGTAACGGCAACGTTGCAGTGCTCCGGCAATCGCCGGAGCCACATGAGCCGAGATTCCGGACGCAAGGCAAACGGCCTTGCCTGGGACGCTGGGGCGATATCAAACGCGACATGGGAGGGCGTCCTCCTGTCCGACGTGCTCGCGCATGCAGGGCTCGACCTGGAAGAAGCTCGAAACGGCCTGAGCGAGACGCAGCACGTCCATTTCACGGGCCTCGAGGCATACGGCTCGTCCATCCCCATCAAGAAAGCCGTCGATCCGCTGGGCGACGTCCTGCTGGCGTACGGCATGAACGAGAAGCCCCTGCCGAGGGACCACGGGTCGCCCCTGAGGGCCATTGTCCCCGGCTACGTTGCGGCCCGGTCTGTCAAATGGCTGAACCGCATTGCCCTCAGCGACGAAGAAAGCACGAGCCAGTGGCAGCGCAAGGACTACAAGTGCTTCGGGCCCAACGAGACAAAGGTCGACTGGGACGCGGCCCCCGCCATCCAGGAACTGCCCGTGCAGAGCGCCATCACGACGCTGCAGCTCGGGAAACGGGTCGGTTCAAAGGCAGAGCCTGACGCGCTGGCAAACGACGAGCAAGACGGCGACGACGGCGACGACGGTTCGTCAGGCACGCCCGGACGGCGCGTAGCCCTGAGCGGCTATGCCTTCTCCGGCGGCGGCCGGTCCATCATCCGCGTCGACGTTTCCCTCGACGGCGGCGCCAGCTGGGACCAAGCACGTCTCCTGCCGGACTGCGTGTCCAAGAACGGGACGCCGTCGCCCTGCCACGGCCACGGCGCATGGTCCTGGAAGCGATGGACGTACGACGGCTCCATCCCGCTCGACAAGTTCACAGAGAACCCGGGCCCCGCGGCCCAGGACGCAGCCTCCGCGGCTGCCAACGCCCCATCCAGGCGCGCCAGGCAGCAGCGCTGCACGACCGTTCTCGTCAAGGCAACCGACGACGCGTACAACACGCAGCCGGAGAGCCACGCCGCCACCTGGAACCTGCGCGGCAACCTCGCCACGGCGTGGCACAAGGTCCAAGTCTGCGCGGACTGCTCGCGCGCGTCGGCAGGGGCAAAACACGCGCACGAGAAACCTTGATCTATTCAAATTTGACGGTCGCACACCCCACCAACACGCGCGCACACACACACACACACACACACACACACATATATATATATATATATGTATATATCTCCTGCAGAGCCGAAATCTCGGCCGCTAAAAATGTATATACTACGGGAACGTCCTTGGTTTTGCCTTGGGCGGCACTTTTCTTGTATTTTTTTTGGAGGGACAAAAAAAGACATGTTTGCTTATGCTCTAGCATATAATGAATGTGCGTATTGGTTTCCGATCATGAATGCATATACTAGTTTCCGATGATAAAATATACATTTAGTTTTCTAGCATTGCATATACACTTGGTCTCTACTGACTACATGTGTCGGTTTCCGATCGACTGCACATTTAGCTTCTGGTTATGAAGATGCATTTGGCTCCGATCCTGAATATATACATCTAGTTTCTAGTGATAGATATATTTATCAGTTTCCATTAAAGAGATATATATTGCTTTTCTGATGATGAATATGTATATTGCTTTCCTGATGTTGAACATGTACTGATTTCCTGGTAATCATATGTTTGGTTTCCGCTGATAAATATTCTTTTGGTATCCGCCAATGTCCCACTGTCGTCTTCATCTGGACTGTCCGTGGAATACCAACATTCCAATAGCGCAGCACGACCAACGCCGAATCCCTGGCTCCCATTCCCCTCTTGGCCGTGCCCGAGATCCAAAGCAGATTGGTGCTTTGACCTCCCTTTGGGTTGGCCGGCGTGACATCTCGCTTCTCCAATGCGGCGGCTAGTGTCGCGACGCTGTGCCGACGCATGTCCCGACGCATGTACGCTGGGCGGTCAAGTATAAATCATCTAGTATGAACAACCCGCGGCCTGTCTATACGTGCGAGCTTGCACCTGACCCCTCGTACTGATACATACCGAATACACGCCCCTGCGAGCCGAATCCCGCGATAGGGGCTCGGGAACGAATTACAAACACCCATCTACGCCCTCCTCCCCTTTGCTCTCCTACTCGTCGTTTGTCTCGCCATCCGACATGTACTCGAATTCTCCAGGGGTCTGCGCTTCCTCATCCCCCTCGCCGTCCTCATCAACCGCTGTCAGCACTCCCGCCGCAGCTGCCGCTCCCAGTCCCCCTTCAAGAGTTCTGGCATTTCCCGGAGTCTGCGGGTCAGCTGGACCATAGGGTGATCGTGCTTGGCTACGTAGCAATTGAGCCATCATCTGGTTTCCAGTGGAGCCTCGCGTTGGGTCGGCAAGTCCCTCCAGAAGAGATCCTCCACCAGACCTTCCGCCGGCGCTGCCTCTGCCTGGGCCAGCGACGGGAGCTCGTTCCGTGGTAGCCTTCTTCAACTTCTCTTCGATAAGCACCTTTGCTTCGTTGGGCTGGGTATCGTCAAGTAAGAGAGGGCCGCCGGTAGGCTGCAAGAAAACACGCACGCAAGTCAGCAAATTTAGCTCGCACGCAAAGCCAGACCGGTGTGGGAGTCAAGCGTTACCTTTTTGACAGGCTTGTAGCGGCCGCCGGCGAAGCTAACATACTTCAGCTGGCTCGGAAGAACCCTCGCCATGTTTTCAATCTCATAGCCCGTCTTCTCCTTTTCAGGCTTCTTCTTCGCATCGGATGGGCTGCTTTCTTTGTCATCGCCTTCCTTCTTCTCCTTTTGATCCTGGTCGTCCGTCTTCTTCTCGTCGTCCACCTCCATCTTGTCACCGGATTTGGAAGGCGCAGGGTCAAGGTCCATGCTTTCTCGGCGTTGAGCACGCTCCTTCTTCTGCGCTCGACGCTTAGCTTGGGCAGTGGTCGATAGGATAGCCGTGGCAATGAGGGCTGGGCCCTCTTCGACCTTGACTTCCTGCTCAGGTGGATAGTCGAACAAGCTTTGACGCGTGGCACAGTGGAACTTGATGTCGGGCATCTCAAGGTCATGGTCGAGGCCAATGATGGCCGTTGGGGAAAAGCTCAAGGACAAGAAATGCGTAAAAGGGAACCAGTACCAATACTGCGTGAAGACGGCCATGCCAACAATTCCAGCCATGTTCAAGTTTCCGGTTTGCGTCTGCAGACCAATGGTACAGTTGCGACCACCAGCGTCAATAATTCCAAGGGCTAGGGCAGCGCCAAACTTCGTCATGGCATCTTCGTGGCGATCACCGACAACCTTCTTTAGCGTCTTGCGAATCGACGGTACTTTGGGGTTCATCACGTCATTCTGCTGAATCATAATCATGGAAAGGGCAATGAGGGCTCCTTGTCTGACAAAGTCAGTAGGATCCTTCATCATAGGCTCGAGAAGGTCAATGGCCTCGTCGAGCCCAGTGCCAGCACAAGAAATTCCGAGTGCCATGGCTGATCCATAGCGAACGTGAGGGTTGTACGATTCGGAGAGCAATTCAACCATTCGCGGCACACTGCCTGGCTTGCGGAACAAAATGAAACCCAAGCTCATGACGGCGATTCGACGAACATCGTCGCTGACATCACTCACGGCGGTGTGCAGGAGCTTCCGAATGGCCTTGTTGCTCCCAGTTCCACAATACGCCATAGCCACGGTCATGATGCCGCCGTATCTCAGAGCGGGATCAGGATCGTGGAGCAGCCCTTCGATGAGGACGTCTGCGCCTTCCTGCCGGCCAAACATAATCAATGCCATGCCCAAGGCAAGTCCACGGACAATCTTCTCATGCGTTGTTTCATGGGCGTAGGTGATCATGTCCTCTAGAGCCTTCACGTTTCCAGTTCCCAACATGATGAGACCCATTGCGAGGCCAACCGCCTCGCCATTGAGCGCAGAATCTTGGAAAAGGATTTCCTTGAGCTTCTCGAAGATGTCAGTGTCGCCTGTGGCCATGCCGGCAATTCCCAGGCCAAGCGCTCCACCATGCTGCACCACCTCTTCCTCCGCTTGGCTAAACTGAGTCTTCAGATAGTCCAAGGCGTCTGCTCCGTGGTTGGCATGGATCAGTCCGTACGCATACAAAGCGCCACCTTGGCTGAAGATGGAGCCGCTGCTGAGGCCTCCTTGGCGGGGAAGGTAGGGCTCCAGGAGTTTCCTGGATTGCGACAGGTTGCCTCGATGAATGACTCCCAACGCTGCAGTTGCGGTAAACTTGGACCAGTTGACAGCCTTGCCTAGCCATTCCAAGTTGTCGCGGAAGAATTTGTCGCTAGTGGTGCCTTGGTTCATAAAAGCGTTGCAGAAAGTGACGGCAATATGGAAGATCGAGTTGCGTCCCTCGAGACTGTCGCGAACCTTGTTCAAGATGCTCAAGTCTGTATGGTTGTTGCGGTAGAGGAACTCGAGGTTAAGCCGAATGGTTTTGGATCCGTCCAGGATGGAGCGGATGTTTCGGTAAACCTTGGTGTCATCGGAGAGGTCGTCTCCAGAAGACGCTTCCTGATTTTCGAGGAGAGGTTTGTTTTCGTCCTGCTGCTCCGAGGTCTCGACTTCCTGTTCAGGCTCCTTGGGAGCGGGCAGAGAAGCAAGAATTTTCCCCAAGAACTCTTGCGTTCCGTTGTCATACAGGTCAAAGGCTATCTGGTACGCATTGGCTATAGATGTGCGGTCTCCGTTGGAAACGAGAGTGCGAAGCATGTGCGATGCTTCCTCATCGGAGTTCAAATAGACGACGCACCTTGCGATGGCGAAGTAATCAGGGTTGGGAATTTCGTTCAAAAGGTCGAGAATCAAGCGCAGAATATCGGTGCGGAAGCTTCGTTCTTGCACAACGTCCATGCAAATGCCCAGGATATAATCCATCAGTTCTTCAGCGGGTCCAGGAACACCGTCTTGAATTTTCGATTTGGCATTCTTCTCATCTTCGCTGGCCTGCTTGATGACGCGCCGAAGAACATGGAGATTTTTGGCTTCTACAGCAATACCAACGACTTGTCTGTAGCGACCTTGCTTCAGGCAGCTTGCGAATAGACGCTCGATGATGCGCTGCAACGAAGCCTCAGTGGCCTTGTCAGGAAGCTCAGTAATCGAGCCCGATCGACCGGGTTTGAAAACTGGCTGGAAAGTGGCGTCGAGTATAGTGTTGTCAAGGGAGGCGCGCGACAGCAGAGACTTTGGAGGCAGCGTCGTATGCGAGAAAGGGGTGGTGGGAGACAAGACAGCGGAGTCGGACGCGCTCGAAAAAGTTGTCGTAAGCTCGGGAAGATCGGTATTTTTGGCGGCTCGTGGCTTGGAGTTCTTTGCAGCGTTGGTAGCGATATACTGATCTACACACTTGGAGATAATGGTCTCTTCGAACTCGCCCGGCGCGTCCAACTTGAAGAGGTCTCCCGCAGCAAGTGCAAAAACCATGCTGTCATTGTACGCTTGGAGATGATAGTACACTTTGGCAAGGACAAGGGCGGCGAGCTGACGTTCAGGGAAGGAATCATCTTCGTACAAGGCCTCACTGGAGACGTAAGTCAGCCGTGATGATCCTTATCTTGGACAGAGTGTAGCAACTTGCATTTGAATCAGAGAGCCAGCAACTTCGGTCCAAACAGTATCAATGTCATCATTGAGGGTTTGCAGAGCGAAAATCTTCAGCTCTGGCTCCTCATCGGCCAGGAAAGCCAGAACGCCGGTGGCCGAGACAAGACCAGGCATAATGAATGTTCAAAGTGGATGAGAAACTAGGCTCGAGGAGGTTGCTTCTGTATGGCTGAGGGCAATACGGCTTCGGTCGGGCAGTATATGGTGACGCGGTGAAGAAGTTGGGTAGGTAGGGAGCTGAAGCAGCGACCAGGACGTACAAAGTCACAAATTATGGGTGGCGGGCGATACGGAGCAGGAGATTGAGTGGGTGGGAAGATGACGAGTTTCGCGCGCAGCAAAGGTCGCCGGTGAAAAAGCACGAGATGGTCCACGTCAGGCACGACCTGCCTGCCTGCCTTGAGCAACGGCGTGCACGGACAAATTTCGCTTTGGCATTCGAGAGCAAGCTGAACCAACGGCTGACAGCTGACGTGTCACGTGACTTGTTAGATTAGTAAGCGGGTAGTCCGCACACGTTTACGGAGTAAAGCTGTGAAGTCATGACGGCTATGCTGCATTAGGTGCACGTACCTACCTACACGACACCATGCCATTCATCAGTCCAAGAATGCGCCTGGCACTGTGAATAAAAAGAGACAAGGCGCTTTCTTATTGGAGGCTGTGAGAATTGATTGGGTACTGGTCCTCCTCTCGTACAAAACAGAAGGAACCCACGTCGACCGAACAGTGCCGTACCAGTTGCAACAGCACAGCTGCAAGGAGAATATAGAGCTTTCTAAGACATAGTCGCCTCTTTTTCTCTTTTTTTCCTGATAGCCAGGGTCCTACCCAGGGTCCTACGACGGTAATGGATTGTTGTCTCTCACACACAGAGGGCTTCGTGTCAGGTTGTTGTGTTTCCTGGACTTGGCGACTTGGCCACGTCGCGAGAAACTAGGCCCAATTGCAGCACTTGATGGGGAGACGATTATTGATTGGTTGGTTACCCAACTATAAGGTTGGCCGTCCTTCGGGTGGTTCCTTCCATCCATATGTACAGTACATACGCAGACGCTGTGACTTGCCTGTTTCCGCACAGTAGCCCAGGGGAGGGCAAAAAAAAAAAAAAAAAAAAAAAAAAGTGTCAACACAGAGGCGCATTCACGTTTGCCCGACTAACCCCCATCTGTTCCCCTTCATCCCTGGCCTTGACACCAACGCAACATCGCCGCCTTGGCGACTCTGACCAGCATTTGCCGACCGCCATGCTCCCGCCGCGGCTGAGATAACCATCCAGCACGATTACTCTTCTGCCTGCGCCAGCTCTCGCAAAACCATCACACAAACGGCGCCCTGCACCAAGCTTTGCCCTGCTCCTCATCACCCAGTCAATCCACAACGCCCGGTTTTGGCATCTCGAAGCCAACAGTTACAGGCACCCAAAACCCGCGACAGCGTCGACAATGTTTACTTGCGATTGCGATTGCGATTCACCGATATCGAACACCTACTTCGCGTCCGCAGTGCCAGTTTAGTCTGCAACCTGTTCGGTTTCCGACATCAATAGCGCATAGATAATATTGGACGAGACCAAGCCGTTGATGTAGCATCTGTTTGATGTGTATCGCGATCCTCCCGCTTCTCTTCCGCGATCCCCTGTCTCGCCCAAACAATAATAAATTCTAAAGGAGCCTTGGCTGCTGCCAGAAACGGCCATCATGGACCTTCGCTCGGTTCTCAACACATCGGATAACGGCGATCGCAGGCCGTCCAAAGCTCCGCCCACTCCTCAGCAGCAACCTCAATCCAGGCCGTCGCAAAGTCCCGCTCCATACGGCTACCGGGAATATGCACAAGCACCACCTCATCCATCTCCAGGCAAACCGGTAGGCCAAGAATATCCTGTCCATGTTCAACAACAGCAACAGCATCAGCCACCTAACCCGTATCTCCCTTCGCCGTACCAGAATGCCGGTCCGCAACATGCAGCGCGTCCTTCGCAGGTTCATCTTCCTCACCATCCCGGATCGTTTCATGACCCACGGTCTCCTGGAGGAATGCCTGCGCCAGCGCAGTCGCCCTACCGACTTGCACCTACCCCAAACCACAACCCTGATGGTTCCTCAGGACACCCGTTTCCTCCGACTCAGGCTTCCCAAATTATGACGAGCCCACATCAACGGCATCAGCATACCCCTGTATATTACGCTCAACAACCGCAAAATCCGGATGCGTATCCGCAAAGGGAGGCTTCTCTTCCGCCGGGCAATTATGTCCAGCAACACCAACTCCAAGTCCCACAAACACCCCCGATCAGCACTGCTACCGGTCCGTCGCAACAGTATTTGCATCAACGGTCTCAGTCTACACAATCAACACCGACGCCCAACTCGACGCACAGCCAGCACCAATTCGGTCCGCCGCATGCCCACGGCAGCCCTGTTCAACCAACACGTGCGAATTCTGAACACCGTCACCCTTCACAACCTCCCACTCCACTCGGTCCACCTCAATCAACTGCTACCCGCCCACATCCTGGACAACTGACGAGCTTGTCACAGCTTCCCAGTTCATATCAGCAAAGGATGGCGTCTGTCAGCAACGGTCAGCCGCCACAATCACCAGCGCAAGCAAATGCGTCTCTCCGTCGAGTATCGGGACCAACACATAGGGAGTTGCCCGCCGGCCAGGCTCACCAACGATCCAGATCGCTTCAATCGCGCGAACAAAGTCCCTCTGTCAGCCCCCGCACTCGAGTTACTTCGATTGCTAGTAGCTCTGACCGAGTAATGGTATCCCCGGTCGACAATGACAAAAAAGCACCTGCTCCTAATTTCCCTTTTGAAGTCGACCGCGTGGTAACACCAGCCAAACGCAAGCTGGGCGACCGCTATCTGAGCCCTAAAGAGCTGGAACATAAAGAACCACGGCCACCACCTGGCGACGTCAATGGCAGTGACGGTACCAATGCAAAATCGTCATCGTCATCGTCTTCCGCTTCTGCGTCGAAGAAGAAGCGTGTCTGCCGTTCACAACCCCCGATTTGGGCTCAGGATGCTGCTATACTTGGCATTAAAATGCCAAATCAAGCGAATTTTGTTCTTCAGAAAAGGGCACATTCGCACCTCAACGGCAGGATGGAGAGCACCGGCAACTGTGGTAAAACGGATCAGCCAAGCCGGCATGCCTCGCCAGACGTCTTTAGGGCGTCCACGTCGGCAACAGCCAAACCGGCTTCTCTTCCGACTGCAGAGCCTGGGCCGCAAAGCATTCTGGGACCATGGGAGGCCAGCATCACCGGTATCAAACCATATGAGGAGATGTCGAAGACGGTGGCCGACTTTATTTTTATTCACGTGGTTAACAACCCGGATATCAAGGAGATCATGAGCCGAGGTGTTCAGTTTGAAATTGAAGCGAAGCTTGGCACCTTGATTGATAAAGACACAAATTACAGAGTGGACAGGCTGCTAGACACGGAGTGCGTTCTTCATGATAATGGCCGAGTTGCCTTCAGAAGTAGCATGACAGAGGTACTGACCCCCTTTTCTTGCGCTGGACGCGTTGCGTCTCCTTTTTAGCGTCTGGGCTAACAGATGCACCATAGGCACATCACAAAGCATTCAACGACTTTCTAAACCAGGTAGTGATTCAGACGGACCCTCGAGCGCCTAATGGCGCAGGTCGAGTTCAAGTACATTATAAGCACAGACGTGAAATCGATCGATACTTTGAGCTCACACCGGAACTGCAGAGCCGACTTCCTGGGTGCGTGCGATCAAGGCTGGGCTCTCGGGTCAGAAACGTGAAGGCCCGAGTGACATATGACCAAAAAACTGGGCAGGTTCTCAACAAGATTGTCAAAGCAAGGGTGGCAGATATCGACATACACATGCCAACGAATCCCATGGATTGCCGATTAAGCATCAACCTAGAAATGGATTGGGATGGGCCATCAGAGGAGCTGGAACAACTTGGACCCCCCCAATTTGATAAATCAGGAGACAGACAAAAAGATCGGCTGAGTTACACGCAGGGGCATTACCAAATCGATCTGACTCAAGTGACTTTGTCGAATGCAGGTCCTGGAGTAAGCCAACACATACATACCTGACTTTTTCAATTTTTTTCCCCCCGTTCCGTAACTGACTTTTGGAAAAACTAGAACACACAAAGAACTGACAAGGAACACGAGCTCGAGATTGAACTAGCCTCCCCCATTGTACTTGATCAAGGTGCCAAGGCAATGAGTGGAGCGCCTCACAGATACCAGGAGCTGATTGAAGGCTTCCTGGACAATGTACGAGTGCTGGCGCGAAAAGCAAGGGAATTCGGGTGACAATGGGGGAGGGGGTGCTCTTGTATTAGTTTTTGCTCCCTTCTCCGTACATATATGTGGAGAGGTCTTCTTTCTTTTTTTTCTTTTTTTTTCCCTTTTTCCCTTTTAAATATCTTCTTTTCTCCTATATGGGATCATCACTTTGATGGCTATTGTGTCTTGATCTTCATCTCACCAGTCAAGTTTCAAGGGGGGGGGGGGGGGTAAAATTGCCCCATTTTAGCGACATGACTCGAATTGAAAAGGCGCCGGGGGACTGATTCAAGAACGGAAAGCTGTATTTAGACGGTTGAAACATTTTCCATCAGTAGCTGGAGAATGAGTGCTCTTGGAATCGGGCGACGGGAAATCGAGGGCTAGCATCTTCTGGGCTCAGATGGCTTCGCGGGCTGCAAAGTCAGCGGGGTGCTCATTGTCATCGCATCGCGACTTTGTTGGAACTTGATCTTGTCGTTAATTTTTGCCTGGTGGTTCCGTCTCCTGAATCGTGCACGGCGGGTTCGAGTTTCGGCTTCGTTCTTGACGGTTGCGGTTGCCAACGGGTCCGTCCTCGGCCACGCGGAAAGATTCGACCTGACAAACGGATCCTTTGGACGGATGATTCCAGTCCGTTCCCAAAACTACAGTAGCATATGTTGCAATCTCCGTGTGGGGGATGACATGGTTCACGTACCTGGTCCCTGCCAAACTTGTATGTGATTGGCCAGGCCGCTTCTGACGGTCTTGATTGTGGGTCGCTCCACCACGATTTGCTTGTTCTGTGGGCAAGTTGCTTGCTTGCTTATCAATGCCTTCCGTCTCTGTCAACAAAACAACATCGACGATAAAACTCTCCAGCAGCATGCAGATAATGCTCCGTCAACTAGACACGATGAGAGCTCGCCAGGAAGCGGAACCTGGCACACCGTCAAATGGCCATCCTGTCCGACGGCAATCCTGCCGACTTTGCCCGTTACGTCTCGAAAGCCAATGGCGTCCACGGCATATGCAGCTCCGTGCCAAACCACCCGCAGCCGACTGGGGCTAGATGCGCGCGGGTGCTCCGTAAACGTGTTATAATTGCCAGCCAGACAATGATTGTTGGCACCGTTGAATCATCAAATGCCACCGAAGCTCGCGCAGAGACTCATTGACAGGCATGTACCAGGTATGTAGATAACTAATCTACGGAGTACCTTGCCTCCTCACCTACCTCCTGTGAGGGTAGATACCTTATGTACTTGGTTCCAGCAGCCCCTCCCCCGCCTTTGCATCCGCCATTAATCTGGGAGGTTGGCGCTGATTGAGGCGCTGATAGCGGCGCTGCTTGCGACGCTGATGACGGCACCATCCTCAGTTCCACCGCACCTGTCGGCTTCCTTATCGCCTTCGGCACCAGCTGATATAGCTTCCTTCAATTACCGACGACACACCAGCTTGAGAGTCCACTCCTTTGCCCCTGCTGTTGCTAGTCTCCATCAAACTTTTGCTTCGCGGCCCCGGCCCCGGCTTCTCCAGATGCCCTCCTGCTACGTTGCATCTCCTTCTCTTCTTGTCCGCAACTGGACGGTTTGTTCAAGTTGAATGCGCGGGTCCCTTCACAAGTCAGAGGCGCCGCTTACCGGATTTCCGGCAATCTTCCACCCCGGCAAGAAAATACGACGACATGGTATAGACCAGACTTGGAAAAGGAGGACACAGGCAGGTACACAAGACATTCCGGCTTCAGCACGGTGTTGGCCATAAACCGCCAGGACTGATGATAACCGCCCGGCCACGACTTGTCCATCCGACCCCAAAATCTTTACATCCATCTCTTTCCTAGCGCAAACCAAACCTGCCCTCCTTTCCACGACAACACCAACATCAATGGACCAAGACCATGCCTCAGATACCATCGTCCCGCCCAATGCAGCAGTCAACCGAGGATATGCTCCGCGCGTCAAGGCTCGCCTTCGACGCGCCGGTCGAGCATTAACCACCCGAGATGGCCTGCTTGGCGACTACGACTATGCTTTTCTCTTCCGGCCCAATCTGCCTTTCATGACCAAGACCTCCCACCGCAGCCCTTTCTTCGGGCTCAACGATAGGATGCCCGTTTTACTCGGCATGCTGCTGGGCTTGCAGCATGCTTTGGCCATGTTGGCTGGTGTTATAGCTCCTCCTCTGATCCTTGGTGGAGCCGGAGGCGCAAACCTTGAGACAGCACAACTACAATATCTCGTCTCTACGGCTCTCATAGTATCAGGACTTTTGTCCAGCGTCCAAATAGCTCGAGTTCGGATCCCAAAGACAAAGTAAGTCTTCAACACTCAAGATCTTACCATGTTGGGAAAGTATTGTTATCAAAGGCCCTGGTCACGTAAAATGCCTCCCGTTGTAACTGGTTCGTTCTTGGCCCTTTTCGATTAACACTTGCCTTCTCTCCACCAATAGATACTTCATCGGCACCGGTGTTCTTTCTGTTGTCGGCATCTCCTTCAGCATCATTCCCATCGGTCAAGGGGCTTTTCGTCAAATGTACGCCAGCGGCTTCTGTCCTTCGGATGCCCGTGGAAATCTCCTCCCATGCCCGCAAGGCTATGGTGCTCTGATCGGCACCTCGGCCATTTGCGCCATCACCGAGATTCTCATCTCCTTCCTCCCGCCCAAGGTCCTCCTCAAAGTTTTCCCTCCCATCGTGACTGGGCCCACGGTGATGCTCATCGGCATCCATCTCGTCGAAGCCGGCTTCAAGGACTGGATGGGGGGCAGCGGACCATGCTCGAATCCTGCCGCATCAGGAGCCCAGGCCGGCTTATTCGCCTTGTGCCCCAACATCAACGCACCGCATGCCTTGCCATGGGGCTCACCCGAATACCTGGGCCTGGGCTTTGCCGTATTCATCACAATCATCATCTGCGAACGCTTCGGCTCTCCCATCGTCAAGTCCACCTCTGTCATCTGGGGGCTGCTTGTCGGATGCATCATCGCCGCAGCCTGCGGCTACTTCAACCGCGCAGGCATCGATTCCGCCCCCGTCGTATCCTTCATCTGGGTCCATACTTTCCCACTGAGCGTCTACGGACCCCTCGTGCTGCCCATAATGGCAGTGTTCGTCGTATGCGCCACCGAGGCGGTGGGTGACATCACCGCGACGTGCGACGTATCCCTCATCGAGCTCCAAGGACGTACGTACGAGTCCCGGATCCAGAGCGGTCTCCTCACGGATGGCATCAACGGCATCGCTGCCGCCCTGATGACCATGACGCCCATGAGCCGATTTGCCCAGAATAACGGCGTCATTGCACTGACTCGATGTGCGAATCGCAAAGCCGGTCTGGCATGCTGCCTCTTCCTCGTCATCATGGGCATCTTTGCCAAGTTCGCCGCTGCTCTCGTGGCTATCCCTTCCTCTGTCCTAGGCGGCATGACGACCTTCCTCTTCAGCGCTGTGGCAGTATCCGGCATGGCAATCATCAACCGCGGGACCACGTTCGACCGACGCACGCGGTTCATCCTTACTGCCGGCCTGGCCTTGGGCTACGGCGCAACACTTGTCCCTACCTACTTTGACCGCATCTTCACCTACTCGGGCGGAAACCACGCACTCAAGGGTCTCCTCGACGCCGTTGTTCTGGTCATGGAGACGGGCTTTGCAGTGACTGCAGCTGTCTGCATGGCTCTCAATCTAGCCCTGCCGGAGGAGTTGGACGACAATATCGACGCTCGAGCTGTGGACTTGACAGTGGCGAATATACCTTTGGCCAAGGAATCTGACGCGGACAAAGGGAAAGTCCCTCGCCATGGACACGAGCATGCTAGCTGAGTTGAGATACTTCGTCATTCGCGGAGCGATATTGTGATTGGCTATGACGGCAGCTCGGCAGCTTGGCCAGCAAGCTGCCATTATCGATATTTGCACGGTTCGAATCACAGTCCTGTTTAGTGCTGGCGCCTCCAGTCACTCGCGGCAGCCAGGTGGGACAGGCCTCGCAACGCTGGGCGACTGAGTAAGAAGCTGGAGACAAACGACCATCAAGTGCACAACCCACCTTCAGCATGGTCCAGATGACCGCTATACGAATTGCGCATTTGCACCTCAGAGATGCCGTCTGACGGATTTACGAAGGCTTTGGATACGCCAAACTTTACGCATTTCCGAGGCATGCTTAATTAAGTGGATAAGCGCAACACGGCTGCATGCCTATTTACAATTGCGACACAGCACATCCGAGCAGTCACTTCATGACACAGCTAGAGAGGGGCCGTCAAGATGTATCGGCCCGTAATGATATTGAACATGAGGGGCCCCCTCTCACAGCAAAGCGCTGCCCGAGGTAAACATGCGATATAAAGCAAAGAACGCCGTGACGCCAGATCGCCGACATCAACTAAACAAAGCGAAAAGAGCTATATCTTGGGCCCTTGTCTGGCTGTGCCATTAAGTGACTGCTCGGATGTGCTGCATCGCGATTACAAATATTCGGCTATACACGCATATATATGCTAACGCAAGCATGCCTCGAAAGTGCTTAAACTCTTGCCTATCCGATGCCTTTGTAAATCCATCTGCCGGCATCCCTGATGTGAAATGTATGCGGTTGGAAAGGTACTCCCCCGTGGGTGCTCCTGTTTCAACCACGTACCTATTTTGTACGTCTGCATGTCTCAACTTGGAATTTAGTCGCTCGTTTTCATCTGCGACCCAGTGGAATCGTCATAGCGGATGTCGCGTATGCAGCAGCGAAGCTGTGTCCATTCCTGACAAACCCGAGTTCTGAGCATCGCAAGGCTGTGGACCGCGCTACCAGATATCTCGTCGTAAGAAACATGTCGCCCTCTGCTACGGGGGAAGCCCAGAGATTCAACGTCAAATCACGAGTGATGCTCCCTGCGCAGATGATCAAGCTACGCGCTGATCCTCGTAAGGCTACTTTGTACCTGATTAAGCTATTCGGAGGGGCCTATTATTTGAAAAGCCACACGCCAGCCCACAATTACAACTTCAACAACAACAAAGTCAGAGGTGCTTGCTTTACAGCAAGCAGCAAAGGGAAACTATGGCTCTTGAGCGCCCTTTTCACCATCCGCGCTTTCGAATTGATGGAGATTGGACACTCCGTCTCGATTGCGTCCATGACCCATACCGGCTTCCTCGAGACCCGCAACGGGTAGAATGGCGTCATTGGAGAAACAAGCATTGCGTATGTTGTGGGCGGCAAATATTGATGCAAACGGGACACGCTTTTTCCATTCGCAACGCGGTGAGCCGTCGGTCTGCGAATAACGTGGAGTGACGGTCCCTCGATGAGCTTGCGCATGGCTGGGTGGCGGCATGTCCTCCTTAACGCCACTTGCACGCGTGCAACGCACGAAAAATCTGAACAAGCGTCGTGGGTATCCTACTTGCGAGCATGGGGGCTTGTTGAAGCTTGCCTCGACCCGCGTCGCCTTGCCAGTTCCTCGCCAGGAACATCCAGGGACATGGTGGATGGGACTGGACTCCCTTGCACAGCCTGCATCTGCAGCGGCATTGACTGCTGCCTTGCCATGCCGTCAGGGCAAGGCAGAGGGGGGGAGGGTATTTACTAGTAGGCCCAGCTGCTCACGGGAGTTGGTCAGTGCCTTGTGAAGCCATCTGCTACTATTATATTAGTGAGTGGGTACACAAGCAAGGTCGCATAATTCTACCGGCATCCTAGTCGTAACCAGCTATGAAACTATCGGCGTGCTTAAGAGCGGTCTTGATGCGCAGCCTATATAGGATAACCAGCCGTATAGTATAGTATAGTATAGTATGTGTATGTAGGTTGCCGCTCTCGAGTGATATTTTGCAATCTAGTTTTAGTCCGAGTCGATATATACGTCGATGTAATAGATGCAGCATTCTTGGCGGCAGAATATAGTGCTGGAAGCTATGCTTTGGTGGACGATGTGGTAAGCGTGTGCTGTTTAGTTGCTTCAGCCAATCGGTCCGCCGAATAGACTTGAGAAAGAGCCCCATGAGGTTCTGCGACTGGGATGCCTGGTTAGGTGGTGCCGTCACCCGTGCCAGTGTACTTATCCAGTGGTGGCACAGCATTCTAACGAAACCGAAAAAACGGGTGTCGCAGAAAACATCATGACACTCTAGAGGGGAGAAAAAGAACGGATACATGCCGCCTCCCAGCGATGCATTTCTCTCGACAACCCGGAGTCTGGCGACAAGTGCCATGGATTGATCGGCAGGGAAAAAGGCCATCATCGTCGTCGTCGTCGTCGTCACCGCAGGCACGCTTACGCTTTCGAGACAAGCCCGTGCATGAGAGCCAACGCACCGGGGCCGCGGCATGGGATGCCTGCCTACCTGGAGGCTGGAACGGAGGGCGGAGTATCTCGACCAGGAAATGGGTTGAGCCTCGTGTGTCCCGTCCCAGCACAAGGCTCAAGCCACCTTGCCACTTCCTGCTTTGGCACAAAAAAATGTGAATGACTCGAGAACTTGGATGGCTCGTCGTCTCCTCGCGCGTGCATTGGGTTGGTTTTTGCGACTTTCGACTTTTGATAGTGCCACTGCCAGGGCTTTGGTGTGGGGTGCGGAGGGGGGAGTTCCTGCAAGACATGGACGAATCAGAAGGCGGTCCAATCGCGCACCGACGAGGACAATTGGACATGGAGCCAAACAGACATTGGCCGTAAAGGTTCCCGCTTACTTGCAGTAGCACTTGACCCAAGCATGAGCACTCCGTACTCCGTACTCCCCAAGCATCTCTCGGGCTTTGCCGGTCTTTCATCACCCGTATCACCGTATCCCTGGTAGGTTAGGTCTGGTGCCTGCCTGTTGCCCAGGTACCTAGGTACTTACTTGCCTGCCTCAGTACCTGCTTGTCGACCATGTGTGGGGCGGGAACGGATCTGTTGGGTTTACCGGTGTGTAGGGATAAGTGGTGCGCCAGGGTGCCAGGGTGCCAGGGTGTTGCAGTACCCTGGAAAAATGTGGGCGTCGATGCTAAAATCCCACCGCAAAAGGATGGCGATTTTGGGAAAAGGTGGTGAATTCCACCAAGATGCCCGTCTTTTCCAGACCCTGATTTCGTACTCTTCCACCCCAGCGTGGCCGGACAGGAATCTCCGTCCTGGCTTTGCCGGCGCGGGACACCCTTGGGCAAGACCAAACCCCCGACCCACACGCCCCCCTGGAGACACCCCCCTCCAGGACACCCCCCTTTTTCCCCACCTCATCCCCTCCTCTAGCAAATCACTGGTCCAGCTTGTCCCACGTCTTGCCTCGCTCCCCCTCCTGCTGCCAACCAATGCAACGCAACGCAACGCCTGGTTTTGGCACTAAAAAATAAAACAACGACTTGTGATCCATTGGGATCCGTCGAGAGGGCGCAACGCCCAGCTTGACCAGCTTGACCATTTGACCCGACTAGAACCAGCTTACCGCAACACATGGGGCCAAAGGTTGGTCGCCAAACCCCCCTCCCCCCACCTTTTCCCCCTGCCAGGGATGGGAAACTGGCTGAAAGGCGACATTAGCACGGCCATCGAGGCCTCCTCAGTCCCTGACTGCTGCTGACCCTGAACGGGAGGAGGAGGGGGGATTGCATTCTGGGTTCCCGCCTTGCCTCTTTCCGTCGCTCCGATGCATTCTTTTTGCCGCTGGTGTGTCCGGTCCCCAGTGTGCCCACTTGGTGCCCATGTTTCTGTGCGCTGTTTCATGGCTCTTGCGGGCATGTCGAGCGACAGATGGATATCAGGGACAAACAAGGATGCCCGAAAATATATTGAGGAGGGGGAGGTGAGGGAGGTAAGGGAGGGAGGTTTCGATACCCGGCCCCATTCATCAGTGCCGACAGTCGCCAACCCGGCCCTCGTCAACCCTTCATACTCGTCAACCCCGACCCGACCAAGCCCCGTTGAGACGCCCGTGACTGCGAAGCCAGGAAAGGTTTTGCTTTGGTTTTGAATCGACACCCGCGGCATCGTCACAAAGGCGCTCGCCTCTTGTTCTGCGAGGGCTTGATGAACACAGACGCCAAACCCAACCCGTCTTCAGCCGGACCGTCGGGCGCAACAAGTGCCTGCTCAGCCGGCTCTGCTGCCCTCTCGCCGACTTCGAACCAGCTGCTGCCGCCCGGGAGCGCCGGCATAGCTGCTGGTGGTAGCTCATCTGCCACTCCTGCAGTTGCTGGCGCTGCTGGAGCCGAGACCAACCGCACCTCGTCCTCAGCACCACCAGCTGGTGGCTCGCGCTCCGGCTCCCAGGCCCGGAAACCGCACGTCAAGTCGCCGCGCTCCGAGTACGGCGCCTCGTCCAAGTCGACACGAACCGAAGGGTCCCACCGGTCCTCCCATCCGGAGACGCCTTCACCCCGGATAGTCTACGGCTCCGGCACGCTCGCGCGCCTGCCGACCGAGCTGGAGCGACTCGGCGTGACCTCGCCGCTCATCGTTTCCAGCCCGTCCAGAATCACGCTCGCCCGCCGGATCCAGGGCCTCATCCCCAGCCTCCACGCCCGGATCCTCGACTCGGCCGTCGTCAACGTGCCTGCGCGCGTCGTCGACGAAGCCGTGGCCCGCATAGACGACCGAGACGTCGTCATCAGCGTGGGCGGCGCCTCGGCCCTGGGCTTGGCCAAAGCCATTGGCTGTCGCAAGGGGATTCCTCACGTCTGCATCCCCACCACCTACAGCGCGTCGGAGATGATGCCTCTCCTCCTCGACGCATGCCCCGCAAGACACGGCAGCGTGTCCGGCAGCAGTGCCGTCGGGGATGCCAGCCGCAGCAGCAGCAGCAGCAGCAGCAGCAAGAGCAAATCAGACAGGCCTCAGCGCCGGGACTCGGCAACCCGGGGCGGCTCTCGTAAATCGCCTCGCACCACGTCCTTTCGCGACCCGAGAGTGCTTCCTGAAGTCATCATATACGACGAAGATTTGACCATGAGCATGCCGAAGCGCTTTTCCGCACCTTCTGGCGATGTAGCCATGGCGCGTTTGACCGAACGACGCGACCAAGATGACACGGCGCAATGGAGCTATCTTCATCTCCCTGGGGTTTGAACGTTCTTCGGCGGGCTTCATGGGCAAATGCAAATTTTACATCCAACAAGCTAGTACCTGGGTGGCATTTTCCCCTCCCCCGGGATATCAAACGGCCGTCCCTTTCTTTTCATCTGTTTTGAGGTCCCTCGGTATCCGAGAATATAACTTGCTTGGTTTTACGCCGCCGTGCGCTTTATTGATTTTATTTTATTTTATTTTATTTTATTTTATTTTATTTTATCTTATCTTCGGATCAAGCCGCCGTTCGAAGCCTCGAATGCCAAGTGCGACATTCCTTTTCTATTTACTAAACGGGGTATTCCACTTTCCATGAAAACGGGCGTTTTCCTACTTGCCATGAAAGTCGGGTGATCCTGGCAGCAACACCTATGCTACAGATACAGAGCAAGAGGCTTTATCAGAGGCAGCCTGAGCAGGTTCAGAATTCCTGTCAGGAGCACTTGTTCGGTGCAGGCCACACCGGAAAGATTCACAAAGCAACCACGACCCTATCCTTCGGGGGAACATACAGGCCGTGTCGTTTCAGGATGCTGTCTGTTCTGCCACATGGCTGCTGTCCACAACGACCCCCAGCTTTCATGCTACCGCCCCCCTTTTGCGACATCAGCGCACAGCATGTGCTTTGCGGCCCCGTCTAGCTACGTGCGAAGCCGAAGACTGTCCGTTCGCAGCACTTACAGCGTCGTTTTGGTTTTGCGCTCCCATGGGTTCAAACATGTCGCCATGGGCGGCATGTCTGTTTTGTGTCAGGGAACATGTTCCACGAAGAGCTTTGCTTGAACTGCATGCATGTATGGAGGGCCAGTGTAGGGAAGGATGCAAAACAGCAAACGCGCGGACTCTTGTTGTCTGCTGCATGGTTTCTCATTTTATTTTCTTTGAAAGAGACGAGATGGAGAGAAGAATAGCCCTTGCGACGTGTGGGAGCCTGTGCCCTTGTCTGTAGATAGCACCAACTATCAACGGTTGGAAACAGGACGGCAAGGAGCCGCATTGCATTTGCGCCAAACTATGCCATCAGGTCGCGGTCATCGGTGTAGAATGCTTTTCCCGTTTCTGCCTAGCAGCTCGTCATGTCATGCCGCAAACTCGATTCAACGCCCATAAACTCGAGACAGTTCCTCGTCCAACTAGTCAATCCCATCAAAGGCCATAATTCCATGAGCACCCATAGGCCCTAGTTTACGCTTTTGCGACTCCTTGCGCCTCTTGGCCCGCTGCTTCATCTCTTGTACGCCATCTCCCTCGCTGTCGTCGTCCTCGTCGTCCTCGTCATCATCATCGCCATCGCCATCGTCATCGTCATCCGATTCAGCCGCCCTTTTCGCATGGCCGCCTCGCTCCTCTTCCTTCTCGATTTTATCATCATCACCCTCGTCGTCACTTTCTTCCTCTTGCAACTCGGACAACTTCCCCCATACTTTGATCATCCTCCCACCGGCACTAATCAGTCTGTTATGACAGTCGAACCCGAGAGACACAACACCTTCCAAGTCATCATGTCGAAGGTTACCCGACCTGTTGACTTCCCGACGGACGAGATCAACGATGCGAAGACTTCCGTCACCAACCCCGCAAACAACCTTTTTCCCCAGCCCCATATCCTGGGGCACTGGGACTATAGCATCGATGCTCTCGCCGCCTCCCTTGCCGCCATCGACTATAACGCGCTCTTGCTGGTCGTCCCATGACCCTTTATCCCAGAGGGTCAGGACGCCGCTTCCGGACCCAATGGCTACGACACCGTTGTTCCGCTTGCTTTTGGGACCCATGCCCGGCATGAAGCACGCACTCAGGAGCTCGTCCTCCTGATCTTCGCTGCGGACTAGGACGCCGCGTCGCACATCAGTTACTGCCAGCGTTGTGCCCCCCGTGCTGACCCATTGCTTGGAGAATCCGCTGGTGCTTTCTTCCGAAGGGGGCAGAGGTGTGACGGACGAGACGTAGTCCGAATGAGGGAAGTGTGTTTGCGCTGGCTTTCTACCCGGGGCGCCATCCCGGAGATCAATTATGTGCAGAGCTCCAGAATCGGTTGCCAAGAGGAGGTGTTGCGGATTGAGGACGTGAAGTAGGGTCGGGGCGTCTGGGACCGACGTCGTGCTTGGAATGGCTACTTTCGAGGCGACTTTTCCGCTACTGGGATCAAAGTATTTCACCAGGGAGTCGGTTCCGGCAGAGTACATGGCTGGGCATATAACGTTAGAAGGCAAGCAACTTGGGGGTAATCGCGAATGTGCTCTCCCTATGTAACCTACCTGTGCCATCATGACCGTAGGCCAGACACCTGCAGCTTCCTTTATGCCTTCTAGTCTTCCAGACAGTGTCTACCATGCCTTTGCCATCGCTCATCACGCTTGTATCTGCGTCGTCATCTGCGTCGGAGCCATTGCTGGGTGGGAGCCGAAACGTCTCTACATGACCGCTCGAGAGACCGACCGTAAGCAGCGGCTCGGTAGGGTGTAAGGCGGTTGCAAACACGTCCGACTGCAAAGGCAGGGTGCAGAGGTTCTCAAACATGGTGCTGTCGCACAGGGCCGCTGGCGGACGGAGCGATGCTGCGGCAGAGGGACGATGCAGGGAAAATAAAAAAATAAAAAAAAACCAAATAACAATCAACTACTCGTGGCTCTCTGCACCTTTGTCATGACTCCTTGGGTTTTGGAGTGGCTGTACTCTGGCAGCCGGGGAATCAACAACTTTGTTGCCAGGGAATCGCGCTGGGCAATTTTTTTTTCTCCTTTTTTTTTTTTTTTTTTTTGCACTTCCGGGCTTGGGGGACTCTCTTTTTGCGATGCTTTGTTTTTTGTCAAACTTGATCAGGACAGTGTGAAAATGCTGGAAGCGGCATTGCGCACGGTGCTTTTCGGTTGGTTTCCAAAACTGCAAGAGTGAGCAAACGTCGGACCTGTGATATCATCAAATCTACGTATATAAAGTTGAGGAAAAGAAAGGGCTTCTGCGCAGAACCGCATATAGTCTTTCAAATCTTACCAACTTTCGAGTCTGTTATCTGCTCCTTTCGGATTTGAGTCAAGCGGCCATATTCGTCAAGCCAACATGAGATGCTCGAAAAGCTGCGCAGTATTTCTGCTTCTGTTTGCCCAGGCCACTATGGCCGTAGCTTCTGATTCTTCTCCTATCAGATGCATCATGTATCTTACAGGGTCAGTGGCAAACTTGCAGGCAAATTTGTACCAGGCCTAACCGTCACAAACAGACAGCACAATGTGGTTCCATCGAATAAGAGCCTGAGAGACCATATCACGCATGTCGCTCTAGCCTTTATGAGGTCTGATGTCTTCAACTCTGAAGATGAACACCCAGACTTTCCACTCTTTACCTCGGTGACGCAGGTACGCAATCAGTTCAATCCGGGAACCAAAATCATGGTGGCGGTTGGCGGGTGGGGTGATTCCCAAGGTTTTGAGACAGCGTGTCGCGACGAAGCTTCAAGATCAAGATGGTGTGGAAATGTGAGGAAAATGATTGACGGTGCTGGTGCTGATGGCGTGGACATTGACTGGGAGTATCCAGGGTGAGATGTCTTGTAGCCAACGATGCAACCTGTCATGCATGGCTGGCTAATCTAAGCTACTCCCACAGCGGCAATCGCGACGACTACAAGATCATTCCAAATGAAAAACGAGCGTGGGAAATTGAAGCTTTCGTGCAGCTGTTGATGGATCTACGCAGGGCGATTGGCCCAGACAAGATATTGTCCATCGCAGTTCCTGGCCTGAGTCGAGACATGATGGCGTTCACGGCGGACACCTTACCGCGCATTGTTGAACAGGTTGACTTTATCAACGTCATGACCTACGACTTGCTCAACAGGCGTGACACAGTCGTCAAACACCACAGCGGCGTTGCAGCATCGTTGGCATCTATCCAGACGTACAGAGAAAGAGGGGCCCCCCCGCAGATGCTGAACCTGGGACTCGCATACTACGTGAAGTGGGCGATGACGGAAGAATGCGATTACGGCGATCCTCTGGCATGTCCGACGCAGGTCCTCGAAGACCCGGACACGGGAGCAGACCTAGGCAGGACTGGTGCTTTTAGCTGGCACGATGCGGTACCCGAGGAACTCGCGCCGTCATTTGCGCGCGCCATGGCCGACGGCAGATACTTTGAAGACGGCAGTTACGGCTACCTGGACCCTGCGGAGAGACGTTGGTGGACATTTGACACGGAAAAGGTGATTCCGCGCAAATTCGACGATATTGTGCGGCCGCAGAGGCTGGGCGGCGTATTCGCTTGGGGGCTGGGAGAAGATGCACCGCAATTTTCCCTGCTTTCAGCCACGGTCGATGAATTGGAAAGGCTAGGGGATAATAATACGGACCGAGATGAGCTGTGACTCTCACTGATGGAGATTGCCGGGGAATAGGCCTACATCGCGAGATAGTCGTGTCAAAATGACGAGGATGACACAGGAGACAGGTCACGGCTTACTATGCAGCGCATTGCATTTGGCGTTTTTATCCATTTCGAAGTTGATGCTACGCTACGGAGTGCGCTGTCGTCGGATTAGGCAAGTGAGTGCTCTACAAGCGCCCGACCTTGCCGTCAATCGAGAAGTCGGATAATCTCTTCCATGCTCTATTATGGCCGTGTGGAAAACTCTCCTAGCCAACAAGAAACGCTCCCTCTCCTGTTCTCAACGGCAATGGAACTCCTGGAGTTCTGTCCCTCGTCGGCTCACACGGCGAACCCGTTACTGGAAGCGGAAGCTAGCTAGCACAGCTAAACATGCACAATAGTTCCCTGCTGTGACACGGTAGGTCTTTGGTACGTAATTCGCCTGGGAAAGTGAAGCTGATGGATAAAAGCCCTGATAAAGGCCAAGGTTCCGGTTGTCTCCCAATCCTGACGAATCACGCTGCTCAACTCGCCCACGCACGACGTCTGTACCACATGTTCGGCGACTTGCCCTTGAACCACAAACATGCGTTGCAGGCCGAGTTCTCTTAAAACCCCATCCCGAAAGCGGCAACTGTTATTGCAGGTGGTTTCAATGCCTCAGCTGGCGAGGTGAGGTGAGCACCCATCTCGTAGCGCGCGCACCCACCGGACACAAAAGCTCTCGCTCTTGTTTGAGGATGAATGTTGGGGCGGATAAAACGCTCTTACGGAATCAGACCCGGGCGTTTCGTGTCAGCCAGATAGATCTACCCAGTGGCGGCCATTTGGCGGAAGAGATCGGCAAGTCCACGTGGGCGGGCTTGGGAGGCCAGGCATCCAGCAGGCCTGCCCTACTACTAGACGAAAAGACTTGCAAAATAACAATCACCCCGGGATTCAAGATATTGGCGGGCGGCCCGTGGAGACTAGTTCACGTCATTCCTGGCTACAGCGCCATCCCGGGTGCATGCTTTTCTGCGGAACAAGCACTAGACGGTTCTGCTCAGGCTTCAATCTGCAAAGCAAACCGTGTGTGTCCAAAGCTCCGTCCGGCTAGGAATGCCTGTCAGATTCGGCGCCTTGGCGAACTCTATCCAAGGCTGGCGGCACGACCGGACTGAAGAAGAGTCGGTGAACTTGGCAGCATATTTTACATACGCGTCCCGCTCTGGGAGGGGGGACACCGGCACCCAAGGACGCATCATTGCTCATCCCTAGATGAAGCATCCGCAACACCATCGCAATGCATGCCGCCGTCTCGTCTCTGCTGGTCGGCGTCGCTGCCGTCAGCTGTGTCTCGGCGTCGCCTTGTCCAGGCCACCGCAACCCCATCGTCATCAGACGTATCGACCTGGGACCAAGACCATACTATCTGGTCAACAACATGACTGAGGGCCCGCTCAAGTCCAGGCTCATGTCCTGCCAAGAGCTGACCATGAGGCCGTCCATGTTCTCAATCGGCCACCGGGGCGGTGCTTGCCTGCAACTCCCCGAACATTCCAAAGAGTCCAACATGGCCGGGGCGCGCATGGGCGCCGGTGTGCTCGAATGCGACGTCACCTTCACCCGGGATCGCCAACTCGTCTGCCGCCACAGCCAGTGCGACTTGCACACGACGACCAACGTGGTAAGCATCCCTAGCCTGAACGCCAAGTGCGCAAAGCCCTTCGCCCCGGCAAGCGACGGCAAGCCAGCCTCGGCGCGATGCTGCACCAGCGACCTCACGCTCGCCGAGTACAAGTCTCTCTGCGCCAAGATGGACGGGTTCAACGCGAGCGCCACGACCCCCGGGGACTTTCTCGGCGGCACCCCCAGCTGGCGCACCGACTTGTACTCGACGTGCGGAAAGCTCCTCGACCTGGAGGAGCACATCGCCATGGTCGAATCGCTGGGCCTTCACCACACGCCCGAGCTCAAGGCTCCCGAGGTGCCCATGCCCTTTGCGGGCAACTACACCCACGACATGTTTGCCCAGCAAATGATTGACGCGTACAAGGGGGCCGGCGTCCCGGCGTCGAGAGTCATGGCTCAGAGCTTCGAACCCGCGTCCGTACGCTACTGGCTCGAGAAGGAGCCGGAATACGGCGCCCACGCCATCCTCCTTGACCAGTCGGGCAACGGGCCGGGCCGGATGGCCGAGGCCGTCGAGAACCTGACGCGCTATGCCAGGGAGGGCATCCGGACGATGGCTCCCCCGATGCACTACCTGGTGGAGGTTGACCGGGGCAGGATGGTGCCGAGTGCGTATGCGAAGAGGGCCAAGGAGCTGGGGCTCCGGCTCATCACCTGGAGCTTGGAGCGATCCGGTCCGCTCGCGGCGGTCCATGCCAAGGGCGACTACTACTACGGCGGCGTGGAGGGGCTGGTCAGCAAGGACGGCGACATGTACGAGTATGTCGACGCGCTGGCGAGGCAGGTGGGTGCGGCGGGCATGTTTTCCGACTGGAGCGGCACGGTGACGTTTTACGCGAACTGTTTCGGGCTGCAGCTGGTGTAGACGGGCGGTTCACATAAAGCAGGGTGAGTTGGTCCGCGACGAGCGGTAGGACTTTGTACGAAGCCATGATGTCGGGACCCGTGAGAACTAACGCTTGCTTGCTCTGTCTGTGTACACCAGCACAGACAGAGACGGGCCCAACCATGCACTGGCGACGAGCGTCAGCGATTGCTGCCAAAGACCGCCGCCCCGCTGGCCCGGCTGCGGTTTTTGTCATCTTTCATCCCGCGAGATTGACCGACTGCATCGACATGGCTGCGGCGCAACGCCGGTCGGGGCTCAAGACCTGCAGCGACACGCTCGCCACAGCAAGAGGCGGGAAAACAGCCTTCTTTTCCTCTTTGCTCCTTGCCGGCCTGCTGGGCACCTGGGCCAACGGGATTCTTGGTGAGCAGCATCTAGCAGCGGCCCGACCGCTTCCGCGGCGTGCAGCGCAAAACGGCATGTCAGCCGGGGCCTGTGGTTGCAGCCCCGACGCGGCAAAAATGGCGTCCTCAGGAAGAGCGCCGTGCCCCATCAACCACGCATCTGACTTGCCCCAAGGACACCAGTCGCCTTCCAACCGCAACACGGCGGGCTGTCCGCCAAAGGACCAGGTCTTGTCGTTCATGAACAGTATCTACTTCGGAATGCTACATGGCATCCTGTCGTCGGCCAGCAATCTTTGTCCTTTTTCGTTTGGTCTCTTGAAAATGCTCTTCGGTGCAGCTTGTAGATATCGCTTTATGTAGGTTGTTCATTGTCACGTTACTTATAGATGGATGGGTTTAGGTGCGCTGCCCGAGCCCACCAAGAACCTTTAGCAGTAAGCAAATCAAGAATACGCTGTCAAGGTGCACCCTCACAGTACATAGAATTCATCTCACAAAGTAAATCTAATCGGGATGCGCTCCCACCGCCTGTTCCAGCTCCTGCAACATCATCCAATGTCATCGCCTTCTATAGCAACTCCAAATGTGCTCGGCAACTCCTCCCCCTAGACTTCGCCGCTTCGCCGCCCCCAGCGACGGAATCATGTCCCAGCAATGCCCAGTCCCACGCGTTGTTGGCCGCTTGGCCCCTGCTGCTGGCCTGGCAAAAAGGCGGCGCCGCCCGTGCCGGTCCTCTCGCGCATCCGGCGTCCCTCCATCAGCCCTCGCAGGCCGCGCTTCTGCAGCCCGATGACGCTGCTGAGCTCGCCGTTCCACACAAAACTCATGTCGCCGTCACTGCCTCCCAGCTCGGAGCCCGGCTCGGAGCCTGGCTCGGACCCGCTCGCGCTCGGGGAAGCCGAGACCTCGCCGCTCAGCGGCCGCCCCGGCTTCTGCGCAGCGTTGTTGGGATTGATGCTCGGGCCAGACGCTGGGCCCCCGCTCGGGTCCGTCCTGGATCCGTCGGCAGTCGGGCCCCCCAGCGAAAAGTCCGAGATGGAGACTGCCGAGCTGACGGGGTCCGCGCTGCCGACGAAGAAGTTGGGGTTCAGGGACCCGTCAATACCGCGACCTCCGCCAGCAGCCATGGCCGTCGCGTTGAAAACCGCCGCCGCGTTCCGGCTGTCCAAGAGCCCGTGCAGACGCTCTACCACGGCCTCCAACAAGCCGTCGACGCGGTAGGGCCGCGCAATCTGTAGCAGAGAGCACAGGATCTGAGGTGTGCACAGCGGCGACGTCGGAGGGGGCAACGAGCTCGTGTACAGGAATTGCAGCAAAGCCTGCACGGTCAGGCACGTATGGGGCAGGTACAGGCATCGCGGCCTCGAGTTGGGCGGCAACGATCGAGGCGTGGGGGCGGCATTCACGGCCGCTGGGTCGAGGCCATCTGCCTGAGAACCGGAAGAGGCGTCCCCTGCGGCATCGGCTATGCTAGACGATCCGCCGCCACTCGGATTTGACCCTGACCCGTTGCTTCCGGCCATCAATGTCGGGAGCATGTCTGCGCCGCCCGACGAAGCAGGTGGTGGCTGAGCTGCGTCCTTGAAGCCGGGCGTAATGGTCACTGCCGAGGCCCGAAGTGGATTGCTCGCCAACCCAGCAGCTCTCAACGTGACTGCATCGCTCCCGTCCTGAGTTGCAGTTCCTTCCCGCAGCAGCTGCACGAAGTAGGGCCCCCACCTCCGCGACACGATCCGGGAGTTGACCGGTATTCTCTCCCCGCCAATGCACAAAATGTCCATGTCGGCAAGCTCGCGCATCGCGAGCGCCTTCTCGCCCAACTCCTCGCTGGCCTTCGAGTGGAAGCGGCCGCCAGCAGTATACCCAGCTTTGCGCGTCAAGCTCAACCCGGGGCCGGAATAAGGGCTGCTCGCGGATATGAATCCCGACATTGGGCTACTCTTGCGCGGATTGTCGTAGAACCCGAACGCTTCCAACTCCACCATGCAGACGTTTGAAAAGTTGATCCGTCGGTGGTTGTAGTCGTCCACGAGGCTCCGTTTTCGATTGCCGAGGATGACAAAGGTGTTCCGTCGGTTCCACAAGACGCCGCGATTCCAGCTGCCTTGGCTAAACACGCTGCCCCCGGCATCGATCCGACTCCAGGTCAGAGTCCGAAGATCGAGAGCCCACAGAGCGTACTCTTGCTTGGAGGACGTCAGGTATGTTCCGCTCACCACAAAGTGCGTGTCAATGACCCCCCCGTTGGGGAAGCGCAGCCCAGGAGGGGAGTACGTTCCCGACATGGGCCGTTCCGCCAACGTGCCACCTGGCGCGCGGATTTGCAGTTCGAGTCTGACGTCCAGAAAGTTGTAGTTGGAGTAGATCAGCATGGATGAGCCGGATTCGCGCGCTTCCTGGTGCATGCCGCCGCCGCCGCCGCCGCCGCCGCCGTCGTGGATCCCGCTTAGGCTTCCGTTGGTGTATACCTTGCCGACCTTTCCCGAGGCCGAGGGCGGTAAAGGCGCGGCGACGCTTCTGTAGGCGCCGCAGCTCTTGCCGAGCGGTTGAGTCGACGTCCACTTGAGGCTTCGAAGGTTGAAGACACTAATCTGTTCAATGTAATGATTGGAGCCATCCTGGCCTCCCACAATGACCATTTCGGCACCGCCGGTTCCGTCAATGTTGATGCCGATCCGGCCTTCGTTTGGGTTCGAGGATGATGGGTTATGTTGCAAGGCGGCAAGAGGAGCTCGACTCGACGAGAAGGAGGTTGATGAA
Source organism: Ustilaginoidea virens (assembly GCF_000687475.1). Taxonomy (NCBI): domain Eukaryota; kingdom Fungi; phylum Ascomycota; class Sordariomycetes; order Hypocreales; family Clavicipitaceae; genus Ustilaginoidea; species Ustilaginoidea virens. The sequence goes on along the minus strand of NC_057317.1, from coordinate 5,476,655 downwards.
GGAAGGATACAAGCACAGTGAGCATAGCGTCCCTGCGGTGCGTCTTGGGCGGGGAGATGGGTCCATTTTTGCGCTTCAACGTCGTATATGTAGACATCAGACATAACGGAAACCTCGGCTTGCTGCTGCTGCTGATCTTGCATTGACGGTGATGGTTGGTTTGGATTCAACGTTGGGGACATGCCGCCGTAACAAACCATTTTTGTATCACCGAGTGCACACATGGAGTGAAAATACCGCGGAGGGGGCACTTCCCCCCCGGTTTCTAGCTTAATCCAGTGGCGCGAGATGAGATCCAACTGGTAGAGGTCAGATGTCAAGGGAGCAGGACGACTCCTCGACAGAATCCTGCCCCCAAAGACATACAATTTGTCTCCGAGTATAGTCGTGGTGGCACCAACCAGGGGAGGCGGCTCCCGTCCTGTGGTACGATGTACGTTGCACATTAGTCCAGATAAATGTGTTGAAGAAGCCTGAGCCGCAGCCGCACCGACCAGCCTCTCTGCTGGCCCTACGGCTGGCGACGGCGCAGCGGAAGCTGGTCCAGTACCCCTTTGTGGTGGGCCTTCTCTTGCAGCGTCGCCATTCGGATCCTGCCTGACGGAGTTGGTCAGACTGGTCATGCTGCTATTCAAGGCCTGCGTGTTCCCATCTCGGCTGCCATATATCAAGCCTGCAGCAGCAGAGGAGCTGGAGGGGTCCATTGCGCTTGAGCCACGATTCATTCTCGGATGAGTGGATCGTGCCGGGGAAGTCGCAACCGAACCGTCGCATTCGACAGCTGACAAGACGGCAGAATTCGATGAAGCAAAGGGGGTTTGCGGAAGTCGCCTGGCAAGGCTCTGCCTCAGACTCGTTCTCCTTGCAGGCGTGGGCCCAGCTGTAGGCGGCGAGGACCCTTTGCCATCCGACAAATGCGGCTGCGACGGGGGCGAGGGCGAGGGCGACGACGGCGAAGGCGAGGGCGAGGGCAAGCTGGCCTTGGTGACACTTGAGCTGGAGCCAAAGCGGTTTTTCAGGCTTAGCAAAGACTTTTTCCGCAATAACCTCCTCGACGGGAGATTCGATGGATGAAGGGGTTCATGGGCGGCGGAAAAGCCGTCCTTGCTGTCGCGACCAGGTTTGGTGCCGCCGTCACTGCCTGCTTCAGGTTCGAACAAAGAAGAAAAACGGCTCTGGATGCGTGACGGAGACGGTTTCTGTGAGCCAGTCGAGGAGGCTGAAGCACCGCCTGGAGCCATTGTTTAGTCAAGTGCTACGCCACGACCGGGTCGGCAGGCCCCGAAGGCGGAGCGTGTGGCGCGTGGCGCACAAGACTGGAGCCTCTTGGCTGGCGACCTTGGTGCGTGCTGAAAAGAAGGACCGGGTATATAAAAGGGAAAATAAATTGAAAAAAAAAGGAATAAAAAAGGAATAAAAAAGATCGAAAGCGGCCCAGAATGGAACTTATTTCAGGCAATGGCTGTTTTTGAGCAAGAGGAACGCCTCGTTGTTGTTGTTGTTGTTGTTGTTGTTGTTGTTGTTGTTGTTGCAAGGGGTAAATCTCTCCCAAGGCGTTTGCAAATACGGTTCCATCCGCCGACCTTTGCTGTGCAAGGTTTCTCTGCCCTCAGAGCAGCCCAATGTCTTTTGTCAAACATGTGCTGAGTCTACCGGACCCTGACTAGCTAGGCCATCTACAGTAGCCAAAGTCGGGTAGCATGCAAGAGGGAACGGGAGGGGGGCAACTCTCGGCTTGCAGGACAGAGCGAACAGGAAACGTCTATGATGAGGACAGAGATTGGCCCGGCTTACAGAGTAGACTACTCGAGGCTCGCGAGTGCTAATGTATATACTAACTAAGCACAAGGTGCCGCCGCAAGGTATAAAGGAGCCGACGGGTTGGCACCGGGACTCGAATCATGAGCGACCGGTTGGGAACTGACCCTTGATCGCGGACAGAAGTCAGAATAATATGGCGCAAAGGAAGAACAGGCTAATGCAGAGAATTTCAAAGCCAAAGGGGCGGTGTCGTAGGATTATTGACCAGGACGAGGGATTGGCCCGCCTGGGCATCCGATCCGCATAGTACGAAGTTCTCGGTACGGAAATAGGTTTTTTTTCAGTTTTGCGAAGGGCTCAGATTCCAGACAAGAGTCCATGCACCACCATGCGCAGTCAGGAGATTCCATTGCCAACAATAAAGGCGACCAAGAATCCAAAGTGATGAAACAAACTTTGGGTTCCATCAGGCGGGCGGGAGGCTTGGCAGTTGGACCATTGATTGATTGATTGATTGATTGGGGGCAGAGATGACGACGAACCAGCCAGCATGAACAGAAGGAAAAGAAACCGCCAACGGACGCCCAACACCCACCTGGCGGAAAAACAGGAAGGTGGGCAGGCCAGACGGCGCCAGGGCCACGGTTGGAGAGAGAGAGAGAGAGAAGCTTGCGAACGATGGACCTGGCCGTCGGCGTGGCGGAATCCGTTTCTTTCAGCTGAAGCCGCTTCCGTTTTCAAGGGTCAACACCCACCGGAGGATCGGGATCGAGGAGAATGGCTGAACATCTGTACACCTACCTGTGCTGCAGTAACAATGTGACGTCGTGCGCAGATCATGTCTTTTCGCCGCAAGCGAGAGAGGCTGTGCCATGCAGGCTGCAAATGGCGGCGAACTGCATGAAAAGGCATGACACTCTCTGTTAGTCAAGAGTACATACACCATGTTGGAGAGGCAATGTCTGACAGGTGTTTTTGGGAGCTGAGAGGAGCAGGGAGGCCAGCCTTGCTTGACGGTGTTTCTGGCGCCGTCTTGGTGCCGACTTGTTTCCATCCGGCACAGAGAGCTCGAGCCTAGCCTCGAGCAGAGACACGGTGGCCGGAAAGCTGGTGGAAAACATACCTTGGCTTGTGTGGTGATTCCTGCATAAACTACAGTATGTAGTCCGGTGCCTAAGCACAGCACCTGGGGGCGGATGGGCTTAGCGAAGCTCTAAAGGGAGGCGAATCATTACTGCAGCGGCATGCAAGGAGCACAGTGGAGAGAAAGGTCGCCAGACTCGAGCCCGCAGGCCGTCTATCTAGTTTGGTCCTGGTGCCTCATGTGCGTCCGTGGAGTCTGGTCTGGTCTGGTCGTATGCGCAGGCCAGGATGCTGGAATCCAAAATCTGAAATCCGAAATCTATGCCATGTCAAGCAAAACAACACACCACACACCAGGGGGAACCAGACTTGAGCGACGGCCTACCCTGGACACGGCAAGAGCACCCAAGGTTCATTATTGACACTGCAGCAAGTAAGGTTAAGCAGTACGGGTTTGGGCTAGATTGCTCCAGTCCCGTATCTTCCGAAATACAGACGCAAGGATGTCTGACGCAAGGATGTCTGCCGCAAAATGCCATCCATGCGATGCAATGCTACACCACATTGGACATCTGAAACGCGGGGCGTGGGCTCAGGAAAGGGTCCGGTGGGAAGGAGGGGGCAATCGCGTCATTAGAACGCCTTCTCATCGCTGAAGCATGCGTCTTGACTGTCACGAAGCGTCGCGCACACAACGAGCACGTCACTAGAAAACCGGGAGAAAAAAAAACACACACATACACACACACACACACACACACAACAGAGAGCAAGGAAAAAGGGGGAAAACGCAATTTGGTATTTTTCAAGACTGTCCCATGGCAGGCTATCAGCGTCCTTTTTCGTGATTCATGCACGCAGAGATTCCCCTCTTCCGTGGCCCCGCGCAGTGACATTGTTTTGTGGCAGGGCTTGCCTCGTTCACCTGCGTCGAATGAGCAGGACACCATCACCGCCCCCCAAATTTCCCGTATTATTCGTGCTCCCTTTCCGTCCCAGCAGTACAGGCAGGGCATCTCAATTGGGAAAAGCAGTGTACCGAAGATACGGCTTGACGACGCGGAGGTTGGGGAACAAGGCACGGGCCTCGTCGTCCTTGACGCTGTTGGCAACAATGACGTCCTGGCCGGGCAGCCAGTCGATAGGCGTGGCAATCTTGTGCTTGTCCACAGCCTGGAGGGAGTCGACGATGCGAAGCACCTCGGCCGCGTTGCGGCCCGTGGAAGCAGGGTAGGAGAGGATAGTGCGGATCACCTTGCGAGGGTCGATGAAGAAGACGGATCGGATGGTCAGCGGCAGCGAGTTTCTGTCAATGTTCTGCGGGTCCTGATAGTCGATCCTGCCGAGAGAAAAACAAGTCAGCCCAAAGGAAAAGAAAGAAAATAAAAAAAAAAAAAAGAGTGGCATTGCTTTGCCGCCCGCACAATCGACTGACTGTCTCGGGGGTGGGGGGGGGGGGGGGGGGGGGCTTCCGAGCCCAAATACTCACATGTCGTACAGGTTGGCCACCTTGCGATCGGGATCGGCGACGATGGGGAACTTGACCTGGCCGCCCGTCACCTCGGCAATGTCCTTGATCCACGTCTCGTGGCTCTCGGTGGTGTCGGCCGACAAGCCGAGCAGCTTGACGCCGCGCTTGGTGAACTCGGGCTCCAGCTTGGCAAAGGCGCCCAGCTCGGTGGTGCAGACGGGCGTGAAGTCCTGCGGGTGGGAGAAGAGGATGGCCCAGCTGCCGTCAATGTGCTTGTGGAAGTCGATGGGGCCGACGTTGCTGTCGGCAGTGAAGCCGGGGGCTTGGGAGCCGAGACGAAGAGGGCTGGGCATGGTGAAGAGTCGTGCGGGCTTCTGGATTTGTCCGAGGGAGGTGGGAGTGGGTAGGGAGGGAGCGGAGGAGAGGGTTCGACGACTCCCGGCACCTCGCAATGGCGCTTATATATATATTATCTGTCTCGCTGGGAACACATCTGGGAGAATGCCGTCTTCGGGTGGTCAATGTCGCAATGCGGCTGCCATTAACCCGGTGCGGCATTCTAGATTGAGCAAAGGGCATCCACACTGTATCCGTACAATCCGCCCACCCACCCAACTAACCTCTTTTTCACCTGCATGCTGGAAGACTTTCTGCTCCGTCACTGCAAGCCCCCTTGTCCCCTCTTTCTGTCCATGAAACGAAGCCAGCCCGAGCCCGGTCTGGTCCATTGCTCTCTCCCTTTACTCCTTCCTCCCTTTTCTCATCCCAAAGCCCAGCCTTTTGAAAATCCCCAGACTCACCAACTTCCACTGCCGTGAAAAAGAAACTTGATCAACGCCGGCACCCCCCCCCCCCCCCCCGCCACAGCTCCATGCTCCCACCGCCACGGCCCAATGGCGTGCTTCTCCAACCACGTCATTGGCCCGCCCCCGCCTTCTGCCATCCAAGCCTAGCTGACGCAATGGAGGCTCGGGAGACCCTTTCTGTAAATATCGTTGATACAGTACATACTTTCCGCTGCACCGCGCTTTCATTCCCGGACCGTCGGCCAGGCAGCTCGACAGGGAGCACGCAATACAGGTCCGACCTACCGCGAGAGCCGGCAGATGTCTGTCTGTCCACGTGTAACATCTGGGTAGAATCGGTTGACACGTCAACGCCCTGTTTGTGGAACCGATTCAATATATGCATTATTATTACGTGCTGTTCCAGCTGATTATATGAAAATCTCGTCAGCGTCTTGTTCGTACGTTGTAACATGTCCGGTGTATTGTCAGATTTACGGCGACTGCGTCTTTCTCCCTGACGAAAAAGGCGGGCTCGCACTGTTGTTAACCCGCGTTACATTTCCGATTTCTCTTCCCCCACCAACTAGACTATAAGAAATTTTTCCATATGGAAGGAAGAAAGAAGCTTTCTAAAATGACTCGAGGGAGATTCAAAAAAAAAAAAATACCATATACGTCGCCGGAAGCAAAAATACAACTTCCATATGAGTCGACCACGCCAGGAGTCGAACCTGGAATCTCTAGAGAGCCGGAAGCTCGAGAACCGAAATCTAGCGCCTTAGCCATTAGGCCACGCGGCCGAGGTATATCCGTGTAGAAATTGTTCAACACTATAGAGGCTGCGTATTCGTACCAGTGATATACGCACCCAAATTATAGTCTAGAACCCCTCTGTTCCGTGCGACGCAATGCACGGAATAAAACCAGCCTCTGCACATTCAGTAGCGCACGTAAAGACAAGAATCCTGAAATCCTGGCGCTTACTATCCTCTGTCTACATATTTCAAATGCTCATTCCAACTCCAAAGCGATGCACATGTCCACCATGACGGACTGCACCGTATGCACGAGTAGTGTATTAGTGTACTCTTCAAGCCGTCAAATACCCAAAAACGGACTCCCCTCTTCACCACTGAGACATCGCATTGCTGTTCAATAGTGCAAGTGTTTAGGCATTTCTTGGCCTGGCCCCCCTACTCTCCTTCCGCCGTCCCTTGTCCATAAAGAGATCCCATGAGGATGTGTCGTATGGATCCGGGTCACTTTCCTCTGTTGCCAACTCTGCGTCCGCATCGCTCGAGTGACCTTGCTCGCTGGTTTCCACATCATCCGTAGGAGAGGTCGCTTCCCCTCGGACCAGGGCGGAAATCCGCTCCGCCCACACGGTTGGCGCTGCTGCTGCTGCTGCTGCTGCTGCTGCTTGCAGCCGGCCGTCCCTGCTTGTGCTGCGTCGCAGGGGCCCGATCTTGCTTCCGGCTCGTGAGAGCGGCCGCGAAAAGTTGAACTCCGGGACGGCGCGTATATCTTGCCCAGAAGCAGCTGTGGTGGGCAGCGCCTTGTGTTGGGACACGTTGATTACGCTCCTGCTTGATCGTTTTAGTCGTGGCTTGCGGTGAGACCCCGAGGAGGAGCCGCTGACTCCGGTTTGGCTTCGCGACAGCAACTCATCGCGCTCCTCGGCGGCAGTGTCCTCGTCTGTGACCGCCATGTCGAAGCCCAGCCGCGCGTCGCACAAGGCTTGCACGCTGCCACCGGACCGACGGCGCCTGCGGACTTGACCTGCACCAGCCACGGCGTACCCAGCAACAACAGGTGGTGACCGCAAGGTAATCGCAGGCATCATGTTGGTTTGCATGTATCCCATGCCCGTGCTCAGCGCGCGCAGGTTCCGCTGACTTTCGGAAAAGACGACGCGAGTTCGGAGACTATGGACGGCGCGGTCCAGGGCAAGCTCAATGGCACATCGGTCGCGAATGCGGCTTAGTCGCGGCCAGGTTGCCCTTTCACCCGCCACGCACGATCGCAACATGAAATCCACGGTAGGGTTGCTGAGAAGCTTCGGCAAATCATTCATGGCGATTTCGGGCAGGATGGTTATGTCCCCCGAATACTTTTGACTCAGTATTGCCCTACACTTGGTCATGAGGTTGGGAAATATGCCCAGCTCGGCCAGAAAGTGAAGTCGGTGCAGTGCTTCGTCCCTTGCCAAGGTACTCAGCGTGTACGCCCAGTCCAGATCGTCTGAGTGCGAAGCGGGGGATTTCTGCGTTCTGTGTTCTTGCGACAAGACGTCATCTTTCGACAAGAACGGGACAACGTGAGGATTGACTTGGCAGACGATGAAGTGATTCACGTTGAACATTTCAGCCAAGCGAGTCATGGGGAGATCGTTGTCGACAGAGCCGTCGATAAAGTGCTGCGGAGTTGGTGTCCATGGGTGATGCCCGCCAGTGATGGGGTCTTTGACCAGTAACGGCGAGGAGGTGTAGACCAGAGGAAGAGAGCACGACGCAGCGACTGCGGACCAAATCATGACGTTGGGCGCAGTAACATAGTTGAGCAGCCGGGGAAGCTCGTAGATGGACGACGTGGAAACGCAAATGTTGAGGATGCGGCGGGTTCGGTTGTACGCTTCCTGGAAAGTCATGTCTCCCATCATGCCGCGCATTACTCTGGTGAGATTTTCAATGTTTGACCAGCTGCCTTCGGTCAACAAGCGTCGCAGGTGGCCAAGCACGCCGACTTTGCTGTCCTCTGCTTCGAATACGGCCAGGTCGCCGTATGGAAAGTCCCTGATGAGCTCGGGTATCTCCTCGTCTGTTTTCGTGCACATGACGGCGCAGACAATACTGCCTGCACTGGCACCAGATATGATGCGCGGGAGGAGCTGGTGTTCGAACAGCGCCTTCAATACCCCGATGTGCGTCATGCCAAAGGTGCCGCCCCCCGAAAGCAACAAGGCACTGCGACCAAAACTCTGTCGCGAATACAACATGGCTTCCAGGAGGTCTCGGACGTGCAATGTGTGGTGGGTCTTGACTGCGCTCTGAGCGACCAGAGCATCGATGGTTTGAATAGCCGAGTCGACGTAGCGCTCTATGAGCTTCTTGGTGCCAACGTGGCAATGGCGGTACAAGTCAACGTTGTCCATGCCTCCTAGATCTCGACTCAGCTCTGTTCGAATAAGGTACATCATGGTCCGAACGTCGCCAGTCAGTCGGGCTTCGTCAAGCGCACGCAAGCGCTCCTGGATGAGAAGAAAGTCGTATGCGCCAGCTACTGCATCATTCTTCCACTTGTCGTTACCGTCCAGTGTATCAAGTTCCGAAGCAGCAGCTTTCCAATCTGCATATTTTTCGGCCTAGACGCAGAGGTTAGCATCTTGCTTTTGAAGCCCCTGGGCCATGATTGATGTCTTCTCCTCTTACAGTCTTCAAGCGCAGAGAAAGAACGCCCTTCCTCTGGTCCCGTAGAAACATGCACTCACGTTCCTCAGGGGTCAGACCGTCCTTCCAGTACAAAATGGCGTTGTTGACATCCCTCAAGGTTCTCGAGACAGCCTTTTGAAGTGTGCGACATCCGCATTGATAAGGTGACAGCTTCTCTGTTTTTTTTTCGGGAGTAGTTGACGCTTTGGTCTCTGCACCATAGAGGCTAGGAGCCTTGTGCGTCTGAAGGAGAAGATCCGCCATAACGAATCGTTGCGATACGCCAACGGGGCGAAAATCAAGTGTGACACAGCAATATCGGTGATGGCAAATTAATCCATCATCTGACGCGAAAACCGAGATCTGCTTTGTATCATCACGTTGGACGTGTTTCCAAGCCGGTTCTGCCACTTGGGCGTCGACCGCGTTGCGTTGGTGCCAATGTAGAGGTGGAAGCTATTATGATGCAACGTCTTTATGTGTCGGGGCGGCGGCTGTTTGGGCAACAAAGAAGTTTGTCCGTTCCTAAGGTCTTTGCAAGGAGCTGCTCCAACAAGATGTTTTCATGAATGTAGTATCCGGATGCGCGGAATCAATCTGCAACAGGTTCTAGGTGTCTGTAGTAAAAGAGTAGATATAATACAAGCTGCACAAGGTACAAGCCAGCTGAGAGGGCGACTGTTAGCAAATGCTGGAGCGAGTCGAGGAGCAGTGTAGGGACGCGTCTTGATTGAATCTGACGGTGGTGATTCAACGTGCCGGCTAGGTCGAGGTATGATATGATGCTAATTGGTTTGCAATTGCTGAGGAGAGTTTGATAGAAGGCACGATAGGTGCAGAGGGGCGTACGACTCTTAGCGGGGCATTTGGCAATTTTAGGGAAATACTCGAAGAAGAACTTGGGACGGGGCTGGATATTCTGACGCAGATGCAGACGGAGATGCAGAATCGCAACGGGCCAGTTAGAAACTGCTGGATAAGCTTTGGGTAGCGCATGTGAGCAAGAGGGATGCAGCCCACACGTCCTGCTGACCCTTTCCCACCGGCCTAAAGCGGCAAGGTTGACGAGAGACTGGGACCGGGCCTCGATGAAAATGGCGGGGTAATATTGATTTCCGGGGGGTGATGCCAGCGTTTCACCAGCCTTTCACGTATTTCACCGCATTGACACGAGGCCAGCTGTTTAAACTCTGCAGCTCTGTATGTAGAGAGAGGCACTGGCGCCGGCACCTGGCTGACACCTGGCTGACACCTGGCTGGCCCTTGCCCCAGCGCGGGATGCTCGAGTACCTAATGTACCATACAGTACGGAGCACCAGTACCGCGTTCTCGAGTCTTGACTTTCCCTCCTCACTATCCTGGCTGGCGCAACGAACACGTACGGAGCGCATCGCATCGACCACGTAATGACCGTAATGACATGACGGATTTTCCGTAACGTACTGAGAAGACGCCAGCCAGCGTCATCCTTCAATGACGCAGCCGAGTCACACCAGGCAAGGTACCCAAGCAAGCCAAGGCTGAGCGTCTCTGCTGTGCAACATCAGGCCGCGCAGCTGGTCCAAAACAACCAAGCCCGTGACGCCGTGTCTCACCAAAGCAGCCGCAAAGAAAACCGTCGCGCCTGACGCACCACTTGCCTTCTTGCAACACTTCCAGTCTCCCGAGTCCGTACACCGCCCACCCATCTCGAGCCTTAGTAAGCCGCAGGTGTCAGCTTTCGCGCCCAGGTCTGGTGGTGACAGGTCACAGGTCACAGGGCCCAGAGCACTGGTGAGCGGTGACGGAGTTGACGGAGACGCTCCGTTGCCGCCCCCCCTGACCTGCTGCTGCTTCCCTTACGACATAGGGAGCAAGCAGGTCGCTTCAACATCCCCCCCGGCCCAAACCTTCATCCATTGCTCCGTACTCCGTACATCAATGTCAACTATCCTGCCGCTGCGACGGGGGTTAGGGCCGCTGTCACGAATGGGCGGGGTTGCTGTCCGGAATCCAAAAAGGGAGCCCTTGAAAGTTGAGAGGATGCCAGCTTGCACATGCCAGAATCTTGTGCTCTCTGCGCATGAAATCTGGACGAAGCGTTTTTCGAGAGCCTGACGACATATCCCTTGCATCATACTGTACCATGACTCGCTATTATCCTGGATGAGCTAGTCATGCCGGCAGCCTGGTATTGTTCTCGGCTTCTTTCCTGCCCATAGCTTCACTTTTGTCATCACAAGACATTCCATGTCCTTCAACTGGCTCGACCAGACCGATGCTGCGTCGATTACCTCGTAGGCCCGTTGTCCTCTATCGATACTGCACCAGCAAGGGGGTGGTTCAGTCGCCTACCTTCGCATTGGCCAATTGTCCATGCCTCCATGCCTCGTTATAAACTCGCTTGGAGAAAATGACATGCAAAATTACATACACACCTACCTCATAGGTACCCATTTTATCAAGCACCTGTTTACCAACGGGTAGGTAGGTAGGTACCTCGGTATTTACAAAAGTTTGACTCCTATCAACACTGGCTCCCTCCCTGGCCCTGGTTCCCCCTTCCAAGCTCAGGACGTCAATCCCACCAAGTCATGCATACATCCGCCTCATTTCAACGAGTCTGCGCATTCAAGTCCACAGCGCCAACATTGCACGTCAACGGGCGGTACTTTGGCGCCACCAAGGCCCAAGCAAAACCGGGTGCCTGCCGCAACTGCACCTCAGTGCCCTGACATGCCGTTCCCGCGGCTTCTCGCCGTGCCCCTTCTGAAACTAGGCCCCCCAGCCACTTCCACGCCTACTGCCTCGCCAATATCAGTGCACAAGCCAAGCCAAGCCAGCCATCCTCATGGTGGGTGTGTTGAGGAGAATTGACCGAGACGCCTGTCGTTTAGAATTGCGCCTTGCACAGAGCGCCTGTGGCAGATGGTAGAGCAGATGTGCGGACCCGCGGCGAAAATGCCCCTGTCCAGAAACTCTCGTGACAGCCGTGACGTGGTGCGAACCCGGAAAGTCGCCACAGATTGATTGCTCAAGGTGTTGGAATACCACCAAGGGGTACCTAAATATACGTAGCGCGCGCACGGGGTACCGAGATACCGGGTGATCTCGGGTAACACTTTGTTGCATTACTATGATGATTGTTGCTATCTAAAGAGAGAAGGGCAGCGGGGGATTGAAGCTGACGATGTGGCCGCGAGGGTGCCCTTGCTATGGAAAGTGCCCGTGAGGATGCCCTTCATGATCGGCGGGCTCCTCGCTTGCCACTGAGGGGGGCAAAGTCGACGATCCTTAATTCCTCGCTCGTAAGGGCAATAGGGGCTAAAGCTTCCCTGCGAGGGTTAAGGCTTAAAATAAACACTCTTCAATTGTTCTATTCCGCGATCTCTTCCTCGGGCCAAATTGTCACAGATTCTTAGCAGAGGACTTCTGTAAGGGTTCCTATAAAGATTCCTAAAATGCGGCAATTGTTGTTCGTGATAGACAAAGGGGCAAGGTTAGTCTCTGCGATTTATTCCCTGGTAGGCCATGAATTGGCTGATTGGTAGGCGAGCTTCAGCGGGCCTATATGTGAGCGAGCCGGTCGCAGTCCCTTAGTAGCACGAGGTTGCTGTTCCACGTCGTCCCTTCTCAGTGCAATGTAGCCCCTTCAACTCGAGGCAATGTAGCCTTGTCAACAAATACTAAAAGCTTCGCATTACCAAGGTCCAGGGGGATGTATCGTAGGTCGCGGACTTGGTCATCCAGCTGCCACTTCAGAGGCGCTTGTTTAATCGTGCGATATCGACTAGTAGCATGATAACCAAGTCCGCGACCTATGATATATCCCTCTGCACCTTGATAACGCAACGGTCTGTCCGTATTTTCCGTCGTATAAGACCTTGCGGCAGAGTGAAAGGCAATATATATATATATATAAACTTCTGCATTGGCCCTGGAACCGAGAGTAGCTATGCCCTAAAAGAAACATATGACGCAAGTGTGAGAAACAATCATTTGCGACTGCCTAATCAAGGCGTCGAGGCAAGCCAAACTAAAACCGTACATATGAGATCCAAGAAGGGAAAAAAAAAAAAGAGACAAGAAAGGGGCAAAAGAAAGAGGAGAAGAAAAAAAAAAACACCAAGACTCACACCTGCATCCACACCATCGTATTTCGATAACTGGCTTGGCAACGACATCTACAACTTTACCCGACCAACCTCCAGGTCGCTCCATTCAGTATCCCGAAATGGGACGTACGTTTCCCCCCTGAGCCAGTACAAGTCCCCTGGGATAATTGCGTTATTTGGCTTGACCCCAGCAAGACGCAAGGCATGCTTCTGCTGCTTATTCGTACCGGTAGTTTGAGCTGCGCCGCCAACTTCCTTTAGGACGCGGAGGAACAAGGGGCGCGCGTATCCTGGCAGCGCGGCTTTGACGTGGTCAGCTAGACTGCGCAATACGTTCTTGTCCGGGTCCTTGTCAAAAGTGATGGCGACGCAGCCTGCGCGGCCGTCGTGATGAGGGAGCTGGACACCGTAGACGTTGGCTTCTTGAACCGAGGGGTGTCGGCCGACAGCCTCGCTGACTTCGGCGGTTGACACGTTTTCAGCCTTCCATCGGAAGGTGTCGCCGATACGGTCGATGAAGTATACGCGACCCTCCGAGTCCCACCGAGCTATGTCGCCTGTGCGGAACCAGGCATCGCCTTTTTCGAACACTCCTCGCATAATCTTGGAAGACGTGGCGGCTTCGTTTCCGTAGTAACCTTGGAACCGCTGGCTAATGTTGTCAGGGTCAAGTTTGTAGATGAGCTCGCCGGGCTGGTCGGGTTGCACCTTGTTGCAAAAGCCAGTCCTGAGGTTTCGTTTCGGAAGGTCCGTTTCCCAATCCAGCTCGACAAGATTGAGACTCAGGGACTGCAAGCCGCCGTAAATAAGACCGCTTCGGCCGATAGCACCGGCAGCGTAGTCGTTACGGCTAAGGTTCCACATGCCAAAGGGTCCTTCGGTGGCGGCGTAGAATTCGAGAATTGAGTCAATGCCGAATCGATCCTTGAAATCGTTCCAAATGTCAGGACGGAGACCGTTGCCGAACGCTGCTGTGACCCTGTGCTTCTTGTCCAGGCATTCACCAGTCACAGGGTCATGCTGCGGAGGGGCGGCGAGGAGATAGCGCAGCGTCTCGCCGACATATTGAATGATTGTGGCGTTGGACTCCCGCACCTCATTCCAGAACAACTTGGTGGAAAACTTGTGACCGATAGCTTGTGTGCTTCCGGCTAGGATTGTTGCGCAGAATGATAGCAGGGAAGCTGCTGAGTGGTAGAGAGGCATTGACTGCAGCAGCAGAATCTTCGATCAGTCGATAACCTTGACAGAATAAAATAAGGCATGAAGAGGTAAACGTTACAGTGTAGATGATATCATTACCACCACGAGCCAATAGAGTCTCTGCCACGGTGCCGCCCGCAATAACCTTGGCCCATGGGACAACAACTGGTTTCGGCAGTCCAGTCGTTCCCGACGTATAGATCAAAAGGGCCAAATTCGCGAAATCATGTTCCGCCAAATCTGGATCAGATACCCTTACGGGGGTGGTGGCTTCTGCCTGCGCTTGAACTTCTGGGGTGAAAATGACAAAGTTGACAGTGCTTAGTTCAGCTCGCACATCGTCTGCGACATTGGCGGAAACGTTAGGATCAACGAGACAAATCTTGGCTTTGACCGCACGGATGCAATGCGATAAGGGTTCGCCTGCCAGGTTGTAGTTGATGAAGGCGGGCTTCGCGCCAATGCTCCAGAGTCCGAGCCAGACGAGGATGAATTGATCAGAATTCTCAAAGTCCATGGCTACTACATCCTTTGGTCTGATACCGAGACGGTTACGCATCCACGTGCCATAGCGCAACGCCTTGTCGTAAACCTGGGCGTAGGTGAGACGGCGTCCTCGGAATATGAGAAGGTCCTTGTTGGTTGTGGAAGGGTGTTTTGCTCGCTCTTCCAGGTTGTAAAAGAGAGACAGGCGGCCATTTCTTTGCCGAAGGAGCACCCGAACGGCCGTTTTGGCGGTGGATTTGAAAAGCAGGTAGTCGTACCAAAGGGAAGTCTTGGCGTTGATATAGGCCAAGGCTGCGAGGGTAGCCGGAGCCGAAACTATGAGCGGGACTATGCCTCTCGTCAGTAACTCGGCCAGTACGAACGGATATGAAGTGTGAAGCCAAGATATGCAGGGATGTAGAGAAGCATCGGGGAGCAAGTACTTACTTGGCATTTTTGGTTTAGAAATGTGGTTCGTTGCTCGGTGATATCACGCTGAATCGAGAGATTTTCAGTGCATTGGGCGGAGGAACATGAGGCGTAGCAAATGCTAACTTGAGGGTTTTGTTATTATAGTACTGAAAAGAAGGACGGGTGGATGATGACGGTGACAAGCATGACATGAGTATTCGGTCTTTAGCAATAGCAAAAGCATGACAATGCGGTGCCAGCCAGAAAAGTAGCGCAGCTTGGTAAAGTGATATGGGTGATGAACAACTGCAACGACTCCGCAGCAAGCAATGGCCAGAAGGCGACACGAAGTCTTGGCCGCGGTTTGCCGTGTGCCTCCTCATCTGTCGACGAATGACAGGAAGAGGCAGGACCAGAAAGACGCCCTAAAGAGCCCTTGCAGGACGACATGGGTTTGTTGACCAAGCTTTTTCACCGAGGGACGAACTGTGTCGGACTCCAGAAAACGCAAGGTGGCCCAGACTCGCTGCACGTTTGACATGTTTGACACGTTTGATTGCTCGCTAGCCCGGTCTGACCGTCACAATCCCGGTCAAAGTGACAGGCCCCAGGCCGTCGATGTCGCCCTCATGGCAACCTATGTATTGACCCGAGGGATGCGTCCCGAGGAACATTTTCTAATAAAAATACGGGGCCCTGACGGGCTTTTGCCGCAAGGGACCGAGAACGGGGAGAACTCACTATTGATTTATAGTTGGTCCGTAGCATTACATGCACGCGGAGTTGAAACCCGGTGTTACTATGTACAGCTGTCCGAGGTCAGCTCAGGTGTAACTTCCCGCCATGTGGCGGTGGAAATGTACGGATAAAGCCCAAATGCAGTGAAAGTGAAGACTGCACTCCGTAATAAGAATGCAACGACTCTCGAGACGCCTATGGTGGAGAGAAGGGGGTTTATGGATGGAGCACGCGATTGGCTGGTAGATAGAGATGCCTCGGCTGGCGGTGACGTGTGGGCCGAGGAGTGTGGGGTTTGGATACGGTTGGACCTTGGCGCTGGTCAATGAGCGATGTTGATAGATAATGTATCAGGTAGGTAGTGCTGATGGTGATGCATGGGCTCTAATAGGAGTCATATCCGAGCAAGCGAAGGCGAACATTCAAAGTCAAGGCTGTTCGGGATTCCGTGCTTCTCCACGGCCTCCTTGGATGTAAAATTTGAAACGGCAGGAGCGGTTCTCTGGGGAAGAGGTAACCAAGGACAAAGCGACCAATTGCGGACTTCGTCCTCCAGATCTCACCAAACAGATTTTGTTGTTTCGGTAAATCCCGACTAGCAGGGACTACGGAGCCATTATATCAGGAGTAGCGTTCACCACAGCCGCACGCATCATGCAGCACTGTCTCCCTGCATCGTCCCCAGTGGCGTTTCTACAATGACCAACTCGAGGACACTGATTCCAGGTTGTGGCTTTTCCTTTGAAAGAGCTTCCTTCAGAGTCCCCAGAAGCTCGGGTGTACTTCGCCTGTGTCGCAGTATCGTTGCTCCCGCTCGCAAGTTAGGTGGGTTCTTGTGCCGAGTTCGAATCCGTGGTTTGGCGCGGGCTGTTGGGTAAGGCCTCGCTATATGTTGCTACATCTACCTTGCTACTTTCAACTACATGACAAACACATTGACACCACATTTATGCGTCATCGGCGTTAATGCACAGGAATCCATGTTCACCAACTCGGTGCTCACAAGGGTGCTGGGAGGCATGCTCGGGAGGCAGGCATTGCAATTGGTTTATCCGTTATTCCGTGGTTTCGCTGACTTTCTGAGAGGTGTAGACCCAGAAGTAACTCTGCAGTCGCAAGTGATGGTAACAGCTGCAAGATTGTGCGTGGTTGCTGGCGTAGCTTGCAGTCACCGTTTGATGCGCTTGATGGCAGATTTGTATATTCTTGCACAAAATAAATACCGTGAAATCTTGGTATCTGCAGTGTTGGTCGAGTACGATTGGAGGGAAATGACCGGAATATAGATGAGGCTAGAAAATAGCGCTGTTTCCTGGTCTATTTAGAGTACCGATCCTTTAGAATTTAGCATCTGCCAGAAATTATGAGCATATACAAGCATAATTGAAAGGCCTCAAAGGTGGAGGAGAAAGGAAGTTTCTTGGTTGGAATCGCAAATGGTTCGATAGACTTGGCGTTGCTTGCACGGCAGTCAAAGACCAATCCAAGATCACGTAAGATTTGGCCATTTCTTTTTTTTATAATTCCTCACCGACTCGGGAATGAAGACAGCATTGTTTTACTTTGCTTTGCCCTTCTCGGCTTGGTCAAAGATCCAGTCATTAAGTCCTTGTTTGTTTCTATGTCAAGTTAGATCCGAACCACTACACCTTATGGTGTGTAGAATGCCGACCAAATACTTACCTCGCAATCTCAATGGCATAGAATTGCATCCGCGGAACTGGAACACAAGCCTGATTAGACGCCGGTGGACAGAATGGGCAGCAACAACGCCAAAAAAAAAAAAAAAAAGAGTCATACCGAATATGGTAGTATCCTCCTCGTATTCAACCTTGGAATTGTTCCGCACCATGGTACCAAAGTTGTAATCGTCAATCTTCTTCTCGTAGGCCATCATGAAACTCCTCCAGCGTTGCTTGCCATCCTTGCTCTTCATTTCGTCCTCATCTATGGTTGCGGCGGGGTCGAACTCGGGGAATGCTTCTTTGAGGTGGTCGTAGATTTCGTCGTCCATTTTTGTCAAGCGCAGGGTTGATCCTTTGACTTTTTCAAGAATAGACCAATAAGTTTGCATGTGCTGTACGACTGCACTTAGACACTTAGCTGTCATGGGGAGGTTCATATTGGAGACGCGAGGCAGGAAGTACAAACCTTTGACAGCAAATTGTTTCTCCATCTACGATTTGATCAAAATCTTGGTTAGGTGGCGCATCTTAAATTGAGCACTAGGTCCAAATCAAATCTTGATTTTGGACTTACGTCTTCCATGTTTTGAGCGTTCTCGGCATCGAAATCGGTTGGCAAAGCGCCTCCCGACTTGGACATGCTCTCCATGGGATCCATCTTGAATGGTAAGCTCTTTTTCGCTTCTCTACTCGGAGGACTGGAAGCTGCTTGGGCTGTGAGATGTTTGTTTGCGGCCGAAATATGCGATTCCTGTCGTTGAAAGAAAACTGAGCAAGGGTACAAGGGGTTGTTGACGTGGGGTTAGTTTTGCGATTTTTTGGACTTGCAGGTGAAAGTATCTTTACACACATTTCATATACCTAAGATACTCCAGTCAGTTTTCAACAATATTTCTCTCAGTTTACTAAGCCTTACATGGAAATCAAAGCAGTTGACCCTTTCTGGCACAAGCCTTGCGCGACCTAAGAAGTGTCTTTGCCTAATTAAATCTTTGGCGAGGCGCGTTTCCTAAGCCGTCACTTTACATAGAAAGAATATTATTATAGAGACTAGAGGTATATCTTCTATAAAGGCATTATAAAAAGTCGCTTTAGATGGAAATTAGTATGGCGAGGTACAACTCTCACCGTATTTTGTGCCAAGTCTCTCACCAGGTACGGAGTACCTAGATGCCTTTATCTAACGTGTCTGGTAACTTATCCGCCCGTCCATCAGCACGGCTCCCTGCTTCTCTACTCTCGATCCGACTCTCTGGGTGACAATGTCCACCCACACGGCAGTAACAGTAAAGTCACGGCCAGTATGACGTCTGAATTGAATCATTTTTGCCAAGTCTCTTGCTCTCTGAAGCTTTGATCTCACGCTTCTCCGTACGCCGGTTGATTGAGTTACTAGTGAAGCACGGCTCAGCTGCTGCATATGAACAATACCAGACCTAAGCGCAGACAATAAGTGGCTTGGCATCACGGCCTCACATTATCGCATTGACCCGATCGATGGGTCTCGTCGTTCATATAGCAAACGCAAACCGCGTTCTCGGTCCGTCGACATGGCCATCCTCGTGAATGACACAAAGCAAACCTTGGAGACTTTGCCTGCCAGCGGGTTAGCAAAGCGAACTTATCCCTGGTTCAGGACATGACTCTTCCGCTGGAGGCTGACAGAGATGCCAGAGTCGGATACGACATCGGGAACCATTCCCGGCTCCTGTTTCGGTCGGCTTTCAAAGGCCTCTTCACCAGTCGGAAAAGAAAGAGCCGCATTTTCCTGGGTGCATCTCCTCGCTTTCACTCGAAAGAAACATCATGGGATTCTCACGGCAGCACTTGTCGCGACAGCTCTCGTTTCGGCTTCTAGAACTGTGCTGGCAGTGATTTTGGGTCGCATATTTGACATGCTCTCCCAACTCGGTCAAGGCATACAAGCAGGACAAGATCCTGCAACTGGTGTGTCCTTCTGGTGTTCCATTCTCCTAGGACTTGGCATTGGCAGCTGGTTAGCGAATACGTCGTTTCTTGGTTTATGGATTGTTGTCGGGGAACTCCAAGCTGGAGAGGCTCGCCAAAAGATCCACAACAGTTTCGCTTCCAAGCGGGTAGAGTGGCTAGGATCTCTGGATGATGGAGTTGAGGGTCTTCACACAAGAATACACACGTATGTATCACAACTTCTGGATTAGCGACAGCTCTGCCTTTTTCGCAGTCACTGAATGAGTCTAATAGACAAATTCGCGAGCTTCAATCAGCAACTTCCCAGGTTTTGGGATTTCTCATCTGTGACTTGATCACAGCATGTGCATCCATTGGCATCGCCCTTTATTTTTCCTGGAAGCTAGCCTTAGTTCTTCTTTCCACTCTGCCAATATCCTCTATAGTTCTTGGCCTTATTATGCGCAACCTGGACTCTGCGATAACATCGCAGAAACAGTTCTTACAGCAAGCATCTACTTTCGCTGCGGCTTCTCTCAGGGGCATTGATCTTGTCCGAGTCTTCACTGGTTTTGATATAGAAAAAGTTAAATACCGTTCGGCTCTAACGCTTGCTTCGAAGCACTTCTTCAAACAGGCGCGCAGCACGGCACTTCAAATGGGCTACGTTGCTTTCTGGTCGATTGCAATCTTCGTATTAGGCTTCTGGTATGGACTCGTTTTGGTAGAGGAGGGAACATCTCCGGGCCACATCGTAACAACGATTTACTCGGTATTGACAGCCTTTCATAGTGTCGAGGCCCTCGCTGGTCATTGGCTCGTGTTATCGAAAGGAAAGTCTGCTGCCGCCTTCCTGTTGGACCTAGTTCGGAACGAAGATTGGTTGGAAAGTTTCGCGCACAGGAACACGCCGCCTCCTCAAATCCTTGGTGATGTTTGGCTAGATCAGGCAAGTCTGAGCGTACCTACGCCAAGAAATCTCCTTCGACTGACTATATGTGAAGGTAAACTTTGCCTACGCATCTAACCCGGCTACCAATATCCTACAGAATGCCACGGTGCATTTCCCGGCGAAACAAATCACATTCCTCATTGGTCAAAGCGGGTCAGGTAAAAGCACAGTGGGTTGCTTGATCGCGGGTTTGCTCACGCCTGTTTCTGGTGAGGTATATATCGACGGATTCCCTCTTGAGGGTCTGCATTCAAATTGCCTTCGCAATCATGTCACCTTGATACACCAAGACAGCCCCGTTGTGCAAGATTCCTTCCTAAACAACGTGGCTCTCGGACATCGAAATCCCACGCAAGCAACTAGTGTCGACATTCTTCGTGCGTGCTCATTCGCTCAGTTGGAATCAACAATACAACTCCTTCAAGACGGACTGGGGACACTCCTCAGTCCAGACAGTCGACATCTGAGTGGTGGGCAGAGGCAAAGACTTGCGCTAGCTAGAGCTTGGTTACGGGACCCTGCCGTCTTGATACTGGATGAGCCTACAAGTGCGTTGGATCCTGTCACTCAAATCACAATGATGAGAGCCATAAGAGAGTGGCGGCAAGATAAGACCACTATCATCATCACGCATGACATGTCCAACATACAGGATGGCGACTTGGTATACACCATGATAAACGGATCAGTATGCCTCAGACGGTGTCCGGAAGAATTGAAGAGTGTTGCAGGCCTTGGCCCCGAAATAGATGATACTTGCTCGTTTTCCGAAGGAAGTTTGACGCCGAGATCAACCCAACAGGCTTCAGGAGTGAATGAAAAGGTCGACTCCACCAAAAATCGTCACAGCAACGGCCACAAGCGAGAAATATTGTTGCATTCTTCATTTTCAACAAACCCGCCCATCAGCCGACATGCAGACCTCGCGAGTTCTCAGGATGTCTTACGGAGGTCCGTGATTTCCGGATGGCGATTATCGAAAAATTTCAGCATCAATCCGGAGGATTTGTCACATCTCCTGGATAAACGTTTCCGCCTTTTTGAAGACACTTTCAATTTTAAAGAGCCTCAAGAATACCTTGAACCCAACCATTATCCAACGCATATAGCTTATGCAGTGAGAACTGATTGGGATAATGGAAATTCAGCTACCGTGAAAGATGGAGATGGCGAACAGTTGACTGAAAAGAGTCGTTCCGAATGCCAAAACTCAAAAGCTGACAATCCCGTCTCGCAGCGTCCCTCTATGAATTCTGTAGGCAGTATGCTAGGCACCGTGTGGCAGTCTCTTGGACATCGCGACCGTGTCGCGCTCGTGTCTGCCATTCTGCTCTGCCTTGCTGCTGCAGCTACAACGCCCGCCTTTGCCTTCTGTCTGGCTCAACTGCTCAGCGCAATGTGGTCAACCACAAACAAGAGGGAAAAGGGATTAAAGTGGGCACTGTATCTCATTGGCATTGCTTTCGCAGATGGAGTCTGCACGGCTGGTGGGCATTTTCTATTTGAAAAAGTCGGCCAAAGATGGATTGACCGCCTTAGGCAAGATGCTTTCAGTAACGCGCTGGAGCAGTCAAGCTCATGGTTTCGAAGACCCCAAGGTGCACCGGCTCTTCTCGTCCAATGTCTCGACAGGAACGGCCAGGAAATGCGCACCATCATGGGCAAGATAATGCCTATTTTGATAGTGGTGCTTTCAATCATGTGCATATCCATCATTTGGGCACTTGTCATCTGCTGGAAATTAACAATGGTAACGTTAGCCGCTCTGCCGGTCATTTTGCTTGCGATCAAGATGTACTCAACAGTCAGCTCGACATGGGAGAAGAGATGCAATGACAGCGCTTTGACCTCGAGCGCCGTGCTCAGAGAAGTCTTGTTGAACTTTGAATTTGTTCGAGCGTTTTCACTGCATACATATTTCCAGGAAAAGCAGTCGGAGGCTGTCAGACAAGGCCTTCAGATGGGACTGAAAAGAGCTCTGTTCACCAGCCCTACGTTCGGCCTCTATCAATCCATGACCTTGCCTCTTGTTGCCATGGTTTTCTATTACGGCACAACACTTGCCTCGAAGGAAAGCTCTGGTACAACTGTAAATGAGGTTCTCCAGGTCATCAATCTTTTGCTATTCTGCATAGGTAATTCCTTCGAGCTACTGAACAATCTCCCGCAACTCACAGCAGCCAAGGTCGCCGCTGTTGAACTTTTAGCTTATGCTAGGATGCCAAAAACGGTTTCCAGTCGAGGCGTATCAGCCATTCAGCTCAGCTGCCCGCTACCGATACGGCTTCGCAACGTAGACTTTTCACCCGAAGACTCTCCAAAAGTCCTGAAAGGGGTTTGTCTCGAAATCCAACCCGGCTCCTTCTTGGCTGTCGTAGGGTCATCCGGCAGCGGCAAGTCAACCTTGTTATCGCTCCTTCTTGGAACTAATATTCCCGACGGCCTTCCTGAGCATGGCATCGCGTCAGAATTCTCCTTTAACGGGGCTCCATTTTCCGTCGTAGATGTACAACATCTTCAGTCGATGATGGCGTACGTCCCTCAAGCGCCGTTCTTGTTTCCAGGCACCATCAGAGAGAACATTGCGTACGGGATCCAATCAACCTGCCCTGGCGCTTTGCAAAAGGCTGTTACTGAGGCTTCCAAAGCCGCAGGGATACATGACTTTATCGTATCGCTCCCCGACGGATACAGCACGGTGGTGGGAGATGGTGGACAAGCACTATCAGGGGGTCAGGCTCAACGAGTAAACATTGCGCGTGCCTTGGCCAGAAAGCCACGTCTTCTAGTTCTGGATGAGCCGACAAGCGCTCTGGATCCGGAAAGCACGTCTACTTTTCGCGAAATGATAGGATGTTTGATGCGGACGGGGCATGAAGAATGTGCGGGAATGGCGGTAGTTGTTGCGACGCACAGCGTAGAGATGATGCAGATGGTTGACGAAGTTGTGGTTCTAGAGGGAGGACGAAAGGTGGAACAGGGAAGATATGATGATCTGGTTGCCAGACAGGATCATCTATGGCGGCTTGTCAACAGCGAGACATGAGTCCAGAGGCATGAGTCCTTTTGTCGATTTCGCCAGGGTGTTTCGAAGCATATATAGTTACAGATATAGGCATGCTTCGAAGGATATACGACCTTGTTCGTCGCTTCCCCATTTAAAACCACAAAGACGCCAAGTTCAAACGGTAGTCACGAGGCCGTGCAAGCTAGAGCCGGGGGTGTAGCGACTGCAATTGCAGTAGCGCCAATTAGATGCATCATGAAAGGAATCCTGCCGAGAACACGTTCCCCCCGTTTGCACCAAGTGAAAAGGACGAGGTGAAGGACGTCCGTCGCCCTTTGGCCCTCCATAAGATGCCCGGTTGTCATGAGCTCGGATCGTCACCACGTCAAGTATCATATGAGTATTGCAGATGAAATTGAAAGCTCGATGTGACAGGGCAAAGGGAAACGTGGTCAAGGCCGATTGATTCCCGGTGGCTTTGGGTGAGGTTGTACGCAAGGCCGTGTCTGTTTATTATTATTCTTTCTCATCTCGTTGCTATATACGCCATCAGAAATATAATGCCACCAAGAGAAAAAAGCATAGAAATTGAATATTCTTTGTCCCAACATGGCAATGTTCATTTGGTCCTCTCCGGCATGAATTCTCAACAGTAATGGAAAATTGATCGTCTATGTATAATTTCATGGTCATGTCGTCGTTACCAACGTAATACAATTTTTGCGCGGCCGATTGATGCATTTTGTTGAGCTGGAACTTGCCCCAAATTTCTGTGAAGTAAGGGCAGTTGGCCCCCCCCCGCTCATTCTATTTCCATGCTTCGACAGCTCATCTTCGCTTGGATCGTAAGAAACCTTCCCAAGTCAAGCCATGTCTATTGGTTGCCGTGGCTGGTATTGGTCGAGGGGGGTCTACCCAGCCACGTGTTGCGGCTTGTCTTCGACGTGGGTAACGCTCTTGCTCGCGAGGCCGGACCATGTATCTCATGAACGCAGGGTCCTGACTCGGGGGAACGCTGATATTGGTCCTCGTTTGAAGGATAGGATCATCTTTGAGTGTGCTTGGATGGAGCTCTAGGATGTTCTTGCCGATGGAGCGACCAATTCGCGCAGCATCAACTAGTGCCTCGAGGTCTACCCCCTCTCCATCGATTTCGCCGGATCCTTGTGTCACCGCCTCTGATACGTTTCGTATGTGCGTCGAACCTTCGGTATGAGTTGAGCCACTGGTAGGGCGCTTGAAAACCACAGCCTCGGTACCTCTGCTTGTTTCGTCCTCTTTATTGGTAGCCATTTCTTGAGTTTCCTCATCCATGTTCTGTCGAGAGCGAATGTGTAATATAGAAAAGCAGCCACACCAAGTCCGGAAAGGCTGTGTTAGCAAGCGAAGTATTTGTCCGGCTTTTCGAAAGAATGAAGCTACATATTTGTCCGGGAATTGCCGGATCAGAGCACCAAGAGGAATGGTCAGTATGCCAAACAACATGCTCCATCCCCACTGCGCTCCTGTCAAGGGAACAGTGTCAAAAGCTTCGCCGCCCTTGAAGATGATGACAAATTGACCGGCAAGTGTGAGGATCTGGACGCCGATGAACCATGGGTTTCGCAGTACTCCTTGATACCATATATCCAATTTGTTGTCGACCCTGCGGCAGTTGTGTTGGTTGAAAAACTGCATCCAAACGTAAATGTTAAAAACAAGAGTCTGCAGTTTTTCAATCTCTTCGGGGGTATGGGGATCAAAAATGTCCCAGCCCGCATAGTGTACTACAAAAATAACAGCAAGCTGATAAATCGCTTGCCCAATAATCATTTTCCACATTGTGATTGTGATGATTGGAGCATTTCGTGGCTCGGGTTTACGCTTCAGAAAGTCAGGCGAGGGATGGTCCGTGGCAAGGCCCAGTGACGCAAAGATGTCCATGATGAGATTGATCCAAAGCAACTGAACAACCGAGAAGATGGAGTCACCCACGAGCTCTGAAACAATGGCGAGAATACTGGCGGTGATGTTGATGGTGAATTGAAACTATAAAGGGCATCTCACATTAGCTTAATGAGAAACATTGGCGCCAAAAGACGACCCTCCTCTCAGTCGGAACTTACTTGACAAAACTTTTTAACAGCATCGTTAATGGTTCTGCCCCAACCTAGTGACTTAACAATAGACGCAAAGTTGTCATCGAGTAAAATAATGGAGGCGGCTTCCTTGGCAACTTCGGTACCCTGAATCCCCATGGCAAATCCAACATCTGCCGCTTTCAGGGCTAGTGCATCATTGGTGCCATCTCCAGTAACGGCAACGGTCTCCTTCATAGCTCGTAGTTGGGTCACGAGAAGGACTTTGTCTTCTGGACTGGATCTCGCCAAGACTTGCAGCCGGGGAATAACGGCTTCGAGTTGCTCTGGAGAAAGCTTGCGGAATGTTGGTCCATCCATTGCGATGCCCCCTCTGGAGTAAATGCCACATTCAGTCGCAATAGCTTTCGCCGTTAAGAAGTTGTCTCCCGTGACCATACGAACAAAAACCCCAGCCTCTTGGCATTTTCTGACAGAATCAATCACTTCCAGGCGCAGTGGATCACGGATTCCGAAGAAACCAATGAATATCAGGCCCGATGCGAGCCATTCCAGGTTGACTGAAGCGGGATCATCGTCGGGGTTTTCAAAGACGTCGGTTTCGTCAAAGTCTTTGTACGCAATTGCAACCGGACGGAGCATATTTCTAGCATAGTCTTGACTTGTATTTCGAAAACTAATCCTGTCGTCTTCCGTGAGACGGGCAGTTGTCAGCTGATACGTGTGGTCTTCGACGACATACGCGCAGTACTCAAAGACAATCTCGGCTGCACCCTTGACTAAGAGTCTGTATTTTCCACATGGCAATCTGATCAGTGATGCCATCCACTTTCTCGAAGACTCAAAGGGCAGCATTGTAACGACTGGGGTGTTGGCCCTTTCGGTTCTCAAAAGGCCCATACCCAGGTGATCTCGGCTGAACTTTAGTAAAGCTGTTTCAGTACTAGAGCCAAAATATTCTGACGACTTGGAATCATCGCTCTCAAAGGCAGTTGAGTTCAGGGCAACGCTGTCTTTGATAAGATCCTTCACTTCGTGAGACATGGCCGCTGCGAGTTTGGTAGATCCTTCCACCGAGGATGATGGGGGGGCGGACATCGACTGTGGTCGTCCTGTGTCAAAACAGGGTTCCATATCGTGAAACACGCCATCGAGGGCGATGCGACCAGAGACCACAGTCATTTTGTTTTGGGTGAGTGTACCCGTCTTGTCGGAACACACACTCGTAGCATTACCCATAACTTCGCAAGAACGAATGAGTCGAACCAGATTATTGTCGCGGAGCATGCGTGTCGTGGCGAAAGCCAGGGCAACAGTGACATTGAGCGCGAGGCCTTCCGGTACAGTAATAATGACAACGGTGATGGACAAAATGAGGATATGGAAGAACGCCTCAGCTTTGTTTGACGGACCCTTGTTGGCCATCCCTGGCAAGCGAACCAAAAATCGAATGAACAGAATGACAAAGAAGATGGCGCCAGCAATGGCGCCAAACACGATAAGCTGCTTGCCAAGTCGTCCTAGTTTGGCTTGCAACGGAGTTTCTTCGACGTCCTGCCGCAAGGACATGAGGGTTCGACCATAGGTCGAGTTTGCACCTACTGAAACAACAAGGTATCTTCCCACTCCCTGAGTGACAGTGGTTCCGCTCATGATGAAAGGGTCAGCCAGTACGGCGTGAGACACAGGGTGGTCATCAGAAACGGTTTTGTGGACCAAACCAGATTCGCCAGAGATTGATGCCTCATTAATGCGAAGGCCAGAAGCTTGGATGAGAACACCATCGACCGCCACGACATCTCCAGCTTCAATGTGCATCACGTCTCCGACCATGACATCAGTAATGTCGACTTGCCTAGCTTTTCCGGATCGGAAGACTGTGACTTGACGATGCTTCTTGCGCTCATTCAATTTTTCGAATTTGTGGTTCTTTTGCCAGTCATTTGCGGCGCTTGCTAGGACGATGATGACAATGGCTACCACAACTGTTACACCATCGACCCATTCTATATTTGAGTAGCCGGCCTCGGCATTTACGGACTGGTAAATGCCAATAGCCAGGGAGATGCATGCCGATATTGTTAAAAGAATCAGCAGTTTGTCATTGAAAGCGATCCACATGAGTTTGAGGAATGATTTCTGTTTGCGCCGAGGAAGTCGATTGACCCCAAATATTCCTTTTCGGTCGGCGAAGAGGCCTTCAGGCGATTCGCTGAGTCGCAACGCATTGTGAATGCTATGGCTAGTCGGAGGCTGAAGACTCCGTAGTTGAGGTAGGCGTGCCTCGCGGCCTGCGGCTACAGCTTCGTCAAACGAAACTGAGCCGTCAAGTGTATTCTCATCGGCGCTGAGTCCAGAAGCAATGTCGGTTCGAAGACCAGCAGCAAGGCCACGGATGCCGCCAAAAAAATCGAGGGCTGCCAGGCTACGCAACGTTAGGAGCTTGTGCAGCTGTGAAGGGCTAAAGGCGAAATTGTTGGATGGTGCGCCTGAAGCTTCCCGCAGCTCGTCCGCCAAGGAACTGGCATTTTGGTCGGAGGAAGGGCCATGGTGGTCACGGCTCTGGATGGGTTCGACGACAAACGTATCCATCAAAGCCACGGCCCCGTCGGCAGCCGCTTGGGGAATTATGTAGGAACTCGAGTGAGGGGGTCCCGACGCTTCACGAAGTGAGACTGTACCGGCTGCGCATACCTAAGTCGGGAGAGTAGAAGCAATTCGAGGTCTGCCGAGGTTATTCGTCGAGGTATGCAAGTTCTGGGTTCTTTCCTTTCCTTTCCTTCCCTTTCCTTTATTTCTTTCTGCCTTTCTATCTTCTTTTTCTTTTCTTTTCTCCTCTATTCCTTATTTAGCGCTGTCTTGTCAATACTGAGGGCCGGCGGTCAACCATCAAGGGGCCTGCATTTAAACTTCGAAAGTTCAAATAGAACGGGGGTTTTGGAGGAGGGACTCATCGTCATGACCATGGGAACGTTGAGACGGAAATCAATTTACTACGTCGGTACTCCGGTACTCTGTACCTGTCAAGTTACATGGTGTCAAACGTTGTCTGGTTCAGCCCAGGGCAAGAATTCGGCAAAACCCACCTCCAAGAACGGTGTGAGGTGCCAAGAATAAAGCCCCCCTCTTTCCAACCTTGTACTTATACAATCTGACATTTTAGTCTCTGATTCGCTGCAACATCCTGATTCTGGAATCCAGATTGGGATCACGAGAAGGCGGAGAGGGCTTTATGGCCTGCCACATACAGCGGAGTAGACATATTCTTGTGTTTGGTACGGATAGCACGCACGCAGACTCTTCAAGTGTGCAATTTCGCAAATGATCAATCATGACAAAAAAGGTTGCCGAGTTCTTGCCCTCCTTGTTTAGAGAGTTCAATCAGCCGATATTGCTCCTTACCCCTGTGAGCTCTCTGAAAGTGAAGCAACGCAAGTCGGACGGTCTTGCCTCATAATCAGACTCGCCTTACCGCCCCTAGTTGACTGACTACCTCCTATCCTACTTACACCTTTAAAGCTTAGACTTCTCGATTCAGACTCTGCCAACCCCGTTATCGCTCGAATACTCACACCCTATTGTGTCTTGCATCAATGCATATTACTTTTTTTTTCTTTTCCATTTGTACATCTTAGAATGTGTGTTTACTTGTCAGCCATATCAACACACGAACATGTCTATCCGATACGGCTAGTTTATTACTTCGCCGCAATTCACACGACTGATCTTCCCAGACAGAACTAGAAAAACCATGTCATGATGGATGGTTTTCACCAGCCACTGAACTGATTTATGTCCTCGGAGCTGATCCTCGCGTTCCAGCTTCATCTTACCAGGGGGGGTGTAACTGGCTCGTGCTGGGCGGGCTGGTGGACGATGAACCATCAAGGTACATATCAATGCATATTCTACGGAGTAGCACGTACTTGTAGCGTCCAAGGAATGATTGATGCCCCATTTTCATTTGTTGTAAGATCCTCGCACCTCCTTTCGTGATGTCACAGATCGACAATTGACCGAGCCCAACACCTTTACATGTAATGAACAAATACAGCCCACGAAAAGTCCTACCAGTCTTGGGATGACCAATCATTGGTTACTTTAAATCGCGCTTCTATGGTATGGCGGGAGAATACTCCGTCCCGGCCCAAAGGATGTTGAAGACTCAGGCAGGGTATCGCTGTTAGAATGCACAGGGAAAATGCGATAAAATGCTTGATTAAAGGAACCAAGTCCTCTCTAAGAGACTTATGTTCCCAGCTATTTATAGTAGGATAGGGGGTACCCCTAAGGGCTTACTGATCTAGGAAGAACTTCAGCATATCCGACCTCAGATATAACCGATATCCACATTACAGACAAGCCAATTTCCATCCAATACACCCCCTCAGGATATGCTTTCTCTAGGATATCCTACCATATAGCTAAACTTAGTGCAAAGCAAGATAATAAGTAGAAATATCAATCCACTCAAAATAGTTATACGCAAAACATAACGGTGCCCTTATTGAATAGGCTACCTATTCAGGGGTAAATTCGCCTAATAGCACACATATAGCGTAAGAAAATAGCAATAAACCGTAGATTCCAATTTTCCATAGGAAACTAGTGTAGCTATTGAAAAGGCCCTTTTAATCTGATTTTTCAGGGCGTCTTTTAATCCTTATGAGGCTCTTCCTTACTACTAAAATCAATATTGTGAGACTGCGGTTTAGCGTCGTAAGATCCTTTCAAAATAATAAGCCTAAGCTGCCAGCAGAAGATTTCAAATTTCTGGCCTATTAGGGGCTTTATGAAACCGTCAGCAACTATATTGCCCGTTAGAACCTATATAATATCGATCGTTCTTTTTTAAACCTCCTAGCGCAACTAATAGTAATAAATATCTATATAATGAAGCCGTATCACGAGCTTAAAGAATTCCTCCTTTAATAGGCAAATAGTCTAGATATTATCGCATTAAATTGTAGGGATATTAGCACACAATTAAAGCCTAACTTTTTTGTATAATCTCTTAAAGGTGATAACCTCCTTTACTATATAAGATATTATAAGAAGCTCTACCTCTATTAACGATATCGTAATAATATCCTATTGACCCGATTTATATATAATCGGGCCACTAAAGAGCTTAATTATATAGCCCTAACTGCTTTATCGCATTGTAATATTGTTAGTATAAGAAGTATTAGAAAATGCCTCTATTTCTGCTATATTAGCCTGGAACTCTATCGCAGTATTCTTCTACGCGTAGCTATAGTCGAGTGCCTTCCTTATGGCTTATAAATAGTCTAGACCTGGGTTTTAAAGGAATCTTAATAGCTGCGATCTAATATAGCCTAATTTAGGCCTTATAATTATAATTAGATATACTAACGAGCTTACTATTAATTAGTATTGCTTCGTATCGTATGGTTTAGCTATCCTATCGAATGCCTTAAGTCTTACTGCATATAGTAGGTGCTCCAGAAAGCGGTCTTTAGCATTATTAAACGCAGTAAGGTTATATTTTATCGCCAGCTTATTAAAGTAAGCCCTCTATATAAGCTATAACTTTCTAGCCGTACGGTTGCAAATAACCTTAATTGCTAAGAACTACTATAGCTTGCCGAGATCCTTAATCTTAAATGCCTCTATTAATACTATATAAAATAATTCGAATGCCTCTATCCGTAACTTATAATAAAGCACGACTAAATTATCAATATAGAAGAATATAATAAGGAAGCTATTAATAAAGATATAGGGGTCCTTACAGACCTATTTAAAGCCTTATTGCAATAGGAATCGTAATAACTCTTTAAATTATAGTAGCAGAGACCTTTAAAGCCTATATAGGGTATAGAATAACCTAATAAATGTAAAACTATCGTAGAATCTATCGGGTTATTTATAGTAGATAGTCTCATTAAGTAGTATATTAAGAAAGGCCGTAACGAAATTATATTAGTGCGTTTCTAGGTTAAAGAAGTATATTAACGCTATAAGAAGCCGAAATATACATGCCGCAAGTACTACTGCCTAGGTATTACGAAGATTATAGGGTTATTAATCACTATAAATGTATAATTATGCCTTATAACCGGTGAGATACCTATTTTAGTCCTATTTATAGGCAAATACCTACTTTAGGTCTAATAGTTTGATCTAAAGGTCGATAGATAAATTATTTCATTAAATAATATATTTAATCTCCCTATTTATAACCTTTAAATATTCTTCTTTCGTAGTAGCGATAAATTCCTTATATTTAGGGTGCTTCTTAAGCTCCCTCTATATCGCCGGCTCTTTAGGTATATTCGTAATATATAGTGCCTCTATTATAGCTAAAGGCTTCGCGATAGAAGCTGTAAAAATATCATAAGTATTTCCTTCGAGCTTTATAAAGAATATATTATTGAAGGGAGTAATCGGCTTAAGTTTATTATTAGGCTTAGGCAAAAATAGTAGAGATAGCAGTATTACTTAAGCGATAGCTTCTTTAGGGTAGTTTATAACCTTAAGATTAATTTCTATTAATTAAGGGGCATTATTAGTAGCTTTATTTTTTGCCTCTAGTGCCTATTTAATAATAGGATCGTTAGTAAAGATATTTTTAATTAAATTCCTAGATAATATAAGTTCAAAATCGTCAATAATAGGTATTTCTTTAATATTACCGATAAGGCTATTTAGGGCCTCTTTCTATTATTTAGAAATCGGTAAATAGTATTTATCTTAATAGAATATAGTCTCATCGAATATAATATAGCTAGAATTAAACTAATAGCTTCTTTTTAACGAAAGCACCTAAATTAAGTACTAAATAGTCGAGATATAGCCTGCTAAATACCTAATATAAGCTTTTTAGTTAAGCTTCGGGCCTTTTTATAATATCCTATCGCGAGTCATTACAAAAGCCTTATATCTATAGGCGTAAAGGTAGTAAATTTATAGATAAATATCTACCGGTAGGTATTTCTAGGCGGGCTTATTATTACGGAGCTAAAGTTAAAGTATTTAAAAAGGTGATTTCTAATTATCGTAAGGTCTTTCCGACTTCCTAAGGCTTTAATTTAGTAAATATACCGCTGCTTCGGCTATAATAAGCTATAACTCCTTAGGAAAGCCTGCTTATATATTAAGAAAGGCTATCTTCGTCTTTAATACCCCCTTAGAACATTTAGTATAACTATTCTAATATTAGTAACTAGGGCTTGAATTTCGAATTATAATACCTTTCCGCTTAGCTTCTTCCCGATTATTACTAGTCTAAAGTGCTATTTCGTTATTAGAGATAATTATTGCGATTGTTATATTATATAGGCGTAAAACTTGATTCTTAAAAATTAGCTAGTATCTAGGTAGGTCGGTCTTTCTAGGTATCGTAAAAATATACTTTATTCCTATAAATTGGTAGGTAAATAACGCTATATATTTATTACTATTAAAAGTAGTAGCTTATAGAAATAGATCGAAAGAGACTACTTTAAAAGGTTCCTAAGGCATTAAAAGCTTATAAGATAACTATAATATCTACTTTACGATTTTTATACTACTATAAACCTTATAATTTGAAGCTTCTTTTTCCTTAGGCATCTATAATATATCCTTAAAGATATAATCTATTAAATCCCAACCTAAGTGCCTAAAACGCATATGCCAGATAGTATAAGGCGTTTTTATCGAAGTTTTAAGCTAGCGGCTATCTCTTCGAGCTAAATAGGTTTTATTAATAATTAAGGCTTTATTTTAAGCCTTTATGATGAATTTATCTATAGGCATATCGTTTTTACTACTTTAGTAGAGGATATAGGGCCTTTCTTCTACCTAAAAAACTTAAAAGATTACTTCTTATTAACTATTTTTCTGCAAATAAATTTCATCGACTTTATTATTCTAAAATAATCCTTTATTTCTTATCTTTTTTATAGTAAGAAGATTCGCTATAATCGTTAGATTATATAGAATATTAGTAAAGGTAATAGCCCTTCTATCCTATAATATAATTCGAATAGAGCTAATACTAAGAACTTTTAAAATACTATTATAAGCATTATAAATAAAGTACTTATTGATATTATAGTCGATATTAGTAAACTACTTTATATTGTTAAAAATATGCATTAAAGCGCCACTATCGAGTATAATATAAGACTTTAAAAGGCCTAAATTATCTAGGTAAGTTCCTATAGAAAGAATAGATATTATAAATACCTTATCTTCCTTTTCTTTCTCTATTAATCTATCTTCTTCCTTATTATTATTATTATTGCTTTTTTTTTTACCCTTACCCTTATATTTATCTTAAAAGGCTTTAAATACATTTTACACCTCTTTAGATTCCTTTTTTATCTTTTTATATATAGCTTCCTAGCTTTTCTTATTAATCTTATCTTTTAAATAGTTTAAAGCCATTAATAGAGTCAATATCTAATAATTCTTATAATAAGGCCCCTTTACCATATAGGGCTTGCTATAGTATTTACAGGTCTTTTTCTCTACTAAAGATAAAGCCGAAGTATCGCTAGAAGCGGCTTATAACGAAGGTTTAGTATTATTAGTTATAAATGCTATATAACTACTACTAACCTTCCCCTTCTTTTCTAGCTCCTATTTCTACCGAATATATTTAATAATTATTAGAAAATCGAGATATTTATTCCGTTTTTATGCTTTTACCATTCGATTAAGGATTTTTTCCTTAAAGGTAAGATACTTTTAATAAAGAGCTTCTACTAGCTATTTAGTAAGCGTATTCCTATTAATAAGGATCGAGTCTATTCGCACTAATCGCTTATATAATATAGAGATTTCGTTAAACTATTCCTCTATATTATATTTTGCGAGGTTACGCCATATAGCTTACTTGAATTTTTCTTCGAGGTATTCCTAGATAATAAGCTAAACCGGTCATATATATTCTATTAGGCATTAAATTTTTCTTCGAATATTCTAATCACCTACTATTAATATCTTATAGCTAAGGCTCAGTATTAATTCGAACCATACTGTATACGCTTAAAGATTCCGACTAAATATTATATAACGGTCGTTCTAAATATTATACTAAATATTAGCTTATTTTATCCATTCTGCAGTAGTAATACCACTAGGGCATTATATCGGCTTAAAATAGTAATTTTCTTTAATATTCTCGACTTACTGCAGCCGGATTATTCTTATTCTCACTATTAATGCTGCCGATAATGCCCTAACTGCCGATATAGCTCTAGTATTTACAGAAGGGGCACGATCTATAGCTTCTATTAATGAATCTGCTATTACTATAAATATTAGTATTGATGCTAATGCCTGCGTGGAATAGATAGGTTTATCCAATTCCTATGCTAGCAGAAGGGGCATATTTAGTATTTCCGAGCCCTTAGAATCAACGAATATCTAAATATTATTATCTAAAGCACGCTTTTAAATATAATTATACCAGATATCCTAGTCATATCGGGACATTAGCTTAACTGCTAGTTTAGAGCTATTATTAGTAATAGTACCCATTTTCGCTAATAACGATATTCAGGGCACGAATTGATCTGACGAAAATAGCGGTTAAAATGTCTATTGGTTAATTTTTAAAGGAAATATCGCGATTTTCCACCTAAATAGCCTCCTTTTTTGATTAATAAGGCCACACGAGTATATTAGCAACAAGGCTTTTAATAGATTCAATAGGGAATCCTAAGCTTGCTCAAATAGGATCCGGAAAACAGTAGCTTTTACAGCAAAATAAAGATAATAGTTGATCTTAAGGCTAGGCCACAAGGTAAGGGATAACAATAAGGTTTTTATTGTAATATTTACGCAATTGCTACCATATTAGAATGCATAGGGAAAATGCGATAAAATGCTTGATTGAAGGAACCAAGTCCTCTCCAAGAGACTTGTGTTCCCAGCTATTTATAGTGGGATAGGGGGTACCCCTAAGGGCTTACTGATCCAGGGAGAACTTCGGCACATCCGACCTCGGATATGACCGATATCCACATTACAGACAAGCCAATTTCCATCCAACAATCGCCCAGTGCTCACCATGCACCGCCGGGTGACATGAAACATCATGCGTGGTGCTGGATTACCA
This sequence comes from Ustilaginoidea virens, assembly GCF_000687475.1. Classification (NCBI taxonomy): domain Eukaryota; kingdom Fungi; phylum Ascomycota; class Sordariomycetes; order Hypocreales; family Clavicipitaceae; genus Ustilaginoidea; species Ustilaginoidea virens. The sequence goes on along the minus strand of NC_057317.1, from coordinate 5,441,466 downwards.
GGCAAGCAGACCGCCGCGTTCGTCAAAAAACGGAGAGGTCCAATGCTCATCCGCTTGAGTAAGCGAGGCTGCAAGTTAGATCACTCGTCCGAACATCAATGTTTGCTGACCGAAAGCGAATTTACTGATCCGTGTTCGCCCTCGGTGTCACATTCCGACCCGCCCAACAAAAAGAAGCTCGTTCTCAGAACCAGCAGATTGGCTGCCATGATGCTGTCGAAATCGGCGTAGCTTTTTCCTTCCATCTTTCCGAGTTTCTAGCTCGTCGTTTTGAAACAACTCACGTCACGTTGACAATAGCCACCGCACGGTTGTACAAATAATGTCTTCTTTTGTAATCCTGGTCCAAGGTCCCCTGATTGCATGTTTGCAATACGCCACTTCTCACACGATCCTTGCTTCTCCACTGTTGAGGATAGAAGACAGCATTGTCAAAAGGTGTTAAAGAGTACAACAGTTGAGCCTGACCAACTCCCATTATGCCAAAGTACATTATATCGAGATTGTTTCAAAACCATGGGTACGGCATCGCGGGCTGCATTGTAGACTGCATTGTCATGAATAAGCCTGTTACGAAGCCCTCATGCTTTCCCAGAAGAAGAAAACATAGCACGGACGCACTGAGATTATAAAGTAGGGAACCTTGATTACTTCCGGTTAACTCATTGGCTAGGTAGGAAAAGGGCCTTGTTGTATTTGCGTGCCCTTTTCCTTAGATTCGCGTACTGCGGAGCCAAGCAAGGGTCATCATCAGGTATGGCATCACCGAAATTCAAATGAAAACAGCCATGGCCATCCACATCCCTCGCGTAACCTCACACCGGTCGAATGCCAATGAACCAAGAAGAACGGGAACAATGTGCTTAATACCCTGTATTTGTTGGGGGAGAAATGCTACAACTTGATATGAATAGCATCGATCAAGCCATATCTACCTTTCGACCTCATCGTTCATCATGGAACTCTGCAAGATGAGCTTATGTCGAATCCTCTGCCTGATTGCACTCTATGCGCAATGCCAATCCTTAAACTTCGACGACAGTCTGGGAACAGTGGTGGCGCCACAGGTGGTAATAGTCTCAATGGTTAGTGTGCTTCAGTTCAGTAGGAGTATCCCTCTTCATGCTTCGAATTGCTAAACACGCACATTGAGGGAGAAGTGGCACCCAGAAGCACACATTTGGCATACTCGCTTCAATGAGTCGAACCTAGGCAACCTCACTGCAACTTTCGTATCTGTTCCGGGACTTTCCATGCTATACCCTCGTGTCTTTTGCACAAAAACGGGCCACGTCTGCCAGTTGACACTGGGAGAAGGAGAGATAAATTCCGCTGCCTCGATGATGGCATTCCTGATGTCTGCGGAATTCGACCTTCGCAGCGCGTATTTCCTGTTCGCGGGCATTGCCGGTGTCAACCCTCGTCACGGCACTATCGGAAGCGTTGCACTCGCTCGATATGCAGTTCAAGTTGCGCTCCAATACGAGATTGACCCTCGGTCGCTCCCTCAGGAATGGCCGACTGGCTATATTTCTTTTGGACGAGACTACCCTTTTGAATATCCCGCTGTCGCGTATGGCACAGAGGTGTTTGAGGTCAATGATAAATTGCGAGACGCAGCTTTCTCCCTGGCATCCAAGGCAACGCTCACAGACCTGAAAGAGCCTCAAGAGTATCGCTCAAAGTATTCGGGATCAGTCTACCAGCATGCCATGGCAGCAAAGGCTCCAAGTGTTGTCAGATGTGACATCGCCACGAGTGATGTCTACTACTCCGGGACAAAACTCGCTCTAGCGTTCGAAAATACGACCAAGATCTGGACTAACGGCACAGGCATTTACTGTATGAGTGCGCAAGAAGACAATGCAGCACTGGAAGTACTGGTTAGAGGCGCTGTCGAAGGTCTTGTCGACTTCGCAAGAGTTATCATCATGAGGACTGGTAAGCATGCCGGGCAATGAGAGGCTTGAAAACGGGCATTAGACCTCGCTTCCACTAACCACGTTCGCCCCTAGGGTCAAATTTTGATCGGCCCCCGCCTCATATGTCAGACTGGGAGCATCTAACCAGAACGGATCAGAATGGTTTCCAAATCGCCATTGATAACATTTATAATGCGGGGGTGGAGATTGTCAAAGGAATAATCTCGGGCTGGAACTGCACCTATCGGCGGGGGATAAAGCCCACGGGTTACATAGGTGACATTTTTGGCAGCCTCGGGGGCGAGCCGGATTTCGGGTTTGGGAGCTTGAGTCAAGGAAAACGTGTCGAGGGGGCTGGATTGAATCTTGGTTTGGCTACTGTTGAACTCAACAGGCGTCAATACTTCGGATCAAGAGCCATGGTCAGATAAGCTTAAACAGCCTACAGGATCGCAGCTATCTAGTCTTGACTGACTGATGATGAGCAAGTAAGTATGCACACCATCATTCTTACCAGCATTGAGACAGTTTATTCCATTGAGTTTCTGATACAACAGACTCATAAGCTGGTAATCCGGTTTGTGAAGTGATTGAGTTATTGATAGGGCCGTTCAAGGTTGTCAAGCTCGTACCATATGTTGCCTTGTGCCTGAGAAGTTCACATCCACATCGGATGAAGTTGAACACTCTGTCAGCAGAGAATGAAATAGTCTGTATGAGTGTGGCAATACCTCCTTCTGACGGTCGCGGCATCTGCGAAGGTGAAAGCTATCAGAGACAGAAATCAGGTGCTTCCGAACCTTGGTTGCTCTCGCCACTGGGCCCACTCCTCCTGTGGTATCCCAATGCACAATGCGTCCCACCGACGAGCTACCCAAAGGGCGCTGAGATGAAAACTCAGCAGTATTGCTTTGATTCCAATATTCAGCCGATCTCTTCTGCTTCCAAAAGATGATCTACAGTTTCTGTGAGTTTGATGCCGACCGGGTTCGGGATCTGAGCTTGACCAGCCCAGTTCCATAGCGGCAATAACGACCAAAGGTAAACCCACTTCCAGGGTAACCATGTAAGGCCAGCATGGCCGGGTGAGTGTGACTAGCTTGAAAATGAAGATAAGAGCCCGCAGAATGAACTCAGAAGTGGAAATGTTCACCCCAAGCCTGAATATTGTGTTCTGGGTCAGGATTTTCAGTTGATCCAAAAGCTCATCCCGTCGAGATCTGGGGGGTGCCATTAAGAGACGGGGGACATGCTGTTCAATTGACGAAGTAGCTTCTGATGTGCTCTCATGCAATCTTCCTGGGCCATGCCGTTCGGTCTGTTGATCAACTCCAAAGCTCTCATTGTGCCATTCATGACTCAGGCGGGTATCCTCTGGCGATGAAGGCGTGACATCCGGGGACGATCTCTCCATGTCCAGGAAGTGAGAAACAGTGCCAGATTGATCGGCTATCCGAGCTTGTCGCCCTCTGATCTTGTCCTTCTGTGCGTCTGTTCAGTGTCAGCTCGTTGAAAGGAAGAAAAAACAGTTACATGGAACCAACGACATGGTGGGCATTACCTGAAACAGGCGTTCCTGACGGCAAAGGAGCGTCCAAATTCTGAATTCGGTTGCCGCGAAGTGATGGTGAAGAGTTTGTCGTCCAGTCACCCTTGGTAATATTGTCGAAGTTAGTCTCGCTTCTCATTGCTAACAGAACTTCATTTGCACTTGGTCGTTCTGCTGAGTCCAGAGCCAGCAATTTCTTCAGTAGCTTATATAGTTTTGACGGTAAGTCTGGTCGCTCTTGTCGCTCATCCTGGAAGCCTTGCCAGTCCGTGATTTCGGCACGCAATTGGTCCATGTCTTCAAGTTCTTCCTGTATAGCGTTTGCTCCTTGGTACGGAAGCCTCCCAAAGCACATGAAATATAAGATCATGCCGAGCGAGAATATGTCCGACTTAGTTGTAAAGTTTCCGTATTGGCCGGATTTATCCATTCTTAGGACTTCCGGAGCGCAGTATGATATAGTGCCAGTCGACCCTGTGGATTTTCGAATAACATTCTCCGGCTGGACTTCACCGAAGTCACTGATAAGGCATATAACCTTTCCACCCTCGCGGTGGAGTAAACAGTTACTTGGCTTCAGGTCTCGGTGTATATAATTGGCTCCATGAAGGTAGGCCACGCCGGATGTGATGTCCTTGAAAAGCGAGTATATCTCTTCAAAGGAGAGCTGAGGCCGAGCAGAAGTGGATTCATGCGCCGTCTCAGCGTGACCTCTCGACCGTCGTATCATTTGTGCTTTTAATTCTTCCTTAGAAACCTCCTTCGGGGCTCCGCCGACAACATACTGGTGAAGATCGCCGCTATTGCAATACTGCTGAAGGATGAAAGCGCAAGCAACACTAGGGCCAAATCTCGTCAAGCGTACATCCTCAAGCCAAACGTGACGATAGGACACGAGATTTGGGTGGGAAAGTTTTGCAAGGAGTTCAACCTCGACGAGGACCTTTTCCAGCCACGAGTGATCATCTCCGACGGGTACTCTTTTGCATGCAAAGTGTCCTAGAGGGTATCCATCAATCTCGTGGCGTAACAGAAGTACGACGCCCTTGCCCCCTTTTCCGAGTATTCTTTCTTCCACAAAAAAGGTTTTGAGATAATTCGGACTAAAGGCTTCACGCCGGATTCTGCTTCTTTCCGGTTTGGGAACATCATGAACGTTGGCTATGAATCCTGAACCTTCCGGGCCATTCGCGGAGCCCGAAGGAGGAGAAGGATGAAGTTCTTCGTTGCCTACCAAGGCTGGTTCAACAAGCCTTCTTGCAGGACTGGGCGGTGCGCTTCCCTGCGGGAAACCGTGGTTTCCCGCCCTCAGCATTCGAAAATACTCCGGGTCGACAAATTCGTGGTTCAAGTCATATGAGCGTTCAAAAGAACGGTCGGGTGAAGATGCGCTACCCAGCGGTTGGTGGCATGTTGGGCATTCGGATCCTCGAATCTCGAGCCGCTGAGACTCACGATCACGCACTACAACAGCATTGCGATGACGTCTAGAATCGAAACATCTAAGCTAATTGTTCCCCAAAACAAGCCTATATTTTGAAGAGGCCAAGACCGTTGAGCATTAAGACGGGAAAATGGGGATGTGCTTACAAAACAATCTCACGGCCCTCCCTTGGATGATAGGGTATCAACGACATGACGATTCGGCTAGGGTGAGCATTTCGTAGTATCTATCAATGGATAAGCGCTTGCTGGTGTGAGCACAAATTGAATATGCTGTCATCCGCAATCGCCAATAGCAGGTACCTGCATGCCACAGCAACGTCGATCTGCCAGCCCGCAAACTAGAAGGTGAACTATGATCAGTCTGAAGTTTTATGGTTGCACAGGTGATGTAGTCAGAGTACGCAGCGGGCAGTTCTAGCCCCTGCGGAGCCCATAATTTGCCCAACTGTTGTAGCTTCCTATTGACAGGTCACGGCCCCAACGCCGTGACAAGTACAAACTTCGTCATATCAGCAATATTTGGCAGAAATAGAAATAATTTCTGGAGTACAGTACTTCAATGAAAGTCTTATGCATAAAATCATAATTAGGACTCAGAATATTAGGTCGCAACGATACCAGAGCCTCAGACTGACATCGGATAGCTAACGGCTCAAAGGAGTTGATGGCGACTTGCTGACTCAGCATATCAATGGTCAGCCAAGCTTCTGGCGACCGTTAATTCAGATGTTGGAATCTAAATCCACACATAACAGAAGAGGACGAGGTGATCTACATAGGTAGTCATCAGTGAACTCGCCAACTTGAATCGTATTACTATCAATACCTCTTGTTATCCAATTCGGTACCTTGCCTGGGTAGAAAATAATCATGGTGGTACGTTTTATCCGTTTCAAGCTGCGCCGGCTTTGATGACGCCAGACCTATTCTCAGACGAGCAACCTACTCTTTCTTTGAACCTCGGATCTAAGGGCGTTTCACAGCTTCTAAATCTGCTGACGTTTGGACTTTGGTTAAAGGTTGGACGATTAACACACTATGCTTTCGACGCTGTCCTTAGTAAGGATAAAGTGTAGCCCGCTCTGGTCTTGTCACTTGGCTAACGTAACATTTCTTTCGAAGTTTCTGCTTTCTTGGCAGGTATGAGGCGATCGACCGGTTTGACGTGAGTAATTCTTGGATTTCCTGCATGTACAGTGACTGAATTCGCGCTTACGCATGCCCTTCGTCTTGGGATATTCCAGACCCAGTTTCAAGCCAGAGAAAGTCGCCGGTGACAATAAAGAAGTCTCAAGGTGGATTGACAAGTATCTCGGTGTTGGCGAATGGGTGTTGGATCAATCCGTTGCTATCGCAGGCTCAAGCGGGTTCTTTGAACGGAGGCGATGAGATGCTGCTAGCCATGGAAATGCAAGTCACATATCAGTGCCATGTTGCACGACTCGTTTCGAAGCGGCTTGAACATCCATACTCAGGCTTTACATGCACCATAGGAAAACCCGGCCATAAAGTCAGTTCAGAATCGTCCCTCGCGTTCTTCAACCGCGTGTTTCATCTCCTCCTGACTCTCCACTACTGGGGCCAACCTTGACACATTGCAATCACACTTATCACAATGACAATAAACGCTTGTTCTAATCGCCCACTATTCTGCTCCCAATGAACGTGTTAGACTTTATTGGTGGTAAACTGTTTCGATCGCTGAACGGTCGACAATTGCTTCATATGAGCGCCAAGAGTTCCATATTCCATCCAGCTCGCCTTCCCAAAGTCATTCATGCTCGGCCAAAAATTCTAGTGGAACTTCATTCTCGCTATCTTGGCTTTGCGCTCTGTCTCGCCTCGTCTCGTCGCCTCTACTTTCCTCTACAGATACCTCGTCTCCCCGAGAATGACAATGGGTGTTGTTGAGGTGAGACATAAGCAAATCCAAAGGGACGTCATTATCACTTCCATCTGATGTGGAAGCTTGGCGGCCTATCGAACAGGCATTCTGTTTCTCATTCGAGAGCACCACATCTGTGCGTTCCCGCTCTTGTGTAGACTGGGGTAAGATAGCCATGAGCAAGTGGTGAGCTTCCCGGAAAGCTTCGAGTTCGGCACCAATTGCACATATGAGAAGATTCCACCCATTCGACTCAGCCAGGTTCATCGCATGCTCCAAGTCTATGAGAATATTCCTCATGTCGGTGAGTTGTTTTTGAATGACTTCGACTTCCGCTGTGACATTTTCCTTTCCCTTAATAGACATAGCCGACAGTGGTGAGGCGCGATCAGCTCTCATAAAATCTCGGAACTCATTCTCAAAACGTGAAATTATCGCAACAATACCATTCCAGACGGCAATTCCTTCTTCCAGTGCTTTTTGGTCTGCATCCACCCGCTCGATCCTTCTCTTTAAAGTAGCCATTTCGGCTTCCCACCAAGACTTGGCCATGTCCGGAGTCCGATGTTCAGGTACCAGGCTCAGAAACTCACCACCCCGTGACTGACTTTCGTTCATGGTGTCAAAACTTTGATCGTGTAGCCCTTGATCCAGAGGTAAGACGGGTGGTTGCCGCACAAGCAGGCTGACCTCTGAATCAACAACTCTGAGTGCTCCTCTGTAGCCGCTCAAGCCCGCTTCTCGTTTTCCTTCCACATCCTTCATCTTGGCCTCGAGCCACCGCCGTTGGTTTCGCAAGCCAACGAGCTTGTCTTCGAGTGCTTTAATGTCCTTATCCACCGAGGCATATTTTGCCTTCAGCTCGCGCAATTCTCGTCCCAATGGCTCTTCTCCATCAACGTCAAAGGCTTCCAACTCCGACTGGATGTGAAACCGTCTTGTGGATAGACTTTCGAGTTGATGGAGCGCTGCACGCCGTTCCTCCATGGCCCTCATGATATGCTTCCTTTCCTCGCGCCGCAACTCAACAAATGATTCCATAGCTTTTCGTAAGCCACTTCTAGCAGCCCGCAGCCCCGGGGGCCGACCTTCAGCGGGCTGCCGGACGGGAATCAGATCTCCGTTGGAGGTTGACTGGGGTGGCATATACAAGCTCTTCAGCATCTGAGATCTTGACGTTACCGTGGAATAGAACGTTCCAGTTGGGGTACTACTTCCAGTATCACTGTAGGCGCCATGGATATCGCTGGAAGCTTTAGCTTCAGGCTGACTACCAGCCACCAAGCCCTCGGCTTGAAAATCCAGCAATTGTTGAATATCAAGTTCTAGCGTCTGCTCACGCCGCTGCAAACTTCTCCAGATAGAGTCTGCTCTGTGATTATAGGGCTTGTTTCTACGCTGCGGCCGGTCGAAGATGACTTGGCTTATTGATCTCCCCATGATTCGCATGAGCCCAGATCCCTCCTGATTCCATGCATGTTTGTACGACGATGGGTTCGATGTGGACTCCATGGCCATCACGGATTCGGCTATGGGGGGCGGAGGGCCGTGGAAAAGAATTTTCGGCTTGCGCCTAGGGTATGAATCATCTAGATTCTCCCTTTCCTTTCGTTCCGGTTCTGGAGAACCTCCGGTTTGCGTCGCGACAGGTGCGAATGGAAGCTGGAAGCTTCGAGGGCTTTCAATACTGCACCGCTGCAGGGAGATCGGTCGTGGCTCCAGTTGTTGGAGCTGGAATTCCGCTGGTGGCTGCGCAGGAGACGTAGACAAAGACAGTCTTGAAGATCTTCCTGCAACATCATTGAATCGATGGACCAAAGACGGGGATGTATGCGCCATGGCAAAGCATCCCTAAGAGAAGTAAATCGCGGTATAACATGAAGACCAACAATGCAATTATATTTAAGACTTAGATCAAGAGTCCGCGTGCATAATGTATAGTTATTTATGTCAAAAAGGTTCGTCATGTTAAGGGTTGTTGTTCACAAGACCCTTCAGCGAACGGGGCGTGGATTCGGTTAGTCCAAGTCTGGTGCCTAAGGGTGTGTAGTTGCCAGTTGGGGCAGGTGAGCAAGCCCATGTGAACTTAATCTCTATAATTAAACACGCAGTAGCGATTTCTTTTTATCAAGCAACAGTAAGAGTTATAGTTACACAACTTCTTACATATATTCCTAGACTATTTCTCTTTCATTTACTAGGCCTAGAGTAGAAGACATACCTTCCAACGCCTTTCTTATGTACATATACCTACAAAAGCGCAACCCTTGCTCAATCTAAGAAGTTATACTTATAATATAACATATAGCGAGACACGTCTCGCATGATAAAATATCCCGAGTTGCTTTGTTATAGAAAATATCATTTAGGGGCACACCTTCTATTCGGAATAGTACTATAAGAAGCTGGTCACTTTGTACAGGAAATAAGAGAGGCGTAACTCCCACCAGACTTCTGCTTTAGGTTTAGATCCAATTGCATGTAGAGCATCTGGTACCTAACAGTTGACCTATCCTGCCCACCCTTAGGGGGCTGGGATAGTTGACTAGTGCCAAGTTCTAACAGCTACCTACCCCTCTGTACTCCATACTTGCGTCTGTGATAAAGCTGTAGTGCGCTGGGGAGATGCAGCGACACTGTACAGCGCTCAACGGGGAGAGCGGGTAGGTTATTCAGAAACGGCATGTAGATGCAGGAGGAGAGTTAAACAACCTGGTACTCTGCAGCGTATTCATGATTTCACCTTGGCAGGCTCATATCACTGGCGGTTTTGACTGAGGTTAAAGGCATTTCTATCGTGAAGGGAGAATCTGCATGCGGCTTATTCTCGTAATACAACTCCCGTTATTTTGCGGGTCCATCCATGATACCACCTGCCCTTTACCAGAGCAGGTTCCGTCACACCCCAGCAGCGTCTGTCTCAAGGCAGCCTGAAAATCACCTTCAAGGCGGACGCCCTAAGCAACCTCGATGCAAATGCACGTCTCCTCTTGACTTTCATTTACAAGAGCTTAAGATCACTTGGCTTCGCTCGACCCGACCGCAGTGCAAATCCGCCTGTTCCCGACTCTCCCAGCGGAACCGCCTTGTCTGGACCTGCCTGGTTGGCACAACATTGGTCCGCCTTATAGCATCTTCTGGCGTCTGACAAGTATCATCGAGTCAATCAACGAAAAAACACGAGATTACAAGCTGGCTCCCAGGGCCGAAGCCTGTCGATGAGCCAGCCACAGCAACTGCCTCACCCTCGAGGGCAGATTAGCTCAGGTTCATACGGAGGCCACGGAGGCCAGCAGGACGAATTGTACATGCCCAGCATGACCTCAAGCCCACACAGGCAGATTGCATCACACAGAGATTACGCGCCGCAAATCAAGCTTGATCACCCGCCGATGAGTGCCAACCCCACCCAATCTCAACATCACCACTTGCAACAGCCTACTGGTTCAGGTGTGCCGAACGTTCTACAGCCTGGTGGGTTGTCATCACGCCCATCAGTCATGTCCGCTAACACGGCTCCAACCGTTCCTACAATTCACGGTGCTATGCAGCCACTGATCTCAGGGACGTCTACGCAACAGAACCGACATGGTCGACAATCGCCAGCGTTCCACGACTATCAAACGCCGACAAAACCATCTCTTCCCATGTCGCATTCACATACATACTCACGCTCTAGCCCTGTTGCTGGATATGATGCTCCGGCAAATTACCATGCCTATACTCCGACCACACCAGGCGGTTCGTCTTCTCAGCTCACGGCACCTGCGGATGCCAGCAAATACAGTGCTCCTACTTTGCAGAGGACTTTTTCAACCACGCCGCTTGGCCTGGCCGACATAAGACCACGTGCCGATTCCAGTATATCGGACGGTGGACCAGGAGGCCACGGGCAGGATCTTGCGAATACGCAACCCGGACCGAGCAACTATCTTGCGCCATGGGCTGTATATGCATTTGACTGGTGCAAATGGCCCCCGCAGGGTAATGGGGCAGGTAAATTAGCATTGGGCAGCTATCTTGAAGATGGTCATAATTTTGTACGTCTTTTTCAAGACTCATAGCCTTCCCAGCTCACTGTCACCCCCAAAGACACTAACGTCACCAGATCCAAATACTCGACAGCCAAGCCGTAGCCACTGCGCAAGATGTTTTTCCATCGTCGACGTCCAAGTGCAGTCTGGAGTTTACTAAAATTGCCGAAGCAACACATTCGTATCCTGTCACTAGACTTCTCTGGGAGCCTCCCTCATCTCAAAAGCAGTCCACGGATCTGTTAGCTACATCTGGCGATCATTTACGACTCTGGTCTTTGCCTTCCGAGACACCAGCGACCCCGGGTAATAATATAACCGGAGGTGGTAGAGATGCGTCTTTTGTAACAAAGCTTACTCCTCTGGCGCTTCTGTCCAACTCAAAGACCCCAGATCATACGGCGCCTCTTACCTCTCTCGACTGGAATACAGTTTCGCCGAGTCTGATAATTACATCAAGCATTGACACCACGTGTACCATTTGGGACATCCCTTCGCTGACGGCCAAAACCCAGCTCATTGCTCATGACAAGGAAGTATACGACGTGCGATTCTGTGCAAATAGCGTAGATGTTTTCGTGAGTTGCGGCCAGGACGGAAGTGTTCGAATGTTCGACTTGCGCAGTTTGGAACATTCTACGATTATCTATGAGCCGACGGGTAAAGAGGAAAGAGGTAGTTATTCGATCTGTTTCTCATGTCTATTCCCTGCCCTATGCGATGTTCTTGAAGGCTGCCTTCTGGACTCGAGTGCTGATATCATGTACAGACGGCAGTGGGCGGTCAAGTCCTACGCATAGTCAACAGGCGGTTGGCAGCCCTCCACCCCTTTTACGCCTTGCAACATCACCTCATGATACCCACCTATTGGCGACCTTCGCACAAGACTCGAGCACTATCCGGATATTAGATGTTCGTCAACCAGGTCAAGCTCTTCTCGAGCTCAAGGGACATACTGGTCCGATCAACTGTGTGGAATGGTCGCCATCAAGACGGGGGACGCTCGCATCCGGGGGTGACGATTGCCAGGTGCTTATTTGGGATCTGATAAACTCAAACTCGTCTGGCGGACACCCTCTGAACGGGACGCCGCAGCATGAGAATCACAGGAATCCCGTGGCAAGCTGGGAGTGTGATTATGAGGTTGGAAACTTGAGCTGGGTGCCTCATCTTCAGAATGCCGATTACGGCGAGTGGCTTGGTGTCAGCGCTGGTCGAGGCATCTGGGGAACTCGATTGATCTAAGCAGGTGCAGGTGACTAAAAGCGTGCCCTGCTATATCACAAAGACATGTCATCCACGGGGAAGCCAGACGGACACTACGCGAACCTGGACACAGCTGCTATGATGAACCAAGCTCACATAAATTGTCATACGTGCTGCCTCCCTGGTGGCCACAAGCGGCTAACGTTGCTATCAGATTTATCTGGAGGCAAAGGGCTTTGTTTTTACTGGCAGTGCAGAAAGCCCCAGGCTAGCAGGTTATGCAAAAGAAAGGCTGTTTCACCAGAAATGATCAATCGAGACCCCCTGGAAAATCAACCCTTCGAACAGGTCAATTATGTAGAGCAAATTATAGTGTTCATATTACTGCAATAGACAGATTTTTGGGAATATACCTTCCGTCTACATCTAAGCGCTACTCATAATTATTAAATACTTCATTGGGGAAGGAACAGATCAATCATGGAAACGAAGACTTCAACGGCATGAGTGAGCGTTTTCGGAGCCACGAAATGCGAGATGGTGGGGGAGGGACTGTCGCTGAAACAACATCTCGTTCCTCGCTTTAGTGACATTATTTATAAAAAAAAAAAAATAATAATAATAATAATAATAATAAAAAAGGCCCTGCCCTGGTAAGAAGTCTGGACTGCTGATGAAGTGATACTGGGGAATCAAGAACAAACGAGTTACAGTGTGTTTATCGGAGATGGGGGGACAAAATCCACTCAACTATTTTATAGCTCATCACAAATCCCTCAAGGACCAGACCCGATCCGCGGATCATAGCCATAATAGACCATTCGCTTATAAAATCCTGCTCATTCTATTCGACCGCATTTGAATAGAGTGCTTCTATTTTATTCAAGGCTATAGTATAGGCTCTCGTACAAATTCGTCGCACCGTAGTACACACATGCTTAAGGTACTAAAGCCTGGCCCTGTGCCAAAAGACTCCAATTCCTGTTCAGGCAATTAAAGAGTGGTTTAAACAGGCATAGAATAGCAGATCAACTTTCCATGTCCGCAGTTCAAAGTACAAGGTGAATGGCCTGTTCGGGCTATGCATCCAGTTCACCTTTTTTTTTTGCCCCATCAAAAGATAACGAACCAAATATGTTGTGCTACCTTCTCCTCACCGCACCACCAAAGTGACATAACACAATCGAGCAAAGGCAAAGCTGCATTAATCCCCACCAACCCCACCAGCTTCCAATTTCCATTTCCTTTACTCTCTCACTTGATTTTCTTCAACAATTCGTTCAACTATCTGGATTTCCGCAGTCGTCAAGCTCTCTTCACGTCACTTTATCAGAGCTTTGTCGGGAAGCTCTTTTCCCAGGTTCGTTGGCTCATATTCCTGTGCTTCATGTACTACACTGGGGGTTTTGCTGCGCTTTTGTGATTTAATAATTGCTTTCTCACTCAATATAATCCCTCATTTTCACGCTTCTGTTTCGAAACTTTTACTGACAGCCTCCTGGTGATAGGACAAGGAATTGACTACAATGTCAGCGGGTCGCACTCGCTCACTTAGCACCATGGCTGCTACTCAGCAGGACCACCTCAACACTGGCGGGAGAGTCGCATGGCTTGCTTCTCTCGATACTTCTTACAGCCCTGAGCACAACTATCGTCGTTCATCCATTATCTGCACCATTGGTCCCAAAACCAACTCAGTCGAAGCGATCAACAAGCTTCGCGATGCTGGTCTCAACGTTGTTCGGATGAACTTCTCCCATGGGTCATACGATTACCACCAATCTGTTATCGACAACACGCGCAAGGCTGTCGAGTGCCACAATGGTCGGCCAGTTGCTATTGCTCTCGATACGAAGGGTCCCGAGATTCGCACTGGCAACACAGCAAACGATGAAGACATCCCCATCGCTGCTGGCGAAGTGATGAACTTCACTACGGATGAGAAATTTGCCACCAGTTGCAACACTAAGAATATGTGAGTCTATAAAATTATTTTTTCTCACTTTTGTTAGTGAATGCCACTCCTCGTTGGCGTTGCGCCTACTTTCATTGCGAGGCTGATTCATGATCAGTCATTGGGACTGAACTTGTACTAATTTGATGCAAACTAGGTATGTCGACTACAAGAACATTACCAAGGTTATTGAACCTGGCCGTGTTATCTACGTTGATGATGGTGTCCTGGCTTTCGATGTTCTGAGCATCAAGGACGACAAGACCATCGAGGTTCGGGCCAGAAATAATGGTTTCATCTCTTCTCGAAAGGGCGTCAACCTTCCCAACACAGATGTCGACCTTCCTGCCCTGTCCGAAAAGGACAAAGCCGACCTGAGATTTGGCGTTAAGAACAACGTAGACATGGTCTTCGCTTCGTTTATCCGTCGAGCACAAGATATAAAGGATATTCGTGCAGTTCTGGGAGAGGAGGGCAAGCAGATACAGATTATCGCCAAGATCGAGAACCGTCAAGGGCTCAACAACTTCAGGGAGATCCTGGAGGAGACTGATGGCGTCATGGTGGCTAGAGGTGATTTGGGTATCGAAATCCCGGCCGCTGAGGTATTTGCTGCGCAGAAAAAACTCATTGCCATGTGCAACATTGCCGGAAAACCAGTCATTTGCGCTACCCAGATGCTGGAGTCCATGATTAAGAACCCTCGGCCCACTCGCGCTGAAATCAGCGACGTTGGGAACGCGGTCACTGACGGAGCAGACTGTGTTATGCTGTCTGGTGAGACTGCAAAAGGAAGCTACCCTTGCGAGGCCGTTCAAGAAATGCACGAGGCATGCCTTAAGGCCGAGAATTCTATCCCCTATGTTTCTCAATTTGAGGAGATGTGTAACCTTGCGCAGCGACCAGTCAAGATCGCTGAATCTTGCGCCATGGCTGCGGTGCGAGCTTCTCTTGATTTGGCTGCTGGGGGTATCATAGTATTGTCTACTTCAGGCGAATCCGCCAGGCTACTTTCCAAGTACCGCCCAGTCTGCCCCATCTTCATGGTTACCCGAAATGCCACGACATCTCGCTTCAGTCACCTATTTCGCGGAGTTTACCCATTCTTATTTCCGGAAGCTAAGCCTGACTTTAACCAAGTTAATTGGCAGGAAGATGTCGACAAGCGTATCAAGTGGGCTGTCAATAAGGCACTGGAGCTTAATGTTCTGACCGCTGGAGATACTGTCGTTGTTGTACAGGGCTGGAAGGGAGGTATGGGCAACACCAATACTCTGCGAATTGTGCGAGCCGATCCAGACCATCTGGGCATTGGACAGGCCTGAAGCGCAAAAAAAGGTAGGGATTTTTTTTTCCGGTTGACGATGAACGGGCGCAACCCGAATAAAAAAAAAAGAGTGGTTGGGATTGCACAAGATGAATGATTTGATAGACCTCATATAACTACACGGGCATGGCTGGGATCCGCGGTAGTGGGCTTCAGAATAGTTTGCCTTTCCACCTTGTAGGGAGTCCACAGCTCAACTAAGCGTTTTCCCGTATATTGTAAACGGCACGGTACCGGCTTTCTGTGGCACTTATTAGGACAGCCGTTATCGGTTAATTCTACCTCCGCACGAGCTTTTTAAATACTTCACGTAAGTTACTGAAAAGGCTGCTGACCTAGGTAGGTTAGGTACCTAGGTAAGTACCTAGTTTGATGACGCCAGGCTTGCTATTATTGAAGGCTCCACTTAGCATGCCCAGAATTTCCGATACCGGCTGCGATGCTGATGCTTAATATCTGAACCAAAACCGAAAAATGTGACACATCCAGCCTCCAGCTAGGAGGTAGGTACTCCGAAGATATGTCCATTTTATCGGTTCTCCAGAAAAATTGTAGGTACTAGATAAGATTCTTACGTACCTTAGGTGCTTGAGATACTTAATGGAAGGATTTTCGCTTAGTGCGGGTAAAGAAATAGTCTAACTTGATTGTCGCAGCGCTTTAGCTAGGACAATCATTCTTCTAGGCTGTGAATTGCTGCATTCCAGTCGCGGGAAGTAATTTCACAAATGATGCATGTATGTTATTTGTATCGACCAACAATGCACCACTGCACTAGTAGAGCGCCACTTCAGATCCCCGATATCGCGCCTTATCAGAACATGGAATGAATCATCACAGGTACCTAATAAGGGTACTCTACTCCGTAGAGATGATCAAGTTTAGAAGCGCAGGAATCTGTGAGCAATTAGGGACGTACCAGGTTGGTTGGTACTTGTAAGTTCACGCCAATCGCAGAGCGCAGTGGGCTTGGTTGGAATTATCCGGGACTAATCTGTCCATGGTCCGTACATTAACAAGACTGGTGGTGTTCTTTATTAGCTGACACATAGCATGATTTGGCTCTTCCCGCAATAAAAGCGCTGCAAATCTCTTCACCTTTGTCGCATCACCGTCGCCTAATAGCCTGTACTTCCTGCTCCAGTTTTGAAAAGATTTATCATGACACCTTCAGTGGATATAAAGGGGACAGCCGTGCCGCAGAGGACTGTCTCCCATAGCTGGGATCCCAATAATTTGTCGACTTCTCCAACTGCAACGTTTGCATCCCCGCCGAGCGGCTGGAGAGGGGCATTGACCCAGCGTGGTGCACCGAAGCAGCTTAAGCCGTTCAAAACCCAAGATTTTAGAATTTTGCTGTTGGAAAATGTCAATGCAACCGGTCAAGATATTCTCAGGGGGCAGGGTTATCAAGTCGAAGCCCTCAAGACCTCGCTTCCCGAAGATCAGTTGATTGAAAAGATCCGGTCAGTTGCAGAAAAGCTGATTGGCTGCGCAGAGCTCTGGTCTAAATGATGAAAGAAGACTTCGATACTGACTAAGAAGACTTCCAGGGACGTTCAGGTTATCGGAATTCGATCCAAAACTAAACTGAACGAGCGTGTGCTGCGAGAAGCCAAGAACCTATTGGTGGTTGGGTGCTTCTGCATTGGAACGAACCAGGTTGATCTCGACTACGCCGCACGACATGGGATTGCCGTCTTCAACTCGCCTTTTGCCAACTCTCGCAGCGTCGCGGAGCTTGTGATTGCTGAGATTATCTCGCTTGCTCGCCAATTGGGCGATCGCTCGTCTGAAATGCACCGCGGAACTTGGAATAAAGTAAGTGCTAAATGTTGGGAGATTCGAGGTAAAACGCTAGGTAAGCTGCGGCTTCCCTCTCCTGCCATTTCTGCTGCGTCCATCGTGCCTTTACCTATTCATGGGCCAGCATGTCACTGGTAAACGAGTCCTGACGCTTTTTGTGGCAGGCATTGTCGGGTACGGACATATCGGCTCGCAACTGTCGGTCCTTGCAGAAGCTATGGGTATGAGTGTGATCTATTACGACGTGGTGGCCCTGATGGCTCTGGGCACTTCACGACAAGTTTCGTCCTTGGAAAGCCTCTTAGAAGAAGCCGACTTTGTCACCCTGCACGTGCCTGATCTTCCAGAGACAAGGGGCATGATCTCAACCGCTCAATTCGATCGAATGAAACATGGATCATATCTCATCAATGCCAGCAGAGGAACTGTTGTGGATATCCCAGCTCTTGTGAAGGCCATGCGATCCGGACGAATCGCAGGTGCAGCTCTAGATGTGTACCCCAACGAACCAGCGGCAAATGGCGATTACTTCACCAATAGCCTCAACCAGTGGGCTGAGGATCTTCGTTCCTTGACTAACATCATTCTTACGCCTCACATTGGCGGCAGCACCGAGGAGGCTCAGCGTGCAATCGGTATTGAAGGTGAGGACAGGACAAAGCCAGGATTCTCGAAATCATTCAACGGAAGCTCAGCTAATTGATATTTTTTTTTTAATTAGTGGCTGACTCTCTGGTTCGATACATAAACCAGGGAATTACACTGGGAAGTGTGAATTTGCCCGAAGCTCAGCTCCGATCGCTAACACTGGACGAGCCTAATCATGCAAGAGTACGGCCAACTACTCATTGCCAATGTTCTCATATCGCGGGATTAACTAACGTGCGACTTCTTGTAGGTTATTTACATCCATCACAATGTACCCGGAGTGCTTCGTAGAGGTAGGAACAGCAACTGTATCTGTCAATGGTGGTGGCTATTCAGCTTGGCTAATGCCTTTGAAGTCAACGAAATATTGGGAGATCACAATGTCGACAAGCAGATCAGCGATAGCAAAGGCGACGTAAGTCAGCAGGGCTTCTTACCACATAATTGCACAGAGCTGCTAACATATAAATAAACGCGCAGGTCGCCTATTTAATGGCTGACATTAGCAATGTTCGTTATGAAGAAATAAAGGACATAACCGAGAGTCTTGAATCCCTCAACTGTAAGCTGCGCTAAGCTATGCTAACCCAATATATACATGAGTACTGATTTTTCAAAACTTTTCAGCTTGCATCATGACCCGGGTGTTATATTAGCCACGCTTTTCGGCCATTTTTATTTTTTTGTTTTTATTTTTTTTTTAAAAAAAAAAATACCATATGTGTGGGTAATGCGTGGTGGGCTCGAGGCACTGGGCGTGCTTTGTTAAGAAGTGAAAATGGAACTGCTCTCATTTACCGGAGTCAAGATTAGCAGAGACGCGACGATATTTTACCGCCCGCGTTTCGAAAGTGTTGCGGCTAAACTCGTCGGGTGCACTGGGTGAGATTCCGTATTTTTAACCCTATATTAACTAGAACACATGATGTATGGGTTCAAACGATAGATAGATTGATAGAATGACACAGCAGCGGGAGGTAGAAGACGTTGATATTGATGATCATAATTATTGTATCCTCCCATTGCTAAGCGTGATGACCTGCCCCCTTGTACATGTTTGTAAGATGGTCTAAACATCCATAATGTCGATCATCTGGATTAGTTTTGCATTTGCTTGCAGACCTATGTCTGGCTACTCGATCGCATGTCTGGTCGCCATCAATCAAGGTCAAGAGTGAGATTGCTCGTAACAGGTAGGTATGTATGTACCTTAGGTAGGTGCCTAACCTAAGGCACCTAAGGACGAGTGTATACATAGTATCAATTGGTGTCGAGGGGACTACATCTGGCCTATCAGCTCCCCGGACGCCCACGGAAGGCCCGGTAAGTCCTTTCGGCAATGGTGCCGCCGTCGTGCTGCGGCCGGTTATTTAGACACGTCTGCAATTACGTCGGCGAATTCTCTTTGCATTTCCATGGACCATGGTCAGCATCCCCCGGTTTTGCTACCTTGGTTGCGTCTCAGTCACCACTACTCACCCACCACCAGCTTTGCGTCTCTTCCAGGTGACCAGAAAGCCTTCAATACCGCTCAGCTGATTTGGACCAAGCGCGCATTTTTGCGGACAAGTATTAGCCAGTAATTGATCCGGCAGCCGTTCCGTTACTCTTTATCTCAACCATGGCGGCGGCAAAGAATTTAACCTCCCAGCTGAGCTCCAAGTCGCCGACTATACGAAGGATCCGTGAGTGCTTGCTTGGCCACCGAGAAAACAAGTGCCATCGCCATGTTTCTGCCACGAAGCCCTCCGCTCTCCGTGGTTTTGTCCGACTGCTGCTGACAAGTGACAACGGCATCGACCAAGTGCGCGAGGCTGCCGAGATATCTAGCTCTCCTTCTGCAGATTACGCAGCGGAACCTCTCGAATCCGATTTTTTCGAATGGCACTTTACTCTTCGCGGTCCTCCCAACTCCGTCTATGGTGAAGGGCTCTATCATGGACGAATAGTCCTTCCGTCGACGTATCCTTTGCGACCCCCCAGTTTCCGCTTCATGACGCCGAATGGTCGGTTTGAGGCGAACCGGGAGATATGCCTAAGCATCAGTGGTCACCACGAGGAGACATGGCAGCCGGCATGGGGCATAAGGACCGCAATTGTAGCGTAAGTACCAGTTTGTCATGGTGTTTATGCCTTTTATTATCGAATTTTCTGCTAAGTACATATGTGTATATGTTTTATTTTCTGAACGTAGATTGAGGAGCTTCATGGAAACCGACGCTCGTGGACAACTGGGAGGCTTAGATACGACTGACGAAGTGCGGCGTCGTCTAGCTCGCGAATCCCGAGACTTCAGGTGCTCAACATGTGGTCGATCAAACCTTGAGATCATCACTTTATCTGAACAGCAAGTCAGTCAATTGGCTGTGCCTTCTGGAAAGGACATACAAGTTCCGACGGAGCTTAGCATGGCGTGGAAAGATGAAATGATAACGAAGCGTCCAGTTGGCGATGGTCATTCATTGCCCAGTGATCGGCTCGACAACGGGTCGCAAGATGGGGACTCGGATGCTGCTGAAACCACCGAAGTCTTCGCTCAAACATCTGCTAATCCACAAACACGTGGTAAATCCCAGGAGTCGTCGACCCATGGTAATGAGCCGTCGAGTTCTACATCTCCCAGACACGATGAGGGTCATGCGCCGACCACCAGCAGAGTAACTGAGGCAGCGGCGTCAGAACAAGCCTTGACTCGAAGGCCGCCACGTACATTGCAGCCACATGATGAAGGTGTTCCATTGTGGGTGGATCGAGCCATTGTAGCTTTGGTCATTGTCTTGATAGCACTGCTCCTCAAAGTATTAGTAGGTTTTTAACTTTAGCATCGGCGTTGGTGGACCGAATGGGAGCAACTGCTGCTTTCTTCCCTCTGATTCTTATTCTTTTCCTTCTCGTGTCCGCAATGCAAGAGAATCTTCAACTCTGTCAATTGCTGCTCTTTGGCACTCACTATCAGACTCGCCAATCAAGCATTGGTTAATAAAGCCGTGAAAAACCCTACTAGTAAGTTACAAGTCCCATAGCCACGTACGTTCTCGGACGCGCGGAGATATTACATATAAGTCACACAAAAATGGTAGGCTTTGATTCAACGGGATCTAGTAGTTGGGATTTAATTGCCCAGGGAACGAGGGCATTACGTACTGTGCAAGTTCTTTTCCAAACGTCAAAAGTTCTGCTTCGTCCTCTATAATTGGGCTTTGGAGTGTTTCCAGAATCATAACCCTCCTTCCTCATTTCAAGTCTTTGGCCGAAGTCGTTGTCCGTGTCCCATGTCTCTGTTGGCTCATAGCCACGGCACTACCAACCACCACCATTCCCCGACTGCAGAGCCTGTGCCATTGGGCAAATCAGTAAGCACGCCTGTTTTCTTACCCCAGGTGACAATGAGACTCGCCTCAAAGTCATCCAGTATAGGACATAAGGCACTGCAAATTCCCTCGATATCCATAGAGCCTCGGGTAGCCATTGCAAAGCAAACGGCACCGAGTATATCTCGCCAACGTGCCTTGTTTGGCTTGCTAAAAATATCCACCCATTGAGGGAGTTCCCCGTCTTGACTGTCAGATGGTGGCCCAGCATCCACAACAGCTTTTAGAACGTGAATTTGCTCGTTATACAGGTAGACATCTGTAGGCATAGCCTCTATACCAAAGTGGTAGTAAGATTTCGGATACTTGCGACTCTCGTAGTTCCCAGGTTCGAAGCCCAATGGAATGTTGGGCAAGTTTGTAGGCATCAGCCTTATTCGTCCGGCAGCGTTGAGGTTCGTGAGAGCCATCATTGCCCCGTCGTTCAACGTGTAAGGTACAGTCAGCTTTTTTCCCAGCCTGAACGTAGCGTCGAGCCTCATTTTGAACGCAGCAGCGTCACGATACTTCGAGCTTTGCGCCATTTTGCTTAGTGCAGACATGTATCCCTCGCTGAGCCTGTAGGGTCGGCCTCCTAAAGGCGGCTTTTTGCTTCTGCAAATAACTCTTTGCTTGGCCAAGAGCTCAATGGCCTCTTTGAAGAGCTCGGAAGTTTTGCGTTTGTTCCCAGGTAACAGAGTGAAGAACTTGTCTCGGATATCTTCCACGGAGTACTTGCCAATTGACATGCTACAAAGGGACTTGATCCAGGACCTCGCAATGTCCAGTTTGGTTATCTTGAATGATCGCTGCAGTTTGCGTAAATCTCTGTCGACAGGGAAAGCTCCTGGGGTAGAAGTCACCGCCTCGAAGCGTGTGAAAACGGAAGCTTGCACGTGGAAAAAGCGTTCTCGCCAATCATCCGTGGGACCCTTAACATCCTCCAGACTGAAGTGCCTATCCAATAATTTCCGAGATGCAGGAATCTGAAAACCCTCTAGCCGAGGAATTCCCATAGTCCAACGGACGAGATTATCCCAATCATAATCCTGGGGGTTATTGAAGTCGATCATTGGCAATTCATCATGCTTGAATGCTGTCACAACCCTCTCTTGAAATGCCCGCGTAAAATTGGCGATGCAAGGTCCTTGTCGTTTCCGTGTATCGACCCAGAATCTTCGTAACTGCATCAAATCCGCATCCGGAAAAATGATCATAAGAAGGCCCCAATCAATCGTTTTATCTGCGCCACCCAGCAAAGTACGTACTGCAATAAACGCCGCCAATAACTTATCAGGTATATCCATAGGATAGTTCTCGAACTCAATGTCATCTCTGTTAACAGAATTGCATTGCAAACCCTCTAGCGAAGTCAACGAGCGAGTTGCAAGCGCCACACGTTTAATCCTCAAAGTCGAGCTTGCGTGGGAAGCTATTCCAGTGTCTAGCTTTCCGTTCTCCGGGGTTGCGGGAAGGTCTTGCCCCGTTCCCAGTAGAGCACGGCCGTAGGATGTCGGAGTATGTTGCTCTTCTGGAGGCCAGCTTATTTCGCATAGATGTAGAGCTTCTGATTCGATGGGACCGCTGCAGAACCTCAAAAATATGTGATGAGGCCCCGCCGAAGCAAAGGGTGTGTTGGTAAATGTTGAACCCCAAGCCATTTCCGATTCGAGGCAAGCTCGAATCCTACAGTCAAAGAACTGCTCTGAGCTCGCGAGAGCATCGTCATTGTTTGCTTTTTCGGTGTGTAGTTGCGCATGTCTCCTATCCACCATTTGACTAAAAGACTCCCATTGAAACCACTGGGGAGCAGGCATCCAACCACGAACCGTGAAACTACCATCGTGACATTCAAAGAACTGAGTATCTAGCCAAGGCCATATACCATCCTCATCAGTTAGAACAGTCACAGTATTGAGATATTCTTCGGCCTCGAGGCTTT
This sequence comes from Ustilaginoidea virens, assembly GCF_000687475.1. Lineage (NCBI taxonomy): Eukaryota > Fungi > Ascomycota > Sordariomycetes > Hypocreales > Clavicipitaceae > Ustilaginoidea > Ustilaginoidea virens. The sequence continues at coordinate 5,418,397 of NC_057317.1, read as the reverse complement.
CTGCCCAGGCTTGACTTTCTGCAATCGTTTCATAACTGGCCGTTTGTGGACTCGGAGATCGCACGCTTATCAGGTAGTCGATATCTGGCTCTTCTTCAAGAAAGGTATTTGGCGATAGGAAAAGTATTTTCAAAGCCGGCGCCACTTCTTGCGTTTCGGAATGGAGTTTCTCATGGAGCGCTGCAGGGGCTTGGGATTGTATTACCTTCCGTCGCTTGGAAGGAAATGAAGCGATTTCTTCAACCCCATCTCTCGCTTCTGACTGCTTCGACCTTTTCGCTCGATCGCGTGTATCTGATCCCCGCTCCTTTTTCGCGGCTATTTGAGCCACATACACTGGTGCATGTAACAATGCTACCTCATTGGCCAGCAGCCTTCGCCCACGTCCACCAACTTGTAATTCTGTTGAGGAATTAGTACTTCCGTAGCTGCCGGTCACGGGTCTTGTTGTTGACTCCAATCGTAAAGTTTTGACCTTCTCAAGCAATTGTAGTGACTCGGTAGAAAACGCATCCACACCAGGCGAAGTCAAAAGTTGACATTTTGAAAAGGAACCAGTAGAATCCCGAAACGCATGCCAGTGTTCTGTGATGATGCCTTCCTCTAAAAGAATCCTTAAAGTTGATCGAAACTCATCCCTGTGAGGAACTATCTCTCCAGGATATTCTTGATCCCAAGTGGCCAGAATAGAATCCCAAAGTAACTCACCACCTAAAAGAACCCCGTGTTCCCTTTTCAGTCTTTTCTCGATCAAGTTACGTAAACGTTCGTCAGCTTGCTTAGGTTTTCTTCTGGGCACTTTTGCCTTAGGTTCTGGATCAAGTTTAGCGTTGCCGATGAGACTATGGTCGCGATTTTGATGAAGATCTCTCGAAAGTTTCTGCACTCGGTCATGGTGGTGTTGCACTTCACCTGCAGTCTCCCTCATAGGGTGTCTGGGGAAAGTGTTGGACACGGGCGTTGTGGGCAGAATCAATCCATCATAGTTGCAACGGCTTTCATCGCTGCGTAATTCCTTGACAAGAGAGCAATTTGCTGCGCGATTTCCTAGTCCTAAAACTGAAGTCTGTCTAATCTGATCTGCCAAAGACCGAGAAAGCAGTCCCTGGTCGATGTCAGATGTTGTTAACATGATTGGCCGATTCATCGCAGATGCAGGTCTTCTCCAGGATTTGACGATCCCCAGGGAGGAAGAGTCGATATCAGACTTCGCAGTTACAGGAACTGGGCCCAGAAGAAGGGAGTCAGGACTAGCATTCATTTGCTCCATCCTTGGAGAATCAGTGACAGAATTTCCAGCAACGTTTTGAGGTGTCTCTCTTTCCGGTGTCACCTTGGAAGATTCGTGACTTGACTTTTCGGCTCTAACGCCCTGTGATTTCGATCTAAAAAAGGTTGCTCGTCCACCTCGACGTGCTGTCTCCTGGGTTTCGTGGCTGAATTGGGGGTTGCAAGAGGTTTGCGATTTCTCGAGGTGATACTTTAGTCCAACGTCGTTTTTCCAGCTCCTTCCACAATTATGACATCTCCATGGTCGGGACTTAGGGTTGTCATCGTCGGATATTGTTCTTTCTTGACCTCGACCTCGACCTCGACCTCGACCTCGTCCACGTCCACGTCCAGGGCCAATAACAGGGCTTGATATTGTTCTCTCCAAGGCGGCCTCTCCTGCGAGATCTTGTCCTCTTCTGGAGATAGTCCTTTGGCCTGCTAGATCGATATTGAGAGAATCGGAATTTTCGATGCCCTCGGTTAGTATATTAGGCGGTACCCAGTCCCGAAGCTTTTCAGATGATATGTGCATTGTTACCAGTAGGCTTCGTTTTGTTCGAGAACCGGCATCATGGAATTCTACAGTCCCATCATTTGAGTCCGATCGCCCTGTTGACAACACTATTTCAGATTCAACGGCATGGGAGTGAAGATTCGTTGACTGTTTCTTAGGCTGCCCACGTCGCTTCGGGTTGGCAGCACTATTTAAGTGAGTCTCAGCGATGCCGCTTATGCTTGACAAGGTTGTACTTCTTCCTGTGAACTTTGGCTCAAAAGTACTAGGTGAGAATCCATACAAGTCGCTTGTGGATATCGTAGTGCTGGGTCTGTCTTCTCCCGAAAAATGAGACTCATTAATCGATGACTTCTGAGGTACGTAATACCTATAAGAAGCAATTTTTCCGGTCCTTATATGTTCACTCTCGAGTTGCAGGTATCGAAGTTGCGGCGGTTGGACGTTGGAACTGGCCATGCAGCTAGTCATGGACGAGATGTAGCGATTAAAGGAAGGTCCCAAGGTAAGTACGTAAATCTCGGGGTTTGTCAACCCTACTTCCCCGAATAATTGTGCAGACGTGGCGATTTTTTGTGGCAGCGGATGGTCAACCGACCAGGGAACATAATCTCCCAGTCTGCTTCCATAGATTTGTGAAAAATCTGCTTGCCAATATGAATCTGCTCCTTCAACCGCACCGAGCAAGACTGTCTTGATAGGTTTGCTAGTTCGCTTCCCCGTAGCCAGAAATGTGGACCAATCCTTCGCATTGAGGTCTCTGTTGTATTTGATGCAGTCCTTGAAGATTTTATTGTCCAATTTTGCAGCAACGTACTGGATGGCACCACAAGAGTTAAGAAATCTGCATATCTTTGACACAATCTTCATTTGCCAACGCATACCAAGTACGCCTAGCTTTGCTTTAAGATCCTGAAGACGTATGACCCGCCATTCCTTCGTGACGGCCATGATAGTCGTAGCCAATGCATAAAAATCCATCGACTCTCCTGTCCATCGTGTGTGCCATGGAACCTGATCAAGGTTGGCAGCCAGGGTTTGATATGAGAGATTAATCTCGGCAAGTCGCGATGTATCTGACTCGTCACCTTCTTTTGGGAGGGAAGGAGCAAATGACTTGAGCCATAACTTGCTCGTCTTCGTTCCCCTGACGAGTGTAGTCCTCTTCACAACGTAGCCTTTCTTGACTAGTGAATCCGTTCTCTTGGGCACAGATCGCTTGTCCTGTTCGACGAGACGTCCTAGGTCGCCTTGCAATATGCCCTGAGATCTTGTAGATGATATACCAAGAAGCAGAAGCCATTCAGAACGAGGTAATCTTTTGTAGTTCACTGCGTGGCCGGTGATAGATTCCCACATTAAATCTTCAGATGCGTAGACCCTGATAGCGGAGGAATTCCTTTGGCTGCTCGACTTGATTGATATTGAATTCGATTCAATCTGATCAGATGGGAAGCAATTCCTTTCATTGCCGACTGGAACCTCATGTGACATAGCCCCAGCTAACAATATAAATTCATGAAGAGGTACGCCATTGTATTTCCGGTTTGGTCCTACGGATAAGTTACCCTGGGCAACTAGCCAGTGCCAGATAGTAGCGATAGCATGATCGGAAAGTGGTTCTCCGGCTTTGCAAGTGAAAGACCCTGAAAAGTCAGATAGATGGCGAATTTCATTTATCAGCTCATTTATAGAGCATCCTGTGTCAGCCTGGTCAGTAGGGTGTATTATCTAAGCTTTTAATTGTTTACTTGGAAGCTTCAAGGTAGGAACAAATATCTTTTGTGACATGGAGGATTGTATAAGACAGAATGCCAACTAGAGGTTCGGTTTTCTTACCTTCCTCACCTGCACATGCCACGACCATCAATAGGTGAGAAATCAGGCCCTCGAGATCCCAAGCCATATTGATCGCTCTTTAAGTGTTCTCATGTTGAGAACGATATACAGGATAATTCGGACTAAAAAGTGCAGAAAAATTCTTTGCCTTTGACATCGGGAGTCGAACGTGCGATCAAGAGTTAACTGTACATCAATTGAAGTGGGGAGAGGTTGAGGAGTTTTTTTCCCCTACACACATGCGACGCCCCAGTTTTCTCGCCACCCCCCCCCCCCCCCCACCTCCCCCGGACCGACAATACTACATAGCAAACCGGGCCATAGATTTTCCAGTTTTTTTTAAATCTTCACTCGCGGTATTGTCAGGCAAAATACTAAGATGATAAGATGAACAATTCGGTAGAAGACCAAATATCGCGAGAATAGGAATATTTATCTTGTAGGATAGGGGAAGAGAATTGGGCTTACTATGTTCCGCAGGAGGCTACGAGGCTTTCCTTCGGAACAGCGCATTTACTTGGTATGATATCATATGTGGAGTTACCCTGCAAGTTTCCTATTACCAACACTTATCTACACTTCGATTTGCTGTGCCCGCCGACATGCTGGTGCTAATAGGGCGGTTGTTTGTGATTTAACCGTCGCCGATGCTTCGTGGCCGACATATCATGCAGGGTAGTACTAATGCCCTGGCACAGAATCGCGTATCTCTGATTCAGTCAGAGCTCCTGCAACACAGCACCAGGAGCTTTGCCAGCGCCCGAACCACGTCATCAAGCTCGGAAATAACATCCCGAAGACGACATCCAGCGGGGGAGGCTGATAGGGATATAAAATACAGAAACAGCCTTAAAGTTAAACCACTGAGACGTGAGACCGAGACCGAAATTGAACTCGACAAATCCAAGGATGAACAGAAAGATTATCAGAAACGATACGACCGAGCAGCGAGAAAATGGATGTTGAACATGATAGCCCTCCCGATTTTTCTCGTCACCGGCTATTGTCTATTCGAAAGACGTACGTGCTACCGGGCTAGAACCTCTCGAGCAAACTGGGGAACTTTCAAATGTCATCATTTACTAAATTCGGGTCTTAGTTATCATGGGACATGCTCCTAAAACTTCGCCAAGGATCACGGACAACCGTTGACTTACAGCATAGTCAATGTTCCACTGGTGCTGCGGGAAGTTCTTACTCACAGCACTTTAGGTGGTTAGAGACCAATGCATCCGTCAGAAAAAGGCTGGGCAATGCCGATTATGCTGTCTGTAGATCCTGCTTAGGACACAGCACTTTAGGTGGTTAGAGACCAATGCATCCGTCAGAAAAAGGCTGGGCAATGCCGATTATGCTGTCTGTAGATCCTGCTTAGGACACACGACGAACAAATTCTGCTAGGAACTAGATATCGACAATAGACTTGACCAATTTCACCCGAAATTCAAAGCAGTATTTAGATAGTAGACAAACCTCTGCCCGCAAACTCGATCATCACATAATATAATATATTCTTCTATGGCTTTGAAAGAGGGAGGGACCGCGGCTCTAATTCATATTCTACTGCGCTTTCTTTAGAAGGTATTTTGACTTGGTTGAAAAGGGGTAGACTGTAGCGAATGTTGTGTCTGCGTTGGGAAGCTGCTCCTCGGCACCTTTAACAATGATAACTGCGTGGGAGAACTGGAAATGACATGTGGATAGAGCGGGACAGACATCGACACATGACCAATATAACTTTGTGACCGTTAACGAAAGCAAACTGGTTGCTAGGAAAGTATGCGAGATATTATGCTCTTAATCTCTACACGGCCGTCATTTACCAATGACCTAAGGCACTAAGGTTAATCAGTACCTTAATATGGCCGCTTGCCCCTACCCTCTTCCATATTTCTTTAACAAAAGTTCTTCCCTGCTTATTTTTACTTAAAGCCACGTCGCGCTACGAACACAAGTCACCTAAGCAAGACTGGAGATGGGAGTAGTACTCGGCACTATTCACCTAATAGCATCAAAGGAAAGCATCACGTGAGAGTTACAATCATTATTGAGAACAATATTTATGTATAGCGAGTATTTATTCATAATGGTTATGGCTTAGGCCCTCCAAACTTGGCAATACCGTTCCTGATGCTTGAGTCAACTTTCTTTGCCACTTTCTCTAGTGGGAGACGGTCATCAACCCTCTGAATGGCCCTGGAAATTGGTGGCTCGATACGTTGCACAACGCGTTCGACAGGAGGAGTGAAATATGTAATATTGCGTTCCCATCTGGGTGCCCAGATTGCAGTCTGACGTGCCAGTCTCTCTTCGGCACCAGGCATAATCAGGTATAGTGGGGTCAGAACGCCGACACCAGCTGCACCAATGCATAGAACCTCCGAGGGCTTGGCTCGAGGCAATCTAGGAATTCGATGAGGCATGATGGTTGACCTGAGTTAAAGGGAGGATGAATTATACGACTGTTCTGCACAAGAGTTAGGAAAAGCCACATAGAGGCGTATATACGCTTACTTATTGTGGCCACGAAATTCTTTTAGGACTGGTCAGTTAACTTGAAAGCTTTATAATGCTTGTAGATAGTACGCTATAGTGAAGGATACAGAGTAAGAGTGCGGAGGAAGTGAAAAGAAGAAGAAAGAAGAAGAAATAAAGGTGAGTGCCAGGAGGGGGGTAGAACCTAAATACGTTTTGGTGAACGAATGCGGAGGAGGGAGAAGGGAGGAGGGATAGAGGGCTAAGTACCTACCAGTTTCCCCGCATTTCGGTTGCAAGAAATGGAAGCTGAAGATCCACCAATTAAAACTAATCAATAGTTTCATTACACAATCTATATAATATTCAGTCACGCTATTATCCCCTCGTAGTATATTTAATCAGGCATAGTTCAACTATAATCGTTTCTCTAACCCCAGATGATCGTTGGTTGACCCACTTCCCCAGACTGCCTGCGCCAGCCTGCCCCAGACTGACGTGGTCCATACTCCAGACTGCATACCTGGCCCCATATCAAAGTCCTACAGGGGTAAATACGCAGCTAGTGCGGTCGAATTGGCAAAGTCACTACGCCCCAATTGAGTCAAGTACAGGAATTCCGAGTCAGGACAATTTAATATGACTATCCGCAAAACGCGCGCGAATCTTCACGAAATCATTACGCTGCGGATTTAGGCCGTTATCCCAAGTACCTGCACTAGGCCGCCAAATTTAGCGTACTGGGCATAAATTCATCGCACCTTTATAGAATGGCTAAGCATATGTGGCACACGTTTGTAGAAGCATCCCCACCCCTGCTCACCATGTATCGCGCTAGCAAGGGCCGCTTACTTGCCATCCCTTTGACTGTGTTAAGGTGCAGCTTTTGTAACGGACCAGGGTTTGAGCCAATAGAAAACCGTAAATTAAAGGGTACATTAGCAGACTAGGAAATAGTATAATGATATAAGTACCAGCAATTTCCAGACTTACAAAGAGCTACGTCGCACTTATCGCAACTGTACGGCCCGGCACATAGCGCTGTGAGGCTATTCCCACTATATTAAGCTGCAATTTAGCAGTGATATAGGCAGATAGAAAAGGCGTTATCACTAACTCTTAAGATGTTACTTATTGGCTCTATTGGAAATGCCAGAATTCCTAGTATAAGGATTTTAGTGATAAAGGTTTGGTGACTAGGCCAGTTGCCAAGAGGGTACGGATTTCTAAAGACATATATAGCCTTTAACGCACCCGCAGGGCACATAGGGCGCTATAAGGCAGACGAAAACGCGTTATCTATTAATAGCATCAACGCTTAAGATGTCGCTTATTGGCTCCATTAGAAATGCCGGTATTCTTGATATAAGGGTTTTAGTTATCACGGTTTGGCGGCTGGGCTGGTAGCCAAGGAGGTACCTATAAGGTACATACTACTACTGCCGACAAAGCTATAGACAGCTGATGCTGTTTTATATAAAGCTACTACTCTATCCTTTTCACCTTCAGGCTTCGTATATCCAGGGTTTAGGCTACCTTTTATATTTAAAAAATGTATATATCAAAAGACCAATGAGCTATGTCGGTGCTTATCGTACCCGTCTGAAATTATGAGGTGATTCGGCATTATGAGGTGATTCCGGCCAATTTCAATCGGGCATCAGGGGCACTGACACTCGATACCTCACTTGTTGGCTCTATTACAATTGCCAGAATCACCAAGCCTGCCCTTTCGCACCTTTAAAGGATTTTTTTTTTATCGCACTATATATATATATGCCACTGCCAATACAATAACAATCGAGTCACACTACGATTGGGTGGTCTTCAGCGCTTCTGAATTTATAGGTTATACCACGGTTTTAATTAAAACATGAGGCATTTGTAAATAAAACTGGGCTTACCGCACGGAGTATTAAGCGCCCCTCGAAGCTGCACATATTTAATTAAATACTGTCTTTCTGATGGTAGGTACGTAGAGATCCGAATCTTTTGGGTTGGTCGGGTTCCGAATATAAAAATGCATCGCTGAGTAAAGAAAACCCAAAAAAAAAAAAAAAAAAACAAGCGGATTTGCATATTTCTTTTTCACCATGCTTTCAGAATAGCGCTAGAAAAAAATTTACAGTAAAAAAACCCCTAAAAAAAGGTCAATAAAAGAATAAATTAGCTGCATGCATTCGAGCGCTAAATCAGAAGAAAGCAAGCAAATCTATTTATTTCATGCTTAACATTTCTTTTTAATTACAGGCAGAGTAAATAGATTCCTGCAAACGCGCGAAAACAAAAACAATTAGCACAGTATAGTTTAGCAATAGACCGAATTGAAAAAACAACACTAACCTTGTTAAATTCTACCATTTTCTAATTCGGTCTATTGCTAAACTAGGCTGCTATGACAGACTACGAGCACACGCACACATTAAATAGTGCTAATGATATATTGTATATTGTTATCTTCTTTTATATCGTGTCCGCCTTAATCGCACCGTTATTTAGAAACCTTGCTCCTAGTTGGCAAAGACTTCATAGAGGTAGTACCTTCCTTCGGCAATTCTTTTGCGAAAGGGATAAAGTCTGGCGATCCTGGAAGGTACTTGCGAAGAGGGTCTGGTACTCGAAGACCCTATATATAATTTTGCACCTTTAGTAAAGAATGCGCCGATAATTCATAGCTTCGTAAAAGAATGACCTTACCTCTTCAGTTTGATAGTTCTCTAAAATACAACACATGGTTCTACTGGTAGCACATAAAGTGGAGTTTAGGCAATGAACATATTTCTTCTTAACATCAGTCTGTGTCTTGGTGCCGAAGCGTATTTCGAGGGCGCGCGACTGATAATCGGTGCAGTTGGAGCAAGAGACAAGCTCCTTATACTCCCCTTGAAAGGGAAACCATGCCTCCAAGTCGAACTTTTTGGATGCTGCATTATTTAATGCACCTGACACGATCGAGACAATCCGATATGGAATCTGAAGGGACTTGTAAAATTCTTCAGAAATGGCGATCATATCATTAAATGCTTCCCAAGACTTCTCCGGGTCCGTCAAAAGGAACTGCTCGATCTGAGATTTGAAGTTAGAGACGCTACGGTCACCCAGGAACCGAAAAGCCTTATATATCATACCTTCTCAAACTGGTGAACACGGTAAATTCCCCAAGCATCTCTGCCATGCGAGCCAGCTTCTCTTCGGTAGCAGGTACTATAGCCAGCATATCTGTTCCTGATATTAGCAAAGAGGATCAAAAAGTGAACCCCATATCTTACCGCTCGCATCAATAAATACTGACTTGATTGGAAGTTGTTTGGGAATAAGCCATTCGTCTGCGTGGAATGCCGAGATTGGTTGTTCCGACGTAGCAATTAGATACTTGTCATTTTTTGCTTCCCCGTCGATGACTTTATACAGCTCTTCATCGAATTGCTCCAGTTGAGCAGTCTTGGCCATGTAGTCCTTTAGCATAAATTGCGGCGTTTGCAGGGCACTATAACCGCGATTGCTTAGGAACTCGAGACCATAATTGATTAGGGCCTGGTTAAGAAACACGCCCCATCGATGCAAAAAATATCCTCGATGGCCAACCACCTTAACACCTCGGTCGGGGTCATACCCATCGAGCCTAAGGAGGACTTCATGGTGAGAGAGAATGTTATCGCGTTTCTCGACCGTAGTCCCCTCGGGAGCCCATATACGCTCTACTACATTATTTTCCTACACGACATGGTTAGAGCCTTATTGGAAGGTGTCAGACATGGATGAATGTCATCTGACAAGGATAACGGACTTCGTTATTGCTCACAGGCACGGATTCGTGCACATAATTTCCCACTGTCTTAATTTTAGTTTTCAATGCCGCGTCTTTTTCCAATGCCGATTCAACTAAAGCCTTTTTTTTTTTCTCGAGGTCGATCTTTTCTTTCAATAGCTCATCGGCAGTCTCTTTTGCCTGTACAGGAAGCGTTACGAAGTTAATATTGCACCACAATGTTACAAGCACAGGAGAGTGCACTGCCTCCCTACCTTCTTTCTAGCACCAATCTGCTTCTGGATATCATTTATCTTGCCATTGATCTGCGTAGCGTTGTACTGGGCTGCCCTCCAACAACGGTTATCAGCAACCTGCCTGGTGCGAATGTAGACACGCCCTGCCTTGCTCACTTTTGCGATGGTCATCAAAAAGGGAAATTATTTCATCGACAATGTCTGGATTGGCATATCGACGCCGCTGAGATTCTCGAATCCTTTCGGGATTGCCGCCACGCTCGGCGATAAAATCGAGAACGTCGAGCATTGCTCGGTCTAGTAAAGTTTCCGAAGCGCGTGCGACTCAACTTGATCTGCAAGGGCCAGCTTATAAGTTGCGTGTTAGTATATCCGTAATAACAGATGCGCAACTTGGAGACACACCAGATAATTCCAAAAATAATTCACGCAAAAAAAAATAATATCGTTTCGAGTCCCAGCACGACGAAAGCGAGAAGTCTCTCTCACCAAGTCAGCTGGCTTGTATCAGGTAATTTTTGTTCCCTTTTGGTAAGGTAAGAAAGGAGGGGTACTGGCGGGGTCACAATCGAAGTTCAAATTTGGAATGTGGCTGACTGACTGTAGGTACCTAACTTACTGGAGGGGCACACAGCTGACCTAGCACACTGCAGAGTATCCGTACATCACATAATGAACAACGTATTTGAATTAGCTAAGTTCTTTTAGTTCTTTTTTGGATATTTATCTTTAACTGTATGTTTAGGTATAGAGGGCTAGTTTCATACTAATAGAAGAGCTATATCATGAATTATGATCACCCTTAAGTATGTAACATCGATTGCTCTGATCCGAACTTATCAGCTATCGAGTTTGTCTCGAAGACGATGATTTCGCAAAATAACAGCAATAAAATGCTTAACAGACCGGATTAGCTTTTTCGATGAAGACGAAAACGTTCGACGAATTTCAGAGTAGTTGCCAGTATACGAGACAACCTGACAAATCAATTCAACCGAGTGCGCAAGACCGAGAAGGGCGCAGAGTATGAGTAAATTGCCATTAATAGCGCACTCTTCAACCGGCTATTTCTGCTCAAACGAATGCAAATAAAATCATGGAAATTGCAGTGATTGCGCATATGCGTGTGCTTAAGTTTCCCAAGGGTCGACGAACAAGCTGCCCGCAGCCAAGCCTCTGATGCGATTACATTAGAGCGCAGTTACTCTTTTCTGGAACTTCGCCAGGATTCTGTGATTTCTGGATCTGTGCAATCAGGAGCTCAAAGGCGCGCCCGACATTCTCGTTGTACCGCGCGCTCGCCTCGGTCCAGCCGCATTGGAACTTCTCTGAAAGCTTCCTCCCTTCTTCGGGGCTTACTTGACGTTGCTCGGGCCGTAGGTCGCTTTTATTGCCCACAATTACGATTGGGACCGATTCGCTTCCCTGGAAGAACGGTCAATGTTTAGGCTTCATTAGCCTTTTCCGCCTTGCGTAGCGCTGAGTTTTCATAACACTCACCAGGTGATTGAGGATCTTCTCCCTGATTACTTGGATCATCTCGAACGAAGGTAATGATGAAACAGAGTACACAAGCATATAACCATGTATGCCAATAAAATGCTTTGAGTTTAAGATGCTGTATTCATCCTGCCCAGCTGTATCGACAATCTCGGTAGCATAATCTTGGCTTCTATATCGAATCGTCTTGCTAAACGTGTTCTCGATCGTTGGATAGTAGCTATCAACAAAATGACCATCGACAAATTGCACAGCAAGAGAGGATTTTCCTAGCGAATCGTCAGTACGCTTTCGGGAAATATGCATTTGCAATCATTTGGACTTACCCACGGATCGACTGCCGACAATCGCGACCTTTCTCTGCTTTGGTGCTGCAGGCATCTTTAGGTCCAATATTTCCAACTGGCGGTCGGAGGCTTGGGAATATCAATCAGCTTTGCCACCTGATTCGTCAAAAGAAAAACTATAGCTATAGCGGTCGTCACTGCTGCTTTCGCGATTCGGCAAACACGTTTTCGTCGAATTCCTAGGATCAAGATGTCGTCTGTAACTTTCCCCATCAGCAATACGTAATGCAAGCTAGGAGGTACCTACCTCCTAGGTACCTTACCCACTTGGGCGTGCTAGGCTAGGTTCCTCATACCTTCTACTACCCGCTAGGAGGTACCTACCTCCTACTCAGGGAAGGAATGCGGGTTCCATAGCCGGGGGATCTTGCCGCGGTTCTTCTACCTAGAATTTGAATGCCGAAGTCGTCTGTGTCCTGTGCGACCCGGAGGAATATATGCGGTAGGACTTCCCATGCTAATGCGGGTGTTTCGGGTATGAGTGTCAGTTCAGCTGGGCGATTGTAAGGCTGTGTTTAAAAGGAAGCGAAGATTATCTGCATCAATGTTTGGGCAGAACAGATCAATTGGGGTCTTTTGACGGAGGGGTCGAGGTGACGCTCAAGTCTATTCAGTGATGAGATGTGCTTTGGTATTCGAATCAAAGTCATTGCAGCATAGAGATCCAATATTACCTGGTTGCAAATTGAGCTTTCTAGTACTTTTTAGCTGCATTAAACCACCGTCCATGCGACAACCAAGGCGTACTTCTTGGTTTCTTGGAAATTTTTTTACCCAAGCTGCCAAAGTTCATCCAGCAAAGTATCTAGGGAATAGGCCTTGCTATCCACTGCTTTATACATAGTGGCAAACTGTTGGATTGAACCCCTGAGGGTTTGTAGCCCGCCTGGTCCAAGATAATGCTCGACCTGCTTTCTGACCTGGTCAGAAAGACACATGTATCCGAGTAGCAAAGATAGGTACCCGATAACTACGCTAAGCTTTGACTTCTCAACAGAGTCCGCCTGTATAAAATCAGCCAAAAGAAAACAGAGAATAAGATTTCAAGGTGTCCGAGCACAAGACCTACCTCTCCAACAAATTGCTGATTTTCCTGCCAGAGTCTAATTAGATCATCTATCGCCTCCGCATCAACCATACTTCGTGCTGAAGGACAATACTCCATGATATTAATCATGACACCAAGCATCAGCAATAGCTCATCGTATTTCTCGCTCTTCAACTTCCCAGCCACTATAGCACCTTGAACATCGGTGAATAAATCGCCGATGCTGCAGGCTAGTCTCGTGGAGAGCTCAGGGTCCCCAAAAGCGGCGGCTTCAACTTCCGTGTTAGTGGTATTAAGAGCGAGTTTGAGAATCGCGGAGTCAAGCTCCGCGCGCCCGCTAGGCCATTGCAGGAAAGCCCTTGAAAGCAGTCGAGCGATTCTTGCAGGGTGACCACCGTCACCGTTCAGTCTTGGTGCGACTCCAGCACTAGATTGCGTCTCAAGTGTAAAGACGGTAAGGGCGTAGTCCACTTCACTGTAGGAGCCTTCTTCGCTCGCCCATGTTGCAACAGATATGATATCCTCTTGGGAATCTAGCAATATCTGATCTAGTAATCCTGCATCGACAGAACGGCTAAGCAACGCCATGAGCTGCAGCGACACAGTCCGTGGAGAAATTACGGCAGGTCGGTAGCCATGCCATATCGGTAGTCCTTGCAGGATAGCCTTGACCGCCCCAACCGATGATCGTGACACGCAAGATATGTTCAAGCTCTTCTGAGACGCCACAGTAACAATGTCGTCACCGACCCGGAGAAGAATCGCCAGTAATTTACCAATACCATCGCATGCGAGCTGACGGAGTAAATTGGGTGCTGGACTGGAGGTTAGGAACGAGAGAAGGGCAGACACGAGAGCAAAGCCACAAATAAGATCATCTTCCTTTCCGACACCCTGAGCAACCCTATCACGAGAAGTATGGTCTCGAAATTGGGCCATAAATTCTTTCCGCTGAAGCTTCTGCACGAGTTCACACAGAGCATTTCTTCTCATGAGAGATGAGTCCTTACTCGGTAAACTAATTCTCGAGATTAAGTCGTCCATTTCGTCTGCGAACCTATTCTTCGCGCCGGCACGGCGTAACTCGTGAACACTTTTGATGGCTGGTTGGGCGTTATTCTCTTGGGCGTCAGACTCATCAAGTACAAATGCATCTGTTGGCGGTATTGGCATCGCAAGTGGTTCCGACAGGACGGGATCCAGACCATCCTCAATACCCCGGCCCGCACTTTCAAATACATCCGTAGTTTGTGACTCATTGACAATCCTGCGAGACTGGCTATATGTGAATCGGACTTTTCTGTTGCTCGGTGTTGTACCCCTGCGGTCCACGGCTCTCGTGCGTACGTCTGGCATGGAAAAATTTGTGTGAACGTTTGTCAAATGTCCTTCCCCCCCCCAGACTTTTAGTGATTCTGATTCGTCGAAATTCGCATCTTCAGCTAGCAATGTCCTTTGCGCGGCTAGTGTATCAATCAAACGTCGTCGTTGCCGAGAACGAGAGATATTTGATCCTTCGCTCACTCCTTTCACTAGGAAATCTGAAGATGGGGGGTTCGTGATAGCTGGACCGTGTGTTTTCGAAAACTGTCTCAACCATGGTTGTTGTACCGTAGTATCGAGGTTTGTTTTCTGTTCCATATTATCTCTCTTGTCGCTTTCTGGCGAGTGCGAGGTATGAAGCTCTGTTGATATTGCGACGTCTTGATCATGATTCCACGTAAATGCCGTAGCATGATCCCTCTTGCGCAACTGTCCAGTAGTCAATGAGGAGCCAACGACAGATGATTTGAAAGTAGATCGAACAGCAGCATTCGGCGGATTGCCAGGAAGTGTTTTTGATGGGTTTGACGGCTCGTGTGTACTGTTGTGGTGATGTGGTCTAGAGTCATCGGGAGAGTGACCAAACTTAGATTTCGACCAACCTGGCTCAGCATCAAGGCCAGCTATCATGTTGGATGTTCGTTTACGTGCAAACGCGCCATATGTTATCAACTTTCTCTGGCCCGCACCGCTGATGGGGTTCGTTTTATGTCGCGATGCCATCGTCTGCAAAGAAGTAATCGTAGATATGGGGGATGAGTTGTGGCCGTGGCCAAATTGACAAGTAATCTAGGACATCGATCTTTCGTACAAGTACGAGATTCTTCAACAACTGAGAATGAAAACCGATATACAGCTATTTAGGAGTATGGGAGGTTAGATCATGCAAGGTGAGAATACAACTCAATGTCACAGCAACGGTCTCAAGTGTGGCACTAACTGAGGTCATGGTGGATCCAGGCGCTGCAACTCATTGTTGGACTCTGGAGGCCCTGGCATTGTTAGGGACAAATATTATATACACGAGCATATACCTGTAGGTACCTGTAATCTCCTCAGCTGTCCACTAAGATAGATACCTCTGAGGTACCTAGAGTACCTAAGCCATAATGCTCGCTGCATGTCCTTAAGTATGGGGCTGCGTTCGACAATCCCACCAATGAAAGCCAGGAGGTATGTAACAGCTTTTAACAAGTTTCGCCCCTATTACAAAAGAAGGCAAAATATACTCACATATAGGCCAGCACCTCCCACTAACAAGAGAAAGAAGGAAAATGTTCGTCATATAGATGATATGCTACGGAGACCTTGGCAAGCATTTCACCGAGATGGACGATGATAGGAGCGGAAGAAGAACTCATGAAGACGGAGCACGCAGCTCAGATGGGCCAGTAACTATGTACCGGCTCAATTCCAATCAAAGCATCCCAAGCGTCTTTGAAGATGTTGAAATGGCGCATGATGAGGTAGGCAACGGCTACCCACTTCTGCAAATCAGTAACATATCGACGCAAGTAGGCTAACTGAGCGGTGTGAAGCTTTTCTCCGGCCCCGTCGGCGAGAGTTTGCCGACCAGTGTATCCGCGTTCTCGCATCGCCGCGCGCGAACAGATTCTACAGCTAGCTTTACTTACTATGAGGAGCCCGAGCCATCTCCACAGGCAGAAGACGAGCAAGACATGTTTGCAGGGCTTCATGAAGCTTTCGTGCGACGGAGTGTGAGTGAGATTGGAGACCTGGAATTTGGTGTCGAGGATGACTCTGTCGACAATGAATATTCAGTCACGCCTGGTGATTACATGCTTCGACGTTGCTCATCGACAATTTCAAAAAGCTCCGTACACGCACGTCTTCTCCGAAGGGACAGTATGGCCACAGTCACCAGCGCTCCTCTGAATGGCCGTTCCAGCCAGAAGATTTATATGGCAAACGAAGATCTCACCATTGTCGTCGCAGGTTTTAGGACGAGTGCAATTGGTTTTCTATTGTACATAAGCTTATGTCTTTTGTCCGCAGGTCTAGCATATTTGCTTTTCCGCTGGCTGCCACGCTGGTATATCACCATAGTAGGACGATCTTGTCCGTTGAAAGATTGCCAATGGGCAGTCGTCGAGAACCAATGGAGCGAGCTGGTCATCATACAGGTAAAAATCCAGGAATATGGAAGACCCGTTTCTTCCGTGTTTGGAGTACCAGAAAAACCTTACCTATATGGTCTTGATGATGAGAACGATCCCCTTGTAGATCATTTGCGCTCTTTGGATTATCGCTATATTCGACTGTATTTCCATCCCACCAAAGACAAGTTTGTCATGTCTTCGGGATGGAAAGACCCTGAATGGACAGATGCCCGAATTGTCCGAGCCGGGCTGAGCAGTGATGAGAAGTTTGCGCGCGAAGTTGTATTTGGCTCTAACTTGATAGATATCGAACAGAAGACGGTTGCCCAGTTAATGGTGGAAGAGGTAATTCATGCCTTGGCTTTTACTGCGAATCTCGCCAGTTTTCTATGAGCTGACTCGTCTGACCCAGGTCCTTCACCCGTTCTACATATTTCAGATTGCTAGTTTGGTGCTTTGGTCATTGGATTCATACTACTATTATGCAGTATGCATATTTACAATGTCTGTTGCCAGTATAACGGCAACCTTAATTGAGACTCGAGCTGTAAGTTGGCGCATCAGGGCTATTCAGTCTGTTTGCTGATTCCATAAGACAATGAAACGTCTTCGCGAAATCTCCAGGTTTGAGTGTGATGTTCGAGTTCTTCGTAATGGATTCTGTATGTGTCACTCGCGTCCCGAGGGAGTCGTTCGATACCGTAACTAATTTTTCTGAAGGGAAGTCTGTGTCATCTACCGACTTGGTTCCTGGCGACATCTATGAACTGAGCGATCCGAATTTATTGCAGTTCCCAAGTGATAGCCTCCTGCTTACTGGAGACTGCATCGTGAACGAGAGTATGCTTACAGGTATGAGCTCGCCACATACCGAGCTTCAGAGAATCAACTGACAGAAAAAGGCGAGTCAGTACCTGTTTCCAAACTTCCTGCCACAGATGATACCTTCCGCATGATGGATCTTGCAGCGTCCTCCGTTGCCCCTGAGATTGCACGTCACTTCCTATATTGTGGCACAAAGATCATACGGACAAGACGACCTCAAGAAGATCAGGACGGTGACGCAGTAGCTCTCGCCCTCGTCGTCAGGACGGCGTTCAACACCACGAAGGGTGCTCTTGTACGGTCTATGCTTTTCCCCAAGCCGTCGGGCTTCAAATTTTATCGCGATTCCTTTCGATACATCAGCATCATGGCCCTCATCGCCGCGTTGGGCTTTATTGCATCCTTTGTGAATTTCCTGCGTATGGAACTTGCGTGGCATTTGATTATCACCCGGGCTCTCGATCTGATAACGATTGTTGTTCCCCCAGCTCTTCCAGCAACGCTCACTATCGGGACAAGCTTCGCACTTTCGCGATTGAAAAAGAAGCAGATCTTTTGCATCAGTCCACAGAGAGTCAATGTTGGAGGCAAGCTTGACATCATGTGCTTCGATAAAACAGGTACCCTGACAGAAGATGGACTTGACGTGCTTGGGTTACGTATTGTCTCAGAAACCGACAATACCTTCACTGATCTGCTGTCGAGAGCGCCCCTATCAGGAAGCAAACGTGTTGAGACTGGAAACAAAGGTGCCATGAAAGCCGCCCTCTACACCATGGCAACATGTCACTCTTTGAGAGCCGTCGATGGAGAGCTGGTTGGGGACCCACTCGATAAGAAAATGTTCGAGTTTACCGGCTGGTCCTTCGAGGAAGGAAGTCAAGGGGCAGGAGAAGGTGAAAGCAATGATCAAAGAGGCCTGACGCCATCCGTTGCTCGGCCACCAAACGTATGGACATTGTTGAACCAAGTATACCACTGCCATTAAAACGCTAATATTCGGAGATGCAGAACGTTGTTGAGTTAGGCATTTTGAAGTCATTCGAGTTTTTATCACAACTTCGACGAGCGAGCGTCATTACAAGACAGTTTGGTCAAAAAAATGGTGATATTTTCGTCAAGGGCGCACCCGAAGCGATGAAGGAGATCTGTCGTCCAGATAGCTGTAAGCTTCCATTCCTCTTTGTGAAATTTGACTTCTCGATGGATAAATGTGAAGAAATTTACTGACGTGCTCAAGTTCCCCACGACTACGATGAGTTGCTTTCATACTATACTCACAAAGGTTACAGGGTGATTGGTTGTGCTACGAAGCACCTACCCAAACTTAGCTGGGTCAAGGCGCAAAAGATGAACCGCGCTGACGTTGAAAGTAACCTTGATTTCATTGGCTTCGTTATTTTTGAAAACAAATTGAAGCCCACAACAACCGGCGTTTTGAAAGAGTTACTCAAAGCCAACATTGCCTCTGTAATGGTTACCGGAGACAATATCTTAACAGCTATCAGTGTGGCCCGTGAATGTGGGCTTCTAGATCGACAGGCACACTGTTTTGTGCCCCGTTTCAGTCGAGGTAAATTAGAAAATACTTTGGTACAATATTTTATTGGTTGAACAGTCATTCTAACTGTACTCAGGCGATGCTCGTGATCCACTGGCAGAACTGCAGTGGGAGAGTATTGACAACAGCCAGATGTGTCTAGATAACTCCACTTTGCTTGTAGGTTTCGATACAAACCATATAGTCCGGCAGAATGACCGATTGACATTCTTTTAGCCACGTCCAGCACCACCCGAGGAAGACGTGTCTCTTCCATATGATATATCTAACTTACGAAATTACTCTCTGGCAGTAAGCGGTGAAGCTTTTCGCTGGATCGTGGATTATGCCTCACCCGAAATTCTGCGACGGGTATGTTAAAAGGTTCCCTCTTAACTTCACCTGCGTAGCTGATGTGCTCCGTTGAACAGATTCTCGTCCAAGGAAAGGTTTTCGCCCGCATGTCTCCGGATGAGAAACACGAGCTTGTGGAGAAATTGCAGAGCATTGACTACTGCTGTGGCTTCTGTGGAGACGGAGCGAATGACTGCGGAGCTCTGAAAGCTGCGGATGTTGGCATATCTCTTTCAGAGGCCGAAGCCTCTGTTGCGGCCCCATTTACTTCTCGTGTTTTTGATGTTCGCTGTGTTATTGAAGTAATAAGGTTTGTTGCTCTTCGCCCATGGCAATCCACTTCTCAACTTGTGCTGACACATTTGACAGAGAAGGAAGAGCTGCCCTAGTGACAAGCTTCAGCTGTTTCAAGTACATGAGTTTGTACTCAGCGATACAGTTCACGTCTGTGAGCTTCCTATATGCGAAAGCATCTAACTTGGGGGACTTTCAGTTTCTCTTTATTGATATGCTACTGATATTACCTATCGCTGTCTTCATGGGCTGGGCTGGTCCTGCGCCATTCTTGTGTCGCAAAAGACCAACTGCTGATCTGATTTCCCGCAAGGTCTTGACCCCTCTCCTTGGACTTATGGCGCTCTGCGTATTTATCCAAGTGATTGCCTTACTAACTGTGAGAGAGCAATCATGGTATAAATCACCCAAAGTTGGTCATGACGAACCAAACATAAGAAATTCAGAGAACACGGCTCTCTTCATGTCTTCCTGCTTTGAATACATATTTTCTGGGATTGCGCTCAATGCCGGGCCACCATTTAGAGAGAACAATATGAACAATTGTAAGTTGTAACTTTTGCCATTCAAGGGCCACAAGCTTACTCGCGTGGCTAACATCTGCATAGGGCCATTCACTATAACGGTGGCAGTTGCTTTACTTGTCACGGTTTACATGATATTTTGGCCCGCTCAATGGGTCCAAAACTTAATGGAGCTCAGTCACATCGACTTGAACTTCAAACTATTTCTCATGTTGCTGGGTGTAGTATATTTTATTCTCGCCTGGACTTGTGAGAAGTACTTCGCCATTCCTATAGCAGTGACGGTTGGGCATGTGAAGCGACGAATCACGGGTAAGGCTAAGAAGCGCAAGCAGTATAAAGAGATACGAGAGAGAATGTGGGATTTGTAAATGACGAGGCTGACCCGTGGGCCATACCGGTGAAGTGTACGGAGTACTTGTGATGGCACTGACAGCTTGATGTTGCCCTCCTGTGCACCCTGTGACCGGTGTGAGTGGCTATGTTACATATGATACGAAGCATTTCAGCAACGTGGCTAGATTCCTTGGAGTTAGCAAGCTGTCAGGAAACTTGCAGAAGAACAACTATATTGTAAGAAGGTTAACAAGTACTGACTGATTAGTACTTGCAGCACCAGCTATTTATAGTAGGCACGGGGGTAGCTTTAAGGGGCTACTGGTCTCTCGGTTATATATGCCGCATCCTAGCCGAATATTCCTAATAATTATATAAATCCACTGATATCTCTGCTGACACACCACCCTAAGATATACGTTATTGAGCATATCCTACTATATAGCCAATTCCTATAAATAATAAGATAATAAATAGAACGATAAAAATCATTATTTAGGCCTAGTCTTAGCCCTAGCCTATCCTATAACTAATATAGTATAGCTATTATACTAGATAACTTATACTTTATATAAATAATTACTTACTAGATGTTTAATATTGACCAATTTAACTAATTTTAGCTTATTTAATCTCTTTGATATAATATAGCTAAAAGAGATACTAAATGCCCTCATATAGTCCCCGTATAATTCTTATAGCAATTCTAAAGCAGGAATAGGAAGTCCTAAGAATAAACAAATCTTTTAGGCCCTTTAGCCGAAACTAGTTAATAATTATTATATTAATGTTAAGAGCATTCTTTCCTTCTTTTTCTTCTCCTTCTCTCTCCCTTTTTTTGCTCTCTTTACTGCTTTTTCCCCCTTTATTTTTATCCTACTCCCCCTTTAGAACCTCCCCCTCCTACCTTTGGGCCAAAAGAATCTATAGCAATATAGTATTATTTTTTTTAAGCGCACGCTTAATATATATATATGTATTACTCTAGCTAAGCTATCTAGGGGGGGATAGGTCCTTATCTAGCCTAGTATTAATACCTCTATATCTAATCTATATAGGAAACCCGAGTGCCAGGAGGAAAACCTATATATTATCTACAGTCGATAGTATCCCTTTAAGTTTAAAGGGGATTTACTATATATTACAAGGAGGTATCCTATTGCGTAAGACTAGGTCTAGCAGTAGGGCTAGGAAAATATAGATAATAGGAACGCCTCGGTAGGCGCGGTAGCTTGCATTAGTGGTTATTGGTTTGGCTCTGGGGTGGGTATGCATTAGGTCCGGCGTAAGTAGTATTATTAGGTAGGGGTAATAATGGTGATATTAATATTAAGTAGGCAGCGGTAATATAGTAAGTCGCGCGTTTTATTATTATTAACTTTATCTAATATAGATTAGGGCAGCTGGCGGACGGTTAAGTAATCTAGTGTAGGTATATAGTGGTATAAAGTCTCTTTTACCTGCCCTACTTTTTTATTTCTTTTCCTCTTTCCTTTTTATTCCTTATTAAAAATTACTAAAAATTTTCCTTTACTCCCTTATATATAGCTCCGTCTCGATTGCGCTACTATAGCTTTTATATACCTTTTATACTTTAAAATGCCGAATATTCTAAAGTTAGGTCTTAGTCTAGCTTGAAAATAGCTATATTGTCTCTATATATGCTATAGTACCAATATAGCTGCTTATTATTATAACTAATAGGGTAAAAGGTTTTCTTTAATTATTATCTACTTTTTACTAATAGTAAGTAGGACTTAGGGGTGCCTATTTCGCTTATGATTTGAAGTAGAAGCCTTATTATATTTTTAAGTATAATATTACGAACTATAAACCGGTAGAGAGTATATTTATATTATAAAAGGCTTTTGCTTATAAGTAGGAAGTAAGTATAGCAGCTTATTAGTATCTTTTAACTTTATAGCTAACTTTAGTAGATAGATAAAGACGAGTACTATAAAGTCTAGTAGGCTATATACCGGTCTATTATACCAGTTACCTTAGTTCCCTAAAAAGGCTAAAACGATTCTGCCTTTATAATATAAATATCGGTACTTATAGTTCTAATCGTATTTTTAGCTAATTTCTTTAGTTTTATTAAGAAAGGGGTTTTAGCTTTAGAGTAAGCCTATAGCGGGGGGCTTTAGCCCTTTTTTTCGTTTAAAGAACCTTAGCCTCCTACTACTACTAGTAATATTACTATATATATATATATTACTCTAGCTAAGCTATCTAGAGGGGATGAGTCCCTGTCTGGCCTAGTGCTAATACCTCTATGCCTAATCTATATAGAAAACCCGAGTGCCGGGAGGAAAACCTATATACCGTTCTTAATCGGTAGTATCCCTTTAAATTCAAAGGGGATTTACTATATATTACGAGGAGGTATCCTATCGCGTAAGACTAGGTCTAGCGGCAGGGCTAGGAAAGTATAAATAGTAGGAATACCTTAATAGGCGTAGTAGTATGCGTTAGTGGGCATTAGGTTGGCTCTAGGGTGAGTATATATCGGGTTTGGCGTGGGCAGTATTATTAGGTAGGGGTAGTAGCGATAACGTTAATATTGGGTAGGCAGTAGTAATACGGTAAATCGCGCATTTTATTATTATTGACTTTATCTAATATAGGTTAGGGCAGCTAATAGACGGTCGAGTGATCTAGTGCGGGTATATAGCGGTATAAAGTCTCCCTTACTTGCCCTACCTTTTTATTTTTTTCCTCCTCCCTTTTTGCTCCTTATTAAAAGTTATTAAAAATTTTCCTTTACTCCCTTATATATAGCTCTGCCTTAATTATGCTACTAAAGCTTTTATATGCCCTTTATTCTTTAAAATGCTAAATATTTTAGAATTAGGTCTTAATCTAGCCCGAAAATAGCTGTATCGTCCCTATATATACTATAGTACTAATATAGCCGCTTATTATTATAACTAATAGGGTGAGAGGTTCTCTTTATTTATTATCTGCCTTTTGCTAATAGTAGGTAGGGCTTAAAGATGCTTATTTCGCTTATACTTTAAAGCGGAAGCCTTATTGTATTCTCGAATGTAATACTACAAACTGCAAACCGGTAGAAAGTATAATAATATTATAGAAGGCCTTTACTTACGATTAGGAAGTAAGTATAGCGGCTTACTAGTATTTTTTAACTTAATAGCTGACCTTAGTAGGTAGATAAAGATAAGTATTATAAGGTCTAATAGGCCGTATATCGGTCTATTACGCTAGTTACTTTAGTTCCCTAAAAAGGCTAAAATAATTTTACTATCGTAATATAAATAATAATGCCTATAGTCTTAATCGTATTTTTAGTCGATTTCTTTAGATTTATTAAAAAAGGAGTTTTAGCTCTAGAGCAAGCCTATAACGGGGGGCTTTTACCCTTCTCTATATTTAAAGAGCCTTAGCCTCTTACTACTATTAGTAATATTATTACTGTTACGGGCTCGGGCTACGCCCGCGCCACAATGTGGCTAGAACTCGGGCTGCGCCCGTGTCTAGCCTAAGAAGGGCAATAGACGGAGTCACGGGACTATACTAGGACTCCGATATATATTATAATCGGGATATAAATAGACTAAATAGAAGGTTCCTACTTAAATCCTTTTCCTTCCTCTTTAGTCTATTTAATATATATTATTAACGCCTATTCGCAGCCGCCCTAGGGCTAATCCTTTATATTTAAATAGACTCAGCCTTACTATTATAACTCTATATTATAGAACCAATAATATAAGCGTTATACAATATCGAAATAAGCATACCTAATAAGACGGGGGCAGACGGCACAGGGTAGTAGCGCCCCTAACGTAATATATATACCTAAATGCAGTAACTCTCTAAGGGAATGCAATAGATTTAATCGCAAATAAATTCTTTATAGGCTTATCTCGTAGAGCAGGCGAGTAAACCCTAACCGGAATACCAACCGGTCCTAGTAATATAATAGGGCAGACTTATCCCCCCTATTACTCTTAATGCGGCTTATACCTAACCTAAATATAAGCCGATCTCAATAGGGGACCCTTTTAATAGCAAAAAGATAATATTTACTGCCTAGCAAACTTTTATATAATATAAGCTTAAGGTTAATAAGGATTTTATTAGGGATAAAAAGATATAGTAGATATTTATCTTTTAGAACCTATTTTTTATAGTCTAATTATAAGTCGCAGCCGGAAAAACTTTCGCGATTTCGCCCGCACCTAGGTAGCGGCATAGAACCGCCTCTAAAATCAATTCTAATATTTTTAATCGCTTTTTCTCGTCCGTTTACCCCCCTCACCTATAGCATATCGCGTCCAAAGAGTAGGCGCGGCAGGCGCAAATAAAGTAATAGATATCGACAGAGGGAATAGGGGCGGCATAGCATATAGCCGCCATAACCTTAATACCATAATCGCAAATTATATATAGTGCAACCAGTCCGAGACCGAACCTGCCTAAGGGCGGAAGCAACTAGTAGCCGATATTATTATAGATTTTATAAAAGAGCTTTAGGATTATATTCCCCTAGCAGTACTAAGAAGAGTGCGAGAGGCTATAAACTTTATAGTAGAGACTGCTTAGCAAGAGGCCGACCTAGGCAATATCTATACCCCTATCGGAACCCTTATATAGATAATCGAGACTGTAGTTAATAAGGCTATATAGAATCTCCTAAAACCTACTATAGCCCCTACTATATAGGCATCTATCGCCGTATAAAGGCTTGCAGCCGCTATACTACCCTAATATAGCCTAACTCCCTTTATAATACCCCTTTATATTTACTGCGAAGTCCTTATTAAAGGAAATACTATTAGCGAAATCCTCTAGAATTATACCCTAATTGAAATCGTTAATGCAATCAATAGGGCTACTACTAAAAGAGTAGTAATTATAGCCTATAGGCTCTATAGTAGTAATATAATTATTACCTTTAAAGAAGAAAAAGCGAAGTATATTATAGATATAACCTAGGTATACCCTGCTTTCGGCTAAAAGGCAGAACCTAATTGATGCTTATTTAGTATTATTATTAAAAGCTTTCCGACCTACTATACTGCGAATGCTATAATAAAAGATATCCGGTTGAATCTTACTAAAGTTAATAGAGAGGGCTTTACTAGGGTCTCTCTTTACTGCCTTAAAGGGACTATAATATAGGCGCCCTTAATTATAGGGGTAGACTCTATCGACCTTATAAATAAGCTTTATAAAGCCGGTATTATATACTAAGTAGAGATATTTAAAGCTGAACCTTATAACGATACTATATACTCTTGTTAATACTATAATTGCTTCAAATTCAGCTATATTGCTATATACTATATAATAATAGCTCGCTACGGCTAGTGCGGCTCTAAATACTACCTAGATAGCAATTAAAGTTGCCTAGCTACTATATAGAACTAATGCGAATCCTATCTTAACTATTATAAATTATACCTAGCGTAGTCCCGCCTTTATAAAGTAGCGAATAAATAATAGGAAAAAACTAGAAATTCCTATAGCGATAGACTAAGGCTTTTTGCCTTATATATAGCATTAAACGCTAATACTATCCTAATTGCAGACTAGGGCTACTGCCGTATAGCTAGTAGATCTCCCCTATATAAGCCCTCCCCCTAAAAATAAGGCCAATCGGTCAGAAGCATTAATAGGACCCCCTGTATTAGGGCTAATAGTAGTATTACTGCCTTCCTCTAAGCCGCCCCTATATAAAACTATAGTATAACTATACCTACCCTAGATGCCTAACCTATAGCCACCTCTAATATACCGCTGCTACTAACCCTTTTGCAATTATCTATATAATAATAGTCCTCTATTAGAATATATAGAAAAAAACCACCCTTATAAGACTAGTACTTTATTACTAGTATAAGCCTAATATTATAGCGATTTAAAAACCTACTGCGCCTAGATAGACCCTATTAAGCCTTAGCTTTAGAAGATATATATTAGTAGCATATAGTAGGAGAATAGCGATATATATCTATAAGCGGTATAGGCCCGGTATATAGTCTAGTAATAAAAGAACCAACTAATATAAAATTTCCTTACTATATACTAATATCTACTCTATCTACTCTTTAGGCTATAAGCTAAACTAAATAACCCCCCTTATTGCGCTTGCTAAGCTCCTACCCCGCCCTTATAATACCTTTATTAGGGACTTTAATATATATTACCCTCTTTAGGATAGCCTAGACTAAACCTCGCCTAGTATTAATACTCTCTTTAAACTTACGATATAATAGTAGCTTAGGCTAATTACTCTTTACAGTAAAATAATAAAGAGGGCCCTAAAAAAGAGAAGTAGCACTATCGACTATATATAGGTCACACTAGATATTATAATTAAATATCTTAAAAATACTAACCTTATTAGGTCCGATTATATCCTTTAGCTTATATATATCGAGATCGATAACTATTATATAAAAGCCCCCCCCTTAAAGAATAGCTAAAAGTCCTTTAACCGATACCTTATTTAAACTAAAGCAAAAAACCGATTTACTACTTACTATATTAAGGCCCTACTCCGCTTCCCTACTAAAATAGATATATACGCCAAATAGCTTATTAGCTAACTCTAGAGTATTACCGATATTATAGCACTAAAAAGGGCACCTAAAGCTCCTAGTATAGAGCCCTAATAGAACTCCCGCGCTAAAATAGCCTAAATAGTAGCAAAAAAGGCCTATTGAAAATAGGTAGTATATTATACCCTAGAGAATCTTAGCGCCGCCTAAAAAGTAGGAGCGACTTAATCCTATATTATCTAAAAGGAATAGCGCTAGTTATAATAAGAGGCCCTTAATAAAGCAACCGTATAAAATACCAACCTATAGTCTCTAGAGAAATAGGCTCGCCTATATAGTAGCCTTTTGCCTAAATTAAAAGAGATCCCCCTATTAGAATAAAGCAGTCTAAGCCTAAAGGTAATAATACACGAAGAAAAAGCATAAGTACTCGCCTAATAATTCTTCCCTACCTCTTAGGCTATTTATAATAATATCCCTAACCTAATATTCCCCTAGCTTACTACTATTATATTCCCCCTTATAGACTTTTTTACCTATAAAGAGATATATATTATATTACGCAATATAGTAGGCTAGAAAGCATTAGGCCTTAATAGGCTCCTAATAGGATTCCTTAAAGTATATAGCCCTTTACTTATTTAAACCCTAATATACCTCCTTAATAAAATATACTGCATTAGGTATTACCCGGCCTAATTTTAGGAGGCTAAAATAGTAATACTATAAAAACCTAAGAAAAGGCCTAAGGAATACTTAAAGGCAGGAGGATAAAGACTAATATTATTACTTAACCTAATAGGGAAGGTTATAAAAGCTATAATCGTAAAGCGGCTTACTACTACCCTTAAAAAGGGCAACCTCCTTCCGGATTTTTAAATAGATAATAAAGCAAATTAATTAACTAATATAGCATTAAGTATACTAATAGAGATTATTTATATAATTTAGCACTATAGTAAGATCGCCTTACTCCTTTAATTAGATATATTAGTAGTATTCGATATAATTAACTATACCCGCCTTATCTATTTACTCTTTAATAAAAGGCTTTTACTATAGCTCGCAGTATAAATACGCAGCTTTACTAATTCGCAAATAGTATAAATTTACTTCGAGGGATAGCTTATAAAAAAATTGCTAATTACCGCTAAGGTACTATAAGGGTCCCCCCTCTCTTTTATCCTCTTCTTTATCTATATTATACTACTCTATAAGAGGCTATAAGAGGTAGCCTTAACTATTATACTAGGCTTCGCCAATAATATAAACATTATAGCCTATAGGAGAAATATAGGGAAGATAAAGGTATTATTTAAGAAAGTATGGCTTATCTATAATAGCTAGTTTAAATAAGCCAGACTTAATTTTAACCCTAGTAAAAGCGAGCTTATCTACTTTACCTATATATATAAGGCAGACGAGACTATAATATAGTTTAAGACTATAATAATCTAGCCGAAATAGTATACTAAATTCTTAGGAGTCGAAATCTACTATAAGTTAAAATAAAGGGAATATTATATTAAAATCATAAAGAAACTTAAGTAGTAGCAACTCGCGCTTATAGTAATAGCAGCCTTAATCTAGGGCTACTAATACTAGGAAGTACGCCTAATCTATATATAGGTTATCCAGACCTCTATTGCCTTTAGCGTAAAGGTATAATATACCCCTACCGCCCCTAGAG
Source organism: Ustilaginoidea virens (assembly GCF_000687475.1). NCBI lineage: Eukaryota > Fungi > Ascomycota > Sordariomycetes > Hypocreales > Clavicipitaceae > Ustilaginoidea > Ustilaginoidea virens. The sequence goes on along the minus strand of NC_057317.1, from coordinate 5,389,861 downwards.
GGGTAGTAAAAGGTATTATAAAATCCCTAGCTATAAAATAGTCAGCCTACCTCTATATAATTACTAAGGCCTTTAAGGCTATACTATTAAATACCCTCGAGACCGAGGCAGCTATACCCCTAATTAACCTTTATCTTAATTATATCTACTAGTAATTCCTTAAAAGAATAGAAAAAATAGGTATAACCGATAGGATTAACTATATATTAGTAGTAGTAATAGTAATATTTTAATGCTATCGAAAGAAGGGTTACTAAAGACCCTTAGCCTATATATTATTCCCCGATCCTAACCCTAATTAGCTTTTAGCCGAAAAACGACTAATAAAAAATTAATATAACTAATAGTAGAGTAATCAGGCAATAGTAAAGGCAAAATGCCCCTAGTATAAGACCTTAGCGGCCGAAAGAGTATTAGACTTCTAATCTATAGCGAAAATAACCTAACTATATAAAGGTCTATAAAAGTATAAATCGGTAATATTTACCTAACTCTATATAGAAAAAATCGGCTTTAACTCCTTCCTCTACCTCTAATAAATTCCCTTAGTATTATTACCTCTCTGCCGCTATAGGGAAGGCCTAGAAGACCTCTACTATATTATCTTCTTTTATCTAAAGTACTATAGATAAAGGCATATACTCTTTAGGCCTAGTCCCGGCCCTAGCTTACTTTATAACCAATACGGTATATCTATTATACTCGATAAATTATACTTTATATAAATAATCGCTTATTAGATACTTAATATCGACCGACTTAACTAATTTTAACTCGCTTAATCCCTCTAATATAATATAGCTAAAAGCGCTACTAAATATCCCTATATAGCCCCCGCATAATATTTACGGTAATCCCATAGTAGGAACGAAATACACTAAAAACAAGCAAATCTCTTAGGCCCTATAGGCCGAAACTAGTTAATAGTTATTATATTAGCAATAGGGGTATTCTCCCCCTCTTCCTCCCCCTCGCCCTCCCTACTACTCTCCCCCCCTTTATCCCTAGTCTACTCCCCCTCTAAAGCCCCCTCCCCCTCCTCTTAGGCTAGGAAAACCTATAATAATATAGCGATATCCTCTTAGGCATAAGCCTATCATTCTAAAATAAAGACCTTCCTCTCTTTAAGGTCTAGCATCTCTTAGGTTACCCTGGGAGCGCTAAGGCCCCTTATCGCCGCCGCCGCCGCTACTACTACCGCCCGATTATACCCCTAAAAGGCAGATGCTTATTTAGCCCTCTACTAGAGGGCCTTATAGTCATCCACCTAAAGCCAAAGATAGTCAGCCGGTAGCCCGCGCTATATATAAATTAAAAATACACCTTTATCCCCTTAGCAATAGTCTCCTATGCATCTAAAAGCTTTTATATTAAGACCTAATTCCTAGGGGTCCTCTCTAGGGGTATATACGTCTTACCCGCTAAGGCATAGGGATAGTAGGCTATACCAGTCTCTACCTATATTAGCTTCGCTAAAGAGCGGGTACGACCCGGTCTATACCTTATTAACTATAGTATCAATACTTAGGATCCTCCAAGCGCATTAGATATAGCCTATAAAGCTATACGTATAGTTCTCCGGGCTATATCATAAGGGTTAGCTGCAGTCCCGCTATATATAAGACCTATACTTACCCCCTTATCTAATATTACCGACCGCTTAGGCATTTTCGCTATTATTATTTTTATTATTGCTAGTATTGTTATTATTGCTATTATCGATGCTGCTATTGCTGTACTGCTAATAGGGTTAGCACTAGCCCCATACCGCAATAGAGGGGTCATTATATACCTTAAAATTAGCGCTATAAAGGAAAAGAAGAAAAGAAGAAAAGGCACTAAATCAAAGGCATTACTAACCTATATACTAATATAGTGCCTAAGGCTGCCCGCTTTAACCTTTAGAATTAGCTTACGCTAATAGGGTTAGCACTAGCCCCATACCGCAATAGAGGGGTCATTATATACCTTAAAATTGGCGCTATAAAGGAAAAGAAGAAAAGAAGAAAAGGCACTAAATCAAAGGCATTACTAACCTATATACTAATATAGTGCCTAAGGCTGCCCGCTTTAACCTTTAGAATTAGCTTACTTCCTCTTCCGACCTAAAAAAATTAATATATACCGAGAAGCGCCTAGGCTACTATAGATACACGCCCAGCGAGAATACGCCTACCGCGAGTATGCTACTGGCCCTACCCCCCCGGCTTTACCCTCCTCTCATTTCTTACCCAATAAGATCACCAACCTAGACCTGATATTCTAGGATTTCTCGCTCGCACTCTTCCTATATAATACCGCTAGATATGGTCCTAAGCGGTTGCGTACCCTATTCTCTTACGCACTAGATACCTGCCGCCCCTAATGCGGGGCGATAAAAAGCAGAAATCAAGAAAGTAGGAAGGGTTTTCCTCCCAGCTACTAGGTTTTTCCCTTTCCGAATTATCTATATAGAAGTACTAGATAGGTTATTCAGCTTTAAATAGCCTCTAGCGTAATTTAATAATAATATAAGTCGCAGCCTTTTTTAAGAATAGCGAGGCCTACGATTATAATATAGTAAAGTTCTTTAAATACCTCTAATGTCTCTTTAAAGATCTATATCGATAGGATTATATAATTACTAAACTTAAATACTCTTTATACTAAAGCCTTAAAGAACCTTTTGCTGCTTTTTTCATCTAATTTAAGGAAAAATTAGCACTTATAGGAGGAATTAATTAGCCTAAGGAAGTAAAATTTAAATACCTCTGTTCTATATTAAATATTAAGATGGCCGATAAGATTATTAGACTTAAGGTCTCCTATAATAACTACTATATAGTAGTTAACCGCTATCGTTAAATTGTTATTAACCTTAAGATTAGCTTAATAATTAGGTATTACTTTAGTCCTCTTTGCGATCGATAAAATAATAACTAAAATGCAAAAGGTAATATATAGATAATAGGTATTAACTAACTTACTTTAAAGAGTAAGTAATATATAGCTAAATAGGTCTTATAGGAGGTTTTTAATAAGCGATAGGAGAAAGACCTTTACTTTTATTATAGTGCTTCTACCTATTATATATAGAAATACCGTTTATAAAGGACCCGCAGACTAGGAATAGTTAAGGTAGCTATAGTAGACTTTTAGGCTACTAAAAATAATAGTAGCGATAATTCTTAAGGAAAAGATTAGCTCTTAAGCCTAATCTTGCGAGAGGGCTTAAAGTATATACTTAGAACCTTAATTGATTACGAAAAGGATTTTATATAAAAGAGATAAAAAAGATTATAAAATATATAAATAAGCACCCCTTTTTAGTACCAATATTATATAAATCTTATACTTTTATTAATACCTTAATCGACTTAGGTTGTAATTGCTATAGCGCTATAAGCGAAAAAATAGTATAATAGTTAGGTCTCTAACCTATCTGCCTACTATAATATAAGAAAATTAGAATGGCAGTAGAGATTTAGAGCCGTTTAGGGGAATATAAAAAAGCGATTTCCTCTATTATATATATTATTTATATAGATATTAATATTAATAGCTAGCTTTTTATGGTTATACTGTCAAAAAAAGTTTTTCGCCTGCTAAGATAATGCAGTATGCGAAGGATAAAGGCAGTGGAATGGTAAAATTGCAGTAAGGTAAAAGGCACAGATAAGATACGAGACTAAGGCATAGGGACAATCTGATGTGCATTAATTCTGCATACTTGCTTGCATGCCTCCCTCCATACATTCCTTCCCACTATTTGGGTAGGAATATCTAGGGATTTAAATACATAATATTCCAACATAGAATATCCCTAGTGAAATCAATCTGACGTAAATATTCTGACCATACTGTGATATCATAGATATGTGGCGAAATGTGCATTTGTAGTGCATCGAGATTTGCGACGATAAAGTAGTGTGATCAATTTGTGATGCATCATACATTTGCGCGTAAGGGAATGTGTGTAAGTATTAGGTACTCAACTTTGCTAGCAGCCGCCATATAAATATAAGTACTGAATACTTAGTACCTTTTTCAATCTGATGATGCGGCGATACGTAAGAATTGTCGGCGATTAATATCCAAAAATAATAAAATAAAATAACAAATAATTTCATTCTGACATACCCCCCTAGATAGGCTAGAATATAGCTCTATCTAGCTAGTCGGTATCACTCTCGTCATCTTCTGTATTTCGTACTAGGTCCTCAATATCTACTAGGCCTAGTTGGTTGCGGAAGGTAGTAAATCGTTGGCCTATAAGAGCCTTTGTGAGCCCATCCGCTACTATATTATTAGTAGGGATATAAGCTAGGTCGAATAAACCCTGCTGATAAGCCTGTCGCAGCCAGCTGTTGTGGATATCAACATGCTTTAATGCAGTGTTAATACGGGGCATTGTTGTTGTTACTAGGCGTATAGCTTGTAGGTTATCGCACTCAATAGTGACCTTATGATCAAGCTTAAGTCCTAGTTGTTCCATGAGACGGGTTACAGATATAGTGGTCTTAGCAGTTGACGATAGTGCTAGTAGCTCTGCTTCGGTAGAAGATGTAGTAACGGTATGTTGTTTAATGGCTTCCCAATTAATAGGTCCGCCAAATAGGCTGAAGAAAGAGCCTTGGGTAGACTTCCGGGTCTCTTTATCATCGGCAAAAGCAGCATCAGAAGATATTAATAACTCTTTAGTAGAAGGTTGCTGCTGGATATCATCACTTAGTTGTTGTTGTATGGCAGTATATTGAATAGCTAAGTAACGTGTGATATAGAGGTACATTGTGACCCCTATGGCTAGTAGGTAATAGTGAGGGGAAGGGTTGTGTAGATGTTCTGAAAGGCGGGAGACTGCTATAGCAGTATCAGGTCGGGTCATAGTGGTTGGGTAATTTATAGAGCCTATGAGTTTTTGGTACTGGTATATCTCGTGTGCCGTAGCGATACCAGTATATTTATTAAGAGGCTGTTCTGGAATTGGATAGTCTTTATGTGTAATATTTCTTCCTTTTAAGAAATTGTATACAAGCTTTTCCATATAAGAGTCTTGCAATAGCCAGGTCTTAGTAGGCCGATGCCGTATAATTCGGATACCTAGGAACTATTTTAGAGTACTAAGGTCCTTCATTTTATAGGCTGCTTTTAATTTATTAACGAGGGATTCTGCTTTAGGACGATTCTTTAGTTAAAATAGTACTACTATATCATCCACAAAATAAAAGACTACTATAGTGGTAGTAATCATAATGCAAGGGTCTTTTGTGATAAGAGTAAGGTCGAGAGATTTAAGGGTTGATAAAAGCTCTTGTTGCCATAGGTAAGGGGACCTATGAAGACCATATAAGGCGCGTTGTAATAATAGTGCCTATCCAGGTCTTTTAAATCCATCTGGATAATCGATATAGACGACTTCGTCCTGTAGGCTGTTAGTAAATGCCGATATAGCATCCATTTGTATAGTATTAAGGTCGAACTTCGTTATAATAGCTACTAAGATTCGGAAGGATTTAGCAGCTAGTATAGCGGCATAGGTCTCTTTATTACTGTAAGGTTGAAGATCACCACGCACACAAATTCGGGCTTTAAATTTAGTGAGAAAGCCATGTTTATCACACTTATATTTAAACACCCACGTAAGTGGTATAGGCTTATAATTATTAGGAAGGTCTGATAGTTGTGTAGGCTTGAAGGTTCCTTTATTCTAATTATCGCAGAATTCACTCTTTACGGCCTCTTTAAATTCTGGTTCGAAACGGTGACCTTTTAGGTCTTTCCAAAACCTAGGTTTAGGCGGTAGGGATGATCGGTGTAGGCGTTCCTTAGTGCCTAGAAAAGAACTGCTAATAAAAGCCGTACTAGAAGCATTCTTACTAGCCAGCCTAGCTAACCTTCGTAGTATAGGACTAATCTTAGCGCTTGCTTCAGAAGGATGTATAGAAGCTGGGGTAGGTAGCTGGACTGTAAGATGTTGTTGTTTACTAGGAACAGCTTGTTCACTAGTAGGTATAGAAGTCGAAGGTAATGTTATGCTAGTAGAAGGCATGGTAGGACTAGGAATATAAGGCTGAGTAGTGCTAGGGGTAGAAGGAACAGGTATAATAGTAGTAGAAGGGTGAGATATATAGAGTTCGTCTATATCCTTATACTTAGATGCGTTGTCGATATATTGTGGCAGTTGTATCTTAATTCGTTGTGGTATAGTGGCAGTGGCTTTACCACTATAGAAGCTGTTTTTATCGAAAGTAATATCGCGAATTCGTCGTACTTCATAAGGGTCGGGAATCCACACACGGTAGATATTAGTAGAATCGTAACCTACTAAATATCCTATCTCAGCGTGTGGTGCTAGCTTTAATTCTCGTCGATTAGTGCCTTTTAATGCTGTTGTTATTAATGGATAGGCCTTGTAACCGTAAGCCTTGAGGAATGATATAGAAGGCCTAGGATCAGTATATTGGGTATCCCTAGCGTTATTAGCTAGCCAGGAATGAAGTCGTTGATGTGGTGTAATCCACTGAAGGCCTTATTGTGGTGTGCGATTATATAAGAAGGTTGCGGCTTTCTATAGTTCCGGCTATAGATCTTTAGGTAGGTTAGCAGCTAGTCGTAAGGTCCTAGCTTTAGTCCCTATAATACCCCCCGAGTGTTTAGCTGGGCCGTTTTAGGCTAAGGTATAAGGCGCTGTGACTTCATCCTCTATACCTAAGGATGTCTTCCAATTATGGTATTATTGCTAGAAAGCAGGGTTATTATCGCGATGAACAATAGAGATAGCAAGGTTCCACTGGCGCTGTAAATAGTTGTCAAGGTCTGCTAGCTTTCCTAGGATTTCCGACTGGGTCCTAGAATATAAAGGATAACAGAAGATAAATTTAGTATCATCATCCCGTAGTAATAGTACTGTAATAGCACCATTATAAGCTTGGTCTAGTATAAATATATCAATATATACCCGCCAGAAAGGTCTTGGGCTAGGTAGATGGGGCTGCCGGCTGATAATCCTAGTGGCCTTAGATAGTGAGCACTGCTTATAATTAATAGTAAGTAATCCCTTAATTTTAGCGCCGGTAGTCGACTGGACTATCCTTTCTAAGGCTTCCTTATTAGGGTGGCCTAGTCGCTTATGCCATATCGTAGCTGTAGCTTCCGAGGCAGATGCATTATAGGTATCCTTTGAGATAGCCACTGCTGTAGCGGGCGCTGTAGTGGTTGGAATGGGATGAGATGATGTGTATTGTATAGCCGCAGAATTGTTGATTGATGGAGGTATATTTTTATCTGATATAGTAGGGTCTTCCCTACTAATAATAGATGAAGGCGGCGTAGTATCCTTAGAGGTACTAGATGTGGAAGGGCAAGATACTGTAGTATCGTCAGAAGGGTAAGATACCATAGTATCCTCAGTAGTAGTAGTGGTGGCAGCAATAGCGACTTCGCTATACTCAATAACCTGCTGGCTAAACATCCGGTTAGTATAAAATAAACGGTTCTTATTGTGTGTAATCTAGCTAGTCTGTGAGTTCTAGTGGTAATTCGCATGCATAAATCGTTCCAAGCTTGCCACATTAGTATGAAATATCGGTATATATGCTATATATAGTAGCTCGAAGATGCCTTTATTAGTATTTAATCGCACTCTTCTATATCTTAGTATAGAAGGATTAGATTCACTAGCAAATGCTGTTTCGGGCTCGATATTTGGAACGTAATCTAGTAACCGGTCCTTATTATTGGTGATATAAGTGTTGGAGCCACTATCCAGTATCCAGGAATCTTTAAGTAGATAGGGTGTAGTTAAGAGAGATGCCTATAGGCTGGTAATAGATAGGGATGCCTATGGGCTTGCCTATGGGCTGGTAATAGTCATTAACGATATAGTCGGTTCGGGTTGCATAAGGTTGTATAACGTATTACTATCCTTACTAGCAAACGCAATTCCAAGTGATATAAAAGGAGAGGGTGGCTGTAACATAATAGGATTAATTGTGATTCCTTTCGCTTATAATGCTTTAACAACTATATCCTTAAAGCGCTGATCAGATGAAAACTTGGATTGGATTTTATTAAGTATAGTGGTATTAGGCTTCCAATCCTTGGGCGCCTTTTGCTGGTTTAAAACATAATAATCTTCCCAGCGATATAAAAGGCCACAAATGCATGGTTATTTTAGCTTAGTAATGTCAGTTGTTTTTTGTTGATTTTTATTGGTATCTATATCCTAGAAAGAGGCAAAGGCACCTTATGCTCTTTATTGTTATGAGGCAAACTCTTACTCGAATAAATCACTAATATAATGACCGTCGGGTATCTTCTTCTCCTATCCTTCTTTATTATTGCATTGCTTTTCCTTGATTCTATTCTTCTAATAATTAGAAAAGGCTAGTACAATAGATTCCACAGCGTCGATAAAATCCTGGGTTGGTCGGAGTCCTTGTGTATCTAGTATATTGATATTAATAGCTTCTGCAAGGACTTTCTTGTAGGAAGTAATCTAGCTGGATATCTTAGTCCTATTAGGACTTCGCAGTATAGCTGTATAGCGCTGGCGGATATCTTTTTCATAGTCCTAAGTGGTGGGCTGCAAGCATTATTTTAACAGGTATAGCTATGCGGCAACATCATTCTCCTGGCTTATAGTATCGTAGTAGTTGCCTATAGTTGCGATAATCCAGTGTTGGATATTAACGAGAGCTTTTTTCTTATCCTTATAATCCTGTAGGGCAGTCCTATAGACATTCGTTATATACTGCAATTTAGTAAAATCAGAATCGTCGAGGTTAAGGATAGAGGAAGTATGAGGCTTAATGGTAGAAGCGGTAGGCTTAACGGGCTGTTATAAGGTAGGCCTATTAGGTTCCTCCACAGAAAGGTTGATATAGGCCCAGATGTTTTCGTTGATAGCGAACTTCTTAATAATCGAGATCCATTTAAACCAGTCTTTACTGCCTAGCAGTTAGAAGTTTGCTGGGTTCCCTAGGTCGGTATTAGTAGCCATAATAGAATAGGTAGAAAAGGCAGGATAGGTAGGATAGGTAGGATAGGTAGGATAGGTAGGATAGGTAGGATAGGTAGGATAGGTAGGATAGGTAAGATAGATAGGAAAGAATAACAATAAGAAAGAATAATAACCTAGCTTTAGTTAAAGAAAATCTAATGGATAAAAGTCTAAGTAAATCCAAAAGGCAAAATAGTCCCGGTGAATAGTCCTAGGCAAAAGGGATCAATCCAGGTGGTTAATCCAGTCAATCCAGTCACAATATACCATACTTATGGTCTTCCGGTCTTAGTAGTTAAAAGTCGCTTGCCGGCTTCCTAAGTCAGAAGAAATGTTTCGCGCAGGCAAATATGTCGGCACTATTGCGTTCTTTTGGGCTGTGCCTTGTATTAGTAATTTGTATGGCGGCATGGGTGCCCTAGTAGAACTTTTGCCTAAGGCTGATTTCTTCGTCGGAAAGAATATTTAATCGTAGAAAATCGTCTGGTAAGATAGCGATGATATAATAGAAGGTGCGTAGGTAAGCAGTCGGTATGCCTATTGCACGTTATACAGCGAAGGTCGGATTAAGGTGACAGAATTGCAATGTGAAAATGCGCGATTGTGCTGGTTTGCACGCTATTTATCACGCGTTTATACGGTCCTAGTAATAATATTAGCACAGAGGTATAAGAAATATAGCAGCAAGAAAAGATTGATATTGCATAGAATGCGTAATTGCACTCTTGCAAACCTATGCACAGCTGCGTGCAGCTGGCTAAAGTCAGTACGCAGTTGTTTTGCGTATATAATAAAAGGGGGAAACAGCTGGTAATCCGTCGGACCAGCTAGTAATTTGTCGGCGTGCAGCTGGCAATAAATGCACGCGAATAATAGTCGGAAAGAAATCGAAAGGATAAAATAGATAGAATAAAGCGATTTACCGGGTGCAAACCGGGCTTATAACTGTCAAAAAAAGTTTTTCGCCTGCTAAGATAATGCAGTATGCGAAGGATAAAGGCAGTGGAATGGTAAAATCGCAGTAAGGTAAAAGGCACAGATAAGATACGAGACTAAGGCATAGGGACAATCTGATGTGCATTAATTCTGCATACTTGCTTGCATGCCTCCCTCCATACATTCCTTCCCACTATTTGGGTAGGAATATCTAGGGATTTAAATACATAATATTCCAACATAGAATATCCCTAGTGAAATCAATCTGACGTAAATATCCTGACCATACTGTGATATCATAGATATGTGGCGAAATGTGCATTTGTAGTGCATCGAGATTTGCGACGATAAAGTAGTGTGATCAATTTGTGATGCATCATACATTTGCGCGTAAGGGAATGTGTGTAAGTATTAGGTACTCAACTTTGCTAGCAGCCGCCATATAAATATAAGTACTGAATACTTAGTACCTTTTTCAATCTGATGATGCGGCGATGCGTAAGAATTGTCGGCGATTAATATCCAAAAATAATAAAATAAAATAACAAATAATTTCATTCTGACATATACTTTATATAATCTTAGGCCTTACCTATAATATTATCTTAGGTCTTTTTTAGATAGAATACTATAATATTATATTGCAAGCGAAATAATATTAAATATAAATCGGAGCAGTAGGTAATCTTATCGTCTAAAAATCAGTAGTATAATACTTTAGCCCTATTGCGGTTAATATTCTCGGTTTAGTCTTCTATAATATACTTTAGTAGGCGAAGTATTCTAAAGACTAATTGACCTCTTTTATTACTATAAGCCTATAAGAGATAATATATATCCTCTATATTATACTTTTACTATATTAAGACTTTATACTATCTCTATAAAAGCCACGGGTTCTACCCCTAAAGTTATAGGAATTTAGCGACCTATTTAATAAGGAAAAGGCCTCTGGCCTTCTTTTATACTAAGGTATATTAGATTATTATATTCGGCTTAAGAAGGCCTTAGATAGAAGTATACTAGACCTACTTTAGGGCCTATTATATAATATACTATAGGACTAGCTATTTAAGGTTTAGAGATAGGTAACCGACCTTATAAATAAAGGATAGATTTAGGCGAGCTTTTTATTAATAATAGTTTTAATCCTTTTAGTTAGGAAGGGGAATAAAAGGTAGCGTTTTTATATAGATTACCGAGCTCTAAATAAGGTTATAGCCTAAGATTAATACCCCTTTTTGCTAATTAAGGAGACCTTACGATCTTTATCTTAAGCAAAATAGTTTACTAAAATCGATATATATATAGCATTCTATAAAATCTATATTATAAAAGGCAATAAATACCTTACTATATTTTGTATGCGATTTAGCCTCTTTAATGGCTTATTATACCTTTTAGCCTTATTGGAGCCACCATAATATTCTAATAATATATTAATAGGGCCTTAGGAAATATACTTAGGGATTTTGCAATTATATACCTTAATAATATCTTTATTTATACCTTAAGATTAAAAGAGGACTATATAGAATATATTAAGAATATGCTTTAATAACTTTAAGCTGCCGGTCTTAACTTAAACTTAGAAAAGTATAATTTTGCTATAATAGAGGTCTAATATCTAGATTATATTATTATAGTAGGAAAAGAGATCCGCTTAAACCCCGAAAAGATTAAGGCTATTTAAAACTAAAAAGCCCCTATAAAACTAAAGGGGGTTTAAAGCTTCTTTAACTTTATAAATTTTTACTACGATTTTATCCTTAATTTCTCCCGATTTGCTAAACCCCTAATTAAGTTAATAAAGAAGGGGGTTCCTTTCTAATAGTTAGATAAAGAAGAGGCGGTATTCTAAGCGCTTAAATATTATTTTATTTTATACCTAGTTTTCGCCTAATAGGACCCTAATAAAGAGATGATTCTTAAAGTAGATAGCTTTAATACTACTTTTAGTAGCTACCTCTCTTAAATTAGGGAGAATAAAATCTTTTACCCTATCGTATACTACTCTATATGCCTTATAGATGCCGAATAGAACTATATAATTTATAATAAGGAGCTTTTTACTATTATCTCTTATCTTAAGATATAATTAGCTAAATTCCGATTAGTAGCCTCCCTATTTATTATTCTTATAGATTATAAGAATCTAAAGTATTTTATTTAACCCTATAAGATATTAGAACGGCAGGCCTAATAGGCCGAAATATTAGTGCTTTTTAATTTCTATTTTTAGTATAGGCTAAAGTCGTAGGCTTAATACCCTAATGCTTTATCTCGATAGGAATAAAAAGCCGGTAGCATAATACTAAAGATTAGCTAGATTTTAAAACTACTATCGATCTTAATACTCTATTTAGACTTAATTACCGAATTAGTTCCTATAGCTATACTTTTAGGGTTAAGCTTACCTAATAGTTTGTATATTTTCACTGATTCCTACCTTTAGGCACTTTAAGATTAGGCTATTACTAAGGATAAAATATATTAGGTATACTAGGTAGTAGTAGCGATAGGCGAAAGATGCTTCCTAACTAAGGCTTTAATAAGGGAATAAATTACAAATTATACCCTAAATGCATATAGTATGCTTTTCTACTAGAGGTAGATATAGCTCCCTTCTTTTAAACCCCTAACTACTATAGTTATATAGCACTACTATAAATTACCTACTGTAGGCTATCTAGGGAAGAATACTATATTCTAGTTATTATATCGCGATTATTATTTCGATAATATATCTTTAGCGGTAGCAAGATATATTTAGAATTGCCGATACTATAGGGCATATAAGAGCCGATAATTACACTAAGGCCTACTATAGCTATTGGCTATTTTAGACCGATTTTAATTATAGATTTCTATCGACTTTATAATAGATCTTCCCGCATATAATATATTTAACCTGTAATTCCTTATAGTTATTACCGATTGCCTATTAAAGTATATCCAGCTTAAGGCAATATACTCTATAAAAGCGGAAAACTATATAAAATAGTTCTAATAGTACTAATAGTATTTCTATAGGTTCCCTAAAGAAATTATTAGTAACTAAAGGTCTAACTAGGTAGGATAATTTTAGACTATATTTTGCAATTTAGTTAAGACCGAATAACTCCTTTCGATTATATATTACCTTTAGACCAATAGCGGTATAGAATAGATAAACTAAAAGGTCTAGGCTATCTTACGTATTATAGTCTTTTTTAACTAATATAATTAGCTAAAATACCTTACGGTATACTAATTAGCATTAAATAATTAGATATTATTAGTAATTAGTTTTAGTCTTAATCGGCTCCTTAATAGATTTAATATTCTAATAGTTATATTGCCTTTAGATATAATACTGAGTTTAATAACCCTAAAAGGGCAGGCCGCTTTATTTTTAGCTATCCTTTATAAGGGATAAGAAGTAGCCTAAGCTACTATCGCCTTTATATAATAGCGATAGTAGGATGCAACTAACCGTTCGCACTACTTAGCAGAACGTTTTTAAGTTAGGGATTAGGTATAGCTTACCTTATATAATATTAAGATAAACCGGCCTTATAAAAAGCTCGATTAGGTCTCGGTAAAGTATATAATTATAGCTATACTATCTCTGCTTAATATTCGACTTAATATCTTATAGGGTATTTACCTAATTTTTTATATTAATTTAGTCGAATAAGCGGCCTCTAATTTATTTCTAAATTAAAAGCTAACTAATATACGATTTAGTCCCCTATTTATACTATCTTAAGATTCTAATCGGCTATATAAGGAATATAAAGTAGAAGAAATTTTAGCTATAAGGAATACTTAAGGTTAAGGGCGGAATCGTAATATACTCATTAAATAGAAAAAATATAATTTACTTATATAGGAACCCCTAGAGAATTTTTTAGAGATAATGGTATAAGAGGCATTTAAGGCTAAATAGGGGGATATTTAGATATATAATAAACCTATATAGCCTTAGGATTGGATTTTAGACCTATAACTTTAATATCGTCTAATAATATAAAAAAAAAATTAATCCTTTTCTTTTCTAGTAAAGCAATCTAATAAGTTTTAGCATTTATCTTTTATTTCTTAGCAATTCTAGCCCTATTTTTATATTTTTAATTCCTATTGCTCCTACTACCTTTATCTTTGTTGAAATCAGCGCCTTTTTAGCTATATTTTGGTACTGGTCTCGCTACCGTACGACGTCTTTACGTTGAGATATCGCGGTGGCTATACCAGGCGCTATGGTGGGGCACAGCGCCCCACAACGCCGATTACAGTGGGCCACAGCGCCGGTCACGGCACCGGCACAGCGCCCCACAGCCGGCCATAGCGGCCGGTCACAGCGGGCCACAGGGCCCACAACAGGCGGCGCATTTCTACGGGATTACCAAATGGGCAAACCTTGCTAATACCAGCACTTTCGGCCTTCTACATACAGTCACCCGCTACACCGGTCATTTACGGCAGACCGATATAGGGCTTCCGGCCCGTACAGCAGGCTGTTATAGGGCATCCGGCACACCGCTATAAGCCACTGGGCTTGGTTGGGTATGCACTGGGTAGGATATTGGGCACAGACTGGGCACGGTTGGGCAGACCGACTTTTCGTCGAGTTTTTCGCTATTTTTGCGGTTTTTCATTATTTTCAACCACTTTTTCAAGATGGTAGAAATATGCCCAAAATTCCCTCTTTCTAGCTAGAATAACCACCAACAATTAGAATCAGATTTCCCTAACATCTTTGCTCTGGTCAACCTCTTGTGCGCTTTAAATCTTTAACCAGCTCTTATTTTATTCTGCAACGCCTTGTACGCCACTATCGGTATCCAGTATATTTCCAACAGTGTTCTGAATCACCATTTTGCAATAGGTTATGAGCCCGGTGTCTTAAGGCTTCCAGCTTAAGACTTTTTTACGCTAACTTAGGATTTTAACGCATTTGGCAGCTAACCTTCCAGAAATCTACTAACAAGGGACTGATCATCCCAGATTTAGGAACCCAGCTACCACACCAAGCTGCAACACATCCTTGCAACAGGATTTTCTAAGGTTATTCCTTAACGCAGCTTTCTTCTAGTTTTATCTAGATTTTCAGTCTTGATTTTCTTCGCATTTTTAAGACTTTCCAGCACCTTTTCTCTTCCTACAATAGCCAGTCAGAACGTTCCTACCGCCGATAACCCAAGCTATACGGCAGAGGTAGAAGAATCTGATAATAACTAGGAAATTGCCCAGCTCAGGGAAGACCAATAGGAAATGAGAAAAGAATTCAACCATAAATTTAATCGAATTAATTCTAAAATCGATTTTTTGGCTGATAAGGTGGGCACCTTAGTAAATAAACTAATCAAGCCTGCTACTAGCCCACCATCCCAAGATATAATGGATGTGGATACCTTCTAAACTCCTGTGGGTAAGGGAAATACCTCTCTACCCAAAGCCCAGCAACAACCCCTACCGGTCCCATCTAGTATTAGCAGCCAAGTCAGCGCTATAGCTATTAAGGAACTAGCCAAGACAGCCAATAGATTCCAGGAATCCCAAAAGCTAAGGGGGGCATCTAACTTCAACTAATGGAAATAGGCCCTTATGATTCAACTTAGGGCACTTAACATCGCCAAATTTATCGAAGAACCTTCTATTGCTAGCAAGTTCAACGATTCAGAGCAAGCACTTTTACTATTACTTATCAAGAATAGTTGCACAGAAGGACTAGCTGCCGCTATCAACTGGTGTACTAACCTAGAGTCAGCCTTTACGTTACTTACTAAATAGTATTCTCACTCATCAGACGTATAGCAGACCCACCTATACCTTGCCTTCCATCAACTAAATTTTACAGGCTACAAGGGTACCTTAGAATCTTTTAACGCCTCCTTTAATAGCTACCTATCTAGGCTGCAAATTTTAGGCTCCCACATATAACCTTTCGACCAAATCAGCCAGTATTTACATGCTATAGAAGGGGTCTTTTTTCAGTGGGCAGAACGGCACTATATAATGATGAGAATCGCCTATACTTAGGGAAATACATTAAATATTAACCTGCAATTTTATATGGTTGATTTACTGGAAGAATAACGCATTAAAGGGTCATTAGTAGTAAGGGCTACCACCCACCTTGCAAAGGTCAAGGGTGCCGCTACTAACAGCAACAGTAGCAAGCCAGCTAGTAATAACACTAGCAAGGGTAGTAAAAATACTACCACCAACGCCAATAAAAAGAAATAGGGGTCTTCTACCTAATAAGGGTCTTCTTCTGCCACATAAGGCAAGCCGGAAAATAAAAAGAAGAATAAAGAAAAGAAAGATTCAGCTAATAAAGCAGATACCCCACAAAAGACCGACGAAAAGACTATTGATTCCTTCGTATTAGGGAATTATAACACTCTAAGTCTTATACCTAGTGAGACAGCCTATTCTTCCTTCTAAGACCGCGAATGTATGCAATTTCTAGCTACCAGCTATAGTGCACAATCCGGTGGGAAAACGCCAACAGATTCTTTACTCTATAATACTAGTTCTACGGTGTATATCATCAACGATAAAAAGCACTTTACCTACTTCCAACACTATACCGGAAACAGACCAGTCATCAGCACAGGTGGTAGCCCAATTAAGCCCAGTAGGTAGGGCATAGCGCGTTTTATTATGCTATAGGCTACTAACCTACCTCAGTGGGGCACCTTAGAGCTGACCAACGCCCTCTTCATACCAGCTTTTGATATTAATATCTTTAGCGGCGTTAAACACTATTTGAATCGTGGTAGTATTTAGGGCTAAAGCCTAGTTAACAGCAATAATAAGTGCATTAGGCTTCTTAATTTTAAGAAGTATAGCTTCTTTTTACAACAAAAAGGGGTAGATTCGCCGTTTTTACACTATACCAGCCAACCGGCTTCACACAGTATCTCAGTCGAAATACCTGCCCTAGCCAACCCAGAAGAATATAAGGAATATCCCCTGCCAGAGGATTTACCTACCTCACCAGCTAACTCAGACCTTCCACTTCCACCAGCTAATTCGCAAGCTAACCCACTAGCTAGTCCTGGTTTTTCGGTGGTACCAATAGAGGCTGCTATTCCCAATACAGCCCAACTACTATAGAGGGCCCCGGTCGCCCTCAACCCAGCCCCAGTCACAATACCAGCTGCTGATACAGAATATCAAAAGCTGCTATTATTAGCCGGACTTTAGCATATCCGGCTTAGGCACATCGGAATCCAACTTTTAAAGAAAACCTATGCATCAACCACAGGGTTACCTAATCTCAGTAAGGTAAAAGATTCTGATTTTAACTGTATCGCCTATAAAAGGGCAAAGTCAGTTCGGCGTTTTACATCAGGGGCTATACCAGACCCTATGCATTGTTTGGATATTATAGAGGGTGATATCTTCCAAATTAACCCTCTACTATACAATAAACGCCCCATTTGCCTTATCTTAATTAACCGGAAATCACGCTTCCGTTAGGTACATTTACTACCTAATAAGGAGGGACCCACGGTATTCCCAGTATTACAGGGGTTCTTCTAAGGTCTTAGGAATCGCTACAGTAAATCAGCTATTAAATTCCACTATAATGGTAGTAAGGAAATTAACGACATCATTACAGCCTGGCTAGCTCTTAAGGGCATAGATTTTTTAACCTCTTCCCCTTATATTTATAAGCAAAATAGGTTAGCAGAACGCTCTATACGGGTCATCATTAACCGACTTAGAGCTACTATACTTTAGTCTCAATTACCTTCTTACCTTTAGTCTGTAGTAATTCTTAGTATTACTACCTTAGTAAATCTAACAGTAATCTTAAACTGTTCCTTATTACCTTTCGAGGAATTAAAGAAGGACTTTCCGGAAATTATGCACTACTACCTACCCGACCTTACTAGCTTTAGGGCTATTGGTGCGGCTATAGAGGTGCTAATCCCTCCAGAAAAACAGGTTATCAGCTATAAGCTAGCCCCCCGGACCGAATCAGGTAGGTTACTAGCTACGCTAGGTAATGGCACCTACCTCGTCTACATCCTATATCGCCAGGTCGTCACCAAGACCTCTTTCATTACCTTTACCTACCAAAATAAAGGTATAGGCCCTATTTTAAGTGGCCTAAAGGGCACTTTTAATTTCCAACCGCCTTCTAATTTAGAGGGGGTAAATATCGACCAAATTGCTCTAGAAGAGCCTATCTAGAAGTCGCCTCGCCTAAATATGCCTATTTCGTCTAAGACCGACGGTATAGGCCTAATCGAAGGCATAGGCCTACCACAGGCCACGGATCCAACACAGCCCACAGGCCCACTATAAATAGGCCTAATACAGCACACGGATCCACCACAACCAGCGGACCTACCATAACCAATAGGCCTGCTATAACCAGTGGGCCTACTAATTAGCCCGCTATAGCACTCTGCAATATTTCTTAGCAATTCGCCATCCTTCGATTCCAAATCGCTTCAGCCTAACTCAGTTTTTTAGCTTAGGTAAGACGGTCCGCTTTTACCGGCTAAGGAAAATGCGCCTTTTTCCCATACAAAAAGGCTGCAAATGCTAGGAAATATAGAAAGCTCTCATTACTAGGAATCTCAACTATAGAGATTTTCTAAATCCGTCATAAAAGTGGGCATACCCCGCACATATGAAAATTCTGACTCGCCCTATATAGAAAATTTTCAATAGTCCGAATCTTAAAGCCCCATATATACTGATTTTCTGCGACTTTCCGATACAATAGATTCTGCCTTTTCGCCCGGCTTCCTAATAAATACAGCATTTCGCTATAGTAAAACGCTGCCTACACTAGAACATCTAAAATTCGAGAGTCTAGATATCGCCTCAAATGAGAGACCGTAGGAAAAAATATTTCGAGTATTAGAAAAGGTACCTATTCAGCCATACCAGGTTAGGGCTACTAGGGGTAGAATTCGAGGAAGAATACCACAGATATAAGACGTACAAGGTATCCTAGGTTATGGATACTATAGGTCACTTTTGGACCTATAGGCTAACTAACAGCCTAACTTATAGACTGACCAACAGTCTGACTAATAGTCTGACCTACAGACTAACCAATAGGGTGCTTTCCCACCCACCCAGCCGAAAAACGACTAGATTTTCGGATACCTAGGTAGCCCCCCAGAGGCTCCCACATAGGATTTCCCCCCTTCCTATGCTTTTTACCAGCAAATATACGATATTTGCTGTGCAGCAAAGATTAAGGCTGCAAAACGGGCCCCAGAAGGTATGCCTAATAGCTGGAAGGAAGTCTTATATAGCCCACATAAGGATAGCTAGGTAAAAGCCTTATTTTTGGAATTCGAGCAATTAATCGATTTAAATATCTTCTAATTTATTCCTAAGACTAGTGTTCCTACTAATAGGAAAATATTGCGTAACCGGCCTATTTTTCGCGTTAAGAAAGATGCGAATAATAACCCGGTTAAATATAAGGCACGATTAGTTATTAAAGGCTTTATGCAGGTATCTAGGCAAGACTTTACGGAGACCTATGCCTCGACTTCGATCCCACTAATATAGAGGATTATCCTTGCTCTTGCTGCTGCAAATAACTGGGAAATAGAGCAGATCGACTTTATTAATGCCTTTCTAAATAGTAAACTACTGGAGACGATTTATATGGAAATTCTAGCTGGTTTTCTAGAATTTGCAGAAAGCCTACTCTCACCTAACCCAGCCTTATAGTCTGACTAGCAGCGTCGTCGACTTCTAGCCTTACTTACTAAGGTTAGATATAACCCCTCTGCATCACAGGTCATATTATTGAAGAAAGCCTTATATGGGCTAAAATAAGGCCCTCGCGAGTGGCAATTACGGTTAAAAGACCTTCTAGTGTAAGAGGGTTTTAAGCTATTACTTTCTAATGCTGCCGTCTTCTATAATAAAGGAACGCATACCTTTATTGTGACCTATATGGATGACTGCTTAATTATCGGTCTAGACCTTAGCTATATTGACCAGCTTAAGGCTAAGTTCCATAAGGTATATGCTATAGAAGACCGAGGACCTGCCTCCTTTTTTCTAGGAGTGCAAATTATTAGGGATAGAGAAAAGGGCCTGTTATAGCTGCACTAATCGCAATTTATTGCAGAAGTCCTTAAGAAATTCAACTTTAAGGACGCACAACCGCATCTAATCCCGCTATAGCCCGGTATACTTGCTGAGGCTAATGACGATACGCCGCTAGATACTAATAATCAATACTTATTCTAGCAGCTAGTAGGGACATCGATATAGTTGATAATGATGTCAAGACCTGACCTTGCCTTTCTAACGCAATACCTGTTACGATATATGCAATAGGCTTCTACTATACAGCTTAATGCTGCTAAGGGCGCCTTTCGCTACTTAGCTAGTACGGCAAATACAGCCATTTGTTACCGAGCCGCTAAAGCTACCGTAGTATTAGCTGCATTTTCTGATAGTGATTTTGCTAGGTGCCGGCTGACTTCGAAGTCTACTAGTGGTTATCTTACTACCTTGAATGGTGGGCCTATTAGCTAGAGGTCAAAACAGTCTTCGACTGTGGTTTTATCAACGCTTAAAGCCGAGTCTGATGCAATGCTTAAGGCAATTCGCGAAGTGGAGTGGATATCTAATTTATTTAAAGAAATCTAGGTCGATATTCAACGCCCGATACCACTATATTGCGATAACTAAGGGTCTATTTCTAATGCAAATGACCTAAATCAGCATGCCCGTACTAAGCATACCTTGCTTAAATTCCGGTATATACGTGAGAAGGCCCACGGTGGCCTAGTAAAAATATCTTATTTACCCACGATAGATATGCCTGCGGATGGACTTACCAAACCACTTCCAAGCCCGAAATTCCCCATATTTCGGCAGCTATTAGGGCTGCAATCCCTATAGCATCATCATCTTTTTTTCTGATTTTTTACAGGGTTTCTTTCTTTTATTCTAACACTAGGATTAGCCATATTGCTAATCAGAGGGGGTATTGAAATCAGCGCCTTTTTAGCTATATTTTGGTACTGGTCTCGCTACCGTACGACGTCTTTATGTTGAGATATCGCGGTGGCTATACCAGGCGCTATGGTGGGGCACAGCGCCCCACAACGCCGATTACAGTGGGCCACAGCGCCGGTCACGGCACCGGCACAGCGCCCCACAGCCGGCCATAGCGGCCGGTCACAGCGGGCCACAGGGCCCACAACAGGCGGCGCATTTCTACGGGATTACCAAATGGGCAAACCTTGCTAATACCAGCACTTTCGGCCTTCTACATATAGTCACCCGCTACACCGGTCATTTACGGCAGACCGATATAGGGCTTCCGGCCCGTACGGCAGGCTGTTATAGGGCATCCGGCACACCGCTATAAGCCACTGGGCTTGGTTGGGTATGCACTGGGTAGGATATTGGGCACAGACTGGGCACGGTTGGGCAGACCGACTTTTCGTCGGGTTTTTCGCTATTTTTGCGGTTTTTCATTATTTTCAACCACTTTTTCAAGATGGTAGAAATATGCCCAAAATTCCCTCTTTCTAGCTAGAATAACCACCAACAATTAGAATCAGATTTCCCTAACATCTTTGCTCTGGTCAACCTCTTGTGCGCTTTAAATCTTTAACCAGCTCTTGTTTTATTCTGCAACGCCTTGTACGCCACTGTCGGTATCCAGTACATTTCCAACAGTGTTCTGAATCACCATTTTGCAATAATCTTTATTGGCATTCCCTTACCCTCTTATAGGATTTAGTAGGGGGGCATATAGGGGAAAGGGGGGGACTATAGGATAATAAGGTAGGAAAGGTAGCAGCAGTATTAGCGGTATAGTTAGCAGATACTAACTCGGCCTAGTATAGCCTAGGTACCTATAATAAGGCGTAATAGGTTTAGGGGGATATACTTATAATATTAGGCCGGTAGTAATAAAACCGGCCTTAGTTAGTAGCGTGGTTATTAGTATAAGGGCCTAAGGCGAGGCTATACCGGCATATAGGGAAGATGCTAATTAAAAGGAAATAGGCGGAGTATAGGGCGCGGGTATAGTAAAGGTGACCTAATATGCGAAGCTAGTTATCGCTTCCGCTATAATCCGTATATCTTATTATTACTTTGTAAATAATTATATAATAGGCGCTATAGAGTTACCGCTAGCCTATTAAGATTTAGTAGTTAAGGTAGAGGGAATAATAGTCGTTATAGGCGTAATAGGAATCAACCTGCCAATATTAGCAGCCAGGGTATATACAGAAAGGGCCGTTATAGTATACTTTTACGCTATAGCCTATAGTTTATCCTATTGACGATATAGCGTATTAAACTTAGGGTAAAGATAGGTCTTTCGGCCTAAGATATCTCCTATCTTTAGACGGGCGGCCTCCTTAATGCTTTATTTTTTTTATGCTATACAGACGATACACTTTATTACCTACTATAGTTAGGGATTTATCGATATTATACACTTGCACTAAATATACGTCTTATATTTCTAATGGTATCGAATATAAGCCTAAGAGCGATTAAACTATATATAGACGATATATTCTCTGGTATCTATAGTATATTATATATAGGCGATATAGGCATACTCTACCTCTTTAATATCGTTAGTACTTAATCCTTTAAAATCCCTTTAGATAAAAAACTCTCTTATAGTACGCTTTTTTTATAACCGCTAATATAATAATCTAGTAGTAGGTAAGAGCGGCGTTTTCCTAATGCATAAAGGTATCTAGGGCATAATAGTAGATAAGGAGGGAGCTAATAGTACTTTAGATAGGGTCTTAGGGGTAATAGCTATTAAAGAAGAAGCTTTTATTAGTATTACCCCTACTAATAATAAGACTTTTATACAAAAAGGGGCGGGAGAATATAAAGGCGATAATAGGGCTCTTATATTAGGCGATAAAGGTTCTACCAGACTCTTATTATTATCGGAAATAATAATAAGCTTAGAGCTAGGGGGGGAAATATATAATTATCCTAAGGAAGGTATAGACTATAGCAGCTATAATAGTATTTTTAGCTAAAAACCTCTTTTATGCTTAATACTTCTAGAGCTTTTAATAGACGCTTAGGATAGACCTAATAGGGTTATAAAAGGGTCTTAGGCAATAGGTATATTCCTATCTATTAGTCCTCCAGATGATATAGTAATAAATCTAATATAATAGCAAATAAAGGGGGGATTTAAATACCTATTAGTACCAGACGATTTACTATATAGACTTAATACGAACGATTTAAGAACTTTCGATAGCGTAACTCTATTAATAGGGATAATTCTCACGATAGTAGTAATACCATAGATTTATTATTAGGAATAATAGCCTCGGTAATAGTAGGCATAAGAATAGAGAGAGGGAGAAAAAAGTATAAAAGAGAAGTAGATAAAGGAGGAAGCCTTAGTATAAATAGATTTCTAACCGACGGCTAGCAATAAAAATTTTTCTGCTTTACAATAGCTGCAATATAGTTCCTTCTAGCTGATGGCATTATAACCGGCTTCGATAGGATTCCCTTACATCTGCCTAAAGCATACCGATTCTAGCCCCTACTATATTCATATCGGTCATATATCGGTATATCTACACGCCCGATTATTATCCTATATATCTAATTAAAGTTATTTTTAAGGGCTATAAGAGGTTTTAATTGGGGGGCGATATATATAGGGGATAATATTAGATGGTTATTCTTCTGCCTCTAAGGCAGAGGAGGGGGGTATATTATAGGCTTAGGCTACGCCTACGCTATAATGTGGCTAGGACTCGGGCTGCGCCTGCGTCTAGCCTAAGAAGGGTAATAGACGGAGTTACGGGACTATATTAGGACTCTGATACGTATTATAATTAGGATATAAATAGACTAGATAGAAGGTTCCTATTTGGATCCTTTTCCTTCCTCTTTAGTCTATTTAATATATATTATTGACGTCTATTCGCAGCCGCCCTAGGGCTAGTCCTTTATAATTACTGGTAATAAAAGCCCTATTAGTTCTATTATTATTATTAATAACGAGCCTACTTTTAGGCCGGCTATTAAGGGAGAACTGCCTTATAGCGAAGGGGCTTTACTAACCTAATCGGAGAATCCTATATTACCTTTTTCTAGTAAATTATAGTAAATAATTACGTTTTTAAAGTTTATAAAATCTTAAGCGGAGTTATTGCTAGTGGCTTTTGCCTCTAGGGTGCTATCTATACTACTATTATTAAAGCTCCTCCCGCCCGCTATACTATCGCTACTTAAGTAAGCTAAACTGGTAGTTCTATTACTATCTTCCCTTTACCTTTAGGCTAATACCCCTACCCTTTCCCCTTTTAAGTAGAAAAAAGAGGGGTTAAAGGCAATAAAGCTGCCTATAAAGGGGATATTAGGTTTATATACTAGGGTTAAATAAAAGACTTGCTTAACTATAGTATCCCCCTCTTTAGGGGGGAAAAAGAAGGCAAAAAAGAAGGCAAAAATAACTCCTAATAATAGTTATAGTAATAATAAGGGTAATATAAAGTAAATAGAAAATTAGAGAATTAGAGGTATTAAGAAAGCTAAGGGTTTAAAGCTAATAATAGTATAGATAGCTTATATAGAAAGGATATATTTTCTTTATCCGAAAGGTTAGTCGTATTATTACCTATAATTATCTATATATATATATGCATTCTACTCCCCTCGCTCCCCCTACCGCTCTCCCCCCTCTCGTCCCCGGTCTACTCCCCCTCCAAAGCCCCCTTCCCCCCCTCCTAGGCTAGGAAAACCCACAACGATACGGCGATATCCTCTTAGGCGTAGGCCTATCGTTTTAAAGCGAAGACCTTCCTCTCTTCAAGGTCTAGCATCTCCCGGGTTACCCTAAGAGCGCTAAGGCCTCTTACCGCCGCCGCTGCCGCTACTGCCGCCGCCTATCTACGCCCCTAAAAGGCAGACGCCTATTTAGCCTTCTACTAGAGGGCCTTATAGTCATCTACTTAAAGGCAAAGATAGTTAGCCGGTGACCTATACCGTATACGAATCGAAAACACACTTCTACCCCCCCGGCAATTATTTCTTATGCGTCTAGGAGTTTTTATACTAGGACCCGGTTCCTAGGGGTCCTTTCCAAGGGCATATATATCTTGCCTGCTAAGGCGTAGGGATAGCAGGCCGCACTAATCCCTACCTATATTAGCCTCGCCAGCGAGCGGGTATAACCCGGTCTATACCTTATTAGCTGCAGTATCGATACTTAGGATCCTTTAAGCGTATTAGATATAGCCCGTAAGGCTATATGTGTAGTTCTCCGGGCTACTATATAAGGGTTAGCTGCAGTTCCGCCACGCGTAAGACCCGTACTTACCCCCTTATCTAGTATAGCCGACCGTTTAGGCATTTTTGCTATTATTGTTATTATTATTATTATTATCAGTGTAATTGCTATTATTATTGCTACTACTGCCGTACTGCTAATAAGGTCAGTACCGGCCTTATACCGCGATAGAGGGGTTATTATATACCTTAAAATTAGTATTATAAAGGAAAAGAAGAAAAGAAGAAAAGACATTAAATCGGGGGGTATTGCCGACCTATATACTAATATAATGCCTAAGGCTGCCTACTTTAACCTTTAGAATTAGCTTACTTTCTCTTCTAACTAAAAAATTAATATATACTAAGAAGCGCCCGGGCTACTATAGACGCGTGCCCGGCGAGAATATACCTATTGCGAGTGCGCTGTTAGCCCTACCCTCCCTAGCTTTACCCTCCCCTTACTTCTCACCCGATAAGACCACCAACCTAGACCCGATATTCTAAGACTTCTTACTCGCACTCTTCCTATATAATACCGCTAGATATAGTCTTAAGCGGTTGCGTATCCTACCCTCTTACGTACTAGATACCCGCCGCCCTTACTATAGGGCAATAAAAAGTAGAATTTAAAAATGTAGGAAGGGTTTTCCTCCCGGCTATTAGGTTTTTCTTTTCCGAATTATCTTTATAGAAGTACTAGATAGGTTATTTAGCTCTAAATAGCCTCTAGCGTAATTTAATAATAATAATATGTATTCTACTACCGATCAAGGACGGTATATAGGTTTTCCTCCCGGCACTCGGGTTTCTTATATAGATTAGGCATAGAGGTACTAGTACTAGGCTAGACGGGGACTTATCCCCCTAGATAGCTTAGCTAGAGTAATATATATATATATATGCATTCTAGGGTTAGGGTATAATTATATTAGGTTGCTATTAGAGCTGAAGTCTATATAGGCGGTAAATATAATAGCTAAGGTAAACTATTTAAGCCGGCGGGTATTAAAGACCTATTTAATAACCTATTTAGCTAAATCTTTATTTTTAAGTGCTTAGATAATACTATATTTATTTAATATAAGGCGGTTTTAGATATAAAGGAGAAGGTTTCTAAGATAATTACTATTATTATTATTATTATATTACTCTAGAGGCTATTTAAACCTAAATAACCTATCTAGTACTTCTATAAGATAAATCGGAAAGGAAAAACCTGGTGGCCGGGGGGAAAACCCTTCCTGCGTTCTTAATTCCTATTGTGTATCGCCCCGCGGCGGGGGCGACGGGTGTCCGGTGCATAGGAGAGTAGGGTGCGCAACCGCTTAGGACTATATCTGGCGGTATTGCTTGGGAAGAGTGCAAGTATAAGTTCCGGGAGTGTCGGGCCCGGGTCGGATTTCTATCGGGTGCGAAGTGATGGGAAGGTGAGGTTAGGGGGGTGGGGCTAGCGGTGGTCTCGCCGGGCGCGTGCCTAAGATAATTACTATACTTTAGGATTATATATTTAATATTTTCTATATTAGGTTTATATTAATAGTATAGGTGATGAATAGATAGGACCTTTATATTATCTAGGAACTTATTAAGGCCTATTTTTTCTATTTTAAATTAGGTAAAAAAGGAGGATTTATATTTATAGAGGTTTTTATAGAGGTTTAGTATCTTTTTTATAAAGGTAAAATTAAAGGTATATTCGGCAGTAGGGCGGCTTTTTAGTAGGTATTATATTTAGGCAAGTTGCTATTTAGATTACTATCTTTTTATCTATTTAAAAGCTAGAGTATAGGCAAGGGATGGTTTATTATCTTAGAGTAGAATTAAGTCTTTAAAGGCTATATAGTTTAGTATTCTATTTTTAGTTAATTGCCTTTATCTATAAATAGGTTTTTATTATAGCCGAGCCTAGATAATAGTATAAATATTAAAGATAAGGTTAGCTATATTACTTTTTTAGGTACTAATAAAGAATTATTATCGGGCTTAATTAAGGTAGAGGTTAAGTAGGGGGATTACTATTTTGGTTTCTATAATTGCATTAGGTATTACTTAATAGGCTTTTATAACTATATAGAGATATTTCAACTATTCAGCGGCTAGACTATATATAATACCTTTTACTATATCTCCCGGCTTAATAAGAGTATATTAAATTCTAGCTCTAAAGACGATTATAATTCTAATAACCTATATATATAGTAGTTAGGCTTCGCGGAACTAGCAACCCTATATAAAGGCTACTAAAGTAATAAAGGTAAGTTTCTACCTTTTTAGTTTCTTTATTATTTAGGCCTTATAGTTAGACTAATTAAGTTTATAGTTAATCTCTATTTTAAGGAATTAAGTATATTATATAGGCTAAATAGTTATATTATTGATTTGTATTATTATAATATTTAGTCGGTACTATTTAGTAAAGTATATTAGCTCGCTCTTTATTAGGTTAAATTTTAGTCTAGCCTTTACTAATTATTTTTTATAGATCTTTTATACTTTTAAAAGGATTACGATTATATCCTATATTATTTTACTATATATAATTATATTAATATCGTCTATAAATTCTAAGGTTAGCGAGTTATCTACTGCTTTAAGTCTATAGTATAAAAATATAATATAAAAAGGAAAAAGACTAAAGAGATTAGGGAGCCTTAAGGCACTCTTATTATAATTAAAAATTATTAGGTAGATTAGCCTTTAAAGAAGATTTTAGCTAAATATAATATAATAAAGCCTTAGACTTAGGCTATTATCTATCGGGGGATACCGCTTTAAAAGAGGAGGTATATAAGTCTAGTATAATTAATAATATTAAATACCATAGAGATATCCAATTATAGCAGTAATACTATTCTTTTATATTATTAAGTAGTCTTAACTACTTCTACTAAGGTATATAGTGCTATATCTATTAATCTATTTGCTTTATTGTCTATTTATATATCTAATAGTAATTTCTATTCTTCTATAATTATTATTAGTCTCTTTACTACTATTGTTAAAATCCTACAGTAGTCTACTAGACTGCTGGCCCTTCCACCGTCTCTTGGACTCACGACTGTCCCACCGGACTTACAGTGGTCTTACCAATCTTGTGCCGTTACCGTTTACCTTCCGGATTTTCAGTGGATTAGTACTGTATACCAAATAAGGTAGGCCTTTACCGGGCCTTATTTTTGGTAAGGCTTGATATGACGTATCGGGCCTTATTTTTAAAATATATGGTAAGGCGGCATATGACGTACCGGGCCTTATTTAAAATATTTAATACGGCCGGATATTATGTGGGCACACCGGGCCTTATTTAAAAATATTTAATACGGCCGGATATTACGTGGGCACATTGGGCCTTATTTAAAAATATTTAATACGGCTAGATATTACGTGGGCATACCGGGCCTTATTTAAAAAGATATTTAATACGGCTGGATATTACGTGGCACACCAGGCATTATTTAAAATATTTAATACGGCTGGATATTACATGGCACACCGGGCATTATTTTAAATATTTAATACGGCTGGATATTACGTGGCATACCGGGCATTATTTTAAATATTTGGTAAGGCTTGATATGGAGTATCAGACCTTATTTTTAAATATATGGTAAGGCTGGATATATTGTGGTATAATGGGTATTACGAGGAGCTCTCTTACTGGCTACCTTGGATGCCTGGGCCTACCCTCTCTCTTAGATATATTTAGGATAGCTTTTCCCCTTCTTTCTAGATAGTAAAAGGGTAGCACAATCGAACTTCTTAATGCACTATATGCCTCTTGACTCTTTTCACCTTTCCTGCGTTTCTGGTTATTTATATCTGTCTTGCCTTATACTGGCTTCACTTTATATTTACCCTTAGAATTGTAATAGGTTATGAGCCCGGGTTTTACTTCTTTGTTTCACCCTATCTTTTATCACGGGCTCGGGCTACGCCCGCGCCACAATATGGCTAGGACTCGGGCTGCGCCCGCGACTAGCCTAAGGAGTATCGGCACGGGGTCACAAGGGCTCGCTAAGGACTCGGCCCATACTATATACGGGCATAAATAGACTACTTAGAGGCCCCTATTCAGGTCCTCTTCCTTTCCTCCTTAGTCTATTTAATATATTTATTTAATGCCTATTCGCAATAGCCCTAGGGCCAGTCCTTTACATTTAAATAGACTCTCTCAGCCTTACTATTATAACCTCACATTATAGAGCCGATAATATAGGCTATATAAGATATCGAGATAAGTACTCCTAGAGAAACGGGTATAAATAACCCGAGACTATAATGCCCCCAATGTAATATATATACCCGAGTAAAGTAGCTTGCATTAGGGTTATAATAGATAGAGGCGTAGATACAGACTAATGCGTAATACTTTACTGCTATTACTGCCTCGCTATAGACCCTCCTTATAAACTAGTTAAATAGCTCTTAAGCTGCCCCCTAACCGGCCCCGGTCGTATAATAGAACGCCCCCCTCCCTACGGCTTAGGATACCTAGCTAAAACGCAAGCCAATCCCAATAGGGGACCCCTTTAATAGCAAAAAGGCTATATTTACAGCCTAATGGACCTTTATGCAATATAAGCTTAAGGTCGATAAGGATTTTATTAAGGATAAGAAGATTTAATAGATATTTATCTTTTAGAACCTTTCGTCTATAGTCTAATTATAGGTCGCGGCCTTCTTTAAGAATAATGCGGCTTACGATTATAATATAATAAAGTTCTTTAAATACCTCTAATATCTCTTTAAGGACCTATACTAATAGGATCGCGCTATTACTAAGCTTAAGCACTCTTTATGCTAAGGCCCTAAGGAACCTTTTGCTGTTTTTTTTATGCAATTCGAGGAAAAACTTATGCTTACTAGCGGTCTTAATTAGCCTAAGAAAGTTAAGCTTAAATACCTTTAATTGGCGTTTAATGCTCGTATAGCTAATAAGATTATTAGCCTTAGGGTTTCCTATTACGATTACTATTCGGCGGTAGACTATTACTAATAAATTGCTATCGATATTAAGACTAGCTTAACTATTAATTATTATATAGGTTCGATCCGTTCCTAACCGATATACGCCTAGGATTCTAAGGGCGATATATAAATATCGGGTATTAATAAGCTAGACTTAAAGGGTAATTAATATACGCCTAAGGCGATATAAGTCTTTAAAGAATAGTATAAAGATCGTAAGAAGAAAGGCCTTTATTTTTAGTATAGCTTTCTTAATTATTAGATATTTATATACTACCTACTGCTAATAATCCGACCTAATAGAGCTAAAATAGCTTTACTTAACTTATAAGTCGTAGAGGTCAAAAGTAGTAATAAAGATTAGGAAAAAGAATAGCCTTTAAACTTAATCTTATTAGAGGGCTTTAGATATACATATAGACCCTAGCTTAATTATAAAAGGAATTAAAAGAGATCGCAAAACGAATAGATAAATACCTTTTTTTAATACTAATCCTATATAAATTATATACCTTTATTAATATTTTAATCGACTCGGGATATAACTGCTATAATGCTATAAGCGAAAAGATAGTATAATAGTTAAGCCTCTAACCTATCTGCCTACTATAATATAGGGAAATCGGAATAGCAGTAAATATTTAGAGCCATTTAGGAGAATATAAGGTAATATATTCTTTTATTACCTATATTATTTATATAGCGATTAATATCGATAGATAGCTATCTATAGTTATACTTTATATTATCCTAGGCCTTACCTACGATATTATCTTTAGGATGCCTTAAATAGAGCACTATAATATTATACTATAGGCAAAATAGTATTAATTAAAGATTAGATCGGCAGATAGCTTTATCGTTAAAGAATCGATAAAAAGGCGATAGGATCTAACTATAGTAAATATCCTTAGCTTAATCTTTTATAGTATACTAAAGCGGGTGAAATACTTTAGGGACCGGTTGATTTCCTTTATTGCGATAAGCTTATAGGAGATAATACGCATCCTCTATATTATACTATTACCTTATTAAGATTCTACCCTACGATTATAAAAGCTATAGGTACTCCTAATAGAATTATAGGAATTTATCGACCTCTTTAATAAGGAGAAAGCTTCTAGTCTCCCTTTATACTAGGGTATATTAGATTACTATATCTAGCTTAAAAAGACTATAGATAGGAGCCAGCTAGACCTACCTTAGGGCCTATTATATAATATGCCACGAGACTAATTACTTAAGGTTTAGAGATAAGTAATTAACCTAATAGATAAAAGATAAATCTAAGCGAGCTCCTTATTGGTAGTAATACTAATCCTATTAGTTAGAAAGGGGAATAATAGGTAGTATTTTTGCATCGACTATTAGGCCCTTAATAAGGTTATAATCTAAAACCGATACCCTTTCCCTTTAATTAAAAAGACTTTACGATCCCTATCCTAGGCGAAATAGTTTACTAAGGTTAATATATATATAGCGTTCTATAAGATATATATTATAGAGGGCGATAAACACTTAATTATATTCTATATACGATTTAGACTATTTAAATGGCTTATTATACTATTTAGCCTAATTAGGGCCCTTACGATCTTTTAAAGATATATTAATAGGGCCTTAGGGAATATACTAAGAGACTTTATAACTACCTACCTTAATAACATTTTAATTTATACTAGGGGATTAAAGGCAGACTATATAGGGCGCATTAAGGAAGTCCTTCAATAACTATAAAAGGCCGGCTTAAATTTAGATTTTAATAAATACGACTTTATAGTAAAGGAGGTCTAGTATCTAAAATATATTATAATAACTAAAAAGGAAATCCGTTTAGACCCTAAAAAGATTAAGGCTATCTAGAATTAGGAAGCACTTATAAAATTAAAAGGCATTTATAATTTCCTTGGTTTTACTAACTTCTATTGCGATTTTATCCTAGACTTCTCCTATTTTATCGACCCTTTAATTAAATTAATAAAAAAAGGGGTCTTATTCTAATAGCTAAACGAAAAAGAGGCGGCATTTTAAGCGCTTAAATAGTATTTTATATCGTCTTTAGTTCTCGCCTAATAGGACCCTAATAAGGAGATAGTCCTTAAGGCAGATAATTTTAGTACGGCCCTTAGTAGCTATCTATCGTAAATTAGGGAGGATAATATACTCTACCCTATTATATATTATTCCGCTCGCTTATTAGATATAGAATAGAACTATACTATATATAATAAGGAACTCCTCGCTATTATCTTTTACCTTAAGGTATAGTTAATAGAACTTTACTTAATAGCCTCCCTTTTTACTATCCTTACCGACTATAAGAATCTAAAGTACTTCGCCTAATTATAAAAAATATCTAAGCGATAAGCCCGATAGGCTAAGACTCTAGTGCTTTTTAATTTCTATCTTTAGTATAGGCTAGGGTTATAAGCCTAACGCCCTAATATACTTTCTCGATAGGAATAAAAGGCAGATAGGGTAGAACTATAAATCGGCTAGATCCTAAAACTACTATTTATTTTAGTATTCGATATAGATAAAATAGAAGGCGAGATAATACCAACTTTAGCCCTATAGACCACCCTACCTTATGGCCTATATATCTTCGCTGATTCTTACCTTTAAGCTATTTAAAACTAAGCAATATCTAAAGATAGTATATATCGGGCCTAATAGATAATAATCGCAAATAGGAAATAACGATTTCTAGTAGAAGCGGCAATATAAGAATAAATTGCCGACTATATCTTAAATATATATAGCGTGCTCTTTTACCGGGTATAGGTATAACTTCTATCGTTTAAGCCTTTAACCACTATAGTAATCTAATACTACTATAACTCGCCTATTGTAGGCCACCTAGGGAAAAACACTACCTTCTAATTATTACGATAGGATTATTACTTCGATAATATATCGTCTAAAGTAGTAAGATATATTTAGAATTGCCGATGCTATAGGGTATATAAGAGCCGCTAATTGCGCTAGGGGTTATTATAACTGCTACTAATTATAGACTACTTCTAATTATAGATATCAATCGACTTTATAACCGACCTTCCTGCCTATAATGCCTTTAACCTATAATTCCTTATAGTTATTATAAATCGCTTATCGAAGTATATCTAGCTTAAGGCTATATACTTAATAAAAGCAGAAGATTATATAAAATGCTTCTAATAGTGCTAATAGCGCTTTTATAGCTTCTTTAAGGAGATTATTAGTAATTAAAGTTCAGATTAAGTAGGCTAATTTTAGTCTATACTATATAAATCAATTAGGATTAAGTAACTTTTATTAATAGTATACTACCCCTAAACCGATAGCAGTATAAAGCGAACGAACTAAGAGGTATAGGCAGTCCTTTATATTATAGTTTCCTTTAATTAGTATAATTGGCTATACTATCTTGCGGTATATTAACTCGCGTTAAATAACCGGATATTATTTATTATTAGGTTTAGCCTAAACCGGCTGCTTAATAGGTTTAATATTCCGATTATCGCCCTACCTTTAGAGGTAACCTTAAGCCTAATTACCCTAAAGAGGTATATAGCCCTTTTTTTTAATAACCTTAAAAAAGGATAAAAATTAGCTTAGGCTACTATTACCTTCGTATAATAATAATAGTAAGATACTATTAACTATTTATAATACCCGGCTAAGTGCTTTTAGGTTAGTAACTAAATATAATTAAACCTCTAGAATATTAAAACGAACTGCCTATATAAGAAGCTCGATTAAGTCTCTACTAAATATACTATTATTACTATCTTATTACCACTTAATATTTAGCTTAATATCCTATAAGGCATCTATTTAGTTTTCTATATTAATTTAATCGAATAAGCCGCTTTCGATCTATTATTTAGTTAGGTAATAACTAATATATAACCTAGGCCCCTATTTATCCTTCCTTAAGACTCTATAAACCCACATAAAGAGTATAAGGTTAAAAAGATACTTATAGCGAAAAATATATAGGGCTAGAGATAGAAACGCAATATACTCGTAAAATAGAAAGGGTATAATTTATTGATATAGGAACTCCTAAAAAACTTTAAGGATACTATCGCACGAGAAATATTCGAGGCCAAATAGGGAGATATTAGGACTTATAATAGGCCTAGCTAGGTCCCGAAATAGGGTCTATTAGACTAATAAATAACGCTAAACGCCTACTACTATAAGCAAAATATAAAATAATAAAAACACTTCAAAAAAAAAAATATAATAAATTAAACCGGGGCCGATATAGGCTTACCCCTAATATGCCCCCTCTTAGGGCTACTCTCTATCTCCCTAAGCCTCCTCTTATCCTTATAATAGCATATAGGCTAATAATAATAGGGGTCCTTATAGGGCAAGGCGCGTATATAGACTATATATTAGACGGGGATAGTTCCCTATATATCTATAACGTAATAGAGTCTATAGGCTACCGTAAGGCGAATATAGTAGGGGTATATTAAGAGACAATAAGACCTCTTAATAAGATAGGGCTAGGCGATATAGCATCTATAGTAGTAGCTGCGATAAAGACAACGAGGGTATAAGGGGCTATAGAGTAGGTTCTGCCTACTATTATAAAGATTGTAATAGATAACCTTATGCTAGTAGTAGCGGAGCCTCTATATAATACTAGCCGCCCTAGTCGTATAATAGTTCCCCCTCTATATAATATATAGGGAAGGCGGGATAAAATAGGGGCAGGGGCAGCCAAAGATATTAAGCTCTAACCTAATACTGCTTTATCCTAGTATAATATTCCCAGGCTTCTATTTATATTTCCCTTATAATATTTAGCATAAGGGCGAGATTTATAATAGACCTAGCCTAGCGCTAGGAGGGCATTAATACCGCAGATATAGTAGAAACTATACTGGAAGCATCTTATAGCCTAAATGCCAAATATAGGGCGCGGGGGGCCACCTATTCGGCAGCAAAAGCATAATGCTATTAATTATTTAAAGCCCGAAACTTAGGGGTTAGGATAATAATATACGCTTTCTGCGTATCTATTTTAGGATAGGCAGGCTTTATAACAGCCCTCCCTTCTTTTACTGCCTTAATCTAATTGCATAAAATACATTATAGTATAGGGTTCCCCGCGAGATATTAATCAAGCTATATATAGGATGCATAGGAATTAGTATAGCTTTTACACCCCTTTACTCTTCTATAACGCTTATAAATAGGTAGCTCTCCGGTCGCTTATATATATTTAGTATATCTATCGTATAGGAACTCTTTGTCTTTTATATATTAATACTTTTTATCTAAGGAGTCCCCCTCTAAAAGATAGTTACTAATAGTATAATATAGCTTCTAGGGATAAGTAGGACCTGATTCCCCCCCGGCAGGGGTACTACTAGCGGTAGATAAGGATATATTCGGGTTTTAAATAGGGTTAGCATAAGACGCTCGCGATATAGGTAGGGACTTAAGATTTACCAATAGGCTTCATATATAGGCTAAATCAGGTCTCGCTATAAAAGGAGTTAGTAGCTAATTGCAATAAAGACAGAATTTAGTAAGGAATACTAATGCAGAAAGGGCGGAAATAATACTTCAACCGATTAGCATATAATACGGGCTTAATGCGGGATAAAAACTTACGATAATAGGGACCTTTAATGCTTAGTAATAGCCTTAATAAGAAGAAGGGAAGAAGGAAAAGAGCCCTTAGCGAAAAATAATAAAGACTATAGGGAGATTTCCAGCCGGCAGCTAGCGAAAAATTTTTTATAATATTCCTAGCTATACCGGTTAACCTCTAACTAATAGCGCGATGATAAACTTCTATACGCTTCTACTATACTATTCCTAATTGACGACTATACGACTCCTATTAATTATATAGCTATATCTACTATACTTATAGACGAATCCTTCTTATACCTAGTAATTAGCCTATATATTGATTTGAGGATATTACGGTATAGTAATCGGCGATATGATTGGTCCCTAATAGAATACTAATTGATAATAGAAGGCGATTTTCCCGATTCTGAGGCGGAGGAGGGGGGTATATTATAGGCTCGGGCTATACCTGCGCTATAATATGGCTAGGACTCGGGCTGCGCCTGCGATTAGCTTAAGGAGTATCGGCACGGGGTTATAAAGGCTCGCTAAGGACTCGGCCCGTGCTACGTATAGGCATAAATAGACTATTTAGAGGCCCCTATTTGGGTCCTCTTCCTTTCCTCCTTAGTCTATTTAATATATTTATTCGATGCCTATTCGTAGTAGCCCTAGGGCCAGTCCTTTATATCTTTTATATTCAATCTTTAGTCTCTCTTGCTTATTAGTACTACTAATACAGCTAAATCTTTTAATACCTCTCGGCTTACCCTTTGGTATCTCTACTTACCTATTATCACCTTCGGCTAATCCTTTGGTAATCTATAGCGTTATCCTACGGTAATTAACGGTATAACCTTATATCAACCTTTGGCATAACCTTACGGCAACCTACGGCGTAACCTTACGGCACCCTTGGAGTAATCT
This sequence comes from Ustilaginoidea virens, assembly GCF_000687475.1. Lineage (NCBI taxonomy): Eukaryota > Fungi > Ascomycota > Sordariomycetes > Hypocreales > Clavicipitaceae > Ustilaginoidea > Ustilaginoidea virens. The sequence continues at coordinate 5,353,191 of NC_057317.1, read as the reverse complement.
ATAGCACCTACAGATTTTATAAGTGTAATATCTATTATACTATACCACTATATAACACCTTTGCACCTAGTGCACGATACCTACTGCACTTTACGGCACCTGTTATATTATTTTATATATAATATTTGTAGTACGGCACTTACGGTACCCTTATATTAAGGCACTTGCGGCAGTGATAATATTTATATCACGTTACCTACGGCACCTACGGTACTTACGGGATTTACTTCACGGCACCTACGGCACCTACGCATCTGTGCTTTTTCTTATATACTAAGACCTACCGCTATATACTGCGGTTATTAATTATAGTAGGCTACTAGTCATTATATATATTAGTTATTTAATTACTTATTCAACCATTTTACTAGCCAGCAAGCTAGTTATTCCTCTGCTTTTACAACTATCGGCACTATTTTTCAACGACTTTTAACCACTGTAATAGCATAATCAGGGCCTTCCACTTATAAGGTCCCTATAGATTCCGGCTCTGAAGCCGATCCTAATATATAACTATAGTTAGATATGGACGATATGAAGTCTCAGATGAATACCCTAACTAATCTTATATAAGACCTAGTTACTAAGCAAAATAATAACCTATAGACCCCTTAGGCCACCCAGGCTATTAAAAAGGAGCGTACTAATATTACTGAAGCTAGACCTTCCACTAGGATGACCACTACTAAGGATACTGATGAGGATGATGTTATGGAAATAGACTAAGACCAACCTTCTACCCCTATAAGATATAAGGGTAAACAGCCTATTTATAATAACCCAGCACCTACTATTACTAACCAAATTAGTGATGGGGCTATTAAAGAATTAGCTAAGACTGCCAACCGCTTTAAGGAGTCACAGAAGCTAAAAAGTCACTATAATTTCGACCAGTGGAAGCAGGCCTTTATAATACAACTTAGGGCCTTTAAAATAGCTAACTTTATTAACGACCCCTCTATAGCTAGGCATTTTGATAAGTCTGAACAGGCCCTTCTACTACTAATATTAAGAAATAGCTGTGGTGAAGAGGCTGCAGAGGCTATAGACTAGTATAATGACCCAGAGGAAGCCTACCTTTTACTAGTGGCCCAATATTGCCACTCACTAGAAGTACAGCGGGCACACTTATACCCTACTTTTTATACCCTTATATTCACTAGTTATAAGGGCACCTTAGAGGCTTTTAATAGCGAATTTAATAGCTATATTTCTCGCCTTAAAATCCTAGGTTCCAAGATCGACTCTTTCAACTAAATTAACCAGTATTTATAGGCTGTAGAGGGGGTATTTACCTGCTGGACCGAACGCTAACGCTCTATGATTAGGGCTTATAGCGCCCAGGGCGTTATTAATAGCAGCAAATTTAACCTCCAGTATTTTATGGTTGACTTACTAAAAGAATAGCGTTCTAAGGGGTCTAGTAAAGTAGCTGCTAATAATAAAAATCATAAGGCTTCTAAGGACCCTAAGAATAAAGGGTCTGCTAATACCACTTCTACTAATAATAGTAAGAATAATTCTACTAAAAAGAAGCAGTAATAGAAGAAGAAATAAGACTCTAATAATAACTCTAATAATAATAGCTATCAGCAAGATGTTGAGTCCTTTATTATGGGCAATTATAATACCTAGGATACTAATATATCTTATTCTTCTTCCACTATATCACCTGATACCCAGCCCTTAGCTATAAGCTATAGTGCTAAATCAGGCGGCAGGACCCCTAAGGATGCCCTCCTTTACGATATAGGCTCTACTTGTTATATTGTTAATAATAAGAAACATTTCACCACTTTTCACTACTTTGAGAAGGGTGATAAGCCTATAATTACTACTGGTGGTGGCCCTATCTCTCCTACCGGCTGGGGCACAGCACGATTTACTGTGTTATAAGGCATTAATCCTACCAAATGGGGCACTATAGAGCTTAAAAATGCACTATATATTCCTGCTCTAGATATTAATATTATTAGTGGCGTAAAGCACTATGCCGCTAAAGGGGTATTAATTAAAAATCAGCTGTAGTCAGCTAGCCGTAAATGCATCGGCATTTTTAACTTCGAAAAATACGGCTTTTTCCTTCTATAAAAAAGAATAGACACACCACTACTGCATCAACCTTGCAGCCACTATACTAATAGTATAGTAGTGGAGGTCCCCAGCCCTACTAACCCTGCTGATTATAGTGATCCTCTGGATACTACTATTATCCCCGTTCCTACTAATATAAATAGTAAGGAACCTATAGAGGCTACTAGCCCTATTAACCCTCCCGCTATCACGACTAGCGAAGAGCCCGCTATTATAAATAGCGAAGATCCCGTAGAGGTTACTAACTCTACCACGCCTATACAGACTAGTACTACTAGTCCTCCTGCCCCTATAATAGCTAATATAGAATATCAGAAGCTGTTACAATTAGCCGGTATTTAGCATATACAGCTAGGGCATATAGGTATTCAGCTACTTAAAAAGACCTATGCTAATACCCCTAGTTTACCTAATCTTGATAAGGTTAAAGATGCTGATTTTCGCTGCCTAGCCTGTATTTAGGCCAAGAAGGTTAGGCGACCTTCTAAGGATGCGATACCTAATCCAGCTAAATGCCTAGATATTATAGAAGGTGATACTTTTGCTATATCACCCACACCATATAATAAACGACCTATTGCCCTTATATTAGTAGACAGAAAATCCCGATTCCATTGGCTTTATTTACTGCCTAATAGAGAAGGCACCACTGTATTTACAGCATTACAGGGCTTTATACAAAGCCTGCAGGTCAGATATGGTAAAACCCCTATTGAGTTCCACTATAATGGTGGTAACGAAATTAATAAAATGCTCAACAATTGGCTTACCTTATAAGGTATAACGTTTAATACCTCTTGCCCCTATATATACGAATAAAACGGCCTAGCTGAACGTTCTATTAGGGTTATAGCTGATAGGTTACGTGCCACTATGACCTGGTTAAGGTTACCTTCTAACCTTTGGTCCGCCGTAACTACTAGCGTTGTTATGCTGGTAAATATTACGATAGTTACTAATAGACCTTCTAGCCCTTATTTAGAGCTATTAAAAGATTACGACTAAATAACTCCTAAGCACTATCCTGATCTTATTAACCTTAGGGCTATTGGAGCTACTATTGAGGTGCTTATACCACACGAAAAGCGTGTAAAAAGCCGCAAATTAGCGCCCCGAACCGAGCCTAATAGGCTCCTTGCCACTCTAGGTAATAATACCTATTTAGTGTATCTTCTAAAAAAGAAGGTTATTACTAAAACAACCTTTATTATCTTCATCTACTAAAATGAAGGTATAGGCCCTATATCAAGTGGCCTAGAAGAAGACTTTTATAGAGGGCAAAATACAGGTTCAGATAAGGTATCTAGCAGTAAAGAACCTGCTATTTTACTGGATGACCTGGAAAGCATCCCTGACCCTACTAACCTTATTAACATTAATAATACTAATGTTATTCTGGATGACCTAAAAAGCATCCCTGACCCTACTAACATTACTAATAATAATGTTATACTGGATGACCTTAAAAGCGTCCCCGGTATTATTAATATTAATACCACTCCTATAGTTCAGTCCCCAGCTACTGCAAAGGATGACCTTATAGATATCCTTACTAGCCTTAACCCTACCGACCTTGCGGGCCCTACTAATCCTACGGGCCCTACCAACCCTATTGGCCTTACCGACTTATTCCCCCAGGAAGGTAATACCTTACACCACCTAATATGGGATTCCTGCTATACAGCTAAGCGTAAGCTAGCTAAAAAGGCCCCTGATGGTACGCCTAATAACTAGAAGGATATACTATAAAGCCCTGAAAAAGACCTTTGGATAAAAGCACTATTTAAGGAATTCGAGCAGCTTTTAGATACTAAAGTCTTCCAATTTATTCCTAAGTCTAGCGTTCCTATTAATAGGAAAATTATACGCAATAGGCCTGCTTTTCGGGTTAAAAAGGATGCCAATAATCAGCCTATAAAATATAAGGCTAGATTAGTGGTTAAGGGTTTTATGCAAGTCGAAGGAAAGGACTTCTAGCATACCTATGCTTCCACCTCTATCCCACCCACCTGGAGGGTTATACTAGCTTTAGCAGCTAGTAATAATTGGGAAATAGAATAAATCGACTTTATAGGCGTCTTCTTAAATAGCGAACTTTCTGAAACAATTTATATGGATATCCCTAATGGATTTCTTGAATTTATAGAGAGCCTGTTATTAACTGATAGCAAGCTTTGGTCTTATATATAGCGGCAATGGTTACTAACTCTGCTTAAAGAAGCTGGCTTTGACCCTTCTATAAAGCAAGCTATTTTATTGAAGAAGGCCTTATACGGACTAAAACAAGCTCTCCGCGAATAGCAATATCGGCTAAAAGATCTGATTTCTAATAAAGGATTTTTACTATTAGCTTCTGATGCTGCTGTATTTTATAATAAGCAAACCAGCACCTTCATTGTCACTTATGTTGACGACTGCCTTTTAGTTGGTCCAAATATAACTTATATTAACTAGCTAAAAAGGAAATTTCATAAGGTCTATGCTATAGAAGACCGCGGTCCGGCTTCCTTCTTCCTAGGCGTACAGATTATATGGAATAGGAAGGAAGGTTTATTATGGCTACATCAAGCCTAATTTATAGCAGAGGTCCTAGCTAAATTTGGCTTACAGGATGTTAAACCTCAGCTAATTCTACTACAACCAGGGGTTCTAAATGAATCTAGTGGAAAAGACCTTAACCCTACGGATTAAAGCCTTTATCAGAGCCTTACTGGCACTATAATATGGCTTATGATAATGACTAGGCCCGACCTAGCATTTTCTATACAATACCTCTCTCGGTTTATAACTAAGGCAACTACTGTGTATCTAAATGCTGCGAAGAGCGCTTTTAGCTATCTTAAAGGCACTAAGAATATAGCTATTTAATATTGTACTACTAATAGCAAGCAACAGCCTATTATAACCGCTTATTTAGATAGCGATTTTGCTAGCTATAAAGAGACTTCTAAATCAACTGGAGGTTTTCTTACTACTATTAATAGTAGTCCTATTAGCTGGCGTTCTAAGCGAGCCTCTTTAGTAGTACTATCTACTTTAAAAGCCGAATCAGATGCTTTACTTAAGACGATCCGTAAGGTACAGTGGCTATCTAACCTCTGCAAAGAGCTAGATATTAATATAGAACGCCCTATACCGCTATACTGCGATAACCAGGGCTCTATATTAAATTCTAATGACCTCAATCAGCATGCTCGCACCAAGCATACGCTATTAAAATTCCGGTATATTAGGGAGCAAGCCCAGCTGGGCTTGGTTAATATTACCTACTTACCTACTAATAGTATGCCTACTAACAATCTTACCAAACCACTGCCGGGCCCTAAATTTACCAGGTTCCATAAGTTACTAGGCCTTATGGCCTGCTAACTTATATTATTCTTACCAAGGTTTTTTATATATATTTTTCCTTGGTCCTTTTTAATGCATTTTCTTTCCCTATCCTTTATAAACAATTAGCTTGCTACTACAGTAGCTAATCAGAGGGGGTGTTAAAATCCTATAATAGTCTACTAGACTGCTGGCCCTTCTACCGTCTCTTGGACTCACGACTATCCCACCGGACTTACGGTGGTCTTACCAATCTTATGCCGTTACCGTTTACCTTTCGGATTTTCAGTGGATTAATACTGTATACCAAATAAGGTAGGCCTTTACCGGGCCTTATTTTTGGTAAGGCTTGATATGACGTATCGAGCCTTATTTTTAAAATATATGGTAAGGCGGCATATGACGTACCGGGCCTTATTTAAAATATTTAATATGGCCGGATATTATGTGGGCACACCGGGCCTTATTTAAAAAATATTTAATACGGCTGGATATTACGTGGGAACATCGGGCCTTATTTATACGGCTAGATATTACGTGGGCATACCGGGCCTTATTTAAAAAGATATTTAATACGGCTGGATATTACGTGGCACACCAGGCATTATTTAAAATATTTAATACGGCTGGATATTACGTGGCACACCGGGCATTATTTTAAATATTTAATACGGCTGGATATTACGTGGCATACCGGGCATTATTTTAAATATTTGGTAAGGCTTGATATAGAGTATCAGACCTTATTTTTAAATATATAGTAAGGCTGGATATATTGTGGTATAATGGATATTACGAGGAGCTCTCTTACTGGCTACCTTGGATGCCTGGGCCTACCCTCTCTCTTAGATATATTTAGGATAGCTTTTCCCCTTCTTTCTAGATAGTAAAAGGGTAGCACAATCGAACTTCTTAATGCACTATATGCCTCTTGACTCTTTTCACCTTTCCTACGTTTCTAGTTATTTATATCTATCTTGCCTTATACCGGCTTCACTTTATATTTACCCTTAGAATTGTAATAACTATAGCTTTAAATACTTTTCTAAAGAGGTTTAAGAGGGATATTAAGCGTTAGGCTTTAACTCTTTAGTATTCTTTAGGTATTTTACTAGGTTTTCTTAGTATTACGACTTTAGCTTTTTAGAATTATATTAAGTAATAACCGGTTCTATATATAGTATTAAGGAGTATTATTAGGGCTCTAATAATTAATTCTCTATAGGCTTTAAAAAATCCTACCGGTATACTATTAGGGCCTAATGCTTTCTAATTAACTATATATCAGAAGGCATTATAAATATCTATTTTTAAGAATTTATCGTTAAGGGCAAATATTATATTAGTAAGGTAGGGGAATTATAGGTCTAAGATATTATTAAGGATAGCTATTATTATTATTATTATTAAATTACGCTAGAGGCTATTTAGAGCTAAATAACCTATCTAGTACTTCTATAAAGATGATTCGGAAAAGAAAAACCTAATAGCCAAAAGGAAAACCCTTCTTACATTCTTAATTACTGCTTTTTATCGCCCTATAGTAGGGGCGGCAGGTATCTAATGCATAAGAGAGTAGGATGCGCAACCGCTTAAGACTATATCTAGCGGTATTATATAGGAAGAGTGCGAGTAAAAAGTCCTAGAATATCGGGTCTAGGTCGGTAGTTTTATCCGGATGAGAAGTAAGGGGAGGGTAAAGCTAGGGGGGTAGGGCCAGCAGCACGCTTGCGATAGACGTATTCTCGCCGAGCGCGTATCTATAGTGGCCCGGGCGCTTCTCGGTATATATTAATTTTTTAGTTAGAAGAGAAAGTAAGCTAACTCTAAAGGTAGAAGCGGGCGGCCTTAAGTACTATATTAATATATAAGTTAGTAATGCCCCCCAATTTAGTGCCTTTCCTTTTTTTCTTCTTTTCCTCTATAGCGCTAATTTTAAAATATATAATAACCCTTCTATTGCGGTATAGGGCCGGTGCTAACCCTATTAGTAGAACGGCAGCAGTAGTAGCAATAATAGCAGTAGCAATAATAACAATAATAAAAATAATAATAATAAGAATAAAGATACTAAAGCAGTTAGTAATATTAGATAAGGGGGTAAGTACGGATCTTGCGCGCAGTAGAACTATAGCTGACCCTTATATAGTAGCCTGGCGAACTATGCATATAGCTATACGGGCTATATCTAATGCACTTAGAGGATCCTAAATATAGATACTATAGCTAATAAGGTATAAACTAGGTTATACCCGCTCTTTAGCGAGGCTAATATAAGCAGGGACTAATATAGCCTGCTATCTTTATACCCTTACGGGCAAAATATATATACCCCTAGAAAGGACCCTTAGGAACCAGGTCCTAATATAAAAACTCCTAGATGTATAAGAGACTATTACCAGAGGGATAAAAGTGCATTTTCGATTTATATATAGTATAGGTTATCGGCTGACTATTTTTATCTTTAGATAGATAATTATAAGGCCTTTTAGTAGAGGGCTAAATAGGCGTCTACTTCTCGGGGGTATAGCTTGGCGGCAGTAATAGTAGCAGTAGTAGCAATAAGGGGCCTTAGTACTCCTAAGGTAACCCGGCAGATATTAAACTTCGAAAAGAAAAAGGTCTTTATCTTAGAATAATAAGCCTATACCTAAAAGAATATCGCTATATTATTATAGGTTTTTTTTAGCCTAGGAGGGGGGGGAGGGGGCTTTAGAGGGGGAATAAACTAAAAATAAAAGGGGGGAGAATAGTAAAAAGGGCGAGGGGGGGGGAAAAAGGGAGAGAGCCCCTATTACTAATATAATAACTATTAACTAGTTTCGGCCTATAGGGCTTAAGAGATTTACTTATTCTTAGTGCTTTTTGTTCCTATTACGGGATTACTATAAATATTATATAGGGGCTGCATAAGGGTGGTTAGTAGCTATTGCAATTCTCAAGGTTACTACAAAAGCAGAGCCTTACTAGCTAGCTAGATGGCACAAGACTGTCTGCGACCTGTGAACTAATTTTAGTATAATACTAGATTTTTCACTAAGTCTTAAGACTATACAAGTGCTATAAAGCAGGGCAAGTGTAAAGGCAAGGCAAATATAAGATAACCAGAAAACGCAGGGAAGGTAAGAAGTTAAGAGGTATATAGTGCATTAACAGACTCGATTGTGCTGCCCTTCTACTATCTAGAAAGAAGGGGGAAAGCTATCCTATATATATACGAAGGAGGGGTGGGCCTAGGCATCCAAGGTAGCCAGTAAGAAAGCTCCCCGTAATACTCACTTGCCACGTATACAATACGTCAGCAGCCCCGCTATATCCGGCCTTTCCAACCACCCTAACCACCGCACTAGTAATTAGCCACTACGCTAGTGGACTAACCACCACACTAGTGGACTAGCCACCACACTAGTGGACTAGCCACCATGCTAGTGACTAACCACCACACTAGTAGACTAGCCACCACACTAGTAGGCCGCCACCATGCTAGTAGGCCACCACGCTAATTTAGCAATGCCACACCTTTTTTAACAAGGCCTACCTTAAGGCCTACCTTACTTGATATACAGTAAATAATCCACTGAAAATCCTTAAGGTAAAAGGCAAGGGCCTGGGTTGGTAAGACTACCGTAAGTCAAAAAGGCGGTAAGAAGGCCAGCAGCCTAGTAGGCTACTATAGGATTTTAACACCCCCTCTGATTAGCTACTATAGTATCAAGCTAATCGTGTAAAGAATAGGGAAAGAAAATGCAATAAAGGTCCCAAGGAAAAACATAGGAAAAAAAAAAAACCTTAGTAAGTTAGTATAAGTTAGCAGGCCCTAAGGCCTAGTAACTCGCGGAACCTAGTAAATTTAGGGCCCGGTAGTGGCTTGGTAAGACCGTCAGCAGGCATGCTATTAGTAGGTAAGTAGGTAATTTTCACCAAGCCCAGCTGGGCTTGCTCCCTAATATACCGGAATTTTAATAGCGTATGCTTAGTGCGAGCATGCTGATTAGGGTCGTTAGAATTTGAAATAGAGCCCTTGTTATCGCAGTATAGCGGTATAGGGCGTAAGATATCAATTTCTAGCTCCTTAAAAAGGTTAGAAAGCCACTGTACCTCACGGATAGTCTCAAGTAAGGCATCAGATTCAGCTTCTAAAGTAGATAGCACTACTAAAGAGGCTCGTTTAGAACGCCAGCTAATAGGACCACTATTAATAGTAGTTAAGAAGCCTCCAGTATATTTAGAAGTTTCTTTACAGCCAGCAAAATCGCTATCAGAATAAGCGGTTATAATAGGCTGTTGGTTGCTTTTAGTAAAACAAATAGCTAGGTTCTCAGTGCCTTTAAGGTAACTAAAGCTGCCTTTTGCAGCATTTAGATGCACATTAGTTGCTTTCAACATAAACCGGGAGAGGTATTGTGTAGGAAATGCTAGGTCGGGTCTAGTCATCATCATAAGCCACATTATAGTGCCAGTAAGGCTCTGATAAAGGCTCTGATCAGTAGGGCTAAGGTCTTTTCCACTAGATTCATTTAGAATCCCTAGTTGAAGTGGAATAAGCTGAGGTTTAGTATCCTATAGACCGAATTTAGCTAGGACCTCTGCTATAAATTGGGCTTGGTATAGCCATAATAGACCTTCCTTCCTATTTCGTATAATCTGTACGCCTAGGAAGAAGGAAGCCGGACCGCGGTCTTCTATAGCATAGACCTTATGGAATTTCCTTTTTAGCTGGTTAATATAAGTTATATTTAGACCAACTAATAGGCAATCGTCAACATAGGTGACGATAAAGGTGCTGGTTTGCTTATTATAAAAGACGGCAGCATCAGATGCTAAAGGTAAGAAGCCTTCACTAGAAATCAGGTCTTTTAGCCGGTATTGCCATTCGCGGGGTGCTTGTTTTAGCCCGTATAGGGCCTTCTTTAGTAAAATAGCTTGCTTAATAGAGGAATTAAAGCCAGCTTCTTTAAGCAGAATTAGTAGCCGTTGACGCTATATATTAGACCAAAGCTTGCTATCAGTTAGTAGACTTTCCGTAAATTCAAGGAATCCGTCAGGGATATCCATATTGTTAAAATCCTATAGTAGCCTACTAGGCTGCTGGCCTAATGCCCTACTGACTTACTGACCTTCTAGCCCTTATACCGCCTCTTAGACTTACGGTAGTCTTACCAACCTTAGGCCCTTGCCTTTTACCTTAGGATTTTCAGTGGATTATTTACTGTATATCAAGTAAGGTAGGCCTTGTTAAAAAGGTGTGGCATTGCTAAATTAGCGTGGTGGGCCTACTAGTGTGGTGGCGGCCTACTAGCGTAGTGGCTAGTCCACTAGTGTGGTGGTTAGTCACTAGCATGGTGGTTAGTCACTAGCGTGGTGGCTAATTACTAGTGCGGTGGTTAGGGTGGTTGGAAAGGCCGGATATAGTGGGGCTGCTGACGTATCATATACGTGGCATAGTGAGCATTACGGGGAGCTATCTTACTGGCTACCCTGAATGCCTGGGCCCACCCCTCCTTCGTGTATATATAGGATAGCTTTCCCCCTTCTTTTTAGACAGTTGAAGGGCAGCACAATTGAGTCTGTTAATGCACTATATGCCTCTTAACTTCTTACCTTCCCTGCGTTTTCTGGTTATCTTATATTTGCCTTGCCTTTACACTTGCCCTGCTTTATAGCACTTGTATAGTCTTAGGACTTGGTGAAAAATCTAGTATTTATACTAAGATTAGTTCACAGGTCGCAGACAGTCTTGTACTATCTAGCTAGCTAGTAAGGCTCTGCTTTTATAGTGACCTTGAGAATTGCAATACATATAAATAGTCTCAGAAAGTTCGCTATTTAGGAAGGCGCCTATAAAGTCGATCTGCTTTATTTCCCAGTTATTACTAGCTGCCAAAGCCAGTATAACCCTCCAGGTAGGTGGGATAGAGGTGGAAGCATAGGTATGCTGGAAATCCTTTCCTTCGACTTGCATAAAGCCCTTAACAACTAATCTAGCCTTATATTTTATAGGCTGATTATTAGCATCCTTTTTAACCCGAAAAACAGGCCTATTGCGTATAATTTTCCTATCAATAGGAACGCTAGACTTAGGAATAAATTGGAAGACTTTAGTATCCAAAAGCTGCTCGAATTCCTTAAATAGTGCCTTTATCCAAAGGTCTTTTTCTTTTTCAGGGCATCGTAGCACATCCTTCCAGCTATTAGGCGTACCATCAGGGGCCTTTTTAGCTAGCTTACGCTTAGCTGCATAGCAGGAATCCCATATCAGGTGGCATAAATCCTGATTAGGGAATAAGTCAGTAAGGCCAATAGGGTCGGTAGGGCCCGTAGGATTAGTCGGGCCAGCAGGGCCAGTAGGACCAGTAGGGCCAGCAGGGCCAGCAGGGCCAGCAGGGCTAGTAGGGCCAGCAGAGCCAGCAAAGTCGGTAGGATTAAGGCTAGTAAGGATATCTATAAGGTCATCTTTTGCAGTAGCCGGGGACTGTAGTATAGTACGTTCTGACTTAGGAAGGTAATCCACGGTGGCATTAGTATTAGTAATATCATCCGGGGTAGCATTAGTAATGCTAGTAAAATTAGTAGGGTCCGGTATGCTTTCCAGGTCATCCGGTATAACATTAGTGTCAGTAATGTTAGTAAGGTTAGTAGAGTTAGTGGGGTCAGAAATGCTTTCTAGGTCATCCAGTAAAATAGCAGGTTTTCTGCTAGATACCCCCTCTAAACCTATATTTTGCCCTCTATAAAAGTCTCCTTCTGGGCCACTAGAAATAGGGCCTATACCTTCATTTTGGTGGATAAAGGTAATAAAGGTTGTTCTAGTAATATCCTTCTTCTTTAAAGGGTAAACCAGGTAGGTATTAGCACAGGTCTTTTTAAGTAGCTGAATACCTATATGCCCTAGCCGTATATGCCAAATGCCGGCTAATTGTAATAGCTTCTGATATTCTGTATCAGCTGCTATAAGGGCAGGAGTAGGGCTAGTAGCCACTACAGGATTTTCGCTAATCGTAATAGCGGGCTCTTTGCTAGTCGTAATAGCAGGAGGTTGGGTGGTAGGGCTAGTAGCCTCTACAGGTTCCTTACTAGTTGCAGTAGTAGGAACGGGGGTAATAGTGGTATCCTCAGGATCACTATAATCAGCAGGGTTAGTAGGGCTGGGGACCTCTACTGCTATACTATTAGTAACAGTATAATGGCTACAAGATTGATGTAGTAGTAGTGTGTCTATTCCTTTCTGTGGAAGGAAAAAGCCGTATTTATCAAAGTTAAAAATGCCGATGCATTTACGGCTTGCTAACCAAAGCTGATTTTTAATTAGTACCCCTTTAGCGGCATAGTGCTTTACACCGCTAATGATGTTAATATCCAAGGCAGGAATATATAGTGCATTCTTGAGCTCTATAATACCCCATTTCGTAGGATTAATGCCCTGTAGCACAGTAAATCGTGCCGTGCCCCAACTAATAGGGGAAATAGGGCAACCACCAGTAGTAATTACAGGCTTATCATCCTTCTCAAAATGGTGAAAAGTGGTGAAATGCTTTTTATCATTAATAATATGACAAGTGGATCCTGTATCGTAAAGGAGGGCATCCTTAGGGGTCCTACCGCATGATTTAGCACTATAGCTTATATCAGTGGATATAGTGGTAGAAGAAGAGGAATAGGATATATTAGTATCCTGGGTATTATAATTGCCTATAATAAAGGACTCGACATTTTGCTGTTTGCTGCTAGAGTCTTGTTTCTTCTTCTGTTGCTACTTCTTTTTCCTATTATTAGTAGAATTATTCTTGCTATTATTAGTAGAAGCGGCGTTAGTATTAGTAGGACTAGTAGCCTCTACAGGGTCCTTGCTGTTCATATTAGTAGGACCGGAGATAGTAGGGCTAGTAGCCTCTACTAGTTCCTTGCTAATTATAATAGTAGGAACGTTACTATTTCGCCTACTAACTAAGCCTTGTATAAGGATAGTTAGAGTGTTCATCTGGGACTTTATATAGTCTATATCTAGCTGTAGTTGTACAGTAAGATCAGCTTTAGAGTCGGAATCCAAAGTGGCCTTATAGGATCCTGACTCTGCCATAGTGGGCAAAAAGGGTTTGAAAATCCGTTGAAAAATGGTGCCGATAGTTATAATAACAGAGGAATAATTAGCAGAGGAATAACTAGCTAAATAGCTAGCAAAATAGTCGAGTAACTGGTAAAATAGCTAGTAAAATAGTCGAATAACTAGTCGGATTGCCAGTATATATAGTGGCTAGTAGCCTACTATAAAAATAGCCGCAGATTATAGCGGCCGGTCTCAGTATAAAAGCACAGATGCCGTAGGCGTTGTGCAAGTCCGTATTATAGCGTTGGTATTCAAGGTGCTTATATAGTGCCGTAATATAAAGGTGCCGTAAGTGCCGTAGCTGCCGTAGGTGCCGTGGGTGCTATAGGTGCCGTAATATAAAAGGTGCCGTAAATACCGTACCAAAAGTGCTATAAGTGGGAGAGTATAACAGGTGCCGTATAGTGCAGTGGGTGTCGTGCACTAGAGGCAAAAGTGTTATACAGTAGTATAGTGTAGTAGATATCACACTATAAAATCCGTAGGTGCCGTAGGTTACGCCGAAAGTAACGTAAGGTTACGCTAAAAGTGCCGTAAGGTTACGCCGTAAGTTGCCGTTAGGTACGCCGTTGAATGCCGTAGGGTAATACCGTAGGTAATAAGGGTAAGCCAAAGGTGATAATAGGTAAGCCGAAGTTAATAAGGGTAAGCCGAAGATACCAAAGGATAGCTATATTAGTAGTACTAATAAGCAAAAGAGACCAAGGGGTGAACACAAAAAGGTAGGGTTAAAACAAAGAAGTAAAACCCGGGCTCATAACCTATTGCAATTCTCAAGGTTACTACAAAAGCAGAGCCTTACTAGCTAGCTAGATGGCACAAGACTGTCTGCGACCTGTGAACTAATCTTAGTATAATACTAGATTTTTCACTAAGTCCTAAGACTATACAAGTGCTATAAAGCAGGGCAAGTGTAAAGGCAAGGCAAATATAAGATAACTAGAAAACGCAGGGAAGGTAAGAAGTTAAGAGGCATATAGTGCATTAACAGACTCGATTGTGCTGCCCTTCTACTATCTAGAAAGAAGGGGGAAAGCTATCCTATATATACACGAAGGAGGGGTGGGCCTAGGCATCCAAGGTAGCCAGTAAGAAAGCTCCCCGTAATACTCACTTGCCACATATACAATACGTCAGCAGCCCCGCTATATCCGGCCTTTCCAACCACCCTAACCACCGCACTAGTAATTAGCCACTACGCTAGTGGACTAACCACCACACTAGTGGACTAGCCACCACACTAGTGGACTAGCCACCACGCTAGTAACTAACCACCACACTAGTAGACTAGCCACCACACTAGTAGGCCGCCACCACGCTAGTAGGCTACTACGCTAATTTAGCAATGCCACACCTTTTTTAACAAGACCTACCTTAAGGCCTACCTTACTTGATATACAGTAAATAATCTACTGAAAATCCTTAAGGTAAAAGGCAAGGGCCTGGGTTGGTAAGACTACCGTAAGTCAAAAAGGCGGTAAGAAGGCCAGCAGCCTAGTAGGCTACTATAGGATTTTAACAGTAGCGCCTTTAGCTATACTAGCTTAAAGGGATTAAGTAAGCTAGAATTAGTTAAATCGATCGATATTAAGTATCTAATAAGCGATCGTTTATATAAGGCGTAGTTTATCTAGTATAATAGATATACTAAATCGGTTGCAAAATAGGCTAAGGCTAGGACTAGACCTAAAGAGTATATACTTTTACTTATAGTACTTTAGGTAGGAGAGGATAATATAATAGAGGTCTTCTAGACCTTCCTTATAATAATAGAAAGGTAATAACACTAAAGGAACTTATTAGAGGCAGAAAAAAGAGTTAAAGCCGATTTTTTCCGTATAAAGTTAAGTAAGTATTACCAATTTATACTTTTATAGGCCTTTATATAATCGAGTTATTTTCGCTATAGAATAAAAGTCTAATGCCCTTTTAGCCGCTAGGGTTTTATACTAAAGGCGTTTTGCTTTTACTATTATCCGATTATTTTACTATTAATTATATTAGTCTTTTACCAGTCTTTCTTCGGCTAAAAGCTAGTAAAAATTAAGGTCGGGAAATAGGATATAGGTTAGGGGTCTATAATTACCCTTCTTTTATTAGCATTAGAATATTACCGCTACTACTACTAATATACGGTTAATCTTATTAGTTATACCTATTTTAGCTATTCTTTTAAGGAATTACTAATAGATATAATTAAGATAGAGGTCAATTAGAGGTATAGCTGCCTTAATCTTAAGGGTATTTAGCGGTATAGCTTTAAAGGCCTTAGTGATTATATAGAGGTAGGCTGACTATTCTATAGCTAGGGATTTTGCAATACTTTTTGCTACCCCTTTAGAAGCGGTAGAGGTATGCTATACCCCTATACTAAAGGCGATAGAGGTTCGGATAACCTATATATAGATAAGGCATACTTTTTAATATTAGTAGCCCTAGGTAGAGGCCGCTATTACTATAAGCGCGAGTCGCTACCGCTTAAGTTTCTTTATAATTTTAATATAGTATTCCCTCTATTTTAACTTATAGTAGATTTCGACCCCTAAGAATCTAGTATACTATTTCGGCTGTATTATAGCAGTCTTAAGCTGTACTAAGGTCTTATCCGCCTTATGTATATAGGTAAAGTAGATAAGCTCGCTTTTACTAAAGTTGAAATTTAGTCTTACTTACTTAAACTAATTATTATAGATAGCCTATATTTTCTCTAGTAGTACTTTAGTCTCCCCTATATCTCTCCTATAGGCTATAATATTAGTATCATCGGCAAAGCCTAGCGTAATAATTAATATAACCTCCTATAGTCTCTTATAGAGTAGCATAATATAAATAAAAAAGAGGATAAAAAAAAAGGGGGACCCTTAAGGGACTTTAGCGGTAATTAGCAGTTTATTTATAAGTTGCCCCTTAAAGTAGATTCGCACTAAATGCGATTCGGTAAAGCTATATATCTATACCGCTAGCTAAAGTAAAAGCCCTTTCTCTAGTAGTAGGTAGATAAGGCAGGTATAATTAATAATATTAAATATAGCTAATATATTTAATTAAAGTAGTAAAGCGATCCCACTATAGTACTAGGTTATATATATAATTTCGACTAATATGCTTAGTATTATATTAGTTAATTAGTTTACCCTATTGCCTATTTAGAAGTTTAAAAGGAGGTTACCTTTTTCGAGAGTAGTAATAAGCTACTATATGATTATAGCTTCTATAATTTTTTCTATTAGGTTAAAGAGTAATATTAGTCTTTAGCCTCTTGCCTTAAAGTACTCCTCTAGCTTTTTCCTTAATTTCTATAATACTATTACTTTAGCCTCCTAATACTAAGCTAGGTAATACCTAATATAGTATATCTTATTTAGGAGATATATAAAAGTAGTAATAAGTAGGGGGCTATATACTTTAAGGAATCTTATTAGGAGCCTATCGGGGCCTAGTACTTTCTAGCCTGCTATATTGCATAATATAATATATACCTCTTTATGTAAAGGACTGGCCCTAGGGCTACTGCGAATAGGCGTCGAATGAATATATTAAATAGACTAAGGAGGAAAGGAAGAGGACCCGAATAGGGGCCTCTGAGTAGTCTATTTATGCCCGTACGTAGCACGGGCCGAGTCCTTAGCGAGCCCTCGTGACCCCGTGCCGATACTCCTTAGGCTAGTCGCGGGCGCAGCCCGAGTCCTAGCCACATTGTGGCGCGGGCGTAGCCCGAGCCCGTGACACTTTATAAGAAAAGGAATTAATAAAGGGGAATATAGCGGTAGTAAATTAAGGGAATATTGGGTCGGGGATATTATTATAAATAGCTTAAGAGGTAGGGAAGAACTATTTAGCGAGAACTTATGCTTTTTCCTTATATATTATAACTTTTAGGCTTAGGCTGCCTTATTTTAGCGGAGGGATCTTTCTTAATTTAGGCGGGAGGCTACTATATAAATAGACCTATTTCTCTAGGGACTATAGGTTAGTATTTTAAGCGGTAGCTTTATTAAAGGCTTCTCTCTATAATCGGTATTATTCCTTTTATATAATATAAGATTAAATTACCCCTACCTTTTGCGCGGCACTAAAATTCTCTAGGGTATAGCATACTACCTATTTTTAGTAGGCCTTTTTTGCGGTATTTTAGGCCATTTTAGTGCAAGAGTTCTACTAAGGCTCTACGCTAGGGGCTTTAGGTGCCTTCTTTAGGGCTATAATATTAGTAATACTCTAGAGTTAGCCGGTAAGCTATATGGCATATATATTTATCTCGGCAGGGGAATAAAATAGGGTTTTAGTATAAAAGATAGTAAATCGGTTTTTAGTTTCAACCTAAGTAAAGTAACGGTTAAGGGACTTTTAATTATTTTTTATAGGGGGGGCTTTTATATAATAATTGCCGGTCTTAATATATATAAGCTAGAAAAAAAAAATTTTCGCGATTTCGCCCGCACCTCGGTACCGGCGCGAATACACCCCTAAAACAGTTAAAAAGTTGCTAAATTAATCCCTTACCTCGTCTTACCCTATCCGCCGATAGTGTATCGGCACCGGGAGGAAGGCGCAATCGAAGCGGCGGAAATTATAGACTTAGATAGAGGAAATAGGGGTAGACTCAAATCGAGCCACTATAACCACTGTATTACTATCGCCAATAATAATCACAGACGAATTACCGGTAATATCGCACGAACTAATATAGGAACCCGAGAAGAAACCGAATTGCTTAAATAGTATTACTAAAAGATCGTAAATTATATCCCGGTAGCTATACTGGGAAATATATAGAATGTTATCACTAGCCTAGTCGATAGTATTAAATATATTAACCGAATTAATCCCGCCCTAAACCCGAACTCGAACCTTATTACGACTAATAATCTAGAAAAAGTAGTAGAGAGCGCTATAAATAAAGCTTTTGCCTTAAAGACCCCCTTTAGAACGACCTAGGCTAGTATTACTACTAAAGGCATACTAACGACTATACTACTTAAACCGACTACCTTATCTATACCGCCGAAAATCTACCGTAAAATAATAATTAAAGGAGATAGTATTATTAAAAACCTATAATAGAGAACCCCTATTAAGATTATAAAAGTGGTAAATACTACTACTAGAGGTATTAATGCTGTTACCGCTTGCCGACTCTATAGTAGAGATATAGTCGTCACCTTCGCAGAAGCTATATCCTATTTTACTATAGAAACTACCTAAATCCCCCTTATATTCGGTATAAAAGCTATACCAAATATCCGCACTTTTAGTATTATTATTAAAGGATTCTCCACCTAATTCTCTAAGAATATCCCTATTAAAGATATTAAACTAAACCTAGCCTAAGCTAATAGCCCCGGTATTAGTAGAATCGCTATAAGGAAACCCTACGAAGAAGCAATAAGAGCCCCCCTAATTATTAGAGTAACTAATATAAAAGTAGTAAACCGACTCTATAAGACTAGAATTATCTACTAAGTAGAAATCTTTAAGGCTAAACTATATAATAAAACTATCTACCTAAGATAGTACTATTAATACTTTAAATTTAGATATATCGCGAATTACTATATAAAGACCCCTTAATGCGGACGGTATAGTATGGAGAGATACCCTAATAGAGATAAAGACTGCCTTAATATTATTAGTAATAAAAGAGAGTACTACCTTAACTATTAGGGACTTTATCCGGTTTAGTCTCGATTCTACCCTATAGTAAATAGGCAATAAAATATCGCAAAATAGGCTTATAGCACTAGACTAATATAGTTCGCAATTACTAGCACCTTATTAATGCCTCCCCCCCCTATCCTAAAAGATAAAGGCCGTAAATATTTTGCTAGCAACTCCCTAAGGGAAGACTCCTTAAGAAAATAAATCGGCAGACTATATAAAGAAAGCTCTATCGCCTTTAAGAGGACTAATAGCAGTAGCAATATCGCTATATTCTTCTAACCTAACTTATTTAAGCCTACTGCTATTAACGCACTAAAAGCCCTAATCCTTTAGCCTTAATACTAATAATAGAGGTACTATATTAGAATATATAAAAGAAATTACTACTAGTATACCTCGCCTTTAACTATAAATCTAAACCGGATATTATCGCCTTCTAGGAATTTATAGCCTTAGATAGACTCCTTTTACACTCTAGCCTTAGTAGATACTAAATAGCCGCCTATAGCAGATATATAGCAATCTATATCTATAAAAGACACGCTTTTAGCTCTTAGGCAATAGACTTAGGCCTAGACTAGTACTATATTACACTCTAAAATACCGATATTTACTCTATTTACTCCCTAATCCCTTCCCTAAATTAGTCTATCCCCCTTTAGGAATTCGCCTAAACCACCCCTTACCCCTATAGCATCTTTACTAATAACTTTAATATCTACTACCCTATATAAGACCACTCTTATAAAACCTCCCTAAGCTATAATACCCTTCTCGAACTTATATTAAAATAGAAGCTAACCCTTATAATACTATAAGGAGAGATAACCAGATAAGCCCTAGGCAAATATAATAGCACTATCGACTATATATAGAGTATAGGAGACCTTAATATAGAATTTATAGGGGCGGCAGATATTACTAGATCTAACTATATCCCTTAGGTAATTTAAGTAAAAATAGGACTAAATAAGTTTCGTAAATTACTGCTAATATACTAATAGAAGAAACTTAATAAAATCCTCGCTTAAGCTAAAGCTAAAATCAGAATAGCTATCCTATATGCCTTGCACCTACCCTAATCCCCTATAGAGATCGATATTTTCGCCTAATAGCTTACGACCTAACTATAGGCTATTGCTAATATCGCTATGCCTAAAAGAGGAACCAAACCGCTAAAAAGGGCCCTATAGTAGACCTAAGAAGTATAGTCGGCCATAATAGCGGCCTATAAGGCTATAAGAAATTAAAGAAAAAACTATATTAGCCTCAACTAGTTAATAGTATAAAGAGCAGAAATAAATTAAACTAAGGTTATTCAATAGGAAAGGCGCTAGATATAAAGAGAAGCCATCAATAAGGCCATAATAAAAAATATAGACCTATAGTCCCTAGAGAAATAGGCCTAGATACGCAGTAGACTCCCCTTAGAATTAAAAGAAATCCCTATACTTCTCTAAGGCGAAAGAGCCTAAATATAAGAAATAAAAATATATTCCTCTAAAATAGAAGTACTAATAGAAAAATTCTTCCTAATATTAATAGCCACCCTTAATAATATCCTAAACCCGTAATTCCCCTATCTTATTAATATAATATTCGCCCTTAAAGATAAATTCTCTAAAGTAGATATCTATAATGCCCTCCGATATATAGCCAGTTAGAAAGTACTAGGCCCTAATAGTATACTAGTGGGATTTCTTAAAGCCTATAGAAAACCGGTTCTTAGAGCCCTAATAATACTCCTCAACGCTATATATAGAACTAATTACTACCTAATATAATTCTAAGAAGCTAAAGTTATAGTATTAAAAAAAACTTAGTAAAATACCTAAGGAATACTAAAGAGTAGGGAAAGAACTTTTCGCGATTTCGCCCGCACCTCGGTACCGGCGCGAATACACCCCTAAAATAGTTAAAAAGTTGCTAAATTAATCCCTCACCTCGTCTTACCCCGTCCGCTGATAGTATATTGGCACCAAGAGGAAGGCGCGGTCGAGGCAGCGGAAATTATAGACTTAGATAAAGGAAATAGGGGTGGACTCAAGTCGAGCCACTATAACCACCGTATCACTATCGCTAACGATAATCACAAATGAATCAGCGGCAATATCGTATAAACTAATATAGGAACCCAAGAAGAAACCGAATTGCTTAAATAGTATTACCAAAAGATTGCAGACTATATCCCGGCAGCCACGCTAGGAAATATATAGAATGCTGTTACTAGCCTAGTCGATAGCATTAAATGTATTAACCGAACTAATCCCGCCTTAAACCCGAATTTAAACCTTATTACGACTGATAATCTGGAAAAAGTAGTAGAGAGCGCTATAAATAAAGCTTTTGCCTTAAAGACCCCCTTTGGAACGACCTGGGCTAGTATTGCTGCTAAAGGCATACTAACGATTGCACCACCTAGACCGACTATTTTACCTATACTACTAAGAATCCACCGTAAAATAATAATTAAAAGAGATAGTATTGCTAAGAACTTACGATAGAGAACCCCCATTAAGATTATAAAAGCGGTAAATACTACTACTAGAGGTATTAATGCCGTTACTGCTTGCCGATTCTATAGCGGAGATATAGTTATTATTTTTGTAGAAGCCGTATCCCGTTTTACTATAGAAACCACCTAGATCCCCCTCGCATTCGGTATAGGAGCTATACTAAATATCCGTACCTTTAGTATTATTATTAAAGGATTCCCTACTTAATTCTCTAAGAATATCCCTATTAAAGATATTAAACTAAACCTAGCCTAAGCTAATAGCCCCGGCATTAGTAGAGTCGCTATAAGGAAACCCTATAAAGAAGTAATGAAAGCCCTTCCCTACGTGCCGGAAACCCGTCGGCCCCCCCGGGGGCCCGACTCCCCAGTCGTTGTAATTGTACTAGCAGGAAGGGTTTTCCCCCCGGACCTCGGGTTTTTCCCTTCCGGATTATTTGCCGGAGTACTAGATAGGCAATTCTAGCTTAGAATAGCCCCCTAGAGTAATTTAATAATAATAAAGAAGTAATGAAAGCCCCCCTAATTATTAAAGTAACTAATGTAAAAGCAGCAAACCGATTCTATAAGACTAGAGTTATCTACTAAACAGAAATCTTTAAGGCTAAACTATACGATAAAACTATCTACCTAAGATAGTACTACTAATACTTTAAATTCAGATATATTGCGAATTACTGTATAGAGACCCCTTAATGCGGATGGTATAGCGCGGAGAGATACCCTAATAGAGATAAAGACTGCCCTAGTATTATTAGCAATAAAAGAGAGTACTGCCTTAACTGCTAGGGACCCTATCCGGCCTAGTCTCGACTCTACCCTATAGCGAATAGGCAATAAGATATCATAAAACAGGCTTATAGTACTAGACTAATATAGTTCGCAACTATTAGCACCTTATCGATGCCTTCCCCCCCTATCCTAGAGGATAGGGGCTATAGATACCTTACTAGTAACTCCCTAAGGGAGGACTTCCTAAGAAAACGAATTAGTAGACTATATAAAGAAAGCTCTATCGCCCCTAAGAGGACTAATAGTAATAGTAATATCGCTATATTCTTTTAACCTGATTTATCCGAGCCTATTACTATTAATATACCGAGAGCCCCGACCCCCCAGCCCTAATACTAATAATAAAGGTACTATACTAGAATATATAAAAGAAATTACTACTAGCGCACCTTGCCTTTAACTATAAATCCGAACCGGATATTATCGCCTTTTAGGAATTTACAGCCCTAGATAGACTCCCCCTATACTTTAGCCTTAGTAGATACTAAGTAGCCGCCTACGGTAGATATATAGCGATTTATATCTATAAAAGATATACTCCCGGCTTTTAGGCAATAGACTTAGGTCTAAATTAGTGCCATATTATACTCTAAAATACCGATATCTACTCTATTTACTCCTTAATCCTTTCCCTAAATTAATCTACCCCCCTTTAGGAATTCGCCTAAACTACCCCTCGCCCCCATAGTATCTTTACTAGTGACTTTAATATCTACTACCCTATATAGGACCGCTTTTATAGAACCTCCCTAGGCTATAATACCCTCCTCGAACTCGTATTAAAATAAAAGCTAACCCTTATAATACTATAGGGAGAGATAATTAGATAAGCCCTAGGCAAATATAATAGCACTATCGACTATATATAGAGCATAAGAGACCTTAATATAGAGTTTATAGGGGCGGCAGATATTACTAGATCTAATTATATCCTTTAGGTAATCTAGGTAGAAATAGGACTAAACGAGTTTTACAAACTACTACTAATATACTAATAGAAGAAACTTAATAAAATCCTTATTTAAGCTAAAGCTAAAATTAGGATAGCTATCCTATATGCCTCGCATCTACCCTAGTCCCCTATAGAGATTAATGCTTTCGCCTAATAGCTTATAACCTAACTATAGGCTATCGCTAATATTACTATGCCTAAAAGAGGAACTAAACCGCTAAGAAGGGCCCTATAGTAGACCTAGGAAGTATAGTCGGCCATAATAGCGGCCTATAAGGCTATAAGGAATTAGAGAAAAAACCGTACTAGCCTTAATTAGTTAATAGCATAAAGAGTAGAGATAAACTAAACTAAGGTTATCTAATAGGAAAGGCGCTAGATATAGAGAGAAGCCGTTAATAAGGCTATAACGAAAAATGCAGACCTATAGTCCCTAGAGAAATAGGCCCGGATATATAGTAGACTCCCTTTAGAATTAAAAGAAATCCCTATACTTTTCTAAGGCGAAGGAGCCTAAATATAAGAAGCAAAAATATATTCCTCTAAAGCAGAAGTATTAATAGAAAGATTCTTCCCGATATTAATAGCCACCCTTAATAATATCCTAGACCCGCGATTCCCCTGCTTTACTAATGCGATATTCGCCCCTAAAGACGAATTCTCTAAAGTAGATATTTATAATGCCCTCTAATATATAGCTAGCTGGAAAGTACTAGGCCCCGATAGTATACCAATAGGATTCCTTAAAGCCTATAGAAAACCGGTTTTTAGAGCCCTAATAATACTCCTCAATACTATATATAAAACTAGTTACTATCTAATATAATTCTAGGAAGCTAAAGTCGTAGTATTAAGAAAACCCGGTAAAATACCTAAGGAATACTAAAGAATAGGAGCCTAGCGCTTAATATCCCTTTTAAACCTCCTTAGTAAAGTCCTTAAAGCTATAATAGTAAAGAGATTAATAATAATTGTGAAAAAACGGAAATTACTACTAGATATATAAATAGGCAATAGAGCGAATAGATTAATAGATATAGCGCTATATACCCTAGTAGAAGCAGTTAAGGCCACCTAGCAGTATAAAGGAATAGCATTGCTATTATAATTAGATATCTCTGTGGTATTTAATACTATTAACTATATTAGACTTATGCACCTCCTCCTCTAAAGTAGCGCCCCCCGATAGATAGTAGCCTAGGTCTAAAGCTTTACTATATCGTATTTAGCTAAAATCTTCTTTGAAGGCTAACCTACTTAAAGATTCTTAATTATAGTAAGAATACCCTAAGGCTCCTTAATCTCTCTAGTTATTTTCCTCTTCTATATCGCACCCCTATACCGCAGACTTAAAGCAGTAAATAACTCGCTAACCCTAGGATTCGCAGATAATACTAATATAATCGCATATAGTAAAATAATATAAGATATAGTTATAACCCTCTCAAAAGTATAGAAGATCTATAAAAAATAGTTAGTAGAGGCCGGACTAAAATTTAATTTAGTAAAGAGCGAGCTAATATACTTTACTAAATAGTACCGATCGGATACTATAATAATACGACTCGGTAATACGATTATCTAGCCTATATAATACGCCCGATTCCTTAGAGTAAAGATTAACTATAAATTTAGCTAGACTAACTATAGGGCCCGAATAGTAAAGAAGCTGGAAAGGCAGAAGCTCGCCCTTATTGCTCTAGCGGCCTCTATATAGGGATATTAGTTCTACGAAGCCTGACTACTATATATATAGGTCATTAAAACTATAATTGCCTTTAGCACTAGAATCTAGTATACTCCTATTAAGCCGGGAGAAATAATAAAAGGTATTATATATAGTCTAGCTACTAAATAGTCGAAGTGCCTTTATATAGTTATAAGAGCCTATCGAATAATACTTAATGCAATTATAGAAACTAAAGTAATAATCCCCTTACTCGACCTTTACCTTAATCTAGCTTAATAACGATTCCTTACTAAAACCTAAGAAAATAGTATAGCCGATCTTATCTCTAATGTATATACTATTATTTAGACTCGGCTATAATAAAGACCTACCTATAGATAAAGGCAACCGATTAAGAATAGAATACTAAATTATATAGCCCTTAAAGATTCGATTTTATTTTAGGATAATAAACTATCCCCTACTTACTCCCTAGCTTTTAAATAGATAAAAAGATAGCAATCGAAGTAACGATTCGCCTAAATACAATACCCGCTAAAGAACCGCCCTACTACTAAATATACTTTTAACTTTACCTCTATAAAGAAGATACTAGATCTCTATAAAAACCTTTATAAATATAAGTCCTCCCTCCTTACCTAATTTAGAATAGAAAAAATAAGCCTTAATGAGTTCCTATATAAGATAAAGGTCCTATCTATCTGCTACCTATATTGCTAATACGGTCCTAATATAGAAAATATCGAATATATAATCCTAGAGTATAGTAACTATTTTAGAAACCCTCCCCTCTATATCTAAAACCGCCCTATATTAGATAAGTATAATATTACCTAAGTATTTAAAAATAAAGACTTAGTTAAATAGGTTATTAAATAGGTCCTTAATATCCGCCGGCTTAAATAGTTCACCCTAGCTATTGCATTTACTGCCTATATAGACTTCGGCTCTAATAGCAACCCGATACGATTGCACCCCAACCCTAGACTATATATATATATATAGACAATTATAGATAAAAATACAATTGACTATATAGATAAAGGAAGAATATCCTTTTTATATAAGCTATCTATACGGTCGATAGACTTAGACCCCTAATCTTCTTAGTACCTCTAATCCCCTAGACCCCTACTTACTCTATACCACCCTCTCTATTACTATAGCTATTATTAGAAGCCACTTTTATTTTCCCTTTTCTCTTCCCCTTCCCCCCTAGGGAAGGGGAGACTATAGATCTCGAATGCGTTTTTTATTTAACCTTAGTGGCTAGACCTAGCATTCCCTTTATAGGCGACTTTATTATTTTTAACCCCTCTCTCTTCCTCTTAAAGGGGGAAAAGGCGGGGATATTAGCATAGGGACGAGGAGAAAATAACGATAGAACTACTAATTTAGCTTATTTAGGCTGTATTAACTAAATAGTAAATAGGGGAGGCTTCAATAACAGTATAGCTAACGCTCTAGAGGCAGATACTATTAGCTAAGACTCCGCTTAAGACTTTATAAACTTTAAAAATATAACCGTTTACTGTAACTCATTAGAAAATAGTATCGTAGGAGTCTTAGACTATATTAGCGAGACCCCCTCGCTGTGAGGTGGTTTCTTTATAGCAGTAGGCCTAAAAGCAGGCTTATTATCGATATCTAATATAATAACAGAACTAGTAGAGCTTCTATTGCCGGCAGTAGTAGTAGGAGGCTAAGTTCCCTCGACCGATAAAAGAGGCTAAGGCCTGCCGCTATAAGTGCATTCTAAAGCTAAAACCCCTCTCTTAATAAGCCTAAAGAAATCAGCCGGCAGCAAAATTAAAACTATAGGCACCATTATTCGCATTATAATAGCAGAGTCGTTTTAACCCTTTCGAGGTACTAAGGTAATTAGCGCAATAGACCGATATACAGCCTATTAGGCCTTATAGTAATCGTCTTTATCTACCTATTAAAGTTAACTATAAAGTTAAAGGATATCGGCAAACTGATATACTTACTTCTTACTTATAAGCGTAGGCTTTCTATAATATAAGCATACTCTCTATCGGTTCGCGGTTCGTAGTATTACACACTAGGATATAATAAGGCTTCCGCTTCGAAGTATAAGCGAAATAGGCACCCCCGAGCCCTATTTACTATTAAAAAAAAATAGATAACGATTAAAGAGAACCTCTCACTTTATTAGTTATAACAACGAGCGGCTATATTAGCATTGCGGCATATATAGGGATAATACAGCCATTTTCGAGCTAGGCTAAGACCTAACTCTAGAACGGTAGGTATATCGAAGGATAAAGGATGCATAAAAACTACTATAGCGCAATCGAGGCGGAGAAGTAAAGGAAAATTCTTAGTAATTTTCAATAAGGAATAAAAAGGGAAAAGGAAAGGAATTAAAAAAATAAGGCAGGTAAGGGAGACTTTATACCGCTATATGCCCGCACTAGATCACTCGACCGTCCGCCAGCTGCCCTAACCTATATCAGACGAAGCTAATAATAATAAAACGCGCAACTCACCGCGATACCGCCGCTCACCCGATACTAATATCACCGCCGCCTCCTATACCTAATAATATTGACTATATCAGTTCCGATTCATACCTACCCCAGAGCCTGACTAATGCCTAATAACTAATGACTAATAACTACTAAGGCAAATCACCGCGCCTATTAAGGCGCGCCTACTATCTATACTTTCCTAGCCCTGCCGCCAGACCTAGTCTCGCACGATAGGATACCTCTTCGCAATATATAGTAAACCCCTTTCGATTCCGAAGGGATACTATCGACCACGGATAGTATCTAGGTTTTCCTCCCGGCACTCGGGTTTCCTATATAGATTAGGCATAGAGGTACTAGCACTAGGCTAGATGGGGGCTTATCCCCCCCCTAGATAGCTTAGCTAGTGTAATATATATATATACTAAAGAGTAAGAGCCTAGCGCCTAATATCCCTCCTAAACCTCTTTAGTAAAATCCTTAAAGCTATAATAGCAAAAAGACTAATAATAATCGCAGAAAAACGGAAATTACTACTAGATATATAAATAGGCAATAGAGCAAATAGATTAATAGATATAGCACTATATACCCTAATAGAAGCAGTTAAGGCTATTTAGTAGTATAAAGGAATAGTATTGCTACTATAATTAGATATCTCTACGGCATTCGATACTATTAATTACACTAGGCTTATATACCTCCTCCTCTAAAGTAGCGCCCCCCGATAGATAGCAGCCTAAGTCTAAGGCTTTACTATATCGTGCTTAATTAAAATCTTCTTTAAAGGCTAACCTACCTAAAGATTCCTAATTATAATAGGAGTGCCCTAAGGCTTTTTAATCTCCCTAATCCTTTTCCTCTTCTATATTATACCCCTATACTATAGACTTAAAGTAGTAGATAATTTATTAACCTTAGGATTCACAGACGATACTAATATAATCGCATATAGCAAAATAACGCAAAATATAGTCGCAACCCTCTCGAAAGTATAAAAGATCTATAAAAAATAGTCGGCAAAAGCCAGACTAAAATTCAATCTAGCAAAAAGTAAGCTAATACACTTTACTAAATAATACCGACTGGATACTATAATAATACGATTTAGCAATGCGACTATCTAGCCTATATAATACGCCTAATTCCTTAGAGTAGAGATTAACTATAAACTTAGCTAGATTGACTATAGGGCCTAAATAGTAAAAAAGCTAAAAAGGTAGAAGCTTGCCTTTATCGCTCTAGCGGCCTCTATATAGGGATATTAATTCTGCGAAGCCTAATTACTATATATATAGGTTATTAGAACTATAATCGCTTTTAGCGCTAGAATCTAATATACTCCTACTAAGCTAAGAGAAATAGTAAGAGGCATTATATATAGTCTAGCCGCTAAATAGTCGAAGTGCCTCTATATACTTATAAGAGCCTATTAAGTAATACCTAATGCAATTATAGAAACTAAAGTAGTAGTCCCTTTATTCGACCTCTATTTTAACCTGGCCTAATAATAATTCCTTACTAGAACCTAAGAAAGTAGTATAGCCGACCTTATCTTTAATATATATGCTATTATCTAGACTCGGCTATAATAAAGACCTACCTATAGATAAAGGCAACCGACCGAGAATAGAATATTAAATTATATAGCCTTTAAAGATTTAATTCTACTCTAAGATAATAAACTATCCTTTACTTATTTTCTAGCTCTTAAATAGATAAAGAGATAGCAATCAAAGTAATAATTCGCCCGAATATAATACCTACTAAAGAACCACCCTACTACTAAATATACCCCTAATTTCACTTCTGTAAAGAAGATGCTAGATCTCTATAAAAACCTTTATAAATATAAGTCCTCCCTCCTTACCTAACTTAAAATAGAAAAAATAGGCCTTAATAAGTTCCTATATAAAATAAAGGTCCTATCTATCTACTACCTATACTATTAATGCAGTCCTAATATAGAAAACATTAAATATATAATCCTAGAGTATAGTAACTATTTTGGAAACCTTCCTTTCTGCATTTAAGACCGCCCTATACTAGATAAATATAGTATTACCTAAATACTCGAAAATAAAGATTTAGCTAAGCAGGTTATTAAATAGGTCCTTAATACCCGCCGGCTTAAATAGTTTACCTTAGCTATTGCACTTACTGCCTATATAGACTTCGGCTCTAATAGCAACCCGATATAATTATACCCTAACCCTAGACTATATATATATATATATAGATAATTATAGATAAAGATATAATTGACTATATAGATAGGGGAAGAATATCCTTTTTATATAAGCTACCTATATAGTCGATAGACTTAGACCCCTAATCTTCTTAGTACCCTTAACCCCTTAGACCCCTATTTACTCCGCACTACCCTCTCTATTACTATAACTATTATTAGGGGCTACCTTTGCTTTCCCTTTTCCTTTCCCCTTCCCCCCTAGGGAAGGGGATACTATAGATTTTAAACGCATCTTTCGTTTAATCTTAGCGGCTAGACCTAGTATTCCCTTTGTAGGCGACTCTATTATCTTTAACCCCTCCCTCTTCTTTTTAAAGGGGGAGGGGGCGGGGGTATTAGTATAAAGATGAGGAGAAAATAGTAATAGAACTACTAATTTAGCTTACTTAAGCTATACCGATTAAGTAGTAGGTAGGAGAGGCTTTAACGGCGGTATAAATAGCGCTCTAGAGGCAGATACTATTAGCTGAAACTCTACTTAGGGCTTACTATAACTTACTGGAAGATAGTATCGCAGGAGTCTTAAACTATATTAGTAAGACCCCCTCGCTGCAAGGCGGTTCCCCTATAGTAGCAGGCCCGGGAGCAGGCTTATTATCGATATCTAATACAATAATAGAATTAGTAGGGCTTCTATCGCTGGTAGTAATAGTAAGAGACTAAGGTCCCTCGACTAACGAGAGAGACTAAGGCTTACCGCTATAGGCGCACTCTAAAGCTAAAACCCCTCTCTTAATAAGCCTAAAGAAGTCAGCCGGCAGTAAGATTAGGACTATAGGCACCATTATTCGCATTATAATAGTAGAGTCGTCTTAACCCTTTCAAGGTACTAAGGTAACTAATATAATAGACTAATACGCAGCCTACTAGGCCTTATAGTAATTATCTTTATCTACCTACTAAGGTCAATTATAAAGTTAAGGGATACTAGTAAACTAATATACTTACTTCCTACTCGCAAGTATAGGCCTTCTGCAATATAAGTATACTCTCTACCGGTTCGCAGTTCGTAGTATTATGCATTAAGATATAATAAGGCTTCTGCTTTAAAGTATAAGCGAAAT
This sequence comes from Ustilaginoidea virens, assembly GCF_000687475.1. NCBI lineage: Eukaryota > Fungi > Ascomycota > Sordariomycetes > Hypocreales > Clavicipitaceae > Ustilaginoidea > Ustilaginoidea virens. The sequence continues at coordinate 5,322,243 of NC_057317.1, read as the reverse complement.
AGGCACCCCCGAGCCCTACCTACTATTAGAAAAAGATAGATAATAATTAAAGAGAACCTCTTACCTTATTAGTCATAATAATAAGCGGCTATATTGGCACCGCGGTATACATAGGGATGATACAGCTATTTTCGAGCTAGGCTAAGACCTAACTCTAGAATGGTAGGCATATCGAAGAATAAAGGATATATAAAAACTACTATAACGCAATCGAAGTAGAGAAGTAAAAGAAAATTCTTAATAATTTTCAATAAGGAATAAAAAGGGAAGAGGAAAAGAATTAAAAAGGTAGGGCAGGCAAGAGAGACTTTATACCGCTATATGCCCGCACTAGATTATTCGACCGTCCACTAGCTGCCCTAACCCACATCAGACGAAGTCAATAATAATAAAACGCGCGACTTACCGCGATACCGCCGCCCACCCGATACTAATATTACCGCCGCCTCCTATACCTAACAACATTAATCATATCGGTTCCGATTTATACCCACCCTAGAGCCTGACTAATGCCTAATAACTAATAACTAATGACCACTAAGGCAAATCACCGTGCCTATCGAGGCGTGCCTACTATCCATACTTTCCTAGCCCTGCCGCTAGACCTAGTCTCGTGCGATAGGATACCTCCTTGTAATGTATAGTAAACCCCCTTCGATTCCGAAGGGATACTATCGACCATAGATAGTATATAGGTTTTCCTCCCGGCACCAGGTTTCCTATATAGATTAGGCATAGAGGTACTAGTACTAGGCTAGATAGGGGCTTATCCCCCTCCTAGATAGCTTAGCTAGTGTAATATATATATATATATATATATATAAAGGTGCAATATAGAAGAGGAAAAGGATTAAAGAGATTAGGGCGCCTTAGGGCATTCCTACTATAATTAAGAATTATTAAGTGGGTTAGCTTTTAAAGAAGATTTTAGCTAAATATAATGCAGTAAAGCCTTAGACTTAGGCTGCTATTTATCGGGGGGTGCCGCTTTAAAGGAGGAAATATATAAGTCTAATATAGTTAATAGTATCAAATGCTATAGAGATATCTAATTATAGTAGTAATACTATTCCTTTATATTACTAGGTGGCCTTAACTGCTTTTTCTAGGGTATATAGCGCTATATCTATTAATCTATTTGCTTTATTATCTATTTGTATATCTAATAGCAATTTCTATTCTTTTGCGATTATTATTAGTCTCTTTACTACTATAGCTTTAAGTACTTTTCTAAAGAGGTTTAGAAGGGATATTAAGTGCTAAGCTCTAGCTTTTTAGTATTCTTTAGGTATTTTACTAGGTTTTCTTAATATTACGACTTTAGTTTCCTAAAACTATATTAGGTAGTAATTAGTTCTATATATAATATTAAGGAGTATTATTAAGGCTTTAATAATTAGTTCTCTATAGGCTTTAAAGAATCCCACCGGTATACTATTAAGGCCTAATACTTTCTAACTAGCTATATATCGGAGGGTATTATAAACGTCTGCTATTAAGAATTTATTATTAGGGGCGAATATTATATCGGTAAGGCAGGGGAATCGCAAGTCTAGGATATTATTAAGGATAGCTATTAATATTAGGAAGAATCTTTCTGCTAATACTTTTGCTTTAGAGGAGTATATTTTTAATTTCTATATTTATACTCCTTTGCCTTTAAGAAGTATAAGAATTTCTTTTAATTCTAAAGAGAGTCTACTATACAGCTAGGCCTATTTCTCTAGAGACTATAGGTCTATATTTTTTATTATAGCCTTATTAATAGCTTCTTTCTATATCTAGCGCTTTTCCTATTAGATAACTTTAGTTTAGTTTATCTCGACTCTTTATACTATTAACTAATTAAGGCTAGTATAGTCTTTTCTTTAATTTCTTATAGCCTTATAGGCCGCTATTATGGCCGATTATACTTCTTAGGTCCACTATAGGGCCTTCTAGCGGTTTAGTTCCTCTTTTAGGCATAGTAATATTAGCAATAGCCTATAGTTAGGTCGTAAGCTATTTGGTAAAAGTATCGATCTCTATAGGGGACTAAAATAGGTATAAGGTATATAGGATAGCTATCTTAACTTTAGCTTTATTATAGACGAGAATTTTATTAAGTTTTTTCTATTAGTATATCAATAGTAATTTATAAAACTTATTTAGTCCTATTTCTATTTAGATTACCTAAGGGATATAATTAGATCTAGTAATATCTGCCGCCTCTATAAACTCTATATTAAGGTTGCCTATACTCTATATATAGTCGATAATATTATTACATTTACTTAGGGCTTATCTAGTTATCTCTCCCTATAGTATTATAAGGGTTAGCTTTTATTTTAATATAAGTTTAAAAAGGGTGTTATAGCCTAAGGAGGTTCTATAAGAGCGGTCCTATATAGGGTAATAGATATTAAAGTTATTAGTAAAGATATTATAGGGATAAAGGGGGGTTTAAGCAAATTCCTAAAAGGGGGTAAATTAATTTAGAGAAGGGATTAAAAAGTAAATAGAATAGATATTAGTATTATAAAGCATAATATAGCACTAGTCTATATCTAAGTCTATTGCCTAAAAGCTAGGAGTATATCTTTTATAAATATAGATTGCTATGCGTCTACTATAGGCGGCTACTTAGTATCTACTAAGGCTAAAGTATAAAGGGAGTCTATTTAGAGCCGTAAATTCCTAAAAGGCGATAATATCTAATTTTAATTCGTAATTAAAGGCAAGGTATACTAATAGTAATATGGAAAAAAACTCTCGCGATTTCGCCCGCACCTAGGTAGCGGCACGGAACCGCCTCTAAAATTAATTCTAATATTTCCAATCGCTTTTTCTCGTCCGTTTACCCCCCTCACCTATAGCGCATTGCGTCTAGGGAGTGGGCGCGGCAGGCGCGGATAAAGTGATAGATATCGACGGAGGGAATAAGGGCGGCATAGCATATAGCCGCCACAACCCTAATACTACAATCGCGAATAGTATATAGTGCAACTAGTCCGAGACCGAACCTGCCTAAGGGCGGAAGCGACCAGTAGCTAATATTATTATAGATTTTATAAAAGAGCTTTAGGACTATATTCCCCTAGTGGTACTAGGAAGAGTGCGAGAGGCTATAAACTTTATAGTAGAGACTGCCCGGCAAAAGGCCAATCTAGGCAATATCTGCACCCCCATTAGAACCCTCATATAGACAATCGAGACCGCAATTAATAAGGCTATATAGAATCTCCTAAAACCTACTGTAGCCCCTACTATATGGGCATCTATCGCTGCATAAGGGCTTACAGCCGCTATATTACCCTAACGCAGCCTAGCTCCCCTTATGGTACCCCCTTATATCTACCGCGAAATCCTTATTAAAGGAAATATTATTAGCGAAATCCTCTAGAATTATACCCTAATCGAAATCGTTAATACAATCAATAGGGCTATCGTTAAGGGAGTAGCAGTTGCAGCCTATAGGCTCTATAGTAGTAATACAATCGTTACTTTTAAAAAAGAAAAAGCGAAATATACTATAAATACGACCTAGGTATGCCCCGCCTTCGGCTAAAAGGCAGAACCTAACCGATACTTATTTAGTATTATCGTTAAAAGCTTCCCGAACTACTATACTACGAATGCCGTAATAGAAGATATCTAGTTAAATCTTACTAAAGCTAATAGAGAGGGCTTTACTAGGGTCTCCCCTCGCCGCCCTAGGGGGACTATAATGCAGGCACCCCTAATTATAGGGGTAGACTCTATCAACCTTATAAATAAGCTTTATAAAGCCGGCATTATATACCAAGCAGAGATATTCGAAGCCGAACCTTATAACGATACTATACACCCTCGCTAATACTATAATTGCTTTAAATTCGGCTATATCGCTATATACTATATAACGGCAGCTCGCTATAGCTGGTGCGGCTCCGAATACTACCTAGATAGCAATTAAAGCTGCCTAGTTACTATATAAAACTAACGCGAATCCTGCCTTAACTATTACGGATTACACCTAGTATAGTCCTGCCTCTATAAAGTAGCGAACGAATAATAGGAAAAAGCTAGAAATTCTTATAGCAATAGACTAAGGCTCTTCGCCTCGCATATAGTATTAGATGCTAATGCTATCCTAATTGCGGACTAGGGCTGCTGCTATACAGCTAGTGGATCTCCCTTATGTAAGCCCTCCCCTTAGAAATGAGGCTAACCGGTTGGAAGCATTAATAAGACCCCCCGTATTAGGGCCGATAGTAATATCACTGCCTTCCTCTAAGCCGCCCCTATATAAGACTATAATGCGACCGCACCTGCCCTAAATGCCTAATCTATAGCTACCTCTAATATGCTACTGCTACTAACCCCCTTACGATTATCTATATAATAATAGTCCTCTACTAGAATATATAAAAGAAAACCACCCTCGTAAGACTAGCACTCTATTACTAGCGCGAGCCTAACGTTATAGCGATTTAAAAACCTACTACGCCCGGACAGACCCCATTAAGCCCTAGCCTTAGAAGATATATATTAATAGCATACAGCGGGAGAATAGCGATATATATCTATAAGCAGTACGGGCCCGGCATATAGTCCAGCGATAAAGGAACCGACTAGTGCAAAATATCCCTATTATATACTAATATCTACTCTATCTACTCCTTAGGCTATAAGCTAAACTAGATAACCTTCCTTACTACACTCGCCGAGCTCCTACCCCGCCTTTATAGTGCTTTTATTAGGGACTTTAATATATACCACCCTTTATAGGATAGCTTAGACCGGACCTTACTTAGTATCGATACTCTCTTTAAACTTATAATATAATAGCGGCTTAGGCTAGTTACTCCCCGCAGTAAGGTAATAAGGAGGGCCCTAGGAAAAAGAAATAGTACTATCGACTACGCATAAGTTACACTAGATATTATAATTAAATATTTTAGAAATACTAACCTTACCGGGTCCGACTATATCCCCTAGCTTATATACATTAAGACTAATAACTATTACATAAAAGCCCCCCCTTTAAAGAACGGCTAGAAGTCCCTTAACTAATACCTCGCCTAAGCTAAAGCAAAAAACCGACTTACTACCTACTATACTAAGGCCCTATTCTACTCCCCCGCTAAGATAGATATATACGCCGAATAGCTTACCAGCTAACTCTAGAGTATTATTAATATCGTAGCACTAAAGAGGGCACCTAAAGCTCCTAATATAGAGCCCTAGTAGAACTTTCGCACTAAGATAGCCCAAATAGTAGTAAAAAAGGCCTACTAAAAATAGGTAGTATACTATACCCCGGAGAACCTTAGCGCCGCCTAAAAAGCGGGAGCGACCTAGTCCTATATTATCTAGGAGGAATAGCGCCAGTTATAGCAAAAGGCCCTTAATAAAGTAACCGTATAAAATACCGACCTATAGTCTCTAGAGAAATAGGCTTGCCTATATAGCAGCCTCCTGCCTAAATTAAAAAAGATCCCCCTACTAGAATAAAACAATCTAGGCCTAAAGGCAATAACATATAAAGAAAAGGCATAAATACTCGCCTAACGGTTCTTCCCTACCTTTTAGGCTACTTATAATAATATCTCTAACCCGATATTCCCCTAGCTTACTACTACCGCATTCCCCTCTATAGACTCCTTTACTTATAAAGAGATACACACTATATTACATAATATAGTAGGCTAGAAAGCATTAGGCCTTAATAGGCTCCCGGCAGGATTCCTTAAAGTATATAGCCCTTTACTCGTTTAAGCCTTAATATACCTCCTCAACGAAATATACTGTATTAGGTACTACCCGGCCCAATTCTAGGAGGCTAAAGTAATAATACTATAGAAGCCTAGAAAAAGGCCTAGGAATACTCGAAAGTAGGAGGATAAAGACTAATATTATTACTTAACCTAATAGGGAAGGTTATAGAAGCCATAATCGCAAGGCGGCTTACTACTGCCCTTAAGGAGGGCAACCTCCTTCTAGATCTTTAAATAAATAATAAAGCAAACCAGTTAACTAATATAGTACTAAACACACCAGTAGAGATTATTCGTACGACCTAGCACTATAGCGGGATCGCCTCACTCTTTTAACTAAATATATTAGCAGCATTCGATATAGTTAACTATACCCGCTTTATCTACCTACTCCTTAATAAAGGGCTCCTACTATAGCTTATAGCATAGGTACGCGGCTTTACCGATTCGCGAATAGTATAAATCTACTTTAAGGGACAGCTTATAGAGAAATTACTAATTACCGCCGGGGTACTATAAGGGTCCCCCCTCTCCCTTATCCTCTTCTTTATCTATATCACGCTACTCTACGAGAGGCTATAAAAAGTAGCCTTAATTATTACACTAGGCTTTACTAACGATATAATTATTATAGCCTATAGGAGAGATATAGGGGAGATAAAAGCGCTACTTAAGAAAGCATAGCTTATCTATAATAGCTAGTCTAAATAAGCCAGACTTAACTTCAACCCTAGTAAAAGCAAGCTTATCTACTTTACCTATGCATATAAGGCAGACGAGACTATAGTATAGCTTAGGACCGTAATAATCTAGCCGAAGCAGTATACTAAATTCCTAGGAATCGAAATCTACTATAAGTTAAAATAGAGGGAATACTATATTAAGATCGCAAAGAAACTTAAGTAGTAGTAATTCGCGCTTATAGTAATAGCGGCCTTAACCTAGGGCTACTAATACCAGGAAGTATACCTAATCTATATACAGGTTATCCGGACCTCTATTGCCTTTAGCACGGGGATATAGCATACCCCTACCGCCCTTAGAGGGATAGCGAAAGGCATTATAAAATCCTTAGCTATAAAATAGTTAGCCTGCCTCTATATAATTACCAGGGCCTTTAAGGCTATACCGCTAAACACCCTCAAGACCGAGGCAATTACGCCCCTAATTGACCTCTATTTTAACTATATCTGCTAATAATTCCTTAAAAGAATAGAAAAAATAGGCATAACCAATAGGATTAACCGCGTATTAGTAGTAGTAGCGGTAATACTCCGACGCTATTAAAGGAAGGGTTACTAAAAACCCCTAGCTTATATACCGTTCCTTAATCCCGACCCTAACTAGCTCTCGGCCGAAAAGCAATTAGCAAAAGATTAGCACGACCAATAGTAAAGCAATTAAGTAGTAATAAAGGCAAGACGCCCCTAGTATAGGACCCTAGCAGCCGAAAGGGCACTAGACTTCCAATCTATAGCGAAAATAACCTAACTGCATAAAGGTCTATAGAAGTATAAATCGGCAATACTTATTTAACTCTATACGGAAAAAATCGGCCTTAATTCCTTCCTCTACCTCTAACGAGTTCCCTTAGTACTATTACCTTTCTGCTACTATAAGGAAGGCCTAGAAGACCTCTACTATATTATCCTCTCCTATCTAAAGTACTATAGATAAAAGCGTATACTCCTTAGGCCTAATCCCGGCCCTAATTTGCTTCGCAACTAATATAATATATCTATTATACTCGATAAACTATATTTTATATAAACGATCGCTCGCTAGATGCTTAATATCGGCCGACTTAACTAATTCCAGTTTGCCTAATCCCTCTAATATAGTATAGCTAAAGGCGCCACTAAATACCTCTGTATAGCCCCCGCATAATATTCATAGCAATCCCGCAGTAGGAATAAGGTATACTAGGAATAAGTAAATCTCTTAGGCCCCGCAGGCCGAAACTAATCAATAGTTATTATATTAGCAATAGGGGCACTCTCCCCCCCCTCCCCCCCCTTGCCCTCCCTACTATTCTCCCCCCCTTTATCCCTGGTCTACTCCCCCTCTAAAGCCCCCTCCCCCTCCTCCCAGGCTAAAAAAACCTATAATAATATAGCAATATCCTCTTAGGTATAGGCCTATTATTTTAAGGCAAGGACCTTCCTCTCTTCGAGGTCTAATATCTCCTAAGTTACCCTAGGAGCGCTAAGGCCCCCTACTGCTACTGCTACTACTATTACTGCCGCCCGACTACGCCCCTAAGAGGTAGACGCCTATTTAGCCTTCTGCTAGAAGGCCTTATAGTCGTCCACCTAAAGCCATAGATAATTAGCCGGTAGCCTATACCGCATACGAATCGAAAACACACCTTTATCCCCTTAGTAATAGTCTCCTATATATCTAAGAGCTCTTAGACCGGGATTTAGTTCCTAAGGGTCCTCTCTAGGGGCATACACATCTTACCCGTAAGGGCATAGGGATAGTAGGCCGCATTAATCCCTGCCTATATTAGCTTCGCCAGAAAGCGGGTACAACCCGGTCTATACCTTATTGACTATAGCATTAATACTTGGGATCCTCCGAGCGTATTAAATACAGCCCGTAAGGCTATATATATAGTTCTCCGGGCTATATTATAAGGGTCAGCTGCGGTCCCGCCGCACGTAAGACTTATACTCACCCCCTTATCTAGTATCGCCAACCACTTAGGCATTTTCGCTGCTATTATTTTTATTATTGCTAGTATTATTATTATTGCTATTATTGCTACTACTACTGCCGTACTGCTAATAGGGTTAGTACTGGCCCCGTACCGCGACAGAGGGGTCATTACATACCTTAAAATTAGCGCCATAAAGGAAAAGAAAAAAAGAAGAAAAAGCACTAAATCGGGGGGCATCGCTGACCTATATACTAATGTAGTGCCTAAAGCCGCCCGCTTTAACCTTTAGAATAGGCTCACTTCCTCTTCCGACCTAAAAATTAACGCATACCGAGAAGCGCCTAGGCTACTATAAATGCACGCCCAGCGAGAATATACCCGCCGTATACGCGCTACTGGCCCTACCCCCCCGGCTTTACCCTCCTCTCACTTCTCACCCGACAAGATTACCGACCCAGACTTAATATTCCGGGACTTCTCGCTCGCACTCTTCCTATGCAATACCGCTAGATATAGTCCTAAGCGGTTGCGCACCCTATCCTCTCACGCACTGGATACCCGCCGCCCCTAATGCGGGGCGACAAAAAGCAGAAATCAAGAAAGCAGGAAGGGTTTTCCTCCCGGCTACCGGGTTTTTCCCTTTCCGAATTATCTATATAGAAGTACTAGATAGGTTATTTAGCTTTAAATAGCCTCTAGCGTAATTTAATAATAATAATAATATACTAATAGTAATTTCTTTTATATATTCTAGTATAATACCTCTATTATTAGTATTAGGGCTAGGGGGTTAGGGCTTTTAGTATATTAGTAGTAGTAGGCTTAGATAAATTAGATTAGAAAAATATAGCGATATTGCTATTACTATTATTCCTCTTAGGGGCAATAAAGCTTTCTTTATATAATCTATTAATTCGTTTTCTTAAAGAATCCTTTTTTAGAGAATTATTAATAAAATATCTATAGCCTTTATCCTTTAGGATAAAGGGGGGAGGCATCGATAAGGTACTAATATTTACAAACTATATTAGCCTAGTGCTATAAGCCTATTTTATAATATCCTATTATTGGTTCGCTATAGGATAGAGTTAAGATTAAGCTAGATAGGGTCTTTAGTAGTTAAAGCAGTATTCTCTTTTATTACTAATAATGCTAAGGCAGTCTTTATCTCTATTAGGGTATCTTTTTATGCTATACCATCTGCATTAAGGGGTCTCCCTATAGTAATTTGCAATATATATAAATTTAAAGTATTAGTAGTACTATCTTAGATAAATAGTTTCATTATATAGTTTAGCCTTAAAGATTTCTACTTAATAAATAACTTTAGTCTTATAGAATCGGTTTGCTATTTCTATATTAGTTATTCTAATAATTAGGGGGGCTTTTATTACTTCTTCGTAAGGTTTTTTTATAGTAATTCTGACGATACTAAGGCTATTAGCTTAAGCTAGATTTAATTTAATATCTTTATTAAGGATATTCTTAGAGAATTAAATAGGAAATCCTTTAATAATAATACTAAAGGTATAGATATTTAGTGCGGCTCTTATGCTAAATACAAAGGGGATCTATATAGTTTCTATAATAAAATGGGATGCAGCTTCTATAAAGGTGATAATTATATTTCTACTATAGAGTCGGCGGGCTGCTATAGTATTAATACCTCTGGTAGTGGTATTTACTGCTTTTATAATCTTAATAGGGGTTCTCTATTGTAAGTTCTTAGCAATACTATCTCCTTTAATATTATTTTATAGTAGATTCTTAGCGGTATGAGTAGGGTGGTCAGTCTAGGTAGTATAGTTATTAGTATGCCTTTAGCAGTAATATTAGCCTAAGTCGTTCTAAAGGGGGTCTTTAAGATAAAAGCTTTATTTACGGCGCTTTCTACTACTTTTTCTAAATTATTAATCGTAATAAGGTTCGAGTTTAAATTCGAATTTAGGGCAGGGTTAGTTCGGTTAACATATTTAATACTATCGATTAGGCTAGTAATAGTATTCTATATATTTCCTAATATAGCTGCCGGGATATAGTCTATAATCTTTTAGTAATACTATTTAAGCAATTTAGTTTCTTCTTAGGTTTCTATATTAGTTTGTATAGCGTTGCCGCTAATGTATCTGTAGTTATCGTTAGCGATAGTAATACGGTAGTTATAGTGGCTCGATTTAAGTCTACTCCTATTTCCTCTATCTATATTTATAATTTCTACCGCCTCGACCGTGCCTTCCTCCCGGTGCTGATATGCTATCGGCGGATAAGGTAAGACGAGGTAAGGAATTGATCTAGTAACTTTTTGACTGTTTTAGGGGTGTATTCGCGCCAGTACTAAAGTATGGGCGAAATCACGAAAACTCGCCTATTCCTTTATTTTAGTAGGTGGCTAGATAGTTATATTATTAAGTCGTATTATTAAGGTATTTAATTAGTATTATTTAGTAAAGTATATTAGCTTACTCTTTACTAAATTAAATTTTAGTCTAGCCTCTACTAACTACTTTTTATAGATCTTTTATACTTTTAAGAGGGTTGTAATTATATCCTATATTATTTTGCTATATGCGATTATATTAGTATTATCTATAAATCCTAGGGTTAGTAAGTTATCTACTGCTTTGAGTCTATAGTATAAAGGTATAATATAAAAAAAAAGGACTAAAGAGATTAAAAAGTCTTAGGGAATTTTTATTATAATTAAGAATCATTAGGTAAATTAGCCTTTAAAGAAGATTTTAGCTAAATATAATATAGTAAAGCCTTCCACCTGGGGTTGCTAATATCGGGAAGCACGCCTTATCTATACGCAGGTTATCCAAACCTTTATCGCCTTCGGCGCGGGGGTATGGCATACCCCCACCGCCCCCGGAGGGGTATTAAAAGGCATCGCAAAATCCCTAGCTATAGAATAGTCAGCCTGCCTCCGCATAGTTACCGGGGCCTTTAAGGCTATACCGCTAAATACCCTTAAGACCGAGGCAGCTATACCTCTAATCTATCTCTACCTTAACTATATCTACTAGTAGTTCCTCGAAAGAATAGCTAAAATAGGTATAACTAATAGGATTAACTGTATATTAGTAGCGGTAGCGGCAATACTCTAATGCTGACGAAGGAAAAGTAACTATAGACCCTTAGCCTATACTCTATTTCCCGACCTTAACCCCTACCAGCTCCCGGCCGAAGAAAGACTAGCAAAAAACTAATATAATCGATAATAAAGCAATCAGGCAATAGTAAAGGCGAGATACCCTTAGCATAAAACCCTAGCGGCCGAAAGGGCATTAGACTTCTATTTTATAGCGAAAATAACTCGACTATATAAAGGCCTATAAAAGTATAAATCGGCAATACTTACCTAACTTTAGATAGAAAAAATCGGCTTTAACTCTTTCCTCTACCTCTAATAAGTTCCCTTAGTATTATTATCTTTCTACTACTATAGGGAAGGCCTAGAAGACCTCTATTATATTATCCTCTCTTGCCTAAAGTACTATAGATAAATGTATATACTCCTTAGGTCTAATCCCAGCCTTAGCCTATTTTGCGACCAATTTAGTATATCTATTACACTTGATAAACTCTACCTTATATAAACGATTGCTCGCTAGATACTTAATATTAACCGATTTAATTAATTCTGGCTCGCTTAATCCCTCTAATATAATATAGCTAAAAGCGCTACTAATACCCCTATATAGCCCCCGCATAATATTTATAGTAATCCTATAGTAGGAATAAAGAGCACTAAGAATAAGTAAATCTCTTAAGCCCTACGGGCCGAAACTAGTTAATAGTTATTATATTAGTAATAGGGGTATTCTCCCCCCCTCCCCCCTTTTGTTCTCCTTACTATTCTCCCCCCTTTTATCCCTAATCTATTCCCCCTCTGAAGCCCTTTCCCCCCCCTCTTAGCCTAAAAAAACCTATAATAATATAGTGATATCCTTTTAGGCATAGGCCTATTATTCTAAATTAAAGACCTTCCTTTCTTTAAGGTTTAGTATCTCCTAGGTTGCCTTAAGAGTACTAAAGCCCCCTACTGCTGCTACTACTGCTATTACCGCCGCCTAACTATATCCTTAAGAGGTAGATGCTTATTTAGCCCTCTATTAGAGGGCCTTATAATCGTCTACCTAAAGGTAAAAATAGTCAGCTAGTAACCTATACTATATACGAATCAAAAATATATTTCTACCCCCCTAGTAATTATCTTTTGTATATTTAAGAGTTCTTATATTAGGACCTAGTTCTTAGGGGTCTTTTCTAGGGGTATATATATCTTGCGCGCTAAGGCATAAGGATAATAAGCTATATTAGTCCCTGCTTATACTAGCCTCGCTAAAAAGCGGGTACAACTTAATCCTTACCTTATTAGCTGCGGCATTAATACTTAGGATCCTCTAAGCGTATTAGATATAGCCTATAAGGCTATATATATGATTCTCCGGGCTACTATATAAGGGTTAGCTATAGTTCCGCCGCGCGTAAGACCTATACTTACCCCTTTATCTAATATAGCCGACTATTTAGGCATTTTTGCTACTATTATTCTTATTATTGTTATTGGTATGGTTGCTATTATTATTGCTGCTACTGCTGTACTACTAATAGGGTTAGCACCGGCCTTATACCGCAATAGAGGGGTTATTATATACCTTAAAATTAGCGCTATAAAAGAAAAGAAGAAAAGAAGAAAAGGCATAAAGTCGGGGGGCATTACCGACCTATATACTAATATAATACCTAAGGCTGCCTACTTTAACCTTTAGAGCTGGCTCACTTTCTCTTCCGACTAAAAAATTAATATATACCGAGAAGCGCCTAGGCTACTATAGATATATGCTTAGTAAGAATATGCCTATCGCGAGTGCGCCGCTGGCCCTACCCCCCCGGCTTTACCCTCCCCTTACTTCTCACCCAATAAAACTACCGATTTAGACCTAATATTCCGGGACTTCTTACTCGTACTCTTCCTATACAATACCGCCAGATATAGTCCTAAGCGGTTATACACCTTACCTTCTTACGCACTAGATACCCGCCGCCCCTACTATAGAGCGATAAAAAGTAGAATTTAAGAATGCAGGAAGGGTTTTCCTCCCGGCTGCCGGGTTTTTCCTTTCCAAATTATCTTTATAGAAGTACTAGATAGGTTATTTAGCTCTAAATAGCCTCTAGTGTAATTTAATAATAATAATATAGTAAAGCCTTAGACCTAAGCTACTATCTATTGGGGGGTGCCGCTTTAGAGGAGGAGGTATATAAATTTAGTATAATTAACGGTATTAAATACTATAGAGATATCTAATTATAGTAGCAATACTATTCCTTTATATTACTAGATAGCTTTAACTACTTCTATTAAGGTATATAGAGCTATATCTATTAATCTATTTGCTTTACTACCTTTTTATATATTTAATAGTAGTTTCTATTCTTTTGCGATTATTATTAGTCTCTTTACTATTATAGTTTTAAGAATTTTTCTAAAGAAGTTTAAAAGGGATATTAGGCGCTAAGTTTTAGCTCTTTAATATTCTTTAAGTATTTTACCGGGTTTTTTTAATACTATAACTTTAGCTTTTTAGAACTATATTAGGTAATAATTAGTTTTATATATAGTATTAAGAAGTATTATTAAGGCTCTAATAATTAGTTTTCTATAGGCTTTAAGGAATCCTATTAATATACTATTAGAGCCTAATGCTTTTTAGCTAGCTATTATTATTATTATTATTAAATTACGCTAGAGGCTATTTAGAGCTAAATAATCTATCTAATACTTCTATAAAAATAATTCGGAAAGGAAAAACCTAGTAGCCAGGAGGAAAACCCTTTCTATATTCTTAAATTCTACTGTTTATCGCCCTACAGTAGGGGCAGCGGGTATCTAGTGCGTAAGAAGATAAGGTATATAACCGCTTAGGACTATATCTGGCGGTATTATATAGGAAGAGTACGAGTAAAAAGTCCCGGAATATTACGTCTAGGTTGGTAGTCTTATCGGGTGAGAAGTGAGGGGAGGGTAAAGCCGGGGGGGTAGGGCTAGCAGTGCGCTCGCGATAGGTATATTCTCGCCGTACACGCATCTATAGTAGCCTAGGCGCTTCTTAATATATATTAATTTTTTTTTAGTCGGAAGAGAAAGTAAGCTAACTCTAAAAGTTAAAGCGGGCAGCTTTAGGCACTATATTAGTATATAGGTCGGCGATACCCCCCGATTTAGTGCCTTTTCTTCTTTTCTTCTTTTCCTTTATAGCGCTAATTTTAAGATATATAATAACCCTTTTATTATAGTACGGGGCTAGTGCTAACCCTATTAGCAGTATAGCAGTAGTAGTAATAATAATAGTAACTATACCAATAATAATAATAATAAGAATAATAATAGCGAAAATGCCTAAACGGTCAGCTATACCAGATAAGGGGGTAAATACGGGTCTTACGCGCAGTAGAACTATAGCTAACCCTTATATAATAGCCCAGAGAATTATATATATAGCCTTACGGGCTATATCTAATGCACTTAGAGGATCCTAAGCATTAATGCCGCAGCTAATAAGGTATAGACCGGGTCGTACCTACTTTCTAGCGAGGCTAATATAGGTAGGGATTAATATAGCCTACTATCCTTATGCCTTAGTAGGTAAGATATATATACCCCTAAAAAGGACCCCTAGGAACTAAGTCCTAATATAAGAACTCCTAAACATATAAAAGATAATTATTAAAGGGGTAGAAGTATATTTTCGATTTATATATAGTACGGATTATCGGCTAATTATTTTTTCCTTTAGGTGGATAACTATAAGGCCCTTTAGTAGAGGGCTAAATAGGCGTCTACTTTTTAGGGGTATAATTAGGCAGTAGTAGTAGTAGTAGTAATAGCGGTAGGGGGCCTTAGTACTCCTAAGGCAACTTAGGAGATATTAGACCTTAAAGAAAGGAAGGTCTTTGCCTTAGAATAATAAGCCTATACCTAAAAGGATATTGCTATATTATTATAGGTTTTTTTGGCCTAAGAGGGGGGGAGGGAGCTTTAAAAGGGGAGTAAACTAAAGATAAAAGGGGGGAAAGCGGTAAAAAGAGCGAAAAAGGGGAGGGGGGGGAGAATACCCCTATTACTAATATAATAACTATTAACTAGTTTCGGCCTATAGGGCCTAAAAGATTTGCTTATTCCTAGTGCTTTTTATTCCTACTATAGGATTACCGTAAATATTATATAGGGGCTATATAGGGGTATTTAGTAGCGCCTCTAGCTATACTAAATTAAAGGGATTAGGTAAGCTGAAATTAGTTAAATCGGTTAATATTAAGCATCTAGCAAGTAATCGTCTATATAAAGTATAGTTTATTTAATATAATAGATATACCGAATCGGTCGTAAAGTAGGCTAAAGCTAGGATTAGACCTAAAGAGTATATACTTTTATCTATAGTACTTTAGGCAAAAGAAGATAATATAGTAAAGGTCTTTTAGGCCTTCCCTATAATAGTAGAGAAATAATAGCACTAAAGGAATTTAGTAGAGGTAGAAAAAGGAATTAAAGCCGATTTTTCTATATAGAATTAAATAAGTATTGCCGATTTATACTTTTATAGGCTTTTATATAATCGAATTATTTTTACTATAAAATAGAAGTTTAATACCCTTTTAGCCGCTAGGGTTTTATACTAAAGGCATTTTACCCTTACTGCTATCTAATTACTTTACTATTAGTTATATTAGTTATTTATTAGTCTTTCTTTAGCTAAGAGCTAATAGGAATTAAGGTTGGGAAATAAGGTATAAGCTAAAGGTCTATAGTTACCCTTCTTTTATCGGCATTAGAGTATTATTACTACCGCTATTAATATGCGATTAATCCTATTAGTTATACCTATTTTAGCTATTCTTTTAAGGAACCGCTAATAGATATAATTAAAATAGAAGTCGATTAGGTATATAATTGCCTTAATCTCGAGGGTATCTAGTAGTATAGCCTTAAAGGCCCTAGTAACTATATAAAGGCAGGCTAACTATTCTATAGCTAGGGATTTTATAATACCTTTTGCTATCCCTCTAGGGGCGGTAGGGGTATATTATACTCTTACGCTAAAGGCAATAGAGGTTCGGATAACCTATATATAGATAAGGCATACTTCCTAATATTAGCAGCCCTAAATAGAGGCCGCTATTACTATAAGTGTAAGTCGCTACCGCTTAAGTTTCTTTATAATCTTAATATAGTATTCCCTCTATTTTAGCTTATAGTAGATTTCGACCCCTAAAAATCTAATATATTATTTCGGCTATATCGTAGCGGTCTTAAGCTATACTAAGGTCTTATCCGCCTTATATATATAGGTAAAGTAGATAAGCTCGCTTTTACTAAGGTTAAAATTTAATCCTATTTATTTAGACTAATTATTATAGATAGCCTATACTTTCTTAAATAGCGCTTTAGTCTCCCCTATATCTCTCTTATAGGCTATAATAATAGTATTGTCGGCAAAACCTAGTATAATAATTAATATAACTTTTTATAGTCTCTTATAGAATAGTATAATATAAATAAGAAAGAGGATAAAAGAGAGGGAGGACCTTTAAGGGATCCTAGCGGTAATTAGTAGTTTATCTATAAATTGCCCCTTAAAGTAAATTTATACTAAATACGAGTTAGTAAAGCTATATACCTATACCGCTAGCTAAGGCGGGAGCCCTTTCTTTAGCAATAGGTAGATAAAGCAGGTATAATTAATAGTATCGAATATAGCTAAGATATCTAATTAAAATAGCAAGGCGATCCCACTATAGTGCTAGATCGTATATATAATTTCGATTAATATACTTAATACTATATTAGTTGACCGGTTTGCCTTATTGCCTATTTAGAGGTCTAGGAGGAGGTTACCCTCTTTAAAAGCAATAGTAAGCCGCTATATAATTATAGCTTCTATAACTTTTTCTATTAGGTTGAGGAGCAATATTAGTCTTTAGCCTCTTACCTTAGAATACTCTTTTAGCTTTTTCCCTAGTTTCTATAATACTATTACTTTAGCCTCCCGGTATTAAGCCAGGTAGTACCTAATATAATATATTTTAGTTAGGAGATATATAAAAGCAGTAACGAGTAGAGGGCTATATGCTTTAAAGAATCCTATTAAGAGCCCATTAGGGCCTAATACTTTCCAGCTTACTATATTACGTAATACGATATATACCTCTTTATAGGAAAAGGAATCGATAAGGGGGAATATAATAGTAGTAAGCTAAAGGAATATTAAGTCGGAGATATTATTATAAGTAGCTTAGGAGATAGGGAAGAACCATTTAGTAAAGACCTATACTTTTTCCTTATATATTATAGCTTTTAGGCCTAAGCCGCCTTATTCTAATAGAAGGATCTCTCTTAATTTAGGCGGGAAGCCGCTATATAAATAGGCCTATTTCTCTAGGGACTATAGGTCGGTATTCTAGGCAGTAGCTTTATTAAAGGCTTCTCTTTATAATCGGCACTATTCCTTTTATATAATATAGGGCTAAATCGCCCCTACTTTTTATATAGCACTAAAATTCTCTAGGGTATAATATACTACCCATTTTCGGTAGGCCTTTTTTATAGTATTTTAGGCCATCTTAATATAGGAGTTCTACTAAGGCTTTACGCTAGGAGCTTTAGGTGCCTTCTTTAGGGCTATAATATTAGTAATACTCTAGAATTAGCTGGTAAGCTACGCAGTATATATATCTATCTCAGCAGGGGAGTAGAGTAGGGCCTTAGCGTAAGAGGTAGTAAGTCGGTTTTTAGCTTTAACCTAAATAAGGTATTAATTAAAGGACTTATAACTATTCTTTATAAGGGGGGCTTTTGTATAATAATTACCGGTTTTAATATATATAAGCTAAGGGATATAATCGGATCTAATAAGGTCGGCATTTTTAAGATATTCTACTATAATATCCTATATAACCTATATATAATCGATAGTACTATTTCTCTTCTTAAGTGCCTGCTTTATTACTTTACTATAAAAGGTGGCTAATCTAAGCTGCTATTAAGTTATAAGTTTAAAGAAGGTATTAATCTTAGGCGAGGTCTAGTCTAAACTATCCTAAAGAGGATAGTATATATTAAAATCCCTAATAAAGGTACTATAGTGGTAAAATAAAAGCTTGGTAAGTATAATAAAAGGGGTTATCTAATTTAATTTATAGCCTAAAGAGTAAATCAAATAGATATTAATATATAATAAAGAGATTTTATATTAATTAGGTCCCTTTTCGCTAGATTATATATTAGGCTTATACCGCTTATAGATATATATTGCTACTCTCCCACTATGCGATATTAGTATATATCTTCCGAGGCTAAGGCTTAGCGGGGCCTATTTAAGCACAATAGGTTTTTAGATCGCTATAATATTAGGCTCGCGCTAATAGCAAAATGCTAATCTTATAAAGGTAGTTTTCTTCTATATATTCTAATAAAAGACTATTATTATATAGATAATTGCGAGGGGGTTAGTAGCAGCAGTATATTTAGGGTGGCTATAGGTTAGGTGCCTAAGGCAGGCGCGGTCACACTATAGTCTAGGGCGGGAGCGGCTTAAAGAAAAACAGTAATACTACTTCCGGCTCTAATATAGGGGGTCCTATTAATACTTCCAACTAGGCGACCTTATTTCTAAAAGGAGGGCTTACGCAGGGGAAACCTATTAGCTATACAGCGGTAGCCCTAGTCCGCAATAAGGATAGTATTAGCGGCTAGTATAATATATAAGGCGAAGAGCCTCGGTCTATTACTATAGGAATTTCTAGTATTTTCCTATTATTTATTTGCCACCTTATAGGGGCAGGACCATACTAGGTGAGGTCTATAACAGTTAAGGCAGGATTCGCATTAGTTCTGCATTATAGCTAGGCAACTTTATTCACCCTCTAGGTAGCATTTAGAGCCGCACTAGCTATAGCAGGCTGCTACTATGCAATATATAGCAATATAGCCGAATTTAAAGCAATTATAGCACTAGCAGGGGTATATAGCATTGTTATAGGGTTTAGCTTCGAATATCTCTACCTAGTATATAATATTAGCTTTATAAAGCTTATTCGTAAGGTTGATAGAGTCAACCCCTATAATTAGGGGCGCTTATATTATAGTCCCCCTAGGGCAATAAAAGGAGACTCTAATAAAACCCTCTCTATTAGCTTTAATAAAATTCGATTAGATATCTTCTATCGCAGTATTTATAGTATAATAGATCGGGAAACTCTTAACGATAATATTAAATAAGTATCGATTAAGTTCTACCTCTTAGCTAAAGGCGGGGCAGACCTAGGCCGTATCTATAATATAGCTTATCTTTTCTTCTTTAAAGGTAACGATTATATCGCCACTATAGAGCCTATAGGCCGCAATTGCTGCTCCCTTAGCGGTAACCTTATTAACTGTATTAATAATTTTAATTAGGGCATAGTTTTAAAGGATTCCGCTAATAGTATTTCCTTTAATAAGGACTTTACGGTAAATATAGGGGGGTACCACTAGGGGAGCTAGGCTGCATTAGGGTGGTATAGCAGTAGTATATCCTTATATAGCAATAAATACCTATATGGTAGGGGCTAGCGCAATCTTTAGGAGATTCTATATAGCCTTATTAACTATGGTTTTAATAGTCTGTATTAGGGTTTTTATTGAAATCAGCGCCTTTTTAGCTGTATTTTGGTACTGGTCTCGCTACTATACGACGTCTCTACGTTGAGATATCGCGGTGGCTATACCAGGCGCTATAGTGGGGCACAGCGCCCCACAAACGCCGATTACAGTGGGCCACAGCGCCGGTCACGGCACCGGCACAGCGCCCCACAGCCGGCTACAGCGGCCGGTCATAGCGGGCCACAGGGCCCACAATAGGCGGCGCATTTCTACGGGATTACCAAATGGGCAAATCTTGCTAATACCAGTACTTTCGGCCTTCTATATATAGACACCCGCTATATCGAGCCTTTACGGCACACCGATATAGGGATTCCGGCCCGTACGGCAGGCTGTTATAGGGCATCCGGCACACCGCTATAAGCCACTGGGCTTGGTTGGGTAGGCACTGGGTAGGATATTGGGCACAGACTGGGCACGGTTAGGCAGACCGACTTTTCGTCGGGTTTTTCGCTATTTTTACGGTTTTTCATTATTTTTAACCACTTTTTCAAGATGGTAGAAATATGCCCAAAATTCCCTCTTTCTAGCTAGAATAGTTACCAACAATTAGAATCAGATTTCCCTGACATTTTTGCTCTGGTTAACCTCTCGTGCGCTTTAAATCTTTAACCAGCTCTTTGTTTTATTTTGCAACGCCTTATACGCCACTGTCGGTATCCAGTACATTTCCAATAATGTTCTGAATCACCATTTTGCAATACTTATTATATTAAAATAGTCTTTATCTAAGATTAGGGTATCTTTTTACGCTATACTATCTATATTAAGGGGTCTCTATATAATAATTCGCAATATATCTGAATTTAAAATATTAGTAGTACTATTATAGATAGATAGTTTTATCGTATAATTTAGCCTTAACGATTTCTATTTAGTAGATAATTTTAGTCTTATAAAGATAGTTTACTACTTCTATATTAGTTACTCTAATAATTAAGGGAGCTCTTATTACGTTTTTATAGGGTTTCTTTATAATAACTCTACTAATACTAAAGCTATTAGCTTAGGCTAAGTTTAATTTAATATCTTTAATAGGGATATTCTTAGAGAATTAGGTAGGGAATCCTTTAATAATAATACTAAAAGTATAGATATTTAATACGGCTTTTATACTAAATATAAGGGGGATCTATATAATTTTTATAATAAAATAGGATATAGCTTCTATAAAGATAACGACTATATCGCTACTATAGAATCGGTAGGCTACTATAGCATTAATACCTTTAGTAGTAGTATTTACTGTTTTTATAATCTTAATAGGGGTTCTTTATTATAGGTTCTTAGCGATATTATCTTTTTTAATTATTATTTTACGATGGATTTTTAGCGGTATAGGTAGGGTAGTTGGTCTAAATAGTGTAATCATTAGTATGCTTTTAGTAGCAATATTAGCCTAAGTCATTCTAAGGGGGGTCTTTAAGGCAAAAGTTTTATTTATAGCGTTTTTTATAACTTTTTCTAGATTATTAATTATAATAAGGTTTAAGTTCGAGTTTAGGGTAAGGTTAGTTCGGTTAATATATTTAATATTATTGATTAAATTAATAATACTATTTGTCAGAATGAAATTATTTATTGTTATTTTATTTTATTATTTTTGGATATCTATCGCCGACAATCTCTACGCATCGCCGCATCATCAGATTGAGAAAGGTATTAAGTATTCAGTACTTATATGTATATGGCGGCTGCTAGTAAAGTTGAGTACCCAGTACTTACACACATTCCCTCACGCGCAAACATATAATACATCACAAATTGATCACACCACTTTATTATCGCAAATCTCGATGCACTACAAATGCACATTTCGCCACATATCTATGATATCACAGTATGGTCAGGATATTTACGTCAGATTGATTTCACTAGGGATATTCTATGTTGGAATATTATGTATTTAAATCCCTAGATATTCCTACCCAAATAGTGGGAAGGAATATATGGATGGAGGCACGCAAGCAAGTATGCACAATTAATTCACATCAGATTGTCCCTACGCCTTAGTCTCGTATCTTATCTATACCGTCACTTTGCAGCGATTTTACCATTCCACTGCCTTTATCTTTCGCATACTGTATTATCTTAGCAGGCGAAACCCGTTTGACAATTATAAGCCCGGTTTGCACCCGGTAAATCGCTTTATTCTATCTATTTTATCCTATCGATTTCTCTCCGACTATTATTCGCATGCATTTATTGCCAGCTGCACGCCAACAAATTACCAGCTGGTCCGACGGATTGCCAGCTGCTTCCCCCTTTTTATTGTGCACGCAAACAGCTGCACATTAACATTAGCCAGCTGCACGCAGCTGTGCCTTGGTTGCAAGAGTGCAATTACGCATTCTATGCAATATCAATCTTTTCTTGCTGCTATATTTCTTATACCTCTGTGCTAATATTATTATTAGGACCGTATATCACGCGTTTATATATTGCAATTCTGTCACCTTAATCCGACCTTCGCCGCGCGCCGCGCAATAGGCATACCGACTGCTTACCTGCGCACCTTCTATTATATCGTCGCTATCTTGCCAGACGATTTTCTATAATTAAATATTCTTTCCGACGAAAAAATCAGCCTCGGGCAAAAATTCTACTAGGGCACCCGTGCTGCCATATAAATTGCTAATGCAAAGTATAGCCTAAAAGAACGCAGTAGTGCCGACACATTTGCCTATGCGAAACATTTCTTCTGACTTAGGAAGCCGGCAAGCGACTTTTAACTACTAAAGCCGGAAGACTATAAGTGTGGTATATTGTGACTAGATTAACCACCTGGATTGATCCCTTTTGCCTAGGACTATTTACTGGGACTATTTTGCCCTTTGGATTTACTTAGACCTTTATCCGTTGGATTTTCTTTAACTAAGGCTAGGTTGTTATTCTTTCTTATTATTATTCTTTCCTATCTATCTTATCTATCCTACCTATCCTACCCATTCTACCTATCCTACCTATCCTGCCTTTCCTACCTATTCCATTATAGCTACCAATACCGACCTAGGGAACCCGGCAAACTTCCAACTGCTAGGCAGTAAAGACTAGTTTAAATAGATCTCGATTATTAAAAAGTTCGCTATCAACGAAAATATCTAGGCCTATATCAACCCTTCTGTGCAAGATAGGCCTACCTTATAACAGCCCGTTGAGCCTACTGCTTCTACTATCAAGCCTTATACTTCCTTTATCCTTAACCTCAACGATTCTGATTTTACTAGATTGCAGTATATAACAAATATCTATAGGACTGCCCTATAGGATTATAAGGATAAGAAAAAGGCTCTCATCAATATCCAACAGTAGATTATCGCAACTATAGGCAACTACTACGATACCATAAGCCAGGAGAATAATGTTGCTGCACAGCTATACCTATTAAAACAATGCTTACAGCCCACCACTTAGGACCATGAAAAAGATATCCGCTAGCGCTATATAGCTGTGCTGCGAAGTCCTAATAGGACTAAGATATCTAGTTGGATTACTTCCTATAAGAAAGTCCTTATAGAAGCTATTAAAATCAACCTACTAGATACACAAGGACTCCGACCAACCCAGGATTTTATTAACGCCGTAGAATCTATTGCACCAGCCTTTTCTAATTATTAGAAGAATAGAATCAAGGAAAAGCAATGCAATAATAAAGAAGGATGGGAGAAGAAGATACCTAATGGTCATTATATCAGTAATTTATTTAAGCAAGAGTTTGCTACACAATAAAGAGCATAAGGTGCCTTTGCCTCATTCCAAGATATAGATACCACTATGGATGCAACTAAAAATTAACAAAATCAACAAAAAATAACCAACATTACCAAGCCAAAACAACCATGCATTTGTGGCCTTTTTTACTGCTGGGAAGACTATTATATTTTAAACCAGCAAAAGGCGCCTAAGGATTAGAAGCCTAATACCACTATACTTAATAAATTCTAATCTAAGTTTTCATCTGATCAGCGCTTTAAGGATATAGTTATCAACACATTGCAAGCGAAAGGAATCACAATTAATCCTATTGTGTTACAACTACCCTCTCTTTCTATATCACTAGGAAGTGCGTTTGCTAGCAAAGATAATAATATATTATACAACCTTATGCAACCCAAACCGACTATATCGTTAATACCTATTACCAGCCTATAGGCAAGCCTATAGGCATCTCTATCTATTACCAGCCCATAGGCATCCCTTCTTATTACTAGCCTATAGGCATCTCTCTTAATTACACTCTATCCACTTAAAGATTCCTAGATACTAGATAGTGGTTCTAATATTCATATTACTAATAATAAGGACCGGTTGCTAAATTACATACCAAACATTGAGCCTAAAACAGTATTTGCAGGCGAATCTAATCCTTCTATATTAGGATATAAAAGAGTGCGATTAAATACTAATAAAGGCATCTTCGAGCTACTACACATAGTATATATACCGACATTTTATACTAATATGGCAAGCTTGGAACGATTTATGCATGCGAATTACTACTAGAACTCACAGACTGGCTAGATTATACACAATAAGGACCGTTTATTTTATACCAACCGGATGTTTGGCCAGTAGGTTATTAAGTATAGCGAAATCGCTGTTGCTGCCACTACTACTACTACTAGGGATACTACGGTATCTTACCCAACTGGCACTAGGGATACTACGGTATCTTACCTAACTCGCACCACTATTACTACTGGGGATACTACGGTATCTTACCCAACTGGCACTAGGGATACTATGGTATCTTACCCAACTGAGGATATTATGGTATCTTACCCTTCTGATGATACTATGGTATCTTGCCCTTCTATATCTACTACCTCTAAGGATACTATGCCGCCTTTATCTATTATTAGTAGGGAAGACCCTACTATACTAGATAAAATTATATCTCCATCAATTAATAACTCTGCGGCTACACAATACACATTATCTTATCCCACTCTAACCACTATAGCGCCCGCTGCAGCAGTGGCTATCTCGAAGGATACCTAAAATGCGTCTGCCTCGGAAGCTACGGCTACGATATAGTATAAACGACTAGGTCACCGCGATAAAACATCCTTAGGTATAGAGGATGAAGTCACAGCGCCTTATTCATCGGCATAAAATAGCCTAGCTGTACGCTCGGAGGGTATTACATAAAGTCGCAATATTACCATTAATGAGAACAACTACGATAGTAATAAAGCCGCCGCTATACCATAACGACACCCACCACAATATATCGATAATGCTTCTGAGTATGAGGATATAGATAAGCTCTATATATCTCACCCTTCTACTACTGTTATACCTATCTCTTCTACCCTTACCTAGCCTTATATTCCTAGCCCAACCTTACCTTCGACTCCTATACCTACTAGTAAACAAACTATTCCTAGTAAACAACAACATCTTACAGTTCAGCCACCTACTCTAGCTTCCACACAACCTTCTGAAGTAAGGACTAATAGTCTTATACTATAAAGGTCAGTTAGGCTGGCTAGTAAGAATGCCTCTAGTACGGCTTTTATTAGCAGCTTCTTTCTAGGTACCGAAAAGTGCCTATACCGACCACTTATACCACCTTAACTAGGTAATACCGACTTGCTAGATAGAGCTAGATCCTAGCCTATCTAGGGGGGTATATTAGAATGAAATTATTTATTGTTATTTTATTTTATTATTTTTGGATATCTATCGCCGATAATCTCTACGCATCGCCGCATCATCAGATTGAGAAAGGTATTAAGTATTCAGTACTTATATATATATGGCGGCTGCTAGTAAAGTTGAGTACCCAGTACTTACACACATTCCCTCACGCGCAAACATATAATGCATCACAAATTGATTACACCACTTTATCGTCGCAAATCTCGATGCACTACAAATGCATATTTCGCCACATATCTATGATATCACAGTATGGTCAGGATATTTACGTCAGATTGATTTCACTAGGGATATTCTATATTGGAATATTATGTATTTAAATCCCTAGATATTCCTACCCAAATAGTGGGAAGGAATATATAGATGGAGGCACGTAAGCAAGTATACACAATTAATTCACATCAGATTATCCCTACGCCTTAATCTCGTATCTTATCTATGCCGTCACTTTGCAGCGATTTTACCATTCCACTACCTTTATCTTTCGCATACTATATTATCTTAGCAGGCGAAACCCGTTTGACAGTTATAAGCCCGGTTTGCACCCAGTTAATCGCTTTATTCTATCTATTTTATCCTATCGATTTCTCTCCGACTATTATTCGCATGCATTTATTGCCAGCTGCACGCCAACAAATTACCAGCTGGTCCGACGGATTGCCAGCTACTTCCCCCTTTTTATTATACACGCAAACAGCTGCACATTAACATTAGCCAGCTGCACGCAGCTGTGCCTTAGTTGCAAGAGTGCAATTACGCATTCTATACAATATCAATCTTTTCTTGCTGCTATATTTCTTATACCTCTGTGCTAATATTATTACTAGGACCGTATATCACGCGTTTATATATTGCAATTCTATCACCTTAATCCGACCTTCGCCGCGCGCCGCGCAATAGGCATACCGACTGCTTACCTACGCACCTTCTATTATATCATCGCTATCTTGCCAGACGATTTTCTACGATTAAATATTCTTTCCAATAAAGAAATCAGCCTCAGGCAAAAGTTCTGCTAGGGCACCCGTGCTGCCATACAAATTGCTAGTATAAGGCACAGCCTAAAAGAACGCAGCAGTGCCGACACATTTGCCTACGCGAAACATTTCTTCTAACTTAGGAAGCCGGCAAGCGACTTTTAACTACTAAAGCCAGAAGACCATAAGTATAGTATATTATGACTGGATTAACCACCTAGATTGATCCCTTTTGCCTAGGACTATTTACTAGGACTATTTTGCCCTTTAGATTTACTTAGACCTTTATCCGTTAGATTTTCTTTAACTAAGGCTAGGTTGTTATTCTTTCTTATTATTATTCTTTCCTATCTATCTTATCTATCCTACCTATCCTACCTATCCTACCTATCCTACCTATCCTGCCTTTCCTACCTATTCCATTATAGCTACTAATACCGACCTAGGGAACCCAGCAAACTTCCAACTGCTAGGCAGTAAAGACTAGTTTAAATAGATCTCGATTATTAAGAAGTTCGCTATTAACGAAAATATCTAGGCCTATATCAACCCTTCTATATAAGATAGGCCTACCTTACAATAGCCCGTTAAGCCTACTGCTTCTACTATTAAGCCTTATACTTCCTCTATCCTTGACCTCAACGATTCTAATTTTACTAGGTTGCAGTATATAACGAATATCTATAGGACTGCCCTATAGGATTATAAGGATAAGAAAAAGGCTCTTATTAATATCCAACAGTAGATTATCGCAACTATAGGCAACTACTACGATACCATAAGCCAGGAGAATAATATTGCTGCACAGCTATACCTATTAAAACAACGCTTGCAGCCCACCACTTAGGACCATAAAAAAGATATCCGCCAGCGCTATACAGCTATACTGCAAAGTCCTAATAGGACTAAGATATCCAATTAGATTACTTCCTATAAGAAAGTCCTTACAGAAGCTATTAATATCAACCTACCAGATACACAAGGACTCCGACCAACCTAGGATTTTATCGACGCCATAGAATCTATTACACCAGCCTTTTCTAATTATTAGAAGAATAGAATCAAGGAAAAGCAACGCAATAATAAAGAAGGATAGGAGAAGAAGATACCCGACGGTTATTATATCAGTGATTTATTTAAGCAAGAGTTTGCTACACAACAAAGAGCACAAGGTGCCTTTGCCTCGTTCTAGGATATAGATACCACTATGGATGCAACTAAAAATCAACAAAATCAACAAAAAATAACCAACATTACTAAGCCAAAACAACCATACATTTATAGCCTTTTTCACCGCTAGGAAGACTATTATATTTTAAACCAGCAAAAGGCGCCTAAGGATTAGAAGCCCAATACCACTATACTTAATAAATTCCAATCCAAGTTTTCATCTAATCAGCGCTTTAAGGATATAGTTATCAACATATTATAAGCGAAAGGAATTATAATTAATCCTATTGTATTACAACCACCCTCTCCTTCTACATCACTAGGAAGTGCATTTGCTAGCAAGGATAATAATACGTTATACAACCTTATGCAATCTAAACCGACTATATCGTTAATACCTATTACCAGCCTACAGGCAAGCCTATAGGCATCTCTATCTATTACCAGCCTATAGGCATCCCTTCTTATTACTAGCCCACAGGCATCTCTCTTAATTACACTCTATCTACTCAAAGATTCCTGGATACTAGATAGTAGTTCTAATATTCACATCACTAACAATAAGGACCGGTTGCTAGATTATATACCAAACATCGAGCCTAAAATAGTATTTGCAGGCGAATCTAACCCTTCTATACTAGGATATAGAAGAGTGCGATTAAATACTAATAAAGGCATCTTCGAGCTACTATATATAGCATATATACCGACATTTCATACTAATATGGCAAGCTTAAAACGATTTATGCGTGCGAATTACTACTGGAACTCATAGACTGGCTGGATTACACACAATAAGGACCGTTTATTTTATACTAACCGGATGTTTAGCCAGCAGGTTATTGAGTATAGCGAAGTCGCTGTTGCTGCCACTACTACTACTACTAGGGATACTACGGTATTTTACCCAACTGGCACTAGGGATACTACGGTATCTTACCCAACTCGCACCACTATTACTACTGGGGATACTACGGTATCTTACCCAACTAGCACTAGGGATACTACGGTATCTTACCCAACTGAGGATACTACGGTATCTTACCCTTCTGACGATACTACGGTATCTTGCCCTTCTACATCTACTACCTCTAAGGATACTACGCCGCCTTCATCTATTATTAGTAGGGAAGACCCTACTATACTAGATAAAATTATATCTCCATCAATTAACAACTCTACGGCTATACAATACACATCATCTCATCCCACTCTAACCACTATAGCACCCGCTACAGCAGTGGCTATCTCGAAGGATACCCAAAATGCGTCTGCCTCGGAAGCTACGGCTACGATATGGCATAAACGACTAGGTTACCGCGATAAAACATCCTTAGGTATAGAGGATAAAGTCATAGCGCCTTATTCATCGGCACAAAATAGCCTAGCTGTACGCTCGGGGGGTATTACACAAAGTCGCAATATTACCATTAATGAGAACAACTACGATAGTGGTAAAGCCGCCGCTATACCACAACGACACCCACCACAATATATCGATAATGCTTCTGAGTATGAGGATATAGATAAGCTCTATATATCTCACCCTTCTACTACTGTTATACCTATCTCTTCTACCCTTACCCAGCCTTATATTCCTAGCCCAACCTTACCTTCGACTCCTATACCTACTAGTGAACAAACTATTCCTAGTAAACAACAACATCTTACAGTTCAGCCACCTACTCTAGCTTCCACACAACCTTCTGAAGTAAGGACTAGTAGTCCTATACTACAAAGGTTAGCTAGGCTGGCTAGTAAGAATGCCTCTAGTACGGCTTTTATTAGCAGCTTCTTTCTAGGTACCGAGAAGTGCCTATACCGACCACTTATACCACCTTAACTAAGTAATACCGACTTGCTAGATAGAGCTAGATCCTAGCCTATCTAGGGGGGTATGTCAGAATGAAATTATTTATTATTATTTTATTTTATTATTTTTGGATATCTATCGCCGACAATCTCTACGCATCGCCGCATCATCAGATTGAGAAAGGTATTAAGTATTCAGTACTTATATGTATATGGCGGCTGCTAATAAAGTTGAGTACCCAGTACTTACACACATTCCCTCACGCGCAAACATATAATGTATCACAAATTGATCACACCACTTTATCGTCGCAAATCTCGATGCACTACAAATGCACATTTCGCCACATATCTATGATATCACAGTATGGTCAGGATATTTACGTCAGATTGATTTCACTAGGGATATTCTATATTGGAATATTATGTATTTAAATCCCTAGATATTCCTACCCAAATAGTGGGAAGGAATGTATGGATGGAGGCACGCAAGCAAGTATGCACAATTAATTCACATCAGATTGTCCCTACGCCTTAGTCTCGTATTTTATCTGTGCCGTCACTTTGCAGCGATTTTACCATTCCACTGCCTTTATCTTTCGCATACTGTATTATCTTAGCAGGCGAAACCCGTTTGACAGTATTCTATATATTTTTTAGTATAGCTGCCGGGATATAGTCTGTAATCTTTTAGTAGCACTATTTAAGTAATTCGATTTCTTCTTAGGTTCCTATATTAGTTTATATAGTATTACCGCTAATTCGTCTATAGTTATCGTTAGCGATAGTAATATAGTAATTATAGTGGCTCGACTTAAGTCTACCTTTATTTCTTCTATCTATATCTATAATTTCTGCTGCTTCGACCGTGCCTTCCTCTTAGTGCCGATATACTATCAGCGGACGGAGTAAGATAAGGTAAGGAATTAATCTAGTAACTTTTTAACTGTTTTAGGGGTATATCCGCCATAATACCGAGGTGCGGGCAAAATCGCGAAAGTTTTTTTTTTCACTTGATAATATAATAAAATACTAAATTTTTAAGTTCTTATATGCAATTGAACCTGCTTAATAACTTTATTTTACGTAAGGCTAACTAGAAGATATATCGCACCACATTGGTGGCACTACTAACGCTCTATTAAAGCTAGTTCATTTATTTGTATAATGCATAGCAAATGCTATTTAAGACTTATACGTAAGTTTATACTAAATAAGTCTTAACTAAGTTCTTTTTATTTTATATGCACTATAATATATATATACTAAATATGCAATTAGAGCATTAATATATAAGAGTATAACTCGCTCTTATTTAGATAGTAATCAAGGACTGTTATGCACCTTTGCTAGTAAGCCCCGCATACCACGATACTATAGAAAGTTAACTTCGGTTAGAAGTAGTTAGTTACATGTAACTTCTTGCCATGACTACCTCTTCTTTTAATCTCTAGGTTCCGAAGCATATAGGACCGAACGAGGAATCATTCAGTCATATTAGTGAGTTGCATGCACATCCTATGATTCTAAGAACTGTGCAGCATATGCCGAGGTTAGAAATGGTGAAATCAGCATTATCAAGGCGGGTTTGGATGGGCCATTTGGATATTATGCTTATTGCGAGAACAGGCCTGGCAGAACGGAAAATCGTCAAAATTTAACATGAATTACGGTATGTCCAACCCGCAATTTCAGCTTAGCAGTATATTGAGCATCTGACTGTTTTTTTGGCATGAACAAGACTGGATCTTAGACGGCGGATATTTGCCGCATGCTATCATCAGGTTTGGTATCCGACAACAGCTTCGACATCGCTTGACGACTATTGCGAGCAAGTCTGCAAGCGTCGCTTATGACACAAAAATGTCTTTCATTGAGAGGCTCCGGACACGACCTATGGCGATTGAAACGGATGCGGCAAATAAGCAACATTATGAGGTCGGAACTGGTGTATTTGCTGCTTGCCTAGGGCCACGAATGAAATATTCTTGCTGCTTATATCCTCAGGGTGACGAGACACTTGCCCAGGCAGAAACTGCCATGCTCCGCTCTTATATCGACAAAGCTGATTTGAAAGACGGCATGAGCATCCTTGACCTCGGGTAAGTTGTACTTGCCAGCCGAATAAGACCTTGTCCTTCAAATTTTCGTACCTCTTTTGATAAAATACAACCCGTGAAGGAAAATCATCTGATATTATCGCTAGATGTGGCTGGGGTTCTGGTGCATTGTATTTTGCGGAAATGCTACCTGGATCAGAAATCACGGCATTTTCGAATTCTAGAACTCAAAAACGACACATAGAAACGGAGGCGGCTCGTCGAAATCTTAGCAACATAAAGGTTATTACTGGTGATGTAGTAGATTACGAATTCGAATCTGAGATGTATGATCGGATAGTCTCCATTGAGGCAGGTCTCTCTGATCAACATAACAATGGCTTGGAATGGTCCACTAACTGTGAGAACCAGCTTTTTGAGCACATGAAGAACTACGAGCTTCTAATGGCAAAGGTTTCCCGGGCATTAAGACCTCAAGGCAAGCTCTTTGTGCACATTTTCGCCCACCTCACCACACCGTATGACTATGAAGACGGCTGGATGACGACTCATTTCTTTACAGGAGGCACAATGCCTTCTGCGGATCTGCTGCTCTATTTTCAGAAAGATCTCAGGATCAAGAAGCAATGGTGGGTCAACGGGTTACACTACTCGAAGACTTGTGAGGTGAGTCGTCAGAGGAACGAACCAGAGTAACAGGACATGAAGAAACGAAGCTAAGCGGTGCTATTCAGGACTGGTTATCATCCATGACAGCGAATAAGGCAAGAATGTGGCCCCATTTGATAGAAACTTATGGAGAGAAAGATGCCGCAACTTGGTATTACCGGTGGCACATATTCTACATGGCTTGTTCTGAGTTGTTCGCATACAATGGAGGTGATACATGGGGCGTTTCACACTACTTGTTTGAGAAGCAGGCTTCTGCTTAGATTATGTGTTTAAATCTGAACGTGCACGGCAGCCATCCCGACTCCTCCAAAGATACAGTTGGTTGGATATGACGGAACCAACCTTAACAGGTTCTCCCGTGAATTTGCGAGTCAACGTCTAGTGATCCCAAGGATGCTTCCAACCCATCAAGACTGGGCCTGTTTATCGACGGTCAGTGATAATTCAGAGATAATTTGGAGGACATTGGATGATGATGCCAGGTCCAGCACTGAGGATATTATACAATATGAAGTCTGGATTCGATCGTACCGTCTTTTTTCGCTCTATACATCAACTAAGGTAGTCATGAAAATTGTGTTAGCCAATTAAAAGGACACCTCAGACTCTGCTGGTCAAAGCCTCTTGTATTCAAAAGCCCATCAATGACACGATAGTCCGAGAGGCAAGATTGAAATAATAAGAAGCAGGCGAGGCAACTCACCCAGAACCACATTCCGGCACCTAAAGCTGTAGCAGTCAAGCGGTAAATGGGTGCCACGTGAGGCACGGGAGGCTTGGGTGGTCCCATTTCAAGGAACTACGATCTTGCGCGTCTGATAGACGGTGTTTGTGCCTGGATCGAAAGACTTTCGCCTTTCATAGGAGTTTAGGAAGGAGGACTGGAGTAGCTTGGTCAGCAATTCCATAGTTCAACCGACTTGGGTAAGCGAGTTTCACTTGCAATATGAGCCGCCAAATGTGTTAGCGACTTGACGATGCTTTGAATTGGTATTGGTGTTTAATGTCAAATCACGAATGCAGCAGTATTTCAAAGGTCAAACACAATACCTAGTAGTCCTGGTCAGCAGACTGAGAGTGGCTTAGTCAGCCGAAAGATAAGTCTAACGGCTGCTCCTATCACTTCTATCCATCCCCTGCCACACTTAGTGATCCGGGCCACCCAGGAAAAAGGCCCAGCCGGCTGCCCTATAAGGCGATAAGATAAATAGCTGCCCAGACTAGGGCAATAAGGGGAGCAGTCAGTATTTCAACGACAATCGAAAACCCGAGGTCTAAGGAGATATCCTTTCCCGCTGCCGTTCTTTCTATTATTTTTAGTCTCCCGTCAGGGGCGCCCCTTACCCTGCCCGTGTTAGAACCCGAACACTATGTAAATAGTCAAGGGAAATCAAAATTACAAGTTTTATAAATGCACTTGATTGTCTAAAAGCGCCAATATTTCTTATTGCTTAATACACAGCAGCTTTCCGTAAATAAGTCATCTATTCATCATCGCCGTACCTCGGCCCGTTGGCTGCAGGAGTTTCTGGAGCTCCGGTGTAAGCAGCCGGAGTAGGGGCTTCATAGTAGCTAGTGGCACCAGGAGTTGGAGCGGCGGCGGGAGTTGGCGCAGAATCAACTCCCCAACCGCCTTGCCAACCGCCTCCAGGCGTCGGAGCGTTGGCCGCAGGTGTTGGAGCGGAATAGGCGCCTGGAGTTGGAGCGTTCATGGCACCTGGAGTCGGTGCTCCTGTGGCTGCGCCAGGCGTAGGGGCATCATATGCACCGGTATTGGCACCCGGTGTATAGCCCCAGGATTCATTGCCATGTGCCCCTGGTGTAGGCGCCGAGGCACCCCAAGCAGGTGTTTTCGACCCGGAGACCCAACTATCGGAACCACCACTGGCATATGCAGGTGTTCGTGAACCAGCAACGAAAGCGTCACCGGCTGCCGGGGTTCGGGCACCCGACTGCCACGCCGGAGTACGTGACCCAGAACCGTACGCGGTGCGACTACCGTCATAGGGGTTAACCGTTCTTGAGCCATCTGCCCACGCTGGTGTGCGGGAGCCCGAATAATCTTGTGCTTTCCAAGCCGGTGTTCTACCACCCACAGCAGGAGCTATTCGGAAGGTCAGGTTAAATTCACTCCAGCCCAATAACAAATAAAAGGCAGGTGATGGATACTTACTGCGTGAGCCCCAAGCTGGAACTCTGTCAAAGCCACCAGCGCCCGTGGGAGTTCTAGATCCCCCTTGCCAGGCTGGAACTCGTTCTCCCCCGCCTCGTCCACTCCCACCAGCAGCACCGCGACCTCTACCATTAATGTCAATGGTAGCACCGGTGGTCTTATCTTTAAAGCTCAGGGAGTCACGCGGAACTGTGATTGTTTTACCCTTTGTGTGTAGCTCCACACGAGCATGGGAATCTGTGGTGTCTTTCACAATACCCAGAAGACCTTTGTACGGCCCCTTTTTGATGATTGCCGTCTGGTTGATTGCTCGATCACGCCCGAACATCTTCACAGGTTGGGCAGGCTTATTTTCGAATCCATTCTTATGTATCTTGAGCGCGGGATTCATACTGCTTAAGTCGGGGCCGGTGGCCGCAGCGTTGACACGCCCTCCCTTAGCAGCAATCGTGTTGACCATGCTAGCCTTAGTTACGAACACACCAGCATTCTCGTTGCTATCATTGGTGTGCAAGAAAACATAGGACCGGTATATGTGAATTATTTTGCCCTGCCGATGTTGTCCAGTGAACTCCTTGACAACATCATCAAGACGAATCTCAGAACCATCTCGATCAGCAGCAACAGCCTGCTTTCTTTTGGGCAGCTTGTTGGAAATTTGAGATGGCATCACCTGCCTCGTGTCGCCGTACTGATCAAGGACGACAAGGGATTCGCGATCAATCTTGACAATACAGCCGACAGTGGTCGGGTCAAGCTGCACTAGATCATGCAGCGAAAATTGTCCCAGGGAGCCCTGACCACCGATATCGCTTGCTTCTCTCAAGTCCTTGCTGAAGACCGTTACTTCTGTGTTTGTTTGATCTGTAAGTAGAGTAACGCGATCTTCAGCTATTTTCACCACTGTTCCCACTTCATCACGGAATTTACTGCCACCGATGACTTTGACGTGGTCGCCAATTTTGAATCGTTTGCGTAAACCCTTGGTAGGTACCTCAATAGTTTGTCCTTGCAAATCACCTTCAGTCACAGACATTGTAACAATGTCCCCCTGAACATTTGTCGCTTTACCAACAACACCCTTTTGTTCGCCCGAGTAGACTTCGATTATATCACCCGGAAGATACGTCACAAGCGTATTGCTATCTTTCAGACTGGCGGCAAGAGCTTTCAGGTCCAAGTTTTCCGTGCCATCTTCGGCACCAGAGGCGAACCTTGTCACCTCCTCTAGGGATGGATTCACATCTGTAACAACAAGTTGTTGTATCTTCACATCCTTTACTTGAAAACCATTCTCGAACTCATCGCCCATGTACGACCATGTGTTCGTGGACGGATTGCCTTGAATATAACGAGGGTGTCGCTTTCGGGCCTCGATTTCACTGAAGAGCCTTTGCGGTGGCCGTGGACCTGCAGCGCCAGGCCGCTTCCGTTTACCGTCAGAGCCAATGCTAGATAGAGCATCATCGCGTACACCATAGTCCAATCGTGGAATAAACCGCACTCTCGCCTCGAGGCCATTCTCAGTAACATCAATTACTTGAGCCAGATCTCCGCTATGCTTTGCGGGTCGGCGTAGTCGCACCCAAGCACCCGGTTCCAATGTTGGTGTTTTTGTGATACGAAGTAGTTCTGGCATATCTTTGATATCCACGAGAGTCATTCTTGATCGAGGATAGACGTTCAGCATGCCATCTAGGGCAACGAGAATATCTGTTTGTCGTTGGGCTTCAACGTAGATGAAACCTTTCATGACAGACTGAACGCCGCCGCGCTCAAAGGCGGCAGTAATGGCGAGTTCATCTTTTGTTCCGATACGTTCCTCGATCCGTTTCATAATGGATAAGACGACCTCGCGTTCCTTGCCTTCCTTGCATT
Organism: Ustilaginoidea virens; assembly: GCF_000687475.1. Lineage (NCBI taxonomy): Eukaryota > Fungi > Ascomycota > Sordariomycetes > Hypocreales > Clavicipitaceae > Ustilaginoidea > Ustilaginoidea virens. Next base: position 5,285,730 of record NC_057317.1, on the reverse strand, counting down.
TGACAGCCCAAATACTTGGGTCATCGACACTGGGGAGCAATAAGCGCTTGGGTACGACTGCCGAGTCACCGAACCCCTTCGCAGGTCGTCTATTCCCATATCTTTGGCGAAGTATCTCCGCTTGTTTCTCCGCATCAAGACTGGATTCCATTTCACGGCGCCGATCCAGCTCCCGGTGCCTTCGATCATCGTCAAGTCGGGCGCTTTCGGCAACGTCATCTGGGTGCTCATTATCGATAAAATCTTCTATCTCTTCGCCGTCTTTCTCTTCATCTTCTGCCTCGTCTTCGTCGTCTACCTCGGCCTCGATATCGAGGAAAGCATTGCGGCGGTCTCGACGTCTCTTACGGCGATGACCCTGCAGAGAGTTTGAGTAAAGGGCTTAATGTCAATGTCTTCCGCTAGACCCACCTGCTGTATATCTTCGTCTTCGTCGTCTTCATCGTCGTCTTCGTCCTCACCGTCCTCTTCATCTCTTACTTCTTCACCATCTTCACCATTCTGATCATCATCGTAATCTGCGGCACGCCTTCGGCGACCTGTCATGTCGTCATTATCTTCATCGTAGCTTTCTCTAGAATCTGCTTGGCCTGATGATTGATGGGCCTCTCGTCCATTGTTGGTCTGATGACGCGATTTTGCTTTCGATGGTGGGCTGTTGTTGTTGTCGACTAGCTCCTCATCTGATATATCCGCAGGGGCAGGATTGAAATCCTCCTCGTCTTCAGATTCGTCAAACCGTGGTGGTTCGTTTGACGCCATGATGCACTTTCCGGGATAAAAAAAAAATGCACCGTATCTTGTTTATTCGTGAGGGATTCTCAAAAATCAAGCAGCATGGGAAAACAGAAAGAGTAATCAGTTCGACGAGCAGCCTGCCTTTGACAGGGGATGATTAAACCTGTGCTGAACCAACTTGATTAAATTACCCAAGTCAGTTAAGTTGCCTATCTCCTATAGAGGTAAATAAGAGGACTGTATTAGTAGGGCCATTCGGATCCACATAGGTGGGCCGTGATGTTGCCTTACAGCAATTTGTACTAATCGCACTATGTAAACACGTAACTATGGCTGGAATCCGGGCTTTATAGCTCCGGGGCACTGTAAAGCTACCTAAAAGGGGGACCCAAATTGTGGGTCCAAATTGCACCCCTACCTTAGGTGTAACTGGGTCGACAAAGGCCGGTTAATTATCGGTGGGGCCAGTGTTGGGGTAGATGCCTACATGAACCTAGGAGACCGAAAAAAATTTAAAAAGACCAAAACTTTAATGCTTTGAACACATGTAACACATACCCGATTACTACGCTAATACCGCCTAATGATCAAGTAATCAAAAATCGTCCAAATGCCTCATAAACACAAGAGAAAGCGCGGTAATGAGGATATGTGAGCCTTCCTATCCGAATACATGAACGTCTAAATGGAATTCGAACAAAGATCTAAAGGACTGACAAAACTCAGCTACGATCTCCCACCTTCACAAAACGCGCTTCCGCTTCCGATAACTTCCGGTAGGCAAGCCGACAAACGGACCCCCCATCAACCGAATCCAGAGCGACAGAGAAAATATCCCAAGAATGGCAATGATGCTCCTCGGGCTTTCCGAAGGCTCATGGCATATGCCCAAGGCAGAAAGACTCGTCCAGGGCTCGATGATGGAGAGGTTGTCAGCATTAGAAAGCAAACACAAGAGGCTGTTCTCGAAGTACCTCGGATTAAACCAGGTGAAGACTTGAGGTCTTTCTCCGCCCGTGTTGATGCGGCCTTGCCAGTTACAGGTCTGGCAACAAAAGTGAAGATAGTAGATGGTAAGGACTTGCTTGGTCTCAAAGTACAACGTACGCGCAAGGAAAGAAAAATGCATAAATTATATGATCAGTGGCGTGCTGAGGAACAGAAGATTCGGGCAAAGAGAGAAGAGCAGTGTGAGCTTGCAGCCGAAAGAGAAATGGACCCTGATACCACTAGCCTGTTCTCGGAAGCTGGGTTTGGAGATGTCGACGGAAGTAAAAAACGACGAAGACTAGGTAAAGAGCAGGACGACGATCCCTGGCTGGAGTTGATTCGTAAGAGAGGCGAGGCTAAGATTGGGCTGCACGATGTCGCTCAGGCTCCACCTGAAAATCTCCACAAACAAACACGGAAGCAGCTTCAAGTTGGTGGCGCTGTGGTTGATGTAGACAACGTCCCAAAGACAGCTGGAAGTTTACATCGTCGCGAGGAATTACGAGCAGCTCGGGACAATGCAGTTGAGGCGTACAAAAAAATTAAGCAGCACGAGCAAGCAAGGCTTAATTTAAAGAAAAAAATCAACTAGGAAAATTTTTTTCCAATATCCCACAACGTATTATTATCGCAAGAGCAATTCGTGCGTTTTCATGAGACAATGGCTTGCGCTGAGAGAATAGTGGTCTGGTGTAGATTCGGTACCTCCTGGCAATTGGGAGGTCGGCAGGTAAGGTAGGGGGGTGGGTACCTCAAACCTCCCGAGGTAGAGAGGTAGGTAGATGATACCAGCTTCTCTTCCTCAGGTCTGGTAGGGACGCTCGCCTTTCCTGCACATAAACACTTAATATTATACCGTTTACTATCCCCCCTTTCTATACCTATCATCACGGACTGGCCTTACGTCTTGTAGGGTGTAACCTATGTAAAAAGGGCAGCCCTCTTTCCAGAAACCGGCTAATACAGTAATGATGAAGAAGATGTTTCCCATTCAGCCACACTTCGAGGTTCGCTTTTTTCTCAGCTCGTGCAGTGTTTATTGAATGCTAACGTGGGTATTAGGCCAGCCACCTCGGAAAATATGCACATGAAAGCAAAATGCCCGACTGGCTCATTCAAAAATTACTCAGGGGAGGTCAAGTGTGTACAAAGGGTCAGAAGTTCCGTGGCGAACTGGCTGACATCCAGTTTGTTGATAAAGTTTCGCATGTGTCTTACTATCTCTCATATAGATGTTATTCCAGCCCTCAAACAACTTGCTGAAAAGGCCGAGTCAATTAAGTATGCGTATTTTTGTCATCCGGGCGTGCATCATATATCCAAACTGAGTCGAGAAGGTAAGCATGATGACGTCTACGGGGAGTAAGGACATCAATTTGCTCGAGTCGGGAAAAACTGTGCTAAGATTGTTGCTGCTTAGGAGCATTTTGCGGCTACCGGAACATTCAAACTTTGATAACTTACGTGATCGGGACAAGCATGGTGGGATTCGAACATTTTGAAGGCACCCTGCCATCTATCTTTCGAATTCAGGACCTCATCGAAGCCGCCTGGGACTTGGGCTACAACTCAAATGGTCGCGTGGAAACTGGTGGTATTAAGGGGACGAGGAAATACATTGGTACACCAGAGGTGAGGGCTTCTTACTATTTATAGTGCATGATTTGCTCTATTGTTAAGCAATTCGACCACAGGCTCAAGCCTTGTTTAACAGTCTATCAATTCCGTAAGATGCAGTCTACCGACAAGCTCGGGTCAGGAGCATACTGATAAAAAACACAGCTGCTCTGTGAAAGCTTTTCGTCCCATGACAAATGAAAGGGCATACGAAAGTCTGATACATACCATTGAGAATTACTTCGAGCAGGGAATTTTGATGGAACATGATGCCAAAATACGTCAGACCGATCTTCCGCCCGTCTACCTGCAACATCAAGGCATGTAATGTAATTTGGGACGGACCAAAGCCATCATATCAAGCTCCAAAGCTATTTACGACAGAGGTTCACTGACCCTCCGCATACAGGACATTCTCTCACAGTCGTGGGATTCGAAAAGAGTCAAAGGGACGGTTCCTGTCTCTATGTGTTTGATCCATCAAGTAGCAGACCGGATTCAGTAAAGAAGTGCATTGGAAAGAATTTGAGGCTTACAAGTTCAAAAGCTAATTCTGCCATACAACCCTATCGACGTGGAAAGGCTTACCTACGCAAACACAAGGAATTTGAGGTTCTATTGTAAGCTGATTCACTTCTAGTTTATCCATTTTCTTTCCCATGCTGCCTGACTCTTTTGACGAAATGAGCCACAGTCTGCGAAAAACTCCCCCAAGTGACGATAATGCAGTGTAACTACAGTGCTTCTCAGACTTTGTTGTGGAACCACGTCTGCAACTTCTCTAAAGCCCGACTTCGGTGGGAAATTCCATTCTTCTGGGCGCCATCCATTTCCGCAAATCTTTCCGTAAGGGTCAGCATCTTTCACCTACTTTCTTTCTCGAATGGATGTTTTCTCATCTTGTGTGGGAGAAAAAGAGAAAAAGAGAAAAAGAGGACAAGAAATGCAGGGCATTGGTCGCAGATAATGAAAGATATATTAGGGTAACTCACGTTTTACTTTCGTACTCAAAAATAGGATCCCATCCTATAATTTTGTTAATCAGCTTTCTTGACCGTTGCAGTGCGTGATACACCTTACCGAAATGATTGGGTCCTCTTGCAGGCACAATTCTCCCCTGGAAAACAATACCATATTAGGAACATCATCGTAACGCTAGAATAGCGGCCCAAACGAACTTTTGTATGAATTAACTCACTGGGCACCTTCCTTGGAAAATGATGGGTTCGTGTCCTGGTCCTTCGGAGTAGCCAAACGTGCAAACTGCTTCGGCGGATTTATCTGCATAGGCAGCAAGAAGGTTATTAAGGCCTTCATGGCCAATATCTGCCAGAAACCATTTGCTACGTTGAATTAGTGCGTTTGGAGGACATGGTATAAAGAGGGATAACTGCTGAGCTCACATGTACGGTCCAGGCAAGCCGGCTAAGGCGTTGAAGCATAGCGCAGTATCCTCTACAAGTACTGGACCTTTGACAAGTTCAGCAGCTCTACGGCACTTGGATTTGGTGACCTCTTCAATGGTACCCTGGGCCTCCTCGATGTCCAGTGGTCTGCTTCGAACTTCAATCCCAGGTTCCAGTATGGCCTTCACCTCCCGTAACTTGTTGGTGTTGCCAGTCACGAAATTCAAGCACAGCGACATTTTGCCGCCCCTTTCAAGTGGTATGAAGATGTTATAACCCTCACGTGGAGTAGGACAAGAGCAATTTAAGTCCAGTTCTTGGTACAGATTAGTCCAGGGGTAGTGATTTACTCTTGAAAGATTGGTCACACTAAGGCTCAGACAATCCTCTGAATAAAGTGATCGCGCAATTTTCAGAGGAAAACGGAGGCACTCACGCGTCAATTCGATGGCAACAGATACAAGGCGGAGCAGTCAACAGACTTGGCAGAGTACCTGATAAAAGGAAAAGTCAGTCCCTCTAGGACCTGATACTAGTAAACCTAGAACTTAGTACGGAGTACATAACTACATATGTACACCAGCCAGGGCGTGTGTAGGAAAAGATGTTGAGCCTTAGTGCCCCGTTAGTTGCACTGAACTCGGGGTTATGTCGCCCAAGGACTTAGCGAGGTTAATTGCGTGAAAAGGTTAAGCAACAGCGTGCATGCATCTTGTTGTACTAATGCTTTTGGGATCAAATTTTATCATTAAACCGTGTTTCTCTGTTTTTAAATCCGTCCCTTGTATCAGTTTTGATACGTCGATTTAGGCTGCATAGCACTGTTATACACCTTGAGTTGATGCATTGTCAAGTTTCCATTGCTTGACCCAACTCTCGATCCTGTCTAAATTAGACTCCATCTCGTCGGATTTATTGCTGGATAATTCGATGACAATTTCCTCATCAAACGCTTCGCGTGCTTCTTGAAGTAGAATGTCCATGATTTCTGAGTCTAAATTCTCCTGGAGCTTCCCTTCAGAGTAGTTTCTACTCAGCCAATTAATTAGTAAGACTGCCAGTGGGCGAATGCTCCGGAATAAGTGAACCAGAGAGAAGATATTTCTAAAAGTTTCCTGATTACCACCAACTCACCTGGCAGTCAATCTATCGTAAAGTGTGAATGAGTCCACTCTCAACACCACAACAAGGTCTATCCAGCTTCGTGGGAACAAATCACAAGCATGCCAGTCGATAAGACAACCACCAGATTTTACATCCTCTTCGATTGCATCCAGAAGCTGGCGATACAAAGATTAGTTTGCGAGGTATGTTTCATAAACTTATCGACTTGTCACTTAGGACAGAATCGATCAAGTCTTGTTCGCACCTTATCTTCATCCACAATCCAACTCTGGTATTCGTCACTCCAGCCTTCGTGACAGTCTTTATCTTTTACTATTCGGTTGACAGAGACGTGTCGAAGCCCTGTTCGCTCAGCTAGGCTCTCACAGTGAGTGGTCTTGCCTACACCGGGCGTCCCCGTGACAATGATGTTGGGTGATCGACGCATGTTTTTCGCGATTCTGAAATGGACTATACCTCAGTGTCGAAGTTCACTCTCCTCCCTTCCTGCTAACGGGGGGAAATTGAGGGGGAAAATTAAAAAAAAGGGCTAAAAACAAGGCAAAAAAAAAAGAAGGAGCGGTGCATAAGAGACGTTTGACGCTTATTAGTAAACGTTCGTCTAATATCCTCCTGCGCGCACACATACACACACACACTGTGATGAGGTGCAAAATTAATGGTTTGAATCATGCGTCTATGGGGGCACCGCCTCGCTTTGGTGAAACCTCTACATGCAGCCATATGACATGGATATGCAATGCAAGAATAATCGTTAATTTCTATTTTGTTTTTTAAATTTAATTTTAGTTTAAATTCTTGTATTGTTCCGGCAAAGAAGATACCATGATCGAATGATTTAAATTTCAGCCAAGCGTGGATTATGTAGGTACCTAGGTACCTGGTAACTAAGGGTAGTTTCCTGTACCACGAACTGGCCCACTCTTTGCTAGCGTTATGACACTAGCTCTACTCTACTTGCATACTACAGTGGGGTTCCAATAATGCACGAACAAAATCGCGTAGCGCGTAATCTTCACGCCTCAACCAATTTTACCCTTTACATTACAACACCCATAATATACCACAACAATGCCCGGAAATCGTATCTTTAGTACGGAAATATCCGGAAATCGTCAAAGGAATTATGAATTCTCGCCAGTACAAAAAGCTGCTATTGTGGCCGAATTATCGCAAGGTAAAACCCACCGCGCGGTAGCTGCCGCATTTAACACATCGCCATCAACCACGCATAGGATATTTAAACGCTGGAAAGAAGATGCAACCTTAGAAAATAAGCCTCGTTCTGGCCGGCCACCAAAGCTTACAGAGGCCGAAAAACGCTATATTGTTCTTCTTGTCAAAAGGAACCGCAGCATTACATATAGTGCCCTAATTGGCGCTATGGGTGGCCGAATAAGCCGCTCAACCATCCGACGGTGCCTTCGAGGCACCTGGCAACGCAAATGGAAAGCTATAAAAAGAATACCACTATCAAAAAAAACAGCAGCAAATAGGCTTCATTTTGCACGTTATTGGTTACCAAGAGTCGAAGAATTAATGGAGGTAAGTATGATTGAAAATGGCCCCTTTTAATAGCTATTTACTAATATAGTACCCTACTTAGGTTATCTTTTCTGACGAGACTTCTATAGCCAACTAAGTACTAAATATACCAATATGGGTATTCCGGAAGCCTTACGAACGATTTAATAAGGGTCTTATTAACCTTACTTGCCATGTCAAGTCACCATTATCTATTATGGCTTGGGGGGCTATTTATCGCACTGGCCGAAGCCCTATTATTATTATGGAACGCGATGAACAGTCTGCTAGAAAGGGATTTACAGCGCGAAGCTATCAGAAGGCTTTATCTGAAGGTCTTTTACCTATTTTTGACGGCATAAGGCTTTTCCAGCAAGATAACGCGAAAATTCACGTTTGCGCTAGTACGGCTCATTGGCTTTCTGAGCGTGCAATTATCCAGATTGAATGGCCTGCACATTCGCCTGATTTAAACCCTATTGAGTATGTATGGAAAGCTTTAAAGCAGGAATTGGTAACTGCTAACCCTCATCTATCTAATCTTAAAAAGAATGAGGCGCATAAGGCTGAATTGACTGAATGTATTAAAAAAGCGTGGGCAGTAATACCACAGGCCTTAATTACGAGGCTAATTGAGTCAATGCCATGGCGCTTACACGCTGTTATTCGCGCACGTGGTTGGTATACCAAATATTGATCGCAAAAAGCAGGGCTATTTGCCACATCTTGTTTTATTAGAATTAATGCATTACTACCTAAGTTGTGGCTATTTGAATTCTTCCGCGATAATATGGTGATAGTGTTGATGTGGGGTTGTTCGTGCATTAATGAACACCTACTGTACCTGGTATTGGAGAATTAGGAGTTTTGTACACAAAGTCAACCATCGCCTTTGCCATGATAAATCTCACCAACATACGGTCTCTACTGAGGATAAGGAACGTCATCTACATATACGACATGTCCAACGTCCTCATTTCGCTGCCTCAAGCGGCTCTTCTGCTTCAGGGATAGAACCGTTTTGACCCTCAAAATCTTCACCATCCCCGTATTCAAGCTTCTCCTGCTGCGCTAACGCTTGTGCGGATACAATTTCGGCCAGTCTCTTTAAGCGTGGAGTTTGTAGCCCTGAACTGGAGTCAGCCATTCACCTGAAGTTCTATACCAGACAGCAATGAGACATTCGACTTACAGGACGGCGTATATGTCTCAAGAGCGGTAATGGCGCGCGGCTCCGCAATTTCATACGGTCCACTGTCATCCATATCAACCGCTTGAAGAAGGAGGACATCACTTTTCTCTGTGACTCTGGACGCAACAGCTTTCATGATCTCTCCATTTATGGGTTGCTCATAGTCTGCGACAAGATACTGGTTTAACAGCTTTTGGATTTGATTGGGCGATAACCTTGGTCCATGTCAGCAAAAGATCTTTGACTTTTTCAAAAGCGGTCAGACGCATCACTTACATCCAACAGATGTCCTGGATGATCTCGATATCGTTCAGCGTGGCCTTCTTCAATTGAAGTAGTTTGGTCGCTTGCTACACAAGTAAACTTCTTAGCCACGCGCATCTTTGTCACTAAATTCCTGCAGAGAGCTTACCATTAAGTGTTCGAGTTGCAGGGTGCCTTCGGGCATGTCGTGACTTTTGCACCATTCCTCAATACGAGTGATGTTATAGTTAATTTGGAGTCCCCGCTTCCACGACAGGAAGTTGCGGCGCATCAGCAAATCATTGAAGGCAGTGACCCCGACGAGGCGAAGCAGCTCGGTGACGGTTTGAGTGATGATTGAGTCCTCCAAGTAAAAGGCCTTCATGGCGCGGAAGACACTGTTCAGAAGGCTGAGAAGATTATCCATGCTGTATGCTGGGGCAGAATTAGACTGCAAAAGTTTCCCTAAGAACCTGTTGCTCTCGTTTGTAATGAAACCTGGCAGCGACTGCGATTCAATGATGGCTGGAATAATCATCTTCTGTAACTTCTTTTTAAGGACCTTCATCCAAGTGTGGTAAATGTTGAACTCTAAGCTCTCAAGGTCGTGCTTGACAATCTCAAGTAACCGATCATACTCGTAATTGTCAGTTTTCTGCGTCTCGTACCAATCTTCGGCCAGAAAAACAAAGGACAGCATCTCGTGAACATTGGAAAGCCAAAAAGCGCCAGGATTGATTGCTTCATCACCATCATGCTGCATTACTTCCTGCTGAATGGATTGCATGACGTTCGCCAAGAAGCGTTCGGATTCTTTGACAAAGCCATTGTTCCACATTTCTGAAGTGACCAGATTGATGAGGTAAGACGGGAATAATACCTCCTTATCCGACGGAGGCGGTGTCGTGTTCGGTGAAGGAATTTTAAGGTTGCGTATCAATCCCATGGTGACTTCTTCATTAAGTCCGTCTTCATCAGCGAGAAGGGATTCTAATTCCATTTCAATATTATCAACGCCAGGTATGTAAGTTATGCCGGACAAATTTTGGCGATGAGCGGTGTTCGTAACGGCCATGGAGACGGGGCGAGGATTGTAGGCGCCGCTGAAGCGATCCGTATCTCTTGGCTCCGCTCCTGCGCTCCTGCGCTTTGGCTTCTTGGAAGCAACAAGATTAATGAGACCCGTCGCGGATGATATTGCAGCTGTGTTTCCATTAACGAGTTCTCCATTAACAGGGGCACTTCGCTTCGCCACCTCCAGCGCGTCTCGCAGTGCCTCAAGCTCTTGTCGGAGGTTAACGTTGTCCTTCTCTCGTTCGTTGTTTGTCTGCTTGGTAGATTCTAGCTCAGTCGTCGAAAGACGAAGAGATTCTCTCAATTCACGTTCTTCCTCTTGCATGCGTTTAATATTTGCTGTCGACTCATCAAATGCTTGTTGTAGCTTCCTCATTTCATCTTCCATTGCCTGAAGGCGTGCAACAGCAATACCGGCTTGATTTGCCTCCGTCTGAAGTTCCTTAGTTCTGGCCTCAAGAGCATTGTGCCGGTTCTTCCAGGACTTAATTTGGCTTTCATAGTTCTCGACCTGTGCTGCAAGGTTTTTATTTTTCTCTTTCATGGAGCCCAAAGATTGGGTAAGCTCGACAACCTTATTCTCCAGTTTATAGGAAATTTGCTTCAAGTCTCGAGCTTCTTCACGAATCTTCTTGTAACCTCGCCGAGCTCGTTTTCCGCGCCACAAACTTTGAATAAGTGTAATCTTTTTGCGATATTGTCGCCAGGACTGCAATTGCCGACGGGATCGCCAAGCTCGTTGAATTACTAGCGCCGCATTTCCCACTCTGGTTTCCATTATCTGCTTTCGTCGCAAATATCCCTTCGCGGCCGATTCAAACAGAATCATGTCCTTTCTGATGGCCAGGAATTTCTTGAGCTCTTTCTGACCGCGCCATATACGTTGAACTGTAGTGGCTGCTCGAATTTTGCGTAGTTCTTGCGCGTGCCTTCTAGAAATAAATGCCCTAGCTGCCGACTGTGAACGGACAACAGATATGCGGGCATCCAGATATCGTCGTCGATAGTACTTCGCTCGTAGATTCTTCTGTATGAGAATAGCACAATTGTTCAGTCGATTAGTGCGGAGATTCTCCAGAAACGCAAGCATGCCGGCACGGAAGAATATCTTTGTAAGCCCTAACTGATATTTGTCGAGTCCTTTGCCAGTGCTGGTACCCAAGGCTTTTGTTAAAATAGCATCAGCCATGTTGCGAATTTCCGAAGTCCATTGGTCAGAATGAACAAGCATGTAATATCGTAGAGCAAATTCTTCATATGTCCACCTAGTTGGATATCCGGCGCAAGAGATGCGTACGGTCTCCAGAACACCACAAGCACGTAACTGGCTCAAGACCATAGGTCCCTCAAACTGCCAAGCCTCCTTCGCCTCGTTGGGCTTAATGCACCGAATATAATGAACATCTGTGTTGTTGATTGTATTCATTAATTCAATGAGTGAGGATCGGAAGATGCCACCAAGAGTTGGCTTCCTGTTGACAGCCACGCCTATCTTCCTACCAGCAGCGGGCTTCACGGCGTTTGAAGAGGCGGAAGCAACATCCTTTTCCCTCACTGCAGAGGCAGCATCTAGAACTTGTTTCAAGAAGGAGTTTGTAGTCGCTCGAAGGACTGCCATATGTTCATCTGGGACAGTATCTCGGTTCTTTTCTATAAAGCCTTCTGATTCATATGTGACATCGATCGCATAATGGCAGACTGTAAAAGCCGATTTTCCAAATCGTGGTTTTTTGAAGAATCGATGCTGCTTGTCGGCTGTAAAATTGTGATGTAATTTTGTCACAAACTGCTCATCCGACCCCATAGGTAATCGAGATTCTTCGTCCAGTAGTGACAAGACACCAAGCTTGCCCTCGATGAGATCGATACACGGTTGATTATCCGAAAACTCAATGAAAGTCCAGTCGATTTGTTCCTTGAGATATTCCTCTTGCTCTAATTTGAACACATGCTGGTTGAACTCCTGTTGGAGCTTTTCGTTTGCATAATTGATACAGAATTGCTCAAACGAGTTTTTTGCAAAATGCTCGAATCCATAGATATCGAGAACACCGATGAAAGAACTAACACGGTTAAGAACCTCCTCGGTTGCCAAGCTACGGTTGATTATTTCCACAAGCCAGTCAAAGAGGCTAGAATAAACGAACTTTGCGACCGAGTCACGAACCACAATTGCCTGCGCTTGGCTTAAGTTAGAAGTGATTTTCTCTCCACGGGTAATCAACTGCTTTTTCACGATCCATTTAGCGAATTCAGGTGCGTCAACGCCTAAAATAGTACAAGCTTTCTCCAGAGATGGTTCTGTTGGCGCGAGAACACTGTCTGTTCTAGAGGCGGTAATCTTCACGTTACCAAGGTGAAGTAAGCCAGCTAAAAGCTTGAAGATGTCATTTTGTTGTGATTCAGACACACCAATCGTCTGTAGCGACTTTTTGGTGGCTTCAAACTCGGCTTTGTCATCAACGCCATCAATAGTTGGGCAGTTACCCTGATTAAGGTATTCAAACTGCTCGATGGGAAGAATGTTTAGCTCTAATCTTTGATTATCAGAAGCACCAGCCACAAGCTGGTAGAAAATGTGGTAGTTGCGTTCTTTAAGTGGTTGGAAGACAAGTCGTGATCGCTCTAGCAAATAAGTTCTGATCTTGGCGCCAATAATATTCGTATTCTCATCAAACATAATCTCAATGTATTTACCGAACCGTGAAGAATTGTCATTTCGAGTCGTCTTGGCATTACCGAAAGCCTCCATAATGGGGTTGGTAGCAAGAATCTGTTCTTCGGTTTCGCTCATCGACTCCATTCCACGTTTGGCACGAGCCCCTGGCTTCTCGGGTGACTCTCTGGTTGCAAAGTACCGCATAATATACTTCGCGCTCACAGTCTTTCCGGCACCCGACTCGCCAGAAACCACTATGGTTTGGTTTTTGTTGTCTCGGATCATATCCCTTTGCTTTATTAGCGAGTCAACAACACGGGCCAAGCATGACTAGCCCTACATAAATGCTTCCTCGGCAATGGCAAATAAATGCGGAGCTTGCGTTGCTCTCTGCTTCCCAGCATATACCTGGACCATACCTGGGACATATAGGGAGTCGACTCTAGCGAAAGGATTCGTCGCGATCAGAACAATGCCACTGTACGTATATATCTCTTTCTGCATGTATCGTAGCCTGATAGCTTGGAGAACTATATCTTGTCAGCACGACACATATTCGAAAGAATGCAAAACAGGGGGTAGACATAAGATCGCACCCGCCGGCTCGTTCAAGTGAGATAAATTCGTGAGGTCATCACTAGCTTCCAGCATCGTGGGATTCATCAGGGGCGGAAGTGACGGATCATTTCCGCTTTGCAAGGCTTCGACTGACACTTCGATCGCTTTGGTCTATAATCGACGCTGACTTTAGAACTGTTTCACTGACAAGAAACTGCAGTACCAAAAGACTAGTGTATTACCTCGCCGTTTTCAAGCTTGAAGACCAGCTTTGCCCTAGTTCCTTGCACATCTTTGCTGACCATCTCTGAGGCTACCCAGCCCTCAGCAGCGTCAGGCTGCCATGCCCTGGTGCCAACATCGTACGTCGATGCCATGGGTGGGAAACCACGAAGAGAGGATGAAGGCGACTCAGCGGGCTGTGGGAGAAAAGAATATTCTTTCACTTTCGTCGAAGTTGTTCATGGGAGAGGAGTGCTTTGAAGAAAACGTCGCTCCGGAGCAACCCGTCTGTGACGATATGTGGCCCCCAAACACGTTTAAAAAGGGGTGGGTTCGAAATACTGGGTCTGTCAAAGCCGCAAACAAAGGACGTAATGTCACAAGCCCACATGAGCGAGGAAAGAGAACAAACTATATGTTCACAGCAGAGGATGAATAGAAGATCAACAGAGCGAAACCTGTCTTCAACGAAAAGGTTGAACAAGGGGCTGGGTGAAGTTGCAGTCGGCGAATCAAACCATAACCACTGACCGCATGCGTTTCCACTTCTCCAAGACTCCAACCCAGGCCTAAAATAAATTGGCCAACCGCTATAAAGGAACTTGGTGTTGGGTTGGCATTGCCTGAGGAACGTATCAGCGTTTGTGGCGCGTACAATAGCTTAGCGTGTGATCTAGATAAAGGGGTCAGCATCCTTTCTTCAAGACCTTTTATATTACCACAATATATCGATAACGCATCTAAGTATAAGGATATAGACGAGCTCTATATATCTCACCCTTCTACTACTATTATACCTGTTCCTACTACCCAGCCTTCTATGCCTAGCCTAACCTTACCTTCGACTTCTATACCCACTAGTGAACAAGCTATTCCTAGTAAATAACAATATCTTATAGTCTAGCTACCTACCCCAGCTTCTATACATCTTTTTAAAGCAAATGCTAAGACTAGTCTTACACTACAAAGGTCAGCTAGGCTAGCTAGTAAGAATGCTTCTAGTACGGCTTTTATTAGCAGTTTTTTTCTAGGCACTAAGGAACGCCTATACTAATCATCTCTACCGCCTAAACCTAGGTTTTAGAAAGACCTAAAAGGTTACTATTTCGAATTAGAATTTAAAGAGGCCGTAAAGAGCGAATTCTACAATAATTAGAATAAAGGAACCTTTAAGCCTATATAACTATCAGACCTTCCTAATAATTATAAACCTATACCACTTACGTGGGTGATTAAATACAAGTATAATAAATACGGCTTTCTCACTAAATTTAAAGTCTGAATTTGTGTACGTGGTGATCTTCAACCTTATAGTGATAAAGAGACCTATACCGCTACACTAGCTGTTAAATCCTTCCAAATCTTAGTAGCTATTATAATGAAGTTCGACCTTAATATTATACAGATAGATACTATATCGGCATTTACTAATAGCCTATAGGACGAAGTCGTCTATATCGAATATCTAGATAGATTTAAAAGACCTAGATAGGCACTATTATTACAGCGCGCCTTATATAGTCTTCGCAGGTCCCCTTACCTTTGGCAATAAGAGCTTTTATTAACCCTTAAATCCCTCGACCTTACTCTTAATACAGAAGACCCTTGCATTATAATTACTACCACTATAGTAGTCTTTTATTTTGTGGATGATATAGTAGTATTATTTCAACCAAAGAATCGTCCCTAAGTAGAATTCCTCGTCAATAAATTAAAAGCAGCCTATAAAATGAAGGACCTTAGTAATCTAAAATAGTTCCTAGGTATCCAAATTATACGGCATTGGCCTACTAAGACCTGGCTATTATAAGACTCTTATATGGAAAAGCTTACGCACGACTTCTTAAAAGGAAGAAATATTACACATAAAGACTATCCAATTCTAGAATAGCCTCTTAATAAATATACTAGTATCGCTACGGCACACGAGATATACCAGTACTAAAAGCTTATAGGCTCTATAAATTACCTAACCACTATAACCCGACCTAATACTACTATAGCAGTCTCCCGCCTTTTAGAACATCTACACAACCCTTCTTCTTACTATTACCTACTAGCCATAGGAGTCACAATATACCTCTATATCACACGTTACTTAGCTATTTAATATACTGCCATACAACAACCAAGTGATAATATCCAGCAGCAACCGTCTACTAAAGAGCTATTAATATCTTCTAATGCTGCTTTTACCGATAATAAAGAGACCCAGAAGTCTATCTAGGGCTTTTTCTTTAGCCTATTTAGCGGACCTATTAGTTAGGAAGCCACTAAACAATATACCGTTACCACATCTTCCACCAAAGCAGAGCTACTAGCACTATCGTCAACTGCTAAGACTACTATATCTGTAACCCGTCTCATAAAACAATTAGGACTTAAGCTTGATCATAAGGTCACTATTGAGTGCGATAACTTACAAGCTATACGCCTAGTAACAATAACAATGCCCCGTATTAATACTATATTAAAGCATATTGATATCTATAACAGCTGGTTGCGATAGGCTTATCAGTAGGGTTTATTCGACTTTACTTATATTCCTACTAATAATATAGTAGCGGATGGGCTTATAAAGGCTCTTATAGATTAACGATTTACTACCTTCTGTAACTAACTAGGCCTAATAGATATTAAGGACCTAATACGAAAAACAGAAGATGACGAGAGTGATACCAATTAGCTAGATAGAGCTATATTATAGCCTATCTAGGGGGGTATGTCAGAATGAAATTATTTATTGTTATTTTATTTTATTATTTTTGGATATCTATTGCCGACAATCTCTATGCATTGCCGCATCATAGGATTGAAAAATATATTAAGTATTCAGTACTTATATTTATAAGACGGCTGCTAGTAAAGTTGAGTACCTAGTACTTATACATATTCCCTCACACGCAAATGTATAATGCATTACAAATTAATCACACCACTTTATCGTCGCAAATCTCGATGTACTATAAATGCACATTTCGCCATATATCTATAATATCACAGTATGGTCACGATATTTACATCAGATTGATTTCACTAGGGATGTTCTATATTGGAATATTATGTATTTAAATCCCTAGATATTCCTACCCAAATAGTGGGAAGGAAGTATAGATGTATGCATGCAAGCAAGTATGCAGAATTAATGCATATCAGATTGTCTCTACGCCTTAGTCTCGTATCTTATCTGTGCCTTTACCTTACTGCGATTTTACCATTCTACTGCCTTTATCCTTTGTATACTGCATTATCTTAGCAGGCGAAAACCGTTTGACAGCGATAGCTTATAGTTAGGTCGTAAGCTATTAGGCGAAAGTATCGATCTCTACAGGGGATTAGGGTAGGTATAAGGCATATAGAATAGCTATCCTAACTTTAGCTTTAGTATAAGTAAGAATTTTATTAAGTTTCTTCTATTAGTATATTAGTAGTAGTTTATGAAACTTATTTAGTCTTATTTTTATTTAGATTACCTAAAGAATATAATCGGATCCGGTAATATTTACCGCCCCTATAAATTCTGTATTAAGGTCGCCTATACTCTATATGTGGTTAATAATACTATTATATTTGCCTAAAGCTTATTTAGTTATCTCTTCCTATAGTATTATAAAGATTAGCTACTATTTTAACGCGAGTTTAAAGAGGGTATTATAGCCTAAAGAGGTTCTATAAAAGTAGTCCTATATAGGGTAATAGATATTAAAATTACTAGTAAAGATGCTATAGGGATAAAGGGGAGTTTAAGCGAATTCCTAAAAGGGGGTAGATTAATTTAGGGAAGGGATTAGGGAGTAAATAGAGTAGATATTAGTATTATAAAGTATAATACGGCACTAATCTATACCTAAGTCTATTGCCTAAGAGCTAGGAGTATATCTTTTATAGATATAAATTACTATGTATCTATTATATATAGCTATTTAATATCTACTAAGGCTAGGGTATAGAGGGAGTCTATTTAGGGCTGTAAATTCCTAAAAGGCGATAATATCTAGTTTTAATTTATAATTAAAGGCGAGGTATACTAATAGTAATTTCTTTTATTGTTAAAATTCTATGGTAGTCTACTAGACTGCTGGCCCTTCCACCGTCTCTTAGACTCACGACTGTCCCACCGGACATACGGTGGTCTTACCAACCTTAGGCTTTTACCGTTTACCTTCCGGATTTTCAGTGGATAAGTACTGTATACCAAATAAGGTAGGCCTTTATCGGGCCTTATTTTTGGTAAGGCTTGATATGACGTATCAGGCCTTATTTTTAAAATATATGGTAAGGCGGCATATGACGTACCAGGTCTTATTTAAAAGATATTTAATACGGCTGGATATTACGTGGCACACTAGATATTATTTAAAATATTTAATACGGCTGGATATTACGTGGCGCACCAGGCATTATTTAAAATATTTAATATGACTGGATATTACGTGGCACACCGGGCATTATTTAAAATATTTAATACGACTGGATATTACGTGGCACACCGGGCATTATTTAAAATATTTGGTAAGACTTAATATGACTTATCAGACCTTATTTTTTAAATATATGGTAAGGCTGGATATATCGTGGTATAATGGGTATTATGAGGAGCTCTTTTACTGGCTACCTTAGATGCCTAGGCCTACCCTCTCTCTTAGATATATTTATGATAGCTTTTCCCCTTCTTTCTAGATAGTAGAAGGGTAGCACAATCGAGTCTGTTAATGTACTATATGTCTCTTAACTCTTTTCACCTTTCCTGCGTTTCTGGTTATTTATATCTGTCTTGCCTTATACCGGCTTCACTTTATATTTACCCTCAGAATTGTAACATTTATATATTCTAGTATAGTATCTCTATTATTAGTATTAGGGCTAGGAGATTAGGGCTTTTGGTATATTAATAGCAATAAGCTTAGATAAGTTAGTTTAAAAGAATGTAATAATATTACTACTACTATTATTTCTTTTAGGGGCGATAAGGCTTTTTTTATATAATCTGCCGACTTATTTCCTTAGGAAGTCTTCTTTTAGGGAGTTACTAATAAGGTATCTATAGCCCTTATCCTTTAAAATAGGGGAGGAAGGTATTAATAAGGTACTAATATTTACGAACTATATTAGTCTAATACTATAAGCCTATCTTATAATATCCTATTACTAGTTCGCTATAGGGCAAAATTGAGATTATATTAAATAGGGTTTCTAGTAGTTAAAATAGTGCTCTCTTTTATTACTAATAATATTAAGGCAGTCTTTATCTCTATTAGGGTATCTCTTTATGCTATACTATCCGTATCGAGGGGTCTCTATATAGTAATTAGCAATATATCCGAATTTAAAATATTAGTAGTATTATCGTAGATAGATAGTTTCGTCGTATAGCTTAGCCTTAAAGATTTCTATTTAATAGATAACTCTAGTCTTAGAGTCGGTTTACTACTTCTATATTAGTTATTTTAATAATTAGGGGGGCTTTTATTACTTCTTTATAAGGTTTCCTTATAGCGACTCTATTAATGCTAGGGCTATTAGCTTAGGCTAGGTTTAATTTAATATCTTTAATAGGGATATTTTTAGAGAACCAGATAGGGAATCCTTTAATAATAATACTAAAGGTACGGACGTTTAATACGGCTCCTATGCCAAATGCGAGGGGGATCTATATAATTTCTATAATAAAACGGGATATAGCTTCTATGAAGGTAATAATTATATCGCTGCTATAGAGTCGATAGGCTGCTATAGTATTAATACCTCTAGTAGTAGTATTGACCGCTTTTATAATCTTAATAGGGGTTCTCTATCGTAAGTTTTTAGTAATACTATCTCCTTTAATTATTATTTTGCGGTAGATTCTTAGCGGTATAAATAAGGTAGTCGGTCTAGGTAGTATAGTCGTTAGTATGCCTTTAGTAGTAATGCTAGCCTAAGTTATTTTAGAGGGGGTCTTTAAGGCAAAAGCTTTATTTATAGCGTTTTCTATAACTTTTTCCAGATTATTAGTTATAATAAAGTTCGAATTTAAGTTTAAGATAGGGTTAGTTTAGTTAATATATTTAATACTATCAACCAGACCAATAATAGTATTTTATATATTTCCTAGCGTAGCTATTAGAATATAGTCTGCGATCTTTTAGTAATACTAATTAAGCAATTCGGTTTCTTCTTAGGTTTTTATATTAGTTTATTTGGTATTGCCGCTAATTCGTCTATAGTTATCGTTAGCAATAGTGATACAATAGTTATAGTGGCTCGACTTGAGTCTACCGCTATTTCTTCTGTCTATATCTATAATTTCCGCCGCCTTAACTACGCCTTCCTCTTAGTGCCGATGCGCTATCGGCGGATGGGATAAGACGAGGTAAGGAATAAATCTAGCAACTTTTTAACTATTTTAAGGGTGTATTCGCGCCGGTACTAAGGTGCGGGCAAAATCGCGAAAGTTTCCTTCTTATAACTATATTATAAATCTAAAGTATTATATAAAAATAATAATATATATGTATTTATAATATTATAATATTATAAATTATTAAAGCTTTTTAATTACTAATGTATCAATTTCTATACTATTATAATGGAATATTTCTTTGCTAAATAAATTTATTTTAAAAAAAATATTAAGTTAATTATATAATTACTATTATATTATAAATTGGGGAAGTATTATTATATTATTAAAGAATTATAAAAAAGCTATTAAAAGCTACTTTATATAAAAAAAATAGTAAGAGCCGCCCTTTATAGGCCTTGCTTAGTCCTATAGGTGTAATCTAGGATTGCGCTACCCTTTGTATAATATTTATAGCGCGAAAATACTACCTTGTGATACCCGCACCTTTTAACACCAACCGCCCAATTTTTTCCTTAATTGGCCCCACCGAAATTTGGCCAACAGCCATACAGCAGGTTCTCTTCTCAACCTATCTTCCCCATCCCTTCTCAACTGGTTTTACAAACTTACCTTTTCCATCAACCAAACCCCCTGCTTGCTATTCGCACTCGTCGCGCATCTAAAAAGCAAGCAAAATGGCTGAACCCATTCGAAGCAAGCGACCTGATTTGACGGCGCCGTAAGTGACTACTACTTACCATTTACGCGAACCTCGCAGGGCTAATTACCCCACCTCAAGCACGCCGCAGAATACGCCCGCCACCAATGCGCCAATCTCTTCTCATGCCCAACAACCTAGTGTAGCTAGTATTAAAGAAGGTAAAATCCAGACCAGATTCAACTGTAAGGGATAAATAAGTGTCTAATCCTAGCACAGAGGACATGGATCGCGTCGCTGCCGCGGCTATATTTGCTCAAAATCCCAAGCTTGTGCAAATGATTCAAGGTCGCCTAGGCTCCCTTATCGGTCGCTCTTCAGGCTATATCGAATCCCTCCCCCCTGTTGTTCGACGTCGTGTTGCTGGGCTTCGAGCCGTGCAGCAGGAGCACTCAAAACTCGAAGACGAATTCCAGAAAGAAGTCCTTGAACTTGAGAAGAAGTATTTCGCCAAGTTCACCCCTCTCTACGAAAAGCGTTCTGCTATCGTAAACGGCAAAGTAGAGCCTACTGAGGAAGAAGTTAAAGCTGGCGATAACGAACATGTGAAGCTCCATTCTGAAGACGTCTCTGACGTCACCGAGCAGAAGCAAGTTCAAGTCGCTGAGGACGTTGCTGGGATTCCTGAATTCTGGCTCTCCGCCATGAAAAACCAGACAACTTTAGCCGAAATGATCACCGACCGCGATGAAGCTGCTCTAAAGCACTTGACTGATGTTCGCATGGAGTATCTCGACAAACCTGGCTTCCGGCTTATTTTCGAATTTGCCGAGAACGAATTTTTCACAAACAAAATTGTTACCAAGACTTATTTTTACCAGAACGAGAGTGGCTATGGTGGCGATTTTATCTACGATCACGCAGAGGGTGATAAAATTGAATGGTACCCAGGCAGGGATCTGACCGTGCGGGTTGAAGCCAAGAAGCAGAGAAATAAGAGTACGCAACGTTCAACCTCTTACCACTTACAGATCAAGCGCTAATAGACGTATAGACACCAATCAGACTCGCATTGTCAAAAAAACTGTTCCTACCGAATCCTTTTTCAACTTCTTTTCACCACCTCAAGCTCCAGATGATGCGGTTGGAGATGATGAGGGCCTAGGCGATATTGAAGATCGTCTTGAGCTCGACTATCAGCTCGGAGAAGATATCAAGGAAAAGCTCATACCTCGCGCTATTGACTGGTTCACTGGTGAAGCCCTTGCCTTTGAAGACGAATTCGACGAGGATGATTTAGAGGGTGAAGACTTTGACGATGACGAGGATGAGGACGAGGATGATATTAGTGAGGATCATGATGAGGAAGATGAGTCCGATGAGGAGGTCAGTTACATTTCTGCAATCGGGCAGGCAAGGCTGCAATACACTGACCAAAGGTATAGGATGAATCTGGCAAACCTAAACAGGAAGCCGCTGAATGCAAGCAGAGCTGAGACTCCGATAGTTGTGCTACATTTTTTTTAATGTCTTCTTTGTCTTGAATCATAGTGTCGAACCCCAAGATGCAGCGTCTGGGCGAGCCAATTGCATGAAGATAACGTTCAGTAAGCCAGCACGCTATCTTTGGCTGTCTAAGTCCAGCTGCATCATGATGCTGGCAGAGCCAGGCGATTGAGGCACAATGCAGGTTTTAAAAGAGCTCCGGATCTGTTTATTTAAGACTATATGGGCGTGTGAAGATCGGCAGACATGGTTTTTTCCCAGCGGGACGGGAAAGTAAGGGTGGAAAAGTGTAAATTCGGGCTTTAACTGTCAGATAAAATTTGACATCATGAAATCATAAGTCTCTATTTATCACAAATAAATTTCAATAAGATTATTACTATAATAATACTTATAATTATTAATAACTTATTATAGCATATGTTACATCTAGTTTTTAATATAATATAATAAATATGATTTTTTTTAAAAAATAATAATATAAGCGGATTTCTATAGTTTTTATTAAAATTTTCTAATATTATTATTCTACGCCTTAAATTTAAAAAATAGAGATAATTAGGTAAGTAGTACTAAAAATTTTAAACTTATTTTCTTATTTTATTATAAAATAAAGTTTTTGTTAATTATTATTCTTATATTATTACGAAGGGATACCACCGATAATGGACAGTATATAGGTTTTCCTCCCGGCACTCAGGTTTCTTATATAGATTAGGCATAGAGGCACTAGCCCTAGGCTAGATGGGGACTCAATCCCCCCCTAGATAGCTTAGCTAGAGTAATATATATATTATCCTTATATTATTTTAAAAACTATTTTAAATCTAAGTAACCTATTTATAATCTTAAAAAATAATTTAAAAAGAAAAAACTCACGTATTATAAAGTTTATTATATTAGGAGGAGATATACTTTTAGTTTTTAAGCAATTATTTTTATTATTAAATATTTACTATGACTTATATATTATTATAAAACTATATTAAAAGCTGTATAAAGCTAAGTAGCTTATATATATTAATTACTCTAGCGAAGCTATCTGGGGAGAGTTGGGTCCCTGTGTAGCCTAGTACTAGTGCTTTTATACCTAATCTATATAGGAAATCCGAGTGCCGGGAGAAAAACCTATATACTATTCTTTATTAATAGTGTCAGAATGAAAAACATTAATTATTTATTTTATTCATTTATTTTATTATTTTTGGATATCTATCGCCGACAATTTCTACGCATCGCCAAATCATCAGATTGAAAAAGGTATTAAGTATTCAGTACTTATATTTATATGGCGTCTGCTAGTAAAATTGAGTACCTGGTACTTACACACATTTCCTCATGCGCAAATATATAATGCATCACAAATTGATTACACAACTTTATTATCGCAAATCTCGATATACTATAAATGCACATTTTGCCACATATCTATGATATCACAGTATGGTCACGATATTCACGTCAGATTGATTTTACTAGGGATGTTCTATGTTAGACTATTATATATTTAAATCCCTAGATATTCCTACCCAAATAGTGAGAGGAAAGTATGAATGCATGCAAGCAAGTATGCAGAATTAATGCACATCAGATTGTCCCTACGCCTTAGTCTTATATCTTATCTGTGCCGTTACTTTGCAGCAATTATACCATTCTACTGCTTTTATCTTTCGCATACTGCATTATCTTAGCAGGCGAAAACCGAGTGACAGTTATAAGCCTGGGAGGGAAAGTCTTACCAAAACCTATAACTTCCTAATATCTGTGCAAATTGCACGTGGGTTAAGGCTGTAGGTTCGAATCCTAGTCAGATTAATAGTAACCAACCACACCCAAACCCAGTAGCTAAGCTCCAAAAAGTGCTATAATGGGGTAATGCACTTCAAAAATATTCCCTTAATGTAGTGAAGTATATCAGCTTCTTACCTAATGACCTAGCTAGCAAAACTGGGGGATGTATTGCAGTATACAATACCCAATAAAGTCACACATTGTGTGGCGTCATTTTTTTGGTGCAATAAATAGTATCCTTTTGATCCTAAAGGGGATTTACTATGCGTTGTAAGGAGGTATCCTATTATGCAAGACTAGGTCTGGCGGCAGGGCTAGGAAAGTATAAATAATAGGAGCGCCTTAATAGGCATTATAGCTTATATCAGAGTCTTTATAATCATTAGTCTAGCTCTAAGATAGATACGCATTACATCCGGCGTAGGTAGTATTATTAAAGGCGTATATATCAAGGATTCGGGCTACGCCCGTATTATACTAAGAGGCAAGCTTAAGTGCGCGCGCAGTGCCAAAGGGATATAGGTGTCAATTGTACTAAGTATGGTAACTTGGTATAATACGTACTCTTTTGTCTGGCCTAACAGTTAGACAGAAGATTAGGTTTTTACCTGGCGATATACGCAGACACCCGCTTAGGGCCTTAGCTTCCCTCTCCGCAGCCGGCCATATTTAAATAGACTCTCTCAGCCTTGCTATTATAACTCCGTATTATGGAACTAATAATACAAGCGTTATATAACATCGAAATAAGCACGCCCAATAAGACGGGGGCAGACAGCATAGGGCAGTAGTGCCCCCGATATAATATACACACCTAAATACAGCAACTCTCCGAGGAAAAGCAATAGATTCAATCGCAAATAAATTCTTTATAAGCTTATCTTGCAGAATAGGCAAGCAAACCCTAACCGGAATACTAACTGGTCCTAGTAATATAATAGGGTAGACCTATCCCTCTTACTACTCTCGATGCAGCTTATACCCAACCTAAATATAAGCCGATCCCAATAGGGGACCCTTTTAATTGCAAAAAGATAATATTTACTATCTAACAAACCTTTATATAATATAAGCTTAAGATTAATAAAGACTTTATTAGGGACGAAAAGATATAGTAGATATTTATCTTTTAAAACCTATCTTCTATAGTCTAATTATAAATTATAGACTTTTTTAAGAATAGTAAGACCTATAATTATAATATAGTAAAGTTCTTTAAATACCTTTAATATCTCTTTAAGGATTTATATTAATAGGACTATATAATTACTAAACTTAAGTATTTTTTATACTAAGGCCCTAAAGAACTTTTTGCCGCTTTCTTTATTTAATTTAAAGAAAAACTAGCGCTTATAGGAGGAATTAATTAGCCTAAAGAAATAAAATTTAAATACCTTTATTCCATATTAAATACTAAAATAGCCAATAAGATTATTAGACTTAAAGTCTCCCGTAATAACTATTATATAGCAATCGACTGCTATCGTTAAATCGCTATTTACCTTAAGATTAGCCTAATAATTAAGTGCTACTTTAGTCCTCCTTACAATTAATAAAATAATAACTAAAACGCAGAAGATAATATATAGATAATAGGTATTAACTAGCTTACTTTAAAGAGTAAGCAATATATAGCTAAATAAGTCTTATAGAAGGTCTTTAATAAGCAATAAGAGAAAGACCTTTACCTATATTATAGTGCTTCTACCTATTATATATAGAAATACTATTTGCAAAAGGCCTATAGACCGGGAATAGTTAAGGTAGCTATAATAGACTCTTAGGCCATTAAGGATAATAATAGCGATAATTTTTAAGGAAAAGATTAGCCTTTAAGCTTAATCTTACAAAAGGGCTTAAAGTATATACCTAAAACCCTAATTAATTATAAAAAAGACCCTATATAAAAAAGATAAAAAAGATTATAGAATATATAGATAAGCACCCCATTTTAGTATCGATATTATATAAATCTTATACTTTTATTAATACCTTAATTGATTTAGGTTATAATTGCTATAGCACTATAAGCGAAAAAATAGTATAATAGTTAGGTCTCTAACCTATCTGCCTATTATAATATAGGAAAATCGGAATAATAATAGAGATTTAAAGCTATTTAAGGGAATATAAAAAAGCGACTTTCTTTATTATATATATTGTTCGCATGAATATTAATATTAATAATTAGCCTTCTACGGTTATATTTTATATAATCTTAGGCCTTATATTATCTTAAGTCTCCTTTAGATAGAATACTATAATATTATATTATAAGCGAAACGATATTAGATATAGATTAAAGTAGTAAGTAATTTTATTATCTTAGAATTAGTAATACGATACTTTAGCCCTATTATAGTTAATATTCTTAGTTTAATCTTTTATAATATACTCTAGTAAATAAAGTATTCTAAAGACTAATCGACCTTTTTTATTGCTATAAGCCTATAAAAGATAATATATATCCTCTATATTATACTTCTATTATATTAAGACCCTATACTATCTCTATAGAAGCTATAGGTACTACCCCTAGAGTTATAGGAATTTAGCGACTTATTTAATAAGGAAAAAGCCTTTAGCCTTCCTCTATACTAAAGTATATTAGACTATTATATTTAGCTTAAAAAGGCCCTAAATAAAAGTATACTAAACCTACCTTAGGGCCTATTATATAATATACTATAGGACTAACTATTTAAGGTTTAGAGATAAGTAATCGACCTTATAAATAAAAGATAAATTTAGGCGAGCTCCTTATTAGTAGTAGCTTTAGTCTTTTTAGCTAAAAAAGGGAATAAAAAGTAGCATTTTTATATAGATTATTAAGCCCTAAATAAGGTTATAGCCTAAAACTAATACCCCCTCCCGCTAATTAAAGAGACCCTATAATTTTTATCCTAAGCAAAATAGTTTACTAAAGTCGATATATATATAGCATTCCATAAAATCTATATTATAGAAGGCGATAAATACCTTACTATATTCTACATATAGTTTAGCCTCTTTAAGTAGCTTATTATATCTTTTAGCCTTACTAAAGCCCCTATAATATTCTAACGATATATTAATAAGGCTTTAGGAAATACACTTAGGGATTTTACGATTATATACCTTAATAATATCTTTATTTATATCTTGGGATCGAAAGAGGACTATATAGAATGCATTAAGGATATATTCTAATAATTTTAAAATACTAATTTTAATCTAAACTTAGAGAAGTATAATTTTACTATAATAGAGGTCTAGTATTTAGGTTATATTATAATAGTAGGAAAAGAGATCCGCTTAGACCCTAAAAAGATTAAGGCTATTTAAAACTAAAAAGCCCTTATAAAACTAAAGGGGGTCTAAAGCTTCCTTAGCTTTATAAGTTTTTACTATAATTTTATCTTTAATTTCTCCCGATTCGCTAAACCTTTAATTAAGTTAATAAAAAAGGGGTTTCTTTCTAATAATTAGATAAAAAAGAAGAGGCATTCTAAATACTTAAATATTACTTTATTTTATATCTAGTTCTTATTTAATAAGACCTTAATAAAAAGATAATTTTTAAAGTAAATAGCTTTAGTACTATTTTTAGTAGCTACTTTTCTTAAATTAGGGAGGATAAAGTCTTTTACCCTATTATATACTATTTTATACGCCTTATAGATACCGAATGGAATTATATAATTTATAATAAGGAGCTTCTTACTATTATCTCTTATCTTAAGGTATAGTTAACTAAACTTTAATCGGTAGCCTCCCTATTTACTATTCTTATAAACTATAAGAATCTAAAGTATTTTATTCGACCCTATAAGATATTAGAATAATAGGCTAAATAGGCCGAAATATTAGTACTCTTTAATTTCTATCTTTAGTATAGGCTAGGGTTATAAGCTTAACGCCCTAATACTTTATCTTGATAGGAATAAAAAGCTAGTAGTATAATACTAAAGATTAATTAGATCTTAAAATTACTATCGATTTTAGTACTCTCTTTAGACTTAATTATTAAACTAGTTCCTATAGCTATACCTTTAGGATTAAGCTTACCTAATAGCTTATATATTTTTGCTAACTCCTACTATTGCAATTCTCAAGGTCACTATAAAGCAAAGCCTTACTAGCTAGCTAGATGGCACGAGACTGTCTGCGACCTGTGAACTAATCTTAATATAATACTAGATTTTTCACTAAGTCCTAAGACTATACAAGTGCTATAAAGCAGGGCAAGTATAAAGGCAAGGCAAATATAAGATAACTAGAAAACGCAGAGAAGGTAAGAAGTTAAGAGGCATATAGTGCATTAACAGGTTTGATTGTGCTACCCTTCTACTATCTAGAAAGAAGGGGGAAAGCTATCCTATATATACACGAAGAGGGGTGGGCTCAGGCATCTAAGGTAGCCAGTAAGAAAGCTCCCCGTAATACTCACTTGCCACGTATACAATACGTCAGCAGCCCCACTATATCGGGCCTTTTCAACCACCCTAACTACCGTACTAGTAACTAGTCACCGCACTAGTAACTAGCCACCACGCTAGTGACTACCCACCACACTAGTAGACTAGCCACCACACTAGTAGGCCCACCACGCTAGTGACTACCCACTACACTAGTAGACTAGCCACCACACTAGTAGGCCCACCACGCTAATTTAGCAATGCCACACCTTTTTAACAAGGCCTACCTTAAGGCCTACCTTACTTGATATACAGTAAATAATCCACTGAAAATCCTTAAGGTAAAAGGCAAGGGCCTGGGTTGGTAAGACTACCGTAAGTCAAAAAGGCGGTAAGAAGGCCAGCAGCCTAGTAGGCTACTATAGGATTTTAACACCTACCTTTAAGCACTCTAGGATTAAGCTATTGCTAAAGATAAAATATATTAAGCACGCTAGGTAGTAATAGGGATAGGCAAAAGACGCTTCCTAACTAAAGCTTTAATAAAAAAATAGATTATAGATTATACCCTAAATATATATAGCGCGTTTTTCTACTAAGGGTAGATATAGCTCCCTTCTTTTAAACCCCTAACTACTATAGTTATATAGCGCTACTATAAATTACCTACTATAGGCTATCTAGGAAAGAATACTATATTTTAGTTATTATATCGCGATTATTACTTTAATAGTATATCTTTAGTAGTAGTAAGATATATTTAGAATTGCTAATGCTATAGGGTATATAAGAGCCGATAATTACGCTAAGGCTTACTATAGCTATTGCCTATCTTAGACCGATTTTAATCGCAGATTTCTATCGATTTTATAATAGATCTTTCTATATATAATACATCTAACCTATAATTCCTTATAGTTATTACTAATTGCCTATCGAAGTATATCTAGCTTAAGGCAATATACTCTATAAAAGCAGAAGACTATATAGAATAGTTCTAATAGTGCTAATAGCATTTCTATAGGTTCCCTAAAGAAATTATTAGTAACTAAGGGTCTAACTAGGTAGGATAATTTTAGATTATACTTTACAATTTAATTAGGACTAAATAACTCCTTTTAACTATATATTACCCCTAGACCGATAGCAGTATAGAACGGATAAACTAAAAGGTCTAGGCTATCTTACGTATTATAGTCTCTTTTAACTAATATAACTAGCTAAAATACCTTACAGTATACCAATTAGCATTAAATAACTAGATATTATTAGTAACTAGTTTTAGTCTTAATCGGCTCCTTAATAGATTTAATATTCTAATAGTTATATCGCCTCTAGATATGATACTAAATTTAATAACCCTAAAAGGGTAGGCCGCCCTATTTTTAATTACCTTTTATAAGGGATAGGAAGTAGCCTAGGCTGCTATCGCCTTTATATAATAGTACTAGTAAAATGCAATTAACTGTTTGTATTATCTAGTAGAACGTTTTTAAGTTGGGGATTAGATATAGCTTACCTTATATAATATTAAGATAAACCGGCCTTATAAGAAGCTTAATTAAGTCTTAGTAAAGTATATAGTTATAGCTATACTATCTCTACTTAATATTCGACTCGATATCTTATAGGGTATTTACCTAATTTTCTATATTAATCTAATTAAATAAATAGTTTTTAACCTACTATTAAATTAGGAGGTAACTAATATACGACCTAATCCCCTATTTATACTACCTTAGGACTCTAATTAGCTATATAAAGAATATAAAGTAAAAGAGATTTTAGCTATAAAGAATACTTAAGGTTAGAGGCAGAACCGCAATATATTTATTAAATAGAAAGGATATAATTTACCTATATAAGAACCCCTAGAGAACTTCTTAGAAATAGTAGTATAAAAGGCATTTAAGGCTAAATAGGGGGATATTTAGACGTATAATAGACCTATATAGCCTCGGGATTAGATTTTAAACCTATAACCTTAATATCGACTAATAATATATAAAAAAAAAAACTAATCCTTTTCTTTTTTTTTAGTAAAGTAATCTAATAAGTTTTAGCGTTTATTTTTTATTTCTTAGCAACTTTTAATAAATCTAGCCCTATTCCTATATTTTTTAATTCTTACTACCCTTATTACCCTCACCTTTATTAATATTCCCCTATCCCCCTATAGGATTTAATAGGGGGGCATATAGAGGAAAGGGGGGGACTATAGCATAATAAAGCAGGAAAAATAGTAGTAGTATTAGCGGTATAATTAGTAGATACTAATTAGGCATAGTATGGCTCGGGTACCTATAATAAGGCATAATAGGTCTAAGGGGATATACTTATAATACTAGGCCAATAATAATAGAACTAGCCTCGGCTTACAGTACGATTATTAGTATAAGGGCTTAACACGAGGCTATACCGGCATATAGGGAGGACGCTAACTAAAGGGAAGTAGGCAGAGTATAAAATATAGGTATAATAGGGGTAACCTAATATATAAAACTAGTTATTGCCTCTAGAATAATCTATATATCTTATCGTTACTCTGCAAGCAGTTATATAATAAGCGCTATAAAGTTGCCGCTAGCCTATCGGGACCTAGTAGTTAAGGCAGAAGGAATAATAGTTATTATAGGTATAATAAGAATCGACCTGCCGATATTAGTAGCTAAGGCATATATAGAAAGGGCCATTATAGTATACTCTTATGCTATAGCCTATAGTTTATCCCATTAATAATATAGCGTATTAAACTTAAGGCGAAAATAAGCCTTTCGATCTAAGATATCTCCTACCTTCAGATAGGCGGCCTCCTTAATACTTTATTTCTTTTATACTATACAGATGATATGCTTTATTACCTACTATAGTTAGGGATTTATCGATATTATATACTCGCACTAGATATATATCTTATATTTCTAATAGCATTAAATATAAGCCTAAAAGCGACTAAACTATATATAGACGATATATTCTCTGGTATCTATAGTATACTATATATAGGCGATATAAGTATACTCTACCTTTTTAATATTGTTAGCATTTAATCCCTTAAAGTCCCCTTAGATAAAGAACTCTCCTATAGTATACTTTTTTTATAACCGCTAATATAATAATCTAATAATAGGCAAGAGCGGTATTTTCTTTATGCGCAAAAGTATCTAGGGTATAATTATAGATAAGGAGGGAGCTAATAATACTCCTAACAGGATCTTAAGGGTAATAACTACCGAAAAAGAAGCTTTTATTAGTATTACCCCTATTGATAATAAGACTCCTATATAAGAAAGGGCAAAAGAATATAAAAGGGATGATAGGGCCCCTATACTAGGCGATAGGGGCTTTACTAAACTTTCGTTATTATTAGAAATAATAATAAGCTTAAAACTAGGGGGGGGAATATATAACCGTCCTAAAGAGGGTATAGATTATAGTAGCTATAATAGCATTTCTAGCTAGGGACCTCTTCTATACCTAGTACTTCTAAGGCCTTTAGTAGATATTTAGGATAGACCTAATAGGGTTATAAGAGGGTCCTAAGCGATAGGTATATTCCTATCTACTAATCTTATAGATAATATAGCAACAAATCTAATATAATAGCAAACAGGGGGGGACCTAAATACCTATTAGTACTAGACGATTCACTATATAGATGCGATATAAACGATTTAAAAACTTTCGATAGTATAACTCTATTAGTAGGGACGATTCTTACGATAGTAGTAATACTATAGACTTACTATTAGGAATAATGGCCTTAGTAACGGTAGGCATAGGGATAAAAAAAGGGAGAAAGAAGTATAAAAAAGAAGTAGATAAAAAAAGAAGCCTTAGTATAAATAGATTCCTAACCGATAACTAGCGATAAAATTTTTCTACTCCGCGATAGCTATAATACAGACAGCGATATTTTTTTTTTCGCCCGCACCTAGGTAGCGGCATGGAACCGCCTCTAAAATTAAGTCTGATATTTCTAATCGCTTTCTCTCGTCTGTTTACCCCCCTTACCTATAGCGTATTGCGTCTAAGGAGTAGATATAGCAGGCGTAGATAAAGTAATAGATATCGATAGAGGGAATAGGGGCGGCATAGTATACAGCCGCCATAACCCTAATACCACGATCGCGAATAGTATATAGTATAATTAGACTGAGACTGAACCTGCCTAAAAGTAAAAGCAACTAGTAGCCAATATTATTATAGATTTTATAAAAGAGCTATAGGACTATATTCCCTTAGTACTGCTAGGAAGAGTGCGAGAGGCTATAAACTTTATAGTAGAAACGGCCTAGTAAGAGGCCGACCTAGGCAATATCTATACCCCTATTAGAACCTTTATATAGACGATTGAGACTATAATTAATAAGGCTATATAGAATCTCCTAAAAACTACTATAGCCCCTGCTATATAGGCATCTATTACGGTATAAGGACTTGCAGCCGCTATACTACCCTAATATAGCTTAACTCCTTTTATAGTGCCCCCTTATATCTACTGCGAAGTCTTTATTAAAGGTAATATTATTAGTAAAATCCTCTAGAATTACATCCTAATCGAAATCATTAATACAGTTAATAGGGCTACTACTAAAGGAGTAGTAATCGCGGCCTATAGGCTCTATAGCGGCAATATAATTATTACCTTTAAAGAAGAAAAAGCAAAGTATATTATAGGTATAACCTAGGTATGCCCTGCCTTTAGCTAAAAGGCAGAACCTAACCGATACTTATTTAGTATTATTATTAAAAGCTTTCTAACCTATTATACTATAAATGCCGTAATAGAGGATATTTAATTGAATCTTATTAAAGCTAATAGAGAGGGCTTTACTAGGGTCTCTCCACGCCACCTTAAGGGGATTATAATATAGGCGCCCCTAATTATAAGGGTAGACTCTATTAACCTTATAAATAAGCTCTATAAAGCTAGTATTATATACTAAATAGAGATATTCGAAGCTAAACTTTATAACGATATTATATACCCTTACTAGTACTATAATTACTTTAAATTCGGCTATATTGCTATATACTATATAGCGGCAGCCCACTATAGCCGGTGCGGCTCTAAATGCTACCCGGATAGCAATTAAAGCTGCCTAACTATTATATAAAATTAATACGAATCCTGCCTTAACTATTATAAATCCTACCTAGTGTGGTCCCGCCTCTATAAGGTAGTAAATAAATAATAGGAAAAAGCTAGAAATTCCTATAGCGATAGACTAAAGCTTTTTACCTTATATATAGCATTAGACGCTAATACTATCCTAATCGCGGATTAGGGCTGCCGCTATATAGTAAGCGGATCTCCCTTATGCGAGCCCTCCCCTTAGAAATAAAGCCGCCTAATCGGAAGTATTAATAAGACTTCTCGCATTAGGGCCGATAATAGTATTACTACTTTCTTCTAAGCCGCCCCTATATAAAACCTTAGTATAACTATGCCTACCCTAGACGCCTAACCTATAGCCACCTCTAATATACTACTGCTACTAACCCTTTTGCGACTATCTATATAATAATAATCCTCTATTAGAATATATAGAAGAAAACTACCTTTATAAGATTAATACTCTATTACTAATATAAGCCTAACGTTATAGCGATCTAAAAACCTACCGCGCCTAAATAGGCCCTACTAAATCCTAGTCTTAAAAGATATATACTAGTAGTCTATAGCAGGAGAATAGCAATATATATCTATAAGCAGTATAGGCCCGGCATATAGTCTAGCGATAAAAGAATTAATTAATATAAGATTTCCCTATTATATATTAATATCTACTCTATTTACTCTTTAGGCTATAAGCTAAATTAAATAATCCTTTTTACTGCATTTGCTAAACTCTTATCCTGCCCCTGTAGTGCCTTTATTAGGGACTTTAATATATACTACCTTTTCTAAGATAGCCTAGATTAGACCTCGCTTAATATTAATACTCTCTTTAAACTTATAATATAATAGCAGCTTAGGCTAGCTACCCCCTATAGTAAAGTAATAAAGAGGGCTCCTAAAAATAGAAATAGTACTATTAACTATATATAGGTTATATTAGATATTAAAATTAAATATCTCAAAAACGTTAATCTTATTAGGTCCGATTATATCCCCTAGCTTATATATATTAAGACCCGCAATTATTACGTAAAAGCCCCCCCCTTTAAAGAATAGCTAAAAGTCCTTTAATTAATACCTTACCTAAGCTAAAGTAAAAAACCAGCTTACTACCTACTATACTAAAGCCCCGCTCTATTCCCCTACTAAGATAGATATATACGCTAAATAACATACTAATTAACTCTAGAGTATTACCGATATCGCGGCACTAAAGAGGGCACCTAAAGCTCTTAATATAGAGCCCTAGTGGAACTCCTATATAAAAATAGCCTAAATAGTAGCAAAAAAGGCCTACCGAAAATAGGTAGTATATTATATCCTAGAGAACTTTAATACTACCTCAGAAGCGAAAGCGACTTAATCCTATATTATTTAAAAGGAATAATACTAATTATAGTAAAAAGCCCTTAATAAAGCAACCGCTTAGAATGCCAACCTATAGTCCCTAGAGAAATAAGCCCGCCTATATAGTAGCCTCCCGCTTAAATTAAAAGAGATCCCCCTACTAGAATAAAGCAGTCTAAGCCTAAAAGTAATAATATATAAAGAGAAAATATAAGTACTTGCTTAATAGTTCTTCCCTACCTTTTAAGCTACTTATAAGGATATCCCTAACCTAATATTCCCCTAATTTACTATTGCTATATTCCCCCCTATAGACTCCTTTACTTACAAAAAGGTATATACCATATTATATAATATAGTAGGCTAGAAAGCATTAGGCCCCGATAGGCTCTTAATAGGATTCCTTAAAGTATATAGTTTTCTACTCATTTAAACCTTTATATACCTTTTTAATAAAATATACCGTATTAGGTATTACCTAGCTTAATTCTAAGAGGCTAAAGTAATAATATTATAAAAGCCTAAGAAAAGCCTAAGGAATACTTAAAAGTAGAAGGATAAAGATTAATATTATTATTTAACCTAATAAGGAAGGTTATAGAAGCTATAATCGTAAGGCGGCTTACTATTGCCCTTAAGGAGGGTAACCTCCTCCTAGATTTTTAAATAGGTAATAAGGCAAACCGGTCAACCGATATAGCACTAAATACGCTAATTAAGATTATATATATAATTTAGTACTATAGCGGGATCGCCTTACTCCTCTAACTAGATATATTAGTAGCATTTAATATAGTTAACTATACCTGCCTTATCTACCTATTTTTTAATAAAGGGCTCCCGCTATAGCTCGCAGTATAGATACGCGGCTTTACTAACTTATAAATGGCATAAATCTACTTTAAGGGATAGCTTATAGATAAACTGCTAATTACCACTAGAGTACTATAAAGGTCCCCTTTCTCCCCTATCCTCTTCCTTATCTATATTATACCGCTCTATAAGAGGCTGTAAAAAGTAGCTTTAACTATTATACTTAGCTTTACTAACGATATAAACATTACAGCCTATAGAAGAGATATAGGGGAGATAAAGGCGCTACTTAAGAAAGTATAGCTTATATATAATAGCTGGTCTAAGTAAGCTAGATTTAACTTGAATTCTAGTAAAAGTAAGCTTATCTACTTTACCTATATATATAAAGTAGATAAGACTAAGGTATAGCTTAGGACTATAATAATTTAGCCGAAGTAGTATATTAGATTCCTAAGAATCGAAATCTACTATAAGCTAAAATAGAAGGAATACTATATTAAGATCGCAAAAAAACTTAAGTAATAGTAATTCGCACTTATAGTAATTACGGCTTTAACTTAGGACTATTAATACTAGGAAGTATGCCTAGTCTATACGCAGGTTATCTAGACCTTTATAGCTTTTAGCGCAAAAGTATAGTATACCCCTACCGCCCCTAAAGGGGTAGTAAAAGGTATCGCGAAATCCCTAACTATAAAATAGTTAGCCTACCTTTATATAATTACTAAGGTTTTTAAAGCTATACCACTAGATACCCTCGAGATTAAAATAGCTATACCTTTAATTAACCTCTATTTTAACTATATCCGCTAATAGTTCCTAGAAAGAATAGCTAAAATAGGTATAACTAATAGGATTAACTATATATTAATAGCGGTAGCAGTAATACTTTAATACTAATAAAAGAAAGGCTACTAAATACCTTTAGCCTATATATTATTCCCCGATCCTAACCTTAGCTAGCTTTTAGCCGAAAAACGATTAGCAAAAAACTAATATAATTAATAGTAAAGCAATCGAATAGTAGTAAAGGCAAAACGCCCCTAATAGAGGACCTTAGCAGCTAAAAGGGCATTAGATTTCTAATCTATAGCGAAAATAATTTGACTATATAAAGGCCTATAAAAGTATAAATCGGTAATACTTACCTAACTCTATATAGAAAAAATCGGCCTTAACTCCTTTCTCTACCTCTAATAAGTACCCTTAATGCTATTACCTCTCTACTGCTATAAGGAAGGCCTAAAAGACCTCTATTATATTATCCTCTCCTACCTAAAGTACTATAGATAAAAGTATATACTCCTTAGATTTAGTCTTAGCTTTAGTCTATTTCGCAACCGATACAGTATATCTATTATATTTAATAAACTATACCTTATATAAATACTCGCCCGCTAAATGCTTAGTATTAACTAACTTAATTAATTCTGGCTCGCTTAATCCCTTTAATATAATATAGCTAAAAGAGCCACTAAATACCCCTATATAGCCCCTATATAATATTTATAGTAATCCTAAAGTACAAATAAAGAGCCCTAAGAATAAGTAAATCTTTTAGGCCCTATAGGCTAAAACTAATCAATAATTATTATCTTAGTATTAAAGGCATCTTCTTTCCTTTCCCCCCTTTTACTCCCCCTACTATTCTCCCCCCCCCTTTATCCCTATCGTCCCTATTTTACCCCCCCTCTAAAGCCTCCCCCCCCCCTCCTAGGCTAAAAATACCTTTAGTAATATAGCGATATCTTCTTATACTTAAGCCTACTACTCTAAAGCCTCTACTTAGTACTCCTCTAGGTTAAATATCTCTTAGGTCGCCTTAAGAGCGCCTAGGCCCCCTATCGCTATTACTGCTACTACTGCCGCCCGACCGCGCCCCTATAAGGCAGACGCCTATTTAGCCCTTTGCTAAAGGGCCTTATAGTTATCTACCTAAAGGCAAAGATAATCAGCCGGTAACCTACACTATATACAAATTAATAATGTACCTTAATCCCCCTGGTTATTATCTCCTGCATATTAAGGAGTTCCTATATAAAGACCCGATTCTTAAAGGTCCGTTCTAATAGTATATATATCTTACCCGCTAGGGCGTATAGGTAGTATGCCGTACCGGTCCCTACTTATATTAGCCTCGCTAGAGAGCGGGTACGACCTAATCTATACCTTATTAACTGCGGCATTAATACTTAGGGTCCTCTAAATATATTAGATATAGCCCGTATAGCTATATATATAGTTCTCTAGGCTACTATATAAGGGTTAGTAGCAGTTCCGCAGCATATAAGACCCATACTCACCCCCTTATCCAATATCGCCGACCGTTTAGGCAATTTTGCTTTTACTGCTGCTTGTGAAGGACTGGCCCTAGGGCGGCTGCGAATAGGCGTTAATAATATGTATTAAATAGACTAAAGAGGAAGGAAAAGGATCCAAGTAGGAACCTTCTATCTAGTCTATTTATATCCCGATTATGACACGTATCGGAGTCCTAGTATAGTCCCGTGACTCCGTCTGTTGCCCTTCTTAGGCTAGACGCGGGCGCAGCCCGAGTCCTAGCCACATTGTGGCGCGGGCGTAGCCCGAGCCCGTGACACTGCTATTCTTATTATTATTATTGTTATTATAGCTATTGCTATTACTATTATTGCTACTGCTGCCGTTCTACTAATAGGGTTAGTATCGGCCTTATACCGCAATAGAGGGGTCATTATATACCTTATAATTAGCGCTATAAAAGAAAAGAAGAAAAAGAAGAAAAAGCACTAAATCGGGGGGTATTACTGACCTATATACTAACGTAGTGCATAAGGCCAGCTGCTTTTATCTTTAAATCCGGCTCACTTTTGCCTATACACCACAGACTAATGCGCCCGAGATATATCCAGGCCCCTATAGGTATACACCCGGCGAGAATACTGCTGATCCTACCCCCCTAACCTCACCTTCCCCTCACTTTATACCTAATAGTACTCCGACCCGGGCCCAATACTCCCGGAACTTATACTTGTACTCTTCCTAAGCAATACCGCTAGATATAGTCTTAAGCGGTTACGCACCCTACTCTTTTACGCACTAGATACTCGCCGCCCCCGCTGCGGGGCGATATAAAGCAGAAATCAAGAATATAGGAAGGGTTTTCCTTCCGGCTACCGGGTTTTGCCTTTCCGAATCATCTCTATAGAAGTACTAAATAGGTTATTTAGCTCTAAATAGCCTCTAGCGTAATTTAATAATAATAATAGCTGCGATATAGTTCCTTCTAGCTAATAGCACTACGACCGGCTTTAATAAGATTCCATTATATCTACCTAAAGCATACCGACTCTAGCCCCCACTATATTTATATGGGTCACATATTAGTATATTTACACACCCGATTATTATCCTATATATCTAATTAAGGTTATTTTTAAAGGCTATAAGAGGTTTTAATTAGGGGGCGATATATAAAGGGGATGACTTCGGATGGCTTATTTCTCTGACACTAAGGAAGAAGAGGGGGATATATTACGGGCTCGGGCTACGCCCGCGCTATAATATAGCTAGGACTTAGGCTATGCCTACATCTAGCCTAAGAAGGGCAATAGACGGAGTCACGGGACTATACTAAGACTCTAATATATATTATAATCGGGATATAAATAGACTAGATAGAAGGTTTCTACTTAGATTCTTTTCCTTTCTTTTTAGTCTATTTAATATATATTATTGACGCCTACTCGCAGCCGCCCTAGGGCTAGTTCTTTACAGTATATATAGAAGTGGTAGTAGTAATATTAGTATTAAGTGGGCAGTAGTATTACAGTATATCGCGCGACTTATTATTATTGATGTTGTTTGATATAGATTAGAGCGTAAGCAGCTATTAGAATAGCTAGTAGATAGTCGAATAATCCTACGCGGTTATATAGCGGTATAAAGTCTCTCTTACCTACCCTACCTTTTATATTCTTTTTCTTTTTCTTATTATTACAATTCTGAGAGTAAATATAAAGTGAAGCCGGTATAAAGGCAAGACAAATATAAATAACCAAAAACGCAGGAAAGGTGAAAAGAGTTAAGAGGCATATAGTGCATTAACAGACTCGATTGTGCTGCCCTTCTACTATCTAGAAAGAAGGGGAAAAGCCATCCTAAATATATCTAAAGGAGGATAGGCCTAGGCATCCAAGGTAGCTAGTAAGAGAGCCCCTTATAATGCCTGTTATACCATGTTATATCCAGCCTTACCATATATTTTAAAAATAAGGCCCGGTGTGCCACGTAATATCCAGCCGTATTAAATATTTTTCAAATAATGCCCGGTGTGCCACGTAATATCCAGCCGTATTAAATATCTTTTAAATGAGGCCCGGTGTGCCACATAATATCCGGCCTTACTAAATATTTTTACATAAGGCCCGGTACGTTATACTCAGCCTTACTACATAAAAAAAAATAAGGCCCGATACGTCATATCAAGCCTTACCAAATATTTTTAAATAAGGCCTAAACAACGCTTAACTTATTTGGTATACAGTACTAATCCACTGAAAATCCGGAAGGTAAGTGGTAAAGGCTTAAAGTTGGTAAGACTACCGTAAGTCCAGTGAGACAGTCGTAAGTCCAAGAGACGGTGGAAGGGCCAGCAGTCTAGTAGACTACCATAGGATTTTAACAAGATTAATAATATTAAGGAATATATAGATAGATACCCCTTCTTAGTTCTAATATTATATAATAATTCTACCTTTATTGATACTTTAATTAATTTCAGTTATAATTGCTATAGTGCAATAAGCGAAAGAATTATCTAAAGGTTAGGACTCTAACCTATCTATTTATTATTTTAAAGAATACTTAAGACTATAGTAGATATAAAAAGCCGATTAGGGGAGCGCTAAAGTATTACCCTTTTAATTACTTATACTATCTATATTAATATTAATATTGATAGATAGCTATTAGCTATAATACTGTATATCGTCTCAGGCCTTACCTACGATATTATCTTAAGGTTGCCTTAGATAGAGTATTATAATATTAAACTATAAGCGAAATAGCGCTAACTAAAAATTAGAGCTATTAGTAGCCTATTTATTAAGGAATCGACTATTCGATCCTTTAGGCCTACTATAATTAATATTTTTAGATTAGTCTTTTATAATATATTACGATAAGCGGTATATACCTAAAATAATTCGACTTCTTTCTTCTCTATAAGCCTATAAGAGCTTATATATATTCTTTGTATTATACTCCCGTTTTATTAGAATTTAGTTTCCCTTTTAGCCTAGCTATAGACCTTACTACCTAAGCTTTAAGATTTTACTAACCTTTTAAATAAAGTAAAGGCCTCTGGCCTCCTACCGCACTAAGGTATACTTAACTACTATATTAAGCTTAAACCGACCCTAGATAGGGGGCTACCTGACCTTCTATAGGGACTACTATATAATATACCGCGGGACTAATTACTTAAAGTCCGAAGATAAATAACCAACTTTATAGATAAAGGATAGATCTATATAAATTCCTTATCGGCTATAGTATTAGTTTTACTAGCTAGGAAGGGGAATAGAGAGTAGTATTTCTATATCGACTATTAAGCCTTTAATAAGGTTATAGCCTAAGACTAATACCCCCTCCCCCTAATTAAGGAAATACTATAATCTCTATTCTAAGCAAGGTAGTTTACTAAGGTAGATATCTATATAGCATTCTATAAGATCTATATTACCGAAGGCAATAAATACCTAATTGCATTCTATACCTACTTTAGTCTTTTTAAGTGGTTAGTAACCCCCTTTAGCTTAACCGGGGCCCTTACGATATTCTAGTAATATATTAATAAAGTCTTAGGGGACTTATTAGGAGACTTTACTACTATTTATTTAGATAATATTTTAGTCTATACTAGAGGCTTATAAAAGGAATATATAGACCGCATTAGGATTATCTTTAAGCGCCTATAAGATACCGGCCTAAATCTAGATCTAAATAAATGCGATTTCATAGTGAAGGAGGTATACTACCTCGGCTATATTATAATAGTAGGAAAAAAGATCCGCCTAGACCCTAAGAAGATCAAGGCAATTTAAAAGTAGGAAGCCCCTATAAAGTTATAAGGCATTTAAAGCTTTTTAGGGTTTATAAACTTCTACTGTAATTTTATCCCAAATTTCTCCTACCTAATTAAGCCTTTAGTTCGACTAATAAAGAAGGGTATCCCCTTTTAATAGCTTAAAAAGGAAGAAAAGGCCTTTTAGGCACTTAAATAATATTTTATCTTATACCTAATTTTCGCCTAATAAGACCCTAAGAAGAAAATAATCCTTAAGGTAGATAGCTTTAATATAGCTATTAATAGCTGCCTCTTTTAGATTAGGGAGGATAGGATACTTTACCTAATTATATACTACTTAATATAGCTTATAAAGGCTAAATAAAATTATACTATCTACAATAAGGAGCTATTTGCTATTATTTTATGCCTTAAAGCTTAGTTAGCTAAATTCTGCTTTATTACTGCTCTATTTACGATCCTTATAGACTATAAAAACCTTAAGTATTTTACTTAACTAAAAGAGATATTAGAATATTAGGCATAATAGGCCGAGACTTTAGCCCTTGTTAACTTTTATCTTTAATAC
Organism: Ustilaginoidea virens; assembly: GCF_000687475.1. Taxonomy (NCBI): domain Eukaryota; kingdom Fungi; phylum Ascomycota; class Sordariomycetes; order Hypocreales; family Clavicipitaceae; genus Ustilaginoidea; species Ustilaginoidea virens. The sequence continues at coordinate 5,243,779 of NC_057317.1, read as the reverse complement.
CGGCCTAGTTTTTAAGCTTAACGTCTTAATACTCTTTTGCAATAGGAATAGGAGGCAGATAATATAGCTCTAAGATTTAGCTAAATCCTTTAGCCGCTATCTATCTCTACTATAGAGGCAGACCTAATAGAAGCTTAATTAGACCTAATAAAGGATGCTAATTTAGGCAAAATAGAGGATATACTAAAAGCGGCCCCTTCGGCTAGTCTCTTTACTAGGTAGCTCCTAGATCTTTACCGATACTTATCTACAGGCACTTTAAAATTAAGCTATAGCTAAGAATAAATGTTACAATTCTGAGGGTAAATATAAAGTGAAGCCGGTATAAAGGCAGGACAAATATAAATAACCAGAAGCGTAGAAAAGGTGAAAAGAGTCAAGAGGCATATAGTGCATTAACAAGTTCAATTGTGCTACCCTTCTATTATTTAGAAAGAAGGGGAAAAGCTATCCTAAATATATCTAAGAGAGAAGGTAGGCCTAGGCATCCAAGATAGCCAGTAAAAGAGCTCCTTATAATACCCATTATACCACAATATATCCAGCCTTACCATATATTTAAAAATAAGGTTTGATACGTCATATCAAGCCTTATCAAATATTTTAAATAATGCCCGGTGTGCCATGTGATATCCAGCCGTATTAAATATCTTTTAAATAAGGCCCGGTGTGCCTACGTAATATCCGGCCGTATTAATTATTTTTAAATAAGACCCGGTGTGCCTACGTAATATCCGGCCGTATTAAATATTTTTTAAATAAGGCCCGGTGTGCCACATAATATCCGGCCGTATGAAATATTTTTTAAATAAGGCCCGGTGTGCCACATAATATCCGGCCGTATTAAATATTTTTTAAATAAGGCTCGGTGTGCTATATAATATCCGGCCTTACCAAATATCTTTTAAATCAGGCCCAGTACGTCATATCCCGCCTTACCATATATTTTAAAAATAAGGCCCAATACGTTATATCAAGCCTTACCAAATTTAAAATAAGGCCTAATAAAGGCCTACTTTATTTGGTATACAGTACTAATCCACTGAAAATCCGGAAGGTAAACGGTAAAGGCCCAAGGTTAGTAAGACCACCGTAAGTCCGGTGGAACAGTCGTGAGTCCAAGAGACGGTGGAAGGGCCAGTAGTCTAGTAGACTACCATAGGATTTTAACAATAAACTATACTATACCCGATAAAAGGCTATAGTAAATAGAGAGCGATAATTCCTAAAAGAGGTAAAAACTAAAGAATAGATTGCAAATTATACCTTAAACGCCTATAGGGCGCTACTCTACTAGGGCTAGATTTAGCTCCCCTTTTTCGAACCGCTAATAACTATGATAATTCAATAATACTATAACTCCCCTACTATAGGGCACCTAAGAAAGGATATAACTTTCTAGCTATTATAGTAGGACTATTACTTCGATAATATATCGTCTAAATTAGTTCAATTTATTTAGAATTACTAATACTATAGGGCGCATAAGAGCTGCTAATTACGTTAAGGCTTACTCTAGCCTTTACTAATCTTAAATCGTTTTTAATCTTAAATTTCTATTAATTTTATAACCAACCTCCTAGCCTATAATACCTCCGACTCATACTACCTAATAGTTATTACCGATTATTTATTAAAATACATTTAGCTTAAAGCGATATACTGAATGCGAGCGGAGGATTATACTAAATAGTTCCTAGACTATTAGTAGCAGCACTATAGGTTCCCCGCCTAGATTAGTAGTAATAGAGGCTTAGACTAGGTAGGCTAATTTTAGACTATAATATATAACGCCATTAGGACTAAATAACTCCTCTCAACTATATACCACCTATAGACTAATAGTAATATAGACCGTATAAACTAAGAGGTCTAGGTTATTTTATATATAAAAATAGTATTCGATTAATATAATTAGCCCTAATATCTCGCGATTGACCAATGTTAAAATCCTATAGTAGCCTACTAGGCTGCTGGGCTAATGCCCTACTAGCCTACTGACTTTCTGGCCCTCATACCACCTCTTAGACTTACGGTAGTCTTACTAACCTTAGGCCTTTGCCTTTTACCTTAAGGATTTTCAATGGATTATTTACTGTATATCAAGTAAGGTAGGCCTTGTTAAAAAAGGTGTGGCATTGCTAAATTAGCGTGGTGGCCTACTAGCGTGGTGGCGGCCTACTAGCGTGGTGGTTGCCTACTAGCGTAGTGGTTAGTCACTAGCGTGGTGGTTGGGGTGGCCGGACATAGCGGGGTTAGTCGGATATAGCGGAATTACTGACGAGCATTACGGGGAGCCTTCTTACTGGCTACCCTGGATGCCTGGGCCCACCCCTTCTTTGTGTATATATAGAATAGCTTTTCCCCTTCTTTCTAGATAGTGGAAGGGCAGCACAATTGAACCTATTAATACACTATATACCTCTTAACTCGCACCTTCCCTGCGTTATTCTGGTTATTCTATATTTGCCTTGCCTTTACACTTGCCTCGCTTTATAGCACTTGTATAGTCTTAGGACTTAATGACGAATCTAGTATTTATACTAAGATTAAGTCATAGGTCGCAGACAGTCTTGTGCCATCTAGCTAGCTAGTAAGGCTTTGCTTTATAGTGACCTTTAAAATTGCAATAACTAATATACTCTAAATAACCGCACTTCCTTAATTACTAAATATAGCCCGAACTATCTCCTAAATAGCTTTAATTCTCCTATTATAACCCTTCCCCCCGATATCTTGCTAAGTTCTATAACCCCTAAGGGGCAGGCAATACGTTTTTTAGCTATAATATAGGAGGAGGGCGAGCTCGCCTAAGCTGTTATCGCTTTTACTTAATAGAGGTAGTAGGATATAATAAACCGTTTCTAACGCCTAGTGGAGTATTACTAAATTAAGGACTAAGTTTAGCTAAGCCTATAGAATATTAAAACTAACCGGCCTTATAAGAAGCTCGATTAGGTATTTATAAAGTATACTATTATAGCTATTCTATCTCCGCTTAACGTCTAACTCGATATCTTTAATAGTATTTACCCGGTTTTTTATATTGATCTTATAAAATATACTGCTTCCGATCTACTGTCGAGCTAAATACTTATAGATATTAGGCCTTATCCCCTACTAGTCCTACTAGAGGACTCTAATACCCTGCATAAGGAATTTAAGGTTGAGGAGATATTAGCTGCGAAAAACGCTTAGGGTTATAGTGGAAAATATAACGTGCTAGTAAAATAGAAGGGATACGATTTACTAATTTAAGAGCCCTTTAAGAACTTTAAGGATATTATAGTATAGGAGGCATTTAAGAATAAATAAGGGGATATTTAGATATATAATAGACCCAGCCGAATCCTATAGCAACCCCGATATAGAAATGGATAAAATTTTTCCTAAAAGAGGGGGGTATATCACAGACTCAGGCTATGCCTATATTATAAGAGTGGCTGAGGCTTAGGCTGCGCCCGTGCCTAGCTCGGGACGGATTATATAAGGCAGACGCGCGGGCCGATAGGGCAATGCTAGGGCTTTAGCTTGCACTACATATAGATATATATAGACTTTAGAGAGACTCCTATTCGGGCCCCTTCTCTTGCTCTTTAGTTTATTAAATATATCCGATTGATGCCTATTCGCAGTCGCTCTAGGGCCAGTCCTTCATACCGGGCTTTAAATAAGGTTATAATATAGGATTAGTAACCCCTCCCCTTAATTAAGGAGATACTATATTCCCTATTATAGGCGAAGTAGTTTATAAAGATAGATATTTAAGTAGTATTCCATAAAATCTATATTACTAAGGGCGATAAGTACCTTACTGTATTCTAAATATACTTTAGCCTCTTTAAGTAACTAATAACCCCTTTTAGTCTGACTAAAGCCCCTATAATATTTTAATATTATATTAATAGGGCCTTAGAGGATATATTAGGGGATTTCGCTATAGCCTATCTAGATAATATTTTGGTCTATATAGGGGGCTTATAGAAGGAGTATTTAGACCGTATAAAGAAGGTCCTTAAGCGGCTATAAGATACCGGCCTAAATTTAGATGTAGATAAATACGAGTTCGCTATAAAAAAGGTATGCTATCTAAGCTATATTATAATAGCTAGTAAAGAGATCCGCCTAGACTCTAAAAAAATTAAAGCAATTTAGGAGTGGGAAGCCTTTATAAAGTTATAGGGTATTTAGAGCTTTTTAAGGTTTATAAACTTCTACTGCAATTTTAATTTAAATTTCTCCTATTTAGCTAAGCCTCTAGTCTAATTAATATAGAAAGATATCTCTTTTTAATAGCTTAAAAAGGAAGAAAAGGCCTTTTAGGCGCTTAAATAGTACTTTATTTTATACCTAGTCTTTGCTTAATAAGACCTTAAGAAGGAAATAATCCTTAAAGCAGATAACTCTAGTATAATTATTAGTAGCTATTATTAAGGAGTCGGGCTACGCCCGTCTCATACTAAGGTTATTAGCTTCAGTAAGTGCGCGCGGCGAAAGGGGATATAGGTGTCAATTGTACTAAGTATGGTAACTAAGTATAATATGTACTCTGTTGTCTGGCCTAATGGTCAGATAGAAGGTTGGTATTGGAATTGCTGTCGCAAGGTGCCCAATTGGGCACATTGCGACGGATGTGCCGCGCACACAATATGGCCCCTTTTGCCCCTTTACCCCTGTGCCCGGCAGGGCACGCGGGCAGCCCGGCCCGACCGCGCCGATGTACGTGACTACGGCACGCACAAAAAGGCCACATCGTGTAATTACTCTTTTGCTTCCTTTCTTTCCTCTTAGATAGTTAGTCATAATCAAAGAAGTAATCATACCTTTAACCGGTGACCTCACGGTACATGATACTACGCGCGCGACCCTACGAATAACTGGGTACCCCGAGTTTATATCAACATTTGGGCTAAAACCCAGACGATATGCGCAGACACCCGCTTAGGGCCCTTTAAGCCACTTCGTTATAGCTATTTCTTTTAAATCAGGGAGGATAAAATACTTTACCTAATTATATACTATTTAGTACGGCTTATAAAAGCTAAATAAAATTATACTATCTATAATAAAGAGCTACTTACTATTATCTTATGCTTTAAGGCATAGTTAGCTAAATTCCGCTTTATTACCGCCTTATTTACGATTTTTATAGATTATAAAAACCTTAAGTACTTTGCTCGACTAAAGGAGATATTAGAATACTAGGTGTAATAGGCTAAGACTTTAGCCCTTTTTAACTTCTACTTTTAGTACCAACCCGACTTATAGGCCTAGCATCTTAATATCCTCTTGCAATAGAAGTAAAAAGTAAATAACGTGGCACTAAGGTTTAGCTAAATTCTTTAATTACTATCTATCTCTATTATAGAGGTAGACCTAATAGAAGACTAGCCAGACCTAATAGGGGATTAGCCGATTATAAACCTAAGTATAATAGAGAATATACTAATAGTAGCTTCTTTAATTAGAGTCTTTTTACCTAATAGCTCCTAAATCTTTACCGATATAAATCTATAGGCACTTTAAGACTAGACTATAGCTAAAAATGAATTATATTAGGCCTAGTAGATGGCTATAGCAAATAAAGAATAATAATCCCTAGTAGAGGCGAAGACTAAGGAGTAGATTGCAAATTATATCCTAAATGCCTATAGAGCGCTATTCTACTAAGGCTAGATTTAGCTCCCCTCTTTTAAGCCACTAATAACTATAGTAATTTAACAATACTATAACTCCCCTATTGTAGGGCACTTAAAGAAGAATATAACCTTCTAATTATTATAATAGGACTACTACTTCAATAATATTTTATCTAAAGTAGCTTAATTCGTTCGAAATTACTAATACTATAAGGCATATAAGAATCGTTAGTTATACTAAGGCTTATTCTAGCCCCTACCGATCCTAGATTATTTTTAGTCTTAAATTTTTATAGACTTTATAACTAACTTTTTTGCCTATAATGCCTTTAACCTATATTACTAATGGTTATTACCAATCGCCTATTAAAGTATATTCAGCTAAAGGTAATATATTTAATATAAGCAGAGGATTATACGGAATATTTCTTAGATTATTAGTAATAGTACTATAGGTTTCCCGCCTAGATTATCTGCAATAAAGGCTTAAACTAAGTAGGCTAACTTTAGACTGTATTATATATAAGGCTATTAGGACTAAATAACTCCTCTCAATTATATACTACCTATAGACCAATAGTAGTATAAAATAGATAAATTAGTTTATATATAAAGGTAGCATTCGATTAATACAATTGGCTTTACTATCTCGCAATTTGCTAATATACTTTAAATAACCGCACCTCTTTTATTACTAGATATAGCCTAAACTGTCTTCTAAATAGCTTTAATTCTTTTATTATAGCCCCTCTCTTTAATATTTTACTAAGCTCTATAACCCTTAAGGGGCGTATTGCAATTCTCAAGGTCACTATAAAGCAGAGCCTTACTAGCTAGCTAGATGGCACAAGACTGTCTGCGACCTGTGAACTAATCTTAGTATAATACTAGATTTTTCACCAAGTCCTAAAACTATACAAGTGCTATAAAGCAGGGCAAGTGTAAAGGCAAGGCAAATATAAGATAACCAGAAAAACGCAGGGAAGGTAAGAAGTTAAGAGGCATATAGTGCATTAACAGACTCGATTGTGCTGCCCTTCTACTATCTAAAAAGAAGGGGGAAAGCTATCCTATATATACACGAAGGAGAGGTGGGCCTAGGCATCCAAGGTAGCCAGTAAGAAAGCTCCCCGTAATGCTCACTTGCCACGTATATAATACGTCAGCAAACCCACTACATCCGGCCTTTCTAACCACCCTAACCACCGCACTAGTAACTAGCCATTACACTAGTAGACTAACCACCACGCTAGTATACTAGCCACCACACTAGTGGACTAGCCACCACGCTAGTGACTAACCACTACATTAGTGGACTAGCCACCACACTAGTAGGCCGCCACCACGCTAGTAGGCCACCACGCTAATTTAGCAATGCCACACCTTTTTTAACAAGGCCTACCTTACTTGATATACAGTGAATAATCCACTGAAAATCCTTAAGGTAAAAGGCAAAGGCCTAAGGTAAGACTACCATAAGTCTAAGAGGCGGTATAATGGTCAGAAGGTTAGTAGGCCAGTAGAGCATTAGGCCAGCAGCCTAGTAGGCTACTATAGGATTTTAACAGAGCGGATAGTATAATTCCTTGCTATAGTATAAGAGGAGGGAGAATTTGTTTAGGCTACTATCGTTTTTACTTAATAAAGGCAGTAGGATATAATAAACTATTCCTAATGTCTAGTAGAGCATTATTAAATTAAAGATCGAATTTAGTTAAGCCTATAGAATATTAAGATTAACCGGCTTTATAAAAAGCTCGATTAGGTATCTACAAAATATACTATTATAGCTGTTTTATCCCCGCTTAATATCTAGCTCAATATCCTTAATAGTATTCACCCTGTCTTTTATATTAATTTTATAGAATAAGCTGCTTCTGGCTTACTACCGAGCTCAATGCTTATGGATACTAGGTCTAGCCCCCTATTAATCCTACTAGAGGACTTTAATACCCTGCATAAGGAATTTAAGGTCGAGGAGATATTAGCCGCGAAAAACGCTTAGAGCTATAGCAGAAAACGTAATATACTAGTAAAATAGAAGGGATATAATTTGCTGATTTAGGAGGTCTTTAAGAACTTTAAGGATACCACAGCGCAAAAGGCATTTAAGGCAAAATAGAGGGATATATAGATATATAATTGACCCGGCCGAACTCTATAGTAATCCTAATACGGTAAATAGGGGAATACTTAGATATATAACGGACTCAGTTAAACTTTATAGCAACCCTAATATAAGAATGGATAAAATTTTTCTTAGAGAAGGGGGGTATATTATAGACTTGGGCTATGCCTATATTATAAGATTGGCTAGGGCTCGGGTTGTACCTATATCTAGCTAGAATAGTTTAGATAGGGCAGATGCGCAGGACTAATAGGGTACTACTAGGGCCCCGTCCTATAAGTATATATAAATATATATGGACCACGGAAGGGACTCGGATCGGGCTCCCCTTCCTTCCTTCTTAGTTTTATTAATATATTCGATTGACGCCTATTCGCAGTCGCCCTAGGGCTAGTCCTTTATAGCGACCTCTGATATTGTCTTTGTCGGCTTTATATCTAAGATATATCCTAGGATCATTTGATTAATTATTAGAGTGCCGCTGAATTCTTTAGTATTAAAAGCAGAGGAAAAGCGGAGTAGCCAGGCGGGTAAATATTAGTCCGGCTTAGCTACTGCTTATTTGCTGTTTTTTTTACTACTCTTTTTACTGTTTTTTTTACTGCATTTTTTACTGCCTCATTTTACCGTCTTTTACTGTTTTTTTACTGCCTTATTTTACCATTTTTACTGCCGTATTTTACCGTCTTTACCTTGCCTTTTTTACTATCTTATTTTACTGTCGTTTTTACTACCCTTTTTACCGCCTTTTTACTTCCTCACTTCACTGCCTTTTACTGCCTTTTTTTACTGCTTTTTTCCTGCCATTTTTACAGTCTTATTTTACTATATTTTTACTGCTTTATTGTATTGTCTTTTTACTGCCTTTTTACTGCCGTATTTTACCGCCTTTACCCTACCTTTTTTACTATCTTATTTTACTGTCGTTTTTACTACCCTTTTTACCGCCTTTATACTACCTTCTTTTTACTTAAATATTTAAATATGATGCATTTTTTATTATTCCCCTCCGGGGGCCCTCCGGGGGCCCTGCCGGGGGCCGCCTGCGGCGGGCTTTTTCGCCTGCAGCAAGCAAGCCTTTGCTTAGGAAGCATGGCAGAATCTATCTCTTCACCGCCTTTTACATAGCAGAATCTCACCGCCTCTTTTGTAGTCTTATAGTATTCAACACTATTTTTTAGTAGAATAAAACATTGCAATACTTTAATGGCAGAATCTGTCTCTTCACCGCCTTTTACACAGCAGAATCTCACCGCCTTTTCTTTGTAGACATATGTTCTTTAGCACTAAGGCTAGCAGAAGTAGAACATTACAGTACTCTACCCGCTTTTTTCGTCTAATCCCCGGTTGATCTGAAAAAATGTCTCTATAGGACGGCCTCACTGTATTTTAAAGAGGGAAAGCGGGAAAGTACTTCCTGGCTTGCCTTCCGATTTCTTCGCAAATCTCCAGGCAAAGCTCCGCTTTCCCTGATAACTGCACATTTCTCGCTTTGCGTTAGGACATATTCGCTAGTATAGACTCGAGTATTCATTATTAACAAGTGGAATATCTGCGACACTACCCAAGGCTCTAAATAAGATCTCCCTTAAAACACATACACGTTGGAATATTGCATGTTGTCCAGCCGAGAGGGCGATTTCCCCAATAGAATCTTATTCATCCCTTACTAAACGTCCTTGGGGTTCGTTATACATACATCCGACCAGCGATGCCTCATCGCCGTCGAGAATTAGAGGTAGAAGAATTGAGCCGCCATTATAGCGCGTACACCACTTGGAAATATTCCACAATCCTCCTATTCCTTCTTTCCCGCTTCCTGGTAGTTTGCTTGTCGCTGCTTGTCTCGAAAGTAGTATTGGCTAGAAGTTCAAGCCGTCCCTTGGATATCAATTCCGGGTTGCGTGTCGAAGGGTATGTAGTGATGGTCTTTACATGACTGTGCAGCCCAGATAGCCTCCCCATCTAGCATTAGCCTCATCATCCTTGGTGATAGGCTTGGTGACGTTGGTCTTGTTCTCGATGGAAGGCATTTTGAGGTATTCGGAGAAATTTGGCACGAAAACTGCGATGTATTAATGACTCTCGGAAAAAGAAAGCTAACAATAAAGAGTAGACTGTGTTGGAGATGCAGAAGCCGATGAAGGGAGAGTCTCACCAACTTATACATTTCGGAGTCTCAAGATTTGCTTCACATGTCCGATACCCTCTACTCACCGAGTCGTGTTGGCAAATATCATTCTGTCTGATGAAAAGCTAGTCTGCTTGGCCAAGATAATTTCATCGTATTGTTACAAGTCATTGTTCTGCAAGAACTACCAGTAGATATTGTCAAGCTCGGGTTAGAAATTAGACACGAATGTCCAGTGTGGGGAGTTGATGGCTTGTGGGCAGACGAGCAGTTCGGACGGCCAGAGCTTGAAAGGGAGGGACCATCATCTTACCAATTTGCATTGAACTGCGCTTCCGAACCATATTGTTCGAAATGTCCACTACAATTTCCAGCCAAGCCCATAGCTCCTCGTTGGCGCAAAACTCCATTGTCTACTTGGTATTGTTCTGCCGCATCCCACACCACAATGTTACTCCCTAGCGGCTGGCGTCAGGTACATGATAACCGGTTGGAAACTGGATGGAAGCTGCACGGCCAAGCATCCAGATATTCTTACGCACACGAGGCAATCGGTTCCGATGTGGCTGTGGTGTATGTGGCATATTGTTCTTTGTCCCTGGCATTTGGGCATACCATACCCGTGTTGTGCTGCGTTGTACTCGGCCAGCCACGACTTCGAAACAAGACCGCAGCAGATGAGTGGGGATTTTTTATTTATTTCATTTAATTTAATTTAATTTTTTTTTTTTTTTTTCAAAACACAAAATTGAAAGTGCCAAGCACAGCAAGATGCGCCGGGAGGATACGGGAGAGGTTTGTCTGCAGCTTCAGCGGCAGTCGGAACTGACTGAACTACATACTCGTCCCTTCCGGCACCAGACCCGCTCCGGAGTACAAGGCCAGGTACCTCATGGTAGCCAAGACGTGATGCTCGTCAGGACACCGGCGGCACCACGCAAGTGGTAACATATCCGTGTAGTACTACTTTACTTGGTGTACATGTAGAATGGTGATGACATTTTCTTCACCGTTATAGCCCGTATATGCCCTGTTCAAAACTCTCCGCAAAATCTCCTGCCTGTCTAGCATTCTATACATCCCCACAGGGGAAAATGCAGTAGATTAGATACATGGGTCGGGAGGAGGGCGGTGTAAGACAATGCGGCAGAATTTCTAGAAGGTTTTTGGGAGTCGAAATATTTTATGTGGTAAACCGACTTGCTTGGTTGCTGCGACGTATGCACCCACCTTTCGTTTCTTCTTTAAACTGCCACCGACTTGCTATTTAGACAGGGGAGGAAATGGTCACTAAAAGCAAGCTTCGCATGGCGATAGCCGCAGAAAGGGGCGTCGATTTCAAGATATTAAAGCAACAGAAAAAACACAGGGAAACATTAAAGCGAAAAAGTTCAACACCCCAGAATGGACGGGCGCCCTTGACTGAAGATGCCCCGGACGAAAAGACGGAACAAGGCGAGGAGGATAGCCAACACATCGATTACAATCATGTACTGCCACCAGCGTCTCTTGAAGTGCAACTGTGTCGGGAAAGGCGGCAGCTAACCCAATCGCAGGTGAATCTTGGTGCTGTAGATGAGACCGACAGCTCCGATTCGGAAATCGAGATGGAAGTCAAGATTGAAAGACGCTCGTCCAAAAAGCCCGCGAGGGATAACAACAAAAATCCAAGTAGGAAAGAAGTTGTCGATGAGGATGAGGATGCTGTCGAGGACGTGGATGAAGAAGAGGAAGATGATGAGGAGGATGTTCCTCTCTCCGATCTCGAAGATCTCGATGACGAAGAAAAGGAGGATTTAATACCTCATACCCGCCTCACCATCAACAATACCTCTGCTCTTCAGTCCGCTCTCGATCGCATATCCATCCCCATCGATAAGACCGCAAAGTTTGCGACTCACCAGTCCGTTGCTTCATCGGTCAAGACCGCCGATTCTATACCTGATGTCTCTGATGACTTGCAGCGGGAGCTCGCTTTCTATTCACAGTGCCTCGAGGCTGCCAAGGAGGGACGCACAAGACTTCTGGCGGAAGGCGTTCCTTTTTCTCGGCCAAAGGACTACTTCGCTGAGATGGTCAAGGAGGATGCCCACATGGAAAAGGTCAAAGCCAAGTTGATTGAAGAAGCTTCAGCCAAGAAGGCCGCCACAGACGCGCGCAAGCTGCGCGACTTGAAAAAATTCGGCAAGCAGGTCCAGGTTGCCAAGCTTCAGGAGCGTCAGAAGGCTAAGCGCGAAACACTGGAAAAGATCAAGACACTCAAGCGAAGTAAGTCTCACCTGCTGTACAGCCGTCGTTACCAATCCCCATCAACATGGCATCACGCCCAGAAGGCCATAAGCTAAGACGTCTTCTTCCCTTGCAGAACGACAAGAGTCGGGTGGTGACATGACTACCAATGAGGCAGACCTTTTCGACGTCAGCGTCGACAATGAGCTTGCCAAGCACTCCCAACGTGCTGGACCTTCTGGGCGCGGCGGTCAATCTAATGGCCCCAACACAAAACGCCAAAAGAAGAACGAAAAGTACGGTTTTGGCGGCAAAAAGCGATATGCTAAATCTGGAGATGCCGCTAGCTCGGGGGACCTGTCAGCATTCAACACAAAGAAGATGAAGGCTGGCGGTGCAAAGGGAAAACCTAAAACGACACGGCCAGGTAAAAGTAGACGTAAGACCAAGGCATCGAGGTAGCCATGGCATATTCCATCTGTAAACCGGCTTGTTATCAACAAAGTTTTTCTGTTCATTCATGTGTACCTTTGCCAGATTGCCCAACTACCTACTACTTACTTACTAGGTAGTTGGACGAGTGATTTCTGTGGCAAGCAGTCCGGGACGCCCAAGAAGAGGTCTTCTATTGCAGAAGCGATGCCCTCAGCCCAAACCTGAAGATGATTGGAAAATACATCAACCAAATGCCAAATGTAGAAGGTAGACTACTCCGATAACATTGTCGTGCTCATCTGTTTGCACAACGCATATTAAATAGTTCCCGTAGCGTTTGTTCACTTCATCACCTTCACATCTGGTTTGTCACCACAGTCCCAAAGTTACGCCGAATAGACCTCGAAAATATCATAATGTCGTTGCGCATTCATCTATGAATCAAAGAAAGATATAAGAGATTCTGAATAGCCCTGTCTCGCTCCAGCTATGGTATAAAACTAATCACACTTAGGCCCACGCCGCCACATAATCCCTGGTGATTCCTCCTCGTGCCCCCCGTATATCATGTCTGCTCCCGCCAATCTTGATGCAGCTTCCCCTGTCCAAAGAGTGTAGAAAATCTGCTTACCTATTACTACCGGCACAGAAGTCCCTGAGTCATTGAGAGAGGTAGAAAATGGCTGAGATTAAGACTACCTGAAGAGACTGACATGAAAACCACAAAACAAACCACATGAATGGTTTATCGTGTCGTGATGTTTACGCTTATGTAATTTGTGTCATTGTTTGTCTCGTCGGGACTGACAAAGGTCCTCGTACATCAGGAGAGCGATGCATCGCAGGCTATGGCATAGCACTGCTCGATTGTCGGCCCCCATGATGAGCTACCTACAGCCTGCGAGCTCGAAACAAAAGAGCAAGTAAGGAAAGAGTAATAGGAAAGACAAGAAAGGTAATGACGAGTAAAGAAAATGGAAGAAAAGGTGGAAAGATGGTAAGTCCAAGGATGGAGTAATGCGCGAATGTCAACTGTTCGCCTGGACGCCGTTGAAACCCCCTGGTATCGAGATAAATGCCTTTCGCTGCTCAATCGCTTTGCTGTACTATGCAGTTGCAACCTTTCTGCAGACCATTGGTGGAGAGAAAGAGGGAAAAAACACGTTGAAAAGAGGAAGAAACCCGGTGCGGCGATCTGATGTGAATTGCCTTGAATTGGCCTCTTGTTTACTGCGACGCGGCTACGCACCAATGGCGATGGAAAGCCCATGCGCTCTTCTGGCATTCCTTACTGCAGTATTTGGTACGCCGACATCGCCGACACTTCGCGAACTGTCTTGTGTACTCTTCCCACTTTCCACATTGATAATAAGCACACTGTCTAATGCCGCCACGGGTATCATCTTTACGGCAGAGATTGCGCATCACAACCCCAGCCCAATACTGCATATCAGTGCTGTGATATCGAACCGTAAACTTTTCCACGAGGGGAAAAAGGTTGAAGTCATTCGGGAGGAGGTACTCTTCGTCAGACTCGTCCACGTCGTCTGCGTCCATGGCTTCGTCGTCCCCGTCCAGAAGAGCTAGGTTTGTACCAAGTGACAACTTCGGTACTAAGTGGCTCCTTTGGAAATAAGATCGTAAGCCACAGTATTTGGAGACATAGGCCAACAGCTGCAAAGACATCAACACATCTTCCTCTCGTGGCATCACGGCGAGCATTTGCGGGGTTGGGGAGAAATGACGGTCCAGGAGGTATCGTGGCACAGTTGTGCTTGGCACCTGCGGTTGAGGTGGTGTAACTATGGCAGGTCGATTTGGGGACAGTCCCGTGGGAGGCGCAGCGGCTGGATTAGCCGTGTTTCCAAGACTTCCGTCCATACCCGTGCGGTGTGTGATATTGAAAGCATCAGTATCTTGGTGCGTGTGTGATACGGTTGGCGTTGTGAGCTCAAGAGATGATCCGGGGAGCATGCTGTCTCCGTCCTCCATGGAAATATCTTGAATGCCTACTGTAGATTGAATCTCAGTATTCCCAGTCATATCGGCATCGGGAGACTCGTCCGACGGCATACTGTCAGCATTCATGTCGTCTGTCTCAACAGTTGAGTTTTGGTGCCGGATAGACGGCCGGCGACGGCTTCGTTCAGTAGCATCAAGCGCAGCAGCCGCGGCCGCCGCGGCCGCCGCCACCGCTGTGACTACGGCATCATTGGCAGCGGGCGAATGTCCCACGGAGGATGATTGGAGTTGGGGAGGGGGAAGTGGTGAAGTTGGTGAAGTTGGCTGAGACGCATTATCGATTTGATTGAAAAGAGACAAGGATGCTAAACGGTCCGAGTCACGAGCGGGTCGTACGAAAGTGTCAATACTATCCACTGCCAACATTGCTGTAGCGAGAGGTTGCATCGAGGAGCCACCTGATAGAGCACCAACACTGCGGCTGTCTGTGCCACGGAAACTGTATCGACGGTGGCTTCCTGTTGTTGCTCGAGGTCGATCTGGCGTGGTTGTGGTAGCCCGAGAGGAGAGGTTCGTAGGTTCGACGCTCGATAGAGCCGTAGTAGATGGGCCAGCATAGGTAGCCGAAACATCTATGGATGGAGGAGGCCCGTGACGGCGAAAGGACCGTTGATCTGGTTCCAGGCGAGTAGACCGACTAGGGAAAGATGCTGAGGTCTTGGAGGAGCTGCGGTGATCGTGGCCACGGTGACGGCGGTGATTGTGTTCGTGACCCTCCTTTTGGCTGGCTTCTTCAGCCTTTTCACGACACTTTTCAATTATTTTGATATAATTGTCAAGTATTGTGGCAATAACGGGAACCATGTCAGCCTCGACTACACGTGTTCGCACATTTTCCGTGCCACGGACGCCAATGTTGACTACACATTGGAAGGCAAGGTTCCACTTCCACATTCCCATCATATCTTTACTTCGGCCTTGTTTCAAAATGCACACAAGGCGCTCGATCCCTCCATCCACAGTCAATATATCGCGGATACGAGCGGATGAGGTTGTCAAGTAGGCAAGATGATTAAGAGAGTTGATGAGTGGTAGTGTAGATGTACAATCGAGGGCTCGTCGGTCATAAAGTGCGGTAGTAATGCCAACCGACGCCTTATTGACGTTCGGAATGCTGAAGTTGACTTCTCTCATGTTGATTGGATAAGCTCGTCCGAGGGAACAAATCGAGAGTAGATTGTAAATTGGCGGTTGTGACAGTAGGTAATGGAGAACGACGTCAAGCCCCTCGGCCGGAGGGGCTGAGCAAAATGGTTATCAACGCCAGGCTGCGTGCTAGAAAGAAGGCGGAGGCTGAATTCTTGATAGTCGAGGTTCTGGTGTTTCGTGTTGCCGATGATGGAATCTAACGATGTGGCTGATCGATGTGCGCAGGTGGCGGTTGCTACCGACCTTCTCGGACGGGAGAGTCGCAACTTGACCGTACAATAGCCGATGTCGAGCCAGGGAAGATCTTGATGGTTGAAGCTAATGAGCAGATGATGAGGAGAGGTCAGGTATGTTCGCTTCCGCCAGCGTCGTTCAGTGATGGTTCCGTAGGGATGGCGTTTCAGGCAAGGCTGGGTTGGGCCTAGCCCAAGAAGGGCTGAGGAGAGCGAAGAGGGAGGATGCAGGGCCACGGATAAATGGATGAACGAAGCCCAGCTAGCGACAGATCAAAGACCAAGATTTTACAGGTAGAGGGCGGATGGCGAAAAGAGTCGCCTTGGAATGGATGCCGAAGATGGGATGTGCAGCAAGAGAAATATGCGGTTCGTGGGCTGCCAACGGGAGAGGATGCGCCGTGCCTATGTTTGCGGCGGACAGGAGTAGAAGAGGTAAGCAGGCAAAGGCAGGGAAGGAGAAACTCGAGGGCTAAGTGAGTTGGGTGCCAGGTGGTGGAGGTTGGCATTAGGCCTTCAGCCAGGCGGGTCCCATCAACCGATGTCTATGTGGTCTGGTCTGCTGGTACATACCTACCTACATAACAACGGCCTAGGGCTTAACGGGGACCACATGCAGTCACCACAAGAGGCTGGCAGCCTACGTTTACAGCGGCTGGGCTGGTCGACGCACGCGCAGGCAAGCCTTAACCCGACGCAGCTTTGTTGGCGTCGTTCCATCACGGCGCCTTACCGTCTCGTCCGTCTTCGTCGTCGTTCCAATCTGCGGGCACTTGGACTCGGCAGTATTTGAACACTGTCTGAGCGCTCCATTAGCTACAACTATGCTAGGCTCCTATTCAATCCGTTCTTGGTTTTTTTTATTTATTTTTATTTATTTTTATTTATTTTTATTTATTTTTTTTTAAATATGCATGTTCATCGGCATTGGAGCCTACCTACCTCCTAGGATCCTAGGAGGTAGGTAGGTACCCAACCTGGTACCTAATCCGTACTACCTGTAGGGTACCTACCTAGTACGCTCTACCTACGCTCTCAAGTTCTGTTAGGCATGCTAGCCCAACCAGGTCGCGCTCTGTAATAGCACTCGAATTATAGGCAGCCAGCTACTAGATATTACCAGACATGATTGACCTATCCAGTTACCTTAACCCTTTATGCAATCATATAAATAAATGGGTGCATACATAACCAAGTCACACGTTGCCCAAATTTTTAATTTCACTCTTGATTTACACCTTACTTCATATATCGAATCCAAACTACCAGGTAGGTAGATATTCATGTTTTACTAATAATAGACCAAGGGCCGGCCATACTCCTGGCTTTCTTTTCTCATTACTCCTTTAGCATGAAAAAGACTTGGCTGTGAGGCACAGGGCTAAAGACGTTACCAGTTTATATTCATATAACATAATAATTATAAGCTCATGTTGAGTAGCTATGAACAGCTTGACGTTTCTATTCATGATGACTGCGTTGAGAAATTGGTAATCCGCCTATTATGTACACTTTGATTTCCAAAGTGACTTGTCTTTGCTACTGAATTATATGGTATTTTATGATGTTTTTATGAGGAGAGTACCGACTTACATAACTGGCTAGAGACATACTAAAGCACCAAAAGATTGACACTTCTCATAAAAGTTCATAATCTGCAGGTGCTTTCGAGTGTCTTCGCATACCAACAGCCCGGCTGATAAGGACTGGGGAGGATGCGGCAGCCTCTATACAGAGTTAGACAATTGAGTTTAGCGAATATCGGCACGCCCGTTGTGCGAGTCGAATTTCGCAAGTACATATCAGGGGAGATCGTCAATGAGCCCATGTGAAATTCCGTCGCAGACATGAGAGGCGGGACAGATGAATAACCTTTCGACAGTTGTGGATTATGATGGGAAACGGGCTTCGAGGTGCAAAGACTGACCGAAGCGGAAATCAGTCGCCGCTTATTTTGGCATGTCGAAAATATTTCATCCCTACCCAGGCAACAACGACCCAGACCCAAGCCATAACCCCCGTCAGAATCATGAGGGCTGGGTAATACCCAACTATAGGCAGAGTCGGGTCATCTTCAAGCTCCGGGGGTGCATATGGTGTCGTGCCCACATCCCATGCCCAGCTCCAGACGTTAAGGCAGGACCCCATTCCTACAACGAAGACAAACCATGTAACCGTCAGAACAACCCAGCCCCACCACTCAGTCTCTGAGTAATCCCAAGCAGTGTTCGAGGCCGGAAGGTTTGTGCTTGAGCTATACGACAGAGGAGACTTTGCCTGTTGGAAGGACCGAGGACGAGAACCTGCGGCGCAACTTGCAAAGTAAGAATCAGATCCAGGGGATGCAGAAATATTGGGCGCAGCCAATCTTTCGTTAGTGTGCATCTGCAAAACGTCCTCCTCGTCGGTAGTTGAGTTGTAAGAATCTTGGCGTATGGTTTCTGGCTCGATTTGGGAAGGAGGCGGAACAATTTTCTCTAAAAGCCGAACTGATTGATTTGAACTGGAGGGTGTGCTTTGATTTTTTGGAAGCGCGCGAGGTGCGAAATCGGATACTTTAAGACCCAAAGCGTTGTGTTCCGCGGTCATTGAGGAAGACGACGTAGTCGTTCCTTCTTCGAATGCGTTGGCGTGTAGAGTATCAATCATCAATGGTTTACTATCTCTCCGCTCTCGCTGCGCGCCGCGTCCAAGAAGTGCAGCCTTCCTAAGAGACCCTCTTCGACGCCGGGTTTTGTGTTGCTGTGTTGCTGCAGACATAGGTGGCGAAGAATCGGCCGTTGGCGTCGATTTACGTGTTTGGTTGACATTTTGCTGCGTTTGAGCGTCGGCTGGTGATTTTATGAAAGGGATTCGAGAGAGAAGCCTCGCATTTGCCGGGTGCAGAGGATGCCCTGAGGCTGGTCTGGGTTGATCGCATGGTCGCACGTCGTTAGCAACGTCGTCCATCGGGAAGGGGCAGCAAATAAAGACGGCGCTCGCGCATGTGAGTCCTAGATCTTTGCGCCTGTTGGTAATGATTAAAGGGTCGACTCCTCATACACGATGCTTGCCAAGTTACATGGAACTTGTGCTCCGTGAGAGCCGGTATGAGAGTCACGATTTGCGAAATACTATTATGACAGCACAAATATCCTTACATAAGTAGGTCATGTTTTGCAGTCCTGGGTGCCGATTTTGGCTAACCCCGACCCGCTGTTTTTGGCACCCTCGACCACCCTTCAGAAGTACCTCCAAGCCCAGGATCCGGGAGTCCGGCTACCCAGGAGATTTAAATCGAGATGCTGTCCTATCGCGCTCCTGTTTAGAAAATTCCAAGAAGAACAGTCAAGTCAGTTTGCCCCCATATTGTATTTGATTTCCTCTGGGACTTCCGCAAAGCATTCGTATTGGAGCTGTTGTGCTTGCGTTGATCGGGTATATCGTGCAACCCTGCCTGGTACTCCGCCTTAATATATGTATTTCGCCCTTTTGAGGGAGATCTCGTGGCGTGTTGTGGCTGGGTTCGCGGCTTGATTCGCCGACACGAGCGCGCTCTTGTGGCTGAAATGGACCCGCTGGACCCGTCCAGAATTGAGCGATATCGACAGGAAACTTCGCGACGAAGAGACTCCCGAACCCGAGCCCTTAGAGGCCCAGGAACTCCATGATGTCTGGCAACAGGGCAACCGGCGCCGCCCAGTGCCACCGAAGCTTTCGGACCGCCACAAGGCCTACCTCGTTCATCTCAAGCGCCGATGGATTACTTTCGCGGCGAAGATGGGGCGCCGAGACTGGAAGGGCCTCATCAAAATCCTCAGCTACGAGAACAAGGGGCTCGGCGAATCGTTCATGCGCTACCTCATGCGACAGGCAGAATTGCAGGGAAAACCGATTAGGAGCGAGAATGCCATCCGCGTGCACACGAGGAAGCTGGGCGGCTTGTACAGGAAGTACAACGCTCACCCGCCGGAGAGGTCGCTCATGGATCACCTTCGGAACGTCATCCGTTCTGAGATTACGCGCAAGTGGGCGCTGAGGCGCGAACCGAAGATCAAGCCTATCATGGGCCCCGACTTCTTCATGTATCACCTCTACTTCCTCTGGGTGCGCGACACCTCGGCGTTCCACATCGGGCTCGACCGGATCGACAATGCGTGCCTTCGGATGTTCTACATGTGGACCGGCTGTCGAAAACACGAGCTGATCTACGCGAAGCCGACAGACCTACCGGCAAAAGTGAAGGAGTATGACGAGGAATCGGATGCCTACGCAGACGTAGAATGCAGCACAGACAAGTACATCAAGCCACGCGTGAAGAGGTGCTAGGTGTGTGACCGTATGGACAACCGCAATAACGACCCGAGGCTCAAGGTCCTCTGCTGGGAGGACATCGACCTCTAGGTCCTCCGCGATCCAGAGGGAACCGGCGGCCAGGACCGCCTGGCCATGCAGGTTCTTCTCCGATACCACAAGGGCGAGAACAACAAGATCGTGCCGACCTAGTATATCTTCATCGAGGAGGCAATCCATGCCCTCTGTCCTATAACCCATATCCTGGCCAAGGCGCTGGCCAACGGCGTCATTGCGAACGAGGGGTACCAGACCAGGGCCGAGACATTCTTTACCACCAAGCTCAACAAACGCGCCCTAAAGATTCGGTGGAAGAAGGAGTGGCTGCATAAACCGGTGTTCCGCAAGACAGAATTGAGAAAGAGCGTAGAAAAGAAATTGGAGATGGAAATCCGGCCTGCCACTCAGCGCAATGCTTTATTTAGCGAGGAGGTTTAGGAGAAGGAAGTGCATAGGGAGGTGCTCAACTTCAGCGACAGCAGCGACTTGTGGGAGAAATCGGACGATGCCCTGACATTCGGCAGTCATTCGGAACGGCTCAGGATCGCCATGGGGCTGCTCGAGAAGTTGGCACAGTACTGTCAACAACGAGGGTATGCAGAATGCGTCGATAGTAAGTCATCGTCAATTATATAGTCTTTCTCGTAGGCATAGATTAGGAAGGCTAGGCGGTTATATAATGCCATAGTGGTAGTATCAGGGGTAATTAGCTCTATTGCAGTAGCCTAATTATTAAGCAAAGCTGTGCCGAAGGTGCAGCGTGCGCTACGTAAGTGCGTAAAGCGTGCCTTCCAGCTTTGCTTCTTTAATGAGAGGCCAGGGGTGCTAAGCCACCACAATCACTAGCCACATGTCATTCAAGCCAGCGATCTGATTGGTCTAGAGGGCACTAAAACGCCCCTATTGGCTGAAAAACCAGAGCCGGTATGTATCTTTGTGGATCCGGTACGTACTCTTAAGAGGCGTAAATGAGGCTGTTGCTACAGCATTTAGTATTGCAAGAGGTCGGGTCTATACTTAATTATGACGAGGTGGCGGAAAAGAAGCTAGCTCTAATAGACTACACAAAACACACATATCGTCGGCTTCATGCAATGCTTTCTAAGCAGCCCGCTGCAGGCGAAAAAGCCCGCTGCAGGCGGAAGCTCGCCGCAGGCGGCCCCCGGCAGGGCCCCCGGAGGGCCCCCGGAGGGGAATAATAAAAAATGCACTATGTTAAAATATTTAAGTAAAAAGAAGGTAGTATAAAGGCGGTAAAAAAAAGGCAGTAAAGGCGGTGAAGTGAGGCAGTAAAAAGGCGGTAAAAAGGGTAGTAAAAACAATAGTAGTAAAAAAAGGCAGAATAAAGGCGGCAAAATACGGCAGTAAAAAAGGCGGTAAAAAGACGGTAAAAAAAGGCAGTAAAAGGCGGTGAAGTGAGGCAGTAAAAAGGCGGTAAAAAGGGTAGTAAAAATAATAATAGTAAAAAAAGCAGGACAAAGGCGGTAAAATACGGCAGTAAAAGATAGTAAAATAAGGCAATAAATAGGCGGTAAAATAAGGCAGTAAAAGGCGGTGAATTAAGGTAGTAAAAAGGCGGTAAAAAGGGTAATAAAAATGATAGTAAAATAAAATAGTAAAAAAGGCAGGGCAAAGGCGGTAAAATACGGCAGTAAAAGATGGTAAAATAAGGCAGTAAAAAGGCAGTAAAAAGGCGGTAAAGGTAAAATAAAGTAGTAAAAAAAGCAGTAAAGAGTAGTGAAAAAGACAGTAAATAAAGCAGTAGCTAAGACGGACTAATATTTACCCGCCTAGCTACTCCGCCTTGGCACCTTAGGGCTACCGCAGCTTTGCGCCTCCTACGATGCCAATAAATTCGGCGCGTCGGCTTAGGTATCGAATAAGGGGGCAAATCAATATTGTTAAAATCCTATAGTAGCCTACTAGGCTGCTGGCCTAATACCCTACTGGCTTACTGACTTTTTGGCCCTTATGCCGCCTCTTAGACTTACGGTAGTCTTTCTTACCTTAGGCCTTTGCCTTTTACCTTAAGGATTTTCAGTGGATTATTTACTGTATATCAAGTAAGGTAGGCCTTGTTAAAAAGGTGTGGCATTGTTAAATTAGCGTGGTGGGCCTACTAGTGTGGTGGCGGCCTACTAGTGTGGTGGCTAGTCTACTAGTGTGGTGGGTAGTCACTAGCGTGGTGGCTAATTACTAGTGCGGTGGTTAGGGTGGTTAGAAAGGCCGGATATAGTGGGGCTGCTGACGTATCATATACGTGGCATAGTGAGCATTACGGGGAGCTATCTTACTGGCTACCCTGAATGCCTGGGCCCACCCCTCCTTCGTGTATATATAGGATAGCTTTCCCCCTTCTTTCTAGATAGTTGAAGGGCAGCATAATCGAGTCTGTTAATGCACTATATGCCTCTTAACTCCCACCTTCCCTGCGTTTCTGGTTATCTTATATTTGCCTTGCCTTTACACTTGCCCTGCTTTATAGCACTTGTATAGTCTTAGGACTTGGTGAAAAATCTAGTATTTATACTAAGATTAGTTCACAGGTCGCAGACAGTCTTGTGCCATCTAGCTAGCTAGTAAGGCTCTGCTTTTATAGTGACCTTGAGAATTGCAATAGGTTATGAGCCCGGGTTTTTACTTCTTTGTTTTTACCCTACCTTTTTGTGTTCACCCCTTGGTCTCTTTTGCTTATTAGTACTACTAATATAGCTATCCTTTGGTATCTTCGGCTTACCTTTATTAACTTTGGCTTACCTATTATTACCTTTGGCTTACCCTCTATTACCTACGGTATTACCCTGCGGCAATCAACGGCGTACCTAACGGCAACTTATGGCGTAACCTCACGGCACTTTTAGCGTAACCTTACGTTATTTTTGGAGTAACCTACGGCACCTACGGACTTTATAGTGTGATATCTATCACACTATACTACTGTATAACACCTTTTCCCCTAGTGCACGACTTGTACTGCACTATACGGCACCTGTTATACTCTCCCACTTATAGCACCTTTGGTATGGTACTTACGGCACCTTTTTATATTACGGCACCTACGGCTTCTACAGCACTTACGGCACCTTTATATTACGGCACAATATAAGCACCTTGAACACTAACGCTATAATACGGACTTGCATAACGCCTACGGCATCTGTGCTTTTATACTGAGACCGGCCGCTATAATCTGCGGCTATTTTTATAGTAGGCTACTAGCCACTATATATACTGGCAATCCGACTAGTTATTCAATTATTTTGCTAGCTATTTAGCTAGTTATTCCTCTGTTTTTACAACTATTGGCACTATTTTTCAACGGATTTTTAAACCCTTTTTGCCCACTATGGCAGAGTCAGGATCCTATAAGGTCCCTGAATCCGATACTGAAGTTGATACTAATGCACAGCTACAGCTAGATATGGACGATATGAAATCCCAGATGAATATACTAACTGACCTTATACAGGGCCTAGTTAGTAGGCAAAATAACGATTCCCAGGCTACCCAGGCTACCCAGGCTATTAATAAGAAGTCTACTAAAGCTACTGAAGCTGGACCTTCCACTAAGACTACCACAAAGGATGATAATAGTGAAGCTGACGTTATGGAAATCGACCAACCTTCCACCCCTATAAAATATAAGGGTAAAGAGCCTATTTACACCACAACAGCACCAACAACAACTATCACCAACCAAATTAGTGATGGGGCTATTAAAGAATTAGCTAAGACTGCCAACCGCTTTAAGGAGTCACAGAAGCTAAAAAGCCCCTATAATTTCGACCAGTGGAAGCAGGCCCTTACTATACAACTTAGGGCCTTTAAAATAGCTAATTTTGTCAACGACCCTTCTATAGTAAGGCACTTTGATGAGTCTGAGCAGGCACTTTTACTACTAATGCTAAAGAATAGCTGTGGTGAAGAAGCTGTAGAGGCTATAGACTGGTGTAACGACCCAGAGGAAGCCTACCTTTTACTGGTGGCCTAGTATTGCTACTCACCAGAAGTACAGCGGGCATACTTATACCCTACCTTTCACACCCTTACATTTACCGGTTATAAGGGCACCTTGGAGGCTTTTAATAGCGAATTTAATAGCTATATTTCTCGCCTTAGAATCCTAGGTTCCAAGATCGACTCTTTCGACTAAGTTAACCAGTATCTTTGGGCTGTAGAGGGGGTATTTACCCGCTGGATGGAACGCCAACGCTCTATGATTAGGGCTTATAGCGCCCAGGGTGTTATTAATAGCAGCAAATTTAACCTCCAGTATTTTATGGTTGACCTACTAGAAGAATAGCGTTCTAAAGGGTCTAATAAAGTAGCTGCTAATAATAACCCTAAGCAGCTTAAGGCTTCCAAAGACTCTAAGAATAAAGGGTCTACTAATACCGCTTCTACTAATAATAGCAAGAATAATTCTACTAATAATAGGAAAAAGAAGCAGCAACAGAAGAAGAAACAGGACTCTAGCAGCAATCAGCAAGACGTTAAGGCCTTTATTATAGGCAACTATAATACCCAGGATACTAATATATCTTATTCTTCTTCCACTATATCCACTGATATAAGCTATAGTGCTAAATCAGGCGGCAGGACCCCTAAGGATGCCCTCCTTTATGATACAGGCTCCACTTGTCATATTGTTAATGATAAGAAGCATTTCACCACTTTTCACCATTTTGAGAAGGATGATAAGCCGGTAATTACTACTGGTGGTGGCCCTATTTACCCTACTGGTTGGGGCACGGCACGATTTACTGTGCTATAGGGCGTTAATCCCACCAAATGGGGTATTATAGAGCTCAAGAATGCCCTATATATTCCTACCTTGGATATTAATATTATTAGCGGTGTAAAGCACTATGCCGCTAAAGGGGTATTAATTAAAAATCAGCTTTGGTCAGCAAGCCGTAAATGCATCGGCATTTTTAACTTTGAAAAATACGGCTTTTTCCTTCCACAGAAAGGAATAGACACACCACTACTGTATCAACCTTGCAGCCATTATACTGTTACTAATAGTATAACAGTAGAGGTCCCCAGCCCTACTAACCCTGCTGATTATAGTGATCCTGAGGATACCACTATTACCCCTGTTCCTACTACTGCAACTAGTAAGGAACCAGTAGAGGCTACTAGCCCTACTACTAACTCTCCCGCTATTACGACTAGCGAAGAGCCTGCTATTACGACTAGCGAAAATCCCGCTATTACGACTAGCGAAAATCCCGTAGTGGCTACTAGCCCTACTTCTGCCCCTATAGCTGCTGATACAGAATATTAGAAGCTATTACAATTAGCCGGCATTTGGCATGTACGGCTAGGGCATATAGGTATTCAGCTACTTAAAAAGACCTGTGCTAATACCCCTGGTCTTCCTAACCTTAATAAGGTTAAAGATGCTGATTTTCGCTGCCTAGCCTGTATCTAGGCTAAGAAGGTTAGAAGACCTTCTAAGGATGCGATACCTAATCCAGCTAAATGCCTGGATATTATAGAAGGTGATACTTTTGCTATATCACCTATGCCATATAACAAACGACCTGTTGCCCTTATATTAGTAGATAGAAAATCCCGATTCCGCTGGCTTTACTTGCTGCCTAATAGGGAAGGCACTATTGTTTTTAAAGCATTACAGAGCTTTATACAGAGCCTACAGGTCAGATATGGTAAAACGCCTGTTGAATTCCACTATGATGGTGGAAATGAAATCAACAAAATGCTTAGTGATTGGCTTGTTGAATAGGGTATAGCTTTTAATACCTTTTGCCCTTATATTCACGAATAAAACGGCCTAGCTGAGCGCTCCATTAGGGTTATAGCTGATAGGCTATGTGCTACTATGGCCTGGTCAAGGCTACCATCTAACCTCTGGTCCGCTGTAATTACTGGCGTTGTTATGCTAGTAAATATAACAGCTGTTACTAATAGACCTTCTAGCCCCTATTAGGAGCTATTAAAGGATTATGACCATATTACGCCGGAGCACTACCCTGATCTTATTAACCTTAGGGCCATTGGAGCAGCTATTGAAGTGCTTATACCATACGAAAAGCGTGTAAAAAGCCGCAAATTAGCGCCCCGTACCGAGCCTGGTAGGCTCCTTGCCACTCTAGGTAATAATATTTACCTAGTCTACCTTCTAAAGAAGAAGGTTGTTACTAAAATAACTTTTATCACCTTTATTTATTAAAATGAAGGTATAGGCCCTATTTCTACTGGCCTAGAAGGAGACTTTCACAGAGGGCAAAATACAGGTTTAGAGGGGGTATCTAGCAGAGAACCTGCTATTTTACTGGATGACCTTGAAAGCATGCCGGACCCTACTAACCTTACTAATATTACTAATACTAATGTTATACCGGATGACCTAGAAAGCATGCCGGACCCTACTAATACTAGCGTTATTAATACTAATGCTACCTTGGATAACCGTCCTATATTACAGTCCCTGGCTACTGCAAAGGATGACCTTATAGATATCCTTACTAGCCTTACTCCTGCCGACCTTGCTGGCCCTGCTGGCCCTACCGACCCTACTAGCCCTACCGACTTATTCCCTAATCAGGATTTATACCACCTGATATGGGATTCCTGCTATGCAGCTAAGCGTAAGCTAGCTAAAAAGGCCCCTGATGGTACGCCTAATAGCTGGAAGGATGTGCTATGAAGCCCTGAAAAAGACCTTTGGATAAAGGTATTATTTAAGGAATTTGAGCAGCTATTGGATACTAAAGTCTTCCAATTTATTCCTAAGTCTAGCGTTCCCATTGATAGGAAAATTATATGCAATAGGCCTGTTTTTCGGGTTAAAAAGGATGCCAATAATCAGCCTATAAAATATAAGGCTAGATTGGTTGTTAAGGGTTTTATGTAAGTCGAAGGAAAGGACTTTTAGTATACCTATGCTTCTACCTTTATCCCACCTACCTGGAGGGTTATACTGGCTTTGGCTGCTAGTAATAACTGGGAAATAGAGCAGATCGACTTTATAGGCGCCTTCCTAAATAGCGAACTTTCTGAGACCATTTATATGGATATTCCTGACGGATTTCTTGAATTTATAGAGAGCCTACTACTAACTAATAGCGATAGCAAGCTTTGGTCTGATATTCAACGGCAACGGCTACTAACTTTACTTAAAGAAGCCGGCTTTAATCCTTCTATTAAGCAAGCTATTTTACTAAAGAAGGCCCTATACGGGCTAAAATAAGCACCCCGCGAATGGCAACACCGGCTAAAAGACCTGATTTCTAGTGAAGGCTTCTTACCTTTAGCATCTGATGCTGCCGTCTTTTATAATAAGCAAACTAGCACCTTTATCGTCACTTATGTTGACGACTGCCTATTAGTTGGTCCAAATATAACTTATATTAACCAGCTAAAAAGGAAATTCCATAAGGTCTATGCTATAGAAGACCGCGGTCTGGCTTCCTTCTTCCTAGGCGTATAGATTATACGAAATAGGAAGGAAGGTCTATTGTGGCTATACCAAGCCCAATTTATAGTAGAGGTTTTAGCTAAATTCGGCTTACAGGATACTAAACCTTAGCTAATTCCACTTCAACCAGGGATTCTAAATGAATCTAGTGGAAAAGACCTCAGCCCTACTGATTAGAGCCTTTATTAGAGCCTTACTGGCACTATAATGTGGCTTATGATGATGACTAGGCCCGACCTAGCATTTCCTACCTAATACCTCTCTCGGTTCATGTCTAAGGCAACTAATGTGCATTTAAATGCTGCGAAAGGCAGCTTTAGCTACCTTAAAGGCACTGAGAACCTAGCTATTTGCTTTACTAAAAGCAATTAACAGCCTATTATAACCGCTTATTCTGATAGCGATTTTGCTGGCTGTAAAGAAACCTCTAAATCTACTGGAGGCTTCCTTACTACTATTAATAGTGGTCCTATTAGCTGGCGTTCTAAGCGAGCCTCTTTAGTAGTGCTATCTACTTTAGAAGCTGAATCTGATGCATTACTTGAGACTATCCGAGAGGTCCAGTGGCTTTCTAACCTTTTTAAGGAGCTGGAAATCGATATTCTACGCCCTATACCGTTATACTGCGATAATTAGGGCTCCATTTCGAATTCTAATGACCTTAATCAGCACGCTCGCACTAAGCATACGCTATTAAAATTCCGGTATATTAGGGAGCAAGCCCAGCTGGGCTTAGTTAAAATTACCTACTTACCTACTAATAGTATGCCTACTGATGGTCTTACGAAGCCACTGCCGGGCCCTAAATTTACTAGGTTCCGCGAGTTACTAGGTCTTAGGGCCTGCTAACTTATACTAACTTATATTAACTTACTAAGGTTTTTCCTATGTTTTTCCTTAGCACTTTTATTGCATTTTCTTTCACTATCCTTTATACGACGATTAGCTTGCTATTACAGTAGCTAATCAGAGGGGGTGTTAAAATCCTATAGTAGCCTACTAGGCTGCTGGCCTAATACCCTACTGGCTTACTGACTTTTTGGCCCTTATACCGCCTCTTAGACTTACGGTAGTCTTTCTTACCTTAGGCCTTTGCCTTTTACCTTAAGGATTTTCAGTGGATTATTTACTGTATATCAAGTAAGGTAGGCCTTGTTAAAAAGGTGTGGCATTGTTAAATTAGCGTGGTGGGCCTACTAGTGTGGTGGCGGCCTACTAGTGTGGTGGCTAGTCTACTAGTGTGGTGGGTAGTCACTAGCGTGGTGGCTAATTACTAGTGCGGTGGTTAGGGTGGTTAGAAAGGCCGGATATAGTGGGGCTGCTGACGTATCATATACGTGGCATAGTGAGCATTACGGGGAGCTATCTTACTGGCTACCCTGAATGCCTGGGCCCACCCCTCCTTCGTGTATATATAGGATAGCTTTCCCCCTTCTTTCTAGATAGTTGAAGGGCAGCACAATCGAGTCTGTTAATGCACTATATGCCTCTTAACTCCCACCTTCCCTGCGTTTCTGGTTATCTTATATTTGCCTTGCCTTTACACTTGCCCTGCTTTATAGCACTTGTATAGTCTTAGGACTTGGTGAAAAATCTAGTATTTATACTAAGATTAGTTCACAGGTCGCAGACAGTCTTGTGCCATCTAGCTAGCTAGTAAGGCTCTGCTTTTATAGTGACCTTGAGAATTGCAATAAATATAATCTTTCGGGTAATACTAGTTGTAATAATAGTAATAGGGCTACTAGGTCCGACGTACTGGTTTTATCGGCAACATAGGAGACGCAAAGCTGTGGTAGCCCTATGCAAGAAATGATTGGTCGGCCTAGCCCCACTTTAAAAAAAAACATAGGGCATATATAGGATTCGAATGCACAACCTTTTAAGGTGCGCGAGCTATTAACGCGCAATAATGATAGATTCCTTATTTTATATGCGATATATTGGAGATATTTTGCACTTATATTCGCAATAGAAAATCTATTCTCTACAGACTATCTATTTAGTCATTATTAAATACCGACCGTATGATTGAAGGGTTACTATATATTATAAAAAAAAGTGGCTACTAATCTAGGTTGTGTGATATATTAATTAGGCGGCTAGCCAGGACTCGATGCTGTATTGCTATAACCGCCTTAGGCACTAGTCTGACGACCCGAAAGCAATATATTATGCAACTTAGATTACTATATAACCGAAACCCCTAGTACACATAGAATATCAATTAGATTAGTAGAATAGTCTTAATTATTTCGGTCGATTAGTTCGGTCGGTCGGTCGGTCGGTCGGTTAGTAATAGTCGGTATAGGGCGTTAGGCATTAATTAGCATTTATTATCATTAGTCGTATCGTCGGTTATTATCAATCATCGTTGGTTATCGTCGGTTATTATTGGTTATTATCGGTTGTTATCGGTTGTTATCGGTCGTATTCTATTATATATTAGTATTACGGTAGAAGGCATATTCAATTACTATCTAAGCTAATCTAATTATATATAATACCCTACTATTACTAATCTAATCTATTATCTTTAACTTCTAACTATAGCAGGGGGGGGTTTCTTCTTTTTGAACTAGGTAAGGAAGCAGCCTTAATCCCTATGCACTTATAAAGAGGTTTACTACATAAAGGCCGGTCTTATATAGCGTTTATCAGCGAATTGGTAATGCCGGCCTTACTACTAACTGCATTAAAACACGACCTCTTTACTTATAGCTTGGGTTGAAATAATATATTAATACTAATTGGAATAGAGGGAGGGAAAGGGGGGGAGGGGGGGGGGATACAAATAAGGTTATCGCGATACTACACTACGTACGTATCACGATATATCGAGACATAATAATAATTATTTTAATTGAGCACTCTATAATTAACTATACAGCTTAATCCTATATCTTTTAATAATCCTGATTTTGACCGTCTTTTAGATACCTATTATCTGTCAAACAAAAACGGTGGTTTTTGCGCCTGCTAAGATAATGCAGTATGCGAAGGATAAAGGCAGTGGAATGGTAAAATCGCAGTAAGGTAAAAGTAACGGCACAGATGAGATACGAGACTAAGGCGTAAGGATAATCTGAATTAATTATGCACTCTTGCTTATATGCATACATCCATACATTCCTCCCACTATTTAGGTAGGAATATCTAGGGATTTAAATACATAATATTCCAACATAGAACATCCCTAGTGAAATCAATCTGACGTGAATGTCATGACTATACTGTGATATCATAGATATGTGGCGAAATGTGCATTTGTAGTGCATCGAGATTTGCAATAATAAAGTGGTGTGATCAATTTGTGATGCATCATATGTTTGCGCGTGAGAGAATGTATGTAAGTACTGGGTACTCAACTTTACTAGCAGCCGCCATATACATATAAGTACTGAATACTTAATACCTTTCTCAATCTAATAATGCGGCGATATATAGAGATTGTCGGCGATAGATATCCAAAAATAATAAACTAAAATAACAATAAATAATTTCATTCTGATATACCCCCCTAGATAGGCTAGGATCTAGCTCTATCTAGCTAGTCGGTATTACTCTCGTTATCTTCTGTTTTTCGTACTAGGTCTTCAATATCTACTAGGCCTAGTTAGTTACGGAAGGTAGTAAATCGTTAACCTATAAGAGCTTTTATAAGCCCATCCGCTACTATATTATTAGTAGGAATATAAGTAAGGTCGAATAAACCCTACTGATAAGCCTATCGCAACTAGCTATTGTGGATATCGATATGCTTTAATGCAGTATTAATACGGGGCATTATTGTTATTACTAGGCGTATAGCTTATAGGTTATCGCACTCAATAGTAACCTTATGATCAAGCTTAAGTCCTAGTTGTTCTATAAGACGGGTTATAGATATAGTGGTCTTAGTAGTTAACGATAGAGCTAGTAGCTCTACTTCGGTAGAAGATATAGTAATAGTATGTTATTTAGTGGCTTCCTAATTAATAGGGCCGCCAAATAGGCTGAAGAAAGATCCCTAGGTAGATTTCCGGGTCTCTTTATTATCGGCAAAAGCAGCATTAGAAGATATTAATAGCTCTCTAGTAGATAGTTACTGCTAGATATTATTATTTGGTTGTTATTATATGGTAGTATATTGAATAGCTAAGTAACGTGTGATATAGAGGTATATTGTGACCCCTATTGCTAGTAGGTAATAGTAAGGGGAAGGGTTGTATAGATATTTTAAAAGGCGGGAGACTGCAACAGCAATATCAGGTCGGGTCATAGTAGTTGGGTAATTTATAGAGCCCATAAGCTTTTAGTACTGGTATATCTCGTATGCCGTAGTAATGCTAGTATATTTATTAAGAGGCTGTTCTAGGATTAGATAGTCTTTATATATAATATTTCTTCTTTTTAAGAAGTCGTATATAAGCTTTTCTATATAAGAGTCTTATAATAGCTAGGTTTTAGTAGGTTGATGCCGTATAATTCGGATACCTAGGAACCATTTTAAAGTACTAAGGTCCTTTATTTTATAGGCTGCTTTTAATTTATTAATGATAGATTCTGCTTTGGGACGATTCTTTAGTTAGAATAGTACTACTATATCATCCACAAAATAAAAGACTACTATAGTAGTAGTAATCATAATATAAGGGTCTTCTGTAATGAGAGTAAGGTCAAAGGATTTAAGGGTTAATAAAAGCTCTTATTGCTATAGGTAAGGAGACCTACGAAGACCATATAAGGCGCGCTATAGTAATAGTGCCCATCTAGGTCTTTTAAATCCATCTGGATATTCTATATAGACGACTTCGTCCTATAGGCTGTTAGTAAATGCCGATATAGCATCTATTTGTATAGTATTAAGGTCGAACTTCGTTATAATAGCTATTAAGATTCGGAAGGACTTAGCAGCTAGTATAGCGGTATAAGTTTCTTTATCACTATAAGGTTAAAGATCACCACGTATACAAATTCGGGCTTTAAATTTGGTAAGAAAGCCGTATTTATTATACTTATATTTAAACACCTATGTAAGTGGTATAGGCTTATAATTATTAGGAAGGTCTAATAGTTGGGTAGGCTTAAAGGTTCCTTTATTCTAATTATTATAGAATTCGCTCTTTACGGCCTTTTTAAATTCTGGTTCAAAACGGTGACCTTTTAGGTCTTTCTAAAACCTTAGTTCAGGCGGTAGGGATGATTGGTATAGGCGTTCCTTAGTGCCTAGAAAAAAACTGCTAATAAAAGCCGTACTAGAAGCATTCTTACTAGCCAGCCTAACTGACCTTTATAGTATAGAACTAGTCTTAGCACTTGCTTCAGAAAGATATATAGAAGCTGAGGTAGGTAGCTAGACTGTAAGATATTATTGTTTACTAGGAATAGCTTGTTTACTAGTGGGTATAGAAGTCGAAGGTAAGGTTGGGCTAGGCATAGAAGGCTGGGTAGTAGGAATAGGTATAACAGTAGTAGAAGGGTAAGATATATAGAGCTCGTCTATATCTTTATACTTAGATGCATTATCGATATATTGTAGTAATTATATTTCAAGTCGTTATGGTATAGCGGCGGATTTACTACTATAGTAACTATTTTCATTAAAGGTAATATTGCGAATTCATCGTACTTTATAAGGGTCGGGAATCTATATATGGTAGATATTAGTAGAATCGTAACCTACTAAATATCCTATCTTAGCGTATAGTGCTAGCTTTAATTCTTATTGATCAGTGCCTTTTAATGCTATTATTATTAATGGATAGGCCTTACAACCGTAAGCCTTGAGGAATAATATAGAAGGCCTAGGGTTAGTATATTAGGTATCCCTAGCGTTATTAGCTAGCCAGGAATGAAGTTGTTAATATAGTATAATCTACTGAAGGCCTTATTATAGTATGCGATTATATAAGAAGGTTGCGGCTTTCTATAGCTCCGGCCATAGATCTTTAGGTAGGTTAGCAGCTAATCGTAAGGTCCTAGCTTTAGTCCCTATAATACCCCCTAAGCGTTCAGCTGGGCCATTTTATGCTAAGGTATAAGGCGCTATGACTTCATCCTCTATACCTAAGGATATCTTCCAATTATAGTATTATTGCTAGAAAGCAGGGTCGTTATCGCGATAAACAATAGAGATAGCAAAGTTCCACTAGCGCTATAAATAGTTATCAAGGTCTGCTAGCTTTCCTAGGATTTCCGATTAAGTCCTAGAATATAAAGGATAACAAAAGATAAATTTAGTATCGTTATCCCATAATAATAATACTGCAACAGCACCATTATAAGCTTAGTCCAGTATAAATATATCAATATATACCCGCCAGAAAGGTCTTAGGCTAGGTAAATGGGGCTGCCGGCTGATAATCCTAGTGGCCTTAGATAGTGAGTACTGCTTACAATCAATAGTAAGTAATCCCTTAATTTTAGCGCTAGTAATCGACTAGACTATCCTTTCTAAGGCTTCCTTATTAGGGTGGCCTAATCGCTTATGCCATATTATAGCCGTAGCTTCCGAGGCAGATGCATTATAGGTATCCTTCGAGATAACTACTGCTATAGCAGGTACTATAGTAGGTTGAGTAGGATGAAATAGTGTGGATTGTGTAGCTGCAGAATTGTTGATTGACGGAGATATATTTTTATCCGGTATAGTAGGGTCTTCCCTACTAATAATAAATGAAGGAGACGTAGTATCTACAGAGGTAGTAGATATAGAAGGGCAAGATACCGTAGTATCGTTAGAAAGGTAAAATACCGTAATATCCCCAGTGGTGGTAGTAGTAGTGGCAGTAGCAATAGCGACTTCGCTATACTCTATAACCTGCTGGCCAAATATCTGGTTAGTATAAAATAAATGGTCCTTATTATGTGTAATTTAGCCAGTCTATAAGTTCTAGTAGTAATTCGCACGCATAAATCGCTCTAGGCTTACCATATTAGTATAAAACGTCGGTATATATGCTATATGTAATAGCTCGAAGATGCCTTTATTAGTATTTAATCGCACTCTTTTATATCCTAATATAGAAGGATTAGATTCACTAGTAAATACTATTTCCGGTTCGATATTTAGAATATAATCTAATAACCGGTCTTTATTATTGGTGATGTGGGTATTGGAACTACTATCCAGTATCCAGGAATCTTTAAGTGGATAGGGTGTAGTCGAGAGAGATGCCTATAGGCTAGTAATAGATAGGAATGCCTATAGGCTGGTAATAGATAGAGATGCCTGTAGGCTTGCCTATAGGCTGGTAATAGTTATTAACGATATAGTCGGTTCGGGTTGCATAAGGTTGTATAACGTATTACTATCCTTACTAGCAAACGCATTTCCTAGTAATATAGAAAGAGAGGGTGGTTATAATACAATAGGATTAATTATGATTCCTTTCGCTTGTAATGCTTTAATAACTATATCCTTAAAGCGCTGATCAGATGAAAACTTAGATTAGATTTTATTAAGTATAGTGGTATTGGGCTTCCAATCCTTAGGCGCCTTTTACTGATTTAAAATATAATAATCCTCCTAGCGATAAAAAAGGCCACAAACGTATAGTTGTTTGGGCTTAATAATATCAGTTATTTTTTATTGATTATTTTATTAATTTTTATTAGTATCTATATCCTAGAAAGAAGCAAAGGCACCTTATGCTCTTTATTATATAGCAAACTCTTGCTTAAATAAATTACTGATATAATGACCGTCGGGTATCTTCTTCTCCTATCCTTCTTTATTATTATATTGCTTTTCCTTAATTCTATTGTTCTAATAATTAGAAAAGGCTGGTTCAATAGATTCCATAGCATCGATAAAATCCTAGGTTGGTCGGAGTCCTTATGTATCTAGTAGGTTGATATTAATAGCTTCTGCAAGGACTTTCTTATAGGAAGTAATCCAGCTAGATATCTTAGTCCTATTAGGACTTCGCAGTACAGCTGTATAGCGCTAGCAGATATCTTTTTCATAGTCCTAAGTGGTAGGCTGCAAGCGTTATTTTAATAGGTATAGCTATACGGCAATATCATTCTCCTGGCTTATAGTATCATAGTAGTTGCCTATAGTTGCGATAATCTAGCGTTGGATATTGATGAGAGCCTTTTTCTTATCCTTATAATCCTATAGGGCAGTCCTATAGATATTCGTTATATACTGCAACCTAGTAAAATCAGAATTATCGAGATCAAGGATAGAGGAAGCATAAGGCTTAATAGTAGAAGCAGTAGGCTCAACGGGCTATTATAAGGTAGGCCTATCTTGCATAGAAGGGTTGATATAGGCCCAGATATTTTCGTTAATAGCGAACTTCTTAATAATCGAGATCTATTTAAACTAATCTTTACTGCCTAGCAGTTAGAAGTTTGCCGGGTTTCCCAGGTCGGTATTAGTAGCTATAGTAGAATAAGTAGGAAGAATAAGTAGAAAGGAAGGATAGGTAGGATAAGTAAGATAGGTAAGATAGATAGGAAAGAATAATAATAGGAAAGAATAATAACCTAGCCTTAGTCAAAGAAAATCCAATAGAATAAAAAGTCCAAGTAAATCTAAAGGGCAAAATAGTCCTAGTAAATAGTCCTAGGCAAAAGGGGTCAATTATCCAGTCATAATATACCATACTTATAGTCTTCCGGCCTTAGTAGTCAAAAGTCGCTTGCCGGCTTCTTAAGTCAGAAGAAATATTTCGCGCAGGCAAATGTGTCGGTATTGCTGCGTTCTTTTGGGCTATGCCTTGCACTAGCAATTTATATAGCAGCACGGGTGCCATAGCAGAACTTTTGCTCGAGGCTGATTTCTTTATCAGAAAGAATATTTAATCGTAGAAAATCATCTAGTAAGATAGCGACGATATAATAGAAGGTGCGCAGGTAAGTAGTTGGTATGCCTATTGCGCGGCGAAGGTCGGAATATAGTGACAGAATTTGCGCGATTATGCAGGTTTGCACGCTATTTATCACGCGTTTATACGGTCCTAGTAATAATATTAGCACAGAGGTATAAGAAATATAGTAGCAAGAAAAGATTGATATTGCATAGAATGCGTAATTGCACTCTTGCAAACCTATGCACAGCTGCGTGCAGCTGGCTAAAGTCAGTACGCAGTTGTTTGCGTATATAATAAAAAGGGGAAAGCAGCTAGCAATCCGTCGGACCAGCTGGTAATTTGTCGGCGTGCAGCTGGCAATAAATGCACGCGAATAATAGTCTGAGAGAAATCGATAGGATAAAATAGATAGAATAAAGCGATTTACCGGGTGCAAACCGGGCTTATAACTGTTGCACTAAAAGTGTGACGCCACTCAATGTGTGACTTTATTGGGTATTATGTACTGCGATACACCCCTCAGTTTTGCTAGCTAGGTCAATAGGTAGTAAGCTGATACACTTCACTACATTAAGGGAATATTTCTTAAGTGCATAACCCCATTATAGCACTTTTTAGAGCTTAGCTACTGGGTTTGGGTGTGGTTGGTTACTAATGATCTGACCAGGATTCGAACCTACAGCCTTGACCCACATGCAATTTGCACAGATATTAGGAAGTTACAGGTTTTGGTAAGACTTTCCCTCCCGGGCTCATAACTGTCAAACAAAAACGGTGGTTTTTACGTCTGCTAAGATAATGCAGTATGCGAAGGATAAAGGCAGTAGAATGGTAAAATCGCAGTAAGGTAAAAGTAACGGCACAGATAAGATACGAGACTAAGGCGTAGGGACAATCTGAATTAATTGTGCACTCTTGCTTATGTGCATACATCTATACATTCCTCCCACTATTTAGGTAGGAATATCTAGGGATTTAAATACATAATATTCCAATATAGAACATCCCTAGTGAAATCAATCTGACGTGAATGTCATGACCATACTGTGATATCATAGATATGTGGCGAAATGTGCATTTGTAGTGCATCGAGATTTGCGACGATAAAGTGGTGTGATCAATTTGTGATGCATCATATGTTTGCGCGTGAGGGAATGTGTGTAAGTACTGGGTACTCAACTTTACTAGCAGCCGCCATATACATATAAGTACTGAATACTTAATACCTTTCTCAATCTGATGATGCGGCGATGTGTAGAGATTGTCGGCGATAGATATCCAAAAATAATAAACTAAAATAACAATAAATAATTTCATTCTGACATTATCTACCCCTTCTGTTAAAGAAGAAATAATATACCGCCTAGATGGCATAGTCGCTTATTAATATAATGCCCGAGCGATATACTATTATTTCTATTAAAGAAGAAATAATATACCGCCTAGTACCTTTTCTATTAAAGAAGAAATAATATACCGTCTATCTAGATGGTGTAGTCGCTTATTAGTATAATGCCTAAGCGATATACTACCTCTTCTATTGAAGAAGAAATAATATACCGCTTAGTACCTCTTCTATTGAAGAAAAAATAATATACCGTTTACCTAGATGGTGCAGTCGCTTATTAATATAATGCCCGAGCGATATACTACCTCTTCTGTTAAAGAAGAAATAATATACTGCATAATGTACTGCCTAAATAGCGCAGTCGCTTATCAATATAATGCCCGAGCGATATACTACCTTTTTTATTAAAGAAGAAATAATATACCGTATAATATACCGCCTAGATGGCGCAGTCGCTTACTGTAATATCTAATTAATATAACGCTCGTAATCCTTTTACCTATTGCTACTATAGGCGCTTCCTCTAATATTAGAATGATCGAAAGTAGCATTAAATATAATGCCCTAAAGAGATATAATGCATAAAATAGCGATATATAAGAGTCCGGCTTAGAAGTCCTATTGCGAGATATCGACTACTACTCTCTTAAGCGTAATACCCTATGATTTATATATAGTGATACTATATGTAATAGTTAAAGGGAACTATAAGCGTGAATATAGTACTGTACCCTTAAGGAAATCGCAAGTAGAATGAAAGATAGAAATTATATTAGTAAGACCTAGGTCTTTAAAGCATTAGGGTCTATTATATCACTTAAATTAGACTAGTATAAATATAGGCTGCTTTATATATAAATCGGTAATTGTAGTATCCTATATAATATTATGAATAGTGCTAATTGCTCTATTGACGAGACTAATAGCAGTCTAAATATTCTCTATCAGTATAATATAAGCTCTAATACATAAAGGAATACATTAATATAAATTGCTAGTAGTTATTAAATTAATATCGGCTGCACCTAGGCTAATATTAGTTACTATAGCTAGTATATATGACACGCGTAGTCGCTCCATATATTCGAGGTTATATTCCTTAACCTATATATTTATTAGATAGATGCGTATAGCCTTATTAAATTTAGCGATTTTATTATCCGGAAGAAGAGCTTGAATATAAATGCAGAGCAGCTTCTAATCTTTAGTAGTTAGACTATTATATTGGAGTCCTTCTAAGGCTTAATGAAAAGCAGCCTATTTATTTCCCTACTGCCGAATAACCTAATTTAGAATAATAGTCTTATCAAAGGCGCGATAAGTATTACGCCCTAGAAGCTTAGTCGGGCTCTTAAGTATAATTATGCTATAAAGTAGCTTTTCTATAATAGGCGGAAGCTAGTAAAAGTCGCTAAGAAGTAGTATACTAAGGCTACCGAAATGACGGTCCTAATAGTATAAAAAGACCTAATATAGTCGTGAATTAATATAGCTAAGAGTCTTAAAGCCGATTATTAACTTTTTATCGAGAATTAAATATTAAATATAGTAAAACTTAGCCTAAAGATCGGATAAATTACTATTTTATAGGAGCGATATAATCGAAGTGTTTCTTAAGATTAGCAGACGAAGAAGAGTATATATTATAGACCTATTAATAGCATTCGCAGCTATACTAGTTAGTGCTACTCGAATAATATACTTTAGCTTTAGTTATTCTAATCGTTAATATAGGGTATAAATTATAAACGACTTTCTAGTTCCTCCTTATCTATCAACCTATACTAATAGTTAAGTAGGAGTTAGTATTATTTCGTCTAAGGCATCTATAAAATAATTAATAAAGAGATCGAATACTAAGTACTATTTTATATTTAATTGATTATAAATATTATTAGATAAGTTATATTCTGAAATATTGTCAAGGATTCGGGCTACGCCCGTCTCATACTAAGGGCAAGCTTAAGTGCGCGTATCGCGCAGCATAGTGCCAAGGGGATATAGGTGTCAATTGTACCAAGTATGGTAACTTGGTACAATACGTACTCTTTTGTCTGGCCTAATGGTCAGACAGAAGGTTGGGCCAAAACCCAGACGATGTGCGCAGACACCCGCTTAGGGCCCAATTGGGCCACTTCGTTACATTTGTACCAAGTTACCTAAGGTCACAGGTTCGAATCCCGCTTGCGCGGAGCACGCACGGGCAATTCACCTGGGCTTACAGAGGATGGGACTAGCCTCTGGGGGGTGCGTGGTATCATATGGCCGGCTGCGGAGAGGGAAGCTATGTCAAGGATTCGGGCTACGCCCGTCTCATACTAAGGGCAAGCTTAAGTGCGCGTATCGCGCAGCATAGTGCCAAGGGGATATAGGTGTCAATTGTACCAAGTATGGTAACTTGGTACAATACGTACTCTTTTGTCTGGCCTAATGGTCAGACAGAAGGTTGGGCCAAAACCCAGACGATGTGCGCAGACACCCGCTTAGGGCCCAATTGGGCCACTTCGTTACAAATATCGATATAGTCTCGCTTTATAATACGCTAAAACTCGCGGCTAGTTGATATAATATTTGGATACCTTCTAATATGAGCAACCTAGGACGCTTATAGATTAATATTATAGTTTCCTAGTAGCTTAATATCTTTAGTTTTAGGACTATACTACGGAAGCTATATAGTAAGCTCTTCCCACTTAGCATTTATAATACTATAGTTATTATAAAGGCTATCTTTAAACTTATCTAGCTCTACCTTAGGAAGGTTTTAATAGTAATTATTAGGGTGAAGACTATTATATATAGCATAATAGTAACTATATGCATTAGTATATATATTAAATTTAGTACTTTTAACCTCCTTTAGCTTATCTAGATATTAATATTTATAGTAAAGGAGCAGCTTTACGCAATAAAAGTTTTTATAGTCTATATGATTAGGAATAGCCTTATATCGAGGGAAGTAGGCTAGCACCCGATTAAGCGCATTATTAAAATATCGCTAGGTTAAAAGAGTAAAATTAACTTTAGTTAAGAACTTAAAGTATATTAGATCCTCCCATTTAGTACCGCGATATAGATACTTCTAATATAGGTTTTTTATCGCTTAAACCTTATCGCTATTGATCTTTATACTATAAAATTATTTATTAAGAGGGTAATAGTCAATATTATATATAGTTCGAGTACTGATTTATAAAGGTAAGTTAAGCAGCAAATAATATACTTCTATTACTAGCTAATCTTTTTTAGCTATAAGCTTATTTATAAAGCGTGCTATAAATCCTTAAAGTCTTTACGATTAATTAACTAAAGGAAGTAATTCTCGAGCGATAGCTTAATAACTTTAACTTTAGGTTTCCGCCTTACTATAATACTTCGCAATATACTAAATAACTGTATGTATTAAGGTATATAGTGATATATTATAATTAGTAAGCCAGCCAACAGCTAATATATTATTATAGTTATTTAAGTGCGAGTTATTATACGCACTATTAAAGGTATAATAATTGACATTAAATAATCGATAAACTTAAGGGCTAGGATAATACTAATACGGGAAATAAAAGCGGCATTTAGGCTGGGCATTAGGACCAATACTATAGCGTTTTCGCAAGCAATAAGTTAAGTTATATTAGTAGCGTTAAACGCAATTAATAATATTAGAGAGAACTTTATATATTAGACCTTTAGTATAAAAGGATATTAATAGATCTCTATCGCCTTAATGACCGACTCGATAAGGCTTAGGATTAAAGGCTATTATAAACTAACCCTAAAAGTCTGTGAAGGCCTAGATTTTCTTAGCGTTAAATAGATTAAGTAATAGATTATCTTTTATCCAAAAGATACTATAAATATATATGCTTCTATGGGCCTGCCACTTATATCGAAACTAGCTATTATTAAAGTGGAACTTTTTAATTAGTACTTCCTTTAAGAATATAGTAAATCGATAGTAGAAGTAATAAGTAACAATATAAGGGTTATCGTATAAGTTTGCGCTTGAGATTTTAAGCTTACGATAAGAGTCTACCTTTAGCTAATCCTAATATAGCGGGAAGTATTTATAAAGACTTGCCTAGTGTAAATCCGTAGTAGAAAAGGTTAGGAAAAGTGCCGGATATCTAAGAGTATATACTTAAGCCTTTAATTAATATTATTTACTACTCTAGAAAGTATAAGTTCCTTATAAGCTCCTAGAGAATTATATAATAGAGTTTAATAGTATATAAGACTTAGGTGTATCTTCATTAAAAGCTTCTTATATAGCGCTAATATTAATAGGTTCTTAATAATTGGATTTCTTTATAAAAAACGAGCTGCGAGTATTAACCTATTATTGTATTAGTGTATTAAATACTATATATTGAAAACGCGGGTGCTGTGTG
The DNA here is from genome assembly GCF_000687475.1 of Ustilaginoidea virens. NCBI lineage: Eukaryota > Fungi > Ascomycota > Sordariomycetes > Hypocreales > Clavicipitaceae > Ustilaginoidea > Ustilaginoidea virens. The sequence continues at coordinate 5,201,491 of NC_057317.1, read as the reverse complement.
AAACGTCTGTTATGCCACTTTATAGTATACTTAAGATACTCGCTATATTCGATAGAGCGAGCCTAATGTATAATAAAGTCTGCCTTATTATAGGGATATAGCATAGGGAAAATAAGCGATAAAAGAGCTTATAATTTATTAAACTTATTGAGAGGCGTTAAGCGAATATTAGGCATCTTAATATAAAGCTGTATAGGGACTTACTCTGCTAGCTCCTGCCCTTAGAGCTGATTATAGAGGCATTTAAGATCTAATTAAGCTATAATAAATATTAGAATAGCTGCCTGATTATATATATGTGCGTTATCCTTAGTTGCATAAGCCTCTTCCTTATCTATAGGCTGCTTAAAGTTAATATCTTTAATATCTTAAATAGCTAATTGCGCTATAATATCGCTATCCTTAGGAAGTTTATCAATATAAGTATAGTTAATTATATGAAAAACTAAAACTTTCGCAATTTCGCCCGCACCTAGGTAGCGGCATAGAACCGCCTCTAAAATCAATTCTAATATTTCTAATCGCTTTTTCTCGTCCGTTTACCCCCCTCGCCTATAGTATATCGCATCTAGAGAGTAGGTATAATAGGCGCAAATAAAGTAATAGATATCGACAAAGGGAATAAGGGCGGCATTATATATAGCCGCTATAACCCGACTACTACGATCGCGAATAGCACGCAGTATCATTAGACTGAGGCCGAGCCTACCTAAAGGCGGATATAACTTATAGCCAATATTATTAAAGACTTTATAAAAGAGCTATAGGACTATATCCCCCTAGTAGTACTAGGAAGAATGCAAAAAGCTATAAATTTTATAGTAGAAACCACCTAGCAAAAGGCCGACCTAGGAAATATCTACACCTCTATTGGAACCCTAATGCAGACGATTAAAACCATAGTTAATAAGGCTATATAGAATCTCCTAAAGACTGTACTAGCCCTTACTATATGGGTATCCATCGCTATATAAAGATATACCGCTGCTATACTACCCTAATATAGCCTAGCTCCCCTAGCGGTACCTCCCTATATTTACCGTAAAGTCCTTATTAAAGGAAATACTATTAGCAGAATCCTCTAAAACCGCACCCTAATTAAAATCGTTAATATAATTAATAGGGCTACCGCTAAAAGAGCGGTAGTTATAGCCTATAGGCTCTATAATAGTAATATAATTATTACCTTTAAAGAAAAAAAGGCAAGCTATATTTTAGATACAGCCTAGGTCTATCCTACTTTCGGCTAAAAGGTAGAATTTAACTAATATATATATATATATATATATATTACGCTAGCTAAGCTATCTAGGGGGGGGATAAGCCCCCATCTAGCCTAGTGCTAGTACCTTTATGCCTAATCTATATAGGAAACCCGAGTGCTAGGAGGAAAACCTATATACTATCCGTGGTCGATAGTATCCCTTCGGAATCAAAGGGGGTTTACTATATATTGCGAGGAGGTGTCCTATCGCGCGAGACTAGGTCTGGCGGCAGGGCTAGGAAAGTGTGGATAGTAGGCACGCCTCAATAGGCGCGGTGATTTATATTAGTAGTTATTAGTCATTGGTTATTAGGCATTAGTTAGGCTCTAGGGTAGGTATAAATCGGAACCGACGTGATTAATATTATTAGGTATAAAGGGCGGCGGTAATATTAGTATTAGGTGGGCGGCGGTATCGCAGTAAGTCGCGCGTTTTATTGTTATTGACTTTGTCTAATGTAGGTTAGGGTAGCTAGCAGACGGTCGAGTGATCTAGTATAGGCATATAGCGGTATAAAGTCTCCTTTACCTGCCCTACCTTTTTAATTCCTTTCCTCTTCCCTTTTTATTCCTTATTGAAAATTACTAAGAATTTTCCTTTACTTCTCCGCCTTAATTACGCTATAGTAGTTTTTATGTATCCTTTATTCTTCAATATGCCTATCGTTCTAGAGTTGGGTTTTAGCCTAGCTCGAAAATGGCTATATCGTCCCTGCGTACGCTATAGTACCGATATAGCCGCTTATTATTATAATTAATAAGGTAAGAGGTTCTCTTTAATTGTTATCTATCTTTTTCTAATAATAGGTAGGGCTTAGGGGTGCCTATTTCGCTTATACTTCGAAGTAGAAGCCTTATTATATCCTAGTGTATAATACTATGAATTGCGAACCGATAGAAAGTATGCTTATATTGCAGAAGGCCTATACTTACGAGTAGGAAATAAGTATATTAATTTGCTAGTATCCTTTAATTTTATAGTTGATTTTAGTAGGTAGATGAAGACGATTACTATAAGGCCTAGTAGGCTATATATTGGTCTATTGCGCTAGTCACCTTAGTACCTTAAAAGGGTTAAAACGATTCTACTATTATAATATAAATAACGGTACCTATAGTCTTAATCTCGCTACCGGCCGACTTCTTTAGGCTTATTAAGAGAGGGGTTTTAGCTTTAGAGCGCGCCTATAGTAGCGAGCCCTAGCCTCTTTTATCGGTCGAGGGACTTTAGCCTTTTGCTACTACTGCTAGCGATAGAAGCCCTATTAGTTCTATTATTGCATTAGATATCGATAATAAGCCTACTCTTAGGCCTACTGCTATAGGGGAACCGCCTTATAGCGAGGGGGTCTTACTAATATAGTTTAAGACTCCTATAATACTATCTTCTAGTAAGTTGCAGTAAGTAGTTGCGTTTTTAAAGTTTATAAAGTCCTAAGCGGAGTCTTAGCTAATAGTATCTGCCTCTAGAGCGCTATCTATACTACTATTAAAGCCTTTCTTACCTACTGCTTAGTCGGTATAGCCTAAATAAGCTAAATTAGTAATTTTATTGCTATCCTCTCTTTATCTTTATGCTAATACCTTTACCCCCTCCCCTTTTAAAAAAAAGAGGAAAAGGTTAAAAACAATAAAATTACCTATAAAAGGAACGCTAGGTCTAGCCGCTAGGGTTAAATAAAAGATATATTCGAGATCTATAATATCCCCTTCCTTAGGGGGGAAGGAGAAGGGAAAAAGGAAAGTAAAGATAGCCCCTAATAATAGCTATAGTAATAGAAAGGGTAGTATAAAGTAAATAGGGGTCTAAAGGATTAGGGGTACTAAGAAGATTAAAGGTCTAAATCTATTAACCGTATAGATAGCTTATATAAAAAGGATATTCTTCCCCTATCTATATAATTAGTTATATCTTTATCTATAATTATCTATATATATATATATAGTCTAAGGTTAGGGTATAATTATATTGGGTTGCTATTAAAGCCGAAGTCTATATAGGCGGTAAGTATAATAGCTAAAGTAAACTATTCGAGCCGGTGGGTATTAAGGACCTATTTAATAACCTATTTAGCTAAGTCTTTATTTTCGAGTACTTAGGTAATACTATACTTATTTAGTATAGGGTAGTCTTAAATATAAAGGGGAGGGTTTTTAAAATAATTATTATACTTTAGGATTATATATTCGATATTTTCTATATCGGGACTATATTAGTAATATAGATGGCAGATAGATAGGACCTTTATCTTATATAGGAACTTATTAAAGCCTATTTTTTCTATTCTAAGTTAGGTAAAAAGGGAGGATTTATATTTATAGAGGTTTTTATAGAGATTTAGCATCTTCTTTACAAAGGTAAAATTAGGGGTATATTCGGCAGTAGGGCGGTTCTTTAGCGGGTATTATATTTAGGCGAGTCGTTATTTTAATTGCTATCTTTTTATTTATTTAAGAGCTAGGGAGTAAGTAGGGGATAATTTATCGTTTTAAAATAGAATTAAATCTTTAAGGGTTATATAATTTAGTATTTTATTCTCGGTTAATTGCCTTTATCTATAGGTAGGTCTTTATTGTAGCTAAGTCTAAATAATAGTATATATATTAGAGATAAGGTCGGCTATACTACTTTCTTAGGTTCTAATAAGGAATCGTTATTAGGCTAAATTAAGGTAAAGGTCGAGTAGGGGGACTACTACTTCGGTTTCTACGATTATATTAAGTATTATTTAATAGGCTCTTATGACTATATAAAGGCACTTTAATTATTTAGCGGCTAGACTATATATAATACCTTTTATTACTTCTCCCGGCTTAATAGGAGTATACTAGATTCTAGCGCTAAAGGCGATTATAATTCTAATAACCTATATATACAATAGTCAGGCTTCGCAGAACTAATATCCCTATATAGAGGCCGCTAGAGCGATAAGGGCGAGCTTCTACCTTTCTAGCTTTTTTACTATTTAGGCCCTATAATTAGTCTAATTAAATTTGTAGTTAATTTCTACTCTAAGGAATTAGGCGTATTATATAGGCTAAATAGTCGCATTATTAAATCGTATTATTATAGTGTCTAGTCGGTACTATTTAGTAAAGTATATTAGCTCGCTTTTTACTAGATTAAATTTTAGTCCGGCCTTTACCGACTATTTTTTATAGATCTTTTATACTTTCGAAAGGGTTGCGACTATATCCTATATTATTTTGCCATATATAATTATATTAGTATTATCTACGAATCCTAAGGTTAACGAGTTATCTACTACTTTAAGTCTATAATATAAGGGTATAATATAGAAGAGGAAAAGGACTAAAGAGATTAGGGAGCCTTAGGGCACTCTTATTATAATTAGGAATCTTTAGGTAGGTTAGCCTTTAAAAAAGATTTTAGCTAAATGCAATACAGTAAAGCCTTAGACCTAAGCTGCTATCTATCGGGGGGCGCCACTTTAGAGGAGGAGGTATATAAGCCTAGTATAGTTAATAGTATCAAATGCTATAGAGATATCTAGTTATAGTAGTAATACTATTCCTTTATGCTGCTAAGTAGCCTTAACTGCTTCTACTAGGGTATATAGCGCTATATCTATTAATCTATTTACTCTATTGCCTATTTGTATATCCGGTAGTAATTTCTATTCTTTTGCGATTATTATTAGTCTTTTTGCTATTATAGCTTTAAGGACTTTACCGAAGAGGTTTAGGAGGGATATTAGGCGCTAGGCTCCTACTCTTTAGTATTCCTTAAGTATTTTGCCGGGTTTTTTTAATATTATAACTTTAGCTTCTTAGAACTATATTAGGTAGTAACTAGTTCTATATATAGCGTTGAGGAGTATTATTAAGGCTCTAAGAACCGGTTCTCTATAGGCTTTAAGGAATCCCATTAGTATACTATTAGGGCCTAATATTTTCTAGCTAGCTATATATCGGAGGGTATTATGGATATCTATTTTAGAGAATTCGTCTTTAAGGGCGAATATTATATCGGTAAGGTAGGGGAATCATAGGTCTAGGATATTATTAAAAGTAGCTATTAATATTAGGAAGAATCTTTCTACTAATACTTCTGCTTTAAAGGAATATATTTTTACTTCCTATATTTAGGCTTTTTCGCCTTAGAGAAGTATAAGGATTTCTTTTAATTTTAAGGGGAGTCTACTATATATCTAGGCCTATTTCTCTAGGGACTATAGGTCTAAGTTTTTTATTATAGCCTTATTAATGGCTTCTCTTTATATCTAGCGCCTTTCCTATTAGATAACCTTAGTTTAGTTTATCTCTACTCTTTATGCTATTAACTAGTTAAGGCTAGTATAGTCTTTTCTCTAATTTCTTATAGCCTTACGGGCTGCTATTATAGCCGACTATACTTCTTAGGTCTACTATAGGGCCCTTTCTAGCGGTTTAGTTCCTCTCTTAAGTATAGTAATATTAGTAATAGCCTATAGTTAGGTTATAAGCTATTAGGCGAAAGCATTAATCTCTATAGGGGACTAAGGTGGGTATAAGGCGTATAAGATAGCTATCCTAACTTTAGCTTTAGCTTAAGCGAGGATTTTATTAAGTTTCTTCTATTAGTATATCGGTAGTAGTTTGTAAAACTTATTTAGTCTTATTTCTATTTAGATTACCTAAAGGATATAATTGGATCTAGTAATATCTGCTACTCCTATAAACTCTATATTAAGGTCTCTTATGCTCTATATATAGTCAATAGTGCTATTATATTTGCTTAGGGCTTATTTAGTTATCTCTCCCTATAGTATTATAAGGGTTAGCTTTTATTTTAATATAAGTTCGAAAAGGGTATTATAGCCTAAAGAGGTTCTATAAGAGCGGTCCTATATAAGGTAGTAAATATTAAAGTTACTAGTAAAGATACTATAGGGGCGAGGGGTAGTTTAAGCGAATTCCTAGAGGGGGATAAATTAATTTAAAAAAGGGATTAAAAAGTAAATAGAGTAGATATCGGTATTTTAGAGTATAATATAGCATTAGTCTAGACTTAAGTCTATTACCTAAGAGCCAGGAGTATATCTTTTATAGATATAGATCGCTATATTTCTACTATAGGCAGCTATTTAGTATTTACTAAGGCTGGAATATAGGGGGAGTCTATTTAGGGCTATAAATTCCTAAAGGGCAATAATATCCGGTTCGGATTTATAGTTAAAGGCAAGGTATACTAGTAGTGATTTCTTTTATATATTCTAGTATAATATCTCTATTATTAGTATTAGGGCTGGGGGGTCGGGGCTTTTAGTGCATTAGTAGCAGTAGGCTTAGATAAGTTAGGTTAGAAGAATATAGCGATATTACTACTATTATTAGTCCTCTTAGGGGTAATAGAGCTTTCTTTATATAATCTATCGATTTATTTTCTTAAGGAGTCCTCCTTTAGGGAGTTATTAGCGAGGCATCTACAGCCTTTATCCTCCAGGATAAAGGGGGGAGGCATTAATAAGGTGCCAGTATTTATAAACTATATTAGTCTAGTGCTATAAGCCTATCTTACGATATCTTATTACCTATTTGCTATAAGGTAGAATCGAAATTAAGCCGGATAAGGTCCCTAGTAGTTAAAGTAGTGCTCTCTTTTATTACTAATAATACTAAGGCAGTCTTTATCTCTATTAGGGTGTCTCTCCGCGCTATATTATCTGCATCGAGGGGTCTTTATATAGTAATTCGCAATATATCCGAATTTAAAGTATTAGTAGTACTATCTTAAGTAGATAGTTTTATTATATAGTTTAGCTTTAAAGATTTCTGCTTAGTAGATAACTCTAGTCTTATAGAATCGGTTTACTATTTCTATATTAATTACTCTAATAATTAGGGGGGCTTTTATTGCTTTTTTATAGGGTTTCCTTATAGCAACTCTGCTAATACTAAGGCCGTTAGCTTAGGCTAGGTTTAGTTTAATATCTTTAATAGGGATATTCTTAGAGAATCGGGTGGGGAATCCTTTAATAATAATACTAAAGGTATAGATATTCGGTATAGCTCCTATGCCGAATGCGAGGGGGATCTAGGTAGTTTCTATAGTAAAATAAGATACGGCTTTTATGAAGGTAATAATTATATCTCTACTATAGAGTCGGCGAGCGGCAATAGCGTTAATACCTTTAGTAGTAGTATTTACCGCTTTTATAATCTCGATAGGGGTTCTCTATTGTAGGTTCTTAGTAATACTATCTCCTTTAATTATTATTTTATAGTGGATTCTCGGCGGTATAGGTAAAGTGGTCGGTCTAGGTAGTGCAGTCGTTAGTATACCTTTAGTAGCGATACTAGCCTAAGTTGTTCTAGAGGGGGTCTTTAAGGCAAAAGCTTTTTTTATAGTGCTCTCTACTACTTTTTCTAGATTATTAGTTATAATAAGGTTTGAGTTCGGGTTTAGAGTAAGATTAGTTCGGTTAATGCATTTAATACTATCGACTAGGCTGGTAATAGCATTCTATATATTTCCTAGCGTGGCTACCGGGATATAGTCTGCGATCTTTTAGTAATACTATTTAAGTAATTTGGTTTCTTCTCGGGTTCCTATATTAGTTTATGCGATATTACCGCTAATTCGTCTGTGATTATCGTTAGCGATAGTGATATAGTGGTTATAGTGGCTTGACTTGAGTCTACCCCTATTTCCTCCGTTTAAGTCTATAATTTCCGCCGCCTCGACCGTGCCTTCCTTTTAGTGCTAATGCGCTATCGGCGGATAGGGTAAGACGAGGTAAGGGATTAATCTAGCAACTTTTTGACTGTTTTAGGGGTGTATTCGCGCCGGTACCGAGGTGCGGGCGAAATCGTTGGCAGTCTCGAATTTAACTAATACTTATTTAGTATTATTATTAAAAGTTTCCCAACCTATTATACTGCGAATACTATAATAGAAGATATTTAGTTGAACTTTATTAAAGCTAATAAAGAGGGCTTTACTAGGGTCTCTTTTTGCCGCCCTAAGGGGACTATAATATAAGTGCTTTTAATTATAGGGGTTAACTCTATCGACCTTACAAATAAGCTCTATAAGGCTAGTATTATATATTAGGTAGAGATATTTAAAGCCGAACCCTATAACGATGCTATATACCCCCGCTAGTGCTATAACTACTTTAAATTCGGTTATATCGCTATATATTATATAGTGGTAGCCTAATGCGGCTAATATGGTTCTAAATGCTACCTAAAGGGTAAATAAGGTTGCCTAGCTATAATATAGAACTAATATAAATCCTACCTTAACTATTATAGACCTTACCTAGTATAGTCTTGCTTCTATAAAGTAGCGAATAAATAATAGGAAAATACTAGAAATTCCTATAATAATAGATTAAGGCTTTTTGCCTTATATATTATATTAGCCGCTAATGCTATCCCTATTGCGGATTAGGGCTGCTGCTATATAGCTAATAGGTTTTCCTTATATAAGCCCTCCCCTTAGAAACGAGATTGCCTAGTTAAAAGTATTAATAAGACCCCTTATATTAGGGCTAGAAGTAGTATTACCGCCTTTCTCTAAGCCGCTCCCGCCCTAAACTATAGTATAACTACGCCTGCCTTAGGCACCTAACCTATAGCCACCCCTAATATACTACTGCTACTAACCCCCTTACGACTATCTATATAATAATAGTCCTTTATTAGAATATATAGAAGAAAACCACCCTTATAAGATTAGCACTTTACTATTAGTATAAGCCTAATATTATAGCGATCTAAGAATTTACTGCGCCTAAATAGGCCCTATTAAGCCCTAGCCTCGGAAGATATATATTAGTATTGTATAATAGGAGAGTAGCAATATATATCTATAAGCGGTATAAGCTTGGTATATAGTCTAGCGAGAAAGGACCTAATTAGTATTAGATCTCCTTACTATATACCGATATCTACTTAATTTACTCTTTAGGCTATAAAATAAATTAAATAACCCCCTTTATTGCATTCACTAAGCTTCTACCCTACCCCTATAGTACCTTTATTAGGGACTTTAATATATATTATCCCCTTTAGGATAATTTAGATTAGACCTTACTTAGGATTAATACCCTTTTTAAACTTACGACCTAATAGTAGCTTAAATTAGCCACCCTATATAGTAAGGTAATAAAATAGGCACCTAAGAAGAGAAATAGTACTATCGACTATGTATAGGTTATATAAGATATTATAGTCGAATACCTTAGAAATACCGACCTTATAAGGTCCGATTATATCCCCTAGCTTATATATATTAAGACTAGTAATTACCGCATAAAAGCCCCCCCTTTAAAAAATAGCTAAAAGTCTTTTAATTATTACCTCGCTTAAGCTAAAGTAAAAAATCAATTTACTATTTATTATACTAAAGCCCTGTTTTACTCCCCTACCGAGATAGATATATATACTAAATAGCTTATAGGCTAACTCTAAAGTATCGCCGATATTATAATACCGAAAAAGGCACCTAAAGCTCCCGGTATAAAGCTATAATAGAACTCCCGCGCTAAAATAGCCTAAATAGTAGCGAAGAAGGCCTACCGAAAGTAGGTAGTATATTATACCTTAGAGAATCTTAGCGCCGCCTAAAAAGTAAGAGCAATTTAATCCTATATTATATAGGAGGAATAGCGCTAGTTATAGCGAGAAGCCTTTAATAAAGCCACCGCTTAGAATACCGATCTATAGTCCCTAGAGAAATAGGCCTACTTATATAGTAGCCTCCTATCTAAATTAAGAGAGATCCCCTTATTAAAATAAAGTAGTCTAAGCCTAAAAGTAATAATAAATAAGGAAAAGGCATAAATCTTCGCTAAACGATTCTTCCCTACCTTATAGGCTACCTATAATAATATTCCTAACCTAATATTCCTTTAGCTTGCTAATACTATATTCTCCCCTATTAATTCTTTTACCTATAAAGAGGTATATACTATACTATGCAATATAATAGGCTAAAAAGTATTAGGCCCTAATAGGCTCCCAATAGGATTCTTTAAAGTATATAGCCCTCTACTTATTACCGCCTTTATATACCTCCTAAACGAGATATACTATATTAGGTACTACCTAGCCTAATTCTGGGAGGCTAAAATAGTAGTATTATAAAAACTAAGGAAAAAACTAAAGGAATACTCTAAAGTAGGAGGATAAAAACTAATATTACTATTTAACTTAATAGGAAAGATTATAGAAGCCGCAGTTATATAATGGCTTACTACTACTCTTAAAGAAGGTAATCTCCTTTTAGACTTTTAAATAGGCAATAGGGTAAATCAATTAATTAATATAGCATTAAGTATACTAATCGAAATTATATATATAATTTAGCATTATAGCGGGATCGCTTTACTACTTTAACTAAATATTTTAGCTATATTCAATATAGTTAATTATACCCGCCTTATCTATCTACTATTAGAAAAAGGGCTCCTACTATAGCTAGCGGTATAAGTATATAGCTTTACCGATTTACAATTAGTGCGAATTTACTTTAAAGGGTAATTTATAGACTAACTACTAATTACCGCTAGGGTCCCTTAAAGGTCCTTTTTCTTTTCTATCTTTTTCCTTATCTATATTATACCGCTTTATAAGAGACTATAAGAGGTTATATTAATTATTATTTTAGGCTTCGCTAATAATACTAATATTATAGCCTATAGGAGAGACATAAGGGAGATTAAAGTACTATTTAAAAAAGTATAGGCTATTTGCGATAATTAGTCTAAGTAAGTAGGACTAAATTTTAACCTTAGTAAAAGCGAGCTTATTTACTTTAATTATATATATAAGGCAGATAAGACTTTAGTACGGCTTAGGACTACTATAATATAGCTGAAATAATATACTAGATTCTTAGGGGTCGAAATCTACTATAAGCTGAAATAAAGGGAATACTATATTAAGATCGTAAAGAAATTTAAATAGTAGCGATTCGCCCTTATAGCGATAGCGGCCTCTACCTAAGGCTATTAATATCGGGAAGTATGTTTAGTCTATATATAAGTTATCTAAACCTCTATTGCCTTTAGCGCCAAGGTATAGTATACCCCTACTGCCCCTAAAGGGATAGCAAAAGGTATTATAAAATCCCTAGCTATAGAATAATTAGCCTGCCTCTACATAGTTACTAAGGCCTTTAAGGCTATACCGCTAAATACCCTTAAGATTAAGGCAGCTATACCCCCGATCGACCTCTATTTTAACTATATCTATTAGCGATTTTTTAAAAGAATAGCTAAAATAGGTATAACCGATAGGATTAATTGCATATTAGTAGTAATAGCGGTAATACTCTAATGCTAATAAAGGAAAGGTAACTAAAGACCCCTAGCTTATATTCTATTTCCTAACTTTAACCCCTATTAACTTTTAGCCGAAGAAAGACTAGCAAAAGACTAATATAACTAATAGTAAAGTAATTAGGTAATAGTAAGGGCGAAATACTTTTAGTATAAGACCCTAATAACCAAAAGGGTATTAGATTTCTACTTTATAGCGAAAATAATTCGATTATATAAAGGCCTCTAAAAGTATAAATTAGTAATACTTCTCTAACTCTATATAGAAAAAATTAGCCTTAATTCCTTTTTTTGCTTTTAATATATCCCTTTAGTGCTATTACCCTTTTGCTGCTATAGGGAAGGCCTAAAAGACTTCTATTATATTATCCTTACTTGCCTAAAGTACTATAAATAAAGGTATAAACTTTTTAGGCTTAATCCTAGCTTTAGCCTACTTCGCGACCGATATAATATATTTATTGCATTCAATAAGCTATATTTCGTATAGACGATTGCTTATTAAATATTAAGTATTAATTAATTTAATTAATTCTAATTCGCCTAATCTTTCTAATATAATATAACTAAAGGCAGCCCTAAGTAACCCTATATAGCCCTTGTATAATATTTATAGTAATCCTAAAGTAGGAATAAAAAGCCCTAAGAATAAGTAAATCTTTTAGGCCCTATAGGCTAAAACTAATTAATAGTTATTATCTTAGCATTAGGGGTATCTTTTTTCCTTTCCCCCTTTTTACTCCCCTTATTACCCTCCCCCCCTTTATTTTTATCGCCCTTATTATCCTTATTATCCCTATTTTACCCCCCCTTAAAGCCTCCCCCCCCTTTTATTAGGCTAAAAGCACCTTTAGTAATATAGCGATATCCTTTTATACCTAAGCCTACCGCTCTAGGGCCTTTACCTTTTACTCCTTTAGGTCTAATATCTCTTAGGTTACCTTAAGAGTACTAAAACCTTTTACTGCCGCTACTACTACTACTACCGCTCGACTATATTCTTAGGAGGTAAATGTCTATTTAGCCCTCTATTAGAGGGCTTTATAGCTATCTACCTAGAAAGTCGTTAGCTAATAACCCGCGCTATATACGAATTGGAAATATACCTTAACCCCCTTAGCTATTATCTCCTATATAATAAGGAGTTCCTATATTAGGATCTGGTTCTTAGGGGTCTACTCTAAAGGTATATAAGTTTTGCCCGCTAGGGTATAGGGATAATATACTATACCGGTCCCTGCCTATATTAGCTTTGCTTAAAAGTGGGTATAACCTAATATATACTCTATTAACTCTAATATTAATACTTAGGATCCTCTAAGCGCATTAAATATAGCCTATAAGGCTAGGCATATAACTCCCCTAGCTACTATATAAGGGTTAGCTGCGGCCCTATTGCATATTAAATTTATACTTACCCCTTTATCTAAAGTCGCCAACCGCTTAGGCATTTCATTGCTACTATTATTAGTATTGCTATTATTACTATTATTATTATTACTGCTATTGCTATTATTTCTACTGCTACCGCTCTACTAATAGGGTTAATATCGGTCCTATATTGCGATAGAGGGGTTATTATATACTTTAGATTTGGCGCTATAGAGGAAAAGAAGAAAAGAGGAAAAGGCATTAAATCGGGGGGAATCGCTAACTTATATACTAATATAGTGCCTAAGGCCACCTGCTTCTATTCTTAAGTTCGGCTTACTTTTGCCTACATACCGTAGACTAATGCGCCTAAGATGCGCTTAGGCCCTTATAGGCATATACCTAGCGAGAATACTACTAACCCTACCCCCCCTAACCTTACCTCCCCTTTATTTTATACCCGATAGAACCCCGACTTAAGCCCGATACCCCTGGAATTTATACTTATATTCTTCCTAAGTAATGCCACTAGATATAGTCCTAAGCGGCTACGCACCCTACTCTCTTACGCACTAGATACCTATCGCCCTTGCTATAGGGCGACATATAATAGTATTTAAGACCGTAGGAAGGGTTTTTCTCCCGGCTGCCGGGTTTTTCCTTTCCGATTTATCCTATAGAAGTACTAAATAGGTTATTTAAGTCTAAATAGCCTCTAGAGTAATATAATAATAATAATAATAATAATAATAGTTAATTATAATATTACGATATCTAGGATAATAGTGCTATAGAAACTCTAACTAAATCTTAATATACTGCTTTTATATACGAAACTGGTTTTTAAACTAATGAATTATATAAGATTGATTATTAGTATTCTAAGGTCGAAGAATAATTATATCTAGGTCCTTTAGAAGCAGAAGGAGTTATAAATAAACTATCCTAATATCCCGAAGGAAGTTAATAATATAACCGCAATACTAATATTACTAGCTACGATATTAAAATACCTAGATATATATATAAACTCGTATAATAAACTTTTGCGATTTCGCCCGCACCTAGGTAGCGGTATAGAACCGCCTCTAAAATCAATTCTGATATTTCTAATCGCTTTTTCTCGTCCGTTTACACCCCTCGCCTATAGCATATTGCATCTAAGGAGTAGGCGCAGCAGGCGCAAATAAAGTAATAAATATCAATAGAGGGAATAAAGGCGGCATTATATATAGCTGCTATAACCTAACTACTATAATCGCGAATAGCATGTAGTATTACTAGATTAAGACCGAGCCTACCTAAGGGCGAATACGACCTATAGCTAATATTATTAAAGACTTTATAAAAGAGCTATAAGACTATATCCCCCTAGTAGTGCTAAAAAGAGTGCAAAAGGCTATAAACTTTATAGTAGAAACCGCCTAGTAGGAGACCGACCTAGGAAATATTTATACCCTTATTAGAACTTTAACGCAGACGATTAAAACTATAGTTAATAAGGCTATATAAAATCTCCTAAAGATTGCACTAGCCCTTATTATATGGGCATCTATTGCTATATAAGGATATATTACTACTATACCACCCTAATATAGCCTAGCTCCCCTAGCGGTACCCCCCTATATTTACCGCGAAGTCTTTATTAAAGGAAATACTATTAGCGGAATCCTTTAAAACCGCATCCTAATTGAAATTATTAATATAATTAATAAGGCTATCACTAAAAGAGCGGTAGTTATAGCCTATAGGCTCTATAGTAGTAATATGATTATTACCTTTAAAGAAGAAAAGGTAAGCTATATTATAGATACGGCTTAGGTCTGCCTTACCTTTAGCTAAAAGGCAGAATTTAACCAATATTTATTTAGTATTATTATTAAGAGTTTCCCGATCTATTATACTGCGAATATTATAATAGAAGATATTTAGTCGAACCTTGTTAAAATCCTATAGTAGCCTACTAGGCTGCTGGCCTAATGCCCTACTGGTCTACTAACCTTCTGGCCCTTATACCGTCTTTTAGACTTACGGTGGTCTTACCAACCCAGGCCCTTGCCTTTTACCTTAAGGATTTTCAGTGGATTATTTACTGTATATCAAGTAAGGTAGGCCTTAAGGTAGGCCTTGTTAAAAAAGTGTGGCATTGCTAAATTAGCGTGGTGGGTCTACTAGCGTAGTGGCTAGTCCACTAGTGTAGTGGGTAGTCTACTAGTGTGGTGGGTAGTCACTAGCGTGGTGGCTAGTTACTAGTGCGGTGACTAGTTACTAGTGCGGTGGTTAGGGTGGTTAAAAAGGCCCGATATAGTGGGGCTGCTGACGTATTATATACGTGGCAAAGCGAGCATTACGGGGAGCTTTTTTACTGGCTACCTTGGATACCTGGGCCCACCCCTCCTTCGTGTATATATAGGATAGCTTTCCCCCTTCTTTCTAGATAGTAGAAGGGCAGTACAATTGAGTCTGTTAATGCACTATATGCCTCTTAACTCCCACCTTCCCTGCGTTTCTGGTTATCTTATATTTGCCTTGCCTTTACACTTGCCCTGCTTTATAGCACTTGTATAGTCTTAGGACTTGGTGAAAAATCTAGTATTTATACTAAGATTAGTTCACAGGTCACAGACAGTCTTGTGCCATCTAGCTAGCTAGTAAGGCTCTGCTTTTATAGTGACCTTGAGAATTGCAATAGGTTATGAGCCCGGGTTTTTACTTCTTTGTTTTTACCCTACCTTTTGTGTTCACCCCTTGGTCTCTCTTGCTTATTAGTACTACTAATATAGCTATCCTTTGGTATCCTCGGCTTACTCTTATCACCTTTGGCTTACCCTTTGTTACCTACGGCATTACCCTGCGGCAATCAACGGCGCACCCCTACGGCAACTTACGGCGTAACCTCACGGCATTTTAGCGTAACCTTACATTATTTTCGGCGTAACCTACGGCACCTACGGATTTTATAGTGTAATATCTACTACACTATACCACTGTATAATACTTTTACACCTAGTGCACGATACTTACTGCACTATACGGCACCTGTTATACTCTCCTACTTATAGCACCTTTGGTACGGCACTTACGGCACCTTTTATATTACGGGACCTATGGCACCTACGGCACTTACGGCACCTTTATATTACGGCACTATATAAGCACCTTAAACACCAACGCTATAGTACGGACTTGCATAACGCCTACGGCATCTGTGCTTTTATACTGAGACCTGCCGCTATACTCTGCGGTTATATTTTATAGTAGGCTACTAGCTATTATATTTACTAGCTGTCCAGCTAGTTACTCGACTATTTTGCTAGCTATTTAGCAGGTTATTTATCTGTTCTTACAGCTATTAGCACTATTTTAACGACTTTTAGCCACTATAATGGCACAGTCTAGGCCTTCCACTTATAAGGCCACTTTGGATTCCGACTCTAAAGCTGATCTTACTGTACAACTACAGCTAGATATGGACTATATAAAGTCCCAGATGAACACCCTAACTATCCTTTTACAAGGCTTAGTTAGTAGGCGAAATAGTAACGTTCCTACTATTATAATTAGCAAGGAACTGGTAGAGGCTACTAGCCCTACTATCTCCGGTCCTACTAATATGAACAGCAAGGACCCTGTAGAGGCTACTAGCCGTACTACTACTAATGCCGCTTTTACTAATAATAGCAAGAATAATTCTACTAATAATAGGAAAAAGAAGCAGCAAAAAAAGAAGGAATAGGACTCTAATAATAGCAGTAAACAGCAAAATGTCGAGTCCTTTATTATAGGCAATTATAATACCCAGGATATTAATATATCCTATTCCTCTTCTTCTACCACTATATCCACTAATATAAGCTATAGTGCTAAATCAGGCGGTAGGACCCCTAAGGATGCCCTCCTTTACGATACAGGCTCTACTTGTTATATTGTTAATGATAAGAAGCATTTCACCACTTTTCACTATTTTGAGAAGGATGATAAGCCTATAATTACTACTGGTAGTAGTCCTATTTCCCCTACTGGTTGGGGCACAGCACGATTTACTGTGCTACAGGGCATTAATCCCACTAAATAGGGTATTATAGAGCTTAAGAATGCACTATATATTCCTACCTTGGATATTAACATTATTAGCGGTGTAAAGCACTATGCCGCTAAAGGGGTACTAATTAAAAATCAGCTTTAGTCAGTAAGCTGTAAATGCATCGGCATTTTTAACTTTGATAAATACGGCTTTTTCTTTCTATAGAAAGGAATAGACACACCACTACTACATCAACCTTATAGCCATTATACTGTTACTAATAGTATAACAGTAGAAGTCCCTAGCCCTACTAACCCTGCTGATTATAGTGATCCTGAGGATACTACTATTACCCCCGTTCCTACTACTGCAACTAGTAAGGAACCTGTAGAGGCTACTAGCCCTACCACCCAACCTCCTGCTATTACGACTAGTAAAGAGCCCGCTATTACGATTAGCGAAAATCCTGTAGTGGCTACTAGCCCTACTCCTGCCCTTATAGCAGCTGATACAGAATATCAGAAGCTATTATAATTAGCCGGCATTTAGTATATACGGCTAGGGCATATAGGTATTCAGCTACTTAAAAAGACCTGTGCTAATACCTACCTGGTTTACCCTTTAAAGAAGAAGGATATTACTAGAACAACCTTTATTACCTTTATCCACCAAAATGAAGGTATAGGCCCTATTTCTAGTGGCCTAGAAGGAGACTTTTATAGAGGGCAAAATATAGGTTTAGAGGGGGTATCTAGCAGAGAACCTGCTATTTTATTGGATGACCTAGAAAGCATTTCTGACCCTACTAACTCTACTAACCTTACTAATATTACTGACACTAATGTTATACCGGATGACCTGGAAAGCATACCGGACCCTACTAATTTTACTAGCATTACTAATGCTACCCCGGATGATATTACTAACACTAATGCCACTGTGGATTACCTTCCTAAGTCAGAAGACTTTATAGGCGCCTTTCTAAATAGCGAGCTTTCTGAGACTATTTATATAGATATTCCTGATGGATTCCTTGAATTTACAGAGAGCTTATTACTAACTGATAGCAAGCTTTGGTCTGATATTCAATGGTAACGGCTACTAACTTTACTTAAAGAAGCCGGCTTTAATCCCTCTATTAAGCAAGCTATTTTACTAAAGAAGGCCCTATACGGGCTAAAACAAGCACCCCGCGAATGGCAACATCGGCTAAAAGACCTAATTTCTAATGAAGGCTTTTTACCTTTAGCTTCTGATGCTGCCGTCTTTTATAATAAGCAAACCAGTACCTTTATCGTTACTTATGTTGACGATTGCCTATTAGTTGGTCCAAATATAACTTATATCAATTAGCTAAAAAGGAAATTTCATAAGGTCTATGCTATAGAAGACCGCGGTCTGGCTTCCTTCTTTCTAGGCGTACAGATTATACGAAATAGGAAGGAAGGTCTATTGTGGCTGCACTAAGCCCAATTTATAGCAGAGGCCCTAGCTAAATTCGGCCTACAGGATACTAAACCTTAGCTTATTCCACTTCAACCAGGGATTCTAAATAAATCTAGTAGAAAAGACCTTAGCCCTACTGATCAGAGCCTTTATCAGAGCCTTACTGGCACTATAATGTGGCTTATAATGATGACTAGGCCCGATCTAGCATTTTCTACTCAATACCTCTCTCGGTTTATATCCAAGGCAACTAATGTGCATCTAAATGCTGCAAAAGGCAGCTTTAGCTACCTTAAAGGCACTGAGAACTAAGCTATTTGCTTTACTAAAGGCAACCAACAGCCTATTATAGCCGCTTATTCTGATAGCGATTTTGCTGGCTGTAAAGAAACCTCTAAATCTACTGGAGGCTTCTTGACTACTATTAATAGTGGTCCTATTAGCTGGCGTTCTAAGCGAGCCTCTTTAGTAGTACTATCTACTTTAGAAGCTGAATCTGATGCATTACTTGAGACTATCCGTAAGGTATAGTGGCTTTCTAACCTTTGTAAGGAGCTGGAAATCGATATTTTACGCCCTATATCGTTATACTGCGATAATTAGGGCTCCATTTCGAATTCTAATGACTCTAATCAGCATGCTCGCATTAAGCATACGCTATTAAAATTCCGGTATATTAGGGAGCAAGCCCAGCTGGGCTTGGTTAAAATTACCTACTTACCTACTAATAGTATGCCTGCTGACGGTCTTATAAAGCCACTGCCGGGCCCTAAATTTACTAGGTTCCGCGAGTTACTAGGTCTTAGGGCCTGCTAACTTATACTAACTTTTACTAAGGTTTTTTTCTTATGCTTTTTCCTTAGCACTTTTATTACATTTTCCTTTCCTATCCTTTATACGACGATTAGCTTGATACTACAGTAGCTAATCAGAGGGGGTATTAAAATCCTATAGTAGCCTACTAGGCTGCTGGCCTAATGCCCTACTGGTCTACTAACCTTCTGGCCCTTATACCGTCTTTTAGACTTACGGTGGTCTTACCAACCCAGGCCTTTGCCTTTTACCTTAAGGATTTTCAGTGGATTATTTACTGTATATCAAGTAAGGTAGGCCTTAAGGTAGGCCTTGTTAAAAAGGTGTGGCATTGCTAAATTAGCGTGGTGGGTCTACTAGCGTAGTGGCTAGTCCACTAGTGTAGTGGGTAGTCTACTAGTGTGGTGGGTAGTCACTAGCGTGGTAGCTAGTTACTAGTGCGGTGACTAGTTACTAGTGCGGTGGTTAGGGTGGTTAAAAAGGCCCGATATAGTGGGGCTGCTAACGTATTATATACGTGGCAAAGCGAGCATTACGGGGAGCTTTTTTACTAGCTACCTTAGATGCCTGGGCCCACCCCTCCTTCGTGTATATATAGGATAGCTTTCCCCCTTCTTTCTAGATAGTAGAAGGGCAGCACAATCGAGTCTGTTAATGCACTATATGCCTCTTAACTCCTACCTTCCCTGCGTTTCTGGTTATCTTATATTTGCCTTGCCTTTACACTTGCCCTGCTTTATAGCACTTGTATAGTCTTAGGACTTGGTGAAAAATCTAGTATTTATACTAAGATTAGTTCACAGGTCACAGACAGTCTTGTGCCATCTAGCTAGCTAGTAAGGCTCTGCTTTTATAGTGACCTTGAGAATTGCAATAAACCTTATTAAAGCTAATAAAAAGGGCTTTATTAGAGTCTTTTTTTGCCGCCCTAAAGGGATTATAATATAAATACTTTTAATTATAAAGGTTAACTCTATCGACCTTATGAATAAGCTTTATAAGGCTAGTATTATATATTAAGTAGAGATATTTAAAGCCGAACCCTATAATAATACTATATACCCCCGCTAATACTATAATTGCTTTAAATTCGGCTATATTACTATATATTATATAGTAGGAGCCCGCTATAGCTGGTGCGGTTCTAAATGCCACTTAGAGGGTAAATAAGGTTGCCTAGCTATAATGTAAAACTAATACAAATCCTACTTTAATTATTATAGACCTTACCTAATATAGTCCCGCCTCTATAAGGTAGCAAATTAATAATAGGAAAATACTAGAAATTCCTATAATAATAGACTAAGGCTCTTCGCCTTATATATTATATTAGCCGCTAATACTATCCCTATAATAGACTAGGGCTGCTGCTATATAGCTAATAGGTCTCCTTTATATAAGCCCTCTCTTTAAAAATAAAGTCGCCTGGTTAAAAGTATTAATAAGACTCCCTATATTAAAGCTAGAAGTAATATTACTGCCTTTCTTTAAGCCGCTCCCGCCCTAAATTATAGTATAACCATGCCTACTTTAGGCACCTAACCTATAGCCACCCTAAATATACTACTACTATTAATTCCTTTACGATTATTTATATAATAATAATCCTTTATTAGAATATATAGAAAAAAACTACCCTCGTAAGATTAATACTTTACTACTAGTGCGAGCCTAATATTATAGCAATTTAAGAACTTACTGTATTTAATTAGGCCTTATTAAGCCCTAGCCTTAGAAGATATATACTAATAGTATATAGTAGGAGAATAGCGATAGATATTATTGCAATTCTTAAGGTCACTATAAAAGCAAAGCCTTACTAGCTAGCTAGATAGCACAAGACTGTCTGCGACCTGTGAACTAATCTTAGTATAAATACTAGATTTTTCACTAAGTCCTAAGACTATACAAATGCTATAAAGCAGGGCAAGTGTAAAGGCAAGGCAAATATAAGATAACCAGAAACGCAGGGAAGGTAGAAGTTAAGAGGCATGTAGTATATTAACAGACTCGATTGTGCTACCCTTCTACTATCTAGAAAGAAGGGGGAAAGCTATCCTATATATACACGAAGGAGGGGTGGGCCTAGGCATCCAAAGTAGCCAGTAAGAAAGCTCCTCGTAATGCTCGCTTTGCCACGTATATAATACGTCAGCAGCCCCACTATATCGGGCCTTTTCAACCACCCTAACCACCGCACTAGTAACTAGTCACCGCACTAGTAACTAGCCACCACGCTAGTGACTAACCACCACACTAGTGGACTAGCCACTACGCTAGTAGGCCACTACGCTAATTCAGCAATGCCACACCACGCTAGTAGGCCGCTACCGCGCTAGTAGGCAACCACGCTAGTAGGCCGCCACCATGCTAGTAGGCAACTACGCTAATTTAGTAATGCCACACTTTTTTCAACAAGGCCTACCTTACTTGATATACAGTAAATAATCCACTGAAAATCCTTAAGGTAAAAGGCAAAGGCCTAAGGTAATACTACCATAAGTCCAAGAGGCGGTATAAGGGCCAGAAGGTTAGTAGGCCAGTAGGGCATAAGGTCAGCAGCCTAGTAGGCTACTATAGGATTTTCATACCCCCTCTGATTAGCTACTGTAGTAGCAAGCTAATCGTGTAAAGGATAGGGAAAGAAAATGCAGTAAAAAGTGCTAAGGAAAAACATAGGAAAAAACCTTAGTAAAAATATGTTAGTATAAGTTAGCAGGCCTTAAGGCCTAGTAACTCGCGGAACCTAGTAAATTTAGGGCCCGGCAGTGGCTTAGTAAGACCGTCAGCAGGCATACTATTAGTAGGTAAGTAGGTTATTTTAACTAAGCCTAGCTAGGCTTACTCTCTAATATACCGGAATTTTAATAGAGTATGCTTAGTGCGAGTATGCTAATTAGAGTTATTAGAATTCGAGATGGAGCCCTGATTATCGCAGTATAGCGGTATAGGGCGCAAAATATTAATTTCCAGCTCCTTACAAAGGTTAGAAAGCCACTATATCTTACGGATAGTCTTAAGTAATACATCTGATTTAGCTTCTAAAGTAGATAGCACTACTAAAGAGGCTCGCTTAGAACGCCAGCTAATAGGACTACTATTAATAGTAGTAAGGAAGCCTCCAGTAGATTTAGAGGTTTCTTTACAGCCAGCAAAATCGCTATCAGAATAAGCGGTTATAATAGGCTGTTGGTTGCTTTTAGTAGTACTAAAGCAAATAGCTAGGTTCTCAGTGCCTTTAAGGTAGCTAAAGCTGCCTTTTGCAGCATTTAGATGCATATTAGTTGCCTTAGATATAAACCGAAAGAGGTATTGAGTAGGAAATGCTAGGTCGGGTCTAGTCATCATCATAAGCCACATTATAGTGCCAGTAAGGCTCTAATAAAGGCTTTAATTAGTAGGGCTAAGGTCTTTTCCACTAGATTTATTTAGAATCCCTGGTTGAAGTGGAATAAGCTAAGGTTTAGTATCCTATAAGCCGAATTTAGCTAGAACCTCTGCTATAAATTGGGCTTGGTGTAGCTATAAGAGACCTTCTTTCTTATTTTATATAATCTATACGCCTAGGAAGAAGGAAGTCGGACCGCAGTCTTCTATAGTATAGACCTTATGAAATTTCCTTTTTAGCTGGTTAATATAAGTTATATTTGGACCAACTAATAGGCAATCGTTAATATAAGTAACGATAAAAGTGCTGGTTTGTTTATTATAAAAGACGGTAGTATTAGAAGCTAAAGGTAAAAAACCTTCACTAGAAATCAGGTCTTTTAGCCGGTGTTGCTATTCGCGGGGTGCTTATTTTAGTCCGTATAGGGCCTTCTTTAATAAAATAGCTTGCTTAATAGAAGGGTCAAATCCAGCTTCTTTAAGTAAAGTTAGTAGCCGTTGGCGCTATATATTAGACCAAAGCTTGCTATCAGTTAGTAAACTTTCTGTAAATTTAAGGAATCCATCAGGAATATCCATATAAATAGTCTCAGAAAGTTCGCTATTTAGGAAGGCGCCTATAAAGTCGATCTGCTCTATTTCCCAGTTATTACTAATAGCCAAAGCCAGTATAACCCTCCAGGTGGGTAGGATAGAGGTAGAAGCATAGGTATGCTGGAAGTCTTTTCCTTCGACCTGCATAAAGCCCTTAACAACTAATCTAGCCTTATATTTTATAGGCTGATTATTGGCATCCTTTTTAACCCGAAAAACAGGCCTGTTGCGTATAATTTTCCTATCAATAGGAATGCTAGACTTAGGAATAAATTAGAAGACTTTAGTATCCAATAGCTGCTTAAATTCCTTAAATAATGCCTTTATCCAAAGGTCTTTTTTAGGGCTTTGAAGCATATCCTTCCAGCTATTAGGCGTACCATCAGGAGCCTTTTTAGCTAGCTTACGCTTAGCTGCATAGCAGGAATCCCATATTAGGTGGTATAAATCCTGGTTAGGGAATAAGTCGGTAGGGCTGGTAGGGCTAGCAGGGCCAGTATAGCTAGTAGGGCTAGCAAGGTCGGCAGAAATAAGGCTAGTAAGGATATCTATAAGGTCATCCTTTACAGTAGCCGGGGACTGTAGCGTAATACCTTCTGACTTAGGAAGGTAATCCACGGTAGCATTAGTGTTAATAATATCATCTGGGGTAGCATTAGTATTAGTAACGCTAGTAATATTAGTAGGGTCCGGCATGCTTTCTAGGTCATCCGGTATAGCATTAGTGTTAGTAATGCTAGTAAGGTTAGTAGAGTTAGTAGGGTCAGGAATGCTTTCTAGGTCATCCAGTAAAATAGCAGGTTTTCTGCTAGATACCCCCTCTGAACCTGTATTTTGCCCTCTGTGAAAGTCTCCTTTTAGGCCACTAGAAATAGGGCCTATTCCTTCATTTTGGTGGATAAAGGTGATAAAAGTTATTTTAGTAATAACCTTCTTCTTTAGAAGGTAGACTAGGTAGGTATTATTACCTAGAGTGGCAAGGAGCCTACCAGGCTCGGTACGGGGCGCTAATTTGCGGCTTTTTACACGCTTTTCGTGTGGTATAAGCACCTCAATAGCTGCTCCAATAGCCCTAAGGTTAATAAGGTCAGGGTAGTGCTCCGGTGTTATCTAGTTATAATCCTTTAATAGCTCCTGATAGGGGCTAGAAGGTCTGTTAGTAACAGCTATTATATTTACTAGCATAACAACGCCAGTAATTACAGCAGACCAGAGGTTAGATGGTAGCCTTGACCAGGCCATAGTAGCACGTAGCCTATCAGCTATAACCCTAATGGACCGTTCAGCTAGGCCATTTTATTCGTGAATATAAGGGCAAGATGTATTAAACGTTATGCCCTGTTCAACAAGCTAATCACTAAGCATTTTGTTGATTTCATTTCCACCATTATAGTGGAATTCAACAGGCGTTTTGCCATATCTGACCTTTAGGCTCTATATAAAGCTCTGTAATGCTTTAAATACAACAGTGCCTTCCCTATTAGGCAGTAAGTAAAGCCAGCGGAATCGAGATTTTCTGTCCACTAATATAAGGGCAACAGGTCGTTTGTTATATGGCATAGGTGATATAGCAAAAGTATCACCTTCTATAATATCCAGGCATTTAGCTGGATTAGGTATCGTATCTTTAGAAGGTCTTCTAACCTTCTTAGCCTGTATATAGGCTAGACAGCGAAAATCAGCATCTTTAACCTTATTAAGGTTAGGAAGACCAGGGGTATTAGCACAAGTCTTTTTAAGTAGCTGAATACCTATATGCCCTAGCCATACATGCCAAATGCCGGCTAACTGTAATAGCTTCTGGTATTCTGTATTAGTAGCTATAGGGGCAGGAGTAGGGCTAGTAGCCACTACGGGATTTTTGCTAGTCGTAATAGCGGGATTTTCGCTAGTCGTAATAGCGGGCTCTTCGCTAGTCATAATAGCGGGAGAGTTAGTAGTAGGGCTAGTAGCCTCTACAGGTTCCTTACTAGTCGCAGTAGTAGGAACGGGGGTAATAGTAGTATCCTCAGGATTATTATAATCAGCAGGGTTAGTAGGGCTGGGGACCTCTACTGTTATACTATTAGTAACAGTATAATGGCTGTAAGGTTGATATAGTAGTGGTATGTCTATTCCTTTCTATGGAAGGAAAAAGCCGTATTTTTTAAAGTTAAAAATGCTGATGTATTTACGGCTTGCTGACTAAAGCTGATTTTTAATTAATACCCCTTTAGCGGCATAGTGCTTTATACCGCTAATAATATTAATATCTAAGGTAGGAATATATAGGGCATTTTTGAGCTCTATAATACCCCATTTGGTGGGATTAACGCCCTGTAGCATAGTAAATCGTGCCGTGCCCTAACCAGTAGGGGAAATAGGGCTACCACCAGTAGTAATAACAGGCTTATCATCCTTCTTAAAGTGGTGAAAAATGGTGAAATGCTTCTTATTATTAACAATATGACAAGTGGAGCCTGTATCGTAAAGGAGGGCATCCTTAGGAGTCCTACCGCCTGATTTAGCACTATAGCTTATATTAGTGGATATAGAGGAAGAAGAATAAGATATATTAATATCCTGAGTATTATAGTTGCCTATAATAAAGGCCTCAACATCTTGCTATTTGCTGCTATTATTAGAGTCTTGTTTCTTCTTCTATTGCTGCTTCTTTTTCCTATTATTAGTAGAATTATTCTTGCTATTATTAGTAGTAGAAGCGGCATTAGCAGACCCTTTTTTAGGGTCCTTGGAAGCCTTAAGCTGCTTAGAGTTATTATTAGCAGCCACCTTATTAGACCCTTTAGAACGCTGTTCTTCTAGTAGGTTAACCATAAAATACTGGAAGTTAAATTTGCTGCTATTGATAATACCTTAGGCGCTATAAGCCCTAATCATAGAGCGTTGGCGTTCCATCCAGCAGGTAAATACCCCCTCTACAGCCCAAAGATACTGGTTAACTTGGTCGAAAGAGTCGATCTTGGAACCTAGAATTCTAAGGCGAGAAATATAGCTATTAAATTCGCTATTAAAAGCTTCCAAAGTGCCTTTATAACCGGTAAATATAAGGGTGTAAAAGGTAGGATATAAGTATGCCCGCTGTACTTCTGGTGAGTGGCAGTACTGGGCCACTAGCAAAAGATAGGCTTCCTTTGGGTCATTATACCAGTCTATAGCCTCTGCAGCTTCTTCACTATAGCTATTCTTTAGCATTAGTAGTAGAAGTGCCTGCTCAGACTCATCAAAATGCCTTGCTATAGAGGGGTCGTTAACAAAGTTAGCTATTTTAAAGGCCCTAAGTTGTATTATAAGGGCCTGCTTCCACTGGTCGAAATTATAGGGACTTTTTAGCTTCTGAGACTCCTTAAAGCGGTTGGCAGTCTTAGCTAATTCCTTAATAGCCCCATCACTAATTTGGTTGGTAATAGTTGTTGTTGGTGCTGTTGTGGTATAAATAGGTTCTTTACCCTTATATTTTACAGGGGTAGAAGGTTGGTCGATTTCCATAACGTCAGCTTCACTATTATTATTATCTTTAGTGGTAGTCGTCCTAGTGGAAGGTCCAGCTTTAGTGGCTTTAGTAGGCTTCTTATTAGTAGCCTGGGTAGCCTGGGTGTCGTTATTTTGCCTACTAATTAGGCCCTGTATAAGGTCAGTTAGTATATTCATCTGGGACTTTATATCGTCTATATCTAGCTGTAGTTATGCATTAGTATCAGCTTCAGTATCGGATTCAGGGACCTTATAGGTAGAAGACCCTGATTCTGCTATTGTGGGCAAAAAAGGTTTAAAATTCCGTTGAAAAATGGTGCCGATAGTTGTAAACACAGAGGAATAACTAGCTGAATAGCTAGCAAAATAGTCGAATAACTAGCTAGATAGCCAGTAGTTATAGTGGCTAGTAGCCTACTATAAAAGGTAACCGCAGAATATAGCGGTAGGTCTCAGTATAAAGGCACAGATGCCGAAGGCGTTGTGTAAGTCCGTATTATAGCGTTGGTGTTTTAGGTGCTTATATAGTGCCGTAATATAAAGGTGCCGTAAGTGCCGTAGGTGCCGTGGGTGCCGTGGATGCTATAGGTGCCGTAATATAAAAGGTGCCGTAAGTACTGTACTAAAGGTGCTATAAGTGGGAGAGTATAACAGGTGCCGTATAGTGCAGTAGGTATCGTGCACTAGGTGTAAAGGTGTTATATAGTAGTATAGTGTGGTAGATATCACACTATAAAATCCGTAGGTGCCGTAGGTTACGCCGAAAATAACGTAAGGTTACGCTAAAAGTGCCGTGAGATTACGCCGTAAGTTGCCGTTAGGTACGCCGTTAATTGCCGCAGGGTAATGCCGTAGGTAACAAAAGGTAAGCCAAGGTAATAATAGGTGAGCCGAAGTTAATAAGGGTAAGCCGAAGATACTAAAGGATAGCTATTAGTAATACTAAAAAGCAAAAGAGACCAAGGGGTGAATATAAAAAGGTAGGGTAAAAACAAAAAAGTAAAAACCCGGGCTTATAACCTGTTGCAATTCTCAAGGTCACTATAAAAGTAAAGCCTTACTAGCTAGCTAGATGGCATAAGACTGTCTGCGACCTGTGAACTAATCTTAGTATAAATACTAGATTTTTCACCAAGTCCTAAGACTATACAAGTGCTATAAAGCAGGGCAAGTGTAAAGGCAAGGCAAATATAAGATAACTAGAAACGCAGGGAAGGTGGAAGTTAAGAGGCATGTAGTGTATTAACAGACTCGATTGTGCTACCCTTCTACTATTTAGAAAGAAGGGGGAAAGCTATCCTATATATATACGAAGGAGGGGTGGGCCCAGGCATCCAAGGTAGCTAGTAAGAAAGCTCCTCGTAATGCTCGCTTTGCCATGTATATAATACGTTAGCAGCCCCACTATATCGGGCCTTTTTAACCACCCTAACCACCGCACTAGTAACTAGTCACCGCACTAGTAACTAGCCACTACGCTAGTGACTAACCACCACACTAGTGGACTAGCCACCACGCTAGTAGGCCACTACGCTAATTTAGCAATGCCACACCACGCTAGTAGGCCGCCACCACGCTAGTAGGCAACCACGCTAGTAGGCCGCCACCACGCTAGTAGGCAACCACGCTAATTTAGCAATGCCACACCTTTTTCAATAAGGCCTACCTTACTTGATATACAGTAAATAATCCACTGAAAATCCTTAAGGTAAAAGGCAAAGGCCTAAGATAATACTACCATAAGTCCAAGAGGCGGTATAAGGGCCAGAAGGTTAGTAGGCCAGTAGGGCATAAGGCCAGCAGCCTAGTAGGCTACTATAGGATTTTAACAGATATCTATAAGCAGTATAGGCCTGGCATATATATATATATATATATTACACTAGCTAAGCTATCTAGGGGGGGGATAAGCCCCCATCTAGCCTAGTGCTAGTACCTCTATGCCTAATCTATATAGGAAACCCGAGTGCCGGGAGGAAAACCTATATACTATCTGTGGTCGATAGTATCCCTTCGGAATTAAAAGGGGTTTACTATATATTGCGAGGAGGTATCCTATCGCGCGAGACTAGGTCTAGCGGCAGGGCTAGGAAAGTATAGATAATAGGCACGCCTCGATAGGCACGGTAATTTGCCTTAGTAGTTATTAGTCATTAGTTATTAGGCATTAGTCAGGCTCTAGGGTAGGTATAAATCGAAACCAACGTAATTAATATTATTAGGTATAAGAGGCGGCGGTAACATTAGTATTAGGTAGGCAGCAGTATCGCGGTAAGTCGCGCGTTTTATTATTATTAACTTCGTCTGATATAGGTTGGGGCAGCTAGCAGACGGTCGAGTGATCCAGTGCAGGCATATAGCGGTATAAAGTCTCCCTTACCTGCCCTACCTTTTTAATTCCTTTTCTCTTCCCTTTTTATTCCTCATTAAAAATTACTAAGAATTTTCCTTTATTTCTCCGCCTCGATTGCGCTATAGTAGTTTTTATATATCCTTTATTCTTCAATATGCCTACCGTTCTAGAGTTAGGTCCTAGCCTAGCTCGAAAATAGCCATATCGTCCCTATATACGCTATAGTGCCAATATAGCCGCTTATTATTATAATTAATAAAGTAAGAGGTTCTCTTTAATCGTTATCTATCTTTTTCTAATAGTAGGTAGGGCTTAAAAGTGCCTATTTCGCTTATATTTCGAAGCGGAAGCCTTATTATATCCTAGTGCGTAATACTATAAACCGCAAACTAGTAGAGAGTATACTTATATTATAAAAAGCCTACGCTTATAAGTAGGAAGTAAGTATATTAGTTTGCCGGTATCCCTTAACTTTATAGTTAACCTTAGTAGGTAGATAAAGACAATTACTATAAGGCCTAATAGGCTGCGTATCGATCTATTACGCTAATCACCTTAATACCTCAAAAGGGTTAAAACGACTCTACTATTATAATACAAATAATAGTACCTATAGTCCTAATCTCGCTATTAGCTAACTTCCTTAGGCTTATTAAGAGAGGGGTTTTAGCTTTAGAGCGTACCTATAGCGGTAAGCCTTAGCCTCTCTCGTTAGTTAAAGGACCTCAGCCTCCTACTACTATTACTAGCGATAGAAGCCCTACTAGTTCTATTATTGCATTAGATATCGATAATAAGCCTACTCCTAAGCCTACTACTATAAGGGAACCGCCTTATAGCAAAGGGGTCTTACTAATATAGTCTAAGACTCCTATAATACTATCTTCTAGTAAATTACAGTAAACGGTTATATTTTTAAAGTTTATAAAGTCTTAAGCGGAGTCTTAGCTAATAGTATCTGCCTCTAGAGCACTATTTATATTACTATTAAAGCCTCCCCTGCCTACTGCTTAGTCGGTATAGCCTAAATAAACTAAATTAATAGTTTTATCGCTATCTTCTCCTCGTCCCTATACTAATACCCCTACCCCCTCCCCCTTTAAAAAAAAAAGGAAGGGGTTAAAGATAATAAAATCGCCTATAAAAGGAACGCTAGGTCTAGCCACTAAGGTTAAATAAAAGACGCATTTAAGATCTATAGTATCCCCTTCCCTAGGGGGGAAAAGGAAGGGAAAAAAGAAAGCAAAAGTAGCCCCTAATAATAGCTATAATAATAAAGAGGGTGGTATAAAGTAAATAAGGGTCCGGGGGGTTAAGGGTATTAAGAAGATTAAGGGTCTAAATCTATTAACTATATAAGTAGCTTATATAAAAAGGATATTCTTCCCCTATCTATATAGTCAGTCGTATCTTTATCTATAATTATCTATATATATATATATAGTCTAGGGTTAGGGTGCAATTATATCGGGTTGCTATTGGAGCTAAAGTCTATATAAAT
This sequence comes from Ustilaginoidea virens, assembly GCF_000687475.1. Lineage (NCBI taxonomy): Eukaryota > Fungi > Ascomycota > Sordariomycetes > Hypocreales > Clavicipitaceae > Ustilaginoidea > Ustilaginoidea virens. The sequence goes on along the minus strand of NC_057317.1, from coordinate 5,170,972 downwards.
AGTAAATATAATAATTAGGATAAACTATTCGAGCCGGCAGGTATTAAGAACCTATTTAATAACCTACTTAGCTAAGTCTTTATTTTTAAGTGCTTAAGTAATACTATACTTATCTAATATAGGGCGGTCTTAAATGCAAAAGGGAGGGTTTCTAAAATAATTACTATACTCTAAGATTATATATTTAATATTTTCTACATCGGGACTATATTAGCAATATAGATAGTAGATAGATAGGACCTTTATCTTATATAGGAACTTATTAAGGCCTATTTTTTCTATTTTAAGTTAGATAAGGAGGGAGGACTTATATTTATAAAGGTTTTTATAAAGATCTAGTATCTTCTTTATAGAGGTAAAATCAAGGGTATATTCGGTAGTAAAGCGGTTCCTTAGCGGGTATTATACTTAGGCGAGTTATTATTTCGATTACTATCTCTTTATCTATTTAAAAGCTAAAGAGTAAGTAAAGGATAATTTATCGTCCTAAAGTAGAATCGAATCTTTAAGGGCTATATAGTTTAGTATTCTATTTTTAGTTAATTGCCCTTATCTATAGGTAGGTCTTTATTGTAGCTAAATTTAGATAATAATATATGCATTAAAGATAAAGTCGGCTATACTACTTTTTTAGGTTCTAGTAAGGAATCATTATCGGGCTAGGTTAAAATAGAGGTTGAATAGGGGGACTACTACTTCGGTTTCTATAATTATATTAGGTATTACTTAATAGGCTCCTATAATTATATAGAGGCACTTCGACTATTTAGTAGCTAGACTATATATAATACCTCTTACTACTTCTCCCGGCTTAATAGGAGTATACTAGATTCTAGCGCTAAAAGCGATTATAGTTCTAATAACCTATATATATAGTAGTCAGGCTTTACGGAATTAATATCCCTATATAGAGGCCGTGTCAGAATGAAATTATTTGTTATTTTATTTTATTATTTTTGGATATTAATCGCCGACAATTCTTACGTATCGCCGCATCATCAGATTGAAAAAGGTATTAAGTATTCAGTACTTATATTTATATGGCGGCTGCTAGCAAAGTTGAGTACCCAATACTTACACACATTCCCTTACGCGCAAATATATAATGCATTACAAATTAATCACACTACTTTATCGTCGCAAATCTCGATGCACTATAAATGCACATTTCGCCACATATCTATGATATCACAGTATGGTCAGGATATTTACGTCAGATTGATTTCACTAGGGATATTCTATGTTGGAATATTATGTATTTAAATCCCTAGATATTCCTACCTAAATAGTGGGAAGGAATGTATGGATGTATGCATGTAAGCAAGTATGCAGAATTAATGCACATCAGATTGTCCCTACGCCTTAGTCTCGTATCTTATCTGTGCCGTTATTTTACCTTACTGCGATTTTACCATTCCACTGCTTTTATCCTTCGCATACTGCATTATCTTAGCAGGCGAAAACGTTTGACAGTTATGAGCCCGGTTTGCACCCGGTAAATCGCTTTATTCTATCTATTTTATCCTTTCGATTTCTCTCCGACTATTATTCGCGTGCATTTATTGCCAGCTGTACGCCGACAAATTACCAGCTAGTCCGACGGATTACCAGCTGTTTCCCCCTTTTATTATATACGCAAACAACTGCATACTGACTTTAGCCAGCTGCACGCAGCTGTGCATAGGTTTGCAAGAGTGCAATTACGCATTCTATGCAATATCAATCTTTTCTTACTGCTATATTTCTTATACCTCTGTGCTAATATTATTACTAGGACCGTATAAACGCGTGATAAATAGCGTGCAAACCAGCATAATCGTGCATTTTCACATTGTAATTCTGTCACCTTAATCCGACCTTCGCCGTGCAACGCGCAATAGGCATACTAACTGCTTACCTACGCACCTTCTATTATATCATCGCTATCTTACCAGACGATTTTCTACGATTAAATATTCTTTCCGACGAAGAAATCAGCCTTAGGCAAAAGTTCTGCTAGGGCACCCGTGCCGCCATACAAATTGCTAGTATAAGGCATAGCCCAAAAGAACGCAGCAGTGCCGACACATTTGCCTGCGCGAAACATTTCTTCTGACTTAGGAAGCCGGCAAGCGACTTTTGACTACTAAGGCCGGAAGACCATAAGTGTGGTATATTGTGACTGGATTGACTGGATTAATCCCTTTTGCCTAAGACTATTTACCGGGACTATTTTGCCCTTTGGATTTACTTGGACCTTTATCCGTTGGATTTTCTTTGACTAAGGCTAGGTTGTTATTCTTTCTTATTGTTATTCTTTCCTATCTATCTTACTTATCCTACCTATCCTACCTATCCTACCTATCCTACCTATCCTGCCTTTCCTACCTATTCCACTATAGCTACTAATACCGACCTAGGGAACCCGGCAAACTTCCAACTGCTAGGCAGTAAAGACTGGTTTAAATGGATCTCAATTATTGAGAAGTTCGCTATCAACGAAAATATCTAGGCCTATATCAACCCTTCTATGCAAGATAGGCCTACTTTATAACAACCCGTTGAGCCTACTGCTTCTACTATTAAGCCTTATGCTTCCTCTATCCTTAACCTCGACGATTCTGATTTTACTAGGTTGCAGTATATAACGAATATCTATAGGACTGCCCTATAGGATTATAAGGATAAGAAAAAGGCTCTCGTCAATATCCAACGTTGGATTATCGCAACTATAGGCAACTACTACGATACCATAAGCCAGGAGAATGATGTTGCCGCACAGCTATACCTGTTAAAACAACGCTTACAGCCCACCACTTGGGACCATGAAAAAGATATCCGCTAGCGCTATACAGCTATACTGCGAAGTCCTAATAGGACTAAGATATCCAGCTGGATTACTTCCTACAAGAAAGTCCTTGCAGAAGCTATTAATATCAATATACTAGATATATAAGGACTCCGACCAACCTAGGATTTTATCGATACCGTGGAATCTATTGCACCAGCCTTTTCTAATTATTGGAAGAATAGAATCAAGGAAAAGCAATATAATAACAAAGAAGGATGGGAGAAGAAGATACCTGATGGTTATTATATTAGTGATTTATTCGAGCAAGAGTTTGCCTCATAACAATAAAGAGCATAAGGTGCCTTTGCCTCTTTCCAGGATATAGATACCAATAAAAATCAACAAAAAATAACTAACATTACCAAGCCAAAACAACCATACATTTATGGCCTTTTATATCGCTAGGAAGATTGTTATGTTTTAAACCAGCAAAAGGCGCCTAAGGATTGGAAGCCTAATACCACTATACTTAACAAAATCCAATCTAAGTTTTCATCTGACTAGCGCTTTAAGGATATAGTTATTAAAGCATTGCAAGCGAAAGGAATCACGATTAATCCTATTGTGTTATAACCACACTCTCCTTCTATATCACTTGGAATTGCGTTTGCTAGCAAGGATAGTAATACATTACATAACGTTGTGCAACCCGAACCGACTATATCGTTAACGACTATTATTAGCCCATAGGCAAGCCCACAGGCATCCCTATCTATTATAAGCCTATAGGCATCCCTATCTATTACCAGCCCACAAGTATCTCTCTCAACCATATCCTATCCACTTAAAGATTCCTGGATACTAGATAATGGTTCCAACACCCACATTACCAACAATAAGGACCGGTTGCTAGATTACGTACTAAATATCGAGCCAGAAATAGTATTTACAGGCGAATCTAATCCTTCTATACTAGGATATGGAAGAGTGCGATTAAATACTAATAAAGGCATCTTCGAGCTATTATACGTAGTATATATACCGATATTTCATACTAATGTGGTAAGCTTAGAGCGATTTATACGTGCAAATTACTACTGGAACTCACAGACTGGCTAGATTATACATAATAAGGACCGTTTATTTTATACCAACCGGATATTTGGCTAGCAGGTTATTGAGTATAGCGAAGTCGCTATTGCCGCCACTACTACTACTTCTGAGGATACTACGCCTCCTTCATCTATTATTAGTAAGGAAGACCCTACTATACTAGATAAAAATATGTCTCCATTAATTAATAATTCTGCGGCTACACAATACACATCATCTCATCCCACTCTAACCAGTATAGCGCCCGCTACAGCAGTGGCTATCTCGAAGGATACCTAAAATGCGTCTGCCTCAGAAGCTACGGCTACGATATGGTATAAACGATTAGGCCACCCTAATAAGGAAGCCTTAGAAAGGATAGTCTAGTCGACTACCGGCGCTAAAATTAAAGGATTACTTACTATTGATTGTAAGCAGTGCTCACTATCTAAGGCTATTAGGATTATCAGCCGGCAGCCCTATTTACCTAGCCTAAGACCTTTCTGGCGGGTATATATTGATATATTTATACTAGACTAAGCTTACAATGGTGCTATTGTAGTACTATTACTACGGGATGATGATACTAAATTTATCTTCTGTTATCCCTTATACTCTAGGACCCAGTCGGAAATCCTAGGAAAGCTAGCAGACCTTGATAATTATTTATAGCGCTAGTGGAACCTTGCTATATCTGTTGTTCATCGCGATAACGACCCTGCTTTCCAGCAATAATACCATAATTGGAAGACATCCTTAGGTATAGAGGATAAAGTCACAGCGCCTTATACTTCAGCCCAAAACGGCCTAGCTAAACGCTTGGGGGGTATTATAGGGACTAAAGTTAGGACCTTACGACTAGCTGCTAACCTACCTGAAGACCTATGGCCGGAGCTATGGAAAGCCGCAACCTTCTTATATAATCGCACACCACAATAAGGCCTTCAGTGGATTACACTATATCAACGACTTCATTCCTAGCTAGCTAATAACGCTAGGGATACCTAATATACTAATCCTAGGCCTTCTATATCATTCCTTAAGGCTTACGGTTGTAAGGCCTATCTATTAACAATAATAGTATTAAAAGGCACTAATCGATGAGAATTAAAGCTAGCACCACACGCTAAGATAGGATATTTAGTAGGTTACGATTCTACTAATATCTATCGTATGTAGATTCCCGACCCTTATGAAGTACGACGAATTCGCGATATTACCTTTAATGAAAATAATTACTATAGTGGTAAATCCGCCGCTATACCACAACGACTTGAAATACAATTACTACAACATATCGATAATGCATCTGAGTATGAGGATATAGACGAGCTCTATATATCTCACCCTTCTACTACTATTATATCTATTCCTTCTACCCCTAGCACTACCCAGCCTTATATTCCTAGTCCTATTATGCCTTCTACTAGCATAATATTACCTTCGACTTCTATACCTACTGGTGAATAAGCGGTTCCTAGTAAACAACAATATCTTATAGTCTAGCTACCTACCCTAGCTTCCACACATCCTTCTGATATATATCCTTCCGAAGCAAGTACTAAGACTAGTAGTAGTCTTATACTACGAAGGTCAGCTAGGCTGGCTAGTAAGAATGCTTCTAGTACGGCTTTTATTAGCAGTTTTTTTCTAGGCACTAAGGAACGCCTATACCGATTATCCTTACCGCCTGAACTAAGGTTTTAGAAAGACCTAAAAGGTTACTATTTCGAACCAGAATTTAAAGAGGCCGCAAAAAGCGAATTCTATGATAACTAGAATAAAGGAACCTTTAAGCCTACCCAACTATCAGACCTTCCAAATAATTATAAGCCTATACTACTTACGTGGGTGTTTAAATATAAGTGTGATAAACACGGCTTTCTCATCAAATTTAAAGCCCGAATTTGTATGCGTGGTGATCTTCAACCTTATAGTGATAAAGAGACTTATGCTACTACGCTAGCTGCTAAATCCTTCCGAATCTTAATAGCTATTATGACAAAGTTCGACCTTGATACTATACAAATGGATGCTGTATCGGCATTTACTAACAGCCTATAGGACGAAGTCGTCTATATCGAATATCCGGATGGATTTAAAAGACCTAGATAGGCACTATTATTACAGCGCGCCTTATATAGTCTTCGCAGGTCCCCTTACCTTTGGCAATAAGAGCTTTTATTAACCCTTATATCCCTCGACCTTACTCTTATCACAGAAGACCCTTACATTATGATTACTACTACTATAGTAATCTTTTATTTTGTGGATGATATAGTAGTACTATTTCAACCAAAGAATCGTCCTAAAGTAGAATCCCTCATCAATAAATTAAAAGCAGCCTATAAAATGAAGGATTTTAGTACTCTGAAATGGTTCCTAGGTATCCGAATTATATGGCATCGGCCTATTAAGACCTGGCTATTATAAGACTCTTATATGGAAAAGCTTGCGCACGACTTCTTAAAAGGAAGAAATATTACACATAAAGACTATCTAATTCCAGAACAGCCTCTTAATAAATATACTAGTATCGCTACGGCATACGAGATATACCAGTACCAAAAGCTTATAGGCTCTATAAATTACCCAACCACTATGACCCAACCTGATACTGCTATAGCAGTCTCCCGCCTTTCAGAACATCTACACAACCCTTCTCCTTACTATTACCTACTAGCCATAGGGGTCACAATATACCTCTATATCACACGTTACTTAGCTATTCAATATACTGCCATATAATAACTAAGTGATGATATCCAGCAGCAACCGTCTACTAAAGAGCTATTAATATCTTCTGATGCTGCTTTTGCCGATGATAAAGAGACCCGAAAGTCTACCCAGGGCTCTTTCTTCAGCCTATTTGGCGGACCTATTAGTTAGGAAGCCACTAAACAACATACCGTTACCACATCTTCCACCGAAGCAGAGCTACTAGCACTATCATCAACTGCTAAGACCACTATATCTGTAACCCGTCTTATGGAACAACTAGGACTTAAGCTTGATCATAAGGTTACTATTGAGTGCGATAACCTATAAGCTATACGCCTAGTAACAACAACAATGCCCCGTATTAACACTGCATTAAAGCATGTTGATATCCACAACAGCTGGCTGCGACAGGCTTATCAGCAGGGTTTATTCGACCTGACTTATATCCCTACTAATAATATAGTAGCAGATGGGCTCATAAAGGCTCTTATAGGTCAACGATTTACTACCTTCCGTAACCAACTAGGCCTAGTAGATATTAAGGACCTAGTACGAAATACAGAAGATGACGAGAGTGATACCGACTAGCTAGATAGAGCTATATTCTAGCCTATCTAGGGGGGTATATCAGAATGAAATTATTTGTTATTTTATTTTATTATTTTTGGATATTAATCGCCGACAATTCTTACGCATCGCCGCATCATCAGATTGAAAAAGGTATTAAGTATTCAGTACTTATATTTATATGGCGGCTGCTAGCAAAGTTGAGTACCCAATACTTACACACATTCCCTTACGCGCAAATGTATGATGCATTACAAATTGATCACACTACTTTATCGTCGCAAATCTCGATGCACTACAAATGCACATTTCGCCACATATCTATGATATCACAGTATGGTCAGGATATTTACGTCAGATTGATTTCACTAGGGATATTCTATGTTGGAATATTATGTATTTAAATCCCTAGATATTCCTACCCAAATAGTGGGAAGGAATGTATGGATGTATGCATGCAAGCAAGTATGCAGAATTAATGCACATCAGATTGTCCCTACGCCTTAGTCTCGTATCTTATCTGTGCCGTTACTTTACCTTACTGCGATTTTACCATTCCACTGCCTTTATCCTTCGCATACTGCATTATCTTAGCAGGCGAAAACGTTTGACAGGCCGCTAGAGCAATAAGGGCAAGCTTTTACTTTTCTAGCTTTTTTATTATTCGGGCCCTATAGTTAGTCTAGCTAAATTTACAGTTAATCTCTACTCTAAGAAATTAAGTATATTATATAAGCTAGATAGTCGTATTACCGAGTCGTATTATTATAGTATCTAATCGGTACTATTTAGTGAAATATATTAGCTTACTTTTTATTAGGTTAAATTTCAATCTAGCCTCTGCCGACTATTTTTTATAGATCTTCTATACTTTCGAAAGGATTATAACTATATCCTATATTATTTTGCTATATATAATTATATTAGTATTATCTGCGAATCCTAAGGTTAGCAAGTTATCTACTACTTTAAGTCTATAGTATAAAGATATAATATAGAAGAGGAAAAAGACTAAAGAGATCGGGGAGCCTTAGGGCACTCTTATTATAATTAAAAATCTTTAGGTAGGTTAGCCTTTAAAGAAGATTTTAGCTAAATATAATATAATAAAGCCTTAGACCTAGGCTACTATCTATTAGGGGGCGCTACTTTAGAAGAGGAGGTATATAAGCTTAGTATAATTAATAGTATCGAATGCTATAGAAATATCTAATTATAATAGCGATACTATTCCTTTATATTACTAAGTGGCCTTAACTGCTTCTACTAGGGTATATAGCACTATATCTATTGATCTATTTACTTTATTACCTATTTGCATATCTAATAGTAATTTCTATTCTTCTATAATTATTATTAATCTTTTTATTATTATAGCTTTAAAGATTTTACTAAAGAGGTTTAAGAGGGATATTAGGCGCTAGGCTCCTACTCTTTAGTATTCTTTAGGTATTTTACTAGGTTTTCTTAATATTATAACTTTAGCTTCCTAGAATTATATTAGGTAATAACTAGTTCTATATATAGCGTTAAGGAGTATTATTAGGGCTCTAAAAACCGGTTCTCTATAGGCTTTAAGGAATCCCGCCGGTATACTATCGGGGCCTAATACTTTCTAGCTGGCTATATATCGGAGGGCATTATAAATATCTATTTTAGAGAATTTATTTTTAGGGGCGAATATTATATCGGTAAGGTAGGGGAATCGCGGGTCTAGGATATTATTAAAGGTAGCTATTAATATCGGGAAGAATCTTTTTACTAATATTTCTACTTTAGAAGAATATATTTTTACTTCCTATATTTAGGCTCTTTTACCTTAAAAAAGTATAGGGATTTCTTTTAATTCTAAGGGGAGTCTATTGCGTATCTAGGCCTATTTCTCTAGGGACTATAAGTCCGCGTTTTTTATTATAGCCTTATTAACGGCTTCTCTCTATATCTAGCGCCTTTCCTATTAGATAACCTTAATTTAGTTTATCTCTACTCTTTATACTATTAACTAGTTAAGGCTAATATAGTCTTTTCTCTAATTTCTTATAGCCTTACGGGCCGCTATTATAGCCGACTATATTTCCTAGGTCTACTATAGGGCCCTTCCTAGCGGTTTAGTTTCTCTCTTAGGCGTAGTAATATTAGCAATAGCCTATAGTTAGGTCGTAAGCTATTAAGTAAAAGTATCGATCTCTATAGGGGATTAAGATAGGTGTAAAGCATATAGGATAGCTATCCTAACTTCAGCTTTAGCTTAAACGAGGATTTTATTAAGTTTCTTCTATTAGTATATCGGCAGTAGTTTATAAAACTTATTTAGTCTTATTTCTACCTAAATTACCTAAGGGATATAATCGGATCTAATAATATCTGCCGCCCCTATAAACTCTATATTAAGGTCTCTTATACTTTATATATAGTCGATAGTACTATTATATTTGCCTAGGGCTTATCTAGTTATCTCTCCCTATAGTATTATAAGGGTTAGCTTCTATTTTAATACGAGTTTAAAGAGGGTATTATAGCCTAAAGAGGTTTTATAAAAGCGGTCCTATATAGAGTAGTAGATATTAAAGTTACTAGTAAAGATACTATAGGGGTGAGGGGTAAATCTCGAAGTATAAAAAATTTTCGCGATTTCGCCCGCACTTAGGTAGCGGCACGGAACCGCCTCTAAAATCAATTCTGATAATCCTAATCGCTTCCTCTTATCCGTTTACCCCCCTCGCCTATAGCGCATCGCGTCTAAGGAGTAGGCGCGGTAGGCGCAAACGAAGTAATAGATATTAATAGAGGGAATAAGGGCGGCATTATATATAGTCGCTATAACCCTACTATCATAATCGCGAATAGCACGCAGTATAACTAGACCGAAACCAAGCCTGCCTAGGAGCAGAAGCGACCTACTACCGTTATAATTAAAGAATCAATAAAAGAGCTTTAGGATTATATCCCCCTAGCGGTACTAAGATAAATACGAGAAATTATAGAAACCATAGCTAATATGGCCCGCGGTAAGGCTACCCTAGACCCTATCGGCACCCTTACCGATATAATTTCGAAGACTATCGAAAAAGCTATTAAATCAGCCCTCTAAAATATCCCGAAATAGGCGCCGGCTACCATTTGGGCAAATATCGCGGTATAAAGACACGCCGCTGCTACTATACTACCCTAATATACTGTCGCCCCCCTTCCGGTCCCGCTATATATCTATAGGGAAATTTTGATTAAAGGCAATAGTATTAGCGAAGTCTTATGCAACTAAATACCGGTCGAAATTATAGATACTATTAATAAAGCTACTACTAGGAACGCTATAATCGCAGTATGCAGGCTATATAGCAGCGATACTATCGTTACCTTTATAGAAGAAGTAGTAAAAAGTCTTATTACCGATACGATTTAGGTCCGACCTGCCTTTAAGTAGGAGGTAGAATTAAACTAATGCTTATTTAGTCTTATTATTAAGAATTTCCCTACTAGCTATATAGTAAATATCGTAATTAAAGAAATTTACTAAAACCTTACTAAAGCGAATAAAAAAGGCTTTATTAGAGCCTCCCCCTACTGCCTATATAGGACCGCTATATATATACCCCTAATTATAGGCATAAACTCTATCGACCTTACTAATAAGCTTTATAAGTTTGGTATTATCTACTAGGCAGAGATATTCGAAGCTGAACTTTATAATAACGCCCTACACCCTAAATAGTGCTATAACTGCTTTAAGTTTGGATATATCGCGGCCTACTATATAATAGCCTTACGGTGCGGCTAATATAGCGCGGAAAGGCACCTAGAAGGGGAGTAAGCCTGCCTAATAATCTCCTATAGATAAAAAGAGTTATGCCTTAACTATAAAGGCCCGCACTTAGTATAATCCCGCCTCTATAGAACCTTAAATAAGCAGTAGGAGTTAGCTAGGAATTCTTATATTAGCCGACCTAGGCTCTTTATAGCGCCTCTTATAATATCTGCAAATGCTATTCCTATTGCGGAACCGAATTAATATAAAGTAGCTAGCGCTTTACCCCTAAGGGAACTAATTGAGCGTATTATTTTAAAAGGATCCTCCCTATATAAATATAGCCGCTGCTTTAGCTAAAGGGGCTTTATCTCTAAAGGAATATTTAATGCTAGATTAAACTATACCCTTACTATATTCTTATAATCGGTCCTAATATTAGGATAGACTAAGACCCTATCGGCCCTAAAGCCTATATCTGCCCTAGCCCCGACCTCTACCTCTACTATAATTATTAATATACTGCTGCTACCGACCCCTATGCGCCTATCTGCATAATATTAATCTTCTACTAGAATATATAGAAGAAAACCTCCCTTATATAAATAGTGCTTTACCACTAAAGCGAACCTAATATTATAGCGATCTAAGAACCTGCCGCGCCTAGCCGCGCCCCGCTAAGCCTAAGCCTTAGTAAATATATATTAGCAGCCTATAGCAGACGAGCGGTAATATATATTTATAAGCGGTATAGTCTTAGTATATAGACCATCGAGAAAGGACCTAATTAGTATAAGGTCCGCCTTATTAAAACCGATATTTACTTTATCTACTCCCTAAGCTATAAATATAACTAGACTACCCCCCTTATAGACCTTATAAGGCTCCCGCCTTAACCCTAAAGCGTATTCATCGGGGACTTTAATATATACCATCCCTTATAGGATAGCCTAAATAGAACCTTATTTAGCATTAATACCCTCTTCGACCTTATAATGCAATAGAGACTCGGCCTAGCGACCCCTTATAGCAAAATCATATAGCAAACGCTAAGTAAAAGAAATAGCACTATAAACTATACCTAGGTTACAGAAGACCTTACTATTAAGTACCTTAGCAATATAGACTTTATTAGGTCCGATTATATCCTATAGCTTATCTATATTAATATTGGCAACCTATAAGCCGCTAAAGCCTACCCGAAAAATAGCTAGAAATCCCTTAATTAATACCTTATTTAGGCAAAAGCTAAAAACCGCCTTATGCCTGCCGCTACTGCGGCCCTACTTAGCTCCCCTAAAGAAATAAATATATATACCGAATAGCTTACTTACTAACTCTAAGAAATTATAGATATTATAGCCCTAAAGAAAACCCTTAAAGCCCCTACTATAGAACCGTAGTAGAATAACCGTATAAAAATAGCTGCTATCGCCGCGAAGAAAGTATACTAGAAGTAGGTAGTATACTATACCCCCGAAAACTATAAGGCCGCCTAAGATATAAAAGCTACTTAAACCTGGGTTATATAAAAAGAGTAATAACACTCTTAAAGAGAGGTATTAAGGAAAGCTATAGTATAAAATATAGACCTTTAGTCCTTAGAATAATAGGCTAAACTATATAATAGCCTCCCCCTTAAGTCTAAAGAGATCTTACTACTTGAATACGCTAGCCCTAGCTACCCCTTAGCAACTATATATAATAATAAAGTATAGGTCCTCGCTTAATATTTCTTCCTTTAATCTTATATAATATTTAAGGATATACTAGACCTAACCTTCCCCTAACTTGCTAATATAGAGTTCCCGCTATATAAAAGATTTATATATAAAGAGGTCTATACCGCCTTTTACTATATAGCTAGCTAGAAGGCCCTTAGACCAAATAGGCTACCTATAGGATTCCTTAAAGTATATAGCCCCCCTTTAATTATAGCTTTTACCTATCTTCTTAATGAGTCTTACTATACTAGGTATTACCCGGCCTAATTTTAGGAGGCCTATATAGTTGTACTAAAAAAGCCGGGAAAAAAACTAAAAGAATACTCTAAAGCGGGAGGCTAAAAACCAATATCTTTATTTAACCTAACCGGTAAAGTCCTAAAAGCTATAATAGTATGCCGGCTTACTGCTGCCCTTAAGGAGGGCAACTTATTCCTAGACCTTTAGATAGGAAATAAAGCTAATCGTTCTATAAATATAGCCTTTAGTATTCTCATAGAAATAGTTCGCATAATATAATACTATAGCGGGATTGCTTTACTCTTTTAGCTTAATATATCTATAGCCTTTAATATAGTAAATTATATTCGATTTATCTATCTATTTTTAGAAAAGGGATTACTACTATAGATTATAGTATAGGTCTGCGGCTTTACCGACTTTTATATAGCGCGAATTCACTTTAAGGGCAAATTAATTAATAACCTACTTATTACCGCTAGGGTCTTATAAGGGTCCCCTTTTTCTTTTATCCTCTTTTTAGTCTATATTATACTATTTTATAAGAGGCTTAAAGAGGTAGCCTTTACTATTACCCTAGGGTTTATAGATAATACTAATATTATAGTATATAAGAGGAGTATAGGGGAGATTTAGACCCTACTTAAAAAGGTATAAATAATCTATAATAAGTAGTCTAAATAAGCTAGGCTTAATTTCAACTTAAGAAAAAGTAAGCTTATCTATTTTACGTATGCTTATAAGGCGGATAAAACGCTAGTCCGACTTAAGACTATAACGATTTAGCTAAAGTAGTATGCCTATTTCCTAAGGGTTAAAATCTACTAAAAACTTTAGTGGCATAAATATTATATAAAAATAGCTAAAAAGCTTAAGTAGTAGCAACTCGCCCTTATAGTAATAGCAGCCTCTATATAGAGATATTAATATAGGGAGGCCCGATTAGTCTATATATAGGTTATTTATATTACTATTGCCTTTAGCGTAAGAGTATAGTATACCCCTATTGCCCCTAGCGGGGTAGCAAAAGGTATTGCAAAATTACTAACTATAGAATAATTATCTTGCCTTTAAATTATTACTAAGGCCTTTAAAGCTATACTAATAGATATCTTTAAAATTAAAACGGCTATACTACCTATCGACTTATACCTAAACTATATCTACTAGCGATTCTTAGAAAGGATAGTAAAAACTAAGATAGCTAAGCGAATTAATTACGCCTCTACTGTAGTAGCGATAATACTCCGATACTATTAGCGGAATAACTATAAAAGACCCTAGATATATATCCTATTTTTAGAACTCGACCTATAGCAGCTAATAGCCGAGGAATACCTAGCAAAAGAGTAGCTTATTAAGTAGTCTAAATACTAAGCCACTATAAGAGTAAAACGGCAGCAATATAGGCTTATAGCGGTAGAGAGGGCCTTAGACTTCTATTCTTTAGTTATAATAATTTAGCTCTATAATAGCCTCTTTAAATATAAATCGGCCGTATTTACCTAGCTTTATATAGAAAAGATCGGATTAAACTCCTTCTTCTATTAGCGCTAAATCCCTATTATACCCTTACCTTTCTATTAATATAAGGAGGCCCTTAAAGACTATTATTACTTAATCCTTTCTTACCTAAAATATAGACGATAGCACTAATAGCTATATAGGATTAGCCTAAGCCTTTTTTAAGACTACTAAAGGATCTCTATTGCCTTTAATAAGCTAAGCCTTACCTACTAACTTATATATTAGATCCTTAGCCTTAACTACTTTAATTAATTCTAGCTTGCCTAATCGCTCTAGCGACCCGCCCCTATAAAGGCATTAGGCCGACCCTAACCGCCCGATACCGCCCCTAATATCTAATAATAATATCTTAATATAGGAGAGAGGAGATATAGTAGGCAGATAAATATAATTAATTCTTAGCTACTCTAAAGCTATAATATTAATATTAGAGCCCCCCTCCTCCCCCCCCTCCCCCTCCCCCGCCGGCCCCTATAGTAGCCCTTTTTCCTTCTTCCCCCTCTCCCCCTCCCCCTCCGCCGCCCTCTTCTGCCCTTAAAAGATAAGTAGCTCTAAGGCGGCCTAAATACCCTTTAATACTTCCACTTTATACTCCTTAAGGTCTAGCGCCTCTTAGGTCACCCTAAAAGTAATACTCCCTTTTATTACTACTGCTGCTGCTACTACCTTCCCCCTACCGCAGGCAGTTAATGCCTACTATACCCTTAACTAGAGGGTATAATAGTTATCGACCTATCTATATTAATACCTATCTTATATAATCCCCGCACCTTATATATATCTCCCCCCCTGCAGTTAGCACCTCTTAGGCACCTAGGAGAATATAAATAGACTTTTAGTTTTTAAGAGTCTATTTAAAGGGTCGGTAGGTCTTCCCCGCCGCAGTATATATAAAATATACCGCCCTAGGCCCTATATAGCACTATACTATATTACTATCGTTCGAATACTAATTAGATTAAGGTTTAATCGGTTAGATCCTATCTTATTAAAAGTAATAATAATACTTAGGGTTTTCGGCTTATATTAGGTAAGGATCATAAGGCTAACCTTATAGCTTATTAGGCTAATAATAAAAGGTTAGTAGCGCTAGCATAATAGGAGCGGGTAATACCTACCCCTTTATCTAAAGATACCGACTTTTTCGGCATACTATTACTATTATTATTATTACTATTACTATAGCTATTATTGCTACTGCTATTACTACTGCTAATGCTACTACTGCTGCTATCGCTAATACTAATACTATTACTAATATTACCGCCCTACTGTATAGGTTAGTATTATCCCTATAGCGCTAGAGAATAAGGCTTAAAGGGATTATATATAGAAAAAATAATAGCTATATAGAAAGGAAGAAAAAAGGATTAAAAAGTCAGGGGGCACCTATACCTTTATATTTTCGCCCGATTAAAGGCCCTTATGCCCTCTCTTTATACTTAGCTCACCCTAACCCCTAACCCGATACCGCTTGCCTTCCACTAAGCACCCCCCCTATAGTCAATTCGCCGCTAATATAGCCCTAATAATAGAAAATTCCCTTACTCTTACTCTAATGCCCCTGCGCGATATATATACCGCGCAGCCGGCGCGTATACTATGCAGCTAGTACTACCCTGCTCGTATAACCCCTACTTTACTTTCGATTTATAGCATACCGACCTAGGGCTACCTCTCCCCTATAAATACTAAACCTACCTTTTTCTAGACCCACTTTCTCTAGATCGCTTTCGCACTCTTCCTAGCACTACCGCTAGGTATGATCCTAAGCGATAGCGCACCTACCTTTCCTATATACTAGAAACCTGTCGGCCCCCTAGGGGGCCCGACTCCCTAATTGTTATAATTATATTAGTAGGAAGGGTTTTCCCCCCGGACCTCGGGTTTTTCCCTTCTAGATTATTTGCCGGAGTACTAAATAGGCATTTCTAGCTTAGAATAGCCCCCTAGAGTAATTTAATAATAATAATAATAGGGGTAAGGGGTGATTTAGGCGAATTCTTAAAGGGGGGTAAACTAATTTAGGGAAAGGATTAGGGAGTAAACAGAATAGATATTAGTATTTTAGAGTATAATACGGCATTAGTCTAGGCCTAAGTCTATTGCCTAAGAGCTGGGAGTATATCTTTTATAGATATAGATCGCTATATATCCGCCGTAGGTAGCTATTTAGTATCTATTAAGGCTAGAGTATAAAGGGAGTCTATCTAAGGCTATAAATTCCTAGAAGGCGATAATATCTAGTTCGGATTTATAGTTAAAGGTAAGATATACTAGTAGTAATTTCTTTTATATATTCTAGTATAATACCTCTATTATTAGTATTAGGGCTAGGGGGTCGGGGCTCTTAGTGCATTAATAGCAATAGGCTTAGATAAATTAGATTAGAAGAATATAGTAATATTATTACTACTATTAGTCCTCTCGGGGGCGATAGAGCTTTTTTTATATAATCTGCCGATTTATTTTCTTAAAGAGTCCTCCCTTAAGGAATTACTAGTAAGGCATCTGCAGCCCCTATCCTCTAGGATAGGGGGGGGAGGCATTAATAAGGTGCTAGTATTTACGAACTATATTAGTCTGGTGCTATAAGCCTATCTTATAATATCCTATTGCCTATTCGCTATAGGGCAGAATCGAGACTAAGCTGGATAGGGTCCCTAGCAATTAAGGCAGTACTCTCTTTTATTACTAATAATACTAAGGCAGTCTTTATCTCCATTAGGGTATCTCTCCGTGCTATACCATCCGCATTAAGGGGTCTCTATATAGTAATTTATAATATATCCGAATTTAAAGTATTAGTAGTACTATTTTAGGTAGATAGTTTTATCGTATGGTTCAGCCTTAAAGATTTCTATTTAGTAGATAATTTTAGTCTTATAGAATCGGTTTACTGCTTCTATATTAGTTATTCTAATAATTAGGGGGGCTTTTATTACTTCTTCGCAGGGTTTCCTTATAGCAATTCTACTAATACTAGGGCTATTAGCTTAAGCTAAATTTAGTTTAATATCTTTAATAGGGATATTCTTAAAGAATTAAATAGGAAATCCTTTAATAATAATACTAAAGGTATAGATATTCGGTGCGGCTCTTATACTAAATATAAGGGGGATTTAGGTGGTTTCTATAGTAAAACGGGATATAGCTTCTACGAAAGTAACGACTATATCTCCACTATAAAATCGGCGAGCGGCAATAGCGTTAATACCTTTAATAGTAGTATTTACCGCTTTTACAATCTCGATAGGGGTTCTCTATTGTAGGTTCTTAGCAATACTATCTCCTTTAATTATTATTTCACGGTAGATTCTCGGCGGTATAGGTAAGGTAGTCGGTCTAAATAGTATAATCGTTAGTATGCCTTTAGTAGTAATACTAGCCTAGGTTATTCTAGAGGGGGTCTTTAAGGCAAAAGCTTTATTTATAGTACTCTCTACTACTTTTTCTAGATTATTAGTCGTAATAAGGTTCAAGTTCGGGTTTAGGGCAAAATTAGTTCGGTTAATGCATTTAATGCTATCGACTAGGCTAGTAATAGCATTCCATATATTTCCTAGTATAGCTGCCGGGATATAGTCTGCAATCTTTTAGTAATACTATTTAAGCAATTTGGTTTCTTCTCGGGTTCCTGTATTAATTTATATAATATTACCGCTAATTCGTTTGTGATTATCGTTAGCGATAGTGACATAGTGGTTATAGTGGCTCGACTCGAGTCTACCCCTATTTCCTCTATCTAAATCTATAATTTCCGCCGCCTCGACCGCGCCTTCCTCCCGGTGCCGATACGCCATCAGCAGATAGGGTAAGACGAGGTAAAGGATTGATTTAGCAACTTTTTAACTGTTTTAGGGGTGTATTCGCGCCGGTACCGAGGTGCGGGCGAAATCGCGAAAACTTTTAGTCTAGGCCTGGCATATAGTCTAGCGAGAAAACACCTAATTAGTATAGGATCTCTTTATTATATATTAATATCTACTCGATTTACTCTTTAAGTTATAAACTAAATTAAATAACCTTTTTTATTATATTCGCTAAGTTTTTATCCTACCCCTATAGTGCCTTTATTAAAGACTTTAATATATACTATTTTTTTTAGGATAGCCTAGACCAGACCTTACTTAAGATTAATACCCTTTTTAAACTTATAACCTAATAGTAGCTTAGATTAACCACCCCTTATAGTAAGGTAATAAGGCAGGCACCTAAGAAGAAAAATAATACTATCGACTATATATAGGTTATATAGGATATTATAGTAAAATATCTTAAAAACGCTAACCTTACTAAATCTAATTATATCCCCTAGCTTATACGCATTAAGACTAATAATTATTATATAAAAGCCCCTTCTATAAAGAATAATTAGAAGTCTCTTAATTAATACTTCGCTTAAATTAAAGCTAAAAACCGATTTACTACCTTTTATATTAAAGCCCTATTTTACTCCCCTACCGAGATAAATATATATACTATATAGCTTACCGGCTAACTCTAGAGTATTACTAATATTATAGCCTTAAAGAAGGCATTTAAAGCTTTTAGTATAGAGCCTTAATAGAACTCCCGCACTAAGATAGCCTAAAATACTATAAAAAAGGCCTACTAAAAATAGGTAGTATATTATATCCTAGAGAATCTTAGTACTATATAAAAGGCGGGGGCAATTTAATCCTATATAGTATAAAAGGAATAGTACCAATTATAGAGAGAAGCCTTTAATAAAGCTACCGCCTAAAATGCCGACCTATAGTCCCTAGAGAAATAGGCCTATCTATATAGCGGCCTCCTGCCTAAATTAAGAGAGATCTTTCTACTAAAATAAAGCGGCCTAAGCCTAAAAGCTATAATATATAAAGAAAAAGTATAGGTCTTTATTAAGTGGTTCTTCTCTACCTTTTAAGCCACTTATAATAATATCCCCAACCTAATATTCCCCTAGCTTATTACTACTATATTTCCCCCTATTAATTCCTTTTCCTATAAAGAGGTATATATTGCATTATACAATATAGTAGGCTAGAAAGCATTAGGCCCTAATAGGCTCTTAATAGGATTCCTTAAAGTATATAGCCCTCTACTTATTACTGCTCTTATATATCTCCTAAACGAGATATATTATATTAGGTATTATCTAGCTTTATACTAGGAGGCTAGAGTAGTAATACTATAGAGCCGGGGAAAAAGCTAGAAGAGTACTCTAAGGTAAAAGGCTAAAGGCTAATATTGCTTTTTAACCTAATAGGAAAAATCTTAGAAGCTATAATTATATAATAGTTTATTATTACTTTTAAAGAGGATAACCTCTTTTTAAACCTTTAAATAGGCAATAGGGTAAACCGGTTAACTAATATAGCTTTAAGTATACTAGTTGAAATTATATATATAACCTAATACTATAGTGGGATCGCTTTACTACTTTAATTAGATATTTTAGCTATATTTAATACTATTAATTATACCTATTTTATCTACTTATTATTAGAGAAAAGGCTCCTGCCTTAACGGTATAGATATATAGCTTTACCGATTTATATTTAATATAAATCTACTTTAAAAGGTAATTTATAAATAAACTGCTAATTACTATTAGGGTCCCTTAAGGGTCCCCCTTTTTTTCTATCCTCTTTTTTATTTATATTATACCGCTCTATAAAAGACTATAAAAGGTTATATTAACTATTATATTAGGCTTTACTAATAATACTAATATTATAGCCTATAGAAGAGATATAGGGGAGACTAAAGTGCTATTTAAGAAAGTATAGGCTATTTATAATAATTAGTCTAAATTGTTAAAATCCTATAGTAGCCTACTAGGCTGCTGGCCTAATGCCCTACTGGCTTACTAACTTTCTGGCCCTTATACCGCCTCTTAGACTTATAGTAGTCTTACCTTAGGCCTTTGCCTTTTACCTTAAGGATTTTCAGTAGATTATTTACTGTATATCAAGTAAGGTAGGCCTTGTTAAAAAGGTGTGGCATTGCTAAATTAGCGTGGTGGCCTACTAGCGTGGTGGCTGCCTACTAGCGTGGTGGCTAGTCTACTAGTGTGGTGGTTAGTCACTAGCGTGGTGGTTAGTCACTAGCTTGGTGGCTAGTCACTAGCGTGGTGGTTGGTTACTAGTGCGGTGGTTGGGGTGGTTGGAAAGGCCGGATATAGCGGGGTTGCTGACGTATCATATACGTGGCATAGCGAGCATTACGGGGAGCTTTCTTACTGGCTACCCTGGATGCCTAGGCCCACCCCTTCTTCGTATATATATAGGATAGCTTTCCCCTTTCTTTCTAGATAGCAGAAGGGTAGCATAATCGAGTCTGTTAATGCACTATATGCCTTTTAACTTCTTACCTTCCCTGCGTTTTCTGGTTATCTTGTATTTGCCTTGCCTTTACACTTGCCTTGCTTTATAGCACTTGTATAGCCTTAGGACTTGGTGAAAAATCTAGTATTTATACTAAGATTAGTTTACAGGTCGCAGACAGTCTTGTGCCATCTAGCTAGCTAGTAAGGCTCTGTTTTTATAGTGACCTTGAGAATTGCAATAGGTTATGAGCCCGGGTTTTACTTCTTTGTTTTAACCCTACCTTTTTGTGTTCACCCTTTGGTCTCTTTTGCTTATTAGTACTACTAATATAGCTATCCTTTGGTATTTTCGGCTTACCCTTATTAACTTCGGCTTACCTATTATCACCTTTGGCTTACCCTTATTACCTACGGTATTACCCTGCGGCAATCAACGGCGTACCTAACGGCAACTTACGGCGTAACCTTACGGCACTTTTAGCATAACCTTACGTTACTTTCGGCGTAACCTACGGCACCTACGGATTTTATAGTGTGATATCTACCACACTATACTACTGTATAACACTTTTGCCTCTAGTGCACGACACCCACTGCACTATACGGCACCTGTTATACTCTCCCACTTATAGCACTTTTGGTATGGCATTTACGGCACCTTTTATATTACGGCACCTATAGCACCCACGGCACCCACGGCACCTACGGCACCTATAGCACCTACGGCACTTACGGCACCTTTATATTACGGCACCATATAAGCACCTTGAATACCAACGCTATAATACGGACTTGCACAACGCCTACGGCATCTGTGCTTTTATACTGAGACCGGCCGCTATAATCTGCGGCTATTTTTATAGTAGGCTACTAGCCACTATATATACTGGCAATCCGACTAGTTATTCGACTATTTTACTAGCTATTTTACCAGTTACTCGACTATTTAGCTAGCTATTTAGCTAGTTATTCTTCTGCTAATTATTCCTCTGTTCTTACAGCTATTGGCATCATTTTTAACGACTTTTAACCACTATAATGGCACAGTCTAGGCCTTCTACTTATAAGGCCACTTTGAATTCCAACTCTAAAACTGATCTTACTGTACAACTACAGCTGGATATGGACGATATAAAGTCCCAGATGAACACCTTAACTATCCTTATACAAGGCCTAGTTAGTAGGCAAAATAGTAACGTTCCTACTATTACAACTAGTAAGGAACTAGTAGAGGCTACTAGCCCTACTATCCCCGGTCCTACTATTACGACTATTAAGGACCCAGTAGAGGCTACTAGCCCTACTACTACTAATGCCGCTTCTACTAATAATAGCAAGAATAATTCTACTAATAATAGGAAAAAGAAGCAGCAACAGAAGAAGAAACATGACTCTAGCAGCAAACAGCAAGATGTCGAGTCCTTTATTAAAGGCAATTATAATACCCAGGATACTAATATATCCTATTCTTCTTCCACTATATCCACTGATATAAGCTATAGTGCTAAATCAGGCGGTAGGACCCCTAAGAATGCCCTCCTTTACGATACAGGCTCCACTTGTCATATTGTTAATGATAAGAAGCATTTCACCACTTTTCACCATTTTAAGAAGGGTGATAAGCCTATAATTACCACTGGTGGTGGCCCTATTTCCCCTATTAGTTAGGGCACAGCACGATTTACTGTGCTACAGGGTGTGAATCCCACCAAATGGGGTATTATAGAGCTCAAGAATGCACTATATATTCCTACCTTGGATATTAACATCATTAGCGGTGTAAAGCACTATGCCACTAAAGGGGTACTAATTAAAAATCAGCTTTGGTTAGCAAGCCGTAAATGTATCGGCATTTTTAACTTTGAAAAATACGGCTTTTTCCTTCCACAGAAAGGAATAGACACACCACTGCTACATCAACCTTGTAGCCACTATACTATTACTAATAGTATAACAGTAGAGGTCCCCAGCCCTACTAACCCTGCTGATTATAGTGATTCTGAGGATACCACTATTACCCCCGTTCCTACTACTGCAACTAGTAAGGAACTAGTAGAGGCTACTAGCCCTACTATCCCTGTTCCTACTACTACGATTAGTAAGGAACCTGTAGAGGCTACTAGCCCTACTACTAACTCTCCCGCTATTACGACTAGCAAAGATCCCGCTATTACGACTAGCAAAGAGCCCGCTATTACGACTAGCGAAAATCCCGTAGTGGCTATTAGCCCTACTCCTGCCCATATAGCTGCTGATACAGAATATCAGAAGTTATTACAATTAGCCGGCATTTGGCATATACGGCTAGGGCATATAGGTATTCAGCTACTTAAAAAGACTTGTGCTAATACCTACCTAGTTTACCCTTTAAAGAAGAAGGATATTACTAAAACAACCTTTATTACCTTTATCCATCAAAATGAAGGTATAGGCCCTATTTCTAGTAGCCTAGAAGGAGACTTTCATAGAGGGCAAAATACAGGTTCAGAGGGGGTATCTAGCAGAGAACCTGTTATTTTACTGGATGACCTTAAAAGCATTTCTGACCCCACTAACCTTACTAGCATTACTAATACTATACCGGATGACCTGGAAAGCATGCCGGACCCTACTAATTTTATTAGCATTACTAATGCTACCCCGGATGATATTACTAACACTAATGCCACCGTGGATTACCTTCCTAAGTCAGAAGGTACTATACTACAGTCCCCGGCTACTGCAAAGGATAACCTTATAGATATCCTTACTAGCCTTACTCCTGCCGACCTTGCTAGCCCTACTGGCTCTGCTGGCCCTGCTAGCCCTGCTGTACCTGCTAGCCCTACCAACCCTACTAGCCCTACCGACTTATTCCCTAATCAGGATTTATACCACCTAATATGGGATTCCTGCTATGCAGCTAAGCGTAAGCTAGCTAAAAAGGCCCCTGATGGTACGTCTAATAGCTGGAAGGATGTGCTACGAAGCCCTGAAAAAGACCTTTGGATAAAGGCACTATTTAAGGAATTTGAGCAGCTTTTGGATACTAAAGTCTTCCAATTTATTCCTAAGTCTAGCGTTTCTATTGATAGGAAAATTATACGCAATAGGCCTGTTTTTCGGGTTAAAAAGGATGCTAATAATCAGCCTATAAAATATAAGGCTAGATTAGTAGTAAAGGGCTTTATGCAAGTCGAAGGAAAGGACTTTTAGTATACCTATGCTTCTACCTCTATTCCACCTACCTAGAGGGTTATACTGGCCTTGGCTGCTAGTAATAACTGGGAAATAGAGCAAATCGACTTTATAGGCGCCTTTCTAAATAGCGAGCTTTCTAAGACCATTTATATAGATATTCCTAACGGATTTCTTGAATTTACAGAAAGCTTACTGCTAACTAATAGCGATAGCAAGCTTTGGTCTGATATTCAACGATAACGGCTACTAACTTTACTTAAAGAAGCCGGCTTTAATCCCTCTGTTAAGCAAGCTATTTTACTAAAAAAGGCCCTATACGGGCTAAAATAAGCACCCCGCGAATAGCAATACCAGCTAAAAGACCTAATTTCTAGTAAAGGCTTCTTACCTTTAGCTTCTGATGCTGCTGTCTTTTATAATAAGCAAACCAGTACTTTTATCGTCACTTATGTTGACGATTGCCTATTAGTTGGTCTAAATATAACTTATATTAACCAGCTAAAAAGGAAATTTCATAAGGTCTATACTATAGAAGACCGCGGTCCGGCTTCTTTCTTCCTAGGCGTATAAATTATACGAAATAGGAAGGAAGGTCTATTATAGCTATACTAAGCCCAATTTATAGTAGAGGTCCTAGCTAAATTCGGCCTATAGGATACTAAACCTTAGCTTATTCTACTTCAACTAGGCATTCTAAATGAATCTAGTGGAAAAGACCTTAGCCCTACTGATCAGAGCCTTTATTAGAGCCTTACTGGCACTATAATGTGGCTTATAATGATGACTAGGCCCGACCTAGCATTTCCTACCCAATACCTTTCTTGGTTTATATCGAAAGCAACTAATATGCATCTAAATGCTGCAAAAGGCAGCTTTAGTTACCTTAAAGGCACTGAGAACCTTGCTATTTGCTTTACTAAAAGCAACTAACAGCCTATTATAACCGCTTATTCTGATAGCGATTTTGCTGGCTATAAAGAAACCTCTAAATCTACTGGAGGCTTCCTTATTACTATTAATAGTGGTCCTATTAGCTGGCGTTCTAAGCGAGCCTCTTTAGTAGTGCTATCTATGTTAGAAGCTGAATCTGATGCATTACTTGAGACTATCCGTGAGGTATAGTGGCTTTCTAACCTTTATAAGGAGCTAGAAATCGATATTTTACGCCCTATACCGCTATACTGCGATAACCAGGGCTCCATTTTAAATTCTAACGATCCTAATCAGCATGCTCGCACTAAGCATACGCTATTAAAATTCCGGTATATTAGGGAGCAAGCCCAGCTGGGCTTAGTGAAAATTACCTACTTACCAACTAATAATATGCCTGCTGATAGTCTTACGAAGCCACTATCGGGCCCTAAATTTATTAGGTTCTGCGAGTTACTAGGTCTTAGGGCCTGCTAACTTATACTACTTTTACTAAGGTTTTTCCTATGTTTTTCCTTAGCACTTTTTACTGCATTTTCTGTCCCTATCCTTTACAGGATTAGCTTGCTACTACAGTAGCTAATCAGAGGGGGTGTTAAAATCCTATAGTAGCCTACTAGGCTGCTGGCCTAATGCCCTACTGGCCTACTAACTTTCTGGCCCTTATACCGCCTCTTGGACTTATAGTAGTCTTACCTTAGGCCTTTGCCTTTTACCTTAAGGATTTTCAGTGGATTATTTACTGTATATCAAGTAAGGTAGGCCTTGTTAAAAAGGTGTGGCATTGCTAAATTAGCGTGGTGGCCTACTAGCGTGGTGGCGGCCTATTAGCGTAGTGGCTGCCTACTAGCGTGGTGGCTAGTCTACTAGTATGGTGGTTAATCACTAGCGTGGTGGTTAGTCACTAGCTTGGTAGCTAGTCACTAGTGTGGTGGTTAGTTACTAGTGCGGTGGTTGGGGTGGTTAGAAAGGCCGGATATAGCGGGGTTGCTGACGTATTATATACGTGGCATAGCGAGCATTACGGGGAGCTTTCTTACTGGCTACCCTGGATGCCTGGGCCCACCCCTTCTTCGTGTATATATAGGATAGCTTTCCCCCTTCTTTCTAAATAGCAGAAGGGTAGCACAATCGAGTCTGTTAATGCACTATATGCCTCTTAACTTCTTACCTTCCCTACGTTTTCTGGTTATCTTATTATTATTATTAAATTACTCTAAGGGGCTATTCTAAGCTAGAATTGCCTATCTAGTACTCCGGCAAATAATCCGGAAGGGAAAAACCCGAGGTCCGGGGGGAAAACCCTTCCTACTAATATAATTATAACGATAGGGGAGTCGGGCCCCCAGGGGGGCCGATAGGTTTCCAGTATATAAGGGAGGTAGGTACGCTATCGCTTAGGATCGTACCTAGCGGTAGTACTAGGAAGA
The DNA here is from genome assembly GCF_000687475.1 of Ustilaginoidea virens. Lineage (NCBI taxonomy): Eukaryota > Fungi > Ascomycota > Sordariomycetes > Hypocreales > Clavicipitaceae > Ustilaginoidea > Ustilaginoidea virens. The sequence continues at coordinate 5,144,730 of NC_057317.1, read as the reverse complement.
GTGCGAGAGCGATCTAGAGAAAGTAGGTCTAGAAAAAAGTAGGTCTAGTATCTATAGGGGAGGGGTGGTCCTAGGTCGGTACGCTATAAATCGAAAGTAAAATAGAGGTTATATAAGCAGGGTAGCGCCGGCTATATAATACACACGCCGGCTATACAGTATATATATCGCGTAAGGGCATTAGAGCAAGAGTAAGGGAATTTTCTATTATTAGGGCTATATCGGCGGCGTATCGGCTATAGGGGGGGTGCTTAATAGAAGGCAAGCGGTATCGGGTCGGGGGTTAAGGTAAGCCAAATATAAAGAGAGGGCATAAGGGCCTCTAATCGGGCGAAAATATAAAAATATAAGTGCCCCCCGACTTTTTAATCCCTTTTTCTTCCTTTCTATATAGCTATTATTTTTCTATATATAATCCCCTTAAGCCCCGTTCTCTAGCGCTATAGAAACAATACTAACCTATACGGTAGGGCGGTAATAATAGCAGCAGTATTAGCATTAGTAATAGTAGTAGTAATAGCATTAGCAGTAGCAAAAGCAGCAGCAGCAATAGCCATAGCAATAGCAATAATAATAATAGCAGTAGTATGCCGAAAAAGTCGGCATCTTTAGATAAAGGGGTGGGTACTACCCGCTCCCGTTATACTAGCGTTACTGACCCGTTATTACTAGCCTAGCGAGCTATAAGGCTGGCCCTATAACCCTTATCTAATATAAGCCGAAGACCCTAAATATTATTACTACTCTTAAAAAGGTAAAATCTAATCGACCGAACCCTAATCCGACCGGTATTCGAACGATAGTAATATAGCATAATGCTATATAGGGCCCGGGGCGGCGTATTTTATATATATCGCGATAGGGAAGACCTACCGACCCTTTAAATAAACTCCTAAGAACTAGGAGTCTGTTTATGCCCTCCTAAGTGCCTAAGAGGTACTAGCCATAGGGGAGGAGGTATATATAAGGTGCGGGGACTATATAGGATAAATGCTAATATAGATAGGTCGATAACTACTATGCCCTTTAGTTAAGGGTATAATAGGCATTAACTGCTTATAGTAGGGGGAAGGTAGTAGTAGCGGCGGTAGTAATAAGGGGGAGTATCGCTCCTAGGGTAACCTAGGAGGCGCTAGACCTTAAGGAGCATAAAGTAGAAGTATTAAAGGGCATCTAGGCTATATTAGAGCTATTTATCTCTTAGGGGCAGAAAAGGGCGGCAGAGGGGGAGGGGGAGAAGGGGGAGAGGAAAAGAGGGCTACTATAAGGGCCGGCAGGAGAGGGGGAGGGGGAAGGGGAAGGGGGCTCTAATATTAATATTATAGCTTTAGAGTAGCTAAGAATTAATCGTATTTATCCGCCTACTATATCTCCTCTCTCCTGCATCGGGATATTATTATTAGATATTAAGGGCGATATCGGGCGGTTAGGGTCGGCCTAATGCCTCTATAGGGATAGGTCACTAGAGCGATTAAGCGAATTAGAATTAATTGAAGCAGTTAAGGCTAAAGATCTAATATATAAATCGGTAGGTAAGGCTTAGCTTATTAAAGGCAATAGAGATCCCTTAGCGGTCTTAAAAGAGGCTTAGGCCGGTCCTATATAGCTATTAGCGCTATTATCTATATTTTAGGCAAAAGAGGATTAGGTAATAATAATCTTTAAGGGCCTCCCTATATCGGTAGAGAGGTAAAGGTATAGTGGGGACTTAGCGCTAATAGAGGAAGGAGTTTAGTCCAATCTTTTTTATATAAAGCTAGATAAATATAGCCGATTTATATTTAAGGAGGCTATTATAGAGCTGAATTATTATAGCTATAGATTAGAAATCTAGGGCTTTCTCTGCCGCCGTAGGCTTATACCGCCGCTATCTCGCTCTTACGGTAGCTTAGTATTTAGACTACTTAATAAGCCACTCTTTTACTAGATATTCTTTAGCTATTAGCTACTATAGGTCAAGTTCTAGGAATAGGATATATATCTAGGGTCCTTTATAGTCGCTCCACTAATAGCATTAGAGTATTACTGCTACTATAGTAAAGGCGCGGTTAATTCGCTTAGCTATCCTAATCTTTACTATCCTTTCTAAAAATCGCTAGTAGATATAATTTAGATATAAATCGATAGGTAGTATAGCTGCTTTAGTCTTAAGGATATCTATCGGTATAGCTTTAAAGGCCCTAATAATAGTTCGAAAGTAAAATAATTATTCTATAGTTAATAATTTTATAATACCTTTCGCTACCCCGCTAAAGGCAGTAGGGGTATATTAAACTCCCGCGCCGAAGGCAATAGTAGTGCGAATAACCTATATATAGACTAATCGGGCCTCCCTATATTAATATCCCTATATAGAGGCCGCTATCGCTATAAGGGTGAGTTGCTACCGCTCGAGCTTTTTAGCTATTTTTATGCGGTATTTATGCTACTAAAGTTTTCGGTAGATCTTAACCCCTAGGAAATAGGCATACTACTTTAGCTAAATCGTTATAGTCTTAAGTCAGATTAGCGTCTCGTCTGCCTTATAGGCGTATATAAAATAGATAAGCTTACTCTTCCCTAGGTTAAAATTAAGCCTGGCTTATTTAGACCACTCTTTATAAATTATCTATACTTTTTCGAGTAGGGTTTAGGTCTCCCTTATACTCCTCCTATATGCTATAATATTAATATTATCTACGAACCCTAGGGTAATAGTAGAGGCTACTTCTTTAAGCCTTTTATAAAGCGGTACGATATAGACTAAGAAAAGGATAAAGGAAAGGGGGGACCCTTATAGGACCCTAGTAGTAATAAGTAGATTATCGGTTAATTTGCCCTTAAAGTAAATTTATACTATATAAGAGTCGGTAAAGCTGCGGACCTATACTATAGTCTATAGCGATAATCCCTTTTCTAAGAGTAGGTAGGTAAATCAAATATAGTTCACTATATTAAAGGCTATAGATATATTAAGCTAGAGGAGTAAAGTAATCCCGCTATAGTGCTATACCATGCGAACTATTTCTATAAGAGTACTAAGGGCTATATCTATAGAATAATTAGCTCTATTTCCTATCTAAAGGTTTAGGAGTAGGTTGCCCTCCTTAAGGGCGGTAATAAGCCGGCGCGCTACTACAGCTTTTAGGATTTTACCAGTTAGGTTAAATAAAGATATTAGTCTCTAGCCTCCTACTTTAGAGTATTCCTTTAGTTTCTTTCCTAGCTTTCTTAGTATGATTATATAGGCCTCCCGGAATTAAGCTAAATAGTGCCTAGTACGGTAGGACTTATTAAAAAGGTAGGTAAGAGCTATAATTAAAAGGGGGCTGTATACCTTAAGGAATCCTGCAGATAGCCCGTCTAATCTAGGGGCCTTCTAGCTAGCTATATAGTAAAGGGCGGTACAGACCTTTTCGTATATAAATCTCTTATATAGCAGGAATTCTATATTAGCGAATTAGGGGAAGATTAGGTCCGGTATATCTTTAAATATTGCATAAGATTAAGGGAAGAAATATTAAGTAAAGACCTATACTTTTTCGCTATATATAGTTACTAAGGGGTGGCCGGGGCTAGTATATTCGAATAATAGGATCTCTTTAGACTTAAGGGGGAGGCTACTATATAATTTAGCCTATTATTCTAGGGACTAAAGGTCTGTATTCTATATTATAGCTTTCCTTAATGCCTCTCTTTAGGAGTATTATTGCTTTTCTTATATAACTTAGGTTTAGGTAGCTCCTGCGTCTTAAGCGGCCCTATAGTTTTCAGGGGTACGGTATACTGCCTACTTCTAGTATGCTTTCTTCGCGGCGGCAGTAGCTATTTTTATACGGTTATTCTACTACGGTTCTATAGCAGGGGCTCTAGGGGTTTTCTTTAGGGCTACAATATCTATAATTTCTTAAAGTTAGCAAATAAGCTATTTAGTATATATATCTATTTCTTCGGGAGAGCTAAATAGGGCTATAGTAGTAGTAGGCATAAAGCGGTTTTTAGCTTCTGCTTAAGCGAGATATCGGTCGAGGGATTTCTAGTTATTTTTTAGGTAGGCTTTAGCGGCTTATAGGTTACCGGTATTAATATGGATAAGCTATAGGATATAATTAGACCCGGCGAGGTCTATATTACTAAGGTACTTAATAGTAAGGTCTTATATAACCTAGGCATAGTCTATAGTGCTATTTCTTTTACTTAGCGCTTACTATATGATTTCGCTATAGGGGGTCGCTAGGCTGAGTCTCTATCGTATTATAAGGTCGAAGAGGGTATTAATACTAAATAAGGTTCTATCTAGGCTATCCTATAAGGGATAGTATATATTAAAATCCCCGATGAATACACTTTAGGGTTAGGGCAGGAGCTTTATAAAGTCTATAAGGGGGGTGGTCTAATTATATTTATAGCCTAGGGAGTAGATAGAGTAAATATCGGTTTTAAAGAGGTAGACCTTATACTAATTAGGTCCTTTCTTAGTAGTTTATATATTAAGACCATACCGCTTATAGATATATATTGCTGCTTGTCTGCTATAGGCTGCTAATATATATTTGCTAAGGCTTAGGCTTAGTAGGGCGCGGCCAGGCATAATAGGTTCTTAGATCGCTATAATATTAGGTTCGCTTCGGTGGTAAAGCGCTATTCGTATAAGGGAGGTTTTCTTCTATATATTCTAGTAGAGGACTAATATTATACGGATAGGTATATAAGGGTTAATAGCAGCGGCATATCGGTAGTTATAGTAGAGGCAGAGGTCGGGGCTAGGGTAGGTATAGGCTCTAGGGCCGATAGGGTCTTAATCTATCCTAGTATTAGGACCGGTTATAAAAATATAGTAAAGGTGTGGTTTAGTCTGGCGTTAAATATTCCTCTAGAGATAGAGCCCCCTTAGCTTAAGCAGTAGCTATATTTATATAGGGAGGATCCTTTTAAGATAATATACTTAATCGGTTCCCTTAGGGGTAAAATGCTAGCTACTCTATAATAGTTCTATTCTATAATAGGAGTAGTATTTATAGATATTATAGGAGGCGCTATAAAAAGCTTAGGTCGGCTAGCATAAGAATTCCTAGCTAACTCTTACTACTTATTTGAGGTTCTATAGAGGCGGGACTATATTAGGTATAGGCCTTTATAGTTAAGGTATAACTCCCTTTATCCATAGGAGACTATTAGGCAGGCCTACTCTCCTTCTAGGTGCCTTTCTACACTATATCGGCCGCACCATAAGGCCGCTGCATAATAGGCCGCGATATATCTAAACTTAAAGCAGTTATAGTACTATTTGGGGTATAGGGCGTTATTATAAAGTTCAGCTTCGAATATCTCTACCTAATAGATAATACTAGACTTACAGAGCTTATTAGCGAGGTCAATAGAGTTTACGCCTATAATTAGGGGCGCATATATAGCGGTCCTATATAGGCGGCAGGGGGAGGCTTTAATAAAGCCTTCTCCATTTGCTTTAGTAAGGTTTCAGTAGATTTCTTCAGTTACGATATTCGCTATATAGCTAATAGGGAAATTCTTAATAATAAGACTAAATAAGTATTAGTTTAGTTCTGCCTCCTGCCCGAAGGCGGGTCAGACCTAGGTCGTATCGGCGATAAGACTTTTTACTGCTTCTTCTATAAAGGTGACAATAGTATCGCCGCTATATAGCCTATATATTGCGACTGCGGTATTCCTAATGGTAGCTTTATTAACGGTATCTACAATTTCGATTAGTATTCGGTTGCATAAGACCTCGCTAATACTATTGCCTTTGATCAAAATTTCCCTATAGATATATAATAGGACCAGAAGGGGAGCAATAGTATATTAGGGTAGTGCAGTAGTAGTAGTATATCCTCGTGCCGCGATATTTGCCTAAGTAGTAGCCAGCGCCTATTTCGGGATATCCTAGAGGGCCGATTTAACGGCTTTTTCGATAGTCTTCGAAATTATATCAGTAAGGGTACTAATAGGGTCTAGGGTAGCCTTACCGTAGGCCGCATCGGCTACAGTTTCTATAATTTCTCGCACTCGTCCTAATACCACTAGGGGGATATAATCCTAGAGCTCTTTTATCGATTCTTTAATTATAATAGCAATAGGTCGCTTCCGCTCTTAGGCAGGCTTAGTTTCGGTCTAATTACACTACATACTATTCGCGATCGTAGTAGTAGGGTTATAGCGGCTGTATGTAATGCCGCCCCTATTCCCTCCGTTAATATCTATTACTTCGTTCGCGCCTACCGCGCCCACTCCCTAGACGCGATGCACTATAGGCGAGGGGGGTAAATAGATAAGAGGAAGCGATTAGGATTATCAGAATTGATTTTAGAGGCGGTTCTATGCCGCTACCTAGGTGCGGGCGAAATCGCGAAGAGTTTTTCTTTTTCTAGTTATCTTATATTTGCCTTGCCTTTACACTTGCCTTGCTTTATAGCACTTGTATAGTCTTAGGACTTAGTAAAAAATCTAGTATTTATACTAAGATTAGTTCACAGGTTGCAGACAGTCTTATGCCATCTAGCTAGCTAGTAAGGCTCTGCTTTTATAGTGACCTTGAGAATTGCAATATAAATAAATAGGATTAAATTTTAACCCTAATAAGAGTAAGCTTATCTATTTTACCTATATATATAAGGCAGATAAGACCCTAATATAGCTTAGGATCACTATAATATAGCCGAAATAGTATATTAGGTTCTTAGGGGTTAAAATCTATTATAAGTTAAAATAAAGGGAATACTATATTAAAATCGTAAAGAAATTTAAGCGATAGCGATTTATACTTATAGTAATAGCGGCCTCTACTTAAGGCTATTAATATTGGGAAGTATGCCTTATCTATATATAGGTTATTTAAACCTTTATAGCCTTTAGTATAGGGGTATAATATACTCTTACTGCCTTTAGAGGGGTAGTAAAAGGTATCGCAAAATCCCTAGCTATAGAATAGTCAGCCTGCCTTTATATAATTACTAAGGCCTTTAAAGCTATACTACTAGATACCCTTAAGACTAAAGTAGTTATACCCCTAATTGACCTCTATTTTAATTATATCTACTAATAGTTCCTCGCAAAAATAGCTAAAATAGGTATAACCAATAGGATTAATTATATATTAATAGTAGTAGTAGTAATATTTTAATGCCGATAAAGGAAAGGCTACTAAAGACCTTTAGCCTATATACTATTCCCTAATCTTAACCTTAGCTAATTTCTAACTAAAAAGCGATTAGTAAAAGATTAATATAATTAATAATAGAATAATTAGGTAGTAGTAAGGGCAAAATGCCTTTAGTATAGGACCCTAACGGCCGAGAGGGTATTAAACTTTTAATCTATAGCAAAAATAACCCGATTATATAAAGGCCTATAAAAATATAAGTCGGTAATACTTACCTAACTTTATATAGAAAAAATCAGCTTTAACTCCTTCTTCTGCCTCTAATAAATACCTTTAGTACTATTACCTCTTTATTACTATAAGGAAGGCCTAAAAGACCTCTATTATATTATCCTCTCCTACCTAAAGTATTATAGATAAAGGTATATACTCTTTAGACCTAATTTTAGCCCTAGCTTATTTTGCGACCAATATAATATATCTATTGCATTTAATAAATTATACCTTATATAGACGATTGCCTGCTAAATACTTAGTATTAACCGATTTAACTAATTCTAGCTTATTTAATCCCTCTAATATAGTATAGCTAAAAGAGCTATTAAACTCCCCTATATAGCCCCTATATAATATTTATAGTAATCCTATAGTAGGAATAAAGAGCCCTAAGAATAAGTAAATTTTTTAGGCCCTATAGGCTAAAATTAATTAATAGTTATTATTTTAATATTAAGGGTATTCTTTTTTCCTTCCCCCCTTTTACTCCCCCTATTATCCTCCACCCTTTTATCCTTATTATCTTTAGTTTACTTCCCTTCTAAAGCCCCCTCCCCCCCCTTTTAGGCTAGGAAAACCTATAATAATATAGTAATATCCTTTTAAACGTAAGCTTATTATTCTAAAGTAAGGACCTTCCTTTCCTTAAGGTCTAGTATCTCTTAGGTTACTTTAGGAGCGCTAAGGCCCCCTATTGCTGCTACTGCTATTATTATTACCTATTTATACCCCTAAGAGGCGGATGCCTATTTAGCCCTCTACTAAAGGGCCTTATAGTCGTCTACCTAAAGGTAAAGATAATTAGCTAATAACCTATACTATATATAAATCGAAAACGCACTTCTATTCCCCTAATAATAGTCTCTTATGCATTTAGGAGTTTTTATATTAAGACCTAGTTCTTAGGGGTCCTCTCTAGGGGTATATATATTTTGCCTATTAGGGCGTAAAGATAGTAGGCCGCCCCGGTCCCTACCTATATTAGCCTTATTAGAGAGTGGGTATAACCTAGCCTATACCTTATTAATTACGGTATTAATACTTAGGGTCTTTTAAGCGTATTAGATATAGCCCATATAACTATACGTATAGTTCTCTAGGCTACTATATAAGGGTTAGAAGCAGTTCTATAGTATACTAGACTTATACTTACCCCTTTATCTAGTATCGTTAACTGTTTAGGCATTTTTACTTTTACTATTACTATTCTTATTTTTATTATCATTATTATAGCTATTGCTATTGCTATTGTTGCTATTGCTGCTGATCTACTAATAGGGTTAGTATCGGCCTTATACCGTAATAGAGGGGTTATTATATACCTTAGAATTAGCGCTATAAAGGAAAAAAAGAAAAAGAAGAAAAGGTATAAAGCTAAAAGGCATTACTAACCTATATACTAATATAGTGCCTAAGGCTAATCGCTCCTATCTTTAAATTCGGCTTACTTTTACCTATGCACTATAGACTAATGCGCTTAAGATGCATTTAGGCCCCTAAAAGCATGCGCCCGGCGAGAATACCGCTAATCCTACCCTTTTAGCCTTACCTTCCTTTTACTTCGCACCTGATAATACTCTGACCCAGGCCTAATACTCCTAGAACTTATACTCGCACTCTTCCTAAGTAATACTACTAGATATAGTCCTAAGCAGTTATACACCCTACTCTCTTATATACTAGATACCCGCCGCCCCTACTGCGGGGCGATATAAAGCAGAAATTAAGATTATAGGAAGAGTTTTCCTCCCGGCTGCCGGGTTTTTCCTTTCCGAATTATCTCTATAGAAGTACTAAATAGGTTATTTAGCTCTAAATAGTCTCTAGCGTAATTTAATAATAATAATATAAACTCGTATAATTAGTATTTCTTCGACTTATAATAAAAGTAGAAAAAAGTCTAGAATAGTGCTAAAATTAAGGTTGTTTTTTTATAAAAAGAAAGGGGGTTTATCTAGGCCTTTATTTATATTATATCGGCGGCATCTGCGGTAAATATAATTGCGTAGGTCGAGGCCGAACTACTTTATTTTGCATTAAATATAATACTCTATCTCGCAGTTATTAATCTTTATATTCCAGTTAGTAAGGAGAAGAATATCAGATTTATTAATTGCTATTAAAGATAGATTACCTATAAACGTAGGGTTTCCAATAAACTCCCTAGGTTGCACTACTAAGGTAGCTACTACTTACTGTAAACTTTAACCCTATTGAGACGAGAATATAAATAGATTATTAGTACTACTGCTAAAGAATAATGATCTTAGTATAGAACTAGTAGTAGAATGCTTATATCTGCAATTGCAGTAATAAGGGATCTTATTATTATTCGCTGTGAAATATTAAGACCTAGGCCAAATGTTGTGATAATTTAAGTAGACTTGTTGTTTATTTTGATCGTTTGTACTATTAATAGTGCTAATATACTAAATGCATAGGCTATCGGGATATCGATGCGCAGTAGCACAAGTAATTCTATATGCGCTATAAATAAAGAAACTAATATTATTACTATTACTATTACTATCTCGAGATAGAGGCCGAGATAGAGGCTAAGATAGAGGCTAATTATATTAACTTAGTTGCAAAAGGGCTGATAATAGAGGAGTAGCTAAGGGCTACTCGCTAGCTTGGCATTAAACCTAATATTCACGCCGAATAATATCTTATATATATATATTATTATATGATATATCTATATCCACAAAAAAAAACTTCGCGATTTCGCCCGCACCTAAGTAACGGCACGGAACCGCCTTTAAAATCAATTCTGATATTCTTAATCGCTTCCTCTCGTCTATTTACCCCCCCTCGCCTATAACGCACCGCATCTAGGGAGCGGGCGCAGCAGGCGCGAATAAAGTAATAAATATCGACAGAGGGAATAAGGGCGGCATTACATACAGCCGCTACAACCTAACTACTATAATCGCGAATAGCATATAGTGCAATCAGACTAAGACCGAGCCTGCCTAAGTATAGAAGCAACCTACTACTATTATAATTAAAGAATCAATAAAAAAACTCTAGGATTATATCCCTTTAGCAGTGCTAGGATAATTATAAAAATTTATAGAAATTATAGCTAATATAGCCCGCGGTAAGGCTACTTTAGACCCTATTGGCACCCTTACTAATATAATTTTAAAGACTATTGAAAAAGCTATTAAATCAGCCCTTTAAAATATCCCGAAATAGGCATTAGCTACTACTTAGGTAAATATCGCGGCATAAGGATATACCGCTACTGCTATACCACCCCAATATACTATCGCTCCCCTTCCGGTCTCATTATATATCCATAAGGAGATTTTAATTAAAGGCAATAGTATTAGCGAGGTCCTATATAACTAAATACTAGTTAAAATCGTAAATGCCATTAATAGAGTAACTATTAGGAATACTGTAGTCGCGGCATATAAGCTATATAGCGGCGATACTATTATTACCTTTATAAAAGAAGTAGTAAAAAGCCTTATCGCTAATATAACTTAAGTCCGACCTGCCTTTAGGTAGGAGGTAGAACTAAACTATTACTTATTTAGCCTTATTATTAAGAGTTTCCCTATAAGCTATATAGCTAATATCGTAATTAAAGAAATCTACTAAAACTTTACTAAAGTAAATAGCGAAGGCTTTATTAAAGCCTCCCCCTGCTATTTATACGGGACCTTTATATAGGCGCCCCTAATTATAGGTATAAACTCTATCGATCTCGCTAATAAGCTCTATAAGTCTGGTATTATCTATTAAGCAGAGATATTTGAAGCTGAATCCTATAATAATGCTTTATACTTAAAATAATACTATAATTGCTTTAAGTTTAGATATATTACTGTTTACTATATAGTAGTCTTATAGTACGGCCGATATAATACGGAAAGGCACCTAAAAGGGGAGTAGGCTTACCTAATAGTCTCCTATAGATAAAAGGAGTTATACCTTAATTATAAAAGACTGTATTTAATATAATCCTGCCTCTATAGAACTTTAAATAAATAGTAAAAATCTACTAGGAATTTCTATATAAGCCGACTTAGGCTTTTCGTAGCACCCCCTATAATATCTATAAATACTACCCCTATTATAAAGTAAAATTAATACTAAGTAGCTAACGCTTTACCCCTAAGGGAACCTATTAAGTATATTATATTAAGAGGATCCTCTCTATATAAATATAGCCGCTGCCTTAGATTAAGCTAAAGGGGCTTTATCTCTAGAGGAGTATTAAATACTAGACTAAACTATACCTTTATTGCGTTCTTATAACTGGCCTTAATATTAGGATAGATTAGGCCCCTATCGGCCCTAAAGCTTATACCTACCCTAGCTTTAACTTCCGACTTTACTATAACTACTAATATACTGCCGCTACTAATTCTTATATATCTATCTATATAATATTAGTCTTCTACTAGAATATATAGAAGAAAACCTCCCTTATACGAATAGCGCTTTACTATTAAAGCAAACCTAATATTATAGCGATCTAAGAACCTATTATACCTAGCTAAGCCCTATCGAGCCTAAGCCTTAGTAAGTATATATTAGTAGCGTACTATAGATAAGTAGCAATATATATCTATAAGTAGTATAGTCCCGACATATAGACTACTAAAAAGGGACCTAATTAATATAGGGTCTACCTCTTTAAAACTAATATTTACTCTATCTACTCTTTAAGCTATAAATATAATTAAACTACCCCCCTTATAGATTTTATAGGGCTCCCGCTTTAGCCCTAAAGCGTATTTGTTAGGGACTTTAATATATATTATCCCCTATAGGATAGCTTAAATAGAACCTTACCTAATATTAATATCCTTTTTAACCTTATAATATAGTAGAGATTTAGCTTTACGACCCTTTACGGTAAAATTATATAATAAGTACTAAGTAAAAGAAATAGTACTATTAATTATGCCTAGGTTATATAAGACCTTACTATTAAGTATCTCAGTAGTATAGACTTTATTAGGTCCGATTATATCTTATAGCTTATCTATATTAATACTAGCAATCTATATGCCGCCTAAGCCCACCTAAAAAATAGTTAAAAGTCTCTTAACTAATACTTTACTTAAGTAGAAACTAAAAACCGTTTTATACCTATTGCTACTATAGCCCTATTTAGCTCCCCTAAAGAAATAAATATATATACTAAATAGCTTACTTACTAACTTAAAGAGATTATAGATATTATAGCCCTAAAGAAAACCCCTAAAGCCCCTATTATAGAACTATAGTAGAATAACTATACTAAAATGGCTGCTATTACTACGAAAAAAGTATACTAAAAGTAGGCATTATATTATACCCCTAAAAACTATAGGGCCGCTTAGGATATAAGAGCTACTTAAACCTGGGTTATATAAGAAGAAAGATAATACTTTTAAAGAAAGGCATTAAGGAAAGCTATAGTATAAAATATAGACCTTTAGTCCTTAGAATAATAGGCTAGATTATATAGCGGCCTCCCTTTTAAATTTAGGGAAATCTTACTATTTAAGCGTATTAGCCTTAATTACCCTTTAGTAACTATATATAGCAAAAAAGTATAAATCCTCGCTTAATATTTCTTCCTTTAGTCTTATATAATATTCGAAGATATACTAGACCTAACCTTCCTTTAGCTTACTAATATAAAATTCCTACCGTATAAGAGATTTATATATAAAAAGGTCTATACCGCCCTTTACTATATAGCTAGCTAAAAGGCCTTAAGATTAAATAGGCTACCTATAGGATTCTTTAAGGCATATAGCCCCCTTTTAATCGTAACTCTTACCTACCTTCTTAATAAGTTATATTATATTAGGCACTATTTAGCCTAATTTTAAGAGGCCTATATAATCGTATTAAGAAAGCTAAAAAAAAAACTAAAAAAATACTCTAAAGTAAGAGGCTAAAAACTAATATTTTTACTTAATCTAATCGGTAAAGTCTTAAAAGCTATAATAGTATGCCGGCTTATTACCGCCTTTAAAGAGGGTAATTTACTTTTAGACTTTTAGATAGGAAATAAAGCTAATTATTCTATAGATATAGCCTTTAGTACTCTTATAGAAATAGTTTATATAGTATAGCACTATAGTAGGATTACCTTACTTTTCTAGCTTAATATATCTATAGCTTTTAATATAATAAACTATACTTAATTTATTTACCTATTATTAGAAAAAGGATTACTACTATAAATCGTAGTATAAGTCTGCAGTTTTACCGCTTTTTATATAGTATAAATCTATTTTAAGGGTAAATTAACTAATAATTTACCTATTAATATTAGGGTCTTATAAAGGTCTCCCTTTTCTTTTATCTTCTTCTTAGTCTATATTATATTACTTTATAAGAGGCTTAAGGAAATAGCCTCTATTATTACCCTTAGGTTTATAGATAATATTAATATTATAGTATATAAGAGGAGTATAGAGGAGACTTAGGCCTTACTTAAAAAAGTATAGAAGATCTATAATAAATAGTCTAAGTAAGCTAGGCTTAATTTTAACCTAAAGAAAAGTAAGCTTATCTATTTTATATACGCCTATAAAGCGGATAAAATACTAATTTAATTTAAAACTATAACGATTTAGCTAAAGTAGTATACTTACTTCCTAAGGGTTAAGATCTACTATAAACTTTAATAGTATAAATACTATATAAAGATAGCTAAAAAGCTTAAGCGGTAGCGACTCGCCCTTATAGTAATAGCGGCCTTTATATAGGGATATTAATATTAGGAGGCCCGATTAGTCTATATATAGGTTATTCGTACTATTATTGCCTTTAGTATAAGAGTCTAATATACCTTTATTACCCCTAGTAGGATAGCAAAAGGTATTATAAAATCGCTAATTATAGAATAATTATTTTATCTTTAAACTATTATTAGGGCCTTTAAGGCTATACCGATAGATATCTTTAAGATTAAGGTAGCTATACTACCTATCGATTTATACCTAAATTATATCTATTAGCGATTTTTAGAAAGGATAGTAAAGATTAGAATAGCCGAATAAATTAACTATACTTTTACTATAATAATAGTAATATTTTAATACTATCGGTAGAGTAACTATAAAAGACTTTAGATATATACCCTATTTCTAGACTTCGACCTATAATAGCTAATAGCTAAAGAATGCTTAATAAAAGAGTAGCTTACTAAATAATCTAAATACTAAGCTACTATAAGAGTAAGATAGTAGCGATATAGGCCTATAGCGGCAGAAAAGGCCTTAGACTTCTAATCTATAGCTATAATAATTAAGCTCTATAATAGCCTCCTTAAATATAAATCGGCTATATTTATTTAGCTTTATATAGAAAAGATCGGGCTAAATTCCTTCCTTTACTAGCGCTAAGTCCCTATTATACCTTTGCCTTTTTACTAATATAAGGAGGCCCTTAAAGACTATTACTATTTAATCCTTTCCTACCTAAAATATAGATAATAGTATTAATAGCTATATAGGACTAGCCTAAGCCTCTTCTAAAACCGCCTAGGGATCTCTATCGCCTTAAATAAGCTAAGCCTTACCTACTAACTTATATACTAGATCCTTAGCTTCAACTATTTTAATTAGTTTTAGCTTACCTAATTACTCTAGCGACCTATCCTTATAGAGGCCCTAAAATAATCCTAACCACTTAATACTGCCCCTAATATCTAATAATAATAACCTAACGCAAGAGAGAGGAGATATAGTAGGTAGATAAAAATAATTAATTTTTAGCTACTCTAAAGTTATAATATTAATATTAAAGCCCCCCTCCCTCCCCTCCTCCCCCCCCCTTATTAGCCCCTATAGTAGCCCCCCCTCCCTTTCCCCCCTCTCCTTTTCCCCCTCTATTACCCTCTTCTGCCTTTAAGAGATAAATAGCTCTAATATAGCCTAAATGCTTTTTAATACCTTTACTTTATACTCTTTAAGGTTTAGTGCCTCCTAGGTTACTTTAAAAATAATACTCCCCTTTATTACTATTGCTACTACTACTGCCTTCTTTTTACTATAGGCAATTAATACCTATTACGCCCTTAACTAAAAGGTATAATAGTTATCGACCTATCTATATTAGCACATATCCTATATAGCCCCTATACCTTATATATACCTCCCCCCCTGCGGCTAATACCTTTTAGGTATTTAGGAAGGCATAAATAAACTCTTAATTTTTAAGAGTTTATTTAAAAGGATAATAGGTCTTCCCTATTATAATATATATAAAATATACCGCTTTAAGCCTTATACGGTATTACGCTATATTACTATCGTTTAAATATTAGTTAAATTAGGGGTCGATCGGTTAGGTCTTACTTTACTAAAAGTAGTATTAATAGCTAGGGTCTTTAGCTTATATAAAATAAAAGTCATAAGGCTATCTTTACAGCTTATTAGGCTAATAAAGATAGGTTAGTAATACTAGTATAGTAGGAGTAGGGAGTACTTACCCCTTTATCTAAAAACGCTAACTTCTTCGGTATATTACTATTATTATTATTATTGCTACTGCTATAGCTGCTGCTACTATTACTACTAATGCTTCTACTGCTAATACTAATACTGCCGCTACTACTATTACTTTTGCTATTACTATTACTACCGCTATCGCTAATACTACTACTATTACTATTATTATTACCCTACTGTATAAGTTAGTATTATCCCTATAGTACTAGAGAATAAGGCTTAAGGGGATTATATATAGAAAAAATAATAGTCTTATAGAAAAGAAGAAAAAGGGATTAAAAAGTCAGGGGGTATTTATACCTTTATATTTTTACCTAATTAGAGGCCTTTATACCCTTTCTTTATATTTAGCTTACCTTAACCCTCGACTTAATACCACTTGCCTCCTATTAAGCACCCCCTCTATAGCTAATTCGCCGCCAATATAGCCCTAATAATAAAAAATTCCCTTACTCTTAATCTAATGCCTTTACGCGATATATATATTATATAGCCGGCGCGTATACTATATAGCCGGCGTTACCCCGCCTATATAACCTCTATTTTACTTTTGATTTATAGTATACTAACTTAAGACTACCTCTCTCCTATAGATACTAAACCTACCTTTTTCTAGACCTACTTTTTCTAGATCGCTTTTGCACTCTTCCTAGTATTATTGCTAGGTATAACCTTAAGCGATAGTGTACCTACCTTTCTTATATGCCGGAAACCTATTGGCCCCCCTAAGGGCCTGACTTCCTAATTGTTGTAATTATATTAGTAGGAAGGGTTTTCCCCCTAGTCTTTAGGTTTTTCCCTTCTGGATTATCTACCGGAGTACTAAATAGGCATTTCTAGCTTAGAATAGCCCCCTAGAGTAATTTAATAATAATAATAAATATGATATATCTATTAATGGTAAGAGTAAATACCTACTGCCGATATGCCTATACCTGAGTAGGAGTATCATTAGGGCGAATGCCTCTATAGAAGAATTATAATATTAATCGTTTAGCCCTATTAATGAATTAACCGATATATATAAAGGATATGCCTAGACCTTATGATAGAAGAATTAGTCGAAATGGCAATATAGGATCTTATGGCGTATCTAGCCGAGGCATAATAGGAATACCGCGTATGACTTCTTAATGCTCTAGAGATACTAGCTTAGTAGTATTATGCTTCTGCCTATATAATATACTCCTAATTTGCTCTATAATATTCGATAACCGGCTTATCTATAAAAAGAAGAAAAGTATTAAAATCATTTTCTAAAAAGTAGTAAAAAAAATATACCGAAGAGATTCGCTGCCGGCAGTCTAGATAATTCTAGATAAGCTTATTTGGATTTCTCGCCCCTTTAAACTTAGATAAAGGCCTATCTCTCTTATAACGGCTATATTGCTTATGAGGCTTAGAAAGATTAGGAACATTAGGCTATGCTGATAGTAGTGAGGGGGGTGGTGGAGGCGGTTCTAGATTTGCTGCTAATGCAGCTATTGTACGACGATAATACTGATAATTACTTAATGATGAGGCTATTTATGTTGACGAGGCTGTTTGTATTGATGAGGCTTGTGTTAATAAGGCTGCTTGTGTTGATAAGGCTTATATTGATGAGGTTGTGGCGATGGCTAGGCTAGGATCACGCATGAGGGAATTAGAGGCGGGTGTTATTGCGCTATAAATTAGAGTAATTCCTCGTTATTTTATATTAATGGGATAAGATAGGCTTTATGAGGATTTATCTATATATCTTTCTATTGGACCTAGCTTTCTACGTCTCTTTTCCGCCACTTTGTTATAATTAAGTATAAACCCGACCTCTTGCAATACTAAATGCTGTAGCAATAGCCTTATTTATGCCTCTTTAGAGTACGTACTGGATCCATAAAGATATGTGCCGGGTCTGTTTTTTTAGCTAATAAGGGCGTTTTAATGCCCTCTAGACTAATTAGATGGCTGGCTTGAATGATATGTGGCTAGTAATTATAGTGCCTTAGCACCCCTGGCCTCTTATTAAAGAAGTAAAGCTGGAAGGCACGCTTTACGCACTTACGTAGCGCACGCTGCACCTTCGGCACAGCTTTGCTTAATAATATTAAGAGAGGGTTTTTATTATAAAGGGGCTTTTTACCGTAGGGGTAAAAGGAAAGAAAGAGGTAAATAGGGAAGAGATTATAAATCGTTCTTCCTATACGCTAAAGGTATCGTTAAAGATCGTGATATTTAGCGTTATTTTCTTTTCCTTATAATAAACGAAGGTAGAAGAGGTCTAAATTGTTCTTCCTATTAATTAGTAGGGTGACCGTTTAATAGAATAGGTTGTCTGCCTTCCTAATTAGTACGATGTGCAATAGAAATCGTCTCTTCGAGTGATCTTGCTAATCTATAATGCACTATCTTTGCGGGATATAATTATCCTATAAGTGGTGATATTACTACTACTGATCAGTGTTGATAGGAACTCAGTATACTTAGTTGTACGTAGGGTCGCGCGCGTGGTATGATGTATCGGGTGATTACTAAGTAAAGGTATTCTATTACTTTGCTAATGACTATCTATTAAAGGAGGAAAAAGGAAGGAATTACACGATGTGGCCTCTTTTGTGCGTATGCCGTAGTCATGTGCATCGGCGCGGGCCGGGCTGCCCGCGTGCCCTACCGGGCACAGGGGCAAAGGGGCAAAGGGGCAAAAGTGGCCACCACATCGTGCGCAGCGGTGCGCGGCACATCCGTCGCAATGTGCCCAATTGGGCACCTTGCGACAGCGATTCCGACACTCCTTACTACAGTATATTAATTTCTGTCATTCTATTTGCTATCTTATTTTCTATTGGAATTAGCTATATAACAGGATATGCTCGATAAAGCACATCCTAGGGAGGTATATCGCCGGGGATATCAGTGGAATCCATGTAATTGTTGGAAATATTCGGCTAGGATGTGGCATACATAACCGAGGGAGCGGTGGCCACTTAGGGCTACCCCCGTGCCCATTATAAATAGCTGGTGCAACAACCAACAAGTATTGACCAGTCAATACGGTTAACCTTGTTCAATATAGCGTTTTCTCTGCAAGCTTCCTGACACTCTCCCCTTCATTCAGTCCACATGGATTTTTTTCCTTTTTTTCATCAGAATGCATACAACAAATGTGACCAACCTGCCAAGCCAAGTAGTCCTTTCTCATTATGCCCGACGAACTTATGACGCATGATGAAGCTGTGTCGGCACTCCTGGCTTTCGTCTTCTCGGGCGCCATTGGTTCCTCGGAGGGTAAATCTGCCGCGTATTCGCTGGTCGAGGCGACGTCAACCACCTTCTCTTGGTGGGTAGCCCTGGAGAATATGGATGGTCCGGCCGCACCTGTCAACCGGTACCGCATCGAGATCGACCGGCAATCCAAGAGAATCTCACCGCCGCGCCTCATCGAGATTACGGACGCGGAGATGTCGGATGCAATCTTACAAGCCACGGGTCAGCATCTCGCATAGTCGACCCGCTTTATCGACGGTGCGCTGAGCATCTCGTACAAAGTCACGGTCCATGAGTGCCCGGGTGTTGCCTACGTGGTTCAGCTGCGCCATCACGGCAACGTGGCATCCATGGACGCGCTGATGACGTTGATTTCTCGTACGGTTGACCCCCAGCTCTTGCCGGTTCCCCCGGTCTTTTCGATACCGGGAGAAAAGGAGCGACAAAGCACCACGGGCATGGGACGGCAGATTACGCAGTTAATACCTGGCGATGTCGCTTGGACGGTGTATCCTCTAATGCCCCACGACGAGAAGCTCATCTATCTCAGGAGGATAGCTTTGGCATTTCAAGCTTGTTGGGGACTTCCGCTCCCGACGCCTCGTCTTATCGGCGAGCTTGTTGCGACCACCCACGTTGATGGCAAGGTTCTTCTCAGCGTCGGGCCAGATCGACACCACAGTCTCGGGGGGCCCTTCTCGTCGGTGCGAGACTATCTCAAAGCCCATGTCAGATCCGCACTCGTCAGGCTCGAGAAGCAGCAAGGTATAGACGATTATAAGGAGAGGTTTCTCGACCGAGTCAGGAACTTTGTTGATGGTTCACTACACAACATTCCGGCTATCGTCGAACGCATGCCCATCGTCGCCATGCACGCCGACATGGGACCACACAATATCATCGTATCGAGCAGCGAACATAGCGATATTAAGGCCATCATCGACTGGGAATTCGTGGCTAGCGCACCGTTTATGGCACTTCATCGAATCATCGAGATGCATTTTCGCCAGCCTGCTGAGAATGGCTACGGCCGAGAGTACGACCGCGCTGATGAACTCCGGGAGGCGTTCTGGGGTGCCATTCCGGAATGGAAGGTGTGGAACGAGGATGAGTCAACGCTGGTGTTCTTGGAGTGGTTTAGGTTTGGTTTGTTCCTTCGGCCAGAGTGGCGGCCGAATGATCTCCCCGTCCAAGAAGCAGAGGAATTTTGGCGGGAAAACATTCGAGTCGTTGAGGGAATTCTGTTGAAGTATTCATAATTTGTCTAATCATATGCTCCGAATCATACGGGTCTATTGCTGAGTTCTTTCGGAAGAACTCTGTCTGGAAGAGCGGATGACGTCCACGCCTGTTGCCAGCGCCATATGCAGTGAAGCAACAACCTTGAAGATGCTAGATTTGCTGTCGGGGATGTCGTGGTGCAACTGATCTCCAGTGAGAACCACCAGGTCTGGTTTCTCGACATCCAGGACCCTTCTAATGAAGTTAACCGTAAGTAGATCAGCCTCGCACTCTGGCAGATATTTCCCATGGGCCACCGTGATGTCAAGCTTGCAAACATCCTCTACAGGGGCGACGACTTCTTTCTTACAGGTAGCAGGCACCACAGCCCTTAGTAACATCTATACTGGCTGGTTAAACACTGACACCACTTTACAGACTTCGGTATTGCTAAGGCGGTCGATGCTTCAGCGACGATGATGGGAACTCCGGCCTATGCAGCGCCTGAGGTCCACGCATGCCGCGAGCAGACGACAAAGATCGACATTTACGGGCTTGGTGCAACCGTCGTGGAGTGCTTGGTGGGATTTCCGGAGGAAACAGAGATGGGACTTGGCGCGGAAGAGCCGCAGCAAAGCATCATCTCAGATTTCTGGCGTCTCGAGGAAGCCTTCCGGCAGAGGCGGTCGCAACGAGTCGAAAGGAACTTCCAGGGGGGCGGCGGTCCGGGCATTCCTCGAACCGGACGAGGCGGAGCTTTAACGAATACAGAGATACGGAGTATATATGCAGCACTCGTGGCTACGCTCGCCGACTTCCATGTCCACCCGGACACGAGCCTGCAGGTGGTTCAAGCAGTCGGCTCTGCCTTCGCCAAGCGCGGCAGCCTTCGCTTTTCCGGTCAGTCGTAATTTCATATGGAATGGGGAGAGGCCTGCTCGGCCCGCAGTAAGTCTCCGACTGAGATATGTTTGAGAGCAAGCTCCTCTGCAGCCAGGGCACACTGGGTTCCCCTGCCAACACCTGGCCCGCCGATGACGAAGATGATGACCATGTCTAACTTGGTTAACGCGCTTATCGACTTTATCCCATTGTTGGAGGACCTCGTCCAGCCTCCTGCATAAGCCAAGTGTCGGTGATCTCCCGTCTCAGGCCCTTGAACTCGGTAAGGTCGACATCGGGATGTGGTCGTGTGTAGACTTCTGCCAGATAGTCCAGCAACAAAAGCATGCTCATATATCCAGCCGAGTAGCTGTCTGGGTTTCCTATAAGAGACTGGTAGATATTTGCATCACTCGGAGCGGTAAGGCAATTTGAAATATTGACTGATCAGAAACACCGCCGCCTGACTGGTCATCATTCGGAGCGGCAAGGTAATTGGACTTGTCATCTTTCGGAGGAGGCCAAAGGTAACCCTTGGCTCTGCCAGGTGTTACGGCCAGGGGACACGAGTATGGGAGCTGGTAGATTGGCACTACGAACGAAGATTCTAAGCTGAGGAAAGAGGAAGGGTCTGCTCTGCAGGGCAAACTACAGGTGTGCTACGAATCGGTGGGAGGCGGTGTGCTGGCTTAGCTGCCATGACTGGGCAGAACAATATGCCAGCCAGCTAGCTGCCTTTGATTGGCAGGGTCGTGTGGCGGCCATAGCCTGCCTGCATAAGATAGCTGTGACATATCTTCATTTAAATTCGACGCAAAAATATCCTTTCCCGTATTATATTATTGCTGTATATAAAAACTGAGCGGATTTGACTATTTTTAACAGTCATACATAAAGTAAATACATAATTTTGAATACATGTAGGTAAATTTGATTCCCCCCCCGGTTGTATAGCTGCCCAAAGGTTTTACGCCAATAAAAAGTCCATGCGTTTGGCTACGTCCCATTGGAGGCCAAAAGGTCAGGGGCTCACGGATAATATCTCCTTGACGGTGCCCACCACAGAAATGTCGAGGAAGAGTTGGCTCATCCCACACTTGATTTAGAAACCACCACCTATGTCATATGCTTTTACAGCACCACCGTCGCCCAGGAAACTCCATAAAAGAGTTTATTCAGCCTCTCCAGCTCCGGCTCCCATTTCATACCACGCAATCACGAGACGACCGCAAAACACCTCCGCCTCAAAACATGGCCTGGGATCGCTGATGTTACCAGACACAATTAAGTGCAAAGCGCAAAATCACGCCACACGACTTCTTTATCACCGAGGCCTATGGAGTCATTTCAGAACGGTCAATCAAATCAACCATTGAATTCCGGAATCCAACCGCCGCCAACCCTCGTGATTGATGATACGGAACCGAATAGCGCAGCAACCCAGGATCAGTCGTCTGGCCACCTTGAGCCGCGATTTCTCTCGCCGTCATACGCCATGGCCTCAGAAAATCAAGCCGCAGATAATGCGAATGCAAAGGCTCCCAACAATCCCTTTAATTTTCAAACCCAGGTGATTTCTACATCGCCAGTCACATCCGTAGGTGAAGCATCCTCACTGTAACGGTCTTGGACGTCGAGGCACATGCTAACTCGGCACGTTGCAGAACATTGGACAGCGTCGCGGACACAGGTACAAGCATAGTAGCATCTCTGCTCAGCACCAGATTTTCCAAGAACCTCCGCAGCGACCGCCTCCCGTTCTGCCGGCTTCGCTACCTATACCAACAATTTCTGAAGCATGGAAAAGCATGAACAAGGACCAGAGGAAGAGGCTTTACTGGAGTTTGTGCCACCTGGCAGTCGCCATCTTCATATTCTTCAAGTCAGAAGGATCACTCTCCGCAATGGCCTTGTCTCATCTGGTTTTCTTCGACGCAGGCAGTGCTGCTGTATGCGTTGCTGTGGAGGTGCTGGGTAATTTCGAGGTGTGGAAGCGTAGCAGCATCCGCCATCCTTTTGGGCTTGAGAGAGCTGAAGTCCTTGCTGGATTTGCCATGTCCATCTTCCTGCTCTTTGGAGGGTTTGATCTCGTGTCACACAACCTCAAACACTTCCTGGAAACTCTAGGCAATCACGAGGCCCACCATGAACATGGCCATGACCATGTATCTGCTGGTTCGATCGACCTCGTAGCCGCTGTTGCCATTCTCAGCACCCTCACTTCCGCTTATGGTTTGAGAAATCATTCCCGCATTGCCAAGGTCATGAGAGTCTCGTACTTGGCCGCACTGCCTAGTATTCTCTCCAATCCATTCCATTTCCTCACACTGCTCTTCTCTGCTTTCATTGCAGCGCTGCCCCTTTTCTCCATTTCTCTATATACATGGCTGGACAGACTGATCTGTGCTGCCATTGCGGTAGCCATGTTCGGTGTCGGCATACGCGTGGTCATTGCACAAGGCCTGATGTTGCTCCTATCCTACGGCGGAACCAACGGAAATTCAGGGGTTTCCTCAGTTCTACGAGAAATCGAATCAGACTCTACCATCGTCCGCGTGGACGAGTCTCAGTTTTGGCAGGTTCATTACGGCTTATGTATGGCCAACCTGAAAGTCAGAGTACCAAGGGGATACGACGAGGTTACGATAGGTAGATTACGTAGCCGGGTTTCATCCTTGATTCAAAACAGACTCGGAGAGGGTTATGGCGTTGGCGGCAGTATACGTTGGGAGGTGACATTACAGATTACCTCTGAAGGGGGCTCTTGATGAGTCGTCCGAGCTTCCTGGATGTATATTTCCTTTGTTCTCAGTTTTTCGAAACACGAATTACTGGTCGCAATCATGCAGTTTGGGGGTAAAGCATGTTTTATCTCATATATTTCAAAACCTCGCAACAGTACCTCGCCTTGCCCTGTTCAACTGGCATGTCGCGTAATGAAGCTCGTGAAGCACGTATTGTGGTTGTTATCAGGGTATCCTTCACTGAGAGCGCCTACTGGCTATGAGTTATCAGGCTTCGAAAGCATTTGTTGTAAAGTAGATGGATATGAGAGTCTCCCGCTGAATAATAGAAAAGGGAAATCAAACCCCATGAAAACGGGGATGCAAGACTGGCCGAACAGGCACCAAAGAAATGGCCCAGTCAGTGTCGCACTCACATCAGCGTCTCCTAAACAATACTATCCCGAACTCCTAGAAACTGTGTGTCATCGTGCCACTTCCTGGAATCCTTTGACATTCACTCGGATTAACAAAAGAAAGGTGTACAAATCTCTCTTTATCTAGCACGCTGCTTCTCCCCATCGCGTCTTCGGCCCCCAACCAATCGTTCACGCTCTTTGCCTTCAAGCTGTCTCAAGCTGTCCATCTTCTCAAGTACAAGCTCGAGTAGCTCTTTTCTTCGAATAACCTCGAGATGACGCCGGATTTTTGGGTCTTCTTTAGCAAATCTCTCCACTTCAGATTCTGTCAGGTGTCGGCCAAGACGGAGGTCTAGCTCCCTTGGAAAATTGTAGTAGAATTCAGACAGTAGTTCTACGTTGAGAAAAAGTACTGCTGTAGAGGCAAGCTTCGATGCGGCAGCATCAAGGAAAATCTCGGGGCAGTAGTACTTGTTTTTAACAGATGCGCATTGTTTGGATTTGATTGCCATGAGCCGCATCTTAATTATGTCTTCGCGATCGCGAAGGAATAACGCCTCTCGCCCTGCTTGCCAGTCAGATGGGTAATTCAGCCGTATAATGCAATGCTTCTTATGAAATTAAGGAGCACTAACCTTTGACGAGGAGAGCAGCGCTGAAGCCACCAGCACCGCTATGGCCATCTCCTTCGATTACAACATCGCCTTTCCGTGCCTTATCAATGAAGCTCATGACTTCTTTCATCTTCCGATGCCCACCGAACGACGGTTCCAGACTACTAAGTGCTGATTCGCAGTCATGCAATTCCTTTTTGAGGACATCTGCAATATGCTGCCGACCCTGGGTCCATTCGCGCTCCTCAATATCAATCTCAAACTTAAAGGGTTTGATGCAGTTTTCAACCTGATCGCTGGTACTGTAGAATCTCTCGCCAAGAATGCTTGATGCCGCGTCTAAAATCGTTTGGCGAGCGAAAGGGTGCGTTGCAAAGTTAGACTTGTTGAGCAATTGATCAACGTGGCTTTGCAAAGCAGAAGCGACGACCGTGGTGGCGAGACGCCCGACTCCAAGTTTTGTAAGTGCTGAAGATGAAGCATCCAACTGGCGGTGCCAGTATAACGAGTCAGGATCGGCCTTTGGAAGATCAGCGATGTTGTCGGGCTCTATCGGAGAGACGGCCAGATCTGTTATGGGCTTGTTCCAGTACCTGGCGGCAAGAAGATCCAGGACTTTTTGATCCAGCTCGGCCTTAAGTAGTTGTCGCATTTGCAGCCGGCCAAACTCATCGGTAAACTGTTTGAACGAATGTTTGAAAGCATCCAAGCTTTCCGCTAGGTACGACTCCGCGGAAAGCGGTCGGTCATTATATTGCACTTTGAACTCGTACGTAGCTTCTTCGAGCTCTTGCCTTATGGCATCAGTCGTGCTCTGTAGACTGGATGACATGGTTTGCTCGAGCACATGCATGAGCTTCTTACGCAATCTAGTCGTACCCACACTGACACCTGCTTTTGGGCCAAACTCTTGGGGATGTGAAGCGAAAAAGCTGTTTTCATGCTTAGCGATCGCCGACATCAGGTTGGTTGGACCCAACTTGAATAAGCTTTGCGTGGGCGGCGCTTTGGACACCACCCCAACATATCCTAATCTTAGAGGATATTGCTTGTCATTGAGAATTGCAGCCCCTCGGCTCGGGTCGACCAGATCCATTTTGGTTATGACCCCGATGGTTCGTTCACCCCTTGGATCAACTCTACGAGACGCCCGCAAAGCAGCCGAGTTTGCAAGATCCACGTCAGCTGCTGATATGGCGAGGATGACGTTGGGAGGCTGAATATACTTGTCGCATAATTCTGAGATCTTCTGCTTCAGCTGTGAAGGTTGATTTTGACCGATAACTTGTATGTAACCTGGCAAGTCGATGAGGGACAAATCCGGGACATTTGGGGAATATATGGTCAGGTGAATAGGATCGTCGGAAACGCATTCTGTGTCGGAAACAGCCATGTTGAGTTCCGTCAGAGTTCTCTGAATGGATGAAAAATCCGAGATACGTCTTAATCCCAAGTCTGGAAACTCTCCGTACTCTTCCTCGGAGCCGGGCACATTGACAAGTGTGAGCTCGATCGGTCTCCGGGTGACCATGTTTGAGCCCTTTGGAAGGAATTCATGTCCCACGATAGATTCTAAGACTGAGCTCTTTCCGGATGACTGAGAGCCGATAACCACGATGGACGGCAATGTCAGCGAGCTCGATTGCCCGACTTTCTGGAGTATGCTTCGTATTTCGATCATTTTCCGAGTCAGAATCATCATCTGGTCATCCCTTACCACCTCCTCCTCGTCCCTTGGGTCCTTTTCGTCCGAGTTGCCGTAGGCATATGCGGCAGCAGAGGCACCTACGGCCACAGCTCCGCCAGCTCTACTATGTTTCGGGTTCTCATCGCCACCAGGACCGCCAGGACCCCCAGTACCAACTTCTTCATGTATTCGTAAAATCTTCTTCAACCACTCGGGAGTCTCCACCTTCTCTGTGGTACTATCCCAGCCTTGCCGAGTCTGGGCAGCCACGTCTTTGGCAGTGTCAAACAGACTTGTTGCCGTAGAGGTGACAGCATCTCTGGTGGTGCTGAAAAGCTCAATCGCATAGTTACCAGCCTCTGCAAACAGAGTCAGTTCCTGCCTCGAGCATGGCTGATTCAGTTTCAACTTACGAGTCGCTTGATACTGAACCCATGCGAAGGCTGCAACAGCCAAGCCTCCGAACATGGCTGGGATTCTAGCAAACTTGACGACCAGCTTTGGTAAAAACCTGGCGAATGAGGCATTTCGAACAGATACAGCGTTGTGAAAATAGTTTCCGTCGATCCACGCACGTTTTCTAGCTGCGCTAATCGATGTATCTGCTCGTAATAAGCCTCCGGTTGGTATTTTATGCAGTTGTCGAACGGCATGGACAGAATCGCGTCGCGTCGCCCGCCGAAAGCCGGCAGCAATGGTCCGACCGCTCATCGCAACAGAACTGTGAAAAAAAGTTTGATTAGTTCTCACGCGAATCCGCCTTCACCGGGCCCTTGTAAAGAGTGGAGGCATAAAAGATAACCCAGGCGTTGGCAGTTAAAAAGATGCAACTTTTACATTGCATCATATGTCACGGAGGCACTGGCTTAGAGGTTGAAGCTCATCGATCAGTGGGGCATTGATGATGGCGGGTGGTCGTCCGGCCTTATCGGCACGTGATCGGCCTTCCCATCAACTTTTTTTTTTTTTTTCCCGGATTTTTGGAACTAAGGTTGCCCAAGTTGCGGCGCGGGGCTGTCCTCGAAAAACATTTGTCTAACTGCTCTTTTCCAATCGGCATGGCTATTCAAAAGAAGCATGGCAAGGGTCGTCTTGACAAGTGGTATAAGCTCGCCAAGGAGAAAGGCTATCGTGCAAGAGCTGCCTTCAAGCTGATTCAGCTGAACAAGAAATATGGATTTTTGGAGAAAAGCAAGGTCCTGTTGGATCTTTGCGCTGCTCCGGGTGTAAGTCTTCATCCACGCTTCCACTGCAAATGGCTGACCGTTTCTTCAGTCGTGGTGCCAAGTCGCTGCCGAAGTGATGCCTGTGAATAGTCTAATCGTAGGCGTCGATCTGGCGCCAATTAAACCAATCCCCAGGGTCATCACCTTCCAGAGCGACATCACCACCGAGAAGTGCCGCGCTACAATTAGACAGCATTTGAAAACATGGAAAGCCGATACGGTCTTACACGACGGTGCACCGAATGTCGGTACGGCCTGGGCTCAGGACTCTTTCAACCAGGCTGAGCTCGCGCTGCAATCAATGAAACTGGCGACCGAATTTCTTATCGAAGGGGGCACATTTGTGACCAAAGTTTTTCGTTCAAAGGACTATAACCCGTTGCTGTGGGTATTGAACCAGCTTTTCTCAAAAGTGGAGGCCACAAAGCCGCCGTCGTCTCGGAATGTGTCTGCAGAGATCTTTGTCGTATGCAGAGGTTTCAAAGCACCTAAACGCCTCGATCCTCGATTTCTTGACCCACGCTACGTCTTTGCCGAAATTACTGGTGCATCGCAGAATAATGAAGCAAAAGTGTACAACCCTGAGGTCAAGAAACGAAAGCGAGATGGTTATGATGAAGGTGACTATTTACAGTATAAAGAGGTGCTAGCAAGCGAATTCATCCAGTCAATGGACCCTATTGCAATTCTCGGTTCCAGCAACAAACTCACTTTCGAGCAGCCAATAAATGGCGACATGGCTTTGGCTGCATTAGACAAACTTCCCGAAACTACCGACGAAATTCGAAGCTGCTGTCGCGATCTCAAAGTTTTGGGCCGCAAAGACTTTAAGCTCCTTCTGAAGTGGCGACTCAAGGTTAGGGAAATATTCGGGTTCACGACCAAAAAGGATAAGGCAATAGTCAGTGAAGAAGTGGCGGAAGTTGAGCCCATGGACGAAGAGCTTCGAATACAGGAAGAGTTGCAAAACATGAAAAACAAGGAAGCGGCGAAGAGGAAAAGGGAAAAACG
Organism: Ustilaginoidea virens; assembly: GCF_000687475.1. Taxonomy (NCBI): domain Eukaryota; kingdom Fungi; phylum Ascomycota; class Sordariomycetes; order Hypocreales; family Clavicipitaceae; genus Ustilaginoidea; species Ustilaginoidea virens. The sequence goes on along the minus strand of NC_057317.1, from coordinate 5,115,855 downwards.
GAGGGAAAACGAAAAAAAACAACGCGAGGTCATTCGCATGCAGTTAAATATGGTTGCGCCAATGGACATTGGTATGGAGGAATCCGGACCGATTGGGGAAGGGGCCATGTTCTCGATGAAAGCCGTGGCCAAGCCGGATGCTCTGCAGCGGCTTTCTAGAGGCAAAATGGTAGCAGTACCGAACCAAGCTCCCATCATCCATGAAAATCGTGCAGAAGACTTGAATATTGATGATGGACAAAGCGACGAAGAAGAGGATCGTTTGGAACGGGAGCTTGACTCAATGTACGCAGACTACCGTGAGCGGAAGGCTGAGGCGGATGCGAAGTACCGAGCTAAGAAAGCCAAAGAAGAGCATGATGATGACGAATGGGAGGGTCTCTCTGCTGATGAAAAAGCTGAGCAATCTGATTCAAGTGGTCTGGAAGAGGAGGACTCCTCTGATGAAGACGGCGAACATCCTACGAAGAGTCTTTTGACCGATCTTGATGACAGCGCTCCTCCGACCAACGGTTTATCTAAAAGGGCAGCCGCCTTCTTCAGCCAAGATATCTTCCAGGCTATCACTGGGAACTCCGTGGATTATGAAAGCATTGAGATGAACCCCACCGGGGAAGTCAAAGATACTGTCAACGACGCAGAGTCTTCGAAAAAGTCACGGAACGAGCCCAATAACAGCAACGAGAAGAAGAGGAGGGAAGGGGGTGATCAGAAGCTAGTGAATTTGGGTGAAAACGAGAAAACCGGTTCCAAAGATGACTTTGAGATCGTCAGGCATGCCGATGAAGATGATTGGGAAGAAGAGAAGCGGCTTCCAGACGGCAAACTCGGTGAGTATAATAATGCACAGCTACTTTGCATCCGCAAACGGATTAAGTATTGACTTGTTCATTCAGATATCGACATCATTACCGCCGAAGCAATGACCCTTGCCCATCAACTCGCCACGGGCCAGAAGACCAGTCATGACATGGTTGACGATGGTTTCAACCGGCATGCTTTCCGCGACAAAGATGGTTTACCAGAGTGGTTCATTGACGATGAAACCAAACATGATAAGCCTCATAAACCTATCACCAAGGCTGCGGCAAATGCAATAAAAGAGAAGCTTAGGGCGTTCAACGCTCGACCTATCAAGAAGGTTCGAGAAGCCAAGGCACGGAAGAAGCTCAAGGCCGCCCAGAAGCTGGAAAAACTAAAGAAGAAGTCAGACATGCTCGCAAATGACGAAGGCATGACCGAGAAAGAAAAGGCTACTAGCATAGCGAGGCTTTTAAGCAATGCTGCTCGAAAGAAGCCTTCACAACCCGCAAAGCTCGTGGTGGCACGTGGATTGAATAGAGGAGTGCAAGGCAGACCTAAGGGTGTCAAAGGGCGTTACCGCATGGTGGATCCAAGAATGAAGAAGGAGTTGAGAGCTCAAAAGAGGAGTGCACAGAAAAAGAAGAGGTGAAGTTGCCACCACCATGGCTGGGTTTCACTTCTGCATAGACAGCGAGTTAAAAAAAAAGGGGAGTTTTTCTGATATATATCAAGATCTTGATTCTTCAATTGCGAGTGCTACCATTGGACAGAGCGCGGACGAGAGAAGCCAGGGAATATAACGGGCCACTAAAGTCCATGTCATACCTGACCCTTGAGGTTAGACGCACTCTGCAAAGCACAGATGATTCTTTGTGTGAGACTAACCAGTAATTAATGGCAGCCACAAATCCTTCGCCATTTGGAACATCGGATTGACTCACTTTGTGATACCTGGTGTTCGGTTATGGTAAGGCTAGTAGTCCTAGTGTAATATAGACTTGGGCCTTGTGTCCACTCACCACATGGCTGGTAGATATAGCATATCACCAGGATTCAAAGTAACCTTCATTGGTTGCGCGTACTGAGATAAAGGCGTGGCGTTGACTTGGGGATCTTCAGGGTCCCACGTAGCGATGGGGACTAGATCAGCATCATCATCGAGCCGGATAGACAGCTCAACTCCATCCCGTTTGTATGTAGCTGGCGGGAGTAAAACCTCGTTCATGCAAGGTTGGGACACTGGAGGAAGCAACACGAAATGTTTCCGGCCGACAACTTGAACAAAGATGTTTTCAAAGTTATCTTTATGGACTGCGGTCACTGACTTTGAGTTCCCGATCCACAAATTCACAGCATCGGGACCTTTCCGCAGAGCGATACGGGCAAAAGGTATGTCTCTTTGGGCATCGGGAAACAGACAAGCATACTCGTCTCTAAGATTGTCATTTTCTGCCACGTCTCGTCATCAGTCAAGGAATTTTGGAGAAATGACTGAGCGACAAGGCATCTTGGAGAAAACGTAAAATGCTGAAGAGTAGACTGACGAGTCTGTGCATATCGCACTTCGGAATTTTCTGGAAAGTCGGCCTCTATCTCTTGTCGTATGACATATCCGAGGAATCGGTCAAACATCTGAGGCTCTTCATGCGGTTTAGATAAGACGGTAATGCCATGCTTGGGCGAGAAGGTTGGCGCATCAGCGTTTCTAGGAAGTGACCATGTCAATCAACAAAAAATAAATAAATAATAAATAAATAAATAAAAAACATCTTGATCGATCTGACACCAACATGAATCAAGTGTAGGGCGACGAGGTGCTTCCGAAAGGAATCGAGAAGGTCGGAGGAAACGGTGTAAGTGTGGCATACGAACCCGTGAGGTGTGATGGCGACGTTGACGGTTTGGCCTGCAAGGGCAGATTTGAGATATGCAGCGTCCCATTTCTGGGTGGCTTTCCATGACGAAGCTCCTCCACGAATTACAAACGGGGTATTTCGAGAGACGTATCGCATGAATTCTAGGGGACTTGGTTCGGCATCAAGCTCTTCTATGGCTGAGCTGTTGAGCTCATAATAGTTGGATAACAGATCACGAAGCGTCGTTGTCGCCATTGCAAAGTCTGCATTCATTATCAACGGTATCCCTCTTCCAATACAAGGCAACAACAAGCTAGGTCATGCGACCCACCACCCAACTTCCAATACCTCATCTCACTTGTACCTCGGAACGCCTACAATAACTAGCTCAAAAACATTTATAAGCGGCGTTCCTTATACAATTGACGGATTCCATCCATGATGCCCTCCCCTTGAAATAAGCAAAGCTGTGCTGAATGTGCAGTGTTACGATATGAGTCAACATCAACCAAACCAATCGACCAACCAGCAACCCCATACTGATCCTGTTGACTGGGCCTGCACAGTGTACGGAGTACTGAAGCGGCTGAATCCCTTCTTCGGCTATTGTGCTTCCTTCCTTCCTCTTTCCTACCTTCTCTTTCCTTACTTCCTTCCTTTTCACCTTAATTGATGGCATGATTCCTCAGGACAGGAATACTCTCATTCCGATAAAAGTTTCGGCATTGCGATATTCTTTAAATGCCCGCAACCGGTCAGGGGTGTTCACGATTCCGTCCCCAGTAAATATCCTAGCAATTGCACGGCCCGATATCCAATAAAGGACTTCTTGACGGGCAGAAAGACCAAGCATGTGGAACCTGGCTGAGACCAGGGTGGAACCGCCGATATAAAAGGACAACGTCGTAGTCAGAACAGACAATCAACCTTTCGATTCAAGTACCTAGCTAAGGTAGGTATGTTCGATGCGACCAGATTTCTCCTCACGCTACCAATGGCTTGAAGCGGCGAGGTGACTAATACAGGATGAAGTGAGACAAGCCAATTGAACAGATTGAACAGAGGGGTGGATTAAGAGCGCCCCGTTTGGGATACGCTGAAACAGTGCACTTGCATTGAAACTATATTTACTAGAATACTCTGAAAGCCCCTTCTGTGCCTGGTGTGTTTATTGTCGCTACTGGCCGGCTAACATCCAGATGTCCATGTCTGTTTGGACTTTCAGGCTTGGAACGGACCCGATTATTGCTGCCAATGATTGGGCTTGCACTGGACAGCATAGCAACACTGAGCGCCACTGACGGAACCAGCTCATGCGCAGCAAGCAACATGAAAGGCTGTGGAGTCTGGTAGGTTGTAGCTTTAGGTCTGTGGAGGTAGGCTAGGAGGTACATGGTAGTACGGAGTTGTTTGATTGACGCTTACCATGCGGTATGTACGCTTATTCAAAGACAACAAATCGGATCGATTGCGACCGCAAATGACCTTTATCCTGCCACCACTGCAATCGAATTGTTTGGCGCCTTCCCACAAGCTAACCTCACGCCTTTGATGCAAGATGCGTCGTACGAAGCGGTTCTAAGTCCAAGCAAGACTCGAGGCGGTTCGGCGAGGACACCAACCCACTAACCACGAGCTCTCAAAGCTACTTACCTCTACGGTGGCTGGCCTACGATCTTGGCACAAGGTTCGCTGGTTTTCAAAATCGCAGAACAGTATCCGGAGAAAGGGGCGGTCATCCAGTTCATCCCAAAAGCTGCACAGTTTTGCCTTGGAATACTGAGCTCGAAGACATCCCGCACAGCATCTTAGCGCCTCATGAGTCGTAACTGGGAATCATTACAGGGCTGCCAACTGTAGCTCAAGGTATGAACCAGTTTGTGGTAAATCTAGACGTGGCCAGGGCACTTGGACAGCAGAGAAAATGATTTGGTACTTGCTGTATCCATTTAGAGGGTATGGACGTCTCTTCACTAGGCAGTTCCCACCCCTTAAAAGCCATAATGCAGCAAGTCATACGCGCAGTCGACAAAGTGACGAAATGAAATGGTATATTTGCTGACCTCAGTTGGTTGTAGGACAACGGAGCCCCCAGTTCTGGCGTCTTCACATTGCGTTCGTCGTGTCTTCGCTCGCTATGGACGGTATATTGCCTGCCATGTCATCACCGCGGTTCTAGTCTCAGCATCTGTGGCTACCATTCTTGTTTATCCTATCCCCTACCTATTTACTCGTGACTTTGTCAACGGCGCTTCTTATCTACCTCACCACGTATGGACAGTAGCTCAACCTTTGGCATATGATGCTGCCGTTGAGCCTGATATTTTCACGAGGTCCGTATGGGTGCATTCCAACTACATGGGGGCACTCAACGCCAACTTGCTCTCATCTGCCTTGGACCTTCAAAATGAGCTCCTGGGCGAAACCAAAAACTTCAACCCAAGAGATGCTCTGCGAAACCAGATCAAGAGTACGCATGGCGGTCCGCTATCTCTGGCTGAACGAGATGCGCTTCATATATCCAACGGACTCACCACCCGTTCTTGGTTCTTCCATTCACCATTGATATACTGGCAATACAGTCGCGATATTGTGTTGGCGGATCCTGACATCTTATCCACCATCAACAACAAAAAAAACCTGTCAAACTTCGCCAACACCACCCTCCGCCATTCCGTCGTGTTCAGTGGAAAGCGCTTTGAAGAGAGGAGGTTGGCAGCTGCAGATGCCATCGTCATCACGCTCTTCTACTTGAAAGACTCTCCTGTCGGCAAGGAATGGGAAGCGAAAGCTTCATCTCTTCCGCACAAGGTTGCCGACGAATTCGACGTTTATCCACCAGATGGACAGTCAGCGACGAGTCAGTTATATGAGTTTCAGTTTCGCCCAATATCAGCTCAAGACATCCTCAGCCTGACATTAGCTTACGGGTTGGCCTTGTTCTATCTCCTTTCCAGTCTGTCAAAGTTGAGAGCGTTCAAGTCCAAGTTCGGGCTAATCATTACCATTGTCACGCAAATCGCCTTCTCCATCATGTCCAGTTTCACGATATGCGCCATCTTTAACTTCGATCTTTCTCGGATTCCGCAAGCAGCGTACCCATTGGTGGTACTTTCCATGAGCTTGGAGAACATACTGAGACTTATTAACGCCATTATTCTTACTCCGCTCGAGGACAGCACTTGCAACAGAATTGGCGACGCCTTTGGACAAACTGCTCACACCGCGTTGGCCAGTTCTATGCAGAATGTCTTGATTCTCGTGGGACTGTCTCGCTTGGTATCTCCCGGCGTATCGGCCTTCTGCGTCTTCGCCGCGGTTGCAATCATCTTTGATTTCTTTTATCTGTCGACTTTTTTCCTATCCGTCCTCAGTGTTGACGTAAGAAGAATGGAACTCGGTGATGCACTAAGCAAAGCTACTTTTCGTCAAAGCAGGCTCAAGCATAAAGCCAGTGGCTCTACTGCGTTCCGGTCTGATGGCTTTTTCCAAGGCAAACTATCTCTATCCACCCGCATAGTGGGCACTGTTATCATGATTGGTTTTGTCGTCATCGCTCAATGGCACTTCTTTGGCGACCATCATTTGCTCCATCGCCTTTGGCAGTGTGCCAAAAACTTGAATGGTGCACAAGGAATGCGAAACCCAGAAACGTCTGTTTTCAAAGACTTGCACCAAGCCAGAAGTCACTCCTCTTGGATCCGCAACCAGGACCATGAGACAGCCAAGGAAGTCATTCGAGCCATCAAGCCAACCTCTTATAGCTACGTGGCCAGAGTTTTTGAACCACTGGTGTTTGTGAAGAAGAACTCGGATCGGGTACCTCATAGCAAAGAACCGACGCTCCTGCCTGCTGCATATGACTTCCTACACCACCAACAGAAGGGATTCATCCTGATTATTGTTGCCATCATTTTCGCTATTCGATTGCTCATGAACTATCTTTTGTGGGGCGAAGATGCGGAGCTTGCGGATCGAGAGGATCAGGCCGAATCTCCATTGATCTCCATCAACTCATTGGGTAGTGGTCATGTTCTCGATGTGGCGATGCTGTCCAAGTCAAAATCCGGGCACATTGTGTCCGTAAGTCTCGACCGAGTCATCCGAGTTTGGGATGTCCGTGGCTCTGGAAGCAGCTATGTGGTTGCTGATGGGAATCATGTTGAGCAATGTCCGTTTCCTATACTTTCTATGGCTGTGGATGATACATCTACATGGCTAGCCTTACAGTCATCATCACGGGTGGCGTTTTGGAACATGAAGGACCGCCAATGGTCTAGACCGGTGTATCTGGATGGCTCCGCGCAACGACCAGCCGCTCTATTTTTCGATCCTAATATGAACCTTGAGAAGCCCACCATTGGACTTGTTCGCCAGGATGGTACATTGATGGAACTAACTGCTGGCGAGCAGACAATAAGCAATGTTAGTTCAATTTGTTCAAGTCCAGTCTTGCTAGCCCACAGTGTGGTCAAGACAGGTAAGATAAATAAAGACATTGCTTCTGTCATTCCTGTGTTACTGCTGCCTGTTGTCCAACATGCTGACTGTATGGATTGTTGCAGACGATACCCAAACATTGCTATTCCTTGTCGTTCTATCTAAAGATGGGGAAGTACGTATTGCGAAGAAGCAGAAAAATCGGTGGGAATGCCGCGTCATGGATCTGGGCGCAAGATGCTCGAAATCACATCAGATTCTGCCTTTATCCACTCTAGGAATGTTTCTTTTTGCGGCGAGCTATCGCGTCCATCTTATCGATGCTGACCAAGCTCGGACAATAACAACCTTTGAAACGGAGGAGATGGTTCCCAAGTCCTTACAATCCTCCTTCCTGAGTCATCACACACAAAAGCCGGGGTCAGCGGGCTTAAAGACTCTGACACTGAGCTATTCTGCCTCCGAAACTGGGGACTGTGTTGTGCAGACGTACGTTCCATCGGATGACCATGAAACCATCTATCTCGGCAAAGCCACAGGGGGCACCGATGAGGATGATTGCGGCCAGGAGCCTGTGCAGGTGCTGAAGAAGAGGATCAAAAACCCCGGAACTTGGCAATTACTCTCCGATGGCAGGGTGGTGGGTATAAGACAGGCAGAATGTTCCGGCATCACTAAACATCACGGCAGCCCAGGGAGCCCAGGGAGCCCAGAGTTACGAAGACGCCATGGAACAGTCAAGAGACAGCAATACTCTTTTTCAATGTGGGAAGTGTGGACGTCTTCGCCCTGTGGTCGGCCAGACATGGAAGAGTGTCGAAATCTTTTTTCACAAGGGGACGAATCGAGGCACTTGGTCGTCTCAGGATTAGGACCCAAAATTACGGTTGGTTTGCGATCAGTTGCCTTTGCCTTTGGTAATGTCATCAAGGTGGTCACCGTAGGGGGGCACGAGCAATATGGCGCAGAGGGTGAAAACAAGAACTATGATTCATTGATCAACACTTCCGGCAGACGTCGCAAAGCCGGTCCGGGAAGCAGGTCATCGGCGTTGGGTTGACGAGCGGCGGCGTCGTGGAATGCTCAGATATTTGCCTTGAATCGATTGCCTTCATTACACTACTTCATTGCATTGTTTTGGTCGCAACGCGAATCTATACATCATTGACAAGCAGGAGCGGCTGCTGGTAGTACGGCATATCTGAAACGTTGACTATACCGGTGAAGGGAGGTAGTTTGGTTAATCCGTGCTCCGTACCTGGACGGATTTAGCTCAATAGCAAGGCGACCGTTTCCAAGGGTTCATGCAGGGAGCTAGGGAACTTTGCTTGACACCTGGTTTGGGGCACACATGATGGAAAAAGGTCGGAAACGTGAATATTACGGACCTAAGCCAGTTCGACTGTTAATTATTATGCGCAAGGGAGTGTCGATTGTCTCGAGTCCTGGGTTGTAGAGGTACAACTGGAGAGGTTATCAGTTAAGTGCTAACCTTTGCCTCGTCAAGACTCCGTGCGGGACGACGGAGTACAGAGTCACGGACTACTTGCTCTGTCTCTACTCCGTAGTCCCAAGTCTCCCAACAGCCAGATCCCGGAGCTTATGGTGGAGGTGCATGTAAGTGCACACACCGCTTTTTACCAAGGAGCCAATTCTATCGCAAAGTCAGCGCCACTCCAGGCAAGACTCGAGTGCACAAGACTCGAGGGCACAAGACTCGAGGGCAGACGGCAGACAAAGCTGGGAAAACAAGGAGGCTGGGAAAACATGACCCTGTTATCGTCGCCCACAAGTGGGGAAGGGCAATGGATTGAGAGGTTGTGAGTCTGTGACAGCTTCGCTAGTGCATGGCGGTCGCGTCAAGAGCGGCCAAGTGCCAGTTGTCCACGCATGGCGTACGGAGTAGACGACGGCCAGTGGATAATTCAGCCAGACGGAAATGGTGATGATGGGATCAATGGATATACTGTAAGAACTGGAAGAAATGCTCGCGCTTTTGCCGGCATTCACGGTCTGATGGCATGATAATGCAAGAAGCAATCCAAGGGGATGGAAGTTTGGAGGCATGTGTGGGCTGGGCTAGCCGAGAATATCACCGAGTCCTTCTGTGAGGTACATAAGTCATTTTGACTACGGAGTACAGAGCACCTAATAAGGAAACCTGTGGGGGGTGGGGGTGGGTTCGTCGCGTCTTATTAGTACTCGCTACTCACCAATCATGGCAAGACCCACGCCGTCTGGACCATCTCGGTTGCGCTTGCTTAAACAACAGACGCGAGCGAAGTCGCGCCCCCTATTCCTGTTACCCACGCACTCGTCTTGGGTGCCTGCGCGTATGCGAGCTGCTTGCGTCTTGTGGTATTATGAATTTAATTGTTACGGAGTATCAGTATCATCTTGTCTCAACTTTCTCTTGGCAAGCAATCTCATTGTTCGATTTCGATGACGAGAAAGGCACCTGACTGATTGCGACTGACCTTTGCACGGTTCACCAGGAACCTACTCGGGTACCTAGGTAAGTCCATGCCGCATATCCATCTCATCCCGCGAAGCGGCAAGAGGGCAAAGACGCAAACCGCTGCCTGACAGACAGCCTGTCCTGTCCTCTGTACGTACGTAGTTACCGCCCGTGCAACCATTCGATGGATTCGAAGCAACGTTGAAGGCAAATTCTCTTCAAATCCCCCTCACGGATTCGATCGACCCTTGGCGCCGGAAGACTTTCCGCCTCGAGGGTTACTCTTGCGGGTCCGGGTCCAAGACAAAGCTGGCCAAAACTCTCACGAGTTCTTCTCTCGTCAAACCTTGGTCACGCCAGTCGGCTTCCCTCCATCCCCCCTACCACGCACACTCGGTACTCTCTGAGTCTCTGAACACCGCGATTTCGGATATTTGATAGCTACCTAGGCAAGGTAGGTAGCTTGATTTTCAGGAATCGGGGCCCTCCTTCGGCCGGGTCTGGTTCTGTGAGCCAAGCCGTCTTTCTCACCTGTATAACCTCGGCGATAGCTCCCTACCACCCCAGCTGCGACCAGCCAAGACCGTTGTTTGGCGGTCTCTGAAACGCGATCCGAAGCCATTGAGCGTGAGCGGCCTGGCTCTTTTTTTATGGTCGCTCTTGGCTGTGGCCCCCATTGACTTCTCGCACAGACCGAGGACAGAGAATACGGGGCTACCGATATAGAAGCTGGAGCCTGCCCAGCACCTACATACTACAGTATACTCCCCTCGGGCTCGACTCTTCGGCATAGAAATCGTCGCGGGGACGGAGCACCCCTGTATCGTGACAGCTTCGGGATCCAGGACAAAGTCATGGCGCGAATCACCACAGTCGTAAGTCTCGGAAGCGTTTTCATCACGTCTGGCCTGCAAGCGTTGCCCCACCCCACAGCCCCCGACTTTCAACACAAACACCAGACAGCTTCCCCTGATTTCATCGGCTGGACTGCCCTGCCCCGTTCCGTCCTTGACGAACCCCCCAGCCCCATCCTCCACCGACCGACCCCTTGAAGGCATCGTTACTTGGATGGCCTCAATCGCCGCCCACACGTACGTATTATTATGCATTCACGGAAGGGCTACAATGTACGAGTACAACCATCGTAGCCATTCCCCATGCAACTATGCATGCACTACGCATGCACCACGCGAGCCCTAGCCTCTGGGAGCCCACTCGAGTATAATCAAGATGCCTTACGAGCTTGGTGCGCACAAACCTTGGTTACAGTACATCCAGTCCTGTTCCGCGTTTGTACCTGTCCTGGTGGCCATTGTTTCTTGGGCCATTCGCTCAGGTGCACAGAGCATCCATCACTCGTTGATTTCGTCGTCATCTTGCGTTTTCCCAGCCTGAAGTCTAGATGCGTGCGGTATTTCTTTGTGCTGGCCCCATGGGCCATGACTGATGCTGAAAGCGTCGATTTCTGTAGGGACATGACTGACACGACTGACCATGCGACTGGCTTCTCGGCTTGGGGGTGTTGATGAACCGATGCCGGGACATGGGCGCCATTCCCCTTTTCCGTCAATGGATACACATCATTGTCTCTCTTTTTCCCTCGTCGAACTTTTACCTTGGGACACGAACTCCAGCTATTCACACTTCTTTTCGTTCTTACTTCTCTTCACCGCCCTCGGCACCCCCTGGTAATAACGAGCAAGTTTATAACCAGGCATTGACCAGGGGCTTGGACAGGGGATGTCCACGAGCCTTCGCTCGTCAAATTGATTGTCCCTGCCCACTAGTCATCGTTTGCCCGTCATTGTTCCTGCCAGGTTCGGAAGCCCGCCATCCCGCCATCCCGCCATCCCGTCGTCCTTCTGCCCACCACGATCAGAGAGAGGGTCCCATATGCACCTTCTTAGCAGGAGGAAGCTCTGACAACCAGGATTGTGGCTAGTCACAGCTTGGAGCCTGCCAATTCCCACACAACACTGAAAGCCCAGTTTGCCGGGGTTGTTCTCGAACTCTCCTTTGGTATCTCATCATCCTTCAATCGTTCCTCCTGCAGACTTGCCATGCTCACTTGAGCCCGGCAAGATCATTTCCGGGGTACATTCCGGCAGCCTGCTCTGCAAGTCATCACCAGGGCTCACTGGGAGCTTCACACTCTGCAAGTCGCGCTCGTTGATACCAAGCGGCTGTAGTGTTGTCAGAATTGCCCAATCCACTCATCCTTTGTTTGACCCGACCTCTAAATGCTAGAGCCATTCTGCGAAAGGTCCATCTTCCCCAGCATTACTGGCAGTAATCAGTCGTGGTCTACTCCATTCATCATTGGGATCCAATCACGCTCCGCCAGCTGTCAAGACCTTGTGGCCCGTCTTCCAGCTTTCGTGGTTCTACCTCCGATTCTGTGGACATCAGGTTAAACCCGTGTCTGCAGTCATGCGAGGCCGTTGTTCTCGGGTCTCCATCAATAGTTCAATCATGGTCGCGTTTGCTGCTAACCACTGCTAACCACTTCTCGCTTTTTTTTTTTTTTTTTTTTTTTTTTTTCTAGAAACTTACGGAGAGTTCTGAATCTGTCTCCCGCAATCCTCCTCTTGAATCAGGTCGGCCCCGGAGCGTCAAAGGCAAACAGCCGTACGTTGGGGTCCAACAGGGGCCAGTTGTGCAGAAACCGGACTGGATGGCGTCATCCGAGGTCGACCAGAAGTTCCTGGGCAGGCTTGCCAAAGCTGTTGAGCAAGATAATCCTCTTCTTTCCTCTATGCTCTTCAAAATCCTGGGCCTTTCACTCAATCTTGCCGAGCAGCTCATCGCCGCCAAAAGAGCCAAAAAACCCGACCCCTCTACATCAACCATATACCTCAAGCGCGTATTGCATATAATATGGCTTTCTCGTGAAGGACTGGTCATGCTGCAGCAGTACGTCATCCCCATGGTTGGAAATTACGTCGAGTTGAAGGTCCTGGCCTATAAGTTGCGTGCCAGTTTCCACCACATCTTTGTTCTGTTCCATAACCAGCCTCCTGTTTCCGACATGGCCAGCTGGACACCAGAGGCAAGAGAGGCCACCTTTGCTTCTGTGGCACAGGCAGAAGCTAGCAGAGCTGAAGCATCGGAGGGGGATATCATCTCCAGGTCATCATCCGTCCAACCTACTCATCCTCTAGAAGGCGGCCCGGTCGGCCCACCACCGGGATTCGAAGCTCACGTGGCGTTACTGCCGCCGTCATTCTTGTTACCAGAAGATGACTTTCTCCCGACAGCACACCGACACTTCGCGGAAGCAGTCAAGCTTGCGGATGAGTTACTCTGGGGCTCCCATTCGTTGCGGCTATCTGTCAAGACTGAATACGCCGCCTTTCTTTATGAGTGCGTCCATGACGCTGATGCGAGCCGGAAGCTGGCGAAAGACACCATAGCCGAGGTTTACGATGCTACTGAGGGCATGGACGACGACATGTTCCACGATGCATGCGAACTAGTCACCGTTCTCGGAAAGATGATGAAACGGGGGTTGGCATCCTCAAACAACACATTGCTCGGCAAAGGTCCAGGATCCAGCCAAGTGCTTCTACCCAAAGAAACACAAACGCACCCACCTGGCATGGAAAACGCCATATGATGTTAACCGGCGTGTTCTTTAAGCGATTGAGCCTTTTGTTCTGTTAAGAGCACGAAAACAACCAGGATATGAACGCGGCGCGAATCTTGGAGCCTCCGCCACAGAATCACTTTGGAATGTGGATGACTTACAATAACAGAAAATGGCAATTTACACGAGAAGAAAAAATCGAAATATGGATACCGCCAGGATGTTTCAAGGATGCATGAGTGTTGCCTCGACGACGGCGAACTGTAATTGGACACTGCACCAGTGTCTACACAGACACGACGACTATCTTTCAGTTGATGGGCCATAATTGGAGTGGAGTGGAGCGAGGACGGAAAATAGCCCTTTCACCGTTGTGTTTTCTGCATATCCCATGGTCATTTGTTTTTATGTCACTACGACATTGTACATGTACATTGGATCAGGCTTCATCAAGGGCCGGTGCAGTGCAAAGCCTGGAGTACAAATCGCATTTCCAGGATCATTTTTACCCCGGTTGGGAAAGCAAGCCCTCTGTGTTTTCATACTATTCAAGGATGTATGGGCGGTCATGTTGATGTTGCATTTCACGGTGGCATTCGCAGCCTCGATGGAGTTACCAAGTAAATATTAGATACTTCTGTCTCAGCGTATCCCAGGCATACATGATATGCTCGGGGGACTGCGACGTCCTGTATTTTAATCCATAATTACTACTAGTTAATCATTTATCTATTTACGATTATTTGTGCCAAGATGGAAGCTTTCATCAGTTGTGCGCCTGGGGATGGAAGTTTAGTTTATACCACAATCTTGCGTTCAAAACCGCCATGCAGCAGGACCATCAACAGGTTTATTTTTCGGGGATTCTCTCAAGCAACGCCAGATTTTTTCCGTCTTGTTCCCGAAGCTCTCCGGTATGCTTCCGCTTGCTCTGCTCATTTGGAACATGCAGCGACCAGAACGGCACATGAAAGATTCCTCACGTCTCGCGGGCCCCCTTGAACGGCAAGATATTCTGTCCGTTTCCTCGCCCGCCCCTTCTTTTTCAACTCGGTCTTATTGCGACCCGATCTCCGCTGATGCATTTTTCGCCTGGGGGATCGCAGAATTCGGCTTGCGTCTCTAGCCAGCGGTTGGGCTCGTACTTGCTGTCGACGGACGCGAGTGTTTCGCAATTCGCCTTGCTTCAGCGGTTGAGGCGGAATTACCTTGCTTCAGGGGTTATCTGGTTCGACGCGAATCCTCGGCGCGTAAAAGGCAGGATAGATGCTGGTGCAGAGACACCGCTGCCGAACCAGGTGCTCGTCCTTGAGCGAATTTTCATGGCGAGATCATCAGTGAGCGGATCCGAAAAGGCTCTTGGGCCAGGTGAGCTGTCGTGCGGTGCCCGTCTTTGCTCCTTCGTTTTCTTCGTCATTCTGTCGGCATTTCCGCTGCGGTCGATTCTGGGGGGTTGAGCTGCGCAGCAAGGGCGATCTTGCTTTGACGGAGAATTCGTGATTCCCGAAGCCGCATATTTTGCTTTGCTTGTCTTATTCTCAGCATGGTCCGCTCTGGCCATGCCAGCGCGCAGTGGCTTCGTCATCCCCGCGATGAAGCGAGTTTGCCGACGTCAGTCCGCGAAGGATTACCCCATCCATGGTTTCTTCACGGCCCTCGGCGAGAAATCTTCGCAAAGCGTCCCGGTGGTGCGAGGAAGGGTCTGAGCTTTCCGCTCGTGCAGAGCCGTCGCCCGCGCCAGTTGAGCGACCAGCGGCGGGGGAGCTCTCGGCGCCCGAGGCAGTCGCAGAGGTGCATTCACTCATGGGCCCTTGCTCCGAATCGTCGGGCTTGCCCGGAATCCTGGCAGCACTGCTTCTTGTTCCTGGGAATCTCCGGGGGGCGGAAGCGTCGTCATCGGTGGACAGGGCCGTCCGACTGGCTTGTCCGGCGGATGCATCGGTGCTGGTTCCAAGGGCAGACGAGGCCTTCCTTGCATCTGTGGCCGCGGGCACGCGTGCCGATTATTTTCATCGGGAATTCTTCGCATGCCAAGGTGTCTTTTGTCATGCTGTCGTGGCTGTCGTGGCTGTCAGTCTCTTGGGCTTCGCTATCTGCTTCTTCCTGTGCTTTTGGGGTTTGGGGGCTCCTTCGCGATCGAACGTGGCATGGCGAGATTCGGGCCAGGGCGCCAAGATCATCGTCGGCTGCCAAGACAACGCACGGCCATGCGCACTGCACGGCAACCTGTACATTGCCAATTCGGGCAGAGACGCGCAACGAGGCCGCCATCCGAACCCGGTGAGCAAGTCGCGCAACAGCAGTCCACACAAGGCCCGATGGAGTCGCTGCAAACAGACGGGCCAGTCGGGCAGGAGCGCCGGCTCCGGGGATGGAGCTTGTCGAGGGCCAAAAAAGTGTCGCGTCGGCTGGGAAGGCATGAACTGCCTCTGGAGGCATCAAGTCGAGCCTTTATTTCGTCGGCACGGATGGAGGGAGCTGCCAAGGAGGCGGCGAATCGGCAAACCCGGCCACCAGCCTGTGTCAGGAAGCCGGCCGAGGTACGGTACATGAGTGGTCGGTGCGGCAGCTCGATAGATTCGGGAGATTCGCACGAGGCGACGATCAGACCAAGTCAACTTGGCTGATTCGAGGCGATAACGTGGCCTTGGTGTAGTTCCGCATGCTGGTTCGGGGGAGTCCACAGCTCGGCCGGGGTTCTGCAGGTCCCAACTTGCGTTGAGATATAGGCGCCCGGTTTCTTGGAATCGTCACAAGAGCATCCGTACAGACAAGACAAACCGTGGACGCGACGCGGCGCCCACGATGATTGTCAGGCCGACATCGGCGACTCCACTGGCCAGCCAATCCTCGGACTAATGCCCACCGAAGGCGTTGGCCAGACAAGAGATACATGTAGCACTGCCTACCTCTTGCTGGTCTTTGGCTGCTCCCCCACACCAGACCACTTCTCTCACCATGACTTTCGACATCAACGACACCAGCCGAAACAATCAACTTCCCTCATCAACGCTCGAAGCCAAGTCGTCACCCCTCGCTTCCCCGTCCACAGGGCCAAAACCGCCCATCTCGTCAATCATATCCACCTACGACTTCGAGGCCGTTGCCTACCAAACGCTGTCCCCCAAAACATGGGCTTTCATCTCGTCTGCGGCTGCGGACCTCCACACCAAGGAAAGGAACCGCACGGCTTTCGCCGACATCGCTCTGCGGCCTCGTGCGCTCCGCGATGTCTCCCGGGTAGACACGTCCGTCTCGATGCTGGGCCAGAACCTCCGCCTTCCCCTGTTCTGCAGCCCAGTTGCCATGGCGCACCTTGTGCACGCACAGGGTGAAAAGGACATCGGCAGAGCCTGCAAGGCGTCTGGCGTGGCGCAGTGCATCTCGACCAGCGCCAGCTATCCCCTCGGCGAAATCGTCGCGGCTGTCGAGGAGCACCCCTCGCCGCGGGCCTGCGACGTGCCCATCTTCTTCCAGCTGTACATGGACAAGAACCGGAATCGGTCTCGCGAATTGCTCCAGGCCGCCCAGCGCAGCGGCGTCAAAGCCATCTTCCTGACCATTGACGCACCCGTTCCTGGTAAGAGGGAACTCGACGAGCGAACAAGTCCCGACGTGGCGATATCTTCTCCTCTTTCTGGCGCCACTGCGGGCAGTGACCACAAAGGGAGTTCGTGGGGCCGAACAATGGGTGGCTTCATCGACGCTTCGCTGTCTTGGGGCGATATACCTTGGATAAGAAGTTGCGTGCCGGGACTCCCCATCGTCCTCAAGGGCATACAAACCAGCGAAGATGCCGTCATGGCTATGGAAGCGGGTATGGATGCGATTGTCATTTCAAACCACGGTGGGAGGAGCCTGGACACAGCGCCTGCGAGCATCCTTGTGCTCTTGGAGCTTGCGAGGAATGTCCCGCAAGTCTTCAAGGCAATGGAGGTCTACGTTGACGGCGGCATAAGACGTGGAACGGATATTTTCAAGGCTCTCTGTCTAGGCGCCAGAGCTGTTGGCGTGGGACGTGGTCCGCTCTACGCGGCAAATTACGGCAAGGAAGGCGTGCTTCGCTATTTTGATAGTAAGTGCGCTACCGGCGGTCGCGCGACAACGTGGTCCAAGGCTAACCAGACATGACTTTACTTTCGTCTACATAGTTTTGCGCGACGAGCTAGAGACAACAATGAAAATGTGTGGAGTCACGAGCTTGAATCAGCTTGGCCCGGCCTATTTGAATACTTTGGCAGTGGACCATTTGATCCCCCGTTTGCGGATTTGCCACACCACTGACAAGATCAACAGTCGACTATGAGAGGAAAGCGGCACGTGGGACGCGCTTGGCATTTCATGCATGGGTGTCAAGATGAAAAGAGATTCCAAGAATATTGCTGTCCATACCTACATCAAATTGAGCTGCTTAATACATGTGAATCGTACCCGCTCACAGTTAATCGCTTGAGGCAGGGGCAGCAGTCAACATGGCTTTCGCTTACCGTCTCGACCTGTTTACGAGTTCTATGGCTTGTTGATTATGGCGCGCGTTACCAGTCCTCGGATCATGAGAAGTTCTGACACGCGATTCACGCACTCTATGATTCCGTCGTTTTCGACCTTTGATGCAATGGTGAACGGCGTAGAAGCATGCCGACATCATAGCCATGGCCGCTATAGAGAACCAAATCACATCAGAACCTGACCGGAACGAATCGAATTGCCATATCAGACATTTTCCAACACCGAAAGGACTATACGGACCGACTGCACCCAAAACCACGCCCGCGATGGAAGTGGGTGATGCTGGAAAGGATGGGGATTCCGATTTCGTCGTTGCGGCAAGGCTGGTGCTTGACTGTATGAGGCTTGAGGGCGGCGGCGGCGGCGGCGGCGGCGGCGTCACCATGTTTGGAAGGGAATCAGTCGCCGGGGATGTCGCCGAGGATGCGATGGCTGTATTGGTACCAAGGGTCGAAGTTTGCCCTCCCGTGGTCTTTTCTAACGCTGTCGAGCTGGTACTGAAGGAGGAGATGGGACTTAGTGTCGGCAGATCCTCTCTTGCTGACGACGTCGTGGTAAATCGATAAACGGTCTCGGGTCGTGTATCAGAATCACACACGTATAAAGAATAACCCTCTATATTTGAGTCTCCCCCGAACACGTTCGTCTTGCAATACGGAGATGCAGAACCAGCACTAGTCATTTCCTGTTAGCTCTTGTTGTTTCTCAGAAAGATATTCAGACGACCGGGACCCAACAAGTCCTGGCGCACACATACCAAATCATAGCTGACGCGCTCTCGTTGCTCCAGCCGTCACCGAATCCTGACTCTTTGTCTAGACATGTTGTCGGAAGGGTACAAACTCCACTTGTTGTGGTCCAGCAGCATCCGACAAGGTGGTTCGTGACGTCTTTGGCGCAGCGCTGGCCCGGCAGGCATGTCAAAGGGTACTCTACCAGCGCAATCATTAGTTGACATTTCTCGTCTTTGGTAATGCTGAGCGCATGAATCTGGTGCTTACTGGCGTTTCCTTCTACCCAGCCACATATGTTTGGGGAGGGAACATGTTGTGATACAGAGCCCATGCTCGTTGGCATCAGGTACAGCGAACCTTCGAGTAAAGGCGAGAGATTTGGGCTTCTTTTTCCTAAACCCTCTCAGCGGTGCTGTTTCGGCGGGACAAACCGCAGGCTGAATATACAGCTCAAAGGTCAATATTGCGAAGCGGACAGACGAGCTGGATATCTCGAAAGCCCGTGATGAGAAACGGAATGATTGAGGAGACGTTCGGAAAGACAGTTGAGACGGGAAACATTCGAGCTAATAGACGATTTGGTGTTGTTTGTTTCCCGCCGGGAAAGAGCCATTCATGACTGCGACTGTTTGCTGAGTTTGACGTGGCACTAGTCAGACCAACAATCTGGCGGCCTACAAGTGTGAAGTTTGCTACAGATTCACAATTATCAAGGCTTACGCGGACATCAATCCGCTGTCGGAGTCCGTGAACAGCGCCATTGGCGATGTTGTCGATGATGACGTCTAATCGCCGTGAACCACTATAAACTGAGAGGAATGATGTCTCGATTTCCTCTAACCCTGGGGCAGGGCCGGTGCAACCTATGGACCGACGCTTGCTGTCCATCATCACCCATGAACAGGACGGGGTAAAAGGCTACCTGGCTTGTTCTATCAAGTTAGTACTCAAGTGCCCCCCAATGCGCGTTCGTCAAGTTCCGGTGACGGCTCAAGAAAGACAATGATCCCCAAGTTATGATAGATCGATCCTGGTAGGGATTAACAATCCCTGCATGGGCTCGAGGCCATTGATGGACTGGAGGATCGTCCCAAGGAGCCTCCAGCCCAAGTTCATTTTGCTCACCTATCCTGGGCGCCTGAACCGCTTGCTTGCAACAATGTGAGGATCGCATCAAGGGATTTTCTCCATCCTCGCCTTTCATAAAGAATCTGTCTCCCCACTTAATACCCGCAACCAGTCTTGACAATTATCGCCGTCGGAAGAGGGCGAATCACAAAACAGGTCAAAAGAATCCTAAGCCAGACGATTCCAGTCTTCATTGTTAGCCGCTTGTTTGTGGCTGCATCTGCTTTTTGATGTTGATATCGTTGCTTGCAGGTTTTGAACTCAGAGTTCAACATCAATATATCAGATTTATTTCTGCGGGAAAATCTCTGCCTCAACTTGTGCTCAGTGTAGACTCTGCAGCTGCAGAACTATATCTTGTGTCTATGCCGTCTCTGCGCCTTGCTGGAAGTGAGTGATGCTATGATTCATCTGTTGCTAGTTGTCAGCTGCAAAGCCATCTACATCCTCTCTGGCAGTAAGATTTCCCGGGGAGTTTTCGGGAAGAGGGAGCAAGTGTTGAGCAGGGATGGCGCTGTGATTAGTTGAGAGATGTGGCAAGGTAGTTTCCGCGGAGCGGCTGGATCGATTCAGGCGCTCATGGGCCATGTGTGATGCGATGCATACTCCGGGACGGTTTCCGATGGGTACCAAATAGGAGCTGTCTTTGGAGTTGATCCGAGGCTCGAGCGTACAGAGTCCGGACTGCAGTTAATTATCGTCAGCAAGTCATACCATTTATGCCGTTCTGTGCCTTTTCAATCCAAAGACAGCACCTGACCTGGCTGGGTGAAAAGCGCACCAGATCGGATGAGACGAGACGAGACGAGGCATGGTTGGAAGCCGGCCTGGTTGAAGCCTGGACACGAAGTATATACAATCTGGCACATCGTATCGTACGTGGGGTCTGCCTAGCAATTCAGCGCAAGTCTGTCCGCAGTACGTACACTCCATATTTCCGTAAGCAAAGCGATTTCCAGGGTTGATTGGGGCTTCGGATCGAATCAAGATTCGGCAGGCCAAAAGCTGAATCAGGGATCATCTATCAGCCTACAGCATACCAGAAAGAACCATGCTCCGCGTGGCGCTGTCTGGTCCGAGTGGCAGGTGCCAGGTACGGTAGCACACCCAGCTGGCTCGTGTGCCTGACGGCCCGTCGAAGGTCATGGGATGCGCGTCAACTAGAGGTACCCTACGGAGTACATGAGGTGTTGGCTCTGTTGAGCACGTCCGCACCATAATTGTCCGGTCGCCTGCCTGTAGTGCCTGCCTGTAGTGCCTGCCTGTAGTGCCTGCCTGTAGTGCCTCCAGATTGTGAGTGCCTTGTAGTAAGAAACCGACTTCACTTTGGTGTAATTGGTCTGCGCATCTCTCGAATGGAGTTGCTCCACATCACAGCCGCGGATTTCGCCCCGCGCTGGATTTCACATGCTCTCGTTTATCGTACGAAAGGAAATACAGTAGGCAGAGAGGCGCGTCACTTATAAAGTTCGCATCGGGGCAGGGAACATGCCGCCGTCCATGATATCATTCGCACGTTCACCTGCATACCGAAATACCGGTTCTCTGGCTCAGATAAGCGAGGCAGCCCATTGAGGAGGCAGGCCCCCTGCTATAAGGGAATCCGAACCTTGCTTGGGGCTTCCTCACGCACTGTAGGTAGTGTCGACTGACGGTCAGCTGTTTTCCAGTTTCTCCTGCCAAGGTCAATGTCAATTCCCCCAGTGCTCAAGCTACTTCCTGGGCCGCCTGACAAACACTACATAGCAACAAGAGTCAATATGAACATGACAAAGCCTCGCCTATTGTTCTGCTCCAGTGTCCATCTGGCTGTCTGGTTGTGCGCACTACACACCGAGGGCGCCACAACCCACGTGCCACCTGCCGCGATTAGGGACGCCAGAGTCTGTCCTACCCAGCCAGGTAGGTACAGGTATGTATGTAGGTACATGCTTGGGCGCACCACAGGTTCTGGCACTACCCACCGACTTTTTGACACGCCGTTCAACTGCTGCCCGGTACGCAAGTTATGACGATGTACATATGTATATTCGGTAAAGCAAAAGTTTGCGCGCCTTCACGGTTGGAAAATTCAACAAAGCGAAAAGCAAGCCCGAAATTGCGAAAATACGGTAAATACCCAGCACAAGATTTTCTCCCGTCGGGTTCTTAGACACGGCTGGGATCTTATCCAACTGGCCGTAACTTGTGGGTGGCGGCAAGCTTCTGTCATGCTACGGTGCTGCTTGTGCCTACCGTGATACATGTACCTACAGTAATAACCATGCAGTGCTGGAACGTGAGACAAGGAAGCCGCCACCCCACTAACCTTCCTATCCAGAACGGTGCATGTGGCTGACGGATCTTCCCACCGTTTTGTGATACATCGCTAGAGGGCGACGACTGAAACACACGGCGGCTGGACCGTGGTGCACATGTAGACGGTCAAGTAAAAGGTGTGCTCCGTACCTGCAACGTTGTACTTGAGCCGGTGCGCAATGCAATGGAGAACAACGGCTAGACCGACTGGCAAGGCTGGGGCTGGCGAACTGGGGGATGGTTATGAAGCGGCCAGGCAGGCAGGCAGGAAGTCCAAGACAAGTCCCGCTCATCTCCGCACACGCAGGTTGCCAAAGCGGCTGGGCAACCAGAGTTCACACCAGAGTCACCGCTGATGGACCGAAGACCAATTGGGTTGGCATGGCAGTAAGGTCGTAAGGTCCAGCGGCACTTGCTCATTCAAATGCATCGGCACCCAGTACAGACTTGGCAGTCATGCCACTTACTGTGGGGGTTGCCCCGCCGCCCTGGCCCAGCTTGCAAGTATTGACGCGAGTCGTGACTGCCATCCGGTGCCTCTTTGACATCGTCACACCCACTTTCTGCTGTGTTGGTGTGACATCCCACGTCCCACGTCCCACGTCCCACGTCCTCCTTCCTCCATCCTCCATCCTCCATTCTCACTTTACTTCTGTCCCGTTCAAGCCACTATTGCTGGCCCAATTCGTCTCATCTTCTTGAACTTGGGAGAGATCAAGTGCTGAACGCCCGGAAACGCAAAAGTTCCCCAGTCAAAGGCTGGTTCCCATCTTGACTCTGCCCCAGGACTCCCGTCCTCGTCAGCCAGTTGCAATGCTACGTGATTCTTCTGCACTCAACATGGCCCCGAAGCATTTCCATGGTATGACTCGCCCAGCGCTACCATGTGAAGCTGTGCCTCGAAAAAAATCGTAGAGCAGGTGCCTCTCTTGGTGGGTTTGTCAGTCACTGATTATGGGCTTGACACGGCCCTTATCAACTCTCGCCTTATTCGCTGCCTCCTTTCCAGCCTGTTTTGTTGGACATTGTGCCCGATTTGGGACGGAACTTAACCCACAATTTCTGCCTTGCTGTGTCTGTCTTACTTGCTCTCCTGGGTGTCCAAAACCTGTAGGCTTTCTTGCGACTCGGCGCCATTTGCCCATGCTCACCCGGGGTCTCTCCAGCTTCTTCACAACCTCTCACAAACGCCCAGCAGGATTCACTTGGATTGAATCTCCTACTGCACCTCAATCCTCGACCCCAAGCTACCTAAGCTACCCAGGTGATCCCTTGACTTCTACCCTTGTCCTCGTTCCAACGTTGGAATATAAGGCCCATGTAAGAGACTCTAGGACAATGACGTGTCAGAGTCCCCCGTCCCCTCTCCCATTCAGCATGTGTTGATCTACCAACGCGTTTCCTCGTCACCTTGATTAGAGATGTCAATGATTCAACCTTGACGAGAGCGACTTTGCGGACTAATTTTGCGAGCTTTTATCTGCAAAGGTAACCCCAAGTATAATTTCTTCTGCATCGGAACTTCTTCTTAGAATCCCCTTGTCGGGATACTCCTTTCTAGGTTTAGCATCATCCACCCCGTCGTTTCGTTTCCTCACCAACAACTCGGTCACGTTGCATTCTAATCTCGAGGGCAGCTACAATTTCTTCTTGGTCAAGGTACAACGCCAATCGATCTTCAAGGACGTACTTTCGGCACCAGTCACAACTAAGCGTGACATGAGCTTCGCGGCTGAGTTGCACGCTTGAAGTACGATTCCCAGAAACAAGTCAGCTTCTATAATGCCAACTCAGTTTCAACACGTAAGCCCGGCCCTCAGCACAGACACCCTCCTGATGAGCCGAACGCGAAATCACAATGACTGACAAGGTGAAGCATCAGCCGTTTCAAGAAGGCGAATATGGCATCATTGCGTGGTATCCAAAGTTCCAATCCTGCCACAGGTTCTTCGTTGAGCATGCTCAACACACGGAACCTGTGCAGGCAGTGGCCGCCTGGGTGAACATTCGGTTGCCGTTCCAACAAACGACAGACAATGTGGTGGGCGCAGCCCCAACCCAGAATGAGTGGAAATCGTCAGCAGTAGCAGTAAATCTCCGCGCAACTCTGGTCCCATATATCAGGCGGTTGGTGGTTACGGGATTCGACAACCCTGCCACTCTGTACGGTTTCTTCGGCGAAGACTGGACAGAAGGCATTGGACCGATCCACGAGGCCGAGAGGCGGAATTACCTGTTTGCCGCCAAGAGTGAGACATGGCTGGAAGTGAAGAGAGATTACGACATGGACGATGGCCAGGCAGTTCCTTTCCTGAGACCGTTGATCGGCGTGACGGAGAACGAGATTGTCAACGCCGAGGCACGCTGGAGCGATTGGTTGGCAATGCAAGATTGGATGCTGGGCCCAAGAGCCCCTCTAGGAGACAACGAGTCTCGCTCTCCCAGAGATTCCAGAGATGGATGACTTTTGGAGCGGAAGTCTTGCAACCAAAGAACGCATCACCCACCTGCCTTGAAAGGGCAGACCGTTTCTGGACCAGAAAACTAATTGCTCGAGGGTAAAGCATCCAAATACTTTTTGCTTTTGATCGTGTCATCAAGCCATCCATACACCTCGACGTTCACAAGGCCCTACCATTATTCAATTTATGCATGCCCGCTACATTTGCAAGTCGTCATAGCGGACGCTGCACAGTTCGCCGTCATCAGATGCCGCATGATGAGAACAAAATACGACGTCATTTTTTTTTGGCTTTGTCTTACTGAGCACATTCAAGTTTTGTGTGCCAACGGTTTCATTATGTACAATAGGAGTCGGCCGTCTCAGCGTCGACATAATGATGGGCGGTAGATAATAGAAGAGAAGTTATGAAGAACGAAAAAAAAAAAAAAAAAAAAAAAGAAATTACAAGCCATTTGAAACGCCGCGTCCAGAACACCGTGGGCCCAGAAAATCCCCAAAGCCGTAGTTGAAGAAACTCAAGACTGTGTCTCTTGATTACGAAACTCCCTGGCGCGACACGACTGAAGTTGCACCAAAAACGAACGACAACACAAAAAAAAAAAAAAAAAAGAAGGAAGCAGGCAGCAGAACGGGGTAGGACGCGAGACGAGAAACCGCTTGTCCCTATCTTTACCATCGCCCTCCAAGGGAGAAGAAACACAAAACATACCGTCTCTTCCGTCGACAAAACCCACCAAACGCCACATCCCGGCTGTGATCTAAAGGGCATGCAAAAGGTCATTTGTTTTTTGTTTTTGGTCAGGGGAAAAGAGAAGAGAAAAGACTGTTTTAGAAGAGATTCCAGATTGGGCCCTATTCTCATATTACATAAATGAAACAAAGACTCTGCTGCGTCTCATGGGTTCAGGACCAGACGCGCGTCTTCAAGTTGTGTGAGCAGTCGACGAGCTGGCCAGGATAGCAGGGCCAAGGCCAAGGGCTCTGGCAGGGGTCGTGACGCAATGCACCAAGACGACTGAGGATAACTGGCAACGCCACGCTGGATTCCCCTTAGTTGAGGAAGCCTTTGCACGCGGCTGTATTACAAAGACAAGGAATGCGGTCTAGACTACCGATTTCTCGCTCGAATTTGTAGTCGTATGTCAACTCTTCATCTGCACAAGAGAGCGGGCATTAGTTGTTTATTCCGAATCGGCAGCCTCAGTTTGTTGAAGGTCGCAAACGATGACTTCAACCGGGGGGGGGGGGGGGGGGGCACGGCACCACCACAAACAAAAAAGGGGAAACAAAAACAAACAAGGCACCGCAACTTACTCAGAACAATGTCACGGAGGGCATATATGACGATTCTCTTGCTGCCCTCGACCTTGATAATCTTGGCTGTGCAGTTGGGCATGCAGCTGTGGTTGATGAATCGAGCAATGCCCCCCTTCTTGGTCGCATCGATGACGGTGTCGTCGTCGATGCGGAACAGATAGCTGCTTCCGATGCCGCTCTTGAGGTACCGCTTCTCTCGGATCTCTGCAATCTGCTGGCGCACTTCCTCGCCCACGTACTCGATAATCATGTCGTCCTTGTTGATGTTCTCCATGGCGTACAGGCCCCAGTTGTGAATGGCGGACCGCGCAAACTTGACCGGCTTCTTCCGCTTCTTCAGCTGGTTGAACTTGAACACCTCCGAGTCCTGCCCAAGGGACTTTTTCTGGTCGTTCAAGTCGGCCACGTAGCGGCGGTTCGTTGCGCGATTCGCGCGGGAATTTCCCTTGGCAATCTTCTCGGCGGCGAGTTTGGCAGCCTCCGAGGCGGCCCCCATGCCGTCCTTGGTGTTCTTCTTGGAGCGAGCCTCGCGCTCTTCCCGGGCCTTCTGGACCTTGATGTGATGTGGAAGGTATTTGGACTTTTCAGAATTGAGGATTTTCTTGACCCCTTCAGTTCGGGCGCATCCTGTGGCGCTGGGAACGTAGTATCCCTCGATGGTCACCGGGAAATCCGTAGAATTATCCTCCGAGTTCAACTCTCGGACGCGGTTTCGCTTCCATAACCAAAGCTCCGGGTTTCCGACGTCGCCAACGCCAAACTTCTTCTGCAGCTTGGCGACATCGGGCTTGTCCCTGAGGCCAAGAGCCAGGCCGTGTAGAGAGGAGATGTCTGGTGTAAAGTCATCCGGCAATTCGAGTGCAGTAGTAAGCGCTTCTGTCGAAAAGAGTGCCTCGTTAAACTTTTCAGGCGGTGCCTCGGTCCGGGGTGACTTGACGCCATGAACCCCGTCTGGCAAAGGAGCCTTTTCCAACTCTTCTTCATCAGCCGCGTCAGCCTCTGCCTCCGCTCCAGCTTCCGCTTCTTGCTTCTTCTTCAGTTCTTCCTGCTCTTCCAATAGTTGCTTCTTCGTTTTCTTCTTCGGTTTCACCGCCTTCTTCTTTGCGTCTTTCACGGCGAGCAGTAGCGGCGTTTCAGATCGAGGTACACTGTCCCCATGATCTCCCGCGAAATCAAAGTCAGCCCCAGTCTCCCCAGAAACCCCCCGTGTGTCAACATCTGCGCCGGCGGGGGTGACCCGGACCCCAAACAACTCTTCGTCAGACTTCTTTTGGCGCTTAAAGGCGGTTTCGACGGAACCTTCCAGTTTGCGTTTTTTCGAAGACAATTTATCAACAAAAGCCAGACTAGACTCGGTCATCGAGTCTTCATCGCGGCGGCCCCAAGAGCCAAACTCATCGTCAGTGCTCATACGACTGCGAGGCCGCGATTCAGGTTCTTCCGTGTCGCCAACAGCCAGCGCTCTGGCGTCAGTGTCGTCGTCGGACTCGAAATCGCTGTCGAGGCTCTTGAGGCGATGATGGAGAGACCGAAACGCGGACCTTACGACGGGTTGACGTTTCCGAGAGAAGGGGTCCACAAACATGCTGCGGTGGCCCTTCGCTTTCGCCTTTCGTATCCTGGGGAGCGCCTTCGGTTCGAGGCGGCCGGTTCTTCGTTCAATGGGATCTGTTCCCGAGTTTGGTGTCCTGGCCCCTAGAGAGTTAATGCTATCCTCGTCGTCCTCGTCGTCAGCATGATCGAGATTGAGCTTGCGTCGCTTGGCGACATGGTTTGCTGGGTTGAGAAAGTCGGAGAGACACGGGGCAGCGACTTGAGTCCGAATGTGCCGAATTAAATGCTCAGTCATCTCCCGACGAACCACTTCCACTGCCTCGAAGACCGGGTCAAAGTTCTTAGCTCTTTGCTTCTTTTCTTCTTCGAGATCCGCTTCTTCTTCTCGATGGCGTCGTTTCGATTCCTCGCGCCGTCGGCGGATGGTGGTCGTGCCCTCATCCCTCTCTGTTTCCCTGCCCCTGCCCCTGTACGGGCCGGGACTTCGTTTGCCGTTGTTGGCATCTGATCCGCGGGTCGGACGGGGCAAGCACAGCTGCATCGCCAGGTCGTAATTGAAGAATTCGGTGTGATTGACGGCTCGGTAGCATCGTTCTGCCTCTGATTTCCCTGAGAATGAGTTTCGGAACACGACGTAGAAGCCGGTGCGATCGAGACGAATCTCTTCGAATGCGTAATTCTTCAGCCGTTTCTTCATGTGGGGGATGATGCTGGGTAGAATGGGAACATCTTCAGAGGCAATGAAGATGTAGGGATCGTTTGACAGCACAGAGGCAAGGTTTCGTGACTCAATAGCTCCTTGTAGCCTCTGTTGCTCAACCGTAATGGGTTGCGGAGCTGCAACCACAGCTCCTACGGGGCCTAATCTTTGCGCCGGACACGCTGGTCCCTTAGGTGCCGTTGGTGGAGGTCGCACAAACGGAACGGCCTGGGGCCCTGATTTGGGCCCTGTCGGTGGAGCTTTGGCGGCGGCGGCTTGCTCACGAGCCCTCGTCTCCTTGTTGTATTTTTCTCGCTCTATCTTGAGATGTTCCTCCAGCATGCGCCTGCTCTTGCGCCCCTCTGGATCATACTCAACTCGAACAATATCCGCGTCGATCTTGATGCCTCGGGTTCGGACGGCACGACGCGCGGCGTCGATTGCCGAGACTGGTGGTCTCCCAGGGTGCTTGGCATCCCGATAGCGAATCGTGGCAAAGCCCAAATAGCTTCCTGTATCCGGATGCATCTTGTTGCTGCTCTCGGCAATTTCCCCAAAGGTTGCGAAAACTGCCGTCACCTTGTTAAATGGGACCAGGGGATTGTATCGTGTCACAAGGATTTGCGTTGGCGGACCAGGCCCTATTGATGTCTTGGGATCATACGGATAGGGCTTAAGATTCTCTGGAGCATGCCGTAATCGGGCTTTGGGCAAATAATAATCGGTATTGATATAACCGAGGCGACCTCCGGGCCGTTGCAAACGAGGGTCTGGAGGGGGGGCGTCATCATCCTATCAATAGTCAGTTAGCCGGTTGTATAATGCAGCATGATAACAACGCCCCCCCTCCCCCCCTCCTTTCTTTTTTTTTTTTTCTTTGTTCTTTTCGATTTCTTTTTCCCAGCTGGAAACGCTTGGAAACCAGTTATACTTATACGTACAAGTCCAAATTCTTCGAATACCGGTTTGGCGCTCTTACTGACGCCTTTATTGCGAGCTCGATCGAGGATCGGATCATATGTGCACTTCTTGCCTTTGATTGATGGAAGCGCATCTCGAGCGGGGAGACGGTTGATATGTTGGTTGAGTGAAACCGGAACATCTTGGCGTTGGCTGACAGTTGCGGCATGGGCCTTTCCGAGGCCGTGATCGATCATCGCCAAAGGAGGCATGTCTGATGATTTTGAACATGGAGGGGCGGGTGAGTAAGCCGATGAATCTCGAGGGGCTAGAGGCGTAGTGCTAGTGGATATGTAGGATGAGGCAGCCGCCGTGATTGCCCTTTGCGAATTACTGAACACGGATGAGGCAGTACTTGTATGCGAGCTAGCAGACCCAATGGTATCAAGAATGTCTCCGGAAGGAAGGTCGTGGTCGTCAGACTGAGGGCGGGGGCTATCCGATAAGATGCCGCAATGAGACGGCCCAGCGAGGGCTGCCGCGTTTGCATCCGGCGCACCAGAGGCGGGATCCCTATTGGAATCACGGCCTGGAATGCTGTTGCGACTTGAACGCTCGCGATCTGCCCGGCCCTTGGCTTCTGCCCTCACTTTGGGGGCGTTGGGAAAGAACTGCGCGAAGCTCACGCCGGGAGGGGGCCGAGTCATCTTGTCGATGCGCTCCTGTTATGTTTTGCACCGTGACCTGGTCATGATATCTCGGGTGCGAGCTTGGGCAATTCACGATGCAGGAAACGGCGACGTGTGCCGGGTCGTCCCACGCAGCCCAGCACGCGCCCTTGGTTGAGCCCACGCGACAGAGACGCAGGCAGGTGGGCAGCGTTGGGCGATCGTCAAAAGGGACATTCACCGTCTCGGCAGTAGCGACAGCCGCAGGAAAAAAGAAGATGGGGTGAGAGTAGCAATATATGCGATTGTGGTGCGATGCGGGCGGCACCAGACAACGGCCTGGCGGGCTTTCGGGTTATGAGAAGTATGTAGTTGGATGGAGCACAATGGAGGATGGGTAAGAAGTTCAGCAGGCCCGTCGTCAACAGACCAGACAGGACAGACACTTTCGGTCTGGTCACAGGGATGATGGATGGCTAGAACTCAACTCAACTGAATCGTTGGTGGACCTGCCAGCCACACAGACCACACAGACTGTTGCGCGTGCGCCTTGTTTGAGGGATTCGCTGCGACTTTCGCGCTGGACCGGCTGTACTGTTTTTCCGATTTGCCCCACGTTGCAGCCCGATCCTGGATGACGCAGGCACATCAAGGCAGTGTACTCCGTAGTGTGTGGGTTTTTTCAACGCACCACAAGCATCATGTGTCTCTATTGCTACAAATAGGTGGTTCCTATCGCAGCGTTTATCTATTATCGTTGGGGTTCATCTAGGTGGTTATATTATGCCAGGATATGCTGCTTTTGAGGCCGAAGCCTATCCCGAGGGGATAGCCTGTGTCTCGGGAAAAACGTAGGCCCGGGTCCTTCTGCCCCTATCTCTACA
Organism: Ustilaginoidea virens; assembly: GCF_000687475.1. NCBI lineage: Eukaryota > Fungi > Ascomycota > Sordariomycetes > Hypocreales > Clavicipitaceae > Ustilaginoidea > Ustilaginoidea virens. Next base: position 5,085,555 of record NC_057317.1, on the reverse strand, counting down.
GAATAACTTTCTTCCGGTCCGCAGCCTTCTGCTGCAATTCATCAACTTGATCCAACAAGTGATAGACAAACCCTCGCGCGCAACTTGACAAGGACAGCATCAACGTAACTGCTCCTGGTCAGCCATCCTGTGCGCCTCCCTTAGTAGCGCAGACATTATGGATCACCAAGCCCCGGCTCCAGCGAAGCCAGTTCGGGGTGAGACGGTTACTCTCCTGCCGATGTCCTCGACCGCGACGCGAAAGCCTCGATGATGCTGGCAAGCTTCTGCGCACCCTCGAAAGGTACTGCGTTGTCATTACTCGCACAAATACCACGCAGACTTCGGTGACCTCTCAGCCCAATACGCCCCAGCGCATTACCCTCCTTCAGGAATGCTTCCTCGGCGGCATCGCCACTCTTCATCCTGAAGAAGATATTCATACGCGACCGGACCGTTTTGTCGGGGATAATGCTGTAGATTTCAGGATGGGCATCAACAGCTCTGTAGATGATTTGAGCCTTCTCAGATACAGCCTGCTGTCCTTCAATCTTGTCAGGATACTGTAGCAATAGTGTCTTCGGAACCTGACCCGCGATGTACACGCTACAGGGAAATTAATTAGTCTGAACACCGCAACATCATCTCGAAAAAGTGTGCTTACTCAAATAGTCTCAGTGTATTGTAGAGGCTGTTGTTCTTAGCAATAGTTTCGCACTCAAAGATGCGAGGCGGGGATAGGCAGAGCCAGCTGCTTCATCAAGGCTGCAGAAGGCTGCGGCAGAAAGCTCTTCTTGGACGACAACCGTAATACTTGTTGACCCGAGGTTCTATTGGGCGCCAAAGGAGATGGCTGAGAAATTTCTGGTCGGGATCTTCCTCGAAAAGATATTGGAGCTCATGTCGGCGACAACAACTGGTCCGTCTGGCTCCAGCTCCAAGCATTTGGGAAAGTTGGGGAACATGCCTCTCGTTGTCGCAGTAGTACACCATAGCAGCGTCCCGAGATAGGTTCCAAGTGCTCGTCCGGAATGGTTCTAAACTTGCCGCCGTTCATCTTGCGGCTGTCCGCCAGAATATTAACATGCTCCGACCCAAAAAGCCGCTTGGCTTCGGCCGCTGCCTCCAGATCCTCCGCCCTGCATGAAGAGGATCTCGTAATCATCCGGAATATCGAGGTAAGCGGCAAGATTGGCTTTGGCCTCGTTGATTATGTTGACGGCTATCTGGGAGCGGTGAGCGTGCTCGGCGATGCCTAGACCGGCACCATCATAGTTGATCAGAGCTTTGGCAGCATCCTCGAGCACATCAGTAGGCAGCAAAGCTGGACCTGCACCGAAGCAGATGATGTCTGACCTGGAGGGCCTGGGGTAGAGGAAAGCGGTATTGGCCTTGGGTCACTTGAGTGTAGAGGTGTTACTGGTTCTCGGGAGATGTCGGAAAGTACTGGGAAAACGACATTGCATTGAGTTGAGATGATGAACTCAATCTATACTCGGATTTGTTCTGTTTTTTTAGCGCGTTTCCACTTTTGCAATACCGCAGGAACTTTGCAGGTTTCCCACACTAGACTCTTTCACCATAAATGACGGCAGAGTCGCTTTTTCTTTTGCCGGCTACAACCCTTTTAGGCACCTTCGCGGCCTCTGCTAGCTTGATACATCCTGGACAGGAGTGATACCAGGGGAAATAAAGGCTTGTGCGAGATGTAGGTCCAGTCGTTTTGGGCGACTTCGATACACGAATTCAAGTCTAGCGGCCAGATTATGCACAAAATAGCTTCAATTCGGTGTTTATGTTTTAGCGGAACCTCGAGATAGCTTTATGACCTGAGATCCTGGCAGTTTGGTAGATTCCCATACGCAGCTTATGCGGCTTTGTATGCTTCTTTTCATCGCAAATCAACGTGCTTCAACAGAAACGCGATGGTGACCTCGTGCGGAAGGAAGCTGAATATCTAGGTGTCCCTTGATATACAACAGCCTTTTTTCAGCAAATGGATTTCCTTGCTTAAGTCATTCGTATCCTTTTCACTGCGGTAAGGGCCAAAACTAGGTATAAGAGCGATCGACCTAGAATAACAAGACTTGATAGCGCAAATCACTATTCTATGGCACTACGTAATACCGTGACGGTCTTCATACTTGCAAAGTAATATTGACACTGGCAAGAATATGAGCATCAGCCAACTACTGAGACATGGTGGTCCTACAGCCTGACTGATCGACACTACTTGTGGCCATATCATAATAATAAAACAGATTGCGGTGGCGGGCCTGACTTAAACCGTCACCAGCCTCCATGTTGAGTTGCATGGGACTGTCGTTCTTCCAGATACTGAAGACTTCCGGGGGTTGAAGCATTCTGGTATCTCAGAAATCAGCAAGACAAAATGCTTCAAGGATTCAACTTGACAACTCGTCCTCGAAACCCGCGCATGGTCATAAAAAACTTTCAGTCCGACTGACAAGCGACGTGGGTAGTAAGGCATATGTTGAGAACACGGTTCAGGTAACGCCACAACGCCGGACTTCATCGTATAGAAACGGAATTATTGGTCCTTTTCCCTCCCGACTCCAAGACTCCATGGTCGTTCCGGTCGAACTCAGAGCGTCAGCTTCAGTTCAAACTCATCATCTTCATCATCAGAAGGGAGGAATTGCTTCTGCAACGGCAAGAGATCGTCGTCGTCGGCATCGTCGAAAATGGACATGAATTTGGGCCTCGCGGCTTGCGTGTTGGATGCAGCCGCTTGGCGCAGACGGGCTGGCGTAATGGTCAACTCAGGCTCAACATCGAGTGAGACCGCGTGTCTTGTAGTGTGATTCTGATGTGCATTAGATTGACTTGCACTTCGCGAATGCATCATAGACGAAGCCGAGCGTCCTTTGTTATACCCCAGGGTAGTTCGTGATGCCGTCTCGCCAATGGAGTTGCCTACTGATGGAGACTTTGTTCCAGTCGGCTTGGCAACCTGTGATGCTGAAAAGGCTGACGAGAGCGGCCGCCTCGCCATAGGTTTCGCTGCAAATGACCTTGAGAGGCTGCGGCTCTGTGATTCTGCACGAACAGCGAGGGCTGAAGCTGCTCGTCGGGCGGATAAAGTGGAAGGTTGCTTCTGGGTGACTGACAGGGCAGAGTTTGCTGCCGAGCAAGCCTCTACTTTGTTCCTGATGTGGCCTTGACCAAGATCGGATTCTGTGGCCTCCGAAATATCCTCCGGGCTCCAGTTGATGGCAGCAATATCTTCCGCATTGCAATCCTCGGCCTTTTTGAATAATGCCTTCATCTCGTCGTTGAATTTTTTTTCTATTCGTGAGACTCCGTTTTCGTCTAGAGGATTGTGGAAGTGCTGGTAATACCCCTTGAGGATGTTTGACCTTTTGAGACCGTTGAATGTCAATCCCGCTGCCGGTAAAACGTCAGACTCATAGGGCAGCGGCGTTGGTCTTGGCGGAGCATATTCAGGCTCAGGCGCACCAGCTGTGCCGGTCATATCATCAGGCTGCATTGTCAGCTTCTGAGGCTGAAGATCCACGGGCCTTTGTTTCGGCTTTTGCATGCTGGTTTGCCTGATTTGGGTATTCTCGATTTCCCGAACCCTGTCTTTGACGGCAACTGTGTGACCCGGCCTCGCCTTGGCATTTGTAGTCTTGTTGCCCAGAGGCGCGCGATTTCTGTTCTCTATGCAGTACAGTCAGCGTTCTGAATTTTCGGCATCTTGATCGCAAGACGGAATAGGCGCCTACCCAGGGGAGTAACTAGTGCCTGCCGCTGGCCCGTCGGTTTGCCCAGCACCGATTTGCCATTTCCGGCCATCCTGACTCCGGTATCTGCAGCATTTTTCCCTGCAAAGATACTCGGAGCGTTCTCGTCATTTCGACCAAAGTTTCCAGGCGTTTTCGGATATCTGGCACCGGGAGTCTTCGGCTGTTGTTTGGACGGGGCGTGATGGTGGCCATGCACCAGGTTTTCCTGATCTCGGTGGGCCGCGAGCATGGCGTTTACTATGCTGCTCAAGGGACATTCGTCTGCGATGATGGTACGAGTTGGTATATTGATGGCTTAATCGCCCACAGGACTCGCGACGGGTAAGGCGTTCAGGGGGGCAACTATGATGACGGCACTCTTATTGTTTATTGGAATCCCTTGCGCAGGGGCCGAGGAATGTTGTTGATAAAGCTGGTCGCTCCACAGTTTGCGTTGACCAGGGAACGGTGCTAAATGGGCACGGGTCCTGGGCAGTCGGGGGCCGTGGCACAGGGCCTCTGCGCCGCAGTTGAACTTGGGTGAGGGACATCGTTGGAGCCTTGGAGGGGCATGTATTCGCTCTCCTTTACCTATCCCTTTTTCTTGATCCTAGCATCACAAAGCCGCTTCGTAAACTCGCGTCACGACCGGTATTCATCCGCAAACTGAACCCTTCATCTACAGGACTTTGAACGAAATCACTCTCAAGATGGAGCGCATTAAGGAGGTTCGTCCTTTTGTTGGTTCACACTTGCCAGCGTACAACATCCCTACTCTCTGCTTCGTACCCCACCCAGATCTTGTGTAGAGGGGTAAACGAGCGGTCGTTTGATAGAACTTGATGGCTAAAACTGGTTCATCAGAAAATGAATGCGCTGCAGCTAAAGGCGGAAGAAGCTAGCAGCCAGACAGAAGAGCTCAAAGTCAAAGTCAAGGCACTCGAGCAAGAGAACCTTGCCAAGGAGCAGGAGATTACGTCGCTGCAGCACAAGAACAACTTGCTTGAGAGCGAGGTGGAGAAGCTCGAAACCGCCATCAAGGACTTCAAGAAGGCTGCAGACGAAGGTCAACAACACGGCACTCAGAATGAGACCCTCCAGCGACGACTCCAACTCCTCGAGGAGGAGGCCGAAGATGCAGACAAGACCCTGAGGGAGACCAACGAGAAGTATGCGGCCAGCTTGTTCTACTTTGAACCAACCATTCCAATGGCCCACACGGCCATTTGGTGCTTTCAGAAATGCTGACAGACACCATGACAGGCTTCGGCAGACCGACGTCAAGGCCGGACATTTCGAGCGCAAGGTCCAGGCCCTTGAACAGGAGCGTGATCAATGGGAGCAGAAGTACGAAGAAATGGCAAAGAAGCACACAACCCTCCAAAAGGAATTGGAGGATCTTCAACAAGAAATTGGCAATATTTGAATTACGGGCTTGGCAGGAAAATTAGCCACCGTGTGCGGTATGGGCTATTGCGCACTCTCCGGTAAAGTTCATGGCCAACATTGTCGCTTTCATTTCTTCGATTCGAATGTTCCATATACCGCAGGGACGGCTAGAATCCCATGTACCGTTATATACTATTAATCGGAGTGCCTCCAGCTTGGGGTATTTGCTTCAGTGCCTATCTCTTTCGTTTTATCCAGAAACTCCCATGCAATGCATCCGGTTTTCGACCGTTGTTAACGTGATTTCATCTTCCGCTTCCTGTCTGTCAACTGCCTCTCTGCCTTTGACTCGTACGTGAACTTCTTTCTCTTTTTCTTCGGCCTGGACGATTTCTGAAGTTTCGCCTCAGCCTCAGCCTTCTCGGCAGCCTCTCGTTTCCTGCGCGCTTCCTCTTCTGCCTCATTTTCAAATTGGTCTGGCTTACAGAGTCCATCCCTGGAAACGGCTACTGATTCAATTTTGACCGTAGTATATCGGTCCTCATCGACGTACTCTTCTTCGTGGTCGACGATCTCGAGGTCAGGTTCGTCCGGGAAACCATTCCACTGGTCGGCAACGTCTTCCTCGGAATCATCTTCCCCCACTTGTGAGGTCACTGCCCCGGATTCGCGTAGAAGTTTGTTTACAGTTTCGACGTGTTCCGCGACTTCTCTCCGTCTCTCTTCCCTCGCCTAGGAAAGAGGACTATCAGTACGCGCGGGTGGTTCAATATGCCAGGCGGGAACCGGTACCTTTCTCCGCGTTTCCAACTTTTCCTGGCGCGCTCTTTTCGCAGCCTCTTCCTGCGCATGCTTTATTCTTTGCTGCTTTCGCTTGTGAAACCCAGTTAGAAACTCTTGGCGAGCGCTGTCGTCGAATGATATTTCGTCAATGGCCGACGCCAGTTTTCTCTTCTTGTTAGGCGGCGGCAAGGGACTCTTTTTCGGTCTTGGTTTGGCGAACATGTTGTTGATTGGAAGGACTGCGATGGTCTTGACAGACAGCCGCTACGAAAAATCCGACACAGCAACCAGACGTCAAACAAACTTTGTGCCCCTGCCTGCTTGCCGAGAGCTTTTGCTGCAAAGAGGGCCCCACCCGTTGGAGTTGTGGCTGAAGTTGGCTGGGATCGTTGGTGCGGGAACATGCACCTGTTTACGTAAGATGCCGCGGCGGGATGACCTCCAGCAAGTTACACGGAACCAAGTACGGAGTACGGAGTACCCAAGGTACGGAGTACCACCAACCAGCTAGGATTGCACTGGGCAAGGTTTTGTTTCATGCAAGATTCGACCTCGTCACCTACATCACGACAAAGAGCTGCTAGACAGGTGTGGCCATCCGCAAACATGATTCCACAGTCTTTGGCGAGCGCCTTGGCGCTTTCAGGAGCAGCTTTCGCCTTTTCAGATTCCTCCCCATGGGTGCTATTGTCGACCTCTGAGTAAGAACTCCCCGACTCAAAAGCGCTGTACCACCCCGGGGCGGGATCAATTAACAGACATCTTGTCAGAATGCCCCGTCAACCCAACGCAAACCAGCTACAGACGAGCTCGGAAGTGGCCAAATTCACAAAGGACTTCCTCGGCGGCTGCCCCACCGACCGGTACCTCATTGTCACGCAACCGGGCCTGAGAGCAACCGATCTGGGCCAAGCCGATGGCTGCTCCATGCCTCACCTCTGCCGAATCGTTCAAGACGCCCACGTCAAGGGGCAATACTCTGTCGCAGAGGTGGTCGGAGACGTCACAGGAGCCAGGTATACGGAGCATATCCGCGCAGCTTGCAGCGAGAAGGGCAAAGTCGCTAGCGTGATTCAAGTCCCGTTGGAACCGTTGTCGCCAGACAGCAGAGCGCAAATCCTCGGAAGAAACGGTGCGCCTGGCCTCTTTGCGCCCCCCTCCCTCTCCCGGCTCTTGACGCTGTTGCTGCACCGCACGCGCAAGGCGGCTGACCGTTTCTCAGATGATGCTCTAAGCAAGGAACTCGACGCGACCACGTTGGGAAACAGCTACACCATCTTGCTCTACGCGCCACCCAGGGAACCGCTCTACGATTCTGAGTTCCTCCAGCCGCTGCATCTTGATATGAAGAGAGGGGTCGACGATGCCCCAGTGCCGCGAGCCAACGACACGCAGCGCGACACACGGCCTTTGTTCGAGAAGTACCAGTTCTTCACCCCGGGTAAGCGACGCCGACGGCTACTTTGGTGTTCTGTGACGCTGACCAGCTCCGACAGGTATCTTTATGGGCATAATCGTGGCGCTCGTTTTGCTGTCTATCCTTGGCGCTGGTATCCGTGGTCTCGCCAGCCTCGAAGTGTCATATGGTGCGTTTGACAAAGAGATGGGCCCTGCAGCACAGAAGAAGCAGCAGTAGCTCTCACGAAATCATGGCCTCTTTTTTTTTTCCCTCGTTCTTTTTCAGACAGAGTTTTCAACGCCGAGTTTCCTTCTGTAGCATGTACATCTTCATTGCGGAGTTAAAGGCTGTTTGTTTAATAATGGGAGTCGAGGCCAGCGGTACTATCCCTCGTCTCCGACAGAGAGCATTTAAAGAACCCAAGTGTATTGTGATTATCTTTTCTCGCAGATGTGTGCACATACAAGCATCCCCGGAGATCCCCTCATGAAAGACGCATTCAACTTTCTTTCAAAAAACGCCTTGTACGCCAGTCCAATGCAGCCATCGCCCTCCCATACCTCGAACCTGTCACTTCCCCCCCCCCTCGCCAGCGACACCGGTCAAACCAAATGACTCGGCAGCAGAAAGTTCGCAATCCCCTCCTTCACATGGTACTCGTGCCCGCAGCTCGCGCACACCAGCTTCCCCTCCGCCATCTGCGTCTCCAGCAGCAAGTGGTGCAGATCCTTCAGCATCTTCTCGTCAGCCCGCAGCTGCTCCGCGCTTGGCGCCTGCTCCGGCAGGTCCGGGAACCCGAGCTAGTTTTCCGCACACAACACCCATTAGCACGCGACGTTTTCCAGCGAAAGCCGTAATTCTCGACGCGGTCTTTTCCGGCGAGAATCTACTCGCAATGCCATCTTCTGAAACAGGTTGCAAAAGGGGGAGCCCGCAGCCCGCAGCCCGCAGCCCGCAGCCGGCGAGGCCGCAAGAGCTGGGAAGGGGGGATACGGGGGGGAGGGGCCGCCAAACAGTACCTCGGAGGAAGTGGTTCTCAGCGCCGCCCAGTCCAGGCGCGGCAGCACGTTGATGATCATGTCGGGGTTGAGGTCGATTTCGTCCTGGACTAGTTCGGCGTCTTTGGGGTGCAGAGGGTATGAATCGGATGAGCTCTTGCATGCCTTTGCGGCGCAGGTGACGAAGTTGAGGGTGAGAACCTTCATTGCGGGGGATGGCGAAGGGGGATAGGAAAATGCGCGTGGGTGATGGATGGCTTGGTCGAACTGTTTATGTCTTTTCTTTTGCGATTCGTCAAACCTGCCTATTAAGGTAATAGGTGTAACAAGGTTGGCGAGTTGCGAGGCACTGCGAGACGGATTGTAACCTACGACTTTTTTCGTTGGCGATGCCGCCGCCCGCATCACGGCCCCACGTGACAGGGGTCCGTCGCGTTGCGGTTTTGGTCATGGAAATAGCGACTTCTACTCCGTACACGTCACCCAAAGCGAAACGCGGAATACTGACCTCTAGCATATTGACGACCGCGACAGGCACGCTTATTTCCATTTCCAAACATTCAACGTCTGTTCTTACTGGTGGTACATTTTCTACATCTAATTTTTTTTTCATCATCTAGGCAAGGGGTTTGTTCAAGTCGTATTCCATCTTGCTTGAGGATCTGCGAAGGCGAATGTAAAACAGAGCAGCAGCAACCACAAATCCAAACAAGGCAATCTTTTGCAAAAACGACCAGCCTTCTGTAGCTTTAACTGCACCGTCCACGTCGTTTTCAATTGGTGCGACACCATCAGCCCAGCCAGCTGAGCCTTCGAGGCCTGATTGATACCACACGCATCAGCACATGGGCTACGTACGGGGTGAAGTTCATCAAGTTTGGCTTTGTGCAGCACACCGCAAAGGAATCTTAGAGCTCGACGTGAATACCTTCGGGAGGGACCTCGAGCTCGCCACTCTTGACAATCTTGACAGCCTCTTCAGGCTTGTCGCCTGCCAAGGTCTTTACATTCTCAATCATCTCGACAATAGAGTAGCCCTCGAGCACTTGGCCGAAAACGACGTGACGACCATCGAGCCAGCTGTTTGCACCCCAATTAGCCAGGCCATTTATTTATACATTCATGTATTTATTTCCTTCCTTCTTTCTGTCTCTTCCCTTGACGAGCTCGACAGCAAGAAGAAGAGTGAGTGGGAGAAATGCTTACGAGGTAACAACCGTGGTGATGAAGAATTGGGAGCCATTGGTGTCGGGACCGGCGTTAGCCATGGAAAGCAGACCTTTCATGGTGTGCTTGAGCTTGAAGTTCTCATCCTTGAACTTTTCGCCGTAGACTGCGAGGCACTCCAGTTAGTCAATTGGCCGCGAAAAGGCATCAATTGCATGCACGCTCTTGAGTCCTGCCAAACTTACTGGACTTGCCACCGGTGCCGTCGCCCTTGGTGAAGTCACCACCCTGGATCATGAAGTCCTTGATAACACGGTGGAACATGGAGCCTTCGTAGCCGTAGCCCTTCTCGCCGGTGGCCAGAGCTCGGAAGTTCTCGGCCGTCTCAGGGACAGTCTTCCCGTACAAACCCATGACGATGCGGCCGGCTGGCTTCCCGCCAATCTCAATGTCAAAATAGACCTTGGAGGTGATCCGAGGTCCCTTGGCCGCCTCGGCGGTTTGGGACAAGAGAACCAGGCCGACTCCAACAAGGAGGGCAAAGGAGACCACAAGTCGTCTCAGATTTAACATCTTGAAAAGGCAAGAACTGGACAGAAAAAGATGGAGAATACCAATCTTCGGGAGAGAACAATGAGGGTGAAAGGGAAGAAAGGATGAAGAGTGGCAAGATCAATCGGGAAGGCTGGGTAAGGGCGCACCTGTACCCACTACCAGGTACCACCTACGCCTCTTAGGCAGGTGCCTATGTATCTGGTAGGCTCCGATGCATGCATGACAAGCTTGCTTCGCTGATGGGGAAGCTAGGTTGTTAGGTGGCCTTGCGCAAACGCCCCAGTTTGCCAGACAGCTGGCAAACTGATGAAGCACCCCGCAAGTGGCGTTTCTCAGCAAGGTGAGCACTGAGGGGAGGCACGGGGTGGGGCAAGGGGTGGGGCAAGGGGGGGTGAAGTAGCTGACATTTTGCCGGAGCTTCTCCGATTCCCTCTGATAACGACGGCCTTGGAAAGCCGAAAGCTGGAATGCTGCACAACCAACTGCATTGAAGGACGAGGACTTTGGCATCGTGTTCCAGCATTGACCGTCACGATGGTAAGTCCGAAACTCTCTGTATCTTACCATTTCTCGTCGGTGATTTGGCTTGCTAACTCATCAGGTCTTCATTCTCGGTGTCAACTTCCACGAGGGCAAACTCGTCAAGGTAAAAACCCGCCAGCCTACCCAGCACGACGACAAAACTCGCACTCGGCAAAGGTGTTGCACGATGCTGACAAAATACGGGACTCCTTCGTTCAGAAAGCACTCGAATCATTCTATGCATTAGGGCCCACAACGTCCGCCCGCATCTTGGCAAAATACTCAATACACAATCTCGCCAAGGTCGGATCGCTAAGTCCGAAAACCGTCACGTCCTTAACAGCCGAGCTGTCACAGATGACGATTGAGACGGACGCTAGGAGGGTAGTTCAAGACAATATCAAACGGCTGAAGGACATAGGGTCGTACCGTGGTCGTCGCCATGCCATGGGTCTACCCGTGCGAGGTCAGCGAACAAGGACTCAAACGGCTACAGCCAACAAGCTCAATCGGGTGGATCGCCGGTCCTGAGCGAACACGTCTTTAAACGAGCAGTTCGTCGCTCCCATTTTATGATTCGGCCGAAATTCAGCGGAATTATGGCACTTCGCTCCGTTGGGTTGCCTCGCATTGCTCAACCAAGCCATATTCCACCGGATCAAGGCATGTCAAGGAAAATATCAAATGTAACATATAAGTCTTTTTTTATTGTAGCAATGTAAAGAGTGTATATAGAGTGCTTTCACGGCGATATGAGAATTAGATGGTAGGTAAAAATGAGAGACGCCATATCAATGTTAAGACCGTGCTGACGTCGAGATGGACAGGCACCCTTGAGGCTAGTCGTGTGCAGGGCCGCGAATTGAATCCTCCATTACTGGAGAACTCTCAGCTTTGAGTCGAGCAGAAACTGCGTCGACATCGTGCCACACACGCAGTACGTTGCCGCCTGCAATCTTGGCGGCATCCGTGTCGCTTACTCCGGCTCGTAGCAACGCAGCAATGAGATCGGGATACTTGGTGACGTCGTCGAATCCCTTGGGCAAGCTGTCGATGCCATCAAAGTCGGTGCCGATACCGACGTGGTCAAAACCAATGAGATTCCCGATATGTAGAATGTGTTCTACAACTCGATCCAGCGTAGCGTTGGCTGGGTCTTCCTCTGGAAGCCCGTTTGGGTTGCCGACGGCCCTGCACGAGATGAAATCCGGGCTGACATTGACCATGACTACGGAATTTCGCTTCCTGACGAGCTGCAAGATGCTGTCCTTGACGTTGCGGGGATGCGGGCAAATGCTGTAGGCGGAGCTGTGGGAGAAGATGATGGGGGCCAGAGAGCCAGGCCAATCTTGCCGACCTCCTAGAACATCAAACATGGTGTCCTCGCTGCATCAACAGTTAGGTTTGGTCAGAAGGCAAAACGCCCTCGCATGGTCCCTCATCCTCACTCACCTGACATGAGATAGGTCGACAATCATGCCGATTCGGTTCATCTCGTGAATGAGCTCACGCCCCAATGGGCTAACGCCGTTCCACTTGGGTTCGGCCTTCCTTAGGGGACTCTCCAACAGAGCAGCATCTGCATACTTGTTATGGCAATTATGCGTCAGCGTGGCATATCGAACGCCAAGTTCGTGGAAACGCCGCAGGTTGGCAACATGGTTGCCGATCTGGTGAAGTCCCTCAACGCCAAGGGGAGATATCAGTTTACCCGAGTTGAAGGCGGCCCTGGCGTCCCGACTCTTTACCCTCGGGGCGAAATCATGGGGGAAAGCTTCCATGACTCTGTCCATTACATCAATTTGGTCGAGGGTATATTGTACAACTATGTAGAAAATCCCCATCCAATAAGCAACTTGGCTCGGAAAACGTGTCGAATAAGCAACTTACTCGGTGCAAGGTTGGCATCGGAAAAGTCGTCCCCTTTGTCTGGGCAAGGGGCAAATACACTCCAGAAAGCACCCCCAGACTGGCCTTTGCTCAACCGGTAAAGGTCAACTTGGCCTGGCATAGTGCCATTCTCAAATCTTTGTCTCCATTCATCATTGTCGATCCGGTTGTGGTACAGGGCCCGCAACAGGATCGGTAGGTCGATATGACCATCTGGCAAGTTTGGTGATGAACATTAGCTGCCATTATACAGACCAAAGCGATGCGAACCAAGGTCGGGAATATGGATCAGGAGTGTACCGATGAGAGGGTTGTGGGCAAGTATCTGGCGAGCCTTTTGCTCGACAGTCATGGGCTTTCCGCACACATGTAACGGGATTCCAAGGTTTGTTGTGCCAAGCGGCCCGTGAAGTGCAGCGAGAGATACCAACGCCAAGATCGCGTATAGTACCCCGCGGTACGGGCTCAACCTCTTTGTGGAGGAGGGTTGTACAGATGGTGCATCTGAGTCAGGAGGAGTAGCTTTCGTTGTGGTGATCTCGTGCCAAGACGGGAGGACCGGGTTCTTGTCCGTCGCCATGATCAATGATGCGATGCGCCTGAATGAAGCGCTCAAGGCTCAGGAGAACGACGGGAATGGGCGGCAAGAGGCGAGAGAGATGTGCATAAAGACATGGGGTTGCGCCGATGTAACGGTTGGAGATGCGGAGGGACAATCAAAAGTCCGTCCCGGAACGCTTCACTGCCTGGCCTCGCTGCTTCCGCTGACATCAGGATTCATTGGGCCGTTCTCCGCTACCCGTGACCAGTCGACAACAGGCAGGCCGAAAATGCGCGAGCGAATGCTTAATGATTTGCAAGTCGGAGTTTGCGGCGAAAATGCGCCGGATATTTACAGCTGGCGGAGGCTGTTTTTTGGCTTCACGATGCGAAACCTGGCAATCGAACGAACCACACAGCATCAGCATCAGGGCACACTGTGCATAGTGAATACGCTGGCAAGCTGGACTTTGAAACAAGACAATTCAAATTGAGTTGACGACGGGTGCATGCCGGTTCTAAGTCAGTTGCTGCAGCCCCCTAGGGACTCGGAGCTGCTGCTTTGCCCGCTTGACGCTGGAATGCTTGCAGCTACCGGCACCTGGGAGCTGGCATGTATCAATTGTATCCACTTGAAGGCGGTCAGTGGATGTCGACACAAAACACCTACGTAGCTCTCGGCGTGTCCACAACAGTCAGATGTGGTTGGGCATTTGGCAAGAACAGGCTGCAGCAGCTAAGTGCATGTCAATTGTTGTTGAAACTTCGGTAATCAGCGCTCTGTAGCATGATTTAAGCCTGCAGCCGCCCTCTGGCTGGTAATGGATTTCAAAGTCCAGTTACCGACATTGTGTCTTGTTAGGTGCCTTAGGAGGTACCTTACGTAGGTGTTGGTACCTAAACTTACTAGGGGTCGAAACAACGAGGCAAGGCTCAAGCCAGCCCTTGGTGTTGCACCAAAAGTGTGACGCCACACAATGTGTGACTGTATTGGGTATTATAAGGTACATATACTGCAATACTCCGTACTTGAGGCCACAACGTCACTGAGCCACCACACGTACACCAGAGGAAAAAGTGGCACCTGGCCTGGGCGCTTCGACGCTTACGCAACGTCATGATATAGCGAGCTGGCCCCTGAGCCAACGTTGACCCGCAAACTTCCAAGAGGCCAGACCTGATATGTAGCAGGCTTGTACTCCGTACCGTGCCACCCTGCACCCTATGTACTGTGTACACTTGTGCCCCAGCTCTGCGACTCCGGCAGCTCGGCGTCCACGCAGCAGCCAGCTCAGCCAGCCCAGCCAGCCCAGCCGAGCCACGCTTCTTGGTCACTCTCTGCCTTCACTCAAACTCGTCAACTTGTCTCTATCAACATCTTCAAACAGCTTCATTGTTTTTTGGCTGCCGATTTTTTTTTCTCCTTTTTCTTTTCTACCAGAGCCGGAGTTTTCGTTGTCTTTTGCGGCGTCTCTATTTTCTTTTGGCGGAAATCGTCTTTCGCACGTCGCTCCTTTCTTTCATTGGCCGCACAACTAACCAACTCACTACTACAGTCTATCCTCGAGGCCCGTTTCTCCCAACGTTCCACGTCGACACCCACATCGTCAACTTTCTGGCAGTTCTCCACCTCGTTGGCCAAACATAAACCCCCTTTCTCCCCCTTTCTTTCCTGTGACTACGGCGAGTTCATCATACTTCGAGGCTTGGCATAATCCGCGGGGCCATTGCCATCTTATTGCCTGGTGCCAAGGTGTACGATACGTGCTTGGCTTCGTAAGACCAAGCCGTCCCGTGGAATCCGTTCTGCCTGCTACCGCCAACTCGCCGCTTGGGATTGTGTCGTGCCGGGGCAGTTGAAGAAAAAAAAAATGCCGGGCTTCGCTGATTCCTTCTGGTCGGGCGACTATGCCGCCGGTCAGTGTCCCTGCCCGCCCGTAGGAGCTGTGTGATGGGCTTGGGCCTAACATGAATGATTTGACAGGTCTCGGTATCCTGTTCGGCAAGCTCCAACAGGGCGTCATGGAGAACCGCCAGATTCTCACAATAGCCCGCTTGCGTGCAGAAGCCGAAGAAACCTATGGCCAACGTCTTGCCGAGATTGTGCCATCTGCCGACAAGATCAGCGGTGGTTTCTCGAGAGACGACGGCGCAACCGTCCGGAAAGTAAGTGCAGAGGGAACACGCTCCAGTCTTGGGAAAGTGCGTCGTCGCACTGCCGCGACCAATTCGTTAACTGCCGATTGCCTCCTTCTCCTCAGGCCTATGACGGTATGCGTACCCAAATGCAGGATGCCTCGCGTAGCCACCAGCGAATCGCCCAAGGCATTCGTGACCTGGTAGTCAACCCGTTTTCCCGCTGGTGCGACGCCCACGAAGCCCGTATCCAGGACTCGCAAGACCAGCTGCAAGGCCACATCAAGGCGCATGATCGCCAAGCAGACGCCGTTCGAAAGCTTCGCTCCAACTACTTTAATAAATGCAGGCTTGTAGAGGACCTTGAGGAAGAGAACAAGCTGGGCTTCCAGGATCCGGAAACGAGCCCAAAGCAGAATCAATCCGCGATTCCCGAAATCAAAGTTCAGCCTCTGAAGGAGGAAGAGGAGCGTGAATATGAGGAGCTGTACGAAATCGGGGACGATGTCTATCAGCCTGACCAGCTGAAGAAAATTCTCTCGCAAATGCTCTCGACGATCAAGATGGGTGAAACGAAAGTTGCCATCCTGGGCACGTACTTGAACACGTCAGCAGGCTCCGACATTGTCGAGTATTTGCAACGCAGCATGGGCATCAGCACCGTGAGCTACGCCGAGCGGATTGGTCAGGACCTCATCTCCAACGGTTTGCTGCGGCTTATTGGGAATGTTGGCAACACGTTCGCCAACAGCTCCAAAATGTTTTACCAATGGCGGCCCAAAGCGTTCAAAGTTGCCGGACTGCCCGAGAAGAAGCTGAACAGAACCTTCTCCCTCCCCGTGACCGGCTCGGATGGGGGGTTTGACTCTCCAGTCGTCGGAACCGTGAGCGAATACCTCGCCAACTGGAACATGCTTGGCAACAGAGACCCGAACGAGACGCCGTCCATGCGCTTGCAACGCGAGGCACGGGAAGCCGATGAGAAGTACAAAGCGGGCGTGCGCAAACTGGACCAGCTGAGGTGTACCCTCGAGGAGGCCATCTTTCTGCACCTGAAATTCCTGGAGCGTTGCGAGTTGGACCGATTGAAGGCTGTCAAGACGGTTATCCTTGACTTTTCCGGCGCCATTGGCAACGTCATTCCCAGCTTGCAGTCGACTGTCGACAAGATGGTCTTGTTCCAGGAAACCGTCCAACCTGCGGGCGATTTGCGATACTTGCTGGAAAACTACCGGACCGGCAGCTTCGTTCCCAAAGTCGTGGTGTATGAAAACTATTACAACAAGGTTGACGAGCAAACCTTTGGCATCGACCTGGAGGCTCGCGCCCGGGCGGACAAGAAGCGCGTCCCGATCATTGTCACGACAATCTTGACATATCTGGACCATCACTATCCGGATTTGGAAGGCGACGAAGCGCGGAGGGGTGTTTGGCTCGTCGACGTGCCGCTTGGTCAGGTGCACCAATTGAGAGCCATGGTCAACGACGGCAAGCCAATTTCGCCCGATGTCTTTGACAAGTTTGACGTTCCGACTGTGGCGGCGCTGCTGAAACTCTATCTCTTGGAGCTCCCTGGTAAGTGGCAGATGGTTTCCCTCTCTCCTTCATCAACTCGCTCACCCACGTCATGATGTCAATCGCTGGGTCTTTTGTGTGTGTTTTCAACTTGTTGCTTGCGGGGCATTCGGAAGGCTCATTCACGTATGTTTAGACTCCATTGTCAGCTCGCACGTGTACGAAATCATTCGCACCATTTATACAACCTCTCAGCCCGATCCTATTCTTGTCCTTCAGCAGACATTGGGGCAGCTTCGGCTGACCAACATTGCCACGCTGGACGCTTGCATGAACCATTTCACTCGCTTGATAGACTTGACCTCGGCAGACGAAGAGTACATGTCGTCGCTGGCCTCGTCGCTGGGACCCTGCATTCTGAGACCGCGGACTGAAACGTCACTCACCCTGGAGGAAAAGCACGCGACGCGACTAGTTCGGGAGCTCTTTGCGCACAAGGACACCATATTCAACGAACTGAAGCGGCAGTCCACGCTGAACCATTCGTCGTCCACGAAGGGAGGCACCCGACCCCGCGCCATCAGCACCGACGAGAGCAACAGGAAAGCGCTGGTGGAGGAGCGAAACCGCGCGCTGGTGGAAAAGGCCAACGCCTCGAGGAGCCGGGCGACCAGCCCTGCGTCGGGACCTCGTGGGCATCGGCGCGACAGAAGCAGCGGAGGAGCAGACCGAAGCAGCGGAGGGGCAGACACGCGTTTCCCCATCCAGACGAGCCCGACGTCGGCGGAGCGAAGCCGGTTCAGCTTGGGCAGCATGGGCAGCATCGAATCCCGCATCAAGCGGGCCTCTCTCGACGTGCCAGGCCCTGATGGCGGCGCCGTTGCCGACACCGCAAACGGGTCACCACAGCGCCGGGGGTCCATCAACGACGGAAGCGAGAGGCGGGACAGCGGTCCGCGTGTTGGGACAAAGTTTGTCGGCGGCAAGAGAGTGCCTAGCAGTCCTCCCTTGGACGGCACTCCGGCGAGGGGCGTGACACTCGAGGACAAGCCCATGGACGACTAGTGACTTGCCACGGGCCGGGTTTTCTTTTTTCGCTCGTTTGCTTCGTCTTTATTCCCTGTTTCCTTGTTTTTTCCCACCGAGAATACATGGCCTATCCCGCACTCGGCCCACCACCAAGTGCGAGTCTCATGAATGTCAATAAGAGCGCCCTTTCCTGACCTGACGACGTCACGCAGAATTCCCCCCCTCCTACCTCAATGAAAGAAAAAAAAAAAAAAAAAAAAGGCGGGCTCAGGCAACGCGCAAAGCAGCATGTGCATGTTTGCACGACCCTGCCGAACCGCTCGCCTCGCCTCTTGTTTTGTTTTTTTCTCCTTTCCCCCCCCCTTTTTCTCCGCATCACCCCCCCAACCATATTTTGTGCAAAATGCCGTCTTTTGCGGGACGATTGTCGTGCGGCGAGGTTGCTTGGCTTGCAGAGCGGGTGGACGTCATGTATGCGAGATTACGAGGTGTAGCTTATGATTGATTTATACCCGGGATATGTATGGTACAGCCGCGGACTCCTGCGGATCGCTGCGTCTTGAGGCTACGCAGCCGCGGCGGTCGTGACGAACGTGGTTGATGATGGTCGAGGGCGTGCTTTTGGACAGGCAGAGAGCATCGTACTAGTTAGTACACGCGCAGTTGATTCCGCATTGTGTAGTGTTCTGCCAAGGTGCAGTTGATCATATGTGCAGAGCATCGCCATAAAGTGCGTACAATGAGCCCGGTTGATCTTTGATCCCGCCAGATATGTACGTAGCCTCAACCAAACGTAGCCTCAGCTACACAGCAGCGCATGCACCAACAGCGTACCTCGCAAAACAAGGCGCGCTCCTCACGCCACAAGAGAATACCATACCTACCTACCTACCTACCTGGTAAATGCCCGCGTCCCCGCCCGATATCCGATATGCAAGTTCCCGCGCTTGACCCGTCCAGCCGCGTCGATTGACGACCAAGATGCGGTTCGCCGCGACAAAGGGTGAAGAAGAAAGAATGCACCTGAAGAATGCCAGAGCCCGCAACTTGCGCAAGCTCTCAAATGCTGCAATGCTCGAGAATGATCCCCCGACCCCGAGTTAGAGCTCAAATGCTGCAATGCTCGAGAATGATCCTCCGTCCCCGAGTTAGAGCTCAAATGCTGCAATGCTCGATAATGATCCTACGTCCCCGAGTTAGAGCTCAAATGCTGCAATGCTCGATAATGATCCTACGTCCCCGAGTTAGAGCTCAAATGCTCCAACGCTCCGAGAATGAAGCCCCCCACGCATAAACCGCGCCTAGACGTCCTCAATCTCGGCCATCTTCTTCCTGCCAGCCTTCTTCTTCGGCAGGACAACCGCGTCCGCCGCGGCGGCCGTGCCCACGGGATCAAGGCCCTGGCTGGCCTGGAGCGCCTGCGCAGGCTGAGCCACCACCTCCTCCTCCTCCTCCTCCTCCTTCTTCTTCTTCTTCTTCCGCGGCTTCGCCTCTTCCGTTCCGACGGGAGCGTTGTCCGCCGCCCCCGCGGCCTTCTTCTTCTTCGTCGTCGTCGTCTTCTTCTTCTTCTTCGTCTTGACGACGGCGCCTTGGGCGTCGACGCCCTGGGCGACCTGGATGCGCTCGTTGGCGCGCTGCATCTCCAGACGCAGGCGCTCGACCTCCCTGATGGCCTGCTGCATCTCGGCCTCCTCGCGCTGCTGCTGCTCGTGGTCGAAGCCGTTTGCGCGCGCGCCTTCCAGGCTCAGGGCCCCAATGTGGCTCGAGTCCACCTGCAGCAGGGAGTGCTTGGGCTTCTTCCTGCCGGCCCGCGGCTTGGCCACGCCGTCCGAGTTGTTTTCGGAATCGTACGGCCGGCCGCCGCTGCCGCCGTCGGCTCCCAGGGTTTCGTCGCTGGCAACAATGATTCGCTGCTTGGGCTTGGGCTTGGGCTTGGGCTTGCCTTGGGGCCGTGACGCCGCTGGGCCTGCTGCAGGCCCTGCGACGTTGTCGAGCTCGAGCTTCATGACGGGGATCGAGTCGATGTCGAGATCGGGCCCGTTGCTGCTTTGCAGGATGTTATGGATGGGGGTAGAGGTTCGCGGCACGTCGACGCTGCTGGCTATGTAGAACGGGTCGTCCTTGTTTCTCTCCAGCCTCTCTGCCTTGCGCCTGGCAACAATGTCGGCGTCCAGGTACGTCTCCTCGCTCGGCTGCTGCTGATACGAGTCCGCCATCTCCTCGGCCGTGTTGACCAGTCTCCTCATTGCCGGTGCCGAGGATGATGACGACATGGCCGCGGGGGCGGGTCGCTGATTGTAGTATCCCTCGAACTCATCCGACTCGTCGTCCGCGTCCACGGTGACGGCATCGGCCGACGACAGGAGTCGACCTAGGTTGCGGTGAATGGGCTCGTCCAGGTCGAGCCCCTCGGGCAGCGGCACGTTTCGCTGCGCTCCTCGGGAGACCGAGTTGAGCTCCCAGCCGGTGAACAGCGAGGGGATTGCCTGCGTCAGCAGAAGAGGAGGATCCTGAGGGGCTTCGTCTGTCGAGGCAGGCTGTCCCGCGGCAGCCTCTGCCGTGAGTTTCAACAGCTCCACGAGCTCAACCGCACGCTCCTGCACCTCGAGGTTGGGATGCAAAGCCAGCGGCTCGGCTACGTGCAGAATACGGGCCATGAGGAGCGATATCCTCGACTTCCTCTCCGCCGTCCACGGCTGCGAAGCGTCGCCGGAAATCGAGGCGAAAATCTTGGCAATTGCTAGCAGCGAAGTCGTGCAGGCCTCGGGGCGGGCCGCCCGGGGTACCAGCTGGAGCAGGCTGTTCAACGCGCCGTCCTGGTCGTGAAGCAGGACTGCGTATTCTCCCAGGATCCAGGTCAGGGACGTTAGAGCCCCAGATGTAACCCTGTGGCCCGTAGGAGTATCCGCGTTGAGCTGTGTAAGAATGTCGAAGCCAGCTCTGACCGCCGTGGACCTCATGGCCCTGACTTTGACGGCAACGTTTCGCAGCTCGTCCCCCACTCTTTCCGACATGTCCGCAGCTGGCCTCGACGAGGCGCCCATGCCGCTGGGGTAGTCTTGCTGTCTGGGAATCGGAGCCATGCGGACAAGCTGCGTCAGTACGTCAATGTACCAGTCAAAATCCAGCACGTTGGCATAGTCGTCCTTGGAACACATGAACAGGATTCTTCCAATGACATCCAGCCTGTAGTCTTCCGGCAGCGGCGGCAGTTGGTTTTCGAATCTGCTGGATTGCGCAACGGCCACTTGGGTTTCCGAGTCGGAGTCGGAGCCGGGGCCAGGCGACGGCGTTCCCGGTCGATTCTTCTCCGTGGCTACTTGGGCTGACTTGAGCTGTTTCGTCAACCGACTCACAACAGACACCAGATTATCAGCAGTCACCATTCCTTGGACCAGGCCGAGGACCTGCATCCGAATGGTAATATCGGGGCTGTCAATGCACTCCAATATAACGTCTTCTTGTTGAGCCACCAGGTAGGGATGCGTCACGACAATCTTGTTGAAGGCCAACAAAGCTACATATTTGACTGTAAAATCCGTCGTCAGTCGGGAACGTCCGGAAAAAAAAGAAGAAGCGGGAAAAGAGAAGAAAAATGCCTACGATTCGGATCACCATCAATCATTATCATCCCCCGTAGCTTGGTTACACACAAAGTGGCGATTTCATCAGTGTCTGAAGTGTCGTCTGTGCTTCCCAGAATACCACCTTGAATGATACCATTAATGCACTCGTAAAGCAGAGACATGGCAGGCGTAGTCGCAATTATATTGGTCAGCGGCGGCAGCAGTTTTCGCACAAGCCGCGGCTCCAGTGGCGTCAAGGCGGCAAACTGGGGGGGAGGGAATTCATCAGCATTTCGAGCTTGCGAGAGGGGGCATCGTCGCCTTTGTCCATGGCTTACCAATTTGATGAGCTTTATAGCCATCCAGTTATTTCCACCATCGACAAGCAATTCAAACAGACGAGGCGCAAGGGGCAGGAAGTCGTGTGGTCTGCGCCAGCCCAGCTCGCACACGACATTCACAATCGCCGCCGTCACGCTGGCATCTTCCTCGGGATCCATGAGGCGCTCCTTGATCTTGGGCCACGCCGCAAGCAACGCTTCCGGATACACCAGCGCCAATCGATACAGGGTGACGAGCGTTTTCTTCCGGATGCTGGAGTGGCTGTGGCTCAGGCGGGGAAGGAGATCCGCGAGCGTGGAAAGGGCCAGGGAGGGCGTGATGACGTGGGGAAGCGTGGCAATGGGAAGGGATATAACTGTCTGCGAAGAGGAGCCGAGGTCCTGTTTTCCGGGGGACACATGGGTCAGCTATATATATATATATATATATTCACTCTCCGAGAAGCGCAGAGAGAGGCTGGGCGACGACTTGCCTTTTTCAACAGATTGGTAGCCAGCATGAGAACCTCGGTGTCTGGTCGGAAGCTCTGGACGGCGCCCAGGTATCCCACGCGCTTCTGGTGATATTTGGGAGAGGACATGACCTCCAAAACGTGGAAGGAGGCCCAAGACATGTCGTAGCCTATCATCTCGAGATAGATGAGCTTCAGCAAAGCCGTCGCCTTGACGTCTGTGGAGCGTGGTTTTCCACCGTTAGCTTCCGATATCCTGCCAAACGAGGCAAACACATCCACCAGGTTGACGAACCCATGTCTTGGCTGCGGACCTCGGCGCGGCATTCCTTCAGACTCTTTTGGATATATTCCTTCTCGTTGCCCTTGTGGTTGCGTAGCCCTCGGATGAGGTCGTAGAGTGATTTCTCGAACCTGCAGCTCCCAACGGCCGGTCAGCTACTGCTTCCGTTGGGACGTTTTTGCAGGTCTCTTTCTGCAAGAAAGCCCCCCCCCATCCCCCCCTGGTTCTTGGTCAGGGCCATATATTTCATTGAGCGTACATGTTGCAGGCTTCGACGGGTTGCGCGGCGCGTGGACGATGATGGGACGCTCGATTCGCGGCCACGAGCTGCGGTCGGGAAGATCAGGGACAAGGGTTCGAGAGGCGCATGATGCGCCCTGGTCGGAGCAGAGTCAGTCGCGGCGGCGGGCAAGCGTCTGGTGTGAGAAGTCGAAGCAGCCTGGCCCTTGCGGATGGGAGTTGTCGTGCAATGTGCGATGTGCGATGTGCGATGTGCGATGCAGGCGGGGAGGTACAGTACGTAGGTGCTATGCTGGTGGACCATGGCGGCGGCAACCGCACTACCGCTCCACCTCCTGGCACCAATCGCCCAGCCCGTTCCGGATGTCACCTGCTACATGTACCTAGGTATGTACCTAAGGTACCTAAAGTAGGTACCTAGGTACATACCTTACCTACCTAATGAACGGAGTAGCTCCGTACCTATATACTGCTTTTCTTCGATCCATCTGTGTATCGTATCGACTCTGGCCAGCGTCTCGTCAGCTCTTCAGCCTCATCTATCCTGCCATTGTTCTTCTTTTCCTTTCCACCCATCTGCGCATGCCTACACGCGATGCGCCCTCCCCTCCACATTGACTCCCCGCATCCATCTGCACCGTTCCGCACAATCTCTTCAAACCAGCCGCTTCGCTCTTCCCCAACCCTTTGCGCAGCATGACCCTCTCCACCATCGCGCACAGAACCTCATAAAGACTTTCCCCCCCTCCTCTACGGCGAACCGGCATCCCCCTTCAGCCGCCCTCGTCTTCGATCGCCCACACACCCACGACAGCCATGCCCCCCCGACCCGCGATCCGCCCTCGCCCTCGCCCTCGCCCTTGCCTCTCCAGCCTCCTCCCCGGCGCCTCGCCAACCCGTCGCTCATTCCTCAGCCTCCCCACCCACACCGCCACGCAAACCATAACGGCCACGCGAACCCTCCCCTACGCCGCCCAACCGCTCTACAAGCTCATCGCCGACGTCGACTCCTACTCCGCCTTCGTCCCGTACTGCGCCCGCTCCCGCGTCACCGAGTGGTCTCGGCCCGACGACCAGGGTCGCCAGTGGCCCACGCTGGCTCGTCTCCATGTAGGCTGGGGTGGCTTCAACGAAGTCTTCACCAGCCGCCTGCGCTGCGTGCCCGGCGTGTCTGTCGAAGCCGTCAGCGGCGACCCAGCTGCCGCCGATGCCGAGGCCGCTTCTGCCGTGTTTAAGAGCCTCGTCACCAGGTGGCATCTCAAGTCCGTGTCGCGAGATCCGTCGTCCCCCATGACCCAAGTTCATCTGACTGTCATGTATCAATTCGTCAACCCAATTTATGCTGCCCTGAGTGCTGCTGTCTCCGACAAAGTCGGAGGCTTGATGGTTGAAGCTTTTGAGAAGCGGGCTTCGGAAGAGCTAGGTCAGATGCCAAGAGTATGACGAGAGACTTCATTTGAGGTGTCTTGAACGGGTCAATACGGGTAAGGGCACTCTCTGTCCCTGCTGGGACTTGAATCTTTGCCGCATCTTTGCCTGGCATCGTTGTTTTCCGGCATGGTGTAGCAGGGTAGAGGTAAAGACCGAGGCTTCGATGTTACATATGCACATAAACACACAACTATAGAGTAGTCAGAGCGTACCGTCCGATGTAGAGTAAATGTAACAAAAGGCATGGGCATTCCCAGTAAAGTCATATATATAGAAGTGAGGTATACAAATTTTGCCTGCCAAGCATCCAAATTCAGAATCCAAGTCATCGAGTGGAGAGGCGGGCATTCTCTTCACCAAATTCAACAGCAGCAGCATTACCAACAAAGAGGCAAATACATCACTCATACTACCAAATCATTACGCCTGCCCATCCATCGTGTATCCAATTCCTGCCCTCTGGCCCGTTTTATTGATGCATTTATTGTTTATATTTGGCAGCCATTATCACAGCTTACTGTCCGCCTATTCTACTGCAAGGACCTAGTCGACGCCGAAGAAAAGGCTGAATGAAAACGGAACCGCCGGAGAACCTAGAGAGCAATCCCTTCTTGCGAAAGTTGTCATAGTGCCACAGGAGAAAAAAAAAAAAAAAAGGAAAAAGAAAGGAAATGACTCGCTATTATGTCGGAGAGAGGACAGTGTTGTCATGCATCGTCGTCATGTGATGATAGCAGCGCCGACTTTTCTCATTTTTTGGTAGATCTGTATCCAAAGGAAAGGCAAGCGTCAGTTCTTGTTGCGTCAAACCACTCGTCGGGATACATCCGGGGGACATGTAATCTCACTTCTTCTTGGGCGGCTTGCCAATAAGAAAACTGAGCACATTCGCATTCTTTGACTTGTGCTTGGACGGTTTGGAGTGCCTCGGTTCTGGTTTGGCGTTTATTATGTCAATATTCGGGGGCCGTACAGAACCAGGGATCCAGGGGGGCGGCGGAACCCCGCCACCACCGCCACGAGGAAAGGGAGGCATAGGAACGTTGGGTCGTTTGTTGTTCGGTTGGTTAGGCATGGGAGCCATCTTGGGTAACACAGGCGACGACGGCTTTTGAGTAGGCCACATGGTCATGGTGATGGCCCAGTCCGGTTGAACAACCTTCTCCCAAACAGCCGGCAGGATGATTCCGGGAGGCCCAATCAAATCGTACTGGCCCTGCTGAACTTGCGCTCCGATAATTCCAACATTTAAGAAGGCCTGTTTGATAAGATCCTCCATTCCCTGTCAAAGCGCGGCAAAGAATCAGCTGGTTGGCCTTCGCATGCAAGAGATATGAAAGGAAAACATACCTGCCACGTGGCACAGAGGTGAAATGGAAAACTAAAGTGTCTCCCGAGGGCATCTTTGAACTTGATTGGGGCTTGTGGGACCGATTTGGCTGCCTCTTCCTTCTGCTTGGCCGCCTCTTCCAATTTGGCCTTGGTTTCGTCCTCGATGCGCTTCTTCAATGCCTCCTGTTCGGCCTTGGCGGCCGCTTCAGCCTCAGCTGCCTTCTTGGCAGCTTCCTTTTCCTTTTCAATCTTTTTCAACGTCTCCATTTCCGCTTTGCACTTGGCTTCTTCCCGAGCCAGCTTGAGCCTTTCCGCTTCCTCAGCTGCCTTCTTTTCCGTGGCAGCCTTCGCCTCGGCCTCGGCCTTTATGGCAGCCTCCAGCCGCCTCTGAGCCGCTTCTTCGGCTCTGATGCGAACTTCTTCCTCTTCTTTTCTTCGGGCCTCGGCAGCCTTCATATCAGCTTCCAAGCGTCTTTGAGCAGCTTCTTCGGCCCTGATGCGAGCTTCTTCCTCTTCTTTTCTTCGGGCCTCGGCAGCCTTCCTTTCAGCCTCGAAGCGTTTCTGTACAGCTTCTTCGGCTCTGATGCGAGTTTCTTCCGCTTCAATCCTACGGGCCTCGGCAGCCTTCATCTCGGCCTCGAATTTCGCCCTCGCGCTCTCCTCGGCCCGTTTGATCGCCTCAGCGTGTTGCTTTTGTCTCTCCTCTTCAGCCTTTCGTTCGGCTTCGATTCGCTCCCTGGCCGTGCGCTCAGCTTCGGCTCTAGCCAGTTGAATCTCCTTCTGGGCCTCTTCCTTGGCAATCCTCAACTCTTCCATCCTTCGTTGGAAGGCCTCCTCGGCCTCTTTGCGGATCTGCGCCTCGCGTTCCCGTTGCTCTTTCTCAGCCCTGGCCTTCTCCTCTTGAGCTCTGAGAGCTTCCAGCTCAGCCTCGCGCTTGGCCTCAAGCCTGATTTTCTCCAGGTCGGGCGGCGGTTCCTTGGGGGCAGGAGGGGTCGCTGCTTTTGCTGGCGCTTCTGTGGGCGGAGGCGGAGGTGGGTGAGCCCCAAGATGATACGGCTGGAGCTGGTTAGGCAGACCGAACTGTGGCGGCCCGGGGAAAAAGCCTGGCGGTGGTTGTTGGTACGGCATCATGTCATACACGTGACGCGGTTCGCCCCCAAAGAAACTGGCACCGTTCGAGCTATTACTCATGGGCGTGAATGGGTTTGGCGCATAGCCGCCGTATGGCACAATTTGGTTGCCACCAGGATACCCGCCCATGTAGTGACTCGGTTGCTGCTGTTGAAAAGGTGAGTGCTGGCCACGTCCATTGTAGTAACTTCGGGGACCATGGTGAGGAGGCTGATAGCCTGGGCCAAAATGGCCGTATTCCTCTGAAGGATCCACGCTGGGCGGAGGAATCGGTGCGCGTGAAGGCACCGGAGGATAATTCTGGGGAGGTGGTCGAGCTATTCGGTGGTGGCGCGCAGTCCTAGTGGGGCGCTGCGGCGAGGGTGGAGCGTCGTTGCTTGCTGAAGCCGAATCAGAAGGATGAAGGTCCTCTTCATCGTCCTCGTCCTCCTCTTCTTCTTCGTCGTCCACGTAGTCTTGCCAATCGTCGTCGTCTTCTGCCGGGGAGAAATCAGCCTCGCGATGGGATGATTCGCCTTCGCTGTGATAGGATGTAGAGCGCGAACTCTCGCCGCTGCGATGAATAGTAATGGTAGTGTGCCGTCTGACAAGAACTCGGTCAGTTGTAAGCGGCTTCAATGTTGACAGCAACAATGGAATGCGAAATATGCATGGTATATGACACTCACCGCATAGCAGACAAGTTAGGATGAAGCGCAGTTGCCCTCTACTCTCGACAATCCGCAAGTGATGGTCGGAGTAAAGGCGCTGGTTCGACAGCGTGGTCTGTATGAGGCGAAAGAGGGGACGAGCAACCGTGCAGTGATGGGCTACCGTGGGAGTGGGTTGGGTGGCGGCCGTTGTAGCGCCAAGTGTTGATGCTGACTTCGGCCTGAGGACGAAAGCACTCTGGTGACAACAGGTTGCAATGCTCGGAGGGGGAAGAGGCGGTGATGCCACTAGTGTGAGATTGACCAAGGATCCTGAAGGAAGGCCAAGGGTTGTTGGGCAGGGCAAGCGGACAATATTGTCCAAAGCGAGGTTAGATAGAAAGAGCCGCTCTCGATCGAGTAGACGCTAGCAGTTCCCTCCAATGATAAGGGGCTTTGAAAGAAGAGGCTGGGTGGCCTGACACTTGGTGTGCGGGGTCGAAGATGAGTGACGGCCGAAATTCTTGGTGCTGCCCAGGTTTTGAGCTTGACAGTTTGGCTGTAGGTATCTGGATAGTTGCTTGGTTACAAAACAGTCTAAAGAAATTGGCCAAAGTGGAGCCTTGGGGGTCACAGGATCTCTGGGTGGAGGTGGAAAACGGGCCAGTCGACTAGCCAGAGGAAGACGAAGCAAATGCGCTCTAGCAAAAAGACCACAGAAAGAGAAAAGAAAAAAAAAGGGGAGGGCCGAGAGGGTGAGGGAGCTCACAGGCGTCAGGTTCAGATCGGCGGTGAGCAGTTGAGTGGGTGAAAACGGTAGCGCCTCAGCGCGCTACAAGGGAGTTTAGACTTGCAAAGGCCTGGGTCCAAGAAAGTGCGTTGGTGTTTTTGCTGGCTAGCTGCTGGCCTGCTGTCGGTACGGGCCGTGAGAGACGAAGTTTGACAAGCGAGTTGTCTAGACTCCAAGCCAAGCAAGCAAAAAAGAAAGTGGGAACAAAGGCGTGGTAGTAAATCGGGGAGTGGGAGTGGGTGGGTGGAGAGCAAGGCAGATGACGGTGGACGGCGGGGCGAGCGAGGTGGACAAAAATGTGCGTCGCTGGCTTCTGCTTTGTCAGGAGGAATTGGCCGTGGCCGGTAGGTACCTATGCCGTATTGGTTGAGTACCTGGTAGCTCGAGTTGATTGGTTGTCGAATGAAGCCAACTGGAGGAGCCTCGGCTGGTGCTGGTGGAATCTGAGAAAGTGGAAACGATTGCATTAGCAACACGTCCTTCGAGGAATAGCTTGTCAAGGGCGCAGGAAGCTAGCGGCAATTGAAACCACAAGATTGGAAGCATCTAGATGCGGTGCAAGTCGCCGATGCGCACTCAAATGACCAGTTCCAGCCAACAAACGCAAGCCTGGTTTTGATGGCCAAGCTGGCAAAAGAAGAGCAGAAGGGCGGGGTTGTGGTCGCCCCAGCCCAGCAGTACGGAGTACTTTGCATATACTCGGTAGGTACGGAGTAGAATAAACATAAGGGTAGTATTGCTCAGCGGGGCAAGCGGGTGCTAGGCAACGGCACGGCTTGATAAACAGCAACAAGATGCCGCATGTTCATCCAGCCCAAGGGACATGACGTAGGTACTGGACAGGAGGGACCAGTGAACTCACTTGTAAAAACAGGTTATACCAGACTCTTCCGCTCCGATTGCGGACCTTGCTATCGCCAGCCAAATATCGTCGCAACTGACGTAGTTTAGCAATCACAGTATTTCTGCCTTTTTCCGTCAAGCTCGAGTAAAGGGGTTCTTTTCCTTGCTTTCTTCCTTTTTTCTGGTGTTTCAAGGACGACTTACATGGTAGTAGTAGTAGTGGCTGGCTGGTGTTGATGTGACAATTATTGCCCTCGGTCTACGGAGTACAGGCTCCAGAGTAGACTCCAGAAGAGGTTGCGCCTGCCAATCTGCAAAGGGAGGCCAGTTGTGGCAAAATTACTGCCTGGAGTAGAGAAACGGGGGGAAAAGAGGCAATCTTTCTCGATGGGGGACAGTTCCCTTTTTTTTTGGATTTTTTTTTTTTTGTTTCTTGGTGTGTAGGTGTGGCAAACGATTTGTTGGCACAGCAAGGAGGATTCCGGTTTCGAAGCCGAATGGAACGAGGAGGATAGGTGCAAGCAGGAACCGAAAAGAGAACAAGTTCCGGGGGCGGGCCTCGTGGCGTCCGAGATTGCTCGAGCCACAACCTGCCAGCTTTTGACGAGAAGCGCAGAATTGAGAAACGAGTCCAGCACGGGGTAGGAAAGAGAAGTGAAGAGAAGAGAAGAGGTCTGTCTGGTCAACGAAAAATGAGGTCCAGTGCACCTTTTCTCTGCCTACCTCCTTGCCTATCTCTTGTACCTGCTGCCTCCAGTCTTGTACCGCTCGTACCTGGTTGGGCAGTCAATGACAGGAAGCGGGCACAAACGCAGGCATCAACGCCCCACCTTTTACTCGTCTGGTACCCTCTCGCTTGGCGGTGCCAGCACCAGCTGCTCTGAGCTCGGTGGCTCCAGGTGCTCAGTGCCGTGCCAGGTGGCTCCAGGTGTGCTCAGAGGCTTGAGCCCTCGAGCTGACGGGCCGGGTCTTGCCGTCGACAAGTGCCCGCTCTCAACCGCGGGTTCCGCTCGCTGCAGTGGCTGTGGAAGAGGGAGGAAACAAAGAAGAGGAAAGAAGATGGGAGCGAAATAAAAGGAAACGGGGCCACAATTCTTATGTCAGAATCGGGCCTCACCCCCTTCCCGCGGCTCCTCGTGCTGTCAATATTGACGGGTGTAGACATGATAGTCTGCGGCTCTGCGCACGCTACCTATGTACCTAAGGTATGCAATGCCGTACACGTACAGTATGTGCCGTGCAATAACGCCAGACCTACCTATATGTCTCCTTGCCGGAATCTTGGTGTCCACAATAAGCGCTGATAAGGTTAGGTCAACTTAGGTACCTTAGGTACCTAGGCACCTGGCAAGCGTTGGTTCCTTGGCTCGTCCATGATCGGTTCCCTTGCGGGAACGCAGCACCATGGCTTGAGCGTTGAGAGTCAAGAACCAAGATCCCAGCTCCGGTGCAGATCTAGAAATGCGGCAAGCCCTCGGGATGAAACGGTGCGGCAGGCAAGAACAAATGTGGCTCCGTGTGCAACAGTGGCAGCTCTGTCGTGAAGCCCACGAGCAGAGGAAGCCCAGGACTAGTAGACGATGATCCTGGCCTGATGGTGGCCTCGGTGAGGTTTGGGGCTTCCCCCTCCCCCCTGTTCTTCTTCCCACCTTATCTTTCCTTCCTCTTTCTTTCTTTGCAAGGGGAGATGGACTGGCAAGCAAATCCGATTCTTGGGCGCGATACAGGAAACGCGAATGGTAATGGTACTTTTGCTGAGACAAAAGACGCCCAGCTCCTTTCTCCCTTTGCCTCCCCCCCCCCCCTCTCCCATCATGCTTTGCTGACCAGAGGCAGACGCAGCGGCCCCTTAATAACTTGGCACCACTTGACCTATCGTATCCTATGTACCGAGTAGGACCTCGTCCTTGCCGCCGGAGCGAGTCATCTTTCTTCAACCGAGTTATCCCCTTCCGTGATCCACGTGGCAATAAGCTCGTGTGCGGATTCGTTTTTATCCACTCGACCCTTTGTTTAGTGCATAACTGCGTAGCATCCCCCGCCGATGGGGGCCTATCATTCCATCGTGGCTTGTTGACGGAAACATCTTCTACCACCAGGTAGGTAGGTACCCATGGTACCCAAGGGATGCCACGTTCAACAGCGACTTTTGTCTACTGGCTTTTACATTCCACCAGCGATGACCCGGCGGTTCAAGGTATCAAGTTCTTTCTAAAATCCTGCCAGAGCAGAGTGTAGAACCTCGTAGAACCCCATGGAAGCTGACATCTGGTACCCTGTGATCTGCAGGGTCGGCGCTCGACTTTGGTCCCAGAAATGCTTAGCCAGTAGAATGCAACGTCCAAACAGAGTCGACAGATTAGTATTCCAGCTTCGATGCTGGCTCGTTCCCATCTCGTCACCCTTACATTCAACGATCCGGCCCAAGCCCACCGTGGATTGATCAGCTGCTTTGTCTTTCCAGTTTCTGGGGCCTTGTCGATCTGTGCAACCTCGTCTGCATCATCGCATCCAATTACTCCGTACAGCAGCACCTTTTGTACCCTTGGAAAACCGAAGCACCGAAACACCTGTACAGGGGCAAAGACAACACCTCAAGGGTACGGAGTATGCCAGGTTCAGGCCGCAGACAGCTGTGAGCACGGTTGATGATACGAGTCTCGCCTTCTCCCAAGTTCCTTCACGCGCAACACAAAGCTGACGCGTCAAACAGTTGTTTGATCTGCAGCTACATGTTGTCGGCAAAAAAAATTACAGGCCCAACTTAGGAGGTAGGTAGGTAGGTAGTCAACTGCCGAGGAGGTAGGGGTCTGCGGCGATGGCTTTTACCCCAGACTCATATTGGCGAGTTAGAATATAAACAACACCCTGACGGGACTTTCTGCAACAAAAAAAAAAAAAGGGGGGGAGAGGGGGGGGCGGTTCGGAATAACATGATCAATGCTTTAAACCTCCGTTGAGCGGTTGCCACGGGGCTGATTAGGCACGTATGTCTTGCTAATGCCGCTGCCCTGTTGACAAGGTAGCATTTCGCCCTGCTGCCGGAGAAGCCTCCTGGTGAGCGAGTCTTGCAGAGCTGGGGCTGCCGGTTGCCTGTCGACTACCTACGCCTACGCCGTACATGGAAGGTGGTGTCGAAATGGCCGGGGTCTGGTGGCAGCCAATCAACTGAAACTGCGGCAACTTGGCACCTGCACAAGCCACATCGGCAACCCAGCATCCGCCAAAGCACAGCTGTTTTAGTGCTGACAAAGACAGTCAATTGACATTAGCTAGCTCCAGTCTTGTGCCATTTGATTTGATTCTCTGCAGCCTTGTACGGAGTAAAAGCTTGCCAAAGGCGGTTGCGTCCCAGTCCAACCAACCAACAGGGACCAGGTATGTACCTACCGAGTCCTAACTCCTGACCGCCAGCGCCTGACACGCACGAGTTGAAACCCGACAAGCAAGGATGGCGCAAGCAAAAAAAAAAAAAAAAAAAAAAAAAGAAAAGAAAAGAAAAAGGGCTGACTGACACCAGTCGACGCCGATTCGACGCGTTTTGCCAGAGTGAATCAGGAATTCTGCTTACGTGCATACGAAGCCAAGGCAGCAGCCATAAGAGGAAACAAGGCGAGAATACGGATGTAGAGACCCCCAGGAAAGAGAAAGGAGAAAAAAACCCCCCCCCCCAGGAAAAGAAGAAAAGGACGGAAGGCAAAGGAGGCGGAAAACAAAGCAAAAGTGTCAACCCCCCCCCTCCTGCCTGTTTCCGTGTCTGGCATTCAATATTGATGCCCAGGTGTGGAGAAACTGAGACGCCTTCTTGCCTCGGCCCTCGCGTTATTTTCTTCATCGACGGAGGAGGAGGAAATTCACGCCACGGCACTGCGAACCGAGGGGCCAAATCAAAGTCTGGTCGAACATTGCATTTTTTTTGTTTCGGCTAGAGCAGGCTTTGCCGATGGGAGACGACTACGTTTATGCAATGCAGGTGGATGTGAATCGGCCACACCCTCCTACATGCCACCATCTATCTGCCTAGCTTGGTTATACCTACTGCACACTGCATGCGGTGCTACACTTGCAGATTATCGCGTCGGACGACCAGCCCTGCCGTGAATAGAAGTCTTTACACCTTCTGGGCCTACGGGGGGTTGGCTTTGGCCCGGACGCGAATTCCCTTTGTTTCGAGCAATTGCCATCTTCCCCTCACTCCGGGTTACCCCATTCTCGTTTTCCCCAAATCGCCTGATTTCGCCTCATGGGGGCCGCAACGTATTACTACAGGATGCCCAACTTGTTATTGGCCAATCACGAATTTCCGCCTTCTGGTTCATGCCCAATGTGAAACTATGGAATCGTAACAAAGTGATTTGAGCCCTCCTGTTGACCGGATGGGTCAAAGTGGCAGACGTGTTTGAGGTCTAGACACGGATTGAAACGGTTGGCGAGGCGTCGAGCATCCTCCCCCTTCCGGCTGGTTGCTGACCCGTGTACTATTTTGCTTTCTGCTGACTGAATGATGCCTGACAACGCTCCTGGCCCGCCCATCGGGGCCGAAAGGAGGATATATAGATGAACATGAGCATTGTTTGGGGAATCCGCCTTCTTCACACATGGACGAGGTTCGTCCATGTCGCACTGCACCAGTATGGGAATTCCGGACCACCCGTTCAGACTATGCCGGTATCCTTCGCCACAGAAATAGCCGGCAAGGAAGGAGTGGGGGGATTGATGGCCTTGCTACGTTCCGGATTTTCAACCCACAATGCGTCGATGAGTCACCGCTTACCGCACGACGTTGGCGGAAGAGCTATCCAGGAGCTCCCGAGCGGCTGCGATCTCCCCGGCGTCATATCCTTGCCACAGCTTTTCATTGGCTTGGTTTCGGCGCACGATTTCTGCCAGTCTCGTCGTGGCTACCTGATTCAACTTCTCCACGGTAGCTTGATCAGGTAGTGGAAAGCCCTCCGCGTCTCTTATCAATTTCTGGGGGTTTTCCAGGAGCTTGTCGGTGGCCTAAACGCGGGTGAGATAATGACAGGCAGGCAGGGGGGGTGACTTGTATAAACGCACAAGTTTGAGGCCGTAGTAGCCGCGTAGATAGTCGTCGCAAAGCTCTATGCTTCGGCAAAAGCGCTTGACAGCTTCGGCGTAGTGCTTCGGAGATCCTCCTTCTAGACCGGACGAGGCAGCCATTAACGAGACTTCGCCCAGCCGAGCTTGAATCTGCCGCGCAAGTTATTTTCCCTTGACTTTTTTCCTCAATCGACGAGAGAGCAGTGAAAAAAAATGAAATCTTACATTCCAGGCATTCGGGGACAGAACTAGGACCTCTTCCAAAGCATAGATTGCTTGGGCGTAAAGCCCTTGAGCAGCGTACATGTCGGCAAGCTCAGCCCATGCTTCCGGGTCGGTGGGGCAGGCGTCGAGAAACGAGTTAAGAGCCGCGATGGCATCCGCAGTCCTGCCCATTGATCGGAGAAGAGCTACCCTCCTCTTCAGAATCGGCTGCCTTGATGTTAAGTCTCGCGTTGTCAGATGGTGGAACCCGAGTGCTACCTACGACATTGGCATCATTTTCCTGGAGTAGGGCGTCATATTCCTCTAATATGCTCTGCAACTCTGAGTTGCCGCAAGCGGTAGCCTCTTTTAGCAATCCCCTGAGTGCCAAAACACGCTCGTGCTTATCGCCGAAGCGGAGCGT
Organism: Ustilaginoidea virens; assembly: GCF_000687475.1. Taxonomy (NCBI): domain Eukaryota; kingdom Fungi; phylum Ascomycota; class Sordariomycetes; order Hypocreales; family Clavicipitaceae; genus Ustilaginoidea; species Ustilaginoidea virens. The sequence continues at coordinate 5,051,177 of NC_057317.1, read as the reverse complement.
TATTCTCGCCAAGCATTCATTTGCGGCCTCGTCGTCACCTGTTCGAAGACACGATATCATCAAATTCTCGTATATCGTCCAGGTATCCAACGTTTCGGTGGCGGAAAATAGTGACGACAGAGGCGATGAAGACAAGGCCTTTGGATTTTTCCGCAGTATTTCGGGAGCTCGTCGCGCCAACTTCAGGGTCTCTGCAGGTGAGAGGCTCGCCGCTGGCCGGAGGAGAGACCGTCCCATGGTTGGTTGCCAAGTATATCGTGTTGAGATGGGCCGCGTAGATATTCGACGGATTCCTGGATCCGAGTTTCGCCTTTGACTGGTATAAACCAGAGAAGAGTATACGCCAAACGGAATGGCCGAAGCTGCAATGAAGCCGAATTCGTGGAAACAGCTTCAAGCTCTGGTCCAAAACGTAACCAACAAGTCATGCGAGAGCTTATGCGGGTACCGTGAGCGGAAGGGGGGAATATCCGAAGCCGACTTGCTACATCCAATCACGCGGCGCGACCCGGAAGTAACCCCGCCATGGAATTTTCCAATCAGCTTTTTATAGGGAGAATCACAATTTTTTTTCCCTCTTTCCTTTCACCATTCCCACTTACTCCTTACATCCTCACGCTCGCAGTCGCTAAAGTGGCCACCGGCCTCAGAGCAGCACCCTGTACAGCTTGTTTGTTTCATCTGTACTCGCACCGGGATCATGGCTAGTCCGTGTAGCCTTTCTGGCGAGGATGCTGGCGAAGCAAATGCTGCTGCGCAAAAATTAGCCACGTTGGAGATTGTGGGTGAAGGTGATGCTAGTGCAGGACTGCCACCCCATCGATCACACGATCCCTCTAAAAACCAGAAACGGACAGATCCCTTCCAGTTCGGAAGCCGATACCTGGCCGAAGGGGACGACGTGTTCGAGTTCAATGCTTGGGACCACGTCGAGACTGACGAAGCATACAAAGAACACGCTGAGCGCCAGTATGAGATGCAACGCCAGTCCCCTGTGTCCGACTTTGACAAGAGTAAGTGTTGCACATCGTCTTCCTTTGCTTCTGGCTTCTTTTTCTCTTCTTTCTTCTGTACGGGCAAATCTTTTGCCAGGCGTAATGATGATTACCAAGCAATGCATAGTTCATCTGATACTACTGATGAAACTTTCACCTTCAATAGTCTTTCGCTCCCATCTGATGCCACTTCATTCTTTCCATTTAAATGTGACTGCGAAATGCGCGCTGTCAACGCTAGTGTATCCGTTTGTTTGCTGACGCCAACATTCAGACAGATTTAACGGCAATCCCGCCAAATGGTGGAATCAGTTCTACAAGAATAACACGGCAAACTTTTTCAAAAACCGCAAGTGGCTTCATCAGGAGTTCCCAGTCCTCGCCGAGTTGACAAAAGAGGATGCCGGTCCCAAGATCCTGTTGGAAATTGGTGCTGGCGCTGGTAACACAGCATTCCCAGTTCTTGCCAACAACAAGAACCCCAAGTTGAAGGTGCATGCATGCGACTTCTCCAAGACTGCTGTAGAAGTCATGCGCAGTCATGAGGCATACGACACAAACCACGTCCAGGCTGACGTATGGGATGTCGCTGCGGACTGTCTCCCCCCTGGTGTTGATGAAGGGACCGTAGATGTTGTCATGATGGTGTTCATTTTCTCCGCCTTGTCACCAACCGAGTGGGCACAGGCTGTTCGAAACGTGCATAGAGTGCTAAAGCCCGGCGGCTTGGTCTGCTTCCGAGACTATGGGAGAGGGGACCTTGCTCAGGTTCGCTTCCGAAAGGGGCGTTATCTGGAAGAGAATTTCTACATCAGAGGAGACGGCACGCGCGTCTACTTCTTTGACAAGGATCAACTGGCTGCCATTTGGGCTGGCGAGGCTTCTGGCGAGGCTTCTACCCAGGACGGACAAAAGGCAGACGTGCCGCAATTCGAGATCGAGAACCTCGGCATCGACCGGCGTCTGCTGGTAAACCGAGCGGAAAAGATCAAGATGTATCGATGCTGGCTTCAGGGCCGATTTAGAAAGAAAGAAATAGACCACATGATACCATGATGGTGATGCTCAAGATGTTGGGACAAGATGCTTTGTGTGTGTATGCCATCTCTAATCATGATGGAATCATTGGCACGTCAGTACAACAAGAGCTGGCGCAGGTTTGTCCTCTGCGCCGCGTCAAACCCAATGCCATCCAGATAGTTCTCCAGTCCGCCGTACTGGAGGTCCAGGTGCCCCTTCAGCCCCGACACCATGACTGGTGAGGTAACCGCCCAGTCATCCGTCAAGCCAAGCTGGCGAATCTCGGCGAGCCTCTCCTCCCGATCTGACTCTAGAGCAGCATCTGTAAGTAGATAGTCGTGTTCAATGGCATCGGTGGGGATATCCAAAATCATCAATATCAGGATAATGATGAGACCTTGGGGGAGCACGTTGCCACGTTGCCACGTTAGCAGGTTCACAAAGTCCGGGTCCGGGTGACAAGACGCAAGGAGCAAGTATCGCGGCCGTAAACCCACCCGTTCGGTCTTTGCCCTGCGTGCAATGCACCAATGCCGGCATCGACTGGGGCCAAGAAAAGACAGAAAGCGCCTGGCAGATTTCAGCACCGGAATGATCAACGGTGTCGATGCCAAGTCCGAGGAGGCCCCGAGGAAGCATGACGCGTGTTGCTATCACCTTTACCGCATCGACGCGGTAGCCAAGGATGAACAAGGCCACGACTTTGCTGCCGTTACATTACATTGCATCAGAGCCGGAAGGAGCCGCGTCTTGAAATGCGGGCCAAGGAGGAAGGACAGGTCACACTGGGTGGGAAATGGCCCACGTACAGGAGATTCCACCACGAGAGCTGTCGAAGGAGGTGTATTTCAAACGGACGCCCGGTGATTCTGATGTCCTCGTAGACTATGCCGTCGATGCGAGGGATATCCGGCCTGGGCGAGAACCAAGATGAAGCATGGCTGGCGGCACACGGCTGATACTTGTCGGCTTGCTTGATGAGCTCGGTTCTGGCACGCGGCGCATTAGAAAGACTTTGCGAGGTTGCGAGAGCGAGGGCGGTGGGCGGCAGCAGGTATCCGCCGGGCTCACTTTGTTCGAAGATCGACGACGGTTTTAACCCCGAACTGGTCTCTAATGCGAGTCTGGTCTTGTACGGAAGCATCGTCTACGCAGAATGGGGTCGGTCAACCAGGGCTCCAGCAGGTGGGAAGCGCAGTCGACGCGGGATGCTGACCTAGTCTGGCGGAGCGATAGAGAAGGCCCTGGCGAAGGTACCTAGGATAGTTTTGGTGGTTGGCGATCAATTACCACTACCCGGGCGTGTGGCAAGCTGTGCTCGAGCAATGGTTTGCAGACAAGGGGCTGCGCCTTACCTTTGCCCGAGGTACTTGTTGACGGTTTGGCCGACGTCTCTGAAGTTGGCCACGTGCTGGAGCAGGCTGAGTTGAGCCATGCTTTTTTTTTTTTCTTTCTTTTTTTGCCAAAGAGATTTCTTTTTTTTTTTTTTTTTTTGCGCCTTGGTTCGTTTGCGCGCGCTCTTCGCGGATGGCTTGGCGCCGACGGAGGATGGCAACTTGGATGCGGGCGATGCGAAGGGGGTTTGCTCGGCCATGCCCTGTAGAACCCGGCCCGGCCTTGTGGCCCAGGCTCGTTGCCAGGACGGCTGGGGCTTTGCAGGGGATGGAAGCGGCAGATGCCGAGCGGCGACGCGCCCCCTGGCCCAGATAAACCGGTTTTCCCTGGCTCGTCCGGACTCTGGGGGATTGAGATTGATGAGTGGAGAAAGAAAAGAGAAAGAGAGAGACGGTGATGAGCGCTGCAGTCCGCTATGGAGCAGATTGAGATGGGGCCTTGTGGGGGGGGGGGGGGGGCCCTTGGGGTTAGGGCCGAGGTATGTACGTCATCGCCGACTCCGGCCAGGGCTTGGTCAAGCAATGGAAGCTTTTAGCGGCTCGGCGGTGGGCCCCTCGTCGCACACACTCTTCTGAAAACGGACCAGTTGACCCACGGCTTGGGAGGGGAGCAAGAAGTCGGGGTCCGAGCTGTAGCGCCGGCCCAGCCGTTACGTAACCCTGGGTGTTGGCTGGAAATTTGAAATACAAGAAAGGACTTCATGTTGTTGATGGCGCCGTGCGAGGTGATTGGCAGAAACCTGGGTGTCGGTGCCCGTCACTCTGGCCCATTCGATTGGCGGCGACTGGGAACAAGGGAAACAGCTGCTGCGTCTCCAAGGCCGGTCTCTTTGGGGGGGGGATTTGAAATTGACCTCGGTCAACTAACTGCCTTGCCTGCCCGGGCAAGCCCGTTTGCTTCTGGTGCCGGACATGCGTGTATGTAGAACAGACAAGTATCATTCCTCTCGATGCGCATGGCGTCATGCAGTGTGGTCCGGTGGAGGGTCTCCATGACGTCACAGACAGCAAGCAAGCAAACCCTGCCATCTGCCATCTGCCATATCTCTGCCACCATCTGGGGTAGGGCCAGGCAGGGAGGCTGGGCAAAACGACCAGGTCAGCAGCCCTGGACGCCTCCAGGGATGGGCAACGCTCAGTCGGCCAGTGGGAACCGTCGTCGCATGCCATTGACCACTACCTAGATGCCGCCCCCCCCCTCTCCCAGAAGGCAGGCCGGACGGACATGGGATGAAGAATTGACTGACATGACCAGAAATGTTGCGCCCTCTCTGGTCTGCCGTCGAGCCCCCGTGTCCAGCAGGTTGATAAACCCCCCGACCAGCCCTCCACAGCTGCAGGCTGCAGGACGGACCCGTCAAACCTGCGTCCAGTCTCTTGCACCTTTTGAAACTTTCCCACGCTGAGCGGTGACGGGCATCCATCCCAAAACTTACAGCATCATCTGCGTCCCCGCCGGGCCGTGCTGCTTCCCCCCAGCTGCTCCTCAGAGAACATAACCTGCTCTGCCTGGCCGCCGACGCTCCCCCGCTCCTCGCTCCTCGCCTGGCTTCCTTTCGGACAGTGGCACCACGAGGGGGGGGCCGAGGCTCGTTCCACAGTGGACGGTGCACACCCACACCACCCGGCAGACAAACAAAACTCGGAAGCTTCTCGACAAAGGCAGACAAAGGCAGACAAAGGCAGACAAAGGCAGACCCAGACGACGGCCGTAAAGTCGCAGTCAGCTTTGTCGCAAATCTTCAAACAATCCAAATCGGCAGCCTGACGTTGAATGCCCCCCCCCCCATCGACAACTGCCAACGTCTTGCGCAAACTCTAAGCTCCAGCCGATCCCGCGTGTTAGCCTGTGACGCACTCCGTGCAGTTGCGAACAGCTGCCGGCCCCCAGCCTGGGCAGCAGGCAGCAGGCAGCAGGCAGCAGGCCGCAGGCCGCAGTTATGGCCGCCACAAAAACGCCTGCGCAACAGGCACCACCTCCACAGGCACCTCCCTCAAGTAAGTGCCAGCGCGATCTGCCTCAATTACTGCCGTCATCAGTCGCACCTTGCCCCCGTCACCAGACCTATTCTCTCCTTCGGCTGGTATTCGTGCCTCAACCACTTCAACCTCCTGCGCTCGCCTGTTGGACCAACCCGCTTCCGCACCATCACCCGCACCATCACCCGCACCCGCTTTCCCTGCACTGTTCAAATATCTTGCATGCCCGCCCCCCGCCCACACGTCCATGATGTCCCATCTTCGATAGCTAACCGTACCTGTTTGTTCCACACGATCGTGTGAAGCAGTTCAGAACAACACCGGTCGTATCAAGTACGCCGATCCTCGCAGCTTGCCTAGCTTTCCTTCATCTGGCTTGGCTCCCGACGGTGCTGCCGCCAGCGCCGCCGCGTCGCTTGGCTGGTCTAATCAAAAACCCGTCAACCTCTGGAAGCCGGATCCCTCATCTTCTGCTTCTGCGGCAGCTGTCTTGGCCAAGAATTACAAAATGTCACCACTATGGGAACCATCCGCCCAATCTGACGGGCAGAAAGCTGCGCTACTAGCCGTTGGCTCTGCCGGCGCAGCCCTCAAGTCAAGCACTGCTCATTCTGGCCCGTCCCAAGGAACTTGGGGAAACTCGGCTGCAGTCAAAGCTTTCCACGCCAATCGACCAAGCGACGGGGGTTCAGCGGGTGGTCGGGCGCAACGAAATGCCTCCGCGGCCCAGGCATCCGACGCGAATCAACCCCGGTCACCCAAAAAGGACGAGAGGGCAAAAATCCCCCCTGGAAGCAAGTCGCTCGCTGCCGCCAAGGGCGCCATGAACCGTCCTGTCTCCGTCACCGGACTGAAAGATGTTCAGGCATCTGAAGCAAGCGCCGCCGCCAGCGCGCTCAATGGAGCTACTTTGGCCCATCGACAGTCCATAAAGCAGCAAACGAAGCCAAACCTGGAGGATGTCGGTGCCGTTTCTGTCACAACCATGACTCGAAACATGTTCACTGCTAACCCCCCCGTGAAACCCGAGGTTGACGAGCGCACCTACAACGAAAAAATTCACCAATCTGCAGTGGAAATGGCCAAAAAGATGTATGCACGGCAACAAATCACGGCCGAGCAGACCAAATGCTCCCAGTCCGGCAACTTGGACAAAGCGCAGCCGAATCAGTACTTGAACCTTCAGGATGCGGCCTACAAGCAAGCCCAAGCTCGTCTCGCCAAGCTCCATGACGAATATCAGCAGGGCCGCGAAATGCAGGAATACTACGGCAAAGAGCAGACGAGCCCCAAGCGCCGCTCCTCCATAATCAACAAGCTTCGCCGCAGAGGTTCCGACAGTGATGGCTCCTTGGATGATCGGCAACAGTCCGAAAGGATTCGGGAGCAAATGTCCATGTTTTCCAGCAAGCTGTCGCAAGTGGACAAGGAAAAACGGGACAAGGATCGCGAAGCCCTCATGGCCGCGGCCCAGCGCAACGTCAAAGCCAGGCTTCACGGCATGGACGAAAAAGTATATCAGGACACGGGCAGGGCGACGAGTTCCAGTTTGATGACCGATTGGGAGGCAAAGGCCCACAAGGCCGCGCAAACTCTCCACGTCTCTCACGCAGACAAGAACAAGGACAAGGTTGACATTGGAGGGGGAATGTTCATGACGCAAGAGGAAATCAACGCCATTGCATCCAAAAGGATCCAGCCTGTTCTTGACGATATCAAGGGTAAAGCCGAGACTGAACGCGAGCGACAAGAGGTGCTCAAGCTGGAAGAGCAGGCCAGACGTGAGGAAGCCGAGAAGCAAAAGTTGCGAGACCGCGAAGCCAAAGAAATAGTGAAGAAATCCAAAGGTTGGTCGATTTCGGCCCCGGCTGGTTACGCGATGGACAAACATGAATGGGCACACTGACATTGACTCTGCCACAGAACAAGATAAGCAAGAAGAAAAGGCCAAGAAACTGCAAGGAAAGTTGGAGGAAAAGCAGCGAAAGGACGATGAAAGGGCCAAGAAGGAGGGAGAAAAAGCCGCCAAAGCCGAGCAAAAGCGACTCTCCAAGGAATTGGCAAAAGAAGACAAGCGCAAATCCAAACTTGGCCCCGTGTTAGCCGTCACCGTTGCGACCTCGTCCCTTCAGGAACACCAGGCAGACAACGAAGGCGAGCTGCACTCCAATGCACATGGGGACGACCAGCCCAGGCCTACTGAGAATGTACATTTTGTTGGTGGAGAAAGACCGACGGTCGAGACCAACATTGAGTCGGCCGCATCAGCTCATCAGCAGGGCGAAGTGCAAAGCTCTCCAACGGCGAAAGTGAAGGGGTGGATCAAAACCCGATTCTCTCGTGGCAAATCTTTCGGCGAGCACGACCAGAAAAGACGTAGTTTCTTTGGCGGTGCGTCGATGAAGGATCACGCCACCGCCGCCACTGGTAACGGAAGCGTTGGCAGCATCGAAAATCGATCCTCGAGCATGCACGACGTTGCTCTAGCAGGGAAAGCTGACGAGCAAAATGACAAGGCAGAGGTCAATGTCAAGGACGAACATGGGGAATCCGCGCAGCACTTTGCTGCAACCGACTCTCGAGGTGTCAGCCCGGTGAGCACGTCTCAAGACGATGAGAGAGAGCTCGGGGAAGAGCTGCAGGATGAAGATTTGCCGCAGAAGAAGGAAGAGGATCGCCAAAGTCGTAAAGCGAGCATGGCGCCGCCTCGACCCATTGAGGATCCTGTAGCCCGTACCAGCAGCAGCCCAACCCGTGATTCACGTTTCCGCGAAGAGATGGATCAGTAAAGCTGCGTGGGCCAGACGGACCGATGGCTCTGTTTGGATTTTCCAGCCGAGTTGCCCGCCTGCTGCCGAAAACGGCGGGGACGAACATGGGAAAACTAGCAGACTTTTGTGCCTGCCCAGGACACAATATGCAGCGCAAAGGATGAAGTTGGCGAAATGGTGTGGCAAATGTAAATGAGTTGGGAGAAGTGATGTGAGAAAAATGAGCCTTTCCCTTTGGAATGGCTGGTCACTGTGAAGATGATGTTTGGCGTTTATTTTTGGATAATGTGCTGCTTGGGGGGGGGGCAGGCTTGAACTGGGTAATATGAGAAGACAGCCGTCGGAAATTGCGTCTTTTGCACGGCTGCTTGTGGATCTGGCGAGTAAATATATCTCGATGCTGTGGTGACGGTGACTTGGCGGATGTGAATGAATGCCGATTTCTGCGCCTCACAAGGTTGGCGCGGGTCATGTGACGGACGATTTGAGAACGTTGCATGCATGCATTGTTGTGAAGTGGAGTAGATGGCATTAATACTCGTGCTTTTAGCATGACCTGATTCCAGGACTTGATTATGCATCCAGCTGACACGACGCCAGGGAGAGTGTATCGTGCCAAGGACAGCTCTGCTATCTTGCACGCGGCGTCTGTTTATAAGCGCACCGTCGTCTCTTCTACATCCTGTGGAGAAAGAATGGAACGTGGGGAGATGGCAACGGGAAACGGAAACGGGAAACGGGAAACGGGAAACGGGAAACGGGAAACGGGAAACGGGAAATAATGTATAGTTTTGTATTATTGTTATTTGTTTTATTTTGTATTATTTTTAATTTTTTAAAAAAACAAATTCTAAAAATTCTGCGCATTTCGACCTGCGCCATGGGCAGAATATTCCCGCGCCGCTGCATGGCCGTGGCCGTCCGCTTGGCCGTTTACGTAGGCACGCGCATCCGCATCAGCATCAGCATCGCCGTACGTCCGGAGCCCCATTTCCACCTTGTCGGGCTTGTCGAAGCGCGCAGAGGGCCGTCTCGTGCGCACGGCTGGGCGGAGATCAATGATGAAGGAGGCGATGTAGAAGGTGAAGATGAAGGCAATGACCCATTCGAAGACGGCGGCGACGTTGCGGTTGCGCGTGAAGGAGGTGGACGCGAAGACGACGGCGAGGACGAGCTCGACCAGGATGAAGGCGAGCTTGACCCAGAAGGAGGAGCGGAGGATGCGGTGCTGTCGGTTCTCTGGGATGCTCGGGTCAGCAAGGCAAGCTACTGGGGACTGGAGCAAGAAAAGCCGCCCTCGACGCTCGGTCGTCGTCTGGTTTTGGCGCCGGTGCTTGGCGAGGGGATTGCGGGGAACCCAAGGGTGGAACATACTAATGCCCAGCCGCTGATACTCCCAGCAGGTAAAGACCGCGGAGAGCATGTAGCCCCCGATGAAGAGGAGCAGAAAGCCGTCGTGGAGGTTCTTGTGATGCAGGACGTCAAAGACCGACAGGAGTATCAGGCCGGCGGCGCCGGCGACGGCAAACACGATGCTCAGGCAGACGAGAATCTTCTCGCCGGCGGACTGGTTGGGCACGAGCCGGCCCTGGTGCCGCAGCCAGCGCTCGGCGAAGAAGGCGAGGTCGAGGGTGACGACGGTGACGCAGGAGCCCGCTATGAAGAGGGGCTTGAGCTCGCCGGCGCCAATGTCGCTGATGTAGGCGACGGAGGCGTTGGCGGCCATGGACGGGTAGCGGCGGCGGTGGGTGTTGACGATCCAGTGGAGGAGCATGCCGAGGAGCATGCCGAGCCAGACGAGGGAGGAGAAGACGGGGAGGAGCTGGCGAGCGGGTTAGCTGGCGTGGAGCGGGAATTTCTTCACTTGTTTTCTTTTGTCCATGTCATCATTGTTGTCATCACTTCGGGGAGGGGGCTGTCGCACCCAGTACGAGAGGAAGCCGCGCATAGCCATGGTTTCGAAGCGGCAATGAGGGCTGTCGTGAGATGCGTGCGTCGGCCCTGCGGCAGCCGGAAGGGGGGGGCAGATGCGACGGAGGGGAGCGAGCCGAGCAGAGCGGTCATGGGGAAATAAGGGGGGAAAAAAGTGAGCACTGGTGGTGACGGGCGACGCAGAGCATGCATGGCTTATGACATGTTTGAGGGGGCGGCGGCGAGTTGGCGATGACGTAGGTGAGACAGGCAGAGCGGCGGAGCGAGCTTGATTTTAGTCGTGGGCGGCTTTGTCAGAGGCCCCTTGCATCCATCCATCCGTTTCGTTGCGACGCAGGAACTCGAGGGCGAGGGCGGATGATGCATGTGGGAAACGCGGATTGGTGAGGATTCAACGCAGTTACGAATGGCAATTCCGTCGCCGGGGACGTATTGAACGTCCATGAGATGCGAGCATGAGCATGGAGCATGAAGCATGAAGCATGAAGCATGAAGCATGAAGCAGCGCTGATGAGGCACTGAGGCTGCAGTTTCCCCGCCAGCTGGCCGCCACTTTCGCCGCCGCTCGCCAACAGCTGGTGCTGGTGCTGGTGCGATAAGATACGATAAGATAAGTCGACGTTTAAAGACCCACCCGACGGACTCGGCCGCAGCTCTCCAGCTTCTATGTATCTCATCTTTTCTGCATCTTGCATCTGCGTCTCTGCCATGTAAACCGCCCTTCCGTGGAGGCACCGAGTCCCATGGGCCCGTGGTCAAGCATCGCCCGCCACACCCTCCGCCGCACTCTCCGCCGGTCCCAAGCATGGCCGTCTCGCCCCCCGTCGTAGCCGTCGCCGCCGTCGCCGCCAGCCAAGCCTCGCCCCTCAAGAACCTCGCCTCGGGTCCGACATCCTCCCATGGCACCCCCAAGCAGCCTGCTTCTTCGGCGGCACCCGCGCTGCCGCCTACGCTCGACCTAGCCGAGCAGATGAATGAGGAGGAGAAGCGAAAATACGCCAAAGGTAATCGTGGCCACCCCCCAACCCCCCCCCCCCCCCCCCGGGTTGGCCCCGCAAAGGGCAATAAAAAAAAAAAAAAAAGGAAACAGACGCTGAAAGCAGCCCCCCGGACTAAAAGGCAAAAAACTCGGCGAGGGCACCTACGCCGTCGTCTTCCTCGGCCACCTCCGCGCGCACCCCGGCACCCTCGTGGCCATCAAGAAGATCAAGGTGCAAAAGGAGTACACCGAGGGCATGGCGCCCGACGCGGTCCGCGAGCTCAAGCACCTCCAGGAGCTGCGGCACCCCAACATCATCTCGCTGCTCAGCGTCTTCTCGTCCAAGGACCAGAACCTCAACCTGGTGCTCGAGTACCTGCCCCTGGGCGACCTGGAGATGCTCATCCGCGACACGGACCGCGTGCGCTACGGCGCCGCCGACATCAAGGCCTGGATGGGCATGCTCGCCCGCGCCGTGTGGTTCTGCCACGAAAACTACGTGCTGCACCGCGACATCAAGCCCAACAACCTGCTCATCGCGGCCGACGGCGAGGTCAAGCTGGCCGACTTTGGCCTGGCGCGCGGCTTCGCCGACCCGCACCGCAACATGACGTCCAACGTCATCACGCGCTGGTACCGCCCGCCCGAGCTGCTCTTCGGCGCGCGCCACTACTCGGGCGCCGTCGACGTGTGGTCCGTCGGCGCCGTCTTCGCCGAGCTGGTCCTGCGCGCGCCCTTCCTCCCGGGCAGCAACGAGCTCGACCAGATCAAGATGATTTGCGAGGCCGTCGGCACCCCGGCCGAGGACAACTGGCCCGGCGTCACGCGCCTGCCCGAGTACACCGTCCCGGGGCAGTTCCCCGTCCACGGCAAGGACTGGTACGAGATGAGGTTCGGCGCCGTGGGGCCCGACGGCGTCGACCTGCTCATGAGGACGCTGGCCCTGGACCCGCGGCGGCGCATCACCGCCCGGGACATGCTGCGCCACGGCTGGTGGCACGCCGAGCCCAAGCCGACGCCCAAGCAGCACCTGCCGCGCAAGTCGGCCGAGGACAGGATGGCCGCCGATCTCAAGAGGCGGCCAGGCGTGGTGGAGCACGAGGGGGGCAAGGTTGCGAGGAAGTTGGACTTTGGGGGGCGGTAGCACATGCTCGGGGGTCTGTTTTTTCTCATTTCCTTTGATTCCTACGTTTTCTTTTTTTTCTCTTTTTTCCTCTCTTCGTCTGTACTTGAATTCTTTTTTTTTTTTGTTGCTTCCAGGCAGCAGCACATCGGGTGGCATCACGGCAACATGGGCGTTTCATATATCTACATGAACCTTTTTTTTTTTCCGGCAAATGCTCCTTGTTTCTTTTTTTATCTGATTTGATTTGATTTGATTTGATTTGATTTGATTTTGTTTTATTTCCTTTTTTATTTTTATTTTTAATTTTTTTTCGCACCAAAACACAAGCACCCACGCATCAGGGCCCCCCCCCCCCCCCCATATCTACATGAGCACGCAGTCCATGCCGTACATGGCCCTCTCCACGCTCTTCCGAATGAGGTACCAGTCCGCCCTCCGCTGCGCGTACTCGTACACCTCCTCGGCGCGGAAGACGCCGCCGAAGCGGTCCCCGTCGGCAATCACCGAGGCCAGGTCCCTCGCGTGCGCCTGGTCGACCAGGTAGATCTGGCTCAGCTCGCGCAGGGCGGCAAAGTAGGCCGCCAGGTCCGGGTGGCGCAGGGTGCGCACAAAGTCGGCGTAGAGGTTCATGTCGGCGATGAGCCTGACGGCGCCGGCGGTCGACACGCGCTGCCGCTTGAGGTGCTTGCACAGGGCGGCGAAGAGGCGCAGGCCGACCTCGCCGTTGAAGACGTCGAGCATGGCCTTGTCGGTGGTGCCGGCCAGCATGCTCGTGTGCGAGGAGACGAGGCCGACGATGCGCCGGGCCGTCTGGGAGGGGCCGACGTCGCTGTCGGCGGGGGAGGCGGCGGCGGCGGCGGCGGAAACGGCGGAAACGGCGGCTGCCGCCTCCGGGGGAAGAGGGGAGGAGGACGCGCCGCCCGCGCGCGGGTTGTAGTCGGTCGGGAGCTGCGTCGTCGACGCAATGTACTCGACCTCGTGCATGAGCGCGTCGATGCCCTTGTTGAGGCCGGCCGCCACGCTCTCGTCGAGCATCTGCTCAAACTTCTTCTTGGCCAGCCCCGCCGGGTCGAGGAAGTCGTTCTTGTCGGCGACGCCGGGCGCCGCCAGCTGCTGCTCGTAAAACACGTCAATCATCTGCGATATCAGGTCGCCGACGTTGACGAGCTCGACAAAGGTGACGAGCGGGGCCACGCCCAGCCGCTGCGCGGCGTCGTCGTTGTCGTCGTCGTTGTCGTTGTTGTCGTCGTCGTCGACGTGGTGGCGGCGGCGGCGGTGGCGGCGGTGGTCGCTCATGTCGCGCGGGTTGTACTGCGAGAGGTGCTTGACGGCCGTGTCGAAGCCGCTCCCGACGTGCCGCTGCCCGAGGACCCTCACCAGCACCACAAAGATGCTGGCGCACTGCTCCCGCGCCTCCCCGCCGACCTGCCCGCCGAGGGGGACCAGCACGGCCGCCCGGCCCAGGCTCGTCTTGGCCAGGTGGACGAGGTTGAGCGCCACCTCGATGCTGCACAGCGACTTGATGCCCTCGAGCTTGGAGGCCATGAGCGCCGCCTTGGCCGCCAGCTCATCCGTCGGGGCTTTGCCGCCGGGCATGGGGCTGGCCCTGCCGCCCACGCCGGGCGTTCCCGGCCGGGACGGCGCGGCCAAGGCAGCGGCGGCGGCGGCGGCTGGAGCAGCTGGGGGCTTTGCCGTCGCAAACGGCGAGCCCATGGGAAAGCTGGGCAGCACCGTGACCGGCATCATGACCACCTTTTTGAAGGAGCTCAAAAAGTCCGACTTGTCCGCAGACCGGTTCACGTTGGCCATGTAGAACGATTCCAGGGACGAGTCCTCCTCGGACCGCTTCTTTTCCCACCGAGACACCTCCGCCTCTGCAGCCCTGGTGAAGAAATCCAGCTCCTCCTGCAGGTACAGGTCCAGGTGCGGCTCAAAGACCCTCAAGGCCAGCTGCTTCGCCTTGGAGGCCGCCTCGGAGGCCGCCTCGTCCGCGCGCCGGTCCTCCTGGCCGGCGTCCCGCGGGGGCGCGAGCGACTGGAAGAAGCGCATCGACTGCTCAAACACGCCCGAGACGGCCTTGAGGTACAAGCCGACGCCGCGCTCGTGGCTCTCGTCCAGCAGCGGCGTGGTGTACTCCATGACGATGTCCTCCCTGACCTTGTCGACGAAATCCCAAAACACGCCGCTGGCGTCGGGGAAGATGCGCTCAATGACGCCGGCCTGCTCGTTGACCTTGGCGAGCAAGGTTGCGAAAAACCGTCGGGACGGCTCCAGCGACAGCTCATCCGCCGAGCCGCCGCCGCCGCCGCCGGTCGTCAGGCAGTCGGCGATGGGGTTGCGGGCCAGGTCGGCGTCGGCAAAGATGGGGTGCTTGTGGATGAAGAGGTCGACGCCTCCGCGCGCGCCGTTGAGCGTGTGCAGCACGTGCGCGTACCGGCGCATGCGCCCGTCGACCTCGCGGAACTCGTATCCCTGCTCAAACTCGCGAAGCACGGCGCTCTCGAACAAGCCGACCATGCTGGCGAGCTTGCTCTCGCGCTCGTCGCACCCCGAAGACCAGTCGCTCTTGGCAAAGCGCACCAAGTTGGCCAGCATCTGGGCCTGCTGCTCGGGGTCCCGGAACGCCTTGAAGACGATGGGATCCGCGTGCGTCTGGGCCTTGACAATGTCAAAGTAAAACAGCGCCAGTGCGCCGTAGATTTTGCCGTACTCGTGTCTGGCCCCGCCCCGGACGCTCTTGACGTGCTTGAAGACGTCGAGGTAGGCCTCTGAATCCCGAGGGCCCTGGCTGCTGGCGGCAACGGTGCCGGCTGCTCCGCCGCCAACAGCTAGGGTTTCGAACCCATCTGCAAGCTCCGAGTGCGCTCTCCCATGTCCTTGCCCTTGGCCTTGGCCTTGGCCTTGGCCTTGGGCAGACGCATCGAACAGAGTGGTGGCTTGCGGCTGCGGCTGCGGCTGCGGCTGCGGCTGCGGCTGGCCCCCGGTCGCTGTCGCTGTCGTCGTCGTCGTCGTCGTCGTCGTCGCTGCCGCCGCCGCCGCCCCGTTCGCTTGACCGCTTGGCAGCGAAGCAGCTCGCTGTGCTTCCTCGCGCCTCTTGCGAACAGCCTCTTCGAACCGTCTCCGTGCTTCCCGCTCATCCCAGCAGTTCATGCTCTTGAGCCGCGACACCCACCTCGTATCGTCGTAGACCATTTCCTGCAGTTTTCGCGACGTTTGCGCCACGCGGAGCTGATCCGCCACGGGCAGGTAGTCGAGGAGCGAGTGGAAAATCTCTGCGCCGCCAATCAGAACAACAAGCCATCAGCATTTTGCCGCTGCGGCCGTGATGGAAGCGATCGTGGACGGGACGGGACGGGACGGGACGGGACGGGACGACCTTACCAGCCGGCAGCTTGGACCTCGTGTCAACCATCGCCGTTGCCTGCAGGGCGCTCAGGATGCCGGCACCTCTGGAGGCGCCGACACCCTTGTTTCTGTGCATCTTGCCGGTCTGGCCGGTCGCGAGAGGGCGGGTGTGCCTGGCAGTAGAGGTCGCTCGAGCCGTTGGACGCTGGCTCGCCTCATGGGTGCTTCTCTCACAGGGTCGGATGGAATGGGCCTGAGAGCATGGTTGCGGAGACGCGAGATGCCGAGCGGCTGGTGGTGGAAATCTTGGTCTGGAGGCTGGAGTCTGGAGGCTGGAGGCTGAAGGCTGAAGGCTGGAGTCTCGAGTCTCGAGTCATTCATCAGGAGAGTTCAATATTGGCTGACCGTTTGTGCTCCAGCGGGCCAGCCATTGGCAGTTGCCCCTGGCGGGAGTTGAGCGGAGCTGGCCAGCTCAGGCGCCAAGCTTAGCTAGCCTAGCCTCTCAGTGCTCAGTAGGCATTCAGCGCTCCGTGCCCGGCGCTTAGCGTCGCCCTGCCGTCGCCCTGACCTTCCCCCCAACGGCCAGCGCTCGTGCTCCGTATCCTAACCAGACCCCAGCCTGACCCGCTCTGACGTCCTGGACGGGGACGGCTTCAAACGTTCACACCTTAACTTTGCCTTCAACTTTGCCTTCAACGCCGTCCGGTAGGCAAGTCGGGGTTCATTCACATGGTAATCATTATCTCAATCATGAACATAAAGTCAAGTCAAGTCTGGTCACGTGGCATACTCTCAATCATGTATATCAAGTCTAATCAAACTCTATTCTGCAAGATTTTCCCAAAAAGAAAAAGAAAAAGAGAAAAGAAAAAGAAAAAAGAAAAGTTTTCTAAAAAAAAAAAAAAAAAAACTCCAATCCCGCCATGCTCCCCCCTCCCCATCTCCCAATCATGAACCACTCGCGAATAACGTCCAAGATCCCGCCGCCTTCATGTCATGCATAGGACCGAGTTTTTGCCTCGATCCTCTAAAGAGCTTCACACATTGCCCGCTCCCCCCCCCCCCCCCCCCCCCCACCGCCCGGCGACGTGCAGCGTAGCGTCATGGTGCACACACTGGGCGTGCAGCGCCTCCCCCTTCAGCCAAGAAGCGGCAACATCCTCCCCTCACTCTAGGAACGTGAATAGATGGGTGTGCAAGACGTTCATGGCTCGCGTGGCGTCCCGCGCGTTGATGACGCACGATATGTTGATCTCGCTGGCACCTGCATCAGCATCAGGCGTGTTAGCTAGCAACGATGAGACATGTGTCCCGGCCCGGGGGGACAACACGGGGGACAACACGGGGGACAACCCGGGAACAACAAGGGAACAACAAGGGAACAACAAGGGAACAACAAGGGGGACGGCATCTCGGCATCTCGCATCTCGGCCAAAACGCCCAAGCAGCCTGGCGGCGGCATCGCACCCCACCAAAACCCTTACCTTGGGATATCATTTCCAGGTTGACCCGGTGCTCGCCAAGAGTCGAAAACATCCGGCCAGCCACGCCAATCATGTTCTTCATGTCCGCGCCGACCAGGCTGAGGATGGCCATGTCGGACAGGACGCTGACCTCGCCGCACTCGGCCAGGCTCTTCTTGGCATTGGCAAAGTTGTCGGCCTGCGTGCTGCCCGAGTGGATGGCGAGCGACACGTGCACCTCGGACGTGGAGATGAGATCGACCGAGATGGCGTACCGGTTGAGGATGGAGAAGACGCGGGCGAAGAAGCCGTGCGAGATGGACCGCTTGTTGGAGTGCACGTTGATGACGCTGATGTGGTCCTTGATGGTGACGGCCGTGGGGCGCTTGGGCGCCTTGACCGGCTGCGGCCCCGACGGCTGCGTCTGGTGAAGCTGCTGGCCGGCCGAGAGCACGGGGTCGGGCACCACAATGGTGCCGTTCCCCCGAGGGTTCTTTACGTTCTTGATGCGGATGGGTATGGGGGGCTGAGCGTGGATGACCTGGTCCATGGTGAGGTGGTGGATCACCTCAGAGCCGTAAAACGTCAGCTCCGCTGCCTCGGAGGGCGTGATGGACGGCAGGAGGCGAGCCGTCGGCACCTTGGAGGGATCTGCCGTGAAGATGCCGTCCACCTCCTTCCATATCTGCAGCTCCTCGGCGTGGAGCCCGACGGCGCAGAGGCCGGCGCACAGGTCGGTGTAGCCGCGGCCGATGTCGCCGTCGATGAGGCTGCCGGGGACGTTTCCGAAGAAGCCCGTCACCACGGGAACGCGGTCACCGCACGCCTCGAGCTTTTTGGCAAACGCCGCAGAGGCGGACTTGTAGAAGCCGGCATCCAAAAGGGCTGCGGCGTCGTGGTGGAGCGCGTCGCACAAGTCGACGTATTCCGCGTCAACTCCCTGCATTTCATCATCAGCAGCCAACAACAACAACAACAACAACAACAACAACATCACGCCCGTGGGGGAGGGAGCGACATTGGGGGAAGGGGGCTAATTTTGGAGAGGGCTGCGTGCTGCGACCCCCGGAATCCATCAAAAGTCTATACTTACGACATCTTGCAAGAGAACCGTCATGTACAGACATGCGAGCTTCTCACCAAAGCTAATGACCCGATCCTTGGCTCTCGAGTTGATCTCCAGGTTGAAGCGCTTTGCGGCGGCAATGTACTCGATGAGCTCCTGGCACTGGGCCTCGATGTTGCGGACGAGCGACTCTCTCAGGCTCGCGTCCTTGACCAACGCCTCGGCCGCAAAGACGTGGTCGTTGCAGATGTCCATGATGAGGCCCTTGGCTTGCTCAATGAGGGCGACCTGCGCATCGTGCGAGCCGATGGCATAGGCGAGGCCAACATCTTTTAACCTGCTGTAGACGGCGAGCAGCCTGCAACATGCACACGAGTCAGATTGGGACGCCAGCGAAGAGAACGCGCGCCCTCGGCAAGTCGAAAAGAGCGTGGCAATCGGAGCGGCCTCGTCGCGCCGGAACTCACCGACTCGTGGTGCCCTCGGCTTTCTTTCCAGTGCTCCTCGCCGAGCACACGACCACGACACGGTTTCTCGACAAGCTGGGCCTAGTCAAGCAGCATGGAAGGTGAGAAGAAGGTCGGAGAGAAGTAACATGGAAGTTGTAAGAAAGTCGGGGGAGAGAGAGGGAGAGAAAGACTTTGGCAGTGGCACCGCAGCACCGCATCACCGCATCACGAGGCCAGCAGCTTACTTGACGATATCCCGAGCAATCTATAACCCGAGGTCAGTCGCCGCATTGGACAAGACGCAGCAAGGCCGCCTGGTGAGTCAGAGAACGCACTCGAGACGCCAAAGAAAAGACCAAGAAAAGACCAAGAAAAAAGGAAATAAAAAAGAAGCAAAAAAAAACACACACCTTGTCGGGGAATTTTCCAACACTCGTCCCCCCCGAATTTCTGGACTATCCATCCCCTTTCCGAGGCATTGCTGTACGTTGAGCTCCCCATGCTGCCCTGCGCGTGCGTTTGCGTTTCCGTCTCCGTTTCCGCTTCCGCCCTCCGCAGATGAACGATGCAACGGGCCGGCACCGGAGGCGACAAACAACGTTTTTGCTTTTTTTTTTCCGCCCGTGGGGTCGCCAAAATCGCCAGAGGCCGCGAGAATCAGAGGGCGCGGCCACAGACCGGCGGCGCGTCAGGGGCTGCTCCGTGGCAGGGCGGTGCGCGATGGATCGACGAGGCTCGGGACAGCGGCAGGTGTTTGCATCTGTGCCGCAGGACGAGCTGGATGGTTTGTTTGCATCGGGGTCGCAGGAAAGTTGAGGTCAACTCAACTCAACTCAATCCTTGCCTTGATTGCATGCGGAAAGCGGAGCCCCGAGACGAGGGGAGGGGAGGGGAGGGGAGGGCCAGCGAAGCAACCCCGCGCTAACCGTCCGCGGGGGTATTCTGTACCCCCCCGGTACCAGGATGTCCCCACGTGCTCCGTCCTCGGGCCAGGTACGGAATACTTCAATGTTCCGTACTGTGGACATCTGGTTTGGTGCTTGCACTGCACGAACAAACAACGGATTGGTTGATACATGCAACGTATCGGCTCACGGAGAAACCGAAACCACGGGTAGCGATTGGGTGCGGCATTTACACACACAAAATATCAATTGATCCCATATTGAATCAAAGGCGAAAAAAGAAAAAAAAAAAAAACGCCCTGGCTGGATCCGCTGCTCCGAGACGCGACGCAAATGCGCATGATCCAGATTTCGCTTTTCAGTCCATCCCACAAGCTGTCGTCATGTCGTCGTCCCATCGTCCAACCCACCCCGCCTGGTAATTAGATTCCTTGTCTGCCGCAAATAACAAAACCAAATAAACTAAAATCATGACGCGACATGATGAGCGGGTATTGAAATTGTCCCCTATCCCAAGTATGACCTTCCAAACGCCGCCGTACCATGCTTCCCGACATTGACATGCGCCGGCCCTGAAGAAAGGGAGGGAGAGGTGGGGGGGAAGAGAAGAAAAAAAGAACAATAAGCAGCAGAAAAAAAAAAAGAAAGAAGAAAGGAACAAACAAACAAACACGCAAAGAAATGCACCGCCTACAGACCTGCCCCGGCCGTCAACTCCGCGCCGCCAATCATGCCTCCATTCTCCGTCGCCGCAAAGGTGAACTTGTCCATGGGAAAGTCTTCTTCGGGTGTCCGGATACCAATCCCGCTGTCGTCGTGAGGATCCCCGCCGCTTGCTCCTTCTGATGCCCGATTCGTACTGGGAGGCGGTGGAAATGGCGCTCTCCCCGGCTGCGTCTGAGACACGTTGGATAGGTTCAGGCTGTCGCTGCCGCTATTGTACCCCCGGCTATGGCGATCCGTCGTCTCCTTCTCTGCAGCCTCGGCATTCGTGCTCGTCTCCTTTGCCTGTTGCTTGCGCGCCTTTTGCTTCATGAATCCACCCTGCTCTGCAAGAAAACAGACCATCTCGTCAACCCAAGTCTTGGTCACCCACCAAGAACCAAAGCTCTTGCCTTGGGCAAGAGTGAGGTCTCGCATCACCGCCGTGCCAACTCGCTCAACACACCAGACGATATCCGCGTGCGAGGCATAAGAGAACTTGCCCGGCAGGCTTTGCAGGAAGCTGACCCATCTTTCCAAGACGTTTTGACCACTTGAGCCGCTTCCGCCGCCATCATCGGCTGACCTGCCGCTGCGGGTGGTGACGTCTCCATATATCGTGAGACATTCAACCTCCCATGGTACGTTCATGGGGTCCAGGAGATCCCTCATCTCCGACACCAAGATATCCACAACGTCGTCCATGCCACGCGTCGGCACGCATTCCGCAACCTTGCGCGCGCGAATCATGGTGATCCAGTCCACGTACATCTGGTCTCTGTTGGCCGGGTTCGATAACATGTTGGCTGCTGCGTGTGCCGTCAGGTTCACCCGCAGAGCTCGGTCTAGTAGCCCGGAAAAAATGGCCGCGGGAGCCTCCTTGGCAGCAAGGACGTGCTGAGGCTGTCCTTGGAAGGACTCCCGGATGTGCGGCACTAGCCTCTCCGAGATGTTGCGCAGAGTATCAAGCACCGGTTTGGGAACGACCTGAAGAGTCAGGCCCGCGATGATGCTCATTGTTCGCTGATACAGTATGTAGTCGCATCCCTCAATCCATGGCGCCAAAGCCGCGTGGGCAAACAATTTCTGGACCGGCATCGTCAAGGTGCCCTGGAACGAGGTGTAGAGATGGAAAAACGTCTTTTCTCGGCAGTATCGGATACATTCCACAAGCGACGTGCAATGGGAGCGGTACAGAGCCGACAACGATTTGGCAGCATCGGGATCTGTTCCAGGGGGTAGATACGTCTCGATGGCAGGGAGCGCGAGGACATCGGATTGTGCGAGGATATTGTTGTCTGCGGAGAGAAACGAGAGCTCAAGCTCCGTTTTTGTCGACGTGGTGCGAATATTATCTATGCTAGCCAAATCAGGCATATTATATATACTGTGGCATCTTGCAGATCTTTTGAACCGGCTGGGACCTTTGTCATAATGGCCTGCGTCTTGATGACAAGGCAATGAAGTTTTCCTGGCGCCGTTTGTTTGAACAGATGAACTAGCAATCGTTAATTTTCGAACGCGCAAAGTTGGCAAGCACAGCTCGCGTGCATATTCGTGGCATACCTCAACGCATGTGTTAAGCTGTTGACTTCGGGAAGTGGTGTCGGGACTGGTGGCTGAGAGTCCCTCAAGTCAGGTTGATCGTCGACGAGGGAAAAATTGACATAATGATATTTTGACTCTCCTCTTACGCCAAGACGACGGGTCTTGAGGCCAGGGAAAAGAACACGGACCAGCTTTCCGAAGCTAGCAGGGTTGAGGACTGTGATTCTCTCGGTGGCACAACGGGAGGCGTAGTTTGCATAAACTCGACCACGAGGCACTGAGCCCTTGCCCTTTGAACAGACCGAGTTTATCCTGAGAGAGAGATAGAGCGTTAGCATTTCGTCTTTCCCCCCCACGGCGCAGCATCAAAAGCGGCGGGCTCATACCACAACATGGCAAAAACCTGACGAGTCCGTTCCGAGTTGGGGCCACGTTCGTTGCCGTGGAGTTCAGTTGCAACTTCCTGAAGGTTGCGATGGCGATTGGCGGTAAAGAGCTGTCTCATCTCCAGCTCATTGTTGGCGCTGGATCGTGTCGTGGACGGTTTGGCTGTTGCGGCCTGGCCCGTCATGGAGTCACCGTCTTCGTTTTCGTCGCGATCGAGCACTTGGCCATCGGCTTCGGCGAAACTGGCGTTTGGCGCCGCATACTGATCGGCGGGGAGAGGGTGCCTGGCTATGGCATGTTGCGCTTGGGGTTGTGGTTGGTTTTGCGATTGCGATTGTGGTTGCGGTTGCGGTTGCGGCTGCGGTTGCTGCTGGTGCTGGTAGGTGATATGATGGTGGGCCATGGTTACTCCCATGGAGGCGTCGATGGCGAAGTCGTGGTTCGCGGTTTGCATGTGGGTGGCGGCCTGCATGATCATATCTTCGGGAGATAGTTGAGGTGCCGACCCCATGTCTTTTCCATGAGCATGGTCGTTGGAAATCCACTGGCCAGCAGCGTACATGGCCGACGAGTCTGCAAACCCGGACTGGTCCATTGTTGGTTGCGTCGTGGCGCTGTGAACCGACGTGGTCGAGGCACGGGATAGCGGACGGTTCCTCGACTTTACAGGAGCACGCGCTGCTAGATTGTCTGCAGAGGGACAAGGGCAAGAAAAGAGAGGAACGGTCAGAGCACGTTCTTGTTACGCATGCTGAAGAGCAATTGCCATTATTGTTCAGTCGTATTGGGAGGAGAGGGAAGGGGGGGGGGGGGGGGGGGGGGGGGGGGGTGGGCGGATGTTTGAGGCAAAACAAGGTGCAGCTAGTGACAAGGAAGACATACCTTGCTCCATGTTGTGCTGCTACGCTGTTATGAAATCTTGTGCGGTACCCAAACAACAAAAACATTGACTAGCAAACCGAGAGACAACAGGCTGCCGCAGACGACTTGGCGGCGACGAAGGAAGGCCCCCTCCCCCACCCCCTTCAAGAAAATATTGAAATATGAGAAAAAAAAAAAAAGGGGGCAAAAAAACTGGAAAGAAGAAGCACAGACAGGCGTTTTATCGCAAGAGTCCCGCACAAGGATTCGATCAAGACGATCATTCATCTGGTTGCTCTCGCCTCGTGGTTCGCCGAGCCGACTTGTCGTCGACTTGCAGCAAATGTTGGTGTTGTTTTCTGTTGCGAGGCCAACGAGGGGAGGAAGCAGAATGCACAGAAAAAGCGGGCTGGGGAAGGTGCGTCCCACTTGCGTCCCAGAGCAAAACAAAAAGTCTATCCAGCCAACCAAAGAATGCAGGCCGAGTGGGGGCATAACAACAAATCAAAACAAAACACCGCAGAGGCCTAGGTTTGTTAGGTAAGCGAAGCGGAGCCAGCTTGAGAACGAATTGCCTGCTCGGAATTAAAAATAAATTTGCAAGCAAAACAAGTGCGTGGCTGTTTGGATCTGTTTGCTGTCGGTTTATTACGGAGCAGAGGGTAGTCGGCGTCCAAGCAAGTGGAGCACCGCCGGGGAGGAACCTTGCTGTGGGAAGACGGGTCTGTTCCACTGTCCGTCCAGCTTAACGAGGTGACCGTGGATTTGATTGTGCACGGTAATTTTTGAGGACAGCATGACCGCGAAGGCCGCATCTGGAACGCTTAGTATTGTACAGAGAACCGGGTGCGAGGCGCAGATTCGCCGTTTCTTCTCACTTTGGGCCGCGAACTCGGTCCTGAGCGATGGGGTTGATAACGCGTGATGCTGTGATACTGTCACATGAAAGCTGTCACGTGCTGGCCTCGTCAGGAGCCTTGCTTGCTGGCTTATCTTGGTTGGGGAAGTCGATGACTTATTGTGGCTTGCACACTTGCCGAACCAAGCTTGGGCGCATAAGCCGACCTTTTTTTGCTTCTACCCATCTAAAAGTCAGTGTGGAATCTAAAGGCCGGATTTGATGCCCAAGGAGTCTTTTCCGTATGGTCTTCTTCACAGTTGGTCGGCGTCGTTTGTTCCGGGCGGGCCGGGGGGAAGGCAGTGCATCCGCTGCCCTGTGAGAGACGAGTACATGAAGGCACGGCTCTAGCGAATGCAAATACAGGAGCATTGGCCAGCCTCGTGAAGGGCGTGCGTCAAGGCTCAAGCTTGTCTGTCAGATCTCGGGCCACTACTCCGTACTCTGTACCTTGAGCTAGGGCAGCTGGGAGGCAGCTGATGTCATTATTATTCTTCTTGCTCCCAGTTGACCCATACACCCAACGTCAACGAACACAGAGTCACAGCCTCGCAGCCATCTTGGGCCCCCATGGAAGCTTGCCTTGACAGAGCTACGAAAATAGCGTCGGTAATATCAAGCTCCTGCCGTGATTTCTTGTTGGAATTATCCCATCTTCCAGCTGCCGGGGCAATAGAGCGGCCTATGTACAAAGGGGGATTGACTCATTCCAGGGTGCAAACATGCCCAAGGTTGTCAACGCCGGTACGTGGCAGCAGCCTGGCACGTCCAACTACCTCATACCTAGTTCCGTACGGAGTGCAGTACGGAGTACTCTGCAGTGCTCTTCCCTTTTCCATGTCCGATCTTGCGGCAGGGGAAAAAGAAAAAAGAACAAAAAAAGAAGTAAAAAAAAAAAAAAAAAAAAAAAAAAAAAGAAGCTACTGTTGCAGGTTGTGGGCGGTCTTGCCCTGGCATTTCGTGCCGCTGAAATGGACGAATCAGAGCTTGACCAAGTCACGAGCGGCCGAGCACAACCACGTCAGTCAGTCAGCCCTTGCTTGGTACATTCTACATGCGGAGTACAGTCTGGTAGTAGCAACTTTCTTCGACCCCTCTGTCACAAGCCACTGACCGCCTGGGTCAACCCGGTCACGGTCAGCCCGGTCAACCCGTCAACTGGTCTGGTCAGGTCACTGGCGCTCTCTGCCTTGGCCACACACTGGCATTGACACCAGCCTCGCTCGCTTCCTCTCCCCGCGCCGCCCCGCCGTCCACATTTCGCATGCCGCACGATTAGCTGCCTCCCAACCTAAGCTACCTTACATGCCTCTTACCTCCTACCTCTTACCTCTTACCTCCTAGGCAGTATTTAGTAGCCGCTGGCCTTGGAACTTGACACCTATCTGTCAACTCAAATCTCCTCCCTCTTGCGAAACTCATTCCTCTACAACGACATCCCCGTCACCACTCGACAACTCAACTGCAGCTATTGTGCCACTTCGATCTGCTACCACAACAAAAACGCAGATGAATCCACCCAAAATGTCTGCCCAGGAAAAAGCTACCAATTACATCACCTCGCTCAACAACGAGGTCAGTTTGGCCAGCGCACGCCCGAACCGGGAGGAGCCTCGGGCCAATACGAATTTGTCTTCCAGAACTTTGCTGGCATGTTGAGCTAACATTATTATCTTGTAATTACAGCTTTCCAAATACCCCGCTTTCGACAATCTTGAGAAGCAAACCGGTCTCCCCAAGGCCTATGCCGTCATAGCTGTTGGCGTCCTCTACTTCCTCTTCATCATCTTCAACCTTGGTGGCCAGCTCTTGACCAACCTTGCTGGCTTCGTCATTCCTGGATATTACTCGCTCAACGCCCTCTTCACCGCCAGCAAAGATGATGACACCCAATGGTTGACTGTACGTACCGTCTCACCCCTTCCGACTTGGGTTGTGTGCATTGATGATGCGTAAACCAAAAAAAAAAAAAAAAAAAAAAAAAAAAAAAAAAAAAAAAAAAAAAAAAACTAATCCATGTCCTTTCCGTAGTACTGGGTCGTGTTCTCCTTCTTCACCGTCCTTGAGAGCTTCTTCAACATTGTTTATTGGTTCCCCTTCTACTTTGTCTTCAAGTTCATTTTCCTCCTGTGGTTGTCTTTGCCTGCGTTCCGGTAAGTCCGACAAGATGATCTGTTTCGTTTGGAAACATGTCCGTGTTGACTGATGATGGGAATTGCCAACGTCTGAATTCTAGTGGCGCTGAGATAATTTTCCGATCTTTCCTGGCTCCCACCCTTAGCCGACACTTCCAACAGCCAGCCTCGACTTCTGCTGGCCTGCGCTCCAAGACTGGTGGCGTCGATAAGTCTGACTAAACTTCAGGCTTCACGCGCCCCTCGAGACTTGTTGACTCTGGAAAACGAAGCACCTGTCATTTTGTTTCCCCAGACACTGTTCAATGATGGTGCTTGTCGACGCGCCTTTCTTTGTTCCTCTATTGCTGAATGACGACCATGTACCACAAACGACAATAATGACAACGTAGAGCAACTGATGTGGAAAATTGGCGACGGCTACGGGCACAAACTGGAGCTTCGTTCTTGATGTGAAGGGTATTATTTTTTTTTACCGTGTATGGTAGGGTTTATTGCTGAGTGCAATTGTTTTTTGGTGGGGGCGATCGCAGCACGGAACTCTTTGCCGGCGACGACGGCATTTGATCCGGGGAAGTAGGGTAGCAGGCAGCAGACCGAATGTCAGGGCGCAACGCGGAACGTTTGGGTTTCTCAGCCGTTGATGGAAGAGCGTCAGATGGGTAGGATTTTTGAAAAATTTTGGTTGGCAAGGTGTGCTTTTGTTACCTCTGTTGTACGATTGGCAATGACTTGGTAGTAAGCTCAGGCCATGGTAAGAAGCTTGTGACGGGGACGGCTATGAATTGACTCTTTATCAACAACTTGGGCCGGAGGAGGCGTGCTTTCAGTAGCGAGCGCATGATGGTCTGCTCGCATGATGGTAAATGACACGATGCTTGTGGGTATCTTGAGCCTGTCTTTTTGGCAGAGCCTTTTGGGACAATGTGAGCATGTCTATGTCTGGGAATGGATTGTGAGAGCTTTCTTTTTTCCTTCTGTTTTCTCGTAAATTTAGTGCCTTTCTTCTATTTTCAGAGCATTCTGAATAAATATAAACGTGTTCGTACATAGTATGGGCGCGGATACCCAGGATTGTTGTGTGCGTCGGCAAGTCTGAGCTTGTCATCCGTTTTCCATGTGCTCGGGTTGATGCTTGATTCATGCAGGGCGCTCGTTGGTGGGAAAAGTGGGCCGCCCTCGCTGTATTACTACTCCGTACTCTGCAAAGTGCTTGTGAACATCGTCATCCTCGTCCCTTGGCCGCCGCTTCAACTTTGACTCTTGCAAGCGTCCCTGCACTCTGGATCTTCCGAATCGGGGCAGATCTTGTTGCTCTCGCGCTCCATGTCTTCACCACCACCCACTGTGGCTGAGAAGACATGGGCCATTGATCGCAGTTCCGCGCCCACGCAACCCCTTCCAGCCTACAGGTTTCTTCACAAGACGCATCGTCACGACGGCTCGCCCAGCGCGGGCTTGTAGCCCGATATGTTTCTCAGCCCCTCGGGGCCCCGCCTGGTCGCGTCGCTGGCCGCTGCTTTACGCTTGATGGCGCCGTATGACCTGCTTTCAGTGCCCAGGGGCACCTTGGCCGCCGAACCACCCCTCGGCTCCTTCTCCCCTTCATTGTCCGATTTCGCCGTCATTGAGCAGGACGACAGCGAGGGAGAATCGCCACTGTACGAGTCCGTATTCAACCTTTTCAGCCCGAGTATCCTGGGACGCGCCGGAGACACCACCCCCCTCGAGCTGGACAAGCCGCTGGCCCTCAACATCCAACCAGGCGGCACGCCAATCTGCTACATCGTCAAGAGCGGCTCTCTGGGGACCAACTCCAGCGCGAGCTCGTCCCCGAGCAGGCAGAAGAGAAAAGCAGACGGAGACGGCGACGGCGACCTCGGGGGCGGCGGCTCGGATGCAGGAAGCCAGGCGCCGGACGCGGCAGTCTTCATCTCGGCCAACACGTGCCTGCAGCCAGCTCCCAAGGCCGACGGCACGGCGTCCAGCCCCAGCCCGCCGCAGCTTGTTCTCTTCGTCTCCAACGCAAAGGGCGCGAAATGTCCCGACATCGCGAGCGGAGCCGGCGACGCCCACGCTGCCGGGTTCACGTCGCATGAATTTACCGAAGGTGCTGTCGCCGTCAACGTCAACGGCACCAACGACGTGTATATTGGTGTCTACGCCCCCAAGGTTTCCGACGGCTTCGAGGGATCCTACGGCTACGAGCTGGCGGCGTCTGGCACGCAGTTTTTCCACCAGTACCAAAACGTCAGCGAGGGCGCCAAGCTGCTGTGGATGGACAGCGACTCCACGTCGGCCCTGCTGGTGACTACTCCGCTGACCGAAGACGCGGGCAAGGTGCGGCACATGATGGGCGAGGACCCGCCGTACCAGCTCTATGTGAGCCAGCAAGACTGGCTGGCAACCAAGGGCCTCAGTCGCTCGGCCTGCGGGCTGCAGAAGAATGCGCTCATTGGCGCCAATAACCAAGGCACGGGCAGAAACAACGCCCTGGTCAAGACTACCATGACTCTCCGGGGGTCTGGCGGGATGCCCAAGCAGCAATTCTATGTCGTTGGCTTGAACGCGACCACGACTTACAGAGGAACGATTGTCCGGCCTGCCAACGTCACTGTCAACTCCAAGAGGCTGGATGGCGGCGGCAGCCAGACCCCTCAGAATACCGGTAGCATTGTTTTCCAAGCTACGACGTTCAATACCAGCGCAGGTAAAGTCTAATAACTCTCACCTCCACCAAAAAAAAAAAAAAAAAGAAAAAAAAAGGAAAAGAAAGAAAGGAAGGAAAGCCCGTCTCGCTGATGGATAGCATCAAAACGTGGCTGATGAATGTAAATCTCCTAGCACCGAATTGCAAGGTGGTGTCGGACCTGGAGTTTTGCGACGAGATTCAATATGCCGTGCCCGGAAACGACGTCAAGTACAACAACACAGCGCTTGCGCAAGTGTACGACGACTACGCCAAGTCCATGTACGAGTACTTCCTCAAGGTGATGCAGCAGATTGCATGCGAAACGGACGAAACATCAATCTACTCGCTGGCCAGGACGTGCGACGACTGCAAGCGGGCGTACAAGCGATGGCTCTGCATCGTCAGCCTGCCGCGGTGCGAGGACCTGCAGGGCGGGTCCAGCGTCAGCGTCATCCGAAACGTGAACCAAGCGTTTCCCAACGGGACGACGCTCCCGGCGGACCTGCGGCAAAGGCTCGGCCAGGTGCCGGCCCAGAACGCTTCGAGGAACAGCTTCATCGACCAGACCATCCAGCCTGGGCCGTACCGGGAGTTTATGCCTTGCGACGACCTCTGCTACCAGGTGGTCCGGAGCTGCCCGGCCAAGATTGGGTTCAAGTGTCCGCGCCCGGGCATGCACGCGTTCAACGTCACCTACGGCAGGCGAAAGGACGGCAGCTCCATGCCGACGTGCAACTTCCCCGGCGAGGCAAGGACGCGGATCAGCGATGCGGGGGGGGTGATGCCGAGCCTGGTGTTTTCGGCCGCCATGCTCCTGCTAAGCAGCAGCGTGTTGATGATGTGATGTGAGGCGCGGAACGGGCCGCTCATGTTTATAACGGGGGTGGTGGCCTGGGAAAAGAAGAAGAAGAAGAAGAAGAAGAAGAAGAAGAAGAAGAAAGGAATCGTCGGCTTCGCGTTTGCTCTTCTTGCCGGACCTATTGATGTTACGGGTCAAGGCGAATGAACGTTAGACGGGTTGGAATGGATGGTAGATGTGCTTTATATGTGCTTGGTAGATGAGGACATCAGCAATCGATTGACGGCATTGACCATGATCAGTGGAGCTGCAACACGGGCAAGTCACGGGCAGACGGCCAGCGGCAGGCGCAGCCGCACCGCTCAAGCCATCATTGAAGCTGCCAGCTGCCAGCTGCCAGCTGCCAGCTGCACTGTCACATGTCACTCACGTGACAGCCTCACGTGATAATACCTATATATATATACGCATAGATTAGCTCCCTGTAGACATTAGCTAGAGAGAAGAACCAAGCCTATTACAATACACACTCTAACCTCATTTGATTGTGATAATTAGTAGCAATTGCATAGCACTAGAACCAGAACCAGAACCAAATATATTCTTATTTTTTTCTTTTCCACGCTAATAATACCGTAGAGCCCCGCCGCCGTTTTCCTGCAATATTCCTCCCCGCAGCCATCTAGATAGACGAAATAGATAAGTCTTTAAACCCCCCTTGGTTTTTAAAGCTATTTACGAGAAAGGCAGTATTACCCTAAAACTATTTACGATAAGAATAGTATTATCTATCTTATATATCCTTACATTCCCCTAGTAAAGACTTGATTTTAGATTCGCAGCGTCTCTACGTCTTCTATAAGACGAGTTATCTATAGTCGATATAACTTACTTAATATTAACGAGATACTACTTTACATTTGGCAGAAAATTTCTCGCTACTCGACGCGGATACTATTTACCCTATTAAATAGGTTGAGTTACGCCATTCCTTTACTTCCTTCCTGAAAAGGTAGACTAAAAAGGCCCAGCAATTTGCCCTAACGATAAGTAATATTATCGATACCTAACCTCCTTCCCTAACTTTAGGCACTAATACTCTAGTCGATGACCTTATTAATATATTAAATAATCTATCCATCGAAAAATCAGACTACTCCCTTAATAAGTCAGACTACTTATGCAACTTATATAGAATTCTTAATATCGATAAGTTAGTTTATCTTACTTACCTATTAAGAAGAAAAAGAGCTAGATTACTCTCTACTATTATGCAATCAATTAAAAGGTCTCTATTAACTACTCCCTAGTAGTCCCTATTAATAGAGTAAAACCTATCTAAATAGTCTAAATAGTCTTAAGAACCACTTTAATTAACTATATCGTTTAATACTTCTCAATCTCGATAGCCCTTGGCGGCGCCCTAAGATTTAATAGCCGCCCTCTTTCGTCTAGCCGAATAGATAATAAAATAAAATAAGCAGATTGCCTATTAGAATAATAGCTTAATAACTCTACTTAACCGATAGGCTATTACCTTTACCCCCTTTAGCTCAGGTAATACCTTTAATACTAACGTTACTAATAACTCTTATAATACTCTTAGAGTAGTTAATATTAGATATTTCGACTTAGGCCTAAAAGACCCTAAAAGACTTAAGGTTATATCTAACTCGAAGGCAATAACTTATACCTGCGTTTTTACCTTTACTTAATATCTATAGACTTTAGTATGAGTCGACTCTAAACTCGCTATTAAAAGAGTTTAAATAGCCTATCTCCGAGGATATGCCTTTAACTAGCATACTAGACTCACTATAAAAGCCGATAGGCAGCTCTTCGATAATGCTTCACTCGACGAGCTATATTATATACTTATTAAACGTTTTAAAGAACCCTAATAAAAGGTATTAGCTCGCATTAAAAAAGCTTACTACTCTTTCTGTAAGTATATAGTAAGAGAAGACCTTACTTCTTTTATATATAATCTTCTCTGTAATACTTAAGTAGCTAGGCGTAATATACTCTCTTAGCTTTAGATAGTCTATTTAGGCTTTAAAGCATCTATTTAGGCCTTACTAGACCCTTTAGATACCTATATATCTATTAATAAGTTCCTTATTTCTATCCGAAATAGGGAACCTATAATCTAGTAATTAGCTAGAGAGTATTTCGTCCTTTAAACTGCAGTAACTTAATGCCTTTAATAACTTACCCTATACTCTGCCGGATAATAACCCTTTCAACCTATTTAACCTAGGTTTTTCCTGCAGTAGTACAATAATAATTACTAAAAGCTATACCGCTAGCTATACGCACCTTAATAGCAGCAGGCTTATTAACCTTATTAGTCTCTACCTGCTTCTATGGCTAGACTATCGGCGCTAGGTAATCCTAATTAGCAGCCGAATTAACCTAATAGGCGCTAGCTATTTATAGGTCTAAATAACCCTCTACGATTCAACTAATATAGGCAAAACAACCAATATAGGTAAAACAGGTTTAATAATAACTAATAGCATCGACTATAGAGAGCTATTACCTACTATATTAATAAGGAAGAACTTAATAAGGATGACCTTATTAAACTTAAGGAGCCTCTCCCTTCTAACGAGCAACTATATCTAGATAAAGATTAAATTGATATTGCCTAGTAGGAATTATAGGTAGACCCGCCTCCCCTAACTGCTAATATTCAAAACGTATAATTCGTCGCAATGATTTAACCCCATTTTGCTTAGGGAATGCAGTCCGCCTATCGAATATACTATATAATATTCACTTCTTGCAATGCGCTATTCAAACATTTAGTTAATAAGTATGGCTTTAACTATAAAGATAATAAAGACTCTCTTATTTGCCCTATCGACCCTATATATAATAATTCTGCCTTTTATACTTATATAACGGTAAGCCACTCCCTAATAAATCGGCTATATTACCCTATCCCCCCTTTATATTAGACGGATTAGACTACTTATAAAGCAGAAGCATCTAATTATACTACTTATATAGGATCTTTTTAATCTGACCTAACTAATACCGATTATATAGATATCCTAGTAATTTACTCTTCTATTAATATATAAAGGGATATAAGCCTTAGATTTACTTTTAGGTCCTAGACCTACTTAAGATTCTAGATTTCTCCTGACCTTAATAATCCTTATAACTAGTTCGATATATATACTAATATAGGATACTCTATTAGTCTTATCGATTCTACCTAGCTTATAAAGAACTTCCCTAATAATTAAATTAGAACTTAAGCTTAGCTAGTCACTATTAGCAGTATTAGTTCAGATAAGTATATTATAGATAGATATATAGTACTAATATTGAACTTCTTAGGCAAGAAACCAGATGGTAGTCTAGCTATTATAGTATTTACCCGCGAAATAGTAATTATCGATTTATTCCAAGCTAATATATTAATTGGTATAGACTGCCTTAGTCCTGAATAAATCGATATTATTAATAGTAAAAGATATACTATCCTTACTAAGTATGAGGATATATATATCCTAATATCCGCCTAGTATTAGTTACCTCCTGCTATCCACCTAGTTAAGGCATTTAGCACTATAATCGTCCCTTTATACTCGCGTATGCTAATATTAGTTAATATAAAAGTCCTAAAAGATTACTAAATAATCTTTGAGCTAACTATTACTCTAAATCTATAATAATTCGCTTTTATAGTTGATTATAAAATAGCGTATATTATCGTCTATAATACCTCCCTATAATGCATTTTAATACGCAAAAATTAATTTATAAGATAGATATACCCCATAGATTATTATACCTAAGCCTTTCTTATCGATTATACGAATTCTATAGAAGCAGCTAATTTAGTTACTATCTTAACCTATAACCCTAAGGTTAGAATACTTATATCGGAATATATAGCCACTGACGCTATATTAACCTATATTCACTCTATAGGCATTAATATCTACGATTCGGGCAACCTAAAAGAACTTAATCAATTTTAAAAACTTATTAATAAGTTCGCTAACTTATTTAAGGATAAAGGTTTTACCTATATCCTACTAGAAGAGTAGATATATATCTTATTGCAATTCTCAAGGTCACTATAAAAGCAAAGCCTTACTAGCTAGCTAGATGGCACAAGACTGTCTGCGACCTGTGAACTAATCTTAGTATAATACTAGATTTTTCACTAAGTCCTAAGACTATACAAGTGCTATAAAGCAGGGCAAGTGTAAAGGCAAGGCAAATATAAGATAACCAGAAAACGCAGGGAAGGTAAGAAGTTAAGAGGCATATAGTGCATTAACAGACTCGATTGTGCTACCCTTCTACTATCTAGAAAGAAGGGGAAAAGCTATCCTATATATACACGAAGGAGGGGTGGGCCCAGGCATCCAAGGTAGCCAGTAAGAAAGCTCCCCATAATGCTCGCTATGCCACGTATATAATACGTCAGCAGCCCCACTATATCCGGCCTTTCCAACCACCCTAACCACCGCACTAGTAATTAGCCACCACGCTAGTAACTAACCACCACGCTAGTGACTACCCACCACACTAGTGGACTAGCCACCACGCTAGTAGACCCACCACGCTAATTTAGCAATGCCACACCTTTTTAACAAGGCCTACCTTAAGGCCTACCTTACTTGATATACAGTAAATAATCCACTGAAAATCCTTAAGGTAAAAGGCAAGGGCCTGGGTTGGTAAGACCACCATAAGTCTAAAAGACGGTATAAGGGCCAGAAGGTTAGTAGACCAGTAGGGCATTAGGCCAGCAGCCTAGTAGGCTACTATAGGATTTTAACACCCCCTCTGATTAGCTACTGTAGTAGCAAGCTAATCGTATAAAGGATAGGGAAAGAAAATGCAGTAAAAAATGCTAAGGAAAAACATAAGAAAAACCTTAGTAAAAGTAAGTTAGTATAAGTTAGCAGGCCCTAAGACCTAGTAACTCGCGGAACCTAGTAAATTTAGGGCCCGGCAGTGGCTTCGTAAGACCGTCAGCAGGCATACTATTAGTAGGTAAATAGGTAATTTTAACCAAGCCCAGCTGGGCTTGCTCCCTAATATACCGGAATTTTAATAGCGTATGCTTAGTGCGAGCGTGCTGATTAGGGTCGTTAGAATTCGAAATGGAGCCCTGGTTATCGCAGTATAGCGGTATAGGGCGTAAAATATCAATTTCTAGCTCCTTACAAAGGTTAGAAAGCTACTGTACCTCGCAGATAGTCTCAAGTAATGCATCAGATTCAGCTTCTAAAGTAGATAGCACTACTAAAGAGGCTCGCTTAGAACGCCAGCTAATAGGACCACTATTAATAGTAGTCAGGAAGCCTCTAGTAGATTTAGAGGTTTCTTTACAGCCAGCAAAGTCGCTATCAGAATAAGCGGCTATAATAGGCTGTTGGTTGCTTTTAGTAGCACTAAAGCAGATAGCTAGGTTCTCAGTGCCTTTAAGGTAACTAAAGCTGCCTTTTGCAGCATTTAGATGCACATTAGTTGCTTTCGACATAAACCGAGAAAGGTATTGGATAGGAAATGCTAGGTCGGGTCTAGTTATCATCATAAGCCATATTATAGTGCTAGTAAGGCTCTGATAAAGGCTCTGATCAGTAGGGCTAAGATCTTTTCCACTAGATTCATTAAGAATTCCTGGTTGAAGTGGAATAAGCTGAGGTTTAGTATCCTGTAAGCCGAATTTAGCTAAGACCTCTGCTATAAATTGGGCTTGGTGTAGCCATAATAGACCTTCTTTCCTATTTCGTATAATTTGTACGCTTAGGAAGAAGGAAGCCGGACCGCGGTCTTCTATAGTATAGACCTTATGAAATTTTCTTTTTAGCTGGTTAATATAAGTTATATTTGGACCAACTAATAGGCAATCGTCAACATAGGTAACGATAAAGGTGCTGGTTTGCTTATTATAAAAGACGGCAGCATCAGAGGCTAAAGGTAAAAAACCTTCACTGGAAATCAGGTCTTTTAGCCGGTGTTGCTATTCGCGGGGTGCTTGTTTTAGCCCGTATAGGGCCTTCTTTAGTAAAATAGCTTGCTTAATAGAGGGATTAAAGCCGGCTTCTTTAAGTAAAGTTAGTAGCCGTTACCGTTGAATATTAGACCAAAACTTGCTATCGCTATTAGTTAGTAGTAAGCTCTCTGTAAATTCAAGAAATCCATCAGGAATATCCATATAAATGGTCTCAGAAAGTTCGCTATTTAGGAAGGCGCCTATAAAGTCGATCTGCTCTATTTCCTAGTTATTACTAGCAGCCAAAGCTAGTATAACCCTCTAGGTAGGTGGGATAGAGGTAGAAGCATAGGTATGCTGAAAGTCCTTTCCTTCGACTTGCATAAAACCCTTGACAACTAATCTAGCCTTATATTTTATAGGCTGATTATTAGCATCCTTTTTAACCCGAAAAACAGGCCTATTGCGTATAATTTTCCTATCAATAGGAACGCTAGACTTAGGAATGAATTGGAAGACTTTAGTATCTAAAAGCTGCTCGAATTCCTTAAATAGTGCCTTTATCCAAAGGTCTTTTTCTTTTTCAGGGCATCGTAGCACATCCTTCCAGCTATTAGGCGTACTATCAGGGGCCTTTTTAGCTAGCTTACGCTTAGCTGCATAGCAGGAATCCCATATTAGGTGATATAAATCATAATTAGGGAATAAGTCGGTAGGGCTAGTAGGGTTAGCAGGGCTAGCAGGGCCAACAGGGCCAACAGGGCCAGTAGGGCCAACAGGGCCAGCAGGGCCAACAGGGCCAGTAGGGCTAGTAAGGTCGGCAGGAGTAAGGCTAGTAAGGATATCTATAAGGTCATCCTTTGCAGTAGCCGGGGACTGTAATATAGGACGGTTATCTAAGGTAGGACGGTTATCCAAGGTAGCATTAGTATTAATAACGCTAGTATTAGTAGGGTCCGGCATGCTTTCCAGGTCATCCGGTATAGCATTAGTGTTAGTAATGCTAGTAAGGTTAGTAGAGTTAGTAGGGTCAGGAATGCTTTCTAGGTCATCCAGTAAAATAGCAGGTTCTTTACTGCTAGATACCCCCTCTGAACCTATATTTTGCCCTCTGTGAAAGTCTCCTTCTAGGCCACTAGAAATAGGGCCTATACCTTCATTTTGATAAATAAAGGTAATAAAAGTTGTTTTAGTAACAACCTTCTTCTTTAGAAGGTAGACTAAGTAGGTATTATTACCTAGAGTGGCAAGGAGCCTACCAGGCTCGGTACGGGGCGCTAATTTGCGGCTTTTTACACGCTTTTCGTGTGGTATAAGCACTTCAATAGCTGCTCCAATAGCCCTAAG
Source organism: Ustilaginoidea virens (assembly GCF_000687475.1). Lineage (NCBI taxonomy): Eukaryota > Fungi > Ascomycota > Sordariomycetes > Hypocreales > Clavicipitaceae > Ustilaginoidea > Ustilaginoidea virens. Next base: position 5,014,412 of record NC_057317.1, on the reverse strand, counting down.
GTTAATAAGGTCAGGGTAGTGCTCCGGTGTTATCTGGTCGTAATCCTTTAGTAGCTCCTGATAGGGGCTAGAAGGTCTGTTAGTAACTGCTGTTATATTTACTAGCATAATAACGCCAGTAATTACAGCGGACCAGAGGTTAGATGGTAGCCTTGACCAGGCCATAGTAGCACGTAGCCTATCAGCTATAACCCTAATGGAGCGCTCAGCTAGGCCGTTTTGTTCGTGAATATAAGGGCAAGAGGTATTAAAAGCTATACCCTGTTCGACAAGCCAATCACTAAGCATTTTGTTGATTTCATTTCCACCATCATAGTGGAATTCAACAGGCGTTTTACCATATCTGACCTGTAGGCTCTGTATAAAGCTCTGTAATGCTTTAAAAACAACAGTGCCTTCCCTATTAGGCAGTAAGTAAAGCCAACGGAATCGGGATTTTCTGTCCACTAATATAAGGGCAACAGGTCGTTTATTGTATGGTGTGGGTGATATAGCAAAAGTATCACCTTCTATAATATCCAGGCATTTAGCTGGATTAGGTATCGCATCTTTAGAAGGTCTTCTAACCTTCTTAGCCTGTATACAGGCTAGACAGCGAAAATCAGCATCTTTAACCTTATTAAAGTTAGGTAGACCAGGGGTATTAGCACAGGTCTTTTTAAGCAGCTGAATACCTATATGCCCTAGCCGTATATGCCAAATGCCGGCTAATTGTAATAGCTTCTGATATTCTGTATCAGTAGCTATAGGGGCAGGAGTAGGGTTAGTAACCTCTACAGGGTCTTCGCTAGTCGTAATAGCGGAAGGTTGGGTAGTAGGGCTAGTAGCCTCTACAGGTTCCTTATTAGTCGCAGTAGTAGGAACGGGGGTAATAGTGGTATCCTCAGGATCACTATAATCAGTAGGGTTAGTAGGGCTGGGGACCTCTACTACTATACTATTAGTATAGTGGCTGTAAGGTTGATGCAGTAGTGGTGTGTCTATTCCTTTCTGTGGAAGGAAAAAGCCGTATTTTTCGAAGTTAAAAATGCCGATGCATTTACGGCTTGCTGACCAAAGCTGATTTTTAATTAGTACCCCTTTAGCGGCATAGTGCTTTACACCGCTAATGATGTTAATATCCAAGGCAGGAATATATAGTGCATTCTTGAGCTCTATAATACCCCATTTGGTAGGATTAACGCCCTGTAGCACAGTAAATCGTGCTGTGCCCCAACCAGTAGGGGAAATAGGGCCACCACCAGTAGTAATTACCGGCTTATCATCCTTCTCAAAATGGTGAAAAGTGGTGAAATGCTTCTTATTATTAACAATATGATAAGTGGAGCCTGTATCATAAAGGAGGGCATCCTTAGGGGTCCTGCCGCCTGATTTAGCACTATAGCTTATATCAGTGGATATAGTGGTAGAAGAAGAAGAAGAATAGGATATATTAATATCCTGGGTATTATAATTGCCTATAATAAAGGACTCGACATTTTGCTGTTTGCTGCTAATATTAGAGTCCTGTTCCTTCTTCTTTTGCTGCTTCTTTTTCCTATTATTAGTAGAATTATTCTTGCTATTATTAGTAGAAGCGGCATTAGTAGTAGTAGGGCTAGTAGCCTCTATAGGGTCCTTGCTAGTCGTATTAGTAGGACCGGAGATAGTAGGGCTAGTAGCCTCTACCAGTTCCTTGCTAATTATAATAGTAGGAACGTTACTATTTTGCCTACTAACTAAGCCTTGTAAAAGGATAGTTAGGCTGTTCATCTGGGACTTTATATAGTCCATATCTAGCTGTAGTTGTACAGTAAGATTAGCTTTAGAGTCGGAATCCAAAGTGGCCTTATAAGTAGAAGGCCTAGACTGTGCCATTATAGTGGCTAGAAGTCGTTAAAAATGGTGCCGATAGCTGTAAGAACAGATGAATAACCAGCTAAATAGCTGGCAAAATAGTCGAGTAACTAGCTGGACAGCTAGTAAATATAGTGGCTAGTAGCCTACTATAAAAGGTAACCGCAGAGTATAGCGGCAGGTCTCAATATAAAAGCACAGATGCCGTAGGCGTTGTGCAAGTCCGTATTATAGCGTTGGTGTTCAAGGTGCTTATATGGTGCCGTAATATAAAGGTGCCGTGGGTGCCGTGGGTGCTATAGGTGCCGTAATATAAAAAGGTGCCGTAAGTACCGTACCAAAAGTGCTATAAGTGGAAGAGTATAACAGGTGCTGTGCAGTGCAGTGGGTGTCGTGCACTAGGTGCAAAGGTGTTATACAGTAGTATAGTGTGGTAGATATCACACTATAAAATCCGTAGGTGCCGTAGGTTACTCCAAAAATAACGTAAGGTTACGCTAAAAGTGCCGTGAGGTTACACCGTAAGTTGCCGTTAGGTACGCCGTTGATTGCCGCAGGGTAATGCCGTAGGTAACAAAGGGTAAGCCAAAGGTGATAAGGGTAAGCCGAAGATACCAAAGGATAGCTATATTAGTAGTACTAATAAGCAAAAGAGACCAAGGGGTGAACACAAAAGGTAGGGTAAAAACAAAGAAGTAAAAACCCGGGCTCATAACCTATTGCAATTCTCAAGGTCACTATAAAAGCAAAGCCTTACTAGCTAGCTAAATGGCACAAGACTGTCTGCGACCTGTGAACTAATCTTAGTATAATACTAGATTTTTCACTAAGTCCTAAGACTATACAAGTGCTATAAAGCAGGGCAAGTGTAAAGGCAAGGCAAATATAAGATAACCAGAAAACGCAGGGAAGGTAAGAAGTTAAGAGGCATATAGTGCATTAACAGACTCGATTGTGCTACCCTTCTACTATCTAGAAAGAAGGGGAAAAGCTATCCTATATATACACGAAGGAGGGGTGGGCCCAGGCATCCAAGGTAGCCAGTAAGAAAGCTCCCCATAATGCTCGCTATGCCACGTATATAATACGTCAGCAGCCCCACTATATCCGGCCTTTCCAACCACCCTAACCACCGCACTAGTAATTAGCCACCACGCTAGTAACTAACCACCACGCTAGTGACTACCCACCACACTAGTGGACTAGCCACCACGCTAGTAGACCCACCACGCTAATTTAGCAATGCCACACCTTTTTAACAAGGCCTACCTTAAGGCCTACCTTACTTGATATACAGTAAATAATCCACTGAAAATCCTTAAGGTAAAAGGCAAGGGCCTGGGTTGGTAAGACCACCATAAGTCTAAAAGACGGTATAAGGGCCAGAAGGTTAGTAGACCAGTAGGGCATTAGGCCAGCAGCCTAGTAGGCTACTATAGGATTTTAACATATCTAAATAAAACCTAGATGGGAGGATATAATACCTAAGAAGTGCAAAGTTTACCCAATCGGCCCTAACAACCGTAAAATAGTTAAAGATACTATATATAGTCTGGTCGCAAAGGATAAGGCATACTATACTACCTCTTATATCCCTTTTGTATTTCTAGTCTTCGTTATTTAGTAAGGCATAGTAGATAAAAGAAAAGGTCGTATAGTAATCGATATCTAAAGACTTAATTTAATAATAATGCTCGACGCTTACCTAATAAGAAAATAGGAAGATATTATTACTAAGCTAGCCAATGCTACTCATATAACCGTTATTAACGCTATAAATTTCTATTACTAATAGCTTATCTACCTAGACTCTAGATAAGCATTCACCGTTATAACCTATAATAGTTAATATACCTTTTATATCCCTATTCTAGGCTATAAGGGTTCTAACGCCTATATGCAGCATAGGATAGATAATATCCTAAGGGGATTAAATGCCGATATATATTGCGATAATATTATTATTACCTCCTCTTCGTTTTAATAGTATATACTCGACCTAATTGATTTATTCACTCGACTTTTGAAAAATAATATCTCTATTAGCCTAGCTAAGATATTTATCGCTTTCCCTAAAGTAGTAGTATTAGGCAAACTTATCGACTTACTCGGTATAGCCACTACCGATTAAAAACTTATAGTAGTTAGAAATCTATAATTCCCTAAGATATTATATACTCTTAAGTATCTTTTAGGCTTTATAGGCTTACTTTAATATAATATACTAGGTTATGCCTTTATAATTAAACTACTATAGTAACGAAAGATTAACCTTTTATAATTCGCTCGATTAAAAAAAGACCCTCCTAAAAACTTAAAACCGGTAAGGAAGAAATAAGCTATTAGCATTAGAGTATTACTACCTACTAAAGCGGAAGTCGACTCATTTAATATAATTAAAAAGGCCCTTATAAATAATAAGATCCTCCACTTATTTTCCCCTATTAAGCATCTTTTTATAGACTTTAATACCTCGGGAAAAAGAATTAGAGTTATAGTCTATTATATTAAAGACGATACTATTCCTAAACTGAGAACGGATAGTATTATCACTATATATCCCCCGCGCACTAATATATAACTAATAGCTTTCCTCTTAAGGATACTTTTAGATATTAAAAAGAAATACTAGTCTACTAAACTTGAAATTTATAGATATATATAGATGCTAAGAAAGGCTAGATATTAGATCGAGGCAACTAAAAAGCCTCCTATTATTTACTTCACTAATTATTACTTAATCGTTAACCTAACGCGATAGATCGATATAGCTAATACTTCTAGCCGATATACCGTCAATAAGAAAATAATCTATACTTTAGAATATATTAGCCAATTTAATATTAAAGCTATTTATAAACTGGGTAAAGACTATCTTATCCCTAATATATTAAATCGTCTGCCGACTATTTTACCGACTTATAAGTCAATAGCACTTAGTTAACTTAAATAACTTCCCGATAATCAACCAGAGCACTAGATAGATTTCCCCGCCGCTTCTGCCTATAATATGCAATATAATCCCACTTATTTATTACCTATCCCCTCTAATATTATTGCTACTGCTAAAAGGCCTATAATAAACTTAATTAGTATTTCTCTAGAATTTCGTAGACTCTTATAGAAAGGATATAATAAAGACCTAGTATAATCACATATTAAATCTATAATCAATAGTAATAGTTAATTACCTATAGAAGATAAAGCCTCTCTTCCCTTCGAATAGATAAACGATTTACTCTAGAAAATATCCCTAGACTGCCTACTTAGGTTATATATACCTAAGAATGCAATAACTAAAGTCTTCGCCGCTATATATAACGGAAACCATCTAGGTTACTTAAAGTTGAGTAAAACAGTCTAATAGTTTTGCATCTATAAGGGATTATAATATTTTAAAGACTACCTTTAAAGCTATCCCTTCTACTAAATCTACCACCCTTAATGTTATTAATAATATAATAATCTACAACCCCTACTACCTTTACCCTATCCCTATTATATAATTTCTATCGACTTTTTGCTATTATTACTAACCTCCCTTAATAGTAACGACTCTATATTAATTATAATCGATAAATTTAGCAAATAGCTAATAATAGCATCCTATAAAGATACCTTATCTGCATACCAATACGCTTCCCTCCTCTATAATAGACTACTATCCTATAACTAGGGGATCCTAAAGGTAGTTATTAGTAATAGAGATAGGAGATTCTTATCTACTATATAGTCCAGCTTTTGGAAATTAATAGGTACGAAATTACTCTACTCGATAGCCTATTATCCCCAAATAGACGGCCAAACTAAATGAATAATCTAATAGGTTAAATCAATAGTATAAATCTATATTTATTACCTAAAAGACCTATAGTAGTAGGAGATGATTCTACCTAAACTTCAATTTAAATTTAATAATACCTTAAATATATCGACTAAAGCTTCGCTAAACTAAATTATTCTTAGTTTTAACCCTAATAATATTATTAGCGCGCTTATATACCCCCCTATAGATTTATTTAATTGTATCGCAGAACGACTCTAGGCCTATAATGCAATAGCTATTACTACTATACGAATAAAATTATATTATAATAATAAATACTACTTTACCTTCTTTTAATTAGGAGATAAGGTATTTATCTATCTCGACAAAAAAGGATATTTAATTCCGTTATAACTTAGCTAAAAGTATTTAGCTAAATTCATAGGCCCGTTTAAGGTAATAAAATGTATAGGTAGGTCCGCCTATAAGCTTAACCTTTTAGACACTTAGCGAATATACCTAGTTATTTTAATTAACTACCTTAAACTATTTATTCTAGATATATTTAATAGACTAGTACTAATAGTAGCACTAATCCGTCTTACCGATTATAATATATAGCTAATAATCGACTACCGGTATATAACGAATAGAATATAATACTATATTAAGTTTATCGACCTTAATAACTTACATAATTAGTAGTTGATAACTAATATACTATTAAGAAAAACCTTTAGCCTGAAGTTACTTTAAAAATAGAATAATACTCTTTTATTTACCTCTCTATTAGCAAAAGATAATTATTATAATAACCACCTTTAACTTCTAGCCTAATAAGCATTAGACTTACTCGATTAGCCTCCGCTATAGATATAAATAACCTACTAAATATTTTATATAGAATGCTATAGCTAACCTATAATTACTAGGAGATCGATAAATTTTAACGATTTTTTAGTCTAAATACGCCCTATACCTTATTAGCTATTTACTTTTCGTCCTAAAAGCATAAAATTCCACCTTATATACTCGATAAATTGCCTCTAAAATAAATCCTTCCCTATTTCGACCTTTACCGATTAATCGCCTTACCCTAAAATAGCTTCTTTATTAGATAAATTTATATCCTACTCTAAATTAACGATTACTATAGCATTGCCTATACTATAATTGCCAAAATAATCTAAAGAGATTTCTCCTATATTAATAATTAGAAAGCTATCTATTCGATAAATAGCTTATTACTTAATTCTATCGACTAATTCTTCTAATAGCCTTAAAAGAGATAAAGAACCCTATTTAATATATAGAAGAATCGCTAGCCATATAAATAGTAGGATTAAATCACCTAATAGACCTTACTTAAAGCCTAATATAATATAGTATTTAACTATTGAGTCATCTAATCGCATATTTAGCGAGATACTGAAAAACCTAAACTATATAATAATATCTACCTCACCCTAACCTCACTATATACTATATATATAATTTCCCTTTCGCCTTTTTTATACTCTTTATCTTTCCTAACTTAATACCTATAACTTCCTCTATATTAGCGATCCTATAGTCTGCTTAGCCTGCATCTTATTCTAATAATATCTATATAACCTTTAGCACTATAATCCCGGTAGAATATCATTAGCATTATCTAAGCATATAGCCTAAATTCGCTATAATATATCCTTATAAGATATTTCCTTGCATATCGATAGGTATTACTATAGGAGGTTATTAAATTAGCCTCCCTAGCGAATATTATTCTCTTACTTAATCTTGCTAATATATATACTACCCTATTAAATAATACCTTAACTAAAAAACTCTTAGCCGCCCCTTAAGTCCCTAAGGACCTATAGGACATCCTTTAAGCTATTATCTCCAAAATAATCTAGGGACCCACCTTATCGAGAAATACTAAATATCAAAATGTATACCAATACCATTAGGACCTTTTAGATTAGATTCCTCTATATCCTATGCCTATTATTGATGCATAGTAACGCTTCTATCTAGATAAGCCTATAATAGAAATAACGCCCTCTAGCCTAATACTAATTACCTCTTTCACCTTAATCAATTAATAGCAACCTCTGCAGCCTATACCCCCTCTAGTATTATCCCACTTACCCTCCGACGATATCCTTAAAGAATTAATAAATTTAACCCAATATATCTCTAACCTTGCAAAAGGCCTTCCCGCCGCCGATACAGCCTAAGAACTAGTAAAGCTGATTTATATCGCTTCCAACCTACTAAAAGCTATTTATACCCACTTCGCCTAAACTAACCTTATTAAAGAAATGGCAGACTTTAATTATCTAGCACCTCGACTCATCCTTGCTTTAGAGAAACAATTTAAGCAATTACTCTAATATACAGAAGCCCTTAAGCATCACTTAAAACTCATCGAGGAACAGATAACTTAATAGAAACAGCAAATATTCAAACTCACTAAAGCTTTAAATCGTAATGCATCGGCTCTATACTAATTCACTAATGCAATTCACCGCACATCAACCACTAGTATTGCAGAGCCACAATTCACCGATGCGACTCACTATATATCAACCATTAGTATTGCAGAGCTACCATTAGCATCTTCGATACCTAAGCCGATAAAATCTATAACTCCTAAGCTAGTAAAAAAAAGACCTCGTATAATAAAACGAACGACCTATACAGCCTCTATATTAGCAACCGCGATAGAATCGACTTAACCACCCGCCGCTACTATATCCCTCACCCTACCGCTATATAATAACGCCTACTTCGACGAGGCGTGGGGTGACAGATAGGAATAGAATTCAGGCGTTAAAGATAATTAAGTCACAGCGAGGACACTGTTTTTTTTGACGGGCGGCACTTATCATATATCACTCACGTAATAGCCTCACGTGATAATACCCATATATATATACGCATAGATTAGCTCCCTATAGATATTAGCTAGAGAGAAGAACCAAGCCTATTACAACACACACTCTGACCTCATTGATCGTGACATGCACTCACTGCACGGACGCCGAGTGCCAGCCTAGAGGCCACCTCACCTTTCCGCGCCAAGGGCCGCCGCAGCGCCTGAGCCGCCGACGCACCGCCCAAGCTCTCCCTGTCGCGCACCCCCAAGGCCAGCTCGTGCTCAACTGCCTTGCTGGCAAAGCACCCCGTGTTCCCGACCAAACCTCCCTGTTTGCCGCTCCCCGCCCGCCAATCTCCGTCTCTTCTTTACTCCGTAGCTCTCCCTTCTGCTCATCTTTGCCTTCTCTTTTTTTTTTTTTTTTTTTTTTTTCTTATCCCCTTCCCATCTGCCCCAATCATCCCCCCCCCTTTTCCCCTTTTCCAACGCCAGTCGCTGCCTTCTTGATAACCTGCGATTCATCTTCGCCCTCGGCTAACCTGCGTTCGTCCTTTGCCCGCCATGTTGCTCGCCTCGTTGCTTTCCCTGCTCGTCCTGCAGGTCTTTGGCGCGGCTGCGGTATGAGCCTCCCCCCCCCCCTCTTCCCCTCGTCAACGTCCCCCAGCTCCAGCTCAGCTGCTACAGCTCAGCTGCTATCAATCTCTTTACCCCCCTTGCGCTGATCAGAGCTCCCTTCGCTGTTGGGAAGCCCAAGCGCGCCGTTTGCAAAATATGCACTTCCCCCCCCCCCGACTGACTGACTGACTGACTGACGGTGCCGTGTCTAGGCCGATGCTGCTCCCGCCGACGACGATGACGGCACCCCCCCCCGCCAGCCTAGGCTCGCGGCCAGCGTCAAGACCACCTTCCCCGACGGCGACGTCCTCGGCGTCCGCCTCGTCAACGGCCGCCCGACAAAGGCCCTCGTCGAAATCACCAACAAGGAGGACGGCCCCGTCGAGCTCGCCTTCCTGGCCGGCCTCCTCGCCACCACCAAGCAGCTGCCCAAGGACGCCCCCGCGTACCAGTCCATCATCCGCAACTTGACCGCCGTCAAGTACAACCACGAGATCGAGGCCGGCGAGACCAAGGCCTTCCCCTTCTCCTTCGCCCTGGACATGCAGCCGCAGGAGGTGAAGCTGCAGATCGCCGCTGTGTTTGCCAAGGACGGCAAGATGCACCAGCTCAAGGCTCACGACGGCGTGGCATCCATTGTCGAGCCTCCTACCAGCTTCCTCGACCCTCAGATGTATGTTGCAAAAAAGCCCCAGTCTGCGCGTAGCTGCAGGAATTCTTCTTGCTCACTCCCTCGTGCTAACCCCCCCCCCCCCCCCCCTTGTGCTCAGCATCTTCCTGTACCTGGTTCTGTCTGCTGCCTTTGTCGGCACCCTCTACTTCGTCTACAAGACCTGGATCGAGGCTCTCTTCCCCCAGGCTAAGCGCTCCTCCAAGACGTCGGGCGGAAGAAAGACCAAGGCCGTCGATGCCGACGCCTCCCTCTCTGGCTCCGAGTCCGTCGGTGTTTCCACCGGCGCCAAGACCTACGACGAGAGCTGGATCCCCGAACACCACATCAACCGACCGGTTGCGAAGCGCCTCAAGTCCAACCCCAAGAAGAAGGGCGCCGAGTAGAAACCACATGCTGCCGGCACTGTGGTGACGAAACCGAAGCGCTCTGCTGAAAGCCAAAAAAAAGGGGGGGCATACATCCATCACGGGGGTCATTGAGGAAACAACTTGGGCGAGAATGGATGCGATACGACGCGGTGCACGAGGTAGAAAACGCCCTCCGCTAATGATTCTACGCACAAAATGAAAAGGGGGTCAACGTATCTGGAGGTGGCAGGTACCACTGTGAAATGGGGCTCGCCTCTTCAAAAATACCTTTTTTTTTTTATAATTCATACGGATCTTGATTTTTTTTTTTAACTGTATGGGTTTTTTTTTTTTTTTTTTTTTTTTTTTTTTAATAGGTGGGAGGGCCGTCTGCATGAGTCTGGACTGCCACGCAGCTACTGTGCAGTATTGTGCGAATGGGAAAAGCAAATACAAAAAAGATTCATTCAGGCGCACCAAGGCGTGACTCTGGCCGTCTCGGCGTAAGTCTCTCGTGCGCGGGAAAAGTGTCGACGGCAATCCATGTCATGACTCGCCTGGCGACGTCTGCATGGGAATCCGGTAGCTACAGAGAGTCATGTGGCGAGTTGTCGCCGTTGCTGCAAGTTCCCGGGTTTCCCGCCTTCTTGATTCCCGGGTTTTCCTACTTTCTCCCCCCCCCCCTTGGTGTCAGCTCGTAAATGTACAACGAGAGGCTGCTGCATCTATCCCTCGGCCGCGTCACACCCGTCAAACGAAGCAGCCCTCGCCTGGAACGAAACCCCATGACGCAGAACGAGCCACCCCCCCCCCTCAGGCCGCCGCTCTTTGCTCGGCCGCCTCGGCCGCCAGGAAGCTCATGACAGCCTTCTCCTGCACCGTGGCATCGTCCCGCGCCGCTTCCCCCGGCTCCTCGGCAGCACGCCCAAACAGACACTCCCACAGGTCGCCCCTGTCGACCATCTCGCCCGCCGAGCGGTCCTTGCTCATCAGCTTGGAGAGGGCCGCGTGCTCCAGCTCCAGCGTGTTGGCGGCGTCGAAGCGCGCGTCGGGCAGGTCGCAGCAGCCGCCGCCGCCGCCGCCGCCGCCGCCGCCCATGTGGTGCATGCGCCGCCGCACAGAGAGGTTGTGGATGCTCTCCTCGACGGTGCCGGACACGAGGTACAGCCAGACGGTGGTCTCGTGCTGCTGGCCGATGCGGTCGACGCGCGCAATGGCCTGCAGCTCGAGGGCCGTGTGCAGCAGCGGCTCGCACAGGAAGACGTGGCTCGCGTTGACGAGGTTGAGCCCGCTGGCGTGGGCGCGCGCGTGCAGCAGGAACACCTCGGTCGCGGGGTCCTCCTTGAAGGTCTGGATGCCGTGGGCGTCGTCGACCGAGGCGTGGCCGATGCGGAAGCGTCGGAAGGCGTTGCGGAGGACGTGGAGGAAGTCGCGGTACCTGGCAAGATCCACGCGCACACGAGGTCAGAGAGAAGAGAAGAGAAGAGAAGAGAAGAGAGAAAGAAAAAAGATGCATGGGAAAAACTAGACTGACTGGGAGAAAACGACCGACTTGGCCGCAGGGTCCGACTCCCTCAGCCACAGGAGGTGCCGGACCAGCGTGTCCACCTTGGTGGTAAAGGACGGCCCGTCCAGCTCGACGTTTTTGATCTCGGCCAGCTTGTCGGCGTTGAACTCGGAGTAGATGGCCGTCCGGGCGGGCGAGCTGACGGCCCGGCCCGGCCCGGCGCGGTCCCCGGCGCGATCCCCGGCGGAGGGGTCGCTCCGGACCTGCAGCTGCTGCGGCTTGATGGCAATGTCGTGCAGGTTGGAGGGCCTGAGACCTCGCTTGCAGATGGGGCAGTTGTGGTGCGCCTTGAACCACAGCCTCATGCACTCCTTGCAGAACTGGTGCCCGCAGACGGTCAGGACGCCCGTCACAAAGGCCGTCTGGCAGATGACGCAGACGCGCGGCTCGTTGGACCTGCTCCCGGCCTCCTTGAGATTCAAAACTGCAGCCACCGGAGCAACGCCCGGCCATGTTAGCACGGAGGAGAGGGAAGCCAAGCCAATCAATCAGGCCGGGGGGGGGGGCAACCTACGATAGCGGTGCTTGGCCTCGGCCGAGGAGAGCTTCTTGCGCAGCTCGTCCTCTGCCTGCTGGAGCTTGGCGGCGGCGGCGTCGGTCTTGGGCCCCTGCGCCGGGAGCACCGAGTCGGAAACCGCCTGCAGCTGGCGGTAGTACTCGAGGCGCGCGTTCATGGCGGCCTTGAAGGCCTCAATCTCCGACTCGAGCGCCAGGGCCGCCTTGTTCTGCTCGTTGAGCAGGGCCTGCGTGGCCTTGAGCTGGTCCGCCGCGATCCGGGCCTCGGCCGCCTCGCGGCAGCTCGTCGTGCTCGCCGCCGTCATCGTCGTCACCGTCGCTGAGGCGTCGCGCGAAAGCCGCGTCTGCAGCTGGCGAAACTCGGCAATGGCGGCCCGCATGGAGAGGTGCGCCCTCCTGGGCGGCTTGACGGCCGCCCGGTGCCGGAGCATCTCCACCATCCTCTCCGGCGCGGGCCCTTCCCCGGCCTTGGCCAGCCGGAGGCTCGTCTCCGTCTCGTGCCTGGCCAGCTCGTTGGTCTGGCCGGATATGGCGTCCTGCCGGTCGGCAATGGCGGCCCGCAGCGTCGTCACGTACACCATCAGCAGGTCCTGCATCTTGGCCGAGTCGCCCAGCTCTTCGCCCGTCGTCTCGACGCCGTCGTCCTCGTCCACCAGCGGGCGCAGCAGCAGCCGCACCACCTGCTCGCGCCACTCGTCAATGACGTTTGCCTGCTCGTTCAGCTCCCCGTACAGCACCGCCAGGTCGTCCGCGACGCGGCCGCTCTCGATCCCTCCCGCGGGGGGGCTCGCGCAGAGCTCCGGGATTTCCGCAAACGTCTGCGCGGACGCCTTGCGCGCGATTCTGCTCATGAGCTGGCCCGCCTTCCTGTTGCTCTCGCCGAGAATCTCTCTCCTCAGCGCCTTTGCCTCGTTGTAGCCGCCGTCTTCGAGCTGTTTCAGGCGTTCAAACTCTTCCGACCCCGGCCTCGTCATTTCCTTGTTCTCCCTGATTTGGAAATATGCGTTTGCGCAGAAAAACACGGCTCGGTGGTGCAGCTCCAGCGCAGATCGAAGCCTTCGCCGACATTCGCCAATCTTGCCCTTCATTCCAAACTCTTCAGGCTCATCATCATTGTTATCGTCATCATGGAAATCATCACCGTCGTCGTCGTCGTCACCACCACCTTCTTCTGATTTGGCACCATCTTCTGATTTGGGCGCCTCGCGAGCACGCTCCTCGTCCTCGGCCCTCCTCACGGCTTCTTCTCCGCCAACTTCTCGAATGCTGTCCTTGAGATTTGCTCTGGCATCCTCCACAAGCCTCCCCGTCTCCTTCCTCACATCCTGCCACAGCTCCAACGCTTCCTTGACGCGCGGTCCGTTCTCGTACAGCTGGCCCCTATTCAGGCGGGTCTGCAGGTACGCCCTTTCATCCGCCCTGATGGCGTTCTCGCTCTGCTCCAGCATGGCAGTGAGCACTTCGTCAATGGTCCTCATGGGCCGCGCTTTGCTGTAACCCAGCAGACGACGGCTGTAAGTGCCCACCTCGGGATGAAGCGTCGTCTGCCGCAGGCGGTTCAGCCAAACCCTCATGACGTCCTCATACTCCACCGGGTCCCAGTCATCTGCTTTGGGGGAGCCATCGACTTCGAGTCCACACTCGCCAGCCATTTGCTTGAACAACGACTGGTAGTGTTGCTCTTCAACCGCGGTAAACGGCATGCTGACGACGAATCTCTTCTGGGCGGGGAGCTGAATCTCGTCCCGAACTAGTGCCTTTGTATGGCGCAAGGCTATCGAGTTGAATATCTGCTGGAACAGGCTTTTATTGCTAGCGGTCAACGCTTGCCATGTTTGCGGCGACGAGCAATATGGCTCGTATTTCAAAAACAACAGTAGACCGAAAAGATCCTTCACATCGTCCTTTACCGGCGTTCCGGTGATCCCCCAAGCGTTGACACGGGGCAGAACGCGCGCAACGGACGCGGCCTGGCTGTATCCGTTCTCTATCATTTGCGCCTCGTCGAGGCACAGTCTCCACCAGGATATCTTGACCAGCGGCGACGTGGCCCGATGGTACGCTCGTTCGTATCGACGAGACCGCTCAGGTGGCTCAACCGTAAAATGAACTTCGGCTGACAGAACGGAGTACGTGGTGATGACTACGTCGTACCCGCAGAGCTCCTGGATGGCTGACCCTTCATCCCCATCTCGCAGCTTTTTGCATCCCTGGTAATGTTTGACGCGCAAACTCGGGGCGTGCCTTGCCATTTCCGTGATCCACTGCTGTCTTAGGGACTCTGGCGTGACAATCAAGGTGGCGCCCGTCGTTGCCAGATCGCCGTCCGTCTTGACTCCGCTTGGCTGAGTTTGACATTGAATATCGACTCCTCTTTTATGCAGGAGAATGAGCCCAAGAACCTCCAGCGTTTTCCCGAGGCCCATCTCTTCCGCCAAAATGCCGCCTTTCACGCCTTCGGCTGCCGTGTCGTACAGTTCCGTGTCTCTGGCGACGGTCTGAAATACGTCGCTGACAAATACCGTCTTCCCATCAGCGTCCCGCACCGAGCGGAAACTGCTGATTGAGGGAGATTGTAACCTCTGCGGGAGTAGCTGCAGCCTCTCTTCCGGCCGGGACCACTGCACACCTTCTCTTGTCAGCATCCATTGCAGCGTTCTGTTCTGGTACGGGAACAAGCTTGATTCCAGGCCCGGGACGAGAATGTGGAGAGGCTCGTCGTTTTTCGGGGGCACATGTGCGGCTTCGTAAAAGTGCATCGGCGACCTGGCCCCCTCGTCGTGGTCTTCCGCACTGGGCCAGCAATAATCGATGAGCCGGCTCGTCGCTTTCCGATCTTGCAACTTTGGCATTGGCAGAAAGGGCGAGGGCGTCTCGTTCCAATGCAAGCTGAAGGTCATGTCAAACGACACGCGGCCATCCCGACAGGCCAGAGTCAAGACAGCCCCGGCCCAGACGTCGCCGGGGCTGTCGCGTTTGCATCTTGCGCCGGCAATCTCCAGGATACGCACAGCGCCTTCTTCTGCCTCGTTTGGCCTTAGAGCAAAGCTGGCACAAGAGAGCGCCGCCGCGCTGCGCTGGCGGGACGACATGAACAGGACGCCTTGTCGCACGCTGAACTTCAGCACCTGCGCAGCGTCCACGCACGACGCTTCAAAGGCGCCCAAGTCGCCATCCCGCAGGCGGCGAGTAAAAGATATTCGTCCCCTCGCGACGGGAATCGGAAGAAACGGCTCGGTGGCGATCTTGCGACGCTTGGGGTTCGAGCCCGAGTCATTCTGGGCTTGGGTTCGCGAGGCTGAGGCAAGACGGGCGAGACAGTCGACAATCTCACGCGGAACCGCGTCTTGAAGCCATACGTATTAGAAAAGCTCAGCCGTCGTAACTCTGCAAAGGCAGAAATCGACCCACCGTCTACGCCCACCTCCAAGCCTGCTGATGTAGGTTCTTTGAGCGACCTCTGCGCCGCTGCTCTTTTGGGCATCTTGTAGATCAGAGCCACGTATCCGATGCGTCCCGGCTAGGAGCTGACCAAGGAGGACGATTCATGGCGGCCCCGCGTAAGATGCGAGTCGAGATGGGAGTCGTGAGTGGGTGGCTGTTCAACTGCTCATCCGAGGTTTCTTCCTTAAAAAATTTATGATGGATTCAACAAACCTGCCCGCCGCCAGCTGCCCGGCTGCCCAGCTGCCCCACCGTTGTCGCGGCCAGTCGACCAATCTGCAGCTGTCATTTCCGCCACAAGTCTGTCGTTAAGGCAGCCTTGCTTACATAAGGTGCTTGAGGATGTTCCTTTTTCTTCCAGTCGGTGAATTACTTCGAAGAGCCCTTCCTGCCTTTGGACGGGGGTCTTGCATACGCGACAGAAAACTGAGGCATCGGCGTGAGAAAATATTCTGCTAAGCTTACTCCGTACGCCTGCACGGAAGGTAATCAATTACTCGGCTCTGCGCCCGCTTCCCCCGTTTCCCCCCTGCAGTCAATGGCCAAGACCGCACGTCATGAAAGATCGATCATAGCATGCTAAGCCCCCCCCATCCACACAGGTCATCATGAAGGCGTCAAGCCTACGGGCCTCGCTGTCGCTCTTGGCGCCAAAACCCTGCCTGTTCAGCGGCGCCCAGACCAGATTTCTCCACAGGACCAGACCGCCTCACGAGATACCCCAACCGCGACCCTTCGTCCCCGACGTGCCGACTTTTCTGACGCTCATCGGGCGCGGCCTCAGCAAGCACGCATCCAAGTTCCCGTCATGGGAGGCCCTCTTCTCTCTTACCTCGCCCGAACTCAGGGAACTCGGCATCGAGCCGCCTCGGAACCGACGCTATCTCCTCCAGTGGATGCAGCGCTATCGCAAGGGGGCGCTGGGTCCCGGGGGTGATTTCGAGCACGTCAGGGACGGCAAGGCCATCCTGAAGGTGGCTACGCCGCCTGCCTCGGCGGTCAGCGATGCCAAGTGGGTGGTCAACGTCCCCGAAGCCAGCGAAGAGGGAGGCGACGGCGCGGCCCCGGCCCCGGCCTCACAAAGCCTGGTCCGGCCCAGGGGCTACGCAGTCCGCGGTCTGAGGTCAATAGCGGGACCGTACGCCACGCCGCTTCCCGGAGAAGCGGGTGCCATTGTGCAAGTCACCGAGGGCATGTGGGAGCAGCGCCGAGGAAGAAAGGTTGACGGCGGTGAGCGTCGCAGAGCAGAGATCCGTTTCAAGCGTCGCTCTGCTGAGCGCAGGGCAGAGCGGGAGGCCGAGATGATGGCTAAGATGTAGCGGTCAGGCGGAGCTGCGCGGCGGATGTTGCAGACGGATCTGCAATGATCACAGCATACAGCACGGGGTTGCTGGATTGTAAAAGCATTTGTATTTGATAGCACAGCATGAGACGTGTCACGTCCCTCGCCCCCGACATTGGAATATATGAGGTTGCTTGAAGCTCTTGCAAGGAGGGTGCCGAAAGCGATAACCTAATGGGCACATTTTGTGCGTCATCCGATGCCCGGACTTGACTTTTTTTTTTTTTTTTGAATTTCGTTTTTGATTCTGCCTTGGCAAGCAATCGCCACGTCCTCGAGGGCAGCCTGACAGCTCGGCGCACTCGACTTGCCGAGCCCCCAGGCGGCTGGGTTCTTTGAAGCTGGGCTGTAGTCGAGTCAAATCTCCAAGATACGTTTGAAAAGCCCCATGAAGCAAGCTCAAGTGCAACGCCAGCTCACATTCCTTCCACTCCCGGCTGACTCCGCAAGTCCCAGACCTGTCAGTAACGGGCTGGTTCCCAGCTTACTTTGCCTCGTGTCCTAGGGCGGAGCTACGACACACGTTCAAACTCAGCGTCCAAGTTGGCGCTGAGCAAGTGCGGCTTGATTGCTCATGGGGATTACCTGGATACCTCGAGCGTGAGTCAGCGACGCATGCTTGAGTGCAAAACTGTGGCTTCGTTGCCAGCCGGCGCGGATGCCAACTGTTGCGAAACCACGCAGTCGAACAAGCTGGCCTCGGCCAAGGGCAACAATATCTCCTGCTGTATTATTATTCGTGTCACACTCTCCAAAAGGATTCAGTAATGACAAAGTTACCGGAGACCAGAAACTACCCACGATTTCTCGACAGACGCAGCAATCATCCATTCGAGCCATGTGCACACGTACACTGGCAGAACGTCTGCTCATGCTCCGATGAGTATTCCGTACTGCTTGTCCCTTCTCTTGGCGCCAGACTGGCAACTCACACACCCCTTCTCAGCCATGAAGGCCCCGACGTGGAAACACTCAGTCTCTTTCCAAGTGATTCTCCTCCCACACCCTGAGCGAACATGTTCATCTCCGGTTGGTCGATGTAAACGATGGAAAAGAAACGCGGCTGAGAACCAGGGCTGGCGTTGCATTGTGTGCTGCCACAAACACATGCAGACAAGCTTACACTGCATGCTGCAATCAGGGTAGTTCGGGGGGGGGGTGTGGGGGGGACGCGCTGCTTGGTTTTTGCCCCGAGACAAGCCGTAAAGTCGTTAACGGAGAAGTCACCCGAAAGGCCTTAGTTGAGCTACAACCGACAACCGAGAGAAACGAGTGACGACCCTCGGCATGGCGAGTACAAAAGCGTAGTGTGCCTGTCTTGCTGCAGGCTGAGTTCGCAACGCCCAGGAACAGAAGTTGATCAGGAAAGAGGAAAAGTCTCCCAGGCACTTGACGCCCAGGAACAGAAGTTGATCAGGAAAGAGGAAAAAGTCTCCCAGGTACTTGTTGGGTAACGTTGGCTAGCTGTTGAACTCTTGCGATTCCGTGCCATGTTCGTCGAGGCTTTGACTCCCCCTGTTGCAGCTCCATTTTCTTGGTTCAACACACTCCGGCCTGCTCGAATCTGGAATCCGGTGTCAGACGAGAGGACCCTCTCAAGAACTATTCCCTGTCACAGCGTCATGGCAGCGATGGAGCAGGGGCATGCAGGGCGTTGCAGCCATTTGCGTGATGAAGCACGCCCCCCGTCCAACACTTGGATGCAATGCTCCGTACCCACGCAGATGCTCTACAATACTTGGGGAGAGCAAGGGTATGAGCAATAAGCATGTTCTAGACTTTTAGACTTGCCCACAGGGTACGAAGCATGTAGTAGTTACTTGCCGGGCTGTCGCATCTCAGTGCTACGCAACGCAACGCAACGCAACGCGACGCAACCACGCCACGTGCCGTCCAGTCACATCCCGCGCATCTTGTAGGTAGGGCCGAGGCAATGCATGTTTTCGGGCAGTGGGCAACCATCTCTTGTCTGTCGACCCCGGATCCGAACCGTCTTGTTTCCATTGCACTCTTTTTTTTTTCTTTCCCCCGAAGCGCTTTGCAGACAGATTGGCTGAGACATGCAGCCGAGTGTGCGCAGGGCTGATGTCGTTTCCAACGGCCAAAACGTGAAGTCATTTTCACCTCGCCTGAATTGCTGCAGCTCCAAGAGGTATCCGCATCCGCGTCCGCGTCCGGATAGGGGAATCAAACCACACTCAGAAAGGATGGCATCTCGTCGCTGGTCAACTGGGCCGGCTAGAAAGTCTCCATTTGGTCATCCACGGCTGACGGTGAACCTGACGTGTCGCCTCGAGCTTATGCGAGCCAAAATCCTGACTCATTGGCCAAGCGAAAGGCATGAAAGCATGCACCTAGCAAAACTAGGCCCGCAGCTGTTCCGTCCGCTAGCCAATGAAGGGGCAAATCGAGCATGTCTTTCTCATCGAGGACCCCAGGACCCCCCGTTACTTGACATGGCTTTTGCTGGGGAGTGTCGGCGTGGGCAATGTGTTCCGCGCACATGGAGCCCTGAACAAATGCAAGGGAAGAAGAGCACAAGACCATAAGGAGCATGGTTTGTCAAACTTGCGACGGGGAAGCTTCGTCTCCGACGTGACCAAACAGGCAAATGTTTTCTCGACGAGCTGCTCCGAATCGCGCGTGTGCGATTTGCCGTGGCGACGAAACGATGATGGCGATGAGGCGATGATGGCATGACGGGCTGCACCCAGCCCCCCCTCCCCAAAGTGTCAACTGGTTTGAATGAAACGCACGCCCGTCAAAGGGGGCACCGGCCCAACAGGAGGCAGCCACCGTCAGCCCAGCCGTTGGTACTGTGACCTTGTTCCCAAATATACATATATGTTGGCCGCCCCCCCCTGTTTTGCCGCATTTTCAAGCTTTCGAACCGTTTCCCTATTGCGGTAACGCTCTAGGCAGCAGCGAAAAGAACGGGATGGAATGGAGAGACTCTGACACAGCCGAACTGCACTAAGCCATGCAAACGCCCCGTTTGCTCGTAGGGCTGAGTGTGGAGAGACATGTTACAACAAGTTCTTCAAGAAGGGGAAAGCTTCAGCAACAGCATGCCTGTTCAAACGGCAGGGCCTTGATGCTGCCTCGGACCAGTTGTAGGCATACTGGCGCCTGCCACAGCACAGGATGGATGCCCACGCACCCCACGACTGTCAACCAAGCTCGCGACTTTTTGTGGCAAAGGCCGTATTTTGCTGGCAGGCTCCTAGCGGTACCAAATTATATAATCACAGGCATCCGGATTGTCGCAACGGATAGGTGGACCGACCACAAAACCAAAGGGGCATGCCAGGGGGGCAGGGGGGAGGGAAGGGAAGGGGGAAGGGGGGGGTGTTGGTTCCGAGAAAAGAAACCGACTGCTTCGGCACAGTCAGCAGCAATCTTCAGATTCAGCCATTCTCCAGGACCAATCCATCGGACAGATCCAAGGCTGAAACACAAAGAGGACCGGCGTCTTTCTCTCCTTGCAACGTTGCTTACAGGAGCTTTTCTGTGATGTGCACCTGTATCAAGTGGAATAACCGGTTAGGTGAAGGCTATCTCGACAGAGTTCTTGGGGGCATTGCATGCTCGTCGACTCCTGTTTGCCTGCCGCCTTTATAGAGTTCGTCGTCAGTCTGGCAAGTTTCTCCTGCTAAATGAAATTGCGATTTCACACTACGGCAACCAATGTAAGTAATATCTTGTACGTACTTTGCGTCGCAGGCGCCAAATATTCGGCGAGGGGCTGGACACGTCTGGGGTTGAGAGAGTCTGGTTGGTTGATAGATTCTCCAGGCAGGAAGCAACATTAGCATCATGAAATTGAAGCTGGTCTGAACGTTGCTGTCGATGCCGGTAAAAGACGGGCCGGGCCATTCCCATCACGGGGCGGGCAGTTGGCAGGGGGGCGATGACAGTAGGCAGTGGGCAGCAGGCAGTGGGCAGCAGGCAGTTGGCAGTTGGGCAGTTGGGACAGTGAGGGGTCGCGCCTGCCTGCACGCGCACCGTCTGGTGTCAATCTGGTTTGTTCCAGTCTTTAGCGGGAAAGACCAGACCCAGACCCAGACGCAGAGCCAGCCCTCAGCTCAGCCAACAAAGGGAACAAACAAGTCCACGCACGGTGAACAGGGCAACTACCGTCCCTCCCCGCAAACCGTGTATGTAGGTAGGCGTCAACAACGACTGAGCCTTCTTGCTTGGGTCAAATGTATGTATGTAGCCATTGACATGGACCCCCAACTAATAATTGGTGACGCCAGCCACCTCTGGCCACCGTCTCGTCTTCTCGCGGGTTCTGCCCCGGCATGGGCGCGCGCGCCGACGCCGAAAGGGACGGACAAATGCCACGTGTCAACGTTTCTCAACCGTCCGCCGTTCGTCCCACAGCCAAGGCCAAGCCGGCAACTTGATGCGTCCGCCTTGCGAGACGGAATAAGACGGACATTCCTCGCGACATTCCTCACGACTCACGAGAGTTTGGAGCCTGAGTGCCCTTTTCGAGATGACTAATGGAGGAAGAAACATTGCACGTACTCCGCGTCCGGTGCTAGCTGGAATCTTCCGTCTCAGCTGGGGGAAAAATTACACGCACCAACCACGTTTCATACTTTACACCACCAAAAGAACCGTTGCCACTGTGGAATCAACTTTCAGAACCTTACGAGGTAGGTGCAGTACGGAGTGCCTGGTCCACATACAGCAAGCCTCATACCTCATACATACCACGTACATACGGTACTGTACCACTGTACCGTGGTATGTATGCCTGCCTGCCTGCCATCGGAGATGCTGGATGCTGGATGCTGGATGCTCGGTTCAAAGTCACCAAGTCGTGGGTGACCTCTGGTGACTGGTGACGTCCTCCTGTGGACTGACTGACTGACTGACTGACCGACTGACTGACTGACTGACTGACCGACTGACTGACTGTTCAGTGTTCAAGCCGCCGCGCCCGTCTCCCTCCCTGCTTTATCCGACGGGTTGGCCATGACCAAGACTTCAGACGTAAAGATGCGGGGGCCCTTTGTTCCCACCCTCGTATGTAGGTTAGGTTAGGTAGTTGACAGCTAGCTGCTAGTGCGTTATCAGGCTTCGGCACTGGGAAAGGTGGTTCTGGCTTCGCCGTCCGTTGCCGTTCCGAGACTCCGGCAAGCTGTCGGAACAAGTCTGGTAAAATGCCAGGCATCAATCACCCATGGCCGCACAACCGCCACCCGGCGCATCTGGGTTTCCTTTGCGGTTCGTCGGGGGATTGGATGGATGGATGGATGGATGCATGGAAACTGGCACATCGCAGACTGCGAATCGGAGATTTTGCCCTTTCGGCTCCTGCACCCCCCCCCCCCCCTTTCCCCCGTGCATGTCATTCATTGCGTTGCGCAGCCGCAGCTTCTCCAGAAGAGTTAGCCCGGGCTGTTGGCATGATTTGATAGTCCAGAAGCTAAAACCAGAAGAGATGGCGCGTGGCTTTTATTGACATTGCGCACATATATTGTTATAAAGATCTCGATCTACTTACTCCAGGAAGATGTAGTCGTTTGGCACCAGAAAAAACCTACCCCGGCCTGGGGTCTATTTCTTGCTCGCCCGCGAGGCGTGCGCCGGCCAAAAAAAAACTCAAGCATGGTTTCTTTGGGGGGGGGGGGGGGGGGGGGTCCAGGTCAAGGAGTGATATGATGCCAAGGCCGAGTGTCGTCAGTCGCCACCGTGTCAGGCTTGCCGGCCGCGACGACGACGCCGAGGTAGGCTCTGGAGCCCCC
This sequence comes from Ustilaginoidea virens, assembly GCF_000687475.1. Taxonomy (NCBI): domain Eukaryota; kingdom Fungi; phylum Ascomycota; class Sordariomycetes; order Hypocreales; family Clavicipitaceae; genus Ustilaginoidea; species Ustilaginoidea virens. The sequence continues at coordinate 4,991,684 of NC_057317.1, read as the reverse complement.
GGTCCTGTTATGCGCGAAAGAATGAAATACTGCCTGCCGATTTGAGTCATTGCAAAAGACCGTGAAGGTGAAGTGAAGCACCTTGGCACGGGGTGGCTCACGTAAAGGGGGCTATTGGCAAGGCTACGCAAGGCTAAGGGAATGTTGAGGTCCGGTGTCTGGCATTAGCCATGGTATGGTATGTATGGTATGCTTCCCAAAAAAAAAAGATAAGAAAAAGTCTTGGAACAGGACCGCTTTTTTTTTTTCTCGGCTTTTATCATGGGGCCAACTATTGTCAATAGCGTACGCGCGTTTGTTTGGAGATGCCAGACCCGGGGAAAATCAGTTGACGTCTGTACATAGTAGCGTCTAGTGCATGCGCCGTGCGCGCGCCAGACCAGAACACCGTCATGTCACCAGCCAGCGCAGCCTTCTTTGCATAGTGGCAGTAGTATGCACACGGCCCTTCCCGTTGGCTATAGGACTATACTAGCACGGCTTCCATATGTTTGGTTTCTGTCTGATAGACGCCGAGTGGCTCATTTTCCCCCTCTTCTTCCTTATCTCGGTGCCCGGTAACGGGGACCTGCAATGCAACCACCGCCACCACCACCACCACAACAACCTCCACCACCACCACCACCACGTATTCACGTAGGATGCTTGCTTTGGTACCTAGGAAATAACCTGCACTAACGATGCATCCTGATGTTGACGCCGTGATTGATTCCGGATCGTTGACCTCGTCACCCCCATTTTCAGGGCATGGTGTTGTTGACATGTACGTTGCTCGTTGCTGCTGTGATGCCGCGTGCCCCGAGGCCGAATAACCCCAGGCCGTGATGCGCAATGTTGCATGATACTCACCCGCAAGATGGTGTGGACTGCTCGGCAAGACCGTTGAAATCCCTCCAATGAAGTCAAGGAAACTAGCAAAAGCTTAAATCCTCCCTTCATGGCCACGGAACTGGCAGGGACTTTTCGATGGTGGCAAGGAGTGCCCAACGCCTCAACTTTGATCTATTGAATCATGGTTAACCGCTAGGGAGCGAGGTTGACAAGGCAAAGTCTGCTCATGACACGTCTCGCCATTGCACCAACTATGTATGCCTCGTGACTCGTGAAGCTTTTTCTTCAAGCTTTGGGTGGATGAGAAAACACGGGCGTTGTTGTCGCGTGCTGCATGTAGAGGTTGAGGAAATCCCGAGTCATCCATCAGGCCTCGCGTCCAGATCGTATATTCAACCCCACGATGCTGAGTTCATCGATTTACTTTACTGTTGGCTTTGGTCAAACTTTCCTGGGATCTGGAACCTGGAACCTGGACCCTAGACCCTGGACCCTCGATGCTCTTGCGAATAAACTCGTGGCAGCGACTCGCTGATACTTTGGGCCACGCATGCAGCAAAGGTTCCACGATACCCCGAGGCACCCAAGGTATGTAACCAACCCTTGCCTAGGAGGTAGGAGGCAGGCAGGCTGCTGCCTTTGTTCGTGCTCTGGCGCAACAGATGGATCCAGAATCCTGGGGATTCCAGAATCCAGACGGCAGTTAGACTTCTGCAACGGCCTCGGCAGCGAATCATGCCATCCGGCTTGGGTCAAGTGTCTGGTTGGCATCGGCCCCCGAGGTTGTGATCTGAGACAGGCGAGTTTAGCCCCCCCGGTGGCTACAGGCAGGGGGCGTGAACTCCAGACTTTCATGTTGCAGTCGACATGGACGCCTCACGCGCCAAATGAACGGGTGGCTCGCAGCGCTCTGAGCATCTTTTCTTTTCTTTTCTTTTCTTTTCTTTTTTTTTCCCCCGTGGCGTGGATCGACTCTCGTCCCTAGCTGCTTGCACGTTGTTCAGCACCGCACCGCACCCAACGGGCTGACGTCGCTTTTCTTCATTCTTGGACGAGGCTGGCGCCACAGCCAAACACGCCACCCCCCCAAGCCCCACCCCTCCCCCACCCCCGCCCCCCAGCCTCCACCTCCAGGCTCAGCCCAGTTGACCCTTTGCCCGCGTGGGCTGGCGGTAGTTGGCCTCTGGGAAGGCTGGGAGTACGGAGTACGGAGTACGGATACGGAGTAGTAAAGTGCTGGCCGACATGTGCCCTTTTCCCACTTCTGCCTTGGTAGCGGAGCCAGGGCCCCTGAACCCCGGTTGGTGGTTTCTGTCGGTCTCTGTTTGGTCAATGCAAGACGAACGACATCTGGACACGGCACTGACATCAGCCTCTGGAACTTTTTTTCACCATGCAGGCGGCGACAGCGGCAGCGACAGCGGCAGCACTAGCGCGCAAGCGACGACAGTAGAAGGGATGCGGGCGTCTGCAACGATCAAGGGTCGGGGTGTCTGGTGCGAGGTCGGAACCAGAACCAGAACCAGGGCAGGTAGGTACATCTGGTACGGTACGGTACGGAACCATCAAAGATGGCTACGTAAAGTTGCGCCTTCCCCTGCCCTCAATACGCTCGCGACGACTTGAGACTCGACGTTTTTTTTTTTCCAAAGTTGATCCCTTTTTGGGCCGTGACTCGCGACTTTTTCGCTTCCCAAGCACAAGGTTCGCTTTTTGCCCGACACTTGAGCTTAATCTTGTCTGGAACGCGAGGTACTCAGTCAGTCAGTCAGTCAGTCAGTCAGTCAGTCAGCCATTCAAGCGGCGCAGGATCTGCCCGTGGTGAACCAGACCCTCGGCGAAGAACCGGTTGGTTCTTTCAAGTCCAGTCTAGAATACAAGACTCTTGCGTCGAGATGCCTTTGTTCGCTGCCATTGGTCTTTTCACTCTGGGCTATGCTGGCAGCTGGAATAACATTTGACAACACCCCACGCGTGCCCTGAGCCTTGGCCCCAACTCGTCCATCATTATGAGGTAGGTACCTAGGTACCTAGGTAGGAACGTACACCCCTGTCCGACCGCTCTTCGCTCCTCGGTACCTGGCATGGGGCAAGGACGCCTGAGCCTGCCTCTGCCTTCCCCCCACCCCATTATCCACCACCACCACCCACTTGCCGAGACTAGACAGGACTTGTCTGTACGGATTAGTACTAGCTGCTATTTGACAGCCACTTGAACTTGAGGCATCCGTTCGCCAAGACAAGAAGAGATCATTGATGGATCCTGTCAATCCCGCACACCCACCCACCCAGCGTAAACCTACACCCGTCGTCCCCTATGACCTGTTTTTCCTTCTCTTCCTCTTGTCAACTCCCCATGTCGCTCAAACCGACTTCCAGTTTCCCTAGCCGCCCCCACACCCTCCTCCTCACGCCGGGCAGGCGACAAGGATCATGCTTCCTGCGTCACTGAGCGTGAGCGTATTCTGCCCTACCAGTCAAGGTCCTCACGATTCACCATCATAGACATGGCACCCGTGCCGGCCGCCATCCTTGAAACGCACATGGAGGGGTGCTCCTCAACAGACTCGGGCGGATCGAGGGAGTGGCCGAAGAGAAACGCCCTGGTACTCTGCAGTCTGGGGTCTGCAGTCTGGAGTCTGGAATCTGGAATCTGCATAGTGGTCTGATGGTGAGGGCCAGACGAAAGGTTTATTAGTAGACCGCTTGCTTCCACCTACCCTGACCACGATGCAAAAGCCCCAAACATTTTTCCTTTCATGTATATTCAACTTTGCGTCTCTCCCCCGTCGGCTCTGAAGAAATTCCAGCCTCAAGAACCCTGCTCGGCTACAAAACTCGGTCATTGGGCTGACGACCTGGAGAATTAGACTCTCGTTGTTCATCCCGTTGACACACAAAGCCGATTCTTTTTTTTTTTTTTTTTTTTTCCCTCTCCACGTCTTCGTTTTCTCCTTTTCTTGTCGATTCGCGTTTCCGTGGCAGTGGTCTCGTCACGCGGCTAGGAACATTCGGTTGCCCGAGCATGAGACACGACTGTTACCATCTTGCTTCTGCACATACCACGAACCTATCTATACTCAGCTTCCCGATATTGTTAAATGTCGATACAGACTCATTACGTCTCACCTCCTGCTATACGCACACAGAGTGAATCGCCTAGCCTCCTGGACCTTGCCAACATCGCGTTTAGAAGAGGCGCTCGAAAAGGCACCATCAACAACAGAGCCTACTGTCACGAACAGTCAGAAGTCACTGCTGACACGTTGAAAGAATCGCGTTGGCTCGACCAAGCGGGAAGAAGACCTTGCTTATTTGGCAGATTGGACCGTTTCGGAAACGTCTGCAGAATGACATCCAGAATGACAAGACGAGGTTCCCTCAGTAGCACAAGCAGCCCTCCATCGTACAAGAAGCATGCTACGTCGCCTTCGTGGAGAAAGCCCAGGGCTGGCCCGAAAGATGTAGACTGGACCGACGTGAACGATCCCGAGGAGAGGCGGCGGATCCAAAATAGGATTGCTCAGCGCAAGTTTCGTATGTAGTACAGTACCCCAGACCCTTGGTTCTGCGTCGGTTTCTCTCTAACCACGTCTTCCCGTTAGGCGAGAAAGCGCGAGAAAACAAGGAAAAAGCAGAAAGGGAGCTCCGGAACCAAGAACATGCCGGAAACAGCTACCGAATCCCCTCGCCCACGGATTTTACTCTGGATACCGAGTCGTCAGGGCTTCCTTGGGGAAGCATCAACTGGGGTGTGGTCATCTCAAGAGGACACGAAATACAGAGCCAGCGAAGCAGTGGTCGCGGTACCTACGTCGGAGACGAACACTATCAAGCAGCACAGTTGACCGCGCATGGCGGCGGCCTGCAACAGGCATGGAGCTATGGCAGCAGCAGTGGCGAGGAAGCCTATTATGATGAAGCGAGCTATTTATATGACCCTGCAGGCCTTCGGGCTTACACAGGGGTGATGCGCTGAGCGGCGCAGTCTCTTTGAGTTGTTCGCGGATGTGTTTCTCCCTCCACCTGCAAATGCCTTTTGCCTTTTTGGTGTGGCATACCTTGAGCAGCAGCTTGGTAGGGCGCAAAGGAGACAGGGGGTGTGCTGACTTGACTTGACTTGACAACCTGCATAAGGCATGGATGGCAAAACACACGTCTCGGAACCGGCCCTTTCTGAACACCACCACCATCACTACTATTCACTGCAGGATTATAGCAACCCCCAGAGTTTCTTCTTGGAATCCTGTTTTGGTCATGGGGGGGGGGCAGGTTGGGATTTTTGCTAGACGTAAAGGACGTGTTAGAACGAGACGACGATAGCATGGCGTCAAGTGCGATTCTTTTTGAGGTGTTTCGGGTGGAAGGCGACGAGTTTTTGTTTGCTTTTTTTTTTTTTTTGTCTTTCAAAGATACTGGCAAAGGCTTGCTTGCTTGCTCTCTACTACTGGCTCTCAGTCTCTTCGTTTTACGCAAATAGGCTATATTATATATCTCAGACAATGGCACAATCTAGATTTCCTTCATGGGACGCTGTGGGCCATGACGGCAATCCTGGTCGGCATGCGCCCATGCTTCCTTGAGCTCTGGCCATAAACATCCGGCGACCGGGCTGCCGAGAGTTCTCCGTCATGGCCGAGCGGATGACGACGACGGTGAGAGGCAAGATTGCACGGGAGAAACCGCCTCATCGCCAGACCAAGCAGGACGCAGGGCCGCGGAGCTTGTACCCCGACAGAGCGACAGGTTTGGTGGGCCTTGCATGCACGGCGGGCGGACTCGAGGCTCTGCGCCAGCCGTTCTGCCATGGTTTGTGCGTGCGTGCGTGCGTGCGTGCGTGCGTGCTCTTGATGGGCATGTCGTGCATAGCTGTGCGGGCTGTGCTGCATGGAAGGGGGGGGGGGGGGGTGCTGACGGTGCAGGAGGAGATGGCGGGGAAGGTGGAAGGCGGGTGGAAGGCGTGTGGAAGGCGTGTGGAAAGACGTGTTATCTGGGCAAGGTGCGTAGAATGTACGAAAAGGGTGGTTAAGAAGACGTGCATCTCGAACAAACTGCACACAGCATACCATGAGGCTCGCCGAGAAGACGTGTATCTCGGCGAGCTCCATTCGAACGGCTGCCGCGATTGACCCTGGAGGGAAGCACGACGGGATGCCACGGCTCGTTTGTGTCTCGCGTTTCGGCGCCAGTGCAAGCACAGCTGACTCGACGGCGTTTTGCCCTGGATTCGCAGCCCGCCGGACGACGCGGTGTGACGTCGCGGTATGACGACGTGGTGTGACGACGTGGCATGACGATATCACCGAGACGTCGGACCGCACGCCGACTCAAGCTCAAGTACACCCGTTGGCGGGATACGTTGAAAACAAGAAGCCAAAGACGAAGAGGGGGCTGACGATCTAGAGCGCGAGTCCGCGAGTCCGCGATGCCGCGAGTCGTTAGTTTCCCGTCTATATTGACCGTTGCTAGCCACAAGACTTGGGAAGGGAGCACACCGTTTCGCAGATCCGTATAGTCGACGGGCACGAGCAAGACCATGCAACGGCTGGTGCTGTACTCGGTACTTGGACTAATTATAACTCCATCTTACGCATGCAACGTTTCACCAGCGGCTCCCCTTCAACCAGGGCCAGCCGAATCGGCCTTGTTGCGCCAGCACAGCGTAGCACAGCGTAGCGCAGCGCAGCGCAGCGTCTGCCTTGCCGACCCGTCCGTCCTCGGCAGCCGCTCTTGCGTCGAACAAGAGACCAGGGTCGAGAATCAGGTGTGCGCGGGTACGGCTCCCGGCGGAGCTGTCTTGTCGGTAGGGGCGCGGCTGACGCTAGGGTCTGGCTGGCTTCGATGCGCTGTGCTCTCCAAGTGCAAAGCTAGGCTGGCCATGGTTGATGCTGATGGGCCGGACAGGCAAGCAAGCCGATGATGGCGGCACGGGGAGGGGGGGGAACCTCGGACAGACGGGCGCGCCGAACCTGGCCGGCCCAGCGGCTGCAGACAGTGGGTGCCGGGCAATGATGGCGAAAGCAGCAAAGAAAGACGCTCGGCCGGGGAAATGCGCGTCGCCGTGCGCCAAGCGCCAGCGCCAGCGGGTGAGCGACTCGGAGGGAATTGAGGTTTCCGAAGGTCGACGTGGGGTTGCAGTGTCGACAAGCGAGGAGGAGGAGGTGGAGGTGGATGTACTCCGTAGACGACGGGGCCACCCCCGCCAAAGGCCACTTGCCAGGTACCTACATCGGTAGGCAGCTACATACCTTCCCGCTAGGTAGCTGCTGAGTACTGCTGAGGTGCAGGCTGCAGTGTGGGGCGTGGCGTGGTTGCCAGGCTCGGGAATTAAAGCGCAGCCAAGCCAAGCTGCGCGGAAGCCTGGAAAGATGATTGACAGAAGCTGACGAGAGCCGCCGTGCCGGGCTGGGGTTCCAGTGATGTAATGGGCGCAATCAGACCACACGCCGTCCACGGTCCACCGGTCCACCCCCGACGAGCATCAACAGCCAGGAAGCGCCAATGAGCTGCTCTGCTGCAACGGCCGCTATAGCTGCTGATCTGATGTTCGATTGCCCCGACGACCATCTTGAGCAGTTTGTTCGACGTCGGGGAAAAAAAAAAAAAACAATCTCATCTTTTCCCCCGTCTGCAGTGAACCGGATCCCAGACCCCGTGGAGCCGGCCGCGTCACGGCGCTCCGGAGCACGCTCCAGTCGAATCACCGGCATTCCTGAACCATCGCCGTGATTCAACCGGCGAGACGCAATGTCAGATGCACATGCACATGCAACGAGCAAGTTCATCCCTGCCTGGTGCAGCAGCAGCCCAGCCCCCTTCCCTACCTGCATGTATTTTGTACTCCAGAGTCCGTGCCGAATACCTTGCTGCCAGGAGGTTATCCAAGGTACCCAGATACCTGCCCACCTGCAACCCATCATAGCACGCCCCACTCGCACAGGGGGTCCAGAGTCCAAGGTAGAGAGCTGCCTCACCGCCCGGCATGATTCCGACATTTTTTTTCGTTCCTTTTCTTCCCCCCCCCCCCCCGTGCTCCTTCGAAACACACACCCCCTCCAGTCTCGAAAGTCTCCGATAAACGACAAAAGATCGCGTCCAGACAGTCCGCGGACCTGCAGTCTCACGACAGGTCATCATCCATCAGCTACACAGGCGAGGCCCTTCTCGTTACACTCTGGGACACTCCGTCGCCCAGGTTCCTCCTCAAACGTGTGCCGTTTTTGGCCCCCATACCACGGCGTCGTTTTTTTTTTTTTTCCAACCCCGCGTTTCTTGCCTGGAGGGCCTAGCGCAGCATTTTTTTTTCCCATCATACTCGGGGGCTTTAGCGCACAGGGGAAAAAAGTAGTCTTTGAGCAACAACGTCACCAAATCTGCGACCTCTGCAGCAGGCAAGATGGGTTTAGCCAACAAGACCGAAACCAAAGGTAGCTAGCTAGTCCTTTTGCCCGAAATCGCACCGGCGCGTCTGTCACCTTTTCGGTGGCAACCCTGGGGGGGTGTCTTGCCCGATACTTTGCCCCTTGCCTTTACGCAAAATGCCATCATTTGCACAGGGCTGTCTTGCGCGTATGATGTTGCGCGCTAACCGTTGCATGACGAGCAGGTCCGAAAAAGGCCAAGAAGAGCAAGAAGGCGGGCAAGAAGGGGAGCGAGAAAAAGGCGAAACGTAGCCGTCAGGTCACAGAGGAGCAGCTTGCCATGACCAAAGAGGAGCGGAAGGCCCTGAAAAAGGCCAAGGCAATCGCCAACAAACCTATACGGGACGAAAAAAAGCGCCAGAGGATGCTGAAGAGGTCGAAACAGCTGGAAAGGAAAGCAAACCAGTTCCTTGCCGAGGCCAAGAGAATCGCTCAAGAATACCAAAAGCTGACGGAAGCCAAGAAGGTACGTCCTCGCCACTCAACTTTTGGGAATTGACTTCATGGTAGAAGTGACGCCCTGCCCAGCCGTGGCGGGCTTTCTGTCACACCCCCTCCCCATAGCCGCGTGGCTAACCCAAACCGTCTGCAGTTGACCGACGCCCAAAACGACAAAAAGGAGGGCCAGAGTGACGCGTCCTCGGGTACTTCAATCTCTATCTCGTCTTCTTCAGACACCAATGGTGGCACACCGAGCAAGCAGGACGTGAAAAAGCGTAAACGGGAAAGCGACGCCGCCCTGTTCTACATAGATACTACGGGGGATCCAAAGAAAGCTTCCGGGCCGAAGAAGAGCAAAACTTGTACAGTAGAAAAAAGTCGCAAATCGGACGATGCCAGCGAGTCCGAGTCCGAGTCCACTTCCGATTCCGATTCCGGTTCCGACTCCGAGTCCACTTCCGATTCCGGTTCCGATTCCGGTTCCGAGCCCGAATCCGAGGACGAGCGGGTTGAACAGGAAAAGAAGAAAAGAGCAGAAAAGGAAAAGAAGACGAAAAAGGGCAAGAGCTCCGCAAGGAAACAGGAGAGTAACGAGGACTCGAAAGCCGGCAACGCTGCCGAACAATGGAACGTAGGAAGGCTCGAAGGAGGAGCGGACCGACAGAGCAAGTTTATGAGACTGCTCGGTGGAAAAAAGAGCGGTGGCGCTGCGACCAGCACCAGCACCAGCACCAAGTCGGACTCGATCCAGGCTGAAGCAGACATTCAGCGGCAGTTTGAGGCAGGCATGAAGGCCAAGAATGGCGGCGCCAGCCAACGACGAGGTCTGGGGGCGTAGGTGACCCGAGGGTTTTTCCTCCTGTGCGTGCATTAAACGTGGCGAACAAGGCATCGAGCGACTTTGGCCTGCCCCCAACTTGTCTTTTCACGGCTGGATGGCAGATGCTTGATCTAGCTGATGGTGGCACTGAAGGGGCCGGATGTTTGGAGTTTACCAACTTGAGGCGTAGAGCATTAGCTGTCTGCGGGACGCCCGACTCTGTCTGTCTCCCGAGGAATTAGAATGAGCAGAACAAATCACCATTCCAATATGTAAAACTGTATACACCGTTCATCTTACAATGCCGTCGTAACGCAACGGGTCAGCACGCCATCCAGACACCTCTCAAAGCCCAACGCCGCACGACGGTTCAACAACAGCCAGCCTGCGCGGCGCTCGACGACATGGAAACGGGCCAGATTGACATCCACCAACCTGTCGCTAACATGAATGAGAAAAAAAAAGAACATGAAACGAGCCCACGAACGTCCGTCCAGCTGATGCAAGAGAAAGATATGACACGGGGAGAATTCGGGAGAAGCCAGCGCCGGAGGAAGCAGTCGACGCCCATTACGAAGGGGGGCAATTTTTCCAACTTTCAGGTCGGAGGGGACAGCCACGCGGCCCGCAAGTCTAGCCGAGCATGCGCGAGAGCGCTTCGAAGAGCAAGCCGCCAACGACGAGGAAGCCGAGGACGCCTGGACGGGTGAGCGGTGGACCGGGGAGCAGTGGACCGGGGGTTCGCTGCGGCCTTTCGGGGTGGGGGAACTGACCTATCCAGACGGGCGAGATGGGCGACTTGGGCGTCTCCTTGACGCGCTTCTTGGCCGGGTCTTCGGGCTTGCCCATACGGGCCTCCTGGTCCTTGGCGAACTTTGCGTTTCGGCGACGCTGCTCGAGGGTCTGGGCCTGGAGGGTAGGGTTAGCACGTTCTGGGGGGGGGGGGGGGGTTTGTGCCGCCGGGGGGGGGAGGAACGGACCATGGTGTGTGTGCGTTTTGGGATGGGCAGGGTCGGTGGGCGGTCTCTTTTGCGTCTGTCTGTGTTTTGTCTCGCTGGGGATCTGGGCTCGAGAGACGGGGAGTCGCGGCGGGTGCTGAGGGCGATGGCGAGGTTCGCGCTGGGAAAGTTGAGTTTGTCGTTTGTGCCTCCTGGCTGCGGCAGCGAGGGAGGCGGCGAGTTGACATGTGGCAGGAAGGGGAGTGAAAGCACGCGCCACGAGCGGCAAATGTGGCTGGTGAAGAGCTTGTCTTGTCGGCCGTTGGCCAAGGGCGGGGCGTGGCGGGGCGGGGCGGGGCAAAGCCCGCTGCTTGCCTTGGGGCTGCCGGCAGCTCCGTCGACACACGCCATGCCATGGCTGCGGGATCATCTCGGACGGCGATGGCCAATGGACCGCCAAAGCTGGTTTCCGGGACCGAAAACAATCGGCGGGGGCGGGGGGAGGGGGGATTCGGAGCCCTCCTGACACCGAAAGCATCAATCACGTCTGGCCAAATTTGGGCTGCGGTTTGGCGGTTGGCGGTTGGCGGTTGGCGGTTGGCGGGCGGCTGGCGGGCGGGGCGGGCTGGCGCAGGTGGATGGATTATGATGTGAGCTGTGAGATTGCCGGGATGGATGGATGACCCCGCACTGACGGGCCTATCTATACTCATGCACGTACATGGTAACCTGATCTTTCTTGGACGCAACAACTACTTGATCCCATTTCAACCCCGACGGACCAGACGCCGAATCCGCACCTCGCCTTGTCAACATACCGGCCTGCCACACGTGCCTTGGCCCTCGCGAGCATCACCGTTGTAGAAGCCTCATTCCGCAGGCCCCCAAGGTACCCGCCACAGCCCGGCCAGCAAAACCACCGAGTCCCAAACCCGCCATCGTCCAGCCAGCCCGAATTTGCCGACAGAAACCTTTCCGTCTCGGCAACAGAGACAGCCCTTTTTCTCCCCCCCCCCCCCCCCCCATGCCATCAGACCGGACCGCCGCCCGCCCCCCGTCGCTCCTCCTCCTGCCGCCGCCTCCGCAGCCCGCCCTCGCCGCCACCGTCCGAGCAGCCTTTGGCGCGCCGCTCGAATCCGTCCTGTCGACCCTCAGCCATGAGAACAAGCCGGCTGGCGCGGCACGCACCAGCACCGCGGCGCCGCCCGTGCTCGTCGTCGCCGTCCCGTCGCCGGTGCTGACGGCCCCCGACGCGAGCGGCGCCCGCCAACGCTCCGTGTACTGGCACCAGGCCCAGGCGCTCCTGGCGCAGTTGTACTCGCTCGTGGCGGCCCTGTGCGCCGAGCGCGGCATCGCCAGCGACGTGGGCGCCGCGGACCCGGGCGCCGTCGACGTGCGCGTCGTGCTCGTGCACCACGACGGCTCGGCCTGCCGCCCCGACGTAAACGCAAAGGGCGCCGCCGCCGCCCTCGAGCCCAACAACAACAACAACAACAACAACACGCCCGTCGCGGACCTCGCGGCGTTTGCGTCGTCGGTGCACCCGTGGAGAACCATCTTCCACGCCAGCAGCGAGCCGGGCTACGGCGTCCTCGCCGCCTACCTCGGCCACGCCGACGGCAAGCACAAGCTTCTGCAGAGCCAGCTCGTCGCCGTGCCGGGGGGAATCAGCCTGTCCCGCGCGCCCGGAGGAAGCCCGGACGTGGCTGCGGCGGCGGCGGCGGCGGCCCCGACGCGCGGCTACAGGACGGTCTGCCTGGGCGGCACGTTTGACCACCTCCACCCGGGCCACAAGCTGCTGCTGCACGCGGCCGTGCTGCTGCTGGACACGGGCGCGCGGGCGCGGGGCGGCGGCGGCGACGGCGATGACGTCGACGAGGCAGGTCGTCAGTGCGAGCTGGTTGTCGGCATCTCGGGCGACGAGCTGCTCGCCGGCAAGAAGTACCCGGAGGAGCTGCAGCCGTGGGAGGAGCGGGCGCGCGCAGTGGTCGACTTCCTGTCCACGCTGCTGGCGCTGGGGCGGCGGCGTTCGGGCGCCGCCGCGCAGGCCCCTCGGCGCGGGGAGCTGCGCGCCGGCTTCTGCGACGGCGACGGCGGCGGCGGCGGCGTCGTGGTGCGGTGCGTGGCGATTCGCGACGTGTACGGGCCGACGGTGACGGAGGAGGCCATTCAGGCCCTGGTGGTGTCGGGCGAGACGCGGGCGGGCGGGCGGGCCGTCAACGAGCGGCGCCGGCGCCAGGGGTGGGCGGCCCTCGACGTGTACGAGGTGGACGTGCTGGGGGGGGGCGTGGGCGTCGACGGCGAGGACGCGGGCGCGGGCGCGGGCGCGGCAGAGAGCTTCGCCGGGAAAATCAGCAGCACGGAGATTCGGAGGCAGAAGGCGCAGGGGAGGCGGGCAGCGGCATGTGCACGGTGAAAGGGGGGGGAAGCCACCGGCCACGGGCGAGTCGTTGTTTGCATCCATGCAGCGGTGCAGATGCATTAGTCGGGGAATATCGAGCCAGGTCGTGTTTAACAGTGGCAGCCGATTCACCCAACCACGCCCCCTCGAGCGACAGACACTGACAATAACAGAAGCAGCGGCAGCGGCATCACCATCACCATCACCATCATCACCATCACCATCACCATCACCCTCCCAGTCCGCACGCCCGAAACCCCACGGACCCACAACCCACCAACTTCCAGTGGTGACAGACATGCACGATTGTAAATGCGAGTGTAAGAGGCTTGGATTCTTCTAGCTAAGCTACATACTCTATCTGTGGTGAGCAACCCTACAAATACATGCGGGTCACGTGACAGCGACAGCAGTCTCCTCCCCAACAACCCGCACCGCACCACCGCACCGCATCCTCAACTTCCTTTCCTCTCCTTTCCTCTCCTTTCCTTTCCTCCCATCCCGACAATGCCCTTCCCACGCGCGCGACCCGCCCTCCCAGCGCGAAGATTCTCCTCCGCGCCCCCCTCCCCCCCCAATAACCCAACCGTACGTCCCGTCCCGCCCTGTGCCGCCACGTTCCCCCCCCCCCCCCGGCGACGCGCGCTGACCAAACCCATCACACCACCCCCAGGCGCACTTTTACAGGACCTTCGGGCGGCCGGTCGCCAAGGCGCTCCTCCTGGCCGTTTTCGCGTACCAGCTCGGGTACTGGGGGTGGGCGAAGCTCGAGGCCGACGAGCGGCGCGGCGCGGCAGACGGTGCGTTTGGGGACCCTTTTTTTCTTTTTTATGGCCCCTGGGCGTGCGTGGAGGTGGGTGAGGGCAAGGTTGCTGACGGAGAGTGTGTAGCGGAGATGGCGGATTTGGAGGCGAGGGTGAGGGCGGTGGCGGCGCGCAAGGCGGCGGCTGGGACGGGGGAGTGAGGGAGTGTGACCAACATCTGCCTTGGATAAAGGGCGACAGGACGCGCAAGTCGGCTTCGGTAGACGGGTGACAAACATCTGCCTTGGATGGACGGGCGATACAAGACGCGCAAGATCGGCTTCGCTGGACGGGCGACAGAAAAAGTGAGGGCGACAGCCGCACAAGCACGTGTACCTAGCCCAGAGTCTGCAAGCAGGTTCCGCAAGCAGGGCCCGATGCCATCAGCCTCCCACGATATCATCAGCCTCCCACGACACCATCATCATGTCTACGCACGACCCGACCGCCCCCATCAACAGCCCAGCCCACCACCACCCCCCTCCCTACTCGACGACAATGACCCCCTCCAGCCGGATATCCCGACTGCTCGCCCCGACAAACACGCCGTACTCGCCCCGCTGCACCACCCACGCCTGCAGCCCGACGTGCCACTCGCTCAGGTCCCTCCGCGTCAGGGCGAAGCGCACCCGCGCCGCCTGCCCCGGGGCCAGGCGCACCTTTTGGAACCCGCGCAGCTGCCGCGGCGGGCCGTTGGGGATGCCCACGTACAGCTGCGCGACCTCGTCGCCGGCCACGTCGCCGGCGTTGACCACGACGGCCTGCACCGTGGCCGCCACGCGCCACAGGTCGTCGTCGTCGTCGTCGTCGTCGTCGTCGTCGTCGTCGCTGTTGTCCGCTCCCACGCCGTGACGGCTGCCGCTGCGGCTTCGGCTTCGGCTGCCGCTCGGCCCCGCGCGCAGCAGCAGCCCCCGAGGCGCCTCGGTCCGCACCGACAGATCCCCATACGCAAACGTCGTGTAGCTCAGGCCGTAGCCAAACTCGTACCGCGGCGTCACGTTGCGCGCGTCAAAGGCCCGGTAGTCCAGGTACACCCCCTCGGCGTAGTCGCACTGCGGGCTCGTCGTGTTGTCCCGGCCCCGCCCGCACGGCTCGTACACCGGGTAGTCGGACTCGTTCCGGGCCAGCGTGTAGGGCAGCTTGCCCGAGAAGTTGCTCTCGCCCCAGAGCAGGCTGGCCAGGGCGCGCCCGCTCTCCTGGCCCGGCAGGTGCGCCAGGACGGCCGCCGTGACGTTGGGGTGCTCGATCCACGCGTCGACGAGGCGCGCGCCCGCCGCGTGCACCACGACCACGGTGTTGGCGCACTTGGACGCCACGTTGACGACGAGCCCGTCGCTGAAGCTGTCGCGGAGGCCGGCGCGGTCCCAGCCCTCGGTGGCCATGGCGTTGATGAAGACGAGGCAGGCTTGCGAGGCGCCGTTGACGTCGGGGTCCGACGACCCGACGTCCCAGTTAACCCACGTGTCGTCCTTTTCCGCTCGTTGCTGAATGGCACTGAGGGGCTTGCATCTGTTAGCCTTTTTTTTTCTGGTCTTTTTCTGGTCTTTTTCTGGTCTTTTTCTCGTCTTTTTCTTGTCATTTTCTTTTTATTTTCTTTGTATCCCCCCCCCAAACCCCCTTTTTGTCTTTTTTTTTTTTCAAAATGATATAAAGGAAAAACGTAGAGAAACCAGAAGAAAAGACGGAAAAGGGGCAGGGGCCTGCTACCAACATCGCTTATGTACGCCGGAGCGTTGGAGCCTGCCCGTCCGCCAGACACAATGGTCCCCCCCCGGGCGGCCTGGTCAAAGTGGTACTCCTTGCCGAGCACAGCCTGCCCCATTTCCTTGGACGACATGTACCCCAGCTGGAACAGCGCGTCCGTGTTCTTGGCCTCTGGGACCGCGGCGTCGTATCCGTACACGGATATCATCTTGAGCCGCTTGAGCGGCAGCGCCCTGTCCCGGTTCTTGACGAGCACGTGGCCGGATATCGCGCCCTGCACCAGCACGGGCTTGGACCTGGCGTCTCGCGCGTCCACGGGCTCGTGCGGCTCCGTCAACTTCTTCATGCCGATCCCGGGGGGCGGGAAGTCGTGGTCCTGGCCGACCAGATACCACGCTGCGAGGATCCTGGACATTTCAGTCATTTGGTTCGAGTTGGAAGAAGCTTGCTCTCCCTGACGGTTTATCTTTATTTTTATTTTTAAAATTTTTTTTCGTTCGCGTTCGACGCATGTTTTGGGACTCACCTCGTAGCCATGTCGGTGACCCTGTCCTCGGCAACGGTTCCGTTCCTCACCCCCTCCGTCAGGTTCTGCCCCCACGAACCCCCCAGCGGCATGACCATGTCCAGGCCCGCGTTCGCGCTGTTCAAGTCGTGCTGCGCGTTCCAGTCCAGCAGGACGAATCCCTCAAAGCCCAGCTCGCCTTTGAGCACGCCGTTGAGGAGCTTGCTGTTCTCGCAGGCGTACGTGTTGTTGACCCTGTTGTACGAGCACATGACGGAGGCGGCGCCGGCCCGGACGCCGTCCATGAATGGCCAGAGGTAGTATTCGTGGAGGGTCTTGTCGTCGACGTTGGACGAGGCCGCCTCGACGCCAAAGTACGGCCGACGGTATGTTTCTTGCTCGTTGGCGATAAAGTGCTGGTGTCTCGCCGTGTGTGAGCTCCCTCCCCTGGTGGTGGACAGAGCTGCAGAGTCAAACGACCCGGGGTAAAAGGAAAAGGAGGGGGGGGGGGGGGGGGGGGGGACGGTACCTTGAGATTAGCCATGACGCCAGCATCTTGCATGCCGGAAATGGTCTCTGCGTTCAGACGTCCTGAAAGATACGGATCGACCGAGAAGCCTTCCCAGTACCTGCCGCCGAGGGGTGTTCTGCCCAGAGGACCAGCACTGGGACCCAGCGCGACGTTGACTTGGCACCGTTAGCGAAATCCCTCATATTTGCCCTTTTGCCCTCCTCCCCGTCTCCTGCGTTTCTTCCCCGTCTTCCTTACCTCCCTTCATCCTAAACTCCCTGCCCATCCACAGGCCCCTCTCGTACGCCAGCCCCCCATCCCAGCCCGCCCCGACGTGCAGCCCCGACGCCCACGCGCTCACCATGTCCGTCGCCCGCACGCCGTTGCCCGCGTCCATCAGGCACAACCCCCGCCAGTTGAGGCGCGGCACAGACCCCGTGTTACCCGCGCACGTGTTGTCCCCGGCGTACCCCCTCGTGATGTTGACCTTTTCCTCCAGCGTCATCTGCGCCACCAACGCGCGGGCTCGAGCGTACGCGCTTGCCCAGGAACCTCTGCCCTCCCCTCGAGCTGCGAGCCTCGTGTCAACGCCTGATCAAATGGTTGTTTTTTTGGGCGGGGGGAAAGGGGGAGTTCGAGGGCGGCTGGCGTACGAGAGGGGTAGACGGGCGGTGAGACGGCCGCCGCCGCGGCGAGGGGGAGGAGGTAGTACAGAGGAAGCATCTTTAGGGATGCTTCACCGAGACATTTCGAGAGCGGGGAGAAAGAAAGGATGAGGAAATGTCCAAGTTGGTCAAAAAGGCGGGTTGTGAAAGGGTTGAAGCTGCGGGTGGGAAAGGCGGCCGGTGCCGGTGCTTAGTAACTGGTGGCCCTGGTTGGCCCGTTGCAGATGACGTCACTTCCCCAGACGCGGGATGAGACCCGTTCGATCGGATGACCATGACCCCCCCCCCCCAGCCACTGAACCATGCCATGACTCGATGCAAAATTGCCGGTCAAGGAATTCTGGCAAAGGATCCCCATCTCTCGAGTTCTATGCTACCCTGTACGTCCCGTAGTACTCCAGCATTCGAGCTGCCAGCGGCAAACGCGCTTCATGCCTACAGCTGCGAATGCATACGCTGCATGCTCCGTCAAATCAACTCCCCGTCAAATCCATCCCATCCCACCCAAACATGTCCATGCTCGTGTCCAGCCCTCCAAACAAGTCCCTCTCGCTTGTCGCGTCCAGCCCGACCGCGTCCACCGCCAAGCCGTCGCCCCCGACACCCCCTGCCGCCGCCATGGCATCCACGTCGCCAAGCCCCGGGTTAAGCCCCGGGTCGCCCCCGCCCGTGAGGTCCAGCTGCATGCCTGGTGCTTCCAGAATCGCCTGCGGCTGCGGCAGAGCCACCGTCATGTGCCCCTCGACGCGCCGGTGAAGGCGTATCACAATCTCCGCCAGCACCGCGTCGTCCTCTTGCAGCTTGCCGGCTCGTTGCGCGCACGACCTGAGCACCTGCCGGAGCGTCAGCGCCCGCTGCGCCGACCACGTCACGCTGCCCGACGAGTCCAGCATCTGGCTCGTGGTGGGCGGGCCACCACCCTCGTTGGTTACGTTGGGGGAGCACACCATGGCCCCGACCACGTCAAAGACGACGCTCGCGCTGCCGGCTTCCGACTGGATGCGCGTCTCCTCGAGCAGCACGCCGAGCGTCCGCTTGGCTCCCATGATGCGCACCGCCGCCATCAGCTGCCTGTGCGTGTACGACGTGGGCATGCTGTTCGCCGTCGGGTGCATGGCCCACTGCACCAGACCCTGGATCGTGTGTCGCAAAGCGCCCGACAGGCCCGAGCTCGAGCTGCTGGCCCACGACTCGAGCTCGTGGTGGTCTGCGCCCCCGGTCCGCCGTGATTGGGGGAGGCTGTCTTTGAGCGCCCTCAGCAACGGTTCAATGTCCTGGTTCTTGGGATCCTGCCGCTGGTAGGTGCGCAGCGAGTGCTCCAGGGGCTTCGCAACCAGGCTCCGCACCGAGAACAGCATGGTGCTTGCCTCTCCTGAAATCGAGCTGGGGAGAAGGATCAGCTGCAGAATCTTGATGACGGCCGTTTGCTCCCTTTGCTCCACCCACAAGTAGTCGGTGAGAAATCGTAGCGCAGGCACCAGCGAGGGTAACAGAAACGTGTCGACGAGGTCTGGCAGCGAGTTAGGTTTCATTCATTCGTTTTATTTTTTTTTTTTTTTTGGGGGGGGGGGGGGGGGGTGGCTGCGAGCCGTGAGCACATGTATTCACATAGGCTTGTGCAACTTACACTCTACACCCCCCTTGAGGGCGTCGTCGCTCAGATATCCATATGTGTAAGCCACGACAATGTTTTGAAAGATGGAGGCAACCAGCAAGTAAAAGTCCTGCGGCGGGCACGAAGACATCAAGTCGTCGCCAAGACCGCCAGAGTCGCTATCAAAGAGGCCGTGGATCCAACCGCTGACGTGGCCCTTTTCCTGGTCCGTCAGCTCGTCCCGCTCGCGGCTGACGTGGGCTCTCGTCAAAATTCTGGCAACGGTCGAGTCCGGTGAGGAAATGCCAATGTCCGCCGCAGTGAGGTTATATCGGTAGGCAAACGCCAGCACCAGCAGCAGAATCGAGCCAAACTCTTCGTAGATGGGCTGATATTCTCCTTGATCCTCTTCGTATTGCCAGTTATCCAGCAGCTGACACACAGGTTCCAAAATAGTTGGGAGCCTTTCGAAAAGAAGCAGGATATCCAGGGTCTGCGGCTTTTGCGCCAGCTGGCTGCAGAGCATTTTCAAGGACATGGTCTCCTTGTTTTGGCAAAGCTGACGCATCACCTTTTCAACAGAGTCAGCAACCCGAAACAAGCTCCATTAGATCGTCAAGAAACGAGGAGGGAAGAGAATAAAAAAGAAAAGAAAAAGGGGGGTAAGGAGGGGTCAGCGGGATGAAGTATTTACGTCAACGAGCGCTTGAGCCACGGCGCCGGCATTGCCATCCGTCTTCTCGACGTCTCTTATCAAGCCTTGGATCTTGTCGGCATCTGCCAGGCAATCTTGGACAAGCTTGTCCTTGGCATATTTTTCCAGAGAGGGCTCATAAGACATGGACGTCTCGCCTAGGATCCTCTCGACGTGCTCGCGCTGCACCAATCCGTGAAGGGCGCAAGAGGTGCAAAACTCCTCGCGTACACTTTCTGTGTAGGGATTGTTGTTTCTCGTCTCGTCAAACATGAGAGACGCGGTGGGGAAAATGCTGGTGTCTACTTGGTTCAGAGCTTCCGTGATGCAAAACTCGGACGAGTTGGTGTCGAAGTGGGCAGCAGCAAGCTGGCACAGCAGCAACGGCACTTTGTTGATAAGGAACGACTTCAACACGTGGGCATCTTTGGAGGCTTCGTTGCGAAACACGGCGTTGGCAAGAACGTCAAACGAGGCCAGTATTAGGTCAATGAAGCCAGACTGCGTCTGACCCTGTTTGCGGTAGTTTAGAGACACGCAAGTGTACCTTGTACCGCTGTCAAGAGGCGGGGAGAGGGGAGTCAGAAATTACCTGGTATCGGTTGTGTATATATGACAGTAAAACGTGATCGTCAATCAAGGGACGTCCTGCAAGCTGTCAGGAGTTAGTATCTTGGTCAGGTCTGTTAGTGGATGTGCTCCAAGGCCTTTATTTCCAGTCTCAATGCCTCGTCAAGTCAGGGTATTCCGCAACATACCGATGCATTCAAAAACACGTACAAGGCCGCTCTCGTGTTGGATATGGGCAAGTCTGGAATGACAAAGTTATCCACCCCCATGGTTGTTTCCAGCAGCTCGTCCATGGCCGCATTAGCAGCAGCCTGCTTCTTCTTATCCACAGGATCAAGCTTTGCCAGCGTATCGCTGCGAAAGATTTCCAACCGATCCACAAACGGCGCATGCTGCAAGGTCTGCATAAACCCGGACAAGCTATTCGACAGATGCTTCCTGAAGCCTGTTCCCAAGAGAAGTCAGCAAAACGGAGGAGCAACAGAAATCGAAGTAGAGGAAGAAAACCAGGGTGAGGAGAAGGCACCACCTCTGGCAAAGGGCCTGCTAATGGCCTGCACAAACACGGGCGTCTCGACCAAGCGCAGCAACAGGGGAATAAAAGCAGCTCGCGCAACGTCCATGTCATGAAAGGCCTGCGAGTTGTGCAGAGCGTCGGCCGCAAGAGCGTTGGACGCGAGGGTGAAGAGCTCCATCCACTTGGCTATGGCCTGGCACAGCTCCAGCGCGGACCTGGAGTCTCTCAAGGCGGTCCCCTCCACCATGGTCTTGATGACGTGGTAGAACATGACCTCCTCGGCCCAGGACGAGCCCCTCCAGCGCCTTGGCTCTTTTCCCCGGCCGTCGTCTTGGCCCGGCTCGCGGCCGGGGTCGTGTTGCGACGGCGACGGCGACGGCGACGGCGACTTCTTGATGTGCGCATGCAGCGACGAGAACTTGTAGAGGGCTCGCAGCAATGACGGGGCGTCAATGTACCCCAGGTGGCTGAGGACCTGGATGTAGGGCGGTATTCGCGGATCGAGGCTCACGTCGTTGTCGGGCTGGGGATGGAGGAACAGCTGGGCGACGACGGCGGCAGGGAGAGGGTGGCGGGCGTGGACGAGGGGGACAAAGTCGTGGAAGCGCTGGCTGTCGAGGCGCTGGGCGATGCATCTGGCGACGAAGGTGGACCAGTAGAGGAGTGAATCGAGAAAGGCGCGGCGGGCGTCGATGCCTTGGTTCATGGTGATGGGGGGGCGCGCCGCGGCCTTGGTGAGGGCGATGGACGGGAGGTTGCTGCTGGAGGCTCGAGGCTCGATGCAAGCGCAAAGCGCAACATGGGAAACGAAACCTGAGGATGGGAGGAGTCGGTGGCCGGTGGGGCAGTCGGTGGGGCAGTCGGCACGCAGTGGGCACCTTCCTCCAAGCTGCATGTAGTAACTGGTGTATGTACTCAAGATGTGCCTGGAACCTGCCAACTTCCAAGCCGGCAGACAATCACCCGTGCAGCCGACGTCAAATCATGGCGCCAATCCAGTCACGGCAACTTCCTTTACTCCACAGCTTCCACTCCACAGCTTCCACAGGCGCCGCGCCGGAAAAGCGGGGCTGCGGGCGGTCTCCGGCTCCGCACGCAACGGAGCTGCGTTGCGGCCGGCGTTGCGGGGCCTACCGCCAGCGACTGTTGTCCCCCGGGACGCGAGGCAACGGGCGATGCGGGCAGAATCACTTGTTGGATTCGGCGCTGCCAGTTGGGCCGTGGAGCCGCGTACGTGAACCACACTTGCATGTAGCATCAGATGCTTCACCCCGGCCGACTCACCGCCATGGCGTTCCACCGTGTAGCACGTCCGCGTCATCCATCAAATGCAGCCGAGGAAGCCAAGCGCCCATTCTTTGCTCGTTGATCATTCCACTCTGTCAATCACTAGCTTCGGGCAGTGAGCTTCGGACAATGGCAGGACAGCCGTCGCAGGTGAATCCGCCAGAGGACTCCGAGCGCGCACATTGCACCAGTCACGGAGGTGCCATCCTAGACGGCCCGCAGGAAAAGCCGAAATCTCTTGCCGCGTGGCAGCCAGCATTTTCTTTTTCGCAGTGCCTGTTTGCAGCTACGGCTCGGCTCATATGCCGAGACAAGCTAGGCTTGTCACGTCGGCCTACGTCTGCTCCAGACGCTTTGGGTACTTACATCGTCCCGACTACGTCTACTACATAGGCCCTGCTACGTCTATCATATATTCCTACACGTCTGCTATATACGGTGCTTTCCATGAATTCGGGCGGATACCCAACCACCACGGCTTGTATCGATGCCATAGTTGCAATACACAAATACGAAAGCCTGCAAACAAAGCGCCGAAGCTAAATCCGGCGACTCCAAACCTTTTAAAGTAAAGCTGCGGCTTAGGCACCCTTTCCCCTTCCAAGGATGGGTATTCCACTGCAGCCAGAATGAGCTTCTCTGCAGGTCCAGTCACGGCTGGGAACCCATGTGTCAGTGGCCCAGTGGGATAGCCCGTGATAGGCCGCCATGTCAGACAGAGCCAGCTGGCACCGCCGGATCCTTGCTCGGAAACGAGGGAGCAAGCCGCAGTCCTGCCCAATTTCACCCATCGTTGCATGCGCCGCACGTTTTTACAGCGGGGAAGAACAGCCGGGTCATCTACAATGGGCCATGTCGACTGCATGATGCAACAAAACACAATCAGACATGCTCCAAGTCAACCCACAGAGTGGGCAATTCTCGCAACAGTACAGAAAGCCCACGGGCTGCGCGAAATTTGCTCGACCTTTTTTTCTTTTCGTGTACCCAACTTCACGTACTGTTCTTCATTAAAGCGCGGGATCAGGAACAGCAAAGGCATGCTTGATAGTCCCTATAGTTGCAGGTTTTGCCCTGGCGTGAAGGCGATTCATTGCAACTTCCCCCGATGCCAGCAAGGGATAATGGAAGGGCAAAACGACAGGAAGAAACAAAGCCATATGGAACTTGTGGCAGCGAATACAAATAGATCTTGTAATCGGTACTCGGTGCACCCCTTGCATTTACGTGATGACCCCGTTCGTCATCCGGTGTCACCATGCTTCGTCCCGCGGCCCCCCGTCAAGGAGACGCGGCGGCTGAGATTTGCAAAGTGACGTCTTTAGGTGTGCCTGCAGAGATCCTACGTCGAGAGAGATCCTGGGCCGGGATGACTTGACACTCAACAGGAATAGTACGGAGTAACTCTGGGAACAGCTCCAGATGCCCGGGTTAATCGGTGCCCGACAGGTCAACACACGGAAAAGGACAGGATGGGATGCTTTGCGTACGTTGCTATCCAAGGCAGCGGGTTGCTTTCGATGCCCCCGCTCGACAGAGCGCATCTATAGCGGCCGGGGTGGTGACGGAGTAGTATAAATTGGAACGCAAACAAACAGCATCTGGCAGACTGCGGCATAACAAGGTAGTATTCCAGGTTCCCACCGGTGCCTAAACATGGGTGGAGGATTCGCGGTGCTTTGCAGAGTCGGACACACTGAGCTGATGACGGAGGCATCAAACGGTTTCCACAAATCGATTGAACAGGATTGGTTCCTGTCGATGGATGCCCGCCCTACGTTGTGGGGGGGGGGGGACTTCTCTTCATGACGATGAGCCTTTTTGTGCCTCTGGGGTTCCCCCCCCAGTCATGGCAGTCGACCACACCAAAGCGGCTTATGATGTCAAATCATCCACAATTACTTGCCGTCGGCGGCGAAAAGGATTGGATCGACAACGCGCGAGGCTACTGGTTAGGGCGACAGCGGCCAAGTCTGAGACACACTGCCTCTGTTCGCAACGGGGCCCCATCGCGTGGCAACTGTCCTGGAAGCACACTTTGGATATCAAGGGTTGCCTTTCTCCCCCCAGAGTTTGGGCAAAGGGGCAAGGTGTTCGTGGAAGCTTGTGTGGAGCGCCGGCTGTTGACACTGCTGTGATCGGCGTTGGCTGATAGCCCGTCAGAAGCTTTCGGTAAAATATCAAAACGGCTGCAATTTTAGCTCGGTTGCCGAATGGCGCACCCATGGCCATGCCCCTCCCAAGATCTGGGAGAACGCACGCTCTTGACGGGAATCTGGAACCCATGGTTGGCCAAAGCCCAAGGCGCAGTGGGGACGATGACTCGGACGTCAGGATGACGGTCCGGGGGAAGGGGGGGGGGGGGGGTGTTGCCCGTCGTACGGAGTCTCTGGATCCTGATGACCGTTTTAGTCCGTGGACTTGGTCTGAAACCACAAACACCAAAAGGCAAAAAAGACTCGGGTTAAGGAGACTCAGGAGACGGGGCGTAACCAAACCCTGGTTGGTCCCCCCCCCTTCCGTGCTAGGTTCAGCCGGTGCAGCCTCTGCGAGGTTGTGTCATTTTTGCCATGCTGGCATGTTTGTTGCACGGTAGGCGCCGATGTCGAGACGAGCATTTGTTGACAGCGACGTGGATTGCGGACGTCGTAATGCGACTCGGACGTGCGAGGCCCGAGATTTGGATTCGGCAGCATCAGCATCAGCATCATCAGCATCATCAGCATCATCAGCATCATCAGCATCATCAGCATCATCAGCATCATCAGCATCATCAGCATCATCAGCATCGTCAGCGGTGGTGGTGGGGGGGCGGGCATGATGATTTTTTGCTTCGGGCTGGGTCTTTTCTTTCTTTCTTACTTTCTTTTTTTTTTCCCTTTTTTTTCCCTTTTTTTACCCTTTTTTTTTTTTTTTTTTTTTGCCACCTCGGCTTCGCTGGGCAAAGTTCTGACGGTGGCACAAGAAGACGGACTTTGGGGGGGGGGTCGCTGCTGACGTCGTCGTGCCAATGCCCCAGGTGCCGGCGTCTTGAACGGTGCTGGTGCTGGCTTGGCAGCTGGTCGCGACTTCCATCCTGGCCGTGGCCTTGCGCCTTGTGACATCACTGGCTGACCCGAGGCGAGGGGAGGGGGGAGGGGGAGGGGGGCGCTTAGGCCTCCTCCACCTCGCCAAGCGCCACTTCCAGGTCCCCTAATCTCGGCTGACCGAGAGGACGTTTGCCTCGAGTCGCCATGGGCATCGTCTCTGGCCAGGTCTTCAGCAAACTCGCAGGCTACGGCGGTGCTTTAGGGATGTCTGTCGTTGACTCGCAGCCCCCGGCCGGCGAGGCGGTGCAGGTGACGTTTGCAAAATCGGGTGGCTCAGCAAGCAATATTCTTCGTGGCAGCCAGACAACATCAAGAAGCGGCAGTTGACGAACCCCAAGCATGATGACCTACATGAACCTGGAGGTACATACCTAGGCAGCTAGTGCCTGGGGCATGCAGCGGGGCTTTGCATCTTGCGCATGGGAGCGTCCGGCCGGAAATGGCCATGCCGGGAATATCACCATGGGAATCAGGCCAGACTTGCCATGGCGCAAAAAGGCCTTGCGCAACTTGGAACACGGGAATTTCTGCTCATCAGCTCGCGTCGGCTTGTCTGCGTCGCCCCAGCCGGCTTATACCCGCGCGCCAATCGCTGCGCAAAGCCTCAATTCGAAGGGGGGTCCTGCGGCCAGGTAGGTACATACATACATGTAGGTGACTTGACGATGAGCGGGCTGCCACCGGCCTAGTACCCATGAGACGGGCCTGGGAATCTTGCAGCCTCGAGTCTGTTCTGGAGGCTTTCAACTCAATTGCTCAGAGAGTGGTGCAGTTCCCAAAGTCACCCAGCCGGTCTTGGGTCCCGCAATCCCCCCCCCCCCCCTGGCCCAGATGTGCGAGATGACGAGTTGCACATTGCCGCTCGGCGCATACTCATGCAGCTGTGCAGTCCGCATCCACAGGGCCCAGGCCCAGGCAAGGCCCAGGCATGACATGACAACTTCATGTTGCCTGCCACCAGACAGGATCCGACAAGGGGAAGCAAGACCCCCCCCCCCCCCCCCCCCCGTCTGGACGCTCCAGAATGACACAGCATGACTTCATCCGTGTCTGACCAGCTGTGCCCGCGCAGCCATTCACTGCAGCGTGCACGACGGCACCCTCTTGGCCTCCTCCCCTTTTATCCCCACCCAACTTTGCCCATGACGAGGATGGGAGCCCCATCCCAATTCCCATCAAAGTACCAGACATTGACATGTTGTCACGGTGTCACCAAGCTCAGCGGGCAGCTGGCGGCGGGCAGTGGCACCGGCGCGGTGGCGAGGCAGCCCGTCGTCATAGGTCATAGGATCCACAAGCAGAGATTAATTGATCCCTGTGCGAGCTACGCCATAGATGCCCCAGGCCGCAAGCAGAACAGAACAGAACGGAACGAGAGGATTCACTGTCAATCCACGCCGATCAAGAGGCCTCGAACCACGGAAGCGTCCAGGGCGCCTTTTTTATTTTTTATTTTTTTAAAGCATGCTGTGGCACCTCCCGTCAAGGGCGTTCGTTGTTTGTCCCACAGGCGAGCAGGAAAATACATAGCCAGGAAAGCTTCGGGGCCAAACACCAGGTGATTGATTATTGGCTTTGTCATTGATGTACGGATATTTCAAAAGGCCGACGGCCGGAGCTTGCCCCTAGTCCCCCCCCCGTCTTGTTGGTCCTGCTCGAGATCAACAAGAGGTCAAAGCTTGCTGGTGCTTGCTTTTTC
The DNA here is from genome assembly GCF_000687475.1 of Ustilaginoidea virens. Lineage (NCBI taxonomy): Eukaryota > Fungi > Ascomycota > Sordariomycetes > Hypocreales > Clavicipitaceae > Ustilaginoidea > Ustilaginoidea virens. The sequence continues at coordinate 4,965,194 of NC_057317.1, read as the reverse complement.
TTCACCACACCCCATCAATCACAGTTGACCTCACTTGACCCGTCACACCCATGCCCAGCCGCCAAGTCAGGGGGTGTGTGGGGCCCTCACACCCCCCAGCAACCCCTAGCTATGCTGGCCCAGCCCACCCACCACCAACACCAAACATGGCAATACCCATCTGGCCATCTCCACAGCTTATCCTGGGAAGCAGCCCAGGCCCGCCCCTTCCTGTGGACACCAAGTCTGGTCCCTTCCGGCACGGCTTATAAAGACCCTGAAATCATCTGCATCGCCTTGTTCTGCCCTCCGCAAGCTCCAACCACAACCACCACAACAACCACAACAACCACAACAACCACAACAACCACAACAACCAACCATTCATTGCCCGCGACAACGACAACCCCCCCTTCAAGACGCTCTTCTTTCCTTCTCTTCCTCGCATACATCAAATCACATCTCATCTACAACACAAAACATCCCACCATGCCAACCGCCCAAGATACGTACACCATCTCCATCCCCGTCTCCCCGCCGCCTCCTCGAAACCTGTCCGCCTACTCGCGGTTCATGCACGACCACACCAAGCGACAAATGGAGGCCAACGGAGCTACCACCACCCGCTCAAGTACAAGCAGCACCTCGTCATCGAGCAGTGCTCTGACGAACGGAACAATCCCTCGCGACTTCCGACCATGAAGTTTGTCGGCGCTGGCGTACTACTCTGCTCCAGCTTTGAAAATTTCTGCTGCGCAGGTTGTCTGCCACGACGTGGGTTTTCAGATTTGCACAAGCCTAGCGGCCGGCCACTGGGTGGAAACTGTATCACCGCTGCTTGGGGAGGGGATAGCGAATTTGTCCAGATGGTGCTTTTGAGCAAGACGTAGGGTTATTTCATGCACACGACGACGGCGTTTGGGGTTTATTTGGGACAACAATGTGCGTTTGGCCGCATTGGGAGCGGACGCGGCAGCAAGGTTGCGATTTCTGAATGGCGTGTTTCATGTTTCTTTTTTGGCGCGTATAGATGCACGACGGCAAATATTAGTTTGAATGCAAGGTCGGCAATTGTATTATGCACCCTATGATGACGAATGCTGCCCAATGACACCAGTGATGGTTTGAGGGACATGTTCCCTGTTTCGACGCGCGTATTGCACCACATCCCGGTATTTCGACAAACAGCGGTTGGAATCACAGGCTGCCCGAGTGACCGTGCCATCATTACAAAGGCCATCCAGACAAAGGAGACTAAAGATGGCAAAACTGGCTTGGGCTGCTCCGTACCAGCAAAGGGCCCTTCAAGGCCACCTACTCTACACCAACGACGGCTTCTTCTTGATGCCCAGCAAAGCAGAATGGTCCTTCTTCTTCTTCACCACCCTCTTGAACGACGGAACAGGTGGCAGCGTCCTGCTTCCATCCGCCGCAGGCTCCGAAGCGGACGGCCATGCCCCCTTCTCGCTCCCAGCGTCAGGCACGGCGTGGGCCCCGACATGATGATCCGCCCCCGCCCTGGCCTCCGCAAAGGCTCTCTTGGCCGCCTCCTCGTCCTCCCGTTCCTGCCGTGCGCGCTCCTCGTCCTCGGCGCGGACGATGGTGTGAGCGTAATCCGTCTCCTCCTTTTCCGACCTGTGTATCCTCGCGTTCCTCTGCCTGATCTCGTCCAGCATGTCCGCCGCCGCCATCTCCCGCCGCGCGTCGGCGTTCTTGGCCTCCAGGTCCGCCATGGCGTTGCGCTCCTCCTCCCCCGCGGCCTCCGCCTCCTCCTGCTCCAGCCGGTCCAGCCTCTCGTCCACCGTCTCCTCCTCGGCCACGCGGTTCCGCCACGGCTCCATGTTGCGCACGGCTCCCTTGACCATGGCGTAGTCCTTGTTCTTGGGGTCGGTGCGGAAGACAATCTCGGCGCTGCACCGCGTGCACTTGATGTACAGGAAGAAGATCTGGATCTTGCCGAGGTACTTTTGCTCCAGGTTCGTTTCCTTGCGCGCGTTGAACTTGCGCCCCTTGTAGATGAATTCGCCGCACGTCGTGCACTTCATGCTGAAGGGGGCCATGAGCCGCACCGCCTGGATGCGCGGCCCGGTGCTGCCCGACTTGGAGCCAGAGCGGCGCGCGATGTCGCGCGGATCAAAGTCCCAAGGGTAGTATTTCTAGGGGGGGGAGGGGATTAGCCGCCGCTGGGGGGGGGAGAGGAGGAGGCGCGAATTTCGTACCTGAAGGACTTTGCGCTCCGACATGGCGGACTAGGTTGCGAGGGGTGTTTATCGTTGGGTGTTTCTTGTTTCTTGCAGAGGGGAGAAGTCGCCAGTGCGACGAGGTTAGTTACCAGGGAACGAAATGTCATGGACGGTTTAATAAGCCAGGACGCCAACCGAACTCGGTTAGAGATGAGTAATCAAGGCATGGTTGTTGGGTGGGGGTGGCCGCCGGTTTCGACCCACTAATTGTGCACCAAACGGGGCTTTCCGATAAGATACGCTCCGCGCGTCATGTCATGCATGCAAGGCTGAGTGAGGTTGGCTGGCTCAGGCCTGCTCAATCTTTGGCAGCAAATCGACAAGAAACCCAACACCCTCATCACAAGGCCCAAAGCATCGTCAAACTCTTTCGCGCACGCTCCTACATCTTTGGCGTTGGCTGAATTTCAACCAGAAACAAACGCCAAAAAAATAAAAAATAAAAAAAAACACGGATGAAAAAACACGGGTAGAAAAACGGAGAGCGCTTAAAGCGCATAAAGCATCTAGGGGGAAAAAAAAAACGAATAGACGAGAAAAAAAAGAAAAAAAAAAAAAAAGGCAAGACTGCGAGAATGCCCAAAGCAGAGGTCGGCTCGACAAAGCACCTCTCCAACAAACTCAAGAGCAAGGGCCTCCAGCGCCTCCGGTGGTACTGCCAAGTGTGCGAGAAGCAATGCCGCGACGCCAACGGCTTCAAGATGCACACGCAGGCGGAGAGCCACGTGCGGCAGATGCTCATCGTCGGCGAGGACCCCAAAAAGTTCATCAACCAGTTCAGCGACGACTTCCTCCGGGACTTTGTGCAGCTGCTCCGGACGGGCCACGGCGAGAAGCAGGTGCACATCAACCAGTTCTACCAGGAGTACATCGCCAACAAGGAGCACATCCACATGAACGCGACGCGGTGGCCGTCGCTGACCGAGTTCGCCAAGCACCTGGGCCGCGAGGGCATCTGCCGGGTCGAGGAGACGGACAAGGGCATCCACGTGGCGTGGATCGACAGCTCGCCCGAGGCGCTGAGGCGGCAGGAGGCCCTGCGGCGCAAGGAGGCGCAGGATCAGGGGGACGAGCAGCTCGAGCGGCGCATCATCAAGGAGCAGATTCGGCGGGCGCAGGCGGGCGCGGGGGTCCGCGTAGGCGAGCAGCGGGACGGGGGCGAGGACCAGGACCGGGACCGCGGGCTCCTGAAGAGGGAGGCTGGGGACAAGGTCACGCTGTCGTTTGGGGCGAAGAAGACGAAGCAGGAGGCCGAGGCCGAGGCCGAGGCTGACTCGACGGCTGACGGCCCGTCGACGGAAGTCGCACCCTCCGCGGACGCAGATAGCGTGTCGGCCGACCAAGAAGGAAAAGCGCGAGAGAGCAGGACGGAGCCCAGGTCATCGGGGCTCGGTAGCGTATCCGTCAAGATGGGGGCGAGGCCGCAAGCCAAAAACGTCTTTGCCCAAGCCAAAAAGAATGCCTTGGCAAGCGCGTCCCACAAGGCCAAGATAATCCAGCAGCCCAAGAAAATAAGCGAAGCCGAGAGAATCATGCGTCAGGAGATGGACAAGAAGAGGTCTCGGGAGTCTGCTGGGTTTGGGTTCAGCATGTCCTCTGGCAAGAAGCAGCGCAGCAGCTGACCAGCACCTTGTTCCTCGACATGTGTCCACGTTAATTTCATGACGTAAATAAAATAAAATATAAATACCAATACCACGCAATGATTCATGACCAGAAATCTGTTTCTTCTTTTTTTCCTTCCCTTCCATTGTCCCTTGCCCACGTTTGCTCCAACGCCCTTGTTCGCCGGGGAGAATCCCAGAATCCCAAATCGAAAAAAAAAAAAAACCCCAGCGCAAAGTCTATGCGTCCGCCTCCGTCTCCGTACCGTCTCTCCTGCCCCGCTCATCAGCAACAGGAACGCACGTAACGCACGACCAGAGCGCTTGCCAAAAACTTACGGAATGTACTGTATCCGATACTCCTCCTCCAGCGTGGACCGGATCTCATCCGGCAGCTGGCCCGAGACCTTGATGGCGTACACGCCCGCCACGTACCCGTCCAAGCGCTGCCATTTCGCCACCCACGACTTGGCCGGGTTGGCGAGCGTGATGACGCCCTCGAAGACCTGGGACGTGCAGCTCTCGATCTGGTCCTGCGACCCGGCGAGGTGCAGGAATTCCTCGCAGTTGGGGCAGCCTTCGTCACGGAAGCGCTGGAAGCCAAGAGTCAGTTTGTCGCAGCACACAAAAACGGCCTGGTCAAGGGGGGGGGGGGGGGGGGGTTCGGCTCGTACGGAATATGTCATGACGATGGAGCAGACCATGCAGGCGCGCAGATAGCGCTGCTGGCCCGGCGTGACGAAGTTGGACATGCTGGCGTCCTAGCGACTGGCGATTCGGGTCCCGTGTAGCGCGCGTCAAAGGCTACGAGTTGACATTGACAAAGGGGAGGGGGGGGAGTTTGGGGGACAAAAGGAAAGCTTGGTGATGGCCAGACTTTCTAGAGTTGGTTACGGAGTAAACTTTGGGAGTCGACATGCTTATATCCGATATGCACGACAACCTGCGCAACCCGGCTCAACCTGGTTAAGTAAATTTCCGATGCTGTAAAATTTCGTCACGAAAACAAGTTGCTTGTCAGAAAACGAAACGAAACGAAACGAAGAAGGAGGGGGAAAAAAAAGAAGCAGTCGAGCCAACGCATGGCGTCCAACACATGGCGTCCGACACTGAACCCGACAGCAAGAGCCCAATCCTCGCAGAACGTGGCCAGGAATCGGCACCGCCCTGGTCCTACGCGCACCTGGAGCTCTTCGCGGACGGCCCGCAGGATATCGTGCTCGATGAAATCACGGTAAAGCTGTACTGCACTGATGCGCTGACTCAGTTCCTGGGCCTCACTGGACAAGCCATCTCAGTCGACATCCTCAAAGCCCAAGGTTCGTCGTGCTGGCTCCGACTCCCCCCCGAGGACATGTCGCGCTTCGCAGCAGCCATCACTGCGTATGGGGGGAAACGCGAAGGCGACACGCGGTACATCTTACGCATCAAGAGACCTTCGGACCGGCTGGGCGTCCTGGTCGGAAGGCAGAGCGAAGATGACCTTGTCAGGAGCTGAAAAACGCCTGACGCAAACTTTGTCGCGCCACTCCGTACGCTGATGCCGATAAATCTCAAAAGGCTACGCCTAAACAGGCCGATATACGATTCTTCATATCTGCAAATCCGGACATCTATGAGTGATTTAATGCACCAACCAATATTGAAACCGAGAGCAAGAACATGCAAATATCGATGCCACCAGCTCCTGACTCCTGGTCAAAATGCCTATTCCCGATCCCATAGTCGTTGATTCTCGATTAACCGGGCCTATTTTTTCTTTCTTTTTTTACTTCTTTCTTTTTTCCTCTCTTTTTTTCGTTTCTTCTTTCATGCCTCAATTCTACATTAAAGATGACATGAGAGAGTTTTGGGCATATGCCTAGTCCGCATCAGTCAGTACACCAGACATGCGCGCCCCCGAGTAAGGAATCGACCTACCATGGGCTTGATGTTCGGATGAGGAACAGCATCAAATTGCTCGTATCGCAGCTTGTAGTCTGATTTGATATTTATGTACGCTCCGCGGTTTTCCGTCGAGTCACAGTACTTGGGCGCCGAGAAAACTGGGACAAATGGGTTTTAGTGGAGTTGGGCCTACGTGTAGAGGGAGAAAGAGGGCAATCAATGGTGGTCATACCGGTTATGCACTTTCCGTCATGCTGGACCTCGTAACCGTCCATGCGGACTTCGTGGCTTCGGATCACAGCCTCCAGGCCATTCCTTTGGCAGAATTTTCTGGTAATGTCGGGGCCGAACTGCATGCCGACACCTCGTTTGCTAGGGCCTCGGCCAGGCTCTTCTTGAGGATCAGCCCACAGCATCTCCATCATGAGACCGGATTGCCCAGGTTGTCTTTGTTTATGACGATTCAACTGGCGAATGTCATCCAAGGTTACGCTGTCGTCGGAAAAGAGGCCGCCGTGCAGGACGAGATACTTGTTGCCAATAAGTGTGGCCAGCGGCAGAGCCGAGAAACTCTCGGAGAAGAGCTTGAAGACTCTGCGCCCTCGGTTAGCGGTGCAATGAGAAGCTTATTAAAGAGAAAAAAAGAAAAAGTCTTGCATGGATTGCGCGACGCACCTCTCGTTGTACTTGGCTTTGCATTCTCCTTCGAATCCGTACACGCGGTTCATGTCGTCCGTTTCATGGTTGCCACGGTTCAGGAAGAAGCCCTTTGGTCTCAGCCACTTGAAGGCATACAGCAGGAGGGCAATTTCGGTCGACCATGAGCCTCGGTCGACAAAGTCGCCGTTGAAGAGGTACCAGTGCTTCTCGTTGGGGGCGCCGTTTCGGCGAAACAGTTCCATCAGATCAAAGTATTGGCCTTTTCCGGGAGTCAGCTTTGACGGGCCTCGACACTTGGATGACGTGGAAAAGGGCGAGCACATACCGTGAGTGTCTCCGCAAACAGTCAACTCGACATGGTCAGGGATTTCCATTTCCACCATGGTAGCCTCCTCGTAGACAATGCTCTTGACCGCAAGGATGATTTGGTAGACGTACTTGCGGTGGATTTTTTTGCCGTTCTTGAATCGCTCCATCATGTCGTCGATGAAGTCCTGGGTCATTTCGTCTTGGAGACGCACGCCGTCGTAGTCGGGCTCTACAACCATGGAATCGAGATCAAGTCCCTCGGCCGCGGAGGGCTCATCACCAACCTCGATGGCGGCGAAGAAGGCGAGCTGGCGCACAATCTTCTTGCATTCCTCCAGCTTGAGTCTAGCATCCTTGTTGTTCGGATCCAATCTGACACATTCTTTGAAGTCATTGAGTGCCTCCTTGGGCTTGAGAATGGCGGCTCGCGCGAGGCCACGTCGATAGTACGCCTAGATATATCAGCAGCGCGGCCAGAGAGTCAGCACCTCATCATTGTTCCAAACGAGAAGAGAGACTACTGGACAAACAAACCTTGACCAGGTTGGGATCGAGATCCAAGGCTTTGCCAGCATCCGCAATAGCATACCCGTATGCTTCGGTCTTGATATAGGCCTGAATTTGGATTCCCCCAAAGGGGGGGGCTTCGAGTCAGTGACACGACTGGGCAAGAGCTTAATCAAGCGTGCAGACGCGACGCGACAAGTTGAAGAGTGACGGACGTACTTGGGCTCGGTTGGTGAAGAAGGTGGGTTCCTTGTCGTTCAGCTTGATGGCCTGGGAGTAGTAGTCGACGGCTGAAGGGTAGTCTCCGGAAGAGAAGGCCTTGTTGCCCTTGCTTTTGAGATGGACGGCTTCCTGGGACATGGCGACAGCGGGGCCAAGCGCGAGCTCAGAGGCGGGGAGGAGGAGCTGTTCGGCCGTGCAAATTTGATTGTTGTTGCGACTCGGGACGCCTGGGAATATAACCAGACGCAAGTACTCGACAGCGGGAAGAGAAGAGAATGGCGGTGGGTGCCAAGGAGGAAAACGAATGGGCGGGAAAAAAAAAAAAAAAAAAAAAAAAAAAAAAAAAAAAAAAAAAAGGGACGAAAACAACAAAATAAAATAAAATAAAATAAAATAAAATAAAATAAAATAAAAACGAAGAAGAACTGAAGAGCCTCTATAGGTCTGCGCTGGGCCAAGGACTGGGTATTCTGCTGGGCGCAATGAGCTAGGAACCAGGGGAAAAACAGGGTTGGACGACAGACGTCGGTAGAAGAAGCTAGAGGTCAGAGGCTAGAATTCTAGCACCAGACTCGAGGTGGACCAGCTCCGAAGACAGGACGGACCGAAGAGAGGCCTGGGAGCACACGACCAGACATCAGCTTTGTGACAGCGTGCGGCCAGCCAATAGCAGCAGGCCCCAGGCCTCCTCCCAGTGGCTGGAGGCTGCCGAAAGCGGGCGGTTCCCGTCATGCAGCCTCCAACCTGTGTGTTATAAAGGCGCGGCAAGGAACTAGCCCCAGACGAGACGCCGGCGCATTGGCTTTTTCATTCTTCTATCCTTTCGCTTCTTTCTTCTCTCGCAGGTAGCACTACGCTACGTGCTCCGTACGGCAGACTCCGTTACCCGCATACTCGGCACGGAAGCTGGCCCATCTACGGTTACTTGCAAGTTGCATACATCGCATCACACATGAGCGCGTCATGAGCTTATTGGCTACGGGATTGCTGACTTGTGAGTTGTGACATGGTAAAACGACAATAAAAATGCTATTTCTCAGCCCTAACTATCAACCCAATCTTCGTGGATCCCCCCATTAATACTCCGTGCCGTCTTTTCCCACGGAAATCATGCAATGACTTGCACTGAAGGCTGCCGCCGCAAACGAGGCCCAAGTACGTGACATGGGGGTGAATGTTCTTTTAGTTGCATATGTGGGGCTCTGGTAAAGTGCGACAATCGCAACATGCATTGCATGCCTTTGATGGCCGGCATGACTCCCATCGACGCCGTTTATGCCATGTTGCTTGTCGCAAACCCTCCTCATCGCAAACGCAAAGGCTTAAAACCCCTCGGGCTTCTTTCTTACCCTGCATCCTTCAAAGTGTCCTTCCCGGTGGCGTCACGTATCCACGCCTTCTCCCTTCCATCATGACACATTCACCGAGCGCCGCCTCGACGGCCCTGATAAGAAAGAGATCTGGCACAGAGTTGATGCCTGCGCCGCCGCCAGTCAAGAAAATCAAACGACCAAACAAAACCTTGGACGAGGATTCTTACACCGAAGCCCTTTCAAAGATCATATCAAGGGACTTCTTTCCCGGACTGTTGGAAACCCAAGTACAGCACGAGTATCTGAATGCTCTTGAATCCAAGGATGCCGCGTGGATATCAAGCGCCAGTCGGCGGCTCCGCCACGTCATGACGCCGGGAAGACACGCAAGATCTGCATCGGCCAAGCCCCTTGACGACTGCGGGCGAACTCCCACCACCTTTGTTGGAGAAACGCCAGCCTCGGCCGCCCCGTCCACCGTCTCCGCGCAACCTCGGCTCGACACCAACGTGAGCCTATCCGAATTCCAAGAGATGTACACAAGCGAGGACAATGAGAGCTTCTACAAGCTTCTCGACAGACAGAATCAAAAAAGGGCCGACAAGTATGCGTGGCTGTGGGCAGGAAACAAACTCTGGTCCAAGATGATGATTAAACAGCAGCAAGTGTGCGACAAGCTTGCCGAGACCCGAAGCCTCGTGGATGACGGGTTCAAGCGGGACAGGCTGGCTATCAGGGACCGTGACGAGCGCCCAGCAAGGCCCGATGCCTGGAATGCGGCCCCGAAAAATGCCCTCATGTTTCAGCCCCAAGGACTGGATGACGGGGTCGTCACCATGGCCCAGAGTGCAGAGGACGCCTCCCGCATGGCTCCCAAGTCGGTCGTGTACGCGAATACTAGAAGGCCGCAGCCTCACTTGCCTCGGAAGTCTCCGCCCCGCACCATGTCGGCGATTCGAGACGCCATTGCTGGCAAGCCTCGGCAGAGCGACCTTGATTCCACCGCGATTGGCGGGGACGAAACCCCCAAGGTGAACGGATACACCTTTGTCGATGATGAGGACGACGAGCCAGAGGCCAAGACGCCCTCTACAATCATCAACCTGGGTCCCGGGGACACGCACAACCCCTTCAAAGTGCAGGAGCAGCGGAAGAGAGAGCTCTTACACGAGCGCATGGTTGACCGGATAGCAAAGTCCAACAAGGAGTCGGCCCGGCACGGCTTCACCGGCAAGGCCCCGACTGCGCAAGTGCCGAAATTCTCGAGCAGCCCCAGAGTGTCGGCCGACCTAACGCCGGCGGCTCAAAGACTCTGGAGTCAGTTGGCGACGCCGAAAAAGAAGACAACCGGCAGCTCTTTCGGCCAAACCACCCCTATGCGCCCTAGAGGATCTCTTTTAAAGAGTGTTAGCCGGCCGGGCTTTAAGCATTGAAATGCGGTGCATGACTCTGGGCAACGCATCATGACCGGTTTTTTTTTTTTTTGGACCGGGGTAGTAATGACTTTTTCCATCTCTCTCCCTTCTTTCCTTCTTTTTTGTTTCTGAGCGGAATAGTTTGGGTTGTTATCGTCGACGGGGTTGGCAGGTATGGCATTTGATACCACGTTGTTTAAAAGTTGAAACACTGTTTCCTATGAGCATCTATTGCTATGGAGCTGTATGTAGCGGCAAGGCCGAAACTCAGGTTGCGTCATGATCCACCCAGAGCAGCCCTTTGCATACAAGTGAAGTTCTGCCCCGATTTGTCCGCGATGCCTCAATTTTATCATGGAATGGAAGTGACTGTTGACTCGTTCGAGAATCGTCAAATCGGGGCGTTGTCCGGACCCGCTTAGCTGCATACGACTTGGCCTGCATACGACTTCGCATGGAAAAGGAAATTGAAAAACCGACGCCTTGCCATTGCTGCGAACCGTTCAGCCCCCCAACACCCAGCGAGAACAGCCAACAGCCCCGTCTTCAATGTCGCCTCGGTGATCCGAGGCTCCAAAGTCCCCCATGAGGTTCGTCGCCCTGGCCACTGATGTTGCCGCATTGCTCAGCGCCTCGCGATCAGTAGCTGCCAAGCACGTCGCCCTGAGGTCTCGCCAGATCGACGCATATCGCAGGACGTGGGAGGCGACCGCGAATAGACCGGAGACCAGCCAGTCGGAGCCCCCCCTTGCCAGGAGCGGAGGCAAAGCAGACGAGCCGCCGGTTCAGCCAGCAGAGAGCCCTCTGAAAGACACCGAGGTTTCCTCAACGGCGGCCCATGCCTCAACGCCGGAATCTCCAGACGCGCAGCCCGAGGCTCCTGTTGCGCAACCGAAACCAAGCAGTGGCGGATTGGGGGCCGAGGACGCATCGGCAGCATATGCGAGGGCGTCGCAAAAGAGACAAGAGGCCTTGAGGGCAGCTGCGGAGCAACGGCATGTGACCGGCGACATCAACGTAAACATTTTCCATACGTCTCACGGCTCGACGATCTTGGGCTCCCTGAGGAAGCGAGAGGGGACTGCTGCGAAGAAGGGACAAGCTGGTGGGCCGGCAAAGGAGCATCCTTTGCGATATTGGCCACATTCGCCGTCGCCGCCGCCGCCGCCGCAGGTCGCGCCGCAGGCACAAACACCAGAGCCAGCGGAGACGAAACCTATACTGGAACAAGATGACGTCGTCGCTCATAAGATCACCTTGCCGCCGGCAGAAGAACCTGCACCGCACAGTGACGCCCCAGAGGCAGACGCTGAGCCGAGGAAAGCAGACTCGGAGGTGGCAGAGCCGCCACAAGCCGTCGCCCAAGCCGCGGCGCCCTTCAACGCCGCTACGCCAGCCTACACGCTTCGGGAATCCAAAGTACCAGCCTCACGCCTCAGCCGGCTGTGGAACTATGGAGGCCTCGCGGCCGGCATGCTGGGAGGCGCCGTGACGGAAGGTGTAAGCCGAGCGTTGGGCGGCGGCGACGGCGGCCAAGGGTCCGCACTGCTCAGCGGCAGGAACATGGAACGCATGGTCGCCAAGCTCTCGCGGATGCGCGGCGCAGCCCTCAAGCTCGGCCAAATGTTGAGCTTCCAGGACTCCAAGATGCTCCCGGGCCCGATCCAAGAGGTCCTGCAGCGAGTGCAAGACAGAGCCGACTACATGCCCGGCTGGCAGCGAGACAAGGTCCTGGCAAGCAACTTGGGAAGCGACTGGCGCGCCCTGTTTGGCGAATTCGAAGAGAAGCCCATTGCGGCCGCGTCGATAGGCCAGGTCCACCAGGCGACCCTCAAGTCGACGGGAAAGAAGGTTGCCGTCAAGATTCAGTTCCCGGGCGTGGCAGACTCCATCAACTCGGACCTGGACAACCTCGGCATCCTGCTCAACGCCACGAAACTGCTGCCCAAGGGCCTGTACCTCGACAAAACCATTGACAACGCGCGGCTCGAGCTCGGCTGGGAATGCGACTATGAGCGGGAGGCCCGGTGCGCCCTGCGGTACAGGCGGCTCCTCCGGGACGAGGGAGCCGTCTTCCTGGCCCCGGACGTGCACCCCGAGGCGTCGGGCAAGCAGGTGCTCACCATGGACTTTATGGACGGAGCCAGCGTCACGCGCGTCGCCTCGTTTACCCAGCAGCAGCGCGACTGGATCGGCACGCAAATCATGCGCCTGTGCCTGCGGGAAATCACCGAGTTCAAGTTCATGCAGACGGACCCCAACTGGACCAACTTCCTGTACGACGCCGGGGCCAACAAGCTCGTTCTTCTCGATTTCGGCGCCTCGCGCGAGTACCCCGACGACTTTGTCCGGCAGTACGTGCGGCTGCTGGACGCCGCGTCGCGCTCGGACCGTCCGGCGGTCAAGCATCTCTCCGAGAGCCTGGGCTACCTGACCGGCCACGAGAGCAGGGCCATGCTGGACGCGCACACCCAGTCCGTCCTGACGCTGGCGGAGCCGTTTATGCGGTCTGCGCCGGATGTGTACGACTTTGAGGACCAGACCATCACGGCGCGCGTCAAGGCCCTGATACCGGTCATGCTGAGGGAGAGGCTGGCGCCTCCGCCCGAGGAGACGTACAGTCTGCATCGGAAGCTGAGCGGCGCGTTTCTGCTGTGCGCGAGGCTGGGGAGCAAGGTTCCTTGCAAGGAGCTGTTTGCGCAGAGTGTCGGAAGGTCTGGATACGTCTGACTGGGAAAAAAAAAAAAAAAAAAAACAGACGAAAACCTGGCCTGCGAGGGCTTGTGTACTATATATATAGTGTATAGACGGGACAAAAATCATGTTTTCAACATCAGGGGTTTACAATAAAGAATGTACACACACACACACACACACACAGAAAGAATATGAGAAAAAAAGATGCACGGTAGATCAATGCGCCGTCGGGTCAAGGCAGAAATCCGCCATCCGGGTATCCCCCCACGCCTGCCGCTCGAAACCCTGCCTCGCCATGCTCGCGCTAAAGCTCCAGCTCCAGCTCCAGCTCCAGCTCCAGCTCCAGCTCCAATCTCACCATCATCATCTCCTTGCCACCAGCCCATCCAGCTCCTTCCGCTCCTTGCCGACAACCTTCTTGCGCTTCCTCTCCATCGCCCTGTCCACCTGGCGCTTGCTCATCTTCTCGTACCGACCCACGAGCAGCTGCCTCTTCTGCTCGCTCTTCTTGAGGTAGAAAGGCGTCTTGCCCTGCGCCACCAGCTCCTTCTCCTTGCGCCGATGCTCCGCCAGCAGCCGCTCCTCCTCGTCCTTCCTCGCCCGGGCCTTCTTCCGGGACTCCATCGACATGAGCTGCCGCTTGAGCTCCTCCTGCACGAGGGGCTGGTTCTTGGCCCTTTTGATCTGGGCCCGCAGGTCGGCCATCTCGCTGTCCCGGTAGTCGTCCAGGAAGGCGTAGGCTTTGCGGGTCCTGGTCTCGTCGAGCTTGCCGGCCAGGGGGTCGAACCGAGGGTCGCGGGGCTTGCGGCGCGTGTCGGGGATGATTTCGCGCAGGCGCGAGACGGGCCGCTTGGAGGTCTGCTCCTGCGGGGCGTGCTTGGAGGAGCGCTTGGGCCGGGGGGTCGCGGAGGCGGGGGCGCGGTGTTGGCGGCGGGCTTCGTCTGTCCTGGGGGCAAGGGTTTCGGGAGGCTGGGCGGCGGGTTTCGGGCGGCGGGACGTGGGGAGGGATTCCTGGGCGCGGGCTAGGGCGCCAAAGGAGACGGCGGAGAGGTTGACTTTGGGGGGTGCGTCTGAGTCGGACTGGTCTGAGTCGGACTGTTGAATTCGGTTGGCAACCTGCGGAGGACACTGACGGGGTCCATTCGGGCCTGAAGAAGATGATTTCCTTTTCAACGTACCAGTGAGCGATGCCGCCGGTGGTCGTCTAGCTCGCTGTCGTCCTCGTCGCCTCCACCGCGGCCAACGCGCTCGTCGGGGGCGCTCTCGGCTTCAGACGACGCCTCGGGGTCGACAGGCGGTTCCGGCGCCGGTGAATCCTGGCGTCGAGGGCGCACCCGGCGCTGCAGCCCGAGCGACGATAGCTTGCGCTTCGAGGACATTGCGCGTCGGTTTGCGCGGGTTGGGGGTCGCCTGATTGCTTGTGGTGACGGCTTTGAGAGCCGTTGACGGGAAGCAAAGCTGCGTCGGGCGAGGCAGACGGAGACTTTTTTTTCTGTGCCAGGGAAACTTGGCACGGATCTTATCGATAAGCGCTGCGCTTGGGAACTAATCGGCTGCGCCTGTTGGCCACCCCCCCCCCCCCCCCCCCCCCCGCTAAGCACCACCCAACCCGCAAAAGCCAATTTCGGTCGACGCTAACCCCAAAAAGGCAAGGCAGCCCTACCCTACGCGAAATCGAACCCGGCGGGGCGACCTCATTCTGCTTTCCCCGATTCACCTCTCCAAGCATGGCGTCAACATCCCTGACATCAACCCTCAATGCCGCCCCGAACCTGCTTTCCGACGTCCCTCCCCGCACGCAGCAGCAGCAGCAGCAGCCGCGGCCGCGTAGCCCAGCGGACGTTCTGCCTCTCCGGCCCGCCACCTCGCCAACCAGCCTCGTCGCGCATATACCCGAGCAGCCCTCGCCCGCCGCCCGGCATGGCCGGCTCCGCGCCCGCTAACCTCGCAAAGACCGCCGGCCCTCACCCCCGGGCAATCGGCCGGAAAGCCGCCCCGGCAACCGCCCGCCCCGGACAGGAGCGATGCCGGGCGCCCCCCTCCCCCGCCTCGGGCGGCGTCCCGACCCCCTCGCCGCTCTACCTCGCGCGGTGCCTCCCCCCGCCCGCGACGCTCTCCTCCCCGCGCCGCGTCCTCGTCATCCTCGACCTCAACGGCACCCTGCTCTACCGGCCCTCGCGCCGCCACCCCTCCCGCTTCGTGGAGCGCCCCCACGCCCGCCCCTTCCTCAGCTACTGCCTCGACACGTTCCACGTGGCCATCTGGTCGTCCGCCCGGCCGCACAACGTGCACAGCATGGTGCGCCAGTTCCTCACGCCCGAGCAGCGCGCCCGGTGCGTCGTCGTCTGGGCCCGCGACCGCCTCGGCCTGTGCGCCGCCGACTACGACGCCCGCGTGCAGGTGTACAAGCGCCTGTCCGTCGTCTGGGCCAGCGACGCCGTGAGGAGGTCCCACCCGGACGCTGCCGCCGGCGGCGCCTGGGACCAGTCCAACACGGTCCTGGTGGACGACTCCCGGGAAAAGGGGCGCAGCGAGCCCTACAACATACTGCCCGTGCCCGAGTTCTCGGGGCTCGGCACGGAACCCGTCGCCGTGCTGCCCCAGGTCCATGATTACCTCAACCGGCTTTGCTATCAGGCCGACGTGAGTCGGTACATGCGCCGCACGCCCTTCCAGCTCGATCCCAACTATACTCTGCCGCAGGGCCCTTGACGTCTTTTTTGGCTGTTCCTTGCGCTTTTCTTGTTCTCCATGACGGCAGATAATAGAGAGGACGATTATATCCTGCAGCAGCTTATTTTCGTTGCCAAAGCAGCGAGTTACCACACAAGGAGAATACCCCCATTGTTGGTATGTTGGCTGGTAGGCTGGTTTGTTTTGGGGGATGGGAATGTATAACATTGTTCAAGATGAGCTTGGAGCTATAGAAAGAGAGGCTTTTAACACGCCCTCACCCCCCGGGACACACTGGCCCAAAGGACCTTGGACCAAGGGTGTTGTTTTATGCGTCGAACTCTTTTTAGCATGATAAATCCCAAAGGGCCCTCGTGTCTTGGTCCCATCGTAAACAGCCATTGCAAGGAGCGTTCTAAGTCGGGCAAAGCGAGCGATCCATGCCTTCCGGGCGTCGTCTCTGTTTGGCAGGATGCATGTTTACTGGTGAAGGCTGGCATTGACAGGAATGAATGATTAGACCAAACGCCGATACAGCTCACATCAAGTCACCGTGCAAGTCAATGTCCACACAGGCCTGTCCTGTCAATGTATTGTATATTCATCAGCACAGAGGCCTGCCTGGTCGTGGGCCATCGTACGTAATTGTGCTGGCTTCCGGTGGCAACACCAAAACACATCGTGGCTTTGGTACGCCATTACACCCCCCCCCCCCTTTCCCCCACGCCTTTACCGCACCATATCATACTCATACGTGCACCATCATCATCATCATCATCACATTATGCTTACTTTTCATGCTTGTCATATTTGAGGCTTATTTGAAGACCTTGCCGCAAGCGTGAGTATACTCCTTGCCATTGACTACAACCGGCTTTTCCCAAGACCACATGTTCTCAACAAAGGCTCGGTCGTCAGCATTGTTGGGGTCGAGCTTGGTAAACTTGTAGCTCTCCCAGTCGGGGGCGACATCAAAAGCGGGCTCGTGCTCCTGACCCCGGATGACAAAAGCTCCCTGGATGACAGAGGCGTTGCTCTCGCCATAGACGGAAGCGCTGCCAAAGATGAACTTTCGTGAGCCCTCCAGGCGGGCAAAGAAGCCGCCAATGAGATTGTTGGACATGAAAGTCAGGGTGAGCTCGTCGTTGTACTTGTAGTCTACGCGCCAGATGGAGAACTCCTCGAAAGGAACATTCTCCCAGAAGTACTTGAGTGCCTCGGGAGTCTCGCTGTTGGAGAACTGACGCTTGTACTCGTCCAGAGGGAAGGTGGCGCGAGGCAGCAAGTCAAGAGGATGCTTAGGCTTGGGCGCGGCGGCCTCCTCCTCCTCAGCGGGAGCAGCAGCAGAGGGCTTGGCGGCCTCCTTGGCGGCTTCAGGCTTCTTGGGAGCCTCGGGCTTCTTGGGGGCGACGTTGGTCAGAGCGGGTTTCTCGAGATACTCGGGCTTCTGAGCAACACCAGTGTAGATGGGCTGGTTGACGACGGTGTCGTACCAACGGGTGACGTTGGGGTGCTGCTGGCGCCACTGCTTGTCGAAGAAGTACTGGAAACCCCGGTTCAGGAAAGGGGCGCAGAAGATGTCAGCAAGGGTGATGCGCTCGCCGGCAAGGAAGGTGTTGTGAAGCAGGTGCTCCTCAACAACATTGATGGCCTTCTCGGTGGCCTGGGCGCCGTCATCGACGTTCTTCTTGTTGTACGGCAGGCGGCCGACCAGAGGTAGGAACCAGGCGGCGAGGGGGTTGAGGATCTCCGTGTTGAAGAAGGACATCCACCTCAAAATGGAAGCGTAGCTGACGGCACGCATGTCAACTTTCGAACCCCGTCAGAACAAGAGGGACAACTCAAAACTTACTCCTGCTTGGTCTTGCCGAGAAGAGTCGTCTTTTCGTTCTGGGAAGTGACTATTGGCCGTGATTAGTTTTCAGTGAGGCTCGCGGAGTCAAAATTGCCCCCCCATAAGAAGGGCACCGTGTGCAATCGAGTTGGGCAAAGATCAGAAAGTAGACGATATCCACACAAGAAACATTTTCTTCAGACAGGGATAACTGATTTGAATAGAAGCTGAGTCATCACATGCAAAGCCCAATAGGCAGACAATATGCTGCAGAACACTCCGAAGCAGACGAACACCGCTTTGAAAGGCGGGGGTTGTGGCAAGACAGGCAACCAAAGGCAGAGAGGGCTTACCATAGATGGCGACAGCGATGCACTCGGACAGAGTGAAGCCGTCCTCGCCAACGAAGGTGGGAATCTTGCCAAGGCCGTTAGCCTTCAGATGCTCAGCAGTAGGCTTGCCAAACTCGACCTCGGATATCTTGAGGTCGAGATTATTGGCCTTGGCAACCGCCTTGATGGCGATGGAGCGGGAGTTGTCCTGCCAGGTTCCACGTGGTTAGCAGCGATTTTTCCCGGAACGGGGGGGGACTACACGACCTGTTTGAAGGTCGGTCTGACGTACGGCGGAGGTGAAGAGAGTGCCGAAAGCCATCTTGTCGGGTCTTTTCTCTGGTATCGAGAGGCAAAAGTAACGATGGTGGTGCTGGTGGGATGGAAGGAACAGGAGGAGGGAATGGCTGGGAAGCAAATTTTCCTTTTTCAAAGAGCGGAGCTTGGAAACGAGCCCCGCGTTACGGACTTGCGGACGAATCGACGACAGGGCCTGGGTGCCCGCACGTGACCGGGCCGTCGGACCCTTCTCCCATGGTTTTTCGGCCAGCTCGATCAACGCAGTCGACGACTTACGCTGCCCGCTGCCGTCCGCTATCGCCGTGTGTGCAGCCATCATGGCGTCACTTTCAAGGGGGCTTTGCCAGTTGAGGTGCCATAGACACCTTGCCAACCCGCAATGGCATCATCAGGTATGGCGCCCAGCAGCGATTTCCCCCTGCGTCAGACACCTCAACACCGACGCAAGAACCGTCGACGCCTCCATCGCCAACTCGCTGGCGCCAGTCGAAACAGTCCAAACCCCCTATCAAGGCATCCAGCATGCCCGAACCGTTCCCGCAACCCCGTCCTATTTCTCCCGAGAGCCCCAGTTCAACGATTCCTACATCCGCATAGCAAACCTGCTGAATCGTTATCAACACCTCCCTACCGTGTCGCCCGGCGAGGCACCGCAGGTTCCCTGGATGAAGCTGGAGGAGATGCGCGCTCAAATGGGTGAGCCCATCAAGGCCCTTCATTACGCCAAGGTCCTTCGGGTAGCCAAGAGGCTGAATCTCATTGAACCTACCCTTCGCCCGGCCGCGGTCAAGCTCGCGCTTCAGGAGTTCACTCGAGACATCAACCCGTTTTCGAACCTGCCGAGGCCAGTGACCGTGGACAAATTCGGTCGAGCTGTCGGCGTAGGGAAGCGAAAGGCTTCGACGGCCCGCGCGTTCCTGGTGGAGGGGAACGGGGAGGTTCTTGTCAACGGAAAGCCTTTGAACCAAGCCTTTGGTCGTGTTCATGACCGTGAGAGCGCTCTTTGGGCCCTTACTTCAACCGAACGGCTAGATAAATACAACGTGTGGGTTCTTGTGGAAGGTGGTGGCACTACCGGCCAGGCTGAGGCTATTACACTAGCAGTCGCGAAAGCCCTGCTCGCTCACGAGCCAGCCCTGAAGCCAGCCTTGAGAAAAGGTATCGACTAAATCCCATCTCCAAATCTCTTTGTCTTGCCCAAGCATCAACGCTAACCCCTATTCAATAGCCGGCTGCATCACGAGAGACCCGAGAACTGTGGAGAGGAAGAAGCATGGCCATGTCAAGGCCCGCAAGATGCCGGCATGGGTGAAGCGATGATTGAACTGGTTTTCTGCTAGAGAGTCATGTATGATTTTGGGAATTAAGGCGATGCCTTGATTTATGGGTCCTGAACTGGCATTGGGGGCCAAGATGCTGGAAACAACAAGGTTTATCCCTCGGTATATCCCGGATCGTATGGACATAAAAAGGCCTGTAGCTGCAGGTTCAAGATATTTTGGTTGAGCGATTGTCTCTGGCCTCTCTGACCGCTCGTGTCAGTGAATACTTGTGTATATGCTCCCAACTGGTCATTGTCACCAACTGCGGGAGGTGATGATGGCTCGGCTATCTTTGAGGACCTACCTAGGAGGTACCTGATAGGGATGCGAGTTCGAGTAACCGCTGCTTTCAGCAGGCGTCATCATCACAGTCGCGCTACTACCACCAATAAATCTGGCCGATGGGAATGGCACGTTCCGTCGTTCCGGCATAGTTTTGTAAAGAATTTTCCTAGCCGGGTAGATTGTTTCGCGATGGGTTTCGCGATTCCGCCCGTCAAGGCGGCATGAGGCCCATGACTATCTCGTGACGACTGTGATGAATCTCCTTTGCAATTTGGAGCAAATCTTCTGGTATGCTGGGGAGCCGATGGGGACGGGTCCCCTCGAAACCTTTGCTTAATCTTCGCCGCTTCAGTCCGTTTTCATTGGCTCTTTGAGCATCAGGTAAAATCTTGCTTTCGCCACGCAACAGCAGTATTGACCGGGTTTGGCGGAGAGTGGCAAAAGTTCCGTTGCGGAATGTCATTTGATGAACATATAAATCCATGAAGGACGGATACTCCACACTCGGTAATGGTTTGTCAAGTGCCACTACCGGGCACGCCGAAATTCGAACACCCCGCGGAAAGAGTACCAGATTCGGAAACAAGGGAGATTGCCTCCCCCCATGAAGCTGATTAACTTATTGCAGCGTCGACCAGTGTTCCGTTCCGTACATAGCGTCATTCTAGAAGATTGTGGCCCCCGATGCCAGCCCGATGATCAATGCGTGTGCACTGACTCTGCAGCGCCTTTGGACTCGGGCACAAATCCCAGTTCGTTGCGGACAGTGACGGCATATGCGGCTGATGAAAAGTCGGCAGAAGACGTATAGGAATGTGACATCTTTTATACACGGCTGCAACACTGGTTCAGCAATTGCCTGATGTTCGTCCAGCACAACAACTTGGTTCCAGTGCTATTCTTGGGCGAGGACGCCTGTTCAACGGCTGGTTGGGAGTAGAAGACGGCCAGGTGTAAGTGTGATGTGCCTGACGCGACGGACGGAGTGAGGTAACTTGTTAGCTAACAAGCCTGCGCAATGGACTAGTAGGCCACGAACTGATTCTCACATTTCCTGGGGTTTGTTGGTGGCTGGGCTGAAATGTTTGAGCTTCAGCGGACGAGGGGGGATCGACATGGGAAGCACGCTTTGACCGTGGACCTGCCCGTCCTGCCGTGAACTGTAGGGATAGGGATACCGAGCAGAACGATTGAGCACGGCCTTTGCCTTCCGAGGCCAAGATAACGATGTTGTCAAGAGAAGGCCGGGGGGTATTCTTGCTCGGGTAGTACTGGGTACAGTGTAGACAGTAGCATGGGAGTACAGTGTAGCATAGGCTGAGTTGCGAGCATCAACACAGTGCAGCCAGCGCGCAGCCGACGTTGGTGTCGCAGTACGTCTGTAGAGCTTGAAAGGCTTGAAAGACGGAATGTTTGAATACAATACATATTCATAACAATCAAAGGCGCAGTACGTATTGCGGAGCAGAAGAGCTGTTCAACCCACTTGAGAGCTTCAAAACAATGCCTTGCAGAATAACACTCGATTATACTTGCTACATTATTTACAATGGTCATTCCATGCTGGCATTTGGCAGTGCGCAGCAGCAGCAAGTAGCTCATCGGCTGCAGACGGTCCTTGCAATTGATTCGTGCTTGAATGTGGTTTCCGTTAGGTACCTGTAGCCTGGTCCTAGCAAGGCCACCTTAGGTACATGTACATGTACCCTACTTGAGCAGGCATGCGTGGATGGATACCTCTGCATGGCCCTTGTGTACGAAGCATCCGTAGCTTCTTGCAATTCCTACGCACCTCTAATATGTAAAAATCGCACAAAGGCTGGCCCTTTCGGAGCACAAGTTCCATGCAACTTGGCCAGCATTGTGCATGACAAGTTGCCCCCCCCTCCTTCCTGGAAAATGCACATTTGCCTGCATATTGTGAGTTCCGGCCGACTTTGTCTCGATGGCCTGGCCTTTCCACACCTTTTCGCACATCGTCGGGGACAATGATTGTTTCGAGACTCGAATACGGAGTGAGATGGGGACAGGGCACCAAATAACGGTACTCCTACCCACTCTCCTATCCACTGTCACTTGTGCACTGTGCGCTGTGCGCTGTGCGCTGCCCGCTGCTGGGTGTCGAGAATGACATGGAGTTGACCAGACCTTTTTGAATACCCGATGGTTAATCAATGGCAGCACATGCAAGATGCATCCCTCAGTACGGAGTAGTGGCTGATGGTTGATGTGAGAAGTCGTGAGCGAAGATCTGCCAATAATCATGTAAATAATAATGAAGACGGAGCTCATGCTCCCATGCTCCCATGCTTATGACCCATGTTCCATGCTTCATGACTTTAATGTTTGGCTTCATTGCACGTCCCGGTTCTCGAAAAGTTATGCACCGGGCAGGCGCGGGCCTTCAATGGTTAATTTCCGTTTCCCCACCTGCCTTCCTCAAACACCCGTGTTTAACTGTTCATCTTTCTCCTCAGGGAAGGAGGATCCTGTCATTTCTGTGGCTCAGCTTGGCAATGGCGTTGGTCGCGCTGACCCCGGTTTTTTCTCCGTCTATAGGAGTCTGTTTGCAACCGCTCAGCAGCTCAAACCAGACGTGATTCTCGATCCAGCTTCAACTCGGACTCGCCGCCATCGTACGCCTCTAGAAGTAGCATCTCGCAGCGCTCGAGCGCGCCAGCATCATGAACCTGACAAGCCATCACAAACCCGACCACGGGTCAAGGTTTGCCTTGCTTGCCCTGCCGCTCAGCGCCTGCCACCCACACTCTCAGGGCAAGCAAGCGTCGTACCAGGCTCGGTCTCATCTTCGATCAGTGGTCTGTCCCGATTGCATCGCTCAGTCGCTCAAATGCTTGGATGACCGTCACAGGGCAGCCGAGGTCTGACCAGGACCGTGCTATCCACCTCCCAGTGGTACGCAAGTACCATTGCATGCATGATTCGTCGCTACGGACGGAGTACGGGCTCTGCTCCCAGGTGGCGGCGGCCGAGGATTCCGGCGGTTGCCATGTACATACCAACGTGCCCGCCCGCTACTGTGCCCGCTACTCTCTGCCAAAAGTCCAAAAGTGACAGACAACAAACAAAAACTGTGCCTGGAGACCAGTCGGTCCTTGCTGTCGCGTGTTGCTGCTACCTGGGCAGCCTCTGCTCTGCTCAGCGAGTCTGGCCCGTCAATACCTTCTATTCATGGATCCCTCGGGGCGTACGGCTCCATCAAGCATCAGAAGTCGGTCGCTTCAGGCTTGCGCTCGGTGTTGACGAATGTCTCGGATCGATCATGACAAAAAGCCTCCAAGTTCTGGTGCTACCCGCATCATGAGGCTGCTCCGTGGCGCGGCAACCTGTCGTGAGTGGCCGGCCATGGTCCCGGTTACTGATCGACGACGGGGTCGTCGCCATCTCGCTCGGATGAGTGGCAGACGAACAGTCTCCCTGGGTATGCTGCTTTGGTTTGCTTGCTCGCGTCAACAAAATCACCACCCCTGCCCAAGCTACTTGGTAGCTTGGGGATGGTCAACAGGGGTCCTACCGTCTACGGCCTGGTATGTATGTATCTACCTCCACGCTCAACTTGCTGGACCGATGTCACGGGAATTCTTCTTTTCCTTTCAACGTGTGACAACATGTTCGTTTCTCTTCGCGAGATGATAACAGCAGTGACAGGTTCAGGAGCAAGGCACACTCGCTACTTATCTCAGGATTCACGTTACCACAGTCCTTGAGATGCTCTCATTTGCGCCCCCATGCGCTGCTGATGGTTTCAGCAGCGTGTCATTCGAGCAAAGGTCACCGAATCGCGTGCATCTAACGCCAAGTGATCTCCATGCATCATGCATGCGACCCGTAGCTAAGCATGGAGATGCAAGAGGACCCGGTGATTCCTTACCGACTCCGCAACGCTGACTCCAACAATACATGGCAGCGTCCTGTATCGCATGGTTTAGTTTTGCGCAACCAAAGTATCCATTTGTGATGGGGAAGACATGGAGCCGAGAGATGAGACATGAACCTGTTCCGTCTCTCGTCTTGATGGGTCATCTTTCCTCTTCATCCCCCGCCTCTTCTACTCTCCGATTCTTGTTCCCTCAAACCCGAAAACCCCCTTTGAGCGCGAATCAAGGAACGGTTGGGCGTGCCTGTTTGCTGGCATTGGCTTGCGCCTGATTTTGAAACCGGCCTGCGTCATCAGCACGCCGCCTACAAGTTGATGATGAAAGTAGTGAGCGGGAGCTTTTCGCTTCTCACTCCCTTTACAGTTTGGTTTTGCTTCTAGTCTCTGGGCGTCAGTTCCATATGAAGCGGAAATACACTCCCGACTAGCACCAGCCGCGGACCAGCGTCCACAGGGGCCTTGATGCAAACCCCCAAAGCTCCCTTGCTTTACATAGTCTCGTCGGCCCAGGCACTAGCCAAAACAGGCCCAGCCCAGTCCTCTGGGCCGGCCACAATCTACGTTGTCCCACTTGGGTCCTCGCGTGGTGTCTTGTGGTTTTGTTCCAACAATCATTCCAGAGCTCTCAGGGCCCCCGACACGCTCGCGCCAAGACATTTATCGCACTTCTTCCAAAGGACGCTGGTTGAATTTCAATCATGGATGGGTACCTGATGTCCTGAGTTTTCCTCCCCCTTTCTACCCCCCCCTCCCCACCCCCCCCTGTTTGTTAGTGCGGACCAGCCTAACGAAGTAGGGATTTTCTCGTAATGTTTGAGCTCGTGGTTATTGCAGTCTATCCGTTGGACAATTTACCTGTGTTCCTTCAATTTTCTCCCTGGGCGTCAGACGTCAGAGTGTCAGAGATTCAGAGCCTTTCATCTGCTGCTGCAGAGTCCTTGAACTATTGTCTTGAAAGAGGTAGCCACTGCTGACTCGACCTGGCGAGTTACGCCGCCGACACCCCGGTGCTGTTTACCACCACCCCGGTAGGTCGGGCTTCTCGCAGGGGAGGAGAATAGTGTCATGCCGGCGGCAAAGCTTGAATGTTCTGGAATACTGATCATTAATTAGCACGAGTCGTAGAACCAAGTACTTGGTACCGGGAGGCTTTTGTGGATGGCCAGCCACACCCATCATCTTGGCTCCGTTGCAACCCGGCCGCCTCAAACGACAAGCTGGGTTGTTTTGCAAAAGACTCTGCGGGACTTTACTACTGGCTGCATAGCAGTGCATGATCTTGTATCCCTATTTTGCAGGGCGTACATTACAACAAGTTTTACCTCTCCTAATCCGCCCTGTTTCGACAACCTCATTTCCCATTGGAGCTGCTAATATGACCCCTCGGGTTGCGACCATGGTCATAGATTCGGTACGAAAGCACCATCAGGCCTAGAGCCAATTTGGTCGCGAGCTGTGTAAAAGAACCCGTCAATGCGTAATTATATGAAAGCCGCCGCCGCCCGGCCCACTACGTCATATAAATGAGCCTGGCTATTACATCGCCAAGTCCTGAGAGAATTGTTTCTCCTCCTGGCTAAGAACCGAACCCGTCTCCGGCAAAGAACCGATTTCCTATTCCCCCCCCCCCCCCCCTTGCCTTCTCTGGGCTATTTCAGCATTGTCGTCACACTCCTTGACAAGACATTTGAAGAAGAAGGAGAAGAAGGAGAAGAAGGAGAAGAAGGAGAAGAAGGAGAAGAAGGAGAAAAGGAGAAGAAGGAGAAGAAGGAGAAGAAGGAGAAGAAGGAGAAGAAGGAGAAGAAGGAGAAGAAGGAGAAGAAGGAGAAGAAGGAAAGGAAGGAGAAGAAGGAGAAGAAGAAGAAGAAGAACAACTTCCGCGTCGTTACCTTTGTACTCGGCTTCCAGCAACCGCCGCCGAGTCAAATCCTCAACGTCTTCAAGAACCCGAGGGTTTGGGGGGAAGGTGGGCAAAGGTGTTCTGCTCCATGGTATGGACCCTCTTGGCCGCGGTGAGAAGCAGAATGAAGATTCAGTCCATCAGACTTCAGAGCACAAGCAAACGTCGCAGGTTTCGTCAGCACAAGACTGCTCAATTGCAAGCCCTTTGGGCAACGATACCGACCAGCGCCGCCATTTCTGTCGACGGCGAACCCTCAAAGCATGGGTACAGATGGCAACTACAGCAGCTACTACCAGAACCAATCGTCTGGATATTCTGCGTCTGCGCCGACAATCCCGTCCATCCTACTGGCTTACGCCAACGCCAACGCCACAGACTATGATGAAGGCGACACACGAAGTCAGACGCCGGGATTGCCCGGGAGTTACAATGCGGATATCATCATGTACAACGTTCCGCATGCGGCGACACAACAGTCCGTCTACGACACGCCGCAGTATACAGCGCGGCAACATGCAGCAATGCAAATATTACCCTCGGACGTGGTCTCGAACTATTTCACCTCGGAAGCAGCTGGCGACGCGGCAACGGCACTGCAAGCGTCAGGCCAAAGCTCGAGCACTCCCACGAATGCGTATCAAGCGCAAAATCCTGGCTTGTCATATTTCAGCAGCATGTCCGACGTAAATGACGGACACCACCAGCAGTCTACAAGCTCCCGAGCCGGACCTGCCGAGGCACGAGAGTATGGTGAGGAAGACGCCGCGGCAGAGAGGTGGGCAACCTTTGAAAGCCAACTGAGAACAGTCTTCCAAGACGTGTCTAGTGGACAGCTGGAGAGAGCCTCGGCCACTCTATGCAGCATAACCAGCTGGATGCTTTCGCATGTCGTGGAACTGGGTATGAATGAATTGACGGCTGCCCCCCCCCCCCCCCCCCCTCGTTTCCTCTCGTCCCCTACGGAACGGCCGTGCGTCAACCTTTTTTTTTTTTTTTTTTTTTTTTTTTTTTTTTTGCCAGCCCTCAACAAAAGACTAACAAAAGATTTAATAAAAACGCGCTAGGCTTACATCAGGACAACTCGGCCTTGCACGAAGATCGATTACGACGCTGGGCTGACTTGAACAACGCATGGCTGGCTTTGGCGTTTCAGCAGAAGGAGCTGATGAGCTCTGGGCAGCAGGAGTCCGGATCGCAAAGCCTGATGAGCGAAGACACGGTCAAGAAGATGGGAGACGAGCTGATCCGACTTTGCGACGGCATAGAGCGACATGGACTGGTCGATTACGAATACGGAGTGTGGGAAGAGCAGATTGAAGCGGGTAGGTGAACAAGATGCGGGCCGTGAACTCGGCACCGGTGTTGAGGCTAATTCTTTGTTTCTCCACTCACTTTTCAGTGTTGGAGGAGTGTTTAGACCTGTTTGACCAAAGAGATGGTCCGGCATGACGACTGCTGGCGAGAGAAGCCGAGAGCCGACGCAATGCAGACCTTGTACGAGCTACGACCTTGGGGAAGAAGGGGGGGGGGGAGAGAGAGGGAGGGTTTGGGGGTTGGATTTCGGCATTCCATTTGATACCAGCCGTCGACTTTTTTTTTTACTTTTTTTTTTTTTTTTTTTTTTTTTTTTTTTTTTTTTTTTCCGCTTTACGATTTTGCTGCTTCTTTTTGCACATGGAGCTTTACCAAACTAATACTGGGGTGAAACCGCACTTTGACAGCCCCCATCAAGGCCCCCGTCAAGGGTGGGATTGGGGGCAGAGGTGCCAAGGGAGGCAGGCACTGGGTGAGGAGGGCGTTTGAGTGGTTTCGTCTTTCCGTGCTTGGAAATACAAACGAACAAACAAACAAACAAACAGCGCTGGCGCTAAATCAAGGGGCATGGCTGGATATGGAGCCGGGGAAAAGGGGGAAAGGCGTTGGGTTTGGGACATGGCGTTGCATCGACCCGCGGCCTTAGCGTACTCGGCAATTTTCTTTCCCTCTTTCTTCCTCTTGGCCTTCTTCTTGTCTTCGCCTCGTCTTTGCCGCTTCTTTTTCGTCCTTTTTTTTTTTTTTTTTTTTCTTCCTTTGTCTTTATCGGGCTCTGCCGAGCGAGGGCGAATCTTGCTTGTTTTTGATGTCGCGATGTCGCGATTGGATGGCCTTTGTGCCGCATGGCCAGGGACACACACATATCTTCCCAGCCCAGCCCAGCCCAGCCAGCAAGCAAGCAAGCAAGCAAGCAAGCAAGCAGGCAGGCAGGCAGGCAGGCAGGCAGGAAAACCCGCGACGGACGGGTGTGGTACGCCGGCCGTCTTGTTGTCGCTCCCCCCCCCCGCCCGTCGTGGTCCAGCAAACAACAGCCCGGGCAGGTACGGAGTAGTCAGTCTGGCCAGTCCTCCTGCTTGAGCTGAGACGAGCAGTTGTCGCATGCAAATAGAAATGAGCCAGCCGCGCCGACGTTTGGTCAAGTGATGAATGCCGGCCGCGCATAAACAAGACGGGGGGGTTTTCCCCCACCAACCTTGGGGGTCTGGTGCGGTCTCTGGTTCCATAGATTGATACAATTTCGGTACTTGACGGCCAAGGCCGCTTTTTCACTTTCAATTTGCTTTTTTACCTTCACCTTCACCTTCACTTTGTGCAGCGGAAGCCAGGCATCACCCGCCAGCCAGCCACATGGCAACCTCGTGTGGCGTGCAGCGTGTGGCGTGCAGCGTGTGGCGTGCGCATGTCTTGGACTAACGTTGCCTCGGCGCTTTCCAGGCGCCTGGCACAAATGCCGGCACAACAGAGGGTCAATACCCTTAGGTACCCGCCACGGCCCAATGCGGGGGACGCAGCCGGAATCCGTCCCATAACTTAGGTACCGGGTACCTAACCTAACCTTGGGTACTACAGATCACGGAGTACATCCGCCATTGCAACTTGCACATTGCTGCACCTGCAACCTAAACTTGAGAACTCACAACGTGCAGTGCGCAACTCAAATCGCCACAGATCCAACTATCCAAAGTACCATCGCCTCTCTTACCGGCTATACGTCGCTTGGCACCCTGGGCTCCCGGGGGTGGGGGGTGAGTACCAGTGACCTCTCGGCCAACCGGAAAGAAGTCTGGTGGTTCAGCGGAGACGCGTCGGCTCCGGGGCAGGCAGGCAGAAGGCAGGCAGGCAGGGCGGGGGGGGGGGGAGGGCAAGGGTTACACACACGACTGGGCTCCGGGGGAAGGGGGGCAAACAACGGGGATTTTGGGCGACGCAATGCGACATATGAAGCTTGTTTGCGTGCGCAACGGGCACGGCAAAGGCGGGGGGCTGCTGTGCTGGCCGGTAGACGATGACGCTAGCGGGGCGGGGGAAAGATACGGGGCGGGGCAGGACGGGACTCGGACTCGGACTCGGACTCGGACTCGGTCACAGTCGTTGACGGTCACGGTCACAGTCACAGTCACAGTCACAGTCACGGTAAAAGTGCACCGGGGCGCCGGCAGCCTCGCTTCGTTTCTCGCGCGATACATGCAGCGGGGGTCTGGAGGCAACATGGCCTCGTGCTAATCATCGTCATCATTGCCGTGGCGTGCGGTGCGCCTACCCCAGCCCCAAGAAGCCATCCGCGGCATGCATCACGTCTCCCAGCCAAGGCCAGCATCTCGAGAACCCCGTGGCCGACTTGCCAAACCAAACGTCTTTAGAACTGGTCTAGACGGGCATCAGCCAGCGAGTCCCGAGCACAGAGTTTCAAACACGCGGCGCAAAATAAAAGAATCCAAGAGCGGGGGAAAGAAAGGGGGGGAAAGGGGAAAAAAAAGGGGGGAAAAAGGGGGAAAAAAAAAAAAAAAAAAGGGAAAAAACCCACCCAGCGTCATGCTCATGCTCACGTCCGTATTCTCCACCATCTTGGTAAACTCGTCAAAGCTGATCTTGCCGTCGTTGTCCAGGTCCGCCTCCATCATGGTCTTGTCCACAATCTGCTGCAGCTGCTGATCCTTGAGGTTGCTACCCACCATCATCTTCAGCACGATAAACAGCTCGCCGTTGCTAATGTACCCGTCGCGATCAATGTCGTACACCTTGAAGGCGAACTGCAGCTTCTGCTCCTTGTTGCCCTTGCTGCTGAAGGCGCTGAGCCCGGACACGAACTCTTGGAAATCGACGTCGCCGCCGCCGTCCTCGTCGAAAATGGCAATCATTCTTCCGAGGAGCACGCACGCACGCAGGCACGCGCGTTTCAGCGTCAGCGACAAGCACCACGAGACACGGCAGAGAGGGGGGCTGGTTGAAGTCGTGGGACGAAGGGAGGGGCGCGAGACGAACCGCGTTGCCAAGGGGTTGGACGATATTTGCGGCAGGCTGAGGAACTCGTCGCGCTCAATGGTTCCCGAGTTATCCTGGCGAAAGAAAAGGGCGCAGGCCTTGGTTAGCATCGGCCCTTTGGTTATTCAGCTGGGCGAGGCGCCAAGGCGAGGTGCCAAGGCGAGGCGCGAAGCCGCCCAGGGGAAGGAGCGTTTACTTTGTCGAGCTTCATGAATCGTTTGCGCAGCCGGTCGACTTCTTCTCGGTCGACTGGCCGGGTCAGCGCCGGGGGCAAAACGTGCGGACGGGAGGAAGAAGCTCTACGCAGCTAGGGCGTGGTTCGCGTACAGTTGGATCCTTGGACGATGGTGTCCAGGACCTGGCTGGTGGTGTTGCCCATCGTGGGCGGCGGCCTGGATCGGGCAGGTGGCCGGTGCGGTGGATGCCAAAAGCGCTCTCGTCGCCCGCGAATGCCTGCGAATCCGGCGGGCAGCAGAGGAGGAGGAGGAGCAGGTCGAGAGAATCCGGGCCGTCGTCGTCGTCGTCGCTCGAAGCCGACGGGTTAGAGTTGGGATGTGTTGGGTGGGCTTGTCTTGTCCGTCGACTTTCCAGTCCCGAGGCCAACAAGGCTCCAGTCTCAGTCTCTCTCCGCGGGGTTCAGTTGGCTGGGCTGGGCGGCCAGCTGCCGCCAGGGCGCACGGGCCAAGTGTGCAGCTGGGTGGCGGGGCTGCCCGTACCAGACGCTTTCTAAACGACGAGGCAGGCAGGCAAGGGATTTCCAAAGTCAGCATTTCACAGAAAAATGGCACCAAGACTTTTGCATCAGGTCGTTTCATTCGGACCACCGTTTTGCAGCAGCTTCCTCCGCAGTCTGCACTTGCGCTGCATTTGCGCTGCACAAGGCGCAAGTCGGAACCAGCACGCGCTCGCAAGCCCCATGTTGCAAGCGAGATGTGGCGCTCATAGACACGAGGCGGAGCAGGCAGCAAGCCACGGCAATACGCCGGTTGTTTGGCTGTTTGGCCTCGTCGTAACCATCCAGAGGGTGTGCTGGGCCTAGCGGCATGCGGCCCCAGTTCAGGGTGTCGTAGCAGCCATTTTACAGGTGGCTAACGCCCTTGGCTAGGCTCCTCTTCAGCGCGCCGGAGCCTAAAAAAGAGGAGGGGGTGCGACAGGAGGCGGGGGCCCCAACGCCAAAAGTAGGTAGCTTCCCCACCCAAAAAGTAGCCAGCAGTGACTTCCCCCCCTCCGGCCCCCTTCCCCCCCCCAAAAAAAAAAAACAATTGAGCGCGTTCCACCCGCTCCTGCACCACCCACTCACTCGTTGCCGTCATCAAACAACCGCCAGCCAAGTCTTCCTGCGGCCTGCAACCTGGCGAAAATTCTTCGCGCGGCAAAACCATCCCCAACGTCACCCCGTCGACCGTGACAACTTCGTCATCAAAAAAAGAGCCGCCACAACGCCTTTTCCATCTCGATTTTGGCAAAAGGCGACTTTTGATGCCTCTTTTTATGACTTGATCGATTTTTTTTGCGGGTTTTCCGCTGGCTTGTTGCCCATCTTGCCCCCGGCCGCCACCATGTCGTCTCGCAAGGTCAGAGTCAAGAAGCTGAGTGTCAAAACCGCTCTTCCTGTGCTTAGAGAGGATCAAATCGATCCCTCCGAGTACGAAGCACTTACCACCGAAAACCAAATCGCCACCGGTGTCGAGCATGCTGAAGAAAAAGTGCGTATATCAAACACCCTTCCCTTCCACCCCCGGGCACAAACTCTGCACTCTGATATCACGTGCTGCGTCACGTGTCACTCCTCTGATGGGATGGGATGAGACTTGGGGGTTCTCGTCAAGTGTCCGAGACCAACTTGCCTTGTAAACTTCATTTTCCTACCTGCATCACCTCACCAACAAGGGCGGTTTGCAGTCTGACTAATGCGTGCTGCGTTTCGTTTTTTTTTTCTTCGCCTTTGTAGGAATTTCACCTTCAAAGCATCCTCAAGGAAACTGGAGTGAGCACCACTCAAGAGATTCCTGTGCCGCCTCCCAAGGAGAGTGACATCAACTATGATGCAATCTACCCCAGTAACTTTCATCAGCCCTCGTCATATATTCGGTTTTCGCAAACTGTAGAGGAATGTATAAGCTGCCAATATGACATGAGCAGTGAGGATGCCGAATTTCTCGCCTCGTATAATGGCAGCAGCCCCGCGGGTGGTTCTCTCTCCGAAGACGACTTTGAACGCATCATGGAAGTGTTCGAGGACGCGGCGGCTGAGCAGACTCCATATGCATCAGTGGACAATACGGTTGTCGCCTATGACATGATGGTTCCGTCTCTCAATCACCTCGAGTCGACTCCAATACTGCAGCATGCCAAAGCAATCTATCAGTACTGGAAGAACCGCCGTCTGGAGACGGGAAACAAGCCTCTTCACCCCATGCTCAAATTCGAGACGCACCAAGAAACAGATGATACCGATCCATACGTCTGCTTCCGCAGAAGAGAAGCTCGACAGACCCGGAAGACGAGAGCTCGTGACAACAAGGTTGCAGAGACGCTCAAGCGTCTGCGGCGGGAGCTCGAAGATGGTCGCCAGCTCGTTCTCTTGTCATTTGAACGGGAGATGACCAAGCGGGACCTGTTGCACATGGACCGAGCCGTTTTCGAGGAACGGACAAAACTGAAGCAGATGAAGCTGAGATTGGGCATCAAGGGCGACGATGAAGAGCTTGTAAATCAAAAGGTAAGAAGCAGTCAAAGGGCAAAAAGGGAAGAGAAGAAGAGGAAAAGTCCACTCACTCACATGAAAACGGTTCTAGCCGCCCAAGCGAAAGGCTGCGGAGCCAGCAGGTGCGCAACGGCAACAAGCTACTCAGCTTCGCGCACCTGTCCGAACCGATGGCCGGTCAAGCGAGCAAGACCTAGTGCTGCTGGCTGACCAACTGGCACAAAAGGAGAACGAGCTCCGAGAGGAAGTCGAGAACAAGGTGCAGAACCACCGGAGATGGAACCAGAATCATATCGATCTCACCCGGGATCCGCTGTCGCCGATCAAGGAACAAGGCATGGAGCTCAAGTTCAGAGCTGCAAAGACTCAATACTTGATGACGCCTCCGGCATCCATCTCTTCGGAGGAGATGGATATTGATGAAGTGCAAGCCGAGCCAATGGACATGGACAAGCCCGACTCATCATTGGCCATGTTCCAGTTCAAGGCGGGTGGCGCCGACAGTGAACAATCGCATGGCAACCAGCCATCCTTCCGAAGACGCATCGGCCGCCTTCAAAGACTTTGGATTGATCGTAGAGGAATGACGAGAGTACCGAGACATGAGAGAAGCGACTATTCTGACCGGTGGAAATATGATTCCGACGATGACGATGACGATCCGCCGGTGTATGAAGTTGATCCGTTCGACACTCGAGCACTCAAGTTTAGAGCCACCATTCCGTTAAATTCGTACATGTTTCGCGGAGGGCGACCGCAGGTTCCTCCAGACGCAGCAGCCGCGGCCTCTGCTGCTGCTGCTGCGGCGGCGGCGGCGGCGGTGGCGGCAGGTGGAAGCAACAGGACTCCGCCGCAACCACCCTCGACAGCAGTTCAAGCGCAAGCGGCATCATAGGGGGATGCTACTGGATTCTTTCCGCGAGCAGCTTGATCTCCAGTGACGGACGGTTTGTAGAATCAAGGGGGACATTAGGAGGCCCCGGGGTCCATGGTGAGGAGCGATTTTGCCTTTTTTTTTTTTTTTCTCCCTCGGCTAGTTTCTGTCCCGCCAAGGGAGACTGAGTCCACGAATGGCGATTCCTGTGGCAGCTGTTCCTCTGGACTGGACGAGTTAGAAGTGTATAGTATAGTATCTTTCGGCACAGCGAGCAAACAGGAGGTTGGGCTGGTGGGTTGACTGGGTCAGGCATTTTGCAAGGAGTCGGGGAGTTGATACATTGCATTTCCCGGGTTGTGTGGTACGGAGTAGAATAGACGGAAGAAGCAGAGGAGCCCTCACCAGGCAAACTGCAACAAGGAAGTAAAATCAGGGTCATCCAAGACCCGTCTAAACAGTTTCACTTGACGGTCTGCTCGGCCGCTGCCATGTGCCAATGCGAGTCGGTCGGGTCGAGGGGGTTGGGTTGGTGTTCTCCCTGCATGTTTGCGGCTCGGCGGCTGCTATGCTGGATGATGGAATAGATGGGAGGAGAAGCGTGCAGGAGTCTCGACTCGACAAAGGGGAAGCATCCGTCCGGTCTTGTCTTTCTCTCGTTGAGCAGCGGGCGGGCAGAGAGAGTCAAGAGGCCAAAGGGTGGTATGGTATACCCCTCAGATGATAGCCATGTTGCATGTTTTTGGATCGAGGCTGAAGAAGCCGGTTGGGAAGAGGACGGATGACATCAAATCGCACAAAATTGGTCAGGTGCAAAGTTGACTAGCGGCGGACCAGTGGCAGCGAGCGTGGGAGAGACTTTGTGCGACGGACGAAATCAGCCGTCGAGGCCAAGCGAGCCGCCACAGAGGAGGGGGCAAAACCTTGCCCCCGAGCCATCCGTTTAGCTGGAGCGGGAGAGAGAGGTGCCGAGAAGATATAGGATGAGAATTGTAGACGGGAAGTGGTGAAGACGATTTGGGATTTTAGATGTCTGGATGTCCGGATGGTTGGATGGTTGGATGTTTGGATTTTTTTTTTTTTTTGGGCCTCGTTTGTTGTAAGCAGATGGCTGGCGGCAAGTTCAATCAGATCCGGCTGGGGTTCGTCTCGGTCGGTGGGGGGCTGCTGGTGAAAAGTTTGGTGGGGTTTTGGTGAATCCACATCCAGCCATCCAGCCATCCATCCAGCCATCCATCCATCATCTCGCGTGTTGGGTATTCGGCCGCTGGAAACGGGTTCTGCGGCGGTGCTTTGCGAATTGTGCGCTGGAGCTAGCCCTGGGGCCGCTGGCAAAAAAAAAAAAAAAAGAAAAAACTCGGTCGGTATATGTACAATTTGTGTATGTGCATGTGGTCTCGCGGCCAGCCACCGCGCCGCAACCATCGCTTCGGGGCAGACAAGGCACGGCAGGCGGCAGGCGGCAGGCGGCAATAAGGCAGGAGCGCTGGTCCGCTGGCAAATAGCCTATAGCCACCACCGCCCTAGATGGATGGACCACAGCAGGCTCGGCCAATCCCGCGCGCCCCAGGCCAGCAAGGCGGCTAAACCCCGCCCCGCGAGTTGGCCACCGACATACATGCAACATACAAAGTACTCCGCACATGGTTACTTGTTGACCGTACCTTGCCTGACAGCAAGCAGCCAGCCAGCAGCCAGCCAGCAGCCAGCCAGCCAGGCCTGGACTTCCAGGCCACCATGACCCGGGCCAGCCACCGTCATGGCAAAGCAAAAACCTCGACCTTTCCTCGCATGCGGCCCTGGCCCGCCCTCGCCCCCTCATCGCTGCGAAGCACCGGGAATGCCAGCCTTGGCTTCTAGCTTGAGTTCTGCGCTGGACGCCTTTCCCTTGCCTTTTTTCTTTTCCTCTTTTTTTTTTTTTTTTTAAATTTTTTTTTCCCCGGCCAGCCGTGTGGGGCAAGGGCGTTGCTTCGCGTTCAATCGCCAGAGCCTGCCCTGCTGTCGCCGGAATCGCTTGACTCAGACTCACCCTTGGCTGCCTGCACTGTGCTGGGGCGGTGGTGCTCCGGAGTCGGGTATAGCAGAAACCACCAGACCAGACCAGACCAGACCAGACGAGACGAGACGAGACGAGACCACACTCTTCCGGCGCCCGCTTTCCTGGCCCTCGCACCTCCATCAAGCGAGCCGTCCCCAAGACCGAGCAACGCGTTGCCTGCATCGTCAGGCGCCGGCCTCTTGTCGACCTCCCCCTCGTACCGGGGAAAAAAAGTTAAAAAAAAATAAAATAAAAAGGAAAACATCATAACAAGTATCAAAACAACAAGAAACAGAAAAAAAAACCCCCAGACAATTTTCAACAGAGCAGGAGCGCAGGCTCCCCGCGGGGCACGGTTCCACGACCATCACCACCACCACCACCACCACCACCACCACCACCATCACCGCCATCACCGCCATCACCGCCAAACCATGGGCAACAACCATTCGTCTGCTGCCAAGTCGGGCTCGTCAGGCTCGCCACCTGGTGCTGCTGCCGCCCCGCAGATCGATTCCGCCAGCTCAACTGGCACCACGTCTACGCCCGTCGACGGACACCTCCATCATCACCACCAGCTCCTGCCCCACCGCAAGGATCCTCGCAATAATCCCGCCGCGCAAGCTGCCCATAGTTCTGCCGCTCCTCCAGAGCCCTCGCTCGCCCAGGCCACCGGCCGCACCATTGTCAATCGTCCAAGGAGCTTGCCAGGCACGGCCGTCTCGTCTCTGAGCGGCTCGCCTCACAGCAACATATCCACGCCGTCGAAACCCACCGAGGCTCGACCCCTTCGGGAGGAGCCATCGAAACCCGTCGATGTGCCCGTCGACTCCAGCTCGCTTCGTTCGCACAAGGAAGCTCAGGCCTCGGCTGCTCAGCAGGCTGGCGGCATCGACGCCTACCTCGTCTCCAACAGCAGCATCACCGACATGTACCTGAGGGGACCCCCGCGGTTACCTCTGCCCATCCAAGAGGAGGTCCACACCCCCGGATCGCCCATCCTAGCCCCCGAGGAGGGACTGCCCGATGTCGAGCTGGGCGAGTCCTCGGATGGCCTGACCAGGAAGAGCTCTGCCCTCAGCGCCACCACGGTCGACGACGAAGAGTACGAGGAGCTGCGTGTCGACAAGACAAGCCCTGTTGTTGCTACAAAGATTGAGTGGAAGCGCGGCGGCGACAAGATTTACGTGACGGGTACTATTTTCCAATGGAACCGCAAGCAGCGGCTGCACCCTGTGTAGGTTGCCCCGGGGGAAAAGAAAAAAAAAAAAGCCTTCTCCTCCATCAGTACTTTCTTTATTTCTGACCAGCGTGTGTGGTTAAACTTAGCGACGGAAAGCCGGGGCATTTTGCGACGACGGTCTACATCCTCCCCGGCACCCACCACCTACGATTTCTGGCGGATGGCATCATGCAGACGTCCCCCGACCTGCCAACGACTGTCGATTTCGGAAACAACCTGGTCAACTACATTGAAGTCAACCCCGACGATGCCCTGCGGGAATCCCAGCAAGGACGGCCCGGGGTCTCCAAGTTAGAGCCGGGCTCGGACGCCGCACAAGCAGGAGCACAGGCCAAGGAACCAGCCAGGCCAAAGGGCAAGCCCGTGTTGCCGCCGGAGTCCTACTCGAGCCAGATTCCCCAGTACCTCGTCGACTTTGACCAGCCCGAGGACTCTTCAGCGTACAAAAACGCCGTCAGCGCCATTGAAAAGCTGCCCACGCCGCCGAGCTTGCCTGGCTTCCTGGGCAAGCCGATTCTCAACGCGGCCACGCTGATGAAGGACGACAACTCGGTGTTGAACATGCCCAACCACACCGTTCTCAACCACCTGGCCACCAGCAGCATCAAGAATAACGTCTTGGCTGTATCGGCGACGACCAGGTACCACAACAAGGTGAGCTCTTGATTAGTCGCGTTGCTCTATTTTTTTTTGATGAACCAGGGAGCATGTGACGGATGGCAAGAGACTTGACTGACTGCGCGTCTAGTATGTCACCACGATAATGTACAAGCCTACATCGACGGATGAAGGTTGAAGCAAGCGCAACGCTGAATGATGATGCGACGACGACGGACGACGGACGATGGGTAAAGCTGTTTGGGGGGATGGCGTTTTCAAAGATTCCCACCTAGTTCTTTGAGCTGGTTTTTTTTGGTTCTTTTTGTTCTTTTGTGTATGTGTGTGTGTGTGTGTGTGTGTGTGTGTGTGTGTCGGCGTGGAGCATGATGAAGAATGGGAAAGCACATTAACAGCAAATTAATGAGGCGTTTCTTTCCTGCTCTTTCTTTTCCGATTCCTCGGTTTCCCGGACGCAATGCGAGCATTTGTGACCGTGCGAGTGACCACCCCGTACAAAGTGCAAAGTTTGGTAGCTTGGGAGCAGCATCTTTGCGATTTTGGCACGTGCCTAAAGTAGTGCAAGATGGCGTGCAACACTTGACAATCTTCCTTGAGGAGGAGGAAGGGGGTTTGCTGCCTCTGTTTGGGCACGTCGGGGTGATGCAAAGAGGGGAAATGCCCTCGTGGGAAGATGAATGGGAGGGGGGGGGATGAAAATGGCCCGGCGCAACCTTTTTTATCTTTTTCCTCCTCCTCCTCCTCCTCCTCTTTTTTCTTCTTCTTCTTTTCTTTTTCCTTTTTTCCTTTTTTCCTTTCTTTTTACCCCCACGTCAGTCCCTCCATGAGACGTACACCTCGTCGGTCCTGTACCGCTGGGTGCACACGCTGTCCTCCAAGGCCGTCCGGTAGCCCGTCTTGTAGGCCAGCAGGCCGGCCTGGGCAATCATGATGCCGTTGTCGATGCAGAAGCGCTCGTCGGTGGCGTAGACGCTGCCGCCCCTCTCGCTGGCCATCTGGCCCATCATGTGCTGCAGGCGCTCGTTGCAGCCGACGCCGCCGACAATCAGGACCTGGCTGCTGCCGACGTGGGCCATGGCCCGCTCGGTGATCTCGACCAGCATGGCGAAGACGGTCTCCTGCAGGGAGAAGCACAGGTCCTCGGGCGTAAAGGGCGGCATCTCCTCCTCCTCGTCGCTGTTGTCGGCGGAACCGGGGCGCGGCCTTAGCTGGGCGGCGAGGGCCTCGGCGGCGGCGAGCACCCCCGAGAAGGAGCAGTCCATGCCCTTGACGCCGTAGGGCAGGTCGAGCAGGCGGGTGCCGCGCTTGGCCATCTGCTCGATGTTGTAGCCCGGGGCCGGGTCGTTGCTGATGGCGAGGGTGCGGGCGAAGCGGTCGAGGCAGTTGCCGACGGCGATGTCGAGCGTCTCGCCAAAGATGCGGTAGCGGCGCTCGGCGTACGCAATGACCTGGGAGTTGCCGCCGCTGACGTACAGCACGACGGGGTCGCGCGCGCCGGTGACGAGGCGGCCCATCTCGACGTGGCCGACGCAGTGGTTGACGCCGACGAGGGGCCGGCCCCAGAGGAGGGCGAGGGCGCGCGCCGCCACGGCCACGGCGGTCAGGGGCGCGCCCATCCCGGGGCCCTGGGTGAAGCAGACGACGTCGACGTCGGCGGGGGTGACGCCCGCGGCGGCGAGGGCCTCGCGCGCCAGGCGGGCAAGGTGGGCGCGGTGGTGGGCGGCCGTGTCGCGGGGCAGGAAGCCGGTGCCGGGGGGCGGGACGAACGTGCGGCGGAGGTTGGCGAGGACGACGGCGCCGCCGGCGGGGGAGTGCTGGATGACGCCGATGCCGAGCTTGTTGGCGGAGCCTTCGCACCCGAGGGCGATGTAGGACTTGGCCATGTTTTGCGGACGGCGACGACGGGTGGTGTTTGGGGTGGTGGTGGGAGGTGGTGGTGGTGGTGAGCGGAAGGCAGAGAATTTTGGACCAGACCAAGCAAGTCGGGCCGGAGGGGCCGGGCGCGAAGGGGGCCTGGGTGGTAGTTATGTGGTCAGGCAGCTGGCGGGGCGGCTGTGGCGGGCGGCGGCCGGATGGCGATTGGCGACTCGCTGCGGCCGCAACGGGGGTTGTCTTTATCTTGCAATGTCTGCAGCCGTCGAGGTTGGCAAGACACATGTAGCAAGCAGCAAGCCGTTTTGGCCTGGGGCGGAAGAAGTTTCACGCGGCTTCGGCAAAGGACATGCCGACGTGGATCAGGTCCCCACCACCCGCACCCTGAACGCCTTAGGCAGTAGGTACCTGACATAAGCTGGTAACTCCAAGCAAAGTTGCCATGCCCAAGTGGGCGGTATGTACCCAGTGCCTCGCAAGTTTCTCTTGCAGCCGCCCGGGTCTTTTTATCCAGCGGCATTCGCGACGCAGAAACGAGCGAATTGGTTGGTTTCGAGTCAAAAAGGTTGGAAAAGACAAAAAAAGAAGGAAGCAAGAGACGGCCGCCGTTGGGCAATCCTGTCGACCCCGGCTCCGGGTCTTGGGAGGCTGCAGGCTGGAGCTGCGGACAATATAGGGAACTTCGGTACTCCGTACTCCGTACAAGCTGCCAGCTGCCAGCTGCCAGCTGCCAGCCGCCACAGCCGTGCCGCGACGTCACCCGTCCGTCGCCCGTCTCCGCAGGCCCCGTATGTACCTGGCGCAGGCGCGGACGAGGTGGCCCACTCCCTCGACCCTTGCCGTCCCATGGATCCATCCCCCATCCCCGTCCGCCCATTTCATCTTCACCCAAACAAACCCTTCCCCCTCCCCCCTCCCCACATCATCACCATGCTCGACCTGTACGGCACCTCCGTCGCAGCCATCGCCTTCCCCCTCCGCATCGCCTGGACCCCCGTCTCCTACGCCGCCCGCCTGCTCAAGACCCTGCTCGCCCCGACCGGCTACCTCCTCCACTACCTCTCCACCTGCGTCGCCGCCCTCGCCGCCTTTCTCGCCAGCCTAGAGGTAAGGCTCGACGTCGCGTCTTTTTCATCTCCTCCCCGCGCGCGCTGCTTGCCTCGACCGCATCGACAACCGCGCCCACCGGAGAATATAACTGCCGCTGAACTGACCGACTGACTGACTGACTGACTGACTGGTTATCGGGACAAAACAGCCCCTCTTTACGTTTGTACGCTCGTCGCCCGACTGGGAAATCGGCCCTCCCCTTGTCTCGTTTTTGCTTGTTCCTCTGACGCGAGCCCTGCAGTTCAGCGTAGCCGCCTTTGTGGGCGTCGTTGCAGGCATCCTGGCGGCCACGCTGTCCGGCCTCCTCACCACCCACCTGGGCATGTACGACGCGCCGGTCGACAGCCGCCGCCGCCTCAAGACGGACTACCTCGACGAGTACCTGGCGCAGCCGCTGCCGCTGCCCCAGCCGCGCCGCTGGGGGGACCACATATCGCGCTTCAGGGTGTCGAGGCTGCAGGGCGAGACCATCCACGAGGAGGATGACTCCGAGTAGGGGCGTTGCTGGGGGCATGGGGGCATGGGGGCATAGACGTGGTGGACGGGCCGGGTTGTTTCTGTCGGCGTTTGCGAGGCTTGGCGGCGCAAATCTAGGAACCGCATCAAGAGGGAGTGTGTATTACATCGCGGCCAATCTATCGGCGAGTGACGTTTAGCATCAGCCGCGATCCATCCCAGACAAGGGATCAGCGAGCGACGTTTAGCATCAGCCGCGATCCATCCCAGCCAATCCATGAGCGAGCGACATTCAGCATCAGCCGTGACTGTATTCCCCCCAACCAATCTATCAGCAGTCAACACCCACCGTCCACATCTATCGTTCCATCGCAACGTGTCAATGCACAGCCCCCGTTCCCTGACCCCCCCACCCCCCGCCACTCCCGCTCTGCCAACGTGGTCTGGTCTGCATGCATTACCGACTGACTATTTTTTTTAAGCCCACTTCTCCGATGCGCATCGTACGTGAAGAAAAAAAAAAGAAAAGGAAAAAGGGGGGGAAGAGGAAGGGAGACACGAACTGTATGCTCGTCATGTCGTCTTTCGTGTCCAACGGCGCCTCTGCGAGCGAATAAAGGGAAACATGCAGAGAAATAAAGAAGAGGAGGAGAAAAAACAGAGAATAAGGAAAATAAGAATAAAAAGAGAAAAAAAAAGAAAAGAAAAGAAAGAAGAAAGAGGGAAAGAAAGAAAGAAAAAAAAATAAAAAAGAGAACAAAATCATGCCCTTGGGTCAATTGTGCGGTCCTCGTGCCCCCAATCACCGTCGGTACATGTCCCGGCTCCGCTCAGGTCCTGGAGACCGGCTTCTGCTCCTCGTCCTGTGGTCCCGGCCGTTCCACCGCTCGTCCTTGCCGCCGTTGTACCGGCGCCGGTCCTCCCACGGTCGCTCGTCTCTTCTGCGCCCCCCTCCCTCGTCACCCCTGTAAGCTGGGATGTACGTGTCCACGTTGTCGGAGCCTCCCTGGCTGGCGGGCGGCGGCCCTCGGCCCGGCACGCGGCTTCGTCGGTGGTCCGCGTCGTCCCTGCTGCTGCTGGCGCTGCCGCCCGCGCCCGGCCTGTCTTGTGGCGCGGGAGGCCGGGCGTGGGGCACCCTATCCCTCTGCCAGGCCGGGCGTCTCTCGTCTCTGTGACGGCTGCCGTTGACGCCGTTGCGGCCGTACGCGTCGCCGCTGGTGAAGCCGGCCGTGGCACCGTTCGCGTCCGGGCCGACGCCCACGGTCCCGCCCTTGGGTGCCGGCGGCAAGTTCGCTTTCCGGTCGTGGAATTTTCTTCGGTCCAGCTCGTGGCTGTCTTCGTATGTCGGGATATCCTCCGGTGCCATGGGCAATGGTGCCATCTTGAAGTACGGGTGCTCCAGGGCGTCTACGGCGTTGATTCGCGTCCTCCAATCAAGCTTCATGAGCTCCTTCAGGAGCGAGATGGCCCCGGAGCCGTATCTGAACACGATAGTTTAGTTGTCCGAACGAATTCGCAACCTTGAATCGTTGGCGCAAATACTTACTCCTTGAAACGGCTCTGCAGGTTGCCGGGTCGCGGCCGCGGCGACAGGTGCTCACCGCCAGGAAGTTGTTTCCATCCAGGCATGACATCGTCGTTGGGCGATCCCGCAAGATCCCATATCAAATCGAGCTGGTGTGCGTCGCTCTCCCCAGCCAGGATTGGCTTCCCAACCAGCATTTCGCCAAAGACGCAGCTAGCAGCGGTTTAGTGGTTTCATGAGGCTGGTGGAAGAAGGGGGAAAGACTGGCTTACCCGACGCCCCAAACATCAATGGCCGTCGTGTACTGTCTCAGCTGCAGCAGCAACTCGGGCGGGCGATACCATCGCGTAACCACCAGCCCCGTATAGTCCCGACGGCCATCGCCCATGGGCCGTCCGGGTCGAGGCGTGGGGCCGTCGTAATGTCTTGCCAGACCGAAATCGGCAATCTGCAGCAGGCCCTTGTTGTCGATGAGCAAGTTTGCCGCCTTCATGTCTCGGTGGAGGATGTGGTTGTCGTGGAGGTAGCAAAGGCCCTCCAACAGCTGCTTGAGGTAGCACTTGATCTGAGCTTCTTTGAAGTGAACCGAGGGGTTGTCGAGGAGACCAGAGAGATCGTGGTCCATGTAGGGCGTAACCATGTACATGATTGGTTTCTTGCGCTTGTCGGCTAGTCTGCAGTCAGCGGAAACATTCGCGACTACACAGAGATGCGCTTTTTATTTTATTTTTCCCGTTTTGAAAGAGGGGGGGGGAACCCACTCGGTCGCGATGGATGCTCGACAGCTATATCCTCGAGGCTGAGTATATTCTTATGCGACAGCAACTTGAGCAGCTTAATCTCTCGCAGTGCTGTAATGGGGAACTGGGTTCCCGAGAGGAGTGCTTGTCAGTAGAGGCGCGAGCACCAGGCGGGCACACGGTCAACCAACGTACGCCATCTTTTTCGTGATGCATGATGATCTTCTTGAGGGCAACGAGAGCACCCGTCTTTTTCGAGCGGGCTTTGTGAACCTCCCTGTCCGACGAGCAGATGGGTTAGCAAAGGGGCAAAGCCAAAGCTGTTGTT
Organism: Ustilaginoidea virens; assembly: GCF_000687475.1. Taxonomy (NCBI): domain Eukaryota; kingdom Fungi; phylum Ascomycota; class Sordariomycetes; order Hypocreales; family Clavicipitaceae; genus Ustilaginoidea; species Ustilaginoidea virens. The sequence continues at coordinate 4,922,004 of NC_057317.1, read as the reverse complement.
GTTGTTGTTGTTGTTGTTGTTGTTGTTGTTGTTGTTGTTGTTGGCATTCCCTCGAACCGGGCGAGGCAGGCCGCGGCATCAGAGTCCCGTCATACCCAAACGTTCCTTCTCCCAGCTTTCCTTGCAGTTCGTAGTCGGAGATGCGCGAGCACCCGGTGAAGCTGTGTTTGGGCCGCAGATGGCCGAGGGCAAAAGTCCGGGGGGACGTGCCATCCGGCGTCGGATCGGGGGGGAGGTCCATGATATGGTGATGGGCCGCAGACGTTATCCGGACAGGGGAGGGGTCAGGCGTCGAGGCGAAATGGCGAAATGGCGAGCCAGGCTTAGGATGGCATTGGCGTGGTCAGGCGGGTTGTGTATGTGTAGATTGACGGATTGATGGTTTGCGCGAAGAAGCGCGGCGGGTCGGGGGGGGGGGGATTTTCGGTAGGGACGAGCGACGGCCGGAGACGCGGCTCGAGCAGGAGGAGAGGGATGGGCAATTTCGGGGAATGCGAATTGGGTCGAGGTCGAGGTCGATGCCGGGATGCCGCGATGCCCCGATGCCGCGATGTCGCGATTCTGCGGGCGAATGATGGCGATGCGATTTAGAGAGACACAGACGGGGTCATGTCAAGGGAATGACGGGATGTGCAAGGGGCTGCCGAAGAGTGACCCAGTGGCCGTGCGGGGAATTGACCAGGCACGGCGTACGTATGTAGTAGTGCTCGCGCTGCCCGGACGATGCTTGCTCGTGCTTTTCGTACGCACTTGCTCGTACCAGGCGTACTGTGTGGCTGGCTGCCTGCACCTGCCTGCACGACGGGCCTGCATGACCTGCAACCGCTATTCCATCCAATCCCAGGCCCCGCCAGGCCCCGCCAGGCCCCTCCGGCCCCGCCGTGGCCCTGCCTGTCCAATCGCCGCTCCGCACCCAGCTGCCCCGCCCTGAAGCGGTCTGGTGTTTACGTTTTTCATCGACTTGAAACGAGTCCAAGGCCGACCTTCGGCGTTGAAGCCGGCGCCGGCCGCAGACCACGATAACGATGCCCTGGGCCAAGCAGCCATCGCGTCCTTTTCCTCCCGCCAAATCCCTCCAGTCGTTTCTCTCTTTCTTTTTTATGATCCCCTCCCCTCGTTCCCCCCTTTGCAATCGGGCAACGTTCGTTCTCCTCCAACCCGCTTCTGCAGCCGCTGTCCCCCCCCCCCCCCCCCCCCCCCCCCCCCGCGAGAAACAATACCATGTCGCCGGCGCAGGCTCTCCCCGACCACGACCAGCCGGCCGGCCTGCCGGAATCCCGCGTGCTCATCATCGGCACCGGCGGCACGATATGCATGCAGGAAGGCCCCGACGGCCTCGCCCCCAGCGAGGGCTTCCTCGAGAGCGCCATGGCGCCCCGGCCGACGTTCAACGACCGGTCCGGGCTGGACGGTGAGCATTGATTACCCCCCCCATTCATGTCATCCGTCTTTCCTTGAACACCCCCTTTGCAACATGCTGGATGGTCCCCGCGCCTAACCACCCAAGCCCCAACCCTTTCTCGGCGCCCTCTTCTCTCCCCCTCCCCCCCCCCCCCCAGTCAAGCTGCCCGCCTACCGTCAGGGCCACCTCATCTCGGTCGACTCGCTCCGCACGCCGCCGACCGCGCACCAGCGCCACATCCGCTACGGCATGCTCGAGTTCAACCCGCTGCTCGACTCGTCGTCCATCTCGGCCGCCGACTGGGCCGCCATGGCCGACTGCGTCAAGCAAAACTACCACCTGTTTGACGGCTTCGTCATCCTCCACGGCACCGACTCGCTGGCCTACACGGCCTCGGCCCTCTCCTTCATCATGTCCAACCTGGGCAAGCCCGTCATCCTGACCGGCTCCCAGGCCCCCATCTTCGCCCTCCAGTCCGACGCCGTCGACAACCTGCTCGGCTCGCTCATCATCGCCGGCACCTTTGTCCTGCCCGAGGTCGGCCTCTTCTTCCACCACAAGCTGTACCGCGGCAACCGCACGACAAAGGTGTCCTCGGCCGCCTTCGAGGCCTTCGCCTCGCCCAACTGCGAGCCCCTGGCCAAGGTCAACGGGCTCGGCATCACGGTCAACTGGCCCCTGGTGCTGCGCCCGACCAGCATCGCCGAGTTCGCCGTCCAGCAGCAGCACCTCGACACCAGCCACGTCGCCTGCCTGCGCGTCTTCCCCGGCATCCGGCCCGAGATGGTCGACGCCGTGCTCCGCCTGCCCGGCCTGCGCGGCCTCATCCTCGAGACCTTTGGCATGGGCAACGTGCCCGGCGGGCCGCGCGGCCGCCTCACCCAGGTCGTCTGCGCCGCCGTCGAGCGCGGCGTCATCGTCGTCAACGTCTCCCAGTGCGTCAGCGGCTTCGTCTCCCCCGTCTACGCCCCGGGCACCCAGCTCGGCCGCGTCGGCGTCATCTTCGGCCTCGACCTCACCGCCGAGGCCGCCCTCGCCAAGCTGTCCCACCTCCTCGCCCTGCCCGGCCTCTCCCGCGACCACGTCGCCCGCCAGCTGTCCCGCTCCCTCCGCGGCGAAATGACCGAGATTGCCCACCCCACCTTCTCGCACCCCGCCGCCGCCCTCGACGACGCCGAAGCCGCCGCCGCCTCGCGCCTGACCGCCGCCGAGGCCGCCTTCGCCGCCCTCGGCTACGCCATCCAGAACAACCAGCCGGCCCTCGTCAGGCAGCTCCTCGACCGCCCGGGCAGCCAGCTCCTCAAGACGGCCGACTACGCCGGCAACACGGCCGTCCACCTGGCCGCCGTCAGCGGCAACCGCGACATCATGCTGGACCTGCTGCAGCGCGGCGCCAGCGTCCACGAGCGGAACCGCGCCGACAACTCGCCCCTGTTCCTGGCCACCCTGTCCGGGAACGAAGACTGCGCGGGCCTGCTGCGCTCCGCTGGCGCTCACTTGTCCATCGAGGAGATTGAGCGAGGGCCCCTGGCCAAATACCGCCGAGAGCAGCTCGCCTAGGGGTTACCATCCATCCCTCAGTTCATCCATCCATCCATCCATCCATTCCCCCCATGCCGTCTACAGACGCCGTCATCTCTCCAAAACTTAAAAAATCTCAATAGAAACTACCGTCCTTTAGACCCGCCCAATCTGGACTTTTGCATCTGCCCAACCACCTTTCTAGCCAACAAACAGCCTTTCCCTCCCTCTCCCCCTTCTCTCCCGCTCCGCATCGTCCCTCTTTCTCGTAGTCGACGGGCACAAAACAGTCCTTCCTATATAGTCTCGTGGCTGATCTGATGGTTCAGGGAAATTCCCATCATACCTGCACACACCACCCACCCCGTGGCACGTGGCACATCTTCTTCCAAATCAAATCTTGAGACAAATCAGCTGGTTCAACCCGTAACCACCTTGACAATGCCGTGGTATCCCGACTAGCGGAAAAGCCCAGACCGAATCATCACGTTACAGCTCTTGGCTTGCCACTATCCACCATCACCATCACCATCACCATCCACCATCCACCATCACGAATCCGTTGGCAAGTCCGAGGCGTGCGACAACACCACCTCAACAATGCGGCGCCGACCCATCACACATCATACATGCCGGTTCTTCACATTGCGCATGTCACCACACCAATAAGCCATCGATTAGCCACCAAAAGTCGCCGTAGCCGCCATCTTGCAACACCAGTCACCGTGATTCTCCCCCCCTCTCCCCCCTTCATGAGCTCATGTAATGACCCGTCTATCATAAAACTATACTCGTTTGAAGCCGCCAACCGCCATTCTGTAGTAGTGTCCTTTCCCTACGAGTCCAAGGCAAAATTGCACAGCTTTTGTCTGCTCATCAACATCAGAGCCGAATATCCCCGTGTATCCAGTGTGTCTACCCTACTCTTGCTTGGCCACCATCTCGCACACGCTCGAAACATGTACGCGCACCACCTTTGGGACAACCTTGACGCCAGCTGGCTCAACAAACATTCACACTCTCTTTGCAACCATCTTGGGATATTCTCCTTGTCCCAAGCCAGTCCGTTATCGCAGGAAAAGGTCTCCAACCCCGTTTCTCAGCGATCTGGTCCTGTCTATGTGGTCCAGCCCGAGGTAATCGTCCTCCGGTGCTGCCAAGTTCCATAGCTCGTCATCTATCACGCAACGTTAATAACCGGCATCATCTGACAGGATGGGCTGCAGAGACAAGGGATGGGAGACTTACCATCGTTGAGGTACTGTGGCTTCGAGTAGTTTGCTCTCCGAACAACCGCGAATTTGATCTTCTCAAAGCTCTTCCCCTTCAAGCCGGTGCGTTTCTCAAGACGCTTCTTGGTGTTGGCAAATTTCTCGCCCTAACAGAGTGTTGGCTGTTTCCAATACAAGCGTTGCCACAACGTTGAATAAAGTAGAAACAAAGGCAGATGGTGGTTAATGAGCCTGGGGCTTGCCTAGACTTACCTCCTTCAATAGAAACTTGAACGGAACACCATGCACCCTGTTGACTTCGTTTTGAAAATGGAAAACTTGGATAAAGTTCTCTTCCGGGGCGGCCACTTCCTCTTCCGTGACTCGCTCGGCATAAATCTGCGTGTATTCATTGAGGTTCATGACTGGGTGGTCACGTCGGGGTTCCCGATAGAATCTGTTTGAACTTGTCTCGTATACTCTTATCCTGCCACCTTCTTGCTCATCCGGGATCTGCGCTTTTTTTATCAGAGCCTGAATCACATCTTCAACAGTGCCAACTTTGGGTACAAGCAGGTCAAAGTGGTCCTATCCAAACTTCCATGTTAGTGAATCTTCGCACGCGCAACACAAGGTGTCGTTAAGCAAGCCGCATGTGCTTCATACCTCTTTGGTGATACCTTCGCTTAACCAAGTAAGCTTGATGTTCTTTCGGGTGTCCAACTCCGCCAAGCTCATTTCCAACACCTCGAAATAGAAAGCATCGCCTCTTTGACTCGAGTTGAGTCCACCTGATCCCATGGGGTTTAAGATTTGTTTCAAACTGGGATTGGTTCCGCGTCGAACAGGCGCTTTCGGGTTATTGGTCGTAGCATTGACAGTCCACAAGCGTATGTGGGTGGGAGGTACATTTAAATAGCTTCCGATTCGGTCAGACAAGACGTCATAGTTGATCTTGGAGTTGAGCACAAGATCAAAGGGTGGATATTGGTCCTGGTCACATCTGGTTGGGTGAGGATGGAACCTGACGGTTCTCTTGTTCTCCAAGAAATCGTAATACTCGCGGGCATCTTCAAAGCGATCCGAAGAGCGTGTCCTGGAAGTATTTAGCAAATCGAGTTTTCAAAGAAAAAAAAAAAGGGCCCTCGCAACTTTGTCCAAACTTACGTTTCCTGAATAGGTTTGTCCTGCCCTTGCACATTGTCCGCCTGGCGCGCAGAAGATCGTTGGAAGCAAATAATGTCGCCGTCTTGTAGCTCAGCCACCTTCAATGTCTGCTTGGGCTTTAAGGGTTCGATCATGGTAGGTTTGATTTCCTGATCAAAAGTCAGTAACAGTGCAGTTCGCAATCCGTAGAAGAAGTAGGGGGGAAAGAGGCAATACATACCTCCCACAGCAAGAGTTTATCATCTGCAGGCAGTTTCTCGCCCCATCCCATCTTCTCCAGAATATGGGGTACCAAATCCTCGACTTTCTTCTCCTTGCCAATATAGACATGGCCAACACCGCGCAGTTTCTGCTCTTCACTGTCGAAATACTTCAGAAAGAGGAGTATGGTTTCGTTTTTGATGACCATGCCATTCGATTGGCTCTGGTACGACGGCCAGATGGGGTCGCCATCCGCATCGAATTCCTCGGCAACCTCGGCCCAGATGCGCAGACTGGAGTCACGGTGAGCCGCAGCTCGGTTATACACCTCTTCTACGGTCGGGCGCAGGTCCATGATCGGTTGATCCGGGCGAATCGTCTTGTTTTGACGATTCACCATCAGCCACAACCGTATCTTGCGCGCCTCTTGGCCCATGTCCTCTGCAATCTGATTTGCGAATTCTTCCACGGTCATGGCCCGACGAATGCGGTAAGTCCGAGGCGAGGATTCTTCAATTTCTTGGTTTGGATCAAAAGTACACAAGTCGGTAGAGCCGTAGCAACGGAACGTGTCATTCGTGATGACTTTTACCATCATGTAAAGGTGAGCTTCTCGCTGTTCGCGTTTCCGAGCCTCTCTCAGGGCGTTTTCCTCGTCAAATCGTTGCTCTAGAGTCATGGGTCAGATTGTGCTCCCGCGCTTTTTTGAAACAAGGGAATAGTCAGGGAATGGCCATACGCAAATGTTCAGGAATGTCATTCTTTCCTACCGGACAGAGAATCTTGTCCAGCTTCGATTGGCGAATATAAACTAGCATGTACGCACTATTCTGGCGAACGATGGGAGCCTTCTTTTGGAGGGGTGCGCGGGTCCCGTTGGGGGTTCTATACACTCCTCCAAAGTTCTCTTCCAATACTTCTCTGGAAGTGGCTCTGGTCACTTTGTCATCATCATAGCGATAGAACCAGCCATCCTTTTCGGGTTTGATGAAGGCATAGTAATGACCCGCGTTAAGGTCGCCACTGTGAACGAGTACTCCATGAAGCTGATATGTCCAGGGTTCAGACTTGTCGGCGTCGTCTATCAGGTACGGAGCAGCGTCGAACACGTCGGGAAACTCATATCGGTCATTGATTTTCATCATCATGTCGCGCTGGATATCGTACTCGAACCGCTTCAGTTGTAGGTGGAGCACATCGGGGAAGCTGGTAAAGATGACACCTTTGTTGGCATCTTGCAACTTGTGCTCGTCTCCGGCAAAGTACTGGTTTTCGCCGTCCATTTTTTCAACCTGGATGTAGTCTTGGAAACTCTCCAGCAGGGTCTTGTTCCCACTAACGTTGAGCTGGATATCCCAAAAGTCCTCGATCCGACTCGACTCGTAATCCACGTTGATACATGAAATATAAGTCTTGATTTTGCCGCTGAACATTTGAGGAAGCACGTTTTCTGCTATCGTGCCCTTCATTTTTTCCTCCATTCGCTCCATCAGTTTCCGGGAGAGTTCTTGAACGTCTTGCTGCTCGAAAATGTGGCGGGTCTCCCAGCCAAAGGACTTTGTGAGCTCGCTAGTACTGACGGCCTGATCAGAGGTTTGAAGTTGGTAGAAGAGTCTCTGCAGCGTATAAGCAGAATTTTGCATGCTTTCGTCATTTTCTGTAGGAATTTCGTAGACAGCCTGGGTGATGCCATTAGTCAAGTTGTAAGCAATTGACAACGATTGGACGGGCCAGGGGGGAGGGGGTTTGTGGGTAATACCTTTCGAAAGGCATTAGTGAAATACAATGACTGAAGAAGACTATTTAGATAGCAAGTGGCGCCTTGATTCTTAAGGCCAACGTAACCAGTTTCTTTCTTTGAGTCGTAGTTGACGAAGTTGTGCCATAGAACACCAGTCTCGTCCTCTACGACACGAACGTAGGCTGTGATGTTGGCGGCATCATTTTCGCAGAGCGGTCGAGTGCCGTGCTCCCAAGGCACGTTGAACATCCTCCTATGCTCAACAAAGCGGGTGAAGCCCCAATCACCTTCCTCCTTGGTAAATCTGTGATTGGCAGCGTGATGGACATATAGGCTCGGGTCGTTGGGGTTCCAGAGCACCAAAGCGAATTGTACACAGCAGCTCCAGTCGTCGGGTATGGCGTCTGGCTCGAAACCATGCTCCAAGTAAATGGAGCATTGGTCGGTGTTGTTACCGTGTGGAAAGAGAAGGATTCGCCTGCAAGACGCGAATGGGTCAATGAATTTTCACTTCAAGCGATACCGCCTAACTATCGAGAAGAGCTGTTCTACGTACCATGGGTAGCCGCCAGCTTGGAAGACCGGGCCATGCTCCCTCTTGCCCATGCTCCTCCAGTTCTCAACAGACCAGGTGTTGTAAGCATCTTGGAGAACCTTGGGTTCGTCCAACAGCGGAGTGAGGGCAAGTTCCTTCATAGCCTCGTCTAATGATTGTGCGTCAGCAGAATGCGTCGTCGTCTTGTTCTGCGCCATGACGTCGAGGTGGAAACAGCTGGGTCAAAGGGCGTCAACGTACAGTCATTTGCCAAGGGAAGGTCCTGCAGCTGTTGGTCTGAATCGCTCTGGTCGAGGCCATCTGGGTTGATGATGGCAACAGATTCCTTGTCGGGACCATTGACGATGCCGACATAGTCATCCGTGTCCACCACCATCTCGTTGGGAGAGTCGACATTGTAGCTCTGATTTTTGGGAACCCTGTCAGCTCTGAACTTGGAACGGTGACTAAGATAACGAGTGCCACAGAACATTGCGGGCCAAGACTCGGAAGAGAAAAGGGAAACGATGGGGTTGTGTTGCGAGGCCGTGTGCAAAGAACCGCAAGAAGAGGAAAATTATCAGCTAGCTGACACGGGTTGAACGGCTGGCAACAGGTTGAAAGAGTCTCGAAACGCCTCGGGACTGTTGGCATGGGTATTCGGTGGCTAAGCAATTGTTTGCTCTGCCGTCGCTTGACGCTTGATGCAAAGCAGGTGGGTAAGAAAGATACTATCGAGACAATGGCTGCCGGAGGGTAGTTTCGTGCCGAAAGAAAAAAAAATATGGTGATGGTGATGATGGTGATGGTGATGGTGATGATGATGATGATGATGATGATGATGATGATGATGGCGCGGGCCGCAAGGCAGATGAATCCAAACAAAGCTCGGCCGGCAGAAAACAAGCAATTTGAAGCAAAGGCTCTCTCCTTCGGGAGGCACAGGGAAATTGCAGAGATCCTGACGCAGCTGGGACAAGATGATGGCCAGGTGACAGCTTTAGGGAAGGTGCAGCTCATCACGTCTGGTAGCGACTAGCGACGATGCTACCCCCGTCAGATTCTGCCGGGTGTCTCTTACCATTTTGAAGGCAACTAGCGAGACGAGGCCAAACCAAGCTTCGCAACGCCCGAATTGACGGCTCGCACAGCCAAGAAGAAAGGCTGGCAGACGCGGCGCCACGCGGAGAATGGGGTTGGGGGAGGTGAAGCGAGGTGGTCGGTCGGTATCGGCAGCAAAATGTGTTATCGCGTTATCTCGTGGGTTTTCGATCGCAAGTCGTCTGAAGCTGACGGGGGGCTCAGTGCAGCCTTTCCGGAGATGCGGCGGGCGGTTCGGTCTGGTGGACGGACTGCGGCGGCGAGGGAGAGGGAGGGGGGGGGGGAGGCGCGCGCGGAGAAAAGGTACGAACTGGCCTGCCTGCGCAGGTGATGGGTTGGGCAGGTAGGAGGTAGGTATGAAGTAGTTGGGAAGAACGACACGTCTCAAGTCAATGCTCGAAACGTCGACAACGGGAAGGAGGGGGGGGGGGGGGGGGGGGGTGATGGATGAGAACTGTGGGCGGCGAATTACGACGACGTCGACGTCAGGCATATGTATAAGCAGCCTGCAAGCATAGTACGTGCCAGGATATGATAGATTCGCACTAAACCAAACCCAGACCCGCTCGCTAGGTGGCTCTCTGAGCGTTAAACTTTTTCAAAGGGCAGCAGCAAGTATGTAGCAAGTAGCAACTGGCAAGTGGCAAGTGGCAAGCGTCAAGTGGCAAGCGTCTGGTGCCAGGGAAAAACCTCGGGGGCCAGCTTGGCAGACGCCAGGCAGATGGCCAATGCCAGATTCCAATGCGGGGGTGGAACAAGGTTGTTGCAGCAGCTGCTGACTTGATGCTGCTTGCTGCTGCGACTGATGCTGCTGCGCTGAACGCTTGCTGCCAGGCTGCGACCAGAACTGGACATATGCTGCTGTCAATTGTCAATGCAAGGTGGTTGGCCTGCGGGGGCTTTGCAAAAGTTTGCACCAGCAGCTGTAGCCGGATGATTTAGCTTTCGGTGTACCTTGGCCCTTGGCTCTTGGCTCTTGGGGTCAGCGGCCGCAGAGCAGGCGGCAACGATCAATTTGCTACGGGGGAGACAGTCGGCCCATCTGGTGCCATGTGGGAAGCAGGGGAGCGTGTTGGTGATGGTTCTTCCGGCTGATTAGATGTTTAGACCAAAGGCTGCGGAGATGCGGCTTTGAAAGCAGAAACTGCATGGATCGACGGCACGGAGTTTTGGGCGGCATCCAGGTTCCACAGTTTGAGCAGCACGAGCATGAGCACGACAGAAGAGTCTTTTCCCGGCGTAGGGCTCACGTATCATCAGTCAGGGGGAAGGGGGGCTGCTGGGTGGGCACGAGGCCACTTGGAACAGAGAGAGCGTCCTTGCTTGTTTGGAAATACGGACTAGACTGGACCGCGCAGGCGGGCAACCGGCCGACTGGAGCTGTGCGACCTTGGCTTTCAATCCTTCTCTTTCTACCGAGTACAGGCCAGCGGTTGCATCTTCAACCGAGAGGGCTCTGGATGAGGCAGGCCAGGCAGGCAGCTTAGCATAGGTTTCCTCGGTACGCCACCCAAGGCTGCCGCGACAATGGCGCGCCTGCATCGTGTCGTCGTCGTCGATGGACCACGGGGAATGTCGATTGACTGGATTCAAAACGAGCCTCGTGGAGTTGGAAAAAGACGACGGCAGAGTTGAGCACTGGATGCCGCCGACATGGCTCATCAAGATGTCAACTGGTATTGATTGATCTGAGCACAGCACAGGCTTGTCAACTGCGCCCATGTTCGTTGCAGCGGTCTGGTGCAGAAGACATGACCGACCACTAAATTTCTCCCTGGGCTCAACCGGCTCAACTGGCTCAACTATTGACAGCTACCTAGCTAGCTACCTGGTACCTGGCAGGTACTGCGCGCAAAGAAGTACCAGGCCAGACCCAGTGCCATCTTCTCCACTTGCCCAGGGCCCAGCCCTGGCCATCTTTCACATGTCGCTACGGCTTGACGCTTGAACTGCGGACATTTGCGTCCCGTGTGTCAAGTGGGCCGCGCAGTGCGGGTATGGGTACGGGTCGCCCGCCCCCCCCCATGCATACCAGGTGCCTAGGTACCTACCAAGGTACCTAAGGTAGGTAGTCTGCGAATGTACCCTTCGAACCATAGTAAACCATCGCGCCACCATGGGTGCAAATGCCGATACCGCTCGGGGGCTTTCAGCCTCTGCGAGTCAAAAGTCCCGGCAATGCCATGGCCGCCTAACCCCAGAGTTGGGCCCGAATCCAGCAGCTCCGCCGAGGCCATGGATGGATGAGCCACGACTTGGCTGGGCTGCTGCACGGCGGGACTACCCTGTGCGCCGTGCACTGTGCCTTGCGACCCGAGCAAAACCACCAGACATCGTCAATGCCATGGTCGCTCGGTTCACGTCCTCCTGGCCGATCTCGCACGCTAGCCCGATCACCCAAGTCCTCTTCTGCCAACAGGCAATCACCAAAGCCTCGAGGCAGCAGCCCAGACAAGGAACGCCGGAGCGCGCGCGTGCCCCTACCGCCGCCCTCTGCTGCATGGAACCGCAGCCATGCTTTCCGTCGCGCTGCGCAAGGCCAGCCAACCGTGCCGAGTGCCCGCCGCCGCCGCCGCCGCCGCCGCAGGAGCCGCAGGAGCCGCAGCTGTCCCCCGGCTCCCGCCGCGCAGGCAGCCGCCGCCGCAGCAGTCCCGGAGGGCTACCAACGGCGCTTGGCGCCCCGTCTCCGTTCTAGATGAGTATGCGCCGCCGTCACGTCACGTCACGTTTGCAGCATCTCCTCTGCCCTCGCGCGCTAACCGCCACGGATTGGCGGCTCCGTAGATGGGTCGCGAGGGAAGCCAGGCCCATCAGCCTGCGGCAGCTCATGGTCTTTGGCCGCTCGTTGACAGAGTCACGACTCATCAGCTCCGCAAACTACGTCCGAACAGAACTCCCGGCGAGGTTTGCCGACTCCCCTTTTCCCCCCTCCTCCATCTCTTTGCCGCGCATGCCGCGCCGTTCGTTTGTTGTTTTCTTCCGCTGACGGAAGGACTCGCCCGGCAGGATAGCTCATCGTCTGCGCGACATGCAGCAGCTGCCGTATGTTGTTGTCACCAATCCGCATATCCAGCAAGTATACGACCTGTACTACAATGCGTTTGATCAGTTCCGCAAAATGAAGGAGATCAAGACGCTGGACGACAACGAGAATCTGTCCCGCATCATCAGACACAACCTGAAGGGCCACTTGACCGTGATACCAAAGCTAGCCATGGGCATCCTCGAATGCCGTGGCCTCATGGATCCCGTCCATCTCGACAATTTCATGAACACCATTCTCAGATCTGTGAGTCGTCAAAGCAAGAAGGCTCAGCCAGAAAGAAAAGACGGGAAAGAAAAAAAAAAAAAAAAAAAGAGAGAGAGAGAGGGGGGGAGAGAAGAAAAGAAAAGAAAAGAAACAAACGCTCTGACACTCGCCACAGCGAATCTCGCGCCGCGTCATCGCCGAACAGCATCTCTCCCTCACCGAAACCTTCAACTCGCCCTCCTTCTCCCCCGGCGCTAATCTCTCCGAGGCCGACTTCATCGGCGAGGTCTTCATCAAGTGCTCCGCCAAGGACGTCATCTCGAGATGCGCAAAGGCCGTCACCGCCCTCGCCCGCTCCACCAACGGCCCCGACGTCCCCATCCCCGCCGTCAACGTCGTCGGCCACCTGGACGCCAGCTTCCCCTACATCCTCAGCCACATCGAGTACATCGTCGGCGAGCTCCTGCGCAACTCCGTCCAGGCCGTCATCGACCGCCACCAGAAGCTAGGCGCCGCCGAGCCCCCTCCCCCCGTCGAGGTCACCATCTGCGAGGCCCAGGACCACGTCATCTTCCGCATATCCGACCGCGGCGGCGGCATCCCCCGCGCCGAGCTCCCCTACCTGTGGTCCTTTTCCAAGGGCCCCAACTCGCAGCACCGGCTGGAAAACCTCGGCCAGGTGCCCCGCATGGCCGCCACCATGCAGGAGCTGCACGTCGAGGACGAGCTGGGCCGCGCCGACCTCAAGACGCCCGCCTACCAGAGCTCCCTCTCCTCCCTGACCAGCAGGCCCCCCAACCTGAGATTGGGCATGGGTCTGCCCCTCAGCAGAGTGTACGCAGAGTACTGGGCCGGCAACTTGAACCTCCACAGCCTGGAAGGATACGGCGTCGATGCCTTTCTGCAAATCTCGCGGCTGGGCAACAAAAACGAGCAGCTAGTTACGAGGGCGAGCATGGACTCTGTTTAAGCTTGACCGAAGACAACAACAAGAAGAGAAAAAAAGAAATCGAAAACGAAAACGGAAACGAAACGGAAAGCAAAGACAAAACGTCCCATTCCTTCACCATATACTCCCAACATTGGCAGTCGATAGCCGCGCAGAATCGCATGTCTTTACGCTTCTCTTTGGCGTGTAGCGAGCATCAAGTATTAGCAATCTCAGTCTTTTATACTCGACTGGCATATTTAATAGCGGACGGTAGTGGCGGAGTGGGTTGTCACGTCACCCCCCACCACTTCATCGCGGGTTTGCCCATCCTGTATTTCCCCTTTTCTCCCCATCGGGCCAGCCGATTTCTGCGTTATTACATCTTTCCATACTGGTCTCTACTGAGAAGCGCCATGTCAAGTAGTTGTTCCGGATCTGAGATGATGTTTTTCTGCTTGCTGGTCACAAAAGCTGTGCGCCATCCAGATAAATGAATGCATCATGCACGCACCAATATGCACAGGAAGCCCTCATTTTGGCTTCATGCTTCAACCACGTGTACAATCTAATTCGGTGGTGATTGGGTCATGTTAGGCAAGTGAACTGCCGAGCTGATCAAAGACATGGTCCTTGAATAAAATCCGAGGCAATCAAAGACGAGGGGAAAAAAAAAAAAAAAAAAAACACTTCATTAAGATACACAACTTAAAAAGAAAAGAAAAAAAAAAGAAAGGCTTGCATTCCGCGCGCCTCAATCCTGTTCTTCAATTAAAAACAGGCTGGGTCATACTTTTTTTCCCCCGTAATTGCACATCTAGACGACCCCGAGACACAGAGAGAAAGTCAAGCCCTCTTGATGATTCCGCTGACCCCCTTTCAAAATAAAGAGTCCGGTAGGGGTGTGTGCATCTCCCAAAGCCTTCAGAGACTCCCCTAGTACAACCAGGTACCTTGTTCGTATCCATAATGCCGTTTCCCCCTCCAGTGTGGTATTAATCAACCATTATCATGGGAGAGTGCCATTGCTTCCCTGAATCCTTGCTAACATAGTCATGAGCATGGAAAAGCAGCAAAGAAAGTAGATGAGCGTTTCATCTTTACAAGGCTGACTATAGTAAGCGCATCGGCACTAGCGGCGGCCGTGGCTGCGGACGGCACTGCCTTGCATCTGCTCGAGCTCGGTTTCCAGCTGCTTGATCTGGGCGTGGGTTTGTTCGAGATCCTTGTTGAGACGGTCGCGCTCGGCAATGAGTTTCTGCTCCCATTGTCGGAATCGCTGCTCCTCGATCTTGACTTGCTCGGTAAAGCGCTTGCGGAGAGCCTCCTCCTCCTCCTTGAATTTGGGGTTGTCCAGCTTACGGGGACGAGCCTCGCCAAACTTGCGAGTTTCCATCTGCTGAGCACGGTAGGCTTCATAGTGCAGCTCCTCAGTGGTGTGGATGAGATCGAGCATATGGGTTCGGATCAGGATTGATCGGAGCTTCTTGAAGTCGCAGTGGTCCTCGTTCTCGACCTCGGCGACGCCCCAGGAGTACTGACGACCCTTGACGATGCGGCCGTCGCTGGTCTTGACATCCTTTTCAGAGCCGATGACGGCAAAAGGCATAGCAGCCATGAGGCTTCGAGCGTGCTGGGCGGCAGCTTCATCGTCCTCTTCGATGGGTGGTTGGTAGCTCTTGATGTTCTGGGCCTCGATGACGGAGATGATCTGAGCCCTCATGTGTCAGCCGGCCTATCCGTTGGTATGGACATGGAAACCATGACGGATTGTTCAGTTTTTTGAAGGAAAAAAAAAAAAAAAAAAAAAAAAAAAGACACTCACCCTTTGCTTGAATCTGGCCAGGTCAGCTGGGCTCAAAGTGTCGGCCTTGGCAATGACAGGGATCAAGTTAACGCGAGAGCTGAGTCTCTTCATAACTTCGATGTCGAGGGGCTTCAGCGTGTGGCCAGTAGGGCGAATAAAATACAGGCAGGCGTGGACGCGAAGGTCAATCTTGTCCTGGCGGCGAGGCTGCTGCTCCTGAAGCATGTACGATTCATGTTGGTCGTCGAGGAACTCGATGATGGGCATCCAGGAGTCGCGGTTGTTGACGTAGTCACCGAATCCAGGGGTGTCGATGACAGTCAGGCGAACTAGGGTGCTGGTTAGCGAGCCTAGGAGATGCTCGTGCGCGGTAGGTAGGTGAAGCCATGCGTGTCACGTACCCTTGAAAAACTTCTCCTCCAGCTCGGCCTTTGTGATCTCAATCTCGACCGTCTTGTCCACCTGCTTCTGGTGCCGACGCTTGTGGTCGGCATAGTTCTTGATGGTGGTGGAGAAGAGAGTGTTGATGAACGTGGTCTTTCCCAGGCCCGATTCGCCAGCAACCTACACA
Organism: Ustilaginoidea virens; assembly: GCF_000687475.1. NCBI lineage: Eukaryota > Fungi > Ascomycota > Sordariomycetes > Hypocreales > Clavicipitaceae > Ustilaginoidea > Ustilaginoidea virens. Next base: position 4,906,569 of record NC_057317.1, on the reverse strand, counting down.
TCATGATCCGGGTCAGTCAGTGTGCAGCTATTTCGACGTCGAGACCTCGGAAGAAGAATTGATAGGATGCAGGCAGCCTTGGAGGGAACGATACCATGATGGTGAAGCTGGCTCCACGCTTAGCGACAATCTTGTGTCGCTGGTTGGGGAGGTTGGCAATGCCAATTGGTGAAGCGCTCTCCGCAGCTGGGGCCATCTTGAGCAAATGGGAAATGTAAGGTTACGGAAATATCGGGAAAATTGCACGGCCTTGAATCCGGAAAACAAACAAGCACAACGGTGGCGTAGTAGCTCAGAGGGAACGGCAAAAGGACGCCGGAATCGAAGAAAGTCAATCAGATTGAAGGATGGAAGGTGGAGGGAGGATGGCATGCAAGCAAGCTGGATGGGCAAGCAATCCGATGTACTTCAGGGGCACGCACCAGGCCTCAACTGGGAGAAGAGAAGAGGAGGGGGGGGTGTTGTCGGGGGGGGGGGGGGTTGTCGGGGCGGAGGGCCTGGCAGTGCGGCCTGGTTGTTGCTTCTGTTGCGTGCTTGGCAGCGCCAGCTGTTGCACCTCAGTGGGCAACAACTGACCGATTGGCTGGCTGACTGAGCTGCCCGGCGTTTCCTAGGACGTGACAGGGGCAAGTGCTGAGTGCTGGGCTGGCAGGTTGATGTCCCTTTGGTCTCTTTGCTTTTCTCTTCCCCCGGCGGCGGGACCATCAAGCGCTTAGCCCGATTAAGCTTTGGGCAGGCTCGAGGAACAATTATCTGCCGGGCCCTCGGCATGATGGCCAATGGGGGGCCACGGTTAGCTCAGGGAACCAATACGGAAGTGCAGAAAATCTGCTGTGTGGTTATCGATAACAAGTCGCGGATGAAATTAATTTTGGCAGCTGGAAACAAGAAAGCAAGGCAAAAGGCAAGCATACCAGCGGGATGGTTACTGCAGGCGGCCTCACAACATGAAGACTGACTTCAAGGTAGGAACTCGGCGCAACCTGCTTGTCCATGCGCTTCTCTGAAGGGCGGGCTGGGTTAACGTTGGCAAACAGTTTTCAAACTTGCTGGGCACCGTCTACTGTCAGGGCAACCTGCTCTTCAGTCCCGACGGCACCCATCTCTTCTCGCCGGTGGGCAATCGAGTGACCGTCTTCAATCTTGTAGAGTAAGTAAATCCGCGGGGGTTGTCGGATAGAAGGCAGAAAAAGCAGAGAACCCGCTGACCTGATTCTCTCTTCAGAAATAAATCATACACCTTGCCCTTTGCGCACCGGAAAAACATTGCTCGAACGGGCCTGACCCCCCGCGGCAACCTGCTTCTTACCGTCGACGAGGATGGCCAGGCCATCTTGACAAACGTCCCTCGCAGGATCCCCATCTACCACTTTTCTTTCAAATCGCAGGTCACGGCGCTGGCCTTCTCTCCCTCGGGCAGACATTTCGCCGTTGGCCTGGGTCGCAAGGTGGAAGTCTGGCATGTGCCCTCCACACCGGACACAAACTCGGATGGCGGGCTCGAGTTTGCGCCGTTTGTCAGACACCACAATCACACTCTTCACTTCGATACTGTCCGGCATATCGAGTGGTCTAGCGACTCGCGATTTTTCCTCACCGCATCCAACGATTTGACCGCGCGGATATGGAGCCTGGATCACGAAGAGGGGTTCACGCCTACCGTCTTGTCCGGCCACAAGCAAGCCGTTATCGGTGCCTGGTTCTCTCAGGATCAGGAGACCATCTACACCGTTAGCAAGGACGGCGCCGTTTTCCACTGGCGTTACGTCAAGCCCCTCCATCCAAAAGAGGACGAGGGGACGCCCGATCCTGACGATGACTCCGACATGAGATGGCGAATCGTCCAGAAACACTATTTCATGCAGGGGAGTGCCCACGTTCGATGCGCCGCCTTCCATCCGGAGACGAATCTCTTGGTCGCAGGGCTCTCCAACGGCACCTTTGGACTGTACGAGATGCCCGACTTTAACAATATCCACAAGCTCAGCATATCCCAGAATGACATCGACTTTGTCACCGTCAACAAAAGCGGGGAGTGGCTTGCGTTTGGAGCGTCCAAGCTGGGCCAGCTGCTGGTGTGGGAGTGGCAGTCGGAGTCGTATATTCTGAAGCAGCAGGGCCACTTTGATTCCATGAACTCCCTGGTCTACTCGCCGGACGGGCAGCGCATCATCACCACTGCAGACGACGGCAAGATCAAGGTCTGGGATATCCGGTCAGGCTTCTGCATCGTGACGTTTACAGAACACACGAGCGGCGTGACGGCGTGCGAGTTTGCCAGGAAAGGAAACGTGCTCTTCACAGCCAGCTTGGACGGCTCCGTCCGAGCGTGGGACCTGCTCAGGTACCGGAACTTCCGCACCTTCACGGCGCCGACGCGATTGTCCTTCTCCTGCATGGCCGTGGACCCCAGCGGCGAGGTTGTCGCAGCGGGCTCCCTGGACTCTTTCGACATCCACATCTGGTCCGTGCAGACGGGCCAGCTACTGGACCAGCTGTCAGGGCACGAAGGGCCCGTATCAGCCTTGGCGTTCTCGCCCAATGGCGACTCCCTGGTCAGCGGGAGCTGGGATCGCACGGCGCGGATCTGGTCCATCTTCAGCAGAACGCAGACGAGCGAGCCGCTTCAGCTGCAAGCCGACGTGCTGGACGTTGCCGTGCGGCCCGACTCCCTCCAGCTCGCCGTGTCGACGCTCGACGGCCAGCTGACGTTCTGGGCCGTGGCGGACGCGGAGCAGGTGGCCGGCCTGGACGGGCGGCGGGACGTGTCTGGCGGACGCAAGTTTGGCGACCGCAGAACAGCGGCCAACGTGTCGGGGACCAAGAGCTTCAGCACGATACGCTACAGCACCGACGGGAGCTGCCTCCTGGCGGGCGGCAACAGCAAGTACATCTGCCTGTACTCGGTGACGACGATGGTCCTGCTCAAGAAGTTCACCGTCAGCGTGAACCTCTCGCTCTCGGGAACCCAGGAGTTCCTCAACAGCGGCCGGCTCACCGAAGCCGGGCCCGCGGACGAGATGGACGACCAAGGCGAAGCGTCGGACCGGCAAGACCGCGCAGACTCGCGCCTCCCGGGCTCCAGGCGAGGAGGCGGCGACCCGTCGGCGCGCAAGAAGCTCCCGGCCGTGCGGGTCAGCAGCGTGGGCTTCTCGCCGGCGGGGACCGATTTCTGCGCCGCGTCAACAGAGGGCCTGCTGATCTACAGCCTCGACAGCGCGGTCGAGTTCGACCCGTTCGACCTCAGCATGGAAATCACGCCCGCGGCCACGCTGGGGGTGCTGGAAGCCGAGGGCGACTGCCTCAAGGCCCTGGTCATGGCCTTTCGCCTCAACGAGGCCGGCCTGATGAAGCGCGTGTTCCAGGCGGTCCCGGCGCCCGACGTGGCCCTCACGGTGGCCGGCCTGCCGACCGTCTACGTGCCGAGGCTGCTGCGGTTCGTGGCCGCCCAGGCCGACGAGTCGCCCCACATGGAGTTTTGCCTGTTGTGGATCAAGGCGCTGGTCGACAAGCACGGCGCCTGGCTGGCTGCCAACAGGGGCAAGGTGGATGTCGAGCTGCGAGTGGCGGCGCGCGCCGTGGCCCGGATCAAGGACGAGATCCGGCGGTTGGCCGACGAGAACGCGTACATGGCGGATTACCTGCTGGGCCAGGCGGGCCGGGCGGGCCAGAGGGGACTGGAAGCGACGGACAAGAGCGCCAGGCTTGTCGGGGCCGACGAGGCGGCGATGGAGATGGACGCGCGGGTCGAAGGCGACGACGAGTCGCATGATGATGATGATGAGGATGAGGATGAATGGCTGGGATTGGAATAGGCGCGCCACGTGTATATACAACGGGGATTATGTTTTTTTTTTTTTTCTTTTTCATTTTCATTTTCATTTTCTTCATTTTATTCTTTTTTTTTTCTTTTCCTTTTCGTTCTCTACACTTGGGAAATTCCACAAAAAAAAAAAAAAAAAAAAAAAAAAAAGGCAGCCCCAAGGCGACTGACCGTGTGTAAATACTAGAGCGATTGCATTCTGTCCATCCGGCCGATGATGTCTCGCACGTCACCCAGCTTTTCGGCCATGCCCCCATCGTCATCCCTCGCCACCCGCCATGCAGAATGAACACACACGCACAACATTCCCCCCCCCCCCCCCCGCCAACCAGCTCTCACAGCTCTGGAACGTCCTTCCAAGCCTCTTGGAAACCCGCCCCCATGACCCACAGGGTCTTCTGGCCCTCGACCCCCCTCAGCAACATGTGATGGACGTTGAGCCAATCACGCCCGTCCTGGAGCCTGATCCACGGCCTCCCTTTCCACTTGCCCGATTCCTGCTCGGCCAGGAGCAGCGCCCTCGCCACCTTGACGAGGTGCCCGTCATCGGGGACGGCGTGGTACCGGGGAAGCAGGTCTTGGGGCCGGGCGGCAGCCGACGCGTCGTCGCGGGACACGCGAAAATCCCGGATGGGCTGGACGCCGAGCGGGGGGCTCCCGCGGGCAATGTACTGCATCAGGTCGAAGCGCATCTTGTGCTCGAGCATGCGGACCCGGGCGCGGAGCGGGATAAAGGGCTTGTTGAACGAGAGGACAAAGGGCGCCGATGTCAGGCTGTGACTGGAAGGGGGGGGGGTGATTCGGTCAGTCAAGCTCGCCCATCAAGAGCGACGAGGGCGGGGGGAGAACACAAGAGAGAGGGAGAGAGGGGGGGGGGGGGGAGGGGGGGAGAGCGCGACGTACAGCAGGAAAAAGTCAAACTTGGGGAGATGCGGCGGATGCCCCGCGGCGGCGGCGGCGGCGACGTAGGCGTTGAGGTGCAGCAGCTCTGCGGTCCTCTCGTCGACGTCGTCCTCGCCGACGGTCAGGGTTGCCGCCAGCTCGACCGCCTCCTGCAGGCCGGTCCCCAGCACGCCGTTGTACAGCGGGTTGTCGTCGTTGAACGTGGCGGTGGCCACCAGGTCCGGGTGGTCAGCCCGCACGGCCTCGCAAACCTCGGCCAGGCTCCTGCGCGACGGCGCCGGCGCGGCCGTGGCCGTGGCCTTGTCGACCTTGTCGAAGAACTCGCCCAGCCGGTTCGGATGGACGGCCGCCTGGGCCAGGCCGGCGGCCACGAGCGCCGGCTGCTCCCACTCCAGCCCGTAGGCGAGGTGGATCATGGGGTGGGCGATGCCGGAAAACAGGCGCTGGACCATGTCGCGCGACTGCGGGGTGTCGCGGCACAGGTGCTCCTCGACGACGGCCTGCCAGCCGCGGCGCTCGATCTCGCGCTGGAAGTGGCTCAGGAAGTCGGGGTAGTGGTCGCCGCGGCCGAGGAACGAGGGGGCGTTGGCGGGCCAGTCCTGGAGGAGGGCGACGACGCTGTCCCGGACGGGCTTGGCCGCCAGCTGGTAGGTGCGGTTGGCGTCGTAGGCGGCCTGCAGCGTGGAGGGCGCGGCGCCGGTGCCGTAGAGGGTGAGGAGTTGGTGGGCGAGCTAAGCTTGGGGCCGCGACGTTTCTTTTGGTCAGCGAGTCGGGAACTTTTGGCTGGGGTTGGTGCTTTGACAAGGAAGGGGGTGTTTTGCGGTGTTTTGCGGTGTTTTGCGGTGTTCAAGGGGGAGAGAGGGTCAAGCAGAAAAGCATACGTGGTTGTGAAAGCCCGAATCGTTGAAAAAGGTGTGGTGTTTCTGCAGATCCTCCTGGAGCAGCTCCGAGACCTTGGAGGCGGCCTCCTCGGTCTGCTGCACCTTGCACAGGCGAGTGCCGCTTGCCCGGACGGCGATCTTGTAGGCGGTGGCCATGGCAAAAGTTGGGGGGGGATGTCCGTGATGTCCGGGATATCTGGAATATCAGGAGGAGTAGATGGAGTACCCGGCGTATCTGGAATATCTGGAATATATGTATATGTGGGGGAGTCGAGTCTGGCTAATGATAGCGACGACCGCTGGCACTACCGGCCAGTGCGTATATAAAAAAAAAAGGAGGGTACAGGTACAGGAACAGGTACAGGTGTGCCGCTGCAAAGCCGAAAAGGAAAAAAAGAAAGACATGGAAGAGGCGAGGCGCAGCGTCTCGTGCTCTATATACTGTACCCAGCAGGCCAGGCAAAACCATTTCCCACGGAGGAAACACAGGCTCCACGTCGCGAGCACCGGCACCGGCATCGGCATCGGCCCCAGCCCCAAGTAGCCAGCTGTCTCCAGCCAGCCAGTTATTTCTCTTGTATTTGAAAACACACGAGTCTGACATGGCTGTTTTCGGCAGCCACCAGACAGACGCATTACGTAGCGGACCCAGGAGCCGGGAGCCACCTTGGCCGGGAGCCCATCACACTGTGGGCCCCCGGGATTTTCGGGGATTCCCCCCCCCCCCCACCCCCAACGTTGCCAGCGCGAAACCCAGCATCTAGACGCAGGCCCCCGGCCCGCCATGAGGATCATGGCCCAGCTCTTTCAAATGGCGGCGACGTTTGCGGCGGCGTACGGCGTCGGCCATTGTGCGGGGCAAAAGTCGACTGTGTTGTTGCCTGCTAATAACCTTCTCAAGGTGGCGGCGCTAAGGAGCCACAACGGGCTAGCTTGCCCCACCCCCGCCGCTTTCAACAGGGTGTCAAACAGGTGTCCACAAGTGTCAACAGGTGTCCACAGGGTGTCAACAGGTAGGAAGGAAAATATATCGCAGTACATAATACCCAATAAAGTCACACATTGTGTGGCGTCACACTTTTGGTGCAACAAAATATATGGTGTGCGAGCAGAAAGAAGAGACATGGTACGGTACGTGGGTGCGTGGGTGGGTAGGTACCTAGGTAGGTACGTAGCTGCCTGTAGAAATTGTCCGTGTACCAAGCAAGGTACTTACTTCATGTACGGGCCTCCCGCTCTGCGGCTTAGCGGGCACGACGTGCTCCAAAAATCTGAAGCACTGAAAAAAACCCCCGAGGGGCCGGGGGTCCCGGAAAAAAAAATGCTCGATGCGGTGGTTGGATCATGCTCTAAGCGAACACATTCCTTCGTGTTCCTTTTGCACTACTACTCCGTACTCCGCCCGCATTGAACCTACCTCGCTTACGTACCGCCTTGAATGTGCCCTCGTCATTGGCCGGAGCTTTACGCTCGTGGGGCATGGGCCATGGCTTCCCCCGCACTTACCACGTTAGGACCCATCTTGAAAGGTGCTCCGCTCCGTACACAGTACTCTGCAACTCGGCAGGATCCACCCACCTTATTCATCGTCCCCACATGGCGCACAGACAGACAAGGCTGCCAGGGCAACCCGCCATGCAGCCCGTCATCCCCTTGAAGGTGCTAAGGCGCAGCTTCTGTACTGGACCCACTTTTTGCTAAGTACATACCTAGCAGGCACCTCCTTCTTACTAGACTGCTAAATATTAGGCACTGAAATCCTTATATTAGTAATCGTAGTATTTACGATATACCTGCTAATGACTAATATCAGGAGGTATAATAGCGGCTAAAAGCAGGCTATTAGTAAGGGCATAACGCCTATTTTCTATGGCTAAATTAGGAAATCGCCTTATAGCGCGCTATGTCGTACGGGGAGTGGCATGTAGCGCTTTATAACTCTGCATATTGTGGGAATTTCTGCTACTATACTACTTCATCGTCTGCCGATATACCCTTTAATATCCGGCTTTCTATTGGCTTGAACCCTGGTCCAGTACAAAAGCTGCGCCTTTGCACCTTAAAGGGATACGCGTAGCTCGTCATGAGGCGACGTTTGTTCAACGACAACCCCCCCAAGCGGCACACAGCTGCACTGTGATACCGGGCTTCAACGCTCACAAAACCATGTTGCCACAGGAGCAACACGCAAAGTGCGCTTCCGTCTTGTTCATTGCCCCTTTCGCTCCTCACGTAGCCCCGCCGGCCGTGCCGGTCCGTAACAAGACCCTCCTCCTTCAGCAACCTCACTCCTCGCAGCAATCCCAGCCTTTTCCGCCTCGCTCGTTTGCGTCGTCGAGAGCACGAATTCCTCCTTGTCGATATGGCGGAACATTAGCCACTGTTTTCCCGTTAGTCCAAACTGCCTCGTCATCCAGGCAACTGCGCCGTAAGCGGGAACACGTACGAAGCCGACAGTGACAAAAACACCCACAACGGCAGGGACCCCAAAGGCCCGGATCAGATAAGGATCGACAACGACAGACGAGCAAAGCAGGTTGGCAATTTCTGCGAAACCAATGGCGAAAAGACTCAAGGCCTGGAGCAAGCCTCTCATGTTCTCCGGGGAACGCGAGTACGCAATGCTGTAGGCTGCGTACTACATGTTAGCGGCTTGTCCCAGAAAACTCACCCCCGTACTTGGAGCACTTGTGTCTCTCCCAGCATCACGCCATCAACGTACAAGGCACATCGATAAACAGCTCCGATAATCCTCCGAGAGCATACGGAATCACCTGCCACCATAACGAAATCGGGGACATCAGACCCTCATTAACGCACTTGGCATCAGATGAACCATACCAGCCGCAAGGTGACGTCTGGTAAGCCTTGTAACACAAGACGGTGTTGCCGACACCCGCAAGCGTGCTCAGGAAGAAACCGGTCGTGAGGCGGGAAACAGGGCCGTAGCGTATTCTGGCCTTGCGCAGCAGGGGGTAAACTGCGTACTGGTTCGAAATTTTTCGCCTTAGCAACAGCCTCGTGTCCGGAACAAGGGAGACGGGAAGGGGAAAGGACATCATAGCAAAAGCACCGTCGAGTCTCAGAAGGAACACTCACGTTGAGAGCAAAGCCAAACACAATGACGCTCACACAGTTAAAGTTGCCAACAACGTCATTGGGAACACCGTTGCCAGTCAACATGGTGCCCAGGAAGTTGGAAGCGCTTCCGAAGCTGTGGTTTTTTTTTTCAGCCTAGTTCTCAGCCAGCAGCTTTTGCTTTTTCATGGGCAAACTTGGCAGGGTTGTCAACATACCCTGTGCTGTTCCAATATTGCACCGGGAAGAAGAAAAACATGCTGGCAGCCTGCAAGGTTCGCTGGACATCCACGACAAACTCGTCTGGGTAGTGGTCTTCTGGAGGTAACCCCTTCCGAGCTCTACTAGACGGTTTGGCATTTTCCCACCATCCCGACCGACCAATCCGGAATACACCGCCGTCGGCAAGGCCATGGCCGATGACACGAAACGTGTTGGGCAGGTCAGAACCACCTGGCTTGCGCAGCTTGAGGCGAGGCTTGAGCCACAGGAGGAGGAGAGGTAGAGGGAGGTACAGGAGAAGAGGGAGCAAAAAGGCCAGCCACCAGCCCACGTATCTGGCTGAATACGAAGTCGCCGTCGACATCAAGCCGCCGACGTTGGTCATGAGGTAGAACCACAGCATGACTCTCTCGCTGCCGTGCTCGGGATCCTCAATGACACGTTCTCCCGATTCAAGAATCTTCACAACGGGCACATGGGATTGCATCTGATCGAGAATAAGCGGGCTAAGCACGGGCTTGAACATGGCTGGATTGCTGTCGTGTCAGCGTACCACGGTCGCTGTTTCGAATGGGAAAGCAGAGGCCCAGACCCCAAAGACGAGCAACATACCCGCTCCGACAGCAAGGATGTAGACGCCGATGAAAAAGGGAATCTTGGCCGTGCCGTTGTCCAAGAGCTGCTTGGCACCTCCAGCAACGATGAAAGCGTGGCCGACACCACTGGTAATGACACCCCAGAAAATCATGGGAAATCGGCCAAATCGGGTATCACCGAGGTGACCAAACAGAAGCGGCAGGGAGTAAGCCAGCAAACTGAAGGATTGAGTGGTGGCATTCTGGTTTCCCAAGAGTCAGTCGACGTACAACGGCAATCATCCATGACAAGGCAGCATCCACGGTCGCGGTAGCTTACGTACAGCAATTTGTTCGCCCATGCCCAGAGCGCCTTGGGTGGCTTGACTTCCACCTGCAACAGCTCCATATCCGTTGCCGCCTTTGGGAAGAGGACGATTGATGTAGTTTGTCCAAACTTGAGCGCAACCTAATCGAGGCGAGCAAGGGTCAATACCTGTCTTGTCATTGGCTCCGGCCAAAGGAAATGAGGTAAAAGTAACATGAAACAAGAGCAAAAAAAGATCATCTGGTCCACCACTCAAGCCTGGGGAGAGGCTCACCGATGTAAGACGCTCGTTCGCAAAACTCCACTATACAGAGGAGATAGGCGATGGTGGGGATCTGGACGGGAACTCGGCGCAAGTTTTTAAATTCCTCATCGGTCGGCTTGCCCTCATACCCTTGGTTGAGGATGGCAATGTCGCCGTGATGGGAGTTGGGGGTAGTAGGCTCAAGCGTCTTCGTCTCGCCGCTCACGGGCTGGGGCTGAGGTACTGTGGTGTTGGCTGGAGTCTCATCTGCTAGCCGCATCAGTATCGGTGCAAGCGGTGGTCAGGTTTTGCGGCAAATGCACTGGATTACGAGGGTTGGACGTTGGCGTGGCAGGATGATGCGCACGAGACAGTCCTTTCCTTACCCATTGGTGCTCGGAATGCCTAGCCCCGGGAGAAAGAAGAGCTGAAGCAGTCCACCACGGCAATTCAAGACAGAGGGCCCTATTCTGGCCATTTCTCGCGGCCACGGCAGCCGCCGTCTCTTTGTATAAATGTCCACATGCCGAGACGAAATAGATGGCTTTGGCCCGTCGGTCCTCGGGATGCGCGTGGCCGAAAGATCGGGGAGTCGGCTATTGATGATGAGCCGACCGTGCACGACCAAGGGGAAACTGGGTCTGTTGGTAAGAAATTCCGTGCCGCGAGTACAAAGCTGCGTTTTCATCAATGCCAGCCGGCAGATGGAAGTCAAGGTGCAGTCAAGGTGCTTGCAGCGTGATAGTTGCGTTGAGTGCCAGGCAGCACCAACGTGTTTCTGCCCTTGACGCCTTGCCTCGCGTTTTTGATGCCTGGTGCATCATTAGAGGTGATGCTGGGAAGGTGCGCCCCTGGTCTACCCCGACGAACCAATATATCCTCCCGGTCGCAGTTGCCTCGACTGCACCCATCATCATCATGGTAAGGTAAACTGTACCTATGTACTAGGTACATACCTAAGCTGGGCTGATGGCCCAGCCTATGGTGTGTATAAACTCGAGTAAAGCAGAATCCTATAACTGTATGAAGCAAAACCCCGGATTCCGCATCGTCTACCCCGATGGCAGGGACGCTTTGCATGCTGCACGTCGGCAGTGGCTCTAATCCATCACCGAGACTATGCATGTGCCGACAGCGGCAGGTCAGGCCAGGGTGGTTCGGTACCTGCACCTAGGTCATGAAAATCAACATGACCGAGACGGACAAGTGCCGGCAGCCAAACGTCTCTGTGAACTTTTGGCTGCCGGTCCGCAGTCCCGCTGCATATTTTGCATTCCAACCTCAACCTGTGTGCTCGCTCATCTAGACTTCCATCTCGGCGCAGCAACAATAGACAGACACGCACAAAGGCATGCAAGGGCGAGCCCCCCCCGGAAAAGGCTAAAGAAGCAGCTTCAAAGCAAGATTAACGAGCTGCGTGCATGGCACGGCGTCTGGAGCCGGCCCCAATCTCTGGACATGACTGCAAGCTCTGCCGTCTGGTTGCATCTGGCAATGCTGCTGTTGCTGATGTACGCGATGTTGCCACTGATGCCACTGATGCCACTGTTGCCGCTGTTGCCACTGTTACTGCAGCAGACCTCTACTCTAGATCCCGCGGCCCGTCGCATCTGATTAAAAATCACCCGTCTCCGCTCCGCTGGAAAGCTGCCGTTTGACAGAGGGAAAGCCGGAAACCGCACCCCCGAACCCCCCCCCCCGCTTTGCCGACGATGCTTACTAATCCCCGCGCGCTGTCAATCCATTCAAACGGAAAACAAACTTGAGATGATCTGGGCAGGCTCCAGCGATTTTTCATTTTTTAACTCTCGCCTCCGCACTTTTGGTGCCGGGAACCTTGCTCGATTCGCTTAGCACCCTGACACTTTGGCCGACCCTGCCGACTTGCTCAGTTTTGAAAACTGTCGTAGATGGTAGAAGACGAGATGGAAACCCTCTGCGACTACACGAGTTACTCCCACGTGCATCCATGTCCTGATGGGCGATATATGCCACGCACGCCATCATCATACTGGAGGAACTGCGCCATGCCAGCACCGATCAACAGCGGTCTTGCTGCTCCCTTGACGACACGGTGCCGCCCTCGGTTTCGGCGGCGTCTAGCAGCATCGGGAACATGCTCGACAGATGCTGTCACGTAGCAAGTGTCTCCTGCGCCTCCTGCGCCTCTGATGCGTACCTCTAGGGATCGCAAATCTCATCATCTGCACAAGATACGAAAACGCCAGTTGACGTGGTGCCTCGCATCCATACGTCGGGCACCTGCCACGGCTGAAACCGGCGAGTCAAGAAAAAACGGCAACTAGTAGGAAATTTCCATTCGCGTGCTCAGCTTTTGTGAGCGGGTAATCTGTTTTCCAGGTCTAAACCCGAAACAAAAATCCGTCGTTGAAAACAGGGGGGTGAAAAGACAAAAAAAAAAACCCCCCAGAAAATGATGTGGAAAAAGAAAAAAAGTCCGTCAAAGCATCAAAACATAGGCATCGTTTTAGCAGGGACATGTTCCAGGTCCAAAACATTAGGAATCTCCTCCAATACCTTTGACAGTACACGCTGCTGCCTGCCCCCCTTCACTCGGCCATTTCTTCATCCTCATCCTCATCCTCAAAGTCCATCTCGCTGAGGGCGGCCAGCTCCTCCCCCTCGCGGAAGTAGCGGATAGCCTCTGGCCACAGGTCCTCGGCAATGGTGAGGGCGACATCGTCAGCATTGGGGAAGATTTCGAACTCGTACTCGCCGTCGTCCTCGTCCTCGTCCTCGTCCGCATCGAGCTTGGCCTCGTCGACTTCCTTGCCCTCCTTGCGAGCCTTGCGCTTCTCCTCTTCGGCGCGGGCAGCCTCGCGGCTCTCCTCCTCGGTGATGAAGCGGCCGCGGAAACCGAAAAAGTTGAAGAAGCTGACGGCGTCGAGGCTGGTGGTCTCGAGCTTCTTGATGAGCTCCTTCTTGGCCGGGGTCTGCTCCTCGCGCTTGCCGGCCTTGTCCTCTTGGTGGATCTTGTTGGCGAGGCTGAGCAGCCCGTTGGTCAGGTCCTTGTTGGGCTTCCAGTTGATGTCGACGGGCTCCGAAACCATGCCCTCCCAGCCGTCCTTGGCGTGGCGCCACCAGAACTTCTTCTCGAGCGTGGTGTTTTCAAAGTAGTCGTTTTCGGCAAACTCGAACTTGATGGAGACGCTGCGCGGGTGGCCGTTGGGCAGCTCGAAGCGCTCGACGGAGAGGCTCTTGAGAGACGCAATGACGGCGGCGTCGGTGGGCTGGATATACTCGTCGATCTCGGGAGGGGCGCGCTCAAAGACGAGAGGCCAGAAATTGGGGATCTGACAGATGGTCTTTTCACGCTTGGCGAAGAGGTCACGGGTCATCTTGTCCTGGATACGCACTAGGATATAGGTAAGTTTTGATGTTTTTAACCAACCAGCTTGTCATGGTTGATATGGTCGCAAGCCGTTTTCACGACGGATGTGGCAAGCCGATAGGTTTCTGGGGGGAATTTCCTTTCTCTTTCTTTGTCTCTTTCTCCCTTTTTTTTTTCTTTTTTTCTTTTTTTTTAAAAGAAAAAGGAAAGGGGGGGAAGACTCACGGATCTCAAGATCGACCTGGTCAAAGTCATCCTCGAGGTCGTCGAGCTGCTCGTAGTGGACGGTGTTATCAACGTCTTCGGCAGACATATTGTCGGTAGCGATGATCTTTTTTTTTTCTTTTCTTTTTTTTTTTTTGTGAGGGAATACGTGTGGGATGGACGGAAGCGAGGAAGCGAGGAGGCGAGGATGGGAGAGCAAAGAGTGATTGATGCAAGTGATGAGTGATGGATGAATGATGCAAGCTGAGTAGGTCGATTCAATTTTTTTTCAGAAAAAAAAAAAAAAAAAAGTTTTCCTGATAGACTACAACAGCACAGATAAAATGGAGCCACGACCTGGTTTCATTGGGCGCCTGGCCAACGAGAAGGTCTGGTGCACTGGAAAATTTTGCCGCAGGCCTGCAGAGCCCAAACGGATTGGTTCCTGGGAGTCTGGCCAAAGAAAAGACGGCCTTTTTTTTTTTTTTTTTTTTTTTTTTTTTTTTTTCCTTTCCCTTCCCCGGACGGTGAGAGAAGAGGGCACGGAGCTCATTTGGCAAGCGGAGAAGCTGGCGACCGGGGGGGGGGGAGGCAAGGGGGATGGGTGAGAGCATCTCAGTGCCGGGTTCTGGATTCTGTTGGTGGGCTCAACAGAGGGGCGCAGAGCAGAACAGCACACAGCCCTCAGAGGCAGAGGCAGAGGCAGAGGCAGAGGCGGTCCAGCAGGCTGCACGTGCAGCACTAGGACGTCAACTGGGGTTTGCGGTCGTTGGGCGACTGGGCCCCGCTGGAACCCTGCAGGGCGGGGGCTGTTGCCCATCCACGGCGCCTGTTGCCTGTTCCTGTTTTTGCCCGGCTTTTGCGCGTCTGCCCGGGCAACCAGGACGAGGCGGAAGAGGCAAACGGGGCAACGAGCGAATGCCGAAAAACTCTGCGCCCTCCCTCCTCTTTTCTTTTCTTTCCTTTGCTTTCCTTTTTTTTTTTTTTTTTTTTTTTTTTTTCCTCCCCTTTATCCCCAGCCCTTTTGTATTTTTTTCATGGCCCACCAGAAGACGACTCCCACGCCAGACAAAGCTAGCGCCAGGCACCTCCCCAAACAGGCGGGGTTTCTCGTTTTTGCTGCACCGCTCGATTCTGTCTCAACTTTTTTTTTTTTTTTTTTTCCCTGCCCGCGCTAACGAGAAAAAAAAAAAAAACCCTGGGGTCAATGGTCGATTCTGCTGTGGGCCCGCCGCCAAGACAGCGGCACCTACGGGCTAGGGTCAAGTGCCCCGCAGTTCCAAAGTACGTGCCGCGCACCGCGCTCAGAAGCCGAGAGCCAAGACACGACACGACAAGACAATCCTCCGCAGGCCAGGCTGTATCGCGCAAAAAAAAAAAAAAAAAAAAAAAAAAAAAGAAAGAAAGAAAATCACCAATTTCCGCGGCCCCAAGCCCCGAGGCACATACGCAGTGGCTCCCCCCCCCAATCCCCATATGGTTCTTCCTGCTGCGTTTGGCAACGCTCAGCGCAGCCCAAGAGGGGGGCATCTGCCGTCTCCCCTCTGCAGGTTTCCTGCTTCGGCTTTATTTTACTTCCTTGTGATGTTTTACTTTTTTTTTTTTTCATCTTATTTTTCTTTTATTTTTGTGTGTGCGGTGGTTGCTGGGTGCGCCCCCGTTCAAACTTTAGCTGCGACGCTGCGTCGCCCTCCCTCGACAGCTGGCCTGGTTGACCGCTCTTCACCACGGCTCGCTTGACAGTTGCTACGAGGGGGCCTGGTAGCCGTGACCACACTTGTTGTGACGAATCGTAGCACCCGAGGCCAAGGGCTGTCCGACCCGACGTACTCCGTCCACCCGTCCAAGTGAGCTGCACAGCGGCTGGCGCTGGTGGTCAGCCAGCCAGCCAATGCCGGCGCGCTGCTCCTGCTAATGGCCCCTTTGTGCTCGACAAAAAAGACCACATTGATTCGATGCCTGGTGATGGATATACGGGGGTGCAAGCAAAGATGTAGCCGGCTGCCATGCCATATGCGTGTGAGGGGCACGATTGTGACATGAAAGAGGCTTGATTGGGATACGTGATGGTTGATGGTGGAGCGCCTACGTAGGCAAGGTCATGTGACAATGCCATGTGCCATGGCGCCTGGGATGATGAGACAACAGTACCCGAATCGCCGCCTCACCCGCCCCCGCCCCCACCGGCCATCAATCAAGTTCCCGTTATCCGTACAGCTGGCCCTGGCCCCACCACCACCCGGAGCCAAGTGCCCGTGTCACGACATGGAGTCACCACCGGCGAGGAGAAAAAGGTCGTTCACCACCAAGACCTCAACTCTTTGGCCGCGCGTGCCAGAACCAAGCAACTTTGTCAACTTGGACGGGACGGGTTTGGCATCCTCCAAAGGCAGCTCCGCAGCTCTTTCCAGTCTCGACGCAAACAAAGTCCTGCATCGCCAATCCCCGCCCGCCATGAATCCCTAATCCCCCCCTTCCCATCCTTCCAACCCTCCGCCATCAACATCAGCATCAACATCAGCATCAACATCAACATCAACCAACATCACCATCACCACCACCATCACCACCACCATCACCACCACCATCACCACCACCACCAACCATGCCCGACACCTACACCAAGCTGCCCCTCGAGGTCGCCACCTTCTCCGGCGACTCCATGCTCAAGGCCCAGGCGCAAGCCGCCTCGCGCGTCGAGCTCAACGCCCCCGGCTCGTACCCCCTCGGCGGCACCACACCCCCCGTGTCCGAGCTCGCCCGCGTCGCCCGCCGCATCACCATCCCCGTGCGCATCATGATCCGCCCGCGCGGCCCCCCCGCCGACGGCTCCCCCGACTTCGTCTACTCCCCCGACTTCGTCTACTCCCCCGCCGAGGTCGACCAGATGGCCCGCTCCGTGCTCGCCTTCAAGCGCTCCGGCCTGATGGATCCCCTCCGCGGCGACGGCTTCGTCTTCGGCCTCCTCGCCCCGCCCGACCTGTCCGTCGACCGCCCCAGCTGCCGCCGCCTCGTGCGCCTGGCCCGCCCGTACGGCTGCGTCTTCCACCGCGCCTTCGACCGCCTCGCCGCCCGCACGCGCGGCGGACCCCTCGACCCCCTCGACCCCCTCGACGCCCTCGACGCCCTCGTCGACCTGGGCTTCCAGGGCGTCCTGACCGCCGGCGGGCCCGGCCCCTGCGCCGCCAACGTCGACACCATCGCCCACCTGTGCCACCGCTGGGCCGGGCGGCTGCAGATCGTGGTGGGCGGCGGCCTGCGCCACCACAACGTCGCGGCCGTGGCCGGGAGCCTGACCGGCTACGAGGACGACGCCGTCTGGCTGCACACGGCGGCTCTGACGGGCAGGCCCGACCATCCCGACGAGGAGATTGACTCGGACGAGCTGGTCCGCTTGGTGACCCAGCTGGGCTCCGTGCCTGCGCCGTGCGCCGCCGCGGGGAGGACTCGCGACCCGCAGGACAGGGCGGTATGTTTGTCGCCTCCTCCCCCTGGGTCCTGGGCCCTGGGCCCTGGCTTGCGGAAGCACAATTGGCCCTTTGCTAACCTGACCGGGGAAATTCCTCCCCCACTGCCTAGTTTGATTCCTAGCTATGCGCTGCCGTCGTGACTCGTGGGGATAAAGGAGAAAGAATTAACAGTCTTTGGGTGGTGGAACAGAAAACACGTCACTTCGCGCAGCAAGCCGCGTAGGGCCGGCATCCAAAATCGCATGCTTTTCCAAGGCTGTCGCTCTTTTATTTCACAGCGGCGGCACGCCAACCACGTCTTTGCGGATGCCGCCATACATCCCACCGGTTTTCGTACTGATTCCCCTCACCAGAGACACGACATCGCACGCCTATTGCCCAACGCGCGAATCCCGCTCCGACAAGGAACCCTTGTGTCATCAACCTTTGTGGGTTGACTTTATCCCGTTTCGTCGACCATGCCAGACAGCTACGAGCACGTGGCATGCTGTATTATTCGCATCACGTCACGTCGCAATAATCACGCTCTACTCTCCCATCATCTCTCTCCGTACAAGGTTTCCCCCCCAACACAACGGGCCAATGGTTGCTGAAAACAGGGGGTGGACGAGAAAAAAAAATGAAAAAAAGACGGGCAAGTTTCGCTTCGCCTCGGATTTACCCGGTGTAAGGACGAGCAAGACCCAGGCAAGAGGCCATCTTGTAGAAAATATCAACGTTGTTAAAGGTGCCGCCAAAGGTCTCCTGGCAAGGGCCCATGGCGAACACGGGAACGTCGGTCAGGGAGTGGACACCCTGGGCCTCGCTGGTCGGTAGGGTGCCGTTGATGACGATGCCGTCGGGGGCATCCTTGGGGTTGACGACGTAGCCGTCGCTGCTCTTGACGGCGGGCACGCGTGAACCGCTCTTGTGCACCTTGTAGTCCTCTCGACGGTCCGGAGCGGCGCCGACGCCGCCAGCTATGGCGTACCGGGGCTCCCAGTTGGCGGGAAAGTTGACCCCGGTGCCGTAGTTGACATCCTTGGGCTTGACGGTGTACTGGGACAAGCCGGACTGTTCGTAGACGCCAATGGCGTCGCGCTTGGCGCGCTCGTCCCGCTGCTTGGCGAGGTACTCGGTATCAGCTGATCCCCAGACACTGAAGCACGCGAGGTCAGCGTTGAACATGTACAACTAGTATACATATATATATATATATATATGATAAGTCGCCGTGTGGCAAAAACTCACTCGAACCCGTGGCCGTGATCGGCTGAGACGACTACCAACGTCTCGTCGAGAATCTTCATGTCCTTGAGCTTGTTGATGGTGGCGCGGACAGTGTCGTCCAGCTCCAGGAGGTCGCCCAGGGCACGATCGTAGTCCAGAGCGTGCATCTGCTTGTCCACGGAGGCGGCTTCGGACATGAGGAAGAAGCCCCTGTCACCACCGCGCTTGTGGAGCACCTCGACAGCCTTGAGGGTCATGTCCTTGAGTCCGGGAAGATCGAGAGCGGGCTCCTTGCCGCCCTTGGGGTCGTTCTTGAAAGCTCGCAGGTTCTCCGTGTACACGTTGCGGTCCAGCCAGACGGGCAGGTTGCTCTGGCAGAAGACGCCGAGGGCCCTTTTGCTCGTGTCAATCTTCCCCAGCGACGTCTTGTTCAAGCTGATGGTGTAGCCCTTGTTGGCAAACTCGCCGTAGTAGTCCTTGCCCTGGTAGGTGCCCTTGCCGGCAAAGAACTGCTCTGCGCCAGCGCCAAAGTAGACGTCGGGGCCGCCGTGGTTGGTCCAGCTGTAGTTGGTCACGCCGTGCAGAGCCTGGTCAACGAGAGGTCCGTACTCGTTACGGCGGCGGGTATGGCCAGTGAGGGCAGTTGGGGTCGCGTCTGCCAGGAAGGCGGTAGAAACAGCGCCCCATGCGCCTTTCTGCGAGATATGCGAGTCAGTTGTTATCTCGGGACTCTCGCTTGCAGGGGAGGGAAACCCAAAACGTACGGTAACTCGGCGGAAGATTTCAACAATTGTCTCGACCTTGGGATCATCAAATGGATCGGGCGAGGAGTCGGCATGGACGCTTGTTCAGCTGTCAATTCACAGGGTCTTTTTCCCGTTCTTCGTTTTCACCCAATCTAAACTCCCCCAAAGGACTCGAGGACGCAAACTCACCCCATGGCGTTGACAGTGCTCTTGTGGCCAGAATACAGAGCGGAGGCGGAATTGGCCGAGTCGGTGATGTAGCTGTCAATGGAGTGGGTCATCTGGTGACCGAGGACAGGGAACTGGTCCATCTGCATTTGAGTCTGGTACTTGCCGTTGATGCTCTTGTGTCCGAGCAGACGGGCAGCGGTAATCTGTCGTGGTTGGAGAGATTAGGGTCCAACTTTCCACCTTTGTCGGTTCTCCCACGTCGCGTGGCTGCCGCAGCAGACCTGAGGGTCAAGGTTACTTACCATGTTGGTAGTCATGCCGTCACCGATGAAGAAGATGACATTTTTGGCCCTTCTGTGCTTGGCGATGGGTCGGACGACCCATTCGGCCGTGGTCTTTTCGCCGCCGTAGTACTCGAGGGTGACGGTGTACTTTCCCGGCTCGTCGAGAGAGAGCTTGCGGTAGATCTTGGAGGAGACATTGACGACCGAGGGTGTTTTTCTGTCTCGGGCAAACAAGTCCTCGTACCAGTCGAAAGTCCACTTCTCCAGCGGGGGCTCCTCGACCTTGAAGGCCGCGGCAATGTCCCGGGGAGCATGGCCGTCCCTGGCAATAGTGACCTTGAACTTGTCGTCAGGCCTGCCGTCGTGAGCGGCCTCGCTGCCGTTGACGGGCGCGTGGACCTCGACCCGCAGGTCAAAGAGCTGGCCGGGGAGAAAGTCGCTCTGGTCGGGCGGGAGGAGACAGCCGAGAGTCGGGCAGGTGCCCAGGCGCTGGTACGTCTGGGCCGCGACAGCCGACAGCGAAGCCGAAGCCGCCAGAACAGCAGCGACGTCGAGCTTGGCAAGCATGACGACGACGACGACGACGATGTGGGGAAGCGCCGAAGCAGAGGAGCGCAGGTCGACGACTGGGGTGGGCTTTGCAATGCAGGCACGAGGAAACGACGGGGAGGAGGGGCCGCGCAGACGCATGCGAGAGGGATGCGAGCGTGGATGCGAGCCTTGCCGATGCTATATATATACTCGGGAGTCCCGGGGGGGTCCCGTGGCGACCATGGCAAAGTTCGAGATTGCTTTTCCGGCCTCACGCTGCGGAGCAACGGCATTCACCCACCAATGGGGGTGCGGGAGTCGACGGACCGGGTGGTTTACCGTTCTGACGACGGGGCTGGATGGAACCATTTGTGTGCCACAGGCCACATGGCGACAATTGTCTGCATGAACGACCTGGGCTCCTGGGGTTCTCGGGCCAGACGGGATGCTTTGGTGATACCTCGAGGGCTGGGGCCCTTTGAAATCCGCGTCTGGGAGCCGCAGCACGTGCTGGGTGGTGGTGGTGGTGATGGTGGTGGTGCTTTAAGCTTTGATGCTGCCAATGAAAACTGGATCCCGCTGCCCGTGCACCTTCCTTTGCAGCCGCGTGTGTGCCTCGGGGGCTGCCGATAGGCGGGATTCTCGTTTTTCCATCTTCTTCTTCTTCTTCTTCTTCTTCTTCTTCTTCTTCTTCTTCTTCTTCGTCGTCGTCGTCGTCTTTCTTCTCGCATTGACTAGCCTGGACTCTGCCTGGAATCCGCCTGGAATCCCCATGTTGATCATCATCGACAGGCGTAATCGGCAGGCAACATACATGCATGGCCAGAGAGTCGCCAAGCCCGGGGCTGAGCTAGTGCCATGTACGTCTGCAGCAGCTCCCAGCCATCACACCAGGCTGCCATCAGTTGCCCATTTGGGGCACCTTCCAGGCCGTGGCTCGCTAGCGCACAGCGGCCAGCGCCCCTGCCATCAGGACTTGACTGGAGCAGGATTGTCTGGTTGAGGCATCGTGGCCGCACCGGCGCCTTCCATTGGCCAGCGGGGACCCAGTCACCCATGCAAACCCCCCCAACCTTGAGTTTGATGATGGATTGGGGGGTCGACGGAGGCGTTGCGTTGCTTTGCGAGGCTGCGTTGGAGAAAAGTTGAGACCAAGGAAGCATGAGGGAATTTTATTGGAAATTTCGACAGAGGCGTTGATCCGCTGCTACCAACTGCACCAACTGCGCCAACTGCACCAACTGCGCCAACTGCAGCTGTCCAGGTTCCGCCGGGGTGCGCGGATTCGTTCACCGACCATGCGAAGCCATCACCTGCCTGCAGCTCGTGCTAGGTGCAGCAACACAACCTTGAACCGGCCCTCTAAAATCAGACTTTTCGTCGCACCGGGACGGCGCGAAAGGAGCAGCTGGGTCAGAAATCTTCGCCTGTTTGCGCCATTCGCGGGGACCCAAGACAAAGGCGGTGGCTGCTCGTGTCCTCTCGCTTTCGGCCCTTTGTTCTTCTTCACTCGCATCGGCTCTATCGGGCGTTTAGGTGCCGCCGCCTTCTGCCTGATCCGCGTGCCCGTTTGGCAAACCGCCCTCAAAATCCGCCACCCAGGTTGACTTGTTGATCTTTGCCTGCCCTGCCTCACTCTTGAAGTGGTATCCTCGTGCCCTCGGTCTCGCGCCCGTCCCTTCCGGCAACTCGGGCTCATACGCTGCCAGGAATGCCTTCCTGCTCTCTTCAAAGACGTCGAGGCCCCTGGCCAACTCGGAGCGGATGCCCTCGAAGAATTTCCCCACGACGTAGTGATTGTGCATCTGCAGCAGGTTCCACCCGACCATCTCCTTGGCATTGAGGCAATGCCGCACATAGGCCCTGTGATGGTTCGAGCAGGCGAAGCATCGGCATCCTTCCTGCAGCGGCGCCAACGCGGCGTTGTGTTCCTCCGACCACATGTCGACGGCCAGGGGCTGGGCAGGCCGCGCGTGCGGCGGTGGCGCGGGGAACACAAAGGTGAGCGCAACTCCAGCATCGGAGACGCTGTTTACGAACGGCAGAGCGCAGAGATCCACGCCCAGCGACACTTGGCGCAGTATGTCGTGCGGCGATTTGGGAAGGTCCAAGGAGAGCCTCGGCAAGAACCGCAGCGGCTCGTAGGCTTGCAGCTCCGGAAGAATGCCGGCGTCGTAGACGGCCAAGCCCGCCAGGTGCTCCGCCACGTCTTCCGCCAGATGGCGCAGGTAGTCCCACTGGATGGGGAGCTCGACCGGCAGGACGGGCGCAAAGACGGAGACAGCAGCGCCCGGCGCATGATCCGGGCCCTCCCGGCTTTCGAGCTGGCGCAGAAAGTCGTCCACCCACTCCTCGGTGCGCTCCACCATCTTGATGAGCTTCTTGGACGACGGCGTCTTGCTGGTGTGCAGCGAATCGGCAAGGGGCACCACCACGTCGGGCTGCAGGTCCCTGACAGCAGCGACGTACTGAGACACGGTGACGTGGGCGAATCCAGTCGAGGTGAAGAGCGTGACGGACTTGGCGCCGTTACCCATGGGGGTGATGACGGGCGGGCATCTCCGCGCACCGAGCACCACGGTCGTATCCGGCGCTAGGGCCGCGAAGCCGTGCAGCCGGCCAAGATTTCCACGCGAAGGCGTGTTGTAGATGGGTGGCTCCTGCCGCTCAACGACTAACCGCCCCGTGTCAGTCGCCTCGCCAGCTCTTGGGGAGACTAGGACGCTTCGCGCAAGGGGTGTGGGGGGCGCGAGGGGGGGACCACTTACAGTCCTCGAGAGCCATGTACGCAGAGCCCACGCCTGTATGCTTGCTCACGTTGTCGGGGGTGAGGTGAGGTACGGCACCGCGGGAGGTGACTGCAGTGTAGTTGGGGGTGTC
Organism: Ustilaginoidea virens; assembly: GCF_000687475.1. Classification (NCBI taxonomy): domain Eukaryota; kingdom Fungi; phylum Ascomycota; class Sordariomycetes; order Hypocreales; family Clavicipitaceae; genus Ustilaginoidea; species Ustilaginoidea virens. Next base: position 4,883,668 of record NC_057317.1, on the reverse strand, counting down.
GATCGGTCTTCTGCCTGGCATGGACAGACGGCCGAGACGAGCAGCGCAGCCGTCTGCGACCGTGGCGCCCAGGAGCTCAAAGACCTTTCGGGCGGGCATCGTCGAGCCTTTGGTGGTTTCCGTCGCGCTCATTTCGACATGCTATCACACGGGTGCATGCAAATTGTGTTGTCCCCGTGTCATGCGAAGAACGGAGTAGACTTTTTTTGCCAGAGGGGGGGGTTTGGGGGGGTGAGGGGCTAAAGAGAGTGATTGGACAGGTAGGGCTTCTTCGGAGGAGGTGCAGCACCTCGCTTTGCCCAAGGATATATAAGTCAATGAGACGTCCCGGAGGAACACGCAGGCCGTGGTTGAGACGCTCATTCAAGCGGGTTGATGATGATTGAGTTTGTCTACAATACTTTCTTCTCGGGGAGAAACTGGCACGTGGGAAAGCCCGGTCAGCCAATGAGCGAGCGGAACAGCTCCTGCCCGTGGTTGTTGTGTGTGAGTTGTTTGAATGGCTGCCGACGTTAACCCGGCTGCAAACAAGGCAGGTACCGCAGACTCCATCCCCCCGACAAGGGTCGCGGAGTACCGGTACCTGGGGGCAAGTGGGCCAAAGTCCGTGGCCGGCCAGACCCTTGCGCCTGCCAGGGCCAGCATGATTCGGCGACAGACCCAAGTTGCCTGCATATTATTTTTTGACTTTTGAAACAATCAATCAGCCCTACAGAATCGCTTGCGGGGACTGCAGCCGACTTCCACCTCGTTCAATCTTGGGCGTCGGCTGAGGTGAGATGCCGGCCGACTGGGAAAACTTCAGTTTCTGGGCTGACATGCGCATACGCACGCAAGGCACACGGTTTACCGACGTTTAAGCTCGGTTGCTAGCACGAGGCTTCCGGCACTACTTTCCTGCCACCTTGGCTTGTTAACGGACGGGTAGGATCAAGGTCCCTTTTGGTCCAGCCAGCCCTTTTGGTCCGGCCCTTTTGGTCCAGTCCTCCTGGCCCAGTCCTCTTTGGTCCAGCCAGCCCTCTTGGTCGTCTTGTTGGTCCTTTTGCAGGCTGACTGACCCCACTTCTGGCGTCCGGAGTCCGGAGCTGGCTGGCTGGGCATCGTCAAGCAGTCCTCCTGAGCTGGTTTCTTCTTTCTCCTCCTCTCTGCCTGCCAGCAATGGTCGATCATTATGAGGGCCAAGACCAGCCCCTGATGACGGACCCGGAGAGACGCGAGACCCCCGCCGGCAACGACGCTGGTGTTAACGACGCTGGTGGCGAAGACGCTTCTGGCAACGACGTCCCCCCCGCCAACAGCCAGAATCAACATCGTCAACACAGTGACAGCCAGCGCGGCCTCCGCCCCCGTACCGACCTGACCGCCGCCGGACATCCAGACGCACCGCTTGGCGCCGCCGATGACGACGACAACGACGGCACGCTTCAGCTGCAAGACGACAGCGATCCGCCCACGCCGCGCTTCCTCCAAGACGAGAACGCCTGGAAGAGATGGAGGTGGGTTCCCTACCCCGTCCGCCGCGCGCTGCGAGCCCTCGGCAAATGGTCCGTCGGCCCTCCCAACCCGCAGCCGTACCGGATCAAGCCCCTGTTCCCCCTGGTGCAGGAGTACCCCCTGTTCCTGGCGGACAAGCTGCTCGCCACGCCCAAGCGGCGCTTCTGGCTCCTGCTCCTCTTCTTCTCCGCGTGGATCACGTCGTTTGTGCTCGTAAAGAGACAGGGCGAGATGGCCACCGAGATCGCGGGATGGGGCCAGCCGCGGACCATCGGGTGCGGCGCGACGTACTGGGGCTCCGGAAACACGTGCGGCGTGGACGGGAACAGCTGCAGGCCCTTTGAGGGCGGCGGCTTCGCGTTCCGCTGCCCGGCCAACTGCGCCAGCTACCAGGTCCTGAACCCGCACGCGGTCGGGGACCAGGAGGTCGTCTACCGGCCCATCGTCGTGGGCGGGCCGCCGAGCCTCGACGCCGCGCTCGAGAACGCCACGTACCGCGGCGATTCGTACATTTGCGGAGCCGCCATCCACGCCGGCGTCGTCTCCAACGCAAACGGGGGGTGCGGCGTGGTCCGGCTCGTCGGCGCGCGCCGCGGCTACCGGAGCACGCGGCGCAACGGCATCACGAGCGTGGGCTTCGATTCGCACTTTCCCCTGTCGTTCCAGTTCCTGCCGGGCATCCAGTGCGGCGGCAGCGGCGGCGGCGGCGCCCAGGACGCGCGGTGGTCGCTGCTCGCCATCTCGGTCGTCTTCACCGCCCTCCTCTCGCTCTTCACCGCGTCGCCCGCCTGGTTCTTCTTCCCCTGCTTCACCGGCATCTTCTGGACGGTGGGCATGGCTCTCGACCCCCCGCCGCACAGGTCCGTCGCGGCCCTGTTCTCCAACATCTCGGGCAAGTTCCTGCCGGCCATGTTTGTCGCCTGGGTCGTCTACGACCGGATGGGCGTGCGGCGCGCGCTCGCCGGCCTGACGGCGCAGGTGGAAAAGACGGTGCTGTGGCTCGGCGCCTGCTGGGTCGGCGCCCTGGACAACTACACCCTGAGCTTCATCCCGATCCAGCGCCTCAGCGCGCACGACCTGCAGCAGCAGCCCGGCGCCAAGGCCGCCCTCGCCGCCGTCATCGTGGTCCTGGTGGCCGCCGCCGCCGCCCAGGCGTGGTTCCTCCGCCAGGAAGCCCGCTTCGTCGGGCTCGCCAAGCTGTACGCCCTGCTGCTGCTCGGCATCGTCGTCGCCCTCGTCCTGCCGGGCCTGCAGCTCCGGCTCCACCACTACGTCCTGGCGCTGCTCCTGCTCCCCGGGACCGGGCTGCAGACGCGGCCGTCCCTGCTGTACCAGGGCCTCCTCGTCGGCCTGCTGGTCAACGGCGTCGCCCGGTGGGGGTTCGACCCGGTGCTGCAGACGCCCGCGGCCCTGCGCGGCGACGCGCACAAGGGCACCCCGCTGCCCGTCGTGGGCGCCCCCGTCGTGGACGCGTCCAACGCCACCATCTCGCTGACCTGGGAGAAGCCGCAGCTGGTGCAGTACGACGGCATCAGCGTCCTCGTCAACGACGTCGAGCGCTTCAGGACCTACTTTGCCGACGCCGACGCCAGGGACGCGTTCGTGTGGTCCCGGAGCAAGACGCTCGGCCTGCCCGAGTATTTCCGGTTTGCGTTTATGGATGGCAGCGAGAGCGGCGACTACACCAGGGCGGGGGTCTGGACGGCGGACGGCCAGTGGGTGGACATGAAGCCGGGGCCGTCCAGGCGCAGGGCTGGTGGTCGGGGGCTGGACGACCTAGTTGAACGCTGATGACGTTTACTCGACTTGTTCGATGCTGTTGTACTACGTGATTGCCGGTTAATAGAGTCTGTCTCCCTCCCTCTCTCCTTTCCCTCTCTCCTTTTTTTTCTTTTAATTTTATTTTATTTTATTTATTTTTTCCCGATTACGCACCGCGTTCCAGAAAAGCACGTCAAATGCATATACACACGTGCGCCCTTGGCCCTGGGTGCCGCCTCATTGCAGTTTTGAAGCCAAACCCCCGTCATCCCCACCTCACTTCTGCACATCATACAGTAGGTAGGTACCTAGGTACCTAAGGTACCTTCGGAAGTCGAACCACCCGACCCACCCAACCTCATACTCATCTCTCAACTCTCACCCTCACCCTCACCATCACCCTCACCCTCATCCTCCGCGACAATCCCCCCCCCAAAAAAAACAAAAAAAAAAGACACAAAACATGCCCCCGAAAATACCCACCCAAGCCGACCTCGCCATCTCCCTCCCCCTGGCCGCGCACTTCCCCAACCCGCCCGAGTCCACCACCGCCTTCCTCATCCTCTTCCACGGCCTGGGCGACTCGGAAACCCCCTTCGCCGCCTTCGCCCGCAACCTCGCCCTCCCCGGCGTTCTGGCCATCGCCGTCCGCGGCACAAGCCCTCTCGCGTCTCTTGTCGGCGGCGACGACGACCCCCGCCGCTACTACCACTGGGGCGACGACCTGGCGCTCGACCCGCAGACGGGGGAGCTGGACCCCGACCCCGGGTTCGAGACGGCCTCGCGTCTCGTCATGGAGAAGCTGATACGGGGCGTCATCGTCGACAAGTGCGGGTGGGAGACGAGCGACGTCATGCTGTTCGGCTTCGGGCAGGGGGGCTCCTTGGCGTTGGGCATGGCGGCCAGGCTGGCGGCCGACGGGGCCAATGCCAGGTTCAAGGGGGTGGTTTCCGTGGGGGGCGCGCTGCCCATGAGCATGGTGTCGAGCCGCAGCGGGAGGGGCAAGGGCGCTACGCACGCCTTGCTGTGCCAGGTTGGCGAGGAGGGCGAGGAGAGCGCAAGGAGGGAATTCCAGGACGTGGCGGTTGTCAGGTGGGCGAGGAGAGAGGTTGGCATGCCGACGAGCAGGGAGGAGGCGTTTCCCATCATCAAGTTCTTTGCGGATAGGCTCAAGGATGGCTGGGTGTAGGAGGTTTTGCAGGCCCGACGGCATTTTTGTCATGCGTCTAGAGCTGCCACAGGTTATTGCGGTGGAGCAGACGAGAAAAAAAGGGAGAGGGGGGGGAAAGGCGGCAAAGATGCGCTTTGGCAACCGTTTTTGACAAATATCCAGCGGGAGGCTTGTGGGGGGGGCTTGCTCATTCGTTCGGGTAGCCTGCTTGAAGCATGTCCGCGAGCATGTCCCACTTGGCGGATTGCGCGTCGCTCGTCGCACGCGCAACGCTACGTAGGCCCTCTCGTGTGAAGCGTATCTGGCCCTCGGCTTCCTCCTTGATATCTCTCAAGCAGCGCTGCTCGCGCCTCGTGCCCGTGGCGCCATCGCTTCGGGTATCGGTCGCCCCGCTTGGAGTACGCTCCAGCTTGAGCGCCAGGTCCAGCACGTCTAGGATGCTGTCGCGGATCGGGGCCAGTCTGCGCCCCAGACACGCTTGGTCCACCATTGCCTTGAGCGCTCTGTCGTGCGTGCAAATCATCTCGTCCATGTCGTTTGCGGCGACCATGTCTCGACGCAGCTGAGCGACAGCGGGGGCCAGGACGAGCGTGGTCAGGTACGTCTGCACCGTGGAGCAGAACCACAGGAGCGTGCTCCGTGCAGAGTAAAATGCGTCTGCGGCGCCCCGGTTGTCGCGGTCTGTCCAGTAGTTGTCCAGAATCCTGGGCCTGCCGAGGGCGTGGGCGGCGCGTTTGAGCTGCAGCTGAAACGTAAAGAGGGACTGGTAGTGCTCGAGGCTGGCGTCTGTCAGGGTCATCCGCAACGGCCAGGGCAGCCTGTAGTCCATCTTGATGCCGCTGAGCGCTGCCCTTACCGAGTCGCGTGCTTGCGTCGGGCCCGGGGGCGGCAAAGCGGCTTCGACGCGTACTGCGAGACGGCCAGGGTCCATTATGGATGCGAAGCTGTCCTGAGCTGCCATCGTGAGCGCGTAGCGATCCAACCAGCCAGCCCCGAGCTCGTCCAGCTTGGGGAAGAGGCTCTCGGCAAACGCCGCCGCCGACGAACCATCCGACATGAAATATATCTTGTGAAGCGAGTCCAAGACGGACATCAGAGACCAGTCTTGGAAGAGGCATTCCTTCAGAGTCCTCGATGTCTCACGATACTTGCTTTGGATCCAACGATCGAATGCAATGTCAAAGAGTTCCGAAAACGGCACAAGCTCTTGGCCAGGTGCGCAGATGGCTTCGTAGTCCAGCGATGGCTCGATTTTCTGCTTGCGGGCAATGGCCGCATCATGCTTGCCCAGCAGCTTCAACACGACGACGTTCTTTCCAGCGTTGTAGATGTTGCTGACGGCCGCGCGAAGAAACGCGGGGCTGTGCAGAGTTCCGTCCGCAGTTTCGCGCAGCTTGTATCCGTCCTTCCAGGTGCTGTGCAGCGGCGTGGTCGAGGCTGTCTCGGCAACGAAAAATAGGTCGCTCGCTGACAGCAGCTTTCCTTGATCCATCCACAGTCGTATCGGTCGCAGGTAGACCCGGAAACAGTCGGAAAATATGCGACCGAGGAACTCGTACACCTGGGAATTTCCGGTGAGCTGCGCAAGACAGGTCTCGTCAAAGATCAGTTCCAGATAACGAAAGGGTGTCGGCTGTGGTTCGGCTTCGATTGACGAGACAATGTCTGCCAGGGTGCAGAACGGCTCCAGGCACGCTGTGAGATCCGCCTTGATCTTGATCACGCTCAGCACGTATTCGCCTCGAGGTGCCCCAAGCGCTGCCTGCAGCTCGGAGATGCGAGACTCCAGTTTGCGCAGCCGATCGGCTATGCAGTCCTGCAGAGCTTGCAGGTGAGGGACATCCAGACGTTCCGCCACGAAGGAGCGAAGGGTGCCGAGGTGTTTCCCATAGTCCGCAAAACCCTGCATCATCGCCCGGAAAGTATCCCATTGCATATTTTCCAGCTGAAATGACGGGACGGCAGTAAAGTCTCGTTCAAAGAGCGTGCAGTCGAGGCCCTGCAGCATGAATAAAACATCTCGAACAACCTGCATTTCGGGCACTGCGACCTTCCTCGGTTGCTGCCGCAGTGATTCGTCGGAGGAGGCTGCGCTCCGCCAACTTTGAGCCGACCGCACCAGCTCGAATGAACCTTGGTCTTCTGGGTGAACGATGTGCGAATGTGCACTGTACATGGTGTGCTGTGCCTCGTCGAGCATGGAAGTAGCCTCCGAGTTGCCGGCGGAGCCTTGCTCAAACGCCTCGTCGTCGGAGTCATCGCTGTAGTCGACGGATCTCCACAACAAGTCGTCCTCTTCCCAGCCATCCTCCTTGGCTATGTCTTCCCAGCGTAGAGTCGGAGGCGGTTCGACGTCTGTCTGCTTCAACGAGTCTAGGTCACTGAGCCTGGATTTGAACGTTGGCTGGTCGGAAAGCTCCAGAAGAAAAAGCAGGATATCCGGGAGAGATTGAGATTTGGGCGCGAGGTTCTTGAGCGCATGCAAGCGCGCAAGCAAGGCGTCGGCGAGGTCATCACGGTTGTTCACGCGGAAGCGCTCATCGAGTCCATCCAAGGCCTTTTCCACCTCAAAGGGGTTTGCTTGGAGATACGTATGGCACTTGAGCCTTCTCAACGCGACATCGCGCAGCTTGTCCAGTTTCCGAGACTCGCTCTACGCAAACGCGGTTAGCAAGATGTCGCGACAACGCGTGGTAGATGGGGGAACGAACCTACCTGAGAGGAAGATGGCAACAGCACTTGGAGCAGCTCATGCGTTAGAGCTCCGAGTTGTGACGCAAAAGACATGCCCGGCGGCTACGCAGTTTCCATTTTCACTCGAGCTTGGTCCACCTGCACAACCATCGAGTCAATCAAACAGAGTAAAGTGGCTGGCTAAAGGCAGACAGTGATGGAGTTTGATTTCAGTTCAATCCACGACGGAGCCAAAGACGGCGCTGAAGGGTACATGTACCTACATCTAGTACCTAAGGTACCTCAGGTAGGTAGCCAGTACTTCTCCACCTAACCTAACCGAACCTAACCTAACCAGACCTAACCTAGGTACCTAACCTTCTAGGGCAGGCACCTTGGGCACTTACCAAGCTTGGGTAAGCTGGTAGGTTCCGAGGTATTTGGTCCAAGCGACCTGGTGGCTACGCACCGCCCCGAGCGAGCCCCACCTTTTCCGGTTCCGACTTGCTAGCACCACCCCTTGGCTTGGCCCTCGAACTTGGGCAGAAGCAAACTCGGGATTCAAGGCGCCTGGGCAGCTGATACTAGCAGCTACCTACCTACCTACCTCCCTCCATGCAAGGCTGGCTAAATGTGGTCGCCGCCACACTTAGCGTGGCATGAAAGCGAATCCAGCCAGACATCAGTCGCCCCTTGTTGATCCGAAAATCGAGCGAGGCCTTCTCCTGGACTCGCCAGAACGCTCAACCGTCCCGTCGAAACTCGTTGATCGTAAAGATCGTTTCCTCTTCCATCCACACGCCTGTCTGGCTTCCCATCGGCCCCAGAACCTCCCACGTCATAATCGACGGGGCTACGCCAACGGACCCGGTGACTACTCGTAGTCAGGACCCTCGTGACGACCCGAAGCTGTTCCAGCCGCCCTCATGGCCCTCGCGCGGCCCGTCCGGGTCTTGCTCTTGGCCGCCGCCCTTCTTTGGTGTCTTTTCCTCTACCAAGTGTTTCGGCCGTCGCCAGGACTCCATGGACCTGGGGGACGATATGTGAACTTTGAGAGGGATCCCAACTTGGATCGTGAGTCGCAGTCGTCTTGACATTGTTGCCTCTTCCTCGTCGACCGCACACGACTAACGCGTTGGCGGCTGCAGCTACGGGAGAGCCACCTGGTGTTCTTGTGCGCACCTCGGAAAAGTACGCGCCCGACGCCCAAGACACCGACCGCGTCAATGCCACTCTGTTGGCGCTCGTGCGAAATTCAGAAGTCAATGAAATGGTTGCCTCGATGGAGGACCTGGAAAGGACATGGAATTCCAAATTCAACTATCCGTGGACTTTCTTCAACGACGAACCCTTTTCGGAGGAGTTCATGGCCAAGACCAAAGCTGCCACAAAGGCCAAGTGCAACTACGGTATGTATGCCCTCACCTTGTTTGCGCTGCGCTGGTTGGTCGGCATCTGCCATCTAACCGTGCCAAAGAAATCATTCCCAAGGAGCATTGGGCGGTACCATCTTGGATCGATCAACAGCTATACGACGAATCCGCCTCTATTCTTGAAAAAGCCGGCGTCCAGTATGCCAAGCTGATTTCATACCATCAGATGTGTCGGTGGAATAGCGGCATATTCTACAAGCATCCGGCTCTGCAGAACGTCCGATGGTACTGGCGAGTCGAACCCAAGGTCCACTTCTTCTGCGACGTCGACTACGATGTGTTTCGATATATGCAAGACAACAACAAGACTTATGGCTTCACCATTGCGCTCTACGATGACCCCAAGACGCTCCCGACGATTTGGCCCGAGACGATCAAGTTTCTTGCCGACCATCCCAACTACATCCACAAAAATAGCGCTGTGAAGTGGCTCACAGACGCCGAACGACGACCAGAGCACAACAAAGGCGCCCAGGGCTACTCCACATGTCATTTCTGGAGCAATTTTGAAGTCGCCGATATGGATTTCTGGAGAAGTAAGCCCTACGAGGACTACTTCAACCATTTGGACCGGGCTGGGGGCTTCTTCTACGAACGCTGGGGCGATGCCCCTGTTCACAGCATCGGCGTCTCTCTCTTTGAAGACCGGAGCAAAATTCACTGGTAAGAGGGGGGGAAGGGGGCCGCAGCTTTCAGGTTGAGCTGCCTCGGCTAACCGTGCAACAGGTTCCGGGACATTGGATACCAGCATATCCCGTTTTTCAACTGCCCCAACTCGCCAAAATGTAGTGGGTGTGTCACTGGTCAGCTTACAGATGGCGAGGCTTTCCTACACCACGAAGACTGTAGACCAACTTGGTTCAAGTATGCTGGCATGGGCTAACGAATGTGGCCGCCAGTTTTGACTCCTTTGGGGCCACAGTACCTGTACAGCTGATTAATTGAGACTTGGAAAAAGAGGATATGAACATCAGTGGCGCGCCATGTTTTTGATACGAAAGCCATTTCATATTGGGCTCTGGGTGTTATTGGTTCTTGCCAGTTTGGAGGCATTCGGTCTTTTTGGCGTCTTGAAATGCTGCGGCAAGGTATGGGGCTTGTTCGAGCCAGTAATTGTGTGCAGCCATCGGCTCGAATCAGTGTATCGATATGAATGAATTGACGAAGAACAGGACGTGTTGCGGCTTTCTCGAGAGCATCTAGTCTCTCATCAGTCGGAGAGAAGGGGATCTCATGTACATTATAATGCTCTGCTAGATGCGGAACACTGTCACAACCCCTGACGTGCCGCCTGCGCAAAATTGATCTCCCCACCCATCTTCCCTCCATGCTATGCAGCTGATGATGTTGCTGCGTACTCTTTCCCTTCCATCCTTTCCAATGCTTCTCCTCTTCTGCTCGTATCCTTCGGGTCCCCATGGCACAGGTATTTTGGCAACAACCTTGCCGGTGAGCAGATCCCATGCCAAAATTCGCCCCTCGCCGTTGCTGCCAGGCTCGGCAGTCATCTCATCGCCTGCAATCACGTACTTTTCCCGATGACCCAGCACGGACTGTATCCGGATTTCCTCGTTCTTCCAGGACGGATCGGAATATGCCCGCAGGCAGGTGCCATTATCGCGATCCATCAACCGCACCTTGCTGTCTAGGGTGCTCACCAACATCGTCCTGCCATCCTTGGTCAGGTCTAAGCTGGTGACACTGCCGCACATCACGTCTGTCGTGCACTTGCCCATCCGTACGTCGTAACTCCTGACACGTCCGTCAACGCTACCCGTCACGATCTCGGGCCCTCGGACCACTAAGCACGTTATGGCATCTCGAGCCTCGCCCAGGACCTGTATTGGTTTCACGCTGCCGCTTTTCGCATCCCATATTCGAGTGGACGTGTCGAATCCACCGCTCACCACCAAAGAGTCCTCTTCCCCCGCAAACCGCACACAGTTGATGCGAGCTGTGTGGCCATGGACATTGCCTCCAAATCGTCTTGTTGTGACGGCAGTGGCGACATCCCAAAGGAAGACGGCTCGGTCACCTCCTCCGGATACGAATTTCTCATTGTTTGCCGCCACGTCAAGACTCAGGACTTCATAACCGTGCGCCGCGTAGGTTTGAATCAGCCGACCCTGCGGCACTGGCCCTTTAGCATATGCTTCTGCCTGAGCTTTGCTGGGGAATGGATTGTAGAGCCGTATTGCGCGATCTGCTGAGCCTGTCAAGATGTATGACCCAGGGGACGCCGAGTAGCTGACTGCATGGACAGGGCCTGTGAGGTAAGTTGAGCCAACGAGCTACGAGGAGGGTAGCCCCAGGGTTGATTTTGTCTGTTAGCTTTTCGACATACCATTCGAACCAAGCAGATACGCCGCTGGTCTATCTGGAAGATTCATATTTACAGCAGCCAACCATCGTGTCGCTTGACTTTAGATCGCCAGTTTACTTGGTTTATTTATTTGATTTTATCTTGTTCCAAGTTTGTCCACGGTTCCAGAACTATGTGGCCTTTCTTGTTGGAAGTAAACCCAGCGGTGGTGCCTTCCTTTGCCTCAAACGTTGATGAGGTAAGCAACGATTTTCTTTTTCGACAAGAGTTGGGTCATCTTATTGGCTGGTCGCTTCGCATCATCAAAATACCTGCCTGGACTCACGATCAGCCTGCAATCCAGTAGCGTGTTTCCGGTACGCTTTAACATTATCAACGAGACTTTTTTTTCTCTCAATCAATCACCTATCGTTTTGCATCTGCATTTGCAGACATTCAAGTTTTTGCGTATAGTATACAAGTTTGTCCCTCTCTATTGCAGTCCACTGACTGGTCTAAATCCTCCATGGCACCATCCGTGAGGATACACTTCATATCACGCTTTTCGCCCCAAACTGAATGCGGAAATTATATACAAGTGAAAAATGTTTCCAGGTCTCGTCAAAGAATCCAGACTATGCATCAAGATCTTGGCCTTGTGGCTGACCAGTTAGCCATAAAAAGAAACAATCATCATAAGCGCCGAGCAATGCAACAATATTTACAGCCCGATAAAGAGAAAAAATAGGGAAAATAAAACCACCGAGAAGGAGGAACACTCAATGGTAAGAGCAATAGACCACATCCATATCACTAGGATACGTTCGCTCAAGAGGCCAGTAAATTTGCCAGCGATGCTCCGATGCATTCCCTGACAGATTGCCGGTCCTATAGTCTTCAGACATGAGAGGTTGGGTGCCTCTGTCTCGAATTCTGCACAATTTTTGCAGACGCTGGTCAAGGGCTAGTTGAGATGCACGCGCGTGCTCCCAAGTCTTAGCAGTGCTCTCAACTGCCGTCTTCGCAACTTTCAAGCTGTCAACAATGTCATTGATGGCACTCAGAGGCCCGTTCGAAGTCAAAACGTCCATGGCAGTTGTTACAGCAATCGACATTGTGGGTGGTGGTGTACTCAAAATGGTGGGACGGACACGCAGGATCCGATCCAAGCAGCAAACGATATCGACAATGCCTTTTGCATTTTCATGGCATTCTTGGAAATGACTCGTACGATACTCCACGGATAGCTTGCCAACCGACAAATGATATCGGTTTAGTTGAATGAGAGCATGATGGCGAAGCAGATGCATCGTCAAAAACGAACCGACTTTGCCAGCAAACGCAGCAGACTCGAGGTTGGAACCGTTAAAAACCAGCCTGTTAGGCAAGCCATTATGCCAATCGTGTATTCTTTTTATCAAGCTTCGAATCCTCAGCCCTTCAGCATCGGAAGCACTCGGTCTGCTGGCCAATCGATGGATCGTCGACTGGCTGGAAGACCAAATGTGGACCATCTCGACGAGGTGACTGGCGATTTCTGTTGGTCGTCCGCTCGCGGCAGTAGGACTGCGTTCATATGGATTGAAAAATGGCATTCCTGCATCCACCTCCTTTTCGAAGCTCTCAGAGTCCGAAGGCAATCGAATGTAAACATCTTCGGCGTGTATCATGGTCGCACGATCCGGAAACAAGGGGCTCAGTCTTTCAAGCATGAATATCGACCACAAGGTCCGCCGTCGTGACTCTGCATAGCCGGTCCTGCTCATACCAAAGGGATACGTAGTTAAGCTTGCATCTCTCGAGCGGTCAATTTCCTGGTTTAATTGGAGACAAGACCCAGTCGCTGTCGCAGACGATATCAACTCATTGGCATCCCAAAATCGAGATACTGCGACATTGTACAGCGCAAGGAGTACTCTGCATTGAACCAGTTGAAGCGAAGCGGTCGTCGCAAACTTCTGGGCAAAGTGGGCAACTTGCGCATATTCAAACGCAACATGTCTAGGTCCAGCAGAAAGAGCGGCCCCCATGGCCAACACACTGTACAGCAACATCATGTCATCCGGGGACTTGCGATTGACGGAGCTGGTAACCCAGGTTTTGAAAATATCCTCGGGGAGAAAGCGAATCACCATGGTGTTGTCGATATGACCGAAGAAATGAGAGAGAACAGTATTGACGGACTGGGGATCAGATTCATATGGATCCGTTCGCCAAGCTCTATACAGAACATCATCCGGGATTCGCGGCATATCAGAAGCGGGTCGTTGAGGTGAAAGCACTGATTTGGAGTGATCCATGGTCTGGCCGAGAGCAGTTGATGCTTCGCCATTTGCGACATGAGAATCCGAGCCTGTCTTGAGCCTCTTGTTTGGAAACCCTATTTCCGGAGACGCTTCATGCAACAAAGGCCGAGGTGAAACTGGAGACGATGGTTCACTGGCTGCATATCCTGCGTCGCTCTGCCGGATCAGACTTCCATCTTTGCTCTTCTCATCCAATTCTGCCGGCGGGGTGGAAGGAGATGTATTGTGACCGCCCCGTGGCCTAAAGGAGTTGTTAAAACGACGACAGTAACAAAGCATCTGTTCCGGATCATCACTCACGCATTTTTAAACTTGCAAATTCGCCCAAACTTCTCGCATTGTACACATCTGGGGTAATCGGGATCGCACTTTATCTTCTTTTCTCTGCAAGTGATGCAGGCAATAGCGAGTCTCTTCCGGGGTTTGCCTGCTTTTGTGACTCCCCAGTGGGCATTCACGGCCTCGCCGTCAATCACCGTTTTGCAGTGGCTTCCGTCGTCATAGAAGTAGCACAGCCCCTCACCAGGTACTTCGGAGGCACGGACAAATCGAGGCAGGAAATGAGTTCCCGTCCATATCTTGGGACCCAGACCGTCCTTGGTTGGTGCGCCTTCGGATACAACCGAATTATCCCGGGTCGGACGCATGTTTGAACTTGGCTGCGCAGTTGGTGGACCAGAGTAGTCCGTTGAGGCAGGAAGCTGAATTCTCAGGCGATTTTCTGGTGAGCGGAACGACGCATCCTTGGAGGACAAAGAGTACTCCTGCCTGCCTGCCTCTTGTTTTATCGACCATCTGCTACTCGCTGATTCAGGTCGAGAATCAGATCTGTTTCGTTGCGGTTCACCATACTTGGGAGACCGAGGCCCCGAGAAGGAAGGGATCAGAGAAAGGGTATCTGACCGAGCATCATACGTGCTGCGCGGCTGGGAGACGGGAGGAGAAGAAATGGAAGATAGGTAGGAATTCGTGCTGGAACCGCCTCCTGGTGAGATGCCCGGACGGTCCAGAGAAGATTTTGCAAGATAAGCCGTCTCTCTTTCCGAAGCGGAATGAAGACGTATGGCAGATGGAGGGCCAAAGAGGCTGTGTAATGACGGAAGCTGTTGTCGAGAAGAAACCTGATTGCTCGACTCCGGTCTGCCACGACAGGTGCGCTGCTCTCCGCCAACTGCTACCGGCCTGCCGGCACTAGAGGCCTTGTCATAGTTAGACATGGGAAGGGAAGCCGGGCTTCTCTGGATCCAGCCTTGCTCCGTTAATGGAGAAGATCTAGAAGAAACGGTCGAGGCACCAGGACTTTCCAGCTCGGGCGGGGTATCTGGAAACTCCAAACGGCGACAGGGCTCCAATCTTGATAAACTCCCCATTGAAAAAGGCTTCGGGGTGTCGATCAAGAAGAGTAAGCCGGGCTCCAAACTTTCTGGCTCTGTTCAACCTATCGACGGCGGAATCCACGATGAATGCTAAACGATGCTAAACGTCGCAGGTGGTTGTCGGGCTGCGTTCAAAAGGGGGGGGGGAGGGGGAAACTGGAAGTTCTTTGGCGGCAAGGACGCTGTCGTTGAATCCTTTGGATATGAATCCCGGATGAAACAACGGCTTATATGAGGGTTTGCTGAAAAGGCGTAAGGCGTAAAATCCTACTCTTGAAAGTCGTTCCTCCTGAGCTGTCCGAGTACTGATGACTGTATAGAAGGTCTAGGAACCATGTCTGAACGTCCTCATTCTCACGAAACCAGCAATACGAAACAAAGTTGAGAAGAAACTACGAGGGCTTTTGGGGGGGGGGTGTGTGTTGCTTTTGAGTTGCCTGATGGGCTGATGTTAGAGAACAATAACCAACAGGCCAATCTCGGCAACGTACAGGGACTGATAAGCGGGCGAACGAGGGTCCAGAAGTGCCACGCTTGGGCTGGATTTGGCTGCTTGACCAAGACCCGAAAATACCCACGACAAAGAGCACCGGGCAACGAACGTCATGCGGCAAGTGGGAGCCGCCGCACGTGTTTTTTGCCTTTCCTGGGCACCACGCCAGGGCACCGCTCCAGGACAATGGCTGGCGACTGGTATAGCCTTCTCGACGTGGCAAGTGGCCGGCAGGGACGGTATTTGCACTAGTCGGCTAGGGGTCAGAACTTAGCAGCACTAGTGCCAGTCTTGCAACGGCTGTCACTTCTCGGCTAGGGGTGTCCGGGCGCCGGGGGAGTGGAAGACTTTGATCTTGGTGGTCAGCTGAAGAACGGAGGCTCCACTCTGACCGACCGGGGGAGGGGGGTGCAGGGACTTGCCCGCGCTCACGGTACGCGACGGTACGACGTCTGTTGCTCTTGTTGCTCTTGTTGCTCTTGCTGCTCGGGGCTGACCGCTGGCTGGCGTTTGGGAACGCGCAAGCTTCTTGGACCGTTACATGTTACATGGACCCAGCCGCACTTTGCGTTCAGGTGCGGGAATGGGAATAACATCGTCAAGCGTCACGACTCACGACTCATGACTCAACCCCTTTGCAGGACTCTATTTGATCGGCACTGGTGGCATCCGCGCGATGTCGCAATGCATGCCATGGGCGAGAAGCAGGACAATTCCAGCTACTTTCGGCAAGTCAGAGACACGCAGCGTTTGACCGCACCATCACGTCGTTGAATGCTACGTCGAGGATACGGCATGGCAGCTCTGGGCCTCTGACCGGGTTGACAGGACGGGCTCGAAACGGACAGCTTGAGCGGAAATAACACCAGCGACACGACACGGCTGACATGCCCATAAAGGATGGTGATGCTGGGGAGCCCCCCTGCTGAACTTGACACGGCGGCCCCGGGCAGTCACAGGGCGGGCAAAAGTACCCGTCGGGCCAGCCTTCTGCTAAAGCGTATCATCATATCGGCACAGCCCTCCGTCCAATCCACCGAAGCCAAGGCCAAACAAGCAGGGGATTCGGACAAGCACAAGCAGCAAGGGGCTGTTAGTCGGCAGCCCATCCGGTTGCTTGGTACGGAGTACAGTACTGGTTTGTTCACAACTTTTCTTTTTTTTTTTTGCCGCAATAAAAGCTCTGGGCATTCCATGGCCCAGAGAAGAACGGGAGTTCACGTTTATGCATGTATCATGGCATTGCGTCTCGGGAAATGCCTGTTGTACCCGCCAACATTGATCATTTAGATTCCAACGAGCCATTGCTGGATTTGCTGCATTCTCCCCTCCGCTGCCTGCTGACAAGCATGGTCACGCCGAGGAAGTGGCCTCGGCCCACAGGGGCGAATGCAGAGAGAAGAGGTTGAGGCCAAGATGCAAGCACGAAAGCCAGTAGTCGCCGCGCAAAAGTGACGACTAGTACCAAGCATTTCGCTTAACACCCAAAGAATTTCCCGATCCGGCCATATGCAGTAAACTATTTTGCGGTAAAACTAGTTATTTGCATGGGCCCTCATGAGTAATAAAATGCTCTCTTCCGCCCCCTCCCCGAGAAGCTAAGTATGGTACAATCCCGGCTCTGGCCGGCCGAGCATCGATCAAAGAGCACACGCAATTACGGCGTAACGGTACCTTCCTTATATCCGTGTCCATCAGTTCTCCATGCCGCCGGGATGTTGTCTCCTTTTCAACAGGGAGCATGGTCATATCGGTTTTTGACCGTGCCACGCCTCGGACCATGTCGGCAGGTTGCGTGTGCAGTGAGGAGTAGAATAACCGAGGATGTTCGGAGGCATTGCTTTAAACAAAATTCTGGATGCCCTAGCATCCCTGATCCGAGAGAGAGGTCCAGGTTTCAGCGGTAGCTGAGACAATGCCAGCAGGCTAATACATCGATTCCTTGGCCCATTGTCGCGGTAGGATGACGATGCCAGATGTTTTGAATTTGGAAACGAGCCTGATATGAAGCCGCCAAAGAGGGCATAACTTCAGATGCGACGGGTCCTGTGGCTGGACGAGCTGTCGCGGCTACAAACTTGGACTAGCAGCTACCGGCACCTTCCCGCAGGGCAATGGCAGTCGATGTGGGATTAGCGATGAACAAGAACCGAGCGTCTCCAAGCTGGTGCCTCTCCCGGCCATGTTGATATATGGAGGTGTGAGCCCAGCGAGACCTGTCTCGTGGGGGCGAGATGCGAGCCATGCATGCTATCTAGCATGAGCACAGGAATAAGTTGCGCCAAGTTTGCGACACTTGCACCAAAGTATATCTGAGAATGACGTGCTGCGTCAAGCACCATTGGCCAACCTCGACATTACATCGGCAGATACTCGCGAGTCGCAACCTAGCCTACTCTGTAAGAAAATGAAGTCGCCGCAGATACTAGGCATAGGGCTTGGAATGAAGACCAATATCAACGGGCTCGGCGGTAAGTAATCTGGGGTTGGCCCACCATCTCCGCCTGCCCATCAGGAATGCCACCCGCCACTACATGCCACGGTCTCTACGAGTGGGTGTCTGACACTTCGTTCTCCTGAGAATGCTACCATCACGGTGTATTTATTGTCATTTTTTTTTTTTTGCTTTGTTTTATCTCGCTAAAGAATAGCACCACGCCATCCATGAAAAGCATGAGAGCCCGGGATGCATGCTTTTAATTCGATACATGACTGCATAAGCAGCAATGCCACTGAAGCAAGACAGCAACGACGGGATCAAACGAGTCTCACGATCTGGAGCGTGCTACCGGCCGTCAGTGTCGCAATTTGCAAAACACCGTGCTATGAGTGGGAGGATAATGGGCCAACTCATTGCCGTCACACGTTTGGCCATCAGTGTTTACTGTCTACAGACAGACAAGAAGGAGGAAATCCGCGGACTGACCCGCCAATAGGGTCGAGCCAAGCCACAGGAACAATGAATGCCAAGCGTGGACATCCGACAATTTCCGGGAGGGCACACCCTGTCAGAAACCCCAGGGCCCTTTCTTATCGCATTTGGTTGGATTTAGCGACAGAGCGACTTGACCCACCATAGCTCATCAGTAAGGAATCATCAGGACGGGTAGGATACGACACGCCGCAGCCAGTCGCCGAGATGCCCGCGCCGAGATGCCCGCGTTGTGTATTGTTTCGACAAACCGCCAAGAAACTCATATTGTAATCCACGGCTCCGTTGAAATCCGCGTATATGGCCGTATGCCGTAGGTTAGAAAAGGCTTCTCGAGGAAAAGGAATCCCCTCCAGCTGCAGCTCATCTTCGGGCTTGGTATGAGGTCAAGGACAACCTGGAGTAAAGCAGCGGCTATCACAAACCCCCCCCCCCCCCCCCCCCAATTCCTGAGCCTGACATTGTTGACCGACGCGGAGATTTTGGCCAACAAGCTCAGGTAATTTATTTTTAGGGCCAGCAGTAAAGCATGGTCTTTGCTGCAAACAGTGGGCAGTTCTTGGCGAGAGAGAGCTGTGCAACATGGCGGTGTACCGGACAAGGTTCATGACCAGGGGCTTCGTGATCTACCGGGGGACTTGCGAGGCAACGTTTACTTGCCGTCCTGTAGTACTGGCTGTGGGAATCCCATGCCATGCCCCCCCCCCCCCGTTCAAATACGGCGGGCATCTGCCACTTTCCTCGGTCCCGGCGTCACACTTGCACCCTTTTCCAACCCGAAAGCCGAACCGTCGGAACGTCAAACGTCAAACGTCAAACGTCGATGGGCTGAGTGAGGGCTGAGGCATGTGGTCTGAGTGGTGGACTTTTTCGGCAGACCGATTTATTGGAAACAGAAGCTTGAAGCTGCATCAACCATCGGCACTCAGTTGGAAGGATGCCGGCACTGAGTCAAGTGGACTGAACCATGATATCATGCAAGGGGTGACGGATCCCGCGCATAGTACGGTATCGCGGCAGAGGCAGTTTTTTTTTTTTTTTTGTGTTTTTCTCTTCCGGACCTCGAGATCGCCGCTTTCATACTGCCGACTTCTACGCGTTCCAAGCGTTGGCAGTACACAAATAAGGATTGGGCTGTTCGGTGAGTAATGGCCAGTGTTGATCCCCCGATTTGATGCTCAGTCACTCCGTACTCCGTACCACGTTGCCATTGACCATTCGGGCCCCACGTTGGCGAGACTTGATAATTGCGCATTGTCATTGGTCCTAATACGGAACGGCTGGCTAGGTACCTAAGTTACCTAGTACTTGAACAAAAGGGTCACCTTTGACGTACCGAATACGGAGTCCGGAGTCCGGAGTATTCCGCGGCCTGGACGAGGACATGTGTGTACCTGTGGCTGGTGCGGCAGACCAACTAAACTAACGAGCTACGACGGCGTACCAGGACGATGAGAAAGCTAACTACTAGACTCGCTCGCTCTCCATGAAGAATGTTGTCAAATAGGTAATTACCGAGCGACCCGGTTTCAGCCCCGGGGGGTCGGCGGGGGGGATATTGCCATTGAATATAAACTAGTGCCGGGGGGTTGAATCTAAGGGTTCTCTACGGAGAACTCCGAACCCGTTCGCCCAAACACGCACGGCAAGCGATGACGGCGGCGAGTACCAAGGGGCCAGCGGCTACGAATGGCATTCTTGCCAAAAGGGAGTTGCGAAGCAACCAAAAACGAAACGGGGGCTTGGACTCGTCGGTGTTACTTACGTACCACGGGCACTGGTATGACGTGGCCAGGTCCTGTACCTGCTCTGCTGTTCACTCCCAAAGGATCTTGGCTCTTGGGGATCATGACTCTTGGGATCTTGGCTCTCGGGATCTTGACCCTTGGCTCTTACTAGCCCTCGGCCATGGCTGCCACCAGATTGCGGCGTGGGGCCTGCCCCTAACTGTGCCGAGAGTGGTTGGTTACGGTGTTACGTAGTAGGTACGAGGGACGGCGCAGGAGACAGACATTCTTTTGCTGTGGTTGCAAGCAACGACACCATGGAATCGCCGTCGAGGAATTCCACTTCAAGGCCGCATCGGCAACAACAAGGCAAGAGTTAGTTGCCTTGCACAAAAACCAACCACAAAGCTCCGAGAGGAGGGCGATGATAGGCAAGGGGCGCAGCGAGTTGCGGCCAAGACTGATTATTGCTACAGATTGATCTGATCAATTGGCTTTTTCCCCAAGGCCCCTTGTCCAACAAGATGCGGCATGGGCAGTGGGCAGTGGGCGGGCAATGGGCGGTGGGCACCATCATGTGGCACTCGTCTTTGCTGTTTTGTTTTCCGAAACCCTTGCAAGTTTCTCCCTACAGCGACAACCGACAGGCTCGCCTTCCGAGTGCATCAGCACCGTTGGACCTGGTGTCGATACTACTACGGAGTAGTAAGTGGCGGTCTCACAAGCGAGCAGGGCCCAGACGGCGACTCGGGCGGGAGTTTTGGGCTTCGCCATGCCGCTTGAACCAACGGCGGGCGGGCTTTGGTGAAGCAACGACCTGGGGCTGGCTAGCAGTTGGCAGTAGCCAGTAGGCAGTACGGAGTAGGTAGTTGGTAGTTGGTAGTTGGTCGCAGCGCACTACGGAGTGCCGGAGGTCTGGTAACGCGGAAGCCGGGGCCGGGGGGGGGGGGGGGGTGAGCTCAAGTGGTTTTGGACGGCCTTTTGGCACGGAGTTGGTTCGTGATCGGTAGTTGCAGGAAATTGCGCCGGCCCCATCTCCACTTCCGACGGCGTCGAGCAAAGGCCTCCGCCTCCAGCCTTTTTTTTTTTTTTTCTTCTTCTTCTTCTTCTTCCTTGTTTTGGTTGGAGGAAGCGGGTACGTACGGAGACAAAGAAAGAAGAAGGAAAAGGACAGAAGGCAGGGGGGAAGGAAAAAGAGAAAAGACAACGGGACGGGCAAGGCTTCCCAGTCCCGTTAGGTTACCCGTGTAGTCGGTAGCCTCTAGGGGCCAAGCACGGTACGGAGTATCCGCGGCAACCGGGGGAGGAGGAGGGGGGGGGGGGTGTGGTGAGGGCGGTGGTGGGCAGCAGATGCCGCTGCAGCTGTAGAGTAGAATAGAGCAGCTGGTGGAGTCACCAGAGTCACCAGACCAGACCCAGACCGCATACGGACGTACGGTCGCGTTGGTTGATCAGCCGCCGCCGCCTGTCAAAGATCCGTGCAACTGCAATCCCAGCTGCCAGTTCGTACAGTGCCGAGTCCACCATCCACCGTGTCCACCGCCACCACCCAGCCATGCACCACCACCACCACTGTGCACTACCACCACCACCGCCACCACCACCACCATCCACCATCCACCATCCACCATCCACCATCCTCCCAGCCATTCATCATCATCATTCATGACTGCATCTCCAGTGCCCCACCGTCAAGGGTCTCGGAAAACTTCCCACCCCTTGCATCCTCCCATCCTCAAGCAGGAGGGCGTGTCCGTCCCAGGATAACGCACTACGGAGTACGGAGTACCGATGCAATCAATCGACCACGCTACGCGGCAGGCAGAGCCACCATTGAGAACAAGGTCCAGCATCTTTGTCTTGCTCGGCACCTTCCCAATGCAAGTGCCGCTGATGGATCCCCCCTCCCCTTCCCCTTCCCCTTCCCCTTCCCCTCCCCTTCCGTGCATCAGGACCAGCCAGAACGGGCGGCATCTTGACAGACCAAAAGTTCGTGGATGCGCGGGCGGCAGGGAGGGCGCCAGGCCGGCTCCAAAGACGGAATCCGTCGCCTGTTGACGGGGGATTCTGCCGAGATTGCTGGACCCAATGTACCCGAGTCGGACGGAAAAAAAGGGAAAGAAAAACCACCAAAGCGAAAAGCAAAAACCTCCGTCGACAGAAATGCATTCCTGCGCCAGAGTCCTTCGGCCAACGTTTACTGATCCGATCCATCGTCATCGTCTTTGCCGCGCAAATGACAAGGCGCCACGGAAGTGCGCGTTTTTTTTTTTTTTTTTTTTTTTTCTTTTATCAAGCAACACAGACATTGTCCGTCGACGGGACCTCGTCAACGGCTGTCCTGTCTGTACCCCCAAACACGCCGTCGGATTCCGTCCGTGCCTGGGAATGGAGCTAACCTCCCTTCCTCCCCTCCACCCTGCGGCCCCTGCGGCCCACCGGCCCTGTCCTATCGCCCTGACGGGCCAAGCAAACTTGCCACCTGCCGAAGCGAGCAAAGAGTCCCCAGTTGCGCCACCCCTGACTATTTACACAAAACATGTTCGGTAGTGGCTCTGGTCAGCCCGAGCCTAACCAGAAAGGGCAATTAAACGCGCCCTTATTGCCGACGCCCTCCTCGCAACAAAACTTGCGCTTCTTCACGGCAATCCATGACTCCATGGCACTACTTGCAATAACAAAAGTACAGGCTGGAGAAGGGGTGGGGTGCGATTTTGCCCAAGCCAGCCTGTATTGTTGGAAATGTGGCCTTCGCGTGGCATCCTGGCACGTTTCGAAGCATGGTTATCTACTACACCACGGAGTACGGAGTACGGGACGGAGTACATACCCTGGCCTCGTCAAGTCTGAGCCGGCAGTCCGAACTCTGTTGTGATTCTGGATGCTGACTTGACCCGACCTGAATCCCAGCCCGCCAGCGGGCCAGCGGCAAGGAAAAGGAGGTGGGTGGGGGAGAGCTGACGTGCAGGGGTGGTGAAATTGTCCGGCACTCCCCCCCCCTGCCATCTCGCCGCATCTTTACATTGTTTTGATGTACGGAGTACTACCGGCACATGGGCGTCACATCGCACGTACGTCGCGTGGCTTTGCTGAGCGCATCAACACGACACGTTGCGGCTCGCTTATCCAGATCAAAGGGGCACTGTGCCTGCCAAGGGACGGCGTCTGTTTGCGTTCAAGTCGCACAATCTTGGGAGATTTGCTGTTTGTCGATCAACGATTGCGCGGTGCCGCACCAAAAATAAAAAATAAAAATACAAAAAAAAAAAGAGAACGAGATCACACGAATGACAAGTCGATAGTCTTGTTTCCCTCGAATATGGCTGTTTCGCTTCCCTCTTTGGGGCTTGGCAACCACCATGTGACGGGACACCAAACACCCAGGGACTAGTACCCGTTCCGGACTACGGCCCAAAAGCCGCGCTACGGCTATATTAGCCTGCATGACAAATCATCGGCAAGAGGAATGAATTTTCAGAAAAAAAAAGAAAAAGAAGAAAAAAAGAAACTTCTTTGACAGCCCTTCGCTGCTTGCAAGGAGGCAGCCTACAGGGACGCGAGTGAGACCCGCACAGCTATTGACTCGTGCGTGACTTGACGTGCGTGACTTGACGTGCGTGACTTGACGTGCCTGACATGAACGAAAACAAGCCGTGGGTTTTCTTTTTTTTCTTTCTTTTTTCTTTCTTTTTTTTTGTGAACTTGCTACGCTGCTGCTGCGTGAAGAATAGACGGTTTGCCTTCCAACCAACCCGATTTACAAGCTCTCTTCTCTGTACCGTGTGTGGGAATTGCGCAAGAAGGATCACGGTGGACTTTGGCATGCTGTACAATCTTAAGCGAGCTGCCGTGTCCGATTCCACCCTCGACGTCGTCGAAACTCGCTACACACGACACGATACCAATCGGGGAGAGCGACGTCCCGGATCATCCGCGAGGGTGTCTGGGTTCTGTGGCTGAATAAATGATCATCTGCATCGCGCGCAGCCACTGATCCAGGTAGGACGTAAGCCATGACGAATGGTTGGTGCTTGGATGGGTTGCCATCGGCGTCAATGCCGCCATGAAGCTCGGGGCTAACTGCCTAGTCGAACACACACACCAAGCATGGCCACGTGAGCGCATGATTCAATCGGCCGAGGTAAGCTTACAACGGCTGGGCATGCCACCGCCTCGACGAATTATCTGAAACAAAAGACCATCAGCCCCTCCTATCGAGGGTGCTCTACGCCGACTGCAAACGGCCCTTTTCCAGGTCGGGTTGCGTAGAAACGAGCGTCGAATCATGACGTGGTTACGTGTTGAAATATCGACTTGAGGGTTCCAGACGTCCATTGCGGGGTTGACCTTTTGCAGTTATGGACAAATCAGGCAGGTCTCGGTTTCTCAGGCGGCAGCATTTGTCACGGACTTGGGCCGGAAAGACCTGCTGCGCGGCAGGGCGTTTGACGAAGCAACTCGATTCACATGGCGTTGGGGATTCGGAATCCAGTGGGTCTCGACTGCTAGCGTCCTGGCTCTTGCAGCGACACGAACGCGTCCTCGGAAGTGTGGACATGATTGCGTGGAAGCATCACGGAGTACTCGGCATGCTGGGCGGGATCTGAAACTCCGCCCGATCTGACTCACAGCCTTTTCCTGGAACGAGATGGCCGCAAGAAGAATGGGGGTGGGGGCATACATCTGGAGCACCGGTGACCTTGATGGGGGGTTCGTGATGGGTTTTTATTCCGTTTTGCGACGATTCGAACCAGTGGCTCTGGGCATGTTCACACGAAGCTGTTTGTGACGTTGGCGAGTCGGGGGGCATGCCTGAAGGAAGAATCACGTCCTCGTCGCGGCGGCGGGGGCGGGGGCGGCGGAAACCCGCCGAGGTCAAGCTTCTTTCCAGACGTGGCCACCACTTGCGGCGTCGCATGCTGAAGCCGGGTCACGGGCCCATCCCATGTTGTCGGGTCCAACGGCAAGCCGTGCCTTTTGGGTGGTCAACTTTGGTATGTATGTACGTTTTGTTGGCAGCAGCGGCGGTGTGTGGGGTTTTTGTTTGGCGGACTGCAACGCAACGCAACGCAACCTGCCTTGGTTGTTCTGGAAGCCGCAGGCGGGCGGGAACTTTTGGTCGTTGCTACTGCTACGGGAGTGTGCATCCTCTCTGACCTGACCGTCGCGCGCGGACAGACTTGCCAGGCCCGCTGCGTCACCAGATGAAAATGCAAGGGCGGAAAGTCCAGCGCCGTTTCTCCCCTTTCTTTTCCTTGTCTTGGGCCGCGCGGCTCGGCACAGCTGCTGATTCGACTTTTGTTCTGGCGAAAAAGGCCGCCCTGCCTGCCCCCTTGCCACCCCAGCGAGCCACGGGAGTGGTAAGATTTGCTTCTACTCGGACTAAGACAACTAACTACCCGACGCAAATGAGACGGAGATGACAAGTTTTTTATTTTACTTTATTTTATTTTATTTATTTATTTTTAATATTTAATATTTAATATTTAATATTTAATTTTTTTTTGTTGATTATTTATTTTACTTGTTACGACTAAATCATTTCGGGCTGGCAGAAGCCGGTGGGGTCTTGTTTCTTGCTGGCGGGGCCGGGAGCTGGCCAATCGGCACCCAGGCCACAAGGAAGGCAGGCAAGCGCACCTGGCGGAAGTCGCCGTGCACGGCGGCGGAAGCAAAAGTACTCCTGGGCGGCAGGTAGCCGAGGTCTGCTGGAGGCCCCCATTTTCCCTTTTCCACAGGGGCCCGGGGGGGGGGATTCTGACAAGCACGGCGCGGCCTCGACGAGGCTGTCGGGAAGCTGCCATGCAAGCCCGCGTCCACGCTGGCCTCGTCTCGTCTCGTCTCGTCTCGTCTCGTCTCGTCTCGTCTCGTCTCGTTTTGGGCAGGTTTGCCGTCGGAAAAAAAAAAAAAAAAAGAAAAAAAAGGAAAAGGAAAAAGGAAACCGGACCGACTGGGGCTGGGAGTGGGCTTCTGACGTACCGACGACCGACGTACTGACGTGCATTATCCGTCTGGCACTCACTCCATCGGCAATTCGACTTGTCGGGCAGGGATGTGCGAACAACAACGACAGCAACGACAGCAACGACAACAGCGTCAACAACAACAAACAACATGGGCAATGGGTGCAATTTGCCAAGTGGTCGCATTGCCACTGCAACTGCAACAATGCCCACGCCAAGCAAAACCGAGGACCGTCATGCCACGCTCCAAGTGCCAACCACTGTACCAAGGTACCTACTCACCAGACCAGACTGACTACCAGGTAAGGTACATACCTAGGTATTCACCAGGGACGGGGACCGCAGTGCGTTGCAGTAAGCGGCAAGTGCTCTCGGTTTCCTTGCCCGTTGCACTTGCCACGGGGGCTCGTCAGAGAGCTGGCTGCCTTGCTGCAGACACGCCACACACCCGTGGGAAACCGGCTCCGCTGGCGTCTGGTCCTTTGCACCCCACCCCCCTCCCCAAACTCCCATCGGCCCATCCCATGGCCATCCCATGCCATGCCATGCCATCCATCCATCCATGCCATGCCATCCACCCCATGCTCATGCTCAGTTTCTCTTGCCACTCCCATCTATCCGGTGTATCTCGTTCAATCTTGCCGTGGCCGTCTGCGTTCCGCTCTGCCCCCTTTTCCGAAACCCCCTCGGCGGAGCTCGTCCCGTCTTGTGCTAGAGCCCTGTGCCAGGCCCCAGAGCCCAGATTCCAGAGACAGAAATCACTGCCGTCCGTCACCTCCAGGCTCCAAGCAACGACACAAAAAGCCCCCCAGGGTGGTGGGGGGGGGGGGCGCGGGAGGCCGACGAGGCCCAGAGCCGAAGCTTGGGGGCCCCCTTCCATCTGCGCAGTGCGGAGTGCGGACCATCACGATGCGCCACCGACTTCCGGCCATGCTGATTCTGCTGATTCGATTCTGCACAAATGCCATTTCCATTCACGGGGGCCCACCAGAGGGGCTGGCTGCCATGATGGGATTCGAATCGAATCGGCTCTGTCTGCGGCGAGTAATAGCCTGCCCACTTTTGCCCCCCCCCCTCCCCCCCCCTTAGCACCTTGGGGCGCGAAGCCTGCCAGCCACGAGGCGCGCGTTGTCCCCGCCGACGAAGCACGAGGACGGCCAGCAAGCCATCGATTACATACGAAACAGCCAGAGAGGGGGGGGGGCGGCGGTTCCACGTCTCGGTTTTCGGTAGAAACAGAGCCACCACGGCTCGGCATTACTACGCTGTACCGCAACGCAACTCAGGCCCAAGAGCTTGCAACAGTCCGGCGAGGCGGGCCATGATAGGCTTTGACGTGGGGGAAGGCAAGGCGACCTGTGATTCGCCCAGATACGACAGCCTGTCCCGAACAGGATATTGATGGCCCGTTGATGTAGCAAGAATTTATTTATTTATTTATTTATTTATTTTGCGTTTTTATTATTATTATTATTACTTTTTCTTTTATTTTTTTTTTCAGGTGTGCGTTGTTGCGTTGCGTTGCATTTCTTTTCTAGACCCCGTGACGGAGGCCCGCTTGGCAAAATGCTATTTGGCGCCGTCGCCAACGGGGTTGTGGCCCAGCATATTTAGGCCTTTTTTTTTTTTTTTTTTTTTTTTTTTTTTTTTTTTTTTATTTCTCCCCTCGGTGGCCTGCGTCTGATGCGACGGAGAGCGGCCCCTTTCTCCCAGCTTTTCCTAGGAACTAGACTCGGTGCTATTTTGATGCCATGTCCCTTCTGTGTTTGATTATTAGCTGCCCACAGCGCTGCCTCTAGACTACCGACCGACCGCACTTGGGCTACGCCCGGGCATAGTCGGCGGCAAGTGTCTCACTTCGCGGGCTTTCCTTGCGCTCCGCGACCCCGACCGACGGTGGTTCGCGCAAAGTCCTGCCACAGGTTTTTCAGTTCCGCCCGTCCGGACGCCTCTGCCTCTTTTTAGTTGCACGCGCGCGCACAAAATGTCTCTGTTGGCTCCGTACCTACCAGGTACACCTACCCTACCCTACCCAAGGTACATGTATGCCTGCATGCATGCACACACGTCGTTCTTGGTGAAAGCCAGCCCCCGCCGGCCCCCTTGCTGCTTCTTTTTTTAACGATGCAAACTATCGATGAGACATTGGCCCCGGGAATGCTGAAATGACCATCTGCGGATGCTGCCCCGGCCGGCCGAGGAGGGCTATATTGCCTGACGTTGCCTGCCTGCCTGCCTGCCTGCCTGACGTTGCCTGACGTTGCCGGGGCGGTTGGCCGCGTGCCACTGGGACTCGACGGGAAGTGAGTGACTCGCGAAGGCGTCAATCAATATCAATTAACCCGCGTGCTTGCGGTGCGGCGCAGTGCGTGCGTGCGTAGCACGAGGCCCCGTACTGCGGAGGGCGGAGTCGTCCGCCTCTTGGCCTCTGTGCAGGGTAAGCTGCTGCTGCGCAAGGAGTCGAGTCGAGTCGAGCCGAGCCGAGTCGATCATCAAGACGGGGTTTGGCGAGCCTGGGTGCAGGGTACATGGCTTGATGTCGGGCTTTACCCCGAGATGATGCAGGTCAGGAAGATGAACCAGTCAAGTGGTTGGTAGCCAGGTCCCTGCCATGCTTGCTCTTTCGTCCCGTTTGTTCCTTTTTCCTTTTCTTCTTTGCTTTTCCTCCATCTCTGATATGCGCGGCTAGGGTAGGGTGGGCATGGATAGCGGCAAGCTGGCGTATTCCGTAGGTGGGATGCACGCTGCATGTAGCCCTGGGGGGAAAAGGTAAGCAAGGCAGAGTGAAGCAAGGCAGACGCAGGGGCGAGACTGGACTCTCGGGCTCGGGGATGGCAAAGGAGTCACGGCGGCATGTGTGTGGTGCAGAGGAGATATGGCTGGAGGGCAAGGCGAGCAAGACTCAAGAGGAGGAGGCTAGACGAGCAGACTAGATGAGCAGACTAGATGAGCAGGCTCAACACACGCAAGAGCAAGATGGCTGAGACGCGATATGCAGCTCACTCAGAAGAGGAAACGGAAACACCCAGCCAAGCATTGCCAGGCATTGCCAGGCATTGCCCGGCATTCCCCAAGTGCCGTGTCCATCCCTGGGCCCGACTACAGCCAAGCAAGACGTGAAGCAACAGTCGACCCGACTTCAGCTAGCACTCGCGACAACGCGTGCGTGTGGCGAGCTCGCCTCGCTCCAGGAAGCTTTACTACCTCGTGGATAGTTGACTTGGGTAGCAGCCAAGGACAGCAAGCATGACGGGCTCTCCGGCCCAGATTTGTCCCAGCGAATGATACAAAAGGTCCTGAACCAGAGCGGCTCGCAAGTGAGCGGCACTTTAGCCGATGGGTTCAAAAGCAGCTCATCGTATGGGCCAAGCATCATACCATTTCTGGCATCTTAGCGGTCATCCTCGGTTCAGAAGAACAGACGTGCATGGGGCTCCAGCTCGGGTCCTCAGATTTCCGCATCGTCAACTTGGTATTGGCACGTGTGCTTGGCCAGCAGAGTCCGCAAGGCGACAGAGCTACACCCGTCTCGGATAGTAGCGTGTCTGACGAGTCGGTGACAGGTGGTTTTTTTCTCGCGCGAGAATACTGCGTGATGCGCTCGTTGATCTGCAAGAGGATGGTTGTGAAAGTCGTGGTATAGCTTTCCTAGATGATTCAAGAATGAAGACAAGCCGAAGAAAAAAGAAGAAGAAAAAGAAAAAGAAAAAGAAAAAGAAAAAGAAAAAGAAAAAGAAAAAGAAAAAGAAAAAGGGGAAAAGCAAAAAATGTGGGCAAAGACGAGAGGGAAAACAAAACAAACATACACATTGAAGGCTTGAAGCTCACAAGCGAATAAATGTCGTCAAGCAGTCCTGTAGAAAAGCAGACCTCTTCACAGGGCTGTCGCAAGCCGGGTGCGTACACGCTCCCATATTCCGCTTGCTTGCAGCGACTGCCCGCCGAGCCGATCCCTCCTGGCTCCCAATACCACTTTGCCCGAAGTTTGGTTGATAATCTATCGCGAGAAGCTCTGATTAGAATCGATTCAGGTACGTATGAAGGATGCAGGGTGCTCGCAGTGCTTACTCTCCAGCGATGGGACCAAACTGGCGCACCAGCCATGGACGCACTTGGCTGGCGATGAGTATGGAGATGCCACTTACACACGTGGATTGCCAATCGGTGAGGTGAGCAGGGTGAGCATTACACTCGAGGCATTTGCAATTCTTGTCTGTGCCAAAAGGACTGAACTGCATGTGCGCGACACGAAAATACTATCCAGTCAACTGACTCTACGGAGTACATATTGTATTGTACCGAAAGGGCGGTCGGTTTGCGTTGCACTTGTGGAAGGAAGGGGTGACGCATCGCACCTTCCAAAAGTCGCAAGTACCGAGCAGATGCCGCAGGCAGGCCAAACCATTCACTCGACTGACGTTTCTGAAGACGATTTTGCATCGACGTCGACTTTTCAGACGGCCCATACTCAACTCCCGCAAGCCCGTGTGCATACATCTTGAAGCAGTTGTTTACAATCTACGTTGCTGTTGGGGCACCGCCAGGGGAGGGAGGGTGGCGGCGGACTTGGCGATTGGTGCGGGTGCGGGTGCGGGTGCCTAAGGCAGTGGTGTGTGCCATGTGCCGGCTGAACTGGAAGCAACGCCCCGACTACAACACCACATTGATGAATGTCACGAAGAGAGGGGCGTACCACTCAGTAACCAGGCCGACACCTTTCGTATCAGCGAGGCTTCCGGGCTTCCTCTCATGGCTGGCTGATTCAATCACGGCCAGCGACAAGAACCACATACAAGTTGTGGCAACGGGTGCTTTCCCGTGCCAACAAGGGGCCAATCAGAACCGCCGCCAGGTACCAAACAAACCCAGACTAGACGACGCCAACCACCACCCCGTAGTGGCGGACTTCAGCAAGGGAGAAGAAAAAAAATAAGATCAACAAGCCATCGGATCTTTGTCGCCTTGTCCAACACTCGTTTGTTTCGCGTCGTTGCATATTTGATTGCATATTTGGTTGCATGTTTGATTTGCATCCGGCTAATGCGAATGGGCTCGCTGCGGCGGACTTGATCTTTTTTTCTTTTTCTTACGACGTCTCTTTCCTACCCGCCCACTGTCTCTTCCGCACCATCCTGTCGTATCGACCCCCGTTTGAAGAAGAAAAGACGAAGACGAAGAAAAGACGAAGAAAAGACGAAGAAAAGACCCAGAAAAGACGAAGAAACGACGAAGAAAAAAGGAAGAAAATACGAAGAAAAGACAAAGACAAAGACGGAATCGAAACGCGACATGACTTGGCTCACCGCGCTGACGGGCTTCGCCGCCCCCTTTTTCATCGTCATGTCGCCCGTCATTTCTTACGGCGACCAGATCGTGTCCATGCATCGGAGCAAATCAAGCGCGGGCTTTTCTCTCGACATCCCCCTGATCATGCTGGTAGCTTCCCTATTAAGGTATACCTTGCAGCCCCAGTCCATGATTGCTACTGCCTTTGTCGCGCACAATATCAGACTGCGTCATCAGAAGCGCTGGGCTTGCGATGAGGGAGGAGAGACAAAAAGAAAGCAAAACAAGTAAAAGCCCCTGCTAATGCAATGCGCGCATCGGCAGAATCTTTTACTGGCCCGGCGCTCGATTTGACGCCAGCCTATTGGTGCAATCGTTACTTATGGTCGTGGTACAGCTCATCTTGCTCAAGACGGCCCTCGACCATCGACCATTGCCCGCTACTAAGGGAGGCGAAGGCAGCGCGCCGTTTTCTGGACTCGAAGCAGGCAGCTCTTTTGCCATCCCGCGACCTTATAACTTTTGGCAGTGGCGATCACATAAGCCGTACGTAAAAAAAAATAAACTCGTCATGATTCGTCTGTTCTGGCAACTGACTGTTTCCGCTTCATTGCGCATGTAGATATTGGCACTTTCTTCTCTACCTCCTCGCGACTCTCATCGTCTTGCAAGGCCTCCTTCGACCCATGGCACCCATCTACGACACGTATTCCGTCCTGATCGGATACCTCGGCCTTTCCATCGAGGCGACCTTGCCCATCCCTCAGCTGGTTTCCAACGCCCAGTCGCAGTCATGCAAAGGTTTCCGACTTTCCGTCCTCGCCAGCTGGATTGGCGGCGATGCCATGAAGGTCTTTTGGTTCTTTACCTCTACGAGCGAGATACCCGTGGCGTTCAAAGTGTGCGGCTGCTTCCAAGCCGCATGCGACTGCCTCTTGGGCATTCAATACTTTGTCTATGGTGCTGGAGACAACGACGTCGTCCTGAAGGAGCACGCTATGGAAGAGGCTCACTGGGCGCGAAGTCATCGCACTCCACGCCCAAATGCGCGGAGCCTATCGGTCACCAAGCGACCAGCCATGTTCAGCGAAGCCGAGACGGAATAGATTGCCGTCCTGGGAGTAGTTGTCAGCTGGCTACGTGGAGCGCAGGGCACAGTTACTGACAGCCTTCATGCTTTGACGGAGGTCGGGGCGTAAAACGCTACGAAGCAGCCACGGCGGGCTCGGCTACACATGCTTTGCCTTTGAATGTATGATGTTTGACGGGCTGCTTGGTACGTCTGCAGTGGAAGGCCGCGAGAACTGCATACGAGACGTGGGGCTGGATGGCGAACATCATATCGATCACCTTTTGTGCATCATGATTCTCCCCCCTCCCCGCCCTCTTTTGGGGTCCTGAGGACGTGTGGAGTCGTTTGGGACAAATGTGAGGCATGTCGGCCTGAGCACTCGAGGCGTTAAGTCATGATAGAGCGGTACATGCCAAGTCCGCGCGTGGCCCTGGGTTTTACTTGACCAGGGACCCCAAAGGCACGTATACAGTAATTTAATACGGCTCAAGAGGCATTGGCATTGGATACAACAGGACACAGCCGGTTTCCTCTTGATGTACGGACCTAGCTGGCGGGCCGTGGCTTGACGAGGGGGCGCAATTTTTCAAATCCAAGTAGCGGCTATCTCGCCTTCACCCAGGCAGCCCAGGCAGCACCGGGTGGTGGTGGCCCTGGAGCCCCAGCCCCCTCACTTTTGCAACATGCTTGACGCGAGACCGACCAGCCGACGCTTGTCGTTGTTGCGCGCCGGTGTTTGCGGTGTTTGTCTGCTGCGGTGTGTCTGGCGTGTGTCTGCGGTGTGTCTGCGGTGTGTCTGTGTCTGGCCGTGAAAGTCAAGTTGAGTGGCTCAGCACATGCAGCTTTCCTACCTTTGCAACGGCTACCACGACCAAGACGCACGATTTTGCACCAACCAATGCCACCAATGCCTGCCAAGAATTGAGCACGGCTGGTGAAATGGCTGTTTGACTCGAGCATTTCTCCGCCCATCCCAGACGAGGCCGTATGGTATGCTTTCTATTGCCCGCCAACGACATTGCAAAGGACAAGAGGACTTTTGGATTTTGGAGCTCGGGGGGTTGCGCGTTGCGAAACATTTGTCAAGCCGGTTACTTGGACCTCTTGCGTGCCGAGTTGGGGTCGTCGGCTCTGTCGTCGGGCAAGACGAGCAAGCCATTGATGGGAGCAACTCCTGCAGACTCCACGATTGTGATTGCAAAAAAAAAGAAAACGTCGGGTCGAAATTTCAAGCTCTGCACCCACGACGCCGGGGGGGGGCCAATGCGCAGCAGCGTCGACCTCCGCAACGCCGCCGTGTCTATTGATGCTGTCTACGATAGATCGCCGCAGGAAACCGCACCAGGAAACGCTCAGCAAACCGAGCCAACCTGCGATCGATCCATGCCCGCCCGTCTGGCCAACACCGGTCGTCGACGAGCTCGTCCAGGCAAGTCCTGCTTCTCGCTCTCTCCGCCGCCTCACTCCAACCTCACCTCTTTGCTGCCGCGCCAGGCCTGGCAGCTGGCCGTAGAGGCTCGCAGCCCGGCGACACCTGGGCGCTGCTGCGAGACGGTTCCATCTGCCGCCTGGCCCAAGATATAACCTCCAGTCGTCAACGACAACCCACAACCCACAGCCCACAACATACACACATTTCTTTGCCTTTCCCCTGCCCCCCTTGCCTACTAGAACGCATCAACTCCCCTTCGTTTTACTCGCTGGGTTATTCTCGACGCCAGCTAACGTGGAGAGCAGCATCGCATGCCAACCGCCGCTTCACACCGGCCGCGTCTTTTGGTAGCTTGGTCCTAGTTTCTTCCCGCACCCCGTCTCACTTCCGCCGCTCTCCTCTTTTTTGCAAAATCCCAGCAGCCGGGTTGCGAGACGACATTTGCCATGGCTCCCTCCAGCCAAAAGGCCAACTACCGGACCTACGAGGCGCAGGCCCGTATGGTGAGGGCCATTGTTGCCGCCCACCCAGAGGTTAAATGGAACTACAAAGGTGAGCATGCAGTTTTTTCTCATCACCCCTCTCTTCACGCCTGCGTTGCGTCCGTATGCTACTCCTTTAGACCCTCGTGCTCGGCGGATGTCTGTTGTTGCCCCCTTTTTCTTTTTCGTTTCTTTTTTTTTTTTTTCACCCACGTACCTGTCCGTCATGTCTTCGTTTCAGAAGCACGGGGGTTGTTGACCTTGTTATTCCTCCCCCCCCCCCCCAGAAATCGCGTCTTGCTACGGATCAGACATGACTGAGCATGCTCTCAACCACCGGTTCCGCAAAACCAAAGCCCACGCGGTCATCATCAAGGAGGGCCGTGCTCTAGGCTTTGACATGAAGAATCTGTCTGTGGACGAGAATGAGTTGCCGACGACTAAAGAGGCAGTCGATAAGAACAGTAGGCCATGCCAACTGCATATTCCACCAACATGCTGCCGTTTTGAGCACATGTTTTTCATGGGGTTTCCTGATATATACCGATATTTCCCCATAGTTCCTTCCTTGTCTTATTTTTATTTATTTGTTTCTTTGTCTGCTTCATCTTCTTCCTCTTGTACACTCCCCGTTGCGGCTGCCTTGATCCCGACTAACAGTAACCAGACATTGCCAAGTACTTTGGCCAGTCCACCGCCGACGGAATGCAATTCCAGTTCCGCAGCATCAAAAAGGACGCCGAGCACATACGAGCCGTCGAAGCCTCTGGCGGCGACGTAGCCAACTGCCTCCCCCTGTCCAGCAGTGCCTTGAACACGCCCTCGAAACCCAAGGCACCAGCTCGCGCAACCCCCACCACCGGAACCGCCCGCAAGCGACAGCGCGTCGAAATCAAGCGCTCGTCCTCGGACGAAGAGGCCCTAGACACAGAGGACCACTCCGAAAAGGACGACACCCCGTCCAAGAGACCGTCCAAGCACCCGCAGATTCCCAACAGGGACTGCACCCCTTCCCGCCGGGCTGCATCCAAAGCCAGCGCCACCATCGCCAGGCTCTCCGCCCGATTGGAAAGAGAAAACACATCTGACGGGGATGGCGCCGAGGAGAATGATCGGCCCTACCACTCCATCTTTGGGGACAGCGACGTGAAACCCGTCGTATGCAACGGGCGCATCCAATCCGACGGCCCCGCAGCATATGGGCACGGGCACGCCCCCGGCGTTGCTGCGCTTGCAAACACGTCTCCCGATCCGTTCATGTTTGCTGCGTACGCCGACAGCTTCTACCGCCCGGGTGAGACGGGGGACTACGGCGATGGAGAAATCTGACAAAGATACTGCGATGTTGTCCTGGGGGTGTCTTCTCCATCTTTCGTTTTCGCCATATTGTCGCCGGTTGGTTGGTTGGTTGGTTGGTTGGTTTTTCTTTTTCGTTCTTTCTTTCTTTCTTTCTTTTTTCTTTCTTTTTTTTTTCTTGCAACATAGGTAGCTAGGATTAGGTGTTGGGTGGCGCGAGTCTTGAACAGCCGGGGGCGGGATGCATTGCTTGTTTTTCTTCTTCTCATCATGGAGTTGCTGTCACCGCTTCGTCGGTCTTTCCTGTGAACTCGGTAGCAATGCGCCAGGTGGAAGGATTACTCGCTCCAAATCAGGGACACACTGAGAAGCACATGGAAAAAGGAAGCATGTCAGGCACTGGACGTGGCTGCCCAAAATTTAAAAAAAAAAAAAAAAAAAAAAAAAAAAAAAAGACCTTTGCTGAAATACGCCCTGTGCCAGGTGTATGACCACAGAGAAGACGTGGTATGGATACTCGTGACGAAATGCATCTCTTGTCCGGCAGACCTGGCCGCGGAAACGGAAACTGGGAATGGCTTACTATATATATGTAGAGTAGTACCTGGCGATGGGGCTTACTTTTACTTGAACCAGGCTGCCCGCTAAAGAGGCCTCGCCGTCTCAACCGCAGTTGTGCGTGTGCGTGCGTGTGTTTTCTTTTCTTCCCCCTCCATTTTTTTTGTATCTTTTTCCTTCTTCTTTGGCAGTCGCATTTACCCTAGCAGCAATCTCCACAGCGCGTCCTTGTCCATGTAGTCGTGGTGGATGATGTTGACGAGCCAGTAATCTGAGCGGATCGCGCTCAGCACCGCTTCGCTCTCCGACCCTCGTGCGTACACCTTGGCCCATTCCCCCCACAGGCCAAAGGCCTCCTCGCTCCATGCCTTGAAGCTGACCTCCTCAATGATTGTCGGGGTGATGATCTCTTTGCCGGGAAACACGCCCCACGTCACGGCGTTGGTGCTCGCTGCCACGGTTCGAGCCGAGGCGCCGCCCGTAGCGTCCGACGACGCAAAGTCGCCTCGGGCGTTGGCCGCGTAGAAGCAGACGCTGCCGCTGCAGTCGGGGCCCGCCAGCTTGCCCGCCAGCGCACGCCAGTCCGCCGAGGGCAGGAAGAACTCTGCAAAGGCCTTCTGGAACACGAAGCCGTTCTCTGGGCCCCATCCAAACGTCCTGTCGCTGGAGGGGATGCCGTTGACGGCGGGCTGCGAGGCCACGGTAAGCCACCCCTTAGTGTTCATTTCCACGAGGCGAGGCTGGATGGTGGACGATTCTGCCGACAGGCCCTCCTCGCTCCACGGAATCGCCTCAATCTCTCCTTTGATGTGCCTGACAAAGACGTCGTCGACGTCCTCGCGCGTTTTGGGATGCCCCCAGAGGGTCACGGCTCGGGTAATGGACACGTGCAGGCTCACGCCATATCCGTCAATCTCTCCGTACGCGGGGGATCTAGAGTCGCCGAAACGACCGTTGGGGAAATCATCCCATGTAGCCTCGCGCCCCAAAACACCTTCGCCCTCGGATATCGCCAGCGTGTTTGCTCTCGAGTTTATGCCCTCGGCGGGAACGCCGGCTTCTTGGCCGGTTGCCTCCCATTCGGGGTGTGTTGCTGGACGACCACCCACGATGACCCGGTTGTAGGGATCCGAGCCGACAGAGGAACGCCTCCTGGAAGCCCTCGAATGGCTCGAGGTGCGCGAGGTGCGGGCGGTGCCATTGACCCGAAGCGCTAGCGGTGCGCGCGGATAGTCGTCAGTGACTGCTTCGTCCTGGTCAGCCGCATCAGGAATCAGGCCGCTTCTCTCGGTGATGAGGGACACGGCTTTTTCCAGGTTGAGCGTATAGAAATGGAACCCTTTGCGACCGGGGGATCGGTTTTTGATTGTCCTGATCTGCTCAATCAGTTCGCTGATTATGTCCACACCGACAAGCTTGACCTTTTCGTCATCTCCCTTGACAGCATCGAGCCGACTCATGATGGCAGGTGGAATTCTGGCATGGCTGAGCTTTGTCGTTCTTTTGATCATTTGGTAGCTTTGGATGGGCATCAGGCCGGGTATGATGGGTATCGTCTCCAAGGCGCCGCTCGGATGCTCCCGGAGCGTCTTCTCGAAATGATCGTATGCGGTCCTGTCGAAGAAGAGCTGG
Organism: Ustilaginoidea virens; assembly: GCF_000687475.1. Lineage (NCBI taxonomy): Eukaryota > Fungi > Ascomycota > Sordariomycetes > Hypocreales > Clavicipitaceae > Ustilaginoidea > Ustilaginoidea virens. The sequence goes on along the minus strand of NC_057317.1, from coordinate 4,846,279 downwards.
GTCATGATGAAATCCGCGCCGGCCCGGACCTTGTCGACCAGATACGGCAGGTCTTTCTCCAGGCTCTGCCCCTGAGGATGGCTCTCGTCGGAATGACCTTCCGGGTAGCTAGCAACGCCGATGCAAAAGTAGTCGCCATGTCTCTTGCGAATGTATTTGACGAGGTCAATGGCCCATGTAAAGTCGGCTGAACCGTCGTCTTCGGGGCCGTGGCCGTTGGCGTCGCGGTATTCTTCCTTGCGGGGGGGGTCGCCTCGCAAGGCGAGAATGTTGCGGATCCCAATCACCTTGGCGTCGTCGAGAGCCTTGTCGATGAGGTGCTTACTCATGTTGGTGCAGGTAAGATGCAGACATGTGGTGAGGCCCAACTGGCGTTGGCAGAGCTCCGCCAGCTCCAGCGACTTGGCCGCCGTCGAACCGCCAGCTCCCCAGGTGACATTGACAAAAAGCGGTTTCAGGGCTTGCTCCATGCGTTGCAGTCGATGACGCAAGTTGGAAAATCCCATGGCGGTTTTGGGAGGAAAGAACTCGAGAGAGAAGTAGTCTCTGTCGGCCGGCAGGGCGGCGATTTTGTCTGTAATCTTGTCCATGCTGCAAGATGCCGATGGAAAGGACTTGCAGTGAGCGCAGGAGATGATGCGACTTGAAAGCGACGGCGGGTTTCAAGAAGTCGTAACAGCAGTAAGTAACTTGTGTCAATTGTTGCCAAATGGAGGGGAAGTGGGATGGGGATGGGGATGGGGATGGGGATGGCGCGGATGGCGGCACTGGCTGGCCACAGCGGCAGTCCGGGCAGACAGCGCACCGCAGACAGACGGCCTTGAACTGCAAAATGCGCTGCCAAACACCACGAAGCGGGCGGGCTGGAGCTTTGTGTGCGGAGGACAGGCGAGAGAAGCACGTTGACGTTGACGTTGACGCTTGATGAGATGAAGTCGGCACCTTGCTTGGGGGGAAATATCAGGGCATTTTCGTGTCCGAGGAAGGAGCACATCTCGGCGGCGCAACCCAATGCGTCAAATGACTTCCGTCGCAAACGGCACGGCATGGCGGGGCAGCCTGCCAGACCCTTCTCTAGTACGTACCCCCAGCCGTGATGCGTTAGGTATGTACCTGGTATACTGCGTTTTTCGTACGGAGTACAATCGCTGCGTGATAGTGTGTCCATCCCCTGTTTTGGACCAGGTACAGTCTGGTACCTATGTACCTGCTATAGCGGGGCTTGAACGGCTGGCTTCTCTCATCAAAGCCCAATGACGCACAGTGCATGGAAACGGCAGGAGCCCCTGCAGGTCCTGCCGTCCTGCCGTACTGCCTCCAGTCTCCTTCCCAACTTGAAAATTCCGTCATCGTCATCTTCGTGTCTTTGTGCCACGCGTTGAAGCTTTCTTCAAAGCAGCCAAGCTCGTAACCAAGCTTTCAGCATTCTGCTCTTTTCCCACCCAACCTCGCACAATGCACCTGCCATCATGTACGCGACGTGCGCAAAGCTGAGGACCTGCAAAGGAGTCAGTCCAGCTCTACGGGCAGCTTTTCATGGAGTAAGCCGCAACGGCAACGGGTCTGGAGCGCGTCACCCTCAGCTACGTGCTTCTACTGTATGGAGCCCGTCGTCCCGGAGATGGTATGCGGTTGACTTGAACTCGTTGGACAGCAAATGGAGGCAGAAGTGGAAAGAAGAGGAAGCGGCGCCGAGGCTGCAACGCAAGGTCGCCACGCCGCAGCAGGACAACCGCCCGGGGACAAAGTATGTCCTGCCAATGTTCCCGTACCCTTCTGGTAGCCTACACCTCGGGCACTTGCGAGTCTACACTATCGCCGACGTGGTCGCTCGATATCATAGACTACAAGGAGACGACGTCCTTTTGCCAATGGGCTGGGATGCCTTTGGCCTGCCGGCTGAGAATGCTGCTCTCGAACGAGGCATTGCGCCAGGGGATTGGACGAGGACCAACATTGCGAAAATGAGGGAGCAGCTGGATGTTATGAATGGCAGCTGGGACTGGAGCCGTGTGAGCTGGCTTCCATGCTTCCTTCTTCTACCCTTCGCACAAGGGCTTGCTGACTGACTGACTGACTGATTGTTTTTTTTTTTTTTTTTTTTTTTTTTTTTTTTTTTTTTTTTTTTTTACTATTGTGCAGGAGGTTACAGCTTGCGAACCCGACTTTTACAAACACACACAAAAGCTCTTTCTCATGTTGCATGAAAGAGGGCTTGCCTACCAAGCTGAAGCCGAGGTCAACTACGATCCCATCGATAAGACCGTCTTGGCCAATGAACAGGTTGATGCCAGTGGCTGCTCGTGGAGGTCCGGGGCCAAGGTCGAAAAGAAAAAGCTGAAGCAATGGTTCTTCCGCACCTCGGCGTATCGAGATGCTCTTCTGAGAGACTTGGATGAACTCGCAAAGGGAAATGCCTGGCCGGAGCGCGTAATTTCGCAGCAAAAGAATTGGCTAGGAAAATCCACCGGAGCCATGGTCAAGTTCCCTATAATGGCCCTCGGTGGTGTCAATGTCGGGGCAGCAATCGAGGTCTTCACCACTCGGCCGGATACACTCTTTGGGGTCCAGTACATTGCTCTAGCTGCGTCGCACCCCGTGGTTGGTCAATTGGCACAGAGTGATGCTGAGCTCCAAGCCTTCTTGGACACCCTCCCAGGCCTGCCACCTGATTCCAAGGTTGGTTATCTGTTGCCCCAACTGCGCGCCATCAATCCACTGGCATACCATGACGACACCCCTGACGCTACAAAGGCGTCGCTCCCCATCTATGTTGCGCCGTACGTCCTGGGCGATTATGGTGAAGGCGCTGTCATGGGTGTCCCAGGCCATGATGTGCGCGATCATTCATTCTGGAAGACGCATCATGCCGATCAGCCCATACGAATGGTGCTTGCAGCATCGGAAGACGAGAGCACAACCGTCTTCCCCTACGAGAGGCCCTTTGTGGCCCATGGCGTCATGACCCAGCACAGTGGCGCCTTCAAGGGGAAGCTTTCACAAGAAGCTGGCCAGACCATGGTGCGCATGCTAGAGGCAGCAAACTTGGCAAAGCCCGTCGAGAGGTGGCGTCTACGGGACTGGCTCATTAGCCGCCAACGGTATTGGGGAACGCCGATCCCGATTATCCATTGCGACTCTTGCGGTGCGGTGCCGGTACCGGACGGAGACTTGCCCGTCAAGCTGCCGACTGTTCCGGAGCACTGGTCCGGGGGTAAGACGGGAAATCCGCTCGAGTCCCTTGCCGAGTTTGTGAAGGCCGACTGCCCCAAGTGCAAAGGACCTGCTCGCCGGGATACGGATACCATGGATACGTTTGTTGACTCGAGCTGGTACTATGCACGCTTCGCGGACCCGCACAACGCCGAGCAGCTGTTCTCCCCGGAAGCCAGCAAGATTCTGCCGGTAGACACATACATTGGAGGCATCGAACATGCCATCTTGCATCTCCTGTATGCTCGGTTCATCTACAAGTTCTTGGCCTCGACTCCGCTGATGGCAGGCTTCACGGAGCAGACGTCGTCGTCAGCGGAACCGTTCAAGCGCCTGATTACGCAGGGAATGGTGCATGGAAAGACGTACATCAATCCTGACAATGGCGCCTTTCTGAAACCCAGCGAAGTCGATCTCTCCGACCCGGCATCCCCCAAGGTCGTGGCCACCGGTGCGGATGCCACAGTAGCCTTTGAGAAGATGTCCAAGTCCAAGCACAACGGCGTTGATCCCACGGAATTCATTGCCAAGTACGGCGCTGATGCCACCAGAGCTCACATGCTCTTTCAGGCACCGGTCGGGGATGTGCTGAACTGGGATGAAGCCAAAATCTCGGGAGTCACCCGCTGGCTGCAGAGATTGCACGACCAGGTCGTGGCACTGTCGGCGTCGCCAGAAGAACCAGGACAAGCCAGGGACCTGTTGGAGTCGAGCTTTCAGAAAGTGGGCTCGATGAGTGCGCGCGAGCTGGCACAGTGGGATGCCGACACTGCGTTGTGGCGACACGTGCAGCGGACAATCGCCTCGGTGACGCACTCGTACGACGACGTCTACTCGCTGAACACCATCGTGTCGGATCTGATGAGTCTCACCAACGCTCTGCTGAGCTCGAAAGCGGACGACAATTACAAAAGGCATGCGACCAGCACCCTCACCAAGCTGCTGGCGCCTATCGCACCTGCCTTTGCCGAAGAGTGCTGGAGCGTGTTGCATCCCTCGAGAGGGTCTGTCTTCAGCACGACACGTTTCCCCACACAGGACGGCACGCTGGGATCCGCCATGCTCCAGCCTCGGAAGCAGCCTTGCGCTGTACAGATCAACGGGAAAGTCCGGGGCGTAGTGGACGTGGCTCCTCCTCCTGCGGGACTGCAGGGTGACGAGCTGAAGCAGTGGATGATAACCGCAATCCTCGACAGCCAGCTGGGCAAGGAGCGGTTCAGCGGCGGGAAATACGACTTGAAGAAGGCCAAGACGGCCATTGCTGTGCGCGGAGGGCGAGTCATGAGTTTTGTCGTGTAGTCGTGTAAATACATTAAATACCCCAAGCGTAGAGACGCCTGTACCACTACTAGATGTTGTATTCTCTTGTGGGGGGATGGGGAAAGGGGCACAAAGGGGCATAAAGGGGCATAAAGGGGCATAGATGGTGTGGGGGATATGAGATGATGGGGGTGTGTACTTGTACGAGAGCATACCAGGGAGTCGAGGCTGCAAAAGTCTTTGGTCAAGCGAGCCCAGCCAACAAGTCAATTCAATTTCCTGTCCCAAGACTTTTGTCGTCTTTGTCTTGTCTTGTCTTGTCTTGTCTTGTCTTGTCTTGTTTGTCTTGTCTTGTTTGTCCTGTCTTGTTTGTCTTGTCTCGTCGTCCCTCGCCCGAGCATGTGTCATCGGGGTTCGTCCATCTGTTTGTCCTTGTGACAGACGTTGAATGGTCGAGCAAGAGTATGTGTTTCTGTTGGTTCTCCAGCTTGCTTGCCTTGTGCCGTATCGTTGACGAATACCCAGTAAACCATCCGGGGCAGGCAGGTAGAGAGACAGACGGACGTAAACACCCGGTACAAAAAGACCCCCAATTATACACCGCCCCAATATAAAGACCCAACACAAAGCCCCCATTACATAGCAGCAAGATGGAAACTGCAACGCACAGCAAGCGGCACGCGGCATCGTCCCCTCAAAACACTCTCAGAAATCAAGCTTGACCCAGCGGCGAGATATCCACTCAATCTTGGCCTCGCGATGCAGCGAAAAGTCAAAGTTGTCATCCAGGTGCAGCACAATCTGGTTGAGCGCATTCTCCCCCGTCTTGCGCAGCTCGGGCAGGGAGTCGGGAAACCAGAAAATGACCTGTCCGTTGCCGGGGCACCGGAGAGGCTGCAGCACCGCGTCGGGGTCATCCCGGAACAGCTGGCCGTTCCTCGCGGCGGTCCGTTCATTCTTCTTCCTGTGGGACGAGGGTTAGTTAGTCTTTGAGCCCGCCGAGTGCGCGGCCGGGTGGGATGTACTGTACGTACGCTGCACTGGCGCGCGGCCATCGCCGAAGAGAATGAGAGGATGCCTCGCCTGCCTGCTGGTCCTGGGGCGGGTGGCCGATGCTGATGTACGACTCGTAGCCGCGCACCTCCTCTGCCAGCTCGGCGAAGTTCTGGTCCTCGGCGGCGGGGGTGATGTGGAAGTTGCTGAGGGCGTCGTTGATTTCTTGCCATTTGCGTTGCTGCTCCTCGCGGCGGAGGTCGGCGAGCTGCTGCTGCTGGAGCTTGAAGGTCTGCAGGCGCTGGGGGAGGGACTGCGATGTGGATGTGGCCTGGGGAGGCTCCTCGGAGGGAGGGAGAGCGCCGTTCATGAGGAGAGTCATTTTGAAAGTGTCTGAAAGCTTTGATGGCTCTGAAGGCTCTGATGGCTCTGATGGCTCTGAAGGCTCTGATGGCTTTAAAGGCTTTGATAGCTTTCAAGGATTTGATTGCTTTGAAGAACGACAGGGATAACTGGATGGCCAGGTAGATATGGTTGCGGGTGAAGAGGATGGGCTTATATAGACCATCTAGCTTTTCCCCCGGGAAATATAGTTTGAGGGAGAGGACAGCCTGCGTAGTCTATTTGGCGAAGATGGATGTAGCAGAGTTCAGGGTGGTGATGGTAGGGAGCGGACTGTCAGTGGTTCTGATGGACAGAGGCAGAGGCCGTGGTTGCAGACTTGGGAAGCACCTCGCGGTTTGGCCGACATCGACAACATGATCCCAAAGCTCCGTATGAGCCCGTACTGCCTTGACATGATGCGCAGTCTGAAAAAAGGGACTTGGATCTCGCGGTCCCGGCAGTTTGACTGGACGGATTCATGAACCCCCAATGGGCAGCAAGGGCTACTTGTAAGCAAGGTTCATGCGCAACGCCCAAGGAAAAGGTACGTTCACTGACTCTGGGGTTACAGTTTGGATGACTTGGTGAGGCCAAACCATAGTTTGCCGCGGGGCGGTCGTGTGCGGCACACGCGGGTTGCTCGTCTGTGGTTGATATAGTTTGCGCATCGTGCATTTGCCAAAGTATGGCTGCAAGCGAGACGGTCCAGACGGATGGCTTGCGTAAGCACCTGTGCGACGCTGCATTTTTCTCCGAGTGGACGTGATTGTGGTGCCAAAGGCAACTCTAAGAGCCTTGCTGCAGCTCGAACGCGCCGACTGGTTTGGATTCGCAAGTTGCCGTGTCTGGGAAAGGGTGTTTGAGCCCCAGTTGGCTTTTGTTGATGTGCGGAGCAAGCAATCAATGGGCCAAACCATCCATACGGGTAGAAGAGCGCCAAATGTCTACCAGCCCCCGACTTGGTGATGCGCATCAGATCAGATTGGCATGAGTAACTGAGAAAAGACGGGGCTGCCAGTTGCTTGTGCCGGTGACGATTGCCGGCTCGACAAAACAAAGTGCTGGTGTTTTGTTGGTGACGGGGAGTTTCTCGGGGCGGAAGTCCTTTGAGGATCCGCGAGATGGAATAAATTCTCACGCCAGACCGTAGTTCTCATTATCGCAGCAGGTCTGGCTCGGAGCTTTCATACGTCTACGAGAAAAGGTTTGCATCGAATATTTTTGCGCCCCAATACATTCCAGGTTGGAGAATCTACCGCCACACACATGTTATTAAGCGTAGTACACAGCTTCGTCTAGCATACAGTTCTTCATGTACGCACCTAGTCTACCCGTCCCTGCCGTTCGTCCTCATCCACCAGCAGAGAGTCTTCCTCCAAGCTCCCGCGTGTAGCATGAGACCCGCTGTACAGAACGTAATGCTGGGCAAAAAAGACGCAGTCATACACCATGCTAACGTTGCCCAGGGCGAACTTGACCGGATTGCCCGTGAGACCGCTCCAGTCATGCTGCAGATAACTGTCGATGGCCTGCTGGGCCACGCTTAGGACGCCGCCGGCAAAATCCAACGTGATTTGCCATATGCTCCAGCCCTTTGTGCTTTTGTTGCGATAGTTGACGAGGATCTGCGGCGTGAACTTGACGAGCGTGATGATGAGCTTCACGTAGCCCAGCGCGTAGACGACATCCAGCTCGCACCAGTCCTCGGCCGGGTCAATGTGGCCCTTGGCGGCAGCGGACGCGACCATCAAGTAGGTGGCAACAAGGCCGGCAACGCACCCTGCGGCGACACCGAGGATGAAGCGACTGGGGCGGTGGGCGGGGGTCTGGGAGAAGCCCCAGAGAGGCCGCAAGAGGTACTGCGACAGGGTGATGCAAGAGACGACGGAGGCGTGCAGCGCAAAGGCGATGTCGTTGAACTGGACGGTCGGGGTGAGACGGTTGTGTCTGGCGGCGTACTGCTTGCGGATGGCGGGGGAGTAGTAGAAGGCAGTGTTGGAGGCGAAATAAGCAAGGAATCCTGCGTCTCCTTGTCAGCACCCGGCCGTCGTCTGCTTCGTCTTCCTCGCAGGGACATGACAAGCATGCTTTTGGCGCGCCATACCTAACGAGTTGATGAAGGGAAAGTCGACGGTGGTGCCCGCGGTGCTCTTGTTGCCAAGATTGAGTAGTAGCTGGGGGTAAAACGATGCGCTCCAGCAAAAGGTGTAGATCCAGCCAACGAGGCCGGACAGGGCCTGGAGAAAGCTCATGCTGAATGAATGCTGGCCCGGGTTGGCCACCTTTTAGGCGTCAATGGCCAAGAGAGTGTGTGAAGCAGACAGAATCCGTCGTCCTCCAAGGATTCAATCGAGTCTGGCAGAAGAGCGGGGGAACCAATGACAGTCAGTCGTTGTCCGTCCTGGCCCCTGGTGGCGCCTTCCACCAGTAGTTTTGGCAAGGCACTCCCTCCGTAGGCAGCTGTTGTTACTGTACGGAGTACGGAGTAGTCGTTGCTCGATTGCGCCTTCCTGGGCGGGGCAGGCGGAGTGACTTGGCTCAAGCCGCTTGCAACGTCACCGTCAGTGTCACCGTCAACGTCACCGCCGAATATCGGATCAATTCCGCATCTGCCGCCGATTCAAAGCCCAGTCGCAATTACTCCGTACACATTGCGAGACATTGACGTGTGTTATCCAAGGATGCTATCGCTCAATATAAACACTTCGTATCTTGGTATATATACTCAATAAGCATTTGAGCGCCCGTTCTATTTTCCTGAAATAGAGTATACGCATCAAAACATCTCCAACTCGAAGGTCAAAGATCCAACGAGCTTGCAGGTTACAATAAATACATTGTGCCGCCACGAATACACAGCATCGTGATCCTATCATGAACATGAACATGAACCCCGCCCCCCGACCCGTGACAATTCTTAATTTCCTTTGCTGGCGGGAATGGTGTGTGACAAGCCTCCGATAACACGATCTTCAACACCATTGAGCCCAGTGCCAGTAATATCCTTGGTGACTTCTCCAACAAAAGGCAGCTTATTGACCAGTCCATCGACACCTGGGATCATGTCTCGCTTAATACCGCCAACGATAGGGAGCTTGTCGATAGGGAGATCCTTGGTGACTTCTCCAACAAAAGGCAGCTTATCGACCAGTCCATCGACACCTGGGATCATGTCTCGCTTAACACCGCCAACGATAGGAAGCTTATCGATAGGGAGCTTGTCGACAGGGAGATCCTTGGTGACTTCTCCAACAAAAGGCAGCTTATCGACTAGTCCATCGACACCTGGGATAATGTCTCGCTTAATACCGCCAACGATAGGGAGCTTGTTAATAGGAAGCTTATCGACAGGGAGCTTGTCGACAGGGAGATCCTTGGTGACTTCTCCAACAAAAGGCAGCTTATCGACCAGTCCATCGACACCTGGGATAATGTCTCGCTTAATACCGCCAACGATAGGGAGCTTGTTAATAGGAAGCTTATCGACAGGGAGCTTGTCGACAGGGAGATCCTTGGTGACTTCTCCAACAAAAGGCAGCTTATCGACTAGTCCATCGACACCTGGGATAATGTCTCGCTTAATACCGCCAACGATAGGGAGCTTGTTAATAGGAAGCTTATCGACAGGGAGCTTGTCGACAGGGAGATCCTTGGTGACTTCTCCAACAAAAGGCAGCTTATCGACCAGTCCATCGACACCTGGGATAATGTCTCGCTTAATACCGCCAACGATAGGGAGCTTGTTAATAGGAAGCTTATCGACAGGGAGCTTGTCGACAGGGAGATCCTTGGTGACTTCTCCAACAAAAGGCAGCTTATCGACCAGTCCATCGACACCTGGGATAATATCTCGCTTAATACCGCCAACGATAGGGAGCTTGTTAATAGGAAGCTTATCGACAGGGAGCTTGTCGATCGGGAGCTTGTCGATCGGGAGCTTGTCGATCGGGAGCTTGTCGATCGGGAGCTTGTCGATCGGGAGATCCTTGGTGACTTCTCCAGCAAAAGGCAGCTTATTGACCAGTCCATCGACACCTGGGATGATATCTCGCTTAACACCGCCAACGATAGGGAGCTTGTCGATTGGGAGCTTGTCAATCGGGAGCTTGTCGACAGGGAGATCCTTGGTGACTTCTCCAAAAGGCAGCTTGTCGACCAGTCCATCGACACCTGGGATGACTTGTCGACGCAAGACGGTTGCATCGACATTGGCAAGGGCGTCCACATCGACAACGTCCTTCTTGGTTATGACAGGGGCGGATCCAAGGTCCACGCCCTTGGCTAAATCCCCAGCAGCAGAAGCAACGTTGCTCCAGCCCGCGAGGACATTGCCAGTATTGACAATGGGAGCACCGAAGGAGCTGCCGTAAAGGCAGGTGAGGAGAACGGCGTAAACTGAGGAATGCATCGTGAAATTCGTCGACGCGTATAAGCAGATTTGGAAAGGACTGACTAGAGGTTAGATAGCGAATGACGAATGTATGAACAAGTTTGCTAAACACGCTGCTGAAAGGAAGGATATCTTGCTGCGGCCAACAGCTAAAGGAGCGGCAGACGACACATGTCTTTATATGCCCGCTGTCGTGGATGGAGACGAGGGGGCGGATGAGACGAGACTTTGCTTTTGCCATGGCAGTCAAGCATGCCTGTCCCTGTCTCTTGCGCCTGCATCTTGTCATGAGCTGGAGAGATCCGAAGCAGCGCACAGACTGGTTGGCGGTGATTGCCGACCGGTAATTGGGTGGTGCGGGCACCGGGGTGGTGATGATGTTTGAGACTTGTTTTGCGGGCAAATTGCGCGATGCCTGCGAAACCGCCCTTTCGGCATGGCATGCAACCGTTGCCAAGGGGGAGGCTTGCTTCCGACCATGGTCCCCAGAGCAGGCCAAGCAGGGGATTTCTGCATGCCGTCTGCCTCGGGCAGTTGGTTGGCGAAGCCGGAAGGGAGCCAGCCCTGATTTCCAGCGTCAGCGCCGCGCTCTGCCTCGTCGTCATCAATCGCGCAGTAGACACGACAGACAAGACACGTCCGCCGAGAAGGGTCTACGGCGGCGAAGTCGTTTTGCGGCATCCTGCCACACACCCCGGCGGGCAGACGCCGCTGTGGCCCATCGAGGCTTGGGGAAGAGGACTGGCATGTGGCATTGGGAGTAGAGGTTCCGGTATAATTGGCGGCGCAGATTCGGGCTAGAAGGGCGTCGTCGTGCGCTCTGCTAGTGCGTTTTGGAAAAGAGCCGTGGCGTTTCGGTCGCAGCTTCCGCGCTAGGAAAGATTAGTTAGGAGCGCGTGCATTCTGCAGGAGCGATTCTCTCGTCTGGCCGGGGGCAAGTGCGAGTTGGCCTGGCCGTTGCCTGGATAAAAAAAAATAAATAAATAAATAAATAAATAAAAAAAAGAGCAAAAAAGGAAAAAAGGGAAAAAAAAAAAAAGCAACCAGCAAATGAATGATTGAATAATCGCATAAATGAATCCCCAATGATAAAACAAACAAGCAAGCTACCCAGTCACCTACGTGATGAGATGAGGAAACAAGCACACAGACAAAGTGCATAAGTAACCCTAGAATCTAGATGGGCCGGTCTGTCTTCCTTCTGCAGCCCACGTGGCCCTGGTTGAGACCCTCGGACCCCTCAGATGCCGGCCTCGCAAACCCCCCCCCCCCCACCCCATCCAGGCAGGGCCCAGGGGTCCAGCTCCAGCAACGGCAGACTGCATGTGCATTCCCAACCTCGTTTCTGCATGGCTATCCCCCCCCCCCAGGAGGCAAATTGCACAAGTGCGCGCGCGTCCCAACGCGCCTCGCCCCGATTGGACGCCGGCGACGATCTTCCCCCACGGCGCCGCTCGGAAGCCCCCTGCAGGGGGAAAACAATGGTCGGCTGCGACATGGTTGAAGAACTGCAATGAGACATAGGGACCCCGTGCGAGCTCGGCCGACCAAGCTTGCCAAACAGCGGCATCCCGGACGGATATGCCGAGCCTGTGCGTCCGCCTTTGCCGGCGTCGACGATCACCCTGCGGGAAATGAGCAATGGAGCGTCCGACCTGGTCTATTTGCGAGATAAATGAAATGAATCAAGTCGTGGGGCCTGTCCACCCGCCCAGCCCCGTCTTGGTGATGATGCGTGGGCAAGCGCGCCCATTCTATCCAGCAGGAAAACCTCGAATCAAATTTCCCACTTGCGTCATGAAAAGAAAAAAAAAGGGGGGGGAAAGGGGGAGATCTACATAGGTAGGTAGTAGAGAAGAGAAAAGTACGTGGTGGAAACAGAGATGGCAGGATACGCAGAGCAAAATGGGCTGCGATGCTGAAACAGCAAAAAAAAAAAAAAAACCCCGGCCTCCTTCCCCCCCAACAACAACCTCCCCAACGCCAGTATCTGATGCGATAGAGTAAAGAGATAGGGAAACGAAAAGAAAAAAAAAAGAGAAAAACATAGTAGTGGTGGGTGGTTGAACTCTGCTCCCTGGACACAGTGCAGGCGACCTCCGTGTGGGGGTCCTGTTGATAAAGGCCGTGACCACATTCTTGCCAGGCATCACCATGGGCATGTCATCCGCGCTGCTATTCATGATCAGATCGACTATCGGAGTGGTCACCAGAAGAGGCGTGTTCTCGAGTGGAGCGCGTGAGTTCATCCCCGCCATCTTTTCGATGGAATCCAGACCCTTTGCGCCCTCCTTTTTTCCTTTCATGGGCTCCCGCCACCCCCGATAGCCCTAGGCAGTCCCTTCCAGGTCCTGGCGTCGGGGATCCTGGCGCGGCCAAAGTCCTCGTCCAGGTCCAGGATGATCTTGAGGGCGTTTCTGCTGCGCGACAAGGGCGACGACGAGTCCGGGCCGCCGGGCCCCGGGCCGGCCGCCAGGGTCGTCGGCATCGACGCCTCGTCGTCCCGGCTCCTGCCCGGCATGGGGAGCACGTTCTGCAGGACCTCGTAGGCGGCGAGGGTGAAGCCGAACTGCGGCGAGGACCGGAAGATGCGGGCCGGGCCTCCCTTGAAGAAGGCGGTGAAGCCCTCCTCCCTCCAGATGGTGCGGGCGGCGTGCCGGAGCCCCGTGTACGAGGCCTCGCCCTTGCGCGCCTCGACCTGCAGCCGCGTCTTGATGACGTCGCACGGCGTGGTCAGGTACGCCGCCGGCATGCCGGCGATGGCGCCCGCCGTCAGGAGCTGCAGCACGCCCAGCTTCTTGGTGGGCGACTCGCCGAAAAAGTCCTTCTTCAGGTGGTTGTACGTGGGGAAGTAGATGGCGGAGAAGGGCACGTCGCGCAGCAGGCACGCCGAGGCTCCCTTGTAGAGGCCGACCAGCCCGAGGTTGCGCACGATCCACATGGCCGACCGCCGGGGGGCGCCCTCGACCGACTTGGCCACCTCGCCCTGGACCTGAAGACGAATCTTGACGATTTCGAGGGGGTTGGTGAAGACCTGGAGAGTAGGTTAGCCGGGGGATATTCCGGAAACAAAGAAGGAAAGAAAGAAAAGTAAGGAAGAAAAAAAAAGTTTCATCCAAACTACTCACCACTTGGCACCCTCCGGCACTGGCGCCGGCCAGAATCTCGGCGCTCAGCGGAATGCGCCCCTGCTTGTCGGTAAAGTGCCGGCGCACAAGGTCGTTGACGGTCAGCTTGATGGCCTTTTCGGGAGCCACGCCAACCAGCTGCGGCAAAACACCCGAGTACAAGCCTCGCAGGCCCTCGTTGCGGAACACCTTTTGGAAGCAGTCGATCGAGTTCTTGTACAGCCTCTGGCCGGGCTGGGCGCCGCGCTGGTTCTGCAGGCGCGTCTTGACCAGGTCGATGGGGTACACCATGAAGGCGCCGAAAGCGCCGGCCAGACTCCCCAGGGCAAAGTTGTAGGCCGACTCGGCGGCGCCCTTCAGGAGAGAGCCCTTGGCCGCCGCGGCGGGCTTGAGCCCGGGCCCGGACTCGTCCGCCTCGTACATGGGGCTCCGCCACGAGGGGTCGAGGACCTTGGCAAAGTCCCGCAGGCTCAGGCGGCCCGAGGGCTCGTCCAGGCTGGCAAAGTGGAACAAGACGTCGGCCTCCATGGGGGTGAAGAGGGAGAAGCGCGTGACCTTGGCGGCCTCGTGGGCAAACTCGGCGCGGGTGATCTTGCCGTCGGAGCTCTTGGCGAGGGCGCGGCGCACAATGAGCTCGACCAGGTCCATCTCCTGGATCATGTTCTGGAAGGCGCGGACGTTGGCGTAGGAGATCTTGCTGCCGGTCGAGATGTTGCAGAGCGTGTGCAGGTTGTTGAGCACGTGGTCCGACAGCTTGTGCTTGGACGTCTCGCGGATGATGCGCTCAAACTCCTCCGGGTCGATGTACCCGTCGCCGTCCTTGTCGAGCAGCTGGAAGGCCTGGCGGATGCGCTCGCCCTGCAGGCCGCGCAGCATCTGCGAGAACTGGGGGTAGCTCAGGCTGTGGCGCTTCTTCTTGCTGCCGAGGTACAGCTTGGCCCACTCGCAGTCCCAGTCAAAGGGGATGCTGTCGGGGCCTTTGTTGAGCTCGTAGAGGCGTCGGAAGTCGTCGTACTTGACGTCGCCGGTGCGGTCGACGTCAAAGACGCGGAACGCGATTTCGTACTCGGCATCGGGCTTCAGCAAGAGGTTCTCAAAGACGCCCCAGTCCGTCAGGCTGACGCGTCCGGAGCCCTTGTTGTCGGCGACGCGGAAGAGGATCGAGTACTGGTCTCGCTTGATTTTGTGCTGTCCCATTCACGCCAGTGTAAGAATTTTTTGAAACCAAACGTTTTGCCTTTTCCTTTTGCTCCGCCCAGACACTCTTGTCTGTTCTGCGGTTCTTTTTCCTTCTTTTTTTCTTTTTTTTCTTTTTTTTTCGCCTCTTCCTTTCCCTTATTTTCCCCACGGAAGCCTCGCGACACTCACATAATCTTCGTCCTTGGGCGCAATGGCATTGATAAACTCGTCCTGCCCCATGTACAGCTCGCCCGTCTCGGGGTCATTGACAGCATGCGCGTTGAAGCGCGCTCTGCTCTGCGCCGAAAGCTGAGCACCCGGCTCCTCGACCTCGGAGCCCACGAGCGTCTCCTTGACAGCTTCCTTGATCACCGCCGAAGGACTGGCCATGATGAAGGAGTCACGAGGATGGACGTGCGTGCGTGGGGGAGGGTGAGAATTGATTTTTTTTTTCTTTTTTTTTTGGTTCTTCTTCTTCTCTTTTGACGTGCAAGAGATCTATCCAAGGTCGCAGCCAAATCCACTCGTCGGTTAACGTGTCGGTACCCAAAACTGGACACCTAAGAGCAAGCCGAAGTCCAAATCAGGAAACCCTCGAGGGAGCAGAGCATCAACCGGATCGCTTCTTCTCTGCAGCCGTAGACGATGGCCAAGGTAAACGAGCGCGGCGCGTGCCTAGGATAAATGAACGGATCCCCTCTCCTGTCTTTTGTTTTCTTTTTGTTTTCTCCGATGATGGAGAACCATAGGTAGGGAGGATCTGTCAATTGGATTTTTGGCAGAAGTGGGCTCAGGAGGACGGGGTTTCCCTCCCTTGTCTGCTGCTATTCGCTAGTCGAGGGGACACGGAACCGAGCAGGCGGGTCCAGTCACGGGGGAATTTATAAAATAAAGCAAAAATAAAAAATAAAAAATAAACTGCTCCAAACAATCGAAAAGTCGCGCAAGGCCAGGTAGTGCAGCGATTGCAAAGGATTCGAACGCGAGAAGCACGCAATGCGACGACGTCCAGGCGGCGCGAGGGCGGACAAACGCAGGCAGGCAGGCAGACAAAGGCAAGCGGAACGAGGCACGGGGGAGAAAATTTTCTCCTGGATGCGGATGGCGGCGCGGGAGGCTTGAAGGAGTGTGGCCCCGGCGACAATCGGATTGTGTGGCAACAAACTTCTGCTGTAGACTTAACAAGTGGCTTGTGCGGGCGGACCTGCCAGGGGGGGGGGGGAGCAAGGCACGTGTCGCGGACAAACGATTGCCCGTGTAAGTCCATGCTCGCCTCAACATCACCGGCCGCAACGTGCCATTGCCGATGAACCCCCATCGTTTGTTGCCTCGCTGATGTCTGTGTAGGACATTGCCGGCGGAGGGAGCCGAGGTTGGCTTGGATGCGCGGATGCTGATTGAAAATACACAAGAGTAATGATCAACAAGGGTGTAAATCCGGTATCGTCATATGAGCCGGCTCGGACGCACCAGCTCGGATGCACCAGCTTGCATGCTGATTGAAAATACAGAGTAATCCTCAACAAGGGCCAGAATCCATCTATGAGCCGGGAAATAAAGACACTTCACTCCACGTTGTTCAGTTTCAACACGGGATATCCCTTCCACAGCCAGTTCTTTCTTCTTCTGAAATAACATATCAAGTAAAAAAAGAAAAAAAGAAAAAAAAAAAAAAAAAAAAAAAAAAAAAAAAAAAAAAAAAAAAAACAGGTCCGTCACGTGTAACAGCAAGCCCGGAAACGCCAGAAATGGTAAGCGAGAAGAAGAAGAAAAAAAGAAAAGAAAAAAAAAAAAAGGTGAAGAAAAAGGTGAAATGCAGAACCATCTTCTTGGCCCAAGCGGTACCGAGAAAAACTTGCAACAAGACAATGCAGAAAAAGTCATGTATCTCGTAAAAAAAAAAAAAAAAAAAAAAGGTAAAAAAGAACAGGCAAAGAGGAAAAGAGGAAAAGGGGCCAAACGCTGTCGGACGAATCCTCTGCGTTTCGAGAGCCGTCAAGTGTCAATTGCAGAGGACCCGGCAGCAGTTCCTATTAGTCACTGATGGAGCAAACTTTCGTCTGCAGTTGCTCCCGCCAACATACATGTGGGTATAACGTGATGCGGATTAAATAAGTTTGGTGACACGCTCCAGCTTGCCTTTCCATCCCAAATCCCGACAGAAAGCATTCCGCAGCTGGCCATGCTGTATATTATGTGCAAAAAACAGGCGGGGTCTCGACAAGTGGGAAACATGTACAACTCGCGCCGCGCTCGTCATGCCTAGCCCTCAGTGGACACGAGCAAGCTGCTCGGATACTGAAGCGCGTCGGGCACGTCTTCGACCCGCGCGCGGAGAGGTCGAATCGGGACGCTGTGGTGAGGCAGCGTGAAGCCCGCGTCCAAGGCGTGCTGAACAATCGTCGAAGCCTCCTTGAACCTCTTTTCTTGATACTTTTCGAACACGGCGGCATGGTGAAGGCGAGGCTGTTCGCAGCACTCAATCATCATCGTTACAAGCGGCCGTAGTTGGGTCCAGGTGTACCCCGAATAGTGAACGTGCGCCTTGCTCTGGAATTTTCAAAACAAAAGTCAGCAACCCGAATCTGCCACATCATTCTTCTCCCACCCTTTGCACCACGTACCCAGTCGCCCTTTTTCAAAACCAGCCGAGACAGGCAGTGTGCTCCTGCGGCCAAGAAGCTCGGGGGCGAGGCCACAAAACGCTCATCCATTATGGTCAGCTCGAGGAAATATTTGGCCAGCGTGCGCGTGTCGAGATCGTAGTCGTCGGCTTTGCTCACTCGGCGAAGAAAGCTCATCGGTCCTGGCCAACCAAGTTCAAAGCTCAGCATGCTCAGCATGAATCGTTCGGCCTTGAGAATCTCCTCCGTCGTGTAGCCGCCGTCCACCATGTAGACTATCTCGTCGAGCGAGGGGCAGTTGATTTCCTCGTACTTGGAGGCGACTAGGATGGCGGTGGCACCAACCAGCTGCAGTTTCCCAATCGACACGATTTTGCACGACAGAAACCGGTCAATGTAGTTGACCGTGAGGAAAAGAGTCTCTGGCAGCAAGCTAAACCTGTTGTGAACCTGCACCAGCCAGTCCATCAAGACAGAGCGCATAGACCACTGGATCTCTGTCTGCATCTCCATGTAATGAGGGTTTGGCTGCATCTTGATCTGCACATGCAAAAAGAAAGGAATCAGTTAGCAGACCGACCAGAGGGTAAATGCTAGGGAAAATGCAAAAAAAAAAAAAAAAAGTAGAAAAAAAAGACGGGACAAAACCGCACATACCTCCAGCTCACGCATGTACTCGAAGATTTCTTCTCCATACTCGGCAACCATGCTGACATCCCACATCTCCTCTTCAATGTCGTCCAGCGATCGAGTCTGCTGAACTTGTAGCTTTGCTTCTTCCAGCTCACGCTGCACTTTGGTCGTAACTCGAGGAGCGAGAATGGTGGTGACGCCACCTGTGGTGAGGTTCTGGGAGCGGAAGGAATGGGCAGTGGTGTAAGCTTGGTCTTGGTCTTCGTAGTCGTCATCTTCTTCCTCATCCCAGTACTCCTCGGGTTCCGAAAGCGCCTGCGTCTGGGACTCCTTGGATGGGACGACGTGAATGTGTTGTTGCGCCTCTTCTGAAATGTGATGCATCCTCGGGTGAATCCCGGCGTAGCCGTCAGCATGATTCACGTGGTGCAGCAGCTCGTCTTGATCCAGCTCGTGGGAAAGGTCATCGTAAGCGGCTTGCTCCTCGGCGATTCGGGACGGCACGCGACCCGGATCTGTAGAGACGGCTGACCTGGTTGCCTTGTCGGCGGGGAGGTCCACCATCTCAAATTGCCTGCTTTGCGTTCGGCGAAGCAGCGGCGGTTGTCTTTGCTGCTGCTTGAGATGTGGCTGACTCTTGTGATGGCGTGGTTGCAAGGGCGGAGCGTCAAAGGAAACCGAGGCGGCAGGCAGAATAGTCTCTCGACCCAGTGCATTCGCGGTTCGAGGTCGCGCGAGGCCGGCAGCCGGGTTCCCGGCGCTTGCCAGCGCCATCGATGTTGCAGTGTTGACGTCGTGAACGACGCCAACAGCTGCCGGCTGCTTTCTGCCAGGTTCAGAAATCATGACCACGCCGGGCTTACTTGATAATGCGGCGCTCGGTCGTTGTGCGGGACGGGCAGCAAAGGAATCCTTGCCTCCTCGGCTATAGGGGGCATTTTCCTTGTTGATCAAGGCGGCGCTCACCAGGCCGGTAGCTGTCTGCACCTTGGCAAGCTTCCCGTCTTGACTTTTACCGAGCACGATTTTGGTGTTGGTCACGTCGCCAAAGGCAGCCCGTTTCGCCGGGCCGCGAAAACCAGCCGTGACAGTGGCCGCCGCAGCCATTGTCAGGTTGCCGGTTGATTTATGTCTATGATGGATAGGCTGTAAGGCGTTTTCGGTGCCGCGTGGTCGAAAGGGCTAGAAGCGTGAAGAATGCATGATTAGCAGACACCTCGAGATGGTTGTATAGCAAGATACAGCAGGGGAGGAGGAAGGGGGAAAATAAAAAGAGAAGGGCAGCTGCGTGGAGCAGCGACAAGGGGAAAGGAGATTGCGAGTGCCCGAGGTAACATACTCTGGCGTCCATGGTCCTTTGTGCAAAGAGAGAACAAGGGGATGGATGGAGGAAAACGAATACAACGAGGCGTGCCGCGTAAGGATATTGGGCGAATCTTATTCGAGGGCGCGAAGCTCAGCTTTGACAAGCAATTCTCGTCAGGGAGAGTCGAGCTTGTAGCCCTCGTCTTGTCGATTGCGTACCGATCGAGTGGAGGCTATCATGCGAAAAGGAGAAGAGAAGATGAAATCCGATCAATGGACGATGAAATAAAAAGGATGATGAAGCAACCTCTTTGCGTTTGGGGAGGATGCCGCCCTTCTTCTATTCTCCTTTTTTTTTTATTTTTTTTTATTTTGTCTCTTTTCCTTGTGTTTGTTTCCCCCTTTGGCCTGTAGTTGGCCTGTAGTAAATCGTCGAGAGGAACACGAATGCTGAGACTTGCACACGCCGCGGTAGCTGATGGGATGAAAGCACCGTGGCCTTTCCTACAAGCTGATGTATTAAAAAAAAAGAAAAACACCATCCAAGATTAGCAAAGACGAGTGAAGAAATTAAGAGGATGCCAAACGGGCAGGTGCAAGACGGGCGGGATATGGTAGTTGCATGCAAAAAAAAAAAAAAAAAAAAAAAAAAAAAAAAAAAAAAAAAAAAAGAAGTCACCAGTGTGATGTAATGGTGGTGATGTGATGTGAAGGGAGGTGGTGATGTGATGGGGGGATTGTTTTTGGGACGCGCGAGGTTGCAACGTACCTGAAAGCGGAAATGGAAGCGGAAATGGAAAACGGGACTGGGACTGGGACTGGGACTGGGACGACTGGGAATGGGAATGGGCCGCTGTGTTTGCCTGTGCAATCGGTGCGCAAGTGAG
Organism: Ustilaginoidea virens; assembly: GCF_000687475.1. NCBI lineage: Eukaryota > Fungi > Ascomycota > Sordariomycetes > Hypocreales > Clavicipitaceae > Ustilaginoidea > Ustilaginoidea virens. The sequence continues at coordinate 4,826,283 of NC_057317.1, read as the reverse complement.
CCCTGGGTGAAGGGAGGCCGAGAAAAAGGGATGATGTCGCGGTATGTATGTATCCAGGCTAACGTCTTTTCGGTCGTGAAGCCAAGGTGAGCAGGCGAGGGGGCAAAAGAAAAAAGCAAGGAAAAGGACGTTGACATGAGCGACGGCAGCAGCTTCTGGCTGGGGCGGCCACTGATGATGGTGACTGCTGGGGGGTGGTGACTGGGGGTGGTCGCTGGCGGTGGTCGCTGGCGGTGGTCGCTGGCGGTGGTCACTGGCAGTGGTCACAGGCAGTGGTCTGGCCTGGTAGATTCAATCTCGCCAATTTAAAACATCAATGCCTGGCAGATCCCCAACAAGTCCCCTGGACAAGAACTCTCGGGCTTTGCACGAGACAATGGGCAGGGCAAAGATCAAAGATGCCTGCCGGTGGTGATGATGCGGCGCGACTTGGGAATGCTGTTTGTTGCTGTTGCTGTTGCTGTTGCTGTTGCTGTTGTTCTGCGTTCAAAGTGAAATAAAAGAGTCTGGTGCCAAAACGTGCAAGGTCGGCAAAATACAAAAAAGCATGGCGAGGCAACCGAGACAACATCAACAACAACAACAACAACAAAGCCGTGCAGAAATTCACGGCAGCCATGTGACTTGACGTGCTGCGTGAGCAGAGGAGGTATGTGGGTGAGTGAGGCTTGGGCTTGACAACATTGACGCTGCCGAGCCAAGCAAAGCAGAGCAGAGCACATGGCATCGGCTCGCCCGTCGCCATGGGCACCCGCGGCCATCATCATGCATGCAGTTGCAGCATATCCAATTGACTCCACAGCTCCACTTGCCTGCGGCAATGGGAGCCGTCAATCTATCGGGTTGCAAGTTGATGGCTTGGGGGTGGTTCTTGTTGTTGCTGTTGTTATTGTTGTTGTTGTTGTTGTTGTTGTTATTATTTGTTTGTTTACCGCACCAGACAACTCACGAGACTACCCAAGTTGACAGCTGCTCCCCAGCCCCAAGCCCAGCCCTTTCCGGCAGGTCCTGTGGACGTCTCCCCCCGCCCCACCCAGACCTACCGGGCCGTACGGAGCAACATGGTACCAGACGGTACGGCACCCCATCCATAGCCCGTAGCCCGTACAGTACGCAGTACACAGTACACCCGTAGGGATACAAGCCGTCAGCCAACACCGTCTGACTAACCCGCGTCTCCAAGGCAGCCGGCTCGGTAAAAAGGCACGAATCGCACGGCGCCACTTCTGCGACCGGCAACAAACAGCTGAAACGGGGTCCGCCCTCCTCTCCTGCGCCTTGTTTGCCGTCTGGTCGTCTGGACGATCAAGATCGCGGGTCCTGCCCGCCCTGCCCTGCCCTGCCCTGCCATTTCTGGAATAAAACAGCGAAAAATGACGGAAAGCCTCCTCGCGCTAGTCCCAGTCCGGACGGGTGCCATGGCTGGCCCGCTTTTCCCGTCGCGTCTGCCCGGCACAAACGTCCGCCAAGTGCCGCGCGCACCGAAACCTACGCGCTGGCACGTGACGTGCGTGCGTGCGTGCGTGCCCCCGTCGCAGTCAAGTTGACCCGCCACGGCGCCACCACTCACCACCCAATGCGAAAAACAGAGGGGTGAAAAAAAAACAACAAATTGTGGCGTACCTCGGCGCAAGCTGGGACGGAGCTTGCCTCGAGGTTCCCGTCATCCAACGGCGCAAACGTGGCTAGCCGAAAAGACAAACCCGTCAAAGAGCCTGCCGGTGTGGCGCGCATTCAAATCCTTCCTTCTCCTAGGCGCAACTCGTGTGTAGTTCGCGCGGCCGCACGGCAAGGGAAGGCAGGGCTCGCTTGCTCTCAGGCCAAGGCGCCGTTTGGAACTCGGCCAGGCGAACGCCGCATCCACAAGTAACCGTACAGCATCCATCGTCTTCCATCGTCTCTTGGCAGTCGCAAAGGCTTCGGTCAGCGCGGCGACATCTCATCCTCGCAGGCGTTGCTGCGACGTCACCCCATCCCCGTTGGCGCATTTGCGCAGGACTTGCGCGCGGCGGTCGACTTGTAACCCCGGCATGCGCCAGTTGCGCAGCGCCGAGTTTTGCGCACGCGCTAAACGCTCGTCTTTCTTTGTCTTGTCCAACCCCAACCCCCATCCCCAACCGCTGCCTTGCTTGATTGGCGAGTCGCGCAAGCTGCGCAAGCTGCGCACACGGCGCACACGGCTCCTGGTGTTGGCTTCGCTCTCAGGGCCACGGCCATGTTCTTTCTTCGTCGCGTAGCCGCCCGCCGGAGAAACTTGCGCCGCTTGGGCGCAAATCAACGTGATGCGAGAATGAGAATGCCGCCCCTCGGGAATAAGACCGCAAAGCAAAGCGTGATTGAGCTGTCGCGCAGAGGACATGTCGTTCTGACTCATTGAAATAAGCCCGGCATGCGGCCTTTGGTCGCAGAACGTGTGCAGTGGACGCCGCGCCCACGGCCTTGGTTATCCCGTCTTTTTTTTTTTTTTTTTTTTTTTTTTTTTTTCTTCATTCTCATTTTGCGCCATCTCATTCGCATTGTCCAGACGAGGGGGGGCCAGTGCTAAAGCAGAGGGCCGCAGTACCAACTTCGCCAATGAAAAGTTGCGCGCCGCAGAATCCAGTTTCGCCGTCGCCAATGGTTGCATCCTTCCGCAGGGCAAACATGAGATATGCTTCAGAGTTCAGCAGAGTTTCCTTGCGCCACCACGCCCCGTGTCTGTAAAGGTTTCGCTTATCAGGTCTACCTACTTGGGTCGTCATCAACTCATCGGTCTAGAACCTCGATTTTACTCGGCAGAAAGTCCCCCCCCCCTCCCCACTAAAATGGTGTTTCCAAAGGGGCTTGTTCTTTGCCCTGTTGCCCACAATCCATCCCTTCATCACGGCAACCCCAGTCGGCCAAGGCTGGTCGGCCCAAGCATGGCATCGAGGCGGCCTTGTTTGCGCGTTGGCTGTATCAGTATCAGGGTCAGGACCGCGACTTGTGGGATTAGTTGGCGACGCTTTTTGCTCCCCTTTGCTCCGGTCCGTTGCGCTTATAACATGGTCGCAATCCAAGCAGCCCCAGTGGGACTTGGCAGGGGGGGACGTGCCGATCCACCACCAAAAAGTCCTGGCTCTCTCCGTCTGTGCTATGTATGCATGTACATGTAGCCAGGGTCTTGGAAACAGGACAGAGAGCGAGGTCGGGAGCGAGGTTGGGAGCGAGGTTGGGAGCGAGGTCGGGAAGCAAGCAATGACTGCGGACGCTTTCGCCCGGGCCGTCGCCGCCGCCAGGCGAATGCGCGTTCTGGGCCGCAGGAGCTGGGCCGCAGGAGCTGGGCCGCAGGAGGTCGTTCTGAACAGCGCCTGGCATCATTTAGATAGCTTGTCTGTACTCCGTAACATACCCTAGCCTGATTGAATGCAGAGGCGAAACAAGCGATCGACTTGATGAAATCATCCTCTTGCGGCCGGCCCCTCCTCGACCACCATCCGGAACCCCCCTCCTCTTCGCTACACCGTATTCTTGCGTGCCGCCCAAACCCACATTCGAGTGGCAGGCAAATGCGCTGCGCGCTGGCCTCATGCTCGCCCGCCGTTGTGTGCCAGGTAGTTGATACGGCAAGCTTCGGGATCGACTGCCCAGCCCAGTTCAGGATAGGGCAGATGGCAAAAATCGGTGACAAAGACGCCTGATGCGGAAACACCGTCTCGAGAACATTGGGCATCTTTCATTGGATCCGGGGGTTCGACTATTAGTGCTTGCATCGCTCGTCGCAGTCCAAGCCCGGTTCAATACAATGAATAGCGTTACTTTTGTCGTGCGCCGGCCAGTAGACATGCACGGAGCGATGAACAATCATCTGCGCGTGCGCGGTACGGGTGATTGCGCCCTGAAACTTGCTTCACCCATTCGCCTTCCATTCGATATCGGGGGCCGTCTACAGTTGAGCGCATCATCCGCCATCATAAGCTGCCGCCATATCGCCCGTGCTGCGTTGTCTTCAGCAACGAGTCCCAGGGTCACGCTCGGATGGATTGAAGTTGGTCGTCCGGGTTGGATCAGAGTTCTCCAAGATGATTGCATGGCCTTACTTTGCTTTGCAGTGTTCCCGGTGTCTGATAACGCGCACATGCGATTTTTTTGCCGGAAACAGGGTCGCTGAGAGTTTGCAACAAGTTGTCGCGCCCCTCATGGTTCGTAGTACTACAGGTCTCTCTCCCTCTCTGGTCAAGCACGGAGCCGGCGGTTGCGTTCCTAGCAAAAGAGTTTGGTCGCGAGTCGTTTGGTTTGACGGCCAAGCCAGCGTCTGTCTCCGTGAGATAAGCGACGTGGTGTGTTCCTCGGACGGACTGACGGGGATGACGTGGGGTCAATAACCACCTACATACAGTAGATGAGGTACCTAAGGCAGTTATTATTAATCTTTCCACGGGCCTGGGCTTGCATTGATGCCTTTTGGCCGCACGCTCCAAACGAACGCTTCCAGTGCCAGACAGACCAGACGCAGCGGAGATGCGGCGGGCAAGGGCAACAAAGAACAAAAGTTTGACTGGACATTTCGACGGCCGGTACGTACGGAGTACTCCTTACACTTAGGTTAGGTCAGGTCTGGTCTGGTCTGGTACGTACCTCCTAGGTACCTAACATTCAATCAACCCCACCATCAAGATCCCTGCAGGTCGGCGGGCGGCTGGCGCTGGACCTAGCTGGCGGGCGGCTGTAGGCACTGGGGCGGCAGCAGGCAGGCGAGCAGGGCATTCTTGATTGGCCGCGAACGTCTGGTCCAGTCCTGTTCTTTGCACGAGGCACGACGAAGCGCGAAGCGCCTAGGCCGCCAAGCGAGCGACCTCCAGACAGGTTCGAACTTGGAAGGGCTGCGCAAAAGAGGTCAACCATCGAGATGCATCAACACGGCCAATGACCCATGCCAACGTGCGGTGAGTTTGGAATGCACTGAGATTGAGGCTTGCAACATTAATAAGTTGCAGCCCAACCAGACCAGTCAGGTTGCGGGGGACAGAACAGCAGCCATTGGCCAGCTACTGTACTCCGCCCCGTAACCACGCTTGCTTGCGGGTGAGGTGAGCCAGCCAGGCCCAACCAGAGCATGGCAGGCAGGCACGACCAACCAGACGCGCGACCCACCCACCTAGGTACCCATGGATGGAAGTCGACGGACGTGCCGTCACGTCAAGGTTTCTGCTCCATCACGGTACAATGTCTGTCTTCTTGCCCGTGCCACATCAAGGTGTGGCACACAGCAAAGACGCGGACGTCTCTTATTCGCAGAAGGCTAGCCTACTAGGTAGGCAGGTTGGAAGCTAGCGCGGAGTTGCGGAGGTGCAGTCTGGTAGGAACGACGACGACGACGACGACGACGAAGACGACCACAAGTCCAGCCCAAACTTGCGCTGCGCTGCGCTGCGCTGCGCTGCTCTGCACGTCAGTGAAGCAGCCCCTCCCCGGCCAGAGGTGGGGCCAAGGCGTGTGTTGCTGCAGCCCGGCCAGCCAATGAGAACCAGAGAACTGCCTTGGCGTTGTCGGGATATTCGTTGTGCCCTTGAACTCGCCCTCTCAGTACTCCGTACGGAGTGGTCCGCGCCTAGGTACCTAGGTACTTGCTATATACGGAGTGCTCCCGAGTCCATAGTAATAGCAGGTCATTGCCGTGAGTCTTCTGTGCCACCGCGGCTGAAATGAGGAACTGTCAGCGGTCACTGGTCCAGCGGCACCCACTCTGGGTATATTACATATGTACTTGCCCGCTGGCCGCCGGCTGCGACAGTGCGACTCACCCCACCAAGGGTCGACTGGGTGGGTTGTGTGGAGAGAAAACATGGGGCAATTGGGCGCAACGGCCGATGGCGTCGCCAGCCGAAAGCTACAATGAAAAAGGGCATGGGAGACGCACTGCGCAACGCATTGTGCGTCTGGCATGGTTTCCTGGCTTCATTTGCTCGCCGCTCGTCGCTCGGTTTCTTTTTTTTTTTTTTTTTTTTTTTCGCGGCGCGGGCACCGAGGGTGGAAAGCGAGAGCCAAGGCTCGAGTCAATTGCGCCTGCGGAGCCGGCTGGGGTGTGGCTTGTCGCGAACCATGCGGCGCCCGAGACGCCAAAAGACGCACGTTGTTTCACACAGCTAAAACCATCTCGGAGGACGGCGGAGCAAGTTGATGATGAGGCGGCGAACATGGAGAGGGAGGGAGAGAGAGGGAGAAAGAAACCTCTTGCAGACCAGACAAGAAGAAAATCTTTGCCAGTGCTCAAGCTTGCTTGCAGCTGGCGACGCGCAGCTTGGCGCAGGAAGGGAGCGGCGGCATCAAGTCACATCGGTACATGTACCTTTGTAACTGCCATTGCAGCTTCCTGGTGCCCACACCATCAAAGAAAGAAAGTCTTGTGCTCCTTCCCTCCATGTCCCCTTGCGTTTCCCAACGCACCTGCTCAAGCAAGAGCAAGGACCAGTCAGTTAGTCAGTCAGTCAGTCAGTCAGGGAGACTTGGGACATTTGATGTCAATTTCCAGCGCACCCTGCGCCAAATCGACAGGCCAGCGGGAAGGGACATGGAGGTACCTAGTGGGACCAGCGCTGCGCTGCGCCACGGGTTCCGTCAACCGCTCGACATCAAAGTTGGCGGTCTCCTCCTGGCTGTCTCCTCCTCGTACGACTTGGACGCAGAAGCCAGAGACCACGGCGGGTTTTTCGCTGAAGGAGGGGGGAGGGGGAGAGGGGGAGAAGGGAAGAAAAAAAGGCGCACGCGATCAGGAGCCCGTGTTGGATTGCGACAGCCAGCAGGGCCATCCCGCGCGGACATTGAGCCAGGCCGTCAAGACGGGTGCGGTGCCGGTGCAGTCTGGGCTGGGCTGGTCGCAGCAACAGGCTTCAATCGCTCGCCGTAGGCTGTGCTGTTTGCTTGCTCCCAGTCTTTCCAGCCCGCGGCGTGCGATGGATTCATTGGATGGACCGGACCGGACCAGAACCGTTTTGACTGGACACAACGGGGGTCCTCGACGTGGCCCTCGACGTGGCCCTCGACGTGCGCATCCCTCTGGGATCTTGCTTGCGGGCGAGCGAGCGAGCGCTGCTCACGGGCTGGAGTCAATCTGCACAGGGTCACCACGATTGACCAGTTGATTGATTGATTGATTGATTGATTGACGCTGGACGCTGGACGCTGGACGCTATATTCCAGCTCCTCAAGCGCTGGGAGGAGCACCCAGCCGCGCCCGGTTGGCAAAAGTAGCCACTGCGAGGCCGCCTGGAGCCGCCTGGAGCGCCTTCGCCAAGTCGCCCCCGGCGATCCCCCCCCAGAGCAGGCCTGGGCCCCCAAAGCAGGCCCCCCCCCCTCCCCTCCCCAATGGCAGGCAGTTGAGCCCAGCCGGCAACAAAATCGTTCCACCTCGCCAACCTGCTCCTCTTCTCCTCATGCTCTCCAGAGATTCTCCCGCCTTGGCCGCCATCAAACAGCCGCCCGAGCCACTCCTGATCCTTCTGGTAAGTTTCCTGGTCTCTATCGTCGTGCGCGATCACCGTCAACGCCCATTTTGAGCAATCCAAACCCCCCCCGTGTCGCTTCTTTGCCGTCCTGGTTGCCGAGCCAGGCTCCCAGGCCTGCCTTGCCTGCCTGCCATACATAAACCGCAGGTTGAGCCGCTCGTTGTCGACGGACCAGCCAGGCATGAAAACGGCCCTCCAGCCCCGTCATTCCAGGCTTGAATACCGACTTCCGGTGCTGACCCGTTTTCTCTCGTGTTTAGGACCTGCGTTGGTCTTGGCCGCATCCTCCTTACCAGCTGTCGCTGCCGTCGCGCAAACCTGACAACCAGATACCGACTCTGGCGCTTTACCGCCTGCAACGACCACTTGGCCGTGCCCTCAACCGTCCCTGGCTCGCTCGCAGCCGGAGAGGACTGGAGTCATCGAACACTTCCCCGAAACTACACATCGAGATACACGGGAAACGTCAAGAGGAGACGGGATGAAACCAGAGTCTCTTTAAGCGACTCTGACCATCTTCCCTTCCGCTTCCTCTTCCCATATTGACGCCAGCCTGCGGTAACCGACCGACGCGCACACAACACACACAGCACACACAACACACACAACACACACACACAACACATACACACAACACACACGCACGCACGCACCCACAGACCCATCCCATCCATCCATACAACTTCCTCAGTCGGACAAAATCCCATTTCAACCCCGTTTCCCCCCCCCCCCCCCCCCAAACCATCCTATCCCGCCCAGGCCTCGCCTGACCGCTCGTTTCACCCCGGGGCTATACCACAAGGAAAACAATCCGCACACGCACCAGGTGCCATGGCATCCACGTTGCCCGTCAATTCTGCCGTGGCCATGCCGGGCGATTCCCCCAACGGCGGCAGCGTCTCCCCGCGATTGACCACGCCAAAGAATGTCGCATTTGAGCTTCTGTTTCTGGACTCGCCGCAGTATCGTGCGCGCTTGCCCATGCGGGTTCAGATTTACCCCCATGACACCACCGACTCAATAGTCACCACCGTCAAGAACTTTTACGGCTTGTACTCTGGTCCCACAGGGTCCAAGGGTGTGAGCTTTGAGGATGAACATGGCAACACCCTCATTGCTCGATACGAGAACTTTAGCAACAACATGGTTGTCTACGTGCGGGTGATTGAAGAACCGCCCGTGACGTCTAGCTCCATCGGGCAACAGTCCACGTTCCAGCAGGCTCCCTCTACCGCGCCTGCCGAGCCCTACTACGAGCAGGATGGCTATCAGTTTCACCAAGCGCAACACCAGCGCTACGTCCAAGATGCAGCTAGACCCAGCTCCAGAGGCTCCAGGCGACGTAGCCCGTCCCCCAGCAGCGGCAATGGCCATGGCCGGAGAAGCGCGCACGCCGATGCTTATAGTGACAGCATGAACGGCTACAGCAGCGGCGACGGTGCCCCCAGCAGCACCTCGGCCAAGGTCAAGGAGCAACTTGGCACAACCGACATCAGCGTCGAGAATATCGTCGAGGGCGGGCGCCGGAAGCGAGCCAAGTTTGAAAGCTCGGTAAGACTGCACTGATCAAGCGATCCAAGGGGGGAAATAAAAAAAAAAAGGAAACAAGGAAACAAACAATAGTCTTGTTTCTAGCCCAGCTCATGGACTTTCAATCTTTGCTGACCACTGGCCGTTGCACAGGAATTGCCACTATTCGCACCACCTCAGATGCCCGCAGCCACTTCCAATCCATCCGTCTCACCCGCTCGCCGCATTGAACACCACCGACCATCTCTGCCGTTTGTCCATCCCGGCCAAAATCCGTTTTCGAACCCACGGCCGTTGCAATCCCCGCAAAGCTACAGCAACGGCAATCCTTCTGCTTATGCCACCCCCGCGCATGGCCATCGCTCCCGCGACAGCATTGGCTATGCCAGCAACGGCAGCGGTGTGGGCTCTGGCATGGGCGTCCTTCCCACACCTGACCCCACCGTCGGCAGCTGCATGTCGGAAGAGGACAAGGATGTCGCCATACAGCTCATGCGTCTGGGGGAGATGTCCAATGTTTCTCACGGTCGCACCTCGGCATCAACGCTGGACGACACCTTTAGCGGCCGCGCTGATGTCGCGTCGTCCACCGGAGCCACCAGCGATGGCGACAGCCACAGCGAAGACGACATGCCAGCCTCCCGCCGGCAAAGGCTGGACCCCAATGGTACCGCTCGATTAATTTACCCATCCACCGAGACTCCCTTCGCCCCCGCCCCCGCCGAAGCTGTTGATGTCGGCGCGGATGTCGCCGGTTATGAGCACAGCACCTCTGGCGCCGTGTGCGCAGGCGGCAGCAGCGGCAGCAGCGGCAGCAGCGGCAGCAGCAGCAAGAGCAGTTCGGCGGCCAAAAGCAAGCCTACTTCTGCCAAGCACAAGAGCTCTGCCGCCGCAGCGCCCAAGCCAACGACGCAAAAGGCACCCAAGGCCCCTCGCCCTGCGACTGGCGCCAAGGCCAACAAGAAACCGCCCCTCGTCGCCAATGCCCCTCCTTCTGCCGTCCACGCAACGTCGCTGGCGACGGCGATGGCGACGGCGACGGCTGCCTCCCTTGTCCCGATGTCGCCTGCTTCCACAACGCACTCGAGGAAACAGTCGGTCGCGTCGGTTGGACTCATTGCCCTGCCCGGTGAGGAGGAGCAGCCTGATCTTTCCACGAAGCCTCGGTGCCAACGCTGCCGCAAGAGCAAGAAGGGATGCGATCGTCAGCGCCCATGCGGACGCTGTCGAGATGCGGGACTTTCGGCTGATCAATGCATCAGCGAAGATGAGGGCAACGGTCGCAAGGGTCGATATGGTCGCCATATGGGAGTGCCCATCAAGAAGGAGGAAGTGACCGCTTCATCACAGCCTGCTCTCCTACCCGCGGCCCCAATCACGACAGCTGCCATGGCTGCCGACAAGGCCAAGAAGCGTAAGAGGTAGTAGTCGCGATATTGCAAATGTGCAAGGGGAAAAGGAAAAAAAAATAAACCGACTCGGAAGCCTGCGCCTTAGTATGCCTGCTTTGCGCAGTAAGCAAGCTGGCAAAAATCAAGCCCGAGTAGTCAAAAGACGCGGAATAAACACAAACAAACTCGAGAAGAAAATGTCCTTTGATCTTGCACCCATGAGTGCTTCACTCTGGTGTAAGCGACTCGAAGTGGTGACGCGTTTGATGGAGTTTTATCTCATCCTCTCCATACTTTTCTATTTCTTCCCCTTTTCGAATGGGACCGTTGGCCCATGTTCATGACTTCAAGGAGTATGTAATTACGACGGTCGATATTTGGCAAGACCATTACGCTCCTTACATGGCGTTTGGGACAGAGGATATGTCGGAGTTGTTTTTGTTTTTCAGTACAAGACGGTGTCGAGTTTTTTCTACTTTCTTCTTTCTTCATGGCTTATTTCGGAGCTTTGCTTTCTTGAGACTCATTGATCGGATGGATCCTGCGCAGTCACGTTTCGGCCGCGTCCATGGAGTAGCTTTCTCAGAAGCACCCACGACATTGGGCTTGGGTATGCAAACGAAATGGAATCGACTTGCGCGGCTCAGACGGCATTATCGACTAGGACCCCCCCCCCCGCATCGCATCGCAACGGCGATGTACAAGGGGGGGGCTCCCTGCCGAAGACGAAAGCTGCCATGGTGGCAACATATTTCTTTTGGCAAGCGACCTCTCTCGACAGACATGTGTACGGTGATGTGAACGCAACTGGGTGGATAGTACAGGGGAAATTTCAGAGAAATCCGGGCCAGATAAGGCAAACCAAAAAGGGGAAGGGAGGGTGATTTTGACCGCCTAGTCTTGTACTCTGTTGCCTTGTGTGTGTGTTTTGTTTTATTTATTTATTTTTAGTTTTTTTTTTTTTTTTATTTCTTGGCTGGCACCTTGTTTGATTTCCATCTTCTCCTTTTATCTTGTCATCAGTATTGACTCTTTTACCTTTTTTTTTTTTTTGTTGCTGGGCTGGATCTATTTCGGTGATGTTCCGGAAATCACAAAAAAGAAAAGGAAAAAAAAAATTGTGGTGACCAGGTGGGACGGTCAATTCGGCGGCTGTTACATCCGAGGCTATGGTTCTGTTCCTTGACCTCTGTTTTGGCTCAATTTTGCCGTGCCCTTTTCCGCTGTGACGCCTTTCTATACCTTCACTCTTGCCTCCTTTTTCTTTTTCTTTTTTTTTTTTGGCGCAAACCACACCGCGGGCTCAGTCAGTTTCGTCGCATTTTTGGTCGCATGTCGACAATTGGCAGCGCCCGGTGCGGGCACTGACTGAAACGCATCAACAAGACCTGCCTCTGACGCCGCCGCGGCGTCGCGCAACGCTGTCGACTGCCGCGCCGCTCGCGCTCCATCTCCGCCTCCGTCGCTGCGTCGTCTCGAAAAGAGACCGCGACTGCGGTACCTAATTTACCGTTGGCAAAATCCGACGGTTTTCGCGCGCGGGAAAAAACCCCCCCTCCCATGCTGCGGTGCGCCCGATGCCTATCCGAGCTTAGCGGCTTCAGGTTTCGGGAAAAGCCGTTGGTGGGGGCTTTCCTCGGCAGCGATCCGATTGGCTTATGCACGTGACTTACGTGCGCAGCCCAGTCGTAGAAATGACGTCACGGCACCCCGCAGAGGGGTAGGTTCGCGCGGGCGGGGTTGGTTGCAACGGGAGGGGTGGGGTCGTGTTGCGCGGCGCCGATGGGTGGGAGGGTGCTGGCGACCTACGGAGTACGGAGTAAGGGGATGTTACTGTGGAGTGAGGGGATGTTTGATCAAGGTTGGGTTGGAGGGGTGGAGGCTGGGAGGTGTGGTTTGGCGCGCATGGTGTTCTGCAGGTGACGGGACAAGGATTCGGTGGTGTTGTGATGTGGTCGTTCTGGACCCCTTGGTACTGGTGAACCGGTGGCGTTTTCCGGTGATGCGTGGGTGTATAACGGCGCGGCTGGATTCGATGTACATTCACATGTATGACGTCGGAATCAAGCCTTGTTGGTCCGCGGCCAAGATTGCTGCCCGTCAGCAAAACACAGTCCGTCCGAGCTCCACGAGCGTGCTGGCCTGGCCCCCCCCCCCCAAATATATCAAGAAGGCTCGCAACGCCAAGCGCATTGTCGCGGGGAGGAGAATCGCGCGGCGCCGATTTCAGCGTTGAAACGCAGAAGTTGCCGGCAAGCTCGGCTTGCATCCATCTGGACGGGTGGCGGAAGCATCCCCGTCCCGAGGCTACTCTGAACGTATATTTGGCAGACAGCGATGGCAAGATGGCATGTTCTGAACGGCAGCGGCTGATGGTATTTCGAACGAGGCCGAGGAAACAGAAGAAAGAGGGGAAAAAAAAAAAAACACCCGTGTTCTTGCATGGGCCACCAGCTGTCTCGCAGTCGAGCAGGACGACGTACCATGGGAGTATCTTGCCCAGAATAGCCGGAGAAATCTTGGATCCCCTGCAAGCCAAGAAGCCGCACATGGCGCCATTCTGAAGCCCACAGCAGAACTGAAACTGGCCCTGGGCCTTGTCTCGCGGAGCCGTTTCGCTATGGTGCAGCTGCATCAACAAGCATCGGGCCTACTGGGCCCTGACGCCCGACTCCCGACGCCCGAGAGGTCCGGGGCCGGCAAGCGGTACTGGTCCAAGCCACAGTCATGACGGACGGACTTGGCCAAAGGCGACTCTGAACATTGGATGCATCTCGCATTTTGCACCTGCATTTGCACCTGCATTTGCATTTGCACTTGAATTTGAATTTGCATTTGCATTTGCATTTGCATTTCCATTTTCCTAGGAGGCGCAACCGACTCTCTCACTCATTGCTATGCATATCCCCGGCCTAGGTCGGCCTGGCGGGAAGGAGCGAGCAGTGGGGCTTCGCACCTACCCTACATAGCACAGATGAAGAAGGTGGGATGCGCAATCGAAAATGGCCACCTCTTTCCTCGTTTCCTTGTGGCTTGGTCTTCCAGGAGTGTCGTCTTGGGAGTCACTGGGGATGCATCAAGTCTTTCTTCGCATTCTCCGTCATGTCATGTTCCTGCGCGTCAAGTGGCCTCCCTGCCGTCCTGTTCTGCTACAGTACGTACCTCCGAGGCTCCAACACTTGCAGAAAGTCTTCCTTGCGTGCCCCAACAGCACCTTGGCTAGAAAACATCCGCAACCGCTAGTATAGCCGGGCCCGGGCGGCCCCCCAAAGCGACGCATCATACTGTAATCAACGAACATGGGGCTTGGGGCCAGAGTCGAGCTGCACCCGGCGACGTTCGCTCTCGCCCTCCGTCGTCGGACCAGACAGACACCAGCCCTGGACCAGGAACCCAGCCTCGCAGCAAACTTCAAACTTGCCCTGCAAGGTACGAGACCAGGGTCTTGAGATGGCTTCGACTTCCTTTCCGCCTGCTCCTGGATGACCCGAAACACGTGGCAAGTTCCGAAACCAGCTGCTCGAGGACCATGGAAAATCCAAGGCATGGACGGACCTTCTGAACTTTATCGTCCGAACGCCCGGAACTCAAAGGTTCGCATCGGGTTCTCGAACAGGGCTGGGTGGAATGTGGCAAGATGGTTTGGTAGGTGGTCTGCACCCCTGGCTGGCTCAAGGCGACGTGATGATCCCTTGATCATCGGCAGCTTCCATAAGCTGGGCCAGCGACAGCGAGGTCCGACGTCCTCGAGGGGAAATTGACGGGATTTAATCCTCAGTCAATGCCATGGCCATGGAAGCGGTCAAGCTCCCTTGACGTTTTACGCCTCGGATACTCCATACAACGAAGCAAATTACAGTACATGGCAGACGGAGACGGATCGAGCCCGGTTCATTTTACCTTTGCTCACTAATCGAGCAAGTGTCCCGCCCGACGACCCCAAGACATTTCCCGCCCACGGCCCTGTTTCCCTACGGAGTAACCGTCGAAACTTTGTCAAGGTTCTTTATTGGTGGCTGCTGCTGCTGCTGCTGCTGCTCCACTTCCTTGTCTCCAATGGAAACTTCACAGGATCCCAATGATAGCTACCTTTGTATCACGGTTCTTACATGGGCCCATCTAGCCGACTGCTGCAGCAGCCGTCAGCATGTCGTTTCTCCTTTTCCTTTGCAGAAATTGTCACCTTTTTTTTCTTTTGTAACTTTTTGCTTGCGAAATTTCGGCGTGCAGTTCATATTTCGGCATCGTGTAATTATACCGTCTTTCGACCAACCTATACAGCCGAGCCCGATATTTCCAACACAACGAATCCTGGCACCGTCTCCGTCTCTTAGTTTCGATTCGGCCCCATTTAAAAAAAAAACGCCACCCATCACCCGGGAGTTTCCTTCCCAGAGAGATAACGAGTGCGCGGTGGTTATGATCCAAGGTTAAGAGCTGCGGAGCAGACGGTTGTGCGCTATAAGCCATGGCTGGCAAGGCAGTCGATCTGAATGAATACAATGGAGGGCCCTTGGTCGGAACAAGTATAGCATTGTTGACTACCAGCTGGGTAGCTATTGGGCTTCGATTGTATACACGACTAGTGTTTGTCAAGAGCTACAACGTGGACGATTGGCTGATTCTAGTTGCTCAAGTTGGTGTGCCCGAATCCATGGGTTGCCAAGCTTGCCAGGGGGACATGTTTTCGTGTTTTGCGCTAACAGTCTTTTACACCAGTTGCTTTTCACAAGCGCCTGCGTATCCGCTCTGGAAAGCGTACGGTACGGCGTAGGCAAGCACAATGATGCTATTCCGAGTCTGGATGACCGAGTGGCCGCGCTGATGGTAGGTCTCCTTCCGATGCTTGCAAAGGTACTCCCCCGAGACCGCGGGGCAGTTAACCAACGAGGGCTTCTTCCAGTGGCAATCCATCACGATCGCTTTTTACCTTTTATGCATGATGTTTGTCAAACTGAGCATCGGCCTGTTTCTGCTGCGACTGGCCACGCAAAAGTCGTACATTTGGACTCTTCGGATCGCTCTGGTCATTGTTACTCTGTGGACCACGGTCATCTTCATCTGGAACATGTTCCAGTGTACCCCTGTCCAGAAGCAATGGGACTTTCGCATTCGAGATGGTTACTGTGCAGGACCCGACGAAGTCATCTCAGCTGCGTACGCGCTGACTGTCATGGTGGTTTTGTCGGATTGGTTCTTTGTAAGTGCTGGCAGCAATCAATGCACGGCGCATCATCGCACGGCGCATCAACACATGGCGCATCAACGCACGGTGCATCATACTTTAGCAGGTCCTGACGCGCGGAGCTACAGGCCCTCATCCCAATTCCTTTGCTTTGGGGCGTCGATATGACCAAGCAAGCCAAGGTCACTGTTATTGTTATTTTGGGTCTCGGTGTTTTGTAAGGGCACAGCCGCGCGAAACCTCGGACTTTTCTCATCCCTTTGCCCTTCTTCGTACTGACTGCTGTGGCTCAGCGCCAGTATCGCCACGCTTATCCGACTCAAGTTTCTGGCGGGACTACAATCTTCGGAGGATCTCATGTGTAAGTATTTTCGCAATAATGTCTCGTCTCCTTTCTTGCAGAGAGGTTGAGGGAAACGGTCACGGTTTTTTGGGTTTTCAGTTAACCGGTCCCAGTCTCGGTGACGGACGCCACTGTTTGGACATTGGTGGAACCAGGCTTCGCCATTATCGCGACAAGCTTAGCGACCATCCGGCCTCTGCTGCGGTCGCTAAGAATCCGGGGGTTCCTGTCGACGGACAGGGCTTCAACCGGCCGCCTTTCTGAGCCCGGCACCCGAAATGGGTATGGGTCCATGCCCGGTTACCGTTCTCTCCACAGCGTGACTGGTGTGACTGGCGTTGGCATCGCGATGGACGAGCATCCTTCGCCCACGAACGAAGATGCAGGCAAGAAGCAGACATGATTGAAATGGACGAAGGACACTGATAAAGGCCGCAAGATTTTCCGGCGTGGAGCAACTCTGGAGTCGCTGATAGCTTGTAAGTCTGGAGATGCTGGGCCGCTGGGCCGCTGGGCCGCTGGTTCTCCTGGTTCTCTCGCCCACGGGATATTCAGCAGAGTCACTGTGAGAAATTCATAAACTACACTTTTCACGTACAGCACAGCACGTGCGTGGTATTTGCGCACGAGTCAAGGACCCAACCTCATTTGGTGGTGCTAGGCTGCGCTTACCTAGGGTAGAAGAGTAGCTGGGACCATGGCGTTTCTTTGGAGGAGTCATTTTTTTTTTGCGCAATCTTGGAGATGCTTTGCCTCTTAGAAGATGAAGACATTGACGAGTCCGTCTGCGTCAAGGTGCTCTCCCTAGCTGACTGCCACGTGCGTTTCTGCATCGTTGTTGCGTTATTTGCAGCTCGACGCTTCACCATGCTGGCTTTTCAACCGTCGGACGATTCCCTCTGTCGGTGACGGAATCCCGCACACCCGATCCTCTCCAGATCCTCTTCAAGTCCTCTTCAAGTCCTCTCCAAACCCTCTCCAGATCCCTCTTCAAGCCTTCTCCAAACCCTCTCCGACGCCTCTTTCTGCTTCTTTCCCCTCGCCTTCTCATTCGCTCTTGACATTTCTCGGCTACGGTGGGGCTGGCGCGTTCCTACGGACAAGTAAGTTCCCACTCTGCGCGAATCCACATGCGTCGCAAGCCGTGATCCTTTTCTGCCGCCCCTGGCTTTTCCAGCAGCGCTGCATCGGCTACCCCTCCCGTCCACCCACTTCCGCGGGTGGCCAGGTCCGGCATCCGGCCAGGAGGGTGTTTCTTGCGAAAAAGAGATGGGAGACAGGCTTCGTTGGCGAGCGTGCGGGATGGACAAGTAGGCGCGACGTGGACGTAAACATGGTTTCATCAGTCGAGCGGACGGGATTCACAAGTAGGCGCGACGTGGCGCGTGCCGCGTGCCGCGTTTCAACGTGCTTGGGTATGCGCGAGCAAACCCCGGGCGAAAGGGCAATTGAATGAGCTGGCTGATCCTATGGACATTCCCACCCGCGGCGCCTGGTGACTGGGCCTCGCACCAGTATACTCCGTACAGAAGACCCGGGGGGCGCCGGAAAAAGAAGAAAGGAACAGGCAAGCTGCGCGGGCGTAGGCAAGTCCCCCACTGGGATCCGTCCACCTCGGCCCTTGCCACGCGCCCGCTCCCCCCCCCCCCCCCCCCCCCCCCCCCCCGGGCGCTTATTGAGGCGGGAGCAGGTCGTCCGGCGCAACGTCCCAGTCCTCCTCGTCGCTCCACGTGGGCGCCAGGACAAACCGGCCCATGATCTTGCCCATGCCGATGCTTTCGCCGCCCGCCGCGCCCTGCTGGGCCTTCTCGTCGCTCTCCTCCACCATGACGGCGGTGGTGAGGAAGCTCATGCCGGCGGCGGGGCTCATCTCAAGCGTCATGCCGCCCCAGTCGAGCTGGACTCTGCCGGACCGGCGGACGTGCAGCTTGCCGACGGCGCCGCCGCGCGGCAGGAACTGGGAGCGGAACCCCTCTGCTTCTTCTTCTTCTTCTTCTCGGTCTTCTTGGTCTTCTTGGTCTTCTTGTTCCCCTTGCGGCTCGTCGTCTGCGTGCTCGTGCGCCAGGTCCGCGGCCTCGCGTTTGACTCGGGGGTCGGCGGCCGCCTCTCTGAGGGGGGGGATGAGAGGCGGGAACTGGAACAGGTACAGCCGTCCGTCCTTGTTGGCGGGCTCCTCGGTCCGCGTGCCGCCCGCGTCGTCGGTGACGGTGACGGCGCCCAGCTCGCCTGCCAGGAGGTCCAGGTCCGTCTGGATGGTCCGCTCCTCGGGGTCCCTGGGCAGGTCCTTTTTGGCGCTCGGCAGCGGCGGCGGCGGCGGCGGCGCCTGAGCCTCGTCGTCGTCGTCGTCGTCGTCGTCTGTGGGCGCGGGCTTGATGTCGGCGTCCAGGTCCATGAGGTCTTCCGAGCCAGGCTCCTTCTTAATGGTGACTGGCTTGGCGTCCGTGTCCCAGACGCCGTCTTCCGGCGCGTCGACGGGCGGCAGGGCCCCCGAGGCGTCCCCGTCGACCCACAGGCTCTCTTCCTCGCCCGCGGCGGCCTTCTCGGCGGCCTCCAGCTCGGCCGTGGTGGCCACCACGACGCCCTGCTCCCGGTGCTGCCGGCGGTAGATGCCCATGGGCATGGTGCTCGCGGCGCGGCTGCTCAGCGCGGCCATCATGGCCTCGTCCTCGCTGTCGAGCTCGTCGTCGTCTTCGGCAGTCATGACGTGCAGCTTGTCGGCGTTGATGCGGGCCTCGCGCCGTCGGGCGTCGCCCTGGCCGAACCCCTTGCCCTTGGAGTCGGGCTGGGCGCCTCGGCCGCCGTAGCCTGCTCCTCCTGCTCCTGCTCCTGCTCCTGCTCCGCCGAACCAACCGCCACCGGGGGCGCCTGCTGCACGCCAGAAGTAGTCAGCATTTCAATGAACGGAGCGGGGGAAGGACAAAAGCAAGAGGCGGCGAAAAAGAAACCCTCCCCCCCCAGAAAAGAAAAAAGATACAAAAAAAAAGGAAGAAAATAAGATACAAGAAAATAAGAAGAAAATAAAAAGAAAAGGATAGAAAAGAAAGAAAAGAAAGGGGAGAGGATGAGAACGAGGATAAAACGTAGACACACCTCCTGCAAAGCCGCTGGAAAAGGGGCCGCTCGCCGTCGTGATGCCGCCCCTGCCGCCCCTGGCACCCATGGCGTCGCCCCGACTTCTCCTGCTTCGATTCCGCGAGCGGCCGCGCGCCCTCCTCTCGGCGGCCGCCCTGTCGTTTGCCTTCTTCTCCTCCTGGCGCGCCAGCTTGTCCCTCTCGACCTCGTCTCGTCGCAGGATCTTGGGCCGCAGACGGCCGCCGGAGACGGTTCGGGCTCCGGCCGCCGGGGGGCCGCCGCGCCGCGCCGGTGCGCTGGTCGACGACGACGCCGCCGCCGATGCCGAGGCGATGGCTTCATCCAGAGTCGCGGGGGTAGCTGCGGGAGGCGCGGTGCAAGGCGCGGTGGCCGGGGCGCCGTCGCTGCCGCCTGCTGCAGCGGTGCCCCGGCGGCTTGTCCCCCTGCCAGGCGCCCGGGCGCGCACCATGTCGTTGGGTTTTTTTTTCTTTTTTTTTTTTCCTTATTCTTTCTTTGGGTCGTCGCGTCTGGCGCGGGTTGCTGCTGTGACGGGGCGCGACGGAAGGGCCGAGGGAGGGGATGGGAACGTGGGTGGCAGACGCGCGACGTGGGAGATGGGAGGTTGGAGGATAACTTTGAATTGGAGATTGGAGATTGGAAAATTGTTGGGTTGAGCAACAACTTCCTGCCGCCGCTGCAGGAAAGCTCGGGCGGTGGAACAAGCTGGACGCGGAGCAAGGTGGGGGGGGGGAGGGGAGGGGGGGCACGACGACGACGATGATGCTGGATACTCCGTACACTCGTAGATTGAATTGATCCGTGCCGTGCCATTGAGGCTCTGCCCGCGTTGCGCAGCCCCCACCATGGCGAGCGAGCTGCTGCCACGCATCCGTCGCAAGCAGACGACGACTGTCTGGCGACGACGCCGGAATTCAGGACCCGATTATGGGTTCGTTGACGTCGGATATCTTCCATACATGATATGATGCCAATTTCCATTTCCATTCCATTTCCATCTGGATTCTGTGTGCAATTCTCACCCTTCAGCTACGCGGACTGCCGCCAGGTGTCGTCAGGCTTCATCCATACTTGGTCTATGCCGCGGATGCAACAGAGCTCTTGCAACACACTGCTCGGTGCTTTACTTGACACACATCAAGGCCTCGTCCCCAAAGCGCGCGCAAATGCTTCCTTCCTTGATCAGCATGGCCCCGATCCATTCCCGGCCAGCCTCGACCGTCGCGCTCCCAAACTTGACGACGACACAGCCTCTGACGCGGGCTGCAGACCACAAGACGCCCCGGTCCGCCTCGTACTCGACCCGTCTCGCTCGCCATCTCTCAAAGTCCGTCATCCTCTGCGCCGCCTTGTCGCGGTCCTCTTGCGTGCCAAAGTCGCGGGCCCCTAGCCTGGGCAGAGCCGCAAACTCGGCCAGGAAAAAATCCCCCAGGCTCTCCACCGCGCCGCCGCGCAGGATCAAGGATCCGAAAACGCTCATGTTGTGCATCGCGCCGCCGAGTGGCTGGCCAACGGCCCGTGCGCCGTCTTGGGAAAGAACCACGGCGTCCCTCACCAAGAGACGGCTCCCGCGAGCCTCGTCGTCGCTCTGGAGCCACACCTCGTTCCGGCCGGTCCACTTGACCAAGCTCCAGCTTTCTCCGCGCGCCGTCCGGCCGGCCGTGACCCAGTCGAGGAGACACAGGGACGCCCCTGCTGCCAGGCGGAATATTTGCGTCTGCCTGTACACGCTGTCCTGGAACGGCTGCACGGGGTCCGGAAGCAGGCACAGCGCGGCTCCACTGCCGACCTGGACATTGATGAGCTGGCTCGTCACCACGTCGGCAGAGGGCGACCTAAAGACCTTGGTGTGGCCTTGGGTGACGAGGCTCAGGCTCGTATTGGCTCGGACGTGGATCGAGAGCTCGACGGCGTCCCCTCCCACCAGGCCGCCGCCGTAGGACAAGAGGAAGACCAGGACGCTTTTCTGACCGCTCGCGGGCGAGTTTGGCGAGATGAGCTTCAACGGGTACTGATACGAGATGGACTCGAGGCCGTTGCCGCCACCCGGGAGCATCTTGGTGACGATGTGGCCTTGACCAGGGACGGACGACGATTTCGGAAACGGCGGCGTCATCGCAAAACCATGGGTCTCGGACGAGCTCGTAGTAGTACGCCCTTGAAAGCTTGCCGTCGGCTGTCCGTACCCGTACCGTGCCGCAGCCAGACTAGACCTGACCAGGCCATTGCAGGGAGGGGAGGGGGAGATGCGGAGAAAGTTGCACAAAGCAAAGGCGTTGCAGAGGCAACATGTTGACGGCGCAACTCCGTCGAGCGAAGTCGACTTACGGAGCATCAGGCAAAGGAAACAATCATTGGCTGGCTCCTTGGCCGAGCGGGGCAGCGACCTGACCTATGGGCGGCATTGCCGATGTTGGCCCGAGGCAGCCCCGTTTTAGCGGGTCTTTCCCCCACCCACCGCTGCTCCCCTCGGCGGCCACCCCCCCCCTCTCTCCCCCCACCCCTCCCCTTCCGAAAAACTTGGCCCAGCGAGGAAACGAGACACAACACGCGCCGTCAATTGCCCAACAGCCCCCCCGTCCCTCCGTTGCGATTCAGGCTTCAGGAATCGCCAACCTGCACTGCTGCAAGGCAAGCCCGCGAATGCGCCGTCTGCAAGGCTTTCCCATCTTTTCCTCCGAGCAAACACAAACACAATCATGGACGTTGGCGCCAGCGAAACTCCAGAGCCAGATGCGACGTCGCGTACCCGCCGTTCGGGACGCGTCGTCAAAGCGCCGGCCAAGTACGCGCCGGAACCAACCACCACCGTAGCTTCGAAGCGCAAGAGAGGGGGGCAAGAAGCCAACGACGACGAAAACGGCCTCTCATCGGATGAGCCAGCCAGCGACGACAGTGGCGACGACAGTGGCGACGACAACTCGAGCGATCAAGATCATCCCGCCCCGAGGTCGCGAAAACCCGCCAGCCGCGCCAAGAAGCCCTCCAACAAGAAGCCCAAGATCAATGGCACGCAGCCGGCTGGGCTTCACCAGGTCTCCCACATCCCTAGCCGACCGAAAAAGACTGTTAGAATCGACGCTGGAGAGAAGGGTTCCGGCCTGTTTGGTACGTTAGCACAACTTAACCTGGCTCCCTGCCTGATGGACGAAGAAGAAGACCTTAGACGTTGACCTTTTTTTTTTTTTTTTTTTTCTTTTTCCTTTCTCTTGTCGCAGCCGATATTTTCGGATCCGGAGACTCTTCAGACTCCGTCGCCCAGCAATGGTTGGAAAGGCACAAGGCTGATGGCCCTTCTGCCTTGGCAGATCTCATCAACAGTATCCTCCAATCTACTGGCTGCGATTTGCAAGTTACTGTCGATGATGTTGGCGACCCGGAGAATATCCCCAATAGGCTGGTAGACCTGCAAAACGTTTATCAAGAGGTATAAAAGTGGTTTCTTGCTTTTCTTTTCTTTTCTTTTCTTTTCTCTTCTCCCTCCCCCCCCTTCCCGGGCCCCCGCAAAATACTCATCACCTTTTTTTTGCTAATCCAGAATGCAACAGCAACAAATCACAGACTACCCGTTGATATCCAAGGCAAAAAGCACAAGGTCCTTTCGCGATATGCTCATCGGCTTCTATCACTCACTGGTCCAGTTGCTGCACGAAACTGATGTCATGTACAAGGACACCGACCTGATGGACAACCTGCATGCTTGGCTGGCGAGCATGTCATCCTCGTCCTTGCGGCCTTTCCGCCACACGGCAACGACCATTGCCTTGGCCGTCGAAACCGGCCTGGTAGGCGTTGCGAGCATACTCGATCGGAGAATAGCAAACATCGAGCAGCAGCTTCAGGCAGCCAAGAGGGGCAAGAACAAGGCCAAGTCGGCGGAGCTGCAACGGACCTTGAACGACGCCAATGGCTATCGCAAGATCTGCAGCGAAGGCATCCAATCTTTTTTCGACACGGTGTTTGTGCACCGATACCGCGATGTAGATCCCAAGATTCGCACCGAATGCGTAGACGCACTCGGCACCTGGATCCTGGGTCTGCCGACCGTCTTCATGGAGCCAGGCTGTCTGCGATATCTGGGCTGGATGCTGTCCGACACCAACGCGTCCACTCGGCAGGAGGTGCTGAAGCAGCTGCTCAAGGTCTTTCGGCGCGACGCACAGCAACTCGGCCATTTCATAGACAGATTCCGCCCGCGCCTGATCGAGATGGCCACTCTCGACTCGGAGATATCCGTGCGCGTCACCGCCATCTCCGTGATTGACACTCTGAGATCGGCCGCCATGCTCGAGCCAAACGAAATCGACGCGATTGGAAAGCTCATCTTTGACACGGAGCTGCGCATCCGCAAAGCCGTCGTCGGCTTCTTTGTCGCCTGCGTCAACGACGTCCTCGAGGGAAAGAAGGAAGAGATTGGCGGATCCGAGGTGCTGGAGGAGCTGGATGACGTTGAGGACGACGATTTCGAGACTCCGCGGAGAGAATGGATCAACATCAAGTGTCTCGCCGAGACCCTGGCAATCTACGACGCTCAGATTGAGGAGGGACATCATCATCAACAACAACAGCAACAACAACAACACCACGACGGCATAGCCGGCTTTGACGCCACCGTGGAGCTCTTGACCGGTGCCAAAACAGACACCAGAATCTCTCTCGCGGCGCAGGCACTGTACGAAAAGGTGCCGGAAGTAAACACCTGGGAGATGATTGCCGGCTACCTTCTCTACGACCACACCACAAGCGCCAAGTCAAACTCAACGTCCAAAGCAAAGGAAACATCCCCGGAGGCAGCCTTCAAGAAGGCCGTTGTCCCTACTGCCGAAGAGGAATCCATCCTTCTCGACATCCTCAGCTCCGCAGTCAAATCCAGCCTGACCCTGACGGCCGACCACGACAAGGGCAAACGGCGACTAGGTCGATCCGAGGCAGCCGAGGCCCAAGAGGAAGTCGCCCTCGAGCTGACCACCACCATTCCGCGGTTGCTGAGCAAGTTTGGGGCCGAGCCAAAGACGGCCGCAATTGTACTCCGTCTCGAGAGGTTTCTCAACCTCGATACGTTTCAGCAACTTCGTCAAGACACTAGCAAGTTGGAGAGGCTCCTTGACGAAATCACCACCCAGTTCAACAGACACGACGATAAGAGAGTCTTGTCCGAAGCCACCGCAGCTCTCCTGCACGCCCGTCAGCACGAAGAGCTGGAGGAGTTGACGGACGGCAAGATCTCACTGCTATGGGAGAATGCCCTCAACTCGCTCCGCAACTTTGAACGGTCCTGCGAGCTGGCTGTCCGCGGCAATCTGCCCCAAGCGCCGCTGCGCGAGCTGTCGACTGTCCTGATGAAGATTAGCAAGCTCGCGAGTATATCGGATTGCGTCGACGTCCTGGAAACCCAGTCGCAACCGTCAGACGCCGGCTCCTCCGCCATCCAGCTCCTGAGCAACATTGTGCATCGCGGCAAGTTCGAGCCTCAGGAAGACGAGATTGACGACCTGGAAGACGAGGTGGTCACCTTTGCCATCAAGGCGTGCCAGTTCTACTTTATGTGGAAAACGAGAGCCCTGGCCAAGCTCCTGTCAGCGGGCACAGGCCTGTCCGACCAGCACCTGGACGAGCTGTCCGTGCTGCGCCAGTCGTACAGACGGCACCTGATTGAGACCTTTTCCTCCCGCGCCGCCATTGACCAGCTCCGGCTCTTCTCCACCGGCAGTCTCTGCGACCTCCACCTCACCCTCGCCACGCTGCGGCCCTGCATCAAGGACTTCCGACCGGCATCCGAAGCCGCGGCCGACCGCGGCGACAAGCTGCGGGTCCTGCTGCAGGACATTGAGCCCGGCCTCGTGCCCGAGCTGATTGCCATCTTTGACGGCGCGGAAAAGCAGTACGCCAAAAAGGCCAAGCGGGACAAGACGCTCAACGAACCCGCCGAGGACGAGGACCCCGTGTCGGACGACGAGGACCTCGCCGCCGACGACGACGACGACGACGACGACGACGACGCCGGCCTGTCGCAGGAGGAGTGCTACGCGACCGAGCTCCAGGCCGAGCGGGCCTTTTGCGAACTAGCGGCCAAGTACGTCCTCGCCATCGCGGCCAAGCTCATCGACCGCGGGCCCATGGCCAGCAAGCTGCGCCGCAGGATCCTGCGCAACGAGACCAAGCTCGGCAACAACTTCAAAGAGGTGGTGGCGTACCTGGACGAGGAGAAAATGGCCAGGCGGCACAAGAAGCCCGCCCCCAGCAGCAAGCCGCCGCAACCGGCAAAGGACAGGCCGGCCCCGGAGACGAACGCGGGCGACGAAAACGACGGCGGCGGCGTGTTTGATGACGCGGAGCCCGAGGAAGGCTCGCGGGAGGACCTGCGGCGGCGAGAGCTGCTGGAGGACGAGGCCGTTGACGAGGGAGACGATGCCGCCGTCGAGCTGAATAACGAGGATGACGATGATGATGATGGTCTAGGCGATTAAGGCTTTTCTTTTTTTGATCTTTCGTTCTTTCTTTCTTTCTTCTATTTTCTTTATTTCGTTACTTTTTCCCTTTTCTCTTTGTTTTATTTTTCTTTTTGGTTCTTTTCGTGGTTTTTTTTTTTCCCATCTCTTTATCTTTCTCTCTTCTTTTTCGTATCTTTTCCCCCAAAAAGAACCGGAAATTGTGACCCTTTGCGATGCGGTATGGCGCGTTGTTATCCCACGTCTCTGCTGTCATGTGTAGGACTCCCAACAATACAAGGATGTGTTTCCTAAGCGAGGAATTCCGCCTTTATCCCTCCCCGTTCTTTTACCTTGCGAGCCCGAGAATCAGGACAGCCGGGCTGGGGCTGGGCTTCGCGGGATGTATGTAGGGACTGGCTTCGAGGCTGGATTGGCCCTGGCGTTGTGATGAGTCCAGTATATTACACGCATGCATTTTATACATGGTATTCGGATCGGCTTCTCGCCAAGGGGGCATTGCATACGTGGCAAAGGAACAGGAACAAGCACCAGAGCAAGGAATGCCAGGCATGAGAATGACCTTGCTATGCAACTACAGCCACGGCGGCTCACGGCGCGCATATCCTCGTCCCGAATAGACCAAACATTCGCTGCCAGCGTCCACCGCCGCCGGCATCTGCGCGCCCCTCGTCGTCTTCCTTGACTCTGACGCCGTACTGGCGGATGCAGCAGGCAAACGGACGGTTGGAGACCCCCAGCTGCCGCCGCACCGCCTTGGCCCTGCTTTGCGCTTCGCCCTCGTCGTCAGAGTCCGCGGGGGGTCGGTCGTCGCCCCGACGTCTGCCCACCGGTGCCTGGTCCTCCAGCGTGATCTGGTACTCCTCCAGGTCGCCCCAGAGGAGGAACAGCCTTTGCCGCAGCTGGCCGAGGTTCTCGTCGTCGTTTCGCAGGTCGGATGCGTCGAGGTTGAGAAGCATCTGGGCGGATTGGTTGTCGACAGCCACCCAGAGAGACGGCCTGGCCTGCTGCTCGTCGGGGCTGGCATCCTCGAGTTTCAGGGAAAAGCGCCATTCCCAGCTCTTCGCGGCTGGAAGGGCCTTTTGCTCGCTTTCCGATCCACACGACGAGTCCGAGTCGGATTCTCCCGCGTCTGACAAGACGGCGTATTCTGCGGCGGCTTGCGTCCTGGGGCGGGCAAAATCCTCCAGTTTGCGAGGCATGAACTCGACGACCCGGGCGTGGGTGCGATGGTTGGCGTTGACAAATGGCAAAGGGATCTTGACCTCGTCGCCGTCAATCGTGGCTTCATGGAATACTGGCTTCAGGATGTCGGTGATAGAAGTTGTCGGCTGGTTGGCGTTTTCACATTTGACTATTGATGTTAGGGTTTCTAGACTCGCTGGCAATGGAAACGCATTGCTGCATGGATGTGTTTCTCTTGTGGGGAAAAATATGTATATATAAAAAAAAAATCACCTTGTGTGTTCAAATCTTTTGGTACGCCAGTCGGAACCATGTCTTCTGAAGAAGAGGCATCATTCTGTTGCCCTCGCTTTTGCTTGTATGCTTGTTGTTTGGCGGCTCGGTTGGCATTCCTCTTTGCCTTTGAATTAGGCATTTTCGCCCGCCCAGCATCCAAGCCTGTGTCTCCTGGGCGCTTTAGGCCGGCGGTGGCGGCCGCGGTAATGGCCCTTAACTGATCCTTCCGCAACTTCTCATAGTCGCGCTTTCGCCGCAAAGCATTCTTCAGCTCTGTCTTGGTGGTTTCCGAATCCACAGCGTGCTCTTCCGACACGTTAATCTTCTGTCCCTGGACGCCGCGGTCTTCTCTCAGGTATCCCTCCAAGTTGTTCAAGTCGCGCCCCAGCTTGACTTGCAAGTTTCGTAGAAAGAGCCATGTTCCCTTGGTGAAATTATGTTCGCGGATCGCTGAAGCATGTGGATCGAAGCAAGTGATCTGCAGGCTTCGCTTCCCGAATGGCCCAGCCCACTCCGACTTTGGTTGCCAACTGCCGACTTTCTTCGAGTACCCATGCGAATCGGTCTTTTGTCCTCCGACAGACGCGCCGCCCGTGAATTTGTGATGATAAAATTGATCATTCTCCGTGTAGTCCGAGACCCACAATGTCACTTTGTCGCCCGCGTCGTAGGGTTCTTTGACAACCTCCGCGATTGTATTGATGAACATGCCCTCGCGAACGTCTTTCAGCTCGGAGAACTTTTTCTTCACATTTTTCGAGTTCATCTTCATAATCTCAAATTCGGATTCCGTCGGAACTTTTTCCTTGTTAATGGATCCGTACAGAATGCTGACAAACTCGTTCTCAGTTTTGTTCGGCTGACGACCGATCCGGCTCCGATTCGATGGACGCAAGGCTCTTGAGGCATCATTTCCTGGTTTCGGGATTTTAGTCGAGTCGTATATGAGGACATCCGTCACCTTATTGGTACATAGCGAAAACGCGGATTCGTAGCATTGCACCTAGACGTTCGCTTGGTTAATGTCGCGTTTGAGAAATAAGGCTGATGCCAAGGAAGGGTGCTGACCTTGGCGCCAAATACTATGACTAGATCGCCGCATTTGACATCGGGCATCTCATCCTTCGGCCAGAATATGTTGAGTAGTACTGAGTCATGGGCATTATCCTCAACAGACTGATCATACATCCGAATCTGGCATTTCCAGTCTGTCAAAGAATCTCTGTGTAAGTGAATGAGCAAGCGGGATAGACGACAAAAAAAAAGAAGAAAAAAAACAACAAAAGCAGGCATACCCTCGCCCCGTGTAGGAATTGGAGCAAGAAAGTCCGTCACTATTCCCATAACATTGATTCTGGATCCTTGGCGCAATCTACCATCAAGAAGGTTTCGAATAGTTGCAAAGCCGGGCGGTGAGCCCTGTTTTGCAACAGAACGTGTAGTTGCCATGCAACTTGGGGATGCCCCCTTCTGTGACAAAGACTTGGACGGAGTAGGTTAACCACGTCTCATCATGGTTGGCTTCACCGCACGTTCTCCGCTCCTGTCCATCGACGCGCGCGGGGAAAAAAAAAAAGAGGCAAAAAAAAAGAGCGATGATATTCGCGTCAGCTTGTGATCGCGTCAACCTGAGTTGGCGCGGTCACACGTGATGGCAACTGAAGGCGAGGGCCTTTGCAGTGGGGAAGGAGCGAATGGTAGGCCCATCCGGGTTTCCAAATCAGTCATCCCACTAGCAAGCGGTACCTCGGATGGCGCAGCGTTTCAGCCGTAAAGTGAGGTGCTTTAGTTTGGCGAGCTGCCCGTGAGCCCTATGGCCTATGTGGCCTGAGGCAACAAGCCCAGTGAACCCCCCCAGGGTCTCCAAAGGAAAGCGGAGGGTGGTGGGTTTGCAGGCCCAGGCCCAGGCTTCTCTAGCAACGGGGTCCAGCAAAAAGACAATCACTTCTTTTCGACCTCTTTCTCTCCCCATCCCCCCTCCATCAAACGAAGCATTCTTCGATTCTTCTTCAAGGACTCCGTCTCGTGCCGCATCATAGCCGCACCATTTGCAGAGAGACGCTAACCCAGTGTGGCACATAAACTTTTCTTCTTGGCTCCCTACGAATCATTTCTGGGGCATTGTTCTTTTCTGACAACATCAACCCCCGCACTACGTGTGTTGCCGTCTTCTCTCCCCAAATACAAACCACAACGCAATGGCGGAACGATATATCCCAGAGCATCGTCGAACGCAGTTCAAGGCGAAGAACACCTTTAAGCCTGAGGAACTGCGTCGTCGTCGTGAAGAGCAGCAGGTCGAGATCCGCAAGGCTAAAAGAGAAGAGAATCTTGCCAAACGTCGAGGTATCGGAACCGGTGAGAACAGACCTGGTGCCGCTCTCGGTGCCGCTCCGGATAGCGACGATGATACCGCTCCTACAGAATCTCAGGTAAGGACTCAGCTGCTTCTTTTGCAAACCTGTGATTTATCGATAGCTTCTGCCATCTGGTGGCAATACTTTGCAGTGTCCAGACACATCTGCTGGGCCAAGAGTTTGTCTTCGTCGTTTGATGTGGGGTCTTGCATGTGTTTGTCGAACCCCACATCGGCGCTTGCGTTTTTGGAAGAAGTCGATGGTTACAAATTAACCCCTGCTAAACCCGGCAACGTTCATTTCGTTGGCCTATTGCTTCAAGTCGCTTTTCTACCATAGGAGTTGGTTATGTCTTCTGATGCTGACTTGGTTTGCGCTAGTTGAACGAGGACCTCCCTCAAATGGTTCAAGGAGTCTTTTCAGACCAAGTTGACTTGCAGATTCAAGCCACTACCAAGTTCCGTAAGCTGTTGTCCAAGGAACGCAATCCCCCGATCGAAGAGGTCATCAAGACCGGTGTCGTTAGTCGCTTCGTCGAATTCTTGCGGTCTCGTCATACTTTGGTGCAGTTTGAGGCTGCTTGGGCCTTGACCAACATTGCTTCTGGTTCCGCCACCCAGACGCAGGTGGTTATCGAGGCTGGTGCCGTCCCCATCTTTGTCGAACTCTTGGCAAGTCCTGAGCCAGATGTCAGAGAACAAGCGGTCTGGGCGTTGGGCAATATTGCCGGCGACAGCCCTCAGTGCCGTGACTACGTCTTGAGTTGCGGTGCTCTCAAGCCCTTACTCAATTTGCTCGGTGACAGCCGCAAGCTCAGCATGCTTCGCAATGCCACCTGGACTCTGAGCAATTTCTGCCGAGGCAAGATGCCTCAGCCTGATTGGAATACTGTACGTAGTCGGCGGCATCGCATGCGAGTGCGTATCAAGATAAAAGCCGGACGCTAACAAACTGTCCAGATTGCTCCCGCGCTCCCGGTCTTGTCAAAGCTCGTTTACTCTCTGGACGATGAGGTTCTCATCGACGCTTGCTGGGCCATCTCGTATCTATCTGACGGCTCCAACGACAAGATTCAGGCCGTCATTGAGGCAGGCATCCCTCGCCGGTTGGTAGAGCTTCTAATGCACGCCTCCACCTCAGTCCAGACCCCTGCCCTTCGATCGGTCGGCAATATTGTTACCGGCGACGACGTTCAAACCCAAGTCATCATCAACTGTGGCGCTCTTCCTTGCCTCTTGTCTCTGTTAAGCTCCACCAAGGACGGAATCCGCAAGGAAGCCTGCTGGACTATCTCCAACATCACCGCTGGCAACACGTCTCAGATCCAGGCTGTGATTGATGCCAACATCATTCCTCCTCTGATCCACCTCCTACAGAACGGCGACCTCAAGACTCGAAAGGAAGCTTGTTGGGCAATTAGCAACGCTACTTCCGGTGCTTTGCAGAAGCCCGAGCAAATCCGCTATCTTGTGGCTCAGGGCTGTATCAAGCCTCTCTGCGACCTCTTGACTTGCCCTGACAATAAGATCATCCAAGTCGCCCTCGACGGTCTTGAGAACATTCTCAAGATTGGCGATCTTGACAAGCAGGCGGCTGGTGAGGGTGCCGAGGCAATCAACCGATTCGCTCTCTTCATTGAAGAGTGCGATGGCATGGAGAAGATTCACGACTGCCAGAACAACGCCAACGAGGACATCTACATGAAGGCTTACAACATTATTGAGAAGTACTTCTCTGATGATGAGGAGAACGCAGACGAGGGCATGGCCCAACCTGCTGGGCCTAACGGTACCTTTGGATTTGGCACCAACGGCGCCCCTCAGTCGAGTGGTTTCAACTTTGCCAACGGAGGCGACTCCATGGACATGTAAAACCGGTCCCAGATTGTTCACCATTTAATGTAGAGGGAAATGCCGGCACAAAAGGTCGTTTCTCGAAGTACAGTACTCACGAAGTCGGGTACTCCCCTCTTTCACCTACACGTCTGCCCCAAAACATGCGGCCCAAGTCTGGGGCAGAAACGCTTCCCTTTCCCCCTCCCCCAAGACCCCAATTTTTCCCCCTATCGTCCCATAACACCCACCTGTCCTTTTTATCTGGCATGAAGATTTGCGTATGTGGGAGAGCAAGGTGAAGTAGTCGCAGGATACTACTATGCAGGCCCTATGGTAGCTTGAAAGCTCCAGCCTGCGAGATAGACGAATGGATGATGCACGCTTAAAGATGACCCGGGGAAAAATGATTGGATCTTTTTTTGACCCATGGGGTGCCCGGGATGGAGCCAGTTGCGGGCGGGCTGCGCGGGCTGATCATGAGTCGGAGAAGGCGGTTCAGAAACGGTCTCGTCATGCGAGCGGCGAGGGCGTGCCATGAATTACTACGATGGCATTGCCATGCAAACGCTCTGGGTGTGTATAGCGTAAAGAAAGCTAATGTTAGTGCATTCGCTTTTTCGAGGGAAAACCATCTGGTGGGAAACCACGTCGCAATGGCGCCGATGTCATGACCAAGTGGTTATGTGTCTCTGTCGGCAGCAACGCCGACCGACGTAGCGAACAAATGAAAATCAAATGACGTATTTTTGCAGCTCTGGCAATCTTTTCGGTTGGGGACATTTGCTGCTTGGGCCTGTTTCCGAAAGCAGAGAGGGAGTCTTGGGGAGTCTTTTGGAGTCTTGGAGTCTCGGTTTGGGTTGTGCATCTGAACTGCAAGGGGACGATGTGGCTGACTCAGTAAGCCCGTCTGGTAACTTGTAACTTGTACGTACTGTAAGGTCGCGCGGCCTGTCGCCACGCGACTATACAGTACGAACCACAGGACGCACAGTCCCTTGTCGCGGAGTGAAATCCACCCAGACCAGACCAGACCCTTTGACAAAATCCCCTTGCTCCAGAGTCCAGCAGTCCGTCCGTACGTACCCCAGTTCTCAGCATGACCTTGCGACAACAACCGCAAGGGACGAATCCATGGCTCCTGGGATGGTGAAAAAGGGCAAGGCCAAGGCTGAAAAGCCGGCCCAGGCTTCTTCTGCTCAGGCGTGCAAAGAAGGCGCAAAGGCCAAAAAGGGACAGAAAGCCGAACCGTCAGCGGCTGAACTACCAGCGGCAGCACCACCGAGACCCACGGTCAAGCAACTCATCGGGGGCTCGTCATGGACCGGAAAGCTTCCAGTCAACCTTTTGAGCGAATACTGCCAGAAGCAAAAGTGGGAGAAGCCCGACTATGACACCAGGAAAACCCCAGAAGGGTTTTCCGTCTGGGTCACGCTGAGTGCAAGGGACGTCAAGACGCAGCAACTCACCAGGTTGGATCCCTTCAAGATCCCGCCCAGCCATAAGCACCTCCTTTTGCGCGACACGGCCCTAGAGGCCAAGCATGCTGCGGCGACCTATGCCCTTTTCAGGGTGTGCAGCATGCAGAACAAGCACACTGTGCTTCCCCCAGACCACAAATCTCTCTGGAGGGACTTCCAGGCCCTGAAAACGCAGGATGTAAAGGACGGGAAAGGCTGGATGTACGATGCGGATCCGTTCAAGGCTCTCCAAGAAAGGCAAGAAGCCAAAGCTGCCGCCGAGAAGAAGCGAAAGGAGCTCGAGCAAGCCAAGGCCAAGGCCAAGGAGATGCCCGGTGCTGCGGGCTTGGTCCTGATGAGCAACTCGGCCGGAGACGGGAAATCCTCCTTTGACCCCATGAGGGGATGGGAAACAGCGCCAAAAGTTGAAATGGGGCGTGAAACTAGAGCGCAGCTGGAGGCGCTGCTGCGGAAGAGAGTATCGTGGAACCCGCACAGAGTACGGATGCAACGAAGCCTGAAGGAGGCGATTGTTGCGGACCTCGGCAGATTGGGGTTCAGGAAAAGCCACATCGCAGAAGCCGTAGAGCACTGCAAGGACCGTGAGGAGACCCTCGAGTGGCTCTTGATCCATGTTCCAGAAGATGACCTCCCTCGCTGGGCTATGCCCGAGAGCTACTCTGCCGGGGTCTCGATCGGGTCGACGGACCTGAAGAGGGAAGGCATCATCAAGTCTCTTTCGGAAACGGGATACTCCGTCGAGCTTTGTGCGCGCGTTCTGGATGAAAACGATGGCGACGAGAGCAAAGCAGCCGAGGCGTTGCAGCGCCTCCTCCTCTCTTCCAATGTCGCAGAAACGACGGCTTCCGACGACTTTCTAGACTTGGGATCTCCGGACGAACAGTGGAAGGACGAGGTCACCAGCTTGGAAGCCATGTATGGCGAAGGCTTTCGTCAAGAGTCTGGTGACGTGATTACGATCAAGCTGGAAGCAGTCAAGGATGCAATGAGCGGCAAAGGGAGCCAGGTTGAGACATTCCTGCAGGTCAGGAGACCATCGAGCTATCCGAAGCACCTGATCATTGCCATAACCGCGAAGCTGCCTTCCTACATCAAACTCAGCATCGTGAGACAAGCGCTTGCTTACATGGAGGAGTCTCTGCAAGAGGAGCCGATGAAGATTTACCTCGTCACGGATTGGATTCAGCAAAACATCAATAGAGTGATTGAAAACCCCGGGAACCTGGTAGACATCTCAGCCGTTTCCTCAGCCGCCTCAGATGCAAGACCCAGAGAGCAGCGACAGAGCAGAGGCAAAAGATGCCACAAACCTCGAGCGGTGGTCCATTGGCTGCCGGACACCAAGAGTAAAGAAGAGTGGCTTCAGCGTCAAGAAAGCCCGCGGTGGAAGGACATGGTCTCGAAACGGCAGAAACTCCCTGCTTGGCAGATGCGGCAACGAATCGTGGAAACAGTCGACCGGAACCAGGTTACCATTATCAGCGGCGAGACCGGTTCCGGCAAGTCAACGCAGTCTGTGCAATTTATTCTAGACGATCTCTACGCCAAGGGCTTGGGGGGTTGCGCGAACATGATTGTGACGCAGCCTCGCCGCATCTCGGCGCTCGGGCTGGCGGACCGTGTGGCGGAAGAAAGATGCTCCAAGGTGGGGGGAGAGGTTGGATACGTCATTCGCGGCGAGTCTCGACAGTCCAAGGACACGAGAATCACGTTTGTCACGACTGGTGTTTTGCTGAGACGCCTCCAAACTTCGGGGGGCCGGGTGGAAGATGTGGTTGCTTCTCTGGCCGATGTCAGCCACGTCATCATTGACGAGGTCCATGAGCGCAGCCTCGACACCGACTTCCTGCTCACCTTGCTCCGGGAAGTGATGAAGATGAAGAAGAAGAATGCGCTCAAGCTGATGCTCATGTCAGCCACGCTGGACGCTGCCGCTTTCATGGACTACTTTGCTGCCGAAGGACTGAGCGTAGGCGCTGTCGAGATTGCGGGGAGGACGTTCCCAGTGGAGGAGTACTACCTCGACGACGTCATCCGCATGACTGGCTTCGATGCCGGAAAACCCGAGGCTGGATTCACCACGGACGAGGCGATGGGCAAGATTATCCAGAAACTGGGACACCGCATCAACTACAACCTGATTGTGGAGGCGGTCAAGGCGATAGACTACGAACTATCCTACGAGAAGAAGTGCGGCGGCATACTCATATTCCTGCCGGGGGTTGGCGAGATCAACCACGCCTGCAACCAGCTGCGGTCCATCCATTGCTTGCACGTGCTGCCTCTGCATGCCTCGCTGGAAACCCGAGAGCAGAAGAGGGTCTTTTCAGGTCCGCCTACTGGGAAGCGCAAGGTGGTGGTGGCCACCAACGTCGCGGAAACGTCCATCACCATCGACGACATTGTCGTCGTCATCGACAGCGGCAAAGTCAAGGAGACGAGCCTCGACCCGCAGAGCAGCATGAGGAAGCTGGAGGAGGCGTGGGCCTCTCGGGCTGCCTGCAAACAGCGTCGCGGGCGAGCCGGCCGTGTCCAAGAGGGGAAATGCTTCAAGCTGTACACGCAGAAGCTGGAGCAGCAGCAAATGGCCGAACGGCCCGAGCCGGAGATCAGGAGAGTGCCTCTGGAACAGCTGTGCCTGTCCGTCCGGGCCATGGGAATGCGAGACGTGGCCGGGTTCCTGGGGCGATCACCCACGCCGCCGGAAGCGCAGGCCATCGAAGGAGCCATGAAGCTGCTGGGGCGCATGGGCGCCTTGGACGGGGACGAGCTCACGGCCATGGGCCAGCAGCTGGCTACGCTCCCGGCCGATCTGCGGTGCGCCAAGCTGATGGTGTTCGGAGCCATCCTGGGCTGCCTGGACGATTGCGTAACCATGGCGGCCATCCTGAGCACGCGGAGCCCGTTTATCTCGCCGCAGGACAGGCGGGAGGAGTCGCGCCAGGCCCGCATGCGCTTCTCCAGCGGCGACGGGGATCTGATTACAGACCTGGACGCGTTCCAGGAATGGCACGGCATGACGAGAGACGGCCATGTTGCTCAGCGACAGGTGCGCTCGTTCTGCGACGCAAACTTTCTGTCTTACCAGACCTTGTCGGACATTTCCAACACGAGGTCGCAGTACTACGAGGCGCTGAAGGAGACGGGCATGGCGTCAGAAGCCCCCGAGCAGCTTGGCGCTCTCGGCGCTCTCGGCGGCGGCGGCGGCACCGGCGGCGGGCACCGGCGTCGCAACGCGCGGCTTCTCCGAGCGCTCATTGCCGCAGCCTTCACGCCGCAAGTCGCCAGGATCCAGTACCCGGACAAGAAGTACGCAAGCTCCATGTCTGGCGCGATGGCGCTCGACCCGGAGGCCAAAGCCATCAAGTACTTTACCCAGGAGAACGGCCGGGTGTTTGTGCACCCGAGCAGCACCGTGTTTGACAGCAAGGGATGCGCGGACAACGCGGCCTACATGTCGTACTTTAGCATCATGGCCACCAGCAAGGTTTTCATCCGGGATCTGACACGTAAGTTTATGTTTTTCTCACCCTCTTCCCCCCCCCCCCCTATCTTCCCCTCCCCGATGCTACTTTGGCAGCAACCGGCCACCGCAGTTTCTAAAAAAAAAAAAAAAAAAAAAAAAAAAAAAAAAAAAAAAACTCCTCGCGCAGCGTTCAACGTCTTTACGCTGCTGCTCTTCTCGGGCCCGATTGAGCTGGACACGCTGGGCCGCGGGCTGCTCGTGGACGGATGGCTGAGGCTCCGGGGGTGGGCGCGCATCGGCGTGCTGGTGGCCCGGCTGAGGGGCATGGTGGACGACTTGATTGCGCAAAAGGTGGAGAGTCCGGGGCAGGACGTCGGCGGCGGCGGCGACAACGGCGGCGGCGGCGGCGGCGTGATTGAAATGGTGATCAAGCTGATAGAGCTGAACGGCCTCGATGCGTGACGGCGGCGCGAGGCAGCAGCTAGCCATGCCAGCGATGGCGGGCGGGCACGCGGTTGCTGCCCGTGTCAACCAAGTCGTCCATTGCTTCTTCAAAAGGCCCTCTCTTCCCCCGGCACAGCTGGCTGGCTCCAAGAAACGCGGCCGAGCCAAGCGAAGCGTTGTGCGACCGAGAATGCGCTGCCCTCGACGTTCGGCCCGGGTGGGGAACGCTGCTCTGTCGTCAACCGACTAAAGTTGGCCCAACCCGAGCTCACCTCGACCTCGACCTCTTACCCATCCTACCACCCACCACCCACCACCCATCCATCCATCCTTCCACCTTCCACCTTCCATCCATCCATCGATTCCCACAACCCGCCATCACCCACCGCCTGCAAATGGACTCGCCCCCCGACCAGGCCATCATCACCCGGGACCAAACCCCCAGCGGCACCGCGCCTCCCTCCCCTCGCAACGCCTGTAAGCAAAACACCCCCCGACACCGCTACCACAAACCACAACCACAACCGCAACCACAACCGCAACCACAGCAACAACATCAACAACCCCCGTCTCACGCAACGACCAAGAAAAACAGTCTCGGTCCTCATGGCCTCCGTCCAGCAGCCCTCGCGCGCCCCTCCGCCCCGATTCCACGGCCGCCTCGCCCTGGGCGCCTACACCGCCGACCCGTCGTCCTCGTCGCCGTCCTCGTCCTCGTCCTCGTCCTCGACCGTCATCTACCGCAACGACGACTTCGTCGCCATCCACGACAAGTACCCCAAGGCGACGGTCCACGCGCTCCTGCTCCCCCGCTCCGCCGCCCACAACCTGCTCCACCCGTTCGAGGCCTTCCGCGACGCGGCCTTCCTGGCCGCGGTGCAGGCCGAGACGGCGCGGCTGAGGGCCCTCGTGGCGGCGGAGCTGCAGCGCCGGCTGGGCCGGTACAGCCGCTCCGAAAGGCAGCGGCAGGCGGTCCTGGACGGCGTCGAGGAGGAGCCGCCGCCCGCGCAGGGGCTGCCGCTGCTGCCGCTGCCGCTGCCGCCGGGGAGGGACTGGGCCGCCGAGGTCATCTGCGGGGTGCACGCGGTGCCGAGCATGAGCCACCTGCACGTGCATGTGCTGTCGAGGGACATGCGCTCGGGGTGCGTGCGGCACAGGAAGCACTACAACTCGTTTACGACGCCGTTCTTTGTGGACCTGATGGATTTCCCGCTGCGCGAGGGCGACGCGAGGCTGGACCCCCGGGGGGGAGGCTACCTGCGGAGCGAGCTGAGGTGCTGGCGGTGCGGCAAGGGGTTTGGCAACGCGTTTGCGAGGCTGAAGGAGCATTTGGAAGGCGAGTTTGTGAGCTGGAGGGCAGAGTAGAGCCCCAAGACGAGTTCAAGGCAAGGCAAGGCAAGGCAAGGCAAGGCAAGGCGTTGGGGCATTGAAGCATTGCTGCAGGTGACGTGATATGGGCACAGACACAGATACAGACGCGGACATGCCATTGCATCATCATGAGTGATGGGCAAGAAAATGGATTATCGAGATTCCACCATAGTATACACATATCAAAGGCACTGCCGTCCCAACTCCCAACTTGTAAACGAAGGAAACCCGAAAAAAAAGCCATGTTTCCCGAGCGAAGCAAAGTTACCATGGGAAAATAAAAGAAACGTCCCGACATGCCGCACGGGGTAAAGACGGGCATCGGATTCACCATCTGCCAAGCTCGGATCCGGATCCAAAGCGGCACGCCTTAATCAATCGTCCATCGTCATCATCATCATCATCATCAGGAGGGGTTCCCCGCGGGGCTTTTTGCATCAACCAAAGTATCCAGTCAGTTTTGAGAGCCACGGCGACTGACCGGTCATCTCATCTGGGGCTGATGTCGGTGCTCCTAGTGGTTCCCAAGGGAGTTTGAGACACGAATGATAAGGGCAGACTGATGCGGCGTTGAGAGGCAGTGCGTGACTACTCACCACTGATGTCCTCGTCTTCCTCGCCTTCGGCGTCTTCAGCGTCCCCGACCACCTCGGCGTAGTGTGCGTCTTCGTCGACCTCATCGGAATCATCAGCAGCGGCAACTGGCTCAAGGGGCGTGACGACTTTTCTGGGCCGGCCCCTTCCATTCTTGGTCTTGGTGACGGGAGTTTCAGCCTTTGCAGAGGCAGAAGGAGAGGCAGCATCCGATTTGCGCGGCCTGCCGCGTTTGCCTGTTCTTGTGCCCGTGGCCGTGGTTGTGGCCGTGCCGGTGCCGGTGCCTGTGCCTGCGCCTGCGCCTGTGCCTGTGCTCTGCGCCTTGGCTGGCGTCTTGCCCTCCTCAGTTTTCTTGAAGCTGCCCTTGGGACGACCGCGTGGTCTACCGCTGGGAGTCTTGGGAGTCGCCGTCCTGGGTCTGCCGCGTGGCCGGCCAGTGGGAACGTAGGGCGCTTTGGCGACGCGTCCCTCCAGAGTGCGAGGGCGACCTCTTTTGCGAGGCTCTCCGTCTGCAGGGGCAGGACTGGCGTATTCCTTCGCCATTGTGTGGTGCGGGAAAGGATGCAAGAAAAAGAAAAAAAAAAAAAAAAAAAAAAAAAAAAAAAAAGGAAAAAAAATGTGGATTTTTTTTTTCTGGCTTGGGGTATGCTTTGGTCGCGCGTTGCGACAAAATAACGGTTTGTGTGGTCCTTTTTGTTATCTTCTTTGGTCTCCTTTTTTTTTCCGTGGTGGCAGAGAGGAGGGAGGGGGGGGAGGAGGCAAGTTGGGATGATTAAAGGGGAAAAAAAAAAAAAAGGGAAAAAAAATGCGGGTGGCAGGGGAAGGCGGGTTTATATGCCAGGCAGTACGTTAGTTGCCCGAATGTACCAAATCACACCTTGTGGCACTCGATCCGTTTGGGCAACAGGGTCCGGGAAAACAACCAGAACCTGCTCTTTCTCGGGGGGCGGGGGGAAAGGAAAGGAAAGGGGACGGACGAAAAGGAAGACAGGCCAGGCCAGGCCAGGCACAGGCATAAGGCATAGGCGCAGGCGCAGGTGCAGGCTAGAGACGGACGGTGATTTCTCTCTCTCTCTCTCTCTCTCTCTCTCTCCTCTTCTCTCTCTCTTTTTTTTTTTTTTTTTTCTTTTCCCCTTTCTCTCCCTGTTTGCTTGGATCCGGTCGAGCGGAAACACCAAGAGGAAATTGGAATGGGCGCCGCAAAGCAAAGAAAGACGAAACGAAACGAAACGAAACATCAACACGAGCCAAGAGCTGGATGGAAATGGATGGACGGACCGGACCCATGGATGGATCAAGGAGCGACGTTGGGCGCATGCGACGGGAAAAGAAAAAAGAAGCATCCGTCATTCAACGACTCGACTTGGCTACGGGCTGATTGATTGGCGCAAACAGACCAGACGCGACGCCACGCCACGCCAGAACGCGCGGGCAACTGTTGGCCCCGGGGCCTCTCTCTCTCTCTCTCTCTCTCTCTCTCTTCTCTGGTCGTGAATCGCGCGCGAGGCTGGTTCGTTTCAACAGTGCTGTACGTTACGCCGTACTGTGTACGGGGCACGATGCGCGCAAGTGGCTGCTGCTGCTGCCGCTGCTGCTGCTGCTGCCGCTGCTGCTCCTGCTGCTCCTGCTGCTCCTGCTGGCTTGGCTGCACCTGCTGGCTGGTGACGGGATGCTCCTGCCTCCTAAGCCTACTGTGGCTGTGGCCCCAGCCCCACTCGCGGATGCAACCCACCACCGGCTGCCGCTGGAGCTCCTTCCCTCCCCGCTGTTGACCCTGGCAACAGAGTGACACTAGTAAACAACCCCCCGTCGAAAAAGGACGTTGCACCCCAGATGCCTTCCGTTCTTGCTAGCTACCTCCTACCTAGCCATGGTTGACTCCACAAGCCATATCATCCCATGTCATTCTCTTCCCCCGATTACTTTCTTTTTTTAAAAAAGAAAGGAAAGAAAGAAAGAAAGAGAGAAAAAAAAAATAGAAAGGAAGAAAGGAAGAAAGGAAGAAAGAAAGAAAGAAAGAAAGGAAAGACTGACAGACAAGAGGAGAAGCAGAAGAAAAGAAATTCCGTCCGCGGCCCGGATAATGTAGTGTCTTCTCCGCCAACGACTTCATCACGACATCTTGCTCATCCATCAGACGCTGCATACCATGGCTCTCGATGCGAGATTGATGCCACCCACTGCAACGCCCCAAAACCGCCAAGTTCGTTCGTCTGCTTCAACTCCCTCGCTTCGATCCCGAGATGGTAGTCTGCCTCTGCTCTCCAGAATGGACGGAGCCGCAAATGTCAGGGTCGTTGTCCGCGTGAGGGCATTTTTAAAACGGGGTAGGGCAAAGACACTCTAATGGATAGCGCATATTTGCACACACTCACTCACGCAACGCTCACACAACGCTCACACAACGCTCACACACACGTCTCATCTAGAGCTCGATCGAAAAACGCGGTGTCTCATCCGCATGGACCCCATCACGCAGCTCACCACGTTGCAAGCTCCCGGTCAGGACGCCGTCGACAGTTCCATACCAAAGTCTCGCAAGATTATAGAAGACAAAACGTTCACGTTCGACAACTCCTTCTGGAGTCACAACATCCACGACGCCCACTACGCCCACCAGGAAGACGTGTACAACAGCTTGGGGGAAGAGTTCCTCGATCACAACTTCGAGGGCTATCACACCTGCATCTTCGCCTACGGCCAGACCGGTTCCGGCAAGAGTTATACAATGATGGGGACGCCGGACCAACCCGGCCTCATTCCCCGGACTTGCCAGGATTTGTTCGAGCGCATCAACGCCGCCCACAACGAAAACTCAAACATTGCCTACAATGTCAGAGTGTCGTATTTTGAAGTGTACAACGAACACGTCCGCGACCTTCTCGTACCCGTCACACCCAATGCTCCTCCCAACTACCTCAAAATCCGCGAGTCGCCCACCGAGGGACCCTACGTCAAGGATCTGACCGAGGTTCCTGTCCGCAACATCAACGAGATCCTGCGCTACATGAAGAACGGGGACGAGTCCCGCACCACGGCAAGCACCAAGATGAATGACACGAGCAGTCGAAGCCACGCCGTCTTCACCATCATGCTGAAGCAGATTCATCACGACATGGAGACGGACGAGACGACGGAACGCAGCTCCCGCATCAGGCTGGTGGACTTGGCAGGCAGCGAGAGGGCAAAGTCAACCGAGGCCACCGGCGCACGACTTCGAGAGGGCAGCAACATCAACAAGTCACTGACCACGCTGGGCCGTGTGATTGCAGCCTTGGCGGACCCCAAAGCGTTGCGGTCGGGCAAGAGAAAGGACGTGGTGCCGTACCGAGACTCGATCCTGACGTGGCTTCTCAAGGATTCGCTGGGCGGGAACAGCAAAACGGCCATGATTGCCTGCATTGCGCCGTCGGATTACGATGAAACCCTGTCCACGCTGCGATACGCCGACCAGGCCAAGCGTATCCGCACTCGCGCCGTCGTCAACCAGGACCACATCTCGACCGCCGAGCGTGACGCACAGATTGCCGCCATGGCGGAAGAGATCCGCGCGCTGCAGCTGTCCGTCTCCGACTCGCGGCAGCGCGAAAAGAATGCCAAGGAAGCCGAGGAGAAACTGGAGGAGTATCAGAACCGCGTCACCGCCATGCAGCGCATGATGGAGGAACGCAGCATGGTGGCCGAGAGCAAGATCAAGAAGCTGCAGACGGAGAACGAGGCCCTGAAGCTGCATCTCAAGCTGGCCATTGAAAGCCTCAAGAACCCGATTCCTCCCGTCACCATCAAGCCGCAGCCGGCAGGCGAGGCCGGCAGGGACAAGATGGGACAAGACGTCTCAGACGACGACGGCGGCGACGAAGACGATGCCCATTACTACGATGGAGAGTACGACTCGGACGTGACCGCAGGCGGCGACGACGACTTGCAGGACGAGATGCACCGGTACCTGCAAGACATGGGGAACCTGAGGAAGCTCATTGACGGGGATCTGCACCGCTTCCGGAACGAGCAAACCGTCCGGATGCCCCTGGGGGCGAGGGAGAATGTCTAGGCGGGAAAGATGACGCGTACATGGCCAACAGGTCGGCACGGATGAAGGACACGAAAGGAAGCAAGCGCTGGTGTTTGGGAGTGGCTCTCTCTCTCTCTCTCTCTCTCCCCCCCCTCCCCCCCCTTTTGTTTTTTTTTTTTTTTTTTCCTTTCATGGTCCTGTTTAGCTTTTTTTTTTTCCCTTGGCCTCTTCTTCTTAACTAGCAAGGGCAGCAAGCAAGCAAGCAAGCAAGCAAGTGCTCTTGAATAAAGGATGGTTTGAATTACCCATGACCACCAGCAAGCTATACGTATGCCAATCTGCCTTGACTTGTAGATACACACATCCTACACACATCCCACCCACACCCGTTCTTTTTGTCCGACCGAGCCATTATATTCTGACGCACCGCAGCACCACAGGTTGCACATCACAACGTCCTTTTCTCGACCGCCCCCGTTCAGAACAGCCACCTCCAAGGCACCCATCCAGCCAGCAGCGCTCCTATCCACCAAAACCCCATTCTCACCGCGGCATGCAACCGCGCAACCACCCCTCCAGGCAGGAACCTGCCCGCCCTCCCCGCGAGTCATAGCACCCACCGCGTCATCACCACATCCTCCCCATTCCCGACATCCGTATCAATCGCCATTACCGACGAGTCGTCCCCGTCCTCGTCGAGCCCGTCGCCGTTCTCCACCCCGCCCATCTGCACATCCACGTCCCGCAACCGCCTCTCCAGAACGGCTTTGTCCATGCCGTCCCCCGGCGCAAGCCTCGCCAGGTGGACCATGATGTCGGGGATGTAGAAAACCAGGGGCGTGTACCCCACGTCCGCCGCCGTGACGGGCACCCTCCATCTCCCGTAGTCGTCAGCCTGTTGCCCGTGTACCGCCTGCTCGTTGTGCAGCCTGTTGACCATTTCATATATCTCATAGTCCTCCAGGAGCGTGGGCTCAAGACAGTCCGGAAACGGGAGCGTTTGGTCGCCGTCCGCGTCCGTCTCTTGGGCGAAAGCGGCGCGGTGTTGGAGGCGCTGCCAGGAGGGGATGCCGAGGTCGAAGAGGTGAGGGTGGGCGGCAACGAGCTCCGGCGGGGCGTGGCATGGCGGCGTGTCGGTTTTGAAGTAGGACTTGCACCAAGTTTGGGCCTGGGTCCTGATTTGAGCGAGCTCAGAGGGGGTGTTGCCGGCGTTGAAGTAGTGGATGATGAGGGCGAGGGCCGGAAGGTAAGTTTCCTGAGTGATGGTCACGTTGTTGTTGGCTGTCTGAAGCGAACTTTTGAACTGATTCTGAAGGGTAGTCATGGCTGACTTGATCTTCAAAGCGTAGTTTTGTATCTCCCACATGAGGCAATCGATAGGGACAACTTGCAGAGTACCGCGACGACTGGCGCAGTTCGGCACGCGAATGGAGGGTTTCGATTTGCCTATTCTTCAGAGAATCACGAGATGATGGGCGTTGCTGCAACATAACGATGGTCTTTAGACACGCCTTTTATAAATAGACGGTTTGACAATGAGACCTTGTTTGAGACGTGAATGTAGATAGTTTCTATATGGTGATGTCGTTGAAGTTTATTTTGATAGACCCAAGAGACTAGGCTGCCTGCGGGTGAACCTGGAAGTACGACACTCCGGGGCTAGGTTACAGGTCCTTCGAAAACCCAGAGTTTAAAAAAAGTCTTTGAAAGGATGACTGACTTTGTAACTTTGTGCTGGTCCGCGCATCAAGCGTCGTGGGGTGCCCTAAGGTTCAGATACCCACGACTTGTACGATGTCAGTCGAGGCATATCATGAACAGAAGAAAAGCAAAATCGACACTAGAGAAGGAAACCCTCGAGCAAAAAAAAAAAAAATAGAAGACAAAAGAAGAGAAAAGAAAAGAAAAAGAAGGGGGTGAAAGAAGGTTTTGGGGAAAGGAGAGTTGACAAGCTTTTTCAGAGTCTGCGCAAGTGAGAACGCTGGGGATACGCACTCGCACACAATACATCGTGACCGGACTGCACAGCGTGTGTCCTTTTCTGGGCGCGTTCCTGAGCCAAGCTGTACGGC
The DNA here is from genome assembly GCF_000687475.1 of Ustilaginoidea virens. Lineage (NCBI taxonomy): Eukaryota > Fungi > Ascomycota > Sordariomycetes > Hypocreales > Clavicipitaceae > Ustilaginoidea > Ustilaginoidea virens. Next base: position 4,781,742 of record NC_057317.1, on the reverse strand, counting down.
TGTGTCTGGATGCACTGTCTGGAGGCTGGGCGAAAAAAACTGGTTGTGCGATACTAAGCTGCGAATGAGTGCTCAGCGGATGAAGAAGGGCGGGTGCCTACGCGGGCTTTTCAATCCAAGCGCATGCCATGCTGTTGGGGTTTGGATTTTGCGTCGATGAGGGCTGTTGCTCTAGTTAAAATGACGATTTTCCGTTACAGTTGAGCGCCCGACTGGTGATATTTGCTTGTCGTCCACTTCAAAGCCCGGCTGCTTATTTCCTGCTGTTGTGAGAGATCCCACCAATCTGCAGACATGCATTCAGTTCTGCGGATATAACCTGGAAGGATCAAAAGATGGCCCGTCCGCATCACCGTAGAAGAGTCCTGCGTCTTCTCTGCTTTCTTGAGGTGGCCGCTTCCAAACACTATGCATCTTGCAAAAGTGTCACCCCCTGACCACCAACACCATGCTCCCTCGATGCTCGCGCCGCTTCCTGCCAAGCTGGAGCTTCAGGACGGCTGAATATGCCATCAGAACTTCCGAGACAGACTTGACCAAGCAGTGAATACCCCATCGCCTTGATGCTTCAAGGTACTTGACCAGGGAGTGCCTTTTTGCCTTTTATTAAGGCGGCCAAGGCGTTGGTTCGAGGAAATCGAAGGCGTAGCCAGGCCGGTCTGTGCCATTGAGGTCTGGATAGAGGAAGCAACAAGGATTTTGGAGGCTGGTAGCACTCGCAGATGAGCTCAAGCAGAGAGCTTTTAGGCATGGTAGCACAAGGTAAAGGTAGGGTCCCAGCTGTTATCAAGCATCCATCCCAGCATCCCGTCTGGCGTAAACGGCACCACCTGTTTTAGGTAGGAGGGTTTCCCGGCCGGTATCGTGTAACCCGACTGCGCGGATATGATGCCATTGATACTATTACTGTCCTCAACCGTCAGTATAATTGACGCTAGTGGTGTCGCCACAGTACCGGTAGCATATCCGATACCGAAGGGGCCTAAAACCACAAAAGGTGGCGGCGCTTACGCTGGAAGGCGATGCTTGACGAAACCGACTCCAAAAGCAACGCGGAGATTTCTGGTGCAAAAGCAGCTCCTTCACGGCAGTACGCCGCTTGAAGACAGGAAGCAAAGAGAGGAAGCAACCCGCGGCGAAACGAATCAAAGGGGATCGAGGTTGTCCGGGTGGGTCCCCGTCTGTACGGAGTAGGTCCGGCTGCTAAGGAAGGAGCAGCTCGGTGTCACAGAGCTCCTGCTGGTCTGGTCGGTGGCAGCAGGTATCAAGAGGAGGTGCCGCCTGCGACAGGGGAGTGCCGCAGCCGGTACTTCCTTCTTTGTCCTCGGGCCGTTCCCCTCCACACAAATGACCTCGCTCGCAGGGACGTTCCTTCCTTGACAAAAGCCCTCAAATTATTAATACAACCAAGGCCTTCTCGTTCCCCGTTGAAACAAACCCGCCGCAGTCCGCCTACTCTGCCCGAGTTGAGTCCTTCTCATCAGCACTTCCTCATCTCCAGGCCTCCTTCCCGCCCAGACAATGTCGATGCGCCCCCAGCTCTTCACGCGCGGCCTGTCCGGCCTGTCGCAGAGCACCTCTGCCTCTGCCACTGACGCCCAGTCCCCCGCCGAGCAGCGCGACGATGCCAAGCGCAACTTCTTAAAGACGATGCGGCCGCTCCCTACGCAGCACTACTGGAGCGTCTACTTTGACAGGTAAGAAGACGGCGGTCCATGGATATCTCTGCTCCAAATCAGCGAAAAAACCCCGCACCAGGTCGACGACAACGCTCTAACATGACGCTCTCCCCCTCCCCACTCGCACCCCGGGCGACCCAAGCAAGGCAATCCAAAGATGACCAATCCAGCCGCGACGGCGGATACACCGTTCAGCTCCAACAGCTCGGCACGCAGATTGAATCCGTCCAGGACTTCTGGAGGTACAACAACAACACGCCCGTCGACCAGATCAAGATGCGCGAGTCCATCTACCTCTTCAAGCAGGGCTTCAAGCCCATCTGGGAGGATCGTCGGAACCTCAACGGCGGCAGCTGGACCTTTCGCGTCCCCAAGGCGGCAGGGCCTGACGTGTGGACGCGAGTGCAGCTCTTGGCAATAGGCGAGAAGCTCGAGAGCGTTCTGAACGAGCGTAAGTCCCAGAAAAATGGCCGGCCCGCGGCTTCCCCCTCTGCCCTGCGACCTGAGAAGTGAAAACAAAAAAAATCTCTAGATGATCAGCTCTGTGGAGTCGGCCTGTCGGCCCGCTTCAACTCGCATCTCATCACCGTGTGGCACCGTGACTCGTCCAAGCAGAAGTCGATTGACGGCATCCTGGCCTGCGTGCTGGAGGAGATTCCCCCGGAAACTCGGCCGAAACCCGAAAACTACTTTTACAAGAAGCACCGCGATCACGCAGGCTTCAAGGCGCCGCCCGAGCTACAGGCTGTGCTGGATTCTCAAGACCGCGCCGACAGGAAGGCTACTGTCGCGTCGGCCGATCAGCCCCTGCTCACCGTAAATGCTCCCTCAGAGTAGAGCGGATACGAGATGCCTTTTCTTTGCATAAGACTTTTTTTTTCTTCTTGTGTAGCCCCCCCCCCCCCTTTTTTTTTGGGGCAGTTTCAAGGCGTCAGTATAGCATTGGGAATTTCGGTCAAGGTCTGGGCTGCCCCTCGGTGAGGTGGACTCGGACCCCAGTTGAGTGGCCTTTGCAAAGAACAACGACGTAAGAAGGAGGTTAACCCAACTTTGGTGGTCGGGCGAGATATCCGGGGCGGATTGACGTTGTTTCCACTCGCGCTCCCTTGACTCGACGTGATTTACACCCGGATGTTGATTCCCTGGCCACGATCTACCACGGCCCCGTCAACTGGCCAACTGATCTTGGCCGAAAAGAGGCCCTCCCGTATTCCAGCGGACAGTAATGAGACATGATTCCGTCTTTATTCTTTCGTCTTTCTTTTCTTCCCCGAAATAGGAGGGAAAAAAGAGCCTCGTTGCAAATTCACAATGCCTTTACAATGCCCAACGCCCATGTAGCATGCTAAATCAAAAACGCCCCTGACCAAACGTCATCTCCAGACCCCAGCACTCCTCATGACCTCGTCAAACTCGTCCATCCTCACGCCCCTCGCCACGCCCGCCCCGCCGTTCGCCTCGAGAATCATATCCTTGAGCACCTCGTCGTCCACGTCCTCCCTCAGCACCGCCGCCACCCGCTTCAGATGCGCCAGCGTGATGGGGCCCTCCTGCCCATTCGTGAACAGGCGGTACGCCTCGTCGACCTGCGCCCGGCGCGCCGCCTCGGAGCCGTCCCGCTCACGGGCATGAAACTTGAGCGCGCAGATGGCGAAGAAGGGCTCGAACGTCGCGAACCCGTCCGCCTCGGGGTCCAGAATCTCGGTGAACTCGCGCAGCTCGGCCTGCGACGCCGGCGGCACGCCCAGCGCGCTTTGCCGGGGGAAAAATCTTTTCAGCCTCACCCGTTCCTTTTCTCTCATCTCTTTTGTTGTTGCTGTTGTTGTTGTTTTTTTTTTTTTTCCTTCGCGCAGGGGAAGAAAAAAGGGGGAAAGGGGGGGGGGGGTTCTTCAGGGGGGGGGAGGGGGAAACGTACGTGAGGGCGGACTTGACGTCGTCGATGGGCAGCACGCCGTCCTTCTCGCCGTCCATGGGCTCGGCAAACAGGCTCCAGGCCTCTCTGATCTCGCCCTCCTCCTGGGCTGTGATGTTGTGCTCCTTGGCGAGCTTGGACGGACGGGCTTTGGTAGGGGCGCTGCTCGCCCCTGGTTTGCGCTTCGGCGGCTGACGGGGCGGCGTTAGCGAGTGCTCTTGCCGGCGGGCGCGGAAATGGGCAGACGGCTGCGTACCATTGGGGGGAAGGGGGGGGGAGGGAGCTGGAGCGCTGGCGCGCAGAGGACACGAGATCTTGAGGTCGGATTTGTATGACGTGTGTTTGGTCAGTTACGGAGATGGAGGTTGGCACAGTGTGGATTGGTGGCCCGGGCGGGTTCGCACCGTGCGGGTCCTGCTTTTTTTTTTTTTACTCTCGGCAGCAATTTGTTTTCTTGCGATTTTCTTGCGCGACTTGGTTCTTTCTCCCTTTACTATTTTTTTTTCTGCCTAGCAACAACCGCATCGATACCGAGTTCCTGCAATGGATGAGCTCGGCCCTTGGCCTTGAGCTCTGATTAATCCGCAGCTCGTTCCTCCCAGAATAACTCAATCTCACCTTGGTTTGGGAAAATTAAACAAAAAAGAAAGAAAGAACGAAAGAAAGAAAGAAACGAAAGAAAAGAAAGAGCATCCGCTTCAAAATTTGCTAGAGCTTGCCGTTCGTTTCCCACAGCGAGCAAGTGTGGACAGTGAAGCAAGATGGATTCGTGGTCACTGCTCTACGTACTTTGACTGTCCTACTGGTAGCTTGCGGTGCTTGTTTTACAAGTTGCCGAGCTGTCCTGGGAAACATTTTTGCCCCTGCGCTCCCTGGTCATCGTGAACGTATGCAAACTGTGGCTGCTACATGTGCGAGATTGCGCTGGGCTGAAGCCACCACGTCAGGCCAAGCTGCTGCCAGTTGGACGATGTCGCCGTCTCACTTGAAGTTGTTCTTCATTTCGCGCAGCTTGGCCATGACGTCCACGGGGTCGGTGGCACCGGTGGCTTTTTGCACGGCTGGATCCTGGGATGCGAATGCGAGTCAGCATCAATCACGGGCCGGCGCAGACGCAGACGCAGACGCAGACGCAGACGCAGACGTCCGAGAGGCGGTCCGTGTAGAATGGCGGGATCGCTTACATCGAGACGCATGAATACGTTGTGTTTCTGTTGCCGTTAGCACCGGATTCTTTTCCTTTCCGTACTTCACTCGGGGGATATTTCCTCTCTCTCTCTCGCTCTCTCCAGACGCACCTTTTCGTCGGCAAGGGTAAACTCGCCCGTCGTGACCTGGTTGCTGGCCGCGAACTCCTCCAGTTTCTTGACCGGCTCGCTCTGCAGGACCGAAATGGCAAACTTGACGTTGGATTTGGTGTACTCGTGACCAGGCTGCGTGCGCCGTCAGTGACCATGAATCGGGTGTCCCAACGACCACGACCCGTGCAGCTGCGCATCCCACGTACATATACAACAGTGTCGTCGGGCAGGGACCCGAGCCTCTTGTTCAGCGCCTCGTGCATCTCCGCGGCATTGCCCTCGAAGAACTTGCCGCAGCCTGCGGGCGGTCAGCAATCGCGGCCAACGCTGGATGCAGCGCGAAAATGAAAGCAAAAAGGGCCGGGGAAGGGGGGCTAAAGCAGGCTGGAAATGTCGAGAAGCAGCAACTCGGACCGCATACCGCTGACGAAGAGCGTGTCGCCTGTGAAAACAGCCCTCCCGGTCCCGTCCTCCATGAAGAAGCAAATGCTATCCTGCGTGTGGCACGGCGTATGCACGCTCGTCACCTTGATGTCGCCTAGCTGAAAGACCTCCTCATGGGCAGGCGTCTTGGTGACGCCCTCGCAGTCTTTGCCGCCAACAATCGCCAGGCCCGGGGTGCCCAGCTCCGCCAGCTATCAGTGTGTCGCGTTAGCCGGTCCCGACTTGAGGCTGTCTGTCCCCTCCTCGCACCCACTCACAAGCTTCTTGTTGCCGCCTGCATGGTCCCCATGGCTACAAGTCGTCGTCAGCCCACCATTGTGTGTTTCCCGCGCCGGGGGGAAAAGGAAAAAGAAGAAGAAAAAAAAAAACCAGCGCCCGTTCCCGTCTCCCTTACTGATGCGTGTTCACAACGGCCGTCAGGTTGATTTTCCCCGAGGATATGGCTTCTTTCAGGATTGGCGCGACCCTACGTCGGACGTTAGCCCGTGTTCCAAAAGTCCGCGTTGCCTCGATACACCGGCGCCCCGGCTCCGTACTCTGGCGGGTTGGCGGGATCGATAATCACCGCATCCTTGGATCTGTCGTCCACGACGAGGTAGGCGTAGTTGTTGCCACTCCCAACCCCTGGGACGGGTCAGCCGGCGAAGCAAACTTTGGTGGAGGACTTGACACTGAAAATGTGCGGAAACATACACATGGGAATCGACTGGATATGCATGTTGCGCTTGTTGACCACCTGCCAGCGAGCACGGTGAGTAAAGGCACGAAGCTGATAAGAACCAAGACGAGTCGACGTACAGCTCTCGGGAACGATCTGAATATCTGCCTCGCAGCGGAAGCTCCTTGGAACATGACCTTGAGATGATGACGATGCATACTGCGTAGGGTAGCTCAGCCTATCCGGACTCTCTTTGAAGTGTGCCAAGGTGCAGTTTAGGCCAATAGAAAGCCGTATAGTAAGGTATACGTCAGCAGATAATAAATTAGTATGATACTGTAGCACAAGTACCCGCATTATCCACACTTATCAAGAGCTGCATATCAGTTCTGGTAGGGCATGTGGGGCGCCATAAGCTGATTCCTACTAATTTAGCCACAGGCAATAGATCTCTTTATACCCTCATTGATAGGCCGCATTTAGCAGATATTACACCTCCTTATATCAGTAACTATTAGGCTCTATTGTAAGTGCTATAATCTCCAAGATGAAAATTCTAGTGATGAAGGCTTAGCGGCTGGACCGGCTGCTTTAGGCACTTGGGAGGTGCGGAGCGGAGCACCTGCCAAGTATCCAGCGATAAGTGGGCCCCATACAAAAGCCGCACCTTGCCACCTTCAAATGGATAGAGCACGTGACAAGGGCGCAGTCATACAGTGTGAAGAAGAAAAAAAAACATGCACCGTGCACTTTTGCCGACCGGCTTGTCTTGTCTCCATGTCTCAAGTCAAGACATTCTCCATCAGGCTACGTCTGCAGTGCAAGTCGCGTGCATCCTGCCGTTCCAGAGCTTCGTTCAGCAAAAGGTAGAACTGGATCGCATTCCGACCAATCTGGCGCGACGGCGACAGTAAAACAGGCCGGTATGAGTGTACTGGCAGCCTCACTCTGGCACTGGCCGCGGCTTCAAGTCCAGCTTCCATCTCTGCAACGGACGTCGGATGCCGTCTTGGGAAATCACACAGCTGTATGCGGTGCGATGTGGAGGTGTCCAGGCTTGTTGGTCTCGGAGTGGCGGCAGGTTGTAGTCGACTTGGATTTCCTGCTCCCATCAGCCACGACGGCAAGACGAGCATGCGTGATGCGCAGACATGCACCAGGCATTTGCAGGATCGGGACCAACAACATCCTGCTTCTACCTTGCCGGGGAATAAAGTCGCAGGAATGCCCGCAGCTCGTGCCGAGCCACCTTATCCCTGCAACGGTAACTTGAGCCTTTGTCTCTCGACCTCGTTCCTTATATGAAACAGATTGCGGCCGACTTGCTGTCGTAGGAGAGAACAGGTCTTGGTATGGCACAGGGAAGTCGCGTCGGCGGCCATCGCTCACACCATACCAATCGGCTTAGGCTTCCATACTCCCGGGTACAGCGACCATCCAGAGCTGGATTCAGCGTCTTCATCGCCAGACATGGCCGTCGCACCATCGGATTCGAGAGCGTGTTGGACAAGACTCGGCTTGTCGACTTGCTCCTCCTGCCTCGTCATAATCTCCTTGGACAGCTTCAGGCATCTCAGATACACCTGATTCCCAGGTAAGCTGTGCTGCAGCTCCCCAATCACAGCCAGTATCCGCCGCGTGTCGTACAGGTGCAGGTCCTTCATCGTCTTTGCTCTCCGAGGTTCATCGTCCACCCCGTGAAGATAGTCCAGTACTGCTGCTCTGCATGGATCAAGCGTCTTGGAAGGGCTTGGGCTTTGGTCATCCAAGTCTTTCCAGTAGTAGTCCCAGATCCAGGCCAAGGCGTTCCGGGCGGCAGATCGTAACTTGGCTAATGACGGGAGTTGCTCATGCGTGGCCTGGTGACGGAGCTCTACAAACGTGGCAGGGAGACCAATGTTCTTGGCAACGGAATACATGCTCTGTTTGCGTTGTTTGTCCTGATGGCCGTCCAAAAGCCCAGTGACGAAACTGCAAAAGTGTTTCAGTCAGCATACGTTTTCTCTCTTGCAGAATGCTGTTGCGTTGTATTCCTGATGTGTAGCAACGGTGCATGTCTCGTTAGCCGGCCGGATAAGCCTCATTGTGCAACGGCCCTCGCAATCTCGCTGTGCGTTACGGTCGGAACCTCCTGCGTCGCATCAAAGCAGTGTTTGCTGGTCATGGATCAAGCTTGTCCCACGTCGTAATGCATCCGCTCATGACAGCAGAAAGCCGATGCAACCAAAAGTAAAAACACAGTGAGAGGCGGGGACCGTCACCCCCAAGTCCAAGTTGGCCTTTGGGGCACTTGACTCGGTTGAGGCTGGGAACTCGGCCACGCTCTCCTCCCCCCCCCCCCTTTGTTGTCCCTTTCTGTCTCTTTTATTTTTTTTAATTCATTATTTTTTCTTATTTTTTCTTTTTTTTTCTGTTGGCTGAGGAATCGCCCCGTGGTTTCAGTTTCAGAGAAATGGTTGCAAAACTTACCGACTGAATGCCGCCGAATATGCGGCTCGGACAGCATAGGTAGTCGAGCCAGCATGATGCGTCTCACCAAGGGCATCCTCGTCGCTCAAGACGGCAGCCATAAGCAGAGCCGTCGACTCCACCATGTGTGGGCAATTCCCGCGCTGCATCCACATGGAAACACGAGCGACAGCTCTTCGCTGGCGGTGCTTCCTCTGCTGCGCACCTTCCTCTACCGTCGTCGCCGCCGCCGCCGCCGCGGCGACGGTCATGGTCATGGTCCCTGTCGTCAGAGGGGTGACTTGACCTGGCGGCCGCTTATCCCCATGACGCCGATTCACGTCGCTGTCTGCTGCATAATCTTGTTGATGCAGGTTGCCTGGCAAGGCATCGACGACGGGGGCGGCCGCACCAGGCGTCGCCGCGCAAATACCTGCGGGCTCTTGCTGTCCCACCACGCAGCCATAGCCATGGCCATCGGGACGGGCATGCGAATCCAAATCCCTGAGGGGGCTCGGCGTCGTCCTTTGCTGGTGCTGGCGCTGGCGCTGGCGCTGATCGCCCCTCAGCTCGGGGTCAGTGGCGGCAGTGGCGGTAGTGGGAGTGCCGCCGTAAAACTGCTCGCGGACTAGGCAAAGCTCGTCGCGGTTCCGCCATGGAGTGAGGATATACTGCACCATGGCTGGTAAAGTGTTCCAGCGAGAGGGAAGGGGGGGGGGGGGGGGAGACGGGGGCAGGAAAAAAAGGGGGGGAGGGCGGTTTCGAGTCAGACAAAGGCAGAAGAAGGTCTTGGGGTTTCTGTTTCCGGCTTACTTTGCCTTGGTCCTTGTCTGGGGTTTCCCAAACGCCCGAGGCGGGGGGCCTTTTGATGAGGGGAGGAACGTAATGGAGGAATGATAGGACGAGCTAGAAAAGAAGCTGCTTCTTATTGCGGGAGTATGTAGGATGGATGATTGCTGAATGTGACGGGCGAGTCGCGGCGAGGGGCGTGTGCAGCGAGAAGGATGGATGGGGTGGGGGAGGGGGGGGGGCGTGAGTGACGTTGCCAGCTGGTCGGTGATTCTGGTAGCTTGGAATGAAGCAAGGAAGCAGAGCAGGGTTTGCCTGGACCCAGCCAAACGAGCACAGCCAAACGAGCACAGCCAAAGCGAGCCAAATGAATGAACATGGAGCCAAATGAGTCCAAATGCACGCGCCGGTTCCGCGTCGTGTAAAGGAACCACCATTAGGCGAAGCGGTGGTTAGCACGTACCGGGTACCAGGTGACACTTGTCCCGCACCTGGCAGGCGGGCACGTACCCACTATGTACCTACCACCCAGTGCGGAGCAACTAAAAGTCGTCTCTGCCGTCGGCAGGGCAGCCCCGTGCTGAATCCCAAGGTCAATGGACCAGACCAGACCAGACCAGACCAGACCAGACCCAACAAGGCGTGCTGCTGCCTGCCGAAGGGTCGGTCCTCTGAGCGACTTACTTTCTCACTTTCTCATAACCAAATTGCGCATCGTCGTTATCAAGGCCAAACTTGGCAGCAGTGCCCACCGAGTCGCGCACAGTGCACAGCCCGAGTCCAACCACTCTGGAGCCGGCGCCAAGGCCACGGGGGTTTCTATTTCGAACCCGCGCCTTACTAAGCTTTGCCACGGGCCATCGTGACGGGTCAACTTGCAGGGTTTGCTGTGTTAGGTACCTGGTTAAACTCCAACATACCGTGGACAACAGGGCTTTTGCCATATCAACCACCCGCGGCCAACACCACCGTCAGAGTTGCCGGCGGATCTCGGTGCGAGGGGTGCTTGGATGCCTTTGTCTCCCGAGCGCAGCGTTAGGCAGGCAGCGGCAGCAACTGGGACGAGACGCTTCGTATCGTCCAAGCCAGTTCCACCGAGATGCCCATCTTTTCGGGTCTAACGCGACACATTGTTAGCTGGCTCAATATCAGATCATTTTTCCACGCCGAGGGGCCAAAGTGGAAGGGGGGGGAGGGGGCGTGCTAGCAATCCTCTGAAAGCACGCCCCCCCGCACAAAGGAGCAAGCAAGGTCGCGGCTGTGGCTGACGTGGCTGACCGAAAAAAAAAAAAAACAAAATATCAGGAAAGGGTGCGCAAGACGGGGGCGTGGGTTTTCGGGGCTTTCTTTATTTCTTTCCTACCAGACCCCCCCCTGTGGGGGGTTCAGGAGGAAGAATTTATTGCCCCAAGCCAGCTGTAGAAGGCGCTGACTGGGCAACTGGGCACTGGGGCGGGCTCGACAGGCCACGCAGTCCGAGTTCCACAAGCCACTTTGACAAAAGAGCCCCACGACGGATTTTGGATTTTGCCAGCCATGTTTGTTGTACTCGGGACCAGGGCAGCTCTTCCGGCGGCTAAAGAAATTGATACCAGAGCGGAGTACCGCCTTGACGCAGCAAACCCCAGCCAACCCCCCCCCCCCCCCACCTCGTCTCCTTTAGCCCTCGGCCGGGGGAGGCTCTGCCTGCGGATTTCACGGATGCGCAGACGCAAAACGTCCCATTTCTTACTACTTTCTGGGGAAACGTTGCCCTCTGGTTTCATTCCTTCCTGCGAGGACAAAGTCAGCCTGCAGACGACAGGCATCATGTTCCTTATGGGCCTTTTCCCGTTGAAAGGCGGTGCCACGGATGGCCCATGCTACCCTATCCGAGAGAATTCACCAGCCACCTTGGTTCCAGTCGTGAGGGAGATATTTCATCCCCCACCCCCTCCACCCACCAATTGACTGCAGCCCCCGTTCCACCCCCAACCCAATCCCACCATTACGGAAACAACCCCGTAGGCCAACAGCCCGGCAGGCAAGACCCAGCCAGGCCAGGCGGGTCGTCACAAGTCCATGACGGCAATTACGCCCCCGCGCCCCCACCCCTGAACCAACCAACGCCCACCACCGGCACCAAAATTGTCAGCTGCACGAGGGTCGTCCTGGCCTGCCTGCTCCACCCGTCCTCGGCCCCGTGCAACCAAAAAAAAGTTAAATGCGAGATCTTCCTCTCGGAGGAAGGAAAAGCCCCCCACGGCGAAGCGCCCCCTTCCCCAAGCGCCACGTCCGGCGACCGTGCGCAGCAACACGCAGCGCAGCAACACGCAGCGCAGCAACACGCAGCGCAGCAACACGCAGCGCAGCAACACGGCGCAGCAACGCAACGCATAGCAAAGTTAGCGGCATGCAGATCCATCAGGGAATAAAACCGTGTGGGGAAACCCAACTCGGTCCCCTTCTTTTTTCTTTTTCTTCTTCTTTTCTTCTTTTCTTCTATTTTTAAAAAGAAATATTTTCTTTCTTTGAAAAAAAATAAAAAAATGGTGCAAATAAACTTGGCGGTTCTCGTCATCCCCCCCAAAGCTCAATACAATCACAGGCACGCCTCTTGGTTTTCCCAGCGCCACCCCCCCCCCCCCCCCCAATTGCCGCACGGGCCCTGCTGCCACACATGCACCTTGTCCCGCAGGGGGATTCCGTTCGGGTTTCCCAGGGTATTTCCCAGCATTTCCCAGCATTTCCCAAGGTTTTCCCACGGACAAAGGGGACGTGCATGCGGGCTACGCATAAATAAACCCGGCGGCATCTGGGGGACGGTGAGGCCATAATGCACGGGTGCACGGTGCTCAGGGGATCCTGGGACCCGCGCGAGGAAAAACATGACGCACCGGCCGCCCGCCCATATTCGCGCTGCAAAGCACCAGGCACTTTGAACCGAAACATCGAACAAGCGCTGGGAGCTTGGTGGTACCCTTTCGCTAGCAAGGCTGGATTCAGTTTGCGGAGCGCCAAGGCTGTGGTGGCCCAGCCCAGGAAAGGAAGAACACTTGAAGTCCTGTAGCGCTCAAAGCCAAGACAAGACGGTCGAGTCCCCAAAAAAAAAAAAAAAAGTAGAAATAAAAAAGAAGAAGAAGAAGAAGAAGAAATAAAAAAGGGTCAAAGAACCGCAACGGCTCATGCGGCTGGGCCTAGCCAGATTGGGTTGTTGACCAGGCAGGAAACTCAACCCAAGGTAACCTACCTACCTACCTGGTACCTGGCCGAGTGCGAAGTAGGCTCTCTACATTCAAGCTTGCACAGTCGAGGCTACCACGTCGAGCTACCTTTGTTCAGGCATGCCATGGTACTAGTTGCATCATCATCGCGCGCCACCCCTGATTCTAGTGGCAGGTGTACCGTTTCCCAATCGTCAGACAGCTCAACCTAGTCACCGAGAGGGTCTACGGCTGCGGCTACATACATACCGACCTACCAACCTGTACAGGTTGGTATGTACCTACCTGGTAGGCACGGAGTACGGACTAGCAGCTTGTTTGCTACGTCTTAGTAGAGCTGACCCAAGGGGCGCGCAACCTTCACCAAGAGCCGATCCAGCCTGGCGCGCCATTAGGTACCGGCACGCAGAGCAAACGTGAGCCTCGACAAGTGTCTAACCCTTTTCGGACATCCGATCATGAACATCCCTGGCCAGGCCCAGGGGGTCTTCTTAGCACCGACAACTGACCTTGACACAATCCCCACTCGATACGTGCTCTACGTGCCCCGTATGTCCTCGCTTCCAAGTTCAGACTATCCTATCCAATGGTGTGTGCAAAAAATAGGCCAGCCAAATAAATATCTGGCAGCCGGCGGACAAGGTACGGGCATCACATCACGGTCAAAGTGGCAAATGGTCACACAGGGGAAAGATGACCGGCGTCAGATAGCGCCCAGACCACTGGCTTTCATTGAAGATGTACTGTACAGTATACAATCCATGGCCTTTGCCTGCCAGACAATCAACAACAAAATATTGCTTTCGCTTGAAGTCATTAAACATCCTCATCGTCATCCTCATCGTCATCATCATCGTCATCATCATCGTCATCATCAGCATCAGCATCAGCATCATCAGCATCAGCATCATCATCATCATCATCATCATCATCGTCTTCTTCTTCTTCTGCGTCTCCATCCTCTTCCTCCGAGTCATCCTCGGCTTGGGGAGGTTCCCATGTCTCCTCCAGCTTTAGTCCCCTGCCCTCGGCTTCTCGCAGGCGATAGGGGGATCCCAGAAGCGACGAGACCGTAGAACGGTAGTTGTTCAGGTGCGGGTCCTCGTAAAACTTGTCGGGCGTGTCGTACAGTCCCATGCCGACGAGAATTTCCCCTTCTTCCTCGGGTTCGTCCAAGGGTTGGTAGGGTACTGCATCCTCGGACACAGCGGGATGATGAGCATGTTGAGGCTGCGAAAAGGCCTCTGGAGTTGGCGGAGTTGTGCTATTGTACCCTTGAAGGACAAAGGAATTCCAGTCTAGGCCGCCAGGTGCCACGCTCCTAGCATCTGCTGACCCGTTATCCAACATGGCAAAGGACTCCCTCATGACCAGATCATCGTCGGGCGTGCAAGTAGAAGCGGACGCTTGAGGCTCGTCCCATCCGTCAGTCTGCACGAATTGAGCAACGTCAGACGAGGTGAAGAGGGGGAGCGGCGACAATGTTGAAGTTGGAGACGTATTGTTGGAGTAAGAGACCAGGTTGGGAGAAAATGACGGCTGACAGCCACAGAGGTCGTAGAGTTCGGACCTGCACGAGTTTGCCGAGGGGTAAGCGTAGCCCGACGCTTGTTGGAGATGCTGCTGGTGCTGCTGTACTTGGGGCTGTGACGGATGAGGAGGTGAGATTATCGGGAGGTAAGACGCGGGATGCCAGCTGACAGGGCGAGAGTTCTGTCTGTTCTGTCTGTGAGGCACCAAGAAATAATCCATCACTTGTTGTTGCCTGTGAGGAGCCCATCCGTCACCACCCATCACGGTACGTCTCAGGGGACCCGTGCTCGATGATCCAGGGCTGTTGTTGGCGCTACTTGGTTTCGACACTCTCATGGCATTCCCCGATCGTTGCTGGGCACCCCTTGATAGCCTCCAGTAGTTCTGCTGTGGAACGGTTCTTTGCGCCGGCAGAGTATGGAGGAGAGTTTCTTGCGCATAAGGAAGGGCATCAGGAGTCTGCGCTGAAAGGTCGGGATACATCTTGTTGATTCGCCAAAGCCGATACTATCTCGGGTTTCTGCTATAGCATCACCATCAACACCGCTGCCGAAAAGCGTTGGGGACTGCAAGGACGTCGTTGACGTGGGTGAGCCGCGTGAAAATCCGCACTTCCGTGACTGAAACCAGGCAAAGAAGAGACGATGTCGAGGGTGTGTTCTCGAGTTTATGGGAGGGGAATTGTCGGAGGTTGTGTTGCTGCTGCTGCTGCTATTGCTGCTGCTGCAAAACGAGAGATTTATATCTGCCAAAGGATTGCTTTTGGTTATGTAGTCGGAAATTCATCTGTTGTAGGTTCGGGGGCAGGGAGTGTGGTCTCCAGGGGGAAGGGGGGGTGTGGTTACAGAGATCGGGCTAACAAAGAAGGCGCGCCCCTTCCCCCCCCCGACCGACGGGTCTGAAGGGAAAAAGGGCAGGCGTCTAGTCTAGCTCTTGAGTGGAGGAGGCACCTGGGTGGAGCTGAGATGCAAACCCGAGCACAGGACTGCCAGGACTAAACTTGACGATCATGGATCTGGGAGTGGACCAGGGTCACCAGGCAGGACCGGAGGACTGGAGGACTGGAGGACTAGAGTTAGAGACAACAGGCTCGTCTTCTTAGCGCTGGAGTTGGTTGCATAAGGTAGGTACCTACGTGCATGGGCATGATACTGTATGATGTAGCTCGGTGCCTTGGAGCCAGACACCCCACCCCGACTTTGTCAGGCTCGTCGGTTAATAGCTCTTGGCTCGCAGTGGGAAGCAGCCTTCAAGTCAAAGGTGCCAGCCAGCTGGTGAGGGCGTGGGTGGCGAGTCTTTCTTTTCATTCTTTTTCTCTTTTGTGTCTTTGTCTTTGCTTCGTTTTTTACTTTTTCTTTTTTTTTTTTTTCCTTTTTTTTTCTTCTTTTTCTTCTATTTTATTTTATTTTATTTTATTTTCTTTTCTTTCCTCCCCTTTGAGCGGCGGGGGTATGTAATGCGCAGGCTGGTGGGTAAAGGCTGTTTGATGTACCTTGTCTAGCCAAAGCGCTCGCAGGAAGCAAGGCCAGGCCAGGCCAGGCCAGGCAAAGCAAGGCAAGGCGAGGCGAGGCGAGGCGAGGCAATGAAGGCGCAAGGCAAGGGTTGGTGTTGCACTAAAACGGGTCAGTTGGCAAAGCCAAAAAAGTCCAGAAATTGACGGAAGGTGCTGGGCCACTGCTGTGCCGCAAAAGCAAAACTCCATTCCTCATCCAGGGGCACAGTGGACTGCAGACAGGGGATACAGTGGATACAAGAAAACAAGACAGTGGACGCCAGACGGCCGTGGCCCACGCATTGACTGCACTGCACAGGTCCAACCAGGCCAGCAGAGTCGTACCAACCAAGCGCGGCATGGGAACGCTTCACTGTTTCTTTTTTTTTTTTTTTTTTTTTTTTTTTTCTTTTCGCCTCGACGACCACACCCCCCCTCCGCCTCCCACGATATAACGGGTGGAGCGGGTTCCAATTACCTACCTACCTTAGGCTAGGTACCTGGGTACCTGGGCACTCTTTACTCTTCGTCAGTTTGGTGAATGGCGCTGCAATCAGGCAATTGACCTGTTTCATTCCTCAGGCCAAGGCCATGGCAGGCTGACAGGTATTCATTTAACCACGGATCGTCAGTGAAGATGAAATTGATCGCGTTAGACGCAAAGCAAAGTCAAAGTCTGTGGTCAAATAGATTTCCTGCAGATTCCTGCTGCTAGAACCCCTTTTTTTTTCTTTTTTTTTTCTTTTTTTTTTTTCCCCTTTGTGTTGTTCATTTGCGAGACTTGCCCAATCCGCAAAGGCAGACGCACGAGTCGAGCGAGACACGTGCAATTGCACTGTGCGCTACGTGGTGATGCAAAGTCTACGGCTGACCAAGCATTCTGATTCAACCATGTCACCGCGTGTAGGCCCCCAAGTGAGCCGTGAAATAGTGATGACCTTGCCCGGGCGGAGAAACAGGCAGCAGGAGCGACGGTGTGGTGGTGACTTGCGGTCCGCCCAAGTCAGCGCAAGCACCGAACCAGAGCCAAGCACTGAAAGCACCGAGGGTGCCACCGACACGGGCGCCGCTCAAGGTCTGGTGCAAGCAAGCCCGCTAGTGCCACTCCACACTGGTGGCCTGTAGATCGTACTCCGTATCCGTAGACTCTGACGATAGTAGTCTGATGACTCTGATCAAATAGCCGAGCCCTCCATACCGATGGAACCAGGAACTCGGTGGAGGGTGTAGGTGTGATGCCTCCCCCACCCCCACCCCCCTCCCCCGGCCATGGAAGGAAGGGAGAAGGATCTGTGTGGTGGATAGCCTCGCCCCAGGCGTGTCTGACGATGGCCTGCTGTGCCGGATGGTCAGCCAGCAAGCAGTGAGCAAGGAGCAAGTCGGGTGCAGGTGTGGGGAGGAGACGGGGGCGTCTTTCAATAGCCAGCCCCAGGATGGAAATGGTTGGGTTGTGCTATATTCCCCCTCCCCCACCCCTTTACCCCACCCGGGGCCACGAGCCTAACACCCAGTACCCGGGGCTTTTTTTTATTTATTTTTTATTTTATTTTTTATTTTTTTTTACAAGGCCAACTTCCCAGCAAAAAAAAAGTACGATTGCTTGTGGTCTCCCCCTGCTTTCGTTTCTATACGTATTGCGATTTCGGCATGCTGAGGCCCCTGTGGGCCCTGGGGTAGAATCGGGGTGTGGGCCCTTCCACTCGTGCCTGTAAATGAGTGGTGGTGAGGCCATGGCCATGACCATGACTGAATGGAAAAAGATGCACGTCACAAAACGCTGGGTTGTTGGCCAAAGCGAACGGGCCGTCCATACTGCATCTCCCAAAGCCGGCCAGTTTTCGGGCCCCGACTGAAGGGGGTGTGGGTGTGTCAAAGGCAACCTGCAGCTTTGTTAGAGAAGGGGGGTTGGGGAGGGGTGAGTGAGTTGGGTAAAGGTCAACGGTACGGTCAATACCTTGTGTACGGAGAACGTAGTGCCCAGTGCTCCGTACCGAGCACCCGTTGCAACGCTGCCTGCCATGCAGGCCCCCAGGTGCAGAGAAAGCTGCGTTGCGCTGCCAATGCGCCAGCTCGCCCAAATATCCCGTCTACACTTTTGCGCGCATGTCGCTGCCGCTGCCGCTGCCGCTGCCGCTGTGACGAAATGTTCATGTTGGCAAGTAGTTGGTAATTTCAATACCACCAGACTGCCTCCCTCCTCGCTGACTCTATTGCGTGCGTTGCTGGCACTGGCAGTTGCCGACGGCCCTGCCACGGAGTCAGTCACTGATGGAATCCATGGGGCGCTCCTGACTTGCGCTGACCAGCTGGCGGAAGGAAAGGCCATTCATTGGTGGCAAGACGGTGGCAAGACGGAAGACGCCAGGCACCTGCTGGTTCCCCAGTTTGCTGGGCCGCAAAGGCCGCACAGCACAGTACGGACTCTGGAGTGCCTAGACTTGCCAAGGTACAAGCATGTAGCTAGGTACCTATTGTGCCGGTCACAGTAGCGCGCAGCACATTTCTGCGCAAGACAAATTGGCACGTCGTAAGTGAGTACAGTAACCAACTAACCACGTACGGGATACACGGCAGTCTGTAATCCGGACAAGTTCCCACTCGCGCGTGCGTGATTCATGAAACATGGGGCGCCCAGGGGTGAGTCGTGAGCCGCTTTAGCCTGCTGGCTTTTGCCCATCTTGGGCGCCTTTGAAAAGGAGGCGAGAACAGGTATCTCTGTCTGGTCCCATCCCGCTAGCAACACACACATTTGTGTACCTATTCGCGATGTGGAGTACGGAGAATTGTACAGAGCAGAGTACGGAGTACATGGACAGCGGTAACCAGACGTGCACGGCCCTTGGTGCATTGCATCAGAGGCAGGAGCCAGTCGAGAGACTGGCTGGGGGTGGATGGTGGGCCGGCCAGCAGTTGAAACAGCAAGACTCAACATCAACACCGCCAGCAGACGGATGTGCAACCTCGATTCTTGTTGATTCTTGACTTCTGGCCTCTCCCAATGGTCGTCAGCACCGAGCTGCATCCGCAAGGGCCCACAAGGCCTTCCGTTCCGCCGCTATGCCCCGGCCCCTCGGCTGCTCCTTGCAGACTTCGCACCAGCAACCAACCCATCCCGGAGACACGAATGCCTCGCCTCGTTTGCCGCAGGAGGCAGGTCCCCAAGACTCCCCGGCTGCGATTCCGAGTCGGGCCGGGGCCATGACTGCATTGTCGGACGTTGCACACGTTGCACATGTTGCGATGCTGACGCTGACTCTCTTGCTGCCTTTCGGCACGACGGTGCTTTCGTTGTCGTCTGCGGAATCTGATATTCACCCTCGCCAGGCCTGGCAGGCCCAGGCAGCGTGATGCACCGGGACGGCTCAAGTCTCATCAGTCCATCAACCCGACCTGCAGCTGCCGCTGTACACGGAGTGCGTGCGCAACTTGCGGACCACGGGCAGCTTCGCAGCTTCACCCCCAGGTGCTCCCTCCTCCTGCTGCTGCGGGTACTCTCAGTGGCGTCACTTTCCCGGGCGCAGCAGTCGGTAAGATTAGCCCCCCCCCCCCCCTCCCCATCAACGTCCAACGTCGTGCAAAACTTGGACAAAGCTGCTTTGCAGTCCCCATCAAAGGAGCGTGAGAGCGTGGGAGCGTGTGAGCGTGTGACAACAACTTGCAGAGATGGGTGGCATGGGCTCTGCAAGGTCCAGGCCGTCCGTCCAGGCCCCTGCTAGCACGCTAACGTGCACGGCCTGGATGCGTCCTTGGCTCGCGCCGGATGGTGAGGCGGGTTGCTAGAGGCCCCAGGTGCCAGTAGTAGGACTTGCGAGAGGCAAGTCTGGTATGTATGTAGCAGTTGCAGCTCCTTGGCCTGGCCAAAGGGCCAACTGGCCTTGGGCTACCATGCCGTCTGGTTGTAAGTTATGGGTCCCGTTGTGCATTTTGGGGCTGTGTATTGACTTACTTTATGTTTTTTCTTCAGCGTAGAAGATTGAGTCACCGCCAAAAGCAGTCCAAACACCCCCAGAGGCCGCTAAAGGATGGGGAGCACCGCACCAGCACGGCGGGCAAACAAGACAAACGACAAACAACGTGCCACAGCCAGGGAGACCAGGCGTAAGCCAGGCAAAGGAAAGGCCAGGGTTGCCCGTCAGCCTGATGCGACCGACGACAGCTTTGACTTTGAGAGACAACGACACCGGCATCAGACGACGGGGAAAAGTCTGGTGGTGGTGCATACTTTCCGTTTCACCCAAAAAAAAGAAAAAAAAAAACAATTTCCATGTGCGAAACGGAGCCGGCCTCTGGGCGTCTGTTTGTCTGGACGTCCCCGCTATTGCTCTGCTCATGTTGCCGAGCCCCAAAAGTTGCAGCCCGGCCAGCGACCAAGACGAAAGGGGTTTTATGATGGATGCGTCATGGTCGTGGGCCACTCGCGCCAAGGAGAGCCACCCTTTGGCTGGGTTCCTGAATCCCAAGTGCGTCGATCCCCAAGGCAAAGGGGCCTGGGAAGTTTGTCCGTACGTACTGCGGACTCTGGAGCAACAGGGCTTCGCCTCCCACACCCCTTGCGCGGGCATAGCAGGCCATCCAAGGTACTCCGTACCAGACCTCGTCAAAGGACCCGGTTGCCGCAGGCTCGGCAATTCCAACGCAGCCAAACCCCGTCTGCCCAGCGCCCACTGTCGGAGGAAAACAGCGCATTTACCGCTGCACACCGCCCTGCACTGGGTAACCAAGACGTTCTGGGTCGGTGGCAGCCCCAGGCGGCGGGTCTGCCAGCCGTGGGATTTGGGTTGGGCCCGCGCTCGGCGAGATGGTCGTTTGAGACAATGGCACGGTGCTGGGGTGCGAGCGGTGCCCGTTGGGAGGGGCAGGGGGGCAGGGGGGCAGGGGTGTGGGCTTACACCATCGACGTAATGCTCATCGTACCAGTCTCCGCATGAGCGCGTGTTTCTTGTTCGAAAAAGCGCACCAGACAGCTCCGCTGCATGGATATGGATGGATCTGCAAGAACTCGCGAGAAGTCCCGCGAGAAGTCCCCGGCAAGGGGAGAGGCAAGTCTTGCGAAATGCTAGCCCCGGCCTGGCTGGATTTGGATTTTGGCAAAAACCCATGGAAGACACGTCCGAGACTCGGTGCACTTGCTCCGTATAAGACATGTCGTCACGCAGCCCGCGATGCTAAAGGACCCCTTTCCCCAGCTGCAATAACCGCACGCCCGGGGGTGCGGTTTCCATCCTGTCCATGTCCATTTCAAACTGGAGCGAGTGCACCCCACCCCCCCCCCTCCCCCGGGCGCTCTACTATGTGCACCCCGCTAGCCACCAGCCCCCGTTTGCGCGCACGCTTCTGGAATACTCGTGGCCAGGCTGTAGGCGATGATAATCATCTACACACCCTCCCCCCTCCCCCCTTTTCCCCATCATCCATACGTATTGTGTGGCCTTTTCGGGTTGATGAGCCGGGTCGGCCAGACGGCTGTTTGGATCCTTGCAGTCGCCGGTGGCTTTTCTCTTCTTCTTTTTTTTTTTTTTCTTTCTTTCTTTTTTTTGCTCCCTTTTTTTATTCTGGTATCTTCATAATCGAGCCACCTTTCACGTGCTACGACGACATCATCGTCGTCAAGCAGCGGCATTTGACGGCGCCACCTCCCTCTCTGTCGTATGTTGTCAGAGACGTTTGACCACCGGCCTGCCGACCAAAGCCTCGGTGCAAAGGGGGGGACGGGGGGGGAATCGACGCCGTTGGTTGTCAGAAACCAGTTTCCGCAAATGTAAGCAATGATACTGCTCCTACGCAACGAGCGACAGGACGGTATGAAGCCTCGGCGCGGGGGGTGAGGCGGGATAAGTCGGGTGCAGTGACCCAGCCGCCGCGCAGTCGAGGCCTGGCCCCTTTTGCGTAAACTGGTTGCAGTCTGGCTGCAGTCTGGCTGCAGCCTGGTTGCAGCGAGATTTGGTTGTTGGTGGAGGCTTGGTTTTTGTGCCGGGTGGGGAACATGGAGGGAGGTTGAAAATGGCTCTCGCTGTGGTGCATGCTCCGTACGGCTGGGAGGCACAACGTCGAGGATTGACTGTTTATGCGCCGCACTGCGCTGCACTGCGCTGCGCGGAGTAAAGGCCCAAATGGGCGTGGGCACGCGGTCCACGACTTGTTCACGCCAAGGGGAACTGGACCCGGGCCATTTTCAGCTGCTACCAGACCTCTCTACATGGAGCATGTGTTGACTGTTCAACATACAACACAGCAAGTCGGCCTCTGGGACCGCTCGAGTTGCTGCTCCCTTGTCTTTGCCTTTTTTGCTGCAACTTGACCAGACTCGGCACATTGCCCCCTCCAATGACCTCGGACGCTCCATAGTCGGACGCTCCATAGTCGGACATTCCATAGTCGGACGCTCCATATCTAGTCGGACTAACTCTGTAACCCCGAGTGCTCCTTTTATCCCGTTGTCCTGGGTAGCCAGCCCAGCCCGTCTGATCAGGGTGGGTTTGTCAAGCCCTCGACCGCAGTGCAACGGTCTACCGTGTTCCGCGAGCATGTGTCGCCAAAAAGCCTTAATTTATAATTTCCCAGGCGGCACAAGTAGTATGCACTCCGTGCCTTGCGGAATCAACGCAGGCGCGGGAGGGGGGGAACAACCCGGCCAGAGAAATATTGTTGGATCAGCCCAGAATGCTGGCAAAAAAAAAAAAAAAAAAACCCCCAAAAGTTTACTGCTCAAACGTGTTATGTACCCAGATCCGGGCCAGAGCTTGCCCACGCACCCCCCCCCCCCCTTCTTTTCGAAATTTCCCGCTTCTCACCTCGTTGGCAAGCGACTCCTTTAGCCCGGCAAACCCGTCCTGCTGCACCTTGAGCGTGGCCAACGCGACGGCAAAGGACACGGCGGACTCGACGTTGACCGAGGGCCAGTCGCCGGCGACAAAGCAGCGCCAGAGCATCCCTGCTATGAATGTGTCTCCAGCACCGATTGGACTACATAAATGCGCCTCGAGCCCGACAAAGGGGGGCGAAAGCAGAGCGCAAACTAGTCAGCCATGTCCCATGATGAATCCGTCCCTTCCTTGGGGGGGGGGGGGGGGGGGGTTTGTTCGCTTTCTCGTTGTGCACAATGACAAAAACAAAAAAAAAAAAAAGACAAGAAAAGAAAAGAAAGGAAACTCACTCAATGACTGATATCTGGTCGGCGGCTCCCTGGACAGGGCAGTGAAGCGGCTCGCCAGTTGCCTGAGACATGGCCGTGGCCCCGGCTGCACCCCAGGTGCACAGTCCGAGCGATCTGCGTGACTGTTTAGTGTAATTCCTTCATCCATGGAAAACCCCTTCTCCTTCTTCCCGTGATTTCTTCTTCTTTTGTGGGGAAAAAAAAAGGAGAGAAATGAAACGAGGAAAGAGGATGCAGTCCAGAAAGGCCATCATGCTTGTTCTTACCCTGGACGACGATGCTCCTTTCTTAGGCATTCTTCAGCAGACGCGTAGCCTCGGCTCTAACCCCCCCCCCCCCCCCCCAGGTGTGAGTTTGTGCGAGAGCAGCACGACGGGAGATGCGGCCCTTTTCTTCCTTTTCAAAACGACTTGTCATGAAAAGCATGGAGCGGGTTTCCAGCGCAGGCGGAGCAACAAAGGCCCAGATGCTGCGCTGCGGGTCCTTGTTACGCACCTCGGCCCAGGATTGCGAGTAAAAGACAATGTCTGCTCGAGCCGCAAGATCCAGCAGCCCTTGCCTTCCAGGCTTCTCAATCTCGACGCTGATTCTCGCTCTGGGATGACGCCGTCGTATCAACTCGATACACGCCAACGTCGTACCTGGATTCCGGCCCTGCATCCCGTTTGGTCAGTCAGCCAGCTCGGGCCGGATCGACAGATCGACCAGAACGGACTGTTTTTGGTCGACCAAACGGAGCGGCGGGTTCACGAGCACGAGGCGAAAAAAAAAAAAAAAAAAAAACCAACCTCGAAATGCCACCACGTTTCCTCGTCCTCGCGAAACCCGTCCACCACGCTCGCGAATTCGCCGACCTGCATCTCGGGCAGCCCATTGTAGTTCACGATGGTCCGGCTACCGCTCGCCTCGCTCCTGACGATGTAGCTGCTCGCCGCGTCGTCCTCGTCTCGGAAGAGGCAATGGTCAAAGCGGATCCTGCAGTCGGGCCCGAAGGACGATAGTATGCGCTCCGTGTCGGGGGAGCCCTCGCGCGGGAGGCAGGACACGAGGTGCAGGCAGGCGTCGCCGAGGTCGAACTGCTGCAAAACTTGTAGGGAGTTGGCGCAGTTGCCGCCGCGGCGAAGCTCCAGCTTGGTGGCCCGCAGCTTGGAGTCCTCGGCGGGGAAGTAGGGCACGCTGCGGGCCAAAAAGGATTAGGCTGGGCAGGCAGAGGGAGGGTACGTCTGGAGGAGGGGGAGGGGATTGTGCCTTAGGATCGTGTCGAGGTAGGTTGCTCCTGTGAGGATGAGGTGTTTCATGGCGTGCGTGGGCCTTGGGGACGGTGTTTTTCTGGGGGGTTGGAAACGGGCGCGGAGGCGCGGCGGGCAGGTTTGTTGACTGACGTCGAGATGTCAGCCGACTTGGGGGGTTGTCGACGACTTGGTGCTGCTTTTACTCCAGACTCGAGCTGGAGCCAGCCGCGATTCGGGTTTGCACGTCTGGAGCAGCCATTTGAAACTCGGGAAGGAAAACTCAACCCCCGGCGGCACGCGAAAAATGCCTGGCACCAGCCTGTTGCACCATGATTGACCCCTCCTCCACCCCTCCTCCACTGCCCCAACTACAGATGGGCAAGATGATTAAGTTTCCTCGCCATCCTGCAGGCATCCATCGACCGACCTGCCTCTCTCCATGACGGCCGGCCCCCGGGCTTGGCCGGTTTTCTTGGCCGGCATGAAAACGGGAAACAAATGAAACGAGATGACCTGCGGCAGGCACGGCCGACAGTCATCCCGGGGATGCGATGCTGCGGGCGTTTTTGTTTGCACTGCAAGCGCAAAACCAACCCGCGACATGTGAACATGGGCGTGTTCCTGCCAACGAGCTAGTCGTGTCGACCACCAACCAGCACGGAACGTCCGCACTGAGTACAGACAGAGTACATGGACCAACAAAGACTGGGACCGAGAATGGCAGCTCACCTCCAGTTTCCGCCCCAAGTTTGTCGAACCGAGTTGTGCCGGACGCGACGCGACGCGACATGTCACCTGTTGGTGATGTGACCAACCTGAAATGGCAACGAGGAAATGATACCTGCCGCAAATGCCGCTCCCCAATGAAGCGATCATTTTCGTGCTCAGCCGCAGCGCGGCGGGCCGAAAGCCTGCCCGATGCCTCACAAGCGATGACACGCCGAGTCCTGCCCTGCAGTGTGCGTCGTTTGCCTCCCTCGGCGTCTCACCGAGCCAACAAACCAAGGCCATGTTCATGTTGTTCCTGGATCCTGGGGTATTTGCCCTCGCCCTTTGCTGGAAACTCCGGGCCCGGCTCGGTTTGATGCCCGTGCGCAGCGGGCTCTCAAACTCGAAATAGTTCTCTCATCTAATGTCGGCCAGCGCCGTCTCAGCTTCTGGCAAGTTGGAACCCTAACGATGCGATGGTGGGGGAGACCAAGTACTCGCAAAAGGATTAGCAGGCTATATTCTAGCCTACACACTTCCTTTTATCCTTCGAGCAGGTAGGTATTCGGGTACCCGGGCCCTTTGCCTGCCATCTACGGAGTACCGCGCATCCCACCCCTGCATTTGGTCGATAACCAAGCTGCCCGATTCTGGCATGATGCTCTTTCATCAGCAGCAGGGCCAGTGGAAGACCACGCCATGGCCCCCTCACGTCGGATACGATATGCTGACGCTAGTTTCGCCGCCGGAGGAAAGTCTCGATGCATGCCGTGCTTCCCCTTGTATCATGCTGCCCGAATTTACGGGTTCCTGCTCTTCAACGATGGGAGTCGTGGTGACCCCTGGCTGCGTAAGCCGAGGCTTGGTGTGAACACGTGTGAGGCAGATCTAAAGCGAGGCCGGAGAGTAGAAAACAGTCTGGTCAGACTGCGATGAGCGGCTTCACTTCTGACGTGCGTCACGTTAACTAGCATTCACGAGTTGGAGACGTCGTACGGGTGTTCTGACAACCAAGTGTTTGTGTTGAAACCTCGCGGAATGTGGTGGTGCGCGAAACCGACGACGCGAGAGGAAAGCAGAGATTCCCAAGTTGGAAACAAGTTTGATGTGAATAGTGTATAGGTACCTACCCCGTACCTCCAAAGCAGGTGGCTGCCCTGGATGATAGTGCGCAGTACGAGCCTACCAGGAAGTACGCATAAAGTACCCAGGAACCTATTGCCCTTTGCGATGCTAGCAGCGGAGTCATCATCCAAATCCCATTGATGCTTCCGAGGCTTCGGTTCTGCATCTTCTGCATTCTGCTTGCATCCCGCTTCTGCATCCTGCATTGTGCATTCCACATTCCACATTCCACATTCCACATTCTGCCAACCGTGCCATCTGCTGCTCGGCAACGCCTGCTTCGCATCTGACGTCGAAAGCCGCCAACCTCTCTCCAAGTATCGCATCGACATCTGCTGCGCCTGCGAAGCCCCAAGGCGCCCTTGCCCTGTCGCACCAACCCCCCCCCTCCATCACTGCGCGACGTCACGGCCCTGCAGGCCAGGTTGACCTAGAAGACGGACGTTTTGGGAAGGGAAAGAGGTTAAAAAAAAAAAAAAGAAAAGAAAACCGGGGAAAAACCGCGAGATACAACGGCTCCGAGACTTTTGTCACCCGCATAGTGCCGCCGCCATGAAGGATGGCAGTGGCGAGTCGGAACGCGAGGCCGCAAGTGCGCAGCAGGCTAGTGTCGCGGATGCGCCAAGAATCACCGACGGATCTGTAGGGGATAGCGATCAAGACGCCGAACCTCTCGAGGTGAGTTGCTGCCTGCCGTGCGTGCCGGAAGACCGGTGGCTGCCTCGACTAAATACGCGTTGGACGGATGCCGCCGCTGGCAACTTGCTAGGTGACGTTTGACTCGTCGAATCCCTACAGACGCAAGAGCTCTCTGGTGTCGTCGGAAGCTGCCCTGCCCGACGCGTACCGGGCCGCCAGCCGCCGCGACCAATGCCTCGTCCACCAGCTGCTCGACATGAGACGCCTCACGAGCGCGCCGGCGGGCGACTCTGCGCAAAGGAGCCACCACCACGTGCACCCGGTCCACGCGCACCCGGTCCACGCGCACCCGTCCCGCGCTGGCCCCGGGGAGCACGACGAGCACGTCTTGGACATGACCAAGGAGGAGCATCAGCGGAACGCCGTCCAGCCGAAACATCGGCCGAGACAGCCGTGCCGGGTGGAGATTGACCCGACGAGCCTCGACGGCGACCAGATCGGACAGGCGGACCAGGAGGCATGGGCGCGCGAGATGACCAAGAGCATGTCGCAGATGGACGTGACGAGCTACGACGACGACGACGTCGTCCACAGCCGCATGCTCACCAAGAAGCAGCTCACCGACATGGCCTGGGGGGTGCGCGGGCTGAGCCGGCGGCTGAGCAGCATGCGGATCCGATTCCGCGTCAGGACCATCTTCCTGCTCACCAAGCTCCACGACCAGGACCTGATACCGAAAGCGCGCGAGCTGACCGCCTGGCTGCTGGGCAAGGACCGCGACGCGCCGTACGTCGTCTACGTGCAGGACAAGCTCAGGACGAGCAAGAAGTTTGACGTGGCCGGCATCGTGGACGACGTGGCCGGCGAGTGGGCGGGTGCGGCCGACGGGCACGCCGCGGACATGGCGACGGCCAGGGCGGGCGTCGAGCGGCGGCTGCGGTACTGGGACGAGCCGCTGTGCAGGTCGCACCCGCACGCGTTCGACCTGGTCATCACGCTCGGCGGCGACGGAACGGTGCTGTACGCGAGCTGGCTGTTTCAGCGCATCGTCCCGCCCGTGCTGAGCTTCGCCCTCGGCAGCCTGGGATTCCTGACCAAGTTTGACTACGAAGACTACGAGCGCATCCTCGGCTCGACCTTTGCAAAGGGCGTCACGGTGAGCCTGCGCCTCCGGTTCGAGAGCACCGTCATGCGAAGCATCAGGCGAAGGCACCCCGACGACAACGACGACGACAAGGAATCCGGCGAGGACGACGAGCACCTCCACCTCCACCGACGGAGGGACCTAGTCGAGGAGCTGATTGGGGAAGAGAGGGAAGATGACCACACGCACAGACCGGACGGGACGTACGAGATACTCAACGAAGTCGTCGTCGACCGCGGGCCCAATCCAAGTGAGTCTGCTTCTTTTTTTTTTTTTTTTTTTTTTTTTTTTGTTGGGTTGGGAAACGGCCGAAAGACCAGACGTCTGCCCCTGCCCCTGCCCCTGCCCCAAAGTGAAGCCCATCTGAACCGCGAACCGCTGCTGGGGAATCTTCTTTGTCTAACACCGGGGGGCCCTTTCCCTTCTTCCCCCCCCCCCCCCCCCTTTCGCCAGCCATGTCGACGGTCGAGATATTCGGCGACGACGAGCACTTCACCTCTGTGCTCGCCGACGGCATCTGCGTGTCCACGCCGACCGGGTCGACGGCGTACAACCTGGCGGCCGGGGGCTCGCTCTGCCACCCCGAGAACCCCGTGATGCTCGTGGGCGCCATCTGCGCCCACACGCTCTCGTTCCGGCCCATCATCCTGCCCGACACCATCGTGCTGCGCGTCGGCGTGCCCTACGGCGCGCGCACGTCGTCGTGGGCCAGCTTCGACGGGCGCGAGCGCGTGGAGCTCGCGCCGGGCGACTACGTGACCATCAGCGCGAGCCGGTTCCCGTTTGCGTCGGTGCAGGCCGAGGGGCGGCGCAGCGAGGACTGGGTCAACAGCATCAGCGGCAAGCTGGGCTGGAACACGAGGCAGAAGCAAAAGGAGTATAAGCAGTGGCAGTGAAGCGTGCGAGGGGGGGGGGGGGGTTCGATGACTTTTAGGGGCGTTGATCAGAATCTAGGGGCGTTCAATTCTAGGGGCGCTGTTCAAACCTAGGGGCGTTGTTCAAAATCTAGGAGCGTTGTGTTGTTTTGTTTTCGCCTCTTGCTTTTGGTCGTGAATGCATTGCGTCGTCCGTCCTCTGTCTGGTCCGTGCGGCAGCCTGCTTCCCCTGGTACGTACCCCCCCCCCCGGGCCGGCCTCACGATGCCGCAACCCGCTCCAGCCCCCCCCGACCGATCATCGCCAACCCGCGACATCCATCACCCGCCCCCGACTTCATCCCTCCCATCCCCAAAACCATGGCCGACCTCCCCCCCGAACTGTGGGACGCCACCGCCGTCGCCTCCTTCCTCGCCACCGCCGCCATCCTCCTCGCCGCCTCCCTCGCGTCCGCCTCCGCGTTGCCCGCGACCACCTCCCCCCCGCTCCGCTTCCTCTTCGCCTGGCACCTCGCCGACGCGCTGTGCCACTTTCTCCTCGAGGGCGGCTTCCTCTACCACTGCTTCTTCTCCCACGTGCGCCGCGACGCCGCCGCCGCCGCCGCCGCCGCCGACCTCGCGAGCCTGTTCCCCACGCCCTACAACTTCCTGGGCTGGGGGGCCGAGCGCATCTACGGGCCGCAGAGCGGCGGGGACAGCCCCCTCGCGCAGCTGTGGATGGTGTACGCCAGGGCGGACAGGCGCTGGGCGGGGGTCGATCTCGTGCGTCTGGCTCTTTGCGAAATCGGTTCCCGTGCATGCCCCTCTGGCGTTTTGCCGCGACGACCGTGTGGGAGGCGCGCCCCGGGGGGGAGGGGAAAGGGGAAGAGCACCAGAAACACTTTTCTTTGTCTTGCTGACTCGGCTTGCGTAGGGCGTCGTCAGTCTCGAGCTTCTTACCGTCTTCTTCGCTGGCCCGGTTGCCTGCCTCGTCTGCTACTTGATCAGGAAGCAGAGCCCCAAGGCGTGCTTTTGGATGATTGTCCTGGCCACGGCTGAGCTGTACGGAGGTGCGCTGTCTTTCCACGTCTCTCTTTTTTTTTTTTTTTTTTTCTCTTTTTTTGTCTGACAGCTGCTGTAGGCTTCATGACGTTTTGCCCCGAGTGGCTCACGGGCAATCTGAATCTGAACGGCAGCAACTTCATGTACATGTGGGTGTATCTGGTCTTTTTCAACGGTCTTTGGGTCGTCGTTCCCCTGTACGCCATTTGGTACTCGTACGGCCAGATTTGCAATGCGTTTGCTGCCCAGGCTGCGAGGAAGGACCTTTAATCACCACGACGCAGTGTGCGGCTGCAACACCAAAGGAACCAGACCACGAATATACGAGGGGCGCGGCATGTCGACTGATTTGGGGGGTTTCACATCATCAGCTGCACAATGCCAGCAGATCTGTACACACGAAAAATCATTTCAAACTGGCCCAGCTTGGCAAGGCAGCACTTTGTTTTTGAATTGCTAGGTTTATCTAGGGGTATAATTATGCGTGCACGTCATTCCGCAAAGCCAGCAACAACCCATGTATGCTCCCGTCTCCCTCAAGCCGTCGTCGCATCATCACCATCCCTCGTCCCAAGTTGACCCGATTTAGATCTGCTGCTTGTGGGCCGCGGCCTTGCCTTCATGCTTGTGCTCGTTCACCTTGTCGCCGAGGGCATCCTTGGCGGCAGAGGCGCTAACATCACCGCAAGTCAGTAAAAAAAAAAAAAAACAAAAAAAAAAAAAAACAGCACGCTTTGAGAGCATCGAGTACGGGGCGAACCTACCGAGTGCCGATGCTGGCGTCGGAATCCTTGGCCACCTCCTTGTTGGTCTCCTTGGAGACACCGCTGGTGGCCTGCTTGACAGTCTCGGAGACGTAGGTGGCACCTTGCTTGACAGCATCCATTTTGCTTGGAAAAAAAAAAAAAGGTGTTTGTTTTTTTGGCGAAGAAGAGAGTTTCTTGGTTGTTTGGGGAAGAACTGAAAGCTGATTTTGTTTACGTCTTGTTGCGATGTGGCAGAGGTGATGGGGACGATGAGAGGTTGTGATGGGACTCGGGGTCGTTTTTATACACACAGCTTCCCCCCCCCCCGATTTTCATAGACAAACGAAGCAAGGCTCCTTCTAGCTGCAAGATGGGGGGGCTCTCACATGGTCAGGTTGAAAGAGATGAATTGCGTCATGGGTAGATTCAGGTACATCGCACCGGCTCAGGCTCATGCAGGGCCTGGCGTGGTTCTCGCATCATGATGGTGTCGGGGTAGATGCTCCGGAGACGAGATTGGCCCACGACGGCGGGGGAAGGCGTCGGCGCCGAGGATGCCACTGAACTGATTCGCCGCACCAAGCAAGGGCTGCTGCAGCCCGTCAGGACTCAGGACCAGCTCGGTACGAGGGGCCTCTGGCCAAAGGCGCGGGTGGATGCACCCGGGGGGGGGGAAGGGGGGGATGCCCAAGCTGTTTGCGCCCGCCGCCGGGCACACTTGCTTGCCTTGACCACCAGCAGGAGGAGACGACGAAAATGACGTCGGCAGAATTTTGGATCTGTATCGAGGACGCGCGGTGAATCACGAAATCTCGAAACGTGCAGGTACGTACAATGTGTGTACTACATATGTATACGTCATGGCAAGTCCAGGCGTGCTTGGACGGGGTCTGCCTGTGCCGATCGAGATATGGCTGCTCTGCGGACGTTTGCCTCCGGAGACGGAGGGTTGGGGCAAATGCACGCACGCGAGATGCAGGCAGGAGGATCAAGGGCTGCTGCGTGTGCCTCTTCCCGGGCCGGTTGCGCATCACCGAGTGAGTGCATCTACGGATTTGGGAAGCTACACCACCGACTTTTACCACAAAGAGGTGTCTATATCAGGAAAATACCAGGAACTGTTTAGGGATCCCGTCATGCCGTCATGCCGTCATCCCAAGGGTCCAGGGTTCCCCTGGCTGCCATTCACGTAGTCATTCTCGGCCTTTTGTCCAATGTTGCTGCCAGCTGAGAGATGCCGCAATGACGACATCCAGGGAAACAACATGGACCGTCAACGGGCCACACAGAGACGCCTTCATAAGCAAGCAAAGTTGGACAGGCCTCCAGCCTCGGATCGGACCTTTGCTGCAACGATACAATGAGAAGGCCGGGGTTGGAAGGGGTGGGGGGGAGGAGGGTTTCGCTCAGTGCATCATGTCGGGGCAAACGGCTGCTTCAGAAAGCGCGCGGAGATGCTTGGCCCTGCTACGAACCAGTTCGAAACCAAGCCCATCTGCTGCCGTCTGCTGCCGTCTGCTGCCGTCTGATGCCGTCTGATGCCGTCTGATGCCGTCTGACGCCGTCTGATGCCGTCTGATGCCGTCTGACGCCGTCTGATGCCGCCGGAATGCATGAGCCTAGGAGGTCGCGGTCGCCTGCACGACGCCGAGGCGCGGCTTTCCCCATCCGAGCTTGGGCAGGAGGTTAGGCTTTGCGACATGCAGGCAAAGCGCTCTTTTCTTGTCCTCGGTGGATGTGATGTGACGTGATGTGTGAGATGTGTGAGATGTGTGTGATGTGTGTGATGTGTGTGATGTGATGCACCCACCCATCTGGGTCTGATTACTGTTCAATGTTGTCATTAGGCATGCAGCCGATGCGACCGACTCGATCATCGGGGTCTGGTGTTCTTTGGTCGGGGTCTCGCAGTGGTGGCATTCCCTCACCAGTGGGCGCAAACAACGCCGACGCCTTGTCGTCTTGTATTTTGGGAAACGGAAACGGAATCGGAATCGGAATCGGAATCGGAATCGGAATCGGAATCGGAAAGAAACGGAAACGGGGGTTGGTTGATTCGTGTCAAACTTGATTCGTGTCAAACCGATTCTTTTCTCTACTGCCACGACGTCTGCTCCCGTGACCTCGAGGGCCTGATTCACGACATCTTCCGGTTTAGGTTTAGTCTAGAGTTTCGATTCCCCACTCGTCAATGCCGCCACGTTCCATTTCACCAAGGCTTCAATTGCTTCAATCTCGAGCCAAACTCCTCCAACAGCCAAAACCCTACAGTCTTTTCTCGTCCTTGCCGCACAACGGCCCCAGCAAATCTCGAGCGCTTTCGCAGCGCTTTCGCGCAACATAGCAACACAAATGGCAAAAGTGGCGTGACGTCTCGTCTCGCATTTGACGGCAGGCTGTCCTGCCTCGACGTCTCGACTCGTGGAGAGTAGTGCTCGCTACCTGCTGTGCCTCCAGCCTCAGGCGTATCGCCAGCGATGGACCCCGGACCTCTTGAAACCTATCGACTCGCCTTCTTTAGCAGAATCATCCTGCCTCTGTTTACGGATACGCCCTCAGCTTGGCGCTGCTGTGGCTAGCCCGTGCAGGGCTTAAAGGGTTACGCCGGATGGGAAGACTGGGGTCCAAGGAGGCTAACGAGCTCATCATCCCCAGGATGAATGCCATCATGCTGCCTTCCAGAAAACCTGGCCACCCTCTGGCCACGAGGCTGCCTCTGCGACCACCCCTGATTTCCCTCGGACGGCCTGGCGTCAGTTCGGTGTCCAGGTCACAAGGTCCTCCTCATCCTCAACCTCGGGACCTGACTAACATGTCGGCTGTCTGGACGGCGACAATCAGCTTCTTATGCATCCATCACCTTGGACACGGTTTCAAGTCTCGGTTTCGTTTGGTTTCTTCTCGAACCTAGCCGCCATTCTCCTCCCGAAACTTGTCTAGCTTTTCCAAAATCACGTCTACGTTTCTGTCCCCCCTCTTGTGCCACGTCCGTCTCTGGTCTCGACGTCGCTGTCCCTGCCATGAACGAAAAACTATTAGCTTACACTTGGCTTACACTTGGCTTACACTGGCTCGACGTCATCATGGATCTGCAAGCTGTGCAGATGCGCTTCGCAGGTCGGCGTTATGTTCCGGCTGCAGAGCCCAAATACTTTGGGACTGTTACTTGCATGCTTGCATGCGAGAAGGGAAAATCCACACTCCGAGTTCACGTGCGCCCCAGACCTTCCGAATCCCGGACGTCACAAAAAACACTGACATGTCTCGAGACATTCTCATACGGGGTTGATTGGCCCTAGCGCAGTTGTTCCCCTTTGTTCTGGCCTTGGCCTTGGTCTTCCAGGCCATCGTCTTTGCACCAATCCAGTCATGTGGTGTTAAATCTCTGTTCTTCTTGGGCTACACACCCTTTGGCAAGCAATGCTTCCTGGTGAGCATCTACCCTGAGACTGATAGGAGCCTACGCCCGATTCCAACTCGCACCTGATATCTGTTTCACGTCTATTGTCTTCTTGCTCAGACGATGGGCCATCGGGTGCTTCGGTTGACTCTTTGGGATCGCTTCCGCTCTGCTCTTGGGCGGGGGCTGGCTATCTTTTCCCGGCTGTACAGTGTCTCAGCAATTTGGCGAGCAACAGAGAATCACGGCGTCATGGGTGGCCTGGCGCATGGTTGTTGGAGCCCAAATGATGGTACGTTGATCTGGCAACAAGGCAGGTCCGGTACGATGTACAGCTGCGCTCATGCCGACTTGGCGGGATTGGGCGCAAGGGCTGTCGTGAGTTTTACTCACGGGGCTGCCTGCCCGACAGCAAATTTAACGTAGCAGGTAGAGCCGAACGCTCGGAGAGAATGATGCGGACTAAATCTAGGAACCTGCGCCTTGCCGCCAACCTACCTGGACCTATGCCCCGAGCTATGGAGGGCAGCTACTCTCCTTTACGTCCGTACACCACATCAGGCCCTTGACTGGATTCCCGACTCCTACAAATTCAGACGCATTCGCGAGGTTATTTTCGACGTTATTTTCTATAGTGGTGCCAAGGCCACTGAATCGCCGCAACGCATCAAAGTCGTCTGAAGGAAATTTTTTTATTAAATTATTTTCCTTATTTACCAAACATTACTGTCATATATCATTACGTGTCGCCACTTTACCCTTTTTTTTAAAAAAAACGGTAAAAGTGGCGATACGTAATGATATATGACAGTAATGCTTGGTATATAATGAAAGTAATTAATAAAAATTGAATATAACGGGTGATGGGAATAGTGGTCTAGGCAGTAGAGGGCTGCGCAAGACGCATTTTCTGTTACCCGACTTGCGGATCACTTCGGCCTTGGATTGAAAGACAGAAATGACTATCAAACGCGATGATTACAGGCCATGCGCCTTTTCCCCTTGGATATGCCACGCATAAAGACCGCCCTTAAGCATGTCGACATTTATAAACATGACGCAAACCCATCGTTACGAAGCAAAATCAAGCGGGCCGTTCCACTTGAGCTCATCTGCCGTAGCAGCAGCAGCAACAGCAGCAGCAGGAGGAGGAGCAAAACTAACAGTTTTGAAAAGAAACATGGTCGCAAGGATTCCTACCCCCGCCTCGCTTTTCAGTCGGCAAACGCACCCATGTCCCGTCTGCTGGACCTTCAGCCACCGTACCCATTGGTCTCCGGCTCTCCAGCATACACGACCTGCCACCAGCTCAATCATTCTACCACATGCCTGCCTCTTCTGTCAGGACACAGCGTCAAAACGGACCAACTTCCCACTGCTCCACTTGCCGTGGGGGAAAATCTTCGCGACAACGGCGAATTGCGCTTGAGCCCAACAGTGTATAATCGATGGAAGACACCGAAATCCAGGCGCCGGGCTGCGAGCCTCGAAACAAGCCCGCCTCCACGACCTGCTTGGACATTGGGCAATCTACGCCTCGAGTCGACCAAGCTGACTGAGTCTGAAGCCTGCTGCACGCACAATTCTCCCAGATGACCTGGCGTTTGGATCTTGTACGTTGCCCCGGTCGTCACGGGTGGGGGGGGGGGGGGGGGGCTTTAAAGGTTTGCACTTGGGTGCAGGGATTTATTCAAGACAGTCAACTTTCCTGCCGAAAGGACCCAAGAGGCGGGATTTCTGGCTTCCAGCAGCTTGATGCGTGACGTGTCTTTCTTGGAGCTTCGTTCTATCGCAGGGTATCGCAAATGTATTAACCATAAGAAGAAAAGAAAGAAAAGAAAAGCCACGGCCGCACCTCGGATCCGCGGAGTATCTTTTCTAGTAGAAATTTAGAAAGAAAAAAAATAAAAATAATGAAAGCACCTTTGCATCAGCCCGTCTTCGTCTTGTCCGTCTGCCGCAGCTGCCACTTCTCCCACCCCGCCTGGCACAAGTCCTCACTCACAATCAGGTCCCTCACCCTCAGGGCCTTGGCGACTGGCAGGTCCAGCCCCCAGGCCAGCAAGCCCGCGCGCCTCAGGACAGCCGTGGCGGCAAACCAGGCCAGGGCGACGGCGACGCCGGCCCCAAACCCGACGAGGACCTGCCTCGGCGTGTGGTAGCCGAGGTAGATCCTGCTCCAGGCGGTGGCGGCCGCGGCGCCGGCCGCGGCGGCACTCAGCGCCAGCCTCTCGGGCAGGGACCACGGGCGATGGCGGCCGCGGCGGCCGGCGACGGCCCGCGGCGGGGGCTGATGGCGCACCAGGAGGAACAGGGCGAGCGAGACGCTCCAGAAGGCGAGGAACTGCGCGTGCGAGCTGGGCATGCCGTACCCCTTGCCGTGGATCCTGCGCGGGCGGTCCTCCTTGATGAGCCGCTTGAGGAAGAAGTTGAGGGCCTCGCAGCCCAGCTGGCCGGCGAACATGAGCAGGATCTCCACCTCGCGCGTGAAGAGGATGAGCGTGGCGTAGACGACGCAGAGCGCCTGGGGCAGCAGGGCGAGGTACGCGCACAGCAGGGAGACGGCATCGTCTGGGTCCTGGGCGTAGCGGGGCGGTGGTTCAGCGGCGGCAACCGTTGGCGTGTAGCGTCGCGTTGTAGCTGGGGAAAAGGGGGAGGGGGGGGGTCAACGTACGTAGTAGACGTGGGTGAGGGAGAGGGACGCCAGCGGCGCGGTGCTGTCGGACATGGCTGCGTGTGTAGAGGTCGAAAAGGGGGGAGGTTGCGCGTGTCTATGGGCGGTTGTGTGTGAGCATGTCGAAATTGGCGACGGGGGTAGGGGTTGTTTGCTTGTTTGCAGTCGGGAGGTGATGTCCAGCTGATGATGGTGATGTTTGCAGGGCGACCTTGGTTGGTGATGTCGAGGAAGCTAATAGATGTTTAGACTTTGCGGCAGATGAGCCTCACCGCCTGCCGGGTGCGGCGAGGCCCCCCGTACCTCGGGCCGGCCTTGCAGCTGCGCGCACTGTCTGCCCTGCCCATCCCAGCTGCGGAAGCATGCATGGTGAAGCATCAAGTTAGAAACCGAGACACCCGCCAGCACAATCACACGTCAGTCACATGCACTGCACCATTTTGTCTGGCGGTATAGAATCCCCCCAAGGCCCGGCTCCGCTACTCGCCATCCCCGTCCCCCCCTTGCGACGCCTTCGTCTCCCTGTCCCGGGCCCTCCGTCTCAACTTCTTGGCCCGGTTCAGCCGCTTCTTCTTCTCCTTCAGGTGCTCCTCCTTGCCCAGCGCCCTGCTCGCATCCGCCGCCTCCTTGTCCCGCAGTGCCTTGATCCTCGCCCGCACCGCGATCCGCCTCCTCTTGCCCAGCCGTTTCGTGCGCGCGCGCCGCCCGCCCTCCTCGCTGCCTCTCGCCGCCGCCGCCGCGGCGTCCTGGTCGCCCGGTCCGGCCTTGCGCGTCACGGCAACACGCTCCACTTTCCAGGGGAGTTGGAGGCCCCAGCACGGCCGGGCCGAGCGGGCCAGGACGTGCTCCCCGCTCACCGCGGCGAGGCGGTACTCCTGCCGCCGGGCGTCCGGCACGCGCGGCAGGTAGGACGACGGGTCGCGGCGGCGCACCAGGCCGCCCGGGGCTTGCTGGGCCGTGGGCTCCTGCTCGAGGACCACCCTGGCGGGCGCGCCGGCCGAGCGGAAGAGGCGGAAGTCGAACTCGCCGACGTCGGCGTCCGCCGCGCCGTGTCCGTCGTCTTCTCTCGGCTGGTTGGGGGGGGGCGGCGCCGCATCGGGAACGTGCGCGTGCGTGTGCATGCCTAGCGACTTGGCCATCTGGGCGTCCAGCCGCGCCTGCAGCTCGGCATGCAGGGCGGCGTCGGCGGCATCGCCGGACGCCAGGCCGTCCGGCTGGTTGAGGTCCTCGCGGCGTACTCTTGCGGCCGGTCAGATGAAAAAGCTGCCCAAAGGCCCGTGCGGTGGGCTGGCAGAGAAGGGGAGGGAAGGGGGGGGGGGGGCGCACCTCTTTGCGTCGGGCAAGGCAAACATTTCGGCGGCGTGCGGCACCCACTGCTTGTGGGAAGCTCTATGCCGGGTGATTTCTTGCCGGCCTACTTTTATTTTGGCGGGGAGAGCTGGCGATGGCGATGGCGATGGCGGAGGACGTTGTAGGCGACGAGTCAAATCAATGCAGCGCTCTCCCGACAAGTGGTCTGCTTAGTCGCAAATCCCCGCTATTCCAATAGCTCTAGCGGGACAGTGAATGTGCTCCGTATTTCGACGTAATCTTGTCGCTAGTGGGCCCAAGGCCCCGATGTTGCATTGCGCAGCCGATAAAGTAAGCGGGGATCATCAGACGCCTGCTAGCTACCCGGTACCTGCTATACTCCACTCCCTCCGCAGAGGCATCAACTACCTACCTAACCTACTACCTACACGAGCGGCGTGGTTGACCCTCGACTGGGCCGTCACCAACAATACTCGTACAGCACCCTGAGTAGCAGCTTCACCACCAAAATAGGCCTACATGCCCTTGCGAAGAGCCAAAGAATGCATTTCCCGGAACCACCACTTCCCGCGGCGTCAATACTCGGCCCAGCATTCGATCCGGCCATGCCTGCCCCGAGCACCTTGAGGACTGTGTGTGGGAACGGCCAGGCAGAAGCCAAGGACCAAGGCTGCCCTAACCCCTCACGCCAAACTGGCCATCATTCTCGGCAACTATTCCTATACAGGCACCGGCAACCGGGGCATACAAGCGGCCCCTGCTAGCGCTACATCGTTGAACGGAGTCTTTGGTGCAGTGACCCGTGCGTGGGACGCTGGCCATAGAGTCGGGCCGGCCGTAGACCCATCCCTGCTAGGTCTGGTAAGGTCTGGTCAAGCCATGAATCTTGGGCCTGGTCGAACGCTTGCGTCCCTGGCACGGACTAATCCGCAGTTACAGCCGCCCAACACGCCGCCGACTGGACCAGAGCCAGCCCACACCACGCTGAAACAAACGGGCCCTCGTCCAACCGCCGCCAACGCCAAAGACGTTTTGACCGTTGCGTATTGAACGATACCCGACGACGTCGTCATCATCAAGAGGGAGCTTCGGTATTTCCCCCCCCCGGTAGTTTGAGATTCAGCTGTGGGAGGGGGGCGGCTTGGACTACTTGGCGAAGCAGGAGGTTTACAGGCAGGCGAAATCGCCTGAGCTCGGCTTCTTCTTCGGACTCGCGCCAGAGCATCTGAAAAACTGCCTCCCGCGTCCCCCAGAACCGTCAGTTGATGCCTGATGATGATTGATTGCGCTGGTTGGTCGGCCTAGGCTGACAGGGTTAAAACATCTAGTGCTCACGCGCTTATAGCGGGTGGCGGGACCGTGCTGGCTGCCAAGTCGGGTGAAAACCCTCCTGCCTACAATTTACCACAGCTCTCATGTATTCCATGCCCGTGGATATCGCCCGTTATTTCCAGTACATCCGGCACCGGCCTTGTCACGCTCCGAATACTCCGTCCTCGTACCTACTCAATGCTAGCTGGCCTCTCTGTCACCGACAACTTCCCCGCCGTCAACCACAGCCCAACGCCAATGATTGGATGCGCAGCCGAACCGGCAACTCAACCAACTGGTTGACTGTGCCAATGTTGTGCACGACGATATCGCACAAGGCTTCGTTTATTGTTCGTTTACCACTACGGGATAGCCAAGTCTGGCACCTACGCAGTGCGCAGGTCATCAACGTCCTGTGACACCACCAGCCTTGCGACGCCCGGAACCCGAGCCATGGATGCCTCAGGCCGACCCCTTCAATTACCACCAACGTTGACCTCAGCAGCTGATGCAAGCCAATTCGTAAACCGTCGCCCGACGCCATCGCCTTTCCGTCAACACATCGCCCAAACTCAATGCCAGTCTCGTGGGGCCGCGACGCCAGCCAGACTTGCTAAAGACCAGTTGGCGGGGCTTGATAACCATCTCGGCAGAATCGAGCCGCCCCGCAGCATCAAGAGCTCTGTGCTCTTCATAAACGCAAGGACGAGAATGTAATCACGGAAATGGTACAGCACAGTACAGAACAATACAGTACAGTTGAAAGCAATATGTATGTGAAGCTGTTGATTTACACGACATGACCATCCCTGATGCCGCTGCTGCAAAGCAAAAGTAGGAAATTGATCACGAATCCACCATAACCACCTCTTACCCCCGTCGGCCCTCATCATTCCCATCGACCCCATCGACTCGTCTAGGAGAAATCCGACCCGACGCCTTGCCAACTTCCAAATCCAGTAGCGTACCAGCTCGTACAGCTCCTTGTCCGGGAATGTCACGGCGCAGACGGCCACAACACGCTGTATTCGACGTTGCCGTGCTGCCTAGCCGCCTCCCACCTCGGTAGCCGCAAACTCCAGCCAAGTAAAAGAGAGAAGAAAGGAAAAGAGGTAAAGAAAGAAAGAACACCAAAGACGAGGCTTTCCCTGCCCGTACCACAGCACACTGCATTAGGCATTCGAGGTTCGCCTGGTGAACCAAAGCTAAAGGACTCGTCTCTCTCGCAGCTCTTGGCCAGGAAAGTCCTCCCTCGACTAGTTTTCGCAGCCCGCGTCTCGCCGTGCATGCCATGATAACGGATTCAAAGGAGTTGCTTTGGGATAGCTTGCGCTCCAGGCTAAATTCAATGTGTAAACCCCTCAAACCGAAAAACGTGGGCATGGACTTCAACGCGAGGAGCGAGACACGCCAGACAAATGACTGCCGGCTGGGGGTGTCGTGATCGACCCGTGTCATGCGATTCGGGATCTGACGAGGCGGGTGCTTTTTGTTGTAGAACCATACAGCAAAGCTCTCAAGAGATTTCGCTTTCCTGATTTTCCAAAAACAAAACAACCCCGGCCTTTTCCCCCCCCGTCTTCTTCTCTTCTCTTTTTTTTTTTTTTTTTTTTTTTTTTTTTTTTTTTTTTTTCCGCGTGCTGTGAGAGCCGCCTCCCCTTTTTACGCAGCAGTCCATGAATAGTTGTTCATGCTCTCGAATGGACCTCGAGTGCTGCTGCTATAAGGCGGAGCCTCATGTTTCAAGGGAGGAACAGCCGAGTATGGCCTGCTCTCGTGGCCGGCGTAGGCAAGATTCGAGCTTGGTTCGGCTGCTGTGCTTGTCCACGTGCTGACAGATGGATAGTAGTCTCTCGTGGCTGGCGCGTTACCTCCAGGCGAAACGTCGCCGTTGCCGCTGGTCAGACCTCGAAAGGAGCTGTACCTGTAATCCGGTCCCTCGGCAGGTATGGAACTGCTGCTATGAATGGATTGGTGTCCCTGATGTCGAGGGCTTTTTGACGGCCTCGGGTTACCGTCAACGTAACGGGGAATGCTAAAGTTGCTGTCAGCTCCGATGGTGACGGTGCTGGCAGGGAGATGTGCGGTTGACGTTGGGGCGTAGTTGTACTGAGATCGGATGCCTGGTGGGCCATGATCGGATGTAGACAGGGGAAGGGGCACCGAGGGCGCCATCGATGACTGGAGTGGCAGCTCCTGCGAGTCGTTGGTGAAGTTTGATGACCCAGACAGGGGCAACTTGGAGTAACTGTCAGACGCTACGGTCGAAGGAACCTGTGAGTTCCATCCGGGATAGGAACTAAGATTTGACACAAACAGGTTAGTTTTTCTTGCCACATGGCCCCCCTTCCCCCAGTGTTTGGCCTTGTTCTCTCGTGGCCCCAGAAGCTTGGCAAGAGAATGCTCTGGAGAGACTTACCTTGTTCTCATGGTGCCGAGGCTTGAGGGGTGAGATTTCGGCGGGCTAAAGGTAAAGGCGGATCGAGGAACCTGCATGTCAATACTTCTGGGTTTCCCGTCCTGCTTGATGCTGATGGCGCTGGCAGCGACACCCAGCCCTGTCTCCACCAGAGCCTGCCCCCGAGAGCCCGCGCTAGAACCCAGTAGAGGTATTTCTTTGCGGGCTTGGAAGTTTCGTGGGCTGCGGCCGCGGACGACGATAGGAGCTGTGATGGATTCCGACACGACAACCTTGGAGTTGTCAGAAAGGGTACCGAAAACCTTCAAATGCAGTACAAAATGCTGCTGGAGTTCCTTTCTTCGGCCGTTGTTGGCTGTTGCACTGCAAAACGCGGCGTCAGCACCAGAAGGAATCACCGCCAAGTCAAGTCCACAGGGGCATGTCAAAGAAAAGAAAAAAGAAATAGGAGAAGGAAAAGACCCACATTCGAAATTGAAGACGGCGCCAGCCGACGGGGTAGACGGCAAACTCTCCATCTGCATCGGACCCGTCCTCCTGGAACGGAATTAGAGGCAAAGGGGCTGGCTCCTGGTCGGGGCCCTGGTTGATCTCGGGAGAGTTTGGCGGCGGCGTTTTCCAAGGAATGACAATGAGACGGACGGGATTGCCGTCGACGGATTCTATGGCCGAAACGGCGACTTCCATGTTGGTTATCGGCAGAGTCTCGTTGGCCTCGTTGACGACGGATAGCTGCCCCCTGGGTATGACCAACGAGCCACTGATTTGGAACAAGTTGCGTCGGTAGCAGGTGAGTTCGGGTTGCAGCGACGAGCCGTCGTTGTTGCTGGCCGGCATCTCGGACAAAAAGAACATGCCGTGCAACTGTGCTGACAACTCGAGTTGTTGTACACGGCCTTGCTGGTCAACGACGGTAGACTTGTCCTGCGAACGCCTGAACGACAGCAGCTTGTGATCCTGGTTCACGGTGAGACGAGAGCCGTCGTCCCGCATGTCATGGACGAGCTCCTGGTAGGGAGGCTGCTCGGTTTGGGAAAAGGACCTCTTGAGGCTAGAATATGAGTTTTGGCGCTCGTAAGAGGCCGGCTCGTCCTGAGAGTACCGGCTATACGGGTACGACTGGTCTACGTCGCTCCTGGGTCTCGAGGAGAGATGCGCCGACGAATGGCTGTGAATAGACGAATCCATACTCCCGAGTCGACTGGAGAGATGGGAAGAGCCGCCGTAGTTGGGCCAGAGGCTGGAGTGAGGAGGCTCCCCTCGAAGTTCTGCCATGGTGGCTGCTGGGTATGCTGCTGTGGTCATCATGAGTACATGTCCTGTCGAGCGATGTCCAAGAACCCGGGGAAGAGGTGAAGAAGCAAGACTGCTTTGTTCAACAGGTATCGCAGAGATGGATGAGGAAAAGGATAAATATGAGCCAGTTCAAGACAATGCCACTTTTTTTTTTCCTGCTCTCTGCAGTGTGGCAAATCAGGAATAGTGATAAAAGGACAAAGGGCGGCTTGGAGAAGAACGAGGTCGATGACTGTGACAAGAAAGAATAAGGAAGCAAATAAAATAATACAGTCGTGAAACTTTGTCGACGACCATGAGGCGGGTAACAAGGCGTGGTCTTTAGTTGTCTCATGGGCCGAATCGTAGGGATAGGTCAGTACTTGTATGGCCGGCTGACAATCAACGGCAAGGAAGATCTAAAGAAAGAGTCTTGTTTCTTGCGTGTATAGGCCGATGGGTCCTCCCCAGGACGGCAGATGCTGTGAATGGTGTGGATGCTGCGGATGCTTTGGAGGGGGGGTGCGATTCGAAAGGGGCCCGGCACTGAGCCGGGTACATTTGTGATTTGCTAACCAGGGCCGGCGTTGGCAAGCCAGGAACGGAACCCAGGTGTTGCAGATAGGGTCTCCCGAGATTCCCATGCTTGTAATCCTTCTTTTCCCGCTCGGCTCGCGGTAATTCGAGTCAAGCATCGGCATCGTGTTGCTGCTGCGGGCTGGCGTCAACAGCCCGGGACGCTGGGGGGATGAGGCAAGTCATTCAACCGTGAGAGACGTGTGTGCGTGTGAGGGAGGGAGGGCGTTGCCAGGCGTTGCCAATACCTCGCCCAGTGCAAGTGTCTGCTCTTGGAAGGAGAAGCACATTGGAGGAGTGCCAAGCTGGCAGGGAAACCAGACATTGCAGAGGCGGCGAGGTGGCATGAGATTGGGCATCTCTCTTGTTCTCTGATGGTGTGAAGCACCTTGTCTCGACGGCCGCGAACAAGGCGACCAGGAAAAAAAAAATGAATCAACCACTCTAATCGCAATCTGAGTTGAGTTTGGCGGCTATCTACACGCTTCACACACCGGCGTCTTTTTCTGTCATGCAGAAAGGGTGAACTTGCCCCAAAGAGCGTAAAAAGGGGACTCGAAGCCCTAAACTGTCGCCCTTGACAGATGGACCGTTACGTTGGGGGCGAGATCAAGTCCGACAGTACGGGAGGTGCTGCCGTGGGATGGCACATAACTGTGGACATGGGGCCAGGACATCATGGGTGCCAGGACCCAGGTGCACTGGAGCAGTACGAGATCAACGGTCGCTGCCCCAGCCAAAGTTCCTTCTGGCGCATGCTGATGAAGGGGGCAGGCCGCTTCTGAACACACACCCCATGCTCCATATTCCATGATCCATGCATGGTCCATGGTCCATGCTCATGCTGGTCGACGCCGTTGACCTGCCGAATGTTTGCCGAAGAGGGGATAGTCGTGGTTCCTTGTCTGGTCAGAAGGCACAAGGGTCAGAAGGTCAGGACGGGTGGTGGGGGGGGGGGGGATGCACATCAAGAACCACGGAAGTCATCCTATGCAGAACGGTAGGACCTTGGCTGAGGGGAATCGACGCCAAGACGGGGGACGAGACAGCAGGGGGCATGCCTGCGGGTCGGGAGGGGGACCAAAAACCGTCTAGTTCTCATCAATGTCGAGCTTCACGGACCTCATGGCTCAAAGCGCACATGCATTCCAAATGAAAGCAAGGGCTTTCGATGCAGTCGTACCAGTGCCCAGACCGATGTCCAGACCCGCGATTCTTCTAGAAAATCACGGCCGTTGATGCAATGGTTGAGTAGGGGAGGGAAAAAAAAAGGGGGGGGAAAGGGAAAAAAAAACAAGAAAGATGCAGCAGACTCCTCGGAGCAAGCCAATGGCGAAAGCTTGCCGATGGCTCCCCGCGATTTTGAACTTCGGGGGCGCATGTGCAAACCCCGAGCCACGACGCCATGTGCTTTTTGTGTCGCCGCTTGACGGTGGTGAATG
Organism: Ustilaginoidea virens; assembly: GCF_000687475.1. Classification (NCBI taxonomy): domain Eukaryota; kingdom Fungi; phylum Ascomycota; class Sordariomycetes; order Hypocreales; family Clavicipitaceae; genus Ustilaginoidea; species Ustilaginoidea virens. Next base: position 4,737,213 of record NC_057317.1, on the reverse strand, counting down.
ACTGACTAGTCAAATTCGTTTGTGCAGTTGCCAGCTGCAACTTGCGGCCCTTTCTTTCTCGGCTTCATGAGCAAATGACTGCCAGAACAGGGCCTTGGCCTGGCTGGTGCTCACTGCTCATGCTCACTTGCTCATGCTCGCTTGCTCACTTGCTCACGGCTGACCGGACTCGGCCGATAAGAGGTTAGCTTCGGGGGAGCAGCAGCTATGTAACACCAAGATCAGCCCCCAAGGATCATGGCAAACCATCTGTCTGTGATATTTTGTGCTTTTCGAGGTTGCACTCTCCGGCATTTGACGGGTTTTGCTAGCACAACTCTGTAACATGGCCTTGTCCGTGTCGGCCGAGAGCAGCTGAGGTTGTGCAAAGGCAGATATGGAACGTCAGGGACTCGGGGGCGACCGGCGGCCTCGGGTTGATGCCGGATTTTGACGGAATTTGGCGGGAATCGCTGCCAAGGTGACAAAGCAGGCAAGGCCTCTTTTCATTTTCATTTTTTCTATTTTTTTTTTTCAGCTTTTTCGGCCGGGCCGACTGGAAACCCGCTGTTCGGCCACTTGATATGGAACGGATAAATCAGGACCAATTCTTCATGTTCCAGGTGGTTCTGAGGCATGGACAAGTCCGATTCTCCGACCCTCAAAGAGGGACAAGGCTATACCCCACTCACTGGTGGCGTCACTGCGTCGGGCGGGCTGACAGAAGAGAGTCACAGAAGCGCCCCCGGTCGAGAACCCATCTCCGTAATCATCGCAGTCGTCAAGTCGTGGCAGCAGGAGTGTCGGAGAGTGGGCATGTTTCGGCACGATTACTGGTCAACGATGGAAACGATACTCCGTAAGAGGGGGGATGGTGGGGGTCTTGCTCAACAACCCTGGCGCGGGTGTGGTTGGGTTGGTTGATGAAGAAGGGGTCGCCGTCGCCGCCTTGCTTGAGATGATGCGTGAGGAGTCAAGTTGCCTTGCAGCAAAGTGCGTGACACTGTGTGCACTTTGTCACTTGGCCCACGGAAGATGGCCTTGGCTGGCCAAGAGAAACATGTCGCGCTGCCGCACGCATGCCCCTCCCCCTTCCTTCCTTCCCCCTTCCCCCCCCCCCCCCCCACACCTTCCGCCAGGCTGTGCCAGGATGCACCTGGGCCCTGATTGGCCCGTCATCCACAGCCATGTCTTGTATTACTATTCAAAGACATGTTTGGGGGTGGGCGCCCGAGGCTGGCCAAAGTGCTGTCGAGGTTGAAGAAAGCGAGAACGCTGTCGACGCGGTTGACTCATTCCTGCTGAATCGTTGGGAGGGCAAAAAGAAGGATTGGTTGACAAAAAGCATCGATACCTTAGGTAACTGTTACCTGTTACCTTAGGTACCTTGGGTAGCATGGGGCCATTGCAGAAATAAGCTACAAGTTAATATCCCGGGCTACCTGCGGAAGCTGGATGCGGGGCAAAGGTACGGACGCGACTTGCATTGACCACGGCGTTGGCCACTGCATGCACCACTGCATTGACCAGTCCTCACGAAATTTACAAGCGGACAGACAATTTTCCGGCGAGTCACGTCAGTCGTCAGTCGTCAGTCGTGCATTCATGAACAAGCGTGCTCAATCGTTTCTTTGCTCCACGTTCAGCCGATGGGTGTCAACTGTGATCAAAGTCGACCAAATCAATTCGATTTGTACGGGTATTACTCCGCCCTCCGCCGGGACCAATGCTCTGCCGCTAATGACAGGTTTCTAGAGAGAGCCGCTGAGACGGACGAAACACCCCCCTCCTCTCTTCCCTCGGTTGCAAGCCTCCAGCATTTCCAGGGCGCGTAGATAGTGATGGCGATGACAAGGCTTCTCTAGCCGCATGCTTAGCGGCTACCACAAAGCGGGCACTAACAGGACTGTCGGGATGCAAAAAAGCAAAAAAAAAAAAAAAAAAAAAAAAAAAAAGAAACAAACACAAAACTACGGAGTAGCCCTGCCAGAATTGCCAAATACGAGACACAGCAAAGCGCCTTGGCGGTGTGTCAAGCTGTACAACGCAAAGCTTGACAAGACGTCAAGACGCGGAAAAGCCCGGACGGCAAAGAATTCTCACGCTTGAGGCATTTGCGGACCGACTGGTTGGCGCCATGGCTGATTGCATGATCGCAGCCTAGTAGAGCCACGATGGGTGGTTAGCCCTGCCTGTCAGGTGCCGGGCGTCATTGCGCCGATTGCGCCGATTGCGCCATACCATCTTGGCCACGGTGCTGGCGGAATGAAGCCGTCCTGTGCTATGCAGCTCCGGTGCGTTGCTTCATCAGGAGTAGAAGAGGCCTGGGAACATGGCAAAAAGGGCAAAAGGGGGCCAGGCAGGGTAGGACCGATAATCCGCGCCCTTTTTCCTTTCTTTTTTTTCCCCCATTGTCCTTTTTTTTTTTTTTTTTTTTTTTTTTTTTTTTTTTTTCCCCTTTTTGCCCAGTCCTGTTTATCTTTGTCATTCTTTTATTCGTGTCCCCTTTTCCCCGTTCGAGATGGTTGTTGGTTGTTGCGTGACACCTCGCCTCGTGGACTCGGGCATCAGGTGCTTCGCAGTCCGGGGCTCGTCTCTTCATCCACCCCCCTCTCAAACAATGACGTGAAGGGAGCTCAAAAGAATGAGCCAAGCACTGTAACGTTTCAACCTGTCAGGAATATTCCATCGGGCAGTGGCTTTGAGGGTTAGTTCAACTTAGTTGTCTGGGCCGAAAAGTCCAGGGTACAAGGTTGCGATATCTTTGCTCGGCGGCGACAAACATCCAGCAGCCTAGAGGTAACTACAGGTAGCAAAGAAAGCTTGGCAGAGGCGCAAAGTCGTGCCAATACCTTATCAACACGTCGATTTCTTGCTGGCATACAGGTACCTCATCTCAAAACCTTTAGAGCCAACCAATCTGCCGCTTCTCACAAGGCTGCGCAGCTGGCAGGGCCGCCTGGACATGGCAGGGCCGAAAGCCAACCAACCGTCCACGTCCGGCCCTCCTTCCCAGTTCAGTTGCCTTGCCCATATGCGCATATCTCTGGGGAATTGAGGGCAGGAGGAACCCACACCGAGCTGGGGCGGAAGGTGCCACATGCTGGTGTAGGTCAGCGTCAACCCCAAACAAGCCAAACTTGTCGAGTCTGAAGGGTTCATTACAACGACGAGTCGAATCTCAACTTGGAAGCAGGAAGAGCCACAGCACAGCAGCGCAGCGGCGAGCTGTCACATGAAGTGGACATTCGCAAAAGAACTGGACGAGAGCAGCTGGAGCATCGAACCCGCGAAGATTGCCCCTTTGCGGCTCAAACTCTGGCTGTGAAGATGCATCTTGGGTCACGACTCACGACTTGATTCCCGCGCAATACCCGACAAGCCATTATCCATCAGCGACGAGAACAAGCCCCCCCCCCCCCCTGACGCAGCGTACGTACTACGTATATCAGCAAAGTGCAATACCAGCCGCTAATTGGTTTTTTTTTTTTTTTTTTTTTTTTGCCAAGGCTCGAAAGCTTTAATGACTGCTTTCTGCAGAGACATGGATGGCTAGGGCAGAGTCGTCCAAGGGGGGATTGACTTGTTTGCGCAAAGTCCGCTCCGAACGAGCATTCGGGTACGAGGCCAGCAGGACAAGACCATCGGCCGGCAAGGCAAGGAAAGGCATCGAGTCTTCGACGGGCCTGCCGGCAGAATTCGTCATCACGCTATTCGGCAGCTCTGGGATTGGATATCCTCCCTGACCTTGGCATCACCGTCATTAGCCCCTGTTTCCCTGATCCTGGCCAGGACGCACGGGTGGCCGCCTGCTGAACCACCCTCCCCCCCCCCCTGCTGGCTCAAAATGTCTCTGGTGCGCTGCGCTGACCTTTCTCCTCATGTGAGTGAGTCGGCCACCTGGTCGCGGTACGTACAAGCTTACAGCCCTTGCAGCAACATGCCATAAACTTTATTCATCATAGTGCGCTGCACATAGTAGCATCCGGAATTGCTCGCCGCGCAGACCCACCTCATGCCTCTACCAACGCTTGCATGAGTGATATTGACATGACGGCAGGACAATTACCTGCCACGTACACTGTCGGTGGGGGGTTTCTGCAGCTCACGACCTGGGGCCTGGTTCCCGTCCACAGCTGATGGCCTGGGCGCTGGTGAAAAAGACCAAACGAGGCATACCAGCCGGGTAGCCGGGGGACTCTGGACTTTACGAGCCTACAGGTTGAGGGGCATAATTAGAGTGCGAATCTTGCATGCACAGCCGCAGCACAGCTGGGAAGACGGGGTATTTTCGAAATTCGTCGGGCTCACAAGACGAAGAAAGGGGCAGGGTGCTGTACGGAGTACATGCTAACATTATTACAGGCCTAGGTGGATGGAAGCAGTCACGTCAAGAACGCACGTATACATGCATGGCATGTTTTATCTAAACCAAACGTTGGGGTACGCCGAACTCGGTATAGCAGCCCTGACGTCACCGGTTGACGTTGTTGCACAGCAGAGACAACTGCCGCTGGGCGAACAACTTCGACTGCCACTGCCACTGCCACTGCCACGCTGACCAGACCTCTTGCCGTTTCAACAGTTAAGGTTGGTCGGTGGCGGTAATTGCATCGAAGCAAGCTCGCGCGGACCCAAATGCTCGGGGCAGGCAATTCAAGAATGCAAGGAGTCAGGACAAGTCTCGCTCCGTCAGCGTCAGCAACCAACCTGGAGGGGGCCGGGGCCTGCCGCCTGGCCGCCTGGGCGCTAGGGCCTTGCCACCCACTCGGCCGAGCCAGGGTGCCGTTTCTGCGCTGCGCGGGCCTCTGGCTGCACTGCGACCAGACGCCAGCTTCATCAGGGGTAGCAGTGCCCTGCGCACGACAGCCTTTCATAAGATCGGCCACTTTGATAAGCTCGAGCCTCTCTCTCCAAGTCTCTCTCTCTCTCTATCTCTCTCCCCCCCCCCACCTGTCTCCTTGCCTTGTCCTTTGGAAATTACGTGGCAGACATCGAATTTGGGGTTTCCCGCCCGTCCAGCCCCGCCGAGCAAAAATGCCGATGGAGGGCAAAAGTCCTCGGGAAGCGGATGATTTCAAAAGACGCCTTGGCGGCTGGGGACGTTGAACCCTTTTGATGGTAGCAGAAGACTTGCCATGTGCGGACAGTGCATGCGAATGTGGTTTATTTTAATATTGGTTTTTAGACTTGTGACACAGCAAGCTTTGCACGGAGTACGGAGTACCCGTTTCTTTTTCTTCGCCCGAGCGCAGATTTCGAAAGAGTAGTTTTTCCGTCTTGGCCGACGGTCTTGGCATGCGACGAGACAAGCCCGGGGGGGTGGAAAAGCAAGACACGCGGGGCAAATAGCCAACAGCAGCAAAACGGTTATGCTTCGTCTCCGTACGGACCACGCAGGTAGACCCTGTCGGACCGTCGCCAACGACGAAGTTACCCCCAGATGGAGGGAATTGACCCAAGGTGACTGTCATCCTCGGCTTACGTGAAGCAACGGCTGGGAATTGCTGATCAATCAGAGCCCGTCCACCTACGGGGGCGAGGGGGGGGGCCCTTCACTCACTGCCCATCAAAAAAATTTGTTGCTTTTTTTGTTTTTTTCGACAGGCAAAACTCTTTACTATCACGGAATGGCAGAGGGGAGGGGAGAACAAGACGAGAGAAGAAAAAAGAAGAAAAATAAAACAGAAAAATAAAACAGAAATAACTCCGGGATCTGGGTTTTTCGCCTTGCAGAGCAGGGAGCTGCGTCGCCCGGACGGAGCACTTTGAAGCCGACAAAAGATCCCACAGAAGATGCCACAGATGAAAGAAAGGCAAGGCAAGGCAAGGCAAGGCAAGGGTTCTACAGAATACAGTACAGAATACTCGGTGATGAAAAAGCAATCAGCCAGCGGCGACATGATTGGCCAAGGCGACGTTGGCCGAAAGTTGGCCTAAGGGTGGGCATGCCTTCCATGCTCGGCCGGCCCACTGTTTCAACTCTGCTGCAATTCTTTTTTCGTCCCCGTCTCCGCGCGCTTATACAGCAACATTCTACCAGATACATGTACAGGGTACAATGCTGCGAGCCGCTACGAGCTACCCGCTACGAGCCAGGTACAAGGGACTCCGTGCCCAAAGTCGAAGTCGCACGCCCCCCCGTTGAGCCAGCCACCGATGAGAAATATAAGGGGGGGGGAGGGGGGGGGGGCACGCATCCATCGATCAGTCGGCCGAAAGTGCAGCGACGCCCCCCTCCCCACCCCGAAGGCACCCATGATCCCTCGCCTCCCCTCTCTTCCCCCCCCCCCCCGCGCCACAACCCCAAACCCAACCCCGTGAAAGCCCGTCTGTCTTTATTCTCCTTTTGGCGACGCCCAGTTCTGTTACAAGTCAAGTGCAACATTTCCATGTGGTTGCTCGGGCTGGAGCAGACCACGTCCGTCCTGCGACGCTGCGACGCGAGCCACCATCGGTCAGCCGCCTCAAAGCCCCCAGAAGAGTTGGGTGCCCCCGCCTTTTCCGGCATAGAGAAACTCTTTTTGATCACGGAGCCCAAGACTGACGGGTGACTGTGTTTGATGGCGACAGAACCAGACCAGACAACATGGGGAGAACAAAGGGCCGGGCAGAAGCAAGGCGAAGCAAGGCGAATCAAGGCAAAGCATCAAGCAAGGCAAAGCATGCAAGCCCCGCAGTTCGATTCTGCTCGATTCTGCCCAGGCCGTGCTTTGTGCCCTGTGCCCTGTGCCCTGTGCCCTGTGCTGTGCCCGGTACGACGGCGACTCGACGCGATTCAGCAGAGGGCGCGGAGGGCGACGCACATGACTCGTCGAGCGGCGAGGTGACGTGCGTCGATTCTGCCTGGCTGCCGAGCGAGCCCGCCAACGTCATGTCATGTCATGCCATGCCATGCCATGCCATGTCATGCTGCAGACGCGAAAAAAAAAAGAAAAGGCTAAAAAACACCAGCCAGCCAGCCAGCCAGCCAGCCAGTGGTATGGGGGAAAAGCAACTGCCGGCCTTGTCTTGGGCCCGTGGGATTAAGCTCAAAGGCAGTGGGCACCAGACGAGAAGGGAGTCTCGACCAGCTGCAGCGCCTGGCCTCGGGCCTTGGGGCGCTTGGCGGCGACAGCGACAGCGACAGCGACAGCGACGACGCATAAATGGCTTCAAGTCTCCGTGCAGCCAGCCACCTGGCAAGGCAAGGCACCGCTCGTGACAAAGCCACAGCTCGCCCGCCCGACCAACCAAACCAGGGGACGCGCAAAAGCGACCAAGAAAAAGGTTCTGGTCACTGACGCAAAGCCGCAAAAGCGAAACAACGCTGGCTCCGCGCCCTCGGATCCGACTGCGGCAATCCCCCGACATGTGTGGCGGCGGCTCGCCTGGTGGGCTGGGCTGGGCTGGGCTGGGCTGGGCTGGCCTTCTTCCCCCGCCCAGGCCGCCCGTTTATGATTTTCCTCCTTGCTGCAAGTCTGCAAAGACGCAAAACCGGATTTGGCCGGCGGAAGAAGGGGAGGGGGGGGGAGGCAGCGCCCTGGGGCCAGGTGACTCTGGGCGGCGCCAAGCCGCACAGCAAAGGAGGGAATGACTTGCGAGGGCAGCCATTGAAAGGTGAAGATTGGAGGCTCCTGATGACAACATGCCTGTCGCCAGTGACTGGTTGTCAACCAACTTGCGCCCGACAAGCAAGGGGCTGGGTGGGAGCCCTGCCGGGTCGGCGCAGCGGGTAAACAGGTTGCTTGCAGCAGCCCGCACCGGATTGACGATTGATGTCTGGTCCACGGACGCCATGACGTCGGACGGCGCCAGGTGAAGAAGAAAGCATCTGCAAAGACTTTGCACGGGGAAAGAAGAAACGACACGACACGACATAACACGATATAGCAATTTTACACGACCCGATATAGCACGAAACGACACGACATGACACGAAACGAAACGAAACACAGCAAAAGGAAATAGATCATGACCCCCGTGGTTTCATCAATGCCGATGAGATCCCCTCCCCCCGGCCCGGCGCCAGGCTCGGCTTTGCCCTCAAAGGCCCGAATACCAAGTTGACCAGTTCGCGACACTGCGCAACGCCCCCCAGGGCTCCTGTCATCTGCCGCGGGCTGCGGCCCGGACGCGGCTAAATCCTGGATATGCAACATTACATTTGAGGACGAGATGTAAAAAAAGATTACTGCGTTTACGATTTTCCCCTTTTTTTTGTGGCAACCCCCCCAGCAGGCGGCCCCCCTCCCCTTTTTTTTTCCCTGAGGCGTTTTATTTGTTATTTTATTATTATTATTATTATTATTATTATTATTATTTTTTTTTTTTTTTTAAAATATTTCCCTTAGCGCAACGGCAATGGCGCGCGAGAATGTCACGTCTGGTCGCGACTGCGCAGCGCGACCACATGTCTCGCATGGGTGACGGGGCCGGGGCACGCCGCAGTTGCACCAGTTGCCTCCAGGCCAGAACCAGTGGGCGTTGACGGCTTTGTCATTTGGGCGTGGCTGGGTGGCTGGGTGGCTGGGTGGCTGCTGTGTGGCTGTGTGGCCCAGGCCGATTCCTTTCTGCGCTTGTCGCCCCAATAGGCTGGCTGGGCTGGGGCGCTGTCTTTTTCATGTCCCCAACCAGACTGGCCCTGGTGGAAAGTCACATGCACCAGACGGCCGCAGGGGAATAATCCCTCTCTTTTTTTACTCCAAGTATTTCATTCACTTTAAGCAGAAAAAACATCCAAGCTGGGAAAAAAAAAAAAAAAAAAAAAAAAAAAAAGACAAGAGTAAGCAGAACGAAAAGAGAAAGGCGGAGGAGAGGAGGCAGAAAAAAAGGACCCGGATCGCACGCAAAAGACAAGAGCAGGGCAGGGCAGAGCTTCCGCTGCGAGCCGGCAACAATTGACGTCTGGTCTGGGTCTGGTCCGGTCTGGTTGGCCGCTTGGCCCGGGGCCCAGCGCTTAAGGGGGGGAAAAAAAAAGAAAGAAAAAAAAAACCGAAAACCGAAAGCCGAAAACCGAAAACCCAGGCCTCCATCCCTGGCTTTCTCTTTCTTTTTCTTTTTCTTTTTCTCCTTCTATTTCTTTGTTGCCGTCGTGCAGCCTGCTCTCTTGGCCGGTGTCTACTGTATTCTTTATTCGGCAGACAGACCCTTGCAGGGCGGCGGCAAACTAAAACACTTCATTTTGGGGGAGCCTGTCGGTTCTCTTGTTTTCGTACCAGACGCGTGGTGGCGTGATTGCGTGTGTGTGTGTGTTTTTATTCCTTATTTTGTATTTTTTTTGGGGGGAGGGGAAGAAAGGGGGGGGGGGGGGGGGTGCGATGGACGGGCCCGGGCCTGAGCCTGAGCCCTCGAGTTGAGGTGAGGGATGAGGGATTTCAAGAGGGAGCCAAAGAGGAGAAACCAGACAATAACAACAAGAATAAAACCAATAAAAACAATAAAAACACACAGCACAAGACAGAACAGGCACAAGACAGAACAGGCAGACAGGCAGACAGGCAGACGCCCCCATTCCGGGGCAAAGCAACCCGCCGGGCTCGTGACTCGACTTAGGTAACCGTATCTCGGCCCGCAAGGGGGGCGGGGGCGGGGGGGGGGGGGGGGGGGTGAGGTATTTATGTGGCGAGGACAGTGGCCCCGGACGAGGCGGGGGGGGGGCGTGGCGTCGGTCGTCCATTTCACAGGGGAACAAAAGGGTAAAAAGTAAAAAGTTGCACCGGGGCCGAGACTACATATCAACCGACCTATGCCCCCCCCTAGTCATTCGACCCCCCCATAATAACTTAACAGACCTGACCAATGCTCTTTCCTAATATAGAGATACGCTAATAAATAGTAGTAGATCCTTTAATCTATAGTAGCCACTAGACTATAAGTATCTTTATATATATTTTTCTATAGTGAGTGATTTCCCTTATATTTTTACTAGGTATCCCTACCTAAGAACCTAATATTAAAAGTAGATAAAGTACTATTATATAGACTTTTCTATAGAAAGTGACTTCCTTTCTTTTATTAGGTAGGTACCTAGGTCCTTAGGTACTATACATAGAAAAGGTACCTTTATATATATTTTTCTATATAAAGTGACTTCTTATATTTCTACTAAGTACCTAGTACCTAGGTACCTACTAGGGATAGAAAAAGAGGTATCTTTATATATATATATCTATAGAAAGTGACTTCTTTAACTTCTTTTACTAGGTACCCCTACTATAGAACCTAAGAAATAGTAGAGAAAGTACTTTCCTATACTATTTTCTATATAAAGTGACTTCTTTAGTACTATTACTAGGTACCCTTACGTAAGAACCTAATAAAACAGTAGAGAAAGTACTTCTCCTTATATTTTATAAGGAAAGTAACTTCTTTAATTTCTTTTACTAGGTACCCCTACCTAAGAACCTAGTAAAATATCAGAGAAAGTACTTCTCCATATAGTTTTCTATATAAAGTGACCTGACCCACTACTCCCTAATAAACCAATTATATTAAGAGTATAGCCCACAGCAATGGTCAGGTCAGTTAAGTTATTATGGGGGGGTCGGATGATAAGGGGGGGACATAGGTCGGTTGACCTGTACCCTCACCGGGGCCCAGCTGATGATGATGCTGGGGGGGCAAAAGAAAAAACAAAATGAAATGAAGGCGACAATGCTTGGTTTTGATGGAGAAGATGGGAGGTGGGAGATGGGAGATGGGAGGGCAGAGCAGAGCAGGACAATGACATCACGGCATCAATGATACGATACATGTGTGTGCGCAAAGGCGCCAAACTCCGGAACGCGAGGACGCGGCCACCCCTTTGGCCAGTCCGTCGGCAAGGCGCAAACGCTAACAAAAAAAAAAGAAGAAGAAGAAGAAGTTGAAGAACAAAAAGAAAAAGAAAAAGAAAAATCACCGGATCCGCCAGTTCCCGTCGTCCGAGTCGGACTCTCCGCCTGGCACTTGGTCTTCGGCATCCACCAGCGCCATCCGCACGAAGCGCCTGACCCAGGCTTCTTGCGCGGCGTCCAGGCCACCGCCGTCAGGCTGCGCCGGCTGCTGGCCTGCCGGGTGGCCCTGCGGCCCGCGCGCTGCTCCGCCGGCTGCTCTTTGTCCTCGACGACGACGAAGACGACGACGCTGCTGCTGCTGCTGCTGCTGCTGCTGCTGCTGTCCCTGCGCTCGGGCCGGCGGTGCGCGCTGACCCCTTTCACGTGCGCCGTCGCCTCGCCTTCTGCCTCCGGGACCCTGCTGGCCACGACGGGCTTGGTTGCCCATCAGTCGGAGAACGAGCGGTGCTTCGAGCGCTGCGGCCACGTTGGCGTTTGGCTGCTCAGCGTCTTCGTCGGCGGAGTTGTCGGCTACGTCGGCTTCGTCGTCGTCGCCATGGCCGTCGACCTCACCATTGCCGTTGCCGTTGCCGTTGCCGTTGCCATCACCCTCGCCATCGCCATCGCCATCGCCGCCGCCTGCTTCGCCCCCCCGTGGCCCACCACCGCCTACGAATCCCAGCCCCACGTCATCTCCATCGCCGCCCTCCAGCTCCCACAGCCTCATGTAGCAGGACGTCACCTTGCCGTCGGCTTGCTGATTGTAGTGCTTGTACGGGTTCCCAGGGTCCAGCCACGACGAGCACAGGTAGCAGAAGTGCGTGTCGCACCGCGAGCAGATCATGTGGTTGCAGCCGTGTGTCTTTTGCGCGGGCGCGTTGCACGTCGGGCAGGGACTCGTGTGCAGCTGCATGTATTCCAACGATGCCTTCTCCTCCTCGCTGAGCTCGTCCCCGTTCCGCTTGGGCGCGCAGCGAACAAACTCGCCGTGCCATGTTTGCAAGCAGCGGCTGCAAAACGCAAACCCGCACTCCTCGCAGATGCAGAGCAGATCGGCCGGGTCAAACTTTTTTTGGCCCTCCTTTTGCTTCCTCTGCCCAGCTGCCCTCTCGTCTATTCCATCACCATGCTCCGCGTCGTCGCCGTCGCCGCCGTCGCCGCCGCCGTCGTCATCCTGGCCGTCGTCGCCACCGGATGATTGTGCAAACTGGAGGCCTTCTGGTTTCTTGTGCCTCTTGGACCGTGCCGCCCCGTTGCACCATTGTCGAGGGCAGTAGACTGTATCCTTGTCGGCTTCAAGCTCAGTCTTGTATTTCAGAGTGACGTATCGCTTGACCATGTCCTCGGAGAGACCGATTTGGAGCAGTTCGCTGGGGCTGATGGCTGCCTTGGACGGAGATTTTGCCTTTGCCGCCGAGTCGGACGCCCGCTCCCTCGCACACTGAGGTGCAGCGCACCGCACTGCAGCCAGAACTCCCTCCTTTATGGCGTTGGCGTAAAAGTCCTGCAGGCATCCAAGACAGAATATATGGCCGCAATCCATCATTCTGTGGCATCTTGAGCCCTTTTTGGGGTCTGTGATGCTGTCAGTCGAATCGTCCCATGATTTGGTTGGTATCGCGTCAAATGGCACGCCACGACGCTGCGTGGGCAGAAAATCTCACCCAGGCATATCCCACACTCAAACGTTTCCTTCTCAAAAGCCGCCTTCTTGGCATTCATGTCGAAGTCCAGCACGGCCAGCTTGTGCTCCGAATCCACCTCCAATGCGCCTCCAGAGCCAATCATCCCAAACACATTGTCGGCTTCTCGTTGAACATGGTCGATGTATGTGAAAGCTACCATGTCCCTCCCCGCTTCCTCCCACAGCCGCGGTCCATCGTCTTCCAACGCCCGCAACGTCCGGCTCGCGAGCCATGGAGGGGTGGTGGAAATGGCAACCTGCGGTGGCTTCTCGTAGGGGTACCCGTCCGGAAGCGTGAATCTCAGGGACAGCGGAGGAAGATGAGAAACCAAGAGCGAATCGAGCGGCTCGGCGGAAGCGCCTGTTTCCGCCAAACCTGCTGCTGCTGCTGCTGATCCCTCGCCAACAGGAGCCCGTTCATCACGAGGCGCATGCGAAGCAGATGATGCGGCTGGGAAGACGACGGTTACGGGCTGCGCCGGTTCAACCGGAAGTTCCAGCTCAAAACAAAAGCGAGACTCAATCCCGCTTGCTCCGAGACCAGGGTTCTGGGATTGCCGCATCTCTGGATAAATGGCTTCAAGCGTCTCCAGTTCCGTGCAACGGGGGTCCGCATCAAACCCCGCGTCCGCGTGATTCATGGCGAAAGCTCATAAATATTCCAGGATCCAAGGCCATTCATTGTCTGTCCTTGAGGGGGTGAGTTTCAAGGAGAATAACCTTGGAAGGGAAATTGCTACGAGCAGGTAAACAAGAATGTCCGAGTCATCGAAAATGGCGACGACTGAGGGAGACTGCAGTCACGAAAAATAAGAGACCCAAGAGTAGACGCCGACTTGGGCCGATCCTTGAGGTGTAGAGGGAACCAAAAAAAAATCACCGGTACATTGGTGCGGTGGTCGATCTGTCATTCAGAGCCGGATCTCGGATCCCGTTTTCATTTTCTCTTGGCGACGGGATGTTATCGAAGGGATTCGGAAAAATTGAAAAATTGCGCCGAGGAATGACTCACTGGGTGAAGCTGTTAAGCGGGTATGTTGGTGTCAGGTGACATGCTCCCCACGCATGGTGTCCACAATCAGGCACCTATGTACTAAAGCACCTACCAAGGCACCTACCAAGGCACCTAATCTACCAAGATTCTCTATTTCAAAGCGTATAGTGAGGATGTCGGCCGAGATTGGAGCTTAGAATTGATATGTTTAGACTTGAATTGCAATTTTCCGGCCCTATTTTGACGATAGCCACGACATGATGGGACACACAATAGGGCATCAAGCACACGAGGGTACGGGGGGAAGGCGGTGAGATTCTGCCGTAATTATGATGGCTCCCATTGACGGCATCAACCAGGCACAAGTCAGCACCGTTTGCAGTACGGTAGTCAGTCAACAGGCTGGACACGTAGTGTCGCCGTTGGCTTACAAGGCTTACAAAAAAGCTGAAGGATCGGAAGAATCTGACGAAAATATTCAACTACGGAATTCTTGCCACAATGTCGGACTCATCCAGTCATCCAGTCATCATTGATCCCTCATTGTATGTATCTGGTCAGCCCCGAGTCCGGCTCCTCGGAGCGCTGGCGCATAGCGATTAGCGGAGCTGTCGCCAGCGCTGAAGGTGCTGCTTTTACAGCAGTCACTGGCCTGGGTGCTGCCAAATGACATCCCAGGCCTGCACCACCATCAAATTGATGTCAACTGCTGGCAAGTGCCAGGCCTTGCCTTGCCAGACGGCTGGCCCCTCCGAAACGCAAAGTTTCCAGCTGCCAACTCCGATTCCCGACTTCCGCAACCAGCTCTCGCGCGATATTTTCCAGCCGAGCACAAACGAGCGTGTCCACGGGAAAGACGCGGATCGAATGGACTAATCTTGGCATAGCTCCTTTTTTTTTTTTTCCCCCCATCCTTGGGGGACGCACCATGCGCCAGGCTGCCTGCCGTTGACCATCGCCGCGACTTGCTGAGCAAAAGCCCACCAGACGCCGCCACAGACATCACAGCAGCCTCAACCCAAGCATGTGGTCGACCGCCAGGCCGGTCCAGGAGTCCGCTCCTGAGCCGCCAAACCCGACTGAAGACGTGGCAGATACGGGTGAAGCTGCTGGCGGGGTGAGAGGATCCGAACAGCTCATCAAGCCTCCCGTTCCAATGCCGCCCTCAAGACCGGGCCTTCAACGGCATTCACTCCCAGCTGGCCTCGCGGGAGCACCAGGCCCGGCGCAAGGCATGCAACCTCAGCCGCAGCGGCAGCAGCAGCATCAGCAGCAGAATAACAGCGGCAACCCCGGCCCTACCGACTCCCTATCGCTGCTTCAGCTGCGCCGCATGGTCGCCGAAGTGAACCGAGCCGAGCCCGTCGTCTACAATTTTGCCTACTCGGACATGGGACCCCATGCCGAGGAAATCGACGAGTGGTTTGTCTATCAGTTCTGGCAGTGGGTTCGGCTCAACGCCGCTCAAAGGGCCTTCGAATGGCACTGGAGCCAGGAGTCGGATGGGCAGCACTCGTGGGACGACGCCGACCGCGACATGAGAGCCAGGTTCATACAGGCTGCCATTGCAGGCGTGCAATCCAACGATGCGGCTCTGCGGTCCGCATCGATCGGAAAGCTTGTGTACCTGGTCTTGGGCCGTTGGGGAGACACAGCCATGCCCAACGCTGCAGACCGCGATGGTCGCTCCATCGCGAGCTTGTCCCAGCTGCAAGCTGTCAAGGCCGGTGTGGAGTGCTTGGCCTCTTTGGAAGGCATTCCCGTCATATGGGATGCGCTGAGGAGCTGCTTCGAACTGCATTGGTAAGGGGAAAGTGGCCGGCAAATGCGGCGGCAGAGGATTGTTGGCTAACTCTTCGACGACAAAGGTCAGGAGATGCCCAACAACAGGCGAGCCCGCAAGAAGCACAAGACGAGCTCATGAACCTCATGACCATCATGTACATTGCCATTCAAGAGACGCTAAATAGTCCGTCGGACATGTCTCTGTCGCACAAGGCTTTGTGTAAGCAAATTTCTTTGACGGTTAATGTCTTGGAGGTTGTGGCCTGACTAACCGGGGGTGTCCCCCCGCGCGGTTGATGCAGTCGACTTGGATCCTTCCTTGGTCGACTTTATGCTCACTGCTACTTCGAAACTGCGTTGGGACGAGTCAAATTCCATGCCGCTTACACAGGTACGTCTTGTTATCGATGTGCGTGGGTGGAGTGAACGAGGAAGACGACTGAAACTCGGAATTAGATTTTCCTGCTGTTCTGGAAATCTATCCTCCTAGTCTTTGGCGGGACAAAGGACCTGGCAGATCTCAAGGCCGCCATGAGCGAAACCAAGGGTCTTCAGAAGGACACAATTACCGCCTCTCCCCTCGACTATCACGTCTTTCGGCAAGAGATTACATCGAAATATCCTGCATACGTTCCCCCGCAACCCCTGATACCTTTGGAGGATGAGAACACGTCGTCTCTTCTCCCCCCCATACCGAGTCAATTCGTACGGAATAACGGCGCCGGCGGAATCATATCTACCCCTGGGCAATCCCAAAACGGCGGCGCTTCTATCCTGAACCAACCCGTCCACATTGCCACGCCGGCGCCGTCACCGCCGCCATCCCCCGGCGTTGGTGGAAAGTCGGGAAAGAAGCAAAACTACCAAACCAACCAAAATTTCCCCTTCATGTACCCTCCCCTAGATGCCACTAGCAACAGCGCTGGAGGAAAGGGAATGGCGGGAATCGACGATTCAATCGTCAGCCGCAGGTGGGAAGGAAGCGACATTCCCGCCTCGATTCTCGAAGCTGGCGAGCTCTTCTCAACCAGGGTCCGGATGACACGAGCCACGCGGCAAATGTGGGAGGAGCGAGAGCAATTCCTGAGATTCGAGCGAGGCTGGGCCGATGACGACGGCTCTGATGATGGCATTGACAATCTCGATCTCAGCGAGCTAACCCTGGAGGAGAGGGAAGTTCTCAAAGAGCTCAGAGCCGAAGACAAGCCAAAGAAGGCAACGGCGCATAGCCATGCTGAGTTCCAGGTCGACTTTGGGCCACACCCTGAAAGGTTGTCCGACAGAGACAAGCAAAGACTGCAGGCAGTTGAGAGATTCTACGTAAGTGCCACGTTGGCAAAAACCGATCAATCATAGGACAAGAGAAAAAGGAAGACAAAAAAACGCCTTCACGATGAGCTGCCGTTTCCCATGTTGGCTAACGCGCTTTCGGAACAAATAGAAACAAGCACTCCCACACTTGCAGTCGCTGGTCATTGTCCTGCTCCGGCCAATACTAGTCAACGTGACTGCTATTGTGGCCCAGCAGGCCGGCCAGATGCCCAACGGCGCGGCAACGAGAGGCAACAACCCAGGAATGAGCGGCGGCGGCGGCGGCCATGCTGGACCAAGACCTTCCGATGCGAACGCCCAGATGGCGGCGCAGGACGAGGCGGATCCGTCGCCCGAGGAGGTTGACGCAGCGCGAACACGTGAGATCACGTCCAAGGCCACCACTGCAATACTGCTTTTACTGCTCAAGTGGCTGCGTTTATCCCGTGAGTGAACCCGGGGGAAGGGGGGTCTCAACGGAACGAGCGCTAACCATGCGCGCAGACCTGCTCAAATTCGAGTACCTTACACAGCTGCTCCTCGACTCCAACTACGTCCCCCTGGTTCTGAAGCTCTTTGCGCATCAGGATGTGCAGCAGGTAGTCGACAGCAAGATGGACCGAGTCGAAAACAGGTGCGACGCTATTTTTGCCGTTTTTTTTTTTTTTTGCTTCTTCTTCTACTTCTTCTTCTTCTACTTCTCCTTGTTCTTCCCCAAACGCGTGGGCCAACTCGAAGCTGATTTTTCTGTTTTTATCATGACGCTTGTTTTATTTTTCTAGCTTCTTTCAATTCTGCAACTTGCGTTCCAAGTTCAAGGACCGGACCGGCAATGACGCGCCCCCCGAGGAGGAGGAGGATGACGAGGCGGACAAGGCTGCTGCAGACCAGAAACCCCAGGACCTGTCCGGCCA
This sequence comes from Ustilaginoidea virens, assembly GCF_000687475.1. Lineage (NCBI taxonomy): Eukaryota > Fungi > Ascomycota > Sordariomycetes > Hypocreales > Clavicipitaceae > Ustilaginoidea > Ustilaginoidea virens. The sequence continues at coordinate 4,719,750 of NC_057317.1, read as the reverse complement.
AGAAGCCATAGTCGACAGCGAAGACGACGCCGCCCCCCCGCCCATCAGGAAGCACCGCTCGCCGGCCGCCGCCCATGGCAAGCCAGAGGCTCCGGACGGACCAGAAGCAGGCGCCGACGACGACGACCAAGCCGCCTCGCGGCCGGAAGTCGACGAGCTCGGCTACCCCGTCAACCCGCTCCCGGAGGAGCCCATCACCGACTTCTCCTGGCGCAACTTCTTCTCCCTCATCAACTACCTCCGCGTCCTCCACAAGACCTGCAAGAACAAGGCGCACAGGAACCTCCTCCTCGTGCAGTACAAGTCGTCCACCATCCTGCGCAAGTCGCTGCGCGTGCCGCAGCCCGAGCTGCGCCTCTACACGCTCAAGCTGTTCAAGAACCAGGTCCCCTACTGCGGGCGCAAGTGGCGCCAGTCAAACATGCGCGTCATCACGGCGGTGTACCTGCACTGCAGGCCGGAGCTGCGGGACGAGTGGCTGGCGGGCAGCGACGTGGACGCCGAGGTTGACGCGGCGCTGCCCCTGGAGCAGGCGCTGCGGAGTCTGACGCACTGGTTCAACGTGCGGCGGTACCCTGAGCAGATTGCGCCGGACATCAGGGTGGCCTTGAGAGAGGAGCACGACTTCTTCAGCAGGGAGTTGGAGAAGCTGGATGGAGGGGGGTGGGCAGACGACAGGGGAGACGAGATGAGCGACTGGGACCATGGGGAGGGGTGGGCCTGAGTTTCTGCCGTGCTGCAAAGACCAAGGCGTGCCATTTTATTCACAAAGGCTGGTGGGAACGAATGAACGTCGGGGGATAGGCCAGGGGATTTCCTTGTTCTTCTCTCAAGAGCCTCGGGAGATTTGGACTGCCGCGCGCTGTCAACGGCGACTGACTTTTTATCGCTGCACCTTTTGGCCCGGTTTATCAAGTATAGAGTACAGACACGGTGCCGGCCATGTACCAATATCGGTCAATGCGAGTGAACTTTAATCAATACGAACGTGTGTTTACGAATCGTTGCCGTTCTTGATCAGGGCATTGAGCGAACGGACGACTTTACTTGAGCAGTAGCCATGTCACAACGGCGTGGACGGGGGGGTTGGTTTTGATGTGTTTTAAGTATTCAATAACTCAACTACCTCGCCACTGTTAGGTTCAGGTCTCGTTGGCGTGATGGAACGGCTTGACTCTTGATCCGTATGCTATTGTTTTATTTTTATTTATTTCCTATTTTTATTTTTGTTGTTTTGTTTTTTTCACGGATGTTCGTAAATCCCATCGTCGTATTTGTAACTGGCCGGTGGAGGTCTGATCAGGGCGGCAGTTTGCCATCCGCCATGCGCAGGAACCGTCGTCGCACCAGGCTGGTAAGCGTACCCCGTCTCCTGCTTGACATACTCGGCGCCGAGGCCGTGGCCGTCTGGGTTCACGGCCGTGTGGTCAGTAGCGTAACTATGACGAGAATCTGCCAGCTGGTCAGGATGAGTATGCTCGGGCAGACGACTCGTTTCGTCATACAGACCGCCCTTGTTTCGACGACGGAATCGGCCCCAGAAACCCCGCTGTCGAGTTCCCAGGCCGAAAAAGAAGCTTTTCTGGGCTCCCGGACCAAACATCTTCTCGTTGCGACGATGGCGGACAAGAGCCATTTCCGTGGGCATGGAGAAGATGAAGAAGAAACTGCGCCGCGGTTAGACTTGTCTCGAGCCTGGTCGTGGTCGTCGAACGAGAGCTGCAACCTACATGGCAATGATGGATACCGCCATACAGGCCGTCTGCAGCCGACAGGCAGTGTGGAAGCTTGGCAGCGCCGTGAAGCCGCCCGGCGCAGACGCCGTGTCACCCGATGGTCCGCGGCCAAAGGGCGTGTCGACATAGCCGCGGCAAGTGCTGGCGCCGTTCCTGTTCACGACGGCAACATACACGAAGCAAGCGGCGAAGCAGAAGTCCAAGACCATGGCGACAAAGGAGGTGAAGGTGAGCCCGGCCACGCAGCAGAGGAAGACGAGTCCGAGGAGGGTGTACAAGGCGGCAGCACCCGAGATGCCCGCGACGGCACGGACGCTCGTGTCAGTTTGGAGGTCGTGGTTATGCAAGGCCGCCAAAAAGTAGGAGAAGATGCCGAGAACGATGATGGCGCAGAGGAACTGGACGCCTCGGAAGAACCATTGCAGTGATTTGAGGGCCATGCCCGACTTGGCACCCATCGTGCGGGCGCTCGAGATGGCGTTCCAAGCAGGAAGGGGGACGGGGCCGCCAACTACAACAGGTTGCAAGAAGACTTCTTCTGTATCGTAGAAGACGCCAAGAAAGGCCGTATGGTGAGACCGGAAACCTTGGGGAGAAGGACGAAGGGGGTTGCAGTACTGAGTGAGGTGGTTGGGATGAGTTGTGGGTTTAAAAGCCCGGCATAGGTGTTGAAAGCATTGATGGCTTCTTTCCTCGACTTGACAGAGTGTATGATGCAATCCATGCCGAGCAAAGATTTAGCCACCCGTTGCAGTCATTGGGTGGTCTTGAGAGGTTGCCGACATTGCGACGCAACAGGAAGCAGGGACCGACAGATGGAGCGATGATGGAGATCCGAATCGGGGCAGCCTTTCTTCGCCATCGCCCAGCCAAGCAGCGTCTGGACTGTGGTCTGTCCAGTTGCCATCCACAGAAGGAACTCGCATTGTCGCTGATGTTCCCCCCCCCCCCTCCAAAACCCAAAGGCTTGAAGCCATGCCCGATTAAAGCTTGGGTGTCGTCGGGCTACACTTGATTCGATAGTCAGGCCATGATGGAAGGAGGCCTCCAATCCGGGGCGGGATGACGAAAGATTTGTGGCTGGGGAGGAGGGCAGTGTGGTGATGCAGCGGCGTGTCTGTGGCTGTGCAGTATTTGGGGTGCTGCGCTGGGCAATGATGGGTGGTGTGATTGGTGTGATTGGTGTGATTGGGTGTGGCGTTTGGGATGGGCCACCCCATCCGAGCCACAGCCTTGCGCGTCCGTGTTGGGCCAGCCAGGAGGAGCGCAGACTAGTGCAAGAGCCGCCGTAGAAAGGTCAATGGATTCGGGAACCACCACAGACGGACCTTCAAGCCCCACCAACCACAAGTTAGCGTCTGGACCACTTGAGAGCCGGCGATTCTGTTGACTCTGTGAAATGTGAAGCCCTCGCCAAACCAGTATTTCCAGAAATTCGGGCCGCCCGATCAACTGAAGCAAGTACAGCAATTTTTCCCCCATTGCTCAAGACCAGATCTCTGGGTAGTCTAGTTGGTTTATGGCGTCTGACTGTAATGGAATCGGCTCAATCAGAATGTCGCGTGTTCGAATCACGCCCTGGAGAGTTCTTTTTTTTTTTTTTTTGTCTCACTCCCTAACGGGGCTGGGGCACCCCCAGTTTGCTTAATAGGTTATGCATAAATTTTAGTGCCGAGTACTCCGTATGCGGATTTGGTTTAGATTGAGGACTTCGATTCCATTCAACGACGTGTTTGTGGCTGCACGATTATCCCAAGGACAATTATCCCAAGGACAATAGTGTTGTGTTATGCGGAGTACTGTTACCGACACAGGATAGTCCGTGGAGTGGCTGACTTCTTTCAGGAACCAGTGGGTGCAGTGACGACGAAAATACGAAATCTAGACAACACGGTGGGTGGGTGCATCGAGACAGGATGAGAAACATCCCGGCCGTGATTGGCTGCCTGGGGTGGGGTTGTTTCCGGCCAATCGGTCCCTCAGTTCGCGCCACCACGCGCCGAAGGCCGAGCCGAGACATCTTACATCTTGTACTGATGAAAGCCCTGCGGGAGACAGCTCCGGTGCGGTGCGTACGAATTATGTCTTGATGATATCCGAGCCGCAGAGAGCATTTACGATTGAAACATCAGTCACCTGCTTCCACGGCCATCTTTGCTCCGATGTTGACAGAGAAGGAGAAACCAGATCAGGTGAGGAGCTGGGCGGAGACTTGGTAAGAGAATCAGAGTAGGAAGGATGACGAGGGCACCGACCGATATGTGCAAGGTAAGGTTGCATGCGTCAAAGACCCTACGGAGTAAGTTGAAGCCTCCTCCTGCCAGTTACCTCTTTTGCTCTCTTCTTGGGCGTAAACATGTCATGAAAACAGGGGAACCAGGCTGGGCTATTGAATATTGAGGCTATTTGTGCAACAATCAGTTCATGACAAGGCGAGAGGCCCTGGGCAAAAAAAAAAAAAAGGAAAAAAAAGAAAAAGAAAAAAAAAGATTCCGTACGTCAAATACCACCTACCTGTTACGGAAGACGGGGAAAAGCGTTGATTTGCGTGCGCCTTTGCGATGACCCAATAATGGTCTGCATGACGCACTGAAGGAGCAAAGTGGCGGCTCGCAAGGGTCGACCCGTCCGCGTCTATGGGGTGACGAGCGAGGCTGGAGGAGGCTCCTCCAGTCTCGAATCTGGAAGTCTGCATGCTCGAGCTATCGGATTTGAACCATGCATATGCGATGCAGCAAAAAGGAAGGTCCCTGACCAAACCAGGGCTTGCTGGCTTGAGCTTGGCTGACTGGGCCCGCCAACCAGGCGGAGGCGCCATCCGGTTCCAGACGGGGCAGATGCGTTGGAACAGGACGAGACGGGGCTATTGGGAGCTTTGGGAGCTGAGCTGGCCGGCATCGCATCGTAGGAATGACGGACTTGGCTGGATTTATTACTGTCTTGTGAAGGCAATATTTTGCAGCTCTGGAAGAGTTTGTGGTTTGTTGGGGGCGGTCAGGTGCGGGTTTCCCTGCCGCCACATCGGGCGAAGATGGCGCACCTTCCGGAGCACAGATGGGAAGATGGCTCAGGTGCGGCGCAAGGCGCAGACGCAGGCGCAGACGCAGGTGCAGGCACAGGCAGCAGGTGCGGCTCAGGTGCGGCCAGCTGGCGCGAGGGAGCAACAAGGTTGCCCCGCCACTCATCACCCCCCTCCACCCCCACCCAACCTCTCCTCCCAGGCGTGGCGGAAGAAAGCTCGCCGTCGTTACGTTGTACCTAATTGCCCAGTGATGGTGACGATTTTGACCAACGGAGTGAAACTGATGAAGCAGCATCCCCGCGTTCAAATCTTGGAGTCAGTCATCTACGGAGTAGGACTCCGTGCAGAGGTCTCAGTCAGACCTGGTTAGCTTTCTCGAATGGAGCCCATCTTGGCAACCCCCAGCCCTTGCTGACCAGTCGTCCATCTAGTTTGATGGCAAGTCGCGTGGTGTGGGTTTCTTGGCTTTTGCGGTGCCTTTTATTATTACACAGAACATATTGATGATACCTTGCCTATTGGTGGTACCTTGGTGGTGCCTTTGTGGTGGTGCCTTTGTGGTGCCTTAGCGGGGCCCTTTGTGGTGCCTGGCCCTTGTGGCCCCTCGTGATTGCCCACCTGGTATGTAGTACATAGTAATGTGCTGGGGGGGTCCAGGGAGGGGGGCTTTTATGTGGCACCACAGTCGACCACAGTCGACCCCCTTTGGGTCCATCAAATGTCTGGTCATTTTCACCAGCACCAGCAACTTCCGTGCTTCCATGCTACACTATGTAGTGCTCTCTACTCTCCATCCGCGTCCACCTCGGTCCATCCGCGTCCTTCAACAACGCCAGCTTGCAGCTACAGCTACGTACGAGCGGCAAGGGAAGCCTTGACCTCCAAACAGCCGCCTCGCTTCCCCCCTTGGATGGGACATGATTCGGCCGCCCACACCGCGATGGATAACTCCGGAGTCAGTGGGCCAATCCCTCTACCCATCGACAGCCACCTGGGCAGGGCAAACCTGTCGTGTTGCGTCCAGCGACGTCTAGGGCATCCTGGAATACGTGCCTTATGACATGACCTGCAACATGAATGCACGGAGCAAGCAGTCCAATCATCAATAGCCATAGGCAAATGAAAAGCAATCGGCAACGCGCACAGCTGAATTTATTCCTCCCAACGACCCCCCCCCCCCCCCCCTCACCCGCTCTGGAGTGAGTCTGGACTCGCAGACCCGGAAATGCACCAGTGGGAACCGGTCAAAACTACTGACCCATGCCGTACGCGGTGTGGTATAGCTCATCAATCAACTGCCAAGAAGACGCGGGGCCGTCATCCTGGAACAGGGGATTCATCATCAGAGTCCGGCGTCGGGTCCAAAAGAGGAATTTTGGCGGCCAACCGTCACGCTCGTAGACAGCCAGCCAGCCTGGGCCGAGATGCTCCGTCCGATACGGCTACTGCGAGCTGCCAGCGCCGAAAGACAACGACACAAAGGAATAAAGAAACAATGGAACAGGGATATCCTTGGGAGTGCTGCGGCTCACCCGTGCTTCTAGTCTGGACTCTGTACAATCAGACGCCACCAACCCGACGACCCAAAGAGGGCCACGACCCCTGGGCGGCTAATGCATGGTCACCCACCCATGGTGCACCAAAATAACCAAGAATACGAGCCACCGGCAGACAGGGGAGTCAATAATGCATCCGTACCACATGGTCAAGAGACTTCTCACAGCTCCTTTCGCACAAACCAACCCCCCCCCCCTCCCCCTTCCCATCCCTCCACCCGGTTCGACAACGGCCAACCCCATGTGCTCCGCACCGCACCGCACCGCACCGCACCGCAATGTTGCCTCGCCGTACGGAAACGCATTGAAATTTCAGGCTGGGCCTTGGCGGGCGCCTGGCCCTCTTCGGCGCTTGGTGCCTGGCTCCTGGCCAATTCTCGATGTGCATGCATGACGACTGAAATCGTAATCCGACCATGTTGCCGTCACCCGTTTCTATCCCGTTCATGATGAGCAGGCTAGATTTTCTTTTTTTTCCCCTCCTCTTTTCGGTTCTGGTGTGATTCTTCAGGCCTTTAATAATCCTCTTTCGCTCTCTCCCTGGAGGTCCGGTTTGTTTCGTCTCGAATCGTCGCCGTTCGTTCAATCCGCATGTGGATTTCACTCGCCTTATTGGCCCCTTTGCTTTTTTAGAAGAAAAAGATAAAAAGAGAGCAAGAAAAGAAACTGCTTGCTTTGCTTGCTTGCAGCAGCTCTCAATGTGCCATAGTTTTCCGGCTTTAAATACCCGAGGCTGAAACAGCGAAAGCACCCTGATTCGCTCAAGTTGAACTGCTTCACCGTTTCTGCGCTTCCCTTCGACAACGGCAATGAGACTCTCACCCGTTTTGCTTGGCCTGCTTGGCCTGGCTGGATCCGCTGCGGCGGACCGAACGTGGCCTTCCAACGTTGACGAACTCGAGGAGATCATGTTCCAGATCAAATCGTTTCGATCCCGCAAATTTGCCGACACTGTGCATCCCTGCTCCAGCGAAACTTCAGGTCCGGGTCGACATGCTGCCGCCGAGTGGCTCCGATCCGCATTCCATGACATGTCAACCGCCAACACCTATTTCAAAATCGGTGGTCTCGATGCTTCCCTGCAGTACGAACTGGACAACGGCGAGAACACGGGCCCCGGGCACAGGACGACACTGACGTTCATGGGACCCTACGTGACAAGTCGCTCCAGCCTGGCCGATTTGCTGGCTCTAGGAGTCTACATGTCTGTTCGGTCCTGCGGCGGCCCTGGCGGTCCCATCGTCCCTTTCCGTGCCGGTAGGAAGGACGCTCATGGACCCGGCCCCATGGGCGTGCCTCAGCCCCAGAATTCGCCCCAGACGCTCCTGCAACAGTTTGACCGCATGGGTTTCAACGCCGAGGAGATGATCAGGGTTACGGCTTGTGGCCACACCATCGGAGGTGTCCATGCTCCCGAGTTCCCCGAGCTGATGCCCCCCCGGGGCGTTGTGAATGGCAACGCGCCGCTGGATTCCACAGACACCTTCTTTGACAACAAGGTTGTGACCGAGTACCTTTCTGGAACCACGCGCAACCCCCTCGTCGTCGGCAACTCGGTCAGGATCCACAAGAACTCCGACTTCAAGGTGTACAACATTGACGGCAACAAGACCATGTCGACCCTGGCCGACCCCGACACCTTCAAGAATTCGTGCCAGGGCGTCTTGGAGAAGATGATCAACGTGGTGCCTCCCGGAGTCTATCTGACTGACCCCATCGCTCCCTACACCGTCAAGCCTGTGGATCTTCAGCTCACGCTCACGAATGGCGGAAAGAGCCTCCAGTTCACGGGCTATATTCGCGTCAGGACCACCGGTCTCGGCGCCGATGCAATCAAGTCTGTTGCCATCACCTACAAAAACCGGAAGGGGTCGGCCGACTGCGGATCCAGCTCGTGCACCTTCACGAGCACCGTCCAAGGGGTAGGCAAGGGGTTTGACGATACCTTCAGCTTCTACCCAATCGAGGCAGTCATCCCCGCCTCCCAAGGTATTTCCTCCTTCACCGTGACCGTCAACAAGGCCGACGGCACAAGCAAGCTGCACGACAACAATGGAAAGGGCTACCCTCTTCAAGACGACGTCTTGTTCCAGGCGCCTCAAAGCTGCATCTCAGGCAAGTCTGGCGTCCTCACCGTTGTAGCTGCCGTCCGCAACGATGTGGCTGGCAACGGCGCCAAGGCCAGCATCTGGTACAAGGTACCCCAGCCCAACAGTCCTGTTCCTCACTTGGAGAACACCGTCGTGCCCCTCAGAAAGGACACCTGTGCCGGCAAGTACACCTTGTTCTCCGCCGACTTCCACGTCCCCGGTGGCTCGCCCTACCAATCTCGAGTCGACGTCATTGCCGGGGACAAGGCCGACACTTTCAAGCCAGTCACCCACATTGGCGGGACCTGCGCCGCCTTCGCAGGCGCCAGGGCCTGCGGAGGTTGGAAGCCGCAGGAGCCGCGTGACAATCCCACAACCGCTTCGAGCTCCGGATCCGTGCCTTCCCCCGCGGCCAACGGCACCGTCGCCACCACGTCCGCGGACCAGCCTTCGAGCACGCAAGCTGGAGCCCCCACGCACCGCGCGACCGTCGGCGGGTACAAGTATGTTTCTTGCTGGAGCGAAGGCGTCGGTGCTCGGGCTCTAAGTGGAGGAGTTGGATTTGCCAACGACACCATGACTCTGGAGAAGTGCGCCGCCTACTGCAGCGCTTATACTTACTGGGGTACCGAGTACGGTCGCGAATGTAAGTTGCCGGGACGAGTCAGCTCGTTTTCTTTCCCTCTTATTCCCCTTCCCTCCCCTCTGTTTCGGGCGCGGTTTTAGCCTCCTGGGCACTGACACACACGATGCTAGGCTATTGCGGAAACTCGATTGACAAGTCCAGCGCAGAAGCCTCTGTCGGTGAGTGCAACATGGTTTGCGGAGGCGATGCGGGCGAGTACTGCGGCGGCAGCAACCGGCTTGCATTATACTCAACCACCAGCGCTCCCGCCTCAGCCACCCCTACGGCCACGTTGAGCCACAAGGCCAACGTGTCGCCATATACGCTGGTGGGTTGCTGGGCCGAGGGCAACGACGCCCGAGCGCTCAAGCAAAACTTTACAACGAGCGACAAGATGACGCTGGAGGCCTGCGCGACGTTCTGCAAGTCGTACAAGTACTTTGGCACCGAGTACGGGAGCGAGTGCTACTGCGGCAGCTACCTGACGGGCGGCAGCAAGTCGGCGCCCTCGGAGGAGTGCAACATGGCATGCTCCGGCGACCCGTACCAGTACTGCGGCAGCGCCAGCCGTCTGGAGCTGTACCGGAACCCGAACGTGACGACTGGCAATCCCGAGCAAGCGGCTGCCGTCGGGGACTACGCCCTGGTAGGGTGCCAGACGGAGGGCAACGGAACGCGCGCCTTGGGGGCATCGAGCCTGGCGCAGGACGACATGACCAACGAGGTGTGCGCCAACTGGTGCAAGGACTACGACTACTTTGGCACCGAGTACGGACGAGAGTGCTACTGCGGAAACAAGCTGGATGCCTCGTCCGCCGCGGCTCCGGCTGCGGAATGCGGGATGCTCTGCGCGGGCAGCGAAGCCGCGTACTGCGGCGCCAGCAACAGACTGTCGGTTTACAAGAAGAAGAAGCAGCAGCAAACGGCCGCATCTCGACGCGGCTCTGGCGGCGGGGAGGCGCCACAGGGCAGAGAGCAAAGGAAAAGATGGTGATGGTGATGGTGATGGTGATGACGACGATGATGATGATGATGATGCGCGTGTGCGCGCTGAAAGAGGGCAAAATATATGATGGCATGTAAGAAGAAGCTGTGTATGTATGTGTTTGGTTATTTGTATACTCGATCATTTCTTGGCTCGATGAAGACGAAGAAGGGTTCAAGGTTTGTCTGTCTGCTCTATATAATATACGTCTGGTAAGAGAAATAAAAGAATATCTTTTTATAAGCGCATCACTTTGAGGCTTAAGAAGAAGCACAAGGGTTACCTGCTCATCGGTCAAGACACGTCTGGTAAGAAGGGGATACTCGATGACACTTTTTAGCTCGACCAAGGACCGGGTTTGTCTGCTCTTGTTGCTATTCGTCTGGCGCATAAAGCCATGATTGGCAATTTTTCCTTCTCTCTCTATCATGTCCTGTTTACCCACCGACACCACCCAGTCCAGCTGGCCAGTCCCACGCATCCATCCATCCATCCATCGCATCACCATCACCGCCCCACCCCACCCTTCATCACCAACCCTTTCTCCATCAAACCTCCATCCCTTCATCCCGCCCTCCATGGCCGACCACGACGCCCGCGAGGTAGCCAACCCCCCCTCCCCCCCCCCGACAGCAACCGACTAACCGCCCACCCCCGCAGCGCCTCAAAGCCGCCCTCTGGTTCGCCGTCGGCCGCATCGTCGACGAGGAATGCCTCCGGCGCAACCGCAACGCCACCCCGCAGTTCATAGGGGCCCTGACCGAGATGGTCTGGACGCAGATCGGCAAGAGCAGACCCCCCCCCCTTCCACACCCCCCCTTTTTTTTTTCCTCCTCCGGCGCGCCCCCGGGACAGGAACCAGCGCTGACGCCGACGCGCGGGGAGGCGGGGCAGGGGCAGAGAACGTGGCCGTCGACCTGGAGAGCTTTGCCAACCACGCGGGCAGGGCGAACGTGACGACTGAGGATGTGGTGCTGCTGGCGAGGCGGAACCCGGACCTGCAGCGCATCGTGGGGGCGTTTGTGGAGGAGCGCAAGGCGGTTAAGCGGCGCGGGTAGAGAGAGAGGGGGGGGGGGATGGTGCCCGCTGCGAGGGCATGTTTCTGTCTAGACAATTGACGACGTTTCCGTTGCTGGTCATGGTCGTGGTCGTGGTCGTGGTCATGGTCATGCCGACCAGAGAGGGGAGGTCGGCATCATGGATGCGCTCCGTCACATTGAGCCCCGCTGTTGGCTTCGCGATGATGAAACTACAAAAAAAAAACTACTGTGAATACACTCCGGCATCGGCGTGCCGGCAGCGTGGGCGAGGGCGCCTCCATCAGCGCCTCGGCTCGTTTTGCGTGATTCTTTGTCTATGGTCGTCAGACCAGAATATACATGTACATCAGATGCCCCGTCAGTCGCGCCGCGAAAGTTTCCGTCTCATTAAAACTTGTTTTGTCCCCAGGTACTTTCTTGATGCCCATACACATTCATGCATAAAAATCTCAACCCGCTTACATGTCTAAAACAATCCCAGAAGAAGAAGCAAGAAAAAAGCAAAAAAGAACCAAAGAAAAAATAGTTACAAAAAAAATAATCACGACGCCAGTGAAACCTAGACCTTGATGGGCGTCTTGGATGCGTACTCCCGAACATATTGGTTGAGAATGCCAAGAGTGACGCCGGAACCACCGCACACAATGAGGACAATGTTCTTGCGAGCCCACTCGGCGTCGCCGAGGCCGCGTCCGAGCCGGTCGCGCAAGTCGCCCCTGTACACGGTGGCCAAGGCGGCGCCGCAAGACACCTCGACCAGATGGCGAGCGTCGTCGGCGAAGCGCACGCAGCTGATGGCAGCATCGGCATCCGTCACAACCAGACTGTGGGTGTTGGGATACTGGCACCATTTCCACGTCTCGGCAGACACGCGGGAGCAACCGAGCGACGTCGCAATGGACGTGATTTCCGGCAGAGTAATGTGGGCATTGGCCCTCAGAGAGGCGTTCATGCTGTCGGCGCCCAGCGTCTCGACGCCAACCACCTCGGGCTTGGAGCCAGACCAGGGGAAGCTCTCGATTCCCTGCATGAGGCCGTTGAACAGGCCGCCGCCTCCGACGCTGCACACGATGGCGTCAATGGGCTCATCCATCTGATCTCGTAGCTCGGGGATAATCGTCGACGCGCCGTCCCAGACGTGGGGGTGGTCAAACGGGGGCACATAGACCCCGTGGGGATCCTTGGCCAGCAGCTCTGTGCGGAGGTACTCGTCGGCAGCAGCCAGGTTCTTGCCGGTCTGGTGAACTTCGACTCCGAGGTCCAGCAGCTTGTTCTTCATCATCTCCGACGTGGTCATGGGAATGACAATCGTGGCAGGTCGCTGAAGAGCAACGGCCGACGTGGCGCAAGCAAGACCCGCGTTGCCGCCAGAAGAGCAGTAGAAATGAACATGGCCAGGGCTCTCGGCAACGGCGCGGGTCATGAGGTTTCCAATCCCACGGGACTTGAAAGATCCACTGGGTTGAAGGTTGTCGAGCTTCAGGTAGATGTTGCTGGCCCAAAACAAACAAAAAAAAAAAAAAAAAAAAAAAAAAAAAAAAAAAAAAACCCACTGTCAGTGACGTTTTCTCAAGCCTCGTCTTCACGCAGGCCTCGGGACAGAGAGATTGGTGGTGTCAACTAACCAACCTGCAATGCGAGTAAGCTGAGGACTCAAGACGCAAGGAGTCTTGTTCCAGGGCAGCTTGGGTTCACAGCCGAGGGAGCCCATCTTGGACCGTAAGGGAAGCCAACAGGATCAAGAAACGAGTGTTTGCGCCTGTGTCCCACACAAGAGAGCGACACTGACGTGAGCGGGAGCGGGAGCGGGCCAGTTGAAAAGGATCCCGATGTGTTGAAGAGAAAGCCAACCGCTACCGATTGAGAATGTTGAAGACTCGTGTGTTTCAAATACTGTCGATAGCGGTGATGAGTGGGTTAAACAGTGGGCGACGGCCTTGATATAAGTGTTTCCACAAGACGGGCTCTGAGTCCCTAGCTTTTCAGTTCGTTACGCAGGTATGTATCCGCCGGAAGCCGACCGGGGAGGTTGTCCACGGCGGTGGCCTCCAAGGTACTTGCTTCCACGTGGAGAGAATGTGCTAAGAGGCAAGTATTCAAACACACACCTCACCACGAGCAGCACTTTAGTCCCCGGGGGTGAAAGAAGGGGGGGGGGGGCGTGTACGACTAGTAAGAGGATTTTTCTTGAAACTTTGACTCCCTTATTCGAGTTCGTGTGGACGGGACAGCTCCCCTTTCGTGCCGTCATATTTCACTGGGTGTGTACTTTGTACTCCCGGGTCCGTACTTGCATCTGTACTCTGTATTCTCGTACAATTCAGAAAGATAAGGCTGCCCTGGCCACCTGAGATTCGCCATTTGGCAAGGATGCAGATAACAAACTCTAAAGTCATGTTCATGTACACGGCTAGCCATCCCAAGGTTGTCGCAGTGACAACGGGGAAGTTGATGATGTCTTTCGGGCTGATTGCGACGACATTTGGTCGGACTCTTTTGCCGGCTAACAAAGTTTGAGGTCGCTAGCCAGTTGCCGCGCAAACGAATCCGTGGTGAAGTTGTGAGGGTTGTGAGTCGTACGTCCCCACACACCCCGCGTGCAGATAACCCTAAGCCGAGCGTGGCAAGTTTAACAGCAGCGCGCTGCAAAGTAATAACCTGCGGTGGGCGGGCACTGTGCACTGGGCACTGGGCAGCGGGCCCGTTTTGGGACGAGATTCACTGTGGAGAAGGTGGTCGGATTGATCGTGCGAGTTGTCATTGGGTGAATCGATGGCTCTGTTTGTGTCTGTTTGTGTCTGTTTGTGTTGATGTTCTGAGCAGACAGATTCCAGAGCTTGGCTTCTGTTTTAAGTCGGGGAGGGGAGCACGCACGGCCTCGGCGATACGGAGACAGGTGGGTGTCTCTATCCTGATAACACGCTCGCGAACTCGTGGTGGAGGGAAACCCGTTGATAGGGCAGTTATTTCTGTTGCTGGAGCAAAGGCTGGAGCAAAGGCAAAGTCGTGATAAGAAACAAGCCATGATGATGATGCCGGGAATGCGGGAGTGCAAGCTGCGAGTTCCAAGTTGCAATGCAAGCTGCAAGATGCGAGCTGGAAACAGAAAAACGAAAAAAAAAAAAAAAAAAAAAAAAAAAAAAGGACATGAAGGAGCGGGCGGGCGGGCAAGAGCGGGGAGAGCACTTTCCCATGTCTCTTCCTGGTGAGGGCTTCCACAGTCCAGAGTTGGTCGCCTTGCTCAACGGTCAACGGTCAATGGTCAATGGTCAAGTGAGGTCAGGCTGACGAGGAAAAGGAAAAATCTTGCTGCGCTCGCTCTCAGCCTTGTTTGTCATCAGCGCTCACCCAGCAGCTTCACGGGGAGGGCTCCGGCCCAGATTCAGGCATAGGCATGGGCGAATCGAAAAGTCTCGCTCGATTGGCACCGCGCGCGCGGTCCCAGGGTTAATGCCGGTTGAGGGATAAGCGCTTGACATCAATTCCGCACCGACCTGGACTCCGAGGCTAACTAAAAGGTACGGACGGAGTTGGACTTGACTTTTTGCAAGTGTTTGATGCGTCGCCTCATGCCACCTCCCTCCCTGTCACTTCGGGCTCCTCTAGCGGTCTGGGTTATGCCCCGTTGGGAAGCTTCATGCGCCATATTACGTTGTTATAGGGTAAAAATTAGATTCTATGGGGTAATCAAACCCAAGTTATAGGGTAAAAGCCTCCTAAAAGGGGATTACGATCCAGCTTCCGGGCCCCACCACTGTCCGGGGGCCCCAATTGAGGCGTGTTGGGGTGGGGTGGGGTGGGGGGGGGTGTGTGTATTTGTGTTTTGTGTTTGTGTTGGGGGAGGGGGTGGGCGTGGATGAGTGGGCGGGAGGGAAAAAAAACGAGAGGCCAGTGGGGAAGGGGGAGGAAAAGAAAAAAGAAAAAGAAAAGAAAATGGCAACAAAAGAAGGAAACCAAGGAAAAAGGAAAAAGCAACGACGGACGTTGTGGTGCTCGAGCGAGCTTATTTTGGGCCATTGAATGGATGGCCTTGTCCTGTCCGTTCCGCCATCGCCGCCGAGCACGATGCGCCCGTGCAGGCAACCGCCACGACATCAATTCAATCAAATCGTTCGGACATAGTTCGGCGTTTGTGGCTCGACTGCGCGCCGCCCCCCGTCTCTCAACACAACACGCCTTGGACAGCTGGATGAATCCGATCCCCTTCGAACACGGGGGGCCAGAGTTGGCTCAGAGACCAACAAGCAAGCATTGAAGCAATCTGCAGTCTGGTCCCTCCTGCGTCGCAGAGCCCCTAATCACCACCGGGCCAGGGCGCAGGAGTCCAGGGCCCGGCCACCCAAATTTCGTCGTTGTCGTAGAGATGATATCTCTGCGCCGCTGGAATGCGCACACGGGGGGCTTTTTTTTATAAATTAAAAATAGCTTTATCGGATGTGACTGACCCAACACGGGAGACGGCATGCCCGTCCCCGAGCTTGACCGCAAGATAAGCAAATCCCCGTGCGCCGTTGGATCGGAAGCCTGCGCGGCTTGTCTTGTCATGCGTCGTCGCGTCCGTCAATCCATCTTGGTTTGGATCAAATCAAAGTAACGCAGAACCACGCAGTCAGCATCTGCGCATGCGCCGTCAAGCGCGATGCTGACTGCGGATTCCGAGCATTGCTCCCACCGTGCCGGACGGACCACACGCTTTCTTTCTCCCGGATTGTCTGAACTGTGTGTAATTGTCCAATAACTACCAACTTGGCCCTGCCCTGACCTTGCCGACACGACCGAGAGGTAAATTGACGACGGAGAGGTAAATTGCAAGCCGGTTCTACCGAGTTGTCAGAGCCAGAGTCTCAACAGAAGTTGCGTGTCGGGTCGAATGGGAGTTTTACATGATTTTCTCGCCTAGCCTCAGGGGTTGTCAGGTCAGGTCAGCAGGTCAGCCAGCTCAAGTTGGCGCGTTGTCGAGGCTGGGTGTTGACAGCAATAATGTATGCTGCATCTCGATATCTGGAGACGAAACCCAATATCAACCATCCTTTGCAGGGCTATTATTTATCAGCCGTACTCTTTGGCCTTGCTCCCTCGGTCACTTGCAGGTTGCCAGCCACAAAAAAAACAAAAAAAGATTGAGAGAAAAAAGAAAGAAAGAAAGATAGATAGAAAAAAAAAAAGAAGTCGTCTGGCTCACGGTGAGTCTGTTGCAGCCAAGCCAGCCACCCGGCCACCTGCGCCCACACACGCCGCCTTCAACCGACTGCCACATAGCCAGCTGCCAGCTGCCAGCTGCCCGAGGGATTGACTGCCTTGCTCAACAGGTACATACATCAATCACTTCATCCTCCGGCCCTATCCCTTGTTCTCATTTCCTTTTGGTGACCTTTCCTGCCAGCTTCAATCTGCTCGAAAACTCTAGCTTTGCAAAGGGGGATTTTGCTGAACTCTGCGTCGCATTCCCCCCCTCCCGGCTTCCGCGCGTGCTTCTTCTCCCCAGGTCCAACACCCTTCGCTCGCAAGGCACCATGGGAGCGCCAGTGCTCCAGCCAAGTCGCAAGCAATCCATTGACTCAAGCCCTCAACACCAGGAAACAGAACTTGCCCAAGACCTGGCTTTGGGCGCCAGGCTCGCCTGTGTAAAGTCGGTCGACAGCCATGGCGAACCACCTCCCTCAATGCCGACGGGTTTCGCGCAAAGCTCCCTGTCAAAACCCAAACCCTGTGAGACTGCGAGAAAACTCGTGTGAGCCGATGGACTCCGCAACCAGCCAAGCCGATGTGAAACAGGGTAGTAGGGCGCCGGCCAGTTGTGGCATGGCCGGCAAACCAGCAAGCAACAAGTCGGCAAATCCAGCAGGGCCAAATCCAGCAGGGGCAAGCGATGCTGCGACGAGCATGCCGCCTGAACTGCTAAACTGGAGCCTTCTATTAGCAAAGTATCGGGAGGACGACAATTAGGAATTGGCGCCGCTACCACTGCTGAGAGCACCCGTGAAGAAAGCTCGCCCCCCCCGCATCCCAGACCCATCGGATGACGGCGCAACGCCCGCAGACGACGAGGGATGGGACCAAGACGAAGAGAATGACGACGAACCCGCGACTCCTAACAATGATCAAGACGAAAGCAACTGTGCTCCTTCGCCGCCGCCACGCTCCGTGGCCAAACGGCGTTCCGCAAACCACACGAGGACTCGTGCAAAATCCGAGCCCAAACGCCCACCGTCCGACTTGGACAGGCTCCCCGGCGAGATTCGATACCTCATCTATAAAGAACTCCTGGTGTCAGACAAAGCCGTTCGCGTCCGGGGCCACTGGAAGATCGTATACAAGCGTCAAGGGCTTGCCATACCAACCAGCATCTTACGCACATGCCGCCGCGTCTACAATGAAGCAATCGGCGTCTTGTACGGCTGCAACACGTTTCTGTATCTAATGAGGGACAGCAACAAAGGCGTCACGGATGTTGACCGAGTCGCCCTACTCGACCAGGACGGCGCAAGGCTCCCCATGAGCACCAGTGCTGACGACGAAGCTGGATATGAGGACCTCGACGATGCCGCGGATGGCAGCCACGACGACTCGGAATGGCAAGAAGAAAGTGTCGCCCCCACTCGTCCTCGACGACGAAGACCCCGCCGAGCCGCGAAACCTGCCGATGACGACGACGACATCAAGGTTGGCAAATATCTCCACTTGTTTCGAAACATTGCCATTGAGGCAGAGAAGAACATGTTCTCACGGTCCACCAAGAAATTGATGGCTGCGGCCCTGAAGCCCTTCGCATACAAGGGCAAGAAGACCACGCCCTCGTCCGCGCCCAGCTCGCCGACGAATATCCAAACACTCACGATACGAGTAGCCCCGGAGTGGGATGCCATTGGCGGCCAAGACGGATTCGGCTGCTTCACCTTCGCAGACTTCTTCGACAAGGACTCTGTCACCATGAAGGCAATCCTATCCGTGGACTGCCGTTTTCTGCGCATCGACATATCGACAAAGTACCAAACCGGTGCTAGCCTCTTCCCCGGCCGCGGCTTCACCATAGATCTCACCTGCGCGCGTATCATGAGATTGGTGAGCCGCACCGGGAGGGACCCGTGGAAGCATGACATGGCTATGCAGGAACAGAGATGGAAAAAGTGTCAAGCAGCAAGAGAGGCGTTGGGCTCGCTGGCCCCTAGATTCTCCGAGTTTTGCGAAAAATTCCTGGAGCGGGAGACGCGGGACGATGATGAGGCGTTCTGAGCTGATGATGGTTGCGCGCATCGACTACTGGCGGGAAGCGTCTTTTTTTTTTTTATATATATAGAAATTGACAATTGTCTTGCCAAGTTTTCTATTTGGCTGGGTAGTTAGCCGTAGACACTTCGTAGATGCTGCAATTCTAGTTCATGAGGGTCGATTTAATCTCCCATCATTTCGAGTTGTCCCCGTCATATTTTGCGAAACTAACTACCGACACTTCCAATGTTTCCATATCCACAAGCACCACCTCTTTCGTGTCGGCAAAGGATGGAACAGTAACGAGTCGAACGGCTTGACCTTCGGGTCCGGTAATGACCTTTGTTGAGAATTCCGGCTGGCATCCTACGAAAAAAAGATGCGGACACGTTTTCATAACAAAGGGGTCATCCTCCTGGAACGGATAGCTCCCTAGGAAGTAGTCAGTCGTACAGCTCCTCAGGTAACCGCCGTGGAAAAACACCAGCGTGGATGACCCAACTTACACAATGTGTCTGGTGCTGTCGGGGCGCAACATCTCCAGCGACACATGGCCTCCATCATGCCCAGTCTATCGTCACTATCGACATATCTGAACACGTCGTCAACGTTTTGCCCACCCGTGCCCAGTACTCTCCACCCTTCGATTTCTGCCTCCCACGGATTTGTAACAGAATCGAGCCATCCTGGTTGTTTTTTGGCTGTGGGATCCGGCGCGTACAGTTTTGCGTTGCGTAGCATGGCCATATGGATAGGTTGCTGGGGATAACTGGCATTGGCGGGATCCTGTGCTCCAGGAAGCAGCGTTATGGGTATCGAGGGGAGAAGATCATCGATATACTCATCAAATAGTTGGACGGGCATGGCGTTGTAAGCGCTGGAGTCGTACCCGTACTTTTTATTCGCCTTCTTCTCCAGGGGCAAGGCTTGTTTGCGATCGGGCGCGGCCGTAGAAATGGAGTCTCCAGCGATGATGAGGCGGCTTATGTTCGCGACTTCGGCCTGGTCGTTGGCGGAAAGTGCCTCGCCGAGAAGGTATTCCTGAAGCAGGGCGAGTTCCATGGCATGGTCGGCATCCATAGTAGAGAAGAACAGCCCGGAAACAACGGCAATTTTTTTCCCGGGCTGGCAATCAGACATTTCTTCATCCGAGCCCGAGCCTTCGTCTTCAACCCGGTCAATTTTCCGCGCGGACTTGCCCTTTCCGTTTGTGGATCCTGGCTTTGACAGGGACCATCTCTCGGGCTGTGGTGGCAGGTCCGGGAACTTGATGTCGATTATTTCAAACTCTCCACTGCTATTCTCGGTCCCCATGACGGCTACAATACAGCCCGTGACGAGGGGAACCTTTTCCAAGAGGTCGCCGACGAGACGAATACGGCCGGAGTCGTCTTCAAGCATGGTCTGATCAGACCCGTCCAGAGAAAAGTACGGCTCTTGGCTGTTGATGGGGGCCGAGATCCATTTCTGCACGCCTGCCTGTTAGCGTATTGAGCAGGGAACAAGGCGAGGAAGAGCACACTGGAATACATTGGAGTCGCCCATTCTCTTTTTCTTCAGATGATTGGGTTCCTGGAGCATTAGGGCCGAGAGACGTGCAGAATGGGATATCTTACGTCTTTGGAAACGTCCTCGAGAATGTTGGGTTTAAGGGGCATGTCCATGTATATTGTGCCAGCTACCCAGCACAGTTCTCCCTGCCGGACGTCGAGCACGCGCTCAACTTTCTTCACTTCCTCCCCGCCGATTTTCGTGCCTTCCCATGCTTTGGCGGCGACTTGTTCCACGGCGGGTTTGATCTTGGCGAGGCGGAGGAAATACATGTCTCCATACTGCTGCTTATAGGAGCGGTTCTTGTCGAGTTGGAACGTGCAGAGGGACTTATAGGAGTCGGCGACACGAGTAGGCGTGGCGTGGGCGCCGTCGCTAGGTTCAAGGACCGTCAGACAAGAAGGGACGTCGAGAAAAATAAACCTACGTCGAATTTTTGGGGATGAGTCCCGATACTTCCTCTAGGGTCACCATGCCGGGTGTGCGAGGCAGACGGTACCAGCTATTTTGGAGGTTTTGGTGACAAGCCCTTTACGCTGAGCAGCAAAAAGCCGTCAGGCGCGCTTGTGATAAAGATGGCGGGAGCACGCGTAAAGTGGGTGGGTCCAACCAAGTGCACGTCTGCTACGTCCAATGAAATCCAATGACAGGGGGACTGCCTTGGATGGGCGGACCGTCCTCCGTAGGGCGGGCATGGTTGGGGGTCGAGACAGCTGTCGATGGCAGTTGCCAGGTCTGGCGGGTGCAGCTGTTCCCCGGTGCTACCTGCCTCCTAAGGCACCTAATATAATAACTGTTACGGATCACATGTTTGGTGACTCATGTCCCTCGTCATCTTTCTCGGCTGGTCGCTCTTGGAAATGGAAACTGCTTATCTGCTAGGAAAATTGAGGAAATCTGCCGGAGAGTAGGGCCCCTCTAGGCTCGTCACAGTCAATCATGCAAGGGCTGGGTGGGTGTCGCGTCGGGCGAAATCGAGACAAACAGCCTGCCTCTTTGCATCAAGAACAAGGACATCCCAAGACGGAACATGCGCCTTCCGATGATCATTAAATCGTTGGATAGAGGGATTGAAGATGGAGAAGCGAGCAACATCAGCTTTACTAATTGAGGCCAGGTTGCTGACAGGGCGAGTCCTCCAGGCAGACAAGACAGCTAACAACTATGCTGTGCGACGTTGGCGACTTGTCGTGGCGCCAAATGACTTCATCCATGACATTAGCAGGCTACGGGACGAGATGTGACACGCCAGCGCTTCCGTTGAAAGATGGGTCAAGGGAACTGCCTGTAGCTTCAGCCGAACGTGTATGCGAATTCTACACTTTCTACACTGGTACCAGAATCGTAGACGAACAAGGTACTATTTGTTTGAAAAACAGACATCATACAAAGAGGCCAAAGACATGATACAACCGCCGCTCTACCAACATTGAAATACAGTAGAGACTGACTCGTAAGCAGGCTGCGGGCTGGAAACAAAATTGAAGAAAGAAACCAACATGAAGCTACAGCGTGGGAAAGACTGAGGATTTCGTTTACCGTTGACAGCGAGCGACAAAGTAAACAGACAGACGGACCACGTTCAAGTCACCACCTCACACGTCCACCACAAGCGGGGTGCTTTGTGTTTTCTCGACGGCATCCTTGACATCCTTGGCACCCTCGACACCCTCGACATCCTCGACTTCCTCGACATCCTCGACTTCCTCGATATTCTCGACATTCTTGGAGACAGCAGATGCGGCAAGGGAATGCGAGCGAGAGGACGCCGACGGAGCATAACCCTTCAAGATGGTCAAGAAGTTGGAGTACGCAGCACCATAAGGAGGCTCGAGGCTGAACTGATAGTTCCCCCACCAGGGGCCGGCTCCCCACCAGATGGCACCTTTCCAGACATCAGCGTTCTTGGCCATGGTGTCGAGGAGTCCCTTGACGGCGTCGTGGCAGACGCTGTTGGGGCCAGCGGCATATTCGCCAATGACGCCCTTCTTCTTGTTAACCCGGAGCCACTTGGTGGCTTCCTTGATGCGGTCTTGTCCGATGGTGGAGCTGACGCAGTTGGGGGAAGTTCCAGACGAGTCAGCATCGAGGTACTGGTGCATTTCGTAGACAATCTTGTTTTTGGGATCCTTGAGATGCTTGAGGTTGTCGTTGGTGGCTGTCCAGCTCCAAGCGCCGGACCAGGCGTTGCCCTCTACAAAGATGTACTGGGACGTGGCGCCGGCGGCCCGGATAGCGTTGATGGCAGCCTGGTTGAGCTTCAGGACGAGAGTCTGGTTGAGACCATAGTACTCGTTGTCTGTTTTTGAGCATTGGATTAGCCGGGTTTACACCAAGTGGCAGTGCGGAAAATCCAAAAAAAAGAAAAAGAAAAAAGGAAGAGAAAGAGGAGAAAAGATGATGAAGAAGAACAAGAAAGAGCAAAGGGACGGGGTGCACTCCTTGGTTTGACGCACTGGTGTCGAAAATGACCTTTGGATTTTTGGCAAACACCTTGGCAACGGTGGTCCAGAACGCCGCAAAGTCGGCCGTGGAAGTGATGATGTTGCCATAGCTGGGTTGGGCCACTCGTGTCAGTCCGCATCCGGAGTTTGGCACGAGAAGGAAACAAGATCTTACTATCGGCCGCTGTTATGCGGGTCAACAACCGCATACGCACCAAGGCGGGTGATGGTCTCGACGGTGGCTTTCAGCGACCCCAGGTACTTTGGATCCGGACTACCCGTCATCTTGTTCGGTACAAGCCTTTCCATCCGGAAGGGCACGCGGAACGTGTTCATGCCCGCACGGCGAAGCGTCTGGATGCTGGCAGCCTTGGGCCAGGTGTAGTCCCGGCCAAGAGTTCCCGGGATACAGTCACCGCCAAACTCGGCGCCGGACTGACTGGCACCGAACCCTAGACGGATCATGAGGTGAGTCAATCACTAGCTCGCCCTTGGGGTAGGTGGAGAGGCGCCAAACGTACAGAGAAATCGGGATGAGTTGGTTGGCGCAGCCAACGCAGTGGAAATGGTCGCCAAAGCCCATGTTGCGAGCTTCATTCTGCAGACTACTTTTGCACAGCGGGGAGGATGGTCCTGGACTGACTTGGGAAATAACAGGCTTAAGGATCACCACAAAAGCAAAGGGCGGGCGGAAGGCAGAGCAGCTTGATATACACGGATTCGCAAGTATATCAGACGCCTCTCACGACCGAAGCAGGAATAGAAAGGGGAACAGGACCGTGCGATACAGCTGGGTGGGAAAAAGCCCAGAAAGGCTCTGCCCCCCTTTCTGTGCCGAGTGACACGATGATGATGCATGTGTGCGTTGCAGTGAATATATCCATAACAGCACGCAACTATAGTGTTTCGACAAGTTCCAGTGAGCCACAGAAATGGCGATTCTACCAAAAACTCCGTCAACGGGCTTAGCTTGTCTTAGCACCGAGAAATAGGGTTGGTTGTTCAGGTTGGTTGTTCAACGTCACCTCGGGCAAGGCATCCAGCTTGGGGTAAGGAGCTGCGGATGTTGCGAGCTTACGGGGAGCCGACATGACCGGTGTTAGTGTCGACTTGCCCATAGTCTGCCGTATCGCGACATGCCCTACGATGGTGTTCCGGCCTGTGAGCATTACCTCGGGAGCTGCGTAATGGGCTGCGATAGAAGCTGCAAGCAGGCTGTATCGCAGACCATATCGCGGCCTACGTCATCGGCGATAACATCGAGTTGCAGGATGCTCGCTAGCACGGGTCGGTTTTTACACAAACTGGTAGCAACATGATGGAGCAGCTCAGCGGCCGCAGACGGGTACCAGCACAAGTCTCCGTCTGCGTAAACATGAAGGGGGATGATGGATGGAACGCATTGAACGAGGCCGATAGGGTTGGTTTGGACGGATGACGGCAGGACGGGGTTGCGAATTGGTTGCGAAGGGTTGCGAAGGGTTGCGATGGGTTGCGATGGGTCGGGCATCCCCGACATCAGATGGACGGATGTACACGCGCAAGAGGCAGTGCAGCGGCTGGCGAGTGCTGTGCAAAGCAATATATTACATGGATTGTCCTGGAGGCAGAATTGTTTCATTTTCAGTGCGTACCAAGTATTCCTCCACCAGCGCTCACGCGACAGTCCGCCAGCCAGCAACCTTTTTAGATCCTCGGGGTCGGTTCGTGTCAGCTTCGCATACTGATGATATTGGAGCGGAACACTCGCTGGCTGGTTTACGGGTAGTAGCGTCAGCAGGCATGTGTGAGGGGGTGATGGGAGGAAGTTGGGTTGATTCAGTTCAGTCAGCAGCTTGTGTGGTGGTTGGAGTGACTAGAAGTCATCTACTTCGTCAGCTGGCACGTGACATCAAAGATTGACGTTGCACCGGACGGCAAGAGCTCTGGAGTACGGGCGGAATCAGGCGGTACATCGAGCAGCGGCGGCCAAAAGATCTGCCAGGACATGTGCTGTCACTCGCACCAGACTGCACCTTGCATCCACCAGTACGGAGTACCACCAGTATAATTCAGACTTCAGACCCCAGACTCCAGACCCCAGATCAACCGCGCATTGCAGCTACCTGCTGCTGGTAAAGGTAAGGTAGGTACCCCCGGATCGACCCACTCCTACATATCTTGGCTAACCTGCAAGTTGTCAGTCAGTCAGTCTTGGGAGCCGCGCGAAGCCCCACAAAGAGTCTTCTTCCAAACTTCCAAAGTTACGGGGTTTTTGGCGCACAGACATCACAACTGCTCCTGATATGCGGCAGTACAGGAGCAAGCTGGTCGTTTATCTCTTGTCGCTGGACAAAGGACCAGCAAGCTAAGCCCGATGCCGATTGTTTCGCGCCTCGTTTCTTCGACAGGTGTCGTCATCGCGAGCCGTGACGGTTATACAGGCGCCAGGCACACACGATGGACTGACCCGCCCCCTGCAAGTTGTCAGATCAACCCGACACTGGCAGCCCCTGGTCAAAGGGATAAATACAGAGAGACTGGAGTCGGAGAAGGATTTTATCATAAAAGTACCAGCTGCCTGGCCCCCTGGCGGCCTGTCCCTCCCCTGGTGACGGCGGCCCGCCATATCTTTGTGGGGTCCTTGCCGGGATTCTGACCCGAAAGCAAGGGCCACGAGGCAAGGGGCGTTGGTGGCCTTGGATTCGCATCGGTTTCCTCATCGTGGCAGTGGCAGCGCTGTACTCGGCCTCTTCAACCGTCATCCCGCAGTGTCGAAGACAGGCAGGCAGGCACGTTGGCGATGGCCGTGGACGCGGCATGTCGGATGTCGTCTAGCAGAGCTGCCTTGCCGTCGTGATGCCCTTAGAACTAACTACACACTGCGGCTCAGCCATGCCAGACGGCCGAGCTCCATCAACTCGCGACCCGCTTGCGCAAACAGGCTGAAGTGGTTTCAAGACGTTTGCTTACCCGGCCGGTGTTGAAGGAAGCGCGTGCAAGGCGACACGGATTCGGAACCCTTTGTCGACGCCAGTCAGTATCGCAGCCGTGATATCTGGGCTGCTGAAGGAAGCAAGGCCCCTGGGTGGGTTCTTCTAAAAAGGCCGCTCAACCCCCGGAACGCCCCTGGGATCGCAACGTGGAAGGTCAACTCCTCCCCCACCCAAGGTGACGATGCCACGACGTTGATGCGCCCATCACAAGGGATTCCCTCCCCTGATCTGCACCCAGGACTGACGACATCGGTCCGGAATGCACAGGGGCTTGCGTGCGTCGTCTTTCGGGTCCGATACTGTGGGCAAGGCGAGTTATTCTAAATCTGCCACTGTGAAACATTCTCCACACCCCATCTTTTTCTTCCTCGGCTGAAGTAAGATGGGAAGCTCGACTGGCATAAAACCGCTCGTCGAGGGAGTTTCAGCCCCAAGTCATGACATGACATGAAAACTGTTGTGCCTTGCTGCTGCTCTGTCTTTTCTCAGTCTCTCCTTTTTCATCTCGTTCCGTTTGTTCATATTTTCCCATTCTTATTCCATCATCCTCGTCTGCACGCTTGGTCGTCGCTGCCGTTGCAACGAGACGAATCTGTTCTCTCTAGAACCTTTACGCTCCTTTACGCTCCTTTCAGAAAAGACAATGGCTTTGCTTGCGCTTCTGCTAGCGGCTTGGGCGGCAGCTGTCGGCGCCGTCCCAACCCGGTCGGATTGTACCTTTACAGACGCAGCCGAGGCTATGAAGGAGAAGAACGCATGCAGCACCATACGGCTCCATGATCTTCATGTCCCCGCTGGCGTTACTCTGGACCTGAGCAATCTCAACGACGGCACGAAGGTGAGTAAACAGGAAGCCCCCAAGTCTGAGGACCGGTGTACTAACGCAAGAAATTCTCTCTGTTTGCCAACCAACCAAGGTCCTCATCTCCGGACGCATGAGGTTTGGCTTCAAAAACTGGCACGGGCCCTTGATGTCGGTTTCCGGCAGAAACATTCTCGTGCAGGGCCAAGCCTCGAGCGTCATCGACGGCCAAGGCTACCGCTGGTGGGACGGAAAGGGCAACAACGGCGGAAAGTCGAAGCCCAGCTTGTTCCTGGCTAATCACCTCGTCGATTCCAGGATCGAGTCGTTGAGCGTCTTGAACACGCCCGTCAACGCCTTTACCATCACGCGCGCGGACAACCTCTACATCCACAACGTCAGAATCGACAACTCCCTAGGCGATAAAAAGGGCGCGCACAACAGCGACGGCTTCAACATTGGGCTATCGACGGGCGTCTACATTGACGGCGCGCGCGTGTACAACCAAGACGACTGTTTTGCCGCCAACTCGGGCACCAACATCACCTTTATCAACGGGTTTTGCGAGGGCGGCCACGGCATCTCTGTGGGCTCCATCGGCCACCGATTGTCCAACGTCGTCAAGGGCGTTCGCGTCTTGAACTCCAAGGTTGTCAACTCGGACAACGGGGTTCGCATCAAGACCATTGCCGGCGCTTCCGGGTCTGTGTCCGATGTGGTCTTTAAGGACATTACCCTGTCTGGCATTTCCAAAAACGGCATTGTTGTGCAGCAGGACTACAAGAACTCTTCCCCCACGGGTGTTCCCACCTCTGGCGTGCCCATCACCGAGCTGACGGTTGAGAATGTGTCTGGGACCATAAAGCCGGGTGGAACGAACGTCTATATCATGTGCGCCTCTTGCTCGCAATGGACTTGGGAGAACAATAATGTCACTGGTGGCGAGAAGATCAAGGAGAACAAGGGCGTTCCACCAGAGATCGAGCTGTGATCTGTACCATACCTTGAGCGTATTTTTTTCTTTGTCCCCGGCGGCAACAACTATCGGACGCGTTGGCAGTTGGTGTATATGGCTCATGAGAAACCTTTGCAGGCTGTGAGTCTTTTGAGTGCGTGATTTGCGTGTCGGTGGGGACAGGATTCCTGCCAAAGCTTCGCCGTCGCTCAGACCTTGCTTTCCGACTCTCTGTATCAAACACCGCTCCAGCCAGTTTGCGCAGAATGAATTTGCTGAGCCGGGGGAGGGGGGGGGGAGGGAAGCATGAGCCATTGTTTCTGCTGATGCATGCTGGCCCGAGCATCTTGTTTGTTTCAACTGATAAAATACCAGGGGGGTGCCGACGCGCTGACCACCGAGTTACCGACCGACAACTTTTCTCTGCCTGGGCGAAGACAGACTCGCAACAAAGTGACGTGTTACTGCTCCCTTTTTACCAAAAACGCTCACTGACGCCTTAGTCCCCGGCGGCTCCCTGCCGAACCGGTGTCTTGTGTGTCGTGACCAACCCGACGGGGGGGGAGAAGGGGGTGCGCATCCTAATTCAATATTTCTTCTTCGTCTTCCGTTTTTTTCTTTTTTTTTCTTTTCCCGCGCCCGGAATTTCCGTCCAGCAGGCTGAAATTAGACACTTACGTCCAACGGACGGAGGCACCACCAGGGTCATATATAAACAGGGGGGCTTTTCTTGTGGCGCCAACGAGCGCGGTCCTCGTACAACTCCAACGCTTGACGTCTGCCCAACGGATGAACATACACGCCCCTCCCCGGCTTCAGGCCAGCCTCGTTCTCGTTCGCTGCAGCTGGCTGAACGGAGGGCAGGTAGCCGTTCCGCGGCGCCCATGCTGCTGTTGGCTCAACCCCCGGGTTTTGTCTGAACGGGTCCTGGTTAATAAGCCCTCGGCGTGATTGCTTCGCGCGAACGCTCGCTGGCCCGGGGTCCGGGAGGGGGGAATGGACAAGATAAACAAGAACACGGTCGTTTGCCGTATTTCCATTGCCCTGCTTTTGGTTTGCTCTCCTCGTGCCCTCTCTCGCCTCCCGACGACCTGTTCCCGCCGGGTCCTCGCCCCCTTATTCCCGTAGATTCCCTCGTCGCGCCCCTGGTTTCTCTTCCCCCCCCCCTTCCCCCCCTTTCTTTTGCGAATTCGCTCCTCCGACGCGCCCCCGAGCTGGCGAGAGCGCCTCACAATGCTGCGGAAACACGCAGTCTCGCTGGCCCTGCTGCTGCCCGCGAGAGAGGCGGCTGCCGCCCGGCTCGACGGCCAGACCATCTGCGACTACTACGCGGCGGAGCGGTTCGGGGCGAGCAACGCGACGACGCAGCTGCGCCTGATGCAGAGCATCGTCTCGCTCGCGTACGCCGGCGTCGACTCGCAAAACACGGGCATCTTCAACTGGGGCACGTATGCAGGCCGCGACGTCTATCTCCGGCCGTGGTTTGACGGGTCAAGTACGCATATCTATCTATCCTGACTGGGGGGGGGGGCGGCATGATATATATAACCTCCGGGTTAAAAGGGGGGCGGCACCCAGCAAAGAACCCCCCCCAAAAAGATAAAAGAGGCCGGGCTGTTGCTGACAAAGGCCAACGTCTTAACGCCGCTCCGTCGGAATGACTAGATGCGACGACGAACGCGAACGGCGCCGCCGTGCGCACCGACTGGCTGGACGGGGGCGGCCTCGATCCCCTGCTCGCCTTCTTGAACGGCTCCACGTCTGCCCCGGACATCAAGCCCGGGTCGAATCAGTAGTAAGTACCGGCGCCGTGCCGCGTTTATTTTACTTCCGGCCAGAAGGGCGGGTGAGAGTATCGGCCGGGCTGACCGCGACGGACGGAAACAAAAACCTGGCAGCACCCTCTTCAGCCACTGGTACTTTGCCTTTGGCAAGATCTACTCGTGCTCCGAGTACAAGAGCTTCGCCGAGGCCTTCGACCCGTTGAACCCGGCCTACGTCCACAAGTACATGGACCTGAACCAGACGCACATTGGGTATTTCATCGAGCAGCTCATCAGCGCCAGCCAGTCCTTTGGCTTCTCCGACACCGACGCCACCACCCTCAGCAACTACATGAACTCCAAGTACAACCTGCGGTGCATCCCGCCGGACCACGACCAGCTCACCTCCATCTGCTTGGCGAGGGACTGTCCGCTGGCAGCTCCGGCCCCCAAGTGCGACGCCTACAACGACATTCCCATCCGCGGCGTCGGCGTGGGCAGCAGCGGCGGCAGCAGCGGCGGCAGCAGCAACAACGGCAGCACCACCACCACCGCCGCCGCCGCCACGAGCAGCACCGGCAGCTCGGCACCATCCCCTTCCAGCACCGCGGCTGCTGGCGGCGGCCATTCCTCCTCGTCCTCGTCCTCGTCCTCCGGCCTCTCGGCTGGCGCCATCGCAGGCATCGCCATTGGCGCCGCGGCCGTCGTCCTGCTCGCCCTCGCCCTGGGGTTGTTCTTCCGTCGCCAAACCAAGCCCCGAGCCGGCGTCGATCCCGGCGGTGCCCAGACCGTCGGCGACTATCCTGCCTCGCTGCCCCAGTCGCCGCCTCCTCACAGCATAAACACCCTCAGCGGCTACTACGACCAGAGCGCCAACCACTCCTACGTCTCGCCTCGCCTGGGGAGTCCGCCGCCGCCGAAATGGCCCGAGCACAGCAGTCCCGTGCAGGAGCTCGGGACCGTCGGCCACGAAACCGCATCTGCCACGACGCCCGTCATGACCAACGGCGGCTTCGGCTTCGCTTCTGCCGTGGCGACGTCTCCCGTGCAGCAGCACCCGCCTGCGCCTGCGCCTGCGCCTGACGTGCTCGTGGGCGGTATAGCCGAGATGGAGAGTCCAGAGCCGCCTTCCGGGTGGGACCATTACGCCAACCGGGCCTGAGTCCGAGACATGGCGGGAAGAGGGAGAGCCGCGATGGCCTATGGGGGATGCAACTTGAGAAGAAGAAGTCGAACGGGCTGCCTACCTTTTGGCGTTGACCTGGTGTTGAACTCTTCGTTTTTTTTTTTTGTTTGTTTGTTCCCAGAAGAAATGATGTTGTTACCCTGCAGTATTATATATAGCCACGTGATACACACAAAAGGTCAGGTCGTGGAATAGCACAAGTTTCCGAAAATGGGATAGCGCCAGAATTGTGCTCATCTTGTGAATGCAACCTACCAAATACAAATAACCCGCCTCGCCCTCGACAGGGATCAGGATCAATATCATCAATCATCATCTTGGGCCGGCAAGGCACCCGGCAAGTCGGTCGACTCGTCAACTGCCAACGCTCCTGTCGACAACCATGGATTTCTCCAGCCCAGGCGATCCCTCTGCCCACTTCTCCCCATCCGTTTCCCGAATGGCCGCGTCCGCCGCCAAGGACTGGTCGTACGTAGACTCGTGGCTCGCCTCCAAGTTTCCTTCGGGCCAGGTCCCCCCGTTCGAGCGCAACCCGGCCACTCTCCAAGCGCTGATGGCCACAGCGGCAGTCAGCGAGTCCGTCGACGAAACCAGCGACATGCTGGCCGGCCTGAATGCGGCTTCTTCTTCTCAACGCACCTCCTCCGTCAACGACGACGAGACGGTTGGTCAGCCCGACGCCCGCTCGACGCTGAGGACCGAAATCTTGCTCAGAGTGGCTGATCACCTCAGCCAGGAGGGACGGGCCGCTCTCGAGGCGCTCGCGCTGACGGCTGCGCAGCAAGGCATCGGTTGCCCAGACACGGATAGCCTGGTGCGCAATTTCCTCGCCATGCAGTCGTCTCTGTTCGAGACGGAGCAGATGCTCGCGCGGGTCGGCGCTGTCAGAGCGCTCCTCTCGCGAGAGGCTAGTGGTGTTGCGGAAACCCTGGCCGCCTCCCAGGATGCCCGTCACCTCGTACCGTCAGAGTCGGAGCTGCCGAGGGAGAACTTGGAGCTGCAGCGGAAGACCAGGGTGGCCGCCAAGCAGCTTGTAGATGGTAAAGACGATTTGGCGGTCGCGCCGTCGATTCGGCTCCCTCATCCGACCATCCGTTGTGTCTTGGACGATGAAGAAGAACTCTTGGCACTATTAAAGGAGAAAAAGAGGCTTGATGCTCAAATGGCCGTCTTTGCAGGTTTGTCAAGTGACCCGGACAGGGCCAAAAGCCAGGTCGAGGACTCGGAGCAGCTGCTCTTGGCCTTGAGGACCACACGAGACGAAATGTTTGAAAGCCTTGTCGAAAAGGCTAGTCCGGTCAAACGCTCTTGAGGCTAGCAAGTTTCGCAAGTGCAGCAAATTTTGGAAACTACCTAGTCCAGGTGCCGCCCTTCAAAATCTTCCAACGGCATTGCTTTGCCATGGTGATTAACCGCTCCTTGCTTTACACTAACTTCTCCTGTTCTTGCCGGAGACGGCGCCACCGAGCCTTCCGAATTGTCTTCCCAGGCCAGTCTTCTTAGCCGCTGGAGTTGGCCCCATGTCCTTTGTCGACGTCATCTGCGCATTCCCCGCTGGCGGAACTCGGGCATTATTCTTTGGCTCCAATGAAGCGTCTCCCAGGCGGAGATCGGCCATGTCTGCCGAAGATACGTCTTCACTCCCCGCATTGTGTCGTTGTACTCTCCTTGCCCTGTCTTGCACACTTCGGAACTTCTCTAGGAGCTCGACCCACCTGATTCCCCCTTCTTCGCGTCCCTTGAGCCGATTCGGGCGGTCATAGTTCGAGCTGCTTGACGGCACAGCCGCGCTGGCCATGGCAACGTTAGCGAATCAAGGCGTGCACGGGCAACGGTTGGGGATTCTACAAGACACGGCTACAGGTCTGAGTCTGACTAGAGGAGGGGACCTGTTGCTTACCCGCGGGGCGAAACATGGAGATAGCCTATGGAGCTTACACTGTTGAGCCTATTTTTAAGAGCCGCAAACGCCGAGGACTGTGGTAAAAGCATCAGGATTCCATACATGCATTTGTACAGATATGGAAATTTCTCAGGCTCCAGAAGCTGAAGCCTCAGGTCTAAACGTCGTGTTAGCGGTAAAGATGAACGCAAGCCCGGTGTTGCCGCCCCGAGAACTTGAACTTGACTGACAGGTGAATACTGGGGACTCGATAAGCTGGACCAGCTTGTCTACCTGAATCAAGAGATTGACCGTCATGTCTAGCTCACCACTTGCTCGAGTTAGCACCCTCGAAAACAGACACGGCCGTGGTTGTTTGCTCGGATAGTCATACAATATCTGGAGTAGATTGTAGGCTTGCTCGTATGCTTGCGCCAGTAAGCATAATGAAAATGTAGCGACTGCGTTGTAACACCATGAACGGAACAGGGCCACAAAGAGCGTCTGTCCATCCTTGGCCTCTAGATTGCGCAATCGCTTGCGCACGTCCGCCAGCTGTGGTGCCGTGATCAAATTGTTGTTCAGGTTCTGTACCATGATACTGGCAAACTCAACATCCTCTTCCTTTTCTATGCAATCGGCGAGCGTACGATATATCCGTTCGGGACTCAGGCTGATGCACAGCTGCCGTATAATGAGATTTCCCCGCGTCTCCAACAGTTTGCGATCGGTGGAGAATAGCTGCAGCAAGTTGACCATGAAATTGGCAAAGTAATCATCCTCACTATTTCGGGATATCTGCGACAGCAATTGTAGGTCTTTAGTGACGACGGCGTCGGATGGGTCGGAGAGAGTTTTCAGAAGAGCTGGGAAGGTGCCGTCATTGAATGCCAAGACTTTCCGAGGGGCCTTTCTGTGTAGCATGATTAGCCACGTCAGCGAAGCAACTCTCGTGGCTTCGTGGTCGTTGAGAAACAGCAGAGTGAGGGAGTTCACTGCAGCGTTATAGTCCAGGTCAGCTTGTGGCGGCTCCGACAGGGCACCGAATGTTGCAGATCGAACGCGGTCCGGACCGAGGCTTGGAACATCCTGTTCGCGAATGCCTGAGAGCGATGCTCTGTTGCTGTGGGGGTCCTCCGGTTTATCCATGATCGAAGCAAGCCGAGAGGTGGAACGAGATTGTGCCTGTGGGCCGTTCAAACTTGATTCATCGGAGAGAGACACCACGTAGTCCATAAGACAAGTGTTGACTCGCGTTGCGGCCTGGTGAATGGTCTCTTTGCTACTTGCCATCGCCGGCAGCATGTGAGCGAGGATTTTGGGGGTAAAAGGCAGTACCTCCTCCGGCGATATGTCAAGAAACTCAACGACCCAGCGAAGAGACTCTAGCAGGCAGTCCTCTTCTGCTTGTCTTCTTAGTATCAAACGCGGCTAAGTTATGCGGAGAGGGCTGGATGAAACCAACCTAATGGAGAGTCGAGCGTCGCGGTAAGAATCTCCAGGATTTTCTTGTAGTTGATTTCAACGTCTTGGCCAGGGATCCAGTCCTCTTCAGAGCTGTCCTCCTCTTCTTCTTCGCATGCCTCGGAGTCTAATTCATCACCTTCTCGTAGGTCTGGCTGAATGCTTTCCGTGTCTATCGATTCTTGTCGCTTCCTCTTGCCACCTTCCCTGGATCTCTTGCTCTCCAATATGCCCTTCCTTACGCGGGAAATTCTCTTGATTTCGTTTAGAAATTTGTCAAGACAGGATTGGGTCGCAGTCCGCACGTCTGTGTTCTGGTCACCGAGAAATTTGAGCAAACCACCGAGGAAGTCAGGAAGATGGGCGACGAGCTCAAGATCTGGTATAGAGTCCAGGAGGGTTATCCAGCCGACGAGAAATTGCCGGGTGAATGGATTGATGACCCAAATCCGTTCTTTCAAGAGCGGTATGAAGTTTGTTAGCGAAAACGCGGTGGGCAGATTTATGCGACGATCTTCCATGGAAACCTTGTCATCATCAAAGCCAGGCGGCGCCTCCAACACCGAAACGTACGACGCCGCAGACTCGGAGACGATGTCCTTTACGAGTCGGTCAAGTAACTCGGCGCCATTTTTTACCGAGAGTTCAGAATCTGCTCCAAGCTGCACACCTGTTAGTATGACCAATTCATGGTTCGACTGGGGATCGCGAAGGGTAGCAAAGTCCTTACTCGGCAGAGCTGATCAAATATGCTGTTGAAATAGACCAAAATCTCGCCCTTTGCAACCTTGGCAATGTTGTACATGGCCTCGCATGCATAATACCTCACACGAGCATCTTGATCCGTAAAGCAAGCCAAGACTGGTGGAACAATCTTGGCAAGATACCGAGGGAGGTCCTGGACAGCACAAGGAGAAACATCAATAACACTATACAATGAGAGATCGCAAAGAGGGCAAAGCAACTCATGACCCGTTGTCGCCGCGAGCCCATGTACGATGCATGAAGGAACAGAGATGGATTTCCGGCCGGGAACGGGATGACATTTGATTGCCGAAGCAGGGTTGACTTACTGGGCCAAGAGCAATGGCTGCTGCTGCTAGGCCGATGAGTCCTCCATTCCTGGCATGAGGCTGGTGAACTGCGTAGGCGTAGTCGTTGCAAAGTTGCTCGAGGATATCGTGCACTCGCTGATAGTCCTTGGAAACAACTAATTCTCGGATTACCCTTTCCAACCTGTTTCAGAAGAGGGATATCAGGAACAAGAGCCACAGTCTCACCGAGCAGTCAAGATGCGCGAGGGACAGGCAGCGTATGGAGGGACATTTGAGGACATTTGGGGACATTTGGGGATATTTGGGGAGTGGGGGGGAGGAAGGATTTCGATCAACGTCACATACTCAAGGGCCCCGACCTTGCGCTTGTCGTAGAGTTTGTCATTCAAGGCGCGTTGTATGTTCGCATCCATATCGTCTTCGGCGCATGCTCTGCCGCCCAGAATTGCGCCAAACGAGCCAAAGGACAAAGAAAAAGGAGAGAAAGGCTAACGTGTGCTGGTGCTAAGTGACGGAACCAACTCGCTCATCACCAAGTACCAAGACGAGAAGTGCCTTCCCCGAGAAGGCTTTCCCGTAATAAAGCGAGACGGCAAGGAAAGCTGGTCTGGTCATCAACTAGCTCGAGTCAAGACAGGTGTATAGCTGCGGGCTTTGAGATGTCAACGCAGCGCTGCTGCTTATGGAGCTTGGGTGGTGAGAGTCACTGGAAGTAGCCACTAGAAATCATTCTGGCGTCATGTCGTAGACAGGTATCTGGTGACGACATCTGGAATAGGATTGAAAAGTAAAACCAAGGAAAATAAGTTAAATAATATTTAAAAACGCGTAATAAGTACTTGCAGCAAGGAAATACACTTGCAATATTTTAAAATATCTCTTATTTACTTTTTTTTTTTTCAGTTATTTAAGCGGTGTAAAAATTCGATTACAAATTAAAAATAAAATACATAAAATTACTATTGATATTAATATAAAAATTTTAACTTTTTCTATAAAGAGGTGTAGGAAGCTTAATATGTAATAAAAATCACTTAAATGTTAAAAGCCTAAAGATATATATTATAATAAGTCTATACATATATAATATTTTAAAACCAAAAAAATATTATTTTTAAAAATATTTTTGTCAAAATATCTTTATATTATTATGTAGTATATTTTTATTAAAGTTGAATAGTAAAAAAGGTATTATAATACTTGAGATTTTTTTTTGGAAAGGTATTCAAATGCAAAAACTTAAAGCCTGCAGTAGGACTTGCTTTCCCCACCGACTGCAGCCCTGTTTTACTGGAACCCAGTTGCCTAGGACGCCTAGACACCTTCTGTGTCGGCCCAGGCTCTTAAAGCTGGCCACTGTCAACTACAGCTGGGAAGCTATGGGATCTGGGCCGTGCTCCAAGGCCGCGAACGGAGCATCCCAGTACAGAAATTTTTACGAGATCAATCTCTTGGCTTCACCCAACCCTCCCCGAGTCCCGACATCATGAATTGACCTCGGCTTTGTTGCTTGCTTATCTTTTCGCTCCAATCTGCCTTCTCGTCCGCCACTGCTCCTGGAGCAGTGATTAAAATCCGACACCTTCATCACCCCTGGTACGTCGGTTTCTCTTGACGCCCTTTTCCCTCCGCTTCATTCACTTGACCACCCCTAGAACAGGATAGTACGACACTCTGGCAGGCTTCTGTTTGGACTAAACGACTGCGGGCAGCTCTCTTCTATCAAAGTTTTCCAGCACCGGCTACATCTCACATCCTCTTTCGTCGGCTGCTCCGAGACACGCGCTGCCAAACTGGCTGCTCTAGACGCCAAAGCCTTCGGCAGAGCTTCCGAAGCTGTGGCCGAAATGGCCCAGCCAGTTGCCGACTCAGGCGAGGATTATGAGTAATTGCCTCCTCGCATTTCCATTTCCTGCCTAGGAGATGCTGACGTTGATTCCTTGCAAAGCTACGAATCCCTGCCCCCCAACTTTTCCTTGTTGCAAAATATGGCAGCCGGGGCCTTTGCCGGCATTGCGGTACGTCCAAGTCCTTGGCTTCTTATTCCTGCGCCAATACGTGGCTGCTTTTATCGGTCATAATGCACCAAAGTTGACTCATAAATCTGGTTAGGAACATACTGTCATGTATCCCATCGATGCGATCAAGGTATGGTGTAGAGGCTCAACGAGACCGTTATGCGAGACCTTTGTTCACCGACGGATTTTCACAGCAGCAGGCTAAGTAATGACGTTTTAGACAAGGATGCAAGTTCTCAATCCGAATTCTACGACAGCTTATAGGGGCGTTCTTCGCAGTACCTATCAGATAGCATCAAGAGAAGGTTTCTTCAGCTTGTGGCGCGGAATGTCTAGTGTCATAGTAGGAGCGGGTATGCTTACGCAGTTTTATATATTTCCGAACGGGCATTCCATAAGCTGAACATTGCTAGGACCGGCGCATGCCGTATATTTTGCCACATACGAAGCTGTCAAGCATGCTATGGGCGGAAACAAGGCCGGAGTGCATCATCCCTTTGCCGCCGGTAAGTCTGGCATGCTTGCCTAGCCCTGCATCATAACGACTACGAAATGCATGGTGTTGACCATGCTATAGCCACAAGTGGTGCTGCTGCCACCATTGCCAGCGACGCTTTTATGAATCCTTTTGACGGTATGGTTTATCCAGCCTTGGCCTTCGCGCCTTGACTTTGGCGGAGCAACGGCTTATCACACCCTGTCCAGTCATCAAACAACGAATGCAAATTCAAGACTCGAGCAAGATGTATCGATCGATGGTTGACTGCGCGAAATATGTCTACCGAAACGAAGGCATAGGCGCGTTCTACATATCATACCCTACCACCTTGTCCATGACGGTGCCGTTCACTGCGTTACAATTCCTTGCATACGAATCTATTTCAACCGCCATGAACCCAGAGAAGGAGTATGACCCCGTAACGCATTGCCTGGCGGGAGCCATCGCAGGAGGACTCGCTGCCGGCCTTACCACTCCCATGGACGTGATCAAGACGATTTTGCAGACCCGGGGTACGTCGACGGACCCGCAAGTACGGAACGTTAACGGCTTCCTGGGAGGATGCCAGCTACTCTACCAGAGGGAAGGCTTTCGAGGATTTTTCAAGGGCGTACGGCCACGAGTAGTCACCACTATGCCTAGCACAGCCATCTGCTGGTCTGCATATGAGTTCTCAAAGTATGGAAAGCAAACGAGCAACTTGTTCGAATTCGGTCTGGATAGCTGGCTGACCCGAACACTTTAGGGCATATTTCATTAAGCGAAACGACTCTTCGTGACAAGAAATACCTTGAAAACTTGGCCCAATAATGGTACGCGTGACAAAGAAGGAGCAACTTTGTCACCATCCTTCAGTGGCGGTAATCACAGAGGTCTTGAATCACTGCCTTGCGTTTTATCGTCGCTCCCAAATATTTATAATTACACAACTTACGTCTGTCTTGGCAGTACGCTTCATTACTTTCACCAAGACACCGTGTCCGCTATTTTTCGAACGAGGTAGGCATAATTGATGTAAATAGATCGTCATGGCTGTTTATGGAATTCATGGCTACAAAAACCGGAGAAGGGGGTTAGGATCATCTTGACTGCAGTTAAAAGTCAGCTATTTCGATTGACACTGGGGTACTTTTATGGAGATGCCAGCGGAAATGCCTCGAGGAGAGATGTCAAAAATTCGAGCTGAATTTGTGCGACTGGTTTGATACGAGCTTTTGGTTGTTTTATTATGCGGCGGCGTTCGCTGTTGGACAAAAGACATGCGGGCCTCGGGTCTAGGGGCCAGGGCTTTCGCGTTGCAGTCCCGCCCAGCTGCTTACAGGGGGTCAGGATATCGAAAATATCGGCAGACTAGGCTACTTGACCCTATCCCGAATCACCAATACTATTTATTACCCAGGATACAAGCTTTTCAATGGTCCGAGCTCACCTGGCGCTGCTGATGTTTGCGGTGAGTATTTCTCCCATTGGCTGATGGGATTGGAATTTTGGTTGGGCGATCAAAACAACAAGACGTCCTCAGGCTGATGTAAAAAGTTATCCACATTCCGAGGTAAACATTTTGGCAATTAGGAAACACATGCACGTAGCTTTTCTGTCTTTGGGCTACCCGGCGCCGAATCGCCGCTGATGGCGCTGGTACCCCAGCATAGCTTGCTATCCCGGGAAGAACGGCCCTCCGAAACGGGGTCCTTGTCACTGGCCCCGACCAGGATGGAGGGCGGATTTTTCAAGCATTTCTAATCTTGCGTGATGTTCAGTGTTGAGGTTGAGCTAGTCTCCTTGAATCAGACATATAAGTACCCAAAGCCTCAGCTTCACGGTAGGATGGAGGGAGGGGGGGGGGGGAGGGTTGCATTGGGGAGGGAATAGCACCTTCAAGGAAACCATAAGCGACGGTTCAGCGCGAGGATCATCGAGTAGCGCGGATCACGAGACTTGTCGCATACCAATTGAATGTGTCGGCACTGGCTGGCAAAACGTCTTTATTTTCTCCCACACTATAATATACAAGAATTCCACCTTCAGCATACCGCAGCACTGCCTCAGAATCCAAAGGGGCCACCTCCGCCAGGGAACTGGAATTTAAAGTTGGCGCCGCCTCCTTGTTGGAACATGAACGGGTGCCCTCCGCCAAAGGGACTGCCCTGGTACGGGTTGGCCTGTTGTTGCGAATTGGGGTCGTCTCCCCGATCAAAGCGCGCGCGGAGTTCTGGGTTGCTGAGCACTTCGTACGCCTCGTTGATGGAGGCCATTTTCTTCTCGGCATCCTCCTTGCTGATGCCTTGTTTGGCGGCCTTGTCCGGGTGGTACTGCTTGGATGCCTTGCGATACGCGGATTTGATTTGCCTCTCGTCGGCATCATTGGCCACTCCCAGCACTTTGTAGTAGTCCTTTGTTTTGCTG
This sequence comes from Ustilaginoidea virens, assembly GCF_000687475.1. Taxonomy (NCBI): domain Eukaryota; kingdom Fungi; phylum Ascomycota; class Sordariomycetes; order Hypocreales; family Clavicipitaceae; genus Ustilaginoidea; species Ustilaginoidea virens. The sequence continues at coordinate 4,680,487 of NC_057317.1, read as the reverse complement.
CGCTTGAGAGCGATGTGCGCCTTTTCCAGAATGGCGTTGACCTTGTCCCTCTTGTCAGGCCACCGTTCCGCAGCCTTTTCGAGCGCCCGAATGGCTGCCTCGTACTCCTCGCGCTTGTAGAGCGATTTGCCCCGGTACAGAAGGCCCCAGAAAGATTCGGGATCCGCTTCAATGGCTTCCTCGCAGTATTTGGAAGCTTCTTTGTGGTTTGACTAGCAACAGCTGTTAGCTTCTTTGCGATTCGTCAAGGGACCCGCGGGGGAAAGGGCGGTGGCAATTGGGGTGTGGATGGTGTAACAAAGGGGGGGAAATTGGCGACAGATGGGGAGTTCGTTATTCACCTCCGAATAAGCATGGCACACCATTTCAACCACCTTGTCAGACAGCCTTGTTCTTGCATTCACGGGTATTCTACCAGCCTGCCTCAGCTCCTGTATCTGCTCCTTGACAGTGGTAAGCAGGCCAGGCTCATCGCTCGTTCCTACCAGCGCCCGCCCAGCTGTGGTGAATTGACCACGGTTCAGTTGGCTTTCGGCCTTGGAAAACGCCTTTTGCACACGCTTCTCCTGCTTGTGGAGGCTTTTGCAGACCTTGGAGTCGGGATCCGAGTGCAGGCACTTCCTCACTTGCGCCAAGCCGTTGTCAAGGTCCGCGAGTCCGTAGAAAGTAGTTGCGGATATAAAGACGTGAGGATCGATGTCGCCGGGCCGAAGCTGCAAAAGGTGATGCAAATCGCTCATGCCCTCCTCGATCTCGCCGCGTTCGAACCTGCAGCGGGAGCGCAATTGGCGTAGAGACGGCGCTCGAGAGGCAACGAGGATGGCCGTACCTGCGTAGCTCACGCACTCCTCCCATTGCTGCAGCTTTACCGCATCGTTGGCTAGCTCGGCAGCCTTCTGGGCTTCGGCAAGCGCCTGGAACTCGGGAGACTCTGCGCCTTTGGCGACAGACAAGTACTCGGCTCGCGCGCCATCCCAGTCGGCAACCTTGGCCTTGATCTTGGCCAGCTGCAAGTGCGCCTGTTCGAATTCCGGCTTCAGTTCTAGAACTCGCCCAAAGTCCTGACTGGCCTGGTGAGAGCGGCCCAGGGAGAGATACGTGGTGGCACGCTTGAACAGGGTCAAGTAGTTTGCCGGGTCCTTGGCAATGGCAGCGTCATAATACGCCAGAGCCTCGTTTGTTTCGCCTCTAGCAAGATGCGATTGCGCCGAGGTCAATAACGCGGAAATCGGCAGGTCGGCAGGGATATCTTGGGCAACGCAGGTTCTGACGGATGCAAGCAAGCCTGCGGTGACGGCCAGGTTGGAAAAGTCGACTCGCATTATCGACGAGGGAAAGGCGACAACGCAAGCCAAGTCTCGCTGCGATGATTTATTGTACGGAGAAAGACCAACAAAAGGGAATCTGATGGTGTAGTTCGCATGTAGTCTTCGAGCTCGGGAAATTGAACCCACTCGGAAATCTGGCTCCACGAAGCGGGAATCCGAGCGGCCGGCGCCAACTTGGATTTGAGTTTGCGGTTGTAGGATCTAGGCCTCTGTTACGGTGGCCTGGATGGCAACTTGATGAGTCGAGCCGGGAGCGACCACGGCTTTGAGTATACTCCGTACAGTGAATCTTGACGAAAGGGAACGCTTCCAGAACCGGTAACAAGATGAAATCGAGGAGGCTAGTCTTCGCGGAAGAGGAACCCGAGGCCAGACCAGAGTTACATTTCAGGATACGGTGTCAATTCAACGCGTCTCAACACCTGTGTAACGAATGAGAAAAGTAAACGTGTACTAAATTTACTAGGAGCCGCCAGCTGGCAGGGCACGTACCCAGGTACCTCCCGGCATATCCCTGTGAGGTAGCGAATGCCCGCCCCACCATTGAGCCTGGGACGATTTTTCCTCCTGTATGCAGTTATCGGGGCAGGAGTAACGTCCATATTTTTTTTTATTTTTTTTTTATTTTTTTTTGGACGGCCTAACGGAGGCACTCCATTCTCTGTGCAACGTCTTCGTATTGACTTCCAAGTACCTAGCCTTTTCGGCATCTTTGGAGCAGGAACGCTTTCATGGTTTGGCTGCCCTAAGTCGATGATATACTGCTGATAATGCAACTAAATATATTATAGTACTGATAATAATACTGCTAATAATGCCGCACGTCATGTTTACTCTTCTAGTCATGGTGAACCTGCTGGTATCTCTGCCACTTTCCGATACCGGGGGGAGGGAGGGGGGATCTTACAACCACCAGGGCAAACGCCGGCGAACCAATCAGCATTAGCTACATACCTCCTAAGGAGATAGTAGCTTAGTAACCACCTAAGGTACTAGTACTTGTGCGCACCTCGACCCACCTTCATTGGACTGTTTTTTTTTTCGTAAATTTCTTCTCTACTGTAGAGATCTGGTCACCGAATCCCACAGTTAATCTGCTGGCATTTACGTCTTTCAAGCACTTGGGTCACCCTTGTCTTTTCCGTGAACGAAACCCATGAGCGCAACACTATAATCGAGCTTCCTGTGTTGGAAAAATTGTGTGCTCTTGTGTGAATATATCCAAATTCGCTCGAGACCTTCGGCGTTATAGGCTCCCATGTAGAAAAGTCTGCTAAGCCTGAAAAGACATGCCAGCAAATTCGCTCCCGGAGCTGCAGCAGAAGCTGTACAAGCGCATGGGCATATGTCCAAACTCAAGTAGTAAGAACACGGCAGCTCAATCTAGGTTGCTACCTGCTCAGTCTCGAAACACTTCGCGCAAAGAGATCCGGAGACGGCTGAGGACCGATAAAAAGCTTCGGAGATACTCAAAACAGTATGTTGAAGAAACTGGAAGAGAAGACATAATCCCTACGGCATCTCGTCCAGCACAAAAGTCGTCTTCGTCACATAAAGCAAAGTCGGCACTAAATGATAGCCATGCAGAAATCGGTGGCCGGGCAGTCCATGACCAAGATGACACTGACGACTCAGACTCGCCGGACGACGCATCAGGTGATGAATCGATAGAGCAGTATGAAGACGACGAGCATTACGAAGAGTCAACAGATGAACCAGGGACACCTAATGTCCTCCGGACACAGCTCGCCCAGGACGATGCTGAGATTGCAGAGCTCGAGAGGAAGCTTGGCATCAAGAAAGGCCGTCGGTCTCTGCCACAAGCCTTCAAAGATGACGGTCTTGACGAACTGCTCGAACAGGTTCAACAAAACGAGTCAAGTAGCGAGGACGAGATGAAGAAGCGAAAATCGGCATATGACGACTGGCTGTCTTCGAAAAGAAGAAAGGTCGATTCTGCCAACGAGATAGCTGTTGATTACCGTCAGCCATCCGAGGACGTTGCCGAATCGACAAACCGCCAACGACCTAACGGCCACGTTGTGGATTCCGTCGCGCTTGATCTCTCCGAGTCAGAGGCGGTCGAGAATGACTTTGGTCACGCCGTCGATGAATGTGGTTCCGATACCGAAACCCCTAAAAGTACGCAATTTCTACAAAGGGAGAACCCCTACGTCGCCCCAAAGGTACACAATGCGAATCTCAAGTACGTGCCACCATCAAAGAGGCATGGTGACGACATTCAGAGATCTCAAGCCAGTGGCCTTTTGCAAAAAAAGATCCAAGGCCTCATCAATCGTTTAACAGACGCAAATCTTCTTTCAATCGTGCAGTCTGTTGAGAAAATCTACCAGTCACATGCCCGAGCTGATGTCACTGAGACTCTCGTCGACGTCATTCTGGCTCAAATGCGGAAGTCGGAAAGCTTGCCAGATCAGTTTTTCGTTCTAACTGGAGGCTTCTCGGCGGCAATTTATAAGATTATGGGTTCCAGCTTTGGATCGCATTTAGTCCGCGAAGTCGTGAAGGAGTTCACCCAACAGTATCAGCTTGCTTCCAACGAAGCCGATGGTTCAGCAGTCATCAAAAAAGAACCTGCAAACTTTCTCACCTTTTTAACGCAGATGTACGTGTTCGAGATCCTTGGGTGCGGCATCATTTTTGATTACATGGAGAAATTGCTGGATCGCCTTTCAGAACTCAACGTGGAACTTCTCCTGAGAATCTGCCGGATGGCTGGAAGGCTGATGAGAAGAGACGACCCCAAGGCACTCAAGCATGTATCTCATATCCTTGCCACATCTGTTTCAAAGATGGATCGCGCGAATATCTCTGCGCGGACCAAATTCATGGTTGAAACAATCCACGGCCTCAGCAGCACCAAAGCCAAGACTAAAGGAGCGGATTCCACAACCGTATCCGAGCATGTGATTCGCATGAAGAAAAATCTCGGAGAACTCAAATCCCAGTCTCGACGACTAGATGGGTTGGCACCTATGGGCATACGCCTGAAAGATGTTGAAGATGTGGAGAGACATGGGAAGTGGTGGTTGGTGGGGGCCAGTGTCCCCGAATATCGCGACGCAGCTGAAAGAGCAAAGATGAAGTCTAAAGCGGTGACGGCTGGCGACGATGCCGTGCCAGACGACGACGAGGACATGGACTTTGTCTTGCCCGACTATCCCAAGAAGGCAAGGGCTCAAGGATTGACTAGTTCGGTCCAAATCGCCATATTTAGCGCCCTTATGTCAGCCATGGACTACGAACATGGGTACCGTCAATTCTTGGATCTCAACCTAAAGAGGGATGACCAGCTCGAAGTCACTCGTGTGTTGCTCCAATGCGTTGGAAGCGAGCTGGACTACAACGACTATTATGCCTTGGTGGGGAAACAAGCTTGCACCAATAGCAGGATCAGGTTCTCGTTTCAGGATCGGCTGTGGAGGATATTCCGCGGTCTAGGCGAATCCTTGTTTGGCGAAGGGGAGGATGATGAAAGCACTTTGGAGGGAGAAAGGATGAAGAACGAACGGCGATTAAGCCACGTTGCCCGATTCTACGCGTCACTCGTGGCTGAAGGCGCGCTGAGTATCAACCTCCTCAAACCGGTGGAACTTGCGAAGATGAATCAATGGACTTGCCTGTTTGTGGAAACGCTCTTGCTCGGCTTGTTGCGTAAATGCAGGAGAGAAAAGCGTCAACAAGACGCAACAATGGAGCGCATCTTCGGCCCTTCGAGAGACCTACCTACTCTTGCCGCGAGTCTACACTGGTTTCTGAGGAAGAAACTGTCCAAAACCAAGCTCACCACCGACAAGGAGCGCAAGGGAATCCAGAGAGTGAGAGAGAGGGTCCAGGCACTGCTTCAAATATAAAGAGCTGGCATCGACGAGCAAGAAAGCAAACAATATAGCAATATGTTACTCTACAAGCAGGCGAGCAATGACGAAGTCGAGCAGCTAGAGTTGCAAACTCTATGAATTAAGATAAGACACACTCATCCGCTGCAGGGCTGGAAATTTGCATGCAATCGTCAAGTGAACAGAGTTGAGCTGCCAGTTAGCTATGGCGGCGATACTACTAGTATCTCTTACTATTGGCAAATGAGCTGGAATAATCTCTATAATATCTCTTATAGCTAAGGCAGCTATTGTAGCTATTGCTGCCAGTTGGAATGCCGCTACATTATACGGCAATTCCGACCGTTAACTGAAAGACTGCGGCAAATTGGCACACGTTTGGCCACTATTCCTTCTACCGGGCAGGTAAGCTGTTGCATCAGGGCCGCAGTTTACTACATGCCAATAGAAAGGACTTGACTTGGCGGCTACAATCGCCTCAAGACGGCAGTAAGACGGCAGTTGGACTGCCCAACCTGAGGCACCAAGGCGCCAGGCATGCATTATTAATATCTTATGGGGCAAAAACTCACTGGGGATACGTACCGGATGGTTTGGGGGTTTGGGTTGGGGCCCGGCCGGGGGGAGGCGCTGGGTCCAGTCTGGTGCCATGAAAAATCAATTGCCATTTCTGCTCTGGGGCTCTAGGGCTCCCTAAATCTGGCGCAAAGCCTCCCCAGAAGCTCTCCGCCTCTCCGTTTCCCTCCACAACATCACTGCCATCCCGCACCCGTTGACCGATTCGTTTTCGGAGATACCGGCGCTTGAAAATGCTCGCTAGCCGGTTCTTATCTCGAAAAGCCGTTAGGCTATCGTCCTGGCAGCAGTCAACGTGAGTCCACCACGGCTTGGAAGCTCAACGCTTGGCCTGGTCGTGTCATTCGACTAATTGCAGCTTACGTCTCAGGTTACCCACAGTTATTCCCTCGGCGTCGATGCGATGGAGTCGTGGGTTTGCGTCAAGTTCTGGTCTGTCCATTGTATCGCTACCGTACTTTGATAAACCGGTCCCGAGGACTGACAAACCAATTTGCAGAAGAAAAGGATCTGGTCATCATTGGAGGTGGTGTCGCTGGATACGTCGCCGCCATCAAGGCCGGACAGGAAGGCTTGAAGGTATGTTGGCTACCCGGATGAAGCAGCTGTGCCCTTTTCTTTTTTCTCTTTTTCTTTTTCTTTTTATTTTTGTTTTTTTTTCGTATTCTTCCCCAGGATCCTAACCCGGGCCCTCAGGTTGCCTGTATCGAGAAGCGTGGCACCCTCGGCGGAACCTGCCTCAACGTGGGCTGCATCCCCTCGAAATCGCTCCTGAATAACTCGCACTTGTACCACCAGATTCTGCACGACACCAAAAATCGTGGCATCGAGGTTGGCGATGTCAAGCTCAACCTGGCCAACTTCATGAAAGCGAAGGAAACGGCTGTCAACGGTCTCACCAAAGGTGTGGAGTTCCTCTTGAAGAAGAATGGTGTCGAGTATATCAAGGGCGCAGGCTCCTTTATCAACGAGAACGATATCAAGGTGGCACTCAATGATGGTGGCGAGACGACTGTGCGGGGCAAGAACATTCTTATCGCCACTGGTTCAGAAGCTACTCCCTTTCCCGGGCTCGAAGTGGACGAGAAGCGTGTCGTTACCAGCACTGGTGCTATAGCCTTGGAAAAGATTCCCGAAACCATGATTGTCATTGGAGGCGGCATTATCGGCCTCGAGATGGCGTCGGTGTGGTCCCGGCTTGGAACAAAGGTCACTGTTGTGGAGTTCCTTGGCCAGATTGGCGGCCCTGGGATGGATACAGAGATTGCAAAGGCCACGCAAAAACTCTTGAAGAAGCAAGGCATGGATTTCAAGTTGAACACCAAAGTCGTTGGCGGCGATAAATCCGGGGACAAGGTCAAATTGGATGTCGATGCCGCAAAAGGTGGCAAACCGGAGACTGTGAGTACTACTGTTAACGTCCCAGCACAAAAACGTGACACCGCCTTGCAGAAAGTAGGGAGAGTGGTCAGAAGCGCTAATCTTGAAACAAGCTCGACGCCGAGGTTGTTCTCGTCGCTATTGGCCGACGCCCATACACCCAAGGGTTAGGCCTGGAAAACATTGGCATGGAGCTTGACGACCGCGGCCGGGTCATTATTGACTCGGAGTACCGAACCAAGATCCCGCACATTCGATGCGTCGGAGACGTCACCTTTGGTCCAATGCTTGCTCACAAGGCGGAAGAGGAAGCTGTTGCGGTTGTCGAGTACATCAAGAAGGGCTACGGCCACGTCAACTACGGCTGCATCCCCTCGGTCATGTATACCTATCCCGAAGTGGCCTGGGTCGGTCAGAACGAGCAAGAGCTCAAGGATCAGAAGATCCCGTATCGAGTCGGCACGTTCCCCTTTAGCGCCAACTCGCGCGCCAAGACCAATCTAGATACCGACGGCCTGGTCAAGATGCTGGCCGACCCGGAAACCGACAGACTGCTCGGCGTGCACATCATCGGACCCAATGCTGGCGAAATGATTGCGGAAGGAACTTTGGCCCTAGAGTACGGAGCATCCACCGAGGACATTGCCAGGACATGCCATGCGCACCCGACTCTCGCCGAGGCGTTCAAGGAGGCTGCCATGGCCACCAGCTCCAAGGCTATCCATTTCTAAAGCGACCTAGAAGTGTAGAGAAAAGAAAAGAAAAAAAAAAGGGGGTGGGGGGGAAGCCAGCGATGACCTAGGGTGCCTGGTTAGAAGAGCCAGGTGCTGGATGAGGCTTGATGGCGGTCACGGAAAAGAGATTCTTTTTAGCATCCACCTGCCCTCGTTTCAAGGGGCCCGGCCCTCTGTATACATTTATATTCCAGAGTGTAAAATAGTAATCGTACGCTGTCTTGGCCAAGGAAGGCATGGGAGACGCGCTGCTTGCTTGCTTGCTTGCTTGCTTGCTCCGTGTCTCGTGTTATTCCTGTACTCTGTTTACTCTGATTACTCTGCTTAGTCCTGACCTGAACCTGGCAAGCCGCGCATTTGACGCGCAGTTGCAAGAGCTTGTAGCCCTGCATGGAGGGTATATTATATCGGTCAGACGGAAGCGTGCAATGTCATTTGAATTTGAATCTGGGGAATAATTTCGGATGTGAACACTACATGCGCGACCTGTACTGCCGGTCTCGCTGGTTCATTTCAGACAGGATATACCTTTTTTTGCTTCCAATGTTGGACTATTTACCCCAAGTTGATGGCAAACAGCAAAGGTGGATAGACGGATCTACAGGTGACGCCCACCCGTGACCACCCGTGACCACTCCCGTGACCACCTGCCACCTTTGGCTGTCATGACGCCCCACCTTGACTCGACCCCTGAGGTTCAACGCCAAACGCGCTCGACTGCGTTCAATGTTCAATGCTCTGTTCTGTGCTGCAACGCAACCATCGACAGCACTTGACACAAACCCAGCCCCCAAACGCCCATCGCCAAGTCATGACACGACACGACATGACGTGACGCCTGGATGCAAGCAAGCCAAAGTTGCTTCACACGAGCGCGCGTTGAGAGTGTATCCCCCCTTTGCTTTCCAGTGCGCAACATGTCGACGCCATCCTGCGACGCCCAAGCAGCAAACAAGTCGTTCGTTTCGACTGCGTCGCCTCCCGCCAGCCTGGCCTCGCATCCCCGGATGGGCTCGCAATCACCACCCCGGGCCGGGCAGGCGCGGGAATACCCGCTCATGACCCGAGACGAAATCGAGGTGCTGATCGCCCGCGGCCTCAAGATCGTCATCCTCAACCAGCATGTCCTAAAGGTCGATGCGTGGCTTCCCTATCACCCGGGCGGGGACAAGGCCTTGTTGCACATGGTGGGCAAAGATGCCACGGATGAGATCCAGGCGTAAGCTGTTGATGACACCCCCCCCCCCCCCCTTTTTTTTTATGGTCGAGTTGAGAGTGCGAAGCGTACTAACCGTAGCGGTGTTGGTGCGGCATGCCAGGCTGCATTCGCAAGAGGCCCAGCAGCGGATGATGCGTTATCGAATCGGCAGGATCAGCGGCACGTGGACCAACTTTACGCCGCCGATCCAAGGAGGTCAGTTCCGGGCGTTTATAGACGTCGACGACGCCACGTGCGGCGGTGAATCGGGTGCTGGGCAAGCGACGGAATCAAGCCCAAGGCCAAGCAGCTCGCGGTCGCGGTCGCGGTCGCGGGAAATCAGCGGCAGCGACGGGCCGCCACCGCGGAGGCGAAAGCACGGCCAAGAACGAGCTGCCTCCCCGGGGGCGGTGTCGTCGTCGTCGTCGTCGCAGTCAAGCGCGGGGCCCGGCACGAGCGCAATGGCGTACATAGACGCCATCACGCGCGAGAAGATCAGCCTGGACGCCGAAAAGTATCCCGCCGTCGACGCGGCCACGCAGCAGGAGATTGCGGCCAAGTACCGGGCCCTGCACCGGCGGATAGCCGACGAGGGCCTCTACGAGTGCAGCCGGACCGCCTACGTCTACGAATGCTGCCGATACGTCGGCCTGTTCAGCCTGATGCTCCTGCTCCTCCGATGCGGGCACTACACGCTGAGCGCCGTGTGCATGGGGCTGACGTGGCACCAGCTCGTGTTCCTCGCCCACGACGCGGGCCACATGGGCGTCACGCACAACTACCAGGTGGACACGGTCATTGGCATCGTGGTGGCCGACTTTGTCGGCGGGCTGTCGCTGGGCTGGTGGAAGCGGAGCCACAACGTGCACCACATCGTGACCAACGCGCCGGAGCACGACCCGGACATTGAGCACATGCCCCTGTTTGCCGTGTCGCACCGGCTGCTGGGCAGCCTGCGGTCGTCGTACTACGACCGCGTCATGGAGTACGACGCCGTGGCCAAGGTGATGCTGCGGATCCAGCCGTGGACCTACTACCCGCTGCTCGCCCTCGGCCGCTTCAACCTGTACCGCCTGTCGTGGGACTACCTGGCCGCCCGGCGGGGGCCGAGGCGCGGCCCCGGCGCCTGGCACTGGTACCTCGAGCTCGCCGGCCACGTCTTCTTCTGGGCCTGGTTCGGCTACGGCCTCGTGTACCGGGCGCTGCCGAGCAACGGGGCGCGCCTGGCCTTCGTCCTGGTCAGCCACGTGGTGTCGTCGCCGCTGCACGTGCAGATTGTGCTGTCGCACTTTGCCATGAGCACGGCGGACCTGGGCCCGCAGGAGTCGTTTGCCCAGCGCATGCTGCGCACCACCATGGACGTCGACTGCCCGCCGTGGCTGGACTTTGTGCACGGCGGGCTGCAGTTCCAGGCCGTCCACCACCTGTTCCCGCGCGTGCCGCGGCACAACCTGCGCCGGGCGCAGGGGCTCGTCGTCGACTTTTGCCGCGACGCGGGCATACCCTACGCCCTGTGCGGCTTCGCCGACGGCAACAGCGCCGTCGTCGGCCGCCTGTCCGAGGTGGCCCGGCAGGCCGCCATCCTGGCCGAGTGTCAGCGAAGCCTGGCGGGGTGACGTGCGTGAGTTGACGGTGGTGTCTCTGCCGGACGCGGCTGAACGCGCCACCAAAAGCGTAGCTGGGTACGAGTGCTTTGTGTACTGGTTGTCATCTGAGTCGTCGACGGCAAGCCCCGGCTACTGCCCGGGCAGTTTTTCTCTGTGCCTCTTGTTTCTTGTTTCCTGTTTCCTGTTTCCTGTTTCCTGTTTCCTGTCCGTAGGAAAGCCCGAGTGCCGGGGGAGACCTCCCGTCGCCCTTTGCATGCACCCGGCACTAACAGATAGACGACAGCTTTCCCTTTCCAATACGACGCAGAGACTCACTCCCCGACTTTTGGACACGAGCCTGTCTGCCAGACACCCATCCAAGCCTAGTGCTCCGTATGTACATGCACCTCGTTCTCTTTTTGAAAGTAGGCACCTAGGTAAATAAGAGGTTCCTAACGGGATGTAACGTGGGCGAACGCAAGAGTGAGCACAAGCGCTCAGGGCCCGAGCGAAGCCGGACAAGAACCTGTGGCAAGACTCACAAAGACTCACAAAAAAAGGGGGAAAAAAAGAGAAACAAACAAAAAAAAAAGAGCCACCCACACAGTCAAATGTACAGAGTCAGGTCACTGACAATTTCGCAGCCCAGCAAGAACAAGACTCCCACGTCGTCCGGCTAAAAATGCGGGGGCTCCTGTTCGTGCCAGGCTAGCCAATCGCGCATTCCCATCCCCCCACCTGAAAGCGGGCCCCATCGCCAAGCAATCCTCCTTGCCATTTATTTTCTCCGCGCCCTCATCCTCCACCAAACATCTCTCAAACCCGCAACATCGTCGCCCACCATGCCGGCCGACCTCCCCCACGACGAGGTACCATCCCCCTTCCCCCCTCCCCCCCCCCCAACGATAAACATAAACACCGCTGACCCTTTCCCCCTTCCCCCCCCCCCCCAGTTCTTCAGCAAACTCGCCCTCCTGTTCAGCCAAAGGCGCGACACGCCCCACGGCGCCATCTACCTCTCCCAGAAGCGCCGTACGTAGCGCTACCCTCCCCCCCCCTCCCAACCGCCCGCTCCCTTTGCTGACCGCGCAAAGTGTCCTTCGGCCAGGCGGGAACCGACGCGGAATCCGGCACCGGCACCGGCACCGGCACCCCCTTCCCCGTCATTGTGCGCGCGTCCAACGGCAAGTCGAAGCAGCGGCGGGCGGACAAGGTCAAGCTGTCGACGGTGGTGCAGCCGCACGACCTGGACGCCTTTTACGCCCGCTACGCTGACGTCTGCAAGGCCGGCATGGCGGCGCTGAAGCCGCGCGATCGGAGCAAGAAGCGCGCCAAGGCGAAGAAGAAGAAGGCCGCGTCGTGAGGGTCGAGGCGTCGCGGCGTGACTGGGCTCGGCTTGCGGCTCGCAAGACTGCGTCCAGGGCGGCGTCCAAGACGAGGTCCAAGACGAGGTCCAAGACGGCGTCCAAGACGGCGTCCAAGACGTCCAAGCCGGGGGTTCAAGCAAGACGTCTTGGCGCGCTTTGCTCGGGATGAGGAGCCAGGGACGGCGGGCGACATGAGCGGGCGACGGGCGTGCACCCCGTGTGCTATGGAAAGCTCCATGTCCGTGGCCGTTTGTACACAGAGCCTGGCCGGATTCGCTGCATCCTACCTATTAGGTACCCTGGGCAGGTGTGTACGTCAACCCGAGACACGTTCTCTTCCCAGTCCTTGCTACGTGCATTGCCATTGCGTGTGGTGTCTGTCGTCTTGGAAGGGGAGGAGAGGAGCACACTACACTCCTTCATGTTGTGAGCCGCATCATCATGCGACGCCCAAGAAGCGCCCCCCTGGACAGAGACAATGGCGCGACCTTGATCAACATAAGCCCCCCCTTTTCACACCAATTGATTGCCTGTCCAGTTTGGACCAATACAACCCCCAAAGACTGCGTGCGTAACGTAACCAAACTTCACCCAATTGCTAAGCATCGTCACATCAACCCCCCCAACAAGCACCGTCAAAAACTTGGTCATGCATATTATGAGCTCGTCCCCGACTCTTCTCCCCAGAGCTGAGACGAAAATAAGCACTCTGAAACCTCGCGGCTGATTGATAGCGCAGGCCGTACGTAGCCTGTCTGAGCAGTCCCGTCCGCAATAACATCCAACCATTTCTTTTTTTTTTCAGACAAGATCTCCATCAAAAAAAGGCGAGAGAAAAGACAAAGTTCCGAATAAGTTTAACACGGAAGAACCATAGCGCATAGCTGGGTCATGGCATCAAGACGCCTCCAAATCTGCTGCAAATTTTGAGTGTCTCCCTTTACCGTCGTGACTCCCCCCAACGGGTCGACCAAGCATTTTCGTCCTCGTCACATAGCCCGCAATCCTAAACTCAAAACCCTGCCTACATAATCTGGTCCTGAGTGAGACCGCCGTGAGTATCGGTATCCATGCTCTCGCCGCCCGGCTGGTTGAGATATTTGACGAAGCTGAGGTTGAGAGGGCGGCCACCGTACTGGTATCCCTGGAACTTGGTGATTGCCGTCTCGGCCGTGTCCGCCGTGTCGAAACGAACGACACCCGTGCCCCTGGAACGACCACTGGGCTCGTACTGTATCTCGGCTTGTTCCACTTTGCCAATGGTAGTAAACAGGTCGACTAGGTCGTCATTGCTCGTCGACCATGGGAGCTGATGATGGATCGCATCAGTCACCTACACGCCAATCAAAAAGAAAATGGGGCTAAGGGGTGGGTTTGCTGTCCACTCACATTGCGGACGTAGATGGTCTCGCTCTTGTCAGTTCCTGCGACAGCCCCGTCAGTGAAGGGGTTGGGAGGCACTGCGGCGGCAGGCGTAGCAGCTTCGTAGCCCGCGCCGCCAGGGAAGCCGCCTCGGCCACCGCCGAATCCGAATCCTCCACGGCCACCGCCGTAACCTCCGCGAGCGAATCCGCCACCAAAACCGCCCCTCGCACCGCCCCCGTAGCCACCGCGTCCGGAAAAGTTCATTCCGCCAGCTCCGGCATAGCGATCTTCGCGAACCTCCAGCATCCTGCCTTGCCAGTCGTAGCCGTTGAACTGTTGAATGGCGTTTCGCGCATCGTCCGGATTCTCAAAAACAACAATACCTGAACCCTTTGGACGGCCATCCGGACCGCTGTGGACATCAGCACGAATAACGCCGCCGTTTCGAGCTGCGCAGGGTTGGTTAGACATGGGAATTTCCAGGCCAAAGGCTAGACCACGCGGTGGAGTGGATGGGACATGTTGCTTACCTGCTTGGCGAAACAGGTCTTTCAAGTCTTGCCATCCGACATTGAATGGAAGCTACATCTGGTCAGCAACGCATAGCCGGCAAGACAGGGGGACTGCGTGGGAAGCACCCCCCCCCCCCCCCAATAAAAAAAAAGCAAAGACAAAGAAGGAAGAAAAAAAAAACTCACATTGGCCACATAGATCTGTCGGCCAGCTCCTCCAGGAGGAGCGGCGCCGCCGCCGCCGCCGCCGCCGTAGGCCCCCTGGGCGTGGTTGAAGCCAGCCGACATTCCTCCACCGAAACCACCACGGTTGCCACCAGTGGCGCCAATAAAGCGCGGTTCCGCCTCACGATCCTAAGGACCGCAATCAGCTCTTCTGCTCTTGCTTCATCGGAGCCACGATTATGCTACCAACCTCTCGAACATAGACCAAACGACCCATCAAGTTTTGGTTGCTGAGTTGAGCAACAGCTTGCTGAGCCTGGTCTCTCGTTGCATACTCCACAATTCTGCCACAACGTGTGAGCAACAAGCCAGAAAAGGGTTGCAAGTGCATCGGGGACATCAAAAGAGTAAACTCACCCGCAGCCCTACAATCACCCAGGACAAGTGTCCGAACCCGTCAACCCAACCATCCATCAAAGCCAGCGAGCATGTATGTGCGGTAAACAAGAGGGAGGAAGAAGAAGAAGAAGAAGAAAGGACGCCAGCCAAGAACTATGCGATTAAGCCCACCTTCGACATTCCATTGGGAAGAAGTAGCACATCTGCAAAAAGCACTTCTCCAGCTATGTACCGACAGTCAGCTCGCTGAAAACCCCCAGATCCCTCAACGCCCCTTACCCTGTCTCATGAAATCTTTGAGGTGGTGCCATTTGACGTCGTAGGAAAGATTTCCGACGTAGACACGGCGGTCCTGTTGTGACGTTTCACGGATGCTGTTCATCATTTGCTCCCTTGCTGCAGCTCGCTCCTCATACGATCGATGTGGTGCTTGTCCACCGTAGCCTGTACTGGATCCTCCGCTGGGAGCTCCTGTTCCGGTCATGGGCGAGCGATCGCGGCCGCGACGATAATCGTCCCTGCTATTCGACCTGCTGCGTGGCGAGAATGATCGTCGGCGAGATTGTCGGCCTGGACTTCTGGAGCGTCGGCGGGGTGAACGAGACCTCTCTCGCTATCATGAGTTAGCGTCGGATTGGTTTCCCAAGGCGAGCGGATAGATGTCTTGTAGACACGTTTTTGAGGGTTGGCAAGTAGACGGCCATGTTGGGAGCATCACGCTGGGCCTTGCCAGCTCATGGAGAAGCTCTACTAGTCAAGATGGACAGTCGCCATGACGCCAAGCATGACACGTCCTGCGTGAATGGAACGGAGCCTGCCTGCCTGCCTGCCTGACAGGTCATGGGGGGTGGTGTTGCTCGGGGTGAAGAGATTTCCGCGCGCTATTTTGCGCTTTTGGAGTATCTTGCCTTGAAACAAAGCGACATGACCAAGACAGGCGCGTCGTGGGCAAAGGGGAGGAAAGGGATTTTGCGTGGTGGATGCAATGCTAGCAGGAAAAACTTACCGGTCGATAGGTGTCGCCTGAGTCAGCTGTTGGGAGGAAAGAAAGGGTTAGATTCGAAACAGTGGGTTTTCGCCTTTGGAGGCACAAGGCAAAGTAGATGGCAGTCGGGAAGTGAGAGCCCAACTGAGGAGTGGTGTGAAAGGGTTGGTTGGTTGTTGGGGAGGGAAGAGGAAGGGGGGGGGGGGGGGCTGCGCAGGGATGGAGTGGTTTGGGCAATTAAAAATCGGAAGAACATGCAGGTAAGGGGGGCCGTGTGATAATGCAGTGAAGTGTGTGGTAAGGGCCAAGGCGAGGAGAAAGAGGTCGGCGTTGTGCGAGTGAGCGAGTTGACAAGAAGCAGGCAGAGCCGGAAAGGTAGGATTGATGAGACGAGGGCGAGGAGAAAGTCACCTTGACTTGATGATGCGGTGATGAATCGTAGCCTTCACACACAGTCGACCGATGCCGTCCTCCCGAGCCCGGGGGGGAAGGGAGAGGGGAAAAAAATGAAATGAAATGAGAAAATTGAAGGGGGCTGTCAGGTAGGACGGTGACTTGAAGCACGTAAAATCGCAAACCGGAGGGAGAGCAGTAGGGAGTACAAAAAGTGGCCATACAGGTAGGCATGTGGGAGGTTGTAGTCGGTCGGGGGGGGGAGGGGATGGGCGGAGGCAGCAGAGGGGAGAGGGGAGAAGGGATGGCTGGCTGGCTGGCTGGCTTGGTTGGCTGGCTGGCTGGCTGGCTGGCTGGCTGGACAGAAGAGCGTACGTACCCATGGCCAAAGTCTAAGCGTTGGCAAAACAACGAAAACGAGGCTCCGTGCCCGATGCTCGGTCAGAGGGCGAGCGAGCGGCTGTCTTGTCTCAACAGAGAGGGAGGGTAGCTCAACCTGGGGATGCGGGCGGGCTCTCGTCAGGAATATGACTGAGGCAAGCGGCTGGAAACAAGTCAACAGACAGGATGAAACCCGCGCTGCTCCGTCGACGCAAGCGCAGATGCAAGCGTAAGATGCAAGCGCAAGATGCAAGCGTAAGATGCACGCGTCTGGTAGATGCAAGCGGAGATGCAAGCTAGATGCAACAAACGTCGGAATCGGGATGGTGGAGGCGTCGTCAGGAAGGGGTGGGAGGACAATTGGCGTCGACTGGCCAGCTTTTTCGCCCGGAGCAGGTTGATTGAGGGAAGAAAACAACGCGCTGCCGGCTTCCAACGAGGGGAGGGGGGGGGGGGGGGAATAAGGCAGCGAATAGGGCGGCGGCCTGAGGGAGGCGACCAGGCAAGGATTGGGGGGGGGGGGGGGGACGTGACGAAAGGGCAAAAAAAAAAAAGGAAAAAAGAAAAAAAAAAAAAAGGGCAGAGAGATTGACTGGAGTCTGGAGTCTGGAGTCTGGGCCTCGCGTTGAAGCAAAGGCTTCCCCCCGGCGGAAGCAGTTGGATGTATTTTGTTTTGCTGCAGGAGCTGGCTGCAGGGTTGCTTCTCAGTAGGCGCCCAGCATGAGCAAAAGGGGAAAAAAAAAAAAAAAAAAAAAAGGGAAAAGGAGAATAAAAGGGGGGGGAAAGGAAGGAAGGGGAAAAAAAAAAAAAAAGAGAGAGACACAGAGGTAGAGAGAGGACGGCCAGGTGGTTCGTGCATGGGCAGGAAGGTACCTGGGCCTGGGTACCTGCGACTCCCCAGTCCTGGACTCCTGGCAAGTCAGCAACACGGAGGCTGAGACCTTGCGGGCTGGGGGGGAAAAAAAAAAAGAGGAAAAAAAAAAGGAAAGAAAAAGAAAAAGAAAGCAGCAAAGAAGACATCACACTCTGGGGAAGAATCCAAGACAAAGTCAAAGGAGAGCAGCAACTCTGAGCCCCCGAGGCCGCGGAAGCTCGCTGGAGAATATACATACCAGACAAAACCCAGTGCCGCCTTGGCCTTGTAGCCCGCTAAACCGCCCAGAACTGGCTAGACCGAGCCGGGTTTTGGCCTAGCGGGCTGGTACCAGCTGCCAAGTCAGGAACCAGCCGACTTCCTCACAGAGTACTCCGTAGAGCCGTACTAGCAGCAACGACTCGGAAGCTTGCAACGACTCCGCGGTCCGTACCTGCTACCTCGTTCCCTGCCCCTGCCTCCCTGCCTGGCGAGGTAACTCATGGCTTGCTGCCGTCACTTGCAGGCCGTCCGTCCGTCCGTCCGCCACTTGCAGGCCCGTCACTTGCAGCCGTCACTTGCAGCCGTCACTTGCAGCCGTCGCCCCACCCGGGTTCCACAACGTGCTGCCAGCCCAATAAACTGGGCCCAACCAGCAGCAGCTCTGCTCTATGCGGTGGGGCTCTCCGTCGTCGGATTCAATTCATCACTCGCATCCCTCCCTCCCAAGATTCCCAAAATCCAATCCAAATCTCCCACGAAGCTCCCATCCGGCAGCCAGACAAATGTCCTCGCGCTCCGTCGCGCCCTCGCTGCGCCGCGCCGCCCACCGCACGCGCATCCCCCTCCTCCGGACCTCGTTCCACTCGCACCAGCATCCCGCGTCCGCGTCCGCGTCCGCATCCCCCCCGTCCCCCGGACCCGCCGAGCTCGCCATCCTTCGCGCGGCCTACCGCCACGTGCCGCAGCATGGCTTCTCCCGCCGCGCCCTAAACCTCGGCGCCCGCGACGCCGGCTATCTCGACATCAGCCCCAGCGTCCTCCCGGACGGCGCCTTCAGCCTCGTCCGCTTCCACCTCGAGACCCAGCGGCTCGCGCTCGCGCACACCAGCCGCGCCTTGTCCGGCAACCAGCCCGGCAGCGCGCTGCGAAGCAAGGTCGCCGCCATCACGTGGGCGAGGTTGATCGCCAACCGGGATATACTACACGAATGGCAAGACGTAAGCTGTCCGGGGAAGGAGAGGAAGGGGGGGGATATCCCGTTGCCCCGTATCCCCCCCCCCCATTCTCTTCCCCCGGTTTCAAATTCGAATGCGCCCTCCCCCACTGGCAGCCGACTGACCGACTGATACACCGCGGTAGGCGCTTGCCATGATGGCCCAGCCGGGCCACCTGTCCGATTCGTTGCGGGAGCTCGCGCTGCTGTCCGACGAGATACTCTACCTCGCGGGAGATGAATCCGTCGACTCGTCGTGGTATTCTAAACGGGCGTCGTTGTCAATGATTTACAGCGCCAGCGAGCTGTACATGACCACCGACCGGTCGCCCGGCTTTGCCAACACAAACAGATTCCTGACGAGCAGGTTGGAGGAAGCAAATCTTGTCGGGGGGCTGATTGGGGACTTGACAACCTGGACAAGCTTTACAGCAAACGCTGCAGTCAACGTGCTCAGAAGCAGAGGACTGCCTATATAAGAGTTGTCTGCAGAGCAGCTTTGCGCCCCAACTAGAACCATCCTAATCAAAATGTCAAAATGCATTTTATTTTTAGACTCCTGTACAAGTGTTTCTCTCAATACGCCAGCGCAGCGAATAAAGTCAAGTCAATGGCCAAAACAAGTCTAGTATATCGTTCACACGTGTCTTCTACTTTGGCGAGCAATCGCTTCTCTGGTACTCTCCGTACTGCAGCCAAGCAGGACAGGGCAATGGCTGCCGACTTTACGCCGTCTGCGAGAACCACGGCGGAAAACAAAACAGAACGGGCAGCTCAAAAGGCCAGTTTACTACACTGGTTCAAAGTGAGGACCCCCTCCAACAACTACCCCCCCCCCCCAATGTCATGTCTGGCAAGCAACCCCATGATCGCTCAGCGGAATGAAGCCAAGGTGCGCTGCCGAGGATCGGTGAGCCTGTGATAGCTGCGTTAGCAATTGTTCCCGCGTCGTCTCCGACGCACACTGCGGGAGCATACCGGATAATTTTCACGTCCTTCTCAAGTCTAGCTCGACCCTCGATGGCGTTGGGGGTGATCAAAATGTACTGCCTCGACACTGAACGACGCGCGGTGTCGACCTTTTTCCCCAAAGAACAAAAGGAAAAAAAAAAAAAACTCTCGTCAGTCGCTTTCATTGGTCTAAAAAAAACACTTTGCAAGGCATGGGTCAGGACTCAAAGGCCACTGGCACTTACCAGCATGTTGGTGCTGATTGCTCGGTTGACATTGTCCATGAAGACGTCAAATTCATCGAGGCAGCGGATAGGAGAGCCGATTGCCTCCCACACCGACAGCAGCATGCAGATGGACGAAAACGACTTTTCTCCTCCAGACAACGTCTTGGTGTTTCGGCCAACCGAGCTTTTCCTCGTCTCGTCCGGCTCGATGTGGATGTTGACCTTTCTGTTGGGGTGGTCGAGATCTATCTTGCCCCGAAAGCCACGCTCGCTCAGCAGGTAGTTGAACTGGATTCGGATGCGAGCGCTGATCTGCCTCTGGAACTGACGCCACAGGTTGAGGCGGTCCGCAATGGCGTATTTCAGCGACTTGACCGTCTGGTCGACGTCCTGCGTCTGCCTCACAAAGTCGTCGTACTTGGCTTTGGCTTCGTGCGCGCGGTTGAAGATTTGCTCGTCGGTGGCACCTTGTCTGGCCTCGCGTTGCAGCAGCTGCTCGCGTATCTTTTCGTACTTCTTCTCTATGCTTCGGTAGTCTTCGTCCTCTGGGACGTGGACACGGTCTGGGGCTACTTCTTCGGCTTGGCGGATAAAGTCCTCGACTGCTTCCCGCTTCTTGACGCGTTTCGACTCGGCCCGGCGGAGCTCCGACTTCTCAATGTCGACGCTTTCGTACGCTGCGTTCTTCTCCATGAGAGCGATTCGTCTCATGTTTTCGAGTTTCCGAACCTTCTCGTCTGCCTTGTGGACGCGGTTCTGGAAATCCTTTTGCTCCTGTCTCACTTCGTCCAGCTTCTTCTTGGCCTCTTCGGCCTTGGTGCTGAGCTCTCGTTTTCCCAGTTTCAAGTTGCCGTACTGGTTGCCGAGCTGTTCTTCCTCTGCCTTCTTCATATCCCGTTCGGCCCGGAGCGAGTCCAGCCGCGCGTCAATGCCTTCGAAACTGTCCAACTCTTCCAGTACTTTTTCAACGTCAGCGTCGGTTCGGCGCAGCTCGTTTTCGACGTCTTTGACCGTGTTCTTCTGCTGCTCCAGCTCCGAATTGGTGCGTTTCAGTTCTTGTCGCGCCCTGCGATCCTCCGCGTTGATGTCCAGGAGTTCCAGCTCAAGCTGTTTCAGGTCGTCTCGCTGTAGATCGAGCTGCCGAGCCGAGTCGGACTGCATCCTTGATCGCAGGTTCTGGGTCACGACAGGACTTGACCCTATCGTTCCGCCTCGGTTCGTGTATCGCAACCCTTGACCGCGCTTCCCCTTGCCGTCATGGAAGCAAAGGCAGGCCGCAACATTGGGCGGCGGCCCATTGTCGATCATGACCCTCTGCGCCTCCACCCGCTCCTTGATGAGAATCACCTTCTCAATCTGGTTGTTGATGATAAATTGCGAACGAACCACTTCTTCATCAAAGTCCAGGACCCGTAGAATGGTGTCAAACTCTGCCGGTGGCTCCTGGCTTGTCGTTTCGATGCGCCCCCCATATGCGATGTAAACCGGCGGCGGCTTTCTCATGTTTAACCGACGCATCAGCGCGGACAGGCGAGACTGATCCCTCTTGCTCCTGACCACAAAAGCATTGAGCGCTTCGCCCAGGGTCTTGTCCAGAATCCCGGCCCATTCGGGCTTGAGAAGCTTGACGTAGGCGCCCAAGGGTCCTAGCGGTTTGTTTTCGAAGCCTGGATCCGAGGCGACCGCTCTCGCCAATTGCGGGATTTCACGATCGAAGCCGTCGTACTTGGAGCCGGTGCTCCTTTTCAGCTCTTGTACTCTTTGCTCGGCGAGCACAATGTCCTTGCGCTTGTTTTCCTGGAGCCGTTGTTGCTCCGCGACAGCTTGCTCTGCCTCCGCTTTCCGAGACTGGAGGACGGGCGTTTTCAGCCGTTCGTCGTCGATGCGGCGCATCAGCTCCGTCTGTCGCTCCTTGAATCTGTCGCGCTCCGATTCCTTTTCGGCGCGAGCAGGACCGCTGGACTCGTTGAGCTTCTGCAGCTCTCCTTGAATCTTGGTGTCGAACGTTGCAATCCCGCTCCTCAACGCCGTCAGGCGCGAGTGAGCATCTCTTTCCTCCAGAAGCTGGTCTTGCAACTCTTTCTTGGCCTTGGTCCAAACTTCTTCCGCTGCCTGGATGGATTCTTCCACGGCACCGGACTCTTCATTCAAGCCCTCTCGCAGCTTCTTGCTTCGCTCCAGCTTCTCCTGCACATCGTCAAACGCCTTTGCTTTTCCTACGCAGTCGTTTTCCAGCTCGAGAATCTTTGCCGCCCGGGCCTCTAGTTCTTCGGTGATCTTTTCAAGGCCCCGTTCCTGTTCAACGACCTGCGACCAGATCATTTGGTTGCGATAATGCCGAGCCCTCTCGCGCAGACTGCTATTCTTGGAAACTATATTCGCCAGCCTGTGGGACTCCTCCATCTCCTTCTTGACTAGCTCCAGCTTCCCTTGGAGGTCTTCTTGCAGGATAAGCGTCCGATCCAGGGTGTCCTGGGACATTTTGTAGTCGTTGTCGAGTTGCTCCAGCTGGACCCCCGAAACAAAGTACTTGTACTTCTGAGCGGGCGTGGCCGAGTTCAAGAACTGCCGGGCATTGTCTTGGGAGAGCACCATCAAGGGATTGCCCATCTGCAGAGCGTACCATTCGGAGATCTCGTCCACCTCCTGCTTCTTGGTCGATATGATGCGACCCTTGTCATTCTTGATCTTGAAACCACTGCTGCCCGTCCTGGAAAAGTATCGCTCGACGACGATGAAGTTGCCGTAGACGTCGGGCTGATACGCGTCGGAGCCGGCGTTTTTTATCCTGACCACCAAACTCGCATGATCCCGGCCTTCCTTTACAAACGACTTTAAGCTGCCGCCTCTGTTGGTGTCGCTGGCCTTGCCTCCCAGACACAACGTCAACGCAGTGAGCACCGCGCTCTTGCCGCTACCGTTCTCCCCGACGATGAAGTTGATCAAAGGCCCGAGCTCCACGTGCAGGCGCTCGTGGCACATGAAGTTGTAGCAAGTGATGCTCTCGATGATGCCGCTCTCGGCAGCCATGTTGTTGCCCACGCTGGTTGGGCGCTGGTTGAGCTTTTGCGTAGCCTCGAGATCGTCCTTGTCGGTATTCTGCAGGTGCCTGAAGCCGGCATCTCTCATGAGCTCATACTGCGTCTGCGGCGGCGAAGGGGCCCCCACGGCCGCTTCATCCTCGACATCTTCGTCGGAACTTTCTTCCGCGTCAGGATTGTTGGACCCGTCGCGCGAGACTACCGACTGTGCTTCTGGGGAAAGACGCCGCCGTTTCTGGTGTTTCCCGTGTCAGCCAACGGACGCTTTGAAAGGGGGTTTGCGAACGAGCCTCACCAGCTGCGATTCCGACAAATGGTTTGGTCTCGCCGCGCGAGTCTCTGGAGTGTGCCAGACATCGCTTGGTTCCTGACTGTCTGCGGCCGACCTTGTCCGCTTCCCAGGCGCCATCGTCTCGGGCCCCCTTCCCCCTCTTTTCTTCCTTTTTTTTTTTTTTTTTTTTTTTTTTTTGGAGTTTCCTGATGCCCAACGGGAGAGCAGTCAATCTGGCGGATGGGCTACCATGCAAATTCCAGAGTAAGAGAGGTTTGGGTCCAAAAGACTTGGCACATTGCATGCAGGCACGGACGTGCTGATATCAGATACGGGGTATGAATATGTTGATGCGATCACGTAGCTGGAGTCATCAACACGCCTCGTAACGACGACGCGACTGGGCGCCCTCCACGAGCGTGAAGCGTGTCAAACCGCGAGCTGGTTTTCGCAGCGCAAAGTCCTGCGGGCACGAAAGCCCCCACCAAAGCCCAAAGCCCGCCGAGGAAGGCTATCTATCATTTGTAACTGCATGTGCCTTCTAGGTGAATACATAGGGGTGGGAGGCTGCTTAGCACATGCATGTATGCATCTTTGCAGTTTTTGCTTTTAAGCGGTCTTTCTATTGAACCCACCCAAACCCCACCACCTAGCGAAAGTACCAGTACGGGTAACTACGGCCTTCTGGAGGGCTGAATCCACGGGTCGCTTACGTAATACACACTTCCAAGCTCTCTGGGCAGGACGTCTCAAGATTCTGATTGTTTTCACTTTCATCACCAGAGCAGTAACTGCGTACCATGTGCGTCAGAGGTAGTATCGACCATGCCTGCCAGGCTGTATCTATGCTGTAGCATCACCTTGCCAAGAGAGGTTCCGGTTGTTTGACGACTTGGCCCGCGTCCTCGCGGCAACTCCACAACCCAGCCTCGAAACCTTCCCTCTTCCCCTGGTCCGACTACAAGCTACAAACTGCAAAACCACACCCTGAGCTATAACGAAACGACGACACTGGAGCCGGCTTCTCCAACAGCGCAACTCGTACTCCGTACTCACCCGGCACCAATCACCCGGCACTAGAGTGGACGAGTCGCCTCCAGCAGCAGCCAAAAGCCCAAACGCAAAGCCAAGTCACGCCACGCCGCCCGCAAAGGTGGCTGGGCAACAAGCCCTGCCAACAGCCTGCCATACCGAGTACAACGTCTCGGAGAGAAATGGAGTGCCGCGAGCCGTCTCTCCCGGATGTAGACGCTGGTCGCCGGCACGCCAACGAGTGCCGCGTCGAGTATTTCCTCTTCATCATCGACCGCCGAGCAGATGGCAGGAGGCTTACTGAGCAACTGGGCGCGCTTCAGAAAGCAGCCCTGGAGCTCTGCCGCAGCCTCGCTGACAACTACATCTGGCAGCGGGACGAGTTCCGCCTGGAACTAAAGACCGGGCAAGGTGGGGGAGAGCTACACACACGTCCACGGTGCAATAACACACCACGTTGCTGACATTCCCGGGGGCAGGTCAAGCATTTCTTTACGGCGCAACAGACTACGGTGATGCCGTCGAGGACGAGTGGCTCATTGTGTACATGCTGCGCGAACTGACCAAGACGTTTCGCCACCTCTGGGTCCGCGTCGCCGACTCTGACGGCGAATTCTTGTTGATAGAGGCAGCCGGCGTCCTGCCGGCATGGATCAGTCCAGACACGGATGAAAACCGGGTCTGGATTCACGACTCAAAACTGCTCATCATACCATCATCATCTGCCCAGGACCACCAACCTGGCCAGCTTCCACAGCAAGGGGCTATTAGCCTCCGCGCCGCCGTCGAGTTTCTGAAAAGCAAGCCGAGCGCGCTGGTCCATTCTCCCATGATAGAGTCAGAGGCCTTCTACAGACTGGAAAAGTATCCAGAGCACATAGTCTCCTCTGCTCATCATTCTCTCGTCACCATCCCCAGAACACTCGCGTACGTCCTGCACGAGTTACCGAAATCTATCTCGATGGCTGTGGAATCGTTTTATCTCCGGGACGTCGTCGCGTTGAAGCAAATCATGTCTGTGTCCGGTCCGCTGACCTTTCCTCCGGAAGACCTGGTCACAACGAGCGTCCAGTTTAGCAGGGTGCTCTTCGCACAGTTAAAGTCGCAGCGTTTTGAGCCCCCGCCAAGATGGAAAGCCCTCTTCGAAACCGCGTATTCCTCGTCCAACGGAAAACGGCTGCCTCGACTTGAAATGGGCATGAAACTGACATGTGGATATGAAATTCTCTCTAAACGTGCACACCAAAGTCGGCATCGCGTGGTCCAGCAATTGGGGATCCTGTTGCAAGACCTCGCGGAAGACGGCCCCGGAGTTCTGCCCACCGACCGGGAGATTCGGTCGTGGCCGAATCAAGAGCGCAATGACGACGAGGGCTGGATGGAAATCGATTTCGACGAGTTTGAGCGTGGTCTCGCACAACAAGGAGCACCCGGTCAGTCAAAGACGGAGGAGAGTGCTCGTCCTGGTAACTCTCAGATTCAAACGGATCTTAGCAAGATGGTGTCTCGGTTCGAAGCGTTTCTGAATGATGACAAATCCGGCCTGGACGGGGCCTCCATCGACGGGGAGGGAAATGACGATGAAGCGGAAATGTCGGACGAAGACAGCGAGTACGAAGACAAAATCATCAGCTTTGACGACGAAGAATTTGCAAAGATGATGAGGGATATGATGGGTCTTCCGGACCAAGGTGCTGGGAGCACGTCAGCTGTAGCCTTGGGTGAGCCGCACAACACCCTCCCGCCGAGTGCACAAGGTTTGGACGACGATTCCGGTGAACTGCAGCAACTTTCTCTTCAGCTGGAGGCTGAATTGAAGCAGAATGGTGCCTTGAACCTGGTCTCGGATGCCGGCAGACGACCAATGCCAACTCAAGCATCACGCCGAGATGCTGTGCGGCAAGTCAAGGCAACTGTTGATCCAGAAGATGGGGAAGGGATAGTAGATGTCGACTACCACCTGGCTCAGAACATTCTCGAAAGTTTCAAAGGGCAGGCTGGCATGGCTGGGCCTGCGGGTAATCTCTTGGGCATGATGGGATTGACGCTGCCAAGAGACGATGAGGATGAGTCATGACATTGCAAGAATGTTTACAAGACGCAAGGCGAGGCGCCGGTCCGAGACGAGAAAACCGGATTGATCAAAGTCACCCCACCCGGGTATGTGATGTCACGCCGAGTTCAATTCCAGGTGTCTGCGGAAGGCCTGCGATAATGGTCCGAGATTCGCCTCTCACGCCGTATGTCTGGTCTGGTCTGCGACGGGGGAGGCGAGTCCGAAGTCTCCCTCTTCTGTCGTTTGGCCACCGGTGCTGGTGAGCTGGCGTTGGTTTGTTTCTTCTCTCTGGAAGCGTCGAGCTTATCCAGTTCAGCCAATACTTGTACAAGCCTCCTCCTCGCAGGTAGCTCTCGATCATCACTGTCGATACTCATGCGATAGTATTCGGTAACTATCGCTGTGACTGCATGATAGCACTCATACAGCAGTCGGCGGACACGAGGTTTCTCGCCCTTGTTCCCTAAACCGTCCGCTTCGTCCCTCTCTGCGAACGTCGCATCATGAGTCAGAGACCGAACTCCGTCCCACACAACTGAATCCTCACTCTTGGTCAGAACCAGCGCAAAGCTCGGGTCTCCAAAGACGCTATTGTGCCAGTCCCGGATGCCTATAACCGCTGGTGCACGGTTTTCGCTGCTGCAGGTGTCCTCTCTCGCTGCTCCGGTTGCATGCTCATCATCTCCATCAGAGACTTGATTAGCAGCGATCGAGTGGGGTTCTTGATCTGTCGGGGGTGGGGAAAGATGCGCATCGTTTGCATCGGCGGCGTCCTCGCTCGTGCTCTCCGTTACCGAGAAAGACTTCATCTCGTTGTGTCCAGGAGGGGTAATGAGCGTGTTGGAGTCCAGGCCGGCATCAAGTACTACCAGACTAGGTACTGTCACCTCATCGAGTACGTGCTTGAAGCGCCGGGCATGATGTCGGATCTTTTCGTACTGAACAGACACGGCAGCGTCCTCGGCGTCCCTCAAGACAGACTCCAGTAAAGACAGGAAGGCCTCTGACCAGCAAGTGTAAACGCGATTGCGTGTGCATGTGGCGGGAACTCGGTGTGAACTGGGGTGGCCTTGTCTGCTGAGCTCCAAAACAGCAGAAGTGTTGCCAAATCTCCCGCAAGGCGATTTATGCAGTGATATGCGGTGAATCAGTTGTCCTATCTGGTAGTTGACAGATTTGCGGTGGCTTTGGGAGAGTTTCTGGGCAAGAGTTGAAAGAGGAACTCCCTGGGCTTGTTTGGTCAAGAGATACTCAAGACCGTGCGGTACCTTTGCATACCCATGTTTGACGATGTCGGGGACGAAGTCGGGAACGCGGTCGGGAAGAGGTTGCGGGCGTTTTGAGCAGCCATGGTCGTCTCCGTTGCTGTTGCCTTGACTGGGATTCATGGGCAGCTGCTGACAGTTGCAGTATTTGCCCTGCGTGGAAAGGTCGAGGTGCAGGTCGGCCAGCCATTGCAAAAGCAGGGCCTCGGATCTTAATGACCGGTATTCGAAGCGGAGCGGTCGTGCCGAAGCGGGAGCCAACTTCAAAACCATGGGGGGTTCACCATCACCTGAGGTTGCAAGGTAATGCAGGTGAAGTTTAGGGGGGTTGGCCGAGTCGAGTTTTCTCAGCACATGGTGACGAGAGCCATCAAGGACGACGCCATGTTCTTGAAGCTCGCCCATGCCCTGACTGCTACGCTGAATGGTTCCAGGTGAGGTGGCGGCATTACCACGCTTGGCGCGAAAGTCGGTGTCTCTGTGTAGCACGTCGCGAACTTTGGCGGCTGGCATATGTCAAAGTAGCAGCTGACTGGCTGGAACGGTTCTTGTAGGAGCGGTGGAGAATATTGTGTCATGTAAGCTATATGCGGAATTGTCACCAACGGGGTCAAGTTCTGATTAGGCCGGACGGAGGGGCAGTCATACTTATAGGCGTTGCTCAATAAACCCAGAATGTGTCCCTGAGGTGATGCCCTGGGTCTTGGCCTCGGATTCACAACACGGTTTGATGCCGACGTGAAAAGTGATGAGGTGTAGAACGTCATTGCGAGCAAGGCTTGGCTCGGCAATGAGACGACGGACCAAAACAAAAGGAGGCTTGAGGGCTCGATTGCTCACCAGGGCAAATAGCAGCAGCAGCAGCAGCAGCATCCGCCCTTGAACCTGCCCCCTCCTGTTGTTCGGGGCTGATCCGATAGAACGTAAGCCGCGGACTAAAGATTGAAGCTAAAATAACCGCCATGACGGGGGAATTGTTGCTGCTTCACTCGCACCCCGGGGGCCAAGGGCTTGCCGACTCGGCCTAGAACATGGCTGAGGCGCGCACCCTCGGACGGACCTGAACAACAGAAGAGACTGGAAGCAGCTGAGAGGGCAGCACTTGGGGAACTTTTGCATCAGCCACGAAGCTGAACACGGTCCTGTTCTAGTCGCAAACTGACCACGGTGCAAAAGCCCAAGTGTGCAACAATGGCTCAGCACGTTTCACCCTCCGGCCGGCTACTGACATGGGACCCATCAGAAGGTTTATTAGCATCGTGGGGGCAAGGGGGGAGGAGGGAAATTGTCCGACAGGGCGAGCCTTTTGCTTCGTATGGCGTCCAGGCTACTACTGCCCACCAAGATTGGGGCGTGGATAGACCCCGGTTCCTTGACAGCAGGAAGCATCATTCTCCGTATGCGGTGCGGTGCGGTGCGAGGCGAGGCGAGGCGAGGCGACGTGGACAAGTTGTGGCACCATTGGCTCTGCCTAGCGAGCTTTTGACGTTCTGGTGATGATGCGCACAGCAATGAGTTCCGTACTAAATTCGGCAGCGTGTAGCGCCGGGTATCGTGGCAAGCAGGGCAAAGCAAGGCCAGTATGCAGATGCCGGCCGGCAAGTTACGTCTGGGTACCTCGGTGAGGCGCCCGTTAGTGCGGACACTTGTTGGCGTAGGAGGCCAAACTGATGATGCCTGTTCGGGATAATGTAAGCGAGCACCTGTGAGTTCTGACCTTTGTGCGGACTAACCCGAGCGCTCCACCATGGATTTGATGAGACGACGACGTCGATGAAACAAGTGCAGGAGACGGGAGATGGGCGCGTTCTCAGCCCGCCCTGCCGATGCTCGGCCTGTCCTGCCATCGAGAGCGGTGTCGGCGGGCCAAGTGCAAGATGAGGACATGGGAGCCAATTGGGCTCAAGGGAGGGGCCAGCTGATTGGCCACCGTAAGCGAGGACGGATTTGCGGTTGCATCCCGCGGCCCACGTGGGACCGGAAACCCCCGGGGGCTGTGACTGTGAGTATCCAAATGTCAATCAAACTTACTCCGTAGGCCACATGAGCACAATTCGATACGTGATGTCAGGTCCCCCCCCCCCAGGATTCAGGATTCAGGAGTCAAGACGCAGGAACTGGCACTATTTCGAACCCATGCACCACCACATCTCTGGTCACAAAAGACCAGTTGACCCGTTTGGCTTCCCATCATTCTCCACTGCGTTTTGTCCTAGCATGAGCATGACTTTGGCATGCACCGCCTCTGCGGACAAAGGCGAGACGAGACGGTGCGCAGCTATTCAGGCAGCCACTGCTCCGTAGATGTGTGCATGTTGCCATTTGCGGTAGCAGCACCAGGTCAAAATCCCGATTCCTGCATTCCTGCATTCCCGCATTCCCGCATTCCTGCCACAAGCTCGAGCTCTCTTCCCAAAGTGCAGATATGCATGCCCATCTTGGAGTCTCTCCTGGGCGTCACTGGCTCGGCATCGACTTGCAGTAGTACGGAATGCACTACTTGCCAATACGAGACCTGTAGAGGGACGTGCATGGCTGCTTCATTCCGTCTCCCTCTTTGTCCACGCTGATGAATGAGCTGATGGGCCTGATGGTCGCTGAACAAACCGCCCCCCATCCTCCTCCTTGCGCCAGTCTCGCGTGCTCCACGTAAACCTCTCGATTCATTCTGACGTGAGGCATTCCGTCCTGCTGTCTGTCGACTTCAATCCTCCGACTCCTTCGTCTCCGGTAACCCCCAGGCTATAAAGCGCATTCATGTTGTATCGTTTCAGCGCCTCCCACTCTTCCCCGTCCACGACAGATACTCCACAGAAGAGCTGTTTTGTTGTGGTTTTTTTCTTTCATCAGATTTCGAAGCTAAAACCCTGCAAGAGGGAGCGAGGTCGGACAAACCTGAAATATCTCAATGAGTATCACCTTGTCCGGCTTGCCCAGGTTGACCTTGTGCTTCTTCTCATCTATGAGGCTGGCAACCTTTCTGATGACCTCGTCGGATTTAAACACGGTATGGCTGCGTATGTTGTAGCGGATTGCGTACTGTTGAGACATGGGTGTGAGAGAGTATTAGCTGGCCATTCGCGGGTTCGCTTGCACGACCCCAAGGAGGAACGCCCCCATTTTACGTACTGTCGACGCTGGGCGCGATGTTGATGGCTGAGCTTCGGCCCCGTGCGTGCTCTCTTCCGTCCGTCCGTCGCTGAGGTCAAACCACGGAGACAGCACGGTGCGAGCCACTTTGGTGATGCCGTTTTCCGTAGCCTTGTCTGTGTCCGAGACTGGCGTCAACCGGTTGATATACTTGCACTTGCGTTGTCGGGGATCCAAACAGTCGCGAGCGTCCTGGCACATCCTCCTGACCAGCGCTGCGGCATCGACTGGGCTGGTGGTTTTCATGAAAAACAGGCATTCAACGCCTGTGGAAATCGGCGTGAACATCTGCCTCGTTTTGCTCTTCTGGGCTGCTCTCATGCTGTTCAGCTCCGCTTCGATGGCTGCCTCTACATCCTGACCTTCTTCCACTTCACTGGCGCTTTCGTAGCCGTCGGGGATCTCAACGCCATACATTGTCTTGCCGTACTTTTTTGTGCAAAAGAAATTCCGGGTTAGTCCGATGCATGCCCGCACGACACCTGTCTCGTCTGGTTTTTTTTTTTTTTTTTTTTTTTTTTTTTTTTGTGTTTGTTTTGGGTAGAAGGAACAGGCCGGGCCGGACGCCGTGCCGAGGAATTTACGTATAATTACCTCGTTGCAAAGTTGGGTAAACTCCCGCACGGCCTTTGCCCTCATGCCCCTGGCGAACGTAACCCAGATGCCTTGGTCCCCAACGTCAAGGGCCGTGCCCAGCTCAACCTTCTCGGCCTTCTTCACCTTGTGATGGGGCGTCTTCCATTTCCCGCCGCTTCCTCCCTGCTCGGCGCGAACTTGTCAGACACTGTCCGCGCCGGGCCACGGCAAGTAGTCTCATCATGCATGACCTGCGTGTCAAGGAAAACATACCTTGCTCTTCTTGAAGGCACGGCCGGTGCTCGCTCCAGGAGGTCCTTGTTTCCGTTTTTGAGTGACGCTAGACATGGTCCTTTGAATGAAAGGTGAGAATAAAGGTTTGGGTCAATGACTTGGTGGCACCAAGGCAAGGAGGATCCTGCTCCTCTTCTGGCGAGCGCGACAGGGACGTCAAGTCTGCGAGGCTGATGCTGGGTTGGAGAAATGTTCATGGGCTTTTGTGCTTGGGGTGGTGGTGGTGGGGGCTCGCTGCCCATTGCGCTGTCCAATGGGATGACATGATCGACGATTGACAGCTTAAAGCAGTATTGAGCCTCCCTCAATCGCTTCTGGACCCGGGAAGGTGCTTAGGTGCAGCTTTGGTGATGGACCAGTGTTTGAGTAAATAGAAACTCGTATAGTAAAGGGTATGTTAGCAGGCTAAGAGATAGTACAATAGTATAAGTGCCTACTAATAATTTCTAGATTTACAAAGAGCTACATCGCACTTATCGCACCCCGTAGGACACATAGGGCGCTGTAAGGCGATTCCCGCTAATTTGGCCCTAGGCAATAAGCCCCGTTGTGCCCTCGTCAATGGGCTGATTAATTTAGCAGGCATCAACCCTCAAAATGTGAGTTATCAGCTCTATTGTAAATGCCGGAATCAACTGATGTCAGGATTTTGCTGATCAAGGTTTGGCGGCTGGACCGGTGCAAGGAGGTTCGGAGTACCTGCCAGGTACTCCATACCTTAGGTACCTAGGTACCTAGGTACCTAACCTAACCTAACCTGCCTCCTAATTCAGCGAAGAGCGGGTCCAATACAAAGGCTGCACCTCAGCAGCCTTGAAAAGAATGGCAGTAACCAATGCAATGAATCAGTATTAAGCAGAGCAAATGCGCATCAAAGGTCTTTGCATAGAACTACGAGGTCAAGGGTGGCCTCGACGCTTTTCCCATGACCCGCCGTCAGTTACCACCAATGAGTTCTCATCTCAGGGCTCGTTAATAAGCGAGAGATTTCTACATCTTTAGTATCTATAAGATACTTTCAGGCCTTTTAGTTCCATCATAAGCACCATGACTCTCAACATTGTCAAATACTAGTGACTTCCACCATATGAAAATTCCTACAGCCGAAGCCAGAATAAGAAAGCTCGTCGCGTTGGCATACCGTGCAGCCCGTGATCAGCAGCCTTATCCAAAAGCCATCTTCATTAAATAAGTAAGCTTTTATTAGCCCAAGGCTTATCCCGCAACTACAAATTGATAGCAGAAGCGAGCGGCGACTCTACGATCGAAGAGAAGAGTGCAAGAATCGACTGCTGGGCCTTCGGGCGTGAAACAATGACGACGGCATCGAGGACAAATGGGAGACAAGAAGAGAATGAGACGAATGATGAACAGGGAAGATGATGCAATGATCAGAGCTGCAAGAAATATTGCTGATGCAATGAGACAGGGCTTTGATAAGATTGCAGAGGCTATGAAGGAATAACTTTGCTGATGGGAACAGTTCCTTTTTTTTGCTTTTGATGATGATATGAAAACTTTCTTTTTCTTTTTTGAGGGTGTTGTGGTCAACACCACTGTGAGAGGAGGCACCCTGCTGAGAAGGGTTATGGAAGACTCAGTCTCTGATCCACAGATCGCTACTTAACCATTCTTTTACGGAAACTCAGCTGTACTGTCTCCTAAGCTACAGAAGCTAGGAGATATCTAAGACCTTGTCGATATCCTCCCTTTTGCTATCTATGTACGAATGCTCTCCCGCTCATTTTTAGCAAATCCACTCACTTATCATTCTTAACATTTAGGATAAGATAGCGGAAGCTTGACAGAAACTTGGCTTAGGCGAAGACATAAGGCCATACTCTGCGGGTCAACGGCCACTTCGACCGACTCAACCAAGGTACTTCCCGCAGTCGTCATTTCAACACTACAATAACTATCAGAAACCGTATCGGCAGCCATAATCAACTCAGCAACCCCGGGCTCGTTCTCAACCTTACCAGGCTCAACCAACATCATCTGCTGGCCCTTCAGCACAAGCCAATAGCAATCAACCGTCAACTCAACCAGACAGACGTCAACCTTTAAGGGCCCAAATAATCCTCCACGTTTCAATCAATATGGGCAAAATAGGTTCAATCAAGGAAACAGTCAATGGCGTCGACCACAGCGGGCTATTGCCTATCACGTCGACGACGACTCTCAAGAGCTTAACGAAAAAGACCTGTATCGACAATAGTAACAACATTTCTAGAGATAAAGCTCTATCTGAACTCGCTCTTTGTTTATTATAAAGCTATATACTATCAATCTGTCAGTGCTTCAGAGGCAGCCTGGAATGATGGCGTTGTAAGCTATATTCTGTTTCTTGCACTGCGGAATATACCAGGTGTTCGTCACCACAAAATGCAAGTCCTTCGTTTTGTTGCACATATCTCACGTTTCTTACATTTTTCTTAGAACGGCTACGCATCCTGAGAAATGCCTACTCCCCCAAGACTGCAGCGGAAACTTCTTCAACAGTAAGCTCGTAGACTACTCAATCAACCTTGTACTTACTCCAAGAACCGAAACGATGATTCAGAGTGATCCTTTTACCGTTCTTCAAGATTAGAGGTGCTCTGATCTATTTTGCGTTGGTCCTGGCGCTAGCCTCCGCCGTCGTCTTGAGTGCTTCCGGCGCATCCTTCTTCGGCACGTACAGTTCCACAAACTGCATCTCCTTGGGCGAATGGAAAGCAGGATCCGCAAACAGCTTGTTCAGCTCCTGCCTTTTGCCCACGGCATAAGTTCGAGCCTTGCCACGGCCCCCGAGAGCATCAACGAGGCCTCTATTGTCCCACTTGGCAATGTCGTTGTACGGGGCGTCCATGCCGTGAATGTATCGTTCGATGGTGAAGCCGTCGTTGCAGATGACGAAGCTGCAGGTGATTGTCAGCCAGCCACTGGAATCAAGAACGGGAATCGTGCCTCGCCAAAAGGGGAAAACCTACACGATTGGATTCAGCCCGTGGCGAATCATTGTGCTCACTTCCTGAGCGCTAAGCTGGAACGACCCGTCTCCGACAAAGAGAATCACTCTTCGCGTACCGCCGTGTTCCTTTGCCGCGAGTGCCGCCCCCTGGCAAGCGCCGACGGACCAGCCTATGCTCCCCCAGAGGACTTGGCTCAGGGCGGTAACTCCCGGAGGAAATTTGGTATGCCAGATGCCAAAGTTGGCAGTCCCTGTTTCGGTCACCACAATGTCGTCGTCGCGGAGAAATTCCCCGACCCTGGGCCACAGCCAATGCTGGGTAATTCCTTCGGATTCGTCATGGCCATGTTCGACGTTGACTGCATTCCCAGCGACGTGAGTGGGCTGCCGGACTAGGGAGAATTGCGCTTCGTCGATCCTCTCAACAAGTCTTCGCAAAACACCCTTCATCCTCACCCGCGGGTATGTAGAATACCTCACAACACAGTGGTCACTGTGGAGGTTGATCGTTTTCAACTGTGACGTCCTGTACGAGAAACCAGCGGTATTGAAATCACTCTGCATGCCCATGCCCATGCCCATGCCCATGCGTCAGTAAAAAAGCAAGGCATAGACTTTTTTCCCGGGGAAAAGGGGGGGACATGCAAAGCGTACCTTGAGAGCACCAATCGAGATAACAAGGTCCGAAGACTCGACAATATCCTTGACTCCCGAAGGATAAGAGCCGCTGCCAGCATACACGCCGCCATAATTGCGGTGATTTTCGTTGATGGCACTTTTACCCATTGGGGTCACAAAGACGGGCAAGTTGGCCTTTTCGACAAGATCATGTACCTCTGGGAGGACACGATGGCGGACGGCGCATGCGTCAACCAGCACGACTGGATCCTTTGCCGCAGTGAGATACCTCATGACGACGTCGACAACGTAAGCCTCCTCTTCTGGCGCATTGGATGGCTCGGAGAGGTCGATTGGCTCCCGCAATCGAGCGCCTTCCAGCTTTTCCTGGACCATGTCGGTGGGCAGGGTAATGTACACTGGTCGAGATTGAATCCAGCACTGGCGCAGGGCATGGTCGATCTGGCCCGCGATTTCTGCCGGCCTGTTGAGCTTGACAACGTCGCATGAGACCTGGGCGTTCATCTTCTCAAAGACGGTGAAGTCGCCGTTTCCCAGCGTGTGATGAAGAAGCATGCCATTTCGCTGGGAAACGGTCGACGGGTAGCCAACTATGTGCACGACGGGGATGTGCTCGGAGAAGGCCCCCGCAATGCCGTTTATGGCAGACAGTTCTCCTACGCCAAAAGTCGTGATGACGGCTCCGATCTTGTTTACTCGAGCGTATCCGTCCGCGGCATATGCTGCCAAAAGCCGTGCGTTAGAAGGGATCGATCCAATCCTTTCCTTTTGAGGACGCGGAGGACGTGGTGGTGGAAAATGGGGGCAAATCCAAGCATCTCGTCTGCAGTCTCGACACGTTGACAAGCACACAAACAAAAAAAAAAAAAAAAAAACTCACCGGCGTTGAGCTCGTTTACGCTCCCGACCCATCGCAGCTGACATTGGGCGAGGTAGTCCAGAGCCACCAGGTTGTAGTCGCCGGGTACGCCGTGCACCGAACGAACCCCAACCTCGTGGAGTCTGCGGAACAGGTACTCGCACACGTCAACGGGATCCTGGAGGCTCTGCGCCCGTACGTCCGACATGGTCAAGGATCTGCCTGGCGTAAAGCCCGCCCGTGGTCGAGGATGACGAAATGTCGTACGGAGGAGCACAGGGTTACAGCCGTGGAACCAATGATGTTCCGGTGACTGGGATGGTTTCTATCATGGAGTGGTGTACAGAGTATCGTGCGGTGCGTAAAAGTCAAGCTCGCGAACGCAGTTGTTGAGCTGCGGCCGTGTTGCTAATGCCAATGCCAAAGGGAGGAAGAAGAAAAAAAAAGAGCTAAAACCAGAGAAGATTATGTGCCCCTTTCAGCTGTCGATGTAGGCTCTTGTTAATCCCTGGCGTGTCAAGGCGTGTCAACGTGATGTCATGGATTATGGTATCTGGTGAGCTGCAAGACTCGCCCCACAAGGCTTGACCTTGACCGCACGTCACGGCCGCGCTTCGGGTTGCTCAGCGGACGCTTGATAAACATCAAAGCCGCATGTCGAGGCAGACGACGACATGATTGCCAGCAGACAGCCCCATCATTTGCTGGCATGCGGCTCTACAGAATTCCCACAGCGGGTCGGGTCGCCTTCCATGTTTGCCGCCCATGGCGCCAATTAATAAAATAAAATAAAATAAACGCACAAGTAGAGAGGAGAGGGGGGGGGCGACCCATGGTCCACACGGAGGACGCCGCAGAGGACATGAAGTCAGGGGGGCGTGCCGCTCCCAAGTCTCCGACGGAACGGGGGCATCGTTCTTGCTGGATTCCCACAAAGACGCATTACGCCATCGCGTGGTATGCGTTATTGCCGAGCCTTGCCAAAAATCGACAAACCCATTTGCCTGTTTCTCGTCGGGCTTGGTTGGACGCGCAGCGCAATCTTTGGCCCCCCTGATGGATGTGCGTCATGGAGCAGCGTCGTCGCGGAGGGTTTTCAATCGCAACGCCCGTCGCGCCAGCCCGTCCGCCAGCGCTCCTGCCACCGCGAGCAGTCAAAGTCGGGCTTGCCTAGTTTTCTGTTCACCTCGTTGTGAGCCTCGCACAACCACGTGCCGAACTCGTCGCGGCTCTGGACGCGCGGCACCCGTTTCCCGAGGTAGGTTTGGAAATCCTCGGCGCAGGCCCCGCACGGGTAAAGCTTGGCGAAGAGCTTGACAAAGCCCGCGAGGTCGGTCTGCTGCGCTCTGGACGGGGCGTCCGGGTAGCTGGCCGCGACGGAGTGGAGCAGAGTCCAGCTTGCGCGGCCGAGCACGTCCACGTCCGGGGGGCAGTCGGGGGGGGCGACCGCGGGGGCGACCGCGGGAGCGTTGCGAGCTGCGGCTGCTGACGTGCCGCCGGTTTGCTTTGCCTTGTCCTTGGTCATGGCGGCCCATGCGGCAAACGACGTGCAGCTTCGGCATCTGGCGGAGAGCGGCCACGTTAGCAAAAAGCCCAACCCAGCCCGGGGCGTGGAGAAGTTTGGGCGGGCATGAAACGGGGGAAGCGGCAAGGGGGGGGGAGTACTGACGGATTGCCGTCTTTTCCGAGGACGACGCCCTTTGGAAACCTTTTGACCTGATCATCCTCTCGGGAACTCGGTGCAGCAGTCGGTGCAGCGGTTGTGGCGGCCTCGTTGTCCCCCGTCTCCTCCGCCATGCTCGACCAGCCCAGCCTGTCGGGGTGATTCAAGTGATTGCTCTGCGGCGAGCAATTGTTCTTGCGGGGAAGCAATGTATGAGTGCGCGAGATGTAGTGTTCTGATCGTTTCGAAATTGAGTTGGCTCGGGCCTGTTTATCCAGTTATCCGATAGATTTGTCGGGGAGGATGGATGGAAAAGTTTCTGGCCAGGCAAGTACAGGGGGGAGTGGCAGCGAGAGCGTTATCGATAAGACGCCGGCAATTTTGCCCCGCCAGGTTGGGTCTTGGGACATGGTGACTTTTGACCTCGGCACAGGGTATGTATTGATGGGCTGCTTGTCACTTCCGGCATCGAATTGAATCGTGGTAATTGACGCTTTCACCGCTTCAAGAGTCAATTCCTCCTTTCTTTCTCCCTTTCCTTTCCACGTTCTTTCCTGACATGCCGTCTGCGGCAGAACACGCCGCCGACGCCGACCGCACCGACAAAGTGCCCGTGCTGCTGCTCAAGACGAAATCAGCCCCGACCGACGCCTACGAAGAAACACTACGCTCCGCCAGCTTCCCCCGCGGGGAATTCGATCCGCGCTTCGTGCCCGTGCTGCGGCATGTTTTCGACGCGGCCGGGACCCAGCGGCTCAAGTCCCTCCTGGAGGCGAGGCAGATTGACAGCCGAGCAGGCAGCCGGTACGGAGGCATCGTCTTCACGTCCCAGCGGGCAGTCGAGGCGTTCTCCCAGGCACTCTCGGACAGCAAAGGTGCGCGCGGAGAATGATGCTTAAAAAACGGGGAAAAAAAAAAGAGAGAAGGAAATAAAGAAAGAAAGAAAGAAAGAAAGAAAGAAAGAAAAGAAGCAGAAAACGAAGAGGAAACGGGCCGGCCAACCGGGGCGGCGTGGCTCGCGCTCGCTTCCGCCGCCGTGCTTTAATTTTTCTTTTTTTTTTTTTTTTCGGGCAAAAAAACTAACAAAGAAACGGTCAAGACGCAGCGCCCGCAGGCGGCGAGGGCTGGCCGAGCCTCCCAGGCGTGCCCATCTACAGCGTCGGGCCGGCGACGACCCGCGCCCTGAGGGCCATCCGCGCCGCGCCGCCGCTCGACATCTCCGGCCACCACACGGGCAACGGCGACGCCCTGGCCGCCTACATCCTCCGCCATTACGCGCAGCGCTACCGCGACCGCGACGCCAGGCCGGCGCTCCTCTTCCCCGTGGGCGAGCAGCGCCGCGACGTCATCCCCCGGGCCTTGGCGGACGCGCGCCTGCCCCCCGCGGACAGGATCCCCGTCGACGAGCTCGTCGTCTACAGGACCGGCGTCATGGACTCCTTCCCCGCCGACTACGGCGCCGTGCTCCGCAGCACCAGCCACCTGCCGCAGCGCTGGGTCGTCGTCTTTTCGCCAGCCGGGTGCGACAGCGTGCTCCGCGGGCTCGGCCTGCTGGACCCTCAGACGGGCAGGGCCAGCCTGGGCCGAAGGGACGGCAAGACCTTCCTCGCGACCATCGGCCCGACGACCAGGGCGCACCTGCTTGAGCAGTTTGGCCTCGAGCCCGACGTGTGCGCCGAGACCCCCAGTCCTGACGGTGTCCTTTGCGGCATAATGGAGTACCGGTCAAGAGCAGCTCCCAGGTAGAGACTACTCTGAAACGAGCTTTTCATTTCAGGAGCAGGACCTGGGTTCTATCTAGCTCGTACCCTGAGTGGGATGCCTCCCGTATTATCAGCGGGCAGAAATCTTCCCCGCTCGTATAGACAGACAGACCCCTTTGAGCTCAGGCTGACGTGGGGAGGGAGCACCGGTCAAGACCCGTTGCAAAAGGAAAAAAAAAAGAACTACAATTCGGTCTTGTTCTTGTTTCAGGAGCATGCTTTTCAAATTCCACCGCCCCTGAAGATGCCCTCCTTGTTCTCATCAGCGGAAGTTGGGACCAGCTCCTCCGAGCGGACATTTTCCAGTCTAGAACATGGGCTGGATATGGGCATAACAGCGAAAGGGCATTGAATGTACTCGAGGGAAGCCCCTCGAGGCCCTTGTAAATAAACTAAATCTCGTCGTGAACCGTCACTACAACTCCGTTCATCCCAAATCAAATCAGCTGCATGCATCGGCCGCGATGGGGAGCAGACTCTCAGTCTGGGCATATGTTGCCAAACGTTTGTTTGCCTCTGCCAATCCCGATTTCCATGCCATATACTCGGGCTACTCTACTGACATGTCTAGAGCCCTTTTTTTTTTGTTTTTGTTTTTTTCTTTTTCCCTCCCCTTTACCTTTCTGGCCAAGTAGTTGCCGCAAGGGTCCAGGATATCGTCGTATAGTCTTTTGTTTACTCTGTCCAGCAGGAAAAGTCCGGGTAAAAAAAGGGACCAAAATCTTCAACGGGTAGCAGTTTACTTGTCGACTTGTCGAAAAAGAAAGAAAAAAAAAAGGAAAAAAAAACCTCGTCGAGGATTTCAAGGACCTACGCACCCAAGGCCCATATTTCCACACCCCAGACCCCAAACTTTTCACCTGCATCGCTAAGCGGTTCGTTGCCAAACGTGTCACATTGCGAACTATGCCCAATGTCTAGAGAGTCGTCTAGCCACAGGCCATAGTGGCCCCCACCAGAGCCCACGGAGAGGAAGCCATTTTCGCAGTTTATATAGCAGTCATTCAACCCACTGTAAGGAAAGGCCTTGAATCTGATACTGTCGGAAGGGGTACAAGTCCCGCTCCCCGGGGGCACTCTTGGCGCCAGCGTTGTGCTTCGCGAGAGATTTGCAGCATCAGCCGACGGAGGCAAGGGCAGAGAAGCAAGTGTGGAAGCCCGCCACAGAAAGCACTCCCCATTGCCAAAGTAGGACGGAGCTGGGCGAGGATACTCGGACAAGTACGCGCCGAACGTCTGGAGGAATACTTTGTTAGCCCATGGCTGCGAAGACGAGCATCGCTGGTGCGCGCGTGCGCGTGTGCGCGTGCGTATATGAGAACAAACACCGCCGCTCCCCAACCAAAGACGAATATCAAAGGCTCCAGAGGAACAGACAGACAGACTCACTCCTCCTTCCTGATCTCTGACAACTAGCACAAAGCCAGCTCTTCGGCCCTCATAGTGCCGACATTTCTGGTACAAGGTAGATAGACTAGCCCCGTCCTGCTCGAGGCTGTACACCAAGTGCCAGTCCTCGGCGATACGAAGCCGTTCCGGTATCATGGCCCGGATCTCCTCGGCCACGACGGGAGTCAGAAGTCGCGCGGAGCTCTGTGTGCTTTCGCGATAGCCATGCAGGATGAGCGGCTCGAGCGGGGGAGGTCGAAAGGGACTCACGGTACCAGTCTTCCGACCTGCCGGCGTAAAGACTCCGTTCACACCATCCTTGCCACGCTCGCCATCACGGCCATGTTGCTGTTCGGCGTCAACTTGTGTGTCTTCGGTCGAGAAGCGCCGGATCAACCCTGTCCACATGCTGGTCCGAATATCTCACCCCAAGTACCAAGGGTGGGGGACGGGGACAAGTCAGTATATCTGGGGAGGGACGGAGGCAACTAGTTGTCTTGAACGATACCGTTATCGTAATGGCATGCGGTTGTCGTAAGGCGATATAGCCAGGGCGGGATTTCACAAGTGATCCGCTGCAGGTGGGGACCAGTTATGACCTCGTGCGTTGAGCTGTCCCGCAAAAGGGGGATGTATAAGAATGGCGGTAGTTGGCAGCAGCTTGCCTATGTTGATCCCTGGGTAGCTGCCGGTGGAGGAAAGGGTGATGGGATGTTGGAGAAGAGTAATGAACACGCCGGGGGGGGGGTGAAACTGATCGAATCGGTCTGGTCGGTTGGAGAGGGAAAGACAAACTGCCGAGCATATCGAAGCAGTACGAGTACGGAGTACTCGGTTGCAGCGGTTGCAGGCCGAGCTGCATGCGGCAGGTTTGGCCTGGGCTTCTGAGGCGAGTTACTGCTACATAACCCAGGCACGTGGCGGGTATTTTGCCCGAGTCCCCAGTACATCAGTAGTAGCTGAAGCCGAGTGGGTCCTGCCGGCGTTCCAACCGCGCCATGTGCTG
The DNA here is from genome assembly GCF_000687475.1 of Ustilaginoidea virens. Lineage (NCBI taxonomy): Eukaryota > Fungi > Ascomycota > Sordariomycetes > Hypocreales > Clavicipitaceae > Ustilaginoidea > Ustilaginoidea virens. The sequence continues at coordinate 4,639,054 of NC_057317.1, read as the reverse complement.
TTGGTTCATCGGCGGCAAACAGTAGACAGTACCAGTACAGCACGTACACGACGTACTGCCGAGGGCAGACTAGTAGGAGGTAGGTACCGGTACCTGTCTGGTCCGTAGCTGCCTCTGTTGCACCAAAATGCGACGCCACACAAAGTGCGGCTTTATTGGGCTTCATACTCCGTTCATGCATGTTATGCCGCGACACGCTTCCAGTCCCTTTCCGTTACACTAGGTGGCGCCACTATTGACTTGGACCATCCATCTGTCGTAGGACGATGAATCAGCACATCACGGGCATACCATACTATACTGACCAGGGGTCCACGACTGATAAATTTGCATTTTGCCATCAAGCAATGTCTTGTGACGCGCAGCTTCCGAGCCTGCGCATGGACGCCGGGAGCCAGCCCAGCGCAGCGCGCCATTGGACAGCTCCAGTCCTTTGCCAGACCCACCCAGCCTTTGCAACAGGCCCATGATGAAAGTGGGTTTGCATCCCCCAAACGTGAAAATGAGGCGCGAAAACGAAATGATGATGATAATAACAACAAAACCGATTTAAATATTTCAAAAGTTGAAAAAAAAAAGGGGGGGAAGGGGAAAAAAAAAAAAAAAAAAAAAAAGAGACAGGCATCAGGCTAAGCCGTGCAACTAGGTAGATTCTGCAGGTTGAACCAAATCTGCCCTATTGACGTATGTAGTACACTGACCAGGTAAAGGAAGGTACTCTGTCCACGGCAAAAGTTGTAGCCCGTATTTGAACAAGTGTCTGTCTGGGTGGATTGCATCAATCCTATGTAGTCTGAGCCTCGGTAACCTCAAACTTCCGACCACACTCCCGTCGAAAAAAAAAAAAAAAAAGAAAAGTCGTGCTTATGTTAGCCCACCGCCAGCTACCTCTTTCAACGCTCTTTTCCTCTTTAAAATTCCTGCTTCACACACAAAGTTCATATTTGCTGCGATGCGCGCTGGTGACGAGAGATTCGGCCTTGCGGTCGTGCAAATAGGCGATGAGATAGAGAGAGAAGATGGCTGAGTTATGTCATGTATTTCCAATTGTCATCTTTGCCTGCCATCGGTCACAAAATAATTCATCTCATGATTTCCTCGTAAATAAGTTGTTTCAGTTGTTCCTTGCTCAAGTTATCCTTGTGCTTGTCAAAGTCGAAAAACTCCTCGGGAATCGGGGGTGCCGTCGGCTCGTCGTCCGGATCATGGTAAGGCTCGAGATAGGGATGCTTCAAGGCTTCTTCGACGGTGATGCGCTTGACAGGATTGAAAGCCAAGAGCTTCTCCAGCAGATCAAGTGCCAGGTCTGACGTCTTGGGGAACAGCGTCCTAAACGGCACCTTCTTCTTGAATGGCAGGGACCGGATGTATTCTCGGGCACGTCGCGACTTGATGCCGTAGTAGTCTTCCATTGTCGGGGTGCCAAGGACGTCCAGAATGAGGGTCAGCTGGTGATGGTCTGGGGGGTGGTGTTGTTTGTTTGTTAGCGCTTGTCGTGTATGGTTTGGGCAGCATGGAAATGCCCGCGCCAAGGGACATTGCAGACCCGAGGACACACAAAGGAACAGTCAACATTGTTGCATCTCACGTACAGTCTTTGCCAGGGAACAAGGGCTTGCCGCTCAGCATCTCGGCCAGGATGCAGCCGACGGACCAAACGTCAATGGCTTTGGTGTATTCCTTAAAGGTCAACATGATCTCGGGCGCGCGATACCAACGGGTGGCAACGTATTCGGTCATGAAGCCAGAGTTGTCCTCTTGCGAGGCAGCCGAACGAGCCAGCCCGAAATCGCACACCTTTAAATCGCAGTTTGCATTGAGCAGCAGGTTGGACGGTTTCAGATCACGGTGAAGCACGTTGGCGGAATGCATCGCCTTGAGAGCCCGCAACGTCTGGTAGATGAAGTACTGGCAATGGTCGTCGGAAAGGTCTTGTGTGCGAATGACGCGGTGCATGTCCGTTTCCATGAGCTCCTTGGACCGGGGGAAGCGGGAATCAGCTTGAAAAGTTCTCGGGAGCCGGCGTGAAGCGAAGCCTGTCTACAGGAAACGCGGGGGGGGGGCTGCTCACCTGGATGAGGTAGACCTCGTTGAAGCTATCATAGCTTCGGGGCTTCTGAATGTCAAGGATCGAAATGATGTTTTCATGGTTAAAATAGCGCAACAGCTTCATTTCGCGCAGAGTCCGGAGGCAGAACATGGAATGATCAAAGGGGGTAATCTTCTTGATGGCGACTTTCTGGCCGGATGGCTTGTGTATGGCAGAGCTGCATCATGTCGCAAGATCAGCAACTGGCAAAACAAAACTTCTGAGCCTGGCTGATCTGAGCCATTCACCGGGGGGAGGTTGGAAGGGAAAGTCGAGTGTCCGATGTCCGACCGGCCCATGTTCAGGTGCACATACCAAACCACTCCATATGCGCCTTCGCCGACGACGTCTTGTATGTCGTACTGCTCGCTGACGTTGAAGGAGATCTTGCGGGAGCTTCCCGCGTTCGGGGGGTTTGAGCGAGACATGATGTTGGGAGGCAGTCGGCAGTGAGTGTCGGATGGGCCAGGCTGGTGCTGGTTTATTGTCAAGTCAATCCGTCCGTCCCTTGGTGGGGGTAAAATGAAGCTCCTCCTCGAGAGGGGTTCGGCGGCGGGCTGCAAAGCAGAGAGCAGCCTTGATCGGGCGACGACGGCGGATGAACGGGATGGAAGCTGCACAAATAAAGAACTTGCCGCTGCTGGTTGATTTCTACGCAAAATGGCAGCCGTCTGAGTCCAGCCGAGAAAGAGAAAAGGACTGCAACCAGGAGAGAAAGAATCAAAGGGAGGGCGGGAAAAGTGCGGCGGCCTGGACTCTCTCTGTGAATGTACCAAGTGCTCCGTAGATGGGGGTTGGAGTCTGGACGCTGGTACGCGCGGCACGAGGCACAAGGCGCGCTGCTCCGTACCTTAGGTACCTAGGTACCGACCTACCTCCTAACCCGACCATTTTCGTCAGGTGCCTAGGTAAGGTACCTAAGGTATCGCAGTATAGAATACCCAATAAAGTCTCGCATTGTGTGGCGTCACAATTTTGGTGCAACACTACCTAGGTACCTACCTAACACACGTACAAACATCTCATCTAAACCTGAACCGCCCCTTGCAGGGATGGAGCCTCGCCCCCCCAAGGACCTGTGAACCAGGCCAGGCCAACAGACCGTTTCTTGAAGCGTCAAGTCGACGATTCCGTCCAGCGTCACCAGCGCCCCCGTCGGCAGGGCCCGTCCCGCTCCAACCAGACCAGCAGACCTAGCACCCTCCAGACAATCAACTCGTCCAGGGGGGTCGCCGGGCACTTTTGGCCCGCCTTTGTCGTGGCCGCGACATCGTGGAATGAGCTGGCCGGCACATGACAGCCAGCCGCCTCGTGCCAAGGAGTCCGCCGCCTCTCTCTGGTCATCCCAGGCCCATCATCATCTCCGCCGTCCTTCTGGCCAGCGGCACGCCGTCCACTCGCCGTCTGTTTCACCCATGCGCTTTCAAATGAAATGTCGCCATCCGAGCACAGCGCCAGGCTTGTTCTTTGTCCGCCAATAACCGCGCCAGGCACGGAGGGCTGGTCGGACAGCCGTCATGCCCTTGCCCGACCGGAACCCATCCAGAGGCCCAAACTACCAGCCCATCCCAGGCCAGTGCCAGACATGACCCGTCCGACGTCTCGGCTGACTCCTCTTGTAATTCAGCCCGACACGGCTTCCGCGCGCATATCTCTCGTCTCGTCGTCTCTTCCTCAGCTTCGCGGGAAACAAAGCCCGGCGGCGTCACGTACGGCACCCGTCTCGTGGCCAGCGCAAAAAAAAAATCAAAAAAAAAAAATCACCTTGGCCCTCGCTCGACTGCTCCGGGGATGAGGCGTCTTGTACTCTTGATTACTGTCCTTACCTTTGAGCTGGAAAATAGCAACAACATGTCAGGTCTAGTCTGGACAAAAAGCGCGTCGGAATCCGGCCTTTTTTCACGACGTGATCCTCCACTCCTGCTTTTTACCCCCCCCCGACTTTATCCCCTGCCCTTATTCTGCCCACTGCACGTCTGTCTTTCTTCTTTTCTTCACAAACCCCAACGCCGACTGAGAAAACACACAGTGCGGTTTCCGTGACAACCCACATGTCCTGCTGCCAATGTTCCCGCGAGACTTGCAGAAAGGTATTCCTGCTTTTGGGTCGACTCGATTTTACCATCATTGCACAACCTGTTGCAACCTGTTAGCATTGCGTACTCTTTGCGAAGCCAGGGGTTGAAAAGGAAGGGGACCAAAAAAGGGAAGGAAAAAGCGACCAAAAAAAAAAAAAAAATAAAGACAGAGAGAGAGACAGTGAGAAAAAGAGACAGGAGGGGGAGAGGGAGAAATTGTGCCACGTGACATACCTTCTCCCGCAACACACCGAGCCATTGAGCCGCGCTGACCCCTTGATCTGCGCGGTCTTCCACCAGCAGGGTCTGAGCCCAGAGCTTCAGACTTGGCTCTCCATCTTCTCGGACCACGTACAGATGCGGCACCGTAATGCTTCCCACTCCCAGAGACTTGTGGTCCTTGCTCTTTTGGATAACGGCCCTGACTCTCTCGTTAAAGTCGTTGTCCAGCTCCGGAACCCGGCTCTTGCCAACCTGCACCTGCGTGCGATCCTCGACGCCAAAAACATCGGCGACAAGCTGAGGAACGGCGTCGCGTCCAATCCACAGGAACTGGGTCTGGCCGTCGTCGATGAGGTACAGGCCGTACGTAACGAGGCGCTCCGATGACAGGTTGATGGCCGGGGGCAAAACGATTTGCCCCGTCACCTCGTCGGGCGTCCCGGCATTGTCCGGCATGTCATGCAGCGAGTACATTCGGGGGTAGATGTATCTCGTCAGCAACGGCACCGGCAGCGTCGAGAGCAGGCACAGGGCCGCCGAGCGAATGTCCGAGGGAATCTGGGTTGATTTGCGGAGGCCGACGTGCTTGATCAGGCCCAGAAACAGCACTGGCAGGCCGCGCAGGTTGGCGGGGAACTGGAGCCCGCCGCCGCCCATGCTGCCACCCGCGAGTTCCTTCTTGAACGTCTGCAACAGTTCCGTGAGCTTGGCTTGCAGCGCGTCCCTGGCCGCTTCCAGGCCGCTGTCAAGAGTCCGCTCCACCGCTTTGTGGCTGAAGTAGGCAGTGACGGCGCACTGGTCCGAGGACGCGTAAACGTCGGAAAGGTTCGCGGTCGTGGGGAGAGCCAGGGTCAACACTCTGATGCGGCGTTCTCCGTTGCACGTGGTGTGAAGCACGGCAGCCTGCAAGCACACAAAGTTCTTGCTGAGGTTCTCCTCAATGGCCACCTCCACCACGTAGCACTGGTCACGGGGAAAGGCTGGGAACGCGCACAGGTCAGAGCTGCGGTTGAAAAAGTTGCCGTAGAATGCATTCATCCGCAAGCCCGTCGTGGCACGGACACGGAGCACGGCCTCGAGACCAATCTCGGACGAGAGGTAGTCGCTGAACTCGGACGCGAACTTCAGAGCATCCTCTGGGCGTGAGGCGTGCCAGCCAGGGTAGAACCAGGTCTGGCCGCCGGTATATCTCGGCAGGTTGCTCAGCGAGGCCACGTCCTGATACTGCGAGGAGAAGAGGAACATGTCAATCGAGACTTGGTTCTTGGAGCACTCGACCGCGAAACTCTTGTAGAAGCTGTTGGCAGTCTGCAGCAGCCCTCCTTCTCTCGATGTGCCCAAAAGCTTCTTGTCTTCTCTCATCTCGAGCTTTCCGTCGCCAATGTTGGGTAACGAGGCGGTCAGGACGACAATCTTGCCGCCAAGAGCGGAAATGAGCTTGTGGCCGGCTCGGAGGGCGGAGCCCATGCAGGAGCCGTTGCTGTGGTTGCTCTGAAACATGTCCGGCAGCCTTTGCAGGAACTTTTCAATGGTCTGACGGCTTTCGGTCAAGGAGACGAGCAGGTCGTGAGGGACCGGGAGAAACGGCTCTTCCAGGTCGCTGACGACCAGCATGTTGGTTTCGGCGTTCTCATCCTCGTCCTTGGGTATGGAGAAGTAGTGCAAGCTGCTGTCCACTGCGAGAAATCCAAGCCTGGTGCGTCTATCGGCATTGGGTATTCTGCTGAGGCTGTCGAGAATGGTGCGGGCACTGGTTGCCAGCATGCCGTTTGAGACTGCAGCGTGGCTCACGTCGAAGAGGAACAGGTAGACCAGGGGCTGTGGCGGACGGACCATGTACTCCTGAGGCGCCACGAATTCCACGACGGAGTGGTTGAGCTCAGGTCGTTGCATCCTGTCGACGGCCTGCTGGGCCGCAGCGTCCCAATCGAATGCTTGAGGAACGTCGTTGCTGAGGTTGCACATGTTGCATCTCCAGCGATGGCCGTGGTCCAGAAAGGTGACAAAAGGGTTGATGTAGGTTCTGCAACGGCGACAGCGCGCGATAACCTGGTCCTGCACAACGGGAATCTGGTCCTCATCATCGTGCAGCGCGCCATACGGCTGAATGACGAGGGCAAGCGGCAGTTTGGACTTTTTCAGCAGCGAGTTGGTCGTAGGAACGGCGTTGAGGGTGGAGCGAATGTACCGTGGCGAGCAATTGGCGTTGTGAGAAGGAGTTACGCTGGACTAGAAAGCATGCGAACAGTTTTGTAAGCCACTTCAAGTTCAAACAAACATTCCCCCGGGAGAGGGGGGGAGAAGGGGGGAGAAGGGGGGAGCGGGCTCGTCTCTTGTTCTTTTCCCTGTCCCGAAAGTAACAGGCTGACTTACGTTTGGTGGCAACACGATTGGCGGCGGCGGCAAGTCTAGTTCCGACACAGAGAAGGGGTTGTTCATCAGATCGGTGGGATAGAGCTGGTTAAGAGGGCCAGCTCGAGCGGGTTGCTGAGCTGTAGCAGCAGCTCCTGGCTGCTGGTACAGTTGTTGTTGAGGCTGTCCACCGACCTGCATCCCGCCCATGCCTTGGGTGATTGCTGAAACGCCCGCCGCACCGGACAGAGCGGCAGCATTGCTGTATCCTTGGTCGGGAGCTTGATATCCGCCGTAGGGCGCTGGCTGCTGAGGCTGGGGCCCGCCTTGAGAGTACTGGTAGCCTTGGCCAACGACAGCTTGCTGAACATCGGGTTGGGGATAGCCTCCATACACGGCAGCGGCAGGCTGTTGGGCGGCAGGCATTCCATACTGCTGGCCGCCGCCTGGCAACTGGCCGCCAACAGCAGCGTTGGCGCCGGCCCCAACCTCGAAAGCCTGCGCAGCGTAGCCTCTCTTCTTCTTTTTCGACGGGGCGGCCGCGGCATCCAGTGGAGCAAAGCCGCCTTGGACCGACGGGTCCTGCTGCTGCTGCTGCTGCTGCTGCTCGGCGGAATACTGGCCAGGCCCGTCGTAGGGAGGTGCAGACATGGCGACGAAAGGTTGGTGTGGAGGAGGAGAATGGCAGGAGGATGGTGGTGAGAGATGCTCCGGAGCCACCAGACCAAAGGGAGGCGGGGGTTGGTGGGACAGTGACGGATAAAGCGGTCAGGGAGGTCGAAGAGCCGGATAATGAAGCTTCGCCAGAGTCGCGGGCGCGGTCAGAATGGGGGACGCAGATGCTGGGTCGAGGTCTAGCTTGACAGGTGGTTGACCCACAAGAGGAAATCAAGGGAGGTTTGACGAGAGGACTGGATGTCCCAGCAAGGCCTGAGACCTGGTGGTGATTCGGCCTGGGCTGGCGGTGGCGAGGCTGCACATGGCAGTCTGGTCTGGTCTGGCGACTTGGGGCTGGGGTCCAATGGGCCAGCAGCACCAGCCAGCGGCCGGCCCACTGAATAATGGTGGGCAGCGGCTCGGTGGCCACTGTAACGCGGGGCTCGGCACGCCGTACGGGCTCTGTAAGAGGGCACGGGCTGGGCCAGGCACCGTCTGGTCTTGCCGAGCGAGCTGTCCTTTGCCAGTGCCTTGTTGGTCGCCAGAGATGCAGTTGGGTTGCTGGTACGCGCATGGCGGGGTTGTCCATGCTGTTGCGCGTGCAAACACAGATGGAAGACCAAGTACCTGATACTCCTCCTGCAAGGCGCTTCCTTCCGTGTTCCTTTCCTCGAATAGACGTTGATTGACGTGTGAGCTAAACCAGTTCACAAAGTCATAGATAGATAGACTCGAGCCACCCGGAACTAAGTGGATGGCTGTGGTTTTTTCTTCTTCTTTTTTCTTAGTTTTTTTTCTTCTTTTTTGGGGGGGAGGGGCGCTTCGAGAGGTGATGCACAGGATGCTGCGCGCTGCTCACTCATCACCTCGTCAGCATGATACTCAATCCCCAAAACCAAGCCGCGTAGCTTCTGCTTCTCCCTCTCCCTCTCCCTCTCCGTGCATCAAGGGCCTCCTCGACTTGCTGCAAACTTCCAAGGTCGGTGCGTCAATCCAAGTGCCAAGCTCAGTGGCACGCTGCTACTGGGACCAATCCAAGACCAACGACTAGGCTCGGCAAGTCCTCGCCGCCAATGTTCCTCCCCAAGCGACCTCGATAAGCCCTGGCGCGGAGTTGACTCGACCAGACTTCTTCTTGCCCCCGAGTGCCTGACACAGACAGGCGCGTCCCGCTTGCTGCAAGGGCCGACTTATCAGTCAGTCTGCCACCAGACCTTCGCAAAGCTCGCATCTTCTCCCTCGTCGCAACACTCCAACGCGGCATCGACAAGTCTGCTTTGCTTCCAAACGGTCGTCCTCCAGCACACCGAGCCTCGTACTACCATCAACTCCTCTCGCCAGACGCAAGACGGACGGTCTGCCTGGGGGGTTTCCGCCATACATCATCACCATCTGCAATCGTCAGCCACCCACCCACCTCACTGCCCTTGGCATTCGTCCCCCAAAGCCCTCTCCGGCTCTCCGTCCCTGAACGCCGTCTATATCCATTCTCCCATCAACGCTTTTGCACGTCCTCATCTCCTGCCGCACTCAGCATCATGGCCTCAACAATCGGGTGAGTCGCCGCCACACGCTCTCGCCCCCGAGATCCAAGCGCGAGATTTGCTGCCCTCTGCCACCCTGCCACCCGGAACTTGCGCTCTGACGTTGCTCAATTTTTACCGCGCGCAGAAAACTCGTGCCTCTCATCGTCGCCGTCATTATCGTCTCGGCCATCGGCTGGGTCCTCTACCAAGTCTACGACTCGGCCACCAAGTTTCGCGACTCCGCCTCGGAGCGCATGGGAAAGAAGAATGTTGTCTTCACCAAGGACGGCGTGCGAGTGGGCGTCAGACACGTGCAGAACGAGAACTATGTGGACAAGACCCAGAGCTGGGTAGTCAAGGCTTGGAATTTGGGACAACCCAAGCCTGATGCCGACTTGTACGTTCCCCCCTTGTGCGCGCTGTCGCAGACCTAGGTCCCCTCACGCGTATACGGGCGCGACGCGTCCGCTAACGGCTGATGTACATGCAGGCAGAAACGAAAGAAATAATGATGCTCTCCTCTCCTCGGATCAAGGGAGGAGGGGGAGAGGCTGGACCGCAAATTCTGGGGGTTTCCTTTTTTTTTTTTTTTCCCCTTTTTTCTTTGGCCTTTTTTTTACTTTTTCCATTTTTTCAAGGCGCTCACAGCTAAGGGAAACAAACTGAGACAAAACTAAGGAGGGATTACGTACTACTCGACCAACAATCGGTGCTGGAACACTTTTTGATGTCTCGTAAAGGTACAAGGATGGTTCTCAACCTGGATAACGAATCTTTCGGTGGAGAAGAATGCCGCCGATCATCTGGAAAAGCCAATGATTGACTTTGTCCAGAGTCGGTGTTTTTCAAATTCGACGATACATTCATTGGTCGCAGTCGCGTCACGCGTCGCTTGCCCCTGCCTGCCTGTGAGCAATCGAACAACTTGTTTTGTATTCCAGAGAGGAGTTTGGTGGCAGTGTTGACCAAGTCTGAGTGGCGTTTGAACCAACAACCTTGCCAAAATCCGACGTCCATCTCACAGCACTAGTACCACGGAACATGGCCGTCCTAATGAGGACGTTGAGGCATGTATCATGCTAGATGTGAGAGAGAGAGAGAGAGAGAGAGAGAGAGCGAGAGAAAAGAAACTCCATCACAATTGGCCAGCCCGACAGAACGCCCAACAATGCATGCTACCGCACTGCAGTCCCAACACTACGTGACATCACGCTCATCTGTTCCACCTCTTTTCACAACCAACTTGAACGCTGAATCAAGAAGGGGGCGCTCGTTACTCCGATCCAGATACCACGGCGCCTTTACGTACAAAATGACTTGCAACATACCCTTTGCGGCAAAAGTTCGACTGCGAAATGCAAGTAAAATTATTTAGAAAAAAAAAAAAAAAAAAAAAAAAAAAAAAAAAAAAAAAAGAAAGAAAGAAAGAAAGGCTGCCAAAACCGGTGCTTTACCCCAAGATCGCTCTCAGATTGCTGTTGTCTTGAGGTGCTCAAACTCGAGCCATCTCTTTGTTCTCCACTCGCTGTTGTTGGCGGATGCGGGCAAAGCTTTGGCAAGTCTATCGGCAGCTTCTTTGTCCAGCTTGGCCTTTTCCACCGTTTCTTGTTGGGGCACCAGGGGGCTTGCTAGGAAGCTTGGCGTCGGACGGGCCATGTTTGCGGGAGCTTGCTTCTGGAGCTCGTGCGACAAAGGCAACGGCCTTGTTATCATCACATCTCTACAGATGAGCATTGACGGAATACGAATATTCAACTACAAAATATGGAAGCATCGGTTAGCCCAGCCTTTGAGTATTCTTTGCAGGGAAGCCAACTTTGGGAAAGAAGTGGCCACGAATTTGGAGTTTTTGTAAATGGCAAAAAAAAATAAAAATAAGGGGAAGGGGGGGGGGAGAAGAGGGCGCACCTGAGTGAGGAGTGTGGCGTAGCGAACCCCCAAGTGCGAACCTATGTATTCAAGTCGGCCACGGACCCAGATTCGCTGCGAATCCGTCAGATAATCCAAAGACTGTATGAGCGCAAGCGGCCACGTCATAAAGTAGCCGCACAGTCCCTTTGAGGAATCGTCCTCTCCACAGGCAAATGTCGACAGGTTGGCGCGGTCGAGGAGGTCCTTGCGTTTGCAGAACCAGCCAAGTTGATAGGGCACGGAGGAGATGACGTCAGTAATAATGTCGACCGTCGTACGAGCAGCGTTGGCGTATTCCGGCGTAGTCCGATAGTCGACCGGAGCACATACCCAGGCAGCGCTGCGGACAATGATGGAGTTCAAGACGATTCGCGCGCAACGCAACATGTTCCACACAGTCGCGACCCATAAATCGTTGTACACATCGACCCGACCTGGATATACCTCAGCTTTCGCGTAGTCTCCGTTGGGAATATTGTCCTCCCAGGTCGCTGTCTTGCATTGGAAGTAGTCGGGAAGGTTCTTGCACCAGCTGGCACACGCCTGGTCCTGGGCCTGGCAGCGTCGAATCATGTCAATGACAATCTCCATACTATCCGGCGTCCGCGAGACGGTTGTGAGTAGTCGATTAGCCTCCGACCTGAGCTCCCCTACTTTGATACAGAGCCTTTGACACTCTGTGGCGTGCCTGTCCCTCACTGCGTCTTCGATCCACCACGACGTATCCATGGTAGGAGCCTTGGAAGTGCTGAGGCTATGGATTATCTGTTGTCGTCATGTCAGCTTCCCGATGTACACTACCGTGCATAGGAGAGCTTGACCAGCAGCAAGCACAAGCAATACATGGTTTGATTGTGGAAGCATGGCTTGCAAGCCCGATGCTCAAACGACTCACCATTTGCGTACGGACTGCAATGAACATGTTGAGCCCGACTTTGGTCCGTAATTGCTGCCGTCCGCGAGCCTTGGCCAATTGGATCGCACCCTCAATATGTGAGCCCCAGGCAAGCATGCCCATAGTCTTGGCTGTGATGTTTTCGAACAGACCCAGGAGAAGGACCGCGGCGAGCGTGGCATCTTCCTTGGCCACCTCGGGGTCGCGCAAAGCAGCAAAAGTGGTCGACAACGCCTTGGTGTATTTTCCAAGAGCCTGCTTTTCAAAGTGATTCCGGTTACCCACTCCGTTGTTCAGAGACGCCAAACCGCAGGCCTGGAAAGCGTACTGGTAGTGGAGAGGTACTTTTTCGGCTTTGAGCAACGGCACCACAAACTCCATGAAACCTATGAGACTGCCATGCCGTGGAACCTGCACGTAGTTGGAGATGAAATGACAAGCTGCCTGATCCTCCAGGGGTATTTGGGGGGCAGCCGAAACGCGTAGCTGGGAGTTTGGAGTAGTCGGGGAAACTGAGCAGCCGCTGTCGGATGAGGATGAAGATGAAGACGACGGCGACGGCGAAGCGCCCCGATCTGCTTCCCGTCCTTGTCTGTGAGCGAGGGATTTCTTGGTAGCTCTTCTTGCTCTTCTTTCTGTCGCCTGAGTCTCGTTGCGGAACACTAGATCGAATTCGTCCTTGTAGCCAGGACAGATTCTCCGGCTCTTGGAACATTGGTTACAGGTAGGTTTTGTCTCATCGCACTATGTGAAAATGATGACAAGTCAATAGGGCGGGCCAGTCCACGCAAGCGCCCTTTGGTCTCGCGGGGGAAGTAGGAATGGAACCATACCTTTATGCGGCGGGTTCTGCACATCTGACACCCCCTTGAGGGTTTGCCGCAGTAAACCATGACCAATCTTCTGCCCTCACGCAGCAGCAGATGCGTCCAGGAATGAGCCAAGATGGCAGCAACAGCGCGCAAACATATACCAGCAATTGAAACAACGTATCCCGGATAATATATGATCCTGACGTCACACTAGGAGGCTCCGCTATCAAAAGGCTCAGCGTTTCGGGCCCTGCGTAAGAAAGACGACGGCTTGGTCAGTTGGCAAGGAGACCAGGGAACGGTTTCGAAATATCCAGATTTACTTGGTTCTCGACTTGAGCTAGATTGACGGGTGGCTTCGGCAACAAGTGTATGGCTGAGGAAACCTAATGGCAAGTATGAGTCATTTCGAGGAGGGCGGGGATATAAGACCACTGGGTTGACGAGAGTTTTTGTTGAATTTCAGGACGGGATCGAGGGTCTAGGACTCTAGGTGCTAGGTGACCTTCAGCGGGCCGAGGCCGTGGTTATTATGTAGTAATGCAAATGCAATCGCTGGCCGTGGGGGGAGGGGGGGGGCTGCCACACCCACGAGCAAGCATGCTTTTGCAGGGGGCCTGGCGTTTTAGGTTAAGTTGCAGTACTCTAGGACGAGCGCGCAGCAGTCAGTCGATCGCCTGTCAAGCCATTCACTTCTCGTAACGGATAAGTGGCCAACGAAACCGGATCATGTCTTGAGCGGGGCGGGTGAGGTGAGGTGTGGGCAGAGCAACGTACCTAGGTACCTTACCTAAGGTCGTGCGCTGCTTGTAGGCAGTGGGCACGATCATGGACGAAGGGGGGACGTCCTGGCAGGCACTACCGACTCCCCAGCACGGCGGTACTGAGTCGTACCGTCCCCCCGTTTTAGAGGGAAATGACGCTCGACACCCCAGCCATGACGGGGTGGGATGGTGATGCAGGCGCAGGCGCAGACGCAGACGCAGACGCAGACGCAACGCAGATGAGCTTTTAACCTCCGTGGCGAACATGAAGCCGCGTGACTTTGATTGTCTAGAGCCTCTAGGTGGTTGTCAAACCTCCCCCCCCCACAGCATCGCCCCGAAAGCAGAAGCAGCACCCAGCCTCTTATTATTCGGGTGTAATGACCCCGTTCGGCGCCAAGTACTACATAGGTACATGCATGTACCTACGGCGAGAAAATAAGGCTTCCATAAGCTAGGGGTTGTAGAGGACCAGATACTCGATAGATTGCGATATTTACCTGTCGAGCGCCACCTCTACATTATGATATCGCCATGCCTTGTTATTATTCCGATAGCCCCTGCCCTGTACTCCGTAACGGCCATGGCCTCGGATTCCTGGTTCCCTTGCACCTTCCTAGCCTTGCTCCTTCCTATTCCATGCCGTTCTATGCGCCTCCTACAAATTGCCAATGACGTGTCGTAGTGGTCTTTTTTTTTTTTTTCCGCGTTCGCAACATTGAAGTTTCTATGAATCCTTGAATTCTGCAAATGCTCGAGCTTGGAGGCCTATCACGTAACCAGACAACTCGAGTCGGCCGCAATGCACCCGTTGAACCATTTACAGGTCATGTTACCTCCCCCCACCCCCCTGCTGTCCCCTTTTTATGGCTGGTCCCTTCAGCCCTCCACGTTGCGAACCCTTCCTTCCTCTAAAGACTGAAGAAGTCTGTTCTAATGCTCTCGTAAAACAGAACAGGCCCTAATCTCTTGTCATGGTCACACCTTTCCGGTCCCGCAAGAACGATCGTACCTTGACCGAAACTCTGCCCAGAATAGGAGATCCGATTTCAGTAGCCCTGGGATGTTTCCTTGCTGCCTGGTGATTCTCCGCTGCTCACATGCCATGCTTGCAACTGGGTCAACAACCGTCGTCTACTTGCACTGACGCCTGTACGAACAGGCGGATTTGCCATGCTTCCCGATGCGGGACAGGATTAGCGCCGGTAGATATAGCATCTAAAGGCGCAAGGCAAAAACGCGAAGGCCCTTCACCTTGTCCAAGCATTCATCAAACGTCGTTTCGTTCCTGGAGCACGGCACTTGCCTCGGGATGGAACCTCCAAGGACCTACCTAACCTTCCTAGTAGGAGGTAGGAGGTTGATGTAGGAGGTAGGTAGGTAGGCACGCAAGCCAGGCCTTGGCTGCCTCACCACTGCAATGCTGGCTGGCATCAACACAAAGTATATACTGAATATACTATATTGCCTATACTGTAACATATTACCCTCAACTCTATTGCGGCGGGTTGGGCTTGTCGCCGACCACTTGGTGTCCCGAATATACTAATGCGAGCTGCCCATCCCCAGCAACTAAACACGCAGCAGTCGTCATTTCTAAACATGCATGCAGCAAGAGGTATCTCTATCTATACTTTATCTAGACAGGTACCTGAAAATCTTTCTTACGTTGGCCGTTGGCTACGGTAGGTGCTTACCATAGGAGACATACCTTCCCTCACCTCTTTCATTTAAAGGTACAGTACTTCTCGCACGAGTAATACCATCCCGTAATATAACAAGCCTAATAAGCCACTTTAGACAAGTAGCGGTTTAGATAAGCATACCTTCCTTCTCGCGCGCGATATGGCGAGGTACAGCTTCAAAGATCCCATTTCTATCCGAGTTTAGCTCCTACTGCTCGTTCACGAAATGACTTTCTGCGTGTTTGTTAGGGTACCTGAGAGGTAAGTGCATGTGGCTCGCTCACCTTCCCCGTTACCTGACAACTACCAGGTACAGGTAGGTACCTGAGGGTATGTACCTGAGGTATGCTATGGCACCACTAAATCGGACCGACGATCTCCTTGTTCAATACTCTCAACTACTTTACCAAGCACAATGCTCCAACTCGGACAAAAGAATCCTTTTCATGTAGATGTATTGCGCAGCTGAGCCTAAAGCTAGGATATCTCGCCTTCGACCCAGGCATGCCATGTCATTCACCACCCCCCGGCCTGCTTTTTCAACCTTCGCCAAATCATCTTGCGGACCACTTATTCAACACACGCGCCTCCTGTCTCTGGATGCCGCTTCCTCACGAACCGTTCTTCTGTGGACTCACGTCTCTTGTCTCCGAAAGGCCATGGAAAGCGGGGGCCCGAACATACATACATGCCATGCCGTTGCTTGGGTCCCCCCCCCCCCTTTTCCCTCCCCTATTGCCCAAGGAGACCGCCCACTTGCTCATGAATCCAAGCCAAGTAGAAATATACATCTCGTTGTCTGTACCATGCACCTCGACACCAGACCCAACGAAACCATGCTTCCTTCCCCCATATCTATACCTCTGGCAACCCAGGCCTGCGGCGACATGTCCGACGTGAGCTGCGCCGTCATCACTCGCACTCCTAACCACCAAACAGGTTGGACACCGCTTCCAAAGCATCCGGGGTTGATCCCCGAGCCGCAGGCAATCCGCTTCCCCCCGTGAGACCGGCCTCGCCGTCTGCGGAGGCATTCATGAACCCCTGCGCCATCTTGCTTCGGTGGCCTCGCTTGCTTCGTGAAGACCCGCCAAAGTCAGCAGACTTGGCCACCCTGCCCATTTCAGACACACTGACGCCTTTTAGATCCTTGAGAAGATCCAGCACAATCGCGCGCTGTTGGCGGGTGTGAGCCTCTGGCTTGGCCATGTACGGTCGCAGGCGTTCTAATCCGCTTGCGTCGACGTTGGGAAGGGACAGAAGGACGTCTCTGGGCGTTGACGACAGCGGGCTGTAATAGGCTACTATGGTTGCAATCAGGGCGGCAAGATCCTTCTGTATCTCGACAAAGTACGGTTCATGAAATGACGTCAAGCAGGCCTTGAGAACGTCCGAAGATATGTATTCCCGAATGACGGACGCGATCTCGGCAGGCACCGCCGTCGTCTCCGCTTGCGTGCAAGCGTCGCTTCTGCCGTGAGGGCTTGCCGCTGGCTGATCTTGTCCTTGAACGGCCCGAAACTCGGGAACTATAGATATGAATAGGCGCATAATCATACCACAGCATCGCGTATCTCTCATCCTAATGACATGGGTGCAGAACACCAGCAAGGGTTCTACAACTTCCTGTCTCGTGAGACAAAACTTGCGAAGAGATGGGTAGGAGCCGGAAGCAGAAGCATTTGCCGGCTCTGTTGCTGGTCCCTTCCGACTTCGAGACTCAAGAGTGGGCGGGTCTGTAGGCAAAGTCAGCTATGCGCGCCCCCATTTTCCCAACAGTTTGCTTCCTTCTTTTTTTTTTTTTCTTTCATTTTTTCCTCGTGGAAGGCGGGCTCTTGTGACTGACTAGCTTTTGTGGGATCCAGGAAATCCGCAATCATCATGACCGCAGTATATGTGACTTGACGTAGAATGCTCTCCGCCTTCATTTCTTCTTTGAGTCCTGCCTCATCCTCCACCACGGTGGTTTCCTGCTTCTCCATCTTGTCCCATTCGCCGTGGATCTTGGCATCCGTTTGGCGGAAGCATGCCGTCAAAAGTTGAGGAAGGAATCTCGTCCGGTGGTCCACAGGGCAGTCATCGACCAAGTACCGCACCAAGTTTAATAGATTGTTTTGCTGATGGGTCGAGAGCCACGTCGAGTCCGAGAACAAAGCATCGGATAGCGGGCCGGAAAGGCCGTCGAAGCCGTAAAATTGCAGATCCAGCCTGCTCATGCAATATATGATGGCGTATGCCGTCTCTCTCACGAAGCGGATGGAGCCGCGAATGGTGGAGGCCAGCCCTTCCATCGTCTTCTTCTTGTCCAGGACGCGTGCATAAAAGTCGTCTTTGCTTCCCTCCGATATGCCTGATTGCCAGAACCTGTCGCAGAGAACCCGGTCGACCATGCCTCGCCTCTCCGTCGGCCAGTCCGTCCAGCTCGCGGGGTTGTGAGTAGCGTGAGCATACCTGACGCCGCATGAGCCTGATTTCAAAACGCACACTTTGTATTTGTACACCACAGATTGCTCACCTCAGATACTCGAGGACGTCGGCGAGTATGCCAGAGAAGCCCTCCTGCCAGAGGGCGCAGGAAGCTTGAAATGCTGGGGAAGCCTTGTCCAGTCTTTCCACGGAAAAGGCCAGGAACGACTTTGTGGGTCTCAAGGGCAGAGTCTTGCTTCGGTCCTCAGTACAAATGGCTCAATGCAAAAGACCAGGGGGGGATATCATTACATAGGACAGACAGACCTTTAAGCGTTCTTCCAGCTCAGCTTGAAGCGATAAGCCCTCGGCATCCAATTCGCAAGAACCCCAGTCGCTCACTTCGTGCGCGCGTCTGCTTGCCAAGTATCCCCGAGCCTTGTCTAGCCCAAGGCATTGACAGAAATGGGCGTAGGACTTGAGCGACGTACGGACCGCGTCAGTTTGCCACTGTGCCTTGACGGGTTCAATAAACTCCGAGAGCTTCTGTGTTTTGGTCTGAATGTCGACACCATCGGCTCGGTGTCTAAAGGCAAATAAACGTCAGTGGTCTTGCCTAGTTCCAACAAGAAAAGGGAACATTTCGGCCATTTGCTCGTGGATATATACCTACATTATGAGGAAAAGGAAGCTCTTGTAAGCTAAAGATCGTTTCTCATCCAGCGCACCCGAGGCCATCATTTCGCTGACCCGACTCTCAATCTGGTCGTAAACTCCCTGTGCACAAACAGATTCAGCGGGTGAGGCAGACTTCATCTTTGGCGTTTGTCGCATCTTACTAGCAGGTGATCGGGAACCTCTACGGCCAGCCGCTGCAGCTCAATCATACTATCGCTCTGAAGGTCCTTAACTGCATCATTGTAAGCGCGGTGGTCGGGCTCAAGCGTAGGCCAGGTGAGCAAGATGTGTTGGAGAACTTTTAGCATGAAACCAGCGTTTTGGTTCAAGGCAGTGGTGGAAAAGAACACGAGGAGTTGCAGTGAGCGCTTGCGAATCATTGGGTCCTGTTATCCAGATCACGCCTGTATTAGCAAAGCTTCAGTCATTGCTTTCGCTCGTTTTTCTTCTTCTTCTTCTCTTTCTTTCTTTCTCTCTTTTTTGCCCTTTTCTCCTTCGAGGGCCTTACCTGAAAGTTCATTTCTAGTAGTTTGTTGCACCAAGCTTCAAGATTCGACTCAATCTCGGCAACCTGTTGCTCCTGTTGCTAGATGGTTAGTCTCCTTGTACCAACTGAGACGCCAAGGGAACGTACATGATCCCGGACGTGGTATAATCTCCACTTGACGTATCCTTTCAAGGTCGCCTCGATGACCGTGAAATGAGAGTCGACCCTCAAAGCAGGCATGGAGTGCTTCTTGTACGTTTGTTCTGTGATTTGGGTGTTAGCGGAAAAGGCCGGAGCAAGAAATGTCGGGGACCGAGCGCTCCTACTGTCAAATGCCGGTTGACCCTCGTAAAGGTTCTGAAGAATGTACTCGGTTCGGCCTAGAATGTACGATATAGCGTCCACTAGCTTCAACTGCACGATTTGCTCAATAATTTGTGAGCTGTATCGGCGATAATTCCCCAGAAACGCATGTCGTTCGGGAACTGTATCCGTATCTTCCATGAGGAACAGATACGTAGCATCATTCGAGTCGTCTGGTAGATTCTCGTACCGCACGAGCCTCGAGCTGCAAACCTCCAGGAGAGGGGCGATGGTTGACGACACTAAATCACTCGGTCCCAAGGTTCTGTGACTAAGGATCCTCGTCCATGTCACAAGGATGGGTATTGAAACCATCAGGCTGGGGTTTTGTGCTACTTCGATCAGCAGCTGCAGGAACTCGGAGCTAGCGGCGTTGTGAGGAACCTCTTCAAATTTGCGCTCGAGGTGATCGCCAAGACATGATAACATCTGAGATAGGCCTGGTCAACGAACATGGACAGTCGGGAAGAAAGCATCGCCACGTCGAGCAACGACGTACCTCGGAAAGCTTCTTCAGGATTTGGTACCGATCTTCGTTGATATCCTCCGGGTCGACAGCCGCCCAGTGACAGAGGTTTCTGCACAAACTGACGGAGTTGTGGCTATACATTGGCAACACAAGATGGCGGAATTCTTCGTCGGAGAAATTGGTGCGGCAGTACAGTGCGTGTAGTGCATCCAAAGAGGCCTGAAGGAAGAGAATCTCAGTCATCATCTTGTGCAGCCGCTTTCGAGGACTGCCATCTCTTACCTTTTGGACTTCGACGTGCGAGGACGCCAGACCGGTCGTCATGACATTCACACATTGAGCAGCTGCTATGGCCTTCGGAATTGCCCAGGGCATCAGTGACAGGAATACGGAAAGAGCTTTAAGAGCACAGCCCTTGGCTTCAACATCGTCCTTCCTATCAGAGTTGATGCAAAAGTTGAGGAAGTCAGATACACGGCCGAGCCATCCTTGAGCATCATGGCGAACGTCCGGACCTGGTTGGCGATTTGGAAATGCTTCAGCCAATACGGACGTAGGGGTGAATATCTCAACGCACGCCTTGCTAAGCACGCCTTCTCGCATGGCCACCACGGAGTCATCACCCGTGAAAACTTCATCAGAAAGGGTCTCGAGAACAAACATTACAAGCTCCTTGTGAACTGCAGAGTCTGGCATTTGCCATAGCTGGAAAAGCTGAGAGTCCATGTCCATCCATTCTGCCCCCCAAGATCTCTTTGCCACTTCAACCCACAGCTGCGCTGTTTTATTTCTCAGAAATGTAGGGTCTTGTCTCGAAACGGCCTGGCTCAGTTCTAGGACCCAGTTCCGCAAGGTCGTGGATTGTTCCTCACTGTAAGTGGACCAACGATATCGTATTGCATGCTCGAGTAGGGACAGGGCATAGTGGCGCACGACGGAAGGCTGAGACTTGTCTGAAGCCAGTCTGTATCCTTGAAAGGGTGCGGTGGATACATCTTTGACTTCCTCGAGGAACGACTGAGCCTGCCGGCGAGCATCGTTGCTGGAATATGGACTGTGGACAACCTCCAGGGCTTGATGGATTCTGGACAAGATCTGCCCGTCCTCACCATGAGGCGGATCACCGCCAGATGTCAGAGAGGCCCCGCCAGCATGTAAACTCATTGCTCAAACGTGAGCCCTTGGGGATTGTCGAGCTCGTGGAGACTGCGGAACACGCGATCGGTTGTCGTATTTTAAGTTCGAAAAAGAGGAAGAGCGTGACGATTTTTAGGCAGACACAAGGCTGGGCCAGGTTCGAACCAGCTTTCCTCCAACGAATCGCAGCTTAGTTAGTTGGGAAGACAAAATCTTCGCGAGATGAGAAACGTGGAGGTTGAAGAGGCAAGTTTCATCAGGCGATGGAAGTCGAACAACGATGTGGGTGCGTGAGTCGTAAAGTATAACAAGGTGGAAAAAACAAGGCTGGAAGTCTCGAATGACGCGAAGAAATCAGAGTTGAAAAAAAAAAAGAAAAGAAAAGAAAAGAAAAGAAGAACGAAGGGTAAAAAAGAAGACCAAGGGAAAAGACGAATGACACTAGCCAGACCAATCAATACCCGAGTCCATTAACGGATATAGATAAGCTGACCATGAAGCAGCAGACAGCAGGATTCAGAATCGAATGGCTGAATGCTGTCAATGTTTACTGGTTTAAGATTGATGCGATGCCGGCTGGAAGGTTGCCTGATGGATGGATGGATGGGTGGATGGATGGGTGGATGGGTGGATGGTTCGTTCGTACCAGCGAAAGAACCTGGGCAGGCAGGTTCCATGTCTCAAGCTGGTCTGGTCAGTGCTGTCCAGCTCAAGCTGGTTGCAAAGTACAGGCGCAAGTGGTGGGGTGCTCAGGTGCAGGTGCTGGATGGCAACGTGAAGTGGGGTCGACAAAGGTGACGGAGCAGCAGCAGCAAGGCGTAAATGGCTCTTTCCATCTTTTGTCTCAAATTGATCCGTAGGCTCGTACGGAGCATGCTGTCTATGAGCGCTGGCCAGCGCGAGCAGTTTAACTGGATGAGCTTCATTCGGTGCAGGACTGGCCATTGCACCGGCCATCAGCTGTCAGGCTCGAGGAGGAGGCGGTGCAGGCAGGGTTCTTGTTGCCGATCGATTGATCTCGGCATGGTTTGATACCTCGAATTTCCATGTTGGATTGCCCAGCTTGGTATAAGCCCAATTCCGCGCATTTAGCAACCCTGTTTCTGCGAGTTTGGCTTGCTGCATAATCCCCGCCAAGTGCTGGGAACGTAACGAAACCCACGAAACCCCAGGTATCAGATCCATTCTCCTGATGTTGGCTGGGCTGGCTGGGCTGGCTGTACGTGGCCAGCTGGATGGCGTATAGTAAACCGTACGGCAACTTCCTACTCGCACACTCTCGACCGGTGAAAACATATCTCGAACCGGAAAAGAAAAACAGCCTCCCGGGCGGCTGCTCAACCGATTTCGACAGTTCCACCTTCTTACACCATCCTGACGGTGACCCAGCTTTTCATGCGCAAGACACCGGGGGGGGGGGGGGGGGGGAGACAGTTTGCGCAAAAACACGCCCAAAACACGCTCACAAGCTTGTGGTGACGGACGAAGGGACGACGGGTCATTCCTGCGGCAACCTAACCTGCGAGCCTCCACATGGACTGGACGGATATTCCCATAAGCATAGCAATCTGTCGTAGAAACTCGTGGAGATGCATGCCAGCCCTTTGCCGTCCCGTTTACGGACAAAGTCTGCGGCGTAGTTCATGCTCTTGTGCTCTTCAAACCTGGCCAGAAGCTCACATGTCCACGTTTGCCCATCGTCCGTATGTATCCCAACTATTCTAACACCGGCATGCATACAAGACGCCAGCACGCGTACAGCAACCCCCGCGGTGTGTGATCCCCTGGGATGCATGTCAATCAAGTCGAGCCTCCATACGCCGCCGCCGAGATTGATGTCTCCAAGTAACTGCGCCTTCTTCGCCCCGTGACTCTCGTGCAAGTCGTGTATCGCCAAGACACGTAGGTGATCGTCGTAACTTCCGGTCAAGACGACCCGGCCCCCGCCAGCCGCCCAGCGCGGGAGAGGAAGGATTGCGGTTACGCCGGCATCATGGCAGCCTCTGATGCTAGCAACGGGGTGGACTGCATCAGATGTTTGGGCGCCATGACCATGGCTACAAGACCACGACGTGTATCTCATGATGGAGTCATCACCACCACAGTAAACAGTTGTCGGCTGGTTTGCTTCCCCTTTGCTGTTGGTTGAATCGGAGAAAGCCACGGACCAAGCTTCCAGGGTGTTTTGGATTCCTAGGTCTGTCCACTCCGTAATGCACCAATTCTCGTCTAGATACAACAGTCGTGCCAGTCCACTAGATGTTGTGACTGCAATCGTACGTTTGGCAGCAGGGTGCCAGTTGCATTGTAGAAACAGTACGTCCTCGCCTATGTCGTCGCATCGGCTCGTGGCCAGATGTTGTAGCAGAGGATGACGCTCGGGGTTGAGGGCGAAGATGGCCAGGGAGCCAGTGCTGGAGACGACAGCGACAATGCTTTTGCCACCTATTTTGTTGCCATGAAACTTGAGGTCCAAGACAGCCGAGGGCTGCGACTCTGTTTGAACTTTAACCCTACACCATGAATCAGGCCTATTCGACTTCGAAGCCGCCCCAGTACTAGCATCGGTGCAAAGCTCGGGCTCGAGTCTGGATAAACTTACACCTTGTCATCATCATCCAACCGAAACAGGACCAGAGTCCCATTCCGATCCTGCTTCTTTTTCGTCGCAGTCTCGGTAGCCTCGAGCTCCTCGTCTGCGCCAGCAATGGCTTGAGCAACGCTATTCTCTAGGTTATACGTGCCCACAATGAAATACGACGGATCAAACGGGCAAACCTGCACGCAGCTTGGCGGTAGGTCCAACTGCAACTGTTTGACAGAAGAGATGGGCGATAAGCTGCACATGGCTACTCTTTCGGCGAGTGGTAACAGAAAGACAAGCAAGCTTTGGGTGCTTATGACTGCTTGGCCAATGGACGGTTTGGTTTCGGAAATCTCACGCAAACCACCGCGATAATCTGTCAACCGAGGTTTGGATTGGAAAAGGTTGTCAGGAATCAGGATCCATAGTAGCTGATGTACCCGGTACCACCGTGGCGCGCCACAGGCGCTTGTGGCGCAAGGCAACGGGTGGCACTTGCACGGTGCAGATGATTACCCAGACTTGTTGGTCAAGCTCCCAGTGGTAGCGAGTACCTAACCTTAGTTAGTAAGTGAACGTTGAAGTCGTATAAAAATCGACAACAACCAACTTAGGTACCGTAGGTACCTGTCAAGCCATGCCATGCCAGGCAGGGGTTCATGGCTGCGGGACGTGCCGAACAGGCCTGGACGGGGCTGTGGGCACCTGTGGTCGTCCTTCTTTTTTTTTTTTATTTAAGCATGTACTCCGTACCTCCGTACGACCGGATCGTTACAATTCAACGTTGAACAGTTTTGTGCTGGATATGGTTCGGGGACATGCCAAGCTTGCAAGTTGAAGGGAAAAACAAGTCCAGAAATCTAATTTTTTTTTTCTCATCTCTTCCTGGCTTTTCGGAGAAACTCGGGCAATGAACTGGATGGATAGTGTCGAGCGATGTATCAGCAGTTGGGAACCACGAGCATCTCACCCATATAGCATGTAGTACCCCGTAGTGCCGAGTACCAAAATTCTTTTTTGTGTCGACGTTTTGACGAGAATTGCTACTGCGCCACAAAACATCCACAGAGCTTACGGGCATAGTTGTCTTGGTAAGAGGCATCCCAACGTTTTGGTTACTCACTTGACGCAAGCTCCGGACTTGACAAGGCAGATGGCTTCGAGCGACTGTCACTTTTACGGTACGTCTCTCCCTAGTTCCTCGGCTACTGATGAGCTGATAAAGGCCTTCTCAAGGACCTGAAGAGGAAAAGCAGAGACTGGAAGCCCGAGTAGAAAAGTTCGATGCTTCTGCCTGGTTACGCCAGCGCAACACGCTGTTATTTGGCTGCCCTTCCCGAAAGCCGTCCGCTTTCATCGACTCGAGCTCGTCAAGACTACACAACCCTTACGCCGGCGTAGGCTATGCGTGGCAGCTCACCGAGACGCTTGAAGCCTTTCTGACGCGGCTGCCCCCGGCGACGACTGATCGCACCGACGATGTGCCGTGGATCTTCATTTGCAACCCGTACGTCTCATCCCGTGAAAGACAGACGCGGGATGGTGGGCCTCTAGAAGGGAACCAAGACGAGGCCCCCGCAGAGAAGGGCGGCCAACTTCATCTTGTAGCTCGAGGCGCTGCGGAGAGACTGGAGCTGCTGGCCGACTTGACGCAGAAAGTGACATCGAGCGGAGCATCTCCCACCTTCATCGCGCGGGAACTTTCTTCAGCGCGAGCGCAAGCCGCCGCAGACATACTCAACCTGGCCCACGCAGGAAGAGTTCGGACGGGCAAGGTGAGAGAGAGAGAGCCTTTGCCGCGTAAATGTCAACCGGCGTGTGGGGATTCGACAGACTAACGGCTTTTTTTTTTATGGTGTCATCGGTGGCCATAAGTGGATGCTTTTTCATCCCGCTGTCGCTGTGAACGAGGTGTGGGAGTTGGTGGCCAGAGCCACAGCCAACAACGAGCTTGGTGTGGCAGCCAAGGTTGCTCCCCGCGCGCCGTTTGACGACGTCAGAAGCGATAGACTCGTATGCATCTATACGGCCGATTTCATGGATCGATGCGATGTCGGTCGTGTTCTCAAGAGGTTGAGGGAGCTCAAGCTTGCTGGATCTGACCAAAGACGCATTTACTACAAACCTGGTGAGTGGACACGACACGTTGGGTGGCGAGGGCCTGCCAAGGACGCTTTTTCTTGGGCCAGAAAGCGACAGGCGACAACGCCCGCTGACGGTGTCTTAGACATTTACACGTACATTGGTATATCCAGCGGTAATCCCTGGGGACTAAGTGCCTCGATTTACAACTCTGGAGATTTCTCCTGACATACACACGACGGGTCGAGGAGCTTGGTTATCCCAGGATCTGACGCAACCCTCCTAAAACGTGCTGACTCCTGAGTAGAGCTTAGCCGAGGGGACGATGCATCGTCTTCTCATTTAGCCCAACGTGTCGAGATGTAACATGAAACAGAATGTGAAACGTGATGGCATAACATGAGACGACATGTGAACTCTGCTTTCTGCCCGCTCCACAACGCCACCAGCCTTTACAATAAGACTTGCTCAGATAATCTCGCTGTTGTGATAGCCCGGACCCGTGCCTGGATCCAAGGCTCTGAGAGGAAGGACAAGGCGATATGCGCTGTTTCCGTTGAGATAATAGCGATGCAGCTTTTTTGACCGAATAAAGCCCAGCCTTTCGTAAAGTTTCATTGCTGGAACATTGGATTCCTCCGTCTCCAGCACAATTTCGTCCGCGTTTCGTTTTGCCATGGATTCAACCGCTCGCTTGACCAGAGCCGTCGCGATGCCAAGTCCTCGGTAAGCGGAGTCGACGGCAAGCATAGCAATATAACCTCGGCGCGTGGGCGGAGAATGAGACGAGTGGACTTCTAATTTGCAGACAATGACGCCAATGAGACTCGCATCCTGCGGGTTTATGGCCTTGAATTTCAAATCTAGTCAACAGTTTGTAGCGAGACACACACACACACACACACACACACACACAAACTCATTGCCGTACCAGAGGAGAAATCGATCGCAATTCGACGACCCAGCAGCACTTACCATGAAACACAGGTGTGCCCACTGGCAAAGAAAGTATCTATACACATAGATGCTGTAAGGTTCGCTTAAATCCTTGGATATGAGCGAGCGTATAGCTGGTAGATAACGAGATTCGAGCTCGTGCTGATACTGGATGTACCGCAGCTCCAGGTCTACGTCTTGTTTCTTGGGTAAAGCCATACCGCCGCCGGACGTCCATTCACGATTTTAGGGGAATGGTGCGGAAAGAACGGTATGCTTTGAAGGCGACTGAGAAGCGATGCAGAGACAGGCGCAGATGATGCGGATGATGCGATTTATGGAGAGACGTGCAAGCCGGAGCCATCAGGCGAGGCTTGTGGGAAAAGTTGAACCTCGCCGCCACGTTGGGCTCCAACCCGCTTCCGATATCGCGCCCGGTTATGTCACTTTGCTAGGGGCTCAAGAGCGATGGCTCGCGTCGTCAGGTTTGGGAGTCTCCGGGGAAAATACGCACGGCTCCGGGCCGTCCGTGTTCGCTAGCAAAGACGAAATGACGCTTGCGGCCGCCGTTCGGGACGAGGCTAGCTTTGGCCAGAGGGATGCCCTCCTCGACAAGTTTGTTCAAGGGAAAAAGAGGGAAGCAGTCGCGGGCGGCCGGGAGACATGCGTGGGACAATGCGGCAGCGCTGCCATCAGCCTGCAGGCTCGTATTTTCGGATTTTCGGATTTTCGTCTTCTCGTCTTCTCGTCTTCTCGTCTTCTCGTCTTCTCGTCTTCTCGTCTTCTCGTCTTCTCGTCCTTGGGCGCGCAGGTAATCTGGTTCTGGTGGGATAAGGTTCCATCATGGAATGTTTACGCCAGGCAGCGGGTAGCAGGGATCTGTGGGAGGGAAAAAAAGAAGAGGCGACGGAACGTGCAAGGACCTCCGACCAGTCACCATTCACCAGCCCCGCATTCGCATGTGATTGTGGTGGGCGGAGTGGGACTAGCCAGACTGCTTCGGTCTTGGCAACATGAAGAAGCCCACAGTACGGAGTAGGTATATCGTTGCGGAACTCTGGAGCTAGCTCCTGCTTGCTTCCTGGCGGGCATCCCTCCCATGCGTTAGCTGCAAGCTCGCATTTCGTGGCGCATTGGATTTCTTTGGTCGCTGGCGCGATCGCTAAGTCTTCGCCCTGCAATCGATAGACCCGGACCACCATACCATGGAAGCGTTCCGGCTCTGAACCCTTGGAGTCTGTCCGCTCCATCAATGCCGAGATCAGCTCGCCAGCGGCCACCACGTCGACCGAAATAGATAAGCTGACCCAACACAACCTATGCCGGGTCCAACTCCTTCTCTTGCGAACCTAAACTCCGCTCATCGCGCGAACCGAGTTGCAGGACGTTGGCTCGTCTGCGCAACCCCGATCGGCCCGAGGACCGAACATCACCTCGCCTGCAAGACATCGTGGCAACGAGTCACTTGTTGACGCGTAGAATGGCCACAACACTACGCCGCCGCGGGCAACAACGCAAGACGCGCCTGGCCGAAGATGACTCCCAAATAGACCATGACTCCAAAGTCGACGATGAATGCCCGGCTCAACCTGCGACCCACATACATGTCGTGGAAACGGCACCAAAGCGTACGCGCAAGCGGCGAAATACCTTCATTTTCATGCTCGGTGGTCTTTGCGGACTGTTCGCGGCCGGCTTCTTTGCCAAATCCAACGACCTCATAGACTTTCCGGAGATTGGGGAGCTGAGCATGGACAGTTTCTTCGACGTCCTTCCTGCGGGCTTGATACGCGATATGCGCGATCTGGTCCAGGGAGAACGCGAGGTCACCGCCGCCTATGACTCCTTCTCAGTGGGCCTCAAGGTACGAGCCGAAGGCTTGCACGCACACCATCCCATGATCATGATACCCGGCGTCATCTCCACCGGTCTCGAGTCGTGGGGAACAGCCAACACGTCCCGCCAATACTTCAGGAAGCGCTTGTGGGGTAGCTGGACCATGATGAAAGCCTTGGTGATGGATAAGGAGTCGTGGAAGAAGCACATCATGCTCGACAAGAAGACGGGGCTGGATCCGCCGGGCATCAAACTGCGTGCCGCGCAGGGCTTTGACGCCACAGACTTCTTCATCACGGGGTACTGGATCTGGAACAAGATATTCGAAAACCTGGCGACCATCGGATACGACCCTACAAACTCCTTCACAGCGGCGTACGACTGGAGACTGTCATACCCGAACCTGGAGGTGAGAGATCGGTACTTTTCCCGGCTAAAGACGCATATCGAATCCGCCGTGCAGTACGACGGGGAAAAGGTGGTTTTGGCATCGCACAGCATGGGAAGCCAAGTGGTCTTCTACTTCTTCCACTGGGTTCAATCCGACCAAGGGGGCCGCGGCGGGGAGGATTGGGTCGACCGCCACGTCGGGTCCTGGATCAACATCAGCGGCTGCATGCTCGGTGCCGTCAAGGATCTCACGGCGGTGCTGTCGGGCGAGATGCGTGATACAGCTCAGCTGAACGCGTTTGCCGTGTACGGCCTGGAAAAGTTTCTGAGAAAGGAAGAGCGAGCAGAGATTTTCCGCGCCATGCCCGGACTGTCCTCCATGCTGCCGCTCGGCGGCAATGCCGTATGGGGAGACCTTGACTGGGCCCCCGACGACAGGCCAAATCAGAACTTCACTTTTGGCTCGTTGCTCAATTTCAAGGCTGGTGCCAACTGGTCCACGCCGGACAGGAACATGACTGTCGAGGAGTCCTTGCAGTACCTCCTTGACACGTCGGACGGTTGGTACTCGAAATCCGTCAGAGGCAGCTACTCCCACGGCGTCGCGCAAACGGCGAAGGAGGTCGAGGCCAACGAAAAGGACCCGCTCAAGTGGATAAACCCGCTGGAAACCCGGCTTCCCAACGCCCCGAACCTGAAGATATACTGCTTTTACGGCGTAGGAAAGCCGACGGAACGGGCGTACTACTACCGGACAACCGAACAACCGACAAGCACCAAGCTGAAAATCACCATTGACACGGGACTCACCGAGGACGAGGTCGACCACGGCGTCGTCATGGGCGAAGGGGACGGAACCGTCAATCTCTTGAGCACCGGGTACATGTGCAACCGGGGCTGGCACATGAAGCGATACAACCCGGGCGGGGCGCGAATCACCGTTGTGGAAATGCCTCACGAGCCAGAACGGTTCAATCCCAGGGGAGGACCGAAAACAGCCGATCACGTCGACATTCTGGGTCGCCAAAATCTGAACGAGCTCATTCTCAGAGTCGCGTCGGGAAAGGGGGACACGATTGCGAGTTACGTCGTGAGCAATATCAGCGAGTATGCAGCCAAAGTCAAGGTATACGATGACGAGGATGATGCGGTTGGGGGGGCACGATGGGGATGATGGGGGGCTGCGTTTCCCGACCTGCGGCTCTGTCGGCAACCCCGGCAGTTATGAATCCCGAATCCTGATGGCAGGGGTCTTCTTTTCTTGTTCGCGCTTGGCGGCGGTTTGGCGGTTTGGCGGTTTCGTCGCGAGCCCGTCTTTTCCCTCCCTGTACGGACGACCGAGGTAAGAAGCGACATTTCTCACTTGGTACCTAAGGCACCCCCACCGTCTCGCTCCGGCCCTCATCTCTGGTTCGGAGCTGAGGTTAGGAAGTAGCTAGCATTCAGAGTCTTGATGGCTATTTCAGGATAATTCCCTGTCTGTTGGTCACTGCAATATAACTACTACCTCCTAGGGAGGACCAATAATCACCAACGACAGTACATGAGGTAGTTGCCAGGACCTATTAGCCCGCGGAGACCCAAGGTCAACTACATACATACCTCCTAGGTAGGTAGGTATGTTCCAGCAGGTTTTGTTGCACCAAAAGTGTGACGCCACACAATGCGTGACTCTATTGGGTATTATATATACTGCGATAGGTTTCACGCCGGTTTTAGCACAGGTCTTAAAAGTGGAACACGGCGGTATCATGTACCTAAGTTAGTGGCCGACCTCCTGCGGCAACCCCGTACGGAGTACTCGTAAAACAAAGTATGTATGTAATAAAACAAAGGGGCAGGCGGGGTCCGGTTGGCCTTCGGACAAGCTGGTGGATGCTTTCTCGTGTCTTGTCTGTCATGCCTTGAGAAAGCAACTTCATTTCATGCTTTCCCATGTTCTTGAGAAGCAAGCTTTGAGAAGCAACTTTCAGTTGCCCCACCAGCCAACTGTTTGGCAAAATCCCTTCGTGAGATGCAGCGTCTGCTTCTACTATGATGCCCGTATTTGCTCAACTCTTCCCTGGCCAGCCCAAACTACATACCGGCGTCGCATCCTTTCTTCTCGCGCTCGCTCGATTTTCGCCGTCTGTTGGTTTGAATGCGGCCACATGTCGCCATTGCTGCGGTTGCCCCTGAAACGCAGTCATGGAGGCCTACGACGCCACGGTGGATGTGTCGACATCTGAGGATGAAGGACGACTTTGGAAAGGTATGCGATTGGACGCTGCGGACCGGTGCTTCGTTGACGCAGCTCTCTCAGCTTCGTGGAAGAAGGTTGACGTGGACTTTCTCAGAGATGGCCGAGTGCCTCATCACGGACGGCAACAGCCATGAAGCCATCGACGATGCCCTCCGCAAATGGCTCGACATGACGGCCTGCCATCTTCGAGGCAGCGCCTCGGCCCCCCAGCTTGACTCCTTCACCTGCGCACACGTGCTTCTGGAGAGCGAGACTTTCAGGATCAACAAAGACTACGTTCGAACCCAAATAATACATAGCCTTTTGCAGGAAGACGAGGCTGGACCTCTGCACGCTATTGCTAGTGTCCTGTATCTAGACGGCTGCCGCCACGAGCTGACATTTCCCCAAATGATTGAGGAATCCTGCTTTCCACGACTCCTAGAGCTCATTCTCGCCCGCCGCCAAAAGCAACCTGATGCACGGCTGCATCGCCTGCTGCTCCAGCTGATGTATGAAATGTCCCGGGTCGAACGGCTCAAGGTGCAAGATTTAATGCTGGTTGACGATGCCTTTGTCCATCACCTTTTTGGAATCATTGAAGGCGTCTCTGACGACGTGCAAGATCCTTACCACTACCCCACCATACGAGTTCTGGTAAGTCGGAATACCTCCCGTGCATCCCACCCACGTGAAGCCAGCTGTCTTTATATATATATATATATATATATATTTCACAGCTTCACGTGTTGCTCGTGTCTCTTGGCGCCTCAGAGCTGACCCGTCGATAGCTTGTTCTGAACGAGCAGTACATGCTGGCCTCGACAGATGCGGCTGCGGATGGTGGCACGGCACAGCCGCCCATGACTAACCGCATAGTCAAGTGCTTAAGCCTTCACGGGCCTCTGTTTAGGACTTTTGGCGAGAACGTGATTCTGCTCTTGAATCGAGAAACGGAAACATCACTCCAACTCTTGATTTTGAAGCTCCTCTATCTTCTTTTCACAACGCGAGCAACATATGAGTACTTTTACACCAACGATCTGAAAGTCCTCTTGGACGTCATCATTCGCAATTTGATGGATTTGCCCGACGAGAAAATATCGCTGCGGCACACATACCTCCGAGTCATGTACCCGCTCTTGGCTCACACGCAGCTCAATCAACCGCCTCACTACAAACGGGATGAGGTGCTGCGGGTGCTCCGAATACTACGCGGATCTCACAACGCGCATTTCGCGCCCGCGGATGAGACGACACTACGGCTGGTGGCTAGAGTAGCCAAAGTCAAGTGGATAGAGGAGAAGGAGCCTGAGAGAGAGGGTTCAGGACAGGCCGAGGTGGCTCGTCAGATTCTTGGAATCAGCCTGTCGCCATCACAGTATGCAAGCAGCGTCAGTGTGGGCGACGTAGCGGGGGTAAAGGAGCGGCCAGGAGTGCAAACTCCCAGCCGGCGAGCTTCCACCTTGTCAAACTCAAACGGTGAAGCGGGGGCAGACTCGCAAGCATCGAACCCGCCTAGCAAGGCTAGGAAACCGCTGCCCGCTGTTCCCAAACACCGTCACGGCGTCCCGTTTGCGCAGACACCCAAAGCTCACGTCGGCGCGAACGGTGAGGGTAAGAAAGTACCGCCCAAGGCGCCGCCGCCACGGAGACGGGGTCGGCTCAAGAGCAGTGCAGAGCCGTTGGAAGAAGCAGCAGACGAGGCTCATACACGGTGAAGAAACGGGCTGGCCGGACCATCTAGAAGCTCGCGGTATCCGATATTGGGTGCTGCGGGTTGCGGGCTGCAGACTTCTTGATGGCGATGGAAGAAATGGCGTGACCCAGTGAACTGGAAGGCCTCCGGTCGCAAAAGGGTATACGATACGTATCATCCAGCATCCCATGTAGAGGGGGAAAGTATCAAATATTTCACGGCAAAAGACCAGCAGCCCGTCGGGTTTGTATAGCAAAAGCCGTGCTCGAGAGGGTAGCCATTCTGTGCAGTTTTCTGTTGGCACATTACGAGGGGAGGCGGGACAAATCTTGCGCGGTTCCAGGAACAGACGTCGAGGTAGCTTCGACAAGACCGACCAGGCCCTGGCAACACAATCTCACCAGGCTTGCCGGGTACTTGGGGGGGGAGGAAGATGTCACATGTCTACTGGTCATATTTAACAGCATTCATTGTCATGGAGTGCTTCTTCAAGTCGAATCCAGAAGAATCCTCGATTGCGACATGAAAAAAAAAATAAATTAAAATTAAAAATAAAATAAAATAAATAAAAAAAAAGAAGAAGAAGAAGAAGAAGCAGCAACTAGTTGCCCGCGTTGCCTGCGTTGCCCTCTCGTCCGGGGTATTGAAGTGCTGACGTCACTGGTGTGGGGACATAACATGGAAAACTTGCGGGTGGTTTGTCGTTGTTGTCGTTTGTTTGTTCGTCAGAGGGTGACCAGAAGTGGCGAAATACGGAGCGGAGCATACGGAGCGCACGGAGCGCACGGAGCGCATGGAGCGCAGGTTCCAGCAGCAGCAGCAGCAGCTTGCTGCGGGGAAAAGATGGAGCCTTTCACGATGGCCGTCACCAGTAGTGGTAGGCAAAGTCAAGTCTTTGACGGGTGAGGAAAACGAACATGAAGCTACACGTGATGCGTGGCTAGATGGGCCGAGGAAATCGACGAGGAGGACTTGAATAAGGACATCAACAAATGATAAAGGAACGGGGTTAGGGTAGTCCATGCCATGCCGACTTTGCCGCAAGCAAGCAGGGATGGACGGATGAGCAACAAGCGCCTCGGCCAAATTCGGCAGCGGCAGCACCCCGCCCTGGGGCTCCGCTCACCGACTTGCACGCGCAGTGCAGTATGTACCTGCCCCGGCCGGCAAGTACCAGGAGGTACCGAGGTTACCGTGTAGGTACCTGGGCTTGTACCCCCCCCCCCAGAGATGTACGCCGTACTTGCTACATACTCCGTACTCGGAGGCGCTTCCCACACATGCATGCATCGGCGCCTTGCCTGATTTTTATTCAAGCTGGCGGCCAACGAGGAAGCAGCCATGACGTCAAACTCGGCATCGCTTGAAAGCTGGCGACGCAACCCGTGAGCCGCGAGGTTAGGTTGACGATGCCTGAGCAGAGGTGGACGGCCCACCCCAGACAAGCTTCCGCACGCTCACCACCCGCAAACAAGGTCTGATCTGATCCGATGCATGCCAAGGCTAAGTGGATGCCCAGCCCAAAGACAGAGTTTGACCCGGCCACCGTGACCCAACAAGAAAGACGGCGGCGGCGGCCTTGGCGGCGTCGCGATACTCTGGCTGCTGCGCACGCGCACATTTTTCACGGCCGTCGCCGCGGTAAGGGCAAGGGGCCGATGTCCAAGGGCCACCGTCGCTCGTCGCTCGTCGCTCGTTGCTGGGCTGGGGATTCGCTCTGTTTTTTTTTTTTTTTGTGCTTTTTTTGCTTGGCGGCCGCGGCAGCTTTTAGTTTTCTTGAACCTAGAGAACTTGAAGCTATTGACTGACCAGATGTTATATGTTGTCGATTGGGTGCAGCAAGCATCTGACACAAGGTTGTCGTCAACATCCCCATTCTCACCCCCCACCCAAACCGCCATCAGCTCAACAAATGATTGGCTGGCCGGTTCTCCTTTGGCGTTAAAGACCGTTGTGCAAGCCTGTGCTGGTCAATAGTCAGTACCTAGTCAATACTTTGCGCGAGCAGGTGCTGGCGCTGGCGCCTGCCTTCCGAGCAACTCAGCGGGCGGTGTGTTCAGCTATGCCAGCCAGCCAGGCTGTTGAAGGGATAAATAGTGGGGGGTTTTAGATTAGATTAGCTCGAAAAACCAACCCTCCTACACAACACATTTTTGGCCCCATGGTCAGTGGAAGGAATTCATGGTGATGAGACTGGGACGATTTCACTCCGCTACGACGTTATTGCATCATCATCATCCTTTCTTTTTTTTCTTCTTCCTAAGGTTTTTTTTTTTTTTTTTTTTTTTTTTTTCGATAAACCGCATATCCATCGTACCTTAGCACTCAAGCAAAGCTGTGGTTGCCGGCGCCTTTGGTGGCATTACCTCTACTTTCCGAGACCGAATACTACGAACGACCGAATAATTATAATCATAATGCAAAAAAATCCTAGCTGCGGTTAGGTCAGGTCTATAGCTGCGCGTGAAGGCCTGCAGAGCCCCTGGCTGCGGTCAGAAAAATCCTAGCTGCGGTTAGGTCAGGTCTATAGCTGCGCGTGAAGGCCTGCAGAGTTCCTGGCTGCGGTCAGAAAAATCCTAGCTGCGGTTAGGTCAGGTCTATAGCTGCGAGTGAAGGCCTGCAAAGTTCCTGGCTGCGGTCAGAATAATTCAGCTGCGGTTGAATCGAATGATTAGACCGATAGCTGCGTGTGAGGGTCTATATCGAATTTGGTGGCTGCGGTCACTCCTGCGATGCCTGGCTGCGGTCAGAAGAATTCGGCTGCGGTTAAATTGAGATCCTACGATGCCTGGCTGCGGTTGAAAGAATTCGGCTGCGGTTGAATTAAGAAAATACGATTTAATACGATTTCTATAGTTATTCCTGCGATGCCTGGCTGCGGTCAGAAGAATTCGGCTGCGGTTGAATTAAGAAAATACAATTTGATACGACTTTATCCTTACGATACTACGAAGCTACGAGACTACGATTTAAGACAGATGATGGAACTACTAGCGATAAAGGCAGATATAGAGCCAGATTGACTTAAAGTTGTAAGCTGCTAGAATTGCTGATTATAACAGAAACCTATGGTTTGAGTTATAAATTGAGATATACTTGAGCTAAGCCGGATTGAGGATGGGGCACTAAACTTTGGGGCAATTTTGTTGGGGCAAGTGGCGAGATTGTGAAGATGCGCCTGATATGCCACTTGCCCTAGTGTAATGATATGAGGCTATGTTGCTTGAAAAGTGGGAAGGAAGGAAGAAGTTTATACTTACGACCTGGGCAAGACGTAAGGGAGAATTTTTTTTTTTTGGAGGAGGGACTTTACTTTCTTTTCTCTTCTTTTTTTCGGTGTAGTATAGTAGAGTGGAATTAGTCTAGTTTGATCTAGTGGAATGGTCTGTGGAACTTATGAACGATTTTTGTGATTAATTAGTGGAATGATCAAAGAATTATCAGTCTTTAAAGAAATTGACTTGTTATTTGAACCCTTTAAAGTCTAACCCTTTGTTTTTCTCTTTCTTTTTCCCTTTTCTCTCCTCTTTTCTTCCCTTACTAACTAAGTTTAAAAACCTGTAAAACCGTCTTTGACAGTGGAAACTTTTAAACCTTTTAAATACAGCAATACTAAACTTTCGTTAGTTGATAATCGACTATCTGGATTTTTATAAAAACCTGTGAAACCGTCTTTAACAGTAGAAACTTTTAAACCTTTCAAATATAGCAATACCAAACTTTCGTCAGTTGATAATCGACTATCTGGATTTTCATTTAGATTTTTATCCTGCCCTCCCTTCTATTATCTAAATATCTATATCCTACGATTAAGATATAGATTAGGGCATTATTCTAACCCCTCTCTTATAGTTCTTAAGACTATTATTTATTGAACTAAAAGATAATTAGGAATACTAAATTTATTTACTACTAGATCTATCTTCTTTTAGTTTATCTTTTCCTACTTATTAATATCCTTATTTAGTTCCTCTAAAAACGGAACTTAATAGAGAATTAGCAAAAGAATCTAAATTAGTATAAGCCGAATTAATAAAAGAATCTAACTTAATAAACGAATCCGAATTAATAAAATAACCGGCAATTATACAGAATATAATACCTTCCCCTTTCCCTATAGCTATAGGAATAGGCGTGACTTTATTCGCTAGATATCCTAAGGATAGACTACTATAAGATTATATCGATAATTATTTAGTAATATCTACTATAGTAGGCGGCTATATGACCGCTTACTACGATATTATTATAAAGAATATTTTTATTGCCGGCCTAAAAGGAAAGGCCTTTGCTTGGTATAAAAACTTAGACTATAATAAACGAAAATAGTCCGATTTAGTAACGAATTTTATTAAGAAATTTAAAGATCTGGACCCTTATATTAAAGTGATGATTCGAAGGGAAGTTTTTGATTTCTATCGAAAGAAGGGTGAAATATTAAAAGCGTATATAACCTATATAGATAAGCTCTCTGCAAAGGTTAAGTCTATTAATAAATAACTACTATTTACCAATATGGTTCTTAGTATACCTAATAGAGAGGTTGATTAACGCTTATATAAAAGAGTCGCTAATTGCCTTTATAGTAGAGGACTTTAGAAAGGCACTATAGCAATAACTGATTTAACGATGTTAGACCTGAAAAGTATCATTTATAGATGCTAAGTATTATTTAGTAAGAAATTACTTCCTTTAGAAGATAATAATAAACTAGCCTTAAGCTTAAACCCCCTTCGAATGATGCTAAACTAATAGGCCAAAAGAGATAAGAAAATAATATATTAAATGGAATAAAATGTAAAGATAGAAGAAAAGATATTTAACCTTATCTAACGACTAGAGGCCTTTAATATAATGCAACCAGCTAAAGGCATAAAACCATATAGTCAATACGGAAAATCTAAATATAATAATATACTATCGACTAGTAAATCAAATTTAGGACCTAGTATAGGTACTTATGCTAGGAATACCGAATTTTAATTAAATGCAGATTATTATTAGTGCTTTAACTGCGGAGAATAGGGCTATATAGGCTACTAATATTCCTTAAAGAATCATATTAATCTAACCGAATTTAATAGATATCGATAATAATAGATAGAAATTAGTAAATAAATAAGATGTAATAGACGAAAGGAACTAAATTTAGTAAAGAACTAATAGACCCTTTTAGTTACTAATTTAGTATAAATAGTTAGAGACTCGATAGATATTTTACTAAATAGCTTTGAGAAACGTTTAGCTCGTACAGCCTATACTATTGGAACCATTCTATATCGATTTCTATATTATATTAAGATTAATAACGAAAGTAATAAGAAAACTATAGCCGCTATAAGAGGAAAGGAAAGTCACCTGGTAATAACTAGGGGCCTAAATAAAATAATATACAAAAATACACTAAAGGCGATAATAAATTTCGAGGGCATTAACCGATATTGCATTAAAGAATTTTTAAACCTAGAGGATGAACTAGAAATATAGATATAGACTATAGGATAGTTTATTCTAATTTATTTTCTACTAATCATCCTAATTAATTATAAATAGGCTCCAGCTTAGGCATAGATAATGCCAAAAATTACAATAAAATAATTCTAATAAATACTCTTATTACTACGATTATATTTAGAGCATATTTTAGGAACCTCTAATATGCCCTCTTTAAATCTATAAGTTCCGCTACTAACTCTAGCTATATTAATTTATCTTCTACTAATTATTCTATATTAGATATAAGATGAAGATATAGTTATATAGGAACCACCTCGAAAGGAATTGCTATAATTATATCGACGATTAGAATTAAAAAAAATTCGAGCGATAGAAGAATATAATATCCCACTATTCGACTTAAAGTAATATTTAAAGAATATAATTATACTAATTAATATATTATAACTCCTTTAAATCGCACTAATTATTAGATACTAGCTTTCACACCTTATACAGTATAGACGCAAGCTTAAAAGTAATACTGCAAAAGCTATTATTTCACACCTTATAATACTATTTTGTGATGATAAGGAGAATAGAAAAAGATAAGTGGTAGGTAGAACGAATTATATTATTGCCTTTAATAATATTGCGAAACCTAAGGGTTAAGTGGCAACTACTTTAGGATATATTACCGCCTATATTAAAGGAGTGTAATACGATTTTATCCTAATAGATAGCAGATTGAATATCAACTTAATCAATAAGGCTTTCTTAATAAAATATAAAATTCTATAATTATAACTATAAAAACCAATAAAGGTTAAGATAGCAAATGATAATAAATATACTATTACTACTTGCGTATATATATAGGTAGTAGTAGGCGGCATTCTGGCATTAATTCGCTTCTATATTATACTAGCTTAAGAAGAATAGGATATTTTATTAGGAAAGGTTTAGCTATAAAGAATAAGTATAGTAGAATATTATAAAGAAGATAAACTTACGCTTAAAGGCACTAGAGGAGTCTTATAGGTTCTGCCGATATACCTATATCTAGACCTATTCTAATAAGTTAAAGTTCGATATTTAGCTTCTCTAAAATAGGCCTCATCTAATAATAAAGTTAAATTTATTAAAGATAACCGAAAAATTCTAAAAGAAATAGAAAAGACTCTACGAAATATAAATAAAGAAGCTTATAAACTGGCAATAGTCGCTATAGATATATATACTACTTTATCGAAAAAATGATTACCGTAGATAATAATACTAGCGATTATTCGCGGATTTTTACTTTATAGTATTAATAAAAGCTGGCTATAGAGGAACTTAAAATAGTATTAGGTATAAAAGGGATTAATAGAATAAATAAAGGAATTAATAATTCGAAAGCCCTAGTATTATAGAAACCATTATTAATAAACTTATTGCTTTACTACTTAGTATCTTTTAAACTAATTTTTAGTAATTAGAAACTTATATAGAGTCAATTTAACCGATAAAATATAGGGAGATACTCCTATATTAGGAAAGATATTATTCTTATAATAATTGCAGAAAGAGAAAATAAATATTCGGAATTTAAGTAGGCGATTAAATAAAAAGAGGAAAATAACCTAAAGAGATAAGAAAATTAAAAATTAGATTTATTCGAAATTTTTTATATATCTACTAGTAATAATCAATAGTATTTAGAATAAAAGGATAAGATATACCTTTCTAATATAAAACCGATAATATATTTACCTAATTTAAAGATATCTAACTTCTTAAAGCTATATAAAAGCAAGATAGAGTATATAACGCTAATAGATAAAGCTAGATAACTAACCTTACTAATTTATATAGGAAAACCACTTTTAAAGGGGTACCCCTTTCGATTTCGAAATTTATATATAAATCGACTATTAATAACTATACCGGATGAAACGGTCTATTTATAGTTTAAATAGTCTAGCATTTCGTTAAGGAATAGGGCGGGGTCAATAACTTAATAAATGCTTATTAAACAGCTATACTATATATATAAAGACTATTTTATTAATAAACTAGAGGATATTCGCACTATAGACTTAATATAATACTATATCCCTCTTATACCAGATGCTAAACTAAAGAAAGTAAAATAGTTTCGCTATATAATAGCTTATCGATAATTCTCTAAAAAGGTTTTCCCAGCAATAGAGAAAGTAATAGTAATATATCAAAATATTTCTAAATAGATAGTGCCGATACTTTTTATTAATAAGCTAGGATAAAAGAAAGTCTTACTATCTAAAAAGGTTTTTCGTATAGTTTATAACTTCCGAGATATAAATAATAATTCAATTAAACCCGCTTATCTATATTACAATATAGAGGCAGATATAGATTCGGTTTACTGCGGAAGGTCAATAATTTTCTTATAAGTAAATGCTTCGAATGGATTCTAGGCTATAAAAGTATACCCACTAAATAAACACAAAACGGCATTTTCCTGCCCTAATAGTATATATATTTACAATAATATGCCATAAGGCTTAATAGGGTCACCTGCGATATATACCCGATTTAGAGATATAGTATTTAGATACCTTTTCTTCTAGGATAGAATAGAATTGGAATTAATTCTAGGCTATATAGAGGATATCCAAATATTATTCTCTATCTATATAGATAACTACTATATCGCATTAGAGACTTAAGAAGACTATTTTAATTTCTTATAGAAGAGATATTTTCTAAGAGTAGCCTAGGCACGGATCGGCTTAAGCGGGAAAAAGATTACTTTCTTCGCATCAAAAGTAGATTATATTAGGTTTTCTATTAAAGATAGCAGAATATAACTAGTAAAGAAATATAGGGAAAGATTCATTTAAATAATAAAATACTTTAATAAAAATCCATTAAAGACCTAAGATAAGGTTCTAACCCTTATATATTTAACTCTATTCTTATATAAATTTATTCTAGGAAAGTTAGATTTAGTTCGAATGGTTAAATCAGTATTCTTTTATATTAATTATAAAATAACGAAAATAGGTAGATAATCTATATAAAAAGAGGAAATACTTTGAGATTAACTAGTTTAGATAACTAAAGCAAGTTTAGCACTCTTAGCTATCTATTATAGTATTTAGGTAAATACTACTTTTAGTGCCTGGCTAGGAACCTAATTCCACTTTATAATAGATGCCTTAGATACTAGTATAAGGGGTATTCTATTTTAGTTAGAAGACACTAAATTTAGAATACTAATAGATAATTTAAATTAGATAAAGGTTAAAATTATTATATAGCTATTATATAAATTAGGAAACGCCGAGAAATATTATACTATACTAGAAAAAGAGATATTAGTTATTATAGTAGGACTTATTGCAATTCTCAAGGTCACTATAAAGCAAAGCCTTACTAGCTAGCTAGATGGCACAAGACTGTCTGCGACCTGTGAACTAATCTTAGTATAAATACTAGATTTTTCACCAAGTCCTAAGACTATACAAGTGCTATAAAGCAGGGCAAGTGTAAAGGCAAGGCAAATATAAGATAACCAGAAACGCAGGGAAGGTGGAAGTTAAGAGGCATATAGTGCATTAACAGACTCGATTGTGCTGCCCTTCTACTATCTAGAAAGAAGGGGAAAAGCTATCCTATATATACACGAAGGAGGGGTGGGCCCAGGCATCCAGGGAAGCCAGTAAGAGGGCTCCCTGTAATGCTCGCTATGATACGTCAGCAACCCTGCTATATCCGACCTTTCCAACCACCCTAACCACCGCACTAGTAATTAGTCACCACGCTAGTGACTAACTACCACACTAGTGGACTAGCCACCACGCTAGTAGGCCACCATGCTAATTTAGCAATGCCACACCACGCTAGTAGGCCGCCACCACGCTAGTAGGCAACCACGCTAATTTAGCAATGCCACACCACGCTAGTAGGCCGCCACCACGCTAGTAGGCAACCACGCTAATTTAGCAATGCCACACCTTTTCAACAAGGCCTACCTTACTTGATATACAGTAAATAATCCACTGAAAATCCTTAAGGTAAAAGGCAAAGGCCTAAGGTGATACTACCATAAGTCCAAGAGGCGGTATAAGGGCCAGAAGGTTAGTAGGCCAGTAGGGCATAAGGCCAGCAGCCTAGTAGGCTACTATAGGATTTTAACACCCCCTCTGATTAGCTACTGTAATAGCAAGCTAATCGTCGTATAAAGGATAGTGAAAGAAAATGCAATAAAAGTGCTAAGGAAAAACATAGGAAAAACCTTAGTAAGTTAATATAAGTTAGTATAAGTTAGCAGGCCCTAAGACCTAATAACTCGCGGAACCTAGTAAATTTAGGGCCCGGCAGTGGCTTCGTAAGACCATCAGCAGGCATACTATTAGTAGGTAAGTAGGTAATTTTAACCAAGCCCAGCTGGGCTTGCTCCCTAATATACCGGAATTTTAATAGCGTATGCTTAGTGCGAGCATGCTAATTAGGGTCGTTAGAATTCGAAATGGAGCCCTAGTTATCGCAGTATAGCGGTATAGGGCGTACAATATCAATTTCCAGCTTCTTACAAAGGTTAGAAAGCCACTGTACCTCACGGATAGTCTTAAGTAATGCATCAGATTCAGCTTCTAAAGTAGAAAGCACTACTAAAGAGGCTCTCTTAGAACGCCAGCTAATAGGACCACTATTAATAGTAGTCAAGAAGCCTCCAGTGGATTTAGAGGTTTCTTTACAGCCAGCAAAGTCGCTATCAGAATAAGCGGTTATAATAGGCTGTTGATTGCTTTTAGTAGTACTAAAGCAAATAGCTAGGTTCTTAGTGCCTTTAAGGTAGCTAAAGCTGCCTTTCGCAGCATTTAGATGTATATTAGTTGCCTTGGACATAAACCGGGAGAGGTATTGGGTAGGAAATGCTAGGTCGGGCCTAGTCATTATTATAAGCCACATTATAATACTAGTAAGGCTCTAATAAAGGCTCTGATTAGTAGGGCTAAGGTCTTTTCCACTAGATTCATTTAGAATCCCTAGTTGAAGTGGAATAAGCT
Source organism: Ustilaginoidea virens (assembly GCF_000687475.1). Taxonomy (NCBI): domain Eukaryota; kingdom Fungi; phylum Ascomycota; class Sordariomycetes; order Hypocreales; family Clavicipitaceae; genus Ustilaginoidea; species Ustilaginoidea virens. Next base: position 4,596,300 of record NC_057317.1, on the reverse strand, counting down.
GAGGTTTAGTATCCTATAAGCCGAATTTAGCTAAGACCTCTGCTATAAATTGGGCTTGGTGTAGCCACAATAAACCTTCCTTCCTATTTCGTATAATTTATACGCCTAAGAAAAAGGAAGCCGGACCGCGGTCTTCTATAGCATAGACCTTATGAAATTTCCTTTTTAGCTGGTTAATATAAGTTATATTTGGACCAACTAATAGGCAATCGTCAACATAGGTAATAATAAAGGTGCTAGTTTGCTTATTATAAAAGACGGCAGCATCAGAGGCTAAAGGTAAAAAACCTTCACTAGAAATTAGGTCTTTAAGCCGGTGTTGCCATTCGCGGGGTGCTTATTTTAGCCTATATAGGGCCTTCTTTAGTAAGATAGCTTGCTTAATAGAAGGGTTAAATCCAGCTTCTTTAAGCAAAGTTAGTAGCCGTTATCGCTGAATATCAGACCAAAGCTTGCTATCGCTATTAGTTAGTAGGCTTTTTGTAAATTTAAGAAATCCGTCAGGGATATCCATATAAATAGTCTCAGAAAGCTCGCTATTCAGAAAGGCACCTATAAAGTCAATTTGCTCTATTTCCCAGTTATTACTAGTAGCTAAAGCCAGTATAACCCTCTAGGTAGGTGGAATAGAGGTAGAAGTATAAGTATGCTGAAAATCCTTTCCTTCGACTTATATAAAGCCCTTAACAACTAATCTAGCCTTATATTTTATAGGCTGATTATTAGCATCCTTTTTAACCCGAAAAACAGGCCTATTACGTATAATTTTCCTATCAATAGGAACGCTAGACTTAAGAATAAATTGAAAGACTTTAGTATCCAATAGCTGCTCAAATTCCTTAAATAATGCCTTTATCCAAAGGTCTTTTTTAGGGCTTTGTAGCACATCCTTCCAGCTATTAGGCGTACTATCGGGGGCCTTTTTAGCTAGCTTACGCTTAGCTGTATAGCAGGAATCCCATATCAGGTGGTATAAGATATTACCTTCCTGAGGGAATAAGTCGGTAGGGCTAGTAGGGTCGGTAGGGCTAGCTAGGCTAATAGGGCCAGCAAGGTCGGCAGGAGTAAGGCTAGTAAGGATATCTATAAGGTCATCCTTTACAGTAGCCGGGGACTATAATATAGGACGGTTATCCAAGGTAGCATTAGTATTAATAACGCTAGTATTAGTAGGGTCCGACATACTTTCCAGGTCATCCGGTATAGCATTAGTATTAGTAATGCTAGTAAGGTTAGTAGAGTTAGTAGGGTCAGGAATGCTTTCTAGGTCATCCAGTAAAATAGCAGGTTCTCTGCTAAATACCCCCTCTGAACCTATATTTTGCCCTCTGTGAAAGTCTCCTTTTAGGCCATTAGAAATAGGGCCTATACCTTCATTTTAATAAATAAAGGTAATAAAAGTTATTTTAATAACAACCTTCTTCTTTAGAAGGTAGACTAGGTAAGTATTATTACCTAGAGTGGTAAGGAGCCTACTAGGCTCGGTACGGGGCGCTAATTTGCGGCTTTTTATACGCTTTTCGTGTGGTATAAACACTTTAATAGCTGCTCTAATAGCCCTAAGGTTAATAAGATCAGGGTAGTGCTCCAGCGTAATATGGTCATAATCCTTTAGTAGCTCCTGATAGGGGCTAGAAGGTCTGTTAGTAATAGCTATTATATTTACTAGCATAATAACGCCGGTAATAACAGCAGACCAGAGGTTAGATGGTAGTCTTGACCAAGCCATAGTAGCACGTAGCCTATTAGCTATAACCCTAATAGACCGCTCAGCTAGGCCGTTTTGTTTGTAAATATAAGGGCAAGATGTATTAAAAGTTATACCCTATTCGACAAGCCAATTATTAAGCATTTTATTGATTTCATTTCCACCATCATTATTGCAATTCTCAAGGTCACTATAAAAGCAGAGCCTTACTAGCTAGCTAGATGGCACAAGACTGTCTGCGACCTGTGAACTAATCTTAGTATAATACTAGATTTTTCACTAAGTCCTAAGACTATACAAGTGCTATAAAGCAAGGCAAGTGTAAAGGCAAGGCAAATATAAGATAACCAGAAAACGCAGGGAAGGTAAGAAGTTAAGAGGCATATAGTGCATTAACAGACTCGATTGTGCTACCCTTCTACTATCTAGAAAGAAGGGGAAAAGCTATCCTATATATACACGAAGGAGGGGTGGGCCCAGGCATCCAAGGTAGCCAGTAAGAAAGCTCCCCGTAATGCTCGCTATGCCACGTATATAATACGTCAGCAGCCCCACTATATCCAGCCTTTCCAACCACCCTAACCACCGCACTAGTAATTAGCCACCACGCTAGTGACTAACCACCACGCTAGTAACTACCCACCACACTAGTGGACTAGCCACCACACTAGTAGGCCCACCACGCTAATTTAGCAATGCCACACCTTTTTTAATAAGGCCTACCTTACTTGATATACAGTAAATAATCCACTGAAAATCCTAAGGTAAAAGGCAAAGGCCTAAGGTTGGTAAGACTACCGTAAGTCCAAGAGGCGGTATAAGGACTAGAAGGTCAGTAAGCCAGTAGGGCATTAGGCCAGCAGCCTAGTAGGCTACTATAGGATTTTAACACCCCCTCTGATTAGCTACTGTAGTAGCAAGCTAATCGTCGTATAACGGATAGGGAAAGAAAATGCAGTAAAAGTGCTAAGGAAAAACATAGGAAAAACCTTAGTAAGTTAGTATAAGTTAGCAGGCCCTAAGGCCTAGTAACTCACGGAACCTAGTAAATTTAGGGTCCGGTAGTGGCTCACGGATAGTCTTAAGTAATGCATCAGATTCGGCTTCTAAAGTAGATAGCACTACTAAAGAGGCTCGCTTAGAACGCCAGCTAATAGGACCACTATTAATAGTAGTCAAGAAGCCTCCAGTAGATTTAGAGGTTTCTTTACAGCCAGCAAAATCGCTATCAGAATAAACGGTTATAATAGGCTGTTGGTTGCTTTTAGTAGCACTAAAGCAAATAGCTAGGTTCTCAGTGCCTTTAAGGTAGCTAAAGCTGCCCTTTGCAGTATTTAGATGCACATTAGTTGCTTTAGACATAAACCGAGAAAGGTATTGAGTAGGAAATGCTAGGTCGGGCCTAGTCATCATCATAAGCCACATTATAGTGCCAGTAAGGCTCTGATAAAGGCTCTGATCAGTAGGGCTAAGGTCTTTTCCACTAGATTCATTTAGAATCCCTGGTTGAGGTGGAATAAGCTGAGGTTTAGTATCCTGTAGGCCGAATTTAGCTAGGACCTCTGCTATAAATTGGGCTTGGTGCAGCCACAATAGACCTTCCTTCCTATTTCGTATAATCTATACGCCTAGGAAGAAGAAAGCCGGACCGCGGTCTTCTATAGCATAGACCTTATGAAATTTCCTTTTTAGCTGGTTGATATAAGTTATATTTAGACCAACTAATAGGCAATCGTCAACATAAGTAACGATAAAGGTACTGGTTTGCTTATTATAAAAGACGGCAGCATCAGAAGCTAAAGGTAAGAAGCCTTCATTAGAAATAAGGTCTTTTAGCCGGTGTTGCCATTCGCGGGGTGCTTGTTTTAGCCCGTATAGGGCCTTCTTTAGTAAAATAGCTTGCTTAATAGAGGGATTAAAGCCGGCTTCTTTAAGTAAAGTTAATAGCCGTTGTCGTTGAATATCAGACCAAAGCTTGCTATCAGTTAGTAATAAGCTCTCTGTAAATTCAAGGAATCCATCAGGAATATCCATATAAATGGTCTCAGAAAGCTCGCTATTTGGAAAGGCGCCTATAAAGTCTTCTGACTTAGGAAGGTAATCCACGGTGGCATTAGTGCCAGTAATATCATCCGGGGTAGCATTAGTAATGCTAGTAAAATTAATAGGGTCCGGCATGCTTTCTAGGTCATCCGGTATAGCATTAGTGTTAGTAATGCTAGTAAGGTTAGTAGAGTTAGTAGGGTCAGGAATGCTTTCTAGGTCATCCAGTAAAATAGCAGGTTCTTTACTGCTAAATACCCCCTCTGAACCTATATTTTGCCCTTTGTGAAAGTCTCCTTTTAGACCACTAGAAATAGGGCCTATACCTTCATTTTGGTGCATAAAGGTAATAAAGGTTGTTTTAGTAATAACCTTCTTCTTTAGAAGGTAGACAAGGTAGGTATTAGCATAGGTCTTTTTAAGTAGCTGAATACCTATATGCCCTAGCCGTACATGCCAAATGCCGGCTAATTGTAATAGCTTCTGATATTCTGTATCAGCTGCTATAAGGGCAGGAGTAGGGCTAGTAGCCACTACAGGATTTTTGCTAGTCGTAATAGCGGGATTTTCGCTAGTCGTAATAGCGGGATTTTCGCTAGTCGTAATAGCGGGATTTTCGCTAGTTGTAATAGCGGGAGAGTTAGTAGTAGGGCTGGTAGCCTCTACAGGGTCTTCGCTAGTTGTGGTAGCGGGCTGGTTAGTAGTAGGGCTAGTAGCCTCTACAGGTTCCTTACTAGTCTCAGTAGTAGGAACGGGGGTAATAGTAGTATCCTCAGGATTACTATAATCAGCAGGGTTAGTAGGGCTGGGGACCTCTACTGATATACTATTAGTAATAGTATAATGGCTACAAGGTTGATGTAGTAGTGGTGTGTCTATTCCTTTCTGTGGAAGGAAAAAGCCGTATTTATTAAAGTTAAAAATGCCGATGCATTTACGGCTTGCTGACCAAAGCTGATTTTTAATTAGTACCCCTTTAGCGGTATAGTGCTTTACACCGCTAATGATGTTAATATCCAAGGCAGGAATATATAGTGCATTCTTGAGCTCTATAATACCCCATTTCGTAGGATTAATGCCCTGTAGCACAGTAAATCGTGCCGTACCCCAACCAGTAGGGGAAATAGGGCCACCACCAGTAGTAATTACAGGCTTATCATTCTTTTCAAAATGGTGAAAAGTGGTGAAATGCTTCTTATCATTAACAATATGACAAGTAGATCCTGTATTGTAAAGGAGGGCATCCTTAGGGGTCCTACCGCCTGATTTAGCACTATAGCTTATATCAGTGGATATAGTGGTAGAAGAAGAGGAATAGGATATATTAGTATCCTGGGTATTATAATTGCCTATAATAAAGGACTCGATATTTTGCTGTTTGCTGCTATTATTAGAGTCCTGTTCCTTCTTCTTTTGCTGCTTCTTTTTCCTATTATTAGTAGAATTATTCTTGCTATTATTAATAGAAGCGGCATTAATAGTAGTAGGGCTAGTAGCCTCTACAGGGTCCTTGCTAGTCGTAATAGCAGAAGGTTGGATAGTAGGGCTAGTAGCCTCTACAGGGTCCTTACTGTTCATATTAGTAGGACCGGAGATAGTAGGGCTAGTAGCCTCTACTAGTTCCTTGCTAATTGTAATAGTAGGAACGTTACTATTTTGCCTACTAACTAAGCCTTGTATAAGGGTAGTTAGGGTATTCATCTGGGACTTTATATAGTCCATATCTAGCTGTAGTCGTGCAGTAAGATCAGCTTTAGAGTTGGAATCTAAAGTGGCCTTATAAGTAGAAGGCCTAGACTATGCCATTATAGTGGTTAAAAGTCGTTAAAAATGGTGCCAATAGCTGTAGGAACAGATGAATAACCAGCTAAATAGCTGGCAAAATAGTCGAGTAACTAGCTGGACAGCTAGTAAATATAGTGGCTAGTAGCCTACTATAAAAGGTAACCGCAGAATATAGCGGTAGGTCTCAGTATAAAATCACAGATGCCGTAGGCGTTGTGCAAGTCCAGAATATAGCGTTAGTATTTAAGGTGCTTATGTGGTGCCGTAATATAAAGGTGCCGTAAGTGCCGTAGGTGCCGTAGGTGCCGTAGGTGCTATAGGTGCCGTAATATAAAAGGTGCCGTAAGTGCCGTACCAAAAGTGCTATAAGTGGAAGAGTATAACAGGTGCCGTATAGTGCAGTAGGTGTCGTGCACTAGGTGCAAAGGTGTTATACAGTGGTATAGTGTGGTAGATATCACACTATAAAATCCGTAGGTGCCGTAGGTTACTCCGAAAATAACGTAAGGTTACGCTAAAAGTGCCGTAAGGTTACGCTAAAAGTGCCGTAAGGTTACGCCGTAAGTTGCCGTAGGGGTACGCCGTTGATTGCCGCAGGGTAATGCCGTAGGTAACAAAGGGTAAGCCAAAGGTGATAAGGGTAAGCCAAGGATACCAAAGGATAGCTATATTAGTAGTACTAATAAGCAAGAGAGACCAAGGGGTGAACACAAAAGAGGTAGGGTAAAAACAAAGAAGTAAAACCCGGGCTCATAACCTATTGCAATTCTCAAGGTCACTATAAAAGCAGAGCCTTACTAGCTAGCTAGATGGCACAAGACTGTCTGCGACCTGTGAACTAATCTTAGTATAATACTAGATTTTTCACTAAGTCCTAAGACTATACAAGTGCTATAAAGCAAGGCAAGTGTAAAGGCAAGGCAAATATAAGATAACCAGAAAACGCAGGGAAGGTAAGAAGTTAAGAGGCATATAGTGCATTAACAGACTCGATTGTGCTACCCTTCTACTATCTAGAAAGAAGGGGAAAAGCTATCCTATATATACACGAAGGAGGGGTGGGCCCAGGCATCCAAGGTAGCCAGTAAGAAAGCTCCCCGTAATGCTCGCTATGCCACGTATATAATACGTCAGCAGCCCCACTATATCCAGCCTTTCCAACCACCCTAACCACCGCACTAGTAATTAGCCACCACGCTAGTGACTAACCACCACGCTAGTGACTACCCACCACACTAGTGGACTAGCCACCACACTAGTAGGCCCACCACGCTAATTTAGCAATGCCACACCTTTTTTAATAAGGCCTACCTTACTTGATATACAGTAAATAATCCACTGAAAATCCTAAGGTAAAAGGCAAAGGCCTAAGGTTGGTAAGACTACCGTAAGTCCAAGAGGCGGTATAAGGACTAGAAGGTCAGTAAGCCAGTAGGGCATTAGGCCAGCAGCCTAGTAGGCTACTATAGGATTTTAACAATCATAGTGGAATTCAATAGGCGTTTTACCATATCTGACCTATAGGCTCTATATAAAGCTCTATAATGCTTTAAATATAATAGTGCCTTCCCTATTAGGCAGTAAGTATAGCCAACGAAATCGGGATTTTCTGTCCACTAATATAAAGGCAACAGGTCGTTTGTTATATGGCATAGGTGATATAGCAAAAGTATCACCTTCTATAATATCCAGGCATTTAGCTGGATTAGGTATCGCATCCTTAGAAGGTCTTCTAACCTTCTTAGCCTGGATATAGGCTAGGCAGCGAAAATCAGCATCTTTAACCTTATTAAGGTTAGGAAGACCAGGGGTATTAGCACAGGTCTTTTTAAGTAGCTGAATACCTATATGCCCTAGCCGTACATGCCAAATGCCGGCTAATTGTAATAGCTTCTGATATTCATTAGCTGCTATAGGGGCAGGAGTAGGGCTAGTAGCCACTATAGGATTTTCGCTAGTCGTAATAGCGGGCTCTTCGCTAGTCGTAATAGCGGGAGAGTTGGTAGTAGGGCTAGTAGCCTCTACAGGTTCCTTACTAGTCGTAGTAGTAGGAACGGGGGTAATAGTGGTTTCTTCAGGATCACTATAATCAGCAGGGTTAATAGGGCTAGGGACCTCTACTACTATACTATTAGTATAGTGGCTGTAAGGTTGATGCAGTAGTGGTGTATCTATTCCTTTCTGTGGAAGGAAAAAGCCGTATTTTTCGAAGTTAAAAATGCCGATGCATTTACGGCTTACTGACCAAAGCTGATTTTTAATTAGTACCCCTTTAGCGGCATAGTGCTTTACACCGCTAATAATGTTAATATCTAAGGTAGGAATATATAGGGCATTTTTGAGCTCTATAATACCCCATTTCGTAGGATTAACGCCCTATAGTATAGTAAATCGTGCTATGCCCTAACCAGTAGGGGAAATAGGGCCGCCACCAATAGTAATTACAGGCTTATCATTCTTCTCAAAATGGTGAAAAGTAGTAAAATACTTCTTATCATTAACAATATGATAAGTGGAGCCTGTATCGTAAAGGAGGGCATCCTTTAGGGTCCTACCGCCTGATTTAGCACTATAGCTTATAGCTAAGGGCTGGTTATTAGTAGATATAGTGGAAGAAGAATAAGATATATTAGTATCCTGGGTATTATAGTTGCCTATAATAAAGGCCTCAACATCTTGCTGTTTGCTGCTATTGTTAGAGTCTTGTTTCTTCTTCTGTTGCTGCTTCTTTTTCCTATTATTAGTAGAATTATTCTTGCTATTATTAGTAGAAGCGGCATTAGTAGACCCTTTCTTAGGGTCCTTGGAAGCCTTAAGCTGCTTAGGGTTATTAGCAGCTACCTTAGAAGACCCTTTAGAACGCTATTCTTCTAGTAGGTCAACTATAAAATACTAGAGGTTAAATTTGCTGCTGTTAATAATACCTTGGGCGCTATAAGCCCTAATTATAGAGCGTTAGCATTCCGTTTAGCGGGTAAATACCCCCTCTACAGCCTAAAGATACTAGTTAACTTGGTCGAAAGAGTCGATTTTAGAACCTAGAATTCTAAAGCGAGAAATATAGCTGTTAAATTCGCTATTAAAAGCCTCTAAAGTGCCTTTATAACCGGTAAGTATAAAGGTGTGAAAGGTAGGGTATAAGTATGCCTGCTGTACTTCTGGTGAGTGGTAGTACTAGGCTACTAGTAGAAGGTAAGCTTCCTCTGGGTCATTATACCAGTCTATAGCCTCTACAGCTTCTTCACTATAGCTATTCTTTAGCATTAGTAGTAGAAGTGCCTGCTTAGACTCATCAAAATGCCTTGCTATAGAGGGGTCGTTAACAAAGTTAGCTATTTTAAAGGCCCTGAGTTGTATTGTAAGGGCCTGCTTCTATTAGTCGAAATTATAGGGGCTTTTTAGCTTTTAGGACTCTTTAAAGCGGTTGGCAGTCTTAGCTAATTCCTTAATAGCCCCATTACTAATTTGGTTGGTGATAGTTGTTGGTGGCATTATATAAATAGGCTCTTTACCCTTATATTTTATAGGCGTAAAAGGTTAGTCGATTTCTATAACGTCAGCTTCACTATCATCATCTTTAGTGGTAGTCTTAGTGGAAGGTCTAGCTTCAGTAGCTTTAGTAGGCTTCTTATTAGTAGCCTAGGTAGCCTAGGTGTCGTTATTTTGCCTACTAACTAGGCCCTATATAAGGTCAGTTAGTATATTCATCTGGGATTTCATATCGTCCATATCTAGCTATAGCTGTGCATTAGTATCAACTTCAGTATCGGATTCAGGGACCTTATAGGATCCTAACTCTGCTATAGTAGGCAAGAAGGGTTTAAAAATCCGTTGAAAAATAGTGCCGATAGTTGTAATAATAGAGGAATAATTAGCAGAGGAATAACTAGCTAAATAGCTAGCAAAATAGTCGAGTAACTGGTAAAATAGCTAGTAAAAATAGTCGAATAACTAGTCGGATTGCCAGTATATATAGTGGCTAGTAGCCTACTATAAAAATAGCCGCAGATTATAGCGGCCGGTCTCAGTATAAAAGCACAGATGCCGTAGGCGTTATGCAAGTCCGTATTATAGCGTTGATATTTAAGGTGCTTATATGGTGCCGTAATATAAAGGTGCCGTAAGTGCCGTAGGTGCCGTAGGTGCCGTGGGTGCTATAGGTGCCGTAATATAAAAGGTGCCGTAAATGCCGTACCAAAAGTGCTATAAGTGGGAGAGTATAACAGGTGCCGTATGGTGCAGTGGGTGTCGTGCACTAGGTGCAAAGGTGTTATACAGTGGTATAGTGTGATAGATATCACACTATAAAGTCCGTAGGTGCCGTAGGTTACTCCAAAAATAACGTAAGGTTACGCTAAAAGTGCCGTGAGGTTACGCCGTAAGTTGCCGTTAGGTACGCCATTGATTGCCGCAGGGTAATACCGTAGGTAACAAGAGGTAAGCCAAAGGTGATAATAGGTAAGCCGAAGTTAATAAGGGTAAGCCGAAGATACTAAAGGATAGCTATATTAGTAGTACTAATAAGCAAAAGAGACTAAGGGGTGAATATAAAAAGGTAGGGTAAAAACAAAGAAGTAAAAACCCGGGCTCATAACCTATTGCAATTCTCAAGGTCACTATAAAGCAAAGCCTTACTAGCTAGCTAGATGGCATAAGACTATCTGCGACCTGTGAACTAATCTTAGTATAAATACTAGATTTTTCACCAAGTCCTAAGACTATACAAGTGCTATAAAGCAGGGCAAGTGTAAAGGCAAGGCAAATATAAGATAACCAGAAACGCAGGGAAGGTGGAAGTTAAGAGGCATATAGTGCATTAACAGACTCGATTGTGCTGCCCTTCTACTATCTAGAAAGAAGGGGAAAAGCTATCCTATATATACACGAAGGAGGGGTAGGCCCAGGCATCCAGGGAAGCCAGTAAGAGGGCTCCCTGTAATGCTCGCTATGATACGTCAGCAACCCCGCTATATCCGACCTTTCCAACCACCCTAACCACCGCACTAGTAATTAGTCACCACGCTAGTGACTAACTACCACACTAGTGGACTAGCCACCACGCTAGTAGGCCACCATGCTAATTTAGCAATGCCACACCACGCTAGTAGGCCGCCACCACGCTAGTAGGCAACCACGCTAATTTAGCAATGCCACACCACGCTAGTAGGCCGCCACCACGCTAGTAGGCAACCACGCTAATTTAGCAATGCCACACCTTTTCAACAAGGCCTACCTTACTTGATATACAGTAAATAATCCACTGAAAATCCTTAAGGTAAAAGGCAAAGGCCTAAGGTGATACTACCATAAGTCCAAGAGGCGGTATAAGGGCCAGAAGGTTAGTAGGCCAGTAGGGCATAAGGCCAGCAGCCTAGTAGGCTACTATAGGATTTTAACAGGACTAAAAGAAGTTAAATAGCTAATAGAAGGATCCCTATACCTAATTAAGGTCTATATAGACTATAAGGGGATTATAGATTCTATAGTAAATTTAGAAGAAATTTATGGGAAAGTTATAAAATAGATTAATTTACTATAAGAATCTAATATCGAATATATTTATCGGCTGAATATAATAAAAATTATAAAAATTACAGATAGAATATCTAGACTACTAAATGTATTAAGATTAGAACTTATAGAATTAAAATAGAGAATAGGAATAGAAGTTAAATTAGGACCAACAAAATTAATAGTAAATATTATAATAGAATCTAAATTAGTACTACTAGAAGGAAGAATATTAGATCGAAATACTATTAAGAAATTATCTATTAAGCTTCGCCTATAGCTTAAATTAGCCTAATACGGAGAGATACTTATAGCAATAATATACAGCTATAATACTATTACTTTAGACCGAAGAAGACTTATATAGAGATATTCGTTAAAATATCGATTTATCGATCGAAGGTTATATTGGCTAGAAATAAATAAATCTTTAGCTAAATATATTTTAGAAGGTAGGGTATCGACTAAACTATAAGCCTTCTATAATACAAAGGGATACTTTAGTCTAATAATTATATTATAGGCTATTCGAGGGAAATTCTATTGGCCTTTAAGAACTAAAGACGTTAAGATATATTATCGGTTATATTTAGTATATTAATAAATAAAACCTAGGATCGCAAGAGCTAATCTAAAATCTATTATAGTTTTAGAACCGTAGGAGATAATTGCAATAGACTATTTAGGCCCTATTATACTAAAAACGAGAGAGGAAGAAATATATATTCTAATAGTAGTAGACTATACTACTAGATTTCTTTTAATATAGACTTATATTAAGGCAATAGGAATCGCGGTAATAGAAGCTTAGGGAAAATACTAAAGATTAATATTCGGATAGCCAAAAAGGATCTATTATAATAATAGATCCTATTTTAAAAATTAACTTTTTTAAGCTATAAGAGAAAAATATAAAATATAGGTAACTTTCGGACTAATCTTATACCTAGCTTTTATAGGATTAGCCGAAAGAAATATATAACTTATAAAGAACTAACTAATAAAGTAGGCTATAGAAAGGAATAGAATATTATTAGAATCGTAGAATTAAGCTATCCCTTCTATTATAGTAATACTAAATAATCGATATATAACTATAGTTAGAATATCTCTAGCTATATTGATGTTCGGTTTCAAACTATTTTCCTAATATAATAGCGTGACTAAATAGGATTAGGATAAGGCTAATAAGCTAGAGATAACTAATAATAAATTTATTCGAGATATAAATTTATTAATAATCGACCGAAGAGAGGAGAGATAGGAAAAAGTGCGAAACTAAAGAGTATCCCTTCTATCTAATAAAGTCAATAAAGTTCTATATAACTTTAAAGTTAGCGATAGAGTTTAGAAGAAAATAGATAAGGAAAATAAGTAAAAAGGAAAATTTTATAAAACTTAGAGAAACCTATTAAGAGTCGTTGAAGTTCTATTATTGGTTATTTATATAATAAAGCCGATTTAGGGAAGAATAAAGAAAAAGATATATATAGACGATTTAAAAGGTATTATCGATTGGCTGGAATATTTATAACCTTTACGACTAAATATATAAAATCTAGTAGAATAGTTAGATAAAAGAGAGGCTAAAAATCTAGAAGAATGATATAGAAAATTAAAAGTTATAGCTAGGGATAGCTACAATAGCTTTCCTTACTTTATCTTTACCTTTATAAGATAAGGCAGATAATACCTATATATTATATATTTGCCTTTTCTTCTCTTTTTTTCCTTTTCTCCCTTTTATATTTCTTTAATATAACTTTCGGTCCTAATAGTAGTAGTTTCTTTTTTTATTTTCCTCTCCTAGTATTAATAGTTCTTCCTTTTATATTTCTTTACTACGAAATTCAGACCTTATAATAGCAGCACGATGTACCTTTGCTTCTTGCAATAATAATACGGTATTTTTTTTTTACCTTAAAGATAAATCTAGAAATATTTGAGGGCAGTGCTATATTTACTAAAACGGGAAAGGTTCTTTCTTCAAATAAAGACTATATCGAGTAAATAGGAGAAAAAGCTATAACTAACGATACCACTATGCCTAATAATGCTGCCGTTAAAGGTATATATGAAAATATAGAGGAAGTAAGAAATTACTCCCTTAGAAGGCTATATACCGAATTTGCGCATTATTTTCGAGAATAACTTAAGTATCTTCCCTTACTATTAAGAAAAATCGAAATACAATAAGTATTCAATATGATATCATTCGCTCTATTATCAAAAATCCCTATAAAGAATAAATTAATTATAGGGATAAAGTCACTAAACAGGATATATAACCCAGATATAATAATTCGGTCTACTATTGTAAAGATTCTATAAAAGGAAGATATCCTCGTTCGATGCAACAAATAGGATAAAGCAAATGCTATCGAATATTATGCAAAAGTGCTAGAAAAGATCCACTACTGTAGAGTAAACTTATTTAATTTGCTGCGAAAACCGAAGGAGACTATAATAGTATGGTCTAAGAAAAGAAAAACGAATAAAGTAATAGAAGAAGGCGCAAATATTGCGAAAAGAATAAGATATACGAATAATAAGAAAGATAATATAATTAGAGCAGCTATTATTATTGCAGAGGCAATAAAAATAGGGCTCGAAAAGATCGCTAATGTATTAAGGGAGTAAATTTGTTATCGATAATGGTTTTTATTTTTTGCTTGTATTTGCTAGAAGGAATATTATTCTTTTGTATTGGTAGTGTTATGGGCAATACTATAAAAGAAAGGAGGGATCCTATTGAAGGGATAAATAGTGGGGGGTTTTAGATTAGATTAGCTCGAAAAACCAACCCTCCTACACAACACATTTTTGGCCCCATGGTCAGTGGAAGGAATTCAAGGCCGCCAGCCGTACTCGGTCGGGTTGTCCCTGTGTCCCTCCCTACCTTAGGTACCTAGGTTCGTACCTACCTATGTTAGGTACCTAGGTACTTAAGCTCCAGCCCTTTCCCCTTCGTTCCCCACACCCCCTTCCCTCCATCTCCCTGATTTCTGAATCCCATCCCATCCCATCCCATCCCCTCCCCCCCGCACCACCCTCCCATCCCTCCCCATCTCCCCATCCGTTTCCGTCACCTTGACTTCTTGCTTGGAAAGTGACTAACTTGGTTTGGTGGGTTGCCCTGCCTTGCCTTGCCGCACGCACAGTGGTCTCGGTCTCGCTCAATGGCGTCCTCGATCGGAATCTGGCACCTTTTCTCAGAAAGCCGAAAACCTTGATTGAACCTGCGAACCCGCCTTGTGTCCCGCCTTGCGTCCCGCCTGCCTCCCTCCTGCAAGCCTGCGTCCCTCTTGCAAGCCCTTATTAACTTGACGCCCGGCATCCGTTCTCCGTCATGGAGAGTCGCTCCTCCGCCTCCTCCTCCTCTCATCCGGCACCGTCGCCTCCGTCACCACGGCTCCCTTCTCGTTCCCTCCCCAACCCCAACCCCCTCTCGCCTGCACTTGGACTTGGACTTGGACTTGGCCAGCGCAATCCAGCAAGTAAAAAGGGCTCGTCTGCGACGCCCGCCGGCGCCGGCAAGTTTACTGAGGAGTGGGACGCGAGCCAGCGCGGAAGCTCCATCATTGATGAGAGCTACTACCACTACTACAACAACAACGACAACAACAACAACAACAACAATAACAGGTTCAACGCCGCCGTCATGCAGCGCTCCAACTCGGTCCACAGCTTTGCTGCCGGCAACGACGAGCACCAGCTTCCTGTGCGCAGCAGCAACACTCTGAAAAAGTCATCCCACCGAGCCAACAGTCTGAGACGCAGCAGCAGCCGTCGAAGCCATAGAGCTGGCAGCGTCCGGAGCCTGGTTCTGCACTCGGCCGCCGACCCAGATGATGCCCACAGCGCATTCTTCTGCCCCATTCCAACATCCGGTAACCCTACTGACGTTCTCGCCAACAGGTTCCAGAGTAAGTCGAGAATGCTGTGATGCTGTGCATTGGGGAAAACTCCCTTCTAATCTCTGCTCTTTGCCTTGCTCAGCCTGGCGGAAAGTCCTCAAGGATCTCATAAACTACTTCCGGGAGATTCAGTCGCACTACGAGCAAAAGTCAAAGTCCTTTTCCAAGCTTTTAAACCTTTCAAACAGTATAACAACTCCACCGCAGTTCCTCCACTCGGCGGGTATAGACGATGCACTTCAATCCATCCGCAGCTACAACAGCGCCGCCATGCAAGAAGCTCTCAAGGCCAGGGAAATAGAGGAGGACGTCTTACTGGCGCTCATAGGGTTGAGAAGCGATCTTCAGCAAAAAATCAAAGAGATTAAACGCTTGTCTGGCGATTTCAAGAACTCGGTGGAGCGCGAAATGGAAAACACTGCAAAGGCTGTTCGCGCTCTTGCCGACGTGCTCAACAAGACGGAAATCGATTCATCCTCGACTACTGGCAAGCAAGATCCATATCTGTTGCGATTGGCTGTCGATCGACAGGTCGAGCGCCAAATCGAGGAAGAAAATTACCTGCATCAAGTAAGCCCAACAACCCCCCATAACCTTGCTTTGTGCTTTGAGTCAGCTTTATTACGTCTCGAGGGCTTGCTGACGGAGGGGGGGTGGACCAACCGCTCGGCGCCAGGCTTACCTGAATCTTGAAGGGTCCGGTCGTGAACTGGAATCCATCATCGTCGGGGAGATTCAAAAGGCGTATAATGCCTACGCCGGCATTCTGAAGCGCGAGGCAGATAATTCCCATGCGGTCATCGAAGAACTTCGGGAAGGCCCCATCGCCATGCCCAAGGACCAGGAGTGGATTCATTTTGTAACACACGAGGAGCAAATGGTTGACCCCACGACTCCCATTCGCTCCGTGAGTCAAATACATTATCCTGGGCAAGATCACGTACTGGCCCAGGAGATCAGAGCCGGCTTGTTGGAGCGCAAGAGCAAATATCTGAAGAGCTACGCGCCTGGATGGTGAGTGACATGAGCACCCTACTCATCATCATGTTCTTCTTCCCTTGCCAAATACTGTATATATGGTACTTGCTGCTCTTCCCGCGGCATTCTTCCGCCCTCTCTAGTTTGAGCTGCTTGTACCAAGCAAGCTTTACTGATAGTCTCTAGGTATGTGCTCTCCACAACGCACCTGCACGAGTTCAAGTCCGCGGACAAGGCCCAAGCTCCCGTCATGTCCCTCTTTCTGCCCGAGCAGAAGCTGGGATCACACTCGAGTGAAGGGGGCTCATCGAACAAGTTTATTCTCAAGGGTCGACAAACTGGCACGATGCACCGCGGACATACGTGGGTCTTCCGTGCCGAAAGCCACGACACGATGATGGCCTGGTACGAGGATATCAAAGCATTGACCGAGAACACGGCCGAGGAGCGGACTCATTTCGTACGCACTCACTCTCGGAGCCTTAGCCAAGGGTCCCGCCGGTCAGTCAGCAGTGACGGCATCGTTGACGAGGACGATGACGAACCTTTTGCCGCAAATCCACTGCATGTCAACCCGGAGCCACGAGACGAAGCGGCGACTCGGCGACCTGAACCAGGTGGGCGGTTTCCATCCGATCTCCAAGTCAACGCTCAGCGCGGCTTACAGGCGCCACACTCGCCATCTAGTGTAAGTTCTGGCCAGCCGGATCACCCAGCGGATCACCCAGCAGATCACCCAGCGGATGCGCCAATGGATGCAGCCAGGCAACATGATCGGCAACATCAGCAAGTGAATCATATGGGCTACGGAGGCACCGACCAGACGCCGATGGAGCACATGCCGTCCCAGGCCGCCATTGCCAGCCAGCAGGCACACGACGACGGTATTAACCCGTACACGAGCGAACCTGTGTCTCACTCGTCACACAAAGACGGGGGATATTTCGCCGGTGCGGTGGTCGCGACGCAGGGCTACCACCAGGACGAACCTGCCAGCAACTACGGTGGCGACGGCGTAGTGCCCCAGTTGCCGAACGAGCTTGAACAAGACCAAGACGTTGCGGTGTGGCGCCCGGAAACAGACACGAGCGGTTTGAGCTCGAGCGTCGCCCACAGGGAGACGTGTGTCAGCGGCCCGGAGCAGAAGAATGCAGCGAATGCAGCGGCATATACTGTCGACACGATTCCCCGATCCGATGCGCAGCGAGAGGCCTTGCTCCAAGCCGTTCCGGAAGCGAGCTCGGCCGACCACAGCACTCCGGTCGGAACCCCTCTTGGGCGGATGAGGATGGGCGACGGAGAGAAGGACTTTAGGACAAACAGCCTTGCAACCATTTCGAATCTCCCGATTCCCGGACGGTTTCCGAAAGCCAGCAGCGTTGCGTCGCCGTGAGGTGCGTGTGCGCCGCCGCTATGGCTGTGGGGTGGGTGACTGAACGGTGCGGAACTGCTGAAATTGTCAAGTTGGGCATGTGTCGTGTGAAGGCAACGACTTTTTCTTCTTCTTTTTCTTTTCCTTTTTCTATTTATTGTTATCGTTGCAAGGTTCTTGTTCCAAGGGTTTGTTTTGGCCTGTTTTTGGTATGCTTTTGTAGTTTTCCTGCCTGGGCCCTGAACGAACGTCTCGTATTTCGCAAGATGCAAGCTCTCCTTGGAATGTTGGTCTCTGTGAACAAATGTGCCGTGACTACCTGAACACGCCCTAAAATCGCCATGTTGTTGCCTGGTTCTGCCTGTTGATTCCTGTTTCTGGTATTTCCTGTTTCTGTTATTTCCTGTTTCTGTCTAATGTTTCCTGTTCCTGTCTGTTTCTCCCTGTTTCTGTTTGTTGCTTCCTGTTTCTATTCTATTGCCTCCTGTTTCTGTCTGTTATTTCCTGTTTCTGTCTGTTGCCTCTTGTTTCTATCCTATTGCCCCCTGTTTCTGTCTCTGCTGCTGTCTGCTTCCTTTCCCCCATGCCTCATGTGCACCGATTCTCGTCTCTTTCCTTTGTATCCAGCCGTCGCCAACGTGCATGTTGCCGCGGCAAAAGACTGCGCGACGGCTGCCCGGGGTGATGGATGGACGACGGCCAGAGTCACTCCGTGCCCAATCTGCCATGGCATTCGCTTGGGAGACTCGTGTGTCTCATCAGGGCGGTTGAGCTGTGCCGGCCGCGCTCCCAAGGCTTCGAATCGGATAACGGCTGCGTGTTTCAACACTATGCCTTCAGTGCTATGTCGGTGTTGTTGGTGCCGCCCGTACTCCAGCTAGGGCTTCGAACCGGGCTTCGAACCGGATAGGATAGGAGCTGCGTGTTTTCCCTCTTTACATCATGGCATTGACGTCATGTGAAAACGCCGAGGGCCGTCGACCAGACCGCGAGGGACCGAGCCCGCCGTTTCAACTACGTCACGAGAATTCACGGCACGTATGCGGCCGAGTCTCGACGGGATGCCGCAAGGAACAGACACCGGTGGACACTCTACACTACGCCAGGGCATGACGTCACGTGGGACTGCCTTGGCTGGGGGTTATCGTAGCGCGTTGGATTGGGTTTCCCTCTCCCTCCCCGTGCGAAGCAAAAGCTGCTGCGTTGCATTTGCAGTGTGCATATATGTGTGTATGTATGAATGTATGCATGTATGTATGCATGTATGTATGCATGTATGTAACGGATCATGACTGCCGCCCCCGGCCGTGGGTGTTCTTTTCTTTTCTTTTCAGTTATTTCTTTGTTTACTATACATCTTGTTCATGCTTGTTTGTACCTGTTTTTGCCGCCGGGATGGGAAACCCCCAAGCATGGTGCCAGAAGCCACTGTCGGCAACGCGCCATGTCGCCAGTCAGGCGTGCGAGTGCGCGCATCGTGTCCCACCAAGATTTCGCTCGCCAGTCTGCCTCGCATCGTTCGTTAGTTGCCTGGACGAAGGGGGAGAGAGAGGCGGGTTCAGACGAACGAACCATGCTGCTGCTCCCTGCGGCGGAGAGACTTTGCTTCTTTGGAAAATAAAACATAAAAATAGAAATGAAAGAAAGACGCAAACACGCGAGAAAAGTCACGACGAGGGGGTGGTTTCCTAGGGCTTAGGAATGCGAATGGTCTTGCTGGTCATCAGGCAGCCGTGCAGCATGAACAAGAGCACGGCCGGGTGGAACTCCAAGACACTGCCTGGGAAGACGGCCCCCCAGGGCAGCTGGTCCAGGATCCAGCGGTTGTGCAGCCAGTAGGCCATGACGGCGTCCAGGAACAGCGACGTCGGGATGGGCGTCCCCTCAAAGAACTTGCTCTTGCCGGAGGCGTCCTTGGGGAGCACCGAGACGGTGACGTTGAAGCGGGCGAGGCGGGCGAGGCCGCACAGGACGAAGAAGGTGAGCCCGACGGTGTCGAGGACCGAGCGGCAGCCGATGGTGAAGGCGACCATGGCGGGCGCCACGCCAAACGAGATCTATTCACATTGTCAGCGGGCGGCGGCGGCGGCGGCGGCGGCGGCTGCGGCGGCAGCTCAAGACGCAAAAAGAACGAGTCAATCGTACCAAGTCTGCCAGGGAGTCCAGCTCCTGTCCCATGAGGCTGCTCTTGTTGCGCCACCGGGCGACCCTGCCGTCCAAGAAATCAAAGAAGAGCCCAAAGGGCAGGAAAGCCAGCGCCAGCCACACCTTGTCGAGCGAGTCCGCATCGCCGAGGCAGTACCGCAGCGACGCGAAGATGGACATGACGCCGCTGAAACCTAAAAAAAAAAAAAAAGCCCGAGATTAACCCCCCACGCCCGCGAGCAGCACACGACTTTCCACGACACATTCCCCCGCGCCCCGGGAGGCAAGCCATTTACCGTTCATCAGCGTTATCAGGTCGGCGAGATGCATCGCCCGCACCAGGGAAAAGTGCCCCACGTCGGCGGAAAGCAGCGTCTTCTGCTTATCGACAGCTAACGACGGGACCGGCAAAGTTCGGGCATCCAAAGTCAGCGTTTGCCCAAGGGAAGTCGAAAAGATGGGGGGCGGGTGAGAGGGCAAAGGCAAGCATATCAGCACCCCGTCGCGGCGCGTACCTGGCTGACTGGGGCTGATGGCGGATCTGCCGGCGTCCCCGTTGGCGCTGGGGGGCGCGACGCTGCTTCGTTTCGACATGATCAAGGCTTGGGGCGTGGTTCTTGTGGGTTGTTGTTGCGTTGGCGGACTGGGAAGGACTGGAGGAGCCGGGTCGTGCGAGCGGTGAGCGGGCAGCGGGCGGCGGAGTGAGGGCGAAGAAAGGAATTGAGGCAAATCAAGTGAGTCGGTCACGCGGCGTGTTGCACTTTGCACAATCAACGCGCATAGATGGATAAGGGATGATATGTATGATTGAGTTGATAGAGGTTGCACGTTGGACTTGACTTGGCGTGACGTGACGTTGGGTGAATATAGGGCACGCACGACGAGTTGGCGGCCTTGGCTTTGGGGCAGAATCAATCAAGTTCTCTGTACGTACGGACTACTCGTGCCACGCCCCACCTCATCTCTATTTAGGTGGGGCGTGGCACGAGTTTGGGGCAACGTCGGGTGGGCGGGGCAGGGCTGTTGTGCTCCGTGCATACAGGTACGTACCTAGTACCTACCAGACCAGATCTATGGCTAACGTGTCTTTGGCTGCGGCTTGGAACTTGCAACTTGGCACTTGGCTAAAAGCCAAAAGCCTGGCCGGACCAGAGCATGCCGCCCTGCCCAATGTGGCTAGTGCTACTCCGCGGCACGCCAGGCAGTACCAGCAACTGCTGCAGCAGCAACAGCAGCAGCAACAGCAGCAGCAACAGCAGCAGCAACAGCAGCAGCAACAGCAGCCGCAACAACAACAAACAACAAACAACAACAAGGACATGACGTCATCGTGCTTGGCTCAGCTCCCTTGCACGGCGGGGCCCACAAAACTGGCACTTGTGACTGACGTTGTGACTGACGTGTCCATTCATGGCACTCCATCTGCATCTTGCCGCCTGGCAATGCCTCGCCTTCTGAATCAAGTCTGTCATCGACATCATTCCGGGCCAAATCTTCTTCTTCGTACCATGTTCCTTCAATGCCCATTATTCATCCTCTACGTACCTACTCGTACCTACTCGTACCTACTCGTATCTACTCTACTTTGACCTCGTCGGCTTACTCGGCTTGTCTTGTACCTCCCCATCAACACCATAGCATCCCACGTCGTATTCTGCCAATGCTCTGCATCCCCAGACTCGCCCAACAGACGCAGATTTGAAACCCCAAAAGTAAACAAAACAATAACAACTGCCATATCAGAATGCCGTAGAAGCTCGTCATATCCCGTTGGCACCTTCAAATGGGGCGCACCACAAACACAGAATGGTGGCCAACTCCAGACGCCGTGCGTGTTCTTTTGATTTGCCATGAATCATGCCGTTTGAAGCTTTTCCGCAGCTCCGGTACACAATGAAATTCCAAATTAAGAGTCGTGGCTGAGAAGAGGGAGAGGGGAAAAAAAAGGGGAAAAAAAAAAGAGGTTAACATGCTCCCCCGTCAATGTCGTTTCTTTTTTCTTTTATATTTTCTCCATAATGGAGCACTTCGATTAGGGGCTTCATCGTTTGATCAAGACAGAAAGGCCCGTGACCCATGACCCGCATGAGCCCGAGATACCGCAGATGCTGTAGCCGCGCGGCGGGATGATATTATGTCTGCAGCCCCAAGGCTCGAGTCAGTAAAACGTAACCCACCAGCGTTCAGGTGGCCAAGGGTAAGCAGCAACATACGCGGTTCCTCCATGGGCGTTGCCAAACGTGGGTGATTTGCGACCCAAACTGGTCAAAATCTGAACGCCCTCGATGCGCGACCCGGCTCTGACTAATAGCCCGCTCAGGTACTCGCCGCGGCGAACATCTGGCACCTGTTAGCTTCAAGGCCCGGCGGGGGGGGGGGGGGGGGTAGGCCGGAGCGGCTAGCCCAGGCATTCTTACCAAATTCAAACGAGTCGCACTCTCTCTTTGATCCCTGCTTGCCCAGTAGCTGGGACGTGTTGTCGTCGTACACAAACTCGAGCCCATTCAGCACAGAGCCGTGGTATGCAATGATTTGTGACATGACCCTGTCCTGTTTGCTAGCGCTCGTAAAGATGAACTCTTGCGTCTCACAGTCCTCGGTTTGCGATGCGCCCACTCGTTGGCTTCGGGACGCCAGTTTGCCGCTTCCCAGCTTGACCATGGACGCTTTCGCGGTAAAGCCGCCAAAGTCGTCAATGGACAGATGACCGCCGCCGTGGGATTTGATCGATATCGACATGCGCCCTTTCCGCTTCGCCTCGGGTAAGCGTGCCCGTAAGTCTTGTTCGTTGAGTGCAAGCTGACGTTGCACTGGGCCGCTCTCGGTGGTGTACTCCAGCCAGCTGTGGCACACGTCGTCTCCTTCGGCCAAAATCTCCACAAACGAGATGCCGGTTGCTGCCGTGGCTAGGACCACGCCGTTTTCCGTCGCAAATGCTTGCACACTGTCGTCAGCATTCAGGGGCGCATCGCTCGGCAGCCTGAACGCAGGATGAGCTCGGAATCGGAGACAGTCTAGGCGATGCCATCCACACTCATCGCTCTGCTGCACCACACCGCCTTTCGACTTCATCCTCGTCGAATAGGCCTCTCGCGACACAAAGGAGCGGTTCAGGACAACGTAGTCCCTCTGCATGATCCCCGACTCTTGGTGCGGGCAGCCGAACAAGTGTCCAGTCTCGTGTAGGTGGGCCCCGATGCCGATATTGGCTACCTCCCAGGAACTTCCGGCCTCGTTGTTCTCGTTGGCAACACAGCTTGCATCGGTCGGCGTACAGTCTGTGAAAGCCGGCACCACTTCCTCAAAACTGGAAGGGTAACTATGCAGGCAATGCGAGCCAAAAATGGCGAGTTGCAAGTCACCACTGCTTCCGCCCATTGCGGCGTGACCCGCAACAACCTTCTCTTCAGAGCTCCAATGAGCGTCGAGAAAGAGAGCTGACACATAGTTCTTCTGACCGGGAAGAGGGTTGAAGTATGCCTTGATCTCGTCGGCGGCCAAGTCGAACAAAGCCTGGTTAGCGGCCGTCTTGTCAGACTCTCGAGTCTCGTTGAGACTGCGAATCTGCGCCGCCGACTTTTTTGATCGTATGACGTGAACCCTTGCTTCGGAACGCATGGTGCCATTTTCCCGGTCGCGGTAGTTGGCCGTTCCCAGGCCCCATTCCTCCTCGTACCGGAAGCTTCTTCGTCCCAGCTTATTTCTCCACATCTGCTCGGCAGTGAATGCCTGCCAGAGATAGGCGGCCATTCGGAACTTTCTGATTGCCGTCTGCAAGCCATTCCCCTCCTTCTCCACTCGTGCTGGTGGTGCATCAAATTGCTCGGGCGAGTCGCACCCAACAATAATGGCGAGCTGCAACGGCGGGGTGTTCATTGGTGGTATCATGTGCAGCGTCAAATACGAGGCGTGGATGGGATTAGAAGAGCAACTATTGGCGAGCTTTGGGCTGGAAAAGTCGAGTCGAAATTTGTTGGGTCCAGGCTGGAGGTAGAGAAGCACCTTGACGTGCGATTCGCACACTGGCCAACTAATGGCGGGGAAGTTGTCATCGTATCGGCTCACGGTTACGGTGCCGTCAATTGAGTGTTTGCCAGGTTCGCCAATGGTTCCTAGAACCAACAAGATCTTCTGATGCACCTGGTGAAAGCATGTCAACAAAAACAATTGACCGGAAAATGAGAAGCATCGCACTATATGTAAAAAAAAAAAAAAAAAAAAAAAAAAAAAAAAAAAAAAAAAAGGAGAAATAAATAAAATAAAGGGAAGAAAAAAAATAAAGGGAAGAAAAAAAAAACATGTCCGCAAGAGTCTTTGCATGATTTACTCACCCAAGAGTTTTCCGATATGTTGTGTATCCGTGGCGCGTATTGTGACAAGGTCACGTTATTGCGTCCACCAGCAGGGTGAGCACCTACACCAGACATGCCAAACATGCTGTGTCTGCTGCTGTTTCCAACAGACATGGTGGGACGGAGTGACTGAGACGTCTGTGCCTGATGTGGCTGCATGATTTTGCCTGCCTTTATTTGGAGAGGCAGCGCAGGATCGGAATGGTGGCCTACGGATGGAGGTGTTACGGAGCCGCTTGAGGGTGAAGTCCCCTGGCTGGCTGTTCCATCACTAGACGCGTCGGTTGAGTTGTCAGTCCGCCAGCTGGCTCTCGACCGACGACGAAGCTCTTTGAGAAATGTAGGAGCCATGGTGAACGACGTGACTCGGCGATGGGTTGTCCTATCGATGACGGAGAGTTTTTTGGGCTCTCGGCCGTCACAGGTGGCTGAAAAGTCGCTGGACACGCGCCGCCTTTTCTATTAAAATGAGCCAGTTGCTGGACCGGTTGGTTGTCCAAGAGGGGAAAAAAAAAAAAAAAAAGGAGGGAAATGAAACGAAAGACTGCTCCGAAAATGGTCAAACTGGTAGTGAGACAGGGGTAACGAAGGAGATTGGAAACAAGAGCGAAAGTGTAATGCTATGCCGGCTGATCCAGATGCCTTGTTTTTGTTGATCCGTTGGTGATGTGATGGCGCTGATGGGGTTGCGAGCCTCCAGCTTTCCCAGGGGCGCAACAAGGCTTGGATCTCGAATGGGTAAGATTGCGGAAGGAGGTATGGCTAGCGCAAAGCCAATCGGGGCCAATCAATGAACGGGCTGGAAATCGAAAAGGCAACGACGTCGTCTCGGAGGGGAAGGAGGAGCCCAGGAGCAGCAACGGCAAAGGACAGCGAACGATTGAAAGAACAGGAAATACGAAGAACAGGGGAGAAAAAAAAAAGGAAAAAAAAGGAAAGGCCAAGGGGGGAGAACGAACAAGATTTGCTAAAAATGCAATGGTTGGGGGGCGAAGGATTGTCTCGGGCAAGCAGGTTCAAAGGTTGATGAGGTGTTTGTGGCAGCGACGGGCTGACAAGCTTGCGTGGAGACTTTGTGGAGATCAACAACAACCTGGGAGGCTTTTAGCGGCGGAAAGGTGGATGGATGTGATGTGGATGGGATGTGGATGGGATGTGGATGGATGTGGATGGATTGCAGCGTGGGCGCAGCATGGATGCAGCGCGCATGTGGACGATGGGAAGCCGTCAAGTACCCCCGTACTCCGTGCTCTCTGCAGAAAGAAGGCAGAAAAAAAAAAAAAAAAAAAGAGAGAAGAAACCGGAAAAAAAACACAACCACCTGGCACCCACCGGCAGCAGAAGTCCCAGGCCAACCAACGGTCCAACACCAGCCAGACTCCAGGGCACACAATGAATGGGCCAGTCATACTGTCTGTCTGTGCGACCAGCTAACCTGCGCAAGTGCCCGGAGCATCCAGCATTCCCCGTTGATGGTGGATGGCGTTGATCATTGATGAATGGAGGCGCTGCCTTTGACAACAACCCGACAAGGGACGCCAAATCACCCCGGCACAACCGCAACCACAACCACCAGCAATGCGACGTCACGTCCGCAGTGCACACCTCGCTCTCACTTTCCCAGCTCTCGAGTTACAGTTTGGTGGGTAACAATCTGCTCCAGCCGTGGAGGCGTGATTGGAGAAAATGACCAGACTTTTCCACACACTGGGGTAAACGAGTCTCAGACGATGATGCGCAGTACGCAGTACGCAGTACGCAGCACACAGTGCATGTACGTGTGCACCCAGGTATCCAAGGTTAGATTAGATGCTGGAAGCGTCTTGGGGTCTGGTCAATACCTGCTCAGTGGCCGACTGACTGGAGCTTGCTTAGGATTGACTGGTCCCTGCCAGGTAATCTACACAAGACGCAGAATACTCTCCGTACGAATTATAGCGTTTTAGTGCCACTGCTCTTCGTGCTGCCTGCCCAGCAGTCCCGACACCCATGGCCGCTTGGTTTCAAGCCCGAGGGCTTGACGGGGCCCTCGTTGTCTTGGATCGACTTGTTGGTCTTAGATGATGGATCCGATCTCACTCGCAGTTTGCAAAAGACCAGGGTATTGAGGACCCAGTCAGTACGCACCAACGAAGCAGTCAGTATGACGTCGCCGTTGTTCTCAACAAGTCTCAGCTGATACGGCATGCAGGTGCAGGGAGCAGGGAGCAGGGAGCAGGGGTGCGGGGCCGGAGTTGCTGCGGACGGTACTCGCGCACAGTGCGTAATGAGCGGTTCCTTTCGTCCTGACTGATAAGCAGCTTCTCCTTGTAAGAAATCCTTGTACGAAGCTTAAAAAAAAGAAAAAGAAAAAGAAAAAGAAAAGAAGAAGAAGAAGAAGAAGAAGAAGAAGAAGAAGAAGAAGAAGAAGAAGAAGAAGAAGAAGAAGAAGAAGAAGAAGAAGAAGAAGAAGAGGAGGGAAATAGACATCCGTCCGTTGCAATTCCGCCGCGTTTTCATCAAAGATGATGTGGCCCTGCCATGGCAAGAGGGGGCAGTGGTTCATGCCAGGAATGAGGCACGCCTTGGTCATGGTCAGAGAGGGGTTGGATGAGGATGAACCGGAGGTCTCGTCAGCCATTCGGTGGAAATCATCAACAGGTATGGTCAAGTAACCTAGGCGTCGAATCATCCACCTTGAATAGTGCGAGCTTGCCATTGCTCAACCTTAAACTGCTTCCCTCGACTGGTGAGGTCAGGATCGGCTCGTAACTCTCCCAAGTCTTAGGGTTTACCTTAAAAGTTAGCGAGGCCACAAGTCTCAGCATGCACACCTTTACAATGTGCCTTGCGTTTCACAGCCGACAGGATGCCAAAAGGCGCAGCTTCCCGGGTTTGTCGTCTGGCGCCAGGGTTGATGAAAGAAACGTCGACAGAAACCAGACATTGAATGATGGATGATGTGTGTGTCGGCGATCCATGGTCTGATCTGATTACCTCCTGTACGCGTACGTGCACTTTGAAGAAGCGGCAATAGAGGTACATAGGTACCTAGGTACAGGAGGTAGGAGGTACTGTACTCGGAGGCCAGAGGCAGAGGGTACGTTTATTGGCTCCTGCTCCTCACTCGCTGCCCAGGTACTCAGTACTTGTTAGCATTCATCACCCTCTGGGCGTCGTCGACCTTACCTAACGCAAGTCAAGGGATGGCTGGTCCAATGGTCCAAGCGCCAGCTTGTCCCAACCGACATTCCCGCCCAAAAACACCGCCAATGCTCCGTACACCGGCCAATACACCGCCCTTTCACCTGCGCCCTGGCTTAGTCAGTCACCCGGCCTCATCAACAGAACTTGGGCTTTCCCAACCCCCATCAGCTGCTCGTGCTTCACACAAAACGCCCATCGTTGGCATCCTGCATCTCCTGCATCTCTCACGTCCTCTTGCGGAAAGGAAAGCATTGCATACCAAGACGAAGACGCGTAGTACTCGAACAACGCCCCTTGTCGCCCGTGCTTCAACTCTGGCCCGCGGACGGAGAGTCGCAGGCCACGGGACCGTCGCTAGTGACCTTCGCGATAAGGCGGGGCTCGCGCCAAACGTTGGACGGGGGGGAGGGGGTGCCGTCATCTTGATCGCATCATCAAACCACCCGGCCCTGTTGAGTCCAACGTGTCTTTGGTTGTCCAAGTCCCAGGTCCCCCGAAGTCGACGCGCATCTCCCTGGCGCTGCTACGAACCGCCCAGAGTCCTCGACAAGTGATGCTGCACATCATCAACCATGGAGCAGAATAAACCAAGCCAGCCCAAGCCCAGCCAGCCTGCCTGCAGCCTTCCCCACGCCGGCACCTCCAGATCTAGTCCCGGCCTATCGCAGCCTCGACGGTTCGAAGGTAAATCATCGTCATCGCTCCCCTCTTCTCTTCAGCCGCGGTGTCCCAGCTAGCTGATCGGTCGCAGAATCCTGGGTTGAAGTCGCCTCTCAACCCTCGTCGTCCTCGCTTTCCAGCATTGGCGACGAGATAGTCACCACTGGCCTAAGGGTCCGAGGTCTGCACAATCCTCCTCGTCGTCGTTTACAGCCTCCTGCGCGATCCCTGCCTCGACAGCAGACAGCCGTGCCTGTTGCAGGCACCAGCAGCCAGGATGAGTCTGATGAAAGCGACAGCGACGGCAGCGACGGCAGCGACGGCAGCGACGACGGCGGGCTGATGGCGAGCTCCCCGGAACACTCTCAAGCTGCCGCCGACGTTGCGGACCGCGTGTCCGACGCCGACTCCGACACAGACGGCGATGATGCGACGGCCCTCGGCCGTGCTTCGAACAGACCCGTGTTTCGGCCGCAGCCAAATGCCTTTTCTCACCCGTCGGCACATGTCCCGCAGAGAAGCCATTCAGCAACCGCAAGCATGCCTCCCCACCCCCACAGCGGCTTCACGAGGCCCTCCTTCTCCCAAAGATCCCAGACCAGAGTGCACCGCAGCGGGCCGTCATTCATGTCTCCGTCAGTTCGCGAGGACAACGACGCTGCTCTGCGCGCCTCCCTGACGACTCTGTTATCGTGCGCCGCCGCGGCCAGAGGCTTGCCCAAATCCAAAGAAGAGGCCGAGACCTGCCGTGCCAAAACTCGCAACGGCGTCGGGCCCAGCGACCAGCCCATGGAACTCTGCTTCGTTCCCGAGTCCGAGTTGATGAGCGAAAAGACGACACACTCGCAAGGGCCCGGGCCCGGGCCCGGGCCCGCATCCCCATCTCGGAGACGGAACTCGTCCACACAGTCGTCGACGCGAGAGGACGCCTCAGCTGGTAGGGTCAAGAGATCCGTCTCGGCCGGCCGCCATCACAGGGCAAGCTGCAAGAAGAAAAAGATGGTCGCCCCTTCAGAAGAGACCTTCATCTCTCCCACCCTGTTCACGTGGGCGGTCAGCGCTGGCGTCGTCGTCCTCGTGTCGGTAGTCGGCTTCGGTGCTGGCTACGTGATCGGACGGGAAGTCGGTCGGCAAGAAGCGCAAGACGCCTTCTCGGCGAGCATCACCGCCGCAAACGAGACATCGCACACGGGTCGCGAGGTCATTCGTAGTTCTGGCGGCTTTCGAAAGCTGCGTTGGGGAGCCGGCGCTGTTGGCCGCAGCATTGTTGCACAGGCCTAGACTTTAACCACCACCACTACGAACTACTACGGGCTACCGAGAAGGAAGAGCTCCCTTTTCTTCCGTCCTTGCTTCTCTCTTTCTTTCTTTCTTTCTTTCTTTCTTTCTTTTTTTCATATTTGATGCGGCTGCCGAGTCCTTGAATCCATGCTTTGAACGGTTGTATTGAGAATCCAACGGCAGAGTCTCGGAGAACGCAAAGGATATGTCATGTTACTGGGACGATATTTTATTGGACATGACCCTTTTCTTCTTTTTTTCCTTTTTTTTTTTTTCTCCCACTCAAGGCACGGATATTGGCCCCGCACATGGGATGCAAGAGGGGTGTCGAGCTCGCTCCAGTGTCCCGAGGCCATACCATCTTGGGCTTTTCTGCTTCCTTCGTTACGGTCGCCTGTCGGAGTTGCGGCTCATTGCCGTGGATTTGGGCCATGTTTGGTTTCTTTCCCCCCCTGCGGGATACCTAGGGTTGTTTATTCGGTTGGCTTAGGTAGTTTTAATTCAAGTGCGGATGGCACTCAGTTACTAGTTTGCTGGCGCTCACGATCCGCTACCGACTGCCATGCGGCGAAAAGTCGCCCACTTTGCCAAGATACACACTGCCTGACTGATGACGCGTGCGCAGATCGCGACGATATACATATACATATATATATATATAAAACGCCGCAATATATTAATTTGAATTACTTTTCCGAGCCTAAACACCCGAGACTATGAAAAGACGCAAAGCATTTTGCAATTGTCGACACTCACCTGAGATGGCATGGCAATAGAAGAAAAAAGGAGATGAAAGAAGATGATGCAATACGGAATAGTAAGAAACGGCAGCCGGAACAGGCTTCGGGATCGGACATGGTACAGGTCTTCAGTGGCGCGAGGTCGTCGTCATTCACGAGCTCCAAAGTGGTTGCGGTGCAGAAAGCCCCCAGGTCTCGTAGAAGTCTTTCGTGCGCTCCCCCCGGATGGTGAAGCCCTGGCTGTCGAGACGATGTGCTCGGCAGACCAGGAGCCCTACCGTCAAGAGGCAAGCCCGTCAAAATCCCTCAGAACCCCCATTGGTATATGCATTGTCGTCGTGACGACGCAATTTGTCAAGTAGCCCACGTCAAAAAGCCATAGCAATGCCATCTGGCGCCTGCTTTCCCTCCTGGTGAGAAGGCAGGGTCGCCACGAGCCCACGGATCAAGTGTGTGCAGAACCCGCCGAGAGGTTTTCCCGTCAAAGTATCAACGGCATTTCCCCCAAAGCCAACAGGCTCGTGCTGGGGGAAAACGCAGCAGTCAACTTGCTTCGGAAGCAACAAGCCCACAGAAACCCACTGACGCAAAGCCCGCTGAAGCCACGACGTACGGTCAACCCTCCTTTTAGTCAAAGGTCATCTTGGAGCCAGAGAAACTCGAAGTAGTTCGGTTGGCACCAGTTCCGAATCCGCCACGACCTCCACGGCCGCGATCACCGCCTCGGCCACGGCCACCTCCGCGGCCGCCTCCGCGTCCACCACGTCCACCGCGTCCGCCAAAGCCCCCGCCGCTGCCGCCCTGAGGACGAGTACTAGCGAAGTCGAGACGCAGCGAGCGAGCTCCTCTACCTTCACCGAATGGGACGCCGTTGGTCTTCTCCAACACTGACTTGGCGTCGTCGATGGAATTGAAGCTGACGTAGCCAAAGCCCTTGAAATTGCCGGTTTCACTAGTTTTGCATGTTAATGACCATTCTTTCCATCTCAAGGAATCAAGGAACCAAGGCAAAAAAACTTACGGATCCGTCGGCAAACGAACACTGGAGATCTCGGCATACTCGCTGAAGAACTGGTGGACGGCATCCTGCTCAACGTTAAAAGGCAGATTGCCAACGAAAAGAGTGTCGCTCGGAGGGCTGATGGCATCGCCATGCTTCTTGGCACGGTCGGCAGCGCGTTCATGGGGGTTAGACTCGGCGGCGCGCGCATTGGCGTAATCCAGATTGAGAGCGCGGTTGTCAAGCTCGAAGCCCTTCATGGCCTCGTAAGCCTTGGTGGCGGCAGCCGGACTGTCAAAGTCAACGTAACCAAACCCGCGGCTGCGGCCGCCCATCTTATCAGTGACAACACGGGCATTGGTCAAGCCCTCGAAATCCTTAAAGGCCTCGTACAAAGCATTGTCATCGATGTTCCAGCTCAGGTTGCCGGCGAACAAGGTGCTGGCTCCTTCAGATTCCGTCTTGGCTTTTTTGGAGGGGGAGTCAGTGTCATCGCCAGCTTTGCGCTTCTTGGAAGCAGTGGCGTCTTCAAGTTTGGCCTCAGGCTTCTCAGACTCATCGTCGCTGCCATCCGAGTCTTCGTCGGAATCATCTGAATCAGAAGTCTGCATTATGGTTAGCAAGATAGGTAGGAGAGCTGGAAGGGGGGGGGGGTTGGTTACCTCAGCAGCGGCTTTCTTGACGCCCACCTTCTCGTCAGAGTCAGGTGAATCTGAGGAGTCCGAAGATTCTTCCTCGGCCTTGACCTTGCCATTCACCTTGGGCTTGGTAGTTTCCTCGTCCGACTCGCTGTCAGAATCAGGGTCGGAGTCGGAGTCGGAGTCGGATTCTGACGCAGCAGCCTTCTTGGTCTCTTCCCCAGACTCGCTATCGGAGTCAGAGTCGGATTCAGACGCAGCAGCAGCCTTCTTGGCCTTGCCATTTTTGGCAGACTTTTTGGTATCTTCCTCGGACTCGCTGTCGGAGTCGGAGCCTGATTCGGATTCGGATTCAGATTCAACCTTTTTGGCTTTCCCCTTGGCAGCAGCCTTCTTCTCAATCTTCTTGTCGGCTTTCTTCTCAGCTTCAGATTCAGACTCCGACTCGCTCTCGCTCTGGCTCTCGCTCTCAGAGTCGGATTCATCTGAAGAGGGCTCAGGCTCGACAACCTTCTTCTTCTTCTTGGGAACATCCTTCTCCTTGACTACCTTCTTGGCAGCGGCTTTGGAGACGTCCTTGGACTTTGCCTTGGAGGACTGAGAAGGCTTGCTGGCGGCGACATTTTTGACAGCAGACGAAGTACCAACCTTCTTGCTCTCCTTGCTCTTCGATTTAGCCATCGTATATAGATTGCTTACTAGATACTAGTAAGCTAGAGGCGTGCGCAAGAAAATATTCAAAGATGAGAATGTTGAAAAGTAAAGTAAAAAAAAATAAAAATCCACCAAAGTCGAAAGCAAGCGAAGGAGAGAGGGTATGGGGGAGGCGGACGCTTTTCAACTTCTTCGGCAGAGACAGAATTTTCTTGCTCAAATTTTTTTATTCTGCAACGCAAAAAGGTGGGTCGTCTATAAGGCGGTGAGAAGTATAGAGGGGCATGTATCCGGAGCGCCTAAACACACGTATCAGGTGCCTAGGATTATCTCGGAAGAATTTGCCTTAATATTGAGGCAGCAACGTCTATTGCTGCTTGAGGCTTGAAACACTGGAACCTCCGGTGATTATGATTGCCGGGGGAACATCAAGATCGCCATCTTTTGCACGGCCATCCACCCAACATTGAAACGGCATCTGGTTGAGGAACGCGAGCATCCGATTCGATTGCATTCGCCACGATGCCAACCGCCGAATCGGAGCTCTTCAAGAGCCAGAAGCCTACCGTTGCGCCTACCTTTAACGGAGTTGACTACGACGACACCAAAGCCTTCAAGGCTGCCGAGGATGCCATCATCAGAGAACAATGGGTCGAAGCCATGAAGACGCGGCTGGTTCAGCAGGAACTGGGAAAGTGCTATAGGCGCGAGGGTGTTAATCATCTGGAAAACTGCGGCGAGTTGCGAGGTAGGAGTCAAATTGCTGGTGCAGATTTCAATATTCCTCATACTGACAGAGGGGGCCCTTCCCAGAAAAATATCTGCAACTGCTCGCTACGAACAAGATCAAGGGGACTAAATTCATCCAACAAAACTACATCGAACAGAAGGATCAGGAGCTCGACCTTGCGGCCAAGGTGCACACCTCTGACAAGATACGCAGATTGAACCAAGGCCGATTCTCTTCATAGTAGCCAGAAGCAAGGAGACTTGACTATAAATATACTTGTGTGCATTACTTTTAAATGGCGCCAAGCTTGCGGTGGCGAGTGAAGGCTGGCGAAGTTCAGAAAGGAGCCTTTGGTGGCATCGCTTAGAAGCAAGATGCAGCCGAGTGTCTGTATGGGTGCCCGCCCAAAGCGGAAAACCATCTTGAAACACAATCTCCGGCAAAATCCAAAATTGCCAAGCTGATTCTTTCAATGCATAGGACAGCAAGAATGCTGCTGCACCAGAGCTACTCGAGTCCCCAATTGACAAGCCTGCACGAGACGCCGCCTGCGGCCTGGCCAGCACGCCCATTGGTCCTGGCCACCGGTCCCCACCTAAATTTCGACAATCCCAACTCGTCAAGCCGCCTTTCTTCCAGCCTCGACAACTTATGACGAGGTCAAAATCCTTTGGACGCAGCACAACCAACAATGTTCTGCGCGAGATGCGTCCGCACCGTCACAGTACGCCAAAGGCTTCCTTTGGCTCGCCGATTGAACACATCAACGCAATTGCGCTACGCTGAGCCGAAGCTGTCAACGCCCGTTACAGGGGCAGATGCTACGCCTCCCGAAACACCTGCTGCTCGATCAATCTGCATCGAAGGCACGACTCTCACGGGTTTAAACTACCTGAAAGGCGGCCAAGACCCCGTAGCCAAAAAGGATGAAGAGTACCCCGAATGGCTATGGTCATGCCTGGATGTTTTGAAGAAAACAGACACGACGGATGAGAACGCCGGCGACGAGTTTTGTACGTCTCCCGCCTTTCTAGGGCTGCCACTTCTATTCAGCCACACCTGTGGGCGACCGTCGCTAGGAGGCTACGTGCTGCTGACACAGATAACTTAGCCAAGTCCAAGAAGCAACGAAAAATAGCTGCCAAGCGTCAAAAGGCCGTCGAAGCCAAGTTGGCTGCCGAAGGAAATCTCGAGGCATTAGCCCCGAAAATCCCTCTTCAGCACCAGTCCATCAACCTACCTGGTAAGGAGGGAGGAAGTGTGGAGGACAATATCCTCGCCGCGGAGAAACGACTCGAACTGAAGAAGGCCATGCGCAAGGAAAGAAAAGCCAAGATTAAGGAAGCCAACTACCTCAAGTCCATGTAAAATAGGGGAGAATATCATTTGAGGCATTGTATGATAAGCGGGAGCAACATGTTACACTTGACGCATACAGAACGCTTCGCGATGGCGGCCAATCGCTGCTAAGTCTTCGTGTGCCACATTTTTTAACAGGAACATGTGGCCTGCGTGACTGAGTCACTTGAGCTGCCTTGAACTATCCTTACAAAGCATTCAAATCTAACGGCACACTACTCCCTCTTCCCGCTCTATACTTTTTGGGTCCTCCAGTGAAATCTCTAGGTTTCGGAAGCAAGCTTTCATCCTTGAACTGCCATCTCGAATCGTTGATAATGAACCGCGAATAGTTGCTTAGAGTTGGTGAATGAGAGTGGTGTGGGCTCGGGCTCGGTGAGTTGGCGCCATTGGCAGACAGAGTGTAAGAACTCGGGTCCAGCATGGATTGTAGTAAAGAGGCTCCTCGGCTTCGTGATTGAGGCGGTGTGGGTGGGGAGTGTGATACCGGCAGAGCCGGCGCTGCGCTGGGGGGGGGCGGAGGCGGTGCTGCGCTTGGAGACAGAGCAGATGCCGAGCTCACGGGAAGGGAGGGCGGTGGAGGAGGTTGAGATCGGGGCGTTGGAGAAATTGCAGGCAAAGGAGGCGCTGAGGCAGGTGGTGGAGGAGGAGGTGCTGCTGAGAAAGGTGCTGAGGAGGCCAGGGAAGGAGGAGGAGGAGGAGGAGGAGGTCCGGAGGGAGTTGGCGCTGCACTCGACGGCGGCGGCGGAGGAGGAGGTGCTGGAGCAGCTCCCAGCGCCGGAACTGTCTTTGATGATGGTTTCCTGGAAGTTGGCAGAGGCGGCGGTTTTTTCCCTATCGGCGGTGGAGGTGGCTTTGACCCCCCCAGGGGTGTAATCTTTCGCAAACTACCCGGTATCGCGG
Organism: Ustilaginoidea virens; assembly: GCF_000687475.1. Taxonomy (NCBI): domain Eukaryota; kingdom Fungi; phylum Ascomycota; class Sordariomycetes; order Hypocreales; family Clavicipitaceae; genus Ustilaginoidea; species Ustilaginoidea virens. The sequence goes on along the minus strand of NC_057317.1, from coordinate 4,561,338 downwards.
GAGCAGCTCCTCCTGGAGCCTTTGGGACACCGGGAAGTTTAGGCGCTGAAATCCTTGATTCTCCAGGATCGGAGAGATACGAGGCCTCCGAGGTTGCTCCGGTGTCGACGCCGCCTCCACGCTTCTTCAACTTGGGCATGCCACCCGCGAACAAGCCACCGAGTTGAGGCGCTGAATCCACTACGACTGCTCCATTTTGGGTTGATCCTTGATCGCTATTCCTTCTTGCCCGACTTTCAAGTACCGGAGGCGCCAGTCCGCCAGGGACCGGGGGTGCACTTCCCACAGGAGGGCCTCCTGAAGAGGATGTTTTGCCTACAACAGGCGCAGATCGATCGTTGGTGACGGCTTTTTTGAGGGACCTTCCCTTTTGGATATCGGAGAGCAGAGCATTCTGGGGGGGCAGAGAAACGTCAGTAAGTTGGGTGCTCATAAAGGAGTTATGTCCTTGCGTACCCTATTACCGGAACCTGCAGGCAACCGTGCTGGAAGTCCAGCCCCGGGGACTCCCCCAGGCGGTGGAGGAGGGGGTGGAGGAGGAGGGGGGTGGCATGCTGGATCGTGTATAGGTCTTTGGCAGATGTGGTTGGGGAGTCTCAGACCGAGTCGAGCTGTCATCTACTGCCCGGGATGTCCGAGATGCTGTCGAGTTCAGAAAGAGTCAGGCTCAGGTGGCCAGCAGTTTGCTGCTATGGCTTCGCAGAGCAGAGGAATAAGCTGGGAAGGCGAATGTATTGGATATGGAAAATCGACACCGAGAGGGAGAATCCTATTCAAGGGGGCACAAGTCATCAAGATTGAGTGCAGGAGAATGAACGGCTGTGTCGAGAGATGTTGATGTTCGTTCTGGCTTTGCGCTAGGTTTCGTCATCTCTTGGACGGGGGGAGGAAAGAATGGAACCGATGGCAGGTACGGAATACGGAGTACACCGGATGCTTCCTGGTTCCTCCTGCCTCCCCGGTAGGCTCGGTACGTACCTCCTAAGATCCAGGTATCGCAGTATGATGCCCAAGCCTCACTGTTTTGTGTGGCGTCACGTTTTAGTGCAAAACCAGGCTTAGCCTTGGGTAGCTCAAGTACCGGGTACATGCTTATTCAAGCTTCAATGAGGCATTCGAGCAAGCACAAGTCTGCCTGCGTGGGCTCAGGCCCGTTATTTAGCAACAAAGAAAAAGAAACACTAGACAAAGAAATAAGCCTGCAAAAAAACCTTCAAGCCGCTCAGCTCAGCCATGATGTCGTTACCCAGCTCATTCTTCCGTTTCGTTCATGTCTCAGCAGGCATAACACGAGGACTGTGTGCATTAGGTAGGTACCTATGGACCCTGCAAGAACTGGTTCCTGCCGTCTCCCAAGTAGCCGGTACCTGCCAAGGCACCTAATCTAGCATCCATCCCACAGCACCGTCACCAAACTTCCGTCTTCCAACCCTCACGGACAACCCGACATCAAACCGCAACCACACCTGGAAAGGCGTCCGTCCCGCGATGCGACGTGCGTCGGCCAACCGTCTGCGCTTCGTCTGCGAATCATGTGCGTTGACGCGCACGTCCTCCCGGCCGCCCATCAGCTTCGGACTGGCCCGAATCCGAACCGTCAAAAACGCAAAGCCCTCGACTTGGAAAACAGCGTCCGCAGCAACGAGATGGGCTTCCACTGCGGCTGCCGGCCCCGCGACCGAGCAGGGGCTCCCAATCGCCGCCAAGTCTAGTCAGTTGAACCAAGACATTCCCGCTCGTATCCCCGAACCCGCCGAACTCGCCCGGGTCGCCCAAGATGGCGAGAAGAAGCTCCTCTCTGTGGATGGTATCCCGGCAAGCCAGCTGACCACTGCGGCCCTTGAATCCTGTCTCCGTGCTGCCACTGTCCTTCATCCTCAGCTGAAGCGCGCGGAAGCGCAGTCTAGGGCCGCGGCATCCAAACTCGTCACTCTGGGCGCCGAGCGAACCGGCTCCAAGATACCAATCGATGCCAAGATCCAAGATGCTGTCCATCGGATATCACACTCGGCGTATGCAATCATTACGCACCCAAATGTCGAAATGAAACCCGAGTTCCTCGAGCTTTATGTCCAGGTCCAGGCCCAGCTAGGCCGCCCGGAATCTCTTCCCTCCGTGCTGGGCCTGTACGCCACCAAGCCGAAACCCGTCGTCAAGGGCGGCCAAATCGCCTACGTCAAACAGAATCCCAACGCAGCCTCACGGGCCATTGAGCAAGGGGTCGCCGAGCTTGCCCTGCAGACGGCCATTGATGCCAAAAACCTAGATGCCTCCTTGGGCATCATTGAGGCTGCATACTGCGTGCCGGCTTTCAAGCGACAGAAGCTGGTTAGGCACGGAACTGCCCCGGCCTTTGGCCTGGCCACCTTGCCGCTTGGCATTTTCGGCTTATCCACGGCGTATGCCGCCTATTGGCAAAACACAATGGACGTCTCGACAGCGACTGGAATCTGCGTCGCGGGCATATCGGGGTACTTCTTCGTGGTGGGGTCCTTGGGCGTCATCGCCAAGTTGAGTAACAAGGACCAGATGAAGCGAGTCACCTGGACCCCTGGGACTCCGCTCCGCTACCGGTGGCTGAGGGAAGACGAGCGAGCTGCCCTGGACAAGGTTGCCTGCGCCTGGGGCTTCAAGGAACCTTGGCGACATGGCGAGGAGTCTGGTCCCGAGTGGGAAGGGCTAAAGGAGTACATGGGATACAGACAGATGCTCCTTGATCGCGTCGAGTTTATGGACGGCATGAGTTGAAAAGACGTCTTGATTTGATGTGCTGTTGTTTTTGCCGCCTCACCGGCCCCTTTATTATCTTTCTTTTTTTTTTCTTTTTTTTGGGTTTTATTTCACGAGAGCTGTGCTATATTTGTCCCGTGCATGTTGGTGGTCCCTCTGTAGCATAAAAATCACATATATACCGATCCACGGCTACATATTGCCCCCCAGACAAGAAGCGACCATACTTACCAGTGCTAGCTAAACACCAAGGCATTCTCCCCACCCAGAGCAACGCTTACGTCAACAAGCAAGCTGTACATATATTGCAGTTCTCCGCCTACCTACCAAGCCATCATGACGCATTTGCAGGCCCATTATATCATGTCGTTGCGTAAAGGAATGCCCAATTGATTAGAAACAGAATAGTGGAAACGAAAGATGTGTGCAAAGTTCAGAAATCGGACGTCTGATAAACTCCAGTGATGGCTTGCACTTGAGCCCGCCCAGACATATTTAAACTTGTCCGCTACAACTAGGTCAATGGATTGCTTGCTGGCAGACTCCCACTAGGCAAGTGTCGTGTTCTCAACTGATGCTTTCGAGTAAAGACGACACGAATATTCAAAAACAAAACGCGCACCGGCTGGCTACTGCTCTTCATTGTTCATGGTCAAGATCGCTCTTGGCTGTAGAGGGCTACCCACTTGTTACCAAGGCATTCGAAGGGCACCGCAAAGCGGCAACCAAAAATACAGTGGTAAGTAGATAGGACCGGCGCCGAACGTCCATGGGTTCGAGTGTGGCTCGGCAGATGCTGGGTGTTTCATCGGACGACTGATTGAACCGTTTTCCATCAACACTCATGGCTAAATCGAATTACCCCCTTCTTTTGGAGAATGGGCTGCAGGCTGCGGGTTTTGTCGTTGACGGGCTTCTCAGGCGGATGGATTGGATGGTTGGAAAGGAATGGCGCATATGGGCCAGATGAAAGGCCGAATATACGTGGCCGATCGACTTCCCGATGGGCATGCTCACTTGGAGTAATGGCATGTCTTTTGCCTGGAATGCCGAATGGTGTGAGTTCCGTTCCCAAGTCACATATGCAAAACTCGCTCGAACCTGTGAGGTTGTCTGGCGGCTGGCCTGTCTACCTCGGCCTTCCCGCTTCAAGCAAGGTTCGGCGGCGAGTCGTAACCAATGCTGTGAGGCATGATGATGAAGTTCTCATGGCAAAATCTATTGCCCCCAGTAGAAACCCATTTCGGGGGGGGAGGGGGGGGAGGGGGGGGGGGGGGGGGGGGAGAGAATCTGCAATCCGTGCTTTTACCCGAACTGGCTGCTTTCGAGCGCCGTCCTTGCGACTATGACTCCTTTAGCATGGTATCCCGACCGAATGAGGTATGTAAATATACTCAGAAGAACCTCGGCTGGCTGAATTCAACTGCCCAGTGGTCTTGAAGTTATCGCCCGACTCTGTCGATGCTGTTTTCCAGAGAAACGAATTGACGAAGCGTCCATCTCCAGCTGGCAAGGCAAGCAGTTGGACCGTGTGATGCTGGCAACCCCTGCCCAAAAATGGAGCTTTTGCCATTTAATGAAACTTCGAACCGGGCAGAAGCAGAGAGGCAGATGAGAGATGAGGTAGATGGATGTTGGTCCAAGCAAGGACATTGCTACCCTAAGGCAGGTATGGGTATGTATGTACCTTACCTAGCGTACTTGCCTGGTGAGTTACATAAGCTACTACTGCCAACTTGTGGTTTTCCTTGCCAAGATGTTGTCCCTGACTGCTTTCATCTACAGGTATCCAACTCCACGTCTCGACACCTCGGGTAAGGTACGTATCCCTTAAACAGCCTGCTGGATGCCGACATGGCTTTCAGAGATGCGTATCAAGAGACTTTGATTGACCTGGCTGCGGCTGGTGTGGTGTGACGACGGTCTTTCCAGCGATGAGAGTAGAAGCATTTGAAAGCCAGTCCTTCGCAGAACGAGTTATCCTGCCAGTTCAAAAGCGGAAAAAGAGCCCGCTGGGGACAACACAAGACACAAATTATACCAAATGCGTCGTCGAGATGAGCCATCCAAGCTCAAGCTCAAGCGAGGAGTTGGGGAGTCTGAAATCCTAAACAGGGGGTCACCCTCTGGAGTTCTGAGCATTCCGTGCCGTACCGCTTAACCCCTCGTCATGTTCGATCAGCCTTGGTTACTTGCGCCTTCTGTCACTGCTGCTCAAGCCGAAACACGAAAAAGAAGCTCTGAAAGAGAGCACAGACAAACTAGGCCAATGGTTTATGCTTCATGCAAAGCCCGTTTCCGGGTGCCGAGCTTGACCCCTTGCCTATTGATATCAGCAATTCCCCCCTTTTTTTTTTGGACAACTCGCCGCATGCTTGCTGGTAATAAATTGCAGCACGATGCACCATGGCCCAGATATTATGGAGGTACTGCACCTTTCCATTCCAAGCCGTTACCCAAAACTTTCGCCTGGAGGCATACGGAGTACCATACCTTGGGATGAAAGGCCACGGTCTCGCAGGCGATGCAGGTTTCTGCAACCTCCCATTATTCCTGCAGCTCTGAAAAATAAGCTTTAGGGATGGACTCACCTTCACACGCAACGGCGGAAAGGTGGAAAACATTACATCATCAGCTCGCAGAACGAACTAGGCGACCCCATCAACACCGTCGCAGGTGTTGAAGATGATTTGCCCTGGAAATCGACGGACGTGTTCCCCTGCTCGAATCCATGGATTCATTCCGCGGTCAAGTCCGCCTGCGGATTACGTTGGGGGAAGCTCAATTCTCCCGCCAGCCAATGCCGCAAGGAAAGCGGTTCGTCATGCTCAAGTTCTTTTTGCTGCTTGGCTTGGCCACGGTTTGGTTGTGCGCTCGGTCAACGACTGTCGAGCCAACCGGCACCATTGATCATGGTCTTTCCACGGTTGCCTCAAATGGCTCCAACTTGACCCATCCCTGGCCATTCCACGTATTCAGGTACCAGCCAGGAGCAGCATCTCTAAATGGCATTCATGGACGTCAAGCCACCTTCACCTTCCAGTCGATTCGTGCCTATGAGCAGACCGTCTACTACGTCGGTCGCTGGCAAGAGTCCTACGGTGCGTGCACCCAACATGCTTATCAACATTTACAACGGCCCCAAGCGCAATGCCTATGTAAGGAGCCAGGCCCAGGTTGTCGACATGGTCTTGGCCTCTCCCGTGGTCCTCTACCTTGGCGTTAGCGAACCGCAAACGCTGTTCATTGTTGGTGGCAAGGACCAGACTGCCATTGCCATACAGTGGGCTCCTCCTGAAGTTGCCGCAAAGTTGGGCCATTTTTGATGTCCTTGGTCCCCAAGTCGCCAACAGCTGCAAGACGGGGAGCTGTATCAGTTCCCCAATTCCTGGTCACGCATCTCAGATTTCCGGCCCAGATGCTTTAGATCGAGTTGTGCTCAGGTTCCTCGCCGGTCGAAAGAATGTCTTGTACATTTCCTGGTCGTCACGTCTATATACCTTGGTGCCTTGGCAATGCAAGAAACGCATCACAGAGTTTGAAAGACCCGTGCCTCCACTATCCATGAATTTCTAGCACGTCCTGTTGTCGGACCGCGTGTCACGGTTCCACGGTTCTCCGACAAGCTGCAAATCACCGAACCCCAATACTGAATAAATACACGGACCAAGGTTAATCACCGTGAGCCTGTGCGCTGCGATGGCATCACGTCAATCAGTATCAAATCACTCAAAGTCATTCATCGAATTCCTTGTGTACTATCCTCCCCCGACATCGAGCAACAGCCTCTCCGCAAACGCCCTTGCCATTTACAACACGTGGCCTGTCGTCCTTCTTCAAGTGAATCCCCTTGATGCTCCAGCCACCCAGCTCGTCCAGGTCTCCTGGCGATGACCTCCGGCCGCTGCGTCAACGTGAACATGGCGCCCAACAGTCTGAATCCCCCTCGTCGGCTCTCTGATTCTCCAGCAACTATTAATCTGTTTCCTACCCCTTCACACCTGCAGCGCTCAACTCGTGTCAAGGCCCTCCTCTCGCAACTAAAGATAAAGTATCCAGCCAGTTCGCCTCGCCTCCGCCTCATCCCTCATATCTCCAAGCAAACCGTGGCCCGCCCCCCAAATGAGCGAAAATGTCGGAAATGTCCAACTGCACCGTTATCCGCAGCCAAACCTCCCAGAACCACCGGTTCCAACCTTCCAACATTACCGTCCAAGCGCAGTGCCCGCACATCGCCATCCCTCGTCGCATCTACCTATCTCCCACCCCGCAAGCCATCCAGTTCCACAAGTGGACCTTTTCCGTCTCGCAGATCGCCCTGGACGACGAGACCCTCCCCGCTCGCATCTACTGCCTGGACTTCTTCCACCGGGCGTTTACCCGGTTCCCTCTTCCGCACACGCAACCCCCCGGGCCGGCTGTTCTGCCCTACGAGACCTTCAACATGGTGCCCGGGCAATGGAGCCCGACGCGGTGGCTCGACTTCCACGCCGACATTGGGGAGTGGCAGCACGTCATGTTCCCGTACGACGGGCTGGAGGGCTGCTTCGCCGATGCCCCCTACCGGCCCACGTCTGATCTGCTCATCCGCCTGTCGACAGGCGGCGACGCGAACCAGCACGGCGAAGGAGCCATCTACGGCGGCCCGCACAACAAGCTGGTCTTTACGTCGAGAAAGTCTATCCCCTATGGGAGTTTCTGGCGGTTCGCCTTTGAGTTCGCCTTTGTCGGGGACCCGCAGTCTTTTCTCTCGCAGCAGGATATCGCGGTGCCGCGAGCGAATGTGGACTCGGTGCCTCGAGACTCTTCGTTGTTCGGGGACTCGGTCCAGATATGGGTCACGCATAATGGCTTCGAATCCGCGGCTTCTTTTCATTATACCTTTGTCAAGACGTTCCACGGTACGGCGGCGGGAGATGATGTGACGGCGCTACTGTTTTGCGTCGCTGGCGTGGAACACATAAGGGACACCGTGGTGTCGAATCGCCTGTTCCAGTCCTTGTATCGTGTCAAGCTCGCGCCTATTCCTGAGCAGACGTATTTGTAGCTTTTGCCTTGACTGTTTTGATCTCGGCGTTTGTGTTGGTTCTCTACAAGGTAGCAAAGCATGCTTTGGAATTTCAGCCTAGAGGCATATCAACATCTCTGTCTAGACAGAGGAGGAAAGGAAGAAACCGCTCCGACAACCCTAAAAAAAATAAAAAAAATAAAAATAAAAACGATGACGGTTATGGGACCCTTGCTCCCAGCCAATTCATAAAGTCATCAGAAGCACCAGCGTTTCTGCAGACATCGTTCCATCATGTTCAAAGGAAAACCGCAGAGCTCACCCCATCCAAGTGCTTTGTGCGGACGCCCAAGCTCAAAACCCAGCGACTGTCTTTTCATGCGCCACAAAAACTCGGCGTTCCATACAGCAAGCCCCTTTTGGTCACGCGGCTAGCCTTCGCACCCACAACGTCGTGGGCTCGTACTCGGCGTCCTTGTCCTGACGCTTATACGCGCGGTGCAGCTGCAAGCCCAGCTGGTGCTCCTCCCTCTGGACGTCGGCAAGCTCTCGGCGAAGCTTCTCGACCTTTTGCTTCTCCTCCTCTCGTCTGCGAAGCACCTCGTCGCTGGCGAGCAGGTTGTCCTGGGGCATGAGCTCCGTCATCTGCTTGATGATCCTCTGGATGTTGACTCGGCGGTGGAGCAGGGCGTCGCTCTGGATCTTCAGATGGGTGATGCGGTCGTTGCTCGGGGACATTTCGGGCGGTGCGGGCGGGAGGGGCTTGGACATGGACGACGACGCGGTGGACAGGATAGATGCCCGGCAATCTGGTGGCTTTGCTTCGCTGACGGATCGGTTGTGCGGGCTGTGTCTGAGGAGGTGACGCGTGCCATGTGGTGGTGGTGGCTCCGTTGGCTTGCGCGCGCTCGACAGGGCTATGAGTGTGGGCTCTTGCGAGCCCGACGGGGTGGTTCGTCGGCTGGCCACAGGCCTGGTGCGATCGAGGACGCCGACAGCTGGTGGCTGGGGGGTTGGCGGAGACGGGGTCTTTTCGCTCGATGGACCTGGGCCGGGGCTGCCGCCAGGATTGGAGGTTGCGCAGGTGGTCATGCTGAAGCGCGAGCTGGGCTGCTGGGCGCGACACGTAGGGTCCGGTCGGACGGGGCACGGCGACGGGGCGGAGCTGGGCAAGCTCTCGGCGTTGCCGGCGCGACCTGCGGGCGGAGTGCTTGGCAGCAGGGGATCCGACGCCGGACCGGCATGGGCCGACGTAGGTGCGGGCTTCCTCCTGATGGCGTTGGCGTTCAAGGAGGCCGAGATATGCGCGGGGGCACGGGGCCTCGAGGATTGGCGCGGCTGGTCCTCGCGCAGCGCGTCACCACAAGACTTGGCTTCCGGCACGGACACATCGCCCTCGAGAGGACTGGGATACGACTTTCCGGCCGCCCGCGTTCGCTGCTCCGCAGCGGCTGCTGCTGCTGCTGCTGCTGCTGCCCGGGTCGACGGCGTTGCCGATGCCCTGGTTTTGTGCTTGGAGGCCAGAGGGAGCAATTTCCGCATGGCGCTGCCAGCGCCGCGGGCACCGGACGCTTGGGGCTCAGTGGGCGCTGAGGCGAGGGCCGCCGCTGGGCTGGATTTCCTGCTGCTCTTGGGAGGAAGCGACAGCGGCGCGACGCCCAGGTTGTCGCGCATCGGGCGCAACATCGCAGAGCGGCCGCTGGCACCATGCCACGGCGGACGGTTTTCCATCGGGTCTGGTTTCGCCGCCAACGCTGCCCGCGTTCGCTGTCCAGCAGAGCGAGATGGGTCATTCGCGCGGGAAGCGAGCGGGCGAGGGGCTGCTGAGCGGACTCGGAGGGCGTGGTCAGGCCCGGCCTTGGGGTATAAAGAGCCGCCGTGGTCAGAAGAAGACAAGGCTGGGGCTTGACGAGCCGGCTGGCCCCATTCCGGGTTCGCGGCGGGCCGGAGAGCCTGAGCGTCCGAAGCATCGGTGCCTCCGTGATGTTGCGGAGCGCTCCGAAACGGCCTTGATTCAATACCAGCGTGAGGTTGCTGGAGGGGCGCCGCGAGCGTGTCACAACGGTCGCCTCTCAAGGCCTGCTGCTGAGAGCCGTCAAACTCATCAATAGGCGAGACATCACCCGCGGTGAGGCTGCGCGAAAAAAAAAAAAAATACAAAGTCAGCAAGGCCGTGCTAGGCATGAGCGGCGAGATTCCGTCAACTTACCCGTCATGGGGGGCATTCGACTCCGGTGAGCTCGGTGGAGAGACCAGCTCCGTGGCCGATCCGGCGGAACGGTGAGTAGACGCCAGCTTGTAATGCTGTGTCGGAGTCGACACTTGGCTGTCGTCGTGGTCGTAAGTTGAGGGCGCTGGGCGCCAGGTCGAGTTGGGGCTGCTCCGCGGCAAACGTCGCGAACTTTGCCGTGGAGGAATTAAATCAGCTTGCGCAGATGTGTACGGGTTCTGAGAAGGCAGCACGCTACAGATGAAACAATGAAAGGGTTAGAGTTTTGGAGAGGTGACCTGAGGTGCTGTGAATGGAAAACGCGCCGCCTTGCTCAACTGCACCCTGCGTTTCGGCCACGGCAGCTTCTGAATATGGCAGGCCTGGATAGAATGATCCGTGCTGTACAGCACCGTACTGCGACATGATGCGCCATGAAGAGCATTTGCTCTTGCGCGTCACTTGAACAGGAAACAATAAGGCGGTGGGGGCCGGTTCAGCCCGACGTGTGCAAAACCAGGCCAGGTTTGAACTGAAAATAGCACAACGGCCCATGTGCCAATGGGAAGGGGGTGTGCCACGTACACAAAAAATAAAAAAAAAGACAAAGGAAAAAAGAATTGAACAATGCAGCGGAGGGAGGGGAGGGGGACATCCGACAAGGGCTACTTACATGCCAATATGCTGGTGCTGAGGCACAACTCTGCCTCGCTGGACGGCGTATCTACCGGGGCCCCTGGTGCTGGAAATGCCCAAAGCGTCGAGGGGTTGGAGGATATTGTCATTGTCAAGCTCGGCCCAGTACGCTCCGTCGGGCCTCACGACGCGGGTGTGTTTCGGAGCCGCGCGGAGCCTATTTTGGGCGCCGCGGGCATGACGTGCCGGCAAGGGCTGACGGAGGGCCGCGACGTCGGTGGGCAAAGGCGTGGTCGACAGCTGGTCCCACATGGCGGGCAGAAGGCCGAATGCGAGTGCGAGTGCGAGTGCTCAGGGCTTTGAAGAAGCAGTAGCGGCTGATAACATGAAAGCAGCGGGTTCGATGATGGCTGGCCCCAAGGTCCGAACGAGGGACGGAAATAGCAGCAAAGGGGAGCGAGCGGGCTCCGCTGCGGCGACTATTCTGACTAGCAATTAGTGTTGGTGTCAATGGTTCGTGGGGCTTTGCCAGCACGTCTTGTCTGTCGGCTCGTCAAAATGTGCCGAAAATGGACGACAATGCAGTCCAGTCCAGTCCAGTCCAGTCCAGTCCCCGGATTGTGGCAGCCGAGGGCGTCGCGATGCGTGACGGTTCCGTTGGGTTGACAGACAAGGTGTGGTGTCTCAAGACCGCGTCAAGACGGGCCCTCTTTTGTTTTATTTTTCTTTCCTTCTTTCTTTCTTTCTGTCTTTCTCTTTTTCCTTTTTCCCCCCTCGGCGAACCGTTGGTCGGTACAGAGGTTGGCGTGAGCAGCTCCTCCTTGAGCCCTAGGATAAAAGACAGAAGCACGGACGCACAAGAGCTCGAGAGGTAATGGTGATCTCGGATGAGCCTACGAGGCAACGGGCTGACACGCAGCGACGAGCCCCCGACGCACGCGCTCTACTTCTACTCTCCCAGTCACTGCGTTGTGGTGAGCCGGTTTCGGTGCAGTCAGACCCGGCAGGGCAGGGCAGAGCAGGGCAGGGCAGGGGCCACCAGAGCATCCAAGTTGCCGACTGGGGGCGTGTTAGTTTGTATCGTATCGCGGATTCGCCGTCGGGGGATATGGTTTGCTCCAAGCTCGACGTTTGGCTGCCGGCAGTGAGTGCAGACGAGCTGGACTTTGACGCTGCTGTGTTTGGACGGTCAGCGGGCAAGAGACGACAAGAGACAATGGCATGGCCAAAAAGGGCAGCGGCAGAGGAATGCACGTACTGTAATATACCACCAGGTGCGGGTAATGGAAAAAGGAACGGCGCCAGAACGTTGCGAGTGATTTATCCAGCAAAACGGCCGGGGGCGGATGAATATGGATGGGTATGGTCATGGCATGTATGTATGTACGCGGTTCTATGTACATTACATGTATCAATGTGGCCATTTGATGCAGCCGGTTCCAGTCAGCCGGTCGGTCATCTGGGCATCTGGGAGACGACTGACTGCACACTGCACAGTACAGTCTGGCGGAAGCTGCCAGGCCCCTGTTGCTGTCAGCTGGTTCAACTGCGCTCAACAGCCACCGCGCGGCCGCAACGCAACGCAACGCAACGCAACGCAACGCAACGCAACGCAACGCAACGCAACGCAACTAGCTGACAGCTGGGCGCGTCTGTGCAATTGGCACTGGCGCTCGGCTGATCTGTTCGGCGCCAGACAGACGGGCAGCGCCAACCAGACACCGCCAGACGCACGCGGTTTCAGAAACAAGGCCCCGGCTATTGTCATTGGCCCGTGCACGCGGACGCGTCGGCCTGAAACATGAAAACATAAACACGCAGCAGTTGGGACTTTCGATTCCTGCGAGGAAAGCCTGCTGCCGTCGCTGAAACAAGCCGCAGCCGCCGCCGCCGCCGCTTGTTTCAGCGCCCTTGCGCCCGTCCAGTTGTCCGCAGCTCCAGAAACATAATCTCTGTCAACATGCACACAAATGCAGAGCATCGAGCCAAAGCGATCCGTGAATCCGGTGTTTCCTTTTTTTTTTTTTTTTTTTTTTTTTTTTTTTTTCCAACCAACGCCTGCCTGCTGCTTGACATCGGGCCCCTGGTTGTTGTGCAAAGTTTCAACCTGGTGGTACCTGGCAAGGATTCGCCCACAAGCAAATTCCCCCCCAAAGCCCATCCCATCCATCCCGTGCATCCCACCCACCCGTCATCGTCATCGTCATCGTATCGCATCGGATAGATAAAGTATCGAGTGCGTCGCCCGGCCGTCGGTCGCGAGAAACCCGGGCCCGTCTCCGTCTCCGTCTCCGTCTCCGTCTCCATCAACCAGCAAGGGTCCGCCATGACGCCAAGGCGAGAAGCCCAATGGCCAAGCTTCCATCCACTCCTTTGCGGCCCGCCGAGCTCGTCGTAAAGCCGCCCCCGGAGCCGCTTGCGCCCCAAGAACCGTCGGCGCCCCCATCGCGCTGGACCCTGAACTCGACCGTGTGTCCCGAGGGAGTGCATATCGTCCCCGAGGCGCAGTTCATCACCGCGCTCCACTGTCCACTTGCGCAGCGCTGAAAGGACCTGGTCATGCAGTTCCATTGACCCTCTGGAGAGCAAGATGATCCCACGGCCTCGGCTCGCTTGGACATTCGACTAGCTGCGGTGTCCCGACTTGCCGCTGCCGACGGCGGTGCACTCTGCGCATGACCGCACGAGAAGGTTGCGAATAGCATCGTGACGGCAAGTAGCAAGCTGGGGAGCCCGAGGCGGGGGTAAGCCATGCGTGCCCTTTGCGTCAACTTTTGCGTAGGCCACGGTTTCCTGCGGGCCACCTGCAAGCAAGAATGTCGAAATGGTGGCGGGCATTCGGCTGGACCAGATGGAAGAAGCCAGTGCGTTGACGTTGATGTTCAAAGGCATGCCATGCCGGTGGCGCTGGCCAACTTGGTTTTTTGCCTTTGTTTATATATATATATATATCCCTTTTCAGGTCAGATTCGCCATATCGTGCCGCTCTAAAAAGGGTTCTGACGACATGTCGGGCTGGAAGCGAGAGGACATGTCAGGCTTGGACGGGTAAAACGGGTAAAACGGGTAAATTGCTGCCCGGCTGTGAGGCTGGCTCAAGTATGGCGGACATTGCACAACATGCCTGGAATCTCTGATTGTCAATGTTGGGTGGGATTCGGAAATACCCGAGCAGTACTCGAGGCCCAAGCATGCGACATGCGTTTTGGATGCATTCGAATCTGGGCAGTTCAGCGCAGACGTCGCCAGTTCAGCTCTGCATCAACCAGCAAACCGCACCAAAGCATGTTGCATCATGCATCATGCATCAGGCATCATCGTTCCTTCCGTACCTGCCCGACCATGGCGCCCAGAGTCTGGTAACTGCCAACACCATCCGTCATCCCCAGCCTGTACCCGTCCGATCCATCCCATCCATCCCATCCATCCCATCCATCCCATCCATCCCATCCATCCCATCCATCCCATCCATCCCATCCATCCCATCCATCCCATCCATCCCATCCATCCCATCCATCCCATCCATCCCGTCCAACGTCGACGCCTGGCCTTTCCCCCAAATTCCATCTATACGTGCACCGCGCCCGCGCCGTCCTTGGCCTGCGCCGAGCCGGCACCCGTCTTCCCCGCCCGCCGCATCTCGCGCGCGATGAGCACAAACGTCACCCCCATCAAGACGACGGCTGCGATGCACGTCACGAGCAGCGAAATAATCACCACCGTCTGCGTTCCCTCCTGGTCCGACCCTTGGATCGCCACCAGGGTCTTGTTGGAGAAGTCCTCCGCGTTGAACATGCTGTCCGCCTTGAACGATGGCCTGGGCACGATGTATGGACCGCGGTTTCGTTAGCTTTGACGTCCATCTCGGGAGCAATGAGCTGCACGCCATCTTACTGTTTATATGGGTGTACGTCTGCCAAATACTGTATTTGATTTCCCCCTGGACTCGTTGGCGATACTTGCCGTGAAGATGAAACTCCTTTTAGTACCTTGCGATATTGGAGGCGTTTTTATTTTTTTTTTCAGCGACCCCCCTTCCTCCCCAATCGTCTTCTTATAAAGCGTTTGTATGCGCCAGAAATGAAATCCTGCGATATGGGAAATGAGGGAATAATTTTTTGGCACCTTGGCATTGTCTTTGAAAGTCGCATTATGACGCGCTGTACGGAGGAGGACCTTGACGATAATGCAATGACTGGGCATTGTCGTTAGCAGGCGACTCTACAAGTGAAGTGAAACAGGGGCCGTCCATGGGCCGTCAGCAAGATGCCTGGCCCTTGAATAATAGTACTGAGCAACAATGTGAAATAGTGAAAACTTGATCTGATTGCGTACTCTTCTAATCTACGACTGGCGTCATTTAGCATGTCTATCAAATTAAGCGACAACACAATCCAGCGCTTGGTGCGTGTTGACGAGATTCCTAACCTCCTATTACCCCTCCTCCGCAACTTCCCCAAGGTTCGTGACTGTTACTGTGCTTCTCCTCCCATTATGCTTTCGTCCAAGTGTGCGACCCTCCATCACAGCTCAATTTTCCATTCTCCAAAGGCCACAACATGTCTGGTCAAATATGAACATCATTGACGCAATGAATTCTTATTTCATGCCCAACGTAGCAGCGTCCAAGCCGTTACTGACGTCGCATTCTATACCGAGCAGTTCCGTTCCACGGCGGGTAAGACGTGTGCCAATGCCCGTCATCGTAAGTTTTGGTTGTTGACATGGACGAAATTGCTGAACTGACTAAAACGGTGCTAAACGTGGTAGGGACTGCATTGACTGATGTGCCTGCACTTGATTCCTCGCTGCTTCTGGTCATTTTTGCGGTGGATACAGCGGTTTGGGTTTGGGCTGACGCGGCGGACGAGCTCACTGCGACGGTGGTGTTGTAGGTGCTGGGACCGGCCCAGGTGGTTACTGGAATTTGTGAGAGAGTACTTATCCCCGAAGGTGTGAATTGCGTTGTGATGGAGGAGTTGGTAGGAGGAACAGCGGCATCTGAGGTGAGAGTGCTGCAGGTAGTGAAATTCTGAGCAGTTCTCGTCGTCACTGACATGGTTGATTCGGTGGGGATGGGGGACGTGGAGAATGCCGTCGAGGTTGCCTGCTTGGCCACCGTGGCAGTGGTGCTGTGGTTGCCCGCAACGGGAGCAAGGGAAACGGCACTGTGCGTCGAGGTTGCTGTTGAGGTTACTTGCTGGGCAGCAGAGGTGGTGGTATTATGGTTTGCTGTTTTGGGGACTGTGGAAATGGCTGTGGACGTCGAGAATGCCCTGGAGGTTGGTTGCTTTGTATCCGTGGCCGTGGCCGTAGCCGTGGCCGTGGCATTATCATTGCCTCCAATGGGGACAATTGAAATGGCTGTGGACGTCGGGACTGCCTTTGAGGTTGCTTGCTGTGTATGCGTGGCCGTAGCCGTGGCATTATCATTGCCTCCAATGGGGACAATTGAAATGGCTGTGGACGTCGGGACTGCCTTTGAGGTTGCTTGCTGTGTATGCGTGGCCGTAGCCGTGGCATTATCATTGCCTCCAATGGGGACAATTGAAATGGCTGTGGACGTCGGGACTGCCTTTGAGGTTGCTTGCTGTGTATGCGTGGCCGTAGCCGTGGCATTATCATTGCCTCCAATGGGGACAATTGAAATGGCTGTGGACGTCGAGACTGCCTTTGAGGTTGCTTGCTCTGTATGCGTGGCGGTGGCTTTGACTGTGGTACCATCGTTGCCTCCAATGGGGACAATGGAAATGGCTGCAGACGTCGCGACTGCCCTTGAGGTTGCTTTCGCTGTGGCCGTGGCCATGACCGTGGTATCATCGTTGCCTGCAATGGGGACGACTGAAATGGCCGTGGACGTCGAGACTGCAGTAGCCGTGGCCGTGACCGTGGAATCGTCGTTCCCTGGCTTGGGGGCAATTGAAACGGCCGTGGACGTCGAGGCTGCGGTAACCGTTGCTTGCTCTGCACCCGTGACCGTGACCGTGACCGTGGCATTATCATTGCCCGCAATGGGAACGATGGCGATTCCCGTCCATGTTGTCGGGTTTGCTGCTGACGAAGAAACCTGCTGCGTAACCGTGACCGTGACTTGATCGTTGCCTGCAATGGGGACGATGGATATGCTTAGGGCAGCCACCTGGGCGCCATTGCCCCCGTAGCTGTCCGGGTCGTCACCGCCTGGCTCAAGGGGAACCACCGAGTATCTTGGTCTTAAGGCGGCATCTGCTGCTGCCCGGGGGAGAGCGTCGGGGTGAGGAAGCGCGTAGCTCGCGGTAGCGATGGCCGACAGGACAGTGACCAGCGATGCAAATCCACGCGCTTGCATCTTGGCTGAGGATGGGGCCGATGTGGCTGTGGCTTAGCAGTGGCTGGGTGGGGGGTGGTTAATGCGTGAGATGGGCAAGAGGCTAATAACTTGTCGGATCTGTTTACTCCCTCTTCTCCTGGGCCACGAGCGTTTTGGAAATATTGGATGGATGGATATGAAGGGAAGAAGAAGAAGAACAAGAGCAAAAACAACAACAAGAAGAAGCATACGACATAGGTCAATCAGGGAAAAAGAAAAACCACATTGCCCGAATGCTTTTTCATGGCCGGTCGGTCATTCCTCGCTGTGGTTGCGCTTTGAATCTTCCCGTTTTATCGGTGGCTGGTAAAATATGTGGCTCGGGTGGTTGGTGGTTGTTTGATTGATGCATGCTGGCTGCAAACGACGAGGCACCACGTTTTGATTGGTTCCGACAACGCGGAGCTGGCAGCCCCCCCCAGGCGGGGGGCAGGGGCGCAGCCGCATCGCGAACCAGTCCGCCCAGCCACCCCGGACATGTGGAAAACCGAAAAGCCCGAATTCCTCAGTGCTCACTGCGGCTGGAGAGCACGCGCGGTCGAATCTCGCCGGCGCTCCTCATTGCTCAAAGGGACAAGTCGTGAACCTTGATTTTCATTAATCTATCAAACGCAAGTTAAGCATGACGGGCTCTAAATCCGACTTGTCGGGGACAAAAGAAAAAGAAAAAGAAAAAAAAAGAAAAAAAAAAGGTCTCCGCATTCGGCATCCCACCAGGTGGCAGTGCAAGTGTGGCTGCTGGTTGAGACTGGTCTTTGCACAGCCACCAGCAGCTCCCTTTGCGGGCAAATAAATCGACTACTGATTAGGTAGGGGTCCTGTTCAGGATGTTTTTCCTATTGAGACGCTTGGTAGGATATGGTGTCTCGCCATTCCGAATATTGGGAACTGGGAAGCCTTCCGCCTTTGCCGGCCGCGGCAGTGCTTGTGGCAAGGGTCAATAATCGTCAACTGTGCGATGCGACGTGCAGCGTCATGTGTCTGGTGTCAAGAGGCAATAAAGGTTCAATGTTGCCTTCGATTAGGTGCCTGGGTACTTGCTAGCTGCCAGACAAATTCAAGATCTCATGCTTCAAAACCGTGTAAAAATTACTCAGGATGCCCCCCTCTTTGTCCAAGTAACACGGAGCACTCCACACATGGCCTATATCGAAAGCAGCAAGAGTAGAAAAGGAGTACGGAGTAGCCGCACTTGTACTCCGTAAATTCCAATAAGGGGCCTACCTCATCAGGATGGGTGTCGAGTACCAAATTCCTCCTAGCCTAGGTACCTAAGGTACCTCCCCACCCGGAAGGCAGGGCGCGGCTGACAGCTGGGTCCTGCCAAAATCTGCCTGTCACGATACCATACACCATACCTGCCGTGGGTTGCCGCCAAGACCCATGGCCATGCATTCAATCCTCCCACCTTGCTTTGGCGTCATCACCAACACTACGTCTTACGCAGCTATCCTCCCTTCACCTATAAACAACCACCCCCCCCCCAGGGACGCTTGCGTTTGCCATCCGGTCCAGTCACAGGACCCTTGCTTGACTGACGCCTGCTCCTCGAGAAAAAGCAACCCACTCGCCCCGCCTGTCCTTGTTATCTGTTATCTGTTATCTGTTCTCCTCCCCTCGCCACCAATCTTGCGTCATCATGTCCCACTACAACCATGGTCAATCCTACGGCCGTAAGTAAATTTGCAGCACCAAGCTTCCTTCTTTGTCTTTCTCGTCGCTGGTAACTGACTGTTCGCTTTCCTCTGGCCTCGAAAGAACCGCCACAGCAAGGCTACGGTCAATACCCCCCTTCGCAGCCGGCACAGTACCCTCCTGCTGCCGCGCAATATCCCCCACCTCAACATCAACACCACATGCCAGGTGGATATTACCAGCAACCGCCACCTCAGGGCCAGTATCCCCCCCCTCCTCCTCAACAACAACAGCCCTATGGCCAGCCACCTCCACCATCTCATCACTACGGCGCTCCTCCTCCTCCCTTGACAACGTCATATGGTCATCACTCACGGGCGCCGCCTACAGCTCCTTATGGCGGCAGTCCATATGGCGCGCCCTCTTCTCAGCAAGGCGCTGCTCCGTATGGAGGTGTGCCACCTCCGCAGCAGTACGGTCCTCCAGTGCCCGTGACGCCCCCAAGTCTGGGATATGGTGCTCCACAGATCATTCAGTGGGATGCCAATCCTGATGCGCAAGCCTTGCGGAGTGCAATGAAGGGCTTTGGCACCGACGAAAAAGCCCTGATTCGGTCCCTGTCCAGCAAAGACCCTTTACAGATTGACTTGGTCCGGTCGACCTTTGACCGTACCTTCAGGCGGAACCTGATCAGAGACTTGAAGGATGAAACGAGCGGCTGGCTTGAACAGGGCTTGGTGCAGCTGGCCTACGGTCCACTGCTTTCCGACGTGCACAACCTATACAATGCCATGGCAGGCCCCGGCACCAAGGAAGTCGTTCTGAACGACATTCTGCTGGGCCGGTCCAATGCCGACATGAAAGCAATAAAGGGAGCCTACTACCAGACCTTCCACAGGAGCCTGGAAGACACTGTCAAGGGTGATTTGAGCATGAAGACTGAGCGACACTTCCTGATGGTTCTCGCGGCCAACCGGGCCGAAGATGCAGCTCCAGTTGTTCCTCGGCAGATAGACGACGACGTGATGCAAATCTACAAGGCGACCGAGGGCAAGATGGGCACAGACGAACTTCTCGTTTGCCATATCCTGAGCAGCAGAAACGATAATCAGATTCGTGCAATCGCGCACTCGTACCAGCAAAAGTTCAATCGCGACTTGGATAAAGTCATCAAATCCGTGAGTTCAATGCAGCCTCTTGCCCAATGTCTGGACATGTTGGCTGATGATTGCTGGGGCAGGAGTTCTCCGGACATATGCGAGATGCTTTGCTCTTCCAGCTGCGCCATGCCGTGGACAAGTACATGCACGCCGCGGAACTTCTAGAAGAATCCATGGCTGGAATGGGAACCAAGGACCATCTGCTCGTCGCTCGCGTGGTCCGTTTCCACTGGGACCACACCATGTTGTCAAACGTCAAGGCTGCCTACCAGCAGCGCTATCGAAAAAGCCTGGCTAATCGGATCAAGGGAGAGACATCTGGGGATTACGAAAAACTGATGCTGGCGTGCATTGGCGAGTGGCGCTAATGCAAAGCAATGAAACTATCTGGGTCCGGCTGGCGTTTCTGTTCTTCTTGACTCCCCTCTCCCTCTCCTTCTCAGAAACTGGGCGAGTATTGTTATGCTTTAGTGTACCGGTTTGCTGGAAATCTGGCGTCAAGGGAGCACGGGAGCCGCGGGTGCTTGCTCCGTTGCGTCATCTAATGTTGGAACTAACGATGCATGTGGTCTCGAAACCAACCTAGCCCAAGCTCATTGACCGCGTCCGTGGACTTTTGCACCCAGAGAGAGTATCCAAGTATCCAAGGCTGAGGCTTGGATGCGAGCTACGAGAGTTTCCACCCGCCCTGGACCCGACAATCTGGGAAGCGTTGCAT
Organism: Ustilaginoidea virens; assembly: GCF_000687475.1. Classification (NCBI taxonomy): domain Eukaryota; kingdom Fungi; phylum Ascomycota; class Sordariomycetes; order Hypocreales; family Clavicipitaceae; genus Ustilaginoidea; species Ustilaginoidea virens. The sequence goes on along the minus strand of NC_057317.1, from coordinate 4,540,893 downwards.
GCCTCGCACCCACCCACACAAGATATTCAGAAATGTTAATCGATAGTTTGGTAGTTGAAGAATTTGCGCCTCATGTGTGGTTTTCTGGTACTCCGTGGTACATGCGACAGGCCTTTCCAAGACGTGCCGATTGCTTTTGCTGCATCGACTGAAAAAGCTCGCATAACCTCCTTCATCAAGTGGTGGGACGTGCGTGGCCGGACAGCTGTTACCATCTTATGAATTGATCAAGAGATTAAATCCAATTTCAAAAGTACCCGCAGGGCGTAATGGACGGGCCACTTAGCAGCTTGTCTAGGCTCTATCAAGTTTAATGCGTCTTATAGTCCCAGTTTTCCCCACTAAATTACCTGTTAAATTACGGGACTAAATAAATAGCGTAAATGACTTGGGTAATTGACATACGTGTCAGTATTACAGTGGTGAGTATATTCTACCGACTAGTATTAGACTAAATATAATATTATAAAAATAAGAATATAAGGCCTCGTTTTATAATCCTGGAGCAGGACACTGGGCAGGACCATAGTGGTCGGCGACTACGAGGCTACTAGCGCGCCGGAGCGCAAAGCCCTCGCACTAGCAGCGAGTTATATGGGGCTCGCTTATATCTAGCCACATAGTCGGGATAACTTTTTCTCCTTTCTTAAGCTTTAGTCTAATATGCTATATTAATCCTATCTTAACCTTCTTACTCTTTATAGAGGAAATACATATATCGGAATTGCTATATATGCTAAGAATTCAGGCCATATTCATATCCGAGGTTTAACCGAAGTTTAACCGAAGTTTAACCGGGTAATTATGTGAATGTTATATATGTGTCTATTTGCTAAATATGATAATTTAGTATATTACGTATTTTTTCGGCGTATTTAGCAAGGGTAAAGAGTTGACATAATCTGATAATATATGCAAGTATCTATTTAGGGCTTTTTGGGCCACTATATTACAGTCTTGTGCAAATTCTTTCTTTTTAATAATGGATATAAATATTAGTATTTTTTATTTTAGAGCTTATAAATTTAGTCTCTAACTGCAGTTTAATATCTTATATAGACTTTTTTACATTATAAATAAGATATAAATACAAAATATGTGCGCTTAATATACTAGTATATTATTATTATTATAAAAAGCTTATAAATGAAGTAAGAATAAGGACTTATATTATTAATATTTATATTATATACTAGTACGTTAAATAATTTAGTGTACTAACTTACTGCTATTATATATTAAATTTAATGCGCCAGACGCACTTACTTGGATCTGGGCCTAAGGTCAGGTGAAAATTTATTGCCAGAAACTGCAAGTCTCCATTTTAATTTAACACGTGTTCCTTGTTTTTGCAAAACATCCAAAACATTTAATTTAAGAATCTATAATACTATACGCGTAAGCAGTACTCCTAGTGCTTTTGCCCCAGTGGAAAAAGGTGAAGGTTTAAATAATGTGGGCTCGCGTATTAGTAAACTAATTGCTTGTCCTCAACACGCTGAGTTATTTGTCAGGTGGCACGGTGATCTGGCGTAATTAGTTTATTGAATGCAAGGGCCCCACTTGGTGACGTGCATCAGCCAATTACCACGCGCGTTCAACCGCGAACCCATGGCAGCAGAGAATATTTCTGCCTGATTATCCAGACAGAAAGACGACAAGGGTGCGTGACGGACCTATCAAATGCTTTGTTGCCTCGAACAATGCGCTCTGTTTCTATTAAATGCCCCTCTCCTTATTTTCTTGTTAGAAATCATCCTGATATTCAGTGCTGGCTCTGCGACGGGGAAAAAAGGACCACGACGCACCTAATCGGTTCTCCTGTCGATTTAACCTCTTTTAAGCTTCCATTGCTCTACTCACGTGCCGTGGCGGTTCAAGCGCGTCCTCAACCTCCAGATCAGTCGTGGAGAACTGTCCTGACTCTCAATTTCTCAACTGTGAGTCATGGAATCATTCATTCATTCCAGATTCCGGGGCCTGTGTTCAGCCTTCCCTATTTCCCCAAAGGCTCGACATCAAATTCTTATCAGTCCTCAAGGATCCTGACCGCCGCCGTGTTCCGTGCGTGCTTCGGTCTTTTGCTTCTCACTTGCAGTCGCCCTTTAGTCCCGGAGCTTTTGCAGATGCGATTCTGTGCAAACCCCATCTAACCTTCTGAATGCTAGATCTTCTCTTCCAGCAAACGCGTGCGCATAGTGCGCATAACTGGGGACACCCGGGTATGTTCGATGTTGGTTATCATCAACACTCCGCAAACAAACCCGTCTCGCCAAGCTTGACCTCGACTGCTACATCGGTTGCTGCTTTACCTTCGCCGGATGCCAGCGACTGGAAATCGCACTCCAGCGAAGCCGCCCCTCGTGTGTCACCCGGAGGCGTTGGCGCATCCTCCGCGGCGTCAATAGCACCCACTATGACCGGAAACATTAATGCTGGTTATCCTCCTCTATACGTTCGACCAGAAGCTCCGCCTAAGACGCATGAGCAGAACGTTGCTGCCAGGCAGCTGTCTTCAATGCTGCCTTCGAACAGGACCCCCACGCAACTATTATCTCCGACTGTGTCGGTGCCGTCGAATATTCCACCGCAGTCGGTCTCCTTTCCAGCCCCAGGACACGCTTTACCTTCCCCTACTCAGCTACATCCTCATTTGCAACATGTCCACGGCCAGGCACCCCCCCACCGCCACCACCAGCAGCAGCAGCAGCAGCAGCAACATGTGCAGCCGCAGCAACATGTGCAGCCGCAGCAACATGTGCAGCCGCAGCATCAGCAAGGACAGCCTCCGTCGTTTGCAGCTTCGAGGGTGATCTCATTTCCATCCCCAAGCCCAACAGCCGGCGCAGACACGTCCAGCACTGCACAGTATACAGAACTTTTGAATCTCATCAGGAGAACCGACCCAGCAATAGTTCGACAAGTCGTACGGGTCACACACGAGACGAGTTTGAACGGCTCGGAATACCACTACTCGTTCATGGTGAGCAACCACACAAGTCTCCAAGGCTCTAGCGACGGCGCAAACGTGCTGGCGCAACGATGAATTTTGGACACTGACACCTGTATTCAGCTAAACATTGCCTTGCATAAAGCCTCACGAGGCACTTTGGATCAAGCGATTTCTTCATTCGGTGAAAAAATCACGAAACCCCTCAGAGCCCAGGTCTTGGCGCATCTGACACAACAAGAATTGGATGCTGCTGCGGATACACTCCTGTCCAAGGTTAGCAACTCCTTTCTAGATAAAGCTCTGGCAAAGCGGCTGGAGACCATTCGAGCCCGCTCGCTCGTGAACGCGCTCGCAAAGGCAGAAAGGCTTGGTTACGATGTAAAGGACGACGTCGAAGAGAGGAGAGATGGGACGGAAAACGTCATTCCATACTTGAAACAAAATGAGGCCCAGCTCTCTACACACCAGCAACAGAGACCCTCGCACTCACTTAAGCGAACATCAGCGCCAGCGTTCGAAGATCAAGCTGAAACTCTTACGCCGCCGTTGGCACATCATGTCCCCAAAAAAGGCTCAACAGCAAATGGTGACTCTGGGAATCTCGTGCGATGCAGCACTTGTGACCGCCCATGTTCGGGGGCACTTGCACTCCGCTACGTATGTACTTGTTTCTTTTTTCCTCCCCCTCATCTCCCTTCTGTTTGATCTGCAGGAAACATTGCTCATTTCACCACAGCACGAGGTGAACGGGGCTTGCAAGGTTCGCGGGACCTTTTCAAGAGTTAACAAGGACATGTGCCCACACTGCGGATGCGAGTTTGCCACTACCGTTCTCCTTCAGGACCATGCCAGGTCACGTCCGTGTGGCAAATACACGACGACTGATGTTCAAGCCTTGATACCAGCGCTTAAAACGTTTTACGACGGCATTGATCGTGGAGCAAAAGGGGCTAGAGGCGGCCCGTCAGCGGAAAACAGAAACGGAGCGCGGGAGGGCGAGAAGCAACGGAGAACAAGCTACGTCGGCTCGACTACTCCTGTCTCAGGTGCCTCGTCTCCTCGAGATGCGGATGCAAAAGCGAACAATCCATACGCCCACCTCTCTCCCGAGGAAAGAGCCAACTTTGAGGCTGAAATGAGGCAAGTAGAAGAGAAGTACGGGGGTGCGATGAGCCTGGCCATGTCGCTTCCGCCGGAGAAGCGTATTCCGGAGCTAAACAGGGTCAAGAACATGCTCACCTCGAAGCAAAGTTTGACGAGGAAGAAGTACGGAATCAGGCTACGGGAAAGACGACCAAAGGCTGAGATTGATGCGGAACGCAGTCGGCTTATGTCATTGTCTTTGGAAACCCCTCCAATGGAAACACGCGTGGAACCATGGGATAGAACGAACGCGCTGCAGGGTGGCTCTGCACTCAAAAGATTACGGTCAAACAACCAGGGGGAAAGAATCATTACCTCACCACCAGCTGATCCGGGCTCGGCGGCGGAGTTGCCGAGAAAGATGCCGGGCAAGGATGGGGACAAGTCGAGGGACTCGGCAAGGTTCAGCCAACAGAAGCACCCTACTCCGTCTTCAGCCTCTACTCAAGCAGCATCATCAAACGCGACACCAACGCGTGCAATAGGTGAACCTAGATCCAACCCAAGCGGCGGCGGTCCGAGAACGTCAGCGGGCACAAGAAACGACCCGATGCAACTCGATGACCTGACCGATGAAAGTTCGGATTCGGAGGATGAGGACGACGACATTCCGGCTTTTTTGCCACCCAAAACACAGTAGAGGCGGAAGAAGGAGTTAAGAGTTGGTGCTTTTCTGTCTACCGCCCTATCCTGTGCGCTGCACTTGCCGCATATTTCCGTATATATGTTTTTTTGGAACGATGTGACGAAGCGGTGGTACTGAAGCGGGTTGCCGGTTGCCGCGGCCTTTTTCCCCTCCCGCCTCCCGTGGCATTCATTCTGGCGTGGGCTAGGTAGGGATGGGGTCTCTGAGCGGAAGAGTTGAAGGACATGGGAAAATGGGACCCTGGGTTGAGTGGCTGGCATCATGACATGGACGTGAGGAACCAGGGTTGCTGTCTATTTGTCGCGAGGGGAATTTTAGGATTAGGATGAAGCACGCAAGAAGACGCGGGACGAGTTTACACTATTAGCCGGGACGCGTTAGACTACTGTAGTACTGATGATGGGTGTTGGGCACATGTTGTGAGATTGATACATGATGTCTGATTGAGACGCGGGTGTTGATGAGCGAGACGCTTTGACTTGTGGACCTGTAGGGTAGCTAACTACCGGAGGTAGGTAGTTGGGCCTGGCCGACGGCGGACCCGAATTACACGAGATACGATAGCCATGGACCATGTTGACCTGTCGACACGAGAATGCGAGAATGTCTGTCTGGTAATTTTGGTGGTTACTGGCATGCCGGTACAGTTGCCGTGGTGTCGCACACGCACCCTGATGGACAATTGCAATTCATGATGGGAGAGGCTGGCACGATGAGTCAGGGAATCTGATGAGTCAGGAAATACGATGAGTCAGCGCCAGGACGCGGCAGACATGCAATTGGGTACGTACGGAGCGCAAGTTGAAACTGCTCCCTGCCACCTTGGCAGCCCGTGGCAGGGTGGGTGCCAGGTGGGTGACGACTGGAGCCTTGGCGACGCTAGCTTTGGTGCTACGGCTTCTGACACAGGAATGATACCGGGGGGGGGCGATGGCGCGGAGGGCTGGAAACGCGGTGCAGCACGTCTAGTAAGTAAGGTAGTTGACCAGACCTTTTGCGAGTTCGAGACAGGTCAGGCGTCGAGCTAGAGGTTCTGCCGTACCCGAGGCGGTCGAGCTAAGATGAAGTCCGGTCTGGTTAGCCCCGGCATGTGCCGAAGCTGCAACGTAGCAGGAGGCGGTACAACCTCCCGCTGTAGCGACTACCTATGGCACGCACTATTAGGTACATGTACCTTAGGTGCCTGCTAATGCAGCAGGTACCAGACAGTAATGCACGAGGCAGGGCAGTACGGACTACGGACGTAGTACGAGCACCTCTGGAAAACTGGGGGTGCAAAAAAGGTGGGGAAGGAAAGAAGGGAAAAAGCTACTCTCGCCTCCGCGCACAACGAGGAGACTTCTCCCTCCCCCTTGAATGTGACGTGACCATCAGGCCAGCCCCTTGTTCTGGTCCGACTTGCATCGCTCTCAGGGGTTCTTATCTGTCTATTCTCAGAGACCAGACGGTTCTGCTTCGGGTGCCGCTGTACTCGGTAAGCCAGCCGGCATGAATGAAAAACAAACAGCATGGCTTCGCTTCTCGAGGGAAACCACCACCAGCTTGGTGAAATGCGTCAGCTTCAGGGCTTGGCGAACCATGGCCGAGAGCACGAACCCATCATCCATTTGCCGTGCGAGCCGCCGGCTATCTTGATCCTGCCCTCTTGGATGGGCCCTTGTCGACTCCAACAGACCCAACGTGGGATGAAAGTCATGCAGGACCAAGGGTTGGCCTCACGATCCAGCACGACCCCCGTGTAGATGAAACGCTCGGCCGGCCGGAGGCCCCCCTGGGATTGGTTGTCGAACTGCAGCATCGTCCCTGGGCATCGTCCCTGGGCATTATCCCTGGCAGCCGGCTGAGCGGCGTGGGAGCCCCCCACGACGTCTTCACGATGGCTTCCTTGTATCAGGCGAGCCCGCCACAGGGCTGTTCGACCTGCCTGCACCGAGTGTCAGCATCAGCGAGAACATACCCCCCGCGTGCGCTGTTTTTGCTCCGTCTTGGGCTCGGGTTTGTTTGTCCTGCTCGTTGATCATGCGGCTGACCGTCCGTTTTCTCCCATCACATTTCCCATCATAACACGACCAAAAAAAAAGAAAAAAACACGACGCGCACACAGCAGTTGGCGCGCGCTAGCCGCCGAATTCATATTGCCGATGATGGATCCTGCCATGGCCGTCACCATGATGCCGTCGGCTTCCCTGGCCGAAAGGGAGGATGGAATGGCGACGGTCCTCGAGGGAGCCAGACAGCAGCCGTTCCGCGTCAACAGAAAGCTCCTATGCGAAGCCTCGCCCTTCTTTTGCCAACGGCTTCAGAACCACGGTCGTCCAAGACGGGCAGCTTGCCTCTGGCTTCCCGGCGAGTCCTGCACCACGTTTGCCCTTTTCCTACACTGGGTGCACTCGCCCCAGACGTTCCGACACGTGCTCGAGGCCTCCGTCTCTGCGGCTCTCGAGACTAGCCAACGGGCTTCCCAGGACGTGCACTGGGCCCTCATTCGTCTGCACCTCTTGGCTTCGCGTCTCGACCTACGCCGGCTGCAGGACCTGGCCATGGACTGCGTCCAAGACCTCTATCTGACGTGCGACTGGGACGTGCCCCCAAGCTTGATAGCCTATCTCTACACCCGGTGCGAGGCCGTCCCAGCGGTTCGCGCTCGTCGCTGGGCAGTCGCCATGGTTGCCTTTTCGTGCAGCCACGGGGGTGACGACCGCCTCGTGCGGCTCGGCCATCGTCCCCAGGACTCGGCGGCGGCGGCGGCGGCCACCTCTGACACGGCGCGCTTCCGCTCTCTGCTCAGCCTTGTCCCCGAGTTCGCGGCCGACTATGCCGCGCACGTGCGCAAGATGGAGGCTGCGGGCCTGGACATCAGGTTCAAGAACCCGCAGCTGCGCATAGCGGCGAACAAGCTGCGCAACGAGCAGCGTCTGTTCGGGTTCCGAGAATGCTCCTTCCACTCACACCGCGCCACCGTTGGCCAGGCGCGGTGTCCGCATCACGCGGTGCCGCCGACCTCCGTCCGCAAGGCCCCGATGCACAGGGAATCCGCCTGTGTGCCCAAGCCCTTGTTTTGGAATCGCGAAGCGTGATGCATGCGAGATGGGAGCTTGCAGCGGGCAGCGGGCTTGTTGGGGGGCGACGGGTGTCATGACGGTCACGTTTTCATTCACGGGCGTGCTTGTTTGATCTACTGCGACGAGATTACGGGACACTCATGACCATTTCACCGGTACGTGTGAATCCAACCAAGTCATCTCTTCTTCCATCATCTCAAAATGGCCCAAACGCGACAAGATTCTACACTCTTTGCTTTTCTAGGCAGTCAGTCTGGCGCCCCTCATCACGCATCCATAATGGTCATTAAAATAACCCGGTCCAAATCCAGCAGTGCGTCCGCACAGCTCATTTCCCTGTCCAAGCAAGCAATAATCCTTCCATGTACATATGCGGACTGCGCGCAAAGAAGGGGCCCCAGCGCCGAATTCTCAAGAAGCACACACAACCGCAAGACCCCGAGAGCAGGTTTCAAGAAAAGCCGGGCAAGTCGGAACTACGTTGTGAGTGACTTGACGCTGGTGACGACGTGGTACATGGGTGCCCGAGGTGGCTTTTCGGATAAAGGAAAAAAAACCAAGAGAAGAAAAGAAGAAGAAGAAGAAAGGAAAGGAAAGAAAAGGAAAGGAAAGGAAGGAGCGCGCAAGATGGAGAATTAGATAGAGAGAAAACAAGAAATTGCAGTGGCAGCAACATAAAGCTTTCAGGTGCGAGGTCCGTGGAGCCTCCCGTCGTTGTTCGTTTACATCATAAATCGTCAAGTCATGGCCGGCAACGCTGGAGCGGCCATCCAGGGAGGGCAAGCATCCGCGGTTGTGGCATTGGGGTTCAATGTAGATTATATTCCCGGGGGGTTGTGTGTACAAATGGGGCGGCGGGTGGGAAGGGAGAAGGAAAAGACGCGCCGTTTCTTTCTCTTTTACTTTCTTTTTTTTTTTCTCGTTTATAAAGGAGACTGCGAGCGGCGGCTGCTGGCGCCCCGTTGGCGAAAGTCCTTGAGGCGTTGGTCAATGTACGCCAGGCGGTTGGCGAGGGGCGCCCTGGTGCAAGGAGTGGCCGCGGCGGTGGTCGCGCCCGTGGCCGACTTTTCCATGGGCGGGTGGACGGTGGCAAAGGGCCGCGAGACGGCGCGGAGATCAATCGACGACACGCTGCAGTGTCTGTTGGGGAAGGAGTGGGCGGAGAAGGGAGAGCCGAGCCTGGCGGGGACGGTGTGCGAGAGCGGCAGCATCGTCGTGGGCGGTGGGTTGGAGGCTTCAAACAGCTCCTGCAGGTTGGTGCGGGGGACAAACAGGTTGTCGCGCTGCTTGCAGTCGGTCGAGCTGTACTCGGGGAACTCGGCCGCGGACTGGGACCGGGGCCGGGACCGGGACTGCGGCTGCGGCTGCGATCGCGACTGGGACTGGGACTGCGACTGCGACTGCGACTGAGACTGCGACTGCGGCTGCGGCTGCGGCTGCGACCGGGCATTGTCGCCGCTCGATGGGTCGGTCCAAAAGTCGGACCCTAGGCTGGGCCGCTTGATGCGCCGCGGCTCCGGCACCGGCTGCCGCGACCTGCGCTTCTGGGTGCTCGTGCGGCCCTGGTCCATCTGCACGGGGGATCCGAGCCCGCGGCGAGTGCCGACCGTCCGGGCCTGCCGCTGGACCATTGGGCTCGAGCTCAACCCGCCAGCCAGGTCCGACGACGAGCTCGGTCCATAGCTCCTGGCCGTCGAGGGCGAGCCGGGCCTGGGCCTGGGCTGCTCCAGGCTTGCGCCAAAGGTGAATACGGCCTGCTCGGACGCCGCCGCCGCCGACGCCGAGCTTGTCGACGGCGGCAGTTGGCGCCGCGAGCTCGTCAGCTGCGCCAGAGGTCCTTGGAGCTGCATCGAGTCCGAGGTGCACACGGTCAGCGACATGGCCATGTCGGAGCTGGAGAAGACGGACGGAGACCGCGTCGTCGCCCTCGTCATCGTCGTCGCCGCCGCCGCCGCCGCCGCCGCCGCTGCCGCCGATCGACGGTTCCAGAACCGGTTGCCAGTCTTGCCGAACGGGGTCGGGCTGCTGGACAGGTACCGGGCGTGGCGCGCGGTCGAACCCACGTGGGCTTTGCAGAGCTCGCGGAGATGGCCCCTGGTGGCGGCGCACGTGTGAGGCCACTGGATGAAATGGCAGGCCGGGCCCGCAGTGGGCGTCGAGCTGCCGCTCTTGCTGTCGGGGTCGGGGCCGGGGTCGGGGTCGGCCAAGGAGCGGGAACCTTTCCAGCTTCTCTTGGCTTCCCTCGCAACGCGCATGCACACTCCCGACGGAGGAATGCCGCTCTTGCCGACTCGAAACGGGGTCACCTTGGGATCCTGCAGATACGTCATGTACGTTGACCACAGATGGCGAGACATTGCCTTGGTCCACAGGCCTCTCCTCCGCGACCTTGCAGACCTCCTGGGGGCTAGTGCGGGCTTGATGGTCCTGTCGACGTCTCCGGGCGAAAGAAAGCGGCCGAAACGCTCGCTCTGCTCCCTCTCGGGGCTTTCGCATCGACTCAAGTCTTCCGATGCCGGCGAAAAGCGGCTGAACAGGGACGAGCTTGTCTGCGTTGATCGGGCGGTAGAAGGCCGGCTGCTTTCGTAGTCTGGGCTGGACTCCAGACTTCCAAAGGCGGCATCGAGGGACCAGTCTGGAAATCGCTGTGGTGGTAACAATGGTGCAAGGCCGGGGGCTGGGGTTTTTGGCGAAGTAAAAGCCCTGCCGCGGCTCTGTTGCTCCGCCAAAGAGACGTCGTGGTCGTCGTCGTCAATGCCGTCGAGCTGGGGGATCACGGGGTAGGCGATGCTGAGCATGTCTTCGTCGTCATAAACCTGGGGTTCTTCTATACTGGGGATGGGGACGTCTGCGGCGGCAACCGAGGCCAGGAATTGCTGGGTAGGAGCGTTGAGGTGCGCCGCAACCCGCCTCCGTAGGCGCAACCTTTGTCGAGGAGGCGAACAAGGCTGCGCCTGGCCATGGGTAGAGGGATCAGGGGTTTTGGGCGTGGGCGAAGGATCCCGGCGTCTAGGGCGAGCGGCCCGGAAGGGTTCGGAGGACGACATTGTGCGGACGTGGCTGAAGTGGTATGCGACGACGCTGTCTGGTGCGCTCTTTAGGAACGCTCTCTAGAGACGCTCTCTAGCGGGGTCGGTAGAATAGTCTGGTCCCAAGAGAGAAGGGAGCCGCCGGTCAAGAGACAAAGAGGAAGCTCGGCGCCCAAAGTCGCAATAAGAAATGCGCCCAAGGGTCGTCTGAATCCAACTTGGACGTCTTACGATTCGGCCGCCGAGTAGCGAGTGATATAAAGGTGGTTTGGGGGGTCTCGAAGCCGAATCGCGGTAGGCGGCAAGACCGGCGTGATGGCGGAGGTCGACGAGCGCGGCTCAAGTCAGATCGTTGTCGGACTGGAATGCACAAAAAGTGTCGAGTCCACAAGTCTGGGCACGCGCCCGGCGGCAGGGGTTTCGGATCACGACGAGTTGCGAAAAGGAACGGTGTCGAGTCATGGACACTGCCACAAGATGAAAATAGATGACCGCTCGTGCACGGGGTTGCTTGCGGGTGTGGTTCGCGAAGACGGCAAGTCGACAGTGCGGTGACGAGGTGGTGAGAAGACGGGGGCCGTCCAGGTTCCTGCATGCATGCACGACTCGAATGAGAGGGGAAGCAATAGGCAGGTTGTGCCGGGCGGTCCAGGTCCAACTCGACGGCTGGGTAAAACGAAGACGAATATGCGATAGCCGGGATAGCGACAGAGACAGAGGATGGGGGAGCAAGCTCTGCCCGCTGGCAGAGGCGCGCGAAGGGGACGGGCGACCGAAAAGGAGGGACTGGAACGATGAAGACGAGCGAGAGGAGTCGGACCAGAGGAGTCGGACCAGACAAGTCGGACCCCAGGGTTCATGGATGGTGTGGATGGTGTGGATGGTGGGAGGGCCAAGTTACTAGGTGCAGTCCTCGGTATGGCGGTGGAGATGGCCGTGCTCCATCGGAGAGGGGGGGGGTGGGCGTAGCTGGACTTGTCCAGGCCAGTCAGGATGTACCGCGAAGGTACCTGCAAGCAGGAGTTGCAGTTCGCGCTTGCCAGTGCTGTTTAATAGCTTCCAGTTTTCCGATTGTTCTTGGAGGTCGTTGGTCGTAGTGGGTACTCTTGAATGTTGCAGGTGGGAGCCCATAGCAAGGTTCCCGGTACTTGCGTTAGTTGGTTGGGGTCGGGGGTAAGTGGGCCCGGGTCGGTCTAGACTCCTCGAGACCTCGACTATCCGCTAGTGGATGCAACCCAGTGGTAAAGTTAGGTACCAGGTAAGTACTTGCATGGCAGAGTAGCATGCACCAGCGCCAGTGGGCCGAAGAAAGAGCTGGGTGACTCCAGCCACTCCAGCCCCACCGGGACTTGAAGCACAGGGGGGTGGGGGTGGGTGACGGCGGCACCAACAACCTGCCAAGCTCCCTCCCCCCACCAAAGGTCGCGCAGGTCGCGCAGGTCGCGCACGGGTCCCAGAAGCTCTGCGCTAGTACTCCGAACTCGAGGCAGCGGTACCTAGATACCTACCTATATACCTCACGGTCGAGTCGGCAAAGTTGGGCGGGAAAATAAGTCGGAGGACTTGACACGGCCAGGCGGCGGCGGACATTGAAAGCACATAAAACTGGCGCATCAACTACCGGTGCAGGAACGAAGGGCGTCCAAGAAAGGGCCGACATGTGGAGCAGCAGCAGCAGCAGCAAGAGCCAGCAGCAGCAAGAGCCAGCAGCAGCAAGAGCCAGCAGCAGCAAGAGCAGCGTCAACTGCCCGGTACTATTATGTTTGCCGCTGGGTTGGCAGAGGACGTCGTCGTTGTCGCTGATAGGTGGCACCTGCTTCGAACGTGATTGACGGTTGCGAGGAAATGTCTGGTGGTCAGTGATACTCTGCGCTCCTCCGACTGGTCGGTCCGTCATTGGATCACTGGACATGGCACAGAGTGCAGTGACCACCATTGTCAGAGGCTGGACTTGGACGAGCAACAAGGGCAGAGAGATGCGTCGATGAGAAAGGTTGAATCATTTAGCGTCAATGACTGCTTCTGGTTGTTAATTGATGTTGCTTCTTGTCACACGGGGTGGTGAGTCCGAAACAAACCAGCATGATTGGGGGGGGGGGGGGGGGGTTGATTTTCTGGTCCAACGTGCTGATGCAAACAATGGGTGCGTGCTCTCTAGACTTGGCGGTGGACAGGCATTTATTTCTGGTGCTGAAGATTTTTTTTATTTTTTTTTTTGGGCACAGTGCTCATCTGCGGCCTGCCCGATCTATTTATTGTTCGGAGCCTCTCAGCAGACCTGGCAATCGATCCCCAACCACCCGTTCGCGGCACGATGCTCCCATGATCCATCTACCGAGGGCAGATGCAAGGGGGCCGAGGGCTCGGCAGCCCCTCTGGGGGGACTGGCCGCTGGACATGGCGGCACCAGTCACCCCCACAGCAGCACAGCAGGGCACGATCGATGGATCGGGGGCTGGTGAATCGCCGTGATGAAGAAAAATCACCTGCCAGTCTCGAGGCAAACATTGAACATTGGCTTGGGAGGCGGGAAAGCGGCCAACAGCGGCCAAACGACGTCTGCACTCGGCCCTCGCCGTGGGGCTCGCAGGTTCCTTGCACGTCCCAATGTCATGTCTCGCGCGTTCGAAAATGTCCAACAATGCTGCATCAAGCTGAGACAATCTTTCAGCACAAAAGAGCACATCTACAATCAACAATCAAACAATGGGAAGCATTTTGCAAAAGAGTGGGCGGTCATTCACGTTGCCGCCGCTCCTCCTTTCGCGGGGGTGGGCAGAGTAGAGGGCGGGCGGGCTGATGCAGCTACTGCCCTGCCCTGCCCTGCCCTGCCCTGCCCAGTCGCGAGGTACGTGATAACCCGTTCGGATTGCATTCATTCATCAGTCAAATCAGTCGACTGGAGTTGCTACTATTCTCGTCGCAGACGCACGGGCATCGGGGCAAGCAGAACAACGTCTCTATTCTTCTTCCCTTTTTTTTTTTTCTTCTTTTTTTTTTATGGCCAGCTCAGGTTTGTGTGCGATTGTGCTCCACACAGTACGGGCACTGTGGAAGCCGCGATATCGCGTTGCGAAGTTGACGCGTTCCAAAGGCGGGGGGGAACCGTGCAACTCGACTCGACCGACGCCTTGACAACCGACAATAACAACTCCCTCCGCACGAGCTGCACGTGCACGACACGATGCAGCCGTTCGACGGTCCGATTGTGGCCGCGGTGGGCCCGGTACAATGAAGCCGCTAAGCACGGAATCGAAGGATGCCTTGGGTAACTCCAATGCGAGAGTGAGTCGACGAGTCGACGAGCCGAGCGAGAGAGACTCGAGACTCGAGGGCAGACGTGAATCCATCACTACTGGCGTCACTGGACGCAGCAGGCCCCTGCCCCTGCCCCTGCTGCTGCTGCGGAAACTCGGGGTGTGGAGAGATTTCCTTGTTGAACAAGGCCGTCGCTGGGGTTGTTGTTCCCGCTTGCCCAACTTCAAACTCCTGGCCAATGGTTCTCGTTCATGACGGACGGCATCTGCCTCCTCTTGGGAGCTGCTGTCGCGTTGCACTGGACGTTTCCGAATCCTATGTCGCCTCGGGACCTCGACTCCTGTCCTGGTCCATCTGCCATGCTACATGATACACATCCGCTGGCGCTGCCTCTTGGTTATGCACACAACTTGCTTGCGGTCGCTGATGCCCAAAGGTTGCAGCAAACTACCGAGTGCTATTCATGATTCCGAAGCGCGCCCCCGCCAATGGCCAGCATGTCAACTGTCTTGGTCTTGGTCTTGGTCTCGGTCTCGGTCTTGGTCTTGGCCGTCGAACAGCGTGCCGTCTCCCTTCCAGCAGCCCAGCCCCATGCTGCCCTGCCCTGCCCTGCCCTCCGTTCATGCCCAATAGGCTCTTCTGGCGTCAATGCGTCCGTCTCTCTGCCACGAACGAGCCTTGGCTTCGCCCACACGAGACCCGTTTTATAAGAGCGTGGCAAGACATTGGCCGGCCACCTCGCGTGTCCATTCTTTGAATTACTTGCAAATGCCCCTTCTTCCGATGCCGCACGGCTACTACTTCTGTACCTCGTGGATGGCTGAAGCCGCCAAACATGACAAGTCGGCGACAAGTGACAATTTTTTTGCCATTCTTACTCTCCTCCCACCTTTTTCTTCCCCTTACCCCAGCAACTCTACGGAGAGAAGCCCCCAAGGGCAAAACGTACTTCGGTGGGCGCAGGGTATGTAGCTACCAAGAGCCTTTCCTTAGGTTCCTCCCCCTAAGGCAATTCTAGATAGAGATACCTGGTACCCCTGGTACCAGGTAGGAGGTACATGGCGCCTGACCTCGGCCACTACTACATATATCCATTGCTGTGGTGGATCGTCGCCGCAAATATCTGTCCCTTTAGACTCGGGCATGGAAATAGACGCACAAGACGTCGGCTTTGATTAACCTCCATATCCCATCCCTCCCTCCAGTCCTACCAGGCGCTCATGCCACCATGTCTGGGATTTCTGCTTCGTACATAGTGTAGCTACCAGCAAGCAGTTTGACAGCATCAAGAACCAGACAGCCCCACTTTGCCTACCATGTAGAATGACTTCACCAATTCACCAATTCACCAATTTTTGTGGGCGGGGGAGCCTTCACCATTCAAGTTTCAAACCTCAGTCCCCCCGTCGTACGTGTGACTTTTTCCACCTCGTTCCACCGGCCCAGCCATTCCTCTCTACCAGACTCTACATCGTCGTAAACCTCGTTTCTCCACCTTGGGTGACCCAGCTGACGGTGGCCGTCCTCCAACAAACACCCCCCCCCCCAAATCGCCGTCTCAACATGCCCGCCGCAGACATCATCACTCTGGCGAATCTCCTTGACAAGCTTCCACCATGGCACCCCGATGATGAGAATCACCTCTACGCCATTGTCGACATGGGAAGGTTTGTTCACGCCTGCTGGCTTCCGTGACTCTGCCCGAAGCCGTAGTTGATCTCGAACCAAAATACAGCAATGGTATCCGGTTTTCAATCACTTCCATGGAACCTCCGACAACGAGGCTGCTCACGCCCATCTTTTCCAGTCGGGCACCCATATCTCTGTTTGATGCCCTGGAACCGTCAGCCAGCGGGCTGATCTTCCCCTCCGAGACCGTCGAAGCTGTCGCGTCTGCTCTGTCGGGATTCCGCCAGGTGGCCCTGATGCACGGCGTGCCCCAGTCGCAGATGCTGATTTTGGCCACCGAAGCGATGCGCCGCGCGTCAAACGGGGGTCAAATGCTCGAGGCCATAGCAGCTGCCACGAATGGGCTTGGAGTGCTAATCTTGGACCCCGCCGTTGAAACCCTCCTTGGTGCAGTCATGGGCTCGCGAAGCAATCTGGCCCATGTCCCCGACGGGGGCGCACTCTTTCTCGACCTGGGCGGTGGTAGCCTGCAGATGACGTGGGTCGATGCCACCAAGGAGAATTACGAGTTTGACGCTGCCATGGCTGGCGAGAGCCTTCCCTACGGCGCTGCCAAACTCGCAAATCGTATCCGGGGGCAATCCGCCCAGGCCCAGGCAGAGGAGACGAAAACGCTGCAGGACGGGATCGCGCGCATTTACGCCAGCCTATGCGACAAGTTCCCTACCCTCCAAGCCACAAGGGAGGCTCAGGATGGCGGAGACGATGCAGCAGTCGTCGATGTTTACATGTGCGGTGGTGGATTCCGCGGCTACGGAAGCATGCTGATGCACAACGACCCAATCTCACCCTACCCAATCCATTCGACCAGCACATACTCTGTCCCGGCATCTCAGTTCAAGCAGCCAACCAAGATGCGCCAAGTCAACGAGGAGCATGTCGGAAAGATTCATGGCATGTCCAAGAGGAGACGCCAGCATTTTCCCGCAATCGCTGCCGTCATCGAAGCCTTCATCGCCGTCGTGCCCAACATCCGCCGAGTCACGTTCTGCGGCGGGTCCAATCGACAGGGAGCATTGATGATGAAGATGCCCAAGGAAATTCGTGAGAGCAACCCACTCGAAGCTCTGGCAGGTGTTAAAGACGGCGAAAGACCAGTCTTCGATGCTGTTGTCAACCTGCTGTCCGCTTCGCTCCCTGCGGCTGAGACAAACTTCCAAAACATGCCGACTGTGTTGGCTCGTGGACTGGCCGCCTTGTTCATCCGCCAGATCTGGACACGAGCAGGATACAGTTCCAGCTGCAACACGTCGTTCGCCCTGCATCATTCCGTTGTGCGCGATTCAGACTGTCCCGGTTTGACCCATCTCGGTCGTGCACTACTAGCTGTAACCTTGTGCGCGAGATGGGGCAACGATATCGGGCCCTCTGATGAAGCCTTGTACAGGGGCCTCTGGGGGATAATTGAAAACCATCAAACAGACGCGGTCTTCTGGGCTCTCTACATTGGCGCCGTGTCCAACCTTTTGACCTCGGTGTTTCCGGTGATGCCCAGAGAGCCAGGGACCCTCGTGTCTGCACTTGGGTAAGTTGATTGATTGATTGATCGGGGTGAGATGACTTGCGACTTGTCGTCTTTCCTCCCTTGCCTTCTATGGCCCAAACTAAATGGTTTTGATTCACAGGTTCAGCTCGCACGTCTCAAAGATAAAGGCAGGCCGGAATAAAGTGGAATTAACTATCCAACTATCAGCGGAAATTGCCAAAAGGATCAATCTAGAGCAACTCGCTGACACCTTCAAGAGCACCACCAAGAACAAGGGAGGCAAAACTGGATACAAAGCATCTCTCAACGCCTCTTTTCTTCTCTGAGGCAGAACAAATGCCAAAAGTTCATCAGTCATCTCATACTCGATTCAGCATTTTTTTCCTTCCCTTTCGTTTCTATTTGTTGAATCATCCCTTCACCACCCACCCCCGGCTCAAGCCCCAAAAGTCATAAGCAACCAATGGCTGACTGCCTGTTGGAAAACTAGCCTGTCATTGGTCATCAAGTTCGTCGTCATCTTGCCGCGATTTCTTGGATTTGGAGCCTGATCCTTTCGGATTACGCTTCCGAGCGTTCATCTTCTTCACCTCGTGCTCGACGACAAAAGTCCACAGCATCTTGTCCACGTCAACCGTGTCTGCTGAAGATTCAATGTAACCATCTGCGGCTTCGTTAGCTTGGCACAAAGTGCACCTGTCAGCCGCTTTCGCACAACTTACAAAGACTTGCTCTCGAGACAAGCAATTGCTGGCCAATGCAACGAATGTTGTCCTTGTCCTCACGTGGTACCGAGGACGATGGCATTCCGTCCAGCCAGTCGAAAGATAGCTCGATGCTTTTCCTGGTTCGGAACTGATAATGATAAAAGATGGCGAGGAGGGGATAGAAGTTATCAACGAGACGCCGGTGTTGCTGAGTCTGGGAAGTGACTGCTCAGAATCATCAGAATCATGGTTGAACCCGGCATCCCAAAACCGATGGCACGACTGACTGAATTCATCAGGGGAGCTTGGGTCCCGCTTCATTTGGCCAAGATGGGCCTTGTACGCGATCAAGAGCTCTCTGTACATGAGCATGAGCTGCCACATGCTCACCCAAATGGCAACGCGCTCATCTGCCTTTGGCGAGCCCTGTTGGCTGAGGCAGTCGTCCAACATCTTGAATACATCATACTCCAACCGGTCTAGCGCCTTTCTGGCGATGCTTCTCAGCTGCGCCTGAACCGAAACCGGGAGGGGAACTAGCTTCTTGGAAGGGTCTATGCACAAGAACGCGGGCATTTTCCAGATTCTGAAAAAGCAATTCATCTTGTGAACCTTGCTCACCAAATCGTACTGCGTCCAAGTTAGCCAAGGTAGGCACATCCCCGCCGGTGGTACTGCTTCAGAAGCGGACATGATGACAGACCTTGGGCATTTTTTGCAGATCGTCTTTGGAGTATACTCGCAGAAAGTTTTGCAACAGGAGACCGAACTCTGCGCCGGCCTCACGCTTGATTTGCTCTTCAACCCATCGCTGGAGCCTTGGATGACTGGGGACCTTCTCTCGAGGAAACGCAGCAGTTCTCGGACATCCGGTCTCATCATGGTTATTGGTGGACCTGTATGCCTGGACTGTGGCATACAACGAAGGCGAATGCTTCTCATTGCTGAACAAGATGGCGATATCCCTTGGGCTGCCGGTGAAAAACCGGGGACCGGAACAGAGATACTGCTCCTCAGCAGCAAAGCTGGACCAAAAGTCTGGTGGGGGAGTAAATCTGTCAATAAAGATGGTCCAGCCAACCTCTTCCTTTCTTCTCCCTTTCTTTCTGGCGGCAGGGAGAAAGAAGGGGGATGGGGGGGGGGGGGGGGGGGGAGAAGAAGAAGTCAAGTCACCATGTACACACCTGGTACCTTGGCCATGACTGGCCAAGCCGTCGCGGGAGTCAAGCGAGTGCAGATGAGATGAGAATGGTTCGGAAACGCCTTTCTGCATGTGGGACAGACACCACTGTCATGACACTGAGACAGATGGTCAGTCAGTCAAAAGATGTCTCCTGGTGTGGATATGCATGATAGTGTCTTACCCTGGTCTTGGTTACTCGACATGGCACACATGCCCCACTCTTGCGGACGTCTGCCGTCTGGACAGGGTCAACTAACTGCCTGGGCCTCTTGTCGATGTCCTTGATGGAGCGTCGACGCTTTGTTCCAGCAGCTTGCCTCGACTGAAGCCCAGTACAGTCTCCCTGAACGAGAATGTGGGAAGGGTAGCCCGGACGAACGGGTTTGAGGGCGTCTTCGGTCTGTGGATAAGTCCACTCATCATCTTGGGCTTGGACTTCATGAAGGGTAACATCAGCTGGGTGGGGACGCTCTTCAACGTGGTCGAGGAAGACAGATCCGGAGTGGTCCGAAGGAGATGTGCTGCCTCCTTCCTGGACCAACTCGGGAGGGGAGTGTGCCGAGTAGTCCGAGGTGGAGGTGGTGGGCGTGTCATCATCAGGCCGGAACTGAGTCTTCATTTTGTAGAGCTCGGGTTGGAGGTCACTGATGGCAAGAGTGTCAAGGTCAAGAGATGGGGGAGCGAAATGGGTTATGAGCTTGGACAGGCCCTGCGGCGTCTGGCGGCCGGGCAAGTGGGACGGTTCTAGCTCCCGGGTGGACTCGCAGTAGAGACGCCAATCGAATATCTGGTCGAAAAGCTCCTCAACGACCGGGGATGAAGAAAGCCGGGGGCTCTCTTGCCCAAGACGGGAATACGCCATGCTTGTCCTTGCATCCATGTTTGATATCCCGTGTAAGCACGGTATGCAGTGGGACCTTGGCTAGCCCTTGAGGGGGGAACGAATTGGACAACGAAGAAAATAAAATAAAAATAAAAAAAATTTAAAAAAAAGGGGGGAGGGAGGGGGAGGGGGAGTGGGAGGGGAGGGGGGTTTGGTTGGTTTCCTGACAGATTGGTAATTTGAGGCGAAGATGCCCAATATCTTCCGGGTATTTTTCTGTGCAAGACCTTTTTTTTTTTTTTTTTTTTTTCTTTTTTTTTCGCGCGGCTTCAGCCAGCAGCTTTTTTCGCCTGACGCGGGAGAAGGTTATAACCTGGCGTCTTTGCGGAGGAGGCTCTGGCTGGTCTGACCGGCGACTTACACCATCCCCCCCCGGGGGCGGGCGTTTTCGGTAGAGGATGGGGGGCTTGATTGGTCGAGGCGGCGGTCCGACCCACCGCGCAGGGCCAATGGCAACCATGTCCCACACCGGGTCTTGACAGTTTTTTTCTCTTGGCTCCGGGGGCCCGCATTCCGAGGGAGGTCAGGTGACGAGGCCGAGGAAGCAAAAGCGCAGGCCTGCGAGCAAGCAAGCAAGCAAACTCGCGAGGAAGGAGCGATGCTTGGGAAAAGAGTCAGGTCACGCTGTGATGTCGATTACGGGAGCATCAAGGGCGGTGCAGCGCGGGTCGGGGGCCGCAACGTTTACAAGACAACGGCAACGGCAACGGCAAACGGCAACGGCAAACGGCCACGCGATGCTCGGCGTCAACGGACGACCCAAGTACTCCGTACTATTGCCGCGCAGGCTCACTCCACGCCCAGCCACCGAAACGACTCAAACCCAACAAACAGGCACCAGACTGCCGACCAGCGACGACTTAGGGGTCGAACCGACACTCCACGGCCGGCTTCCCGCCAACTTGTTGCGATTCTTGACGTTGACGTTGAAGCACCCAGGCACAAATGAGCCGGCGGCATGTGGGGTGCGCGGCGCCACCAGCCCCCCCCACCACCTTGGCAGATCCGGCCAACCGGGTTGGATGGCAGATCCGGGTGCAACCAGACGGTCGGTAACACGATCTGCCGGCTCCCTGCCGGGCTGGGGAGGGGGCGAAGTCTAACAACGCCGACGACGGCACTGCACGGCACGGCACGGAACGGCACTTGACGTGGGAGAGCGTCGCGCGTTTGAGGTTGTCTGCCTCCGATGTGTCTGTCTGTCTGTCGCACGTCCCAAACAGGCAATACGCTACGGTGCGGGGGTTGCCGCCCCGTGGAACTTCTGGAACATTGCCTAAAACATGCGGTGCGGTGAACCATGGCGTGCAGTGCAGTGCGGCGCAGTGCAAGTGCAAGTGCTCTAGTTGGCCGCGATGAGGCCACGCTCTCCGATCGAGTGGGCAGTTACCCGAAGGGATATTGTATTTCTCCAGGGAGCAATCGCCAGCAGCTGACACTAAGAATCGCCTACGGGGGGGTGCGCTACCGAGTCTAGCTAGGCTCGGCATGTCGTCCGCCTGGGCTGAACAACCCAAACCAGTTAGCAGCTACTGGGCTGCATGCCCGATAGCCGCACATCCTAGCCGACCGATGACTTTGCCCAACTGACAGCACCCAGCTGCTCCTTCTGCCACCTTTGGTCCACGCTAACGTCCTTTGCCGAGGGCTTTTACGGAACCCGCACTGCAACATGTCGGAACGGGGTACATGGCGACAATCTTGATGGGACGTACACTGTTGGAAAGCACGTGCTGACGAGCAGTCATGGAAGCGAGTCGGCATGTCGAAGCCGCGTGGTGCGCTCAAGGTAAGTAAAGCGTCGTGGCCATGGCCTCGCAGCTGCTACCCGTCGCCAAGGGGCTCGATGGCAAAAGCGCATCAGGGAAGCCCGTTGGGTGTTTATGGGCACCGCCTCAATCTTGGTACTTGGCTGCTGCGGGTGCCTTCTGCCCTTGTTCCTGGATGCACAGGGGTCGTCGCCCTTGTGCTCCTTACCCAGTCTTGGCTACTTACCGGGATGCCCTCTGTTTCTTGATCGGCATCTCACCCGCCCTTTCTCCGATCACGACGGCAGACTTGGACGAGCCGGCTGGGAGGGCAGCCGGCATAGTGTCCAATCTGCACCAGATGGAACCTCTTGTTGGCGCGAGGTGGCCACGTGCAAAAGACCGGCAGGGCAGCCAGCAGGGCGGCAAGTCCCGAGGTCGGTTGACGCTGGAGTTGTGGATGACAGGAAGCCGCCGATGGGCTTTTGCTGGTGACGCGGTCTGCGGCCTGCTGTCTGCTGGGTCAGCACCCGGGGGGGGGGAAGGGGGGGGGGGGCCGAGGATGAGACGAGCAAAGTCGTGGATGTGCCGGCAGCGTTGGAACAAAGGGATCCAGGGTCGGAGACGTGGGCCGTCTATAATCGATGTTGGCGTTGATCCACGTGATTACGGGTTGACTAATGCCGCAGCTTTGCCACTTATTAGATGGGCCGCTCTAAGAGAGGCGGAGCAGGACGGGGCCGTGGCCGTGGCCGTGGCCGTGGCTGTGCAGCGTGTCGCTGACGCACGACACGGGCTTCGCAGCCTCGAGGGGCACAGAGAAACCTGGAAACGCGTGGAAAAGGAAGTGCGCCGTCGGGAACACCAAAAAAACCAAGTTGCCCTAACCATTTACTTGCTATCCGGATTATAACACCGTCTGCTGGGCTTGGCCGTCGTCGAGGCCCCGCTGCCGCAGCAGATGGATGCGCGTAAAAAAATAAAAGCATGGCCATGTCACGAGTACTCCGTGTCCGCACGTAAAACAGTATAGGTAGGTACCTAGGTACCTTTTCCCCGAGGCCGTACGTACCCATAAACCCCCAGGCCCGTACCCGCGACCTGATGTCATGCTGCGCACTAGTCCCAGGCTTGCTTAGCGCCGTCGTGGCAAATTGATTGTTTTGCCACCAGGCCCCGGCCTCGCCCATGCCCATGCTCGTGATATTTCCTGCATGATTTCAGTTCAACTGTCAACTTTGGCACTCGCGCCGACCCATGTCGAGAACGGTCCGAGATACAGTACGATGAGACGGCTGCATTCAATCACCTTTGGCTCCAGACGTCTGCAGTGCTGGAACTCGTGGGCCGATTCCTGCTCAATTGGCTGTCTGGGCTGGCCGTCTGGGCTGGCTGTCTCTGAGTCTGCCCTAGTTCGCGAGGCTGGCAGCAAAAGGAGGACCGTCTGCTCCGTCGGTCTCTTCCCGGGGTCTTCTTCGCAGCCTTGTCGTGGAAATGTCCTCCGAGATTGGTGCTGCGACCTGCCGTTGGCCATGAGCCGGTTCATTAGCCATTTGCTCGATGAACTGGCTGGCAAACGTCATCCGCCCCTTGTCGGTCCTTGTCGGTCCTTGTCACGTCTCCACAAACTGGATCCTCGGATTTTTTTTTTTTTTTTTTAAAAGAACAAGTAACAAGCATCTTTTTTTCTGTCGGCGCTATTTTCGGCTCCCGCCCTAACCTACCTGAGATGGCTCGGCACCTGGCTGATGGCTTGATCGTCTCTTCTAGACCCACGCACGAACTTCAATGCGCAGCTCAAGCAACACTGTTCTGCAACAAGCTCTGAACCACCAGACAGAAGCCGTGTACGGAGTACGGAATACGCCAGCCATCTCGTGTTGGGCTCCCCGAGGCCGGCCGGTGTTGTCTGCTGTCCTCCCGCACTGGCAGACCCAATCCATGTCCAGCGAACAAGGTACTCTGCACTAGGGTACTCCGGACGCGACATGGAGGCAACCAAGAGATTTGCACGCCACATTTGTGTCTGGTAGTATGCAGGGCCGCTTGCTGGGCTGTGCTGGTGTAAATTTGACGACACGGCTGATGCGATGGAGCAGCAGGAAGAAGCAGGCTGAGCTGAGCTGAGCTGGGTTGTTTTGTTTCCTGTTGCTCTGCCATGTCTGGGGAGGTTTTTTTTTTTTTTTTTTTTTTTTTTTTTGTTTTTGCTCTTCTTTTCTTTTCCCCCTCACTCGCGTACGGACTACTTTGACAACCTTCTTCTTTCTTGGTCCCGAGTCACTCGGTTCGCTGCATGTCACAGGCTTCTTCGTTCGCTACGCCGCCTGCTGCCTGCCATTGATCTTCGCTTGCGCCGCCCGCCGTTTCCCGTTCCAGCCTGAATCCCCCATACCCGATCCCCATTCGCAATCCAACATCATCCCGGAGAAACACTGCGGCAAACCGGAACGCGAAAGGTCTGTATCAATAGCACTCCGTACATATCTTCTGCATCCGGCCGGACCAGGAAGCCGGTTGCAAGGAAAGAGCCGCTTCTCTTGCTCCTTCCGTCTGGCTCTGGCACCCCCACAGCCACAACTTGACGTATCCTCTATATCCACAAATCTCCAAAACGAAACGTCCGCATCCTCCTCATCCTCATCCTCATCCTCATCCTCCTCCTCATCCTCCTCCTCCTCCTCCTCATCCTCATCCTCATCCTCCTCCTCATCCTCGCCCTCCTCCTCCTCTTCCTCCTCGTGGTTGCAAACACTGCTTGTCAACCCTTGGGTCTCGCGCTTACACCTGAAGCAAAACAGCCTCGTCCTCTTCACCACATCCCCACCCATCGGAACCAGCATGTCGCTGCCTCAGATACCACCGCCTCCGCCCTACGTTGCCGTTGCTGCCGACGTTGGTGACGAGGCATGCAATCCGCGATACAAGGCCCTCAGCTTGGAGCCTCTGCAAAAAGACCTCGCTTCCATCCAGCACGAGAATCCTTTGCCGTCGCAAAATAATCCACCATTTCCCGATCTCTCGCAAATTCCCGAATTCTCCTTCTCCTTCTCAGCCCACCAGCCTCCAGAACTCGTCCAACCCATGCCGGACCAGCCATCCACCACTCCTCCATCCGACGCAACAGACACTCGTCATCCCGGTAGCGATACCGAGTCACCCCATCAGAGCATCTCACCTACCCGAGTCCCCAAGTCACGTTCAACAAACGACTTATTGTTCCCTTCAGGTCAACGGCCTCGCGCCACCATCCAGGCCCGATCAACGTCGCCGCTCCCCGAATCTAGGGGCCGTCGGACCGTATCCGCTCAGACCCAACTCTCCCCTCCTGCATCGTTGGCCTCCCACCCACGTTCTGCCTCGTCGCATGATGGCAGCCAAAGTCCGGCAAGAGGCAGGTTGCGTCGCAGTTGGCGTCCGGGGGGTAAGCGATCTTGCTCCTCCTCACTCGATGCTGAAAACCCAGGCAAATTTGAGGCATGGATCATATCGGATGACACACGAGCTGAATATAATCCATCATTTTTGAGGAAAGGCGAAAAGGTAAAGTAATTCGAGTAATCCGACCCAGCCTGCTCAGCATCAAGCAGAAGCTGACATCTCCCCCCCCCTTTTGCGCTTGATCCTATCGACAAGGTTCCTGAATTGTGGAATGAGAATGGAAACATCCTCGTCTACTTATACCCCCGCGGCAGTGGCTGCGGACCTTCCTTCAAAGTACCGGAATCTGTGGCGGCAACTTCGTTCGTCTTTAGCGAGCTGCTTCATGCCGACCGCCCCCGACACGCCGGACACGCCACGCCGTCAACGAGTCGAACAACTAGTGTAAGTGGTCGAAACAGCCCAAGTGCTGACGATGCCAGCAAGACCACATCCCTCACGATTGGACCCCCCGTGTTGGGCGATCCGAACCACCCTCTTCGGCTTTACCTCCCCGCCGCCCCACCATCCGCCTCTGTCCACTTGTCGGCCCCGGGATCCGGAACCCAAGGCGAGTTGGACAGGCTGATTGCTATCCGAAACCTTTTTGCGTTCCTTACAGGACAGCCGCTAGTAGGAACAAGGACCAACCCCAAGGTCTTCCAGGCCTTTGTCGAAATTGCGGGCCTGCTGGAGGAATTCGGATTTTCAAGCCCTGACGGCAGCAATTTCGGTGAGGCAGTGGAGTTGAGCTTTGGCTTTTACTCGGAGCAGCTGGGGCTTTCCGACTGCAGACACAGCCGCGAAAAGACGGTAGAGGCGCTCATTCTCGGCGAACGGATGCGATGTGTTGACTTGTACAACGAGGCGTTTGCTCACGCGGCGGGCAAATACTCGGCCATCATTGACCTGCAGTTGCCCCTCTATGGCAGAGTATCGCCACTGACGCGACAAAGGCTCGAGCGAGCGCACTTGGATTTGGTCAACAGGCAGCACAATGCCAACGAGCACTTGGAAGCCTTCGAGTTTCCATCGCTCTTTGCGGGCATCGCCAACTCAACCTCGATCCCCGAATTGAAGCAAGTGCGCTTCAAGGCATGGCGCAACTCGTTTGGCAGAATGCGGCAGTTTCTGCTGGGCTACTACAAGTCAAAGTTTGGCAGCTGGCCGCCAAAAGCTAGCAACAGGAAGAGTCCGTTCGCCGAGAGCGGCCTCAACAGACTGGTCCTGAACGCGCTCTACTCAGACATGTGCGTCTTGTATGACTTGCTGGTGGACCGGACCAATCTCACCTCACGGGTAATGGACGAAGCCCCGGCCATCTCAGGCGCACCGGAAAAGATGACAATGTCTGCGCTGAGGAACATGCTGTCCGAATTCGACCGGTCCAAGCCACCCGTCCTGCCACCCATACCGTTCGACCTACCTCAGCTCCCGTCAATCAAGGTGATTCGCGAGGTATTTGGTAGCAAGTCGGCCAAGGACCAGAACAGAATGGAGAAGAAGATGAAGGATCACGACCTCGTCCTCGTTCTGCAGGCGACGTACAACCATGACACGAGTCGCGTCAAAGCGCCTTTCCTGGACCAATTCAAGGATTTCGAGAAACGCGAGGGCAGAGGCAAGGGTTGCCAGGACCTTGCGGACCAACGCATTGGCTACTGGCTGTTTCTCTACGTGGTCCTTCAGTCACTTCCCATGTTGGTTGTGGACGCCCCCGGAGTAAGGCACACGGAGGGGGTCGAGTACTTCTTGTGCGAGCCTCCGATGGGAAACCTGCCCTGGGTGGAGGACCGGCAAGTGGTGCGCAAGATGTGGTATGAGGTCGCTGGCGGAGGCGGCCTCGTCGAGCTCTCAGCAGATGCCGTCATGTTCAGTGTCGAGGCTACGTATCATCGCACGCACTGCTGGCTTGCGGCCAAGAAGTGGGAGGGCCTGGTCGACGGAGCAGACGCGCGCCCAGAGGAGCCTCCTATTTCCCCGCTGCTGCAGCCCCCAGCACCCATCTTGCCCGGCGCGGAGCCATCGAGGGGTGCACCGCTACCACCAGCCGGCGACGTGGCTGACGCTCCCTCATCGTCACCGGGGGGACGGCAACCAGCCCTGCGTCCCAGAAACCTCTTGCCTCATCAACCGTCACGCCAGCCCCATCGCTCCAGTATCATGATGGGACTAGAGCCTGTGCCACTTGAGCCACCGGGTAGCTGTGCTTTCCAGAGCCGCAACCGAAGCAGCTCGACCGGTCCGCCTCCGACGAGCAGTCTGTTTGGGAATCGGACCTCGTCAGTAGGCAACCTTGTCCACTGGCCAGCCCAGAGTGGCAGCCCAGCACCGCCGGCATCCAAACCGGAAGCCAAATCAGGCGCGACCTTTGATGATATTTTGGGCAAAGCGCCTCAGAACGAAAAGACGAGCTTGACAAAGAAGATGGGCAGGTTCTTTTAAAGAAAGAGAAGAACAAAACTAAAAAGAAAAATTTTTTTTTTCTTTTTTTTTTGATGAAACCGGGTTTTCCGTTTGACCAAGGCGCCCTTTCCGCCCCCTCGAATCGACGATTTTTCTCTGTTAGACTTTGGACATGTACATGGGTGTATCTATCAAGGGGTTTTGGATGGAACATGTAAACTACCATTTCATGCAGCAAGTGGCGCACGCGAAACACGCAGAGGGGAACGAGTTTCCATGACGATATGATTTTCTGCAACGCACATAATGTAGACGCGGGGTAATATCCCCCTTTTGTTCGGAGTCATCCAGATGAACTGCTGGGGTGCGGAGTAGACGGTGTGGTTGCACGAGGACGTGGCGAAAAGATGGACTGTCTTTGAGCTGACTGAACTGTCTTTGGGCTGAAATATCTTCAAGTTGAGCCGTCATTAAGCCAAAACATCTTGAAGCTGAGCCGTCTTTAAGCTAAAATATCTTCAAACTGAGCTGTCCTCAAGCTGAGCTCTCTTCAAGCTGAACTGCCTTTCACGGGAATAGCAACATTGCTACTGGCACAAGGATTCACGCATCCAAACTGAAACAGCTGCAAACTCTGCACACGCAACCCGCATCTTGAGCCCCACTCTGGCCGTACTTTTCGCCCGCGGCAGGGCTTCCGTCCTTGTGGTCCGTGGAGACCTGCACCGGGATAGGAGGCACTGGCTGGCGGGATGCAAAAGCCCCTGCACGCGTCGTCGCCTTCCCCATCACCCATCACCCACCCGTCTAGCCCCCGGTGGTCTCGTCAGAATCAGCCAGCCGCGCGAAGCGAATCCGTCGGCGGGGCCGGCCGCACCGCCCGTCTGCCGTGGGCTGCTCCCCCCCATCATGCAGCCGCTTCGCCGGGACGGTGGGCTCGGCCCCTTGTGCGCAAGCAGCCGTCTCCGGCGTCGGACGGCCGCGCGACGAGTTCAAAGCGCCCTCGTCCGCGTCAGGGGCTCTCGCGAAGACGGGCTGCGGCGGTCGCAAGTCGACCATGTGGGCTGGCATGCTGGCCTCCTCCATCCGCGGCAGGTCGAGGATTGTCGCGTTCTTGATCCAGTTGTATATGGGGCGGACGTCGAGGAGGGACTTGACCTGGCCGTGCTCGGCCTGCGTCATGTGCTGCTTGCGCTCGAGGATCACCTCGTCGATGCTGTCCCTCAGCACAAGCGTCTCGACGGACACGGCTCGGTGCTGGCTGATGCGCCTGGCTCGCCCGATGGCCTGGGCCTCGACTTGCGGGTTGAGGACGGGGTTGATGAAGTAGATCCGGGAGGCCTCGTGCATGTCTAGCCCAAAGGCTGCTTGGGATACGTCCATGAGAAGGACTCTGCAGGAGTTTTAGAACACGTCGTTGTGTGAGATTTCCGTCTTGTTGGGAAAGGGTTGGGAAAGGGGGACCCTACCTGAACACGTGGTTGTGATTGAACGCGTCTACGTACTGCGCTTTCCGCTCCGTTGATAGGGACTTTGCGTAAATGAGATGCTGTACTAGAAGCTATGGCGTGTAAGGCTGACGATTCGCTTACGCGCCAAGGCGGGCAGAAAAACTCAGGGAGACAAAGGGGAAACACCCACCACGTCTAGCATGCTCGCAAGATACCAGGCGACATTTTCATTTTCGTAAAAAATAATGATTTTCTCGTCCTTTTGATGGTGCAAAACCCCGTCAATCAGATACGAAAGCTTTGCGGATACCGTTGATGCAACCTTTGCCCGCCGGAGACTTGCTGGCAGGCCGTCGATGAAAAGTCCATCCATAGGCTCCAGGCCATGGGGACCATGCGTCCGAGACTGCGGGCGCCGCGTATCGCTGCCGAGTTTTGTGTTTCCAGCCAGAAGCAGCTCTTTCTTCTTGGCCGCCGTCTTCTTGGCCGCCGCAGGCGATTCCTGCGCTGCCAGCATCTTGTCCCTTTCTAGCAGGCCCTCGTGGATCAGACCCCCGTTCAGCAACGAGTTCAGCCGTTCCGCTTCATGAGAAGCGCTGGCGAGGAGCCGTTGAAGAGAGAGAAGCAGGCTGGCCGAAGTGCATATGCTGTCGCCGCCCTCGCCGTCCAGAGACCACGCGTGGCTGGCGCTGCCCAGAGGTCCACGCACCAGGAGCGGCATTTCGTGGAAGCGGTTGCTGAGGTTGCGAAGCTTGTCGCGGACGGCAACCCTTCCGAGCTTGATGGCTTGGCAGAGAAGAGCCCTGTCCTCGGCGCTGATGGGGACCTTGCCCTCGGCCAGGAAGGCCTCCGCAGTACCCACGGATTTGGCAATCTCTTCCGAGGTGAAGAACGACGCTCCAAAGAAGCTGGATTGCTTGAGGTTGTGCACAATTTCCAACAGGCTCTTGCGCTGCCGCGGGTGGAAAAAGTAGTCAACGTCCGTTCGTTGCGACTGAACCGAGTTGAAGATGATCATCATGGCAAAAAGATTCAACGACAGCCGATCCTGGTACGACCCGTCAAGCACAACCACTTTCTCGTCGACAGGCGGCAGCAGGTTTCCAATCTCGGACAGCCGATGCCTGATGATGAGGGAGTTGAGGGTTGCCTTCAAACAGTCCCAACTGCCGTGGCTGTTTTTGCTATGCCTTGGCAGCAGCATATACGCAGCCCAGCTGGCGCCGCCGTCTCCATGCTCTGTGGTGCAATTCGCCCAGGGTCTAGCTTTCAGGTACAAGGACATTATTGAGCCAAGCCGCTCCAAGTCTCTCTTCTCCATCTCCGCCGTTGCGCGTCGCGGTTGACTGTCAGGCCGTATCCGAGACTCGGCGGCGTTTAGGCTCGGCAGCTTGTCCAGAGCCAGGTCATCGACACCGTAGAGACCATGCGAAGGCGTTCCGGTGACGATCCACTTTGATGAAAAGGTCAGACTATCCAGCTCGATGAGCAGGTTGCTTTTGCGGCTAATCTTGGAATTACCGAGCTTGTGACCTTCGTCGACGATGCATCTTTTGAAGTGGACCGAGGTCAGCAGGTACGCCAGGCATTCAAAACACGACTGCGAAAACAGCAGAATGTCAAGGTCCAGCAGGTCTTTGCGAGGTGGAAGATCGTCGTACTTGGCGAGAATGCAGACTTTCAGGCCACTGGTGTGCTTTGCCATCTCTTGCCTCCACTGAGACACCAAGTTGTTCGGGACCACAATCAAGGTTGCGTTGCTGAGGAACATTTTGACGGGGGGCGGCTCCTCAAATGATGAGTAACGAAGCTTGCGACGACGCAGGTTAGGTCGAGGCTGAAGGTAGTATCCCGGATTCCGGCGAATAGCTTGCTCGCACCGAGCGAAGTCGTAACCCAGCTCACGTCTCCAGGTCTCAAAGTACAGTCTCCATGGAAGGTCGTTGCGGGTGACGCATGATGCTGCCATGTCAGCCAGCGTGCCAATTTCCCTTCTCCTCGGACGAGATTTGACCCTGAACATCTCTGGCGGGTATGTAGGCAGGTTTCTTGTTGCCAAGATCAGGGCAAGGCAAATGATGGTCTTTCCGGACCCCATCTCTTCCGCTAATATGCCCCCAGCAACATTGTCGCAATAGCGCGGCTCCCTCAAAACTGTCCCCACCACGGGATCCATGAAATATGTCGATCCATCCTGACTTTCCATGGTCAGCAGTCTCGGGTCCAAGACCACGCCGGGATCCGACTCCTTTTGCAGCATGGCTGCTGTAGACCTGCGCTGATATGGGAGTAGATCGGTTGTCAAACCAGTAATAGCACCGTGCAAAAGGTCATTCATCGCGTCTCGAAAGAGCGCCTTGCTGACCAAACTCTGGTCCGGGACAGGAGAAGGTATTGTGTTGAAGACTTGCAGAAGAGTGTAATCTTGCTCTCCGGCACCGTCCTTGGGCGCAAAGGGAGAGTTTTTCCCAATCAATGCGGTCGAGGTTCCTTCCCAGGTAGACCTTGAGTAGTCCAGAAGTCGGAGGAGGCGTTTTCGAGCCTTCTCCAAGCCATGCATGGCCCGTTCAGCCACCTCGTGTTGTGCGTCGTCAGGCAGCACATGTACTCGAACAATGCCGGACGCGCCCCCCGGATCCGCACAGAATTCCAAGTCTATCCATCCAAACTCGAAAAGTCGCCTAGCAAATTTCAATGCTTTCGAATCGAAAATCCGACTTTGAAATTCCGGCGACAGGAACTCTCGGTCCGCCTCTGCTTTCGTCGCGCATTGATCCACGAGGAGTTGTTTGGATGCGAAGCGTTTCCACGTCTTGAGAGCGTCGGCCTCCCAGTCCTCTTGGCATATCTCAGTATCATGGTGAGGAATTCCGAGGCATCCTATAGGGATGTAATCTTGCCTTGGCACGTAAACTTGACCCAGGTGCGAGAGTTTACTTGAAGTCATCATCTGCGAGAGAAGTCTGAGAACCTAACCCCTGCGTACCCGATGACGACCATCGGGTCACCAGAAGAGGAGGGCAATTGAGGCTCGAAGACGGACTCGAGAGACGGGCAACAAGATGATCAAAAGTAAAGTGGAAAGGTCACACAGGTGCGGTGGTGGGTGGCTTGTCGTCATCGCCCACCCGAAGCAAGCCGACACTGTGCATGCTGCAAAGCATAGTGTGCATTCACAGTGTTGTTGACACGGTACACGCACCCCACGCCCGCCTGACGCAAATGGTGGATAAACTCGTTACATTTGGGTAGTCTTGCTCTTGAGCTCCGGCCACTTAACCAATCCTAAAAGTTATTATTCCATCTGTCTAGAAGGCCGACATGCCATTCCTTGAAGCATCTCTCTCTTTCCGGGAGCAACAAGCTACTCGACTCCAGAGCGTGCCGAACCAGGTGAATGGTGGCACTTGGAAGGTTCAGTTCCTGCACGTCAGAAGCTATAGATTCCACGAGTCTTTTCCCATCCTGTGAGGTCACTTGTCGGTATAGGATCTTCATTGCCGTCCTTTTGCCGCCGGCAGAGGACGACGAGTACACGACGTTGAAGTTCAAGACCCAGAGGAAAAGTAGCAGTTGCGAATCCTGGTTTCCTTCAGACAGGTGCGAAGATATCAAGGATTTTGCACAACCTGACCTGGAAATGTTGGCAAGGAGAGACGCTGCCAAACACTCCGGCCCGGTTGGCGCGGGTTCTGCAGGCGTCTTGGTGCTGCAATTGACTTGCCACTTAAATAGCGATACGGAGCCCACTCGCTTGCTGAACTCGCCAACTTCCGCGGTGCATTTGTTGCAGAGTATCTGCAGAAACTTTCCTGGATGAGTCGAGTACACCAGAGGTTCGGAACTGCACTTTGAGGTTTCGGCACCTGAAGTAGAGAACTGACAACAGGTAAGCAAGTGCAGGGCTTTGGGAATTTGCATCTTGGATGTTTCGGAGACTGGCTGGTGAGTACATGTACCTCTTGTAAATCCCCCAGCATCCACAGCTCTGGATACTGAGATGAAATGAAGAGGCTCACCATTCAACCTGACCACCAGAACCCGTCCGTCCCTTCAAGGAGGAGGATTTGCAGGCAGAGGTCTCCCTGAGGCAGGGACTGGTATGATGGACATTATTGGGGAAGCGTATCGATGACCAGACCACGGAGCTGCTCGAGAAGCCGATTTGACCACCTTCTAGTTCCCCGGGCTTAACCGTACATGCAGCACCAGACCGAACAAAACAAAACGAAAAAAAAAAAAAAAAAAAAAAAAAAGGAGACCAAAATAGTGGGATTGAGTACGTACCAGCAGATTTCGGCAGTCGCCATGGTCAAACATGAACGAAGTCATGTCGACAAAGCCAATTCCGGTTTGGGCGGTAATCGTGCTGTTGGCACCGTATCCCTTGTCTGGGAGGGCATCGTCCTGGTGCTGGCCCTGATGGTGCGGTTTGTGGCAGTGCCAAAACTCCATCATCTCAGCCCAGTTTTCACTCGGCAAATCCTTCCAGTGCTTGATGACCCCTTGTGGTAGGAAGGTAGTGTTACAGGCGCGACACCAAACGCCGGATCCGCTTTCGAGGTCCACGGCAGCCCATGGAGCGGTTTGGTTCTCCAGGGAGAATTGAGGCAGCGGTGTTGACGTTTGCGACAGGGGCAACCGCCACGTCAGATCACAAGACGTCTTTTGAGCAACTGGCAGGTGAGACGGCCCGGCTACCGTGCCGGGCAGGTCGAGGGTCTCGGCTTGGCCGTCATGCTCGAGGCATAGACGCTGCCCGTGATGGCTGATTCTGGCCCTCGTGGTCGCATTTGATGGCAAGGGTAACGTCGCTGCAATGGATACCTGCCGGATGTTTGAAAGCAGTTCGGCGTATAAGGTTATCGGCGCGTCCTTGTTGGGAACGGTCATGTCGCCGCTGTTGCGTACATTTGGAGGCAACGGTGACAAGAGCCACCGATATTTCCAGCAAGCTTTATGGCTGACTGACTGTGTGACTCGGCAGAGGGTAGAGACTGGAAGAAAGGGCCAGGCTGGACGTTGATTTTATTTTTTTCAAGGTGACGGGTTAGCCTGCCCCCGCTTTGTACCAGACACCACGGGGTTATATGTACCTACCTAGGTAGGTAGGTACCTTATGTAGGTTAGGTACGGTACCTAGGTACCTAAGTTGACCGTTATGAGAAGGCTGCGGTGTCGCAGTACTGTACAGTGTATATAGAGCCCAATTAAGCCGCACACATTGTGTGGCGTCACACATTTGGTGCAACATTCGGCCCTGGAATAAAGGCAAGTACCCAGTACCTAGGTAAGTATCATGGTGTGTCAAGCGAGCACAGGACCAAAGTCTCCAAAGCATGAATAGAGTTATATAAACCTGCTATGGAGTTGTTTTTACCGAATACAGATAAGTCGTGATACTTTCAAAGCCCAGCTTCTTCAAGTCATTCATCGTCGGTAGCATGGTCAAATCACCGCATGTCTACCTAGGTACCTAGGTACCTTACCTCTAATGTAGGCACGGGCTAAGTGTGCCCATCCTCAGGTACCTAGGTAGGTAGTAGGTACAGTACAATGGACAGTCAATATCATCATGCCGCCACCTCAACGCCTTCAACATCAATACTCGATTTTACAGTCCCCCGAGTCCCTTCAGGCCCTGCTGCGGCACCACACCCGGGGACAGTGGCAAGACGCAAAATTCGCAAACATGTCTGGATTACTAGCCTTCGTCCTTGGCGGAGATGGCAAGAACTCCGCCATCGACTTGCCCGCAGTGGATGTGCATCACATAGAGACCAACCCTGAACGTCCTGCTCGGTCTCTCAAACATCTTCTCAAAGCCAACCACGTCAACTACGCCGTACTGTGCAGTCAATCCCGGTCTGGCAACGAAACTGCCCACGCCCTTGCTTCAGCGTACTTGCTAGGTGCCACTGCGACCCAACTCCAGGACATGTACGAGGAGCAGGTCAAAGAACTGGAGCCTTGGAAGCCGTCTCCTGCCGAGGTCGTGGACAATGACTGGGTCGACTTTCTAGGAGACGATCGTTATCAGCGAGGGTTTCTCGACTTCTTCGAGGACAAACTAGCCATGGAATATGCCTACGACTGGAAGAAAGTGGTTGAGCACTTTCTCTTCTCGTCTGAACGGCCGCTGGTCCACGGATTGATATGCGGGTGTAAGAAACATGCCAATCTTGCGTGCGCGAGCCGCCTCAACACTGCTAACGGTGTCTTAGTCGGTCATCCTCTCACCCATCTAGGATATGCTTATGAGATGGACAGTAAGGAAGTAGCCATGGAAGCTCTGACATTGGCGTCGGTACAGCACAGCTTCCTCTACAAGTACACAAGTGACCCGTCCTGCACCAGGCAGTCCTCCAAACGTACCAGCGCCTCTGTTCTCGAACTGCTCGTTCAATTGTCTGACGACGAGGCCCTGAGAGATTTGCCCGAGGCTATTGAGCCTCGCGAGTTGGAAAGCACGATTTCCAAGTATGAGGGTACGGTTCTGGACTACTGGAACGCCTGGGATATTTCCGAACCCGTCAAGGATTTCGAAAAGTCACAGCAGGCTGCAGTGGGCCTGTTTGTTTCATCAGTTGACCCGACCCTCCACGAGTACAGCTTGCTGTTTGCCGACTTGTTGACAACTAGCTATGCGGTACGGGTCCTTCTTTCATTCTTCCCGGCCCGATATCACGTCAGCCTCGTGAAGGAGTGGTGGCTGTTGGTCGTTGCTGTATTCATCCTCAAGGGACGACCGCGCCCCAAACCTGGAACCGAGAGAAAGGATGCAGCCGGGCGCGACTGGAACCATGTGCAACAAAAGGCGCTGCAGTCGCCGCACTTGAACGATGCACACTATGCCAAAGGTACGCCGTTGACACCTGATGCTCCATGTAACGAGGTTGAGCCACTCGACTGACGATTCGGGCTCAGCGGTGCGTGTGATGAGGGATTTGGCCAGGACATGGGGGGATGATGATGACTTCTATCTTCTGGCCGCTGCGACCTTTGTGGATAACTTCCGAGGGTGGGCATCCTAAGCGATGAGCGTGGGTTATTGGGGTGCTAGCTATCAAGACATCACAGGGAGCAGTGAACTTGACGGCTTCAAAGGACGTAACAGACAGTGTTTGACCAAAAAGTAAAGCAATGGTTGACAAGAAGTAAATGCTGCACTGCACGCAGGCCTTTGACTTTATTTTCAACACGTCGACGGGGGTTCGAATCGTTCGATTACGTGGGCGACAGTGAGTGGGCCCTGATCCATCAATCCCATTGGCCTGAACCGGCCCCGGCTTTCAACTTGGCCGCCGTCTGCCAGACCTTGCGATTCGACCCGTCCGTCACCTACGACCTTCTCGTTCAACATTCGCCATCGCCGACATATTCCTGTCCCCGATACAGTCATCAGCACCTCGAGCCGAGTCGGACAACCCCCCCAGCACGCATGGACCCCACGATACTCAGGTGCTCCATCATTCGCTTTAATGGCTCCGCCCGCCAAACGCCGCAGACGGAACCCTCTTGATGCCTCTGATGACGAGGAACAGCCTCAGGCCAACAACACCCTTGCCAACTTTCTGCTCTCTTCACCAGTCTCCCTCTCCCCCCCCAAACATCGAGTTTCCACCCCGTCCCCCAGCCCTCTCAAAGCAAGAATCGCATCGCGGCCGTCCGCTAGCAGCCCGTCACCTCCCAAGACGAGGCGGGGAGGAGCCTCGCACAAGATTGGCCGTGGGTCCAATGCGACAAAATCCAGAGATGCCGGACGGAGCGAAGAAAAAAAGGGCAAGACTGCCGATCTCAAGACTCTCTTCTCCAATCAGGCCCAGCGAGCTTCGACAGCCAGAAGCAACGCCGAAACGAGGCCGTCGCCCGTCAACGACCCCATAAGTGACCCCATTTCCGAGGACGACGAGATATCCTCGCTCAAGGCTAGCTCGTCCAGCCTGGTCGGTCAACATGCTCGCAAACGGCTGAGAAACGGTAGCGTCGCCACGTCAGGCGAGCCTTTGAGTGCCGGCCTCAAGTTCTTCAAGCCACCCAAACCCACAAACCCCATCGGCGCGGATGACGAGCTGCGACCATGGCCCGAACGGTTCGGACCTCTGAACCTGGACGAGTTGGCAGTGCACAAAAAGAAAGTCGCCAATGTCCGGAGATGGCTGGAAGAAGTCATGGCGGGTCGCTTGCGTCAGCGGCTCCTGGTATTGAAAGGACCAGCTGGCTCCGGCAAGACGACCACAGTACGTCTGCTTGCCAACGATTTGGGATGCGAGCTCCTGGAATGGAAGAATCCGGCCACAACCGCTGGCCCAGGCTTCCTTTCTGCTTCTGCGCAGTTTGGCGAATTTCTAGGTCGAGGAGGCAAGTTCGGAACCCTGGAGACGGACGGCTCGTCTAGCGCAATCTCGCCCATCTCGCATGGCAACGGGAACGGCAACGACCCAAGTAAAGCCAGACGCATCATGCTCGTCGAAGAATTCCCAAACACATTCTCTCGATCATCCTCAGCATTGAGCTCCTTCCGCGGCGTTATCCTGGAATACCTAGCTGCGCATGCGTCTTCATCTCTTGCCCAGTCTGGAGCGATGGCTCAACATAGGACAGGTCCTGCCAGCCCAATCGTTCTGGTCATATCGGAGACTCTGTTGACCACAACATCCGCATCAGCTGATAGCCTGACCGCCCATCGACTGCTTGGCCCGGAGATTCTTGGTCATCCCGGTGTCGGGATGATAGAGTTCAACGCCGTTGCGCCCTCTATTCTTACCAAGGCTCTAGAGCTTGTCGTTGTCAAAGAAGCGAGAAAGTCGGGCCGCAGAATGACTCCTGGTCCCCAAGTTCTTCAGAGGCTGGGGGAAATCGGAGATATCCGCAACGCTGTTTCGTCGCTA
Source organism: Ustilaginoidea virens (assembly GCF_000687475.1). Classification (NCBI taxonomy): domain Eukaryota; kingdom Fungi; phylum Ascomycota; class Sordariomycetes; order Hypocreales; family Clavicipitaceae; genus Ustilaginoidea; species Ustilaginoidea virens. The sequence goes on along the minus strand of NC_057317.1, from coordinate 4,502,941 downwards.
GAGTTTCTTTGCCTGAAAGGGGATGAAAACTCGGACTGGGGAGCCAAGATTGCCTTTAAAAAGCCCAAGAAGAGCGTCAGGGGCCTCATCGGCTTAACCAAAGGCGAGTCTGAAAGCCTCCAGTCAATTTCCCAGCGCGAAGCAAGCCTGGGCATCTTCCACGCGGTGGGCAAAGTCGTATATAACAAACGAGACGAAGCCGCCCCGTCCACTGACACGGTCGAGACCTTGCCGCCGTTTCTGTCGCAAAACGCCCGCCCCAAAAGATCGCAGGTGTCGGTCGACTCTCTGATTGACGAGACGGGCACGGACACGGACACGTTCATTTCCGCCTTGCACGAGAATTACATCCTGTCGTGTGAGAGCACAGGCCCGATGGACCTGTCGACCCCGATGGATTACGTCAACGACTGCATAGAGCATCTTTCCGAAAGCGACCTTCTCTGTCCGTCCAGAGACGTTTTCTCGCGAGGTCGAGGCGGCTTCGGCGGCTGGGATTCGAGCAGCCATGTTTTGCGCCAGGACGAGATCACTTTCCACGTAGCTGTGCGCGGCATGCTCTTCTCGTTGCCCAATCCAGTCAAACGCAAGACAACGACAATGGCAAAGGGCAGCGACGCCTTCAAGATGTTCTACCCAACAAGCCTGAAGCTGTGGAAGGCCAAGGAGGAGATTGAGGGCATGGTGGGCCTGTGGTCGTCCAAGATTCTGAAGGGGGAATTGCAGCATCCAACAAAGAATCTCACCGATGGTGCCGGCGCCTTTCTGCCGACCCAGCCGTCTGGTGAATCAGCGTCGTGGATGCAGCGGCAGCAACAAGCACGCAGCGCCGCTGCCGCGAAGCCTCAAGGACGAGGCGGCGAAGAGGGATCGGAGCCGTCGCCGCCACTGCTCTCCCTAGGAAGTGCCGCTCAGCGAGAGATGCTCCTCGATCGTTTGCCTTTTATGGCTCACATAGCGCGAGGCCGCAACATCGGCGTTCGCGCACGAGATGTCGAAAAGATGGTGTCGTTCCACGGGATATCCGTGGCGGGTGACCAAGAAGAGTCCGAGGCCGAGGACGATTTCGCATCGGGAGAACCCTGGGCAACAGACAGGCCTTGCGAAGAGCGCAGTCCGCGCAAGAGGAGGGCGGGCATCAAAACCAGCGCCATGTCTGGCATGCTGGCACGAAAACTGGTGTTGAGCGATGACGATATCGAGGATTAGAGATGTTGCTGCGGGGCCGTCTGTTTTCACAAGCTTGTACTATATGACGTATGCATCCATGGGCAGGGGCAGGGGCATGGGCATGGGGGTTTGGCAAACACCAGGCGTTTGTGTATTTGCTTGCTGGGAGTGAAGCCGTCTTCTTTGGCGCGCCTTATAAACCTATTCTGTCGGGGAATACAGCAGAGCACATGGCCAGGAACGGCGCACGCGAAGCAAGTCAAACGAAAAAGTCATTTCCGGTTCCCAGCTGAGCATGTAGGCCCAAGAGATTGATTCCCCCCGGATACCTCGTTGCATGCAAACGGGGCTTCTTCCATTGCGCATGGTTGAAGATGCATCACACGAAAAAAGAAAGACAAGTCGAGTTTCCAGCATCCGTGGCAGTTGCTCCCCATTCCTCGCTCATGAAACATTTTGCTTTTTGTCTCCCTGCCGAAGGCCAGTCTCGAAAAAAAAAAAACACCGCCACCGCCTTTTCCGCGTCATGGGCCAAAAAAGAAAAAAAAAAGAAATCTATACTAGTCGGATGTGCGTATTCCAGCGTTTGAGAAAGCGAGAGAGAGGGACGAAATAAAAAAAAAAAATCGAGACACCCACCATCTGTTAGTGATGGAAGAGCCGAGTGTTTTGTTGAACAAAGGTGATGCCGAGCTTTTCGGCCGTCTCCAAGACAGCGTTGTCGTTCTGGCTGCCGCTGGGGGCGGCGATGTACTTGACGCCTGAGCGGGAGGCGCGGAAGACGTTGTCGATAAAGGGGAACTAGAAGAGCGAACACGGTCGAGCGGTTAGCGGTTAGCGGTTAGCGAGTCGGATTCAATTGCTCACATGAGCTTTGCCCAGGCGATGCTGCTTAGCACCCGGGAAGGACTGGGAGGAGGGGGGGGTTTCCTGCACTTACAAAAGCGTCGCTGGAGACGCAGACGTTGTCGAGCTGCCTCATCCACGCCGCCCTCTCCTCGTCGGTAAAGGCAGGCGGGACTTTTTCAAAGACGGCCTCGAAGGCCTCGCGCTCGGGGCCCGACTGCGGCAGCTCGCCGCTGACCAGCAGGTCGATGGCGTTGCTCTTGTCGGGGCGCTTGGTGCCCCTTTTCCACTTGATGTGCAGGACGCGCTCGTGGAAGCGCATCCACCAGTTGTCGGCCTTGTCGCCGGCCAGGCGGGTGCAGTGGATGCGCGACTGCTGGCCGGCGCCCAGGCCGATGACCTGGCCGTTGACGGCGTAGCAGACCGAGTTGCTCTGGGTGTACTTGAGGGTGATGGTGGCGACGGTCAGGTCGCGGGCGGCGCTGTCGGGAAGGGGGGCGGCGGCGGCGGCGGCGGCGGCGGCAAAGGACTTGGGGGAGATTTCGACGTCGTTGCGGCGCTGCTGCAGCGTGACGCCGTAGACGGTGCGGGTCTCGGCCGGGGCGGGGGTGTAGTCGGGGTCCATCTGCAGGACGAGGTAGCGGCCGCCCTTCTTCTTGCGCAGGATGTCGAGGGCGGCGTCGTCGTAGCCGGGCGCGATGACGCCGTCGGAGACCTCCTTGGCGATGATGGCGGCGGTGGGGACGTCGACCACGTCGCTGAGGGCGATGACGTCGCCGAAGCTGCTCATGCGGTCGGCGCCGCGGGCGCGCGCGTAGGCCTGGGCGAGCGGCGACGTCTCGATGCCCTCGACGTCGTTGACGAAGTAGGCCCTGCGCTCTTCGGGGCTGAGGGGCAGGCCGATGGCGGCGCCGGCGGGCGAGACGTGCTTGAAGCTGGCGGCGGCGGGCCTGCCCAGGGCCTGCTTCAGCTCCCTGACCAGGGGCCAGGCGTTGAGGGCGTCGAGGAGGTTGATGTAGCCGGGCGAGCCGCAGAGCACCTTGAACGGGAGCCGCTGGGAGACGGCGTAGGCGGCGGCCGGCTTCTGGTGCGGGTTGGCGCCGTAGCGCAGGGCCAGGTGCTGCTCGCCGCGGCCGGCGTACTCGGCGCGGAAGAAGCCGGCGATGGCGGCGTCGTAGTCGGCCGTGTGCTCAAACGCCTTGAGGGCGTACCGGTTCCGGCTCGCGTCCGAGATGCCGCCGCCGCCGCCGCCGCCGCCGCCCTGGGCGAGCTCCTGCAGGAAGCCGGGGTAGTCGCGCGGGTCGCTGAGGATGGTCACGCGCGCGTGGTTCTTGGCGGCGGCGCGGATGAGCGTCACGCCGCCAATGTCGATCTCCTCGACGGCCTCGGGGACGCCGACGCCGCCGGCCTTGGCCACGGTTTGCTTGAACGGGTACAGGTTGCAGACGACGTAGTCGACCTTGGCGATGCCCTGCGCGGCGAGGTCCTGGTCGTCGGCGTCGAGGTTGCGGGCGAGGATGCCGCCGTGCACGGCGGGATGCAGGGTCTTGACGCGGCCGCCCAGCATCTCGGGGGCGCCGGTGATGGCGCTGACGTCTCTTGATGGAGGAGACGAGGGGAGCGATGGTTAGCTATCCTCTTGCGTTTTTGCCAATGCGGCGGCGTGGTGGGGGAGAGAAGAATGAGTAAAAAATAAACCACCAAAAAAAAAAAAAAAAAAAGAAAAAGAAAAAGAAACGAAAGAAAGAAAAGAAAGAATAAGAATGGCATACTCGACAGGCATGCCGGCATCGCGAATCATGCGGCTGGTGCCGCCAGACGCAACAAGGCGGACATTCTGCTCGGCCAGGCCCTTGGCCAGGTCCAGCAGCCCCGTCTTGTCGTAGACGGAGAGAATGGCAATCTTTTGGCTGGCAGACATTGTGCCGGGCAGGTTGTTGTCGACGGCTGCGTCTGCGCCGCGATCGATTCGACGGGGTAGATGTGAGAACGAAGGACTCGGTGGGAAGAGCAAAGAGAAACGTAAAAAAAAAAAAAAGGATAAAAAAAAAAGAAAAGAAAAGAAAAGAAAACAAAGGCGGGGTACGATGGCGCTTGGCGATGCGGGCTGCAGCCCCAGTTGGGGTTTGGGGTTTTCTTAGGGACACCCCCGCGTTGACCAGACGTAACTCTGTTCATGGACGTGGGCATTGGAAGCTACGAGTACTTGCTGCTGCATCGTTTTGGCATTTTTCAATGTTGTCTATCTTCCCTATCTTTTTCCTCCCTTTTTTTTTTTCATTTTTTTGCCTTGTTTGGGCAGCGACGGGGTGCGCGCAACATCAAAGCGGGGCAGCAGCTGCTCCGTGCTCCGTATCGGAGGCCGTTATCAGCGGAGGGGGCCACACGTCAAAGACGGTGGGGGCGACGGTGGGGGCGGGGGTAGCGGGCGCTCTACGCGCCAAGCCGCTTGGGGCGTAGCCGTCCCTCGTTGCTGTTTTTTTTTTTTCTCTTCTTCTTTTTATCTTCTTCTTCTTTGATTCTTCGGCCGAAAAGGTCTAGGAAATGCAAAGACCTGCAAGGCAACTCGTCTGGGCATCGCCGATGACGGGATGGGGACGGCGCAGCGGGGCTTGCCAGCCTGGTGCTTGCTAGATAGATGCCTAGGCGCCTGTCGCACGCGGGGTGGCGTATAATTGGTGGCGTGTACCTGCCGCCAACGCCGCCCAGGTACTCCGTACTTGCCAGCTTAAGGCTTAAGCCTCGGGCCCGACGCCAGCCAGATCCAGATCCACGCCTTGACCCACGACATCCATGACCACCACGACGACATCCATGACCAAGACCTCCATGACCACGACCTCCATGACCACGACCTCCATGACCACGACCTCCATGACCACGACCTTCCATGACTCGACAACACCAGCGCGCCCTCCACCAAGCACAAGCACAGCCATGGCCACCCGCTCCCTCGACATTCTCTGCTTCGGCGACTCCCTCACCTCGGGCTTCTACGCCTACGGCCTCGGGTCGCACCCGTACTCCATCCGGCTCCAGGCCAGGCTGCAGGCCGCGCTGCCAGAGACAACCGTACGCGTCCACACCAACGGCCGGCCGGGAGACTACGCAGCCTTTGACGGCTTTCGAACCAGGCTCGAGGCTGAATGTCGGTTCGCCCCTTTTTCTTTTCGTCTTCATGCAGTCTCTCTCTCTGTTTATATACAGACATGTATTTTATTCATTTGTCTGCTTATTTTGATTTCTGGCCCCCCTCCCTCTCCCGACCTGCGAAACCCACGTCCCGTCAACCGCTGACCGTGCTTCATTCACTTCACCACAGGCAGCAAACAACACTTTGACTGGGTCATCATCCTAGGAGGCACAAAGTACGTCCCCCCCCCCCCCCTTCTTTGTCCCGCGGCTTCACGGCACGTCCCGCGGCTTCACGGCACGTCCCGCGCCTTCTGACGCGCACAAACCCCATCCCCCCCCCCCCTCCCCCCAGCGACCTGGCGCTGCACGTGGAGCCGCCGCAAATGTACGCAGCCTTCCGGCGCAGCTGGGCGATACCGCTTTCCCAAGGCAGCCGCGTGCTCGCTCTGACTGTCCCGGAGACCGAGTGCCGAGCAGCTCGGCTCGTGAGCGAGAGGGCCCATCTCAACCGGCTGATCCTGGCGCACCGGGAACCAAACTTGTGAGTTGGCACGGCCCGTTCCCCCAACCGACCCGACTGTTCCCGCACCGCGCACCACACGCACCAGAGTCCTTGTTTTTGCCCCGGATGTTCCGCGGGCAAAAGGGGGGGAGGCGAAGGAGGGGTCGGAAAGCTGAACCTGCCGGCCCTGTAGTCATTCCTTCGATCTTCACTCCAGCCTGCCTTTCCACTCGTTGTCGGACGATGAAAAATCCAGGTACTGGGACGACGGGGTTCATCTGACGGACAAGGGGTACGACTGGATGGGCGGCCTGGTTGCCGACGCGCTGCTGGAAGCCTTTTCCTCTGCCGATTCCGCGGAAGCGACGTGTCCTCGGTCGCAGGGCCCAAACTCGCCCGGCACGGCGCGCCATGAAGCTCTGCTTGAGGAAGAGGGCGGCGACCCGCGCAAGCTCAGCGAGGGATACGTGGTGGTGCGGAAGAAGGATCTGTGGTAACGGGGCCGCTCGCCGGGACACACAAGGCTCACGGCTAGTTCAGTTCTGCGTGATTGTTGATTGTTGCGAGAAGAAACAAGAAACGTGGACGCCCACTCCGCAAGACTCCCCAGCATTCATTCCTAGCGCTCGGTTTTCTTGTAAACGCCATGCAATTCGTGTAAAAAAGGAAAAAAAAGTAAAAGAAGAGAAGAGGATAAAATAAAAAAAAAAAGAGAAAAAGAAAAGGAAAAAAACCTCGCTAAATCAAATGCCGCCGTGACAAGTCTCACACAACCAGATTGGCTGCCACAAAATCCTGTGTTGCACCACCCGTCAATATCGCATGCGTGCCGGGCCGTTTCTACGACCAAGGAAAGGGGAGGGAAAAAAAAAAAAAAAAAAAAAAAAAAAAAAAAAAAAAAAAAAAAAAAAAAAAAAAAAAACTTACCGGAAACTTCCTTTGCAAAGAATTGGTCACGTTCTCAACCTCCTCGGACAGACTCTCCACGTTGGCATCCCATCTTCGAATCTCCTTGCCGGCAACGGCCTCGGCCCTGCCGCTGCCCCTTTCGCCCGACGCCTCCCCGCCCTCGAACCAGACGATGGCGTCGAGCTGATCCATGCGTCCCACCAGCCGGCCCTGCTCAATCATGCGGGCCGTCGTCTCCTCGGCCTTGTCCGGGTCCAGCCCCAGCAGGGAACCCAAGGCCTCGAAGCGGATGTTGGTGTACAGCCGCGAAGCGCCCAGCAGGTTGTGCTCGACGACGGCCTTGGCGAGCACGGTCGAGCCGTCGGCCGTGGTGGCCAGCTGGTGCGGCTGCAGGCCCTCGGCGAACTTGTCCACCTCGGCCGGGGACAGCAGCCGGTCGAGGAACATCTTCTCGAGCATGCCGAACTCGTCGAGCTGGGCGGCCCGCTCGTCCTTGTACAGCCGCCCGAGCATGCGGCTCCTCGAGGGCCCGGCGGGGGCCAGGATGGCGCACTTGATGGCCATGCTCAGCGTGTGCAGGCGCTCCTCCTCGGCGACGGCGGGCGAGAGGCTGATCTCGTGGTAGCGCTGCGAGGCCGGCAGGAAGCTCCTCTGGGCGTCCTGGATGCGCGCCTGGGACAGGCGGAAGTGCAGGTCCAGGTCCGGGTCGGATACCGTGTGCATCATGTTCTTGAGCTTGTTGACGTACGTCTCGGCGGCGGTCGAGTCGTCCACCTCGAGGTAGTTGCGCACGATGCGGATCCACACCCTGGCCTTGTCCTCGTCGGTGACCTTGCGCTGGGCGTTGTCGAGGGGCATGTCGGCGAGGGCCTTGGCGGCCTCGAGGAAGTCCTGGTTGGCCTCGTGGGCGGTGGCCACGAGCTCGCCCAGGGCGGCGGCGGCGTCGAGGAACGACGACGGCTGCGACGAGAGGGCCGACAGGGTGCGCGTGCCGACCTGGATCCACAGGTGGTCGTCGTTTCCGAGCGCTTTGAGGGTGGACACGAAGGCGCTCAGGACCGATCTCGTGGCGACGACCCCGAGGGCCTGGCCCAGGAACGAGTCGGCAATGGCGTTGAGGTCGTCGACGGCGGCGCCCGGCGAGGACAGGCTTCCGACGTTGGAGAGGAGGGCTTCGTAGACGGGGGCCTTGTCGCCCGCCGCCGCCTCGGCCTGGACGAGGGCCTGGGCGACTTTTGCGCTTGGCGCCATGGGGGGGGGGGGGGCGGTTTTTGGTGAAGCTGAAGACTCAGGTTGCTGTCGCGGAGGGTCAACTTGGGTTGGTGGTGGTGTCTGGTATGTGGGAAAGGAAACAGGAGTTGCTAGCTGTGAGGATGACTTTTGTGCAAGGAGACTCGGGAGCTTTCCCGAATGCTGAGGCAGAAAAGCCGAGGGTGGGGGGCTGTGGCTGTGGGGGGGAGGGCGCCACGGGTGCTCTGTGCAGGCACCTACAGTGTAGTGAGCTGACGGCACAGGGGTGAACGAAGCCTGGGGCAAAGCACAGGCTTCCCACATGAACTTACCGGGACTGGACTGGGACTGGACGTGACGGACACGGCCGAGTGACAGCATTATTGCACGACAATGTGACGCCACACAAAGTGCGGCTCTGTTGGGCTTCATACACTGCGACAAGTATTATTTGCATGCAAAGACATGATTTCATGTCCCCCAAGATGCGCGACAACAACCACCCAGGCATGGCCAGGCGACCCTACAAGTCAAGTCGTAGCCGTGTCGTGTCATTCCTCCCACACATGACACTCTACACAAACGGCACCCAGATCCTTCCCACGATGAATTGAAGACGAAGAAAAAAAAAAAAAAAGAAAAAAAAAAGAGAGAAATAAAAAGGCCTAAGGAAAGAAAACTACTTGTTATGCCACAGCAGCGTGCGCAGGGAATCCCACTCGTCGCAGTCCTTGTATATGTACGTCATGCTGCTGCGCAGGCTCGACTGCAGCTCTTCCGGGTGCGTCTTGAACAGCAGCATGACCAGCCCCCACGACAGAGACGCAAACGCCGGCCAGGCGTAGTAGCTGATGCGGGAGTGCAGCGGCTCCCTGGAGACCACGGCGAGCCCGTGGCCGGGCTTGACGGCCAGCCGCGCCAGCGCCAGCGCCACGCGCGCAAAGATGTAGATGACAATCTGCTGGCTGACCGACGAGATGTTGCCGCTGCGCCGGGAGCGCTGGCCAAAGACGACGTAGCCGCCCAGCAGGCCGCCGATGAAGCTGTCGTAAGGACCTGTCGTGCCGTGTCGTGTCGTGTCGTGTCGTGTCGCGGGGGATTATCAGCAACAGCAACAGAGAGGGTGGAGGGGGGGGGGGGGGGTGAGGATGGATGGGAGACGGCGCCGGCCTACCCTCTTTGCCCTGGTTGGGGCCGTAATGCTTGAGCGCAAGCGTCGTCAGCTTATATATCGTCGCGAACCGGGCCAGATTCGAGGCGTGCTTCTTGGTGGCCCTCAGAACGAGCGCAATCTTTTGCCGGACGCTACACAGCGAGCCCCATGCCGTCTGTCAGTCGGGCCAAAAAGAAAAATCCATCCATTTGCGAGGATTGGGAGGACAAAGGAGGGGGGGGAGCCAGCAAGACGACAGCCCCGACGACGTACGTTCCCGACCGGAAGAGGAAAATCATTCTGCGCAGGGGTTCCGGGTCAAGTCAGCGTTTCTTTTTTTTATTTTCTTTTTTTTTTCGGACGGTGCGACGAACCGAGCCCCGAGCACAGCGAAAAAACTTACACCAGCGCGTGTGGAAAGCGCACCTTTGTTCCGTAGACGGCGCCATTGCGGGCCGTCTTGAGCAGCGACAGCAGGTCGTGATAGCGCGGGTCGAGGACGACTTGCTCCAGAGCGCGCTGCGCCAGATGGATGATCTCGGTCGTCAGTTGCCAAAGGACTGGACACCCGCGTTCCGGGCCGCAAGCTCAGCTTAGCATAGCGTACCTGGAGAGCCACGAGCGCCGTCGCCATCGTTGTGCCTCGGCAAGAGGGCGCGAAGGGACGGGGAGGGAAAACAGAGACGACGACGCGGGCGGCACCACTTGCTCTGCTCGGCTTTGTAGAGGGCGCGGGCGACGGCAGACAAGTCGTCGAGCTGGCTGGCTGGTGGTGCAAATGTTCAGACCATCGGGAGTCCTTGCGTGAGGAGGGCGGGAGAGGTGACGAGCGGAGGGGAGCAGCAGGACGGCGGCGAAAGAGTTGCAGGTGATGGCGGCGTTTCGTTTGGTGGCCTCAATGTTGACTTGGAGCCTCGGGATGCGCGCGGCTGGCTTTGGGCCGGGGCTTGCGGCCAGGGGCTGGCAGGCAGCTGGCAGGCAGCTGGCAGGCAGCTGTCTGGCGATTGGGCCCCGTTCGGTGCGGGCCCCTCGGGTACTCGGTGTACCAGAACTCGTCTTCACATGTCAAAGGTAAATGTACCCAGGGCGGGCGGCGGGCGGCGGGGTCAGCGCTCGTGACAATTGATGCAAACCTCGTCTCGCCGTCTCGCCGTCTCGCCGTCTCACAGCAGGCCAACCGTCTGCTGTCTCACCGTCTGGCTGGCTGCTTGCGGCTGTTACATACATGGCAACATCCGAGCCTTGATGGTTTGACATGTCCATGCCGCCAATGTATCCCGGCATCACGCATCACGCATCACGCATCACGCATCAACCAACCGCGCGTCAACACCATCGCTCATGCGGCTCCCGCCACGCCACCCCCAGAATCTCGAATATCCTCCTCTCGTCCCTCCCCTCCACCAGCTCCCCCGCATGCAGATTCTCCCGCTCCGCCCCCCTCATCACGTCCCTGTAAAGCCCCCTCTGGTTCAGCCGCATCCCCTTCTTCGACGCCAGCAGCCGCAGGCTGCGGTTGAAGACGTCGTTGCCCGTAAAGTAAATCAGCGCCCCGCCCATCTCCGTCTCCGGCACCAGCAGGAAGTCTATCCGCCTCCACACCGGCCGGCAGCCTCCTCGGTCGTCGACGCCCCGCGTCCGCGTCTGCGTCTGCGTCTGCGTCTGCGTCTGCGGCAGCACGCAGCACCCGTGCCACTTGCTCCCGTCCCCCGCGGCGCGCGACGAGGCCAGCCGCGCCGTGACGACCCCGTCGCTCCTCAGCGCGCCCACCAGCTCCGCCAGAAACGGCCTCAGCTGCGCGGCAGCGTCGGTCCCCGCCCGCGTCACCATCACGTCGACGTCGTGGGACGAGTCGGCCCCGCGGCGGTAGCTCCCCCCGATAATCACCTCCACCCGCGCGTCGATGCGCGCCGCGGCCCTCTTCACCGCGGCCCCGAGGGCCTCCACCTCCGCCCGCGGGATCCTGGTGTTGAGGTCGTCGTAGTGGTCGATGCCGATCTGCTGGCTGGCGCTGAGCCTCGCCCCGGCCCGGAGATCCTCCAGCGTCCGGTGGCCCTGCGAGATCCACCGCTGCGCTTGCTTGGCGCCCACGCCGTAGATCCCCAGGAACAGCTGGAGCGCGCGGTCCGTCGGCTCCGCCTGCGCGTGCTCGAGCCTCCGAAGCCGGTCCGTCGTGGCAATCTCCTCAATCTTCTTGGCGATCCGTCGACCGACGTGCGGCAGCTCGTAGGCTGCCTCCTCCGTGGCTATCTTGACGCTCTGCCTCTTCAACGTCGCAATCGCCTTGCGGTACCCGATTGTTCTCCACTGGTCGCCGACCCGGCTGTAGTACGACGCCATGCTCTGCAGGACCTCGATCGTCCGAGAGTTTGGGTTGTCCAGCGAGGCATGCTGCGCGCCTGCCGAGTGGCAGCCGAACCGGTCCTCGAATCGCAGCTGCTTGCGTCTGCTTGCCGAGCGCAAGCGCATCTTGTCTGTCTTGAGATGCTCGCCCTCGCCTTCGCCCTCGTCCTCGGACGGGCCGCACTCCTCCGACCCCTCCGAGGCGGACGGGTGTTGGGCCTGGTTGGCTGTGGAGCGAGACTCGTCCTCCTCTTCGTCCTTGTCCAGTGGCAGATGCCTGTACTCCTGCACCATTGCGATGAGACTCGACAGCTCGTCATTCCCCCCGTGCTTGTGCTCGTGCGGCACATTGCCCTGCGGGGTTGCCCCGGCGTCTGCCCCGGCGTCTGCGGCGCCGTCTTTACTCGCGTCTGGCGGTTTCGACGACGGCGCAGTTTCTTCTTCTCTTGGGCTGGCCAGCTTCGAATCAGGATGCGGCGGGGCACCGCCGACTGCACTCGCATCGCTTGGTTCCAGGCTCCGGGACAGCCTTGCCGGATCCGGTCTGTGTTGGTCTCCAGGTCGCGGCTTCAGCTGTAGCGATGTTTCCGGTTCGTTTGAACCGCTCGGGACCTCGTCCCCCGCCGCGGCATCGTTGCCGTCCAGCTCCTCGCGCGGTTGGCCAGGAATCCGGTACTTCTTCTGCGTGTGGTCCAGGATCGAGCGAAAGCGTATGCAGTCTATGGGGTAATCCTCGTTCACCACCTTTGCGCCGTGATGGCTCCCAATGGCCTTTTCGACGTGCTCGTAATGAAGGCCCTTGTCCACAATGACATGCGTGGCCGTCCGCGGGTCGGTCGACCAGGCAGCCCCGTATTCGCGCGACTTGTTGATCCGTAGCCTCCTCGCCGGCGCAATGTCGTTGTTGGGGATGTAGTACAGCGACAGGCCCTGGAAGACCTGTTCGTGCTCTGGGCGTACCTTGACCGGGTGCTCCCGTTTTCGTTTTCTCGTCTTTGCAGTGCTCACCGAGGGCGACTCGGCTGCGGCGCAAGAAGTGCGTAGAGCCTGCCGCTGGGGCTCCTTGGCCCTGGCTGTGTCTGGCACGGCCGTCTCGTCTGCTGCCGGATCCAGCAGCAAGCGGTGTGCGCGAGCTCTGGTGACGCGCGGCTGCGGCTGGGTAGCTTGGACGGTGTGCGTCGGAGCACCCGGCCCGTCGCTCGCAGCTGCTCGGCCTGCAACTTCTTTCCCTTGTGCGTCTGCCAGACCGGCGACGGCGACGGCGACGGCGACGGAGATGGAGATGGAGTCCTTGCCTGGGCGCGGCACCCGAGATGTCAGACCTGAACGTTCGTCCTTGTTGAAGAACCGCGTACGAGCTCGGCGATCCTGCTCCTCCCGCATGCCAGCGTCGCCGTCGTCCTCAGAATCTCCTTGCTCCCGAAGCCTCTCCAGCTGGGCAAAGTATACGACTTTCTCACTCAAGGGAGGCTGTTTGAGAGCCATTTTGCTGCTTGTTTCGTTGTGCTGCTCTGGGCCTGAGTGTGCGTCAGTGAACCACGGCCCTGCCAACCCGTCTAGACTCGAGATGCATTCCCGTCAGCATCGGTGGTCCCAGGGCGAAAAAGACTTGGTGCTCGAGGGAACTTACGGGTTACACTGGCACATTTTTGTGTTGTGCTGTGTTGAACCGTTCCCCTCAGCCTGCCTCCAGTTCTTGTGCGAGCATAAGCATTCGTAAGCGGGTATCAAAGCGCCGCCTGCAGAAGTAGACACTCATGCGGTACTTGGAGGCACCAACCAGCTGTATTGGGGCACTATACTAGGATCACTAGCAGCGCCGCGCCCCGGCCAGGCCAGCGTCGCTTACTGTCGCTGCTTATAATCTCTTTCATCAAGCATAGGCCACGCCAGCCTGGCTAGATTTCCTTTATTTCCAAGCCTTTTCTCTACTTACTATGTAAGATGGAGCAGTATATATAGGGAGGGGGCATAACTCGCCCTTGATTCAAAGGTAGTAAGTAGTGATCAAGGACCAGACTTTTATGCATCCTGCGCTAGTGACCCCCGCTCAGCGCGATATGCGTACCCCCACGTACCGAGCTAGTAGGTACCTCTACCTCCCATTCTGCGACGCTACCGATTACCTTAATTCTCTCCCGTTTATCGTCATTCGCAACGATACATGTAGCTCAGAACAATTCACCAAGAGAGAGGTCTAGTACCGTATTTACCTCTCCCTATCAGAACTGGCCATCACGGCAGGTAATTGATGTCCATCTTTGGCCGAAGCTACCCAGTACATCCCATCGTGTTGCAGGCTCGAGTCCCCTCCCCATAATAAACTTCTCCATCTGGCCTCCAGTTGTCAAAGGATACAATACAGCCCCCAGCCGAGCCATACATATCCCAGCCATACTTGACAGTTATATATTACAACAAAAACATTACCAGGTAGTCCGCCATGCACATGGTCTGATGGCAAACAGCATTGACGGCCCATGTCAGGTTGCGGGCCAGTCAGTTTGACTACCAACTAAGGTCTGCATGATAGCGAAATAGCTTCAGTGACCAGTCTCGGGAGCCCACGCGCAGCAATGCATACTTGAGTGTGAAAGTGTATCATCATAACCCGACTGTCCGAGGGTTCCATGGCCCACGCGTCTTTCAATGCAACGCAAACACCTTGCAGGCTGGTATCACATCAGTCCCCCATGCAACATTGATAGAGCGTACCTCCATAGGGATGCAAGCAAAAACCAGGGGGGAAATGCGAAAGAACGCGGCGAGAAAAAAAAAAAAAGGAAAAGGAAAAGGAAAAGAAAAAGAAAAAGAAAGAAAGAAGTGAAGAGGAAAAAGTTAAAAAGTTTAGGGAAAAAAAAAAAAAAAAAAAAAAAAAAAAAAAAAAAAAAAAAAAAAACTCCAGTCGCTAAATGCAGCACACCTGTTCCCTTCTCCGCCATACATTTTCCCCTGGCCCAACATCTGAGCAAGGCTTCGGCTGCTATTCTCTTTGTAACCCTTTGCGACCATCCGTGGTTATTATTCCGTTCTCGCCAACTCATCGACTTCGTCAAGTCTTCCAGGCGGTGTGAGCTTGGCCTCTTCAAGCATCTTCTGTAGTCGCCGAGTCTCTCGAGCAGCCGTTTCGCGTTCTTCCTGGAGGCTCAAAACCTCAATCTGCGCCTCGTTCATCTTAGCAACGACTTGCTGAATCTCGCTTTCGGCGTCCGCGAGAGCCTTCTCGAGCTCCACGACACGGGCACGGAGAGTCTTAATTTCAACCTCATCCTCAAAGCTCTTCGCTTTAATGGTCTGCGATGAGCGGCCTAACATCGTCGTCGCAGCGACTCCGGCTTTCAAGAGCGAGCCATTGCGGGCGCCAACACCAACGCCGCCGCCGCTGTTGATGCGGCGAAGCTGCTCATTATGGGCCTCCCGGAGTTGGAAAATCTCCTCTTCATGTCGGCCGACGCGATCCTCGGAAGCAGTTTGAGCCACCACGAGCTGCTCCTCAAGCTCGTGCAGCCGTGCTTGAAGCTCAGTGATGCGTTCCGAGTTCATCTTACGGTCCGTATCGCCCCTTGCCACAGTGTCGGCGAGGCGCTTACGCAGCTCAGCGTTGGTCGTCAACTGCTGTTGCACTTGGGCGGCAAGCTGCTCCACACGCTGCGCAGATTCGCTCAGTTGATCCGCCAAGGCCGTTTCTCGTTCCACGTTCCGCGACTCTCCGGCTGACAGCTCATCCACCCGAGTCTGAAGGCTGTCTAGATGCCGCCAGGCAGCCTCTCGTTCCGAGACTGCAGATGCGAGAGATTGTTCGAGGCGCTCGACGGCAAGCCTGGTCTTCGCGTCCGACGCAGCGTCACCCGTGTTAAGTTCCAATCTCTTAATGCGCTCCAATGACTCGGTGTATGCGCTTTGCAATTCCTGATAGGCTTTCTGAAGGGATTCCGATGTGACCGGTGGGGGGCTCGCCGCACCATCAAACGCCATACTCGACCGGGCCAGACATGGGGGGATGAGAATGTCCTTCTCCTGCAGAAGCGATCGAAGGGAGGCGATTTCCTCCTCGGCTCTATCGAGGTCCATCTTGAGGCCGCCCAGACCCTTCTCCACTTGCCACTTTTGTTCCAATGCATCCTCTGCCCGACGTCGCAGCACGTTGATCTCGGTGCGCAGGCTGGAAATCTCTCTGTCGAATCCCGCTTTGCGTGGTTCCAGTATAAGACGTTGGCGTTCTGCTTCGAGGATTCTGATCTTCTTGTTGTTCTCGCGGTTCTGGAACTCCTGTCTTTCGAGGAGGTTTTTCAGCGCACCGTGTAGGGCATCCCGTTGAGCCTCGACATCCTTCAGTCGCTCAGCGAGAGCTTCCCTTGACTCGGACTGGGCGTTCTTGACGCTTGCAGACCGGGACAAGCCCCCAAACGTGGGCGGTGGGCCTCTGGCCTTGAACGATCTGGTAGTCACAGAGTTGGACCTCGTCAAGGCAACGTCTTCCGGGCCCATCGAGTTGCGGAGCGAGGAGTTTTCCTGTTTCAGGGACTGAAGCTGCTGCTGCATCTTGGTTGATTCATACGTCAAGGTGGCGTACGAGGCTGCCTGAGCCTCAAGGCCTTCCACCCTGGCTCGCAACTGAGGGACAACCTCGTCTCGAAGGTTGTCGCGCTCGTTACAAGCTTCTTGGAGTTCACTCTTCAGCCCGGAGAGTAGATCCTCGAAATTTGCCGTGGATTCGCGTTCCTCCGAGAGGCGGCGTCTGAGGTCCTCGCACGATTTCTCCAAGTCTCTCACACGATCATTGGCATCCAGGCTGTTCATGTGTGCGAGGTCCATTTGGGAAGCCTTTTCAGCCAAGTCCTTGATTTGTTGGTCAAGAATCTTCCTTCGAGACCTTTCATCCTGCAGCTTGTTACTCAACTCCAATCGGATAGATGCCTTTTCTTGCTCCGATCGCCTCTGTATCTTTTCGATTTCATCTCTACTTTGATCGTAGTCGCTGACTTTGGTGGAGCTGTAGCCCGAGTCTGAGAAATAGTCGCTTGAACGCTTGCTAGGCGCTTGGGGGTTGTTGACTTGCTCTTGAAGCCTATCTACGAGGTCTTCGAGATCCATTTCACGACGAATGGAAGCAGCCAGCTCGGAGCTGATGGCCTTGAGTTCGTCTTCCATCTCGTCGAGTAACAGAGATGATTCCGCCGTACCAGGTGGTGGGGTCGATAGGAATGATTCGCAGTATCCGATCGGGTTCGATGCGGCAGCATTGGAGTTGCTCGATGATAAATTCGATATGCTGTTTCTTGAAGATGCGAGGACTTCGTTGACGGGTTTGCTAGGCGATAGAGGAGACGGGATGGATGAGAATTCCGTGACAGAAGGCGAGATGTTGGGCCAGCCAAACAAGGTTGCGAATGGCGAAGTCTGGCTTGGAGATCTGGGCAACGGTTTGTTCAGTTGTGGAGATGCCACTAGTTTAGCCGAATCAGGACTGCCAGGCTCCCCATTCGGTTCCAGCTCGCTATCAGAAGGTGGCGTTTCGACAGTGTTGAGTTGTAGATGGGGAGGTGCCGGTTTTGGAGCATGCATGGGAGGTAATGGGAAAGGGCCAAGATGATCTCCGCATAATGATTCTACCCCCTCGGAGTTGCTGTCCTCGGGCGCTTCATCAGAACTCGAGTTCCGAGCAGCACCTTTATCCGGCATCGACGAATCGATTTCTCGAAAAATAAAGTCCTCGTATACAGAAAGCACTTCGGATAGCTCCGCGGAATTTCTATGTTGAGGCTCGACGGCTTGAATGTTGCCAACCGCCGATGTTCTCTTGTGTGGAGATGCGAAGGGAGCGATTGGGGTTCTGCAAGTGGGCATTCCAGTCAGTAGAGACCTAATTGAGATTGTCTTTTTCCAGTGGTGCTTCGGAGCACCACGGTGGCATTGCGAGCTTAGCGTGCCTCTAGTCGAATTGGGCGCATTCCTGAAAGCAGACATGAAACACTTTCGGATGGAAGGCCAAGACGGCCCGGCGAAAGAGATAGAACAACCACCGACGGATAGGAGAAAAAGAAGCGAGAGACATTTACCCGGACAGAGACAAAATCCAAGATGATGGCACATGATTGGGAAAGGTGATGGATACTGGCGGAACTCACTTGCAATAAGGCACTGATGTCCGAAGCGGACGTGGATAGTCGTAAATGGTCGGACTGTCGACAGATGATGGCCTGGCAAACCTCTGATCTGGCCTGGGAAAGAGCTCAGTGTTCAAATGAGGTGCAGTGCCAGTCGAATCGCGCAAGTTTAGAGAAGCGGTCAAGGATAAGGCGGATGGGGCGGGTGAGGACACCGGCTTTCGCTTGATCGGGGTTCTCGAGGTAAGAGAAGGAGGATAGTAAGTTGAGCCACGGGTGGTACCAGACGCAAGGGGAGGTGAAGTCGTGACAGGAGTAGGCGGTGACGTGAAAGAGCCAAGACTGTTCGTCACGCTCTGTCCAGTAGGTAAGGTATGGTGGGTGTGGTGAGTCGTATCAGTGTCAGATGCGGTTTGATTGTAAGTCTTTTCGAACGAGTCAGATTCCTCCTGCTGCTGTTCCTGTTGTTTCAGTTTGCTTTCCTGGGAGTGACGGAGCTGGTGGCATGTAGATGGAGCCTTGTTGTGCCTGGGAGTATCAGACGGAGCCGATGCGGCATCGGCAAAGAGGATGGACTGCTGCTGCTGCTCCTCCTCCTCCTCCTCCTCCTCCTCCTGCTGCTGCTGCTGCTGCTGCTGGAGGGCCGCAGGGCCATGACCCGAAACAAAGGGCGCCATCTTGGGTCTGGATGAAGGGCGTGACAAATAGAGCCGAGCAATAATGTCTTATCGCTGGGTTGTTAAATTGGCCATGAAAAGGGATGTAAGTGGTATCGGTACAGGCCATTCGACGATCAAGAAGGGGGAGAACAAGCCACCACCTTGGACGAAGGGAGCTACCAGCCACTAGGCCTTGGGGTGGATCCAAGCGAGACGACGGCTGACCGGACCACTGACCACTTGGGTTGGACTTGGCGTGCATGGGTTGTGAGCGCCTGTTGGCCCAAAGCAGCTTAGCGGCAGGTACCCAGACGAGACAGGGGAGGCGGCCTGGGCGTCTCCGTTTCTTCCTTGCCGCCGTGTCCAAAAGGGGCCAGACATGCCAACGCGCCCCATTCGACGAGGTGAAGGCAGGTGCATGTTTGTCCCAGCGCCAAAGTACCTGCCGAGTGAAAATGGCTGCGCGCCGGCCTGCCCGAACTCTGACCAGTCGCGAGGCTGTTGTGACAGCTCGAGAGTCGGCAACGCCCATACCAGGCTCTTTCTCCGTAGTGAATGTGGCCATTGGCTCTGTCGCCTTATCCAATTTCTGGTGATTTCGCTGAAGTACGGAGCATTATACGCGGTAAGCTACGGAGCACTCCGTACGTCCAAGAGTTCGAAGCTCTGACGCGAGACCGGGGTTGCGCGCGTAGGGAGGTACCCAGGTACCTGAGCCGGCAGTAACCTTGCAGGGGTCAGCGCGCTAAGGGGGTTTTGGCAAATTTCGTCACGTCGTTAGTCAGTCCATCGCGCCTCCACTTTCCTTGTGACGGACATAATACGGCAAGAGCGCTCGCCGCTCACTCTGTAATTAATTGCCTTGGTAAAGATATCTGGGTGCCAATCTTGTCGAATTAGAGAAATCCGTGGAAATCGTGTAAAAGGTAAGGTGCTATTCAAAAGTTGCTTAGAACTTTGAATTGATTGCTATTTGGGGGTTTCATCGCTGTTTCTCTTTTTTTTTTTTTTTTTTTTTTTTTTTGTTCCCGAGCGGCTGCTGTGCTGTGCTAGTGTGCAGCAGTTGGAGCGTTTTTGCCCCTGTTGGGATTGAAAAGAGAGACCCGCGCAATGACGCTTACTTGCTATGTACTCTGGAGTCTGATGGTTTTGGCAAGTGCTCCGCTATTCCTTGGATATGCACCTGGAGACCATTGGTCAGGATATTGTCCTAGCCTGCCCTGGGCTTCCTTGGCGCTTTCCATCTCCTCCCTCTTTGGATCCTGTGGCGCAGGTACCTGGTTGATCCAGGATTTCCTCTTTTTGGATGCTCCCCGATTCCGGTGCTCTTTAAACTTCATCTCAAATACCGACGTAGCCATATGACAAAGGATCAGTGAGTAAGGTAGAATTTAGGTATCAGTTAGTGCTTCTAGATGCTTCTCATGTGTATAGACCGATGGTTGCGTATATTGGTTGATAGATCAGGTATTCGGGTACGGTTTTGCGGGGGTGTGATGTTACACGTACCGGTACGTAAACTGGGCACGGATTGGATCATGCTCTTAATTAGGATGCAGTGATTTGTGAGAACTGCGCGCTTGTGGTCTGGCCAATGGAAAGCCCAAGAGGCGGCTATAACGACAACATCGAAGCACCCAAGCAGACAAGTTGGCGCCCTTGATTGACACAAGCTCGCCAAGACCCGGTCTACAGACTGCCTTTGCTCCCTGGCAAACTTGGTACATAATGTAGATGGCATATCCTCCCTCCTTGAATCCTTCGTGGGGGTTGGCGGCTGACCCCCTTTTACCTGAGCGCCGACAAACAGCCAGCCGTGCTGTGCTGTGCTGCGACTTTGCGACAAACGTAAGTGTCCGTCCGCTTGCCCGGGTTGACTGACCATATGCCGTACAAGACACCGTCTGGTTGGCACTCGCTTGCAGCGTCTTGTCAATCGGCTTCTAGCCCCGTGCCTTCAAAGCAGAGTACGTGACACAGTTCTGATGGTTTCAGCAGCCTTTTGCTGTTTTGCCGCCGTGTCCATAGGGAGGTACGGACTATGCTATGCTGTACGGCTTGGCTTCACCATGGATGCCCTCGTCACGACCGACCAATACATGAATTCACGCAAGCACAATGTCCCTCCTCTCATCACCCATCCCCCGCTACATCGTCCCATCGCTTTGTAACCGCAGAAGCTGGCTGGTCCCAGGGTGCCGAGTGTGCCATGTCTGCCAAGATCCCAACCGAGAACCAGCACCAAGCAGAGCACCTGGACGCCCAACCAACAACCTACCGGGAACTTGGGCCTGAATCGTCACAGAACCAGCTTCCCCTTGGGTAGCAGGGCCCAGTAGCCACCGCACGAGCACTTGCGTTGCTGACCGAGAACAAACGTGTAGCCCGGACGGCTTCCAAACACGTCTTCCATGACTGAAGCACACCGTGCGCATCTTCTCCATCTGGCGCCTCCAGATCCGCTTCGTAGCTCCACCTTCTTGAACATGTCTACATAGACGCCCTTGGCTCTCCTGGCCGCCAGGCTCCTCTTATCCTCTTGTACGCCCAGCAGTTCAAAATCCGCAAAGAAAAGCTTTGCCGGATCGGCAACTTTGCGCAAAGCCGGAACGTCTTTGGCAAACAGCTTCTTGACGACCGGAAGAAAAAAGGGCGGCAGGGAGCTGCAGAGCAGCATGGCCACCTCAAACTGGATCTGCGTCGTCTTAAGGGCAACATCCAGGTGCTTCCCCTGCGGCGCCTTCGCCTGGCTCTTGACCATTTGCGGTAGGTAAGTTGCGTAAGCTTGTCTGATGTCCTGGCCGAGTACGTTCAACAGCTTCTCCATCTCGGCGACCTTGATGACGCTTGTTGATGTAACTCTTTGCATCCTTTGGTATGCCTGCTGGAGCTGCGGGTTGATGGCCTTGCCACCTGCGGGCGAATCCCCCGATGCTTGCTCTTTGTAGAACTCCATCGCTTTGTTGCTGATGGCTTCAAGCAGCGCCACCCTGCGACATACTGCCGATAAGAAACTGCGGCTCGAAGACGCGAGCAGCAAGTGTAACGATACATCGTTTCTCTCCTGAAGATACCCATTCAGCTCGGAAAATCGCTGCGGAACCACGCGTTGCGTGAACTCTTCATCGTTCATGAGCTCAAACAGACAATCGACCAGCCAAGACAGGAGCTCCACCGACCACTTTGCGCAGCCTGCCAAAGCATCCACAACCTCTGTTTCATGTTCCAGTCAGCACCCAGCACTGTGTCCGTCCAAGCCCCATGGACTCCGCCTCGATCAATCAAATTCGCTTACCATGTTCATCGAGTGGGCTCATCTTTTCTCGAATGTTGATCGGCGTGTTGCTTGCAAGAGTGATGAGTATCACGACATTTCGGAGGTTCAAATTCAGCCTTGCAAACTTGCTCTGGAAAGATCTCGGCCGAGTTTCGCCCCTGAAGCCCAAACTAGCCATTATACTGAGACAGGACTGCAATGATGAGTTTCTCATAAGTGCGTCGTGGTGCATCTCATCCGAGTAGTCGACTTGAATCTTGAGTATGCGAACGAGTTCGCTGACCCAATCTAGAACGAATCCTGCTTTCAATTTTAGTGTCATTGTCCCGGACATGGGCGTAATCCCAGGAACGTCCAATTCATACTCTTCTTGGTCGCCATTGGCTGAACAACTGCGAGGAGGTCGTCATAGTTGCTCTGATACCATATTGTTGATGCAGCAGTGATGGTGATGGACGCGATTGTAGCCGAGTAGTTCTCTAGATCATTTGTTAGAGGGGATGGGCTATCCTGGTTGGTTATAAGCTTCAATGCGCATAGCTTGCGTCACCTTACCGTCTTGAATAGAGCTTCCCAAATCGCCCAGAGAATACTGGAGCTGGTTCCACTTGACCTTTCCGTCGTCCCCAACTTGTATCATCGAACAGCAAGTGGGCGATAACGCGGCTTGCAGGCCTACTTGACGTTAAAGGCTATCGCACATTTTATAAATCAAAATCCATCCTACAAGGCGTATGCTTACAAGGTCCCTCGTCGGAAAATGACCATCCAGCCTGCCGCATGGTCATTATTCTAGCGACGTCGTGATTCCCGCAAATCTCTTCAAATGTGTCTCTATCACGATACTCAATCGAGCCGTCAGACATTGCCAAGATTACTGTTTTACCGAAGTGAATAACTTCGACACCAATGACAGTCTTGTTGACGACGATAGGTTCCAGCTTCTTCAGTTTCGTGATATTTGGGGGCTCTGACGAGATGCTTCTCCGGTTGCCGAGTTGCTCGAATGCGGGGTCAAGGCTCTGCTTGGATTCGACAACTTCCCATCGATCCAAAATAGTTTGAGCTTCTTGATAAGTCTCGCTCTCGCTTCTCGATCTCAGCGTTAATATCAGAGGGGTAGCTGTGCTGGGTCCGGCATTGTCCGCGATGGCAGGCAAGACCTTGATGAAGGATAGTTTGGAGATGGAAGCATCCACATTGATGTCGTTGGGTCCGCCGTAGAGCCAGTTAGCTGAAGCGACATGTGTCTCAACAATTGCTGGGCTTAATCGGGCATTTTGAGGCAATGCGTTCTTTTCCGACGATGACCCAGGACCCGCCCACTGAATCTCGATTCTCAGGAGTCGCAGTTGGCTGGAAGATGTTGCAATGGCAGCAAGCAGGTATTCTGGGTGAGGTTAGTGTGGGTATTTCAACACGTTGTAATGGATGGGAAGGGCGCCTACTCTTGTCAGATGAGAAGGCAGCATGTGTAACCAGCTCGTCGGAAGCGTTGACGCTCTCAAGCTCCATCGCGGTCTCTTCCATCCTGTTGTTGTTTTGCGACCAGTACATCTTCAGCGTGCCCGCCATTGTGACACAAAATAAGGCACTTTTGGCAGAGTGTGGATGACACGGACCGAGGGTATATACGAGGGAGCTCTCATAATGATAACTGTGGCCTTGCTTGTTGGCAGGGCCGTACATGAGGTGAAAGGGTTTCTTGGTCGGTCAGCCACGTGAAGGACGCAACTCAACCGGGCGCGTGGCACAAACACTCTCACCTGCGGGTTTGGTGGTGCTGTGGGAAGCCAGAAGCAGCCTACGATTCCATGGCAATCATCAATGGAATCAGCATCCCACTTCCTAGTGATGAAGGGATGATTCAGCGAGATGGCAAAGCTCACGATGGCGACTCTGCCAGCGGCATCCACAACGGCCAGCTCTGGACTGTTTGTCGTGCTCCATTCCAAGTGCACAAGGGGAACGGTGGAAGTGCCTTTGACGAGGTCGCAAGTGGTGGGTTCACTGAGACCCCATGCTCCGCTGTCAGGATGGCTTCTCAAAAACCGGAGCTCAAGGTTCTGCCGATCAGGAGTCAGCGAAGCGATGGTGCCAGATCTTGACCAGGCTACGGCCCTGAGTCATGTCAGTGAGCATACGACGGAGGGAACAGAGCAAAAGCTGATGAGAACCCATACTGGCAGCACCCCCGATTTCTGACATCGTCCAGCCGTTGTTGCAGCGGTTGGCCCCGGGACCTAACGGGAAGTTGCAAAGGAACATCATCTCCGAAAAGTTCATCGACGTTGTTGAGGTCCACCGGCAATGCATTGTCCAAAATCAAAGGCATCTTTTCGGCCGTCATGACAGCGGTGTTGGTCTGCGAAAGGTATAGACAGTGACACAATGCGGCTGGCAAACCGACATGAAGGGGCATAAAATATCGTGCCGAGGAAACGCACGACTAGTGAAAGATTCAAGCTGCACCTAGGGTTTTGGAGCAATATTCGTGTGGCCCTTTTCCCTTGGACACGTTTTGGGTTGAAATGACGCCAGACTGTCCAGCCCAAGGGTCTGTCTGGCACCTTCTTCACGACTCGTCGACGACTTGTCGTTGAGAAGGAAGGTAACAAGTGACTGACTGACTGACTTAGGTACCTGCGGTACGGAGTACTGCGTAGCATGTACCTGCCCAACAGAACCAGGGCTTGTTAGACCAATGGGAGGGGTTAAGTATACGTCGCGCAAGCGAAAAGGCTGCGGCAAAATCTCGGCATGTCTGAAAGTCCATGTGGGGCTGGACTGGAAGAGCGGCCCGGAGCCGTAGTAGTTCCAGCACAAAGAGGAGACATTTTGGACCGTTTGAAAAGTACAAAGAGCAAATTACCCGCAGACTCGACTGCGAGTTTTCAGTTTGCTTTCAAAAACACTCTGTAGCTTAGTGAACGATGCTGGAAATGAAGTGCAGTCCGGAGCTCTCTTTGTCGGCAGTTGAAAAGGAAGGGCACGCCTTGTGCTGCCTCGTGCGGAGCACTTGAGGTTGGTGCTGTTAGGCAAGCGATGATGCCTTCCAAAGCTCCTTTGTGGTGTTGAGGTTACACAGTGCACCACAAGGTAGGACCCCGCAAGGGTCGGCTGGTTTGATGCACGTACTGTGTATGAGATACCTGCCAAGTACCTACCTACCTAATAGCAACCCTGGATGAACCAAGGTACCTACCTCGTGTGCAAGGGTGTATCTCCATTTTGTACTGAGCTCCCAAGCGCACAGTGCTGACAACCGCTCTCATTTCCAAGTTCATCAGCACGTGATTACTGACACCGGGAATATTCCCGGCCTTCTTGGCAGGATCCCTTGCCTTTTGTCGTTGGCAAATATCCAGAAAACAGGCAAGCCCAGCTCTGCGACTTCGAGTCTGACCTCTGGGCCCACACATGCAGCAGGAAAAAGCATAGGGCCGCTCGGTTTGCGACAGATCAACATTTAGTGTGAGACTACTCCAGATCTTGTCAAGACGGTCGTGCCGTTGCGCCATGAAGCTGGTCGCTGGCTTGCTACGGATCGGTGCCAAAGATTGTCGCGGCCCCAAGTTCGTGGCCGGCCGCTCGGCTGCATTGCGCTTCGCATCCACGTCTGCGAGAGCAACCACCTCAACTTGGAAAGCAAAATATGTAGCCGTCGGGCTGGTGGTTGGGGCGGCCCTGGGATCTACAATTTTCACATCTTCGTCTGACGGGCGATGGAACGGCAAAGTCCCCAGGTGGCAGGTTGCTCATGCCGCTCAGCACGGCTCAACTCGCAAGTATGCTGACAAGAAGACCATGCTCAAGGTTTGTTGTACTCGATTCTGCTTAGATGAGAGACGGATACCTAAGATCCCCTTCCCCTTCTCAGGCAGTTGACGAAATCCGTACATTGCTGGGAGAAGACGCAGTTAGCCTGGAGGACTCGGACATTGAAGAGCACAGTTTCTCCGAATGGTCTACATCCAATACCGAAGAGAAGCCTGTTGCCATTGTCCGGCCACAGTCAACCGAACAAGTGTCTGCCATTGCAAGGGTTTGCACAAAGTACAAGGTGCCAATGGTTCCTTACGGCGCCGGTTCGAGCGTCGAAGGCAATTTCAGCTCCCCCTACTCAGGCATTTGCATCGACCTGTCGAGCATGGACAAGATCTTGGCATTCCACCCCGAAGACTTGGACGTGGTGGTTCAGCCTGGGGTGAACTGGACCCAGCTGAATAACGACATCCGAGATTCCGGCCTATTCTTCCCTCTGGACCCAAGCCCCACTGCCCTCGTTGGAGGCATGGTAGCAACCAACTGCAGCGGTACAAACGCGACCAGATATGGCACCATGAAGGACTATGTCGTGAACTTGACGGTGGTTCTGGCGGACGGTTCGGTTATCAAGACCCGCAACCGCCCTCGCAAAACGTCGGCAGGATACAACCTGAACGGCCTCTTTACTGGCTCGGAGGGGACTCTGGGCATCATTACGGAGATTACTCTCAAACTAGTCACCATACCTGCTTGCCATAGCGTTGCCACAGTCACGTTCTCGAGTATAAGACAAGCCACCAGCGCCGCATCCCATATAATTCGGTCCGGGGTACCGGTGGCTGCCCTGGAGCTCATGGATGAAGTACAAATGCAAATCATCAACAAGAACGGAGGCTCTGGAGGCCGGATGTGGCCGGAATCCCCCACGCTATTTATCAAGTAAGGGCGCCGAGAGGCACAACGGGGTTGCCGGGGCATTCTAATCACAACTCTCGGCTAATGGTTATGCCTGTACAGATTCTCTGGGACTGACGGCACGGTAAAGGACAACATCAAGTCTGTCCAGGCGATGGTGAAGTCATTCGATTGTAGATCCTTCGAATTCGCGAGCACCCGCGAGCAAATGGAGTCCCTGTGGTCGGCTAGGAAACAAGCCCTCTGGTCGTCACTAGCGGTAAAACCAGCAGGGACCAAAGTTTGGTCCACCGATGTTGCCGTGCCGATTTCGCGCCTGGCCGAGCTGGTTGGCAAGTTGAGACCCTCACCAGTTGATAACTTGAAGATGCGTGGCTGATGGCGTACCAGAACTTTCCAGAGAAAGAGCCGGCAAGCTTGGTTTGTTCAGCAGCTTGCTCGGCCATGTTGGTGACGGAAACTTTCACCAGATGATCATGTACAACCCAGACGCTCCGCAAGAGAAGACGGCGGTTGCCGAGTGCGTGCATATGATGGTGAGGGATGCGCTAGCCATGGAAGGCACCGTTTCGGTGAGCTCAGCCCGCGGGGACCTGATGAGTATCCTTTTCCTCAATGTGCTGATGATCTGGTGTGAAAGGGTGAGCACGGAATCGGACTCGGGAAGAAGGCAAGTAGGATTGGTTTGACTGAATTCGACGTGTGCAAGAGACGGCTCCATCTAACCGGGCACTCTAGCACTATTTGGCCGAGGAGTTGGATGGGCCTACCCTCGGGGTCATGAAGGCGTTGAAAGACACGCTTGATCCGCAGTAAGCAACCTGCATGTGCTCACTGACGAGCGGATCTCGCTGACAGGGCTACAGCTGGTTGCTAAATCCTGGCAAAATGTTCGACGAATGAGGGCTAAATCATCAACATGAACGGAATGCCTCTTTGCATCCTTGGTGAAGGAGCATGACGGTTGAAGGAGCGTTGCAGGATCTTTCATCGCGATTTGCTTTATGCGCATATGAAACAGGACTTATGGAGAGCTACATTTACTCTCAAGAATGAGAATCACCAGCGGAGCCATCTGGGGGTTTGGAATTTTTGGAAAGCTACGTATAATTGGGAAAACAGGAATTACCAAGGGGGTGATCACATCAGTGCCGGGAGTTTTGTCGCCTTGGGTTTCTCGCTTGGCAGATGGCGTAGCAGATGCAAGACGACAAGGTGGGATGGCGGCAAATCCTGCTTTCTTAGCCCTGGAGGCATCATCACCACCATCCTTCTTCCCGACGATAATCTCGAGTTACAGCATGCACATTGCCTCCAAGAAGTCTACAACGAGCGTCCCTGGAGGCAATGTGCATGTTATAACTGAGATCATCGCCGGGAAGAATGTATTGCCCAGCTCCATACCACGGCACTTTCATAATACTCACACTGCAAAGTGGCTGCCTCTCTGGACTGCTGCGTTGAACTCCAAGACGCATCCAACTTCAAGTCGAACGATGCTTTGGTCAAGCCCAACGGCACAAACCTCCACGTGAGTATGCGCCGGAGGGGTTCTCGTCGTCTTCAACCAAGACCAGTCGGGCAATCGGGCAATTGACAACAAGCTTTGATTGTCCTTGCAGTTGGATTGGGTAGCCTCGCCGCGCAGGCTATCTGATATATTGGAACGTGCAGTCGGCGACACACAACCGTTGAAGTTGGTGACTTGTCCATACGGTTCTGGCTGCCGATCCGCCGCTTGATCAACTTCAAGGACGTCCTGGCTGTGCGTCGTAGCAGTGGTTTTGTGCGCCACCTCTAAGCCTCTTTCTTCCCTTGTATCCTTGTCTCAAAACTCTTCCTCGGACACGAGGAGGGTAGTGACGCGGGAGCGAGGTGAAATGCCCCCAACATGCATACCATCTTGACGTGCACGTTTTCAATCACAGGAATCGTGTCCAGTCTCGCACCCTGTCCTTTTTCGGGTGAGAATCAGTGTGAGATGAATCTACTCGCTGAAAGGCAGCCTCCCGGTTCTGAGGAGCCAAGTGGCATGACAGATAAACAGTCACAGTCACAAGTGTCGGCTGCTGAACGAGAAGGGTGGCGGAGACGCAGTTGCTGGTTGGCTTCTTATCCGAGCTTGGTCTGTTCTTACCTGGCGATGCCCAATCTCAGCTGCCAAATCTCAGACCAGTGAACGAATCACACGGCTCATCTTGTCGAGGCATAAATGAAAACTAACACGTCAACAGGAGTGCTCCTGAGACTCGAGCTTCTTCGCTTTTCACGCGGAACGGTATGAAGTCGGACTCGCCTCAATCAATGGATTCGCGGCACCGTGTCGCTCACTTGATCGCTGTACCGTGATGTTCCCCGGTCACCTGCCTCCCATAAATAGGGAGCGTTGTGTCACTCGGCGGGCAAAGCTGGACACGCAGGCCTCGACAGAATGCGTTCCGGCCCAGGCTGCATTTAGGTACGGAGTATCCGTAGATGGGCAGAAAGACAGTTCATATGTGTCTCGGTTCCTAAAATGAAAGCGGGACACGATGAATGGTTGGAACCAAGGAAAAGCTTTCAGAGTTGGGTCTTGTTGCCGTGTCCTTGCCAGACAAATGGCCCGAGTAAGGAGAAGAATGCCAGCTTGTGCGACCGCCGACACAGCATTGGCTAGCCGCGATTCTTGGTCACAAAATGCTGCATGGATTTAGATCAGAGTCTGTGCGAGCAACCACGTGTAGGAGTGGACTTCGCGGGCCGTGAGTCGTGACCACACACGTTATGTCATCTCTCATTTCGAGCGAGCGAAACCCCTGTTTTCACAGCCTGGCGCTGTATCGAACCGTCCGTCATGTATGCGTACATTGAAGTTCGTAGTCCGTAGTGCGTAGTACGTACGTCCGTAGTCCAGGTCTTTTCCAAGAGGTAGGGTTCGTGGGTTCACAACAACCCCTTTGTTTTCTCCCTTTTCAAAAGAAGTTGCCCCTTGCCGCCACGTCGCTCAAGTAACATTATGCCTCATTTCATGTTTAGGCAGTTATAACTTGCGATGGATACTCCCTCCCTGCGGTTGTCTCACCACCCACATCACCAATCCGCTCTTGACTACCTCGTAGATGCGAATTGCCTGCCTAGGTAGGTGTCTAGCGGCTGGGTCGATAGACTGCTCCTTGTTGGCCATATGAAAAGCCAATGAGCAGAAATATTGCAGAATGCGGTGCCTGTGTCGCAGTGGAAGCGAAATACAGAGTTCACAAAAGGTGTCGTGGCCTGCACCCTGGATCTTCAGACTTCTCGTGCTGAGTATCTTGATTGCGGCGGTATCAACCAAGCAACGGACTCATTCCACTGCCACGTGTGCAGACGTCAACATGATCAAGGCCAAATACGTCTCTTCTTTCGTGGCAACAGTGCTTTCCATTGTGCCAACAGGTACAACGTGTGGAAGGAGAATGCGCAAAAGGAGTAGAGGGCTTATTGTATTGAGGGGACGTCTGCCGAGGTAGACCGACTCCACAGCACAACAGCGCTTCCATGTCCATGATGGAACCTAATGAAAGTCAAATCATCGACTGTATTAGTCGTACTGTTAACCGATGTCGGCACAGAACTTTGCTGTACACAGATGGAGTACACAGATGGAAGATGGACTGGATTTCGCACCCGACCTGACAAATAAGTGAGAGGTATTGCCCCCGTCTCACGAGGGCGGTCCCTTTCTTTTCGGCATCGTTAGCTAAGTTAAAGTAGTAGTCTCGCTCGGTGCAAAACTGTCAAAACTACGGGGCATTCCCGCACAGACTCCCGTACAGACGTACTCCGTAGTTATTGACCATTCCCGCTCCGGCCACATCTTCCAGCGAGAAGGGTGAGTTGTTCATGTCACGACGCACTGTAATGGATCCGGACATGGAGTGACATGGTATCTCGCCAGGAAAAGCACCCAGCGAGAAGTTCACTTGAATGTGGCAGAACACTTTGCACATGTCATGGAGACGGCGGTGCTGTCCTCTTCCATATCTAGGTAGGTAGCCACTTTAAGTACTCCGTAGGTACTCTGTATTTAGTTCGGACAAGGATTCATCCCAACTAAATGCGATAATCGTCAAAAGAAGTCGTAGATAGCAATGGAGATGCAGTTTGCCAACGACGTCTTTGAGGTCAGAGGATGGATGGACGAATATGATGATGACAGTTATCCGACAGGAGCGGGAAAGACAGCCGAAGGTTCTACCTGTGCATTTCCTGAGGGTTGTTACACTTGTCTCGTGTCTTGCGGCTCTGTGATACGACCAACTCGGTAGGTATCCAGGAATTGAGAAGCGAGCTGAAACGGTCGAGTACGACCGGTTACCATCTTCTTCTTTTTCTTTTTTCTTTTTTTTTTTTTTTTTTTTTTTTTTCCTTTTTCAAATCCTGATTCAGAGCCTACTTTGGGTTTGGGACACGAGTCTCCCCATGCAGCATTCCAAGGCTCCAATTGAGATTGTGCATCTTGGAGGAGGTCGTAGCTCAAACCTCCTGTGCCCTGATACGTCAAAAGTCTTGCCGAGTTGCCATGAGTCGAGCCGTCGTGGTAATGGTCTGTCTGTCTCGGACGCAGTCAGGTCGGCTTGAATCCGGGACCCCGGTTCGGGTATGTTGCAATAGCTTCGGCGGCTTCTTGGGTCGTGTGATTCGTCGCGACCAGACAATCACATTGTATTTGACGGTGAAGAAGGAGCAAGCAGCAAGGTCAGGACTCGGGAAGTGGACGAGTTGTGGTGGAGTGGGGCTGATGCAGAATCCAGCATTATCTGGCACAGGGCTGGTACCTGCTAGCGTGTGGCGCTGTGCTGGGGACCTCCTTCCACCGGAGGTTCCCGGCCGGTGCTCATGAGAGCCTGTGCCTTGACTTGCGCATGATCTGAGACTCCTTAACCCAGCTAGGTACGGAGTACGGAGTATTACATGGAGGGAGGGCGCACCCCTTGAGCAGACCTGCCGGTATCCGGCATCAGCAACGCCCTCTCTCCTGGAGGAAGGACAGACATTGTTCATTGTTCTGTTCTGTTGGGCGACGTTGGGCGAGCGTTGGGCGAGCGTTGGTCCGGATCAATTGTGTGAGTCGTGACGCGTATCGTCACAGCCAGGCACCAGGCACCAGGCACCAGGCACCAGGCACCAGGCACCCGCCCGCCAATCAGATCGCTTGCTTCAATCTGACCGAATCACTCATATTGGATATTGGCCATCATGTCTCAAGAGCAAAGGCAACAGCCAGTACAGCAATTGGGGGAAGGCACGGCCGCGTGACGCGCATTCAGTCATCAGGCAGGGAGTTGCCAGCCATGTTTCTGTCTGCGCCACCAGCGCGCCGAAGCCCATTGATACATGTTTTTTTTTCGATCATGCACGGAGTACGCAATGGTGTTGATAACTACCTCCTAACCTAAGGTAAGGAAGATACCTAACCAGGAGGTACAGTAGCTAAGTGCAACAAGTGCCATCATTGCGGCAACCTCCACGCGACCGACCCATTGGCAAGCTCTCTCGAACTCGACTCGGTCCCGTCTGCAAGGTTACGGCATGTCTGACGAACTCGCCTTCCCTGTAACAACCCTTGCTTTCTATTTCACCACCAAGGACTGTAATGGTCCACGACACTCATCTAGTTTCGTGCGGCAGAAGCTCTAAAAAGGCTATCGGATTCTGTCCTTTTGCCAGTCAAGGCGAAAAGTACCAAAAAAAGAAACCCCCCCCCCCCCCTCCCAACAACAACAACTGAGACTGCAAAGACTCCAGGGGGCCGGGCTAAAGGAAAAGGCCCGTCCCATACCTCGGCTGCGTTCACCTGATCTCAAGAAACCAGGCCCTAGAACCCTTGGCGGTCCGCCCAATCCCAGCCCGTACTGCCATGGTGATCAAAGAAGTTTCGCATCTAGGGCGGCAAGTCTAGAAACTTAGTGTTACAGTCATTCCGGAGTATCAACTACCCACTTAGGTAGACTTGCTGGGCCCGCCATGGCTCAACGCTGCAGTCTGCCCCGGAGAGGAAAAGGAGGGTCGCTCTGCGTCGATTGTCCTATTTCTCCCAACCTCGAACAGACCAAGTCATTTATCATTCTTGATTCTCCGACAGACAGATCTTTCTCTGGGTTGGCCGAGGAAAGAGCAGGGCATGACTGTGCTGGCATCAGTGTCCTGCTGTTGTCGTCGGCATCAAGTGCTGCGTCCCTCATGGCCACCGAAACGCCTCCATCCGCCGAAACTGGTGAAGCAGAAATCGTCGCCAGCTCAATCGGTGCGCAAGGGGCGCATGACAAGGCGGCAGCAAGGAGGTCATTTCTAGGCCTCGGCCTGGCACCAAACTCTGACGCAGCTCATACGACATGGGCCAGCTCAAATAGCTGCAGCAGCTGCCTGTACCACCGCTTGCTCCTGTCAAACTCGCGGCAACAGCATCTTTTCCACCTTCAGCAGCAGCGAGGACACCATGCCGAAACTGCAGAACACGTCGATCGAGGTCAACACTACAACAAAACACGTCGATATCAGAGCACCATGAGACATCGCGAGTGCCATTTGGTCCATGAGTTCCCAGAGTTCCAGGAAACCCCAACATCGTCACGAGGCACGAGCCGAAGCCGAAGCCCACAATTGGTCCAAACGTACATCAAGTCTTTGCGAAGATGCTCAGATGAACGACGGGCGTCGATGGACGGGTTTTCATCTGTAGCCAGGGAGGAGTTCGAAGCTCTGCCTCCGGCTATCCAACGCAAGGTAAGCCACCATTCAACAAAACGCGGTCACGCATGGCAGTGCAGCCCGATGCAGGTTGCTGCAGCTGCGGCTTCCAACGACGGACGCTGTATCTATCGCCCGTCGAGGTACGCATGAGAGCCAAAGGCGAGGGAGATTTCTGGGAGTTGACTCTAGGGTGTTGCAAAAAGCTCAGACGTTGCCGTTGAATGCGCCCGAGAAGTTATTTCTGGCGATTCGGGGTCCAGCTTTGCTAGCGTGAAGCTGTTTGTCTTGTGGTGTCGCTGCAAATTCTCAGCTTGTCTTTGAGGTGCTGCTCCACTCCATGCGGTCCGAAAACTGTCTGGTCGGATTGAACCGGCCGCCCTTTCAACAGGAGCCGGAGGATCGTGTGTGCTCCGCATACCAGATGCAGATGCGCTGATAGCGGTCGCGTCGTTAGGCTTCACGGCCTTGTCTCTATTTCTCCACCAACCGCTGACTGCTGCGGCACGGCTAGTTTTGGCCTCCTTTCCGGCTCCTACTCTGCCCCTTGCGTTCTTTTTCTCCTTTTGTCACCGGGTTAATTTCGACCCATTCCACACGGCCCCCCTGCTTCAGCTTATTAACCGCCACAGTCTCAACCCGATGCAAAATGCACGACCGGCCCCACGACGACAAGACTACCTACCTATCTGGCAGTTGGGTAAGGGGGTTATGGAAGGAATGCAAGTGCAGAAAATTGCCTGTCAAGGTGTGATTGCGCGCCCGCCCTCGTTGCTGGATCCGTTGGTCCACCAGCTTGATGGTTGACCCTCCCCTCTCCTCGTTGTTCTGTTCAGTGTCACGCTGCGCTACCGCTCTGCTGTGCATGTGCAGTTTGGTCTTCCCATTCGCCGGCTCGGCCCACGAGGTCATGTTTGCTTCTGGCCTGCATCATCCTCATCCCAACGGGCGGACCAGCAACCACGCCATCCCCATCCAACACAATGGCCCCAGTGAGCAGCTTCACCAGGGCGCCAAGGGCAAGGCGAGGCGCCTCCCTCGGCCCAGGCGGACCGACGGCAGGATGCAGGCGGAAAGGCGTCGGTGCAGTTGTGGAATGCGCGAACGACGGCGGCGCCCTTCCTACATACCCCCCCTCCCCCCCTTCCCCCCCCCCTCAACAACCTCCACACCGCCCTGGACACCACCGTAAGCGTCAACTGCGGTCAACGACATGGTCTGGTGGGTGCGGGTGGTGCTGAGTGGCAGTGGGGGTCTGGAGCCTGGCCTCGGCGCCGAGGGGAGCAAAGTTCCCTGCATCTTGCCCCAGAGACGCCAGGCTGCTGCAGAATGAACTGAACATGGCAGGCTGCAGGACCTGGAACGACGCGCTGCCGTCACGGTCACGGCCTGGGCACAAAGCTGAGCCCATTGAGCCGTTGCGCACCAGAGACAGAGACCCCAGGTGTCATGACGCCTGTCAGGACTTCAGCGGCAGCTACCGACCTTATGTACCTAGGTACCTACATACCTTAGGGGGGTAGTTGACGTAATCGGTACATGTACCTACCAGACCTAAACTTATTAGCTGCCCAGCCCCGTTTCCCCAAGGGGGATTCGGATTCCGCTGTCCTGGCCAACGTTTGCTGCCCCGTTTCTTGGCGATGCGCCACTGCAGGTCCCTCGTTCCTGCCTTGAGACATTGCCATTCCCCATGTCGGCATTTATTTCAATCTTGTCTTGGCCCTTTTTTTCCAATTGCACTGCACCATCGCACTTGCCTTTTTCGTTTCTTTCCGTCTGTCTTTTCCTTCTTACACCCTCTTTTTTTTGCTTCTCGAGACGGACGACCCGGGGTCTTTCCTCTCTCTTCTTCATCGTCTTGTGCCATCATCAGATTTCTTCAAAACTAACCAGCTTGGGGATCTCTAAACCAGTACTTCTCCACGCAAGAACGACTACGCATCGTACAACGCCCGCATCATAAGCACGTTGGCAAACCCTCCTTGGACAGATCTGATATCCTTTCCAAAACGCGTCTCCCTTACGACGCCGCCCAAGGCACACACCCCACACTTGGGCTTGGATTTGGTCGCCACGAGCTGGCAAGCGCACCGCATCGCCGAGCCAAAGCTGGGAATACTTCAGCACGGGTATATGCCCACCCACACAAGAGGACTGCCAGGTTGCGTCAAACCGGATCCGGCGAGTCGGCTGCACTGCGCCTCGGGAAGTGTGTGATTTTGGACGCGGCTGAAGAGTCGATTATCCGGCTCGGAAAGCGTCACAAAGGAGGTATTGAGCACGAGATTGTGCCAAACGACCCTGGTTCGGCCAGGCCAACGCCTAGAAATATGGTCTCGTTTGCCCCCGACGCTGCGGCCGCGGCCGGATCGGACGCACCTTCGGCCGCAGATTCCATGTTTGAGTCGTTTCGATGGTTGGAAGCGGGCGAAGACCTAGACCTGCGACTACTACTCGACGACGGTCGCTTCCCTTTGGGCGAGGGAAATGTTTCAACTCAGGCCAAGAAAATCCCGTACTCCAAGCGACGTCTTTCCATGGCAAAACTCCCCTTTGCCGGCCGCACCTCTACAACACTGAGCAGGCCAGCATCCAAGGATGCCTCGGCGACGTGGTCTTTTATGGTGCCGCCAAACCCATCATCTGCGCCTGCATTGCCACCACCACAAGGCCATGTCCGGAGGAGGTCTCGGGCGCTATCCCTCATCACGCCCATCAAGCACTCGCTTCCCAACTCGGCAGCCTTTGTAGATTCAGCAGCAGCGCATTATCAAGACCCGGATGCCAGGATGAAGCTTCGGGTGTACTTGGCCTCGCCACACAAGTTTGATGAAGCCGTCGAATTCGGCTTTCCCTCGATTGACGAAGTTGAGAGCAAGGGATTCTTGGAGCATAAGAGGCCAGTGCCGCCCAAGGCCGGAGCGACGGGGCTGGTGGAGCTGCAGCCTTGTGAAGAGAAGAAAGGTTTAATGCTTGGCGGCGAGGCTTCCACGGCGGAGATGGCGTCACCCGGGACGCCGGAGGCTGCTGCTGCTGAAGACGACGCGCCACGGGCAAGGCCGACTGACCAGCACGACGACGCTGAGACGATGACGACGACGGCCAGGGTGGAATATGCTCAGGCACCCGTAGCGTGCCGCGAGATGACGCTCCGCATGACTCTGACGCGGCCAGACCTCCGAGCCAACGAAGAGCAAATGTACGGATGGCAAAAGACGCCGAGCGGGCGCAAGTCGTCGGTGACGAAGGACGAACCTCAGTCGCCCACAAGCCTCGTTAGAAATGGTCACTCCAAGGAAAGCATTGAGCGACAGTTTGCAGCCCTGGATCAGGAAGATTTGTTGGCAAGCGAGAACGGCGTCATGAGGAGGTTCTGGAACCGTATGCGTCGGTCTTGAGAGAGGGGGAGAGCTCTTGTTTGCCTCGGGGGCATGCTCGGCCTAGCCTGCGACGAGCTGCACGGACTTTTTTTTTTTTTTTTTTTTTTTTTTTTTGTTTGTCCACCTTGCTCGCCGATGATGGTGTGTGGGACTTGGTCACGCTGGCATGGGAGCGTATATGCCACACCAACAAGCTGCAGTCGCGACCTGGCGGACGTGTTTACGATAACCTGTCAGGGATGATTTCCATTTGTGCCGTCTCATTACGTTTATACCCCGTCTTGGTGTGTGTGTGTGGGTTTTTTTTTTTTTTTTTTTTTTTTTTGGGGGGGTTTTCTTTTTATGCACTGTCAGATTCAAGTGTAGTTTACATGCCAAAATGTCATATAGCGGACTCATGCTGGCCACCTGCATGATTGGCAAGGAGTTACGAGGGCGTCTACGTTGCTTTTCCGGTACCTGAAGCGTTTCCCCACGGCCTTTCTTGGTTTGCGTCTTTCACTCTTGTTTTCACGTTTTCCTTCACGTTTTTCTTCCCTCTGTTACTCTTGAGTTTCTGCTTGCCATGGAGGGGGAATCGCGACCGGGAGTTTCGGGTTTCGGCTAGGGAAGGGAGTGAAAAAAAAAGACAACGAACGGCCTGGATGTCTGGTCAGCTCGGCGAGCGCTTGCCGGATCCCGGATGAGGAGGGATAATGTTGCACGGGAGCGAGCGACGTGGTGCCCGAGTACATCCATCGAAGGAGGGTTACGGATAGGACCTAGGGATAGAGTAGAGTAGAGAAGCCAGAAGCATTCGAGCGCGTTGGATGAAGCTGGCTGTCAGGGCGGCCGTGACGGGACCGGGGTGCTGCCGCTGCGTTGATCGATGCGGGGAGGACGGAGGACCGAGCCACTCCCTCCCGCCTCCTTATACAGCAAGCTGTTTGCGGAAGGTCCCTACAGGAGGTAGGTACCTCCTGCCGTCGGGCCTGGTACAATTATGACAGCGCCACCTTTTGCCTTTTTATCTTTTGCAGACCCCCCCCCCCCCCCCTTCTTCTCCACCCCCCTGCTTCTCCACCCCCCCTGGACAAGAAAGCGAGCCCGATGAGCCGGAGAAAGGAGAAACGCCACCTCCTTATATTAGCCACGTCACCTCGGCGGAGCACCGAGACGGGGAGACGAGTCACGGAGACGACACAGACACGGACACGGGGACGAGACGCAGCCGAGCTTTGTGGGAAGTTTGCGCACGATGCACCGCTTGGCCGTTTTCTTGGCAATGCTATACCTATACCGATGAGAGACAAGGAAGGGAAAGAAAAGGAAGAAAGAAGAAGAAAAAATGCGAAAAAAAAAAAAGAAAAAGAGGGACAAAAAAAAGAAGAATAAACAGCACAGAGAAGAAGAAAAAAAGAAAAAAAGGCAAAAAGAAAAAACAGAGAAAAAGAGAAACACACACAGAGAGAGGAAATGCACCACCCCATCTAAACGTCCTCGTCGCTGTCCTCCCCTAGCAGCTCCCCCTCGTCGTCATCCACAATGGCGTAATCGCCCTGCCCGCGCGCAAAGCTGCTCCTCGTGGTGAAGCGTCGTCTGGCACCGCTCGAGAACCAGCTCCGCCCGCCGGCCCCGTCGCCGGCCCCGTCGCCGCCCCCCGTTAGTCGGTCGTACGAGCCCGTGGCCCACCGCCAGAGCCCGCCCAGGACCAGCGGCAGAGTCACCACGACCGCCGCCACCGCCGACACGGCCACCACCGGATACTTGACCCACGGGCGGTCGCTGTCAAACGTCGACGACGTCTCGCCCAGCCGGATCTGCCCAAACTTGCCGTCCCAGTTGCGGTGCACGTACCACCCGACCGCCGCCGCCGCCGCAAACGGCACCACCACCGCCAGCAGCACGGCCGCCCCCGACGTCCGGTGCTTCCTCTCAAACTCGTCTTCGTGGCCGTGGCACGGGTGCTCTTGCGACGTCTTGTCCATCTCCTTGCCGCCTTCGCATGTCGACAGGGGAATGCGGCGGTAGCCGGTCGGCTCGAACCACGACGTTGCGTTGGGATTCTTGGCGCACCATTCCTTGCCGGATAGGGGGTCCAAGCCTTTGACGAGGCCGCACTGTCCAGAGTTGTCCGACAGTTCAAAGTTGTAAGCACTATAAGCAGAGGGATACAGTTAGTTTGATGATGGGGAAAAAAATAAAAAAAAATAAAAAAAAAAGGACAGGCAAAAAGGGCAGGAGAAAAGGAAAAAATAAAAAAAAATAAATCTAAAAATAAATCTGGTACCCCGACCCACCATTCAAAGTCTTCTCGTCTGCACTCGCAGTTTTCGTGCTTGATCAAGCGTTTGAGGCTCTGGTCGTTGAAGCACTGCCGGTCCGTCTTCTTTCGGAGGTACCTGGCCTTGTGGCCAAAGAGGCAATCGTCGCTCTGCAGCGGATGCTTGGGCGTCCACAGCGTGTAGTCGGATTCGGCCTCGGAGTCCCTGTTGAACTCGCACGCCTTGTCCGCCAGCCCGCTAAAGTCGAGGTTGAAGCTAGCCATCCTGCCATCTCCCATCCGGCACCACAGCAAAAAGTTGCGAGACGTGCCCGATCTCAAGGTGGTGATGTCGAGGACGGTCAGCTCTTGATCCGAAAAGTCCAGATCCTTCCATGACTTGCCCTCGTCGGTCGAGTACGAGACCGTCTTGGTCTTGATTGACTTCTTGGGCGTGGCGCGCTGGACGAGAACCACAACGGAACCCTGATCGCCAAACTGCCACGTCCAATGGCCCTTCTTCACGTTTGTCCAGGTAAGGCCTCCGTCAGTCGTCATGAACGTATCGGCCTCTTTGATGTCCCCCAGGCTCGGGCCGACGTTGCCGACCCCCAGCATGAACCCCACCGCAGTGTCCGCGGCAAAGGTGCGTCGCTTGTCCTCACGCTCCGTGTAGTGATGCAGGTGTAGCGCGCAGCGGCCGTCTCCCCTGGAGCTGCTGCAAGGGTAGGGTTTGCCGTCGACATCCTTGGCGGGAGGCGGGAGGTAGCTCCACTGGGAACCGTCGTTGTGGGAAATCTTGGTGTGCAAAACCTTCGTCTTCTCCTTTCCGTCCGCGTTGGCCACCACATTGATCAAGGCCACGCCTTCCAGCCCGGGAACCTTCTCGTAGTCGACGTACATTTGCTCGTTCGCGTTGACGTTTGCTGCGCTGAGCACGTACGAGCTCCCGTTGGAGTTGCTCTTGATGATGGACCCGAATGAGCGGTCCTTGCCCGCCTCGGAGCGGACAAAGAGGTTGATGGCGTGGGTGGAGCTGTCCAGGAGAGTGTACTGGTCGTGGTGTCCTTGATGAAAGTTGTGCGGGTAATGGGCAGGCTCGAAAGTTTTCCCGTCGAGGCTGGCGACCGCTCGCTCGATGCCGCTTTCGGCATCCTTGGCGTTCAAAACGATAAACTCGCTCATCGTGGCAAAGTTGACGACTTCGCCATCGTACGTAAACTCCTTGTCGTGATCCTTGAAGAAGTCGTCGCTGGTTTTGATGGTCAGCTTTGCGTCCAGTCGCTCCTCTCGAGTCACCAAGCATATAATCTGCTTCATCGGCCGGAAGTTGTAGGCCGAGTTGCCCGTGAACTCGCATTTCTCGGCGTACGCCCGCAGCCCGAGTTTTTCCCAGTCGTCGCCGCGGTTTGTCGACACCCAGGCTTGGCCGAAACACGTCTCTTCCTTTCCAACCTTGTCGCACGTCGTCCCCATCCACAGAAGCCAGTCCTTCTTGTCCGGGTGAAACGCAAGAGGCATGGCCCCCGCCTTTCCTTTGGCGGGAGCCTTGAAGCTGTGGAAACTGCGACCGCGGTCAATGGTGTATATGATCTTGTCCGTCTTCGTCGTGAAGAAAACAACGTCGTTGAAATGCTGGTGAGGATAGACGCCGTGGATTTCTTCTCCCTCGAGAATCCGCTTCCACTCCTTCCCGTGATCATGAGAGAGCCAGATCTGATTCTCCCGTTCCGAAACCTTCCCGGTCGGCCACGCAATGACGGTTTCATCCGTGGAGGAGCTAGCCTCGCTCTTTTCTAGGTAGATCTTGTCGAATCCCTTCAGCTTCAAGTCAAACGTCTTCTCTTTAACGGAGACTTTGCCTGTCGCAGGGGGCTGGTGAGGTGTTGACTCTCCCTCGGAGCACTTTCGCTCCGTCTTGTCGTCCTTTTGTTTACCGCTCGCTCTCTTGCAAGTGTTCCCGGGTATGAGCCTCCATCCGGAAGAGCCAGCAAATGTTCCTTCGGGGTTGTTCTCGCACACCTCTTCTGGCGAGGGGACAGGGCCGACCTGCTTGCACTTATTGCGGTCTTCAGGGTCCCTCTGGAAGTTGTAGTCGCATTCGAAATCGGCATCGGCACATTCGCAGTCCTCCGTTTGGGGAACAGGATCCTTGAACTCTTGCTTGATGAAGCAGTCTGCAGTCTTCTTTCGTCTGCGATAGGTTTGCTTGTGACCCATGAGACAGGTGGGTTGGCCATCTTTGTCCACCCGCGCATGCCAATCTTCCATGTCCTTATCCTCGCAGGTTCGCTCTTTGAGGCCATCAAAATCAATGGCCACCATGTGGTAGGTTCGATCCTTTTCGCCCAGGAGCAAGAACTTGAGGCTTGTGGAGTCCTGAGTAGTCGTCAAAAGGTCCGGCTTGATGCTTAGGTCGTTGGGCAACGCCACACTTTTCCAGTTATCGCCGTGGTCAAGTGAGTACGAGAATTCCTTGACATCTGCCTTGGGAGAATCCTTGATAGCAATCAAGATGGATCCGGAGTCACCGAATCTGTATTTATGGGGTCCGTCCAGCGCCTTCTTCCACGTCGTACCAGCATTGTCAGACACATACAGACTGGCATCCCTGAACTTCCCCAGAGCTTTGCCCGTGTTTCCGTTGCCCATGACCAAACCGGGGGCAGGGCTGGAGAAGACGCGACCAACATTGTCCAGCTCCGTCACGGAGTGCAGGTGCAGTCTTTCACCGCCAGACTTGATCTCGGAAAACGTCCTGCCGTCGTCGAAAGTGATTTGAGTCACAACAATCTTATCCTTGTGTCCCTTTGCCACTTCCGCGCCGTTCTCGACCGTGTTGACGAGAAATATGCCCTGAATGCCGGAGATTTTCTCGAAATCGACATTGCCCTTGGTGTTGCGATTTGTGTAGGGAATGTTCTCGGTAAAATAGGTGCCGTTGGAATTGCTCGAAAAGAGCACGCCCATGGGTCGCGAGGGGTGAGAAGTCATGACATCAATCTGAATGCTGTAGTTGGTGCTTTCCAAGACGGTGTATGCGCCCTGGTTGATTCTATGAGAATGGTCGTGGTTGTCATCCTTGGGGAATATGGCGCGATGCCATTTCACGGTATCGTCTGTAACAAACAAGGACATCTCGTCGCTTCGTGGGGACGCAGTTGCGATGAGCAGGTGCTTCTTGACCACGGCAAGATTAAGGGAGCCGGAAACACCTTTGTTCTGGTCGATGTTGGGCTCAAACTCTTGAAAATCCTTGTCAACGACGGCAAAGAAGGAATCGGACACGGTCAGTCTTTGCACCTGATTGAAGAAGGAGAGGGATTCCCTGACGACGCAAAGGACTCGTGACCTGTCCTTGTCACTGTCTCCAGTGGTGAATTCGACAGATGCTTTGGCCCACCGACAGCCTGAGGTGTTGACCCTGAGGCCTTTGGTGGTTTTGAATCCGTCAATGGTGTACATGGCTCGCTCGCTGCAGAAGATCCCATCACAGTTCATTGCGTTTAATATTATTCGATCGGGATCGCCTGCATGGAAAACGAGGATGTTGGGTTGGAACCTGCTCGGCAGGGCCTTGGTGTCGAACTTGGTCCAAGTCTCGCCTCGATCTTCGGTTCGATATTGCGTCTTGCTGGGGGTCAGGATGTAGGCCCTCTTCTTGTCGTGAGGATGCATAACGAGGCTTAAGACACGGCCCTCCGGCACAGAGTCTACCCGTTTCCATGAGACGCCTGCGTTCGTGGATCGATATACATTGGCCTCCACCTTGTCCTCGAAGACAATGACATCGCTGTCTTCGAAATAGTTCAGGTTCCAGGGAGGGTTGTCGAACTTGTTGACGGCGATTGATGGTTCGACCTTGGCAAGGGCTACCGTCCACAAGAGGAATGATAGCAGCATGTGCCATGTCGCCGCAGCCTTGCCACCCGGCCTCATCGTGGGGGGATTGTCAAAAACGCCAGTGACATGAAGCGTTGAATAGCAGACCGGTGGGGATATGAAAAAAGACGGCCGGCCAAGACTGCAGAAAGGTGATGCTACAAGTCGTGACGTACAGGCTACCGATGCCAGTCATGCATGTCATGGACAGGTGTTGTCGCCGCTCTGAGGCTGAGGTGAAGCTCCCAAGCGTCGGCAAAAGCTTTCAAACGGTGCGCAG
The DNA here is from genome assembly GCF_000687475.1 of Ustilaginoidea virens. Taxonomy (NCBI): domain Eukaryota; kingdom Fungi; phylum Ascomycota; class Sordariomycetes; order Hypocreales; family Clavicipitaceae; genus Ustilaginoidea; species Ustilaginoidea virens. The sequence continues at coordinate 4,460,432 of NC_057317.1, read as the reverse complement.
AAAGTGTGGCGCGTGCTGTGGCTGATTTGACTACCTCGGCACCTACCAGATACTAACTTAGGTACCTATACAGTACTCTTCCGTAATGTAATCGTAATGCCGGTTTTCAAGGCAGACGGGGTACTCTTTCGGAGACCCACTTTTTTTCGGTACCGTCGTCGACGAGCTTGGGGTTACATTCGAATCGCAAGATTCCATGTATCAGAATTCTATATCTCCTATAGGTTAGGTCTGGTCTGGTACTACCTACCTACCTAGGTACCTAGGTACCAACCTAAGGTATGTACCTACTGCCCAGTACCTTTAGCTACAGGGGCCTTAGGTGCCTGTGGTATACTATCGCGCCGCACAAGCCATGTTTGGCACCTAGGTACTCCGTAGGTATCTCTCAACCAATCTAATGCAGGGGGACACTTCCGACCCCCGAGGCACATATCTTGAGGGGGACGATCGCGAGGTTTTGGCTCCGTCTATCTAGTATATCGGATGCAAGCAATTTCATTCCCTGAGCAAGCCAGCAAGCAGTCTACTGGAGCAGGGCTGTATCCATTGCTTTAGTCGAGTCTTATTCACGCAACGAGAAATACCATTGCGATTGCCCATGCCTTGAGAGAGACTATACAGCAGATGTGGACATGAAGTTTCTCTACTCCGTACCTACCAGACCCTACCTGTTTGAGACGCTCACTGCTGGGTATGCTGAAACATATATCTCGTCAAATTCCCTAGCTCCCCGAGCCAAGCCGCGACAGAGCGACGTGGGAGACGGGTGCCAGAATGCCAGTACGACACAACATGTCACGAATTCACCTCACAGCATTGCAGTTTGTTGAAGCATCGATTCGGCAACCAACGACTGGTACCTCCGGAGTAGCGGGTTCCAGTTCCAGATCAGATGGGACCCACATCACGATTCACGTGACGGACAATGTTTGTTTACTTAACGGCACGAGTGCCAATTTTCTAGACAGCCCCCCTGGAAGAAACGCCAAACCAATCAGAGGGCTTCCATCCATCCTTCCCACTCCTCCTCCTCCTCTCCCTGCCGTCTGGTGTCAGGAACCCAGGAACCGCAGGGGTGACTACCTGTTAGCGTCAACTGGTGTAACCATGCGAAATGTAAACAAGTACTCCGTACTGTGCATAGCGCCAGCTGCTCCATCGACGCAAACTTCAGTCTGTGGTATTTAGCTTCGTCGCCTTTTTCTTCCCTTTTGTCTTCTCTCCACAGTCCCTCGGTTGGCTTGTCGCGAAACAGCTCAAACCCTCGACGGGCGTCATTGCTCCTTTCCTTTCACCCCAACGTGAAGCTGCAGCCGAGCAAAGACCAAAACGGATTGATACCATCCAGCTCATCTGCCCCGAAGCAACTGCGCAAGACGAGACACGCTTCTGCCCCTCGCAAACTTGCCAATTTCGACTTTCGTGACAGACAAAGCCAACCCACACGATTGACTTGATTCTGTCGCCTTGCATCTGCCGTCTGCCAACTGCCTCGTCCACTCGATCGTACCATGGCTTCCGTCTACAGGCAGTTTCTGGCTTCTTCTAGCTCCTCATTGCTTGCAGAAAAGGCATCTTTGCACTATGTTACTACCGCAACCTCCATCTACGGAGCCACTGAGATCATCAAACACCTCAACAGCCTTCAGAAGCAGGTCAAGATCAAGAAGCAGGAGTTTCTGAACGTGGTCGACGGCCACTCGGTTGTTGTTGCCGAAGTTGAGACCGCCCTCGAGTTCCAGACGAGTGGCGGTGCTTATTTGCCTGGTCTGGATGACAACTTCCTCTCCGACAGAGTTGCGTACTTGGCGATTGTAAGTATGGGAAACGGCCCGCGCAGCCGATAAGGGCCGGCGAAATGCCCGTGGCTAACAAACTGCACCCATCCCAGATCCATGTCGTGACTTTCGACAAGGGAGGCAAGATCCTTCAAATCCGCCAACAATGGGACCAGGCCTCCGTGCTCAAGCAGTTGGAGATTATCGGAAAGACTGGTCGCAACTGGCCCATCAAGGATAGCAGAGAGCAGCTTACTTTGATCCATTCCTGCCTCAAGTCGGCTGGCATCGCTTGCCCCCAGGCCGACAGCCACAACGACGTGGTTGTCCGAATTCGTGGCGAGTCCAGCAATGCCATCCGCGACCCTCACGCTTCCTTGCAGTTGTTTGGAAACAGGGAAGAGCTCGAGTCCGCCCAGGGTGACGCGGTCGTTTCGCCTTATGCGGGTCGTCAACGACGAAGCGAGCGCTCTTTCGCCGACATTCTGGGCGACGACCCGTCGGGTGAGCATTACGACGGTGGACGCAGTCATCATCGATCGACATCTCCAAGCAAAGCGGGCCAGGGGAAGAATGTCCAACCCATGCGCATCTTTGACGGCCAGGAACTCGTTGGAGAAGAAGAAGAGGAGGAGGCGACCAAGAAGAAATCCAGCTTCATCCGTCCGAACCCCCAAAAGTACAACCACTTTGAGTTCACGGACGGATCAGACCCCCAGGACCGACCCAAGCCCGGGGTGGATTTGGAGAACCGGCCGAGATCGAAACATGACAGCCAATGGGACTTTAAGGATTTCACCACTCCCAGCAAGCCTCAACCGACCAAGACGTACCACCGAACACAGGATGTCCGTCATTGGGACACTGAGGCTGCTATCGACACGGAAGACGGGTCCACGCAGCACCCTCGCAAGGGCCGTCGTGATGCCGAGACTCACTTTGAGCTTCAAGACGATGGCGACAGACTGTCGCACCAGGACCGCGCGAATGCTCGCCCGAGGGGTTCCATGCAGAACGACAACCTCGGTCTCTACAAGAACAAGCTCTTTGACCACGAGGGCGCTACGCCCGAAGCCAAGCGCGCGCTTGGAAACATTACCAACCTCGGAGGTCGCGGGAAAGATTTCGATCCCCATTTCGCCATGGTTGACGAGTCTCCCGCCCCGGCAGCTCCACGAAACCAACATGTTCCAGAGGCCCGCATGAAGGCTGTCAAGATGATGGACGCCAACTGGTCAGCGTATGACCAATCCCCAACCAGCCAAAAGGAGAACCAGAAGGAGAGCCAGAAGGAGAATCAGCAGCGTGGAGAAGGTCGTTTCTTGGAAGACAACAAAATCAACATTGCCGGTGACGGCATGGGCGGACGAAAGGGAACGAACCGTGACTGGCTATACGGTGGAGGTGACGACGACACACCCAAGCCTACTTCACGAAAGGCGAATCCCAAGGCTGCACAGGCCTCTCAGAAGAACTTTTGGGATTTTTGAGACACGACGACACAACCATGACGTTGTCGAGAGTCTTGTCCGTTTCTGGAACGAGCAGAGGGAAGAAGAAGAAAAAGTAGAAGAAGAGGGAGGAGGGGCGCAAGAGGAGCCAGGAGAAACTGCACGGGCGGGATATTAAGCATGGCTACCCAAAATGACGGGACCGTTGCTCTCGTTGCCTGGTTGCCATGTTTTTTGTGCGGCTGGCTTGTTCACGGCTCATGATTCATGAAGAGCCTTGTTTTGCTATTCCAGTGGGATTTTTTTTTGTGTTGTTCGTACCTTGTATCTATTCCTCTCAATTTGGACATGCGCCCCAAGCTGCCAGCCATTGAGTCAATGTACTAGTTTCTAGTTTTGGTGTCGCACGTGCCATATCAAGACGCAGGAGGCGCATCCATGTGGGAAACTGTGACCGTTATACTTGTTTCATCCTGGCGCGGTAATGCGTCGAATATTTTCTTGGGGAATACGTTGCATTTATTGTGCTAGGCCGCATCACAAGAAAGGCATGCACTGCGCCGGTATGTATTCTATGCAGAAAAGAGTCCCAAACGCCAGGGTATTCCTGTTCCAGCCGACGCACCGAGAAGAAAGAAGTAGTTTTGGGACCGTCTTGACATTCCGCGTCTAAAGAAGAGACAGATGACCATCTGAGAAGAAGATGAAGAAGATGAAGATGATGATGATGATGATGATGATGATGATGATGATGATGATGAGGAAGATGAAGAAGATGAAGAAGATGAAGAAGACGATGAAATAGATAAAGAACATGAAGAATATGAAGATTATGAAGATGATGAAGAAGAAGAAGATGAAAGTAGATAAAGAACATGAAAAACATGAAAATCATAAAAAACATAAAACCGCTAAATAGAGACGATAGGAAACAAGAGAATAAACGACAACGTGCCTCTAACACATAAACTTGTATAGTCTCTTCCACCTCGGCCAGGCTGCCCGTTCTTCTTGCTCCTGCGCCACCAGGATGGGCAGGTTATAATCTCGCCGTCCGGTGTCGACGTCCATGTCGCACGTCCTGACGAAGCGGGTCCGGAAGAAGATCTTGTGGTAGGCGTAGAAGAGGACGATGATGGGGACGCCCATCATCTTGAGGAAGAAGTTTTGCGCGACGCTGGAGGCGGCCATGTCCTCCCAGCCGATGGGGAAGGCGCCGACCCAGAACTGCGCCACCAGCACGAGGAGGTTGAGCCCGAGGCCGGCGTAGGATCCCGCCACGCCGACCTGGCTGGTGTAGGCCATCTGGCCGAGGCCGCGGCCGCGGGCGGCCCAGGCGCGGCGGAAGCGGATGTGGCAGAGGCAGATGGACGTCCAGGTGAAGACGGTGGAGAGGCCGGAGATGGCGATGAGCCAGTCGAAGACGGTGCCCTGCTGCTTGAGGTCGGCCAGGAAGGCCAGCAGGCCCAGGGCGCCGGCCACGAGTATGGCCACGAGCGGCCGGCCGCGTTTGTCGACGTAGCCGAGGATGCGGGGCGCCTGGCTGAGGTTGGCGAGGGCGGCCAGGGTTCGCGACGATCCGAAAACGGCCGAGTTCCCGACGGACAGCACGGCAACGAGGATGACGGCGTTCATGACGGACGGCAGGACCTCGATGCCGGCTTCCTCGATGGCGATGACAAAGGGCGAGGCTTTGGCGTTGGCCTTGTTGCCGCCGGAAATGAGGCGAGGGTCGTTGTAGGGGACCAGGAGCCCCACGAGGGTAAGGGTGACAATGTAGAAGAGCGTGATTCTCCAAAAGACCTGCTTGATGGCGGTGGGGAGAGATTTGCGCGGGTTGGCCGTCTCGGCAGCCGCCAGCCCTACGAGCTCCGTCCCGGTGAAGGCGAACGCTGCGGTGACAAAGACGCTGCAGAGGCCCTTGATGCCGTTGTTGAAAGGGCCAGGGTCGTGCCAGTACTCGCCGCCGATGTATCCCCGGTCCGGCGTTCCGCCGCAGTTGAGAACGATTCCGAGGAGACTGTGTGTTTTGGAGAGATTTTTGCTCTTGGTAAGCCAATGTCCAATGTGCGTGCGCAGGCTGCCTCCAATAGCCAACGACGAGAGCAGCCAGCCCAAGACGGATAGAGATACGCACATGAAGCCAATGACGGCAATGACCTTGATGATGGAAAAGGTGAATTCGGCTTCTCCGTAGGCTTTGACGCCGAACAAGTTGATGAGCAGGATGACGACGAGGAATACGCCGACAAAGACGGCTCTCGGCAGCCCGTCGCCCCAGTAACCAATGGTCAGAGAGGCAGCGATTATTTCGAGGGGTAGCACCGTGAGCCATTGAAACGCGTAGCTTTGACGACGGCAATGCGGAAAGTTTAGCAGTGGTTTTAGCGGTTTTCTGGGCTTGGTTTCAAATCAAAGCGACGACAGGGCGAAGCAAGACACACAAAAAAAAGGACTTACTTCCAGCCCATGGCAAATCCCCATGACGGATCGATGAATCTGGTCGCCCATGATGAGAAGGAGCCGGCAATCGGGAACAAGACGGCCAGTTCACCCAGCGCCTGGCAAGTGCAATACAGCAGCAGACCGACAATGCTGAAAGCGATCAACAATGACGCGGGCCCGCCAGAGTGCAGAGCTTTGCCGGAAGCCACGAAAAGACCAGTACCTGCAGCCCACGGGCAACGGTCAGGTCAGGTCAGCAGGGACGCAAGGGCGAGCGAGCACCCTTTGTCTCCATCGAGGGCCGGAGGGGGGAGGAAGCTGAGGCCTGCGTACCTATTGACCCGCCGATGGCAATCATCTGCAAGTGCCTTCCTTTGAGCTTTCGAGCCAAGCCCGTGTTGGCCGACTCGAGGGTGGCGAGGCGCAGGTCATAGTAGTGCGTGCCGTAACGCCCTTGGCTAGCATGGCTGTTGACTTGGCTGAGATGATCGCTGGGGAAGAAGGAGAGGTTGTTGTCCCGCTTGAAGCTGTCGACGAAGCGGTGGAAGCGCCGGGGTGCCGGCTCGTCATAGTACTCTGACGGCGGCATGCTGTAGGAGCTGCCGTGGGTGACGGACTCTTCTTTGGTTTCCAGATTGCCGACGTCTATATTTTGCGCCGGAGCCATGCTTGGCAAGAAAGAAGAGAGTCTCGGTTTCCGGCAAAGCGGAAGAGGAAGAAGACGTGCTCGATGCCTGATTCGGGATGTTGAGCAGGCGGCCGAGGAATTTGAAGACGCTTGCGGAGGAAGTTTCAGATAAAAGCCTGTCTGTCGTCTCAGTGGCAGCGTCACCGGTGGGCCACCCGGTAAGAGGTTGAATTGGCTGCGACGTCGTCGAGTCCCCAGCCGCGGCTTATCATAGCCCAGGCTCAGGTGGATATGGTCGGGTTAGATTCGAGGTCGAAGCACCGAGCATCTGAGCAGAGGCTGCAGGAGCACACCTGGGTGATTAGACGAGGTCGGGCGACGGCGCGGGGGATAAGCTGCTCTCGCACACGCGGATTCGCCACGAGGATGCGATGTCATTGAAGACCGGGATTGCGTAGCGGGAGAGGAGAAGAACAGAGGAGCGGAACGAGATGAGGCAGAGCAGATGGCGGAGGGGTTGGAAGGTGTTGGGAGGTGTTGACGGGCTCGAGTCACTCGACAGGACTCGGATTTCCTCAGAAGCGTCAACAGGTAGGTGTCTGCCACCGACCGTGTCAATCACCACGTTTTTTCGAAGAAGAGAAGGAGGGCAGATCGTGACACGGCGAAGAGTCGGGCAGCGGGATTGGGGGGGGGGGGGGGGGGGGATTTTTGCACTCGACATTCTATGCGACTCGGGCCACGCCCCCACGTACGAGATTGCCCGTACGATTGCCTGCCTGTGGCCTGTAACATATGTACAGAATGTACGTACTGCGTACCTGGGTGCGGTGTGGTGCTGTTCCGTTATCTGCAGTTATCTGCAGTTACCCCTCCCCGTGCCGCATCCGGCTGTCTGGTACTCGGTACTCGGTACTCCGTTGCACCTTGAGCCAATTGACCCCCCCCCCCGTTGTTATTTCCGGCCGTGTCTCACACCCGTAATCCCGCACGCATGGAGCACCGTCCAATCGCAGGCCCTGATTCCCCAGCTGACTTCAAACGGTTGCTTTCTCGCCCTCGCTTGTCCTTTGCGTCGTGCTCGTCGTACACTCTTTGTAGCGTTGCATCAACGCCAGAAGCGCCCGACTCGATCGAGCTCGCATTTGCTTTCTCCGACACCTTGGATTGCCCATCTGGAATTCCCCCCCCCCCGATTGGGTTCGCCCTCGTGTCCCACGGGGGTTCCGGTGCGAGTCGGAACTTGGGCCGCCCTGCTTCATCCTGGCCACAATGCGTCGTCGCGGGCCTAGACCCTTTCAACGAGCCGTCGATGCTGGCTGGGCTTGCCCGACCCAACTGCGCTTACTAGCGGCGACGTTGACCCAGCGGGCTACGTGTCCGCGTTCCCAATGGCGTTGCCGGCTGCATCACCGTTGAAACGGTTGACGCGCCCAGACGACGGAAAGCCCAGTGGGTGGCAACTGGGCCTGTCCCCGCCTCCCGGGTGCATTGCACCTTGACTACATGCGCCTTCCTCACGTACGTACGATTGTGTGTTCCGGTATCGAACCTTTCTCTCTACAGCCGGTTCTAGTCAAACGCACTGTTCGGCTGGGCAACAAGATAGAACGCGTGACTCACTCTACGAGCAAACGCTACATGGGGAGAAGGGGAGACGGCAGGTGCCAAGTTCCTCCTACCTTTATGTGCACAGTTCAAACATTGATCATGACCGCTTTCGTCCGCCTTTTTATACAACCCAACCCCGTCGCTCATCTCTCTCCTTCCCCTTTGACCGTGCAGCTTGTCGCGGGAAGCACCGCCGGCCCCTACGGAGAGGCAGTCTCGGTCTCTCCTACCCTCTTGTCATGCGCCTCCCGCGGCTTGCGTTTCCATCCCGTTGAGAATAGCTTGCCCAGGTCGAATCGAGGGAACGGGTGAGCCTCCGTATTGAACACAATCTTGTCCAGAGGTAGCAGGTCGTTTGGCGAGAACAAGAGGTACAGATATTTCAACGTTTCGGCCTGCCATAACCGACGGTCAGTCAGCTAGTCTGATCCGATCCAGGCCAAGGAACAGCAAGTAAAGGCAAGCCCTACGGAAAAAAAAAAATTAACTTACCAGCCAGAAGCTCTCCATGTTATCCCTCGCCACCGGCGGGATGACGTTGGCGTTGCTCAGACTCGTGAATCCGCCTGCATCCTCGACAGCGGTGAAGTTGACAAACGACTCAAACATCTCCCACCCCCACTCGCGGTACTTGACTTCGCCGGTGATTCTCCACATGTAAAAGAGGCTCTCCACCGTCTCTGGTCGCTGGAGGTTGTGCACGTCGTTGGGCTGGACTTGAAAGTCCTCGCGCCAGGCGGCGTCGGGGTCGGGATCGAATGCCTCCGGAGGGTGGGGGTGGTCCGGTTCGGGATGGGGAGGGTTCGCCACCTTGAAGTAGGTGATTTCGGCGGCCAGCCCAGTCGCCATGCACTTGTACATGCCCCAGCACGTCTGCATCAGCTCGCGAGCCAGCCTCATGTCCTTGTCCTTCTTCTGGTTCCACGAGGGAAGCTTGCGCGCTTCTGCCTCGGGGAGACCGCCGGTTGCCGCCAACGCAATCGTGCCGGGCATGAAGCACACCAGGTGATCCATCTTGGGCGAGAGGTCGCCATCCAGCCCGTCGGGCCGTTCGCCGATAATGGTGTAACCAGACGGCTCTGTGTACGTGACCAGGTGCTTGCGCACGCCTTCGAGGGCTTCGTCCCACATTTGCTCATACACCGGCTCCTGCTTGTTCGTCTGGAGATACTGCTTGATCAGGTACTCATAATACGAGTCTCCTCGGCTCCCCAGCCGGATGTAGGAGCCGCGGAACTCCCCAGTGGTGGCGTAAATGTAAATGGGGACGAGTCCGTCTTTTGCCTGGTTGTGGTCCACCACCTCCATCACTTTTTCCACCTTTTCCCAAAAGTTTGCTTCCCCCGTCAGCTTGGCCAAGTATTTGAATTCAAGCTGCAATGTCGTCGCCTCGGCAGTGGAGGATGCGCCGCCATCTGCGTGGGACGGCAAGCCTTCCATTTTCGCCAGGTTGACACTCGCATACGGAACGCCAGAGGTGGATTCAAAGGCTCCCAGCAGACGGTCCGCCAAGTCTTTGGCCTTCTCCAGGTAGAGATCCTCTCCAGCTTTCCCTGGGTCGTCCTCTTTCAGCGGCGCAAGCTCGGGATATTCGCTGGACAGGTAATGAGCGGACAGCAGACCACCGAGCATTCGTATCGTCGTCTCAAAGGTGTTGACGTCTTGATCTTGATCCCAAGTCAGAGAGTTTGCCAGCCACTCACGGGCATGCTGCACCCGTGAGGTCAGGTTCATCAGCATCATGGTGTCTATGGAATCGATTATGATCCAGCCCAATCCCTTTGGTGCCATGTTTTTACCGGTTTTGGAGATGGGGCGGTATTCGTCAAATCCTGGGGTTAGGAACAAAGGTTAGCAACAGCGGTGCAAAAGAATAGGAAGCGCTGGAAAAAAAAAAAAAAAAAAAAGACAATGCTCCAATCTCGACGTACCCCATGCGTAACGCGCATAGGTATCCCAACTCAGCTCGAATGCTTCAACAACACTGTTGCGCCGTTTGTCCCAGTCGGTCGTCTTGTCGGCCTTGGACATGCCCAACCACGCCCATGTTGATGCCGAGCTCGGCAGGCGTTTCTCGCCCGGGCCACCGAGAAAGCCCGTCAGGTAGAGCAACGTCAACGCCGCCAAAGCGATGGTGCCGAGAAGACGCTTTTTTCGCCACCATCGTCTCCTCGAGTACCCGTATGGCTTATCCTTGTACATTGGTAACGCATCGTCCTCGAAGTAACTCGACACCTTGTTTTGCACGCCGCTCAGGATACCGCCGCCGCCGGCAGATGCTCGGTTGCGCGAAAGAGCTTCCCAGGCCCTGTCCTCTAGGTTGCGATGTGGCGCCGCGAAGTTGGGGACGTTCTTCGGGATATTGAAGGACATGTCAAGGGCGGTCGCGCCGACCTGCGCTGCCGTGTCCTTGATATTCCGGATGGTATGGAAGGCGGTGGCTTTGAAAGCGTTCTTCCTGTGGATGTCGAACGGATCGCGGATCATCGGGCTGGAAGGCTCATGTCATTGCCGGTGGGATGTCAAGCCACCGAGGCTAGTTAGTCTGCAATACTCCAGGGTTCAAACTGTAATGAGGAACAGAGTTTGAGTTGGCCGGAAAGAACGCAGCACGAGTTTCGGGATCTATAGGCTGCGTGAGCAGGGACAGCCCGTTGCGGCCTTGTCGGCAAGGTGAAAGGCGTCTGGGAGTAGGGAGGGATTCATCAATATAATGTGCCGTCAATGCAATGGCCCCTGGAAGAGAATAGGACAGGTTTGATCGCCAATTGGCCCAATCCCGTTGCCGCACCGCATGTGGTTCCGCGGGGGGCGTGATTGGGTAAGAGTCCAGCAAGACCAGTCAGTTCAGTCCGCTTGTAACGAACCCCCAGCCCACCAACGGATCAATGCTAGAACTGCTATGTAGAAGCCTAAAACGGTCTCCTGATAAACAGCCTTACAGGTGCCTGCGTTTCTGCTCAGCCTGCTACAGCGCCGCCACTTCGATGCAGCGATGCAGCAGTGACCGCCACCTACCATCGTGATGTGACCAGCAAGAAATCCGGGATCAATCCATGATGGGTAACTAGCCAGCCTTGATGGATTTTCTCATCTCATGTCGCCTAACTGAATTCGACGCACGACCCGATTCTCATCGCCAAAGGGGAGGTTGGCTTTCCGGTTTCTGCAGCGTCGGCAGTCGAGCTCGTCACTCATGGACCTTCAGAACTATCCTTTTCTCACTGCGGAGGAGTTTGCCGAAGCTTGCCATCACATCGACAGCCGCTATCGCCAAGCAACGCTGGGCCCCCTCAGGAAAGAATGGAAGCTCAGGGTTTGCACAGCCCTTGACATGAAATTCTCGCTGAACAGTGGTTACACCACATACCTTCAAATCATCCGCCCGCTCGAAACCAACGCCGATGTCGATCTGGACCTCAGCAACTTCTCCATCTCGACATGTCAAGAAGATGACCTGGCTTCCACAGACACAGACAATAGTGACATGATGGATGCAGAGGACGCAGACAAGGTACGGATTGAACGAGATGGGTTATGTTTTAAAGCATGTATCCTCATCTCACATCTTTCTTAGGCAGCCATCCTGAACCACGCGTCCCAAAACACAGCCCATGTGGCGTATGAAGTTCACCTCCACCCCTCATATAGAGTCCCGTGTCTCTGGTTCAGTATCCATGGCCTTCCTCCACATGAACCTTCTTTCAACATCGACACCGTTTTTCGTCGCCTGATTCCCGACCAGTATAAAAGCGGGCTCCGGAAAGTGAGCGGAATCGGCGGCATTTCAGCAGATGTAAGTTGCATATGCGGTTATTATTTTGCACCACGTTTTCCCGGCCCCGTCTAATGCATTCCTCTCAGCATCATCCTGTAACTGGGGTTCCTGCATTCTTCGTTCACCCTTGCCTACTTGGAGATGCCATGTCGAGCTTTGACGGTTCCAAAAAGAATTACTTGATGATATGGTTGGGACTGGTTGGAGGATGTGTAGGCCTATGGGTACCCAAAGAAATGGCAGTCCAATGAAGAAGCCATTTGGGCATCTTGGCATTTGCAGTCTCGTCACGGGCTCGTCACGAGACACAATGGCTTCGTGTAACCGGTTTCGGTGCTCATTCGTCGTCACTGTCTGCCTCCATTGACACGTCTCCTTCGCTATCCTCTTCGTCTTCCTCGTCCCGTGTTCGTTTTTGACCTCGGCTCTCCGGTGTGCCGGCATCCTTCATGACGTGGTCTGCGGCAACTGGGGGCTTGGTTTGTGCAGTTGCAGGTGTTGCAGTCCCAGGAGGTGGAGCATTGAAAATACTCTGCTGCAACCGAGTCTGTTCGACAACGGCTGCACCGTACGAGTTTGGCATCTTAAAGCTTCCATCCAACTTGGCAACAAAATGCGACTTGGACTTGGCGTACTGGATTTTCTTCGAGGCGCAACGTCGGTCAGCATCCTTCGATTCCCCAAACTCCCACCGAGGTACTCACAAGATTCCGACCCAGGAACTCTTGACCCTCCAAGGATCTCATTGCCTGGGTAGCTGTCTGCACATCACGGTAGACGATATGTGCCTGGCCACGCATATCCATGGTTTTTAGTGCCACGACATCGAGTACTGGTCCGTATGTTGAGAACAGCAGGTACAGCGCTGTTCGGAGATCGGCTTTCTGAATTTTCGACGACGGAAGGTTCGTAACGTAGAGCCTGGTAGTCGTGAGATGGGAGCAAATAATGGGTCCTGGGACTTGGCAAGACTCACGTCTGATTGGGAGGTATGGGTTGAACTTTGGCGGGTAGGGAAGAATTGGGTGCCAAACTTCGCGAGGACACTGCTGTGGCCATGGCGACTCTGTTATTCCTCAACGATTGCGCAATACCGAAATCGCCACGCCTCTTCAGCCGAGCACTGTTTCGGCTGTTTCCAAAAAAAAAAAAAAAAAAACCAGAAAAAAAAACCAGAAAAAAAAACCAGAAAAAAAAAAGTCTGTGGTTGTCGGATGGGGTTGAAGGATGCGATGTCGAAATGGCTTGATCAAAACTTGTTCGTGACCGAAGATTTTCCTCCAAGTTTGGTCTGTAGATGGTGTTGGTGGCAGGAGGCCCAAACTTCCACCAATATGGGGGAGGTACAAAGGTACCTCTACTAGATCCCCCCGCAGCAAGTCGACCCTTTGGAGCTGGAACTCGACGTCCGCGTAACCGGGTTTGCTTCAGGCTGAACCCCGCTGCCATGCCTTTTGTTCCTTTCATCTTCCACAACCTCTTGAAGCCGCGGTAGTAGAGAGCTACTCCTATCGCCTAAAAAGCAAAGACTCCGCCATGGCTGAGCCCGAAGTCCACCACCTGTTCCACAGCCCAATCGCCGACCATTCTTTCTCAGCCGACCATAGCACCCTTGCCGTCGCCCGAGACTCGACGGTTGAGTTGTACGGAAGAGTGGGCAACGCGTTCAAGCTTAAGGATGAATTGAAGGGCCACGATAAAACCGTCACCAGCGTGGACATTGCTCCCGGTTCCGGTCGCATTGTTACCTGCTCCCAGGGTTCGTCGCGGTCTCGGCGTCGTCCGGAATTGGCTGGCTCGTCATGCTAACTTGGTCGCGGGCAGACCGTAATGCCCTTGTATGGGAACCCTCTCCTACGGGCTACAAGCCCACCTTGGTGCTTCTCCGAATAAGCAGAGCCGCCACCTTTGTCCGATGGTCGCCGTCTGAATCCAAGTTTGCCGTCGGGTCTGGTGATCGCGTCATCGCCGTCTGCTACTTCGAGGAGGAAAACGACTGGTGGGTGTCGAAGCACCTGAAGAAGCCGATCCGCAGCACCATCACCAGTGTTGCATGGCACCCCAACTCGGTTCTCCTCGCCGCTGGCTCGACTGATGCCCACGCACGAGTTTTCTCAAGCTTCATCAAGGGAGTTGACTCAAAGCCCGACCCGGGGGTTTGGGGTGAGCGATTACCGTTCAACACCGTCTGCGGAGAATTTTTGAACAACTCCGCTGGGTGGGTGCATTCTATCGCCTTTTCTCCTAGCGGAGACAGTCTTGCCTTTGCCGCCCATGACAGCAGCATCACCGTGGTGTACCCCACGGGTCCCGATCAGTCCCCTCGCGCCGTACTCGCCGTGTCGACGCAGCTGCTACCTTTCAAGAGCTTGATGTGGAAGAGCGAGGACGAGATCATCGCCGCGGGGTATGACTGTGAGGCTTTTCGTTTCAAGGGAGGCGAATCGGGTTGGCAACTTGCTGGCCCAGTAGAATCCAAAGGTCGTGATGCTGGTTCACAAAGAGAAGAGTCTGCGCTGAACATGTTCAGACAGATGGACCTGAAGGGCAAGGTCAAAGATGACACTCAGCTCAAAACCATACACCAAAACACCATTCTGACTATACGCCCATTCGAATCCTCCGGTGGTCAGGTCACCAAGTTCACATGTAAGTGCACCTCTTACCCTTTCAGTTCAGGTTTTGAAACGGCATGTACCGAAATTGGTGGCTAACAAGTTACTGTAGCGAGCGGCGTAGACGGACGTGTTGTTATTTGGAACGCATAGTGACAGTTAGAGTAGGTTGGAAGTAGGCTGTGGGATAAAAGCAAAGGAAAACCTCGGAAAACTTGTTGGCCTTTCTGCATACTTGCCGGGACTATGTCGACACGTATCTACATTGCAGTCGGCATAAGTGGTGTGCGCCTTAGTGACAACGGCCCACGAACAAGATAGCACAATTGGGCGCAAAGGAGATGACTTTAGTTACTTGAGCTGCCTTCCGATCTATCTGACATTGCTTCTCTAAATCGACAATTTTACGGAAGGGCAATAGCCTCGATCTCAACATCAACATTCTTGGGGAGAGTCTTGGCCGCAACACAGCTGCGAGCTGGCTTGTGGGCGAAAAACTTTTCGTAGACAGAGTTCATCTCCTGCGAAATTTGTCAGCTTCCATGGTATTTACCCGGGTAAACGCGCCTTCATTCGAATGTCTACTGACATCAAAGTGGGCCATGTCGGAAAGAAAGATGTTGCACTTGACAACTTTGGGGATGGAAGAACCAGCCTCCTTCAGGACCGCGTCGAGGTTTTGGCAGCACTGCGTGGTTTTATCGGCGATGGAGCCCTCCACCATGGTGCCATCGGGTTTGAGTGGGATCTGACCGGAGCAGTAGATGGCGGTAGGCGTCTTGACGGCCTGGGACTAGAGCACGGAGAAATTCTGTTTCAGCAAGGGCAGCCGTAGGAACATGAGCACCAGACTCTTTTGTTCGTTGGTCGAGTTTCCAATGCATGGGGATGACACTCACGTAGGGGCCAACAGCTACCCCCCGTTCTTGTTAGCACACGGGGCTCTGGCAAAAGTTATGGAGAGGTCGGGGGAGAGGCCGGGCGAGGGCTCATCAAGACTTACGGGCAGGGGCGTCCTTGGTGAAGATGACCTGCTGGTCCGCCATTGTGCCTTTGGTGCGAGAATGAACTGGAGGTGGCGTGAATTTCAGTCCAGCAACTACTGCCCGGCGGCGAGCATAGGCAGCACAGATGCTTCCAGGGAAGATTGATGCTCGGTAGGCAAGGCGAACGATACGCGGCGACATACCTGAGAGTGATTTGAGTCAGAGGTGTAAGATGATGTATCTTGGCCCGAGGCGGGGGTTTTCCTACAGAGACGTGGGGATATGAAGGATGCGAGGATGCGAGGATGCGAGGATGCGAGGAGAACCTTTTGAAGTTGAAAGGGGTCTGGAGTACGGACTATGGAGCTCTGCTTGTCCAATCCCAGTCAGAGACGTTGGCTTGCAATTGCCATTGATTCATGTTTCCCATTCAAAGTTCACCCCGCCGCGGGGCAGCTGGTTTGCGGGTTTTGGCGGGCCAAACTGAGGTGGTGGCGGGTCATGATTGGTGGGCCGCCATGGGCAAGCCAAAACGGGGAGCAACGGCCTGGGCATTGCATCCCTTTCCACATTGTGTTCCGCTGATTGAACGGTTATTCTCAAGATATCAGTGGATAGTAGGTAAAGAGAGAAAAGCTGCATCCTTCATGGCTACCGTTTTGGAGCGTACTCGTCACGGGCAAAACTCCTCCCGCTCTCTCGAAGCATTCTGGCAGACATAGGACAAGGTTGCTTGTACAGTGCGGCCCGAGCGGATACACTTTACCATGACGTTGAAATCGACGGGCTTTGATGCGACTCGGGGTGTCGAGGTGCATCTCACACATGGTTGCACGTGTCGATATAGTATGAAACCCGGGATCCAGGGTCTCCTCGAGTTCGAGCTTATTTTAACAATGCATGAACCAGCATTGTGTTGCTGGTCAGGCTTACTCGAGCTCGAGGTTCATTCGCACAGTTTGTGGTCCACTAGGAACAGCGGGCGGGATGATGGCCAAGAAAGCCCCCCAGCAAAAGGATACAGCTCTGAAGACATAGACGGTATACAGTCAGTCGACCTGGAGCAGAAGCGCATTCTGCCAATCGATGCAAGAAAAAAAAAAGAAAAAAAAAAAAAAAGAGAGAGAGAGAAAAGCGGCCCTCAACAAGAGGAACAGAACAGGGAGCTTGCACTTGGCGGAACGTACCGTCCTGCCCTCGGTGGTCCTTACTCCGTCCGTCCCGAGCGAGCACCAGGCACCTCAACCTGCCACAGTGTCGATTTCGGAACTGCTAGTGGGACCCTCCCCCCCCCTCCCCCCCCCCACCTTCTTCCCCAAACCAAGGGCGCATCCAGTCTGGTGGGTCCAGAAGCTCGCGTCCGTTGTAAAGCCAAGTCCGTCCAGTAATCCCTAGCAATGCAGCGCGCTAACAGTCCTCTGCTGGACACGTATCGCGTATCGCACCCATGAGGCCTCAGCCAGCTTCAACATTCTTTCGCTAGCAAAAAGGGAGGCTTCAATACCTTCCTGCATCTCCCTTTGAGCCGGCATTTCGCGTCTCATTTTGTCCATTTTGATCAATAGGCGGCCCCCTTTTTTTCTTCCTTTTTCTTTTCCTGTCTTTTCTTTCTTCTTGCTCTCTTTTGTTTCCTGCATACTTTCTCCTCCCTGGCCAGCTACTCTGTGCGAGTACAGAGCAGACCGCGTCTCTGGCAAACATCTCCCCTGTTCGTGTGAGTGACCATTACCTGTTCCCGGAAGGGGCAACTCGACCGCAGCACCTGGGGATGGGCGCAGATTCCCGGCTCCATACCTACGTCCGTCTTCTTTTCTCTTCTCAATGCCGGGCTAATCTTGTCTTTAGCATCATGGCTCGGCCTCAAACGCCGCAAGGAAGCCTGCGGCATAGGAACGTCGGTTCCAAAAAGTCAGACGCAGCTTCGTTTTCCTCCGACTTCGAACTGGACAAGCTCTCCAAGGCCGCGGGGCAGAGAAAAGCATCCAGCTGCGAGCGCGACCACTGGGTGGCCTTTATAGCTACGACATTCTTGGCCTTCGTCACTAGGTTCTGGGGCGTCACCCATCCTAACGAGGTCGTCTTTGACGAGGTTCACTTTGGCAAGGTAACATCTCCCGACTGCAGGGTGCCGTTGGGTTGACCGTGTGCTGACGCCTCTGCGACGCAGTTCGCTTCCTTCTACCTCCAACGAACCTATTTCTTCGATGTTCATCCCCCCTTGGGCAAACTTCTCTTCGCCTTGATGGGCTGGCTGGCCGGTTACGACGGCCACTTCCTCTTTGAAAACATTGGCGACTCCTACATTTCCAACAACGTTCCCTACGTGGCATTCCGTACCCTTCCCGCCATGCTTGGTGCATTGACCGTGTCGGTGATTTATCTCATCATGTGGGAGTCCGGCTACAGCGTCCCTGCTTGCCTTCTCGCCGCCGGGCTTGTTCTTTTCGACAATGCTCACATTCTCCAAACAAGGCTGATCCTTCTTGATGGCACCCTGGTTCTTTCCATGGCCTGCAGCTTGCTGTTCTACATCAAGTTTTACAAGCTTCGACACGAGGCCTTCAGCCGCAAGTGGTGGAAGTGGCTCATCCTGACCGGCTTTGCCTTGTCATGCGACATGTCGACCAAGTACGTCGGTACCTTTGCCTTTGTCACCATTGGCTCCGCCGTCGCCATCGATCTCTGGGAGCTGCTGGACGTTAAGCGCCCGGGTGGCGCTCTCAGCCTCCCAAACTTTGGGAAGCACTTCGCCGCCCGAGCCGTCGGCCTCATCATCCTGCCGTTCCTGTTCTACCTGTTTTGGTTCCAAGTTCACTTCGCCATCCTGTCGCGCTCCGGGCCCGGCGACGACTTCATGTCTCCAGCGTTTCAGGAGACGCTGAGCGACAACATCATGCTTGCAAAATCGGTCGACATCCAGTACTACGACACCATCACCATCAAGCACAAGGAGACCAAGGCTTACCTGCACAGCCATCCAGAGCGTTATCCCTTGCGCTATGAAGACGGTCGCGTTTCCAGCCAGGGCCAACAAGTCACCGGGTATCCCCACAACGACACGAACAATTTCTGGCAGATTCTTCCGGTAAACGACGACAGGCAGCTGGGCCGGTTTGTCCGGAACAACGAAGTCGTTCGACTGAGACACATCGGCACCAACAGCATCCTCCTGACGCATGATGTCGCATCGCCGCACTACCCGACCAACCAGGAATTCACCACCGTCTCCATAGAGGATGCCTATGGCAGCCGTGCCAACGACACGCAGTTTGAGATTCGAATTGAGAATGGCAGGCCGGGTCAGGAGTTCAAGACGGTCGCGAGCTACTTCAAACTCATCCACGTGCCAACCAAGGTGGCCATGTGGACTGACACCAAGCCTCTGCCCGACTGGGGTTCGGGCCAGCAGGAGATTAACGGCAACAAGCAGATCGTTCCCAGCTCCAACATCTGGACGGTGGATGACGTTCCCGCCCTGGCTGCTGATGATGCTCGGCGCCAGAGACCCAAGCGGCAGGTGAAGAAGCTGCCGTTCCTGCAGAAGTGGTTCGAACTGCAACGTTCCATGTTCTACCACAACAGCAAGCTGACCAGCAGCCACCCTTACTCCAGCCACCCTTACCAGTGGCCGTTTTTGCTGCGCGGCATCAGCTTCTGGACCAACAACGATACCCGGCAGCAAATCTACTTGATCGGAAACCCCCTTGGCTGGTGGTTCACCAGCAGCTTGATTGCGGTTTTCGCAGGCATCATTCTCGCTGATCAAGTGTCTCTGCGGCGAGGAATTGACGCTCTCGAGCATCGTAAGTGATGCTGAATCCCCCCCCCCCTCTTTTTTTTTTTTTTTTTTGCTGACAAAGGCTCAGGCGCCCGGTCTCGCTTGTACAACTCGACTGGATTCTTCTTTTTGGCTTGGGCCACGCACTATTTCCCCTTTTTCCTCATGGGTCGTCAACTCTTCTTGCACCACTACCTGCCTTCCCACCTGGCTTCATGCCTGGTCGCCGGTGCGTTGGTGGAGTTTGTCTTCAACGCAGAAGCCGCTGATGAAGCCAAGACTTTGGGCAAGAGACCCAGGAAGCATGTTACGTCCCGGGAGAGGTTTGCTGGCCAGAGCATGATGGGATCATGGATTGCCAGCGCCGTTGTGATTTGCGTCATCGTCGCCGGGTACTGGTTCTTCGCTCCTCTGACGTATGGTTATCCGGGTCTCAGCGTGGAGCAGGTTGTCCGAAGGAAGTGGCTTGGCTACGACCTGCAGTTTGCCAAATAAATAAGCTGCAATGAAGCTTGGGGGGTAATGATGAGATTGGGGGGGGGGAGCCAAGGGTGAATTGAGTCACCAGCATTATCATGCTGGCGCAGCGGGACCCGACGGCGTTGTGCAAATGTTTGGAAGGGGCTCGGGATTCCGGGTTGGGAGGAGCACCACGTACGAAAGTACCTAGGCAAGTTTCAAGTGGGACGGTGACAGAAAAGGCGTTGGCGAGATGTGTTGTTGAGAGTAGAGATATAATTTGGCCAGATAATACTAACTAACCTACATGTACGTACTTGATTCAAAAGGCGGGAAGCGCACATGCAACTTGCACTTGCTACATGCAGACTGCTTGCAAGTGTCTAGTCTGGTCGGCCAGCTGGGGCTGTACTATGTATAATGTATTGAACCCTACCAGACCCCTGCAGCCTGGCGACTGTCAATGTCGTTGGCTGCATGAATGTGCTTGTCGGGCGGCATGCAGGGGTCAATCCCAGCTTGAGCTCTCGGGTCCAGTTGTCAGCTGCACCGGGTCTCGGCACGCCCCTGCCCTCTAATGATTGATTGATTCACCCCGGCATGACAGACCCCTCACCACCTCGCCGTGAGGCATTGTATGTAAGACACCTCGGTACGGATACGGGTACTTGCTTCCGCCTTTTTTTCCAGGGCTCCAAATTCCAGCTTGCAACATACAGGTACATGCTATGTACCTGGAAGCAGCCTGCCCTTTGCCACCTGGCATTGCGCAAGTATCTGGACGTACATGTACAGTGCTGTTTAGCACCGGAGCATTGGTATTGAGCCCCTGCGAGGTGAGACTTGACAGCTAGAGGCTGGGGTCTATAACCACCAGACTTTTTAAACTCGCTGGGGCCAACCAGACCCCAATGGCGTGCCACCTCGGGTCAACTTGCATTCATGTTGTCATCATACAGCCAACTTGGGTGGGCCCTGTGGAATACATACATAGCACGTTGAACATCAACGACTGGCTGGGGGGGGTGCGAATACTCGGCACTACTTGACGGTCCCTGTAGGTCCGTTGCAGCAATCAGGGTCCGTCTTGGATCAGTCAATAGTTCCTGGCGAGGGCTGAGTTGACCGACCTCTCTCCCTTGTAGATCCATTGTAGATCGGGCTCGGCAACCAGACCATGCCCAGACCAAACGTCTGGTTCTACTACTCTCTTTCCAGCTAGATACAGGTAGGGGTGTCGCAACCGCCAAGTCGAGTCGAGCAGCAGCTAACCGTCCGTAGCCATAACCTCACCCAGTTGAGCCTGCCAAGGCTCAGGTCAAGTCAGCCAGCTGTTTGGTCCTTGGATCGTGCTTTTGCGCCAACAAGATGCTGCTGGCCGTTGCCGTCACTTGCCAGCTTGACAGCTGCTCTTGACAGCTGCCCAAAGCTCGCCCAAAGCAAGAGCCAACGCCGCCTTTTGTGGCGTCAAACTCCGTGGTGTCTGGTTTCCCCCAAAACACCGCCAGCCGTCTGCCATGGTACTGTATGTATACAATAGTATAGCCTTGCTCGACGCATTGCAACGCCCCGGCCGTCCCGTCAACAACCATGCCCTTCGCATCAGCCAACCGCCTGTACCTGGGCCGCCTCTTGCGCTCGCGGACTGCAAGGGTGACGCTGGCCTTGTTCTGCCTGTTCAACGTGCTCGACGTGCACCGCATACATCACAAGCTATGCCTCGGTGGCAGCACGCCGCCGCCGCCGCTCCCGCCGCCCCGAGCCCGCCAGCGAGTGTACATTGCCAGCATGCATTTCAACAACGGCGACGTGCTCAAGAGCCACTGGAACCGCGCCGTGGTCGACCTGGCCGAGACCCTGGGCCCCGCCAACGTCTTCGTGAGCGTCCTGGAAAGCGGCAGCTGGGACGACAGCAAGGAGCTGCTGCGCGACCTGGATGACGAGCTGGACAGGCGAGGCGTCCCCCACCGCGTCGAGACGTCCGACGTAACCCACCAAGACGAGCTGGACGATGCGCACAAGGGCCAAGGCTGGATAGACACCCCGCGGGGGAAGAGGGAGCTGCGCCGCATCCCTTTCCTGGCCAGGCTGAGGAACAGGACCATCGAGGACCTGCTGGACCTTTTCAGCAAGGGGGTTGAGTTTGACAAGGTGCTTTTCCTAAACGACGTTGTGTTTACGGTACGTTTTGAAAAATAGACGAGGCAACGACAGGAGAAGAGAGAGAGGGAAGAGGATGAGGGAGAAAGAAGAAGGGGGGAAAAAAAAAGGCACCAGAAAAAGGCGGGGGGCTAACCTTCTCTTTTTTTTTCTTTTTCGGTTCTTTTGGTTACCCTGCTGGTCGCCCTGCTGGCAGGTCCAGGATGTTTTGGCCTTGATGGACACAAACAGAGGCGAATACGCCGCGGCGTGCTCCTTGGACTTTTCGAAACCTCCGCTGTACTACGACACGTTTGCGTTGCGAGACGTTGAAGGCCACGGGCACATTACGCAGACCTGGCCGTTCTTCAAGGCGCCGGCGTCGAGAAACGCTCTCGTCAACAACGTGGACGCCGTCCCCGTCACGAGCTGCTGGAACGGCATGGGTACGTACATACTGGGCACATGATCCCTCATCGTCACCGTCATCACGAAAGGAAAGAAAACCCCCGTCCAACATGGACAGGAACACGAATGTCACGAAAAGAAACGCTGACAGAGTCTCTCCCGGGTGCAGTCGTCATGCCCGCCGAGCCGTTCGTCTCGTCCACGCGACTGCGATTCCGCGGCGTCCCAGACTCGCTGGCGACGCACCACTTGGAGGCGTCCGAGTGCTGCCTCATACACGCCGACAACCCGCTGTCCAAGACGCTGGGCGTCTACCTCAACCCACGGGTGCGCGTGGGCTACGACGCAGCGGCCTACCGGGCCACGCATCCCGGGGGTTCGTGGGTGTCGTGGTGGCGCATCCTGACGGGCATCTGGAGAAACAGACTGACGCGCTGGACGGCGATTCCGAGGTTCGACGGCGGCGGCGTGGTGCGATCGCGGGTCCGGCGTTGGGAGCAGGAGCGCCGGGGCAATCACGAGCCAGGCGTGTTTTGCTTGATTGACGAGATGCAGGTTTTGGTGCACAATGGGTGGGCGCACGTTTGATGTTGTATGATGTACAAGGCGGGCAGGACACGCGGAAAAGGCGCTCGAAGGATGCGGCAAGCAAGCAGCATTGGCATGTCGAGCAAGCCCATCTTGTTCCCAACGCGCAGCTTTGTCAAGGAGAGAAGAAGAAGAAGAATGACAAAAAAAAGAAAAAACTGTGCAAAATCCGCAGTGACATCCGCATCTCCACTGTCGCGCGGAGTCGCGCGGAGTCGGGCCCGAGGGCAGCAGGGGTATGCATTGAAGGCAGCGGGAGCGGCAAGGCAAAGCTGCCTCCGCAGCGGGCCAAAAGAAACTTCCGGTGACCAGTAATCGCTGACTGGTGGACCGACTTCACAGCCACTGAGAGAAGAGAATCCCGATGATGCCTTGCGCCAACTTCATTCGTGCGCCGACAAGCACAGGTTCCGCATCCGCAGGTGGACATGACACATGACACGGAGCGGGCGTGGGTTGCCCTGGAAAGGAAAACGCGGCCGTCGGAATCGGGACGATGCAAAACGACCTCGTACCAAGGCCCCGGCGTGCTCATCAACACATGGAGTCAGTTTCCCCGTCACTTGGTCCAAGAAACGGGACATGCAGGGAGGCATCTGAACCAGGTACCTAGGTAGGTAGGCAGCTCTATACATAGGACCGCCTGGTGGGTGGTGCTGCCCACGGCCAGGTTGAACCCGGTAGGGGGCGGATTTTATTTTTGCGGCAGCATGAACAAGCAGAACGGCCATTGCTCACAGCAGCAAGCCTTCACGTGCAAGCTGCAGTGATCAAGTCGGCAGGTCGTGTTCCAACGGAAGATGTGCTCAACGGAGATCGTGGGTGAGCGTTGGGCGTGGCTCTGGACCGGCGGACCGGCGGACCGGCAGCCTGGCCAACCCACCCCTTTCGCCCCGTACCCGTAGCGTGCCAAGCAAGGCATTCTGGGAGGGCTGTGAGGCTGCGAGTCTGTGACAATGGCGCCGAGGGATGGGAACAATGAACGACGATGAAGCCATACCATACCATAGGGCATACCTGAACATGGCCGCCTCCGCAGCAGCGACGGTTACAAACACGACTAGAGGGGAATGTGAATGAATTGCGGTAGCAGTACCGTCGTACCGTCTGCGAGAGAATCTAATAAAAAAGAAACGAAAACGAAAAACGAAAAAAGAAAGAAAGAGAGAGAGAGAGAAGGGGGGGGGGGGGGGAGATGCGGCTCCGCGCTCAGCCAAACCCCCCGCCGTGGTTCCTTGCCTGGCTCATCACGTTAGGCCACCAAGTACCCGTGCGGCTCCCTTCCAGGCCACACGGGCTTGGCATTTGCCAACCCGGCTACATGACGGCTTAACTGCCCCCCCGAGTCCGTATAGCCAACCACTCCGGTTGTCGGGATTCCCTGGGCCCCTGCACAGCCCCACGCCAACTTTTGCATGGGGCTAGTCTCTTTCGGGCCATGCGGCGTTCCAGGCAACAGCGTTCTCTGCCTCAGAGCTCAGACTGGCGACTTTCTCGCCCACCGCCAAGCCAGGCTCTGCTCTCTTGGTGGTCGTGCTGCATCCAGTTCTGGTCGCTTACAAACCAGACACTCTTCGCACGCTACTACAACCTTTCTTCATCCCTCCTCTTCTCCATTCTTCATCATCAGGTGCGACATCTGTTCAACAACCCCGTCATCTTTTCTGGCCATCGATCATCACCGTGTGCTGGCTGGCCTTTCGCCCGATTCCTTTGCCACCAGCGAACTCGTCGTCCTCTTCATCTTCAGTCTCTGCCCATCTGTGCTTCCTTCGTCTCTTCGTAAAACTCCTTGCCCACCCCCCGTCTCTTGAGCCGCGAGCGTCCCCAAGCTTTGTAATTACACTTGTTAGATCGTCCGTGCCATTTGGAGGCCGTGGGCAAAACTGCGCGATTTGTTTTTTGTTTTTTTCTTTTTTTTTTTTTTTTTTTTGGCGGGTGTTGCTCCAAGCTCCAGACTCCCTCCCATCACTTGCCGCTTCCCTACTTCAGTCTTCGTTTTCATCGCGAGCTTTGGGTTGAGGCCGTCACCATCAGACGGCCGTTTCACGCCGACTTTGCTGTTGACCTATCTCGCCTGGCTTCGTACCAGCGGAGACATACAGGCCATCATCTTCTCGAACCCTACACTGCTTGACAAGGACATTGGTAAGAGCGTTGGTTCTATCCCCAATCCCCTCGCGTGCCTCCTTTCTCTTTACTCCATCCCACACCACCATCTGTACTCCCATGGGCAACTTGTTTTCATGACTCACATCCACAACTCTGGGCCCATTCTCCCCACTCTCGCCTTTATGTTTGCGCTTTGCTCCTCCTGGCACAGTAAAGACTCGTTAGTCTGACTATCGACATAGTTGTTCCAAACTACCGTCATCCGTTGCAGCAGCTCATCGTTTCCACTCTACTTGCATCAAGCCGTTCGCCATGTCCTGCGTCAATCCCCGTCGAAGGCCACCTCTGGTCCATCCTCCTGGGAAGGGCAGCGAGAGTGGTTTGACGCCTATAGCAGCTACCTTTGCCCTCCGAAAGGGAGCCACGTTTCATTCTCCCACTTCCCCCGTCCGTTCTTCCCCATCAGACGACATCTTCGTCCCTCCTCAGCTCTCGCGGTCTCAGACGCACCTAGACGACGTTGTCGATGCCAACCGTCGTCGTATCGCTCTCACTTTAAATGATATTGACGAGGCTCTCGCCAAGACGGAGAGCCACTCTCTGTTATCCAAGCCCCTCAACAAGACGCCGCTTCGAGACAACAGCCTTCCTGTCCCTCGAGGCTTCCTCGACCTTCCTGTCGTCGACCCAGCCGTCGCCAAGCCCGAGCCTCCGGGTCGCATCTCGCGACCCCGCTCAATTGGACGACGTCGAGACCATGCTTCAGATAGCGGTCTCGGTTCCTCCATCGTCTCCGCCTCGGAGGAGAAGGAAACAAGGGCTCAGGTCATTCCTTCTGCTCTCACCGGCTTGGGGGCGCCCGGTACCAAGCACTTGCTTCCTGCCTTGAGCCGGAAGGCGTTCAACCGCATCCATGAACACGTACTCGGGCCCCTTGTTGAGAAGCCCACGTTGAAGGCCTTTGAGCCCATCATTCTCGATGTCCCTCGGCAGATTCGGTCCAAGGAAATCATTTGCCTTCGAGATTTGGAAAAGACGCTCATCTTTGTGGCACCGGTAAGTGAGCTTTTTTTGTGTGATCGGCAACGGTGTTTTGGAGTGATGCTTATCGAAAACCGCTTTCTGAAGGAGACTGCCAAGTCCGCTGCTTTGTACCTCGATTTCTGCCTCACGTCGATTCGGTGCATCCAAGCAACTGTCGATTATCTTCCGGATCGCGAGCAAGTTCGACCTGGCGATCGACCCTACACTAACGGATACTTCATGGACTTGAAGGAACAAATCTACCAGTACGGCCGACAACTCGCCGCCGCCGCCGCCGCCGCCTCCAAGGAGGAGGGTGGCGCTGTCAATGCCGATGCCGTTGATGTCGACAAGTATGTGCCGCGCCATGCGCCCCTCTTGACTATATCCCCTGCTAACGACGACTTCAGAGACGACGAAATTAGACTTCACGGCGGTATCGCCGAGAATGGCCGTCCCGCGGAGCTGATACGCGTCAAGCAGGATGGTTCCGCCATTTCCCTTGCCACTGGTGAAGCCGTAGATTTGGGCCAGTCCCCCGTCACGTTTAAGCGTTCTCTGAGTGAGCAGCGCGAAGACGAGGAGGAAATCATGCGATCCATGGCCAGGCGAAAGAAGAATGCCACCGCCGAAGAACTAGCCCCCAGGAGATGCCGCGAGCCAGGCTGCAGCAGGGAGTTTAAGCGCCCCTGCGATCTCACAAAGCATGAAAAGACGCATTCTCGACCTTGGAAATGCCCTGTTCGGACCTGCAAGTACCACGAGTCTGGCTGGCCCACGGAGAAGGAGAGGGACCGGCACGTCAATGACAAGCATTCCGATGCCCCGCCCACGTTCGAGTGCAAATTCACGGGTTGCCCCTACAAGTCAAAGCGAGAGTCCAATTGCAAGCAGCACATGGAGAAGAAGCATGGCTGGACCTATGTCCGCACCAAGACGAATGGCAAGAAGGCTTCCGCCCCGTCTGCCAGTTCCGTGCAGCAGACGCCGCCTCTTTGCAGCATTTCCACTCCGACGAGCACGCCTACCTACAGCGTCCCTACACCCCCTCAGGACCAGGATGCCGTGGCCTTCCCCGCCTACCAAGCTGACGCAGAGTGGCTCTCCACTCATGGTAACCAGCCGGAGACTCTGGACGCCATGGACCTGATGCTGGAGCACACGTCTCCATCCTCCTCGGCTACTTCGTACGACCAGTACCCGCCTTACCAGAACGGCGCCGCCTTTCTTGTGAATGACGAGGATATCTACGCCGCCAACGTGCAGCTTCCCGCCGATTATTCTCGCCCTGAACAGCTTTACAACAAGGCTATGCCACAGCAGCCTGCCGTGTACCAAGCGCCCTGCCCCGGGTCGCAAGTCGCCGTCCACGTTCACTTCTCCCCTGCGGGGCGGGAGAATGCAATGCTCTTCACTCCCGATGATGCTGATGATTTCGACGAGGGCTTTGATGAGTCCTTCAACAATGGCGGCTCGGACTTTCAGCTCTTGGGCATGAACAAGGGTGACAACTGTCAGCAATCCTTGTTCGGGGAGGTTCCAAGCGCAAACCTTGGCTTCTCGCAGGCCTCGCAGCTGGACCCTTTTCACCCTTTCTATTGGACCGATGTGGAGTATCTTCCTATGATTGAGTAATGGAAATGACTACATGTTACCCCTTTTTAGCAGGAATGATTGCAGTATTGAAAAGGAAAAAAAAAAAAAAAGGAAAAGAAAGCATCAAAAGCTTCGCACGTCACCAAACTAGAGTTGCATGTTCTTTGTGGAAAGCGAGATGACGGATTATCGGGCTATGACGTTACGAATAACAAACTGGGACGAAGTTGGGGAGCGTGTCGACAATCTGGTTATGCAGGCAGATGATTATTTTGCTCTCATATTTCCTTTTCCCCGGGAACCAACGCGAGACCAGTTGAGATTGCTCATTACAAGATAGTCTTTGATGCCGCTGGGGGTCCGCCACTTTGGTGAGATGATTCGGGGGTCATGGAAGTTTGATGGAATTTGCGACTTTTCGCCCGATAAGAGGCCGTCCCGTCCATTCAGAATGGAATCAACCCAGTGGCTTGACGCGACTTGACCTATCTGAGTTGTGACTGGGCCTCTGTCTGATATCGTGTCAGGTGCATTCTATTTATAAGTAGGTACCTAAATGAATGAATATCCGTACAATGAAGACGGATGGATTCGCGATCGACCGGGGTCGCCGAGCGTATGTAGCGGATGAAGTGGGAACGCCTACCCTCCTACCCTGGAGTGTTGGAAACGTGACTGTTCGATCTATGATGTGTACCCTGGAACATTGGGAAACTTGGCGCATCTTTATTATAGCAACGCGCCTATCGTAGGAGCTTGCTTATAAGCTGGCTGGCTGTCTGGCGCGGCGCATCGTGAACAAGGCCTGGGGTCAAAAAGGGATAAAAAAAAACGAACTTCTACACAAGAGAAACGCGTTGCGCCTCCGGTACAGGGAATCGAACCCTGGGCTGCTCGGTGAGAGCGAGCGATGTTAGCCACTACACCATACCGGATCATGTGATGGCTACGGCTTTGCGAGGGTCATAAAGCCCCTCGTGAGCTTGGGGACTGGTCAAAAAAAGGTGCGAGTCGTGGCACGGGGCACGGGCACGGGCACGGGCACGGGCACGGGGAGAAAAAGAATACACTCCGGTACAGGGAATCGAACCCTGGGCTGCTCGGTGAGAGCGAGCGATGTTAGCCACTACACCATACCGGATGTGATTGCCGTTGCTGCTTGTGATGGATTATGATGTGGATGGGGAAGAAAAAAAAAAAGGGGGCGAAAATTCACACAGTTTGCGGCGCGGTGGCTGCTGATTGGGTTCAAGGAAAATCAGCTGTCTCTGGATGTTGGCCCAGCAGGATGGAATGGTGCCGGCGAGGGTCAGCAAGTGTTTGCAACGCTTCATGTAGGAGATCAGCTCATGCTGGGAATTGAACGTCGATTATTCTAAGCTTCAGGGAGAGGCCTCGGCTCCACAATCATGCCCTCGCGAGAAGCCTCCCGGATGCTCCGATTCCAAATGTTGGCCATCTTTGCGTATCCCCTGTCATTAGGGTGAATGCCATCTGCCGACAAGTCGGCCTTCTGCGGTCCGTCGTCGCCATGCATGTCCGCGAGGATAATCCTCTTGCCCTCTTGGGTTTTGCGCATGGCGAGAGCCTTGAATCTCCGGTTGACCCTTTGGATGCGCGATTCGACCGTGGCATTGACGTTGACGAGGAGGGTGGACAGGATGACGGTGGAGTTTGGCGAGGCCGTCCACAGATACTCCAGCAAGTCATCCATACGATTGCGAGCATGGTCGAGGTTATAGTCTTGAATGCAGTCGTTGGTGCCGACGTTGATGGTGAATAGGTTGGGCAAGCGGCCGGGAACCGCGCGCTTGGCCTTGCGCTCGACTTGGTCGATGCGGAAGCCAGGCCAGCCCTCGACTTCGTTGTCCGCCATGGAGCCGTGCTTGCGCGACCCGGCCATTCTGACGGTGTAGCCTTCTTGGGTCAGAAGGTTGTACAGATCTTCGCGGTAGCCGTTGCCGGTTGAAGAGCGCTGCCCGTATGTGATGGAGGCTCCCAGGGGCATGAGACGCAGGGGAATCTTGGGCGCGCCATCTGCTGGCCGCGAGGGTGGCAAGGCTTGAACTAGATTTCAAATGTTAGAACGGGGCCAGCAACGCGTGCGTGTATGCGTGTGTGCGTGTGTTCCCCCCACCACGTCCCCCCAGAGTCGAAGGCACGGGCTTACTGGTAGATGCCATGGCCAAGGTGGCGATAGCCAAGTGGCGGATTGTTTCCAGGAGTGGCATTGTGTTTTAGAGCCGTGAGTGTACTCGGTAGTCGAAAGAGTTTTGCCGAGACTCGGTGGCGCTCGTACCGGGTCGAGTACTCTCCGGAGATGCAGAATCTTCAGGGCGAGGGTCGAGGCGATATATATCAAGTCCAGGCAAAGCCATGACGCGTACATGGACTTGCAAGCGACGCCATGCTCGGAGATTAACTTTCAACCCACGGGCAGACGGCGGATTTTCCGAGACTAATAACTGGTGCCTGGAGAAAGAAAAACAAAGGCCAGATGTGCCTGGACTGGAGGCGCAAGGTTGAAGTTGGGCTTGCATCTCCATTTGTGGCGCATCTCACCCAGCCAACAGCCACCGGAAAGGTAGGCAAAGTCGGCAAAGTTTCGGCAACTGCCAGGTAAGCGGGGAAACAACACGCCAAAGGAAGATCCTGTCCTCTCTGCCCTGGGGTGTAATTGTGTGTGGTGTGCTGATGAATTTGATTTCAGTCTGCGTGCCCCAACTCTGTATGGTGTTGGCCGGCCTCGTTGTCCAGACGGAGAACGCGGAGTCGATGTCGACGAACAGGCAGGGAGGGACAAGGGCAATGTGGGTCGCTCCTGTCGTCCTCGGCTGCTTCCTTCTAAGTTCTCCCCGGGATCCATCCGTCCGTCCACTCAACTTTTCACCTCCCGCCCCCACGGGATCAACTTCAGCATTCGCATGCCTAGCTAGCTCTGCCAAGTCCTACGCGACGCGGTGGAAAAAATGTGCGGCATTCATGTCGCTATATCTGCAGCTGGAAAACGCACCATTTCCCCCGCCCTTGAACGACGACTACGAAATCGCGGTCCGGATCACACAGGAACAGTCACCACGCGCGTCGGAGACACGACGTTGACGTTTACGTCTACAGTGCTTTCCCTACGGGGTGACCATGTTGTGAAGCAGCCGCTGATTGACGTCGAAACTGGCTCCGTGCTTTGCTGGAACGGGGAAGCCTGGACGCTCCGGGGAAACAGCATCCTAGGCAATGACGGCCAGGCCATTCTTTCTTCGCTGAGCAAGGCTAGTCGCCACGGTCTGGCGGACAGAGATGGTGATGATGACGACAACTTCAACGACACGGGTGTACTCGATGTTCTTCGGGAGATCAAGGGCCCATTTGCCTTCGTCTTTCTCGACAGACCTGCGAAGCGCCTTTACTACGGGCGAGACCGTCTGGGACGGCGTTCCATGCTGGTAAGCCCCGGACAACCGTTTCTGCTGTCAAGTGTGGCCGACTACACTCTCTCTGATTGGGTCGAGGTAGAGCCAGATGGGATATACATGGTCCAGTTGCAGGAGATAGATATGGCGCCCAAACAGCCTGTACCCGTCCGATACGGCTGGGCTGAAGACGAGTCCTTGGTACGTGTTGCACGACGCGGCATTGCGTGTCCGCGAAAAGGCGACTACCGCTTATCCTCTTCATGCGCAGATATCCGGCATCGGAACCTTCAATTCGGAGATTCCAGCAAAGTCTTCCCCTCTGACCAACCATTCCGACGTCGTACGCCAGCTGCGGCAGGTTCTCACCCAATCCTTGCGGTTGCGGGTTCTGCAAGTGCCGTTACCCCCCGGAGCATCTCACGCCGACGCCAGGATCGCAGTCTTGTTTTCTGGAGGTCTCGACTGCACCGTGCTAGCTCGACTGGCCAGTGAGGTGGCGCCTGGTGATCAAGCCATTGACCTGGTCAATGTCGCTTTCGAGAACCCCAGGATTGCAGCACAGAATAAAGGCTCTTCCCAAGATGAGTTATTCGAGCTGTGTCCAGATCGCATTACTGGCAGAAGATCGTTTGCTGAACTAGTTCACACCTGCCCTGAACGGAAGTTTCGGCTCGTAGTTGTGTGTGTTATTTCCCCTGACAATGGTTTTGTTCATGTACTGATGGCATCGTTGCAGGTAAACGTGCCTTTTTCACTTGCCTGTCAGCATCGCTCCGAGGTGATTGACCTGATTTACCCCCACAACACTGAAATGGACCTCTCGATTGCATATGCGTTGTATTTTGCTGCTCGAGGGGATGGTTGGTGTCAGGTCGACGCCGATTCCCAGCCCGAGGCTTACAGAACCACGGCGCGCGTACTGCTCTCGGGGTTGGGGGCAGACGAGCTCTTTGGAGGATACTCACGACACGCTTCAGCCTTTGAACGCGACGGTTACGGGGGCCTCATTGAGGAGCTGAAACTCGATGTGAGTCGGCTGGGCAAGCGGAACCTCGGTCGCGATGACAGGGTGATGGCGCACTGGGAAAAGGAAGTCCGCTTTCCCTATCTCGACGAAGAGTTGGTGCGATGGGGTATCCATGTGCCAGTCTGGGAGAAGTGCGATTTCGGAAAGCCGCCAGACGACGGCGACACGCCCGAAGCAGGCAAGCGGATACTACGTCTCCTCGCACAGCAGCTGGGCATGGGGTCTGTGGCGCTGGAGAAGAAACGTGCGGTGAGTTACTCGGTCGGTACGCGCCAAAGCATGGCGTGCGGGAGAAGGCGAAGCTAATGCATGCAGCTACAGATACAATTTGGCGCTAGAACAGCCAAGATGGAAAGCGGCAAGGTCAAGGGCACAAGTGTCATTTCCCCTGCTGCTGGTCCTCAGCAGAGGGAATAGTGGCGTGACGTCGCGAGCAAGTGCCGCCGTCGCTCTAATTTCCTGCCAAAGCCTCTGCGCATATGACACGCATGAATTCAGTTGAAACCCGCAACTGCTGCGTACGTAGGTCCATACACACGGAAACGCGGGCGTGAGGGGTGGTGTAGCGGCAGTGATGACAGCAAACATTCAACAGATACTTCTGAGTTATTGCGATGGCTGGGTCTTGCTCGGAATGGCAATGCACGTCGCGAGTTTTGTTTTGCCGCCCGGCGACATAACCCTTCTCTGCATTGCTTGGGAGGGAGGGCAAGTTACCCTACTTATCGGATGCAATGGCAGTGACGTGGTAATTAAAGGCAAGTCTGAGCCGTTTTCTTCCGCACCTTTTGCAGTGAGCATCTTGTTTGATGCAGAGCACAAGGTGGATGAGGAGGGTTGGCAGATGTTGAGTATCGGGTGCGGACTGGGGAAAGGCGCAGACGCAGTTTGCGAATGAACATGGACATGGACGGTGAAGAATCGAACACGGGCAGTTGTGAGGTTATTGACGCGGTTGTGTGTCGATGGAAGATTTTATGCGTAGCAGTTGCGATCAAGCACAGCATGAGGCGAGACATTCGAGGACAATTCAATGTTGCCACCGAGGCAGTTCCCATACCATGTCGTGCAGGGCACCGTCAGCCGCTCCTTTCTCGTCTTGTCTTTTTTCTTTTTGCTTTCTTTCTTTATTTTTTTTTATTTATTTTTTTCCCCCAAGACCCAGAAATACTCTGCTTGGACAGCAAGGGGCTGCGAAGGGAACAAAGCGGAGGTCAATAACAGGAGACTGAGATATTTTCATTTTCTTGGGCGGGTCGCCCGCGCTTGGCAAACTCAATAAGATCGATCCCGGCAGCGCTAGCTCCAAACTTTAACCGTCTTATCATTATTGGAGCAACACCAAGAGTCCCCATGTCAATGTAAGGGATAATGCCAGCATTATGCCGCGGGCTTTGTCAGAGGCAGGCCCACCATTGGGTACCACCAAGACGGAACACGGAACAACTCGGCGAAATTCACGATAAACATGATGGTCTTCTTTTTTTCTTTTTCTTTTTTTATTTTGAAAAAAAGTAAATTATTTTCTAAACTTAATCTACTCCATGAAGGGGAGTCTCAAGAGCTGCATTGTCTTGCCCGGAAAAAAAAAAGAGGAAAAGGGCGTGTTTTTTAACAGCTGGTTCCTAAGCCGTAGGGCCTCCGACAGGCGGACAAGGCTGCATGCAAGTACTCCCGTAGGTCTGGTACCTGCCAGCTGCTCGCATCGAGGTTGGAGGTACGTAGTACGGGGCACACGGCAGCTATATTTAGAGCCATAATATTACTGTCAAGATTAAGAGAATAATACCATTGGCCTATGATTATGGATATTAAAAAGGTTAGGCAATGTGCCTTGGCCTCGGTAGCGCTAGACATCCCAACGCGAGGGCGTCTGTAGGGCGGGCAAGATTGATTCGGGACGATTCGGGGCGATTCGGGAACCTTTATGTGGCAATCCGAAAGAGGAAGGAACTGCCCCTGGCCCCTGGGGGACCTGCGGGCTTCTGGCACCTTCAAGGTTGACTTTGGCCGCCAATGACATTTCTCGAAGCAGCTCAACCACGAGCGTCTCATTTCTTGCTCGTTTTCGCCCATGGGGCTGCGAGCAAAGTCTTTTCTCGGGCTCCACGCTGTTATACTTGCTCGGATGATCATCAGGCAGAGAGCCGCAAGCCATGGCGGCGCCTTGTTAGCCACTTCCGACACCCGCGCCAGCTAGATCCCGTGGGCTGGACGTCTTCAGCCGAGATTCCCTCAGCCTGGACGCCATCAGCCTGGATGCCTTCAGCCCCATCACATGCCACGGCGCTGTCTCCCTTGTTCACAGGCGCCATGGGTTGCAAAGTTGCAAACTGTCAGAACGCATGGGAAAAAATTCTATTGACGATGATCGCGAACCAAGCCCGAATTCGGCGACTACCGCGCCAAATCCAACGATATCCCTGGCAACACGAACCAAGGGGGGGGGGGGCTGGCCGCACGGGCACAAGGAGATTACCCCCTCACAGACCCTTGCAGTTGGGCTGTCTGTCTGTCAACTGGGTTCTCGCAACCTCGGATGCGAATGCCCTCGCTCCCAAGCGAGTGGCGACTTCTCCACGGACTCAACCCTCAAGTCCCTGTCGTCGGCATCGCAACGAGCGCTCGGATCCAAGTGCTAGTGAAAGCAGCATGGGCCCGAAAAACTCTCGGTTGACCAGCACCCTTCCTCATGCCCTTTCAAAAGTCCACAAACGAGAAACTCAGTTTGAGTGCGATACGAATACTGACTGAGACACTAGGTCTCAGTTCACAATAGGATGGGAAGGAAAAGCAATAAGGGGTCGACGTCTTCTGCTTCGTGCCCCGGACCAAGCCACATGAAAAATCTCGGTCCTTCCTTTGGCAGTCTTGTTATCTCGAAGCGATTGTTGAGCAGCTAGAAAACTGACCGAGAGACTAAGTGCTCATAGATTAGGTGCCAAGACTAGCTGCCGATTTTATCTTTTCTCCAGGTCCAGGAACCCTTGATCAAATCAAGCCCGGCGTCCGAACGGAGACACCTGACACTGAATTCACCCCGGCCGGACTCGACACCAGTATTCGCCATCTACGTCAACATGCGAGGCGCAAGTCTGGCACAATCAACGTCCCGTGCTGCTGCCGATTGACCAAGCTAGACGCCGTTGGTGACGGATTGCGACTTGAAGCAACGGTCCAAGCTACCCAGCTTTAGCTTCTGGCGAATCTCTGGCACGCAAGCATGTTTGATCAACCGTCCCTTGCCGCCTTTTTCTTTCTCTCTTGCCTCTACTCCGTACGCCGTACTTCAGACCGTGTATCCAATGCTCGGTGGATGGTGCATTTGGAGAAGAAGGGGTCCCGTACATGGGCGCCTGCCGTGGCACCTGTACCCCCCCGGTGCTCGCCGCGCCAATGATTTGCCAGCCTGCCGGCGTGGTGCTCCTGACTCCTGACCCTTGACACTTCTTCACCGTGATAGGTCCGAACCGAGTCCCGTACAGGCTCTAGAGGGCTCCGCAACGGGTACAATGCATCTTGACGGTGACCGCTAGACACCGCCGGTGACTCGCTTTGCTGACTCGTTTTGCCATCGGTATCCGGTGACAATCAACAACAAGCCTCCGTCTACACGGCCGTCGGGGGCTGATGGCGCATATCAGAAGGCTGCAGGGGTAGCATCTTCTTCCGTCGTCCACCGCGAAATGACCCTGTCCGGATGTGGCGGCTGTTCAGTATGAACCCCATCTCTGAGTTAGACATTTCATTCAATATCCTCGACCCTGTCCGGGCGTGGCGGCCAGTCAGTATTGATCTACTTCCGAGCTAGACAGGCTCCGGGCAAGGAGGCCCCAGATCGTCGCCTTTAGGGGTTTATTCTCGTCGACCCATCCTTCCATTGCCATGGGTATATAAGTTGACGGGAGAGAGCATTTGTCTCCTGGAGAATCTTTTCTGTTCCCATCCATCCACCCAAGTCTTTCTTTCTCTTCCCGTCAACGCTTTCCCTTCTACCCTTCTCTCAGTCAATCGTTTGGAACTGACCACAAAATATATTCTGGTCGCCCTTCGTTTATTTAGAATATTTGACACAGCACATCCCCCTCCCCCCCCACACCTCACAGAAAGGATGCGTTTCCTCACTGCTCTCGCCGGCTTCGCAGCCGTTGCCTACGCCATTGGTGAGGTCGACATCAAGGTCAACGCCGACGTCGAGGTCGCTTCCGTTGCCCACGTCGACGTCAACGCCCAAGTTGACATTGAGGCCTTCAGACGCCAGGCTTCCGGCTACCGCTGCCCCCATTCCATGAGCTACTGCCCATGGACCAAGTCTTGCTCCTGCGCCCCAGGCCAGAAGCTCGACCCCATCGCCAAGGTCTGCGTTGGTGCCCAGCTCACCGGTGCCTGGCCAGAGCCCGACGTCAGCGTCTACGCCACTGCCAACGTGAAGCTCGGCACCTTCTGCGCCATCTCCCCCACAAGGATCGTCAAGTACAACCCCAAACACGAGTACTGCCAAGCCAGCCTCGACACCATCACCTTCGTCGCCCTTGCCGACATTGAGGTTGAGGTTGCCGCCCTGGTGGAGATTGACCTCAACGCCAACATCAGCGTTGAGCTGAAGAATGTTTGCGCCGCCCTGTCCGGTCTGTACCTGAAGAGCCTGGTCGATGCCGTCGTCCTCTTCAACACCAACGCCTTTGGCCTCCTCACCCTCGTGGCTGACGTCCAGGCCAACCTGTCCGTCGGACTCCTCGGCCTCGTCAACGGTCTTACCTGCAAGCTCGGCCTCGGCAACTGCAAATACGACTGCGTCGCCTACTGCACCAAGGGTTGCAAGAACTACGTCGAGGTTGTCGGTGAGGTCGGTGGCCACATTACCGGTCTTGTCGGACTCTGCATCCTGCCCAAGATCATTCTGGTCATCGGTGTCGGCCAGCAAATCGTCGAATACGTCGTCGAAAGCCTGCTGTGCCTGGTCGGCGGCCTCGTCAAGACCGTTCTGTCAACCTTCAACTGCCACTGCCACTAAGCGCCGAGGGACTCGTGGATGACGTGGGAAAATATAGACCTATACCTTTTAATGGCAAGCGGGAGAACGGGAAGGTAGTAATTTTTGGCGGGCCAGGATCTCAAGCGTTCCTATTGGACGGAGATGTAACCGACAGGTTGGCCTGGCGTTTGTATACCTTGATGTGCCAATGGCAATGTACCCCATAATGTTAAATATATATTTATATCGTACTTTTAGACTATCGCATTGCCCTGAGTCTGTGTCATCTCAATCATGTCCCTGCAGTTCTGTGTTGGGATTCATTAAGCGTAAACTTGGCAAGCAACCAAGTCGGCATCACTCGGCGGGGAACGCGGCACTTGGTTCGATGGCAGATTTCCATCAGGAGTTAATGATAACCTTTTGACATGGCGCCTTGGCGGAATTCATCAGCGCACGACCGCACGCTCATCCTGGGTTTTCACGCACACGCTGGTACAGCAACCGGCTTCCCAAACTTGTCCACGAGGAACTGACTGAACGCCTCATCATCGTTTTCGTCCATCAACAAGGCCCTATCCTCCGTCTCGGGAGGCAGTTTCGCGTACAAGCCCTCACCGGCCTTGGGCCACGTCGGCGGAAGAGTCTCGTCTTCCGCGTAGGCGTCCTCCTCGTCCGCCTGCTCGTTGGGCCCGCTCTGCGCGAGGATCAACCGCTTGAACGCCTTCTTGGCGTTCTTTTGCCTTTGCCGTGCCGTGGGATTCGTCGCGGCGTGCCCGTGCCCGTGCCTGGGTCTGCCGGTCGGACGGCTTCCCTGGAGGGCCTGGCTCGCGCGAGAGCTGGGAGCGTCCGACACGGATCTCTGCCAGTCGGCAGAGTCGAAGATTGGCAGCTCAGGGTGCTTCTTTGACACGGAGACGAGGATGTCGGACAGCAGCTGGGGACGGATTTGGTCGCAGTAGGCCAGGATGCGCAGCAGCTCCGCTCGCGTCTTTTTCAGAAAGTACCGCGAGCGCTTGAGGGCTGCATGTCAGCCCGTCGTCGGGGAGAATAATGATGATAATGATAATAATAATAATAATAATAATAAAAAGGGCTGGGCTCCTGGTTTCCGCCGGCAACCCGCAAAGTAGTTTGCTTTCACTCACGAGGAAGTCGGATGCTTCTCCGGCGCAGAAGCCCACCAGTTCCGGCTGCGCGGCGGCTACTCCGTCGGTAATGGAAGGCGGGCGACTGGTGCTCGGCCAGGACGGGTTCGCCGAACAGTCGGTGGTGGAGGCCGAGCATGTGTCTTGAGCGTCCGCGGCAGCTCGCGTGTCCCCTCTGACGGCCGGCAACGTCGCCGCATTGGCTTGGCGAGCGGGCGCCTTGCTTGCGGGTAACGAGACGGTGTCTTGCGTAAAGTCTGGGACTTCGTAGCCCTGATCCCTCTTGCGCTTGAGGCTAGAGGAGACGGCAGCTGCGTGGTGCAGACCGTGTTGCGAGGACGATGCGCCACCGCTGCTCAGAGGAGGCGGTCCGGTGGGTAAAGCCACGGTCAGTTCATCGGCCGGGTT
Organism: Ustilaginoidea virens; assembly: GCF_000687475.1. Taxonomy (NCBI): domain Eukaryota; kingdom Fungi; phylum Ascomycota; class Sordariomycetes; order Hypocreales; family Clavicipitaceae; genus Ustilaginoidea; species Ustilaginoidea virens. Next base: position 4,422,063 of record NC_057317.1, on the reverse strand, counting down.
TGGCCCGTCGGGTCTGTCGTCGCCCGCATCGTCTGCCGAGGTTGACGACGGCGTCTGGCCTGGTACATTCGACGCGGGCCCCCTGTCCATTGCACGGAATCGGCTCAAGATGAGTTGAGCTGTGGCCTTGAACTGCGGTGCGTACGACGCGTGTTGCCGAGGCCCAGGGGCCTGGGGTCCGTTCGCTGAGGTGACGATCGTCTTTGCGCTGACAGACTGAACCTGAGCGTGAGCGATACGAGGTGGAGATGGAGGAGCCGTAGCGTCATCTGGGACGGTTGGTGACATGCAGTGGTCTCGGGGCAGAGACCATGGCCCATGCGCCATGGTTGAGTCTAGGTGGGCAGCTCGAAGACTCCCCCCGCGATTGCGCGGGGCAAAAGGGATTGCGAAGAAGAAGGAATCTTCAACCACCTGTTACTCGTCCGTCTCGACTGGAAGCAGGTCGAATCAATGACGACCCAATGGGCTTCAAGACGGCAAGCGTCGTAGCGACTGGCATCATCACGTGACACACATCGCACACCATGTGCTGTGGGAATCACGAGAATGGGAAAAAAAAAAAAAGGAATAAAAGAAGAATGAAGGAAGAGAGACGAGACAGAGACGAGGAGAAAAACCAAGAGCACCTCGCTGTTTTTTTTTCGCTGCTACGGACACTTGGGCCTATCTAACGACTCCCTGCTCCTTTAGTGCGGAAATCTCGGACTCGTCGAGACCGAGATGCTCTTTCAGGACCTCGTCGGTGTGCTGGCCGAGCATGGGCGGCGCAGAGCGAATGCAGGGTTGAGTTTCGGAGAACTTGACGGGAGTGTTGACCATCCTGACCGGGCCGCAAGCCTCGTGGTTCATTTCCACAACCATGTTGCGTGCCTTTGTGTGCTCGTGGTTCAGCGTGCTTTGCACGTCATTGACAGCGGCATACGGCAAGCCACTGCCTTGGAAGATGCGGAGCCACTCGTGCGTGGTCTTTTGCTGCGAAATGGCTTCGATGGCGGACTCTAGCTCGTCGCGATTTGCGACTCTCTCGGCATTCGTCTTGTACTTGGCGTCGTCCTTCCACTCTGGCTTCCCGAGGCCATCGGCCAGGACGCCAAACAGTCGGTCGTTTCCACCGCCAAAGAGAATGTCTCCGTCCTGGGTCTTGAACGACCTGTACGGGACGATTGAGGCTGCCTGGCTTTTAGCTTGACGTGCTCGTACGTACGAGCCGAGGCAAGACTGCGAGATACTCACGGTGTGCCGTGCCCCAGCGGCCCGAGTCCTTTTTGCCGCTGATGAGGCAGCTGCTGGCAATGTTGGCCAGGGTGGCGGTTTGGCAGTCGCTCAGAGCCACGTCAATGTGTTGGCCCCTGCCCGTCTTGGATCTAGCCAGGAGAGCGGCCATGATGCTGTTGCTGGTGTACAGGCCTGTGGTCAGGTCTGTGACGGCCACACCAACCTTGACGGGAGGACCGTCCCTTTGGCCGGTGATGTGCATCAGCCCGAACTCGGCCTCCACCATGACATCGTAGCCGGCGCGGTTGGCGTAGGGGCCGGTCTGGCCGTATCCGGTGATGGAGGCGTAAATGAGGCCTGGGTTGATTTTGCGCAGCGATTCATAATCCATCGCATACTTTCTCAACGTACCCGGCAGATAATTCTCCACCAGAATGTCGCACTTGGCGACGAGTTTGTGAAGAATGTCGACGCCCTGTTTGTGCTGGAACGAAAGGGCAAGGGACTTTTTATTTCGGTTTGCCTGAGAACCAAACATGGGGGTCAGAAGACGACGTCTTCCCGTGAGCCGCACACGCAACGATACACACGGCGGAGAACAAGGCAAAGGAATGCGAGACGCGGAAGCACAAACTCACGCCCAGGAAGTAAGCAGCCTCTCCAGGTCCGTCCAGGTTCGACTGCGGAGTGTATGCGGCATAGGGGGGGCCCCAAGCTCTGGTGTCGTCGCCGCGAACCGGATGCTCAATCTTGATGACGTCGGCACTGATCGAAGAGGCTGAGTGAGCATGATGTTGAATGTTGATTCGTGGGGGCCCTTGCTTGAGACGGACAGATGACTGACCCCAGATCACCCAAGATTTGCGTGCAGTACGGCTTGACGTCGCCCAAGTTTTTAAGTTTTTTTTTAGTCAAGTTGACGGACGTGGGTGGAGGTGGCGACTCGGGAGGTTGGATTGGGACTCACGCCTGCCAAAACACGCGTCATGTCCAGCACGCGATAGCCCTCGAGAGGCAGCGGAGCTTTGGCCGGTGTGGAATAATATCGCCGGAGGCCATTGTGCGCGATGGAGAGCGGGCGCATCACCACCGCCCTCGGTCGGATGCACGTTGCAACGGCAGACATTGCCACGGTTGTGTATTTCTCGCCGCTTTTCTCGACGGGCTGTCTCGGCACGGGAGCAGCAAGAAGTATGTATCAATGTTGTCGACGGTTTGTTTGGCGGGATTCTGGTGCCTTTGCTCCCGCAAGCCCTGACCTGACGCTGACGCTGACGGCTCGAGGCGGCATGTTTCTTCAGGTCGCTCGGCAATTCGCGGTATTGACGGGTGCAAGTCCGTGCGTTGGACGTGCTTGTGAGCACCGAGCACCGAGCACCGACCAGCTAGCTACATAACCCCAGCTGTTGACGTTTCAATCTCGGATCTCTTTCGTCTGGTTGGTTCGTTTCAGCTGAATGCACGCTGGCAAGGCACTACGTCATCAACCCCTCCTTTCCCTTCAATTATTCCCTTCGCGCCTGCCTCGCGGCGGCTCACCAGCGACCAGTTTGTCTTGGGTCCGGAGCCTGCCTGCTATGTTTCAATGGAAGCCACCTGCGACATGCCCCGATATCCAGCTCTTCCGAATAAAAACATGGAATTACCAGACCTGGTATGAGATCCATTGCTTACATTGCGTATCTACCTACCTCGGGCGGTTTCCTCGGTAACAGGGTACCATTTGTACGCCGGCAAGGGAAAGCTTAAAATATTTCGTCCGTACCAGTGCCCAATGTAAACGGTCCAGCTATTTTGGACTCTACAGTACGGAGAACCGTACCCTGGAATGTATCTCCATGTACTCCATCACAGTCCAGCCAGAGTCTATGCCCCACTCGTCTTGGAGCCGTTGCACTGCCTAAAACGGAAGGAACTGACTGCAACAACAATACTGCATGTGTTTGTTTTACAAAGTAGCGATGGCAGCCCTAAGATTCCGATCGCTTGGACGGCTTCGAAAGCAACATCCACAACACGCTACTTCCAGCTACTTCTTGCTACCTCCAGCTACCTCCAGCTACCTCCAGCTACCTCCAGCTACCTCCAGCTGCTATCCGGAATTAATTGCCAGGAGCACCTGTACATGGGAAAAGGCGTCTTTGCCGCGTCGTTCGTTTCGCACTCCAAATCGACACCTGTCTACTCCGTACCGTACCTGCGTGCCTCAGGTTAGGTACCTCTGAAATGCCACAGGGCCAAGGTACCCAAGGCAGCCTGAACGAACACGCACGCTTTTAACGGGCTGGGCAAAACATGAATCATTTACCGTCTGGGTCAAGGCAAAACCTCCAGTCTCGTTCCGCGGATCAGGTCAGTATGGGTACAGTTCCAGCCAACCACGACGATACTTGGCCCTCGTATTTTATCATGGAGGATGAAGGTCCCGCGCGCGAGTGCAGCAACACACCGGAGCGGGATTATCCTGCGTGCTCTGGCATGCTTTCCAATCCAAGCATCCATCGCCATGAGACTTGTCGACAAAACAACGTGCGTGGCCTGCGACTGCAAGATAATCCATAATCCACAATCCATACCTAGCCTGCAGGGCCTGCAGGGCCTGCCTTTTGACTCTGTGACAGTACTTGTCAAATGGGCCCCGAGCTGTAGCTGGTTCCGCTGGAATCCAGGGGTGGCGTGGCGCAGTGATAGTTTCTAGGTAATTTGCACGTAAGCGCTGGTATAGCAGACTCGTTATTGTCCGATTGGCTGCCAGGACGAACCCCAACCCGTATTGTCCCCACAGCGTCTCCACAGGGGCAGCCACAGCCACTGGGAGGGGACAGCTGGCTGGCCTCGACCCGCTCGTTGGCCCGCTGTCGTCCTCGTCCCCGTGGTCCGTGGTCCGTCGTCCGTTGGCCCTGTCGTTCCTGTCGTTCCTGTCGTTCCTGTCGTTCCTGCCCACGTCCATGTCCACGTCCATGTCCATGTCCCTTCATGTCTATTGTACCCATGTGCCGCCCCCTCCTGTTGTCCAGGGGTTTTGTGGCTTTTGTGCGTTCCCTTGGCAGCAAGAGCAAGAGCCTCGCCTCGCCTCTCCTCGCCGCAGCCACAGCTAGCAATACGGGAAATTGTTGCCTGGCCTGCCCGACGCAGCGATCGATCCCTTCTCCTCTTCCCGCATCACCACATCCCAGGCCTGCCTGTCAAACTTTCGTTGGTCGCTGTCCTGTCGTGTTGCTCTCTCTCTCTCTCTCTCTCTCTTTCTCTGTCTCTCTCTTTCTTTCCTTCTTTCTTGGCGTTGCGGCAAACGAGGGGCAACCGCTGCGTCTCTCGGCAAAGCCGACTCGACTCGTTGTAGTAAGGACCATATCTGGGTTTTTTTGACTTGCTTTTTTCCTTCTCGGCGCCACTGGTCTTCCTCGCTCCCTTGCTGTTAAATCATTCCGACTAGAAAAAGAAGACGAACGGAGAAAAAAAAAGAACCAGAAAAAAAGCACATCCACTTCAATCCATGCACCCGCGGGCCGGCTGCAACGGCGGGTTTGCCCTCTGTGAAACAGACTTTCTCCCTCGAAAGTGGTTCCTCCCGACTTCAACCACGGTGGACCTGCTTTTCAGCCTCTAGAGAGAGGACTAAGCGACTCATCAAGAGCCAGTCCTTTCAGAATCCAAGCCTGACTCTCACAGCCGTTGCCCGCCCCTTGATCAAATCACAGGCCTCTCTCTACTTGGGACAAGGAAGACCTACCGAGCTCGACCGTCTCAGACCGATTTAGCCGCGTGAGTTCACCAGCCTTTCCCTTTCCGCCTGGAACTTGGATTATAATCTGCTTCCTTGGTGATGCATGCCGAGTTAAAGGCCGCTCCTTGATGCCTAGTCAACCATCCTTTTCCCACCATCCCAAAGTGCTGCCCAACTGGAAACCGAGGGAGAGCATTTTGACGCAGGCTCTATCTCCATATCTCCCTGCTCTTTCCTCTCTCGAGACCCCAATCATTGGATTTGATGCTTAATGCTTACACGAGCGGGCTTTGCCTCACATACTCAACCGCATCCATCCATATCTGGCTAATAACTGACATTCACCTTGCAGTATCATGTCTTTTCCCGAACCTCCGGGAGGTAGCCCGGTCTACGAGCAACCGAACACGTACCGGAACTCACCCTCCCGACGGCCCCGGCCCCGGCCCAACGACATCGAAAGTGGCCTTCATCCTGTCCCCAGAGCTGGGCATCAACGTGGGATATCCGCCTCCTCACTTGCCCAGACTATTTCCAACCCTAATGCCGTTGCAGAGACTGCCCCTCTGTCACCCGCGCGTGCTGTCGCAAGCCCTTCGCCACATAGTCCAGATCACTCCTTTAATCGCAAGAGAAGTCTCATCCGTCCGGAGCGGAACAGAATCGGAAAAGACCACAGGAACTATCACTATCTCAAGCATGCCGCCAACATGGACACCATGCCCTCCTCCACGGGCAATGATCCCCTCATGGAAGGTTTCGAGGCATCCACAGAGCAATCAGGCGATTCTCAAGCCAACGGCAGCTTCTCCGAAAGCGGTCTCTCGGGAGGCGTTCAGAGTCGGCAGACGAGCGGCGACCACGAAAAGTCCCGCGTTCGCGCCAGGCCGCGGCCGCAACCGCATCGCAGCAAATCCAGCAAAATCACAAAGTCTGGCAGGAGAGAAAAGTCGCGCAAGAAGAAGCCCGACATTCCCGAGCAGATACGACCCCCGAGCGCCTGGAACGTCTACTGCGCCATTGTCACCTTCTGGTGCCCCGACTTCATCTTGAAGTGCTGCAGCAAACCCACAAAGGCTCAGCGCCGGGCCTGGCGCGAAAAGATGGGCCTCATCAGCATCATCCTCGTCATCATGGCCATTGTCGGTTTCCTCACTTTTGGTTTCACCGCTACCGTGTGTAGCAGCCCGCCAGAGAGGTTGAGAATCAACAGGGTGACGGGTGGCTACATGATTTTTCACGGCGTCGCGTACGACTTGTCGAATTCCCACCATCCTCCTGCTGAAGGCATTCCGCTTCGGCAGGACCGAAAAGGTGCCAACGTTTTGTACGATCTTCCCGAAAAGCACGCCGGCCAGGATGGCAGTTTTCTTTTCCAAAACGTCAACGGCCACTGCAAGGGCCTCATCACCAGGACGCAGGACTCTGACATTCCGACAAACTCGAATTCCGACCTCGCTTGGTACTTCCCCTGCACCACGCTCAACCAAGATGGCTCCAGCAAACCCAACTTTACCAACCCGTACTATCTCGGCTACGCTTGCCATACCTCTTCCAACGCTCGAGATGCTTTCTACCTGGGCCTTAGGGGAACTGCTGACGTGTACTTTACGTGGAGAGACATTCGCAACGTCTCTCGTAATCTCGTTGTATATTCTGGCAGCGTTCTCGACCTCGACCTGCTCAACTGGTTCAACGAGACCGAGGTCGTCGTTCCCGATCGGTTCAAGGTGCTGAGAGACACGAACAGTGCGGTCAACAGGGCCATCCGCGGCCGCGACGTCACGCGCATGTTCCAGTCGTCGGGCGACAAGCAGGTGGCCCAATGTCTCGAGGAGATTACGCGCGTTGGCTTCGTCGACACCGAGACTGTCGGGTGCATCGCCTCCAAGGTCGTCTTGTACTGCGCTCTTATCCTGATCTTGTCCGTTGTCGGCACGCGGTTTGTTCTGGCACTGATCTTCCAGTGGTTCATCTGCCGCAAGTACGCCGCCGACAAGACGTCGCAAACGTCGGATCGAAGGAAGCGTGCCAAGCAGATCGAAGACTGGTCTCAAGACATTTATCGCGCTCCTCCTCGACTGCCGGGCGACGTGGGCAGCTCCGCCATGGGGTCCGACAGAACAAGCAAGCGAGGGTCGTCATTTCTGCCCACCACCTCCCGCTTCTCGGCCGTCTACGGAGCCGATTCCCGTCCCGGAGGCGGCCGACCCAAGCCCACGACCATGTCGAGCCAAGGACCCGGTAGCTCTCTGCTCAACCCGAACCCCATGTACAGACAGGCCAACGAGAGCCGCGCCAGCTTCTTGCGCTCCGATCCCTACTCCAGCCCCGCAAGCCCCTCGGACGGGCCCGGTCCTGCTGGCTTCATACACGACGCCGTCGTGCCGCAGCCGCCGTCGGACTGGATGCCCTTTGGGTTCCCGCTGGCGCATACGATGTGCCTGGTGACGGCTTACTCGGAAGGCGAGGAAGGCATCCGCACAACGCTCGACTCCATCGCCACGACCGACTACCCCCACAGCCACAAGGCCATCGTCATGATCTGCGACGGCATCATCAAGGGCAAGGGCGAGGCTGTCTCGACTCCCGACGTTTGCCTGGGCATGATGAGGGACCACACGGTTCCGCCGGAACTGGTGGAGCCGTTTTCCTACGTGGCCGTCGCCAGCGGCTCCAAGCGCCACAACATGGCCAAGGTCTACTGCGGGTTCTACGACTACGGCACCAAGAGCCGCATCCCCGCGGAGCGGCAGCAGCGGGTGCCCATGATGCTCATTGTCAAGTGCGGGACCCCGGACGAGGCGGACCAGGGCAAGCCCGGCAATCGCGGAAAGCGCGACAGCCAGATCATTCTCATGTCCTTTTTGCAAAAGGTCATGTTTGACGAGCGGATGACGGAGCTCGAGTATGAAATGTTCAACGGACTCTGGAAGGTGACGGGCATCTCGCCGGACTACTACGAGATCGTGCTCATGGTGGACGCGGACACCAAGGTGTTCCCGGACAGCCTGACGCACATGGTCTCGGCCATGGTCAAGGACCCGGAAATCATGGGCTTGTGCGGCGAGACCAAGATTGCCAACAAGCGGGAGAGCTGGGTGACTGCCATCCAGGTGTTTGAGTACTTCATCTCGCACCACCTTGCCAAGTCGTTCGAGTCGGTGTTTGGCGGCGTGACGTGCCTGCCCGGCTGCTTCTGCATGTACCGCATCAAGGCGCCCAAGGGTGGCCAGAACTACTGGGTGCCCATCCTGGCGAACCCGGACGTGGTGGAGCACTACTCGGAGAACGTGGTGGAGACGCTGCACGAGAAGAACCTGTACCTGCTCGGCGAGGATCGATACCTGACGACGCTCATGCTGCGGACGTTTCCCAAGCGGAAGCAGGTGTTTGTCCCGCAGGCCGTGTGCAAAACCACGGTACCCGCCAAGTTTATGGTTCTGCTCTCCCAGCGACGTCGGTGGATCAACTCGACCATCCACAACCTGATGGAGCTGGTTCTGGTTCGAGATTTGTGCGGGACGTTTTGCTTTAGCATGCAGTTTGTCGTGTTTGTCGAACTGGTGGGCACACTGGTTCTTCCGGCTGCCATTGCCTTTACCTTTTACGTCGGTAAGTTTGGGGACTTGAGGCGGCATATTTATCCTTTGGATCCTTTTCTTCTTCTTCTTTTTCTTCTTTTTCTTTCCCCCCCTTTGCTGACGCGAGCCCCCCCCCCTGACAGTCATCACTTCCATCATCAACTCACCGCCGCAAATCATCCCTCTTGTTCTGCTCGCCCTCATTCTGGGTCTCCCGGGTCTCCTCATCCTGATCACGGCCCACTCGTGGTCTTACGTGGTCTGGATGTTGATCTACCTGGTGTCCCTTCCCATCTGGAACTTTGTTCTCCCGACATATGCCTTTTGGAAGTTTGACGACTTTTCCTGGGGCGACACGCGTAAGACGGCGGGCGACAAGGTGAAGAAGGCAGGTATTGAGTATCAAGGCGAATTCGACAGCAGCAAGATCACCATGAAGCGATGGGCCGAGTTTGAGCGTGAAAAGCGAGCCAGGTTTGCGAATCAGGGCCAGGTCCAGGGTGCAAGAGACAATGTCGCCGGGGGACCGGGCAGTTGGGCATCGCCTTTGAACCAGCTCCCTCAGGACAGCTACTACTCTGACGCCTGATGTCGCATGATGTCGCATTAAGAGCGGGAGCTTGCTTTTTTCTTTTCTTTTCTTTTTCTTTTACCTTCCCATTGTTCACTCGACGTTGTTTTCCATTCTATTTTTTTTTCCGGGGCTCATGGCATCATCTTTTTGTCTATTGTTTACTCTCGCGAGGAGTGACGACGCGGTCGTTGCTGCTGCTGCTGCTGGTTGTTGGAGTCGGCGGTTGGTGTGACTATAGTACCAGACGGCTTGAATTATGCAAAAGCAAAGGCGACAACAATTGGGTACTTTTGTTTCTTGAACACCGACATACTTGATTCTCTGCCGCTCTGCATGGGGGGGCTCGCTGCTCCATGCCAGCTTTGTAGGCGTGCCGAGGAGCTTTGCGCAGCATTAATATTCATTTCATTCACACCCGATCCCGGTCGGTGGCTGGTGGTCTCGCACGTTCGTTCCTATTCCTCTCGGCGGCTGTTGTCCTTTCCTTTTGGGCTGGGGGGAAGGTGGTGCGACGTTTGCATCTTGTTGGGTGTGCCTACGTGTCGGGTAGTCTGTGCAATGTCGAGGTCTGGCTGCGAGCGACGAGGTGGTGGATTGGATTGGATTGGATTGTTTGGGTGAGCGGCGTCTGATGATGCTCTCTCTGCCGGGACTTGAGCGATATGTAATGCTGATGCCGATGCCGATGCTGATGCCGATGCCGATGCCGATGCTGATGCTGATGCTGATGCTGATGCTGATGCTGATGCTGATGCTGATGCTGATGCTGATGCTGATGCTGATGCTGATGCTGTCTGTGCTGTGCTGTGCTGTGCTATCTATGCACTGCTATCAAATGCGGTGCTACTGTATCAAAATGCTCCGCTATCCAACGCTCTGCTATGCTATGCTATGCTATGCTATGCTATGCTCTGCCCTCTGCTCTGCTCTGCCCCCCGCCCCCGCCGTCAAATAACTCCTCCAGAGTCCATGCTCTCCTCCACTCATTCACGCCCGAATGATTCATTCATGCCCCCCCCCCCCCACGCCACGGGTTATTGACGCGACCCCAAGACGCCGAGGGGCTGGCTACGTGCGGAACCGAGCGCCGTGAAAAGGGAGCACAGCAGCAACAGCATGGCACGGCACAGCAAGGCACGGCGTCGTCATCAGGGCCAAGGGTCCCCTCGGACTCGACGACAACCTCGTCAACATGCGGGAAATAGCTTAAAAAAAAGAAGAGAAACATGACACGACGTTCAACGGAACAGACATCGGAACAGTCACCGAACAAGGCATTCTTGGATTATTCAGTCCATGCTTCATCTCTGCCGGGCCACGCAAAAGTCAACAAGACGCGCAAAACGCTCACAAAACATTCTCCCCCCCCCCCCCCCCCCCCCCGGCTCTGCTCAGATTTCAAATCACCTCCTGTCGCTTTCAACGTCCTCGCCCAGTTCCCCCGGTTTCCGCGGGTCAACCAGCGTCGACAGCCGTCTGTCGCCCCAGCGAGCGCCAATCGTCACCCACACATGCTTCTGCGACCCCGTCGTGCTGCCCAGCTCGCGATGGCCCGTCCACCGCAGCCGCGTCTCCCTGCTCATGCAGCTGTTGCCCAGGCCGTCGTTGGCCACCCATTCCTTGACCACGTTCTTGATGAACTCAATCTTGCGTCGAAAGTCGTTGGCCGCCGGGATTCCTTGCAGCTCGGCCTCAATCTCTGGCCGCCTGCGCGTGCTCGCCGACCGGCTCGACGGCTTGGTCTGGAAGTTCAGCAGCGTCTGCAGCGGATAAGACAGCGTCGCGCGGTCGTCAAGCGCCGCGGCCCCCATCGACCCCGTCGACGCCAGCCTTTCCGCCGCGTCCTGCGGAAGATGCCAGAAATGGCACCACGTGCCCGTTGCGTCGAGAACGACCTTGGTGTGATCGGGAAAGTTGAACTGCAAAGCCCCCCGTCAGAAACATCAATATTCCCCCCGGCATCAGACCAAAGCCGAGGGCCTGCCTGCTTGCTTACCTGCAAATGTCCGTCACCAAACACCCAGCAACCAACATCTCCGAACCGTTGGTAAAACGTGACCAGCCCTGACGAGCTGCCCTTCTGTCCGGGACACGTGGCTCCCTGCCCCTCGGCCTCTTCAAGCGCCGCCATTTCGTCCCGCCCGTAGGCAATCATGTAGTTGGCAAACTTCTTCCACAAGATGATCCTCTCCCGCTTGCGGTGCTGGTAGATGTCCTTGCCTGGATTCATCTTGCCCGCGCTGCCGTCCTCGTTGACCGCCACCCTAAACTGCTCGGGCGAAACGTTGACTTCCGAGAGACCGCTTTCACCATTGTTTTCGAAAAACTTGATCGGCTCCGTCATCGGAACCGGCTGATTCCTGTCCGGATAGGACTCGTCTTGCCGTCGGAGGATGTGCTTCTCCGCGCCGCGAATGAATACGCCGGCCGGCGGCAGCATCACGTTGCTGCTGCCTTCGGTTGTCGGGATATCCCTCAGCACGCAGCCGACGCCGCCGTCGTTCAGAATGTACCCCAGCCCAAACTTGTTGGTGTAGTCGACCCACTTGACGACAACGTGAGGATGAGGAGGGGATACCGTCTTGGGAGATATGATGGCCATCGTTCTCGAGTTCAGCGCCCGCTCCAACTCGGCCTGGAGCCTCCTCAGCCGTTCAAGGATAGCGTCGGGCTTCGAGTTGGCCACTTGTTCGGGCGTCTCGGAGGGCGAGAACAGCGTGGCTTGCCTGGCAGGTGACGACGAGCTGGGCTTCTTCAACCGCGGCTGCAGAGGAGCACAGCTCATGGTTGCCGCCCTCTCGGCGACCTGCAGGCTCGGAGCTGAGCGGGTTGCCGGCAGGGCTGTGCGGACAGGAGCGCGCACGGCGGCCTTGCCGAGATTCTCGGAAAGCTTCTTTGACGAGGATTCCTCAGGGGAAGAGGCAGCCTTGGTAGCGGCAGCCTTGGTAGCGGCAGCACTGGTGGCGGCAGCACCTCGTCGTGACCCGCTTCGGGCCATTTGGTTGGAGCCTGCGGAAGCGTCGGCCGGAGGATTCGATTTCGCGGCTGCAGACGCCAAGGCAGGCCTGTTCTGGGCTCGCTGTTGAGCTGCGAAGCTCTGCGGAGGTTGTCTCAGCAAGCCCCTCGGCCCCCTCTGCGTGCCGGTTTGCGATTCCTCCACGACCACGGCAGCCGACGAGGTCGTGTACGGACCAACAGAATTCGAAAACTTGCTTCTCTGGGGCATATTCTCCCTCAGCCATGCTTCGAACGGCCGGTACACCACATTTTCCGCCAGAGGGATCATGGGCGTCAGGCCGACCTTTTCCTCTTGGGCCATCTCCTTCCATATTTGCGAGTGGATGATGTTGGCATCGGCCCATGGACCGATGCAGCATTCTCGGCAGACGTCCTTTAGATTTCGATACGATGCGGCCTGCACAGCCGCGCTCATTCGGCTTCCTCCGTAGAACTCGTCGCGCTCCGGCGGCAACTCTCGCAACCGAAAAGTCATGTCCGACTCCGCGGGCATGAAGCCGGAAGTGAAGAAGTGGTGCTGAATGATGGCGTCGGGCTCCGGACGGCAGTCCGCATCTTGCAGCATCGTGGCGACCAGGTCTTTGGCCTCTTGGCTAATGTACTTCTGAGAGGCCTCGCTGGCAGGCCATTCGTAGTCTCTTTCCCTGGCGCGGCGGTAAATCTCGTCTGTCGTGGAAGACTGGAAGGGAGGCTTGGACGTGAGCATGGCGAACCTGGCGACGGACGGTTAGCTTGGCACGCAGGAGACCAGAACAACACCGGACAGAGAGAGGGCGGGTGAGAAGGCAGTTGCATACACGATGATGCCCAAGCTCCATATATCAACCATGTGGTCGTGACCCTTCTTCCCCTTTTCTACGATTTCCGGGGCGATGTAATTGGGAGTGCCGCATAGCGTGGTGCGGCGTATGGTTTGCATGTCTCTACCAGTCACTACCAAAGCGGCGAGACCGAAATCGCCAATCTTGGCATTCATTTGCGAATCGAGGAAAATGTTGCCCATCTTCAAGTCGCGGTGGATGATGCCTTTGCCATGCATGTACTTGATGGCGCCGGCTATCTGAACAGAGTAGAATCGAACCTCTGGCTCAGTGAGGCCCTTGCGACGCTTGACCATGTCCATGAGGGAGCCATTGTTGCAAAGTTCCAGCACAAGGTAGGTGCAATTGTCAAAGGAAAAGGCTTTGAAAAACTGAACAATGTTCTTGTGCTTCATCTTTGAATGTATTTGCAGCTCGGTTTGAAACTTGATCAAGCCGGGGCGAGGTCAGCTCTCCCACGCCCGCCGCCGCCGCCGCGAAAAAAAAAATAAAAAAATAAAGAAAATGAAATAAAAATAAAAGCAGGAAGAAGAACGCGGGGGCCCACGTACCTTTTGCTCCGTCTTTGGAGGCATCCTACTCTTCACGATTTTCAGAGCGTACTTGTGCCTCGTTGCTGCATCTTGACCGCTGTAGCAAATGGCAAAGCCGCCCTTGCCCAGCAGCTTGCCGACTTGGTAAAGAGCTCCGTCGGAACGGTCAGAGCTGCTGGGCTCCAGGACCTCGGAAGGAGGCGGCGGAGGATGCTCCTTGTCCTTGGCGGCGCGAAACTGCGCAGCCGTCTTGGCCTTGACCTCGGTCGCTTTGGGTAGCCGTTGGGCGTTGGCGTCTCGGGGGGATAAGGCTTCCAGGTCGACGCCGCCTCTGGCAGCCGCCAGCCTCTGAGCCATGACTGCCTGGAAGAGCCGGAGAGACCGGACGTGTTGTGTCAGGAAGTCGGGGGAGGAGAGGCCAACAACGCAGACTGAGCCGAAGGGGGTTGAACAATGGGAATGTTATCTATCGTTGGGGCTGGTACGATGACGGTGGCGGGTGGATTGCGGCCGGGGAGCCTAAGGGTGGGATTGTGTGAGTGACCGCTATTTGCATACTGTTTTCCGCCAGCTTTTTGCAGATTCGATGCGCAACCGCTGGACGCTTGAGCAAGGAGAGGTTGGCAGCTCATGCCCAGCACGAGATGAAGAAGAAGAAGAAGAAGAAGAAGAAGAAGCAGAACGTACAGCTCAAGCACGAAAATCATTCGCGACGAAGCAAAAAGTCAGGGTAGCTGATGGAAACTTGATCGTTTGCCAGCCGGCGTAGCGAGAGGAGTAGTAAAAGTAGTAAACGATGCTGGATGGTCAATGTGGATGCAAAACTGGTGATGGAGCCCCCTTGGGCTTGGCGGAGAGTATAATAGGCATGGACGAGTGGCAGCCAGGACAAGTCACCAGCAGGAGTCTCTTGCCTACCGACGTTGCGTGGTTTGTGTACTTTGGTGGTTGCCGGCGCAACCGATAGCTGTCTATCCTGCATCCCGTACGGATTACCGTAAATGTCACGTCTGTGCATATCTGCGGGCCTGCCTAGGAGGTGCCTAAGTGCCTAAACCAGTACCTAAGGTTCCTAGGTACCTTAGGTACCTCTTGCTCGTACAGAAAATGTACCCGGGTACTTGCATTGGGCTTGGATGGCATCAACGCCAGCAATCAAAGCCCCCACCTGCTTGCCGCCGCCGCCATTGCCAGAACCCCATCATCATCCATCACGTCCGAGGAACCACAGAGGCGTGGCCGACTGGTTTCACCGTTGGGTTGGTTTGCTTGAAGCAACTGTTGGACATTTCGCAGCCCAGTGGGCGCCCACACAGTCCCCTTTCCGGTGCTGCGCCGTGCCGCGTCGTGCCGTGTCGTGCTGTGTTGCACACGGCAGACCGACCCTTGGCATATCGTTTATTCCGCCTCGTTTTCGACATCGAGTCGAGCCATTTCCTCTCCAGGGAACAAGGGAGCCGGGCGCACACCAACACCACACGTCGCTCCCCCAGCGTCTACGCATCAATGGTGCCTCTGCCTCTTTTCAAGCTAGCGGCACTGTTTGTGCGACACATCTCCAAGTATGGCGCTGTAAGAATTGGCCGTTTCCGCCCGTGTGCCTCTTTCTTGACCAAGCTGACTGGTTTCAGAACCGAATAAAAGCGCAAGCCCATGATCATCCGCGCTTTCGCGCTTTTGCTGCCAAGTACGGCCAGCACATGCACCAATTGAACATGCGCATGTCGGTGGCGTTACTGCGAGACCTCGAAGCCGAACGTCGCGCCAAAGAGCGTGCCGAAGCCCCGACTGTCAAGACAGAAGAACAACACAAACGCGACGAGGCTGCCAAAGAAAAGAGACTCAAACCTACTGCCTCGTCATCTTTGTCTGCATCGACATCATCGTCGTCATCCTCTTCGGCGTCGTCGTCGTCGTCGTCGTCGTCATCGTCGAAATACCCTCGAATGACGTTTCAAAATGTTTGGAAGCGTAAATTTCGTCCGCTGCCCGAAGCCAAGGCTGTAGACCTCTTCGCCGACGTCATTGGCGACGCCTTCATCCTGGGTGTTGCTGGTGGATTGATCATATACGAATCGTGGAAGGCCTTGCAAAAACCCGACGTTAACAAGCAAAGAATCGATGATCTGAGCGAACGTCTTGAAGCACTCCGACGAAGGGAAGAGGAGCTGGTTGAAGTCGACGAGAAGCAGAGGCGAAGACTCGAACAGCTGGAAGACGCGCTGAGACAGCTGAGAGATCCGAAAACAAAACAACCCATGTTACCGACTCTCTACAACATTGATGCCGCTTGATCCAGTTTCTTGGCGACGGAAATGGTCGAAAGGCAAGGAAATGAACAAACGTACAGAATATTTTCCGCCGGGGAAGCTGTCAGTTCCAAGGTTTTCCTCTCACAAAGGCGTGGATACCTTGGTGCGAGCACTTCCGTACACCAAACCCTGTGGAGTATACCACCATTGCACATATTGGGAATGACTGCGATAGATGTACTTGGTCCAGACTTGACGATAGCCGGGAGAGAAAGAAAAAAAATAAAACGAAGGGAAGGGCATTGACAGAAGATAAAGAAGAAGAAGGAAAATAAAGGGGGAAAATCATGGAATAGGGGAACGATGGGAACGATGGGAACGACGGTAGGGAAGGTAGGAGGCCCAAGAGCTCTTTCCACGGGAAAATCTCCAAAAGTCAATTGGACCCGCGTCCCACCAACAAAGCCGTAGAGCATCACGCGCTGCCATGTGCCAAACTTTCCGAGACGGCAAGATCCTGCTGGAGCGGTTGACATATGCGACAAAGACGCACCAGACGTTTCCAGTGCTCTGTGTTTTAACACTTGCCCCTATCCTATCCCCACCATGTTCTCCTCGTCGTTGCACAAGAACCAGGCTTGGGCGAAAGCTATTCCGGGACTTCTCAAACCTCCTCTTAAATGGAAAGGTATCGAAGCGTCCACCTCGCCAACACCTTATGGGTTAGCCCGCTGATGGGACCGCAGAAGCAACGTTGCCCAGCCATGATTTGGAATTCCAATACCCATCCAAAGGATGCACAATGACCTGTCGCATCCTCCTCCTCGCCGCGCCGTGCCCCGACGCGAAATTACGAATTGACCGACTGGCCCACCAAGCTGCACCCCAAAGCAGAACAGCGGTCCTTTTTCTCCTGGAAGGGCAGGAGTCCATGTCCATGTTCATGGAGCTTCAAATACAGTACGTCGGATCAGAGGATTGTGCAGCGGAAACTCTGACTCTTGCATGACAGTATGCTACAACACAATTGCACAGCTGCCATACCATTATCCAGCCCCAGCCAGCTCGCTACGACCTTGGAATGCTTACAAGGATACTGTGGCACACCACGTTACGACCCCGTTCAGTATGATAAACGAGCGATCCAACAAGAGATTGCGCGCCAGTGTGTGCGAGGATTTCCTCTGTCCAAGAAGCAGGCTGAGGTGGTGGTGAATTCCTCGGCCGGATTAGCAAATTTGGCTCGAATGGCGGAAAGTGCCCAAGGACAAGCTAGGCTATGTGAAGCTCTTGGGGCGGTCGACGGCGGTCGGGTGTCATCCTACTTCCAATGTGGCCCACAGCCTCTGTAGGAATCAGGTGATTTAATGTGCTGACGCAATTGACGAGACTGAGATTGCGGGAGAGATGGCGCGGATACTATTCACATACTGCCTCATATTTTGACGTTTTGACGTGTCTTTTTAAATCCCTCAAACTGATGTGACGAGCTGACCTGACCGCAAGGACGACCGTGCAAGGCTGAGAGCTGTAATGACGATGCTGGAAACCCATCCAGAGAGTCAAAGAAAACGAGGGGGAAATCCGATGGTAAAAGGAAAGTCGCAGATATCAGCACGATTATAATCAAACTGCAGATCAATTACAGGGTTGGAAGTAGCAACTCCTGCTGTCCCAACTAGGTAGGCGACATAATCGTTGGCGACCGGAGCGTTTGCGTTTGATACTTTAGGTACCGAGGTAAGCATGCAACTGTAACGCAGGTAATCAGCGCATCAAGCGTGGACGTGCGTGCAGCAACATGCCGGATGGAACCAATCTATACACGGATAGGCACTCCGCAACTACGGTGCACACCAGTGTGAGACTTTTTTTGCTACATGGAAAGGAAAACGGATCGTGCCAGAGCTATGCATGCCCCTGTTGTGAGTCATTCAAGGCGCCATCAATGAGGAAGTACGGAGTACCTCGACGAGGCGAGCAGATGTTGAAGAAGAAAAGTGGTGGTTGGCTGCAGATCGCATCTCACAACTGTTGTACGGAGTACGGAGCACCATGTACGTCCGTCCGTACGGAGTAGGGTGGCACCGACGCCAGCCCATCTCCAATCAACGATGTCACAGAGCCGCCGTGACTTGACCGGGCAAGGCAATCGATCCCTGACGTCCAGTGACAAGACAGATTTACTGCAGGGGATCTCGGCTAAGGTGGCAGGGTACGTTTAAGACGGAGGCGGCTGGCAACTTGGCAGCTCTTGCCGCCATGTCGCTCCGCGAAAGATCTGCAAAGTCAACTGGTGACGTTGGGACACCCAGGTTGAGTCTGAGTACCGTACCTCGGCTGATTCTATGGAGATGCTCCGTAGCAAGGACAGAAGAGGCTGATGGAATCAATTCCAAGGGTATAAAGATGCTCGGGAAAAGACGACGATTCCCCCCGAGAGCCAAATCAATGCCGCCGGAGCGCTCTGTAACCTGATTCGAATCGCGCTCGTGTTCGCATGGCTTGGCCGGGGATGGTCAGAGAATTTTCCTCAGTGCTGGCTGAATCTTCAGGAACGTGCTGTGGTGCTGAGATATGAACTTTTCGGCCGCAGGGAGCTATCGCAATACAGAGCTATTGCAGCAGTTTCCCCTCAACAAATCCTCCTAAAGATGTTCAATTCTTACGGGGTACCAACCGGTTGGTTCGCATGGCTGAGATCAACAAGACCGACAGCTGCGTCCGTACGGATAGACTGAACCGAGTTCAGGTACGAAGCTGGAATGGCGGAGGCGGACTAGGGAAGTTGGTCGCCTCAAATGACCACGGACTGGTGACGGCAGGCAAGGATTTCTGGTGTGATATCAGTAGATCCACCTTGGCTTGCACAATGCATCTTCTTAGTCGGTACATACTCCGGACCCTGGCTTCTTCCGCGAACCCTCTGCGGGAGGAGGAGGAGGGTGCACGAAGGTGGGTTGCATATGTCTGGTACTTTATGGGGCGAAGGTCGATGGCCCAACATTGAAAATCAGTCTGGGGAAATGGCCTTTGTGCGGCTGGGCAGGGCGCCTCAGCTCAGACACCATGTGCTTGACCATGGGGGGAGGGGGGGGGGGGCTCTCAGTTGCACACTGGTCCGTCCAAAACCAGCCTTCGCCGCGCGTGTGAAAGGTGGTAATACGGCCGAGAACAGAAAGGGTGATTCAGTCATGCATGGTGCGACTGGCAAAGTGTCGCAGTGAGGACCTCGATATTTCTCTCTTGGCCATGAAAAAACCAGCCCTGGCGCAAATGAGACCCAACCACCCGAGAGGGCGGTGGAGGACGCTGCCCACGACAATATTTGGTGATTCACGGGGCCAAGAGACGCAGGCCAACGCTACGAGAGTCGGGCTATTGACCAGCTAGTCGTTAGCAGTCGTCCAATCGTCAAGGGCATACCAGTGACGGCTTGAGGAAGGAAGGGCTCGTGCCTCAATCAATGGTGGCGATGGCGGAGATGGCGGAGATGGCGGCGATGGTGAATAGTGAACAGTGAACACCAGGCTCAAAATGTGGCGGCGTTGTCGGGGCTTTTGATGCGGTGGCTGGCTGTAAGCCTGAGAGTGCCGGTCGTGTATCGGAAGCACCAGGAGAGGTGGCAGGCAGGTGGCCAAGACCAACTTGCGGCACGGAATAAAAAAAAATGGCATTGGCAGGGGCGGCCCCTGTCAGACCTGCAACGGCAGGATGCTTATTGGCTCTGGTGTGGCGTGTAACCGCCCATGTCTACCCAATCACCACCAGCCAACCACACGTAGGGGCCGGGCAGATGGGGCAGGTGGGGCAGGTGTCCCTCTTTCTGGGGTGCCCGTCGGTCCGTGGTCGTCACGTCGTCACCTCCACGTTTGAGGTTGGTACCTTTTTCTGCGCCTTGGTGTGGTCCATGTTCGATCTGTCACCTCTGTCACCTCTGTCACCTGGCCTCCGAATAATATCAATTCACTTAGCTTAGCGGATGCCATGATGGCCGTCTTTTTCTGCCAACAACAGATTTCGGACTAGTATACGGATACGGAGCACTCCGTACCTCGTCACCGGTGCCAAGCTGCTAGCCTTGTCTAGCAGCTGGCCGCTGGCAGCTGGCAGCTCAGACCCTGGCCTGGCCTGGCCTGGCCGTTGATGTTGATCCAATGATCAATCGCCCCTGGGCTGTTGCATCTTGGGATCGTGCCATGTCATGTCGCACGGGTAGTCGCCCTCGCCCAGGGTTCCATCCTGTCGACCCCTCTCTTGGTGTACCCTCGCCCACATGCGCGTTGGCATTGTACTCCGTACAGTCGACGGATCATGTCCGTACAGGTGAAAGCAATTGGCGCCTACCCCGGCGGTTGCCGTAAAAGGTCCAGCTACCGCCATGCAAAACTACATGTCTGGTACATAATAGTATGCACTATCCTATCCGCCTGCCTCTCTTTGATTAAATCAAAAAAAAAAAAAAAAAGGAAAAAAAAAAAAGAAAAAGAAAACTCCAGCTTCCCTTCAGCTACTCCGACCGCTGGGTTTCAATCTCCTTGATCCTCTGCTCCCACCCCAAGAGATGCTCTCCGTCTTGCTTCGCATATCTGGCAACCGTCTTTGCTCGATACCATCCGACCCTTCAAACACCTTCGCTCATCTGGAACAGCCGCAAACATTGCCTTTCGCGCCACGGCTGGAGACCCAGTCCATTCAGATCAGATCAAACCTCACCGGCCACATCTCTTACCACAAAGGGGCCGCAAACAAGGCGCATCAGATCAGTCCAAGGAGATTCTCCACTCTCCACCCTCGAAACTCCCATCACGGTGGAACAAGCAAGAGTTGTCTCAATCAAGACGCTCCGTCTTCCGTCATTCCGTCACCTCGTCTTCGTCTGTCCGTCCTCCTGTAACCTACGTAGCCCGGTGACAAGAGATCAATCCCGCACGGATGCCTGTCATAAATTCGCAACCGTCTTCATCGTCTGCTTTCACGCCAGTCTCGAGTCAGCCACATCCGATACTGTGTCCGCCTCGCTAGCTGTTGTCATCTGATACACGGGCTAGAGTTAGCCCTGCCCCTTCCGGCAACGGCTGCAGCCCTCCGCCGGTGGTTTGCGACTCCTGCTGCCGGCCGGGTTCCACCCTGATACTAGACCTCAGCTTCTGTCCGAGAGAGAGAGAGAAGGAGAGCAAGAAAACCCTCGGCCTCCCTTTGTCCTTGAAACCTGGGCTGGCCTTTCTCTCGATTTCTCTTTTCCTTCTTTCGTCTCTAATCCTATAATCACCGCCCGCGGGGAATCCCTTGATAAGAGTCTTTCAGTCGCCCAACTGTGCAGGTCTGGTTACCAGCACTTTATTGCTTTTCCAGCCCCGTCCTCGTAGATTCACGCGATTCACGTCAGACTTGTACTACTACTATTCACGAGAAAAATTAGCAGCTCGCAACGGCAACGGCAACGGCAACTTTTGTTTCCTTTCTTTCAACTTGTACATCTCTGGATTATCGCATACGACAAGAGCAAATCGGGAGCGTCTCGCAATCATCAGCACCAGCACCGTCTGCAGCGCAACGTGCCTAGCTTTCTACCGCGACAGCAGGAAAAGAAGGATCAAGAAGACTGAGAGCAGCAACAAAAAATCTACAAGGGGTGAAGAATGGGTCGATTGATTAAGAACCACTGGGGCCGTCTCATTATCCTGACAGCCGCAGCTTGTGCGTCATCACACCCGAAACGATCTTTAGGCGATTGCTAATTGATTCCAACTTGTACACAGATCAAGTCGCCGCTGCAGTCGAAGGGTTTTTCTGGCCCAAAGTCTTCTGGGACTTTTTGACCAAGAATCTCGATGGAGCAGTCAAGCCTGTACCGATCTTGCAAACCATCAACCTCTTGTCTGGCCTGGGTATGCTAGCGCTTGAGTGGCCGCTCAGCTTTGTCGCAGGCTCGAGCCTTCACCGATCCCTCGAGTTTCGACTAGCCATCTTACCTCTGACAGCCTTGAGCTCCATTCTCATGTATCAGTCAACAAATCCGGCTATTTACTACCTTATTGGAATGTTTGTATATTTTTGGGCATATAGCGAGGGTGAGGTATGTATTGGATGCTGCAGCAATAGACGAGTCCGTTCCAAACGCTGACGCTTGACTAGATGATTTGCGCCAAGCCGTGGACTCTCCCGCAAAGAGGCACGACAAGACCGCGAAGATGACGGCAGATGAACTTGAGCAAACACCTCACCTACCATGTACTCGACCACCAAACCTGCAGTTTCCTTCTTCTTCTTCTTCTTTTTTTTTTTCCCTTTCCGGCATAGTTCTTTTCGACTTGATAATCTTTTTGTGTTACATTGAGCGCGGCGTTGTTTGTGTGATACCACTATGACTCGGATCCTCACGGAGCATTATTAGCATGTCCAGTGTTTGGATGATTTCGGCCATTTTTTTTTCTGCCCATGTTTTGCTGATAGTTTACAGAATGGGACTGGGAGCAAAGACGGAAGGGGATAGCAGATGGTAGGGTCAGGTACCGCATCGGCTAGCACAGCACTGCACTCTGCCTGTATCGATTTACGTTTAGGCCCAAGAGCTTTGAGGTTTCAAACTTGTTCGCCTGGTGATATAGAAGGCAGATCATGATTGAGACGAGGTCTATGTATGCCTAGTGACGCAATGGCGAGCTGCTTCCTACGGCCTTGGATAACGGCAATGCTACATACAATACAGCCCACGGAGAACCATGACATGGCCAAAAAAAAGAAGGAAAAAAAAGGGTTTTTTCTTATCTCATTACCAACGTGGTACAAAGAAGCAAAAAAAAAAAAAACAGAAGAAGAAGAAAAAGCTTGGCTCGCCCCCATTGCAAAACGGGGCTGGTGGACGAAACCATGGTGCCGCTCCCTTGGGTGTCCACCGTCCCCAACGTAGCAAAGCGTAGCAGGTTGACGGATCCATCTCTCCAAGCGTCATCCCCTTGAGAGCGTGCATCAGTCCGTCCATGTTGTGCTCGGGACACCTCGTGTGAACAGGCCGACAGAAGCTGAATGAATCACGCACGGCTAGCGTTTCGCAACCCTCATGCCGGGTGCTTATGTAACATCTCGGGAGACCACTGGAACGAGCCGATCGCCCGGCAGCCGCAGGTGCGGATAAAGTTTGCGGCACTCCACAGACTTCTGACCGTCGTTTCTAAGTCCTGGTACTCCGTAGAGCGACAGCCTCCGCACACGCCGAGTAAATATGTACCTTAGTTAGTCATGACACATTGACACCGTCAAAGTCGTCCAGCCAAGGCCCCCCGCAGCTGGCCAGTGCGGCCCCGTGCGTGCTCCGCTCGTCGCATGATGTCGCCAGCTGCAAGGGCCCAAAGGTACCGTCGTCCACCCCCCTGGGCCCCGAGGCTCCTGACCATCCAGCACCTACGATTGCGACGGGCAGGCTTTTCGGGCTTTTTTTTTTTTTTTTTTTTTTTTTTTTTTTTTCGTCTTCGGCGAAGAATGAGAATGGCGGCTTCGCAGCGCATCAGTCATCCAAGACCCAAGCGCAAGACGGCCATCACATCCTTCACACTTCCTCTCGGCAAGTTCTGAGTCCCCAGGCTTCCTTCCTGGGCAGAGCAGAGCGACCAGCGGAGCGGGGTAACTGCTCGCCCCACTTGCCAAGTTTTCCCCTTCACAGCCGAGCACCCCGCGCAATGACGTAGCTCTTTCCTCTCTGGCAAAGCTGGTGCAAAGGCCAGCTTCGTCATCAGGCTTCTCCCTGGTTGATCAAGACGGCGGCTTGGGTTCCGGCAAAGCTTTATTAGGCTTCTGCCTTCCCTTTCCCTACTTTCCTGCCCTGTTTTCCTTCCCGCGATCCAAACACCAAACTCCCTTCTCCCATTCTCCATCCACCCCCGCCCCCACGCTACTGACTGAGCCTTGCACGAACCTGCGCCTCGTCAACCTGGGCCTTGGCTTCCTTTCCCCAAAACGATTACGCGATAGTAACAAAAAAAAACCCCCCAGCACAACATCACCTCACAACAGCCGTGCAGCTTCCGTCCGTTCCGAAAATGACCCGCGGAGAGAGCACCAGATCCAAGGTCCACTACAAGGGCAATAGCGATGACTTCCTCGTCTTTGTCGACGATGAGGCATCGTACAAGAAGTGGAAACTAGGTGACAGCTCCGTGCCTTTGGCCGACTTTGTTGCCGCTTTCCAGGTCTTTCAAACACACAAGTAAGGCATTGCCGCCTCTCCCGCAAGCTTGTCTGCGCAATGAAATGCTGACCCAGGGGGGCGTTTAGGCAAGGCTCCCAGGGCACTTATGACACCGCTCCCAAGAATATCCTACATGCCGAATTCGGCACTGACAACACGGATGATGTCATCACGAGAATCCTCAAGCACGGCTCTATCCAGTCCATGGAGGTACGGTTATTCTCTTTCATTAGCAATTTGCAACCCCGATTTACCCGCCGACACGAGTGAACTGAACTAACTTTTGCCAAAGATGCCTGGGCGACAGGGTCCCACAAACGATAGCATGAGTTCCATGAGGGCCAAGTAAGCCTCCACCATGGGACAACAGGCAATCCCTATGAGCTGCGGGTTTCAAGCATGGGACTTGAAACCCAATCCCATCTTCTGGCCACCCCGGAAATACGTGCATTTTACAGAGTAAAGATACACGCAAAATATCAGACAATTCCATTCTCACGGGGAGCAAAAAAAAAAAAAAAAAATAAAAAGAACGAAACAAGGACAATGGCTGGGGCGTTCTCTAGGAGTAGTCGGACTACATTTGATGTGTCTAGTTCGTAGGGGTACCTCCTCTTCAAGATTTGAGCCAAGGTCTTCTTGTTCAAGTTCGTCTTTCAAATATACCAAATGCAACGCTACGAATGGCGTGTGCAAGAGTGATTTCGCAATGGCCCTCCCGTCTTGGCATGCCAATGCTGGCCGTTCAGCCTCGCCACGAATAAGTATCCGGTCGCTTGGGAAACCTAAAGTACAGGAATGTCACCTTGCCTGATGCGTGTCCCAGAATGATGATGTCTTCACAGACTGCTAGCACGCTGGTCGCGTAGTTGTTTGGCAACAGCATCAGAATTCCTTTTCCTTCTATCCAGACATCGCCCAGCCTCGCTTCCGCCTCCATGCCAGGAAAAGCCACCGGCTTGTAAACGAAGAGAGTCTTCTCTGGAAGCTTCTTGTTCAGCGCCGTTTGGCCAGAGGCGCTGCCTGCCACGGAACCGGCCGTGGTCACAATGGTCTCGCCGTCATCCGCGAATGACATGTGCGAAAACGACTCTTGCTGATCAACTACCTTTCGCCTGGAATTGGTTGCTCTTTCGAGTGCATGTATGCATCCATTCGCCGAGCCCACGAAGATGATGGAATCGTCGGGGGAAAACACCAGCGCCATGGGGCAATCGTCTTCTTCCTTGTCAAAGGAATGCGCTCGGCTTCCTGTCTCGGTGTCCCACAGTGCAACCGCCCCGTCGGCATTGACCGAGGCCAAGGTCTTGCCGTCGTTGGAAAAGGCGATGCAGCAGTGGGAGTCGCTTTGTCCCTTTATCGGCAGACTCGACCCTGTCTCAACAGTCCACAACCTGACGGTTTCATCATCAGCAAAGGAGGCCACCGTCTTCCCGTCTGGTGCAAACGCAACCGTTCTGACTGCCGATGCATGACCCGTCCAAGTCTGGAGGCACTCAGCGGTCCCAACATCCCATAATCGAACAGTTCTATCACTCGATGCGGAAGCCAGTCTCTGTCCGTCCGGGGAGAAGGCAACGGAATGAACAGCGTCCCGGTGGCCGCTGAATCGGTGCAGGCACTGACCTCGCTCCATGTCCCAGAGTCGAATATCCTTGTCGTGAGAAGCGGTAGCCGCGGAAGTCCTGTCGGGGGATACCACCACATCTGTCACCCGACCATGGTGGCTATGTGCCTCTTCCTGCTGGCTCCAGTTTTCCATGTTAAGAAGACGCGTGGTGTCCTCCAGGCCTCCCATGGCCATGATCTTGAGATCCGGCGACAGGGCTATTGTCGGCCAATTGTTCCATCCTGGGCTGAAACTCTGCTTACACATACCGCTCTCGATATCCCAGAGACAAATCGTGCCGTCTGTTGAAACCGAACCGAGCGTCTTGCTATCAGCTGCAAACGTAAAGTCACGGAACGCCTCGTCATGGCGCTTGAGCACACGAGCACTGTGACCCGTGCCAGTAGCAATATCCCAGATGCCAATCAGGTTTTCCAGCATTGAGACGGCCAGGGTTTGGTTGTTTGGGGACAGGGCCATGATACTCTTGGTTTCCCCCTTGGCCGTGAATATCTGTTGAATGTCCTCCGTAGTTGCGTCCCACATGTAGACTGTTGCGTCACTGAGAACCATGACAATGCTTTTGTTATCTGAATGAAAGTTTGCGCACGCTATCCTTTGCTTCTCAGAATGCGTAATGGCTCGCAGCTGCGTCTTTGTTTCCAGGCTGCAGATGTGCAAGGTATCGCCATACACTGCCAGTATGGATGTGGAGTCGGGGGAAAAGCTCAGCTCTTCCGCCACACCGTTGCAATCAGGAAGGAATATTGTGCAGATTGGTATCCAAGCTTCGGTATCCCACACAGTCAGAGACCCTTCAGTGCCCGTGGAGAACAGACGACCGTCCTCAGAAAAAGCCACAGCGGTGACCGAGCCATACCGGCCATCCAGGGTACGAGTGCTAGAGTCACCAATCTGCTGCGTAGTGACGATGCCGCGTATGAAATCCAGCCGCTCGTCCCACCCCGATGCTCGTATCCTGCCCTCGGCGGGACTGAACAGCAGGGCGGTACCATAGGTTTGCAAGACCGCCGCTTTGATAGTGGATTGGTGGGAAATCAAGAACCTCTCTGCATCCTTTAAAAACCGCCTCAGAGGAGCACAAGATTCGAACCGCGACTAAATTTGTATCCTGTGAGCAGCATGTCCTGATAAACGGATGTAGACATCATGTTGTAGTCACCTGAGCAGCGAGCATCCTCAACGACTCCAAGCCTTCATGCAACTTTCCTAGAAGCGAAAGGCTTTCTATCCAGCGGAGAAAATACCCCTTGAGGAACGCAAGCACCTCTTTGGGCGTCACAAGCTCCACAG
The DNA here is from genome assembly GCF_000687475.1 of Ustilaginoidea virens. Lineage (NCBI taxonomy): Eukaryota > Fungi > Ascomycota > Sordariomycetes > Hypocreales > Clavicipitaceae > Ustilaginoidea > Ustilaginoidea virens. The sequence continues at coordinate 4,395,228 of NC_057317.1, read as the reverse complement.
AAGTAGCCGAGTCGGTTGCGTCGCAGAGATGGTGCATCCAGAATGTGCACGAATAGGCGACTGCTGCCAACGGGTCGTTTTCGGATCCGTTTATTGCATCGCCGAGAACCCGTGGAAAGTACCCATTTCCGGGCAAGCAATACATGTTCTGCTTCAGCGTGTGCTGCATTTCGGAGAGTGATCGTAAAGCCATGTCTTGATGGCTTATCAAAGGGTGGCCTTGTTCAAGCAGTTTTCCATACGTCTCGCACAAATAGTCTCTGGCGGACTGGTGAGCAAGAGACACCACTCTACCTGTCATGGTAAGCAACGGGCCGCATGCCTTTACAACGTTCAGGGGTTTGACTGGAGAGCCAAGGCCTGCTACCACGCCGAGCTCTCGCAGGGTCAGGGGCCGATATGCCAAATACACGGCGGAAAGAACATTTTTGCACCGAATTTGCGTCAACCCGTGATGTCCCTCAATCTTGCTCATCATGTAGCTATAGAGTGCTGGTAGTCCTGAAGGCAATTTTCTAATCGTCGCAAGAACATCTTTGCTTTCGAAATCTTTGCTTTCGGTCCTCTGAATCTCTCTGAATGCCAAGGCAGCCCAAAGGAAGGTGTTTGAGGCTCTGTCGCAGATCTCGTTGGAAAGTTCCACAGAAGTAGTCTCATCTTTAAAAGCAGAGGCTCGTCTCAGTTTGGAGAGCTTGTACGTGATGTAGGCATGAACCGGGCCTTGAAGCCTCTGGGCGTCCAGTTCAACCAGAGCCTCGCCCATACCTGGCTTCAACAGCTCAAGACCAGGTCTACTGGACACCAACCATCTTACCTTGTCGGAAAGACGGAGAGACTTGAATATTAACTGGATCATGTCGTTGGCGCCGTTTTTGCATTCATCCAGGGCATCTACAACCAAGTACGCGGGAGTCAGTGCAGGATCTTTGAGCATGTTTTCGAAAGCTTCAGACATTGCACTGAAAGCATTGGCGTCTGTGAAGAGACATGGTCCGGCAAATTTATGCCTGGAGCGCAAGTGTTGAACCAGGCGTGGCTGCTGGACAAGAAGCAACCACAGCAGGCCGCGGAGAATTGCAGTTGCATTGTTCCTGGTTTGGTCTGCCGTGCCGTCGCAAAAGTAGTAAGAAACACTGGGCGCCAACGCTGCGGACTGAAGAGAAATTTCCCGGACGATGCCCATGAGAAGCATGGTTTTGCCAGTTCCAGGCCCTCCTTTGATCCACAGCATACGTCGAGCATCAAACTGGGTCCAGTTGGAAAACGAAGCGAATTCCTCTGTGCCCAAAACCCATGAAAAGGCGATGTCAATCAACTTATCTTTTCTCCTCTCCAGCCTCTCCAATTCTCGCATCGGATCAACGAGAAAGAGGTCTCGAAGACATGCTGAGTCTTTGTCGTCGGCCACCTTTTCTTTCTGAGCCGAGATGAAGTCTCGAAGGTCTTGATGAACGTTTCCCAAGGTCGATTGCATCATATCCCCCTGTTGTAACAGCTCAGAAAGGCGTTCGAGAGAGCTTTGGGTATTGTACTGTACGGAAGCAGCTCTCAATGCCTCTTCCGCAGTCTTGATAACCTTGAGGTCTCCATCCCAGTCGTCCCAAGCAGCCAGCTCGCGAATATAGGTCAGGCTGGAACTCCGGTGATAAGAAACGACGCTTTTCATCTGATAGAGCAGTAGGCTCTTGTAAAGATTCAGAACTAAGCTTTCGAGACGCTGCATGACTACCACAGCAGGCTCCTGGCTTTCAATGATGCTACGCTCGTCGAGAAGGTGATCAACCAACGAACAGTACCAGTCCATGCGAGAAACGACATGGGTTATACCAGAGAGATTGGCCCGCGACACTCTCGCCGGGTTGGTGAGAATCTGCTCGGAAATCAGCAACAACGAAAATAATAATAATAATAATAATAATAATAATGATAAAAATAGAACAAGGTCGACACAGCATAGGCTCTGCCATGTCCTCATACCTGCAGTCCAACACAAACACCCGCCCATGGCAAAGCTGCTTGAGGAACATTCTTGATTGCCACATCGATAATTCCCCGGGCTTGAAGGATGAAAGAAGCCACATCCCCCACGGTTTGAGCAGTTTTCGAATCGCCAGCAAACTTTTCACGGCCCTTTTTGACTAATTCTCGCATGTGAGCTTGGCGTTTCACGGGATCCTTCAGCTCGGCCATCAAGGCGGACGTCTCGGGCTGAGGCTTCCCGTCATCTCCAGTAATCGCAAATGTCAGCATAGCGGCATATGATTTGACAATGGCAGCTGTTGCATCATCGCCCTCCAACAGGTCATATGCGTCGTTCCATAGTTGCTGCGACTTGGGCTGACCCGATTCCTCGCCATCAGAGGCATCCCTGCGCCTTGCTCGGGCCTTGACTGGTTCTGCAGCTCGCTGAGAGACAGCTGCCGCAATTATTTGCTTTGGAAGTGCGCGGATCTCAGTTTGAACCACTGCGGTCACAGCTTTGACGGTTTGGTCAACAGCAGACTTCAAAAGGGTGGGTATCAACGACTCCGAGGCCGAGGCCTTGTTGGTGGGTGCTGCGCCCGTAGTTCCATCTGCTGCCAATGCCATTGTCATCTCCGTTACTCCGTGCCTACAGCAGTTACTCGGTACTCGGTACTCGGTACTCGGTACTCGGGGGCCAGTGGTAGTAGGTACTTCCCGCTCGCGCTTGAGGCTTGTTGACTGCGGCCGCCCCACCGAAACCCGGTGCAACCAAAATCGAGCAAGGAACTTGAAAATAGACAAACCTGTCGGGGCTGAAGAGGATGATGACGAGGGAGGATATTTGTTGGAGATTCCTCGCCTTCCTCGGCCCCTGACGGGCATTCAATTGTTTACGGAGGAACGACCTCGTCGAAAGTTCAATTGCTGTGGGGTCAAGTGCAAGCCAACTGGCAAGGATGCAGGCACCAGTTCTCGCCAGTTGCTGAGGATAATTTGGCAACTCCGGAACTCGTCTGAGGGACTGAGACATTGGACCAGGGGCTTAGCACCTCCCGGGAAGGTAGGTAGGTACCTGAGGAGGTATGCACTTTCCAAGAAAAAACTGCCAGGTAATCATGACGTCGCGGGCAATTGTAAGGGTCATATGTCATCATTCAGTCGTGGCCCCGTCCGAGACTCTGAGGTCTGGTTCAATATCGCCGGCCGACGCCAACCTTCCTTTGAGTCAGGTGCAATCTCGCTTCAACTCAAGTGCTTGGCTGGCAGATATCGATGGACTGGTTTTTCTATCCTGGGCCTACTACTCCGTACCATCAGAACATACCTGGCAGCTTTCATTCGCCAATGCATTCAACAACGAACGACGTACAGTTGGGGGTGCCAATCACTGATTGCGATATCGCATGGTTCTGCTATGTTTCTGCTATAAGATATCTTGATACATGCCAATGTATACAACGCAAGTGGAAAACACATATGGCGTATTCGTCCTCTCCATAGTTCTCTTCTCTGAATAGCCGTCGTTAAGCGCTCTCGCGTATGTTGATGCTTGTACGACGGCACAGATGCTACTTGAAGATGTCCCAGAGACTATGGCCTGGCCTCCGATCTTGCCTTCCACACTTTCTCTGGGAATTGATCGCACGGCTCACCCCTGCGGAAATGCCCTGTTGTATATTCGCTCTGTCATGGGACCAAGACTGCCTTGCTGCCGACGTTGCAGAGCGCGGTGAAGTTGAGCTACCCGTACCGTACTGACGACCGAGGAGTGCTGGATATGTCAGATGACCAACGTTCAATTCTGGCGCCAATGGGCAAGATTCATCCTCAAGAGATAGTCTCCGTCTCCTCAGCTCTCCCGTCTTTCTTGTAAGGGCGTTCGCAATGCTCGTCACGCTGAGTTTGCGAATAACCGTCGAAGCTGAAGTCCTAACCAGCCTCGGACTTCTTAAGCGAGGCCCTATGCCAGGGAAAGGAAGTATCTCTCGGCTCCAAACATCAGCCAAAATAGTCTCTAGTCGCGCACGGTCGTCTCGCGAAGGGGAAAGAAACGAAAGCCGAGTTTTCGACGCCAACAGTGAATGCGAGCGAATGATTTTGCGAGAGCACGACCCATCGGTACCTGATTGCCGGAATGGGCTTGTGTTGTTGATAACCACTTGATGCAAAGCTGGTTTAAGCGAGTTTGTCGTTGCTCGTCGGATAGAGAGTCGCCTAGCGTTGGAGCCTGCAGCATCATCAGTTCGAGTGCTCCATCCGTTCCTGGGTAGGTACCGATATTGACCTGATTTGTTAGCAACAACACCGAAAGGCTTGATGCTCAAGTCCAAGAAGGTATATATCGAAGAGTCTTCAACACCCTCTTTTGCCAAACGTGAGCCCAACCGAGAGCGCCATTCCATCTCCTCTTTTGGGCTGCAAGCCGTCATGATGATTTCGAATAACTGATGATCCGATTCAAAAACTAGCTTCCAAGAAAACGGAGCAGTATGGCATTGCAATCCTGCACAAGTTCTGTATTAGTAGCAAGCACATATGTCTATCCTCGTCATCTGCTTACCTCGTCCGTTATCTGCATCTTCGACTTTTATATCTTGTACGTTGATACAAGCCTTTAGGGTGTAAATAGGATCTACTTTGCTTGCGCATGCTAAACACAGCACATTAGAATAAAGTAAACATATCAAATATTGTCCGCCAATCCCCTCTTCACTGCGCCAGCAGACGTAAAGAGCGCCACAAAGTTGTATATTTCCAAAAGAACGCACGCGGTCTTTGGATATAGAATCGAAGTTCTGGCACTACTATTAATATCCACAGCCATTGGTCTGAAGCGGGACCGAGAGCTTCTTACTCTGTTTGGAAAGACAAGTCGATCTTGCAATAACCAAGTTCGTGCCAAAATAGTTTTGGCCTGAGGGTCGCTTGTGGCCCTATTTATCTCCGAGTTTGACTCCCGGAAGCGAATCAACACACCATCGACAGACATGTGCGCATTCGGAAAGTCCGAAGCAGGCGTACACTTGAGCAGTTCGGCAAAGATGAGAGGATATTTGCAAATTCTCTGGATTGGCTATTGAAGTTTTGTTAGTATGACAGTTTTTTGCATTGTTTTAATACTCACCTTGGCAAAGAGATCCTTCAAGGTCGAAGCCCTTCTTTGGCTCCAATCGCGGGTTTCGCGGGAGCTAAGCAGTGCACATAAAGCTTCGAGGCCGTTTTGATTCTCTTCCCAGCCTGGAAAAGCATCGCATACGTGAGCAGTGTCTTGGACCATCATTTCGTACTTTGCTGCGTATTCTTTGTATATGAAGAACCGACTCATCTATCCTAGTTAGGCATGCGAGCAACTGGCGGCGGAAAGGGGTTGCGCACTTTCTTATGAAATATCTTGGAGACTTCAGTCACTAATTGAGGGTCTGCGAATGCTTCATGGTGTTTCGGCGACTCTGATACTTGAGATACATCGGCGTCAAACTGATACGGCATATGTTGTCCATCACTTTGGGAGACTTCTTCCGTCACTCGAACATCTCGATAGTACCGACATTCCTGATTATACGATCTTGAAAGTACCCGACGTAGTTCGTTCAATATATCTTCGTGAAGTTGAAGCATCTCACATAGGTTCTGGTTGACGGATGTCCTCAGTCCAATGTGCAGAGAAGGAAGCGCCGCCAACATCGTAATATAGACCTAACAATCAATATTTTTTAAAAACCCGTTTCCGGGAATCAACATCACTCACATTCAAAAGAGAACGTATATCTGAGACGTAGCTTTGCTCGGTAGTTATCAGCTCTTCCAAAACCTTGCGACGCTTCGAGGCTCGACCGTACACTTCACGACTTGGTTGCCCTGTGTGTTCGGACAAGTCATCGTTTCCAGAAAATAGTTCCTCTGATTTCGTCATGCCAGTCTTTCGACCCACTCGGTATGAGGTTTGAGACGTCTCGGTATCTGCTCTGGATTCTACTGGGCTGGCACTGACACTCCGAATCGCCGAGACATATTTGAAGGACGGCTGGGAAGTGGACTGGGAATTAAGCGAAAAATCTGAATCTGAGCCCAGAAACCCTTCTTCAAACCCCTCAAACGGCGATGGCACGTTTTCAGGTGGATTTCGTTTCGGCTTGGCCATCTCATCGATCGCTCGATTCTTTAGTAGTTTCATCCACGTCCGAAACGGAGACTTCTCTACCACTCCCTTTTCTTCACTGGCTTTCGTTTCGACAACGTCAGCCTCTTCAACCAACAGTTCTGATGCCTGGTCAGCATCATCGTCGGGAAAAAGCAGTTGTGACTGATGCTGAGTGTCGTGGAGGTTGGATATGTTGCAGGACGCCAGCAGCGAGCGGATTCGTGTGCCTTTAAATAGTGATCCATCGGAGATTTCTTCCGAACAGGCACCAAGCCGAGCTAATGAACACGCAGAATGCTCCGTCACTACAGTTGTACATGTTGTTGGAACAGCCTTGCAACTCCCAAGGGAGACGTGCGACGAGTGAAACCTCGAAAAGGCAATGGCCATACTTGAAGAACCGCCGGTTTGAGAAAGACCAAAAAAAGGAAAGAAAATCAAAAACAGAAGCCAATATAAGTTACTTCCAAGAAGTTTCCAAACTTTTGTGAAGGTCGTTCTAGAAAGAATTCGGGGCAAGATATTGGAACCATGCGGAGGGGAGAACAGGACCGCAAGGCTCAGCAGCTGGTGTATTGCTGAGATGACCGTGTGACAGTTGCAGGGAAGGAGCATTCGATGTCAATGCAAGCTCAGTATCCACGAGGCTGCCTTTTTCGGCAACTCAATGCAATGCTTTTCACCTTTCCAGTTCCGTGATTTGCTTTTCGGAATTTGATTTCGTGATTTGGATGCTTAGTACCGAATCGATCTCTACATACCAGCGCAGGTTGGTCCCCCAACAGCAAGCCTTTATGATCCGAATCGCGCAGTATCGTTTAATGCCCAGTATCGTTTAATCTTCACTTGCTTCGCATGGGTACGTGCCGAACACCTGCCGGGATTGCCTCGTGTTCGATCGCTCATCCTCATCGGGTTCGTGCAGATGTTTCGAGAGAGGCGCAGAATGACTTGATGGCAACCAGCAAAGCGAGCGAGTAAAAAGACAAGGTTTACCGATCATCTGGGCTGGACTCTTACAGGCCGGCAATATGTGAGGATCGGAAGTAGGGAGACGAAAATGGAGCGAAGAAATGCTACTGAAATTGATACATGTTGCCGATGAACAATCGCGAGTTGTTCAATCATAGTGGGCGTCCTTGCAAGGGGAAAATAAGAATGTCGTGCGTCAGCTGGTGTCACCATGTTCCTGCAAGTGTTTCCTGTCGCGGCCCAACCTTCCCTCCCTGTGAATAGCTAACAGGGCTAATAGATATTTTGAAGTTGGTAGATCATCGTAACGGAATTGTGCATATACGCCGGATAAGATCGTACCGATATCTAAGGGGAAGAGGAATCGTCTGAATAATAAGATAGGCTATATAAGCTAGATTCAGGCATTGTGCTAGGCCACTGCTTTGACCACAAAGCCACCATCTGACGCGCAAGATGATTTAAAACAGAAAAAAACTTGGCATTTTTCCTGATAGACAGCAGTCTAGAGTGAGCCAATTCAGAGTCACTTGGCCGAGGATGTCTACTGCGATTTTTGGAGGCTGGTATAACTCCACGAAGTCTCAAATCCTTTGGAAAACATAGTCACAAACTTGTAGCCTACATTGACGGAGAAAATGGGAAAATCTCGCAACAAAACATATATGAGTATTGGAATCTGGGGATGATGAATGTGGCAGGCAGAGTATTCGAGCTTCGCCAGAGAACTTCAAGTCTATCTTGCCATTTTAAACAGCTGGATAAGTTGCGCTTCTCGTGTAACGGAGAAGTCGTCTTTTACCTACTGTAGTTTTTCCCAGCATTCGGGTCAATGTATGTCTAAATTCTTACATTAATAAAACATGGCTTCAGAATCTGTGGGGATTAGAATAATTGCGCACTACCCTAAAGAGATCCCTAAAGAGATCCCTCCACGGCGGCACCTAACGTACCTGCAAACCTCCTATCTCCTAGGAGGTAGGCACATGACCTAGCTGCTGGTACTTATTAGACTCACCTGACACAAGAAATGCCGCATTGCACTCACAACCCGGTAGCGCTGAACAACACTGCGAATCGAGCCTTGACGGTTGTAGGAAGCTATGTCGTCATGATACCTTGCTTTGGCTCTTACTTTGGCACTTGGAAATCGGCGTTCTCACGGTCGGAAGAATTGAACAAGCCGTTGCAGCGGTCCCTGCGGCTATAAACAATGTCGTCTGCGATGTACAGAGTACATTTGCAGCTTCGTGCCTCTTCGCTGCGGACCGCGGGAGGCAGGTAGCCCAAAGGAACCTACCATCGCCACCACGAAGCTCATGGCGTGCGATCTAGCTGCCGGTACCTACGTTTTTGGCTGGCGGGAACGGATTTATCGCAGTCTCCTCGTGTCACAAGAGCGCCAACCTTTGACCAGAGGTCGTCGGGTGGCGCGAGTTAGCTACCGCCGATACTCCGTAGTCAAGTATATCTCGGGCGCCGGCTAGCGACGGCGAGGTACAAGGAACTTGGAATTTCCCAGCCATTCGCGGTGGGTGCCTTGCCGCCACTTGCTAGCGTAAAGTGGCAGGCACCTCCAAAACGAACACGTGTGTAGAACTTTTTCTCAGCCTGTGTGCTCAAGTGCCAGGCAGGCATAGGCATAGGCATCTTCGCCAGCCTTTTCGTTTAAGACGCCACGTGGGGTCTGATTGCTTAGATCCGACAAATCGGCCATGCTGCGGTGCTGATCTGGCTATACTGCCTTTCAACCTTTTTTTTCTTCCCCATCATCCCGTGCCTCGTGTTCTGCTCGTTCCTCGATCCCGCCGTCTCTGTTTGTCCTGCTCGGCTCGTCGCAAAGCCCCCCCCCCGGTGTTTGTCACCGAGCAAGTCATCATGGAGAACGCTTTTGCCCGACCCATCTCGACTGTCCTCTCCCACTTCGGCGTCGACGAGCATAAAGGCCTGTCCAATCAACAAGTAGACGAGCTGCGAACAAAATATGGTCGAAATTGTGCGTCTTATTCTTGGTCACCACAGCCCCCCCCCAATCCATTCGTTGTTGCTCGCTTGCTCGCTTGCCTTCCCAAAGGCTTCATTTTCCTCCATCGCAATACCCACCCCACCATTGCTGGTCCATGCGGCAAAGTTCCTGACCTTGAAAACGACAGCTATTCCGGACGAGCCTCCTACTCCCTTGTGGGAACTGATATTAGAACAGTTCAAAGACCAGCTAGTCATCATATTGCTCGGTTCCGCAGCCGTCTCGTTTGTCCTGGCTCTTCTTGAGGACGAGGGCGGTTGGAGCGCCTTTGTTGACCCCGCAGTCGTATGTAGTCCCAAGCGGATTGTCATCCTTGGAATCCCTGAACATGAAAAGAAATCCCGCTTGGCTGACGATTCGATTCGCCTTCCGTCCTTCCTAGATCTTAACCATTCTGATACTCAATGCCGTCGTTGGAGTGTCCCAGGAGAGCAGTGCTGAGAAAGCCATTGCTGCTCTGCAAGAATATTCTGCCAACGAGTCCAACGTTGTGCGCAATAACGGCCATGTCTCCCGTCTGAAAGCCGAGGACCTTGTTCCTGGCGACATTGTTACTGTTTCTGTCGGAGACCGCATACCCGCCGATTGTCGCGTCATCGCCATCGAAAGCAACAGCTTTGCAGTCGATCAAGCTATTCTGACTGGAGAAAGCGAAAGCGTTGGTAAAGATGACGAAGCCGTCGTCGAGGACGAGCGTGCCGTGCTGCAGGATCAGGTCAACATGCTCTTTTCCGGAACCACTGTCGTCACGGGTCGCGCCAGGGCTGTTGTGGTTCTTACCGGCTCCAACACTGCCATCGGAGATATTCATGAGAGCATCACCGCCCAAATCTCCGAGCCCACCCCTCTCAAGCAGAAGCTGAACGATTTTGGTGACAACTTGGCCAAAGTCATCACCGTCATTTGCGTTCTCGTTTGGTTGATCAATATCCCCAACTTTAAGGACCCCAGCCACGGCAGCTGGACCAAAGGAGCCATCTACTATCTCAAAATTGCTGTTTCACTTGGCGTCGCGGCCATTCCCGAGGGTCTTGCCGTCGTCATCACTACCTGCCTGGCTCTAGGCACGCGCAAGATGGCTGCTAAAAATGCCGTCGTCCGCAGCCTGCCTTCAGTCGAAACTCTGGGAAGCTGCAGTGTCATCTGCTCCGACAAGACTGGCACCTTGACCACGAACCAAATGAGCGTCAACAAGATTGTCTATCTAGATGAAGCCGGCAACGATCTCACGGAACTCGACGTCGAAGGCACAACTTTCGCTCCCAAGGGCGCCGTCACCGCCGGCGGCAAGCGTTTGGAGAATCTCACCGAATCTTCCGACACTGTCCGCCAGATGACCGAAGTTGCCGCCATCTGCAACGACGCTCACCTTGCTTACGATTCCCGATCCGCAACCTTCTCCAACGTCGGCGAGCCTACTGAAGGTGCGCTCCGTGCCCTTGTCGAAAAGGTTGGCCCACGCGCTCCCCACGGTGCTCATCCAGAGGATTGTCTTCACCACGCCAGCTCCCACTACGAGATGCAGCTTCCACGCCTTGCTACTTTCGAATTCTCTCGCGACCGAAAGAGCATGTCCGTGCTGGTCCAAGCTGGAAAGCAAAAGAAGCTTCTTGTCAAAGGTGCCCCCGAGTCCATTATCGATCGCTGCTCTCACACCCTTCTCGGAGCCAACGGCAAGAAGGTTGCTCTTGACCGCAAGCTTTCCAATCTGTTGATGAAGGAAGTTGTGGATTACGGTAATCGCGGCCTCCGTGTCATTGCACTGGCCAGCATCGACGATGTTTCAAACAGCCCATTGCTGTCTGCTAAGACCACGGAGCAGTACGCCCAACTGGAACAAGGCATGACTTTCTTAGGCTTGGTTGGCATGTTGGATCCTCCCCGAGAGGAGGTTCCTGGGTCCATCCAGAAGTGCAAGGAAGCCGGCATCCGCGTCATTGTCATCACTGGAGATAACCGCCACACGGCAGAGAGTATTTGTCGCCAAATTGGCGTTTTCGGCGCGCACGAGGATCTCACTGGCAAGAGCTACACGGGCCGGGAATTCGAAAACCTCAGCCCTGGAGAACAGCTGGAAGCTGCAAAGAGAGCCTCCTTGTTTTCTCGCGTTGAGCCCGGGCACAAGTCCAAGCTTGTCGACCTGCTCCAGTCCCTTGGGCACGTCGTTGCCATGACTGGAGACGGTGTCAACGACGCCCCTGCGTTGAAGAAGGCGGACATTGGTGTTGCCATGGGTTCTGGCACTGACGTCTCCAAGCTGGCTGCGGATATGGTCCTCGCGGACAGCAACTTTGCCACCATTGAGGTCGCCATCGAAGAGGGTCGCGCCATTTACAACAACACCCAGCAGTTCATCCGGTACCTCATTTCTTCCAACATTGGCGAGGTTGTTTCCATCTTCCTGACCGCTGCTCTCGGCATGCCTGAAGCTCTCATTCCGGTGCAGCTGCTCTGGGTTAATCTGGTTACGGATGGCCTTCCTGCAACCGCCCTTTCCTTCAACCCCCCCGATCACGACATCATGAGACGCCGGCCTCGGAAAAGGGATGATGCTCTGATTGGCGGATGGCTCTTCCTGCGTTATATGGTCATAGGAACCTACGTCGGACTGGCCACTGTTGCTGGATACGCTTGGTGGTTCATGTACAACCCAGAGGGGCCCCAAATCACTTTCAAACAACTCTCCCGTTTCCACCACTGCACTGCCGACTTTCCCGAAATTGGCTGCGACATGTTCTCAAACGACATGGCCAAGGCGGGCTCGACGGTATCTTTGTCCATCCTGGTTGTCATTGAAATGTTCAACGCCATGAACGCGCTTTCGTCTAACGAATCTTTGCTTTCCTTGCCTCTGTGGAAGAACATGATGCTGGTCTATGCCATTGCCTTGTCTATGGCCCTGCACTTTGCACTTTTGTACATTCCCTTCCTGCAGTCTCTTTTTGCCATTGTGCCCCTCAATGGTACAGAGTGGAAGGCAGTTGTTTTGATCAGCGCCCCTGTCATGTAAGTCCCCCCCCCCTCTCTCTCTCTCTTCTTTTTGGCCCCAGCAACTTGCTTTGCTATGGAAAAACCTAGACTGACAGTGACAATCTCTTTCTTTTTTCTTAGCCTGCTTGACGAGTTGCTTAAATTTGTCGAGCGAAATTTCTTCATGCAAACGACTACGTACGAGACACAGGCGACCATCAAGGAGGACAAGAAGCAGTTGTAGAGAGAGTGTAAAATTTCTCCCCCAAGTCAGAGACAATAAAGGAAAACAAGAAGCAATATAGAGTAAAATATGAGAAGCAATCCTGCATAAACGCATTGATTGAGCTAGACTTTTGAGACAAATTTGTACCAATAGCTATCCAGCAAAAAGGCTGGAAACCGGGTTTTCAGAGCGAGCGGCTGGGCTAATGGGGGCCAACCACCTGTTGTACGAGTCCAACGACGATCAGAAGAAAAAAAAAACTCATGAGAGATGTTGAGGCAATCGATCAGAAGCACAAGTAAATGAAGTGAATCGTGTTGAGTGTTGTTGAGTTTTGCGTGGTCAAGTTCTTATTTGTGGCATCTCGACGGCAGTCGAGCATCTAGGTAGTCGTACAGGGGCATATCTACTGTACCCAAACCCGCCTTCTCTACCATCCTCGGCCCATTCTATGAAGCGGCCACGCTTGGGCATCAGGTTGCCAAAGCGTCCCCGCCCTCGCCGCAGCGTCAAACTCGAAAGAGGAGCCCGCCTTAGTCTTGTCGACCCTTTAGTAATCTTTTGGTGACCTTGTCTTTCTCGATAATGTAGACATGTGCACCCCAGCCGGAAAGGGCGTCTCTGTCAACGGCATTTAAGAGAGATTGCGAGATGGTTTCGAACAGAGCCTCGGGGTCCTGTTTTGCCACCAACAGAGGTTAGCGCAAGGAGTCTCTCTCTCTTCGTCGTTCTTCCTCGTTCTTCTTCCTGCTATTCGAAAACAGATTTTGGGGGAAGCCTCTTTCCGAATGCATACCAGCTCAGGCTCCCACAATCCCTCACACATTCCAAAAAGCTGTTCCGAAGCCGTGCCCGAGACAATAAAGTCCTTGGCAAAGTCAATGCAGCCGATGCTATCGAATCCGCAGATGAAGGGCTTGCCGGTCTTGGGATCTAAACCAGCGACGACGGGGGACACAAAGTAGGGGCCGAAACGGCGTTCGTAGAGCGACGACGAGACCAGGTTGGCAAAAGTTCGTGGAGCAATGTCTCGTTCCTCTCGAAGGCGGTACATGTTGACTTTGTACCGGAAGAGGTCGGACACGGTACTGACATCGGTAGCTAGGCCGGTCAAGCCGAGGAAGACGCCTCCGTACTGAAAGATCTTGGGGAAGTTGTTGGACACGGTCAGGGCTTGCAGGCCGAGGCGGAGGTCGCAGGCTATGGCGACGCAGTCCTTGCCGACCATGGCGACGCAGGCGCCTCCATCTGTTTGGCACGGGCAAGGGAATGGGTTAGCTCCCACTCTCTGGGGAGGTTGAGTGGAGGTTCGCACGAGACGGGATCGCATCGGCAGCACGGCAAGCCCGGTCGGAAAGGAATGGGAGGAAGCACGAACTGATGGAAAACGGAGATGACTGTGTGGTCCGGGATTCAGCATTGGCAATCGCAGCGGGATCTGGGAGCTGCGAAAAGGAAAAAAAAAAAAAACAAGTTGGCCTGGCGTTTCTTACTTACCATGGCGGTGGATGGACAGGCGAAGGGTCCTCCACGGAGATGCTTGGAACTCGGAGGCGAGGCGTGCAATTGTAGCTCAAGGCCGGCGTATAGCGTTTTGGGCTTCGCGAGTCGGGCGACGGTGCATGTATGGCGTAGCGCGGATGGTGACGGGAGTGAGTGGTCTGGGAGGGGAGCTCCCTGCGCGTAAGATGTCGTCTGGTCGTGATAGTTGTGCTAGGTGAGCTGGCAAAGCGTTCGTTTCGTCTTGACTTGTTATGTGGTGCGGTGCAGCTGGCTTGGCTGTGCTGCATCCATCGGGCTGGAGGGACCAAGGCAAACGCACTGGCGCGGCCAGCAGAGACGACCATGGGTCGCTGTGATTGGCCACAGCCTCGAAGTGGCAGCTACTTCCGCCCAGTCTGCGGAGCACGAAGCAGCTGTACAGAGCAGCAGCACGGAGCAGCGGTACTCCGTACTGAGCTACGAGGTGCCTGGCACATGCCGTGTGGGTCCAGGCACTCCCACCATAGACTCTAGCCTTGGAGTCTTCGAGAAGCTCTTTCTTCTTGGTCAACGATGACGGCAGGAGCAGCATCTCGGGATAACATTTGTCATTTACGCTGCCTGCCTGTCTTCTCCCTCGCAGCTGCAGGCATCACCACCGTCTTCCGAAACAGTCGATGCATATCGCGATCAAATAGTCCGCAAGGCGTGGGTGACCTTTTCAAGTCGCCTCTCTTTTCAGCTTTCAGTGTCACCAGCCCCCACCGTGCTGTGCCGTACCGTACCGTACCGACTTGTTGGAGTACATGTGCATGTAGTTTCACTGCCATTCTTGTTCCCCGGGAAGATCGCGCACTACATATATGCCGAGGGCTCCCTCTCACCGGCCGGCTCATTTGCATCCCATAGATATCCTGGCATCATCTTTTTCACCACGGCAGCATGGCGTCCCACGTTGTTGTCATTGCCACCGACCTGCGGCGGACAACAGTCAAGGTTTCGCCCGGCACGTATCTGTCCGACGTCCTTGACCAAGCTTGCCAGAAGCTCAACCTTTCCCGTGACAAATATATCATCAAGTACGTCGGGAATCTGGTTTCTTCCTTTTTCTTCTTCTTCTTCTTCTTCTTTTTCTTCTTTTGTCCTTTTTTTTTTTTTGGTGGTTTATTTTTCTTTGATTCTGCCCTCGCTGTCCAGCTACATGTTGACCCTGTTCCAAGATGCTGACCTGCAACAGACACAAGCAGAAGCAGGTTGATCTATCTGTTCCTTTTCGCACATCAGGTCTCACGGGGGGCGCCAAACTCGAACTCGTCCAACGCTCCAACACACCCTCCGCAGTGCAAATCGCTCTTCAGCTACCCCAACCCGAGGCCAAGGATATCCCTGGAGGTCGCTTGATCAAGAGGTTCCCCGCCGATCTGACATTGTGGACAGTGATGCGCCAGTTTGAAAGCGGCGAGGCCAGTGCAGGCAGGAACATGAACATTACGGCGAGGGGATACGCAAGTACAACGAGCGGGAGTGGGCAGTTGTACTACGAGACGCCAGTGCTGAATATAATGGGGAGAGAGTTCTCGACGCTTGAAGCTTTTCAAAAGACCTTATCCCAGATAGGTCACAATTCTGGAAATGTCCTGGTGCGTCTTGGTTACAAGCGGACGGACCAGACGCTGTTTGAGGCGATGGAGCGTATTTCCGAGTTTTTCGAGGAAGCCAGTCAGGAAGCCAGTCAGGAAGCCAGTCAGGAAGCCAGTCAGGAAGCCAGTCAGAAAGCCAGTCAGGAAGCCAATCAGACAGCCAATCTGGGCGTCAAAGGAGATGCCATGTCGGAAACGGATGGGTCGTCGAGGGAGGCAGGCAGCGACAACGTTGTAGGCAAGCAGACACATGTACCTCCTGCTGCATTGCCGAAAGATAATGTCGACGCAACACCGCGGGCATCGCCGGATGGCCTCGAGCAAAACGCAACCCACTCCACCTCATCGGCGCTGCGGGACCCTTACCGACCCGTCAACGTCTTCCTCGCTCCCACAGGAACCACCCCGGCGGCGGCTTCGATCCCTGCCTCCGACTCCGACTTCACGCCAACCGTCGCTCACGCTCAACTACACCAAGCGAGATTGCTGGAGAGCTCGCGGAACAAGCGTCTCCCGTCGGACAAAGAGCTCGAGGAAAAGGCAGCTGCCGAGGACGCGCGCATTGCTTCTATCCGATCGGTTCTCGTCAAGATTCGCTTCCCCGACAACACCAGCAGCGAGTGGCAGATTGCTCCCGGTGACACGGGGGCATTCTTGTATGAAGCGGTGCGGCGCGTCATGGCAGATCCTGGCCAAGCCTTTCATCTGGTCCTGCCAGGGAGTACAACCGTTATCAAAGACAGCAGCAGTCCCTCTCATAATCTCGTCAAGGCGTACAAGCTGTCGGGCAGGGTATTGGTCAACTTGGTGTGGGAGGATACCGTGCCGTCGTCTGTGCGAAAACAACCGTTCCTAAGACGCGACGTCGTTGACCGGGGCCGAGAGGTCAGCATACCCGATCTTCCTCAGATGCAGGACGAGCCTGAAGGTGTTGCCCCCTTAAAAGAGACTCGGACAGACGACAAGAAGGAAAGAGTTGACGGGGCGAACAAGATACCCAAGTGGCTCAAGCTGGGGAAGAAGTGAGCTAGGCGTAGACGGACTTGACAATGATGCGATGAGTAGCGCGTCGCTGGCGTATTGACAAGGCGGGTGTGTAGCTTGTCGTGGACCGAGGAGCCAGCGCCAAAAGCGTACAGCAGAAACGCAATCAGCACCTCGACACGTCATCATCTTGACTGCCGTGTGGTTTGAAGGCCCAATAATACGGGCACAAGTGTGGGTGAGCACCTCGTACAAGTCATTTGTTGGTCTTGAATGTGGAAATTTCAGCCGCAAGACCGGCTTCTAGTTCCAAACGACGGAGTGTTCAGGCTCAGTTCACCATGGCACTGGAACAAATTCACACAAAAAGGTTAGCAATGACGGCCGACATGGTGCATTTTCTTTTGGTCAGGAATTTAAATCAGTCACAGTGCCCGGGAATACCAGGCGCATCGAGATTTTGCCCAAGACGCTTCTATGGAGGCAAGACTTGGTATTTCCCACAACTCAAGTAGCGGCTTCATCTGTTTATCCTCAAAACATGAAGAACCCCCCCTCCGCCACTCCATTCCCCGCCATGCATGAAAGTGAGGAAAAACTTCTCCTCATGTCGTGAAGATGTCGCCCGCACGCCGGTGTTTCCCTCTAGATGGCAGTAAAAGAACAAATCATCATTTCCCAGCCAGTCCCTTTTTTATTTTTTTTCCCTTGGTTGTTTGTGCTGCCCATTTCAATGAGAGCGGTTGGGTTTCAATTCGTTTAGTGGGCG
This sequence comes from Ustilaginoidea virens, assembly GCF_000687475.1. NCBI lineage: Eukaryota > Fungi > Ascomycota > Sordariomycetes > Hypocreales > Clavicipitaceae > Ustilaginoidea > Ustilaginoidea virens. Next base: position 4,378,053 of record NC_057317.1, on the reverse strand, counting down.
CGACGAGACTCGGCGATGACACGCTGGAGCTCATCAACCTTCTTCTTGGCACGGCCAAAGGTACCGAGCTGTAGAGAGGACCATGTCAGACACGTGTTGGGAAGACCTCGCAGGTCTTGATTTTGGGGACAAACGTACTCTCTTCTTGGCGAGCTTACGGGCACGCTTGTCCTTGGAGTTGCGGAGCAGTTCGATGACGCGGCGCTCATAAGGAGCAAGACTGGGAAGAGTTAGAGCCGGACATTTTCCCCAGGATTCGATTTCAGATAGGCCTTTGTTCAGATAGGGGGAACTGCCGACAAAAACGGAGACGACAAGGTCCCCCCATCTCCCCCGTGAAAGGGTCAACTCGACGGGGGGGCGCCATCACAAGGGTGTCGCGGTACCCTCTCCCCTCGTCTGAAGCGGACAAAGCCCGGGTCTGCGGCGCAAAACAAAAAGGCAATCTTTGGGGTTCTTCGCATATTCGCACTTACCCAGCAACCTCCTTGACGACCTCGCGGACGAAAGCAGTGCGCTTGCTCAGGTGGCCCTTGGTACGGGAGACACGGGGCTTGACGACACGGGGGGTTGTTTTCTACAAGCGAAGAAAAAGATCCGGAAAAAAAAACAGGGAAAATGTCAGCGTCCATCGTCTGCTTTGGCAATAGGCACCGCCTCGGAGACGGGAGAGCGGAGCAGAGATCCTCCACGAGGTGAGACTGTGACAAGAGCACGTACGTGGCCGTGGTTCAGACCGACGGTCAGACCGGATTTGGCGGGAGCTTCCTTGGCCATTTTGTTTTCAGTCGATTCGGCGATGGTTGTCGACTTGGGGCGTTGGGCGGATGATCGAGAGGGAAATGGGATAAAAAAAACGAGGAGGAACCAGCTGTAAGTTCGTGGGGCCCCAGCCAACCATTAACCGGATGTTCAATTGGCTCCACAACTCTCATCTTTCTACAAATTTTTTTTTTTCCGGTACGAAATTTTGTGGGTCACGTGTCGCAACCTTGGTGGATCACGTGTGCGAGGTAAGCGATGCAAGGGTGAAGTGCTTGGGCGACGCCATGACCCCAACTTTCTTTTGGGCGACCCGGTCTCGGAGCAGGAGCATGGAAGTCGCAGTGGAAGCGCCAAGGTAGGTACTCATCAGTACTTGGAACAAGCTGTTTACAGGACTGCAACCGGGGTCGCTCCAAGTAGATTGCTCTTAGACTGCCCGCAGCTGCAAGGTCGCGTCAACAGGGCAGGTCGCCTTGTCGCGTCCCCCCCGTGGATGCAAGTACTTTACACGAGGATTCGCACGTAAAGCGCAGCAGCATTACGCGGGGAGAAAACATGACGACTACACGAGATGTCAACTCTCCTCTGGGAGTTTCTCAGCCCAGGAGGAGGCATGAAGAATACCAGTATCTCGAACTGGTCCGCGAAATCCTCGACGAGGGAGAACACAGGCCTGACCGGTATGTCTTCTCCTTCCACGGCGGCATCCACAGCCAAACCACAACCTGGCGCCGCCATGTTTGCTGATTCAAACCCGCCCAGCTAACACGGGGGAAATTTTTTATTTTTTTTTTTGTTGTTGCTGTTTCAAAGCACCGGCACCGGCACCATCAGCGTATTTGCGCCCCGTCCTCTCAAGTTCTCCCTGAACAGGGACGGCGTTCCGATCCTGCCGCTCCTCACCACGAAGCGGGTGTTTCTGCGCGCCGTCGTCGCCGAGCTGCTGTGGTTCATCGAGGGCAACACCGACTCCCGGGCTCTCAGCGACGTCGGCGTCAAGATATGGGACGGCAACGGGTCGCGCGAGTTCCTCGACAGCCTGGGCCTGACGCACCGCGAGGAGGGCGACCTCGGCCCCGTCTACGGCTTCCAGTGGCGGCACTTTGGCGCAGAGTACGTGGACGCCAAGACGGACTACACGGGCAAGGGGGTCGACCAGCTCGCCGACGTCATCGACAAGCTCAAGACCAGGCCGTACGACCGCAGGATCATCATGAGCGCGTGGAACGCGCGGGACCTGCACCTCATGGCGCTGCCGCCTTGCCACGTGTTTGCGCAGTTCTACGTGTCGTATCCCGGGCGCCGGAGACGTCGGGCCCAGGCGCCGGCCGGCGAGACGGCTCCTCCCGCTGCCGCTGCTGCTGCTGCCGCCGCCGCCGAGGAAAAGGGCCATTTGCACTGCCAGCTGTACCAGCGGTCCTGCGACATGGGTCTCGGCGTGCCGTTCAACATTGCCAGCTACGCGCTCCTCACGCACATGGTGGCGCACGTGTGCGACCTGATACCCGGCAGCCTGACCCACGTCATGGGCGACGCGCACGTCTACGCCGATCATGAGGAGGCCCTCAACGTGCAGGTGGAGCGGGAGCCTCGCGAGTTCCCCGAGCTCGAGATTTCGCGCGACAGGGGATGCGGCATCGACGGGTGGAAGGTGGAGGACTTTGTGGTCAAGGGATACGATCCGCACAAGACGATTGCCATGAAGATGTCTGTATGAGAGAGAGCGGGCCTGATGATGTAGCGAGGACAAGGCGGAGCTTGATTCAACCTCCTCGAAAAGTAATGGCGTTCGACGTTCGACGTTCGACGTTCGACGTTCGGATGGGAGCATGATTTCGCCGAGAGAAGGGACTCTCTGCGTGAAGATGGAGGCAGCACGGGTCCCCCTTGGTCGACGTTCGGATGGGAACACGATTTCACTATAGAGGAAGGGACTCACTGCGCGGAGATGCAGATGCAGGCAGCATGGGTTCCCCCCCCCTTGTCGTCGAGATGATTCTTATACACACGCATGTCCAAGAGATGGACCAACTTTTGCATCAGTCATCAAGCAAGCTACCTACCTCACCTAGGTTGGGCACCTGTCTTCAGCGTAAGAAGCGAGATGGGGCGCCCTGTTCTCCCAGGTCTTGCGGCGCGGCAGAGTCCGATTTCCTCTGCGAACCGGTTGTTGATTCCGCGGTGGAAAGGCAAGCCCAAGCTTCTGCGTCAAAAGTCAAAGTCAAAAGTCAAAAGTCATCTACAGGGTGCAGGCAGTCACGTGCACTAGTCCATCTTGCCGCTTGGGCGTGGTGAGCGAGCCTACAGCTCAGCTGCTGAGCTCGGTAGACTGCGAGCAAGCACTCCCGTGGCTCCTCGGAACAAGAAAACAAAAAACGATGGCTTAATTCTCTGCCTGGTACGGAGTAGTATTCTTACTTGCCGAGGTGATTCCAGTCCCCGTTGCCGTTGTTACATACCTAGGTAGGTATGCAAGGCGTCGGCAGCAAATCGCAGTCTGCACGCATCTGTACCTGTACCTGCAGCTGCACCTGTGGCTGCACCTGTAGCCGCTCCTGTAGCCGCTCCTGTACGGAGTACCGCCAAAGGGCCATGTGCTGGGTACGCCGCGCTACCTGCCCCCACCTCCCCGAAAGTACCAGACTGTAGATCACGAGACGGCTCATAGTCGCCAAACACTTGGGTCATTGACTCAGGTCATTCACCCTTCCAACTGCATAGTCCCGACCGTTTCGCCAACGAGAAGAAAAGCTGCCGGCGCGACATCATGCATGCGCCCTTCTCGCCATCATCAGATCGGCTCCCCCGCAGCAGTCCCTCGATATCAAAGCATGCATACCGAGGTACGCGCCAGCAGGACGTACAGCAAGCCGTAAACACCGCCGCCAGGGTTGACGCAGGCTGTTGAATCGTCGAGGGACGTCGTGAACCCGGCGGTTGACCCCCCACCCCCCTTTTTTTATTATTATTATTTTTTTTTTTTTACTTGCTTCTCCCTGCGATTCTTGGTCTTGCTTTCAACAAGCTGCTTAGTTTGGACATGCTATGCTACACCAGTTTTCTTGCAATGAAACCCGCTTCGTTGAGCAGCTTCCTCGTCCAAGTCCTGTTCGCTTGGCAGTCAGCACACTCTCAGAGCCCCCTCGGAAGCGATTCAGAATCGCCAAGCACGCGCTATGGGCTTGTTCCTGACCCGTCAATAACCGTGTCAACGCCGCTCTTCTCCGACCTCGAGCGTCTGGCCCGGCTGGTCGACATATCCTATTGCATTGGCAACACAGGTGTGCATAAGCCGTTTGACTGTCTTTCGAGATGTAAAGAGTTTCCTCGTCTGGTTCTGAAAACCACATGGAGCACGGGAATGCTTCTCGGCGACAGCTGCGGTTACATCGCGTTGGACCGCGGCAACAGGGAGGCCGGCGACAGTGACAAACTGCGCCCTGTATCTCGTGAAACAGAGGACGGCGCCATCGTTGTTGCATTTAGAGGCACCTACAGCATTGCCAATGCTGTTGCCGACTTGAGCATGGCCCCTCAGGAATACATGCCGTATCCTGCCCCTGGTGACGACAACGAGGACCACCCAGGTGGTAAAGAAACTTCGCCCGGCACGAAGCACCACAGGTGCGACAACTGCACTGTTCACATGGGTTTTTGGCAATCTTGGCAATCGGCCAGGAAGACGGTTTTGCCAGAGTTGAAAGCCCTCAGGACAAAGCATCCTACGCACCGAATACAGCTGGTGGGACATAGCCTGGGTGGTGCCGTCGCGTGTCTCGCCGCGCTGGAACTGAAGCTATCACTTGGTTGGGATAACGTGGTCGCCACCACATTTGGCGAACCTCGCGTGGGAAACTACCAGCTCTCGCGCTTCATCGACTGGGCCTTCGATCTGGACGGCACGTCCGGATTGGAACAGAGGTCGTATCGCCGAGTGACGCACAACGGCGACCCGGTTCCCATGCTGCCTCTCGAGGAATGGGGTTACAGACCTCACGGGGGCGAGATTTACATCTCAAAGCGAGAACTGCAGCCTGCCGAGGAGGACGTGCGAGTATGCGTTGGGGACAGCGACCCCAGTTGCAGCGCAGGACTCCAAGTACCGCTCCTCGAAGACGTGCGGCGGCTGTTCCGCTTTGTCCCATCATCGACGTCCACGCAGCAATTTGTTGCCGCTGGCGCGAAATCCCTGCCCACCCGCTTCAAACTCTGGCAACTCTTTTTTGCGCATCGGGATTATTTCTGGAGGCTTGGCCTATGCGTGCCGGGGGGGGATCCAGCGAATTGGGGACGAGGGCGGTTTGATCAAGAGGAATTCTATGAGCTGTAGCTGACGTTTGATGAAGCATGGGCGGTTGAGTGGTGATGGGGTCTTTTTCCTCGGCGACCCAAACTGCGTTTCAAAGAGTTTAGTTTGTAGATGATTCCCCTTGTATTCTTACGTTTGAGCGTCCGGTGCCGAATAAGAACGACAAAGCTTGCAAATACCGTTGCTGCGAGAGCAGTATAATATAGCTACTATTTTGCCTATTGCAATCCGTCTTGCTGCAAAAGTCAAAGAGTTGTCACAGCCTTTAAGTGGTAAGGGCGGCTTGAATTTTTCGGGCATTGGCTGAGCGTCTTCGGGGAAGCAATCTGCCACCATCATCGGGGACAGAAAAACTAGACGAGGAAATAGGGTTTCTCGGCCGTAACTACGGAGGTACTACTCCTAATTTTCCAGATGAGCCGCCAAAGGAAAATGGAGCAGGGACCGCCGCTGACTGTGGAACCGGAACGCTTTCTCGACTCGGGCTCTCTCATGGTTCTGATTCGACAACTGAACGGGAAGGGGTCTGCGCCGTCTGATGATGATTGTGCACATCACGTTGATCAATGGACAGACGGCGACAGAAATGTCTGCCGGCTAATGACGTCTATGCATCAGTGCAAGGCAGCCAATTCATTCCTGGAGGTTTGGTTTTCGATGGGTCCGACCGCCGTGCAAGTGTGCTGACATTGAAAGAAGGTTTCGACGCAAACGCATGCTCAACGCCGAGGAGTAGCTTTCACGGCCTTCCCGTGCAAGCGTCCACCAGCCAGCCGCTACGCTCGCGGCTCCACCCAGTGGCCCAACCCGCTGGCGCCTGTTGGCCAGTCCCAAGGTCCAGGTGGGTGGGAACTTGGAAGTTGGGTGTGCCCACCTCACCTTTCCGTTCAGCTTTCTTTTTTTTTTTTTTTTTTTTTTTTTTTTCCCTCTCTATCTCTCTCTCTCTCTCTCTCTCCCCCCAGTTGACTTTTGGGCGGGGCACCCGCCCGTTGTTATTACTGGTCGGTTGCCTGTTGGTCGCTCCTTGTTTGGAAACTGTGAAGCTTTTTCTTTGTGGTGAACGGTCAGAGAGCGCCATAGAGCTAGCTGGCTATGTACCACGTACGCCATGGAAACATGTACATATACCTCTTGTCATACACTACCAGTACCAGTTACCCATGAGCATGGCTAATTTGCGCCTGACCGGGCACGCGCTGCGCAGGGTTACTGAGGTGAGCCAAGGAGGAGGAGCACTTATCAATGATAATGATTGGACCGTGGTTTATCATCACGTCGTCACCGCAAGAGTTGCTGCGGTAAGGTTGCTGGAGTGCTGCCACGCGGAACAAGCCATCGTCCACGACAAAGCTCTTCGCTGCTCGCTCATTCGAATCTCACTCCCATCTTTTTGTTTTGCCCGCCACGCAAAATTCCAGTTTGGTGCCGAACCGAACCGCACCACTCGCGACCTGGCCAGAGGCTCAAGCGATCAATAGGTTAGGAGGTACCTACCTACCTACATATGTACCTACCGAGGCGAGGTGCCCAGGCCCTTATTACCAGACCCAAGGTAGGAACATATGTACTCGTTAACTCTGCTCTCACCTCACTCTTCACTGTTGTCAACTTGCTTTCAGATTGTCACTGCTTGAGCGCGCCAAAGCACGGGGCTACGGCCTTGCGCTAGTACATACATACCTGTAGACTGTACTTGTACTCCGTGGTCTGGTTGGCCACATGTGCAGACTTGAGAAACGCGCACCACCGCCATTCACCGTCAACCCGCCTGTCAACCCGCCTGTCAACCCGCCCAACAACTGTACCCAAGGTACCCGCCCACCTCACCTTTCCTCGTAGGTACCGCCTGGGTACTTCCTGATGCGTGTAGCTGCAGACTCTGAATCCGTCCCGTGTCTGGCCTGGTGGTTAAGTCTGTCCTGGTCTGGTCTGGTACGGTCAAGTACTTGCTGAGTCCGCAGTCCGCAGTCCGCAACCTCCCTCCGCCCCAAAAGCCCCGACAGCATAGAAGGGTCCCCTCCCAAAAGACAAGTTCCACCTACCTGGTCGTAGCAATTTTGAAGAGCCTCCCCCCCCCCCCCCCCCCCCTTTTACTAGGTACCTAGACTAACGAGCCTGGTGGCCCTTCAAACAAAACCTACCGAATCCTCGTGCATCCACAATCAAAATATAAACACCCACCCCCTCATCTTGTCTCTCCCAACGCCTCATCTACAGAACCCTCAAGCCGTTTTACCCCCCTCCCCCGCGTTCCCCTCACATCATCTTTTTTATACCCTTTCTGGTCAACTCTGTCCGCACCTTCTTTCTCTATTTGTTTGTCTGCAAAAATGGTTTCCGAGGTACGTTCCCTGACCGCTCTCTCGTCTCCCGTCCTTTTTCATCTCCTTGTCGGCTGCCCACCGCCGTTGCCGCCGGCATTGCCTATTGCGTTGACTCCCCCGGCAATGGCGCGTCTGCAGTCTGCTGGCTGCAGTCGAGCCTCCCACCAGCTTGTTCTCATTTCTGATAAGTCCAGAGGACCGCCTTTGGTGTCGGCCCTCTGGACGCGTGATGAGGACTCCCCCTCCCCCCTCCCCCTCCCCCCTCCCCCCTCCCTCTCTGTCGCTACTTTGGTCTGGATGCATCATGTACCATTGGCTGACCATGGCTTTTTTTCTCTGTAGCGTGAAAGGTTCGTCGTTTCCGATTATCCCTCGTCCCTCCCTGTACATCAACAGCCAGTTCAATATGCATCATGTAACGTCTTTCCATCACTGACCCTTGTCGACCTGAATCATAGCAAGACCTTCCTCGCCCGCCTCTGCGAGCAGGCTGAGCGTTATGATGAGATGGTAACCTACATGAAGGAGGTCGCGAAGCTCGGTGGTGAGCTTACTGTCGATGAGCGTAACCTTCTCAGCGTCGCCTATAAGAACGTTGTCGGCACCCGCCGTGCCTCGTGGCGCATCATCTCTTCCATCGAGCAGAAGGAGGAGTCCAAGGGCTCGGACAAGCACGTCTCCACCATCAAGGAGTATCGTTCCAAGATTGAACTCGAGCTGGAAAAGGTTTGCGAGGATGTTCTCAACGTCTTGGACGAGTCCCTCATTCCCAACGCCGCCACTGGCGAGTCCAAGGTCTTTTATCACAAGATGTATGTCAAACTAATATTCCCCCCCCCCCCCCCCCCCCCCGCGGCCACCTTGCCAGCTTGGATTCTTGTTTTTGACATTCATCTCTCCAACAGGAAGGGTGACTACCACCGATACCTCGCCGAGTTTGCGTCTGGTGAGAAGCGCAAGGGTGCCGCCACCGCCGCCCACGAAGCTTACAAGGTAAGGGAACATGGCATGAAAAGAAGTGGTTTTGCATCGCCTTGTCCCTCTCAGCATTTCTTGGCCGAGAGTGGGAAAGATCACCAGTAACTGACGAGGCTAAAAAAATTACAGAACGCCACCGACGTCGCTCAGACCGACCTCACTCCTACCCACCCTATCCGCCTGGGACTTGCTCTGAACTTTTCGGTTTTCTACTACGAGATCTTGAACTCACCCGACCGCGCCTGTCACCTTGCCAAGCAGGCATTTGATGACGCCATTGCCGAGCTCGACTCGCTCTCCGAGGAGTCCTATCGCGACAGTACTCTTATCATGCAGCTGCTCCGCGACAACCTGACGCTGTGGACCTCATCCGACAATGCTGAAGCTGAGGGCGCTGGCACCGTCGATGCTCCTAAGAAGGAGGAGGGCGACTCTACGGAGAAGCCTGCCGAGGAGACAAAGGCCGAGGAGCCTGCCCCTGAAGCTACCAGCTAAACCCCCCGACTTTTTTCCTTTTTTTTTTTTTATTTCCTTTTTAACATGTTCCGATATCATGCGCATTTCGGCATATCGGTACCGAGATGCCATGTTTGGGCCGGTCCGCTTCCGCACTTATCCTCTTTTGCGGTGTGAGCAGCCGGATCGTTGTTTTTTAGGGCGGGCTGGCGGGCAGGGGCAGGCAGGCAGGCAGGCTGGCAGGCTGGCAGTATAGGGCCGGTGCGCAAAGATGCGTTGGTTTTTCCTCCTTTTTTTTTTTTTGGTATTTTTCCACCCCCCATCTTGACGGCAAACAACGGGAGGAAGGGGTCGATGACGGTGGGCCCTCTTTGCTGTTCGGCAGGGAAATGGAAACTGTCATGTCACGACTTTTTTTGGTTGCGTACATCATTGTTCTATTCTCCCGCGTTGAATCAAAAGGGGGCCTCGTGTTGCTGGTAACCTCTCCCTTGTGACAAGGGGAGGCCTTCCTTCAACAGCTGTCATGGCCAGGTTTCTTGTACCGCGGGCGGATGGCTCCCTCCACCACCGAGTTATTTTTTGTTTTGTCGGGATTGTTGTTTTTCTCCCATTCCCACGTTTCTTGTCTGAGACTGCCCGATTTCATCTCTTGCACTGAATCGGATCATGCAAATGCTGTTTCTTGCGTTCGTTGCTGTCCTACTAGTAGCTGCATGCTGTTATGCTTAGCTCTGGCTGTTGGTCGTTTCTCGGTGCTCTCTCGGGAGAAGAGGAACAAGGGCGCACGTAGCAACACAACCCCTTCCCATCCCTTCCCTCCCCCTCGCGCGTATGCAGAAGAAGAATAAAATAAATAAAAGAAACCCCCATTCATCCCGTACCGTTTCTCCACGGCCGGACATTGGTATTTTTCGGGCAAGTGTGAAGTGTGTGCAGAGACGCGGACGGTCTTTCCGGCGACCAGGCAAGACTCCTTTTTTGGGGGTTTCCTGCGATGCGCAACCCGGCGGCGTGGGCTGCGGGCAATCGATCGAACCCTGCTGCCGAGTATTCCCCCTTGGTGTATTGTATATGTTCCCTCGCCATGTCCAAGTGTTTTCTGTACAAAGCCATTGATTGGGCGCATCGAGGAGCCCGCCGGCCTGCGTAAATGACGGGACGGCGAACAGCTCGGAGGGCCGCCTGGGTTGGCTGGACGTTGCGTGCGTCCTGCATAATGGGGCAGCACGGGCGCGATTAACGGAATGCATTACAGGGTGTGGGGGGATGGATGGATGGATGGATGTGAATGTTGGGTTCGCGAGGGCGGTGCGGTTGACGCAGTGAAGCTTGATATCAGGTTTGGGCGGATCTACAGCCGTAAACTATCGAGCAACGGGCGAAGCCGTGATTCTTGCGGCGCGACCAATACAAAGGAAACGCGTGCAGCGCAGCGCAGCGCAGTGCAGTGCAGCGTGGTATTCAAGCAAACGCCCCGTGTGATTATCCAAAGATGCACTTGTGCACTTGAAATGTCCCGTCATAATGTCCCGTCATAATGTCCCTTGTTTCATTACGTACGTCTCTCGTCGCGGTAATGCCCAGAGTAGATGTGCCGAGTCTCGCCAGAAAGGTTTTTTTTGCTGTTGCTTGGTTTCAAGAGGGGGGTGATGGCCGAGGTATCTCTCGAGTGGATTTTGATGCTTCCCAGTTTCTTTCTGGTCAAATTCATCGTCTGCTCAGCGCGGCCAGGTCGAGTCCGTGTCACACGGGAGAAGCGTGGTGGTGTTGGTCCAGCAGCCGAGCGGCCCTCTCCAAGCGTTCCTGGGACGCTTTCAAGCCCCTGCCCGGGGCGCCGTTGTCGTCGCTGCTGCTGTCCTCCCGCAAGCCTACGACTCGGCCGTGGTCGGCCATTGCTCCCCTTGCATCGACAGGGGGCGGCGGCGGCGGCGGCGGCGGCGGCGCGCGGTACATGGCCGTCCGGAGGGCCGGCTCGCGGTCCATTTCGCCGTGGCCCATGGCCCCGAAGCGACCCCCTGAGAGGCGGCGGGCGATGCGACGCCAGATGCGGCGTCCGCGACCAACGACGCCGGCTCCCTGGGACTGCAGGTACGAGGTGCCTGCGGAGGACTGCGTGTCGGAGAGGGAGCAGTTGAGGCCGGCGGAGCTGGCGGCCGATGATGCGGCGTCGTCGAGCGCAGATGCCACTTCGGAGCGCCAGATGAGGATGCGGTTCTGGGTCGAGGCGGAGATGGTGGCGGGCTTCGCAGCGGCCATGGCTTGGGGGTATGCGGCCCGGGTTTTATGGTGTTGGGTGTGACGTTTGTCCCTTTTATTTCCCCCCCTTCCACCCAGATTAATCTTTCTTGAGGGGAGCGGCCACGTCGAGGCTGGCTTCGCCTCCCTGGTTTCTTCTGCAGGCCGTTAGAGCCCTCGCCCTCGGCACAGAGGTTGTACGGGGAACGAACGAGGACGGGAATGCTCGGCGGGCACAGTGGGACCGACCCACCGGTGGGTGTCTTTTTTGCTTTTCTTTTTTCCTTGTTTTTGAACTTTCCGGAGACTAGACGGCGCTGGTTTATGATGAGTTGATGCTGGATAATGGGATATCGTCTGCTTGGTTGGTCGGTCGGTATTCTTGGTTTCCAGAGACCATGCGCTGTTACGGACGGAGCAGGAGAGCGAGAATCTCGAACCGTCCGCCTCGGAGCCTAATCGATAACGACGGACCGGGTGGCCGGGTCGATTCGCCCGGGGGTCAAAGCGACGTTCTCTTTTTTCGACGGTGGTGAGAACCCTGGTCTGCGGGCGCGGGTGACGGCACCGAAGAACTGCTCGCCAATATCACCACATGGAGAAGGGTTCAAGGCCTTTCAAGACACTTCCTTCCTCGGAGGCGGGCGGGGGGGGGGGGGGGGGCGTCGCCGGGGGTTTTAAACCGTCATGGCGGGCGGGCTGGGCTGTGGCAGCATGCGGAGGGAAGGGAAGCGCGAAGGCGAGGGCGAGGGCGAAGGCGAAGGCGGCCACGACGTTTTGGCGAATGGCTGGCTAATGGGCGCGGCGTTCGGCGTACCCGGTACGGGCTGGGGAAGCAACGGGCTGCAAGGCGAAAAGGGGTCGGTCATCAAGGGCCAGGCAGGCAAAGCACAGACCGGGGGGGGAGGGGGGAGACGGCTCGGGTAGTACGGAGTCGGGACGTACGTGCAACATGATGCAGGTTTGCCTTGGATGAACGTGAACCCCATCACGATCACGGCAGTTGAGTGAGGTGAGATCAGGAAAGTGGCTGGGGTGGGCCGACGAGATTGGGTGGGCCGTGTGTGGGTGGGGTCACCTTGGGTGGGGTCACCGTGGGTGGAGAAGCCGAGCCCACCACCAGGTGGCAGACAGCCCGAGCCAGGTTGCACAAAGGACTGGGAGGGCAGGGCCGGCAGCTGCAGACGGTTGCGTGCTGCGACTTGCGACTTGCGACCTGCGACTTGCGGCTTGCGAGACGGCATCGCGGGCCGACACTCGCAGAGTCTGGCGATTCTTTTTTTTTTTTTTTTTTTTTTTTTTTTTTTTTTTTTTTTTTTTTTTTTTTTTTTTCCCTGCTCCCTTTTATATATCCTATCGAGCGTTGCGTTTGGGATCGTCGCGCCAGGGCGCTCACACGGTCACGGGGCTACGTGCGGCTGTTTGCGGCGGGTTTCTCCGCCACTCCTGGTGCCGAGTGCGAGGCAGGCCCCCCCGACCCACCCCACCAGAACCAGCCTAAGCCAGAACCCTTATCCCGTGGACAACGTGCACCCGTTCAAGGTGCCAGACCAGACCTAAACATGCACGGAGTACTCCGTAAGGTGCCTCTAAACGCTGCCTCGCCTCCTGCCAAAGCACAAGTACCTCGGTACTTGGCCTCCCACGCCACGATTGCAGATTTCCGACGTCATCCCTCACCTCACCCCTCCTAACCTCGCCGTACCCTATCCTGCTCAAAGTCCCAGCTTCATCAGACTTGCTCTTTCAAGCCCGCTCGTGATGCAACCCCCTTTCTACCCCGAGCTTGCAGCGATTCCTGGGCTCCGTTCCGCAGGGTTTCCATTCAAGTGGAGCCCTCAGGACTCAGAACGTTTACATTGGCCCAGCGGGGAGGGGAGCTCGCAGTTCCCCGCATCGCGCCAATGAGCGCCCAGATCTGGAAGAGAGACAACGTTAGCGCCAGCCCTTGTTATCGAGGGCCGCCCGGCGCGCCCGCCTCGCGCATCTCGGAAATCTACGTGCCCAGCCCGTTTCATCCGCGGAGTGGGCGCAAGTGTCCGATGAGAGAGGGTCGAGCGGTCGAGCTACAGATCGACGTGTCTGGTGCAGAGCGCGAGCCAGGGCGGGCTTGCGGGGAGACAAAGGCACAGAGAGAGAGAGAGAGAGGGGGACGTGCGTGTCACGCTATCAAGCAACCAAGACTGCGTTGGATGTTGGATTGTGGATTGTGCATCGTGCATTGTGCATTGTGCATCGTGCATCATTGCTTTGCAAGAAACATCAAAACATCAAATCTGGCCTTGCCTCACATCGTTCAAACGACGGGTGAGTACGGAGAAGCAGTTCGGAGTGGCAGTATCCCTGCAAGAGCGTCTTGACCAACCGGTTCGTTCCATCGCCCAACTCGTCCCGAGCCTCGTACATTCTCCTGTACGACACTCCTCCCCGTCTGGGATTACAGACAATTACACAGCAGCAACACAAGCAGCACAGGCTTGCTGCTGTGCCTCCAACTGACCCCCCACACTGGGCAGCCGGAGAAACACCACGTCTTCCAGTTCCCAGGTAGCACTGCCTCGTCTGGTCATGTTATCTGTACGCGCTGTAACCGACCCCTTGGTCCCCCGCCCAGAGTTACTATCTGGCTTATGTCCCCCCCCGTTGGGACGGATCTGCAGAGCGCAAAGGGCGGCTTGGCTTCACCGCCGTCACCCAGCGAGTCCCCCACAGGTTCACGGGACCGCAATGCCATGGCGGGCCTGGGTTGCACATGCTCGAACCCTGTTGTTTGTGGCCACTGCGTCTACTGCCGCACCACAGCAACTGGCCGATGCGGTTCGGCGCTGACTGGACCACCGTGATGTGATGGTGATGGTGTGGTGGTGATGGTGTGGTGGTGGTCGTCCGCAATGCCCTGTAGATTCTGGCTCCGCTTATTAGTACCCGCCACCGCCAACTGATGAGCGTCCCGACGAGCGTCCCAAGCAAGATGACGCTTGTTGCTGCTGTTGCTGCTGTTGCTGCTGCTGCTGCTGCGCAATGCCAACAGCCTTCGTCCCCAGCGGTGCCTGGAAATTCGCTCGAGACACCCCAGACGCCGAACGCGCGGGCAGCGGAGGCGCCGACGTGGACGAGTCTTCTTGACTGCGAGCAGAGCTGCCCGCCCCAGAGCCGCCATTGATTGTCTGCAATGCCGGCAAACTCGTCGCAAGATAGGCTGGTTTCTTGCCCACCGGCGGGGGAGGTTTGCCGCTTTTGCCGACAGGTCGCCGTGAAACTTGCGGCACTGGCAGCTGCCTGGCTGGAGTTGATCCCAAGGCTTCCCGCGGGCTGGTTGACCGTGGTGGTAGTGTCTGCCTCCTGGGCAGGTCGACCTCGCGGGGAAATGCTGCTGACGCCGATTCTGCTTCCGTTGCGTTTGGCCTCGAACCTGCTGTTTGTTGTCGTCTTGGCGGAGGAAGTGGCGGTGGTGATGTTCTTGCTGCTGGGAATGAGGAGGTCTTGCCGACATCAGGCTGGCCATTTCGGCTCTGCCCGTGGCTCAGCTTCAGTTGTCCAGCCTGTGCCGGCAGATTGGACGGATCATGCGGCGGCGGCGGCGGCAGCTGTTTCCTTGGCCCTGTTCCCTGCCCGTGTCCGACGACGAGCGCCTTTGGAGGCGATAACTTTTCGTAAGGCGAGCTGGATAAACTAGAGAGGCCTGGAGAGCATCTCGGCACCGATACCCAGTCGGGCTCTTCACTTGGTCCGAATGGGTTCGAAGGGCGCTGCGGATTCAACGCCATCGGCAGGCCGTCTCGTCCGGTAGGCACTGCAACCTGCGCTCGGGCTGGCTGTCGGTTATGCAGCCACCACTTTTGCCGATCAGAGCTGGCTGGCGGCAGGCTTGGTTCAATCGCGTCATATTCAATCAGCTCTTCGTCTTCCGACTCCTCGCCCTCTGCGAGATGCGCGGTCAAATCTCCCACATCCGCTTTGCGCCGCTGATACAGCTCCTTGCTGATGTTTTCGCGCTTTTCCTCGTCAACGATGTTGACCCTGCACTCGAAAGTCGCGTACACGGGGCGGTGATCGGAAAATCTGAGCGGGGCTGAGTCGTACGAGAGCTGTTTCAGGTTTGATCCTTTTCTCAAGATGCGATCTGTCCAGGCGGGGATTCGCGCCTTTTCACTAGTGCGAGTATCTTTCAGCCAACCTGCAATACGGGTTCATTGAGAATGGGGAAGAAATTGCGCACAAACACACAAACACACACACACACTCTCTCTCTCTCTCTCTCTCACACACACACGCGCAGGCTGGTGGATCCCTACTTACGAGCTGTCATAGTTGTCTGATCCCACGTCAAACTTGTACGTTGGCATAAAGTTGATTCGAGCTTCCGAGCAAAACGGAAAGGCTAGGCCAGCAACCATCTGGAGGTTGAGTTGGTCGTTTTCGTACAACGTTGCCAGATCTCTTGCCTTGACCAAAGCTCTTGCCTTCTCCAGCCCCAAACCGATGCGATAGTTAAAGTCCCCCAGCCAGATGATGGCATCTGCAAAACGGCAGTCAGTTTTTGGAGCCGTCAGGTATAGAGCATGCCTAGTTTCTTACCGTGGTCTTCGATCCCTCTGTTCCGTTGAAAGCGTAGGCCGTGATGAATCGTGGCGTAGTCCCTGTTCCTTTCGTCGTAATTGGAAAATCCCGCCGCCAAATGCGCCGTCACGAAGCAGATGTGCGCGTTGGCGTAGTCAAACCGTATAGCCACCGCGCCCTTGTTCCCAGCCATTCCCGAGAGACCAGTCTTTTTCACGCTTCCTTCAACGTTCTTGATCAGCTTTAACCGGGCCTTCTTGACGAAGATGCACAGAGCAGTTCCAACCAGCTGCCCACTCCTCAGGAGCACATATCTGTCTCCGCCCAGGGTGGCCTGCCTGTGGTTCAACGTCCGTTTCACGGCTTCCTCCCACACGTGCTTCCTGGAAGGATCGCTGTTCATGATTTGCTGAGGGCTCAGTTCCACAATCTCCTGGAAGGCAACGACGTAAATGTCAGGTTGCTCCACGCCGCTGCCGGGACCGAAGAGCCAAGGTGACAGGTCGTGGTCGATTCCGTCTGTACGACCATTGAGGTTAAAGGTGCCGGTCCATATGGTGGTGCATTCCGACCTGGTAAACTCATCGCTTCGCTTAGCCAGCTCCGCTGAGACGTAGTCACTGATGGGGTCGAACAAGAGCACCGTAGCCTGCCCGATCAGCCGGCCGAGGAGCATGTCAATCGTCACCTGCCGTGAAGGGTCGATGAAGTTGTTGTGGTAGATGCGCTGCACGGATTTACGCACGTCTGCCATGGCACCAGCCAGAGACATTTTGCCGTGGCGGGTAAAGGACGATTTGAGAGCTCCGGTTCCAGCATATATCTTTGACAAGGAGTCGCCATTGTCAGCCCAAAGGCTGGAGTGCCGCATCCAGAAATCGGACGCCGCGTAGTCGCTTTTGTGAGCGACAAGAAACGTTTCCACGGCCATCTGGGAGATGAGCGTTTGGATGAGATTGGTTCGGTCCAAGCAGTCCAAGCAGTTGGTGCGGAACACGCCATCTTGCTGCAAAACCACCACCATCCGTTTGCGATAGGTGTCAATGGCCTTTTCGGCTGGGTCGTCTGATTCCTCGGCAAGAAAATACTCGAAGCCGTCGGTGGAGTTTGCTATGTGTCGACGAATATCCTTGGCTGCCTCGTACCCGGCCGGTCCTTTGGTCTCGGCGTGGAAATCGTAGTGAGTATCTCTCAGTAAAGCATGCTCCGCATCGCCGCTTTTGGACTGGCTGTAGGGACAGTGGCCGATGGCGTTGCGATACAGTGTGCTCAGCTCAACCTCTGCAGGCTTTGTGTCGCTCAGCAAGTTGATAATGTGGACCGCTCCATACACTTGTTCTAGATCTTCGATGTGCTTATTGAAGGCAGGCTGAGTTCCCTCGGGTGATCTGGTGACGGTGATCTTTTGACGCCCAGGTAGGAGGTCTGCAGCTTGTTCCCAAAACACAGGCACAGAGCCGCGGACTTGCACATAGGAGAACAGCGTGCCTCCTGGGCTGCTGAATATTGTTTCCGTTTCCACAAAGTTGGCCACGTGTCCATCATCGTCGATGCCTCGGGAGTTGAATCGGGTACCCGCGCGACGGCAAGAGAGACGAGAAATGAGACTGAGATACGACGGCATTCCATTCTTGGGTTCCCGAATGGGAGACGCGCTTTGAGGTATGACCATTGTTTTGCAGAAGCCTCTTGTTGCGGATGTTAAAATGCGAGAAAAGTCAAGAGCTTCCCTTTCTTGCGGCATGAGACGGGACCGAAACTCAAGCAAGGGACGGATCATGAACGAATTCCACAGATAGTTGTCATCAAAGTTGTCAATGTCGAAGGAGTTGGAGTTGATATATCTAGGCGAGTGTGTTAGTTGCCATTTTTTTTTTTTTTTTTTTTTTTTTTTTTTTTTTTTTTTTTTGGAAATCGAAATCGCAGCACTTGCGGGTGGGGAGAGAGCCCGACCTGTCTTGCAGTCTATTCGTCAAGTCAAAGTCAGTGCTGTAGTAAAAAGACCCATTGCTGAGCAGCTTTCGCAGCTCATGGCATGGGTGTTCAATGGCAACGTCTCGGCGACCTAGACTTTGCCCATACCCCGACTGAGTGCTGTACGTCGACAGGGCGTCTGAGAAATCGGGCTCGGCTGTGTCCAGAGGTACAACGTCGTCATAATCTGCACTGCTAAGGCAGTAAAACTCCACCGCTGATATCCTTTCCACGGTTTCACCTGGTCGGACGGTGGCAGCCCTGAAGGCTCGAGTGATGATGGAGAGAAAGACTTGGCCGTTGACGGATATCAGCCCCAAAGTGCCATACACCGGTGTCGAGGTCAAGGGACGATAATGCTTGCTCAGCTGGCTCGAGATGGCAGCAAACTCCACCATGCACTTGGCCGTCTGCAGCTCGGTGCCTCCACGAGACTTTAGCGAGTGCAGCGAGGTTACCGAGCCATTATGAGGTGTTTCGCTGCTCGCGACCGAGCTGTACCGAAGAATCAGGGCGTGCGACGACGAGACTATTGCGATGGATCGGTGCGGATGGTCTCTTATGTAGAGCTCGCTGGACTTGTCCGGGGCGGGAGCCTGTGCAGCCCACGAGCTTTGTGGGTTGTCCATGGCGCAGAAACGAGCATTGGCGTCGGTCGGGGATGTCGGAGGGGGGGGAGGGAGGTGGGGAGACTTTCGGGAGAGGGTTACGTTTGCAACTTGTCCATATTACGCGATATTGGCGTATTGGCGGGATGAAGCAGAAGCCGAGTAATACTTGCTTGACGATGTTGGGGCAGAGTAGAAAGCTTCAGCAACGTAATGGTTTCGGACTTTAAGGAACGAATGGTTTGCTTTGGCCGCACCCGGCTGGTTGGTCAAGGGGAAAATGACGTCTGCTTTGGTACGTACATACATATGTAGCAGCGAGAAATGATGGTTTAATTCCAACCAATCAAGAAGCAGCTTGAGCGGCAAACTCGACCCAGCCCTGCCCAGCCTAGCCCACTCACGCTCATGCTCACGCTCATGCTCATGCTCATGCTCATGCTGGCCATTAGTAGTAATCGTCGTTGGGTTGAAAAGTCGAATCATTCGCAGCCGAACAGACGCGCAATTAGCTCGAGGACATGCTTATTATTTACGTACGTACTGGCTGGAGTGTTTATTGGCAAGTCTTTTGTCAATGGGCCTGCTGCTGGCATGATGCCCGACGGACGACATGTGCCTTTACATCAATCTTTTCACGTCTGGTCGGATGACCCCAGAACCCCAAAAAAACGAGCAGACAACCGAGTCGTACCATGACTGCACTTGCATTCACTTCCCCCCATGCACCATGTGTACTGCATGAGCGTTCCATTCTATCAACTTGATGATTGATGCCAAGTATTGGCGTCATCTACCAGCCCAAGGCTTTTCCAACATTGAGTGTATGGCCATGACCTAAGAGACTCTGGTTCATCAAAGAAATGCAATACACGTCAGGGTAGAAAGCATAAGCTTATCTCTGCCGAGCTTCAGATTCGAAATTGAGATCATGCTCGCTTTTCAGGAGCGTTCAGTCTCTTCCTATCATATGATTTGTATTTTGTCATCATCATTAGCTCGTGAGAGGGAGGATCTGGCCGGCTGGATACCCTTATGGGTTGCGTAGCACCACCAGCTTGCCCTAAGTGAAATTGCCCGTGTTGAAAAGGCTTCCCACAGCTCCTCCCGTTTCCTATGTAAAACGGATAAATGGGCATCATCTCCAATGCACGGTTTGGTGGTGGCAAAAAGGTGTGTGACAGATATCGGTAGCCCTACTCCAGTAGTGTGTACCTGGTGTTTCGCGAGGCCAGATCTAGTTTCATACATCTGAAACGTCATGAAGCTGGTATTTGCGTCTCCCAAGGGTCAAGAGTCTTGCGACTCCAGACCATCCTTGGCTAATCACCTTGCTTAGTACTAGGATGCCTGCTGTGGGTGTCATAGGTGGCTAAACTGTGCGTGCTACACCACAAAAAAAAACTCTCCATAGACTAGAAGCTGGTGGACTTTGCTTCATATCGTAGCATGCTGCCTGATGCTTCCTGTAGCCTTGCGTAGGGTCGCCACCGAAAGAGACGTGCAATTGCGAGTTCGACTCGTTCGGCGGGTTAAGGGCCACAGGTAGCATTATCTTGCTTGACCCTCATCACACGCAAAGAGGAAACAAACTGATTGTGCTGAATCGCTAGTGCGTGTGTGGCTAAATCGTGCGCATTTCAAACACATGATGCGTTGGTATGCAGATGTTGCGAGGAAGGAAAATTTTCACCCGAAGAAAAAAGAAAGAAAGAAAGAAAAAAAGATTTTTTTCCCGCTTGGCAGCACCAAGTGAAAATCCCCAGGAGCGTCGTGGGCCCGCTTAGTCATCACCGCTGCCTGAGCAAGTGCCACCTTTAGCGGCCAGGTCTCAGGGCAAAGGGGTACCTTTGAGCCTTGTTACCCCTTTGGGGCTTTCCGCGGCCATATGCCTTTCTTCTCACCATCTTCGCTACATGCTGGACAAGTAGCCCGAGGATTTCTTCCGACGGCGTGAGATCCACGGGCCGGCAAGCACTCAGTGGCCCCAGCCAGCAGGCTAACTTTTGGTTTCTAGGCTGGCTTCGGTGCTCTCGACTCTTTTGAGCATTTCTTTCCGCACGCAACGCGCAAACATCTTTCTCGATATCCCAACTCGTGCTGCTATTATCAAAACTCTCGCCACGCCTTTCGCTTCGCCTCACATCCGTTCTTGCGGCCGGTAGCGACGCGGAACCTGCAACCATGAGTGATTTTGCTTCCTTCGGTGGCTCCGAGGAGGAATATGCTACGGTGCGGAAGTATCAGGCCGAGGTGGTAAGTCGAAGAAGCATGCGACCTCACGTCTGCCAGTCGTCATAAGCAAGAAAAAAAGGTTCAATATTGAGGATGGGAAAAAAATATCCAGCTTGGCTAATGGTGGTGATTCGGCCCAACCAGGAAGCTGATCCCGACTCCTTTGAGAGCTGGGAAAACTACATCAAGTTCGCCGAGACCTTGGACGGGGGATTAAATCGTAATTCCAGCCCCCAGGCGCTGGCCACCTTTCGCGATGCCTACGATCGGTTTCTCCACAAGTTCCCCCTCCTGTTCGGCTACTGGAAGAAGTACGCCGACATGGAGTTCAATATTGCTGGCCCAGAATCAGCCGAGATGGTAAGAGGATGGCGGGCAACGAGGCAGTGCAAACCAACAAGACCGGGACGAGCTGCTGATTCCTGTCCAACGTTAGGTGTACGAGCGTGGATGCGCAAGCATAACCAACTCTGTCGATCTGTGGACCGACTACTGCTCCTTCAAGATGGATACCACCCATGACCCTCAGATCGTTCGAGAGTAAGTATTGCATGATGGATGCCTTCCCCTCAAGAAGCCATCGATGCAGCACCCCTTTGAAGACGCGAGGAATCTCGCGCCACTTATCCAGCAGAATCTTCCTCGTCGCCGCCGTTGACGCACGTGCTGGTGAGATATGCCTTCAGCGGACCTATTGAATTGGGGTATTCTCTCACACTATGCGACAGGCTTTGTTGATGCCCTGCTTCTCACCCAAAGCTTCCCTCTATATCGCTACAAGCCGCATCTCCCCCCATCGATGACCTCAACATAGAGTCTCTCTCTCTCTCTCTCTCTCTCTCTCTCTCGTCCTCTCTCTTCCTCTCTTCTTCTTTTTTTCTCTTCTTTTCTTTATTTGAAATTGCTAGTTGCTTTCGTGGTCATAGCCCCTGTGTATTAATTCTCCTCTCCCCCATTGCCTATCCCATGAATGCTTTGAATAGGAACCTATGGAAATCTAACATGTAGGGATAGCCTTTTCGAACGCGGAGCAAACTTTGTCGGTCTCGACTTCTTGGCCCACCCTTTCTGGGACAAGTATATCGAATACGAGGAGAGGCAGGAGGCGCAAGATCGTATTTATGCCATCCATGCCCGGGTCATTCGGATCCCTTTGCACCAGTACGCTCGATACTACGAGCGTTTCCGAACCCTCTCGCATACTCAACCCCTGAACGAGGTCGTGCCTGCTGATGTCCTCGGCCGATTCCAAGCAGAAGTAGAAGCGGAGTCTGCTAGCTCGGGCGGAGGGGCGCGATCTGAGCTGGAAATAGAGCGAGATGTGCGCACCAAGATCGATGCCATGTACTACGAAATCTTTACTTGCACGCAACAGGAGGTTTCCAAGCGGTGGACGTACGAGTCGGAGATTAAGCGCCCATACTTTCACGTCACCGAACTTGAACACTCGCAGCTCAATAACTGGCGAAAATACCTCGATTTCGAAGAAGCAGAGGGAGACTTTGGCAGAGCAGTGTCGTTATACGAGCGCTGCTTGGTCACGTGCGCCTTTTACGAGGATTTTTGGTTTCGATATGCCCGTTGGATGGCTGCACAAGAGGGCAAGGACGAGGAAGTGCGAAACATTTACATCCGGGCTTCCATTTTCGTCCCCATCAGCAGACCAGGCATCCGCATGCAGTGGGCCTATTTCGAAGAGAGCCGTGGGCGGGTCGACGTGGCCCTGGACATCCACGCATCAATCTTGACGAAGCTGCAAGACTGCACCGAAGTCATTGTTTCGTGGGCGCATGCACAACGTCGGCAGAATGGCCTCGAGGCTGCAATCCAGGTCTACAGAGACCAGATCGATGCCCCGACCGTTGACCTGTACACCAAAGCCGCCCTCGTGGCAGAGTGGGCTCAGTTACTGTGGAGGGTCAAGGGCTCGGCCGACGAGGCAAGGGCCGTCTTTGTGAAGAACTCACAGTGGTACGGGGACAGCCTAGTCTTTTGGGAGACGTGGTTTGCCTTTGAGTTGGATCAGTCCACAGCCGGCGAAGAAGAAGAGGAAACTGCCGAGCGCGTTAAGAAGGTGTTTGACGATTTCCGGACCAAGAGTCGCCTATCTGCCGCAGTCAAACGGGAGCTGGCCCGGGAGTACCTCAACTACTTGGTGCAACGAGGCGGCAAAGAAGCCATGAAGATCTACTTGGAAGTGGATGGCGAAATGTTTGGGTAAAGTGGCCATTTTTTTCCTTTCTTTTTTTTTTCTTTCCCAACCATATTTTGAGAAAAAGTCCAATGGGTAGGCAACTAACAGCATCGCTTAGGCCTGCGTCAATATCGGCTGTGGACAAGTCGGCTACAGGGGCAAAGGAGAACCTCGCGATCAAAGACGATCTGGATGCTGTCAGCAGACGGAAAGCCGAGTCGAGGCCGCTAGCATTCTACAAAGCTCACAGTGAGCCCATGGCAGCCGCTCAAGGGCCCGCAGACTTTAATTAATAAGCGACGAGACACCTAGCTCGTAGGCGCCGGCATGATAGAGACAACGCAAGGCGCCTCTCCTCTTTTTTTTTTTTTTTTTTTTTTTCCTTTTTTTTTTGTTGTCTTTTCCAAGGTGTACATGGATTGCTATTTTGAAATTGTACTATAAGCCACCGGATCACCAAACATCTGGATACGAAAACTGCGACTTTGAACGTTGCCAATCTATCTCGAGCTTGGGGGGAGATGATTTTGACGAGCAGAAATTTGGAATTCGTACTTGATTGCAGGTGGCAGAAGTTGATGGTCACACCCAAGTCGGAGTGCGCTGGTGATGCTGGGCAGAGTGTCAAAGGGGAGAGAAAACGTGCTCGTCGGGTTGAGGGTTTCATGAGGACAAAGTGAGGAGTTGCTGGCTGGCCCGACGGCAACAAGAGGCAGGAGCAAGTGCCATCAACAGACGGGTCGGGTCGTTGCTTGATAGCCGATGGAATAAAAATGGGCTGCTGCTGTCGTGTGCCTTTTTTTTTTTTTTTTTTTTTTTGGCCTGGACGTGGAATGACTGTAGCGACGCATTTGATGATGGCCTGGAAGGAAGAAGGCGGCAAGTGATGACGCCCATGCCGAGGAGCCAAAGTCGTCCGGGTGGTTGTTAAGTCGAGATTCCCGTCGGCGTTTTCTTGTTCTGAACCCCCCTGTTCTCCGCTCGGGGAGCAAGCATCTTGTCGAGGCGAGGGGATTGGGGATTGGGGAAGTCGACCGCCTGCCAGAAGCATTGACGCCTTTGCTTCGCTGCAGGAATCGTCTGGTAGCAGCAAAGTCGAAGCCGTGCCATTTGCCATTTGCCATTTGCCATTTGCCATTTTCCAGAGATGCCGCTGCCCCACTCGCGTAACCCTTCCCCTCCAGCAAACTTACACGACGCCAGCCAACAAGCAAGTTTCATCCGCTTCCATCCCGTCAACCTTCTTCGCCGCATCGCTCCCTAACTGCCGCAGCGCTCATGGCCCGACGAGTAACACACAGCCCGCCCGAGCGAACCTTTCCACCCCCTTCCCGATAAAAACTCGGATGCTAATCTCTCCCCTTTCCCCCCCCCCCAGGTATACTTTGTTGCGCACGGCGGCACCGTGCAAGGTAACGTGGCTGCCCCCGCCGCCTCACCTCACCGGCCTTGCCACAACCTCGACTGACTCCCAGCAAGGCGTCGGATTCAGGTAAACCTTGACTTTTTGTCCCCCCCCCCCGCGAGCCGCGCCCGGTTGACCCCGGCGGAAAAAGACTAAAAAAAATAAATAAAACAAAACTAAATAAATAAAAATAAAACCACAAATATATAGGTACTTCACGAGGAAGAAGGCAGAGGAGCTCGGCATCACGGGCTGGTGCAGAAACACGCCGGACAACAAGGTACGCGTGGCTGGCGGCGCAAAGACGGGGGGCTTGCATGCGAATTTGTGGCTCATGTGCGTGCGGCAGGTTGAAGGAGAAGCGCAGGGGGACGAGGAGGCGCTGGGCCAGTTCCTGGGGTGTGTGGACGAGGGGCCTCGACACGCGGTGGTGGTGCGGCTCACCAGGGAGGAGCGGGATGCCGCCGAGGGCGAGACCGGGTTTTCGATACGGCGCTGAAGACGGTGACGGGCCACGCTGGGAGACGAGGTTTGGGTATGATATGATGTTTGATGGGGAGGTGCGTGGGGGATGCAAACCGCCAAACACCTAGGTATCATGCCGCCCGGGGAGACTGGAAAATGAAATTAAATACAATAAAAGGGGGGGGGGGGCAATATCCGCAGCACACGATTGCGATGAAAAAAAGAAGCAAGGAGAGGAAAACACTCAGAAACCACCTCTTGCTCGCCTCCTCACAACAGGCTTCTTCACCGCGCCCTGGGTGACGACAAGCCGCTTCCCATCCGCCGGCGCCTTCTTCTTGGCGACCCGCTCCTGCTCCGCCTGCTTGCGCTCCTCGTCCCGGCGCTTGTCCTCTGCCATCTTGGCCTCAATCTCCATCCTGCGATTCAGCTCCGTCTCGGTGACGCGCTTGTGGCGCATCGAGTACCCCTTTTCCTTGATGGAGTAGAAGACGCCGCCCAGGTCGGCCAGCCAGCGCGGGTCCACGGCCGTGACGGTGGACACGTAGACCTTGGACGTGAGGATGAGCTCGTGGTAGACGACGTAGTCGGGCGGGTGGCCCGCGTAGAGCGCGCTGGTCGGGTGCAGCTGCACGCCCAGGTTGGTCCGGACGTTGATGTACTCGCCGGACCCCTTGTACCTGGCCGCCTGGTGGTAGTAGCCCGAGCAGACGCACCTGCGGATCACGTCCCAGTCCATGCCGCAGCTGCTCATGTCCATGCCCTGGGCCCTGACAATGTCGACGATTTGCTCGCGGACCTCCTTGGCGCGCCGGAGCGACTTGGCGTGCAGGAAGTGCTTGATGCACCAGCCGTCCGAGAAGCCGTGGGCCTTCCAGGCCTGGTACACCTGCAGGTAGGTGAGGTGGTCCGACTCGTGGACCCAGAACTTCTCGCGCTGCGCGTCCGCCTCGTCCTGCCGCTCCTTGGGCCGGTAAAAGACGTTGGGCACCGAGAGCATCGACACAATCGTCACCATCTCCTCGCTGCACCCGTACTGCTCGGCCGTGATGAGCAGCTTGGCCAGCGAGGGGTCCATGGGGAAGGCGCTCATCTTGCGCCCCAGCTCCGTCAGCTCCCCGAGGTTGTCCAGCGCGCCCAGCGCCCACAGGTCGAACATGGACGTCGAGATGGTGTCCTGCGGGGGCGGGTCCATGAAGTCGAAGTCGAGCAGGTCCTTGACCCCGAGCGACTTTAGCATCAGCACCGTGTTGGAGAGGTTCGTCCGCTGCACCTCGGGGATCGTCTGCAGGTACATTTCCTCCCTGAACGCCTTCTCCGTGTACAGCCGGAACGCCTTGCCGGGGCCGGTTCGGCCCGCCCGGCCCGAGCGCTGGGACGCGTTGGCCTGCGAGATGGGGGTGACCTGGAGGGTGTCCATGCCCATCTTGGGGTTGTACACCTTCATCTTGGAGTACCCGGCGTCGACCACGTACTTGATGCCGTCGACCGTGAGGCTCGTCTCGGCAATGTTTGTCGCCACGATGCATTTTCGGACGCCCGGCGGCGCTCGGTCGAAAATCTTGGCCTGCAGGTCGGCCGGCATCTGGCTGTAGATGGGCAGGATGCTCAGCTCGGGCGCGTCGTTGAGCGCGTCCAGCCGTTTCCGCACCAGCTCGCACGTGATTTCAATGTCCTCCTGCCCCGTCATGAAGACGAGCACGTCGCCCGCATCCATGGAGACGTGGATGGCCAGGACTTGCTGCACCGCCTGGTCCACGTAGTCTTCGACGGGGGACCGGTGGAACATGACGTCGACCGGGAACGTCCTCCCGGGGATGGTGAACTCGGGCGCGCCCCCGAAAAAGTCGGAGAAGCGCTTCGCGTTCATGGTCGCAGAGGTGACGATGAGCTTGAGGTCCCGTCGCCGCTGCAGGATCTTCTTGAACAGGCCCAGCAGGATATCCGTGTTGAGCGCCCGCTCGTGCGCCTCGTCCATGATGATGCACGAGTACCGGTCCAGGTCCGGCTCGTTGAGCGATTCTCGGAGCAGGATCCCCTCGGTCAGGTACTTTATCACCGTGTCCTTGCTGGTGTGGTCTTCGAACCGGATGGCGTAGCCGCACACGGTGCCTAGCTCCACCTCCATCTCCTCGGCCACCCGCTTGGCGACGCTCATGGCCGCAACGCGCCGCGGCTGCGTGCAGCCAATCATGCCCACGCGTCCGTAGCCGTCCTCGTGGAGGAACTGCGTCAGCTGCGTCGTCTTGCCGGAGCCGGTTTCCCCAAT
Organism: Ustilaginoidea virens; assembly: GCF_000687475.1. Classification (NCBI taxonomy): domain Eukaryota; kingdom Fungi; phylum Ascomycota; class Sordariomycetes; order Hypocreales; family Clavicipitaceae; genus Ustilaginoidea; species Ustilaginoidea virens. The sequence continues at coordinate 4,351,273 of NC_057317.1, read as the reverse complement.
GACAATGGTGACCTGGTTCTCCCGGATGACTCTGAGCAGCTCTTCGCGCACCGCAAAGGCGGGCAGGTACTCTCGCTGCTCGCGAAGGGTCTTGCTCCTGCTGAAGTCGCTGGCGCCCTGCGACTTGTTCAGGTGCGCGCTGAACTTGTTGCCCTTGGACACGGTCTTTTCGGCTTCCCTGTCCCCGGGGCCGGGTAGAGCGCTGTCCTCGTCGTTGTCCTTGGCGCCCATGATGTTGCCCAGCGTCGTCCCGGCCATGCTGGTGGCCTCCTGGGCTTGCTTCTGGCGCTCACTTTGCTGGCGAGCCTCTCTCACCACCTTGCTGCCCTTTCTGCTGAACACGGCCATGTCGCTCTGATAGTCTCTGACCGCCGGGACCGGCTCGAGCTGCTTGGTGAAGATTGTCCGCCCGTCCAGAAAAGGGGGCCGGAGATCGTGAACCAGCAGGTGCACTCGCGTTGCCTCGTCGTCGTCAAAGTCCGACGCCATGTCCCTTCGCTGGGCCACGCCCGAGACCAGCATCCGATTCGTTTCCCACGCGTCATTCTCCCTCCGGCGCTGCTCTTGCCTGGCATCGTACCGGCTCGCCATCTTCTCCGCCTTTGACGACTCTTGTTGCTGAGCCTCCCACGCCGACATCTCGTACGACGCGAAGGGATTGTGGGTATCGTCTCCAAAGGCATGTCCTCCTAGCTCATCGCCTCCGTACCAGTCCCTGTCCAGGGCCAGCATGTCTTGCTCAGCCGGCTCATGGTACTCGTGGTGCTCCTGCTCCCTCGTCGGCGTCGGCGTCGGGACGTGGCTCGACCGCGCGCGAGGTCTTGACCCGCGGGAATCATTATGGAACCTGTTTGGAGGTCGTGATGAGTCTAGTCTCCTTCGCTTGGGGTTGAATCCGTAGTCCCTGTCGCCAGTCATTCTGCAGCATAGCAGCAGGTTATACGGCTGTTCGATAGCGGGAAGGGGGTGGGGGAGGGGGGATGGGCTACCTTGGTAGAGCTTGGATTCAAACTACCAACTGACTACCAAGTTCTGGTTTGTTGTTGTTTGCCAGGAGCAAGCAGGGGGACGTTGGATGTTTTTGGAAGCGCTAGACAGAAGCTGTCCGTCTTATCGATAAACCCCACTGTCCAAAATTTTGGGCGCGTGTCGGCCTCTCTGTTTGATTTTTCTTTTTGTCTTTTCTCTCTCTCTCTCTCTCTCTCTTTTTTTTTTTTATGGTTTTTTTTCCCTCGAAATCTTGGAGTCTCTGAGCGTAATTCTCCCATGACTGCTTGGCAGTAAAGACGCTGCCTTGTCGAAATGTCCATGATCACAGCTGCGCAATGGGTTCCTCGGGGGTTTGCAGCCCCGTTCCCCCAGAAATACACTCTGGACGAAAGCGAGTTTGAAAGAATAGCCGAGCTAGCGAAGCTCCAACTCGACGATGCCGAAGATGACTTGGAAGCGGCCCGACAGCAGGGACAAGGTTCAGACGAGAAAAACGAAAAGGCGCAAACAGACCAGCCTATGGAAGTGGAGGGTAACGAGCCAAAATCCGAAGTCAGGTTTGTTTCAAACTCGTCCGCTGCAGCCCCCCCCCCCCCTCCCCCCCCCTCAAGCACAACGTACCATTAACCTCGTGTCTCTGTAGATATGACGACGACGACTTGAAAGAATACAATCTAGAACACTACGATGACGACGACGAAGACGAGGCGGCGGCAGGTGGACAGGGAATAGGCATGGGCATGTTTGGAAACCTAAAAGCGCTAGCGTACTACGAGTCCAACAAAGACGACCCTTATGTCACTCTGAAAGACGACGACGACGACGATGACGAGAAGGAAGATTTGCAAATTCTCGCCACGGATAACTTGATTCTCTCTGCCAAGGTGGAGGACGAGCTTGCTCATCTCGAAGTCTACGTGTTTGAGGACGAAGGCGACAATCTTTACGTACATCACGACATCATGTTGCCTGCCATTCCTCTGGCTCTCGAGTGGATTGACATTCCAGTCAACAGCTCTGGCGGCGGCAAGGACGCCAGGGGTAATTTCGTGGCCGTGGGAACCATGGACCCGGACATTGAGATTTGGGACCTAGACACGATTGACTGCATGTACCCAAACGCCATTCTCGGTCAGGGTGCTGCTGGCGCCGAATCCGGAGAAAAGGAGAAGAAGACCAAGACGAAGAAGACAAAGAGCAAAAAGGGCAAAAAGGCCAAGGCCAATGACGCACATCATGTCGATGCGGTCCTCTCGCTGGCCGCCAACAGACAACATCGCAACCTGCTCGCGTCAGCCTCGGCCGACCGGACGATCAAGCTGTGGGATCTCAACACGGCAAAGTGCGCCAAATCCTACTCGCACCACACAGACAAGGTTTGCTCCGTGGCATGGCACAAGACCGAGGCCACCATCCTGCTGAGCGGCAGCTACGATCGCACCGTTGTCGCCGCCGACATGAGAGCGCCCGACGCCAGAGCTCCGCGATGGGGCGTGGAAAGCGACGTGGAAAACGTGCGCTGGGACCCCCACGACGCCAACTACTTCCTCGTGTCTACGGAGAAGGGCTGCGTCCACTACCACGACGTGCGAAACGCTCCGTCGAATCCCTCGGCAACAAAGTCCGTCTGGACGCTGCAAGCCCACGACGAGTCCGTCTCGTCGTTTGACGTCAACCCCATCATCCCGGGGTTCATGGCCACCGGGTCGACGGACAAGACGGTCAAGCTGTGGAACATTCAACCCACGGGCCCTTCCATGGTGGTGTCACGCAACCTGGACGTTGGCAAGGTCTTTGCCACCACCTTTGCGCCGGACGCCGAGGTTGGGTTCCGCTTGGCCGTGGCGGGCAGCAACGGAAACATGCAAGTCTGGGACACGAGCACCAACGCTGCTGTCCGGCAGGTTTTTGCGCAGAGACTGCCAGCTCAAAAGGGAGACGTTGTGGAAGACCGTTTGATCGGTGTAGACGACGACGAGAGCAGCTCGTCGGAAGAAGAGATTGAAGGTGGCGAGGGACAAGATCAGGATGGTGAGTCGATGGATGAGGATTAGAGGGAGCTGTTGAAAAGGTGAAGCAGAAGCAGAAGCAGAAGCAGAAGCAAGCGAGAGGAACGAGCTGGCACGCCACGGAAACCATCCCCCAACTACAGCTACAAAAAGACAGGTGGAATTTTTTTTTTTTTTTTTTTTTTCATTCCAGATATGGGGGGTTGGTATATTTATGACGCGAAGCAATTGACCCATTTGTCTCTTTGCTTCCTTTTCTTGGTTAAATCGACAAAGACAAAGGTGGACATCACCTTGGGGCAAAGCACACGGTGTATCCAAAGTCCATTCCGAAACCGGAAGCTGTCTCGGAGCCCGCATGGCCAGACCCAAGGTAATGATTGAATCAATGCGGCGTAATGCTACGTAATGAAGGGCGCGGATTACGGATAACGCCAGCGCGAATACAGCCGCCTCTTTACGTTCGAAAACAGAGGAAAAGATGATGAAACAAAGGCCTGCCGCTGCCGACGTGGGGGCGGGGGAATGGGGGCGCCTTGGGGTAGGAGCCTGAATGAAGCTTGTGACGAGAGGAAACGCCCCAGGTGCCAGCCATCCCAGAGCAGAGTCATTTTGGGCAGCTGATAGCCTGGCGCGGAGCAGCTGATTGGCCTCGTCGTTCTCTCTCCAGGGTGCTTTGTTAAAGTTGCGCTGCTGGGACCGGACGATACCGTTGACCCAATGTAATTGTGCGTCTGTGGCCTGTTTCGCCCAGGGTTGTCTGTCACACGCAAACTGCCTTGGTTACTCTTCGAGTACGGAGTACCTTCCCCGAGGCATCCAGGGCCAGCGGGTACTTGGGTGCTCAACAGCCCGGCCTGCTCTGCTCGAGGGCCACCGTGGCAGAAGGCTTCATGTTCTGTTTCAATTGACTCGAGTCTGGCAACCAGTGTTGCATTTGGCGCGCCCAGTTTCCTCTCCGGAACAGGTCAGGAGTCGGGGATACAGAACGCAAGCAAGGCTGCTTTAGGGGAAAGCTCCTGGCGACATCCGGCGGGGGTAGTCAGAACAAGACAAAGAGACAAGGGCCGGACGAGTCCCATGCGGTCGCGGAGTCTGGGAGCACTGGTCAGCAGGTACTCCGTGAGTCCAATGTTGGTGGAAAGAAACAAAGCCGGGTATCCGTAGTCCCGACACGTACTCCGTAGTCTCGACTCGCAGTCCCGCATCGACGGCACTCGAAGGCTGAAGCGAGGGAGGGGAGGGGGAAACAAGCAGAAACGCCCAGGCGAAGGAAGGGGGGGCGGGATGAGGAGGGCGAGGGCGAGACGGCGCCACGCTTGTGCAAGTGGCAGCCAGTTACCATCAGTTGCCACCAACAAGTCACCACCGCCACTTGAGTTTCGGCTTTGAGAATCTGAAACTTGCGCCATCGCTGAGGGATCGGCATCAGTCTCTAGTCTCATGTGGTTCATGGTCCATGGACCATGGACCAGCTTGGTTTGTTTCAAGTTTTCGCCCTCGCACACTGTGGCCGGGCAAAGCTGCAAGCTTGACAACGGCGCGGCTGTCCATGGGCCTAATTGCTTGATCAAAGCCTAATTCCAGTTTGCGAGGAATGAGTTGCAGCCAGTTGCAACTAGCTGCCGGGAGTCCGAGTCGTCGTGGACAGACCATGTCGTCGCCGGGTCGGAGAGAAAGGCTTGTTTTGATGGAGAGTGCGGCTCGGGAACACTGGAAGCAGACGTGCAAGCGCTGAAGCGGACCGGGTACGATACGATGCCACGCGGCTAACACGTACTGTACCTACGCCTGGTGGATCGTCTGTCTGATTCGCGATGAAGCCTCATAACCCTGGGCAGTTGGGCGCGTCGCGGCAGAAGGGAGGACTTACCGCCGAGAGCTCAAGCAGAGGGCGGCAATGCAGGAACAGCCACGTCAGGGCTGCATGGGACCATGAGTTTGTTTTTGTTGGCCCCAGCGGTCCTTTGGTTGCAAGTTCCCTTGGTGACTCGGTCCTCGCGCCCTTGAGAAACATGAGTTGTGTTGTCAAGGCCACATCCCTGCAGAGGCCGAAAAAGCTGGGGGATTGATTGGTAAGATGCGACGTAGAGTCCTCAGAGGCTTGGCCCACCGTTGTTGACCCGATGGGTTTCAAAACACATCATTGATCTATCTGGCGCCTGGTGGAGTCGGCATCTCATCTGCATCTGAAAGAAGCTCTCTCTCTCTCTGCTTAGTCGAAGCGACGAGCAGAGTGAGCGACGAGCGACGAGCGACGAGCGGGTGAACTTGGGAAAGCCATGGCTGGAGCCTGGGACCACGAAAAAGCAATGATGGAGCCCAGTGCCCACACAGTGTCACACACTCGCACTCGCACTCAGCCGGGAAGGCGATGTCCAGTGCTGCTGCTGGCTCATGCCGCTGCTGGCTCATGCCGCTGCTGGCTCATGCCCAGTTCAAAATGTCCAGGAGCAGCCGAGAAGGAACAAAGGTGAAGAAGGGGGGTGGGGACCTGCGGACCCCACAAAGGCTCCTCTTGGGCTCCTCTGTGGGCTCCTCTGCGGGCTCATCCCCAAGACTCCCCGGCCACTGGACGCTCTTTGGGCCAGGGGGCTGGTGGGACCGGTGGGACCGGTGGAACAGCCGGGTGGGTCATCGGACGGGACGAAGTCAAACGTCTCATCCTTGTCATCCTATTTGCCTTGCCTCTCCCTCATCTCATCCCATCCGTTGAACTTATCCACGGGTGGGGCCCAAGTCGACTGAGATTTCTTTCCCTCCTCGTCCTCGTCCTCGTCCTCGTTGTCGACTCGATTCAAGTTCAGTTCAAATTCTTTCCTTTCCGCGTCCGGTCACGTCAGTAATCTCTCACGCTGCGGCGCGATAGATTCCAGATTCTACAGTCCTTTCGCCATCCCAACCCGTTCCTTTCACAAACATTCCCCCCCTCGTTGATTCCTGGGGCTCTTCTTCTCTTTTCTCTTTTTTTTTTTTTTTTTTTTCTTTTTGCAACTCACTTGTTGTCTCTCCTTCCTGCAACATTAAGCTTTGGCTGAAACCCAAGACCCAAGACCCAAGACTTGAACAGAAAACCAAACTTGACAATTTGCGCTAACACGCACCAGCCAGCAAACCGACGTTGACCGTTCATTTTATTTTATTTTATTTTTCGCTCCGGCCAGCCGCCAGGTTCTCGAAAAAAAAAAAAAAAGGAACTCTGCAAAATACCTCGCGCTTTTCAACTCCTTTATTCGCGCACCACTTACTCCGTACAACTGGGACTGGATTCCAGTGCGGGCATCGCTTTTTTTTCTGACATTGGCAACGCGGCACTTTTGCCTCGTCTTGCCGTTTTCGTGGCTTCTGTTTTGTCAATCGGCTTCCGTCTTGACAAGCAAGTCGTCCGTCGTCCCTTTTTTGTTCTCCGCCGTGTCGGCCCTTGAAAAGTCAGCTGCACCGCACAGTCACAGTGTCCCCAAGGTCTGCGCATCCTCACCGTCAGCAGGGCTCAGGACGGTACGTAAAACCGCATCACGATGGACCCCAGAATTGTGCTCATGACCTCTACACAGGAAGCCCTCAGCCTATCTGGCCTGGATTGATTGCATCGCGAGTTCTGGGGCATTCTGCGAACTTCTGTCACTTGTGCTACCCCCAGCAGCAGCAGCAGCGGCAGCAGCACCGCACCATCACTGGGCACCTTCCCATTTCGAGCGTGACCAGACGCCATCCCGACAGACGTCACCCCCACAAAGCTCAAACACCCCATACCCCGAGTCTCCCGTCTAGGCAGTTGAGCATTCCCATCTCGCCAAGCTCCTCGGCACCTGCGCGCTTGACCAGACTTTCGGCCAAGGCATCCCCGCACCAGGTGTTGCCTTTCTTCTTCTTCTTCTTCTTTTTGTGTCCGCATCCGCAAGCCAGGGTCATAAAATAAGCTCTTGCGCCTCGTTGCAAGCTGCAAACTCCACCTTGACCACCTTGACTGCCTGCCGCCGACACACACTTCTAGCAACATGTCGCTGTCCCGTGCCTTCACGACTCGCCGACTGCGACAAGGCAGCGACCTCGGCGACAGCATCAAGATGCCTCAACGCAGCAACACCGTCACCAGGCCGGTGCCGCCCAACATCCGCGACATCATCTCGGCTCCCGTGCAGCTCATACACACGACCAACATGCTGTCCTACAATGCGCCCGACATCCCTCGCGCGGCTCGCAGCAACTCCAGAAAGAGCAGCAATTCTGGCTCGGATGCCGATTCACAAACCACTGCGGATACCACGCCGCCCACCAGTCCCGACGTCTCTTCACCGCAGCCGAATCACCTGTCGTGCTACTTCAAGACTGGTGCATCTCCCTTGACAGCATTGATGAGCGACGCGGAACCGCCCGCCATTCCGAAGCGCTCCCCGTCTCACACCAAGAAGAATTCGTACGAGGCCATCGCTCACCAGCGGTCCGTTTCTCGTAAATCCCGCGAGTCTGATCGGTCCATGTCCATCAGAAGCGGTCTAGCCTTCTCTCGCTCACCATCGACGACGTCAACGAGAGCTTCATCAGTCTCGCACGCCTCAGTATCTTGCTCGCGGAAGCAAGTCGCCACGCCACCGCCTCCTTGCCAAGAGCCGTCTCCGGCAGCGTTTTCGCCGGTGCAGCCCAGCAAGGACACGCATCCCTTTGGACAAGAGTTGGCGCAGGTCACGGAGCTCGCTGAAGAGTACGTCAACAGCAGCCGCCTATGCGTAATCGACGAAGAGCAGCAGTACCTCACCAGCCGCGGCCTTTGCAAATTCAGCCCAAGCGACTACATGAGCGCCATTCAAGATGTAGCCGGCACTTTTTTTCCCGAACGAATTCACGCCACGTCTACCACCCCTCTTTGGATTTAAAGAGGCGGGTTGCAGTAAATGAAACGACGACGCGCATGCCATGTCTGATGAGTCAAACTTCTTTTCGCCGTATATACTTGTTCAAGGCACCATTTCTTTATTGAGTAACAACTGAGCGGAACTGGCTGGTACGCTTCGCTTTACAAACCCTACCCTGGCGCACATTTTCCTTTGTTGGCTTTTGAGTGGTGGGAAATCTGGAAATGATCTTTGTTCACAAACCGCCGTCGGGGGGGGGAAGGGGGGGGAATGGGGGGAACTGGCCTTTTTAGGAAACAGTAATTTTACTCGGCAGACGGCATTTACCAACAGAACACACAAGAGATTGGAGCATGGTTGATGATTTGTGACTGTTGCACGACGAAGCAAGTCGTCAGTCTGAAAGGTGGCCAGTACATAGTGCTCAACGCTGGGCTTCTTTTTTTTTTTTTCATCCTTTCCTTGCCCGTTTATTTCCGGCAAATGTGCACACTCACTTTGAAGAGAATGAAGGCTGGGGTTTGCTCCGTTTCCGGCCCTCGTTTGTGTTTTGGCCCCAGGTATGACTTGTAAGACAGTCGCGGCAGACTGCAACCATGAAACGTGCATGGCCAGCGCCCAGAGCCACCGGAATTGAAAACGCCCGAGCATCATCATCACGCCTGGGACGCTGTGCCGGCGTACGACAGACTACATGGCGCATACAGTACTGCAGACTCGGAGCAGCTCACCCGGAATGTAATGACAGCACATTCATTCCCTTGACCGGACCGCTGCATGTCCCCCACCCACGACACGATGCGCCCGATACTGCTGCTGAACTGTTGCCGTGCTAGCTAATGCCGTTGGTAGCTGATGCCGTGACCCAACCAACGATTCTTGCTTTCCTGCAAGTGAGACCTGCTTAGAGCCAGCGCCCCCCCCCAGCCATCGGTGAATGAGCCCTCTGCCCACCTCTGGCCACGGATCAATGTCTCGTGTCATCTGCAACCTCTTTCCCCTGACGGTTGGCGTGTCTCTGGTGCCGGAGATGTCTCCATCGGGACATGGACGGCGGCGGTGCATGGTACGCGCATGGCTGGTGGACTTTGTCGACGGCGACACGGGCAGCTTTGCCTGCTTGGCCTCGGACAAGCTCTTGAACGGGCAAGGAAAGAGGCGGACAGCATCCGTGGGGTATTCCTGGGGTATCTTTGGAGGAGCGGAACGGAACGGACGCCCAGTTTCCAAGCCAAACAGACCCGCCCGTGCAAAACGGTTGTACGGGACCTGGACCAAGGTTCCCATTGTTAGAAAGCTTGTCCTTGGAGGAGTTGTAAAAAAAAAAAAAAAAAAAAAAACAAAGCCCAGGACTGGTTACACAGCGAGTTCCCCCAGGACGGCCAAATTGCTTCAACTCCGAACGCGCCATAGCCATGTGTTTTATAAAAGTACAAGACAGCAGCATAAAGAGAACAGACACACCACAAAAAAAAAGGGAAAAAAAAAAGGGAAAAACCCCCCCTATCCATCGTCGTCACCTGCCGCCCAGGGGCTCGGCCGTCTTGACCAGCTCGCTTATGGTGACGACCCTGAACCCCCGCTGCTTCAGCTCCGGCAGCACGACCTGCAGCATCGGGACGGTCCACTCCCTCCTGTCGTGGCAGATGATGATGGCGCCCGGGTGCACCATGCTGAGGATGTGCTCGGCGTTGCGCAGCGGGTAGGGGATCTGCGGGTCGTGCGGGTAGACGCTGCCCAGGGCGATGCGGTAGCCGCGGCGGCCCAGGACGTCGCGCATGCGGTAGTTGAAGAAGCCCGACCCCGGGCGGTAGTAGTTGTTGGGCAGGACGGCGCGCTCGGCCGCGTACGCGCGGACCAGGGCGTCGCGCACCTCGCCGGCCTCGCGGGCGAGCTGCTCCGGGCCCAGGCGGCTGGCGGGCTCGTCGCGCATGCCGTGGTTGGCCAGCTCGTGGCCCTCGCGCACCAGCCGGCGCAGCGTGTCCTCGCGCCCGGGGACCTGGGCCCCGATGACGAAGAAGGTGGCGCGCGCGCCCGACGCCCGCAGCACGTCCATGATGGCGCCCGTGTGGGCGGACGGCGCGTCGTCGAGCGACAGCGCCACCAGCTTGTCCTGGGTGGCGACCTCGAACAGCACGTCGGGGTACTTGTGCCGCAGGTAGCCGATGAGCGCGCGGGGCGGCTTGTACACGACGTAGACGAGGTAGAGGGGGAGGAGGACGAGGAGGAGCAGCGCGGCGGCGGCGGCGAGCACCGCCAGCGTGCTGATGCGGTTGCGGCGGGCCTGGCGCCGCAGCTTGGTCGGCAGGCGGAAGAGGGCGAGGCGCGGCATCAGGGCATGGGCGTCGTTTCGGGTGATGGCGGTGACGGTGGTGATGATGACGAAGGGGGGGGAAAGGGGGGGGGGAAGCAGCGCGCCTGGGGATGGCAGAAAAGGGTCGGTGGGTGGGCGGCGGCGGCGGCGGCGGCAGCGTTTGTATGTTTTGTATCAGGCTGGGAGCATGGTGGGAGGTGTCCCGCGGCGCCAGGTAGAGGTTGCAAACGATGCTCCTTTGCTCCGTCTTTGTTGTAAATTCAGAAGGAAATGGGGAAAACGCAAAAGGCGACGACGCGGCTGTTGCGTCTCGGCAAATTGAAGCTAAACCCCCTTCACCGCCCCTGGAAAGAAGCCTCCTTTTGGTCTGGCACAAGGCGCATAAGGCGCATAAGGAGCTGCCAAGAACGGCGGCGTCTGATTGGCGGCACGGCAGGCAGATGCAGGGGATTAGCGCCTGGTGGGTGGGTCCGCAGCACGGGCCAGCTGTGAGTATGTACTCCGTACCATCCATCAATTTGATGCGTTTGTTCTTTCTGCATGCCCAAGCAGCAAAAAGTCAAAAAGTCAAAAAGTCAAAAAAAAAAAAAAAAAAAAAAAAAAAAAAAAAAAAGAGGGACAAAGACAGAGACAGAGACAGAGACAGCAAGAGACACAAGGAGAAAACAAAAAGGGGAACCCCCCCCCCCTCACAAAAGCCCCCTCACAAAAGCCCCCGCAGCGCCTGCTCCATGTCGCTCTTCAGGTCCTCGAAGCCCTCCACCCCGACGCTCACCCGCAGCAGCCTCTGGTCCACGTGAGGATCCGACATGGCCCTCCACTCGATCAGGCTCTCGACCCCCCCCAGGCTCGTGGCGTGGTGGAACAGCCTCAGCCTGCTGGGCAGCCGCCTGGCCACGTCCGCGTCCCTCATGACCATGGCAAACACCGGCCCGTACCCCGCCGGCATCTGCTCGCGCAGCCAGCTGCCCTCCTGGCCCGCCTCGGGCTGCAGGCTGGCGTGGTGAAGCCGGAGGACGAGCCGGCCGGCCGCCGACGACGACGACGACGACGACGACGACGACGACGACGACGGGTCGTCCATCTCGCCGCGCAGCCAGGCGACCAGCGCTTCGGCCGTCCGGCTCTGCCGCGTCACGCGCAGCTCCAGCGTCCGCAGGGACCGGAGCCCCAGCCAGCCCTCCATGCTGCCCAGCACGGAGCCCAGGACGACGCGCTCCTGCCGGAGGTCCCGCTCCCACGCGCGCCGCCCCGGCCGCACGGTCAGCACGCCGCACAGCATGTCGGAGTGGCCCCCGATGTACTTTGTGCCGCTGTGCATGACCACGTCGGCCCCGAGCGCCAGGGGGTCCTGCAGCGGCGGCGGAGCAAACGTGGCGTCGACCGTCAGGTACGCGCCGGCCCTGCGCGCCACGTCGGCGTAGTGCCGGAGGTTGCGCGCCTCGCCCGTCGGGTTGAGCGGCGTCTCGACGTGGACGACGTCGCCGGGGCCCAGCTCGGCCGGGTCGCAGTCCAGCGGCAGCTTGCGCAGGCCCGTGAGCCGGGACACCACCTCGATGACGCCGTGGCACCCGTGGTAGCCCTCGCCGATGGCAATGCGCCGCGGGTTGAGCCGGACCAGCATGGCGTGGAAGGCCGCCAAGCCCGAGGCATACGTCAGCGACGGGCCGCCCAGGATGCTCGTGAGCACGGCCTCGAGGCGAGTCGTGTTGGGGCTGGAGTCCCGCGAGTAGACGTGCGAGTCGTTGGGTGCGTTGGGCTAGATATACGTTTGACGGCCAGAGTCAGCGACGGCCAGAAACGCATGTACATGTAACAGTTTACGTTGGAAACCACCCCTCTTCCCCCTGCAGGGGCATTGTGGTGTTGCCTGCCCGCCCACGGCTCTCTTTCTTCGATATTTCCGTCTGCACAACTGCATCGCCTTCTGGGCACTCACATCAGTATTGCTCCAGTCGGCCAGCTGGCTCGCGTCTGCGCAGTGCTTCAAGTCGTCGGGGTCATCGCTGTATCGAAACGTGGTGCTCACGTGCATGGCGGGCGCCACTGCCCTGTGCACGGAGATGAAGTCATCCGCGTGGACGGTCCGCGTGGAGAGCGTCAAACCGGCCAGTTCAGGCGTCGGTGCTTGATGCGTTGCCATGGCTCTCTTGTCGCTCGTCGGGATCCAGATGCTGATGCCGATAATCGGAGAGACGGCGGGGTTCCCTGTCTCCGGTACGGAACAGCGGGGTAAAGGTGGTTGTTGTTGGCAAGCTCGGGATGTGCTCAAGAGGCGAGGCGAGGCGAGGCGAGTCCAGGTAGGTAGGTGACTTTACTTTTTTCTGCTCCGAAACCGAAACCGAAACCGAAGCCGAAACCGAAGCTGGCGGACTGCCGTTGAATTGAAAGCGATGGAATGGCTGATGTCGTTTTGTTTTTGGCATCGACAAACGTGGCCGTATATGGCTGGCTGGCTGGGGTCTCGTTGTCCTTGAGAGTCAGTTCAGTCGGCTAGGTCGTTTCTGGGAACCGCTGCACCTCTGGCGGAGCCGGCAGTGCCCGAGTGCAGTGTACTTGAACTAACCTGATGCAAACCCTCGACCCTTCTTAGAATCAATCTCATGTGTGGCCCGGTCTGGTCTGGTGTCCACTGCTACTGTCCACAGCTATGTAGGCCGTCGTCCGTCTGGTGCTTCGCTCGGGCAGCGGCGCTCCCAACAGTCAAACAAACAAACATTATGTCGTCTGCCGGGAGTCAGGCCTTGGTCCCGTCCACCAGCCTGTACGGATATCCAATGGTTCAAGAGGAAACAGTCAGTCGAGTGCAAGGCTGATAATCGCAATGGTTATTGGCGTTGCAACATGTGCAAGCGCATTCCCTTCCGTGCAAGATATAACAGGTACAAATATGTGCATAATACAAACCTTGTGTCGCCGCCCAGGACCCCGTTGATCACATGACAACAGGACAACCTCCCACACGACTGACACGAGCTTTGAAACGGCAAAGCTACCATGACACCATGACACCATGACACCATGACCACCATGACCATCATGGCATCAGCGAGCGTACTTGTGATACCCCCCAACAACGCCATGTTCAACGCAGAGCACCCAAACTCCTGTAACCCAAGCACACCGACAAGGCTCCCCTGCTTGGCTACCCACTCTAGTACCCAGACCAAGTTCAATGGTGAATCAATGCTGAAAAGGGAGCGGGTTCGTCATCAAGGCAATCAAGCATTCATTGTCTGGGTTGGCCTCTTCAGGCCTCTTTGGGCCGGTTCATCGGGTTGAGCTCGGCACCTTGTCCACTATGACCTCTCTTGCGCCCGGGCATCAAAAACCGGGAGACGGTTGGTTGGCCAGACGCGTCTTGCGACTCTGTCAACTTGGCAAAAAACCCACGCTTCCGCGCCTGTTGCTTCTGGTCATCCAGGCCGATATCCTCAAACCCTTCATCGGCGGGTGGCGGTTGGCGCTGGAATGGGCCATTCATGGCTGTCCTCGGCAGGCGAGGAAATCGAGACGAGTCTGCACTGCGGCGTCCGAAATCGCCATGAGAAACAACGGGGGATCGTGCAGTAATGTCCTGGCGTATCACGGCAACCATGTATTAGCCAAGGCGTCGTTGTGAAGCCCTCCCCCCTCCCCGGGCCGTGCTCCGGGCCGTGCCATCGCTTCAAAATACGTACGAATGATCTTCTGTAAGAGTCAAATGATTCGCGGGATATGGGAAAATGCTCAATGTCGCCAAAGCTGCTTCGGGTGTCTGTTGACTCTCTCGAGGACAGATACTTCCGCGGCCAGTGACCCTTGTTCTCTGTAGGTGACGGCTATCAAGGGGGATATGCCGCCATCAGCCAAGACGCCCACCGTTTTTTTTTTTTTACCATTTCAACTTTTCAAGTGGGAAAAGAGCACTCGGGCACAACTTACCGGGAGATACACGCCGCTGTCATTGACAACTGTGGACCAAAATACGCCAAAGGTCAGCCAGATGGTTGTGCGATGGAAAGCAACGAAGCCAAGCGTGGGCCGGCCCCCGCATGTTTGCATGTTCCGCATGTTTGACCGTCACCGGGAGTTGTGGTGAGTTGGTAACGTATAGGGAGTCCAGGCACTCGACACCTCGTGGCTGCAAGGCGGGTGTGGCGGCAGAGGATGAAAGTCACGCACCACTCATCTTATATTCCCCAGGGTCTTGGCTTTTGATGCTGCGACGGCTCCGAGCCGAGGAAGCCTTGGACCCGACGGTATCGACTCGCTCAAAGCCCGGATGCGAGGCCTCCTGGTCGGATTGCAAATGCAAATGGTCATGGCGTGCAGCGAGCCCGGAGCGTCGCGCAAAAGGGTTTCGAATGGGCATTGCGGCGGGGATGGGATGGAATGCGATGATGGTAATGGGTATGGGGATGGGCGAGCGCGAACCAGAACCCGAACCAGAACCAGAACCAGAACCGGCGGTTGCCCCAGGCTGGAAAATAACCGAACTCGGATTCTCGAATGCTGCTCGGGTAGGGGAATGCCAGGTGATGCTCTGCAACAAGAATACACGGGCCAAGCGTAGGCTATACACAAGAGGAAACAGGGAACAGTGACATTCTGTGACGATATGTGGCAAGGGCGGCGACTTCGCGAGACGACGGGACGGGCAGCGGAGTTTTATCAAGACAAGACATGGAGCATTGAGGGCCACGGGATAGGGCGAGGCGACAACATGCTAGCGGAAGAGGCGACAACCGCTGCACACATATGCACAGTCCAGACGCTAGACGGGGGCGTCCGAAGACCTGGGATTCGGGGACCCTAGGGGGGACGGAAGTGACCTGACCAGACGGGAGCAGTTTGACAGTTGACTCGACGCCATGTACATATGTACGGTACATGTACCTTGGGTCTGGTTGTAGCCATCCAGTAGCAGTAGCCGTCAATCGCCCGTAATAGTACGGAGTATTGAGCTTAGCCCTGCTGGCCATGATGGAACCCGAAAAACGAGGAAAGCGCCGCCCCTCGGCCAAGGCAGGCAGGCGCTACCTGGTGGGACACGGCGAAGAGAGGCAGCCGGCGGCCGCCACGACCCACTCGGTGCGAGGTGTGAGGTCAGGCTCAGGCCATCTTGGAGTGATGATCTTGAGAGTGCCAATCCAATCGCCTAATGAGCCTGGTTTCATGACTGGACTGTCGGAATGGCCCGGGCCAGGCGAAACAGGAGAGAGAAGAAGCAGACTGGAGCATTCGCTGGACCGTGACCTCAACCTCATGAAACAAACCAGCCATCAATTGACAGCTATCAATTATGCATAACTCATCACTCATAACCACGCCGCCAGGCCTTGTTCCTGTTACCCGCATTTCGGCGGACCCCACCACCACTCCCCCCGCGCATCGGACAAGCTGGGGATCGCGCATCGTCGCATCGTCGCATCTTCGCGTCTTCGCGTCTTCGCAATGACGGGCCACGTCCTCTTTCCAGAGAGTTTGCATTCCCAGCTGCATACTTGCAACCATTCGCCATTGGAAAACGACCATGACGCCCCCCGCCATCATTGCGCCTTCCATCCTGTCGGCCGACTTTGCTCAGCTGGGTCGCGAATGTGCTCGCACCATGGAGCAGGGTGCCGACTGGCTCCACGTTGACATCATGTTCCGTCTACCCCCCGAGGCTCCTCGTCTGCCAACTAAGCTCAACTGCCGCCTCGCTAATCTTAAGACGTTAGGGATGGCCATTTCGTCCCCAACATCACGTTTGGAGCCCCGGTCGTTGCCAAGATCAGAAACCACGTCGACAAGCCAACCCACAAGCACGGCAAAGGAACCTTTGACTGCCACATGATGATTGCCGAGGTAATTTCCCGAGCGGAGGGGCGGTGCGGCAGAGACCTTCCACCTTCCATCCGCCTTTGTCTCCCAAGCTAATCTCTTCTCCCGGAAACTCTTCAAGCCCAAGAAATGGGTCAAGGAGTTCAAGCGCGCCGGCTGCGACCTCTATTGCTTCCACTACGAAGCTGCCTTTTCGACCGCCGCAGAAAGTCCCGAGGAGACGTCTGACAAGAAGACGAGCCCAAAGGAACTCATTCGATACATCCACGACAACGGACTACTTGCAGGCGTAGCCATCAAACCGGACACGCCTGTGGATGTGCTGTGGGATATTCTGGCAGCTACCGATGCCAACGAGAAGCCAGACGTGAGTCATCGTCATCGTCATCGTCATCGTCCCGAGAACCCCCCCCCCCCCCCCCCCGCCCAAGAAAAAGCTCTGGGGCTCTGCTAAAACCCATGTTTGCGTTGATCAGATGGTTCTTGTCATGACGGTGCACCCTGGGTTCGGTGGCCAGAAGTTCATGGCCAGCGAGCTCCCCAAAGTGCAAGCTCTTCGAAGCAGATACCCGGAGCTGAATATCGAAGTCGACGGCGGCTTGGGACCCGGAACCATTGACCAGGCTGCCGGTGCCGGTGCCAATGTTATTGTCGCCGGAAGTGCCGTTTTCGGCGCCAAGGATCCGTCCGAAGTGATTTCCCTGCTGCGCAAATCGGTGGAAACGAGATCTGGGAGGCTTTGAAGATGATGTTTACTATTCTGCAGGTGTGTAATGCCAGTAGGGTGGTTTATAGATATTTTCATCTACACAAGGTTTTTTTTTTTTTTTTTTTTTTTTTTGAGCGCCAGAGATGACAGCAAACTTTCAGGTGACTTGCCATCATAATGACCACCTCTTCATCTGGGTCGACGTTGCTTGCAAGAAGAGCAGGTACTTACTCCAGCTAAAAGCATTTATGAACCGAACCAGTCGAGTCGTCCATGGCTGAGTCCCTGCACAGCAAAATGATCCGACAGTGTATATAATCACATCATATCATGCCCATTCCTTTCTTCCTCTTACTTTCCTTCCCCTCAGATCACGGCTTGAGTTTGAAGCGCGGTGTCACTGCTTTTCTCTTCCTCCTCGTTTTGGTGCATGCTGCGAATTATTCCATAGACGCAGCAGTCATTCAGCATCCCACCCTGTCATTGTTCGTTCCCTTTCGAGCTTCCGCTGTTTAACTGCCCTCGATTCCCCCCCTTTTAAGACTACGAATTACCACGGCGTTTCCTGCTACCTCCGCCGCCGCTTCTTCTTTCCAAGTCACCCAAATAAATCATCGACCAAATGTCAAACCAGAAATGCGAGAAGGAGCAGTGCACAAGTGCCTCCACAACATCGTCAAACATGTTCAGACTTGTAATGTAGCTGAGCTTGCAATCGGGTCAGGGCTGGCGGCTGGCGGATGTACTTGAACAGCTGGCAAATCACTCATGTCACATCACCGAGCATCAACCGTCGAGCATCAATCACCCCCTTTTTTTCTCCTTTTTTTCCATTTTCATGCCCTTCCCAGCCTTGTCGGAATCACCTGAAAATCCGCATAGTCTTTGTCCTTGTCGTATTCTACTTGGCCAATGTGTGGAATGGGGTTACACGGCAGTTACAAATGGCTCGCTACTTCCTTTAGGATGATCAAGTATATTTTGGGATACCACGCACGACCGCGAATCCTGATCAACCTGTTCAACCCAGAGGCTGCCTTGTGCTTTGGTCGCACCGCCGCTCTTCCCGCGGACTGCTCGTTTGCTCTTGCTGCTTCTCCACGGCTGCATACGTAGCGGAGCGCAAGCGTGCCACACGGTGGCCAACTCAGGACTGGGATGAACGAGTTGGATAAATCGTTGGCAAGTCTGGGTCACTCCCATTCCAGGCCAGAAAAAAAACCGGTCTGAATCATGCGTCTTGTCACTTTCGTTGGCTGTCTTTGCTTTGAATCGTCCTGTCGCTTGTGTCCGACGTACATGTCTGTCCATGGGCAAAGGCTTATGCCATGATTTCCTTCTTCGCGAAGTGGCATTTATGGCAACAGATGACCTTTGTGAGGAAAATCCACCTAGGGCAGTTTTTTCCCTGTTGATTTTCTGACTGCTTTGTGTTCCAGGTCCTTGGGTGTTGCATCGTCGTCGTTTTCATGATTGGACTAGCGAAACTGTGGCACACGAATCGGCATATTCGAAAACACGAAGTAATTGATGAGGAGCGCCGCATGAGGATAGCCGAAATGAAGTACTGCGGGATTCGCCATTTGGGCTACTCGAATATACCGTTTGGAGTGCGGGCGATGGAGCAGGGTGCCGATGTACAAGGCATTTGGAACTCATGTCGTGGCACACCTGCAGCGAGCCAAGACGAATCCTCTGCTACTCTTGCCGTTAAGCAAGAAGAAATTCCCCATCGGAGCGAGGAATCGCAGCAGCACACTCTAGACGAAGCCCAAACCGATGGCGATACCCGCGGGGTGAGCTGGAGCTCCATAGCCGCCGACTGTCCTTACCCCTCATCCAGCCGTGACCTTGATCGTTCAGCCGAGTATCGCAGACAATCCGCAGAGGGCATGACCGCGCGCAAGAACTTAACAGAATCAAGTTCTATCGCCTGCATTTGCTGTGGCTCACGTCGGGTGTCCTTGAACGGAAATGAGGCAGGCTGTACGTTATGGCCGCAGCAACTTGCCAGACATGGACAAAAAACAAGAACACTGTCGCTCGACTCGAGTAATGGCGGCTGCAGCGCAAGTAGAAGGCAATTCTATGGTTCAGCACAAGTCTACGTAAACACAGACCATAGGATGCTCAACGCTGGATTTGAGATTTTACCTGCGGGCACATTGGGCAATCGGCCTGAGCTCCCACTTGTTCGAAACAAAGACTCTGCGACAGTAAGTGTAAAGGGGGTATTGCAGTCAGATTCTTTGCCAGCGAAACTACAAAAACGACGCAGGTGACGACGTGGGTGGATGTTTAAAGGGGGAGAAATACTCTTTGGGGTATTGTGATGTTATCCAATCTCGGTCAGTACATATGGTTGTATGTACGGAATAGATGAGCGACCTCGGCACAGAATTCATACAACATGCAGAGCGCAATACGCGCAATACTCTCCATGGCTGGGTCTTTTGTGGTGCACAAGTCCGAACCTGCATGTGCCTCTTCACGCTCGCGGACATTAATACGCAGTTCCCGGCGTTAGCAGGCGTTGGCAAATGCCTAGATTCGGTCTCGGCCAGCCATCGGTGATTGTGACCTTGTTTTGCCGGGCGAGCGTTTTATCGGGCCAACGCAATCCTGCGGGAGGCGCGGCTAGTTCAACAGACTAACTGATAAACTTTACAATTACAATTGCCCGCTTGGAACGTCGCCTCAATTCACGTCAGCTTTTTCATCCAACCTTCTCCGAAAGCTGATACAAGTCGTCAACGCCAAGCAAGGAAATAGCAACCACACTGAAGCGTCACAGACCAACTTCTCGAACAATGGCAGCACAACAGACCGTCGCGCAGGCCGCCACCACGGGGTTCGACAACGCCCCCGCATATGACGCGCATCGGCCCTCGTATCCACCAGAGGCGGTTGGGTCACTGCTTGCCCATCTGGGCGTTGCTGACAAGGCTGGCGCGAGGATCATCGACCTCGCTGCCGGCACGGGAAAGTTTACGGAGCTGCTGGCCGCTCGAGGTGAAGGGTACGAGGTCGTGGCGGTTGAGCCGGTGGCGAGGATGCGGGAGAGTCTGGAGAGGAAGAGGTTGGGCAGGGTGGATGTGCGGCATGGGCTGGCTACAGAGATGGGTGTTGAAGATGGTTGGGCAGATGCGGTGATTGCTGCTCAGGTGCGTATGCCATTCTTTCCCCGACCGGACTGGAAGAGGAAGCAGGGCGACCAAGAGAAGGGCATTGATGTGTATTTTCAAGATGCTGGGTTACCCCAGGATCAGGGTTTTACTAACATGGTGAACCCCGTTGGCTCTGCAACAAACAAGTCCTTCCATTGGTAGGGATTCGACAATGTTTCACTTAAGCAAGCTGGGGCAGCTAACACGACGCAGGTTCGCCAACGAAGAATCCCTCAAGGAGATCCGGCGGGTGCTGAAACCCGGTGGTAAGCTAGGCGTGATATGGAACATTGAGGACTGTACGTTGCCGGCGATGGGCTCGCAGAGATGGACTTTGACGTTTCCCCGCCATCTGCCCCCTCGTTCCCCGTTGGTGCCCATGCTTGACGATGAGGTGGGCTGATTTTGCAACAGACAACCAGCCGCCCGGGTGGACGGCCTCTACCAAGTGGGAAGACGGAGTGAAGCAGCTCGTCCTTGCCCTCCCACCGGACGGCATTGACAGGTTCCGGGACGACAAGTGGTGGCAAGTATTTGAGCGTCAGGCCAGCGCTTCCGAGCCCTACTTTGCCGCGCCCATTGGACGGGAGACGGTGTCATTTACGGCGTGGCGGACCAAGGAGTTGCTGTGGGATCGAATCAACACCCTGAGCCAGGTAGCCGTGTTACGGGGCCACGAGAAGGACATGTTCAAGGCGAGGTTTGACGAGATTTTCGAAAATGGGGATCAAGTTTGGAATGATGAGGGAGAGGTGGAGTTTCATGGGGTCACGACGTATGGCTGGACAAGTCGGTTATAGGTGGCGAGATGTGCTGACTGTTGCTGGTCTTGGATTCCGAGTGCAGGTTGCGCGGCTCCATTCGTGATGGATGGGTTCGCTACTGGCAGTCGAATCAAATCGCCTAGACTTGCTAAAAGTAGCCTTGCTAAAAGGCGTCAAGAGTTGCCTTTGCATGCGCACAGTCTTATTTGTAATCAGCAAGGGGTGGTGTCGAGCATATCTATGGCGCACGGACTCTCACGAGTCTGCCGAGATGTACATGACTGACGGCTACAGAGTTAGAAGAAACAAGGCGGCTGACAGCGGAGCGAGGTTTGGAATGAGGGCTCGGTCGATGGCTCACCATTGTTCCCTCGCACAAAGGCATCCCCGTAATCTCGTCTCTTGGCCCCGTTGACGTACTCCTCCGTCTTCTCCAGCGCAATGTTCATGTAGCCATCCACAGACTGAAGTTCACCTGAGCGTGAGATGAAGTTAGTGAAGGATACGTTGGAGAAAGCGCGTGTCGACGGGAAGGTGACACGCAAGTGAAAGGGGTGGGGGATGGCATCCTCTCACCCTTGTAGACGACGCCTGAGTTGAGCTTGACGATGACGGGGTGGCCGATAATGTCGCTGAGGAAGCTGGAGGGATCCTTTCCCTCGCCCTGGGAGATGCTGCCGTTTTCCAAGGAGGACATGGTGGGCGACGCCGGCGATGAGCTGCGATGGAAGGAAGACGGGAAGAAGCCCAAGAGTTGCTGAAGACTTGTTACGTCGCATGCAATTATGCAATTATGCAGTTGTGCGGTTGTGCAGTTGTGCAGTTATGCGGTTGTGCAGTTGCGCAGTTGTGCAGTTGTGCGGTGTGTGCACAGACGCAGTTTGGGCTAGAGCCTGGCACAATGATCAATCAAGGGTGGGGCGCCCCCCGGTTGCAGAAGCGGAGCATTCAATCCCCCCCGCAAAGGTCGCACCTGTATGTGTGTGCGTGTGTGCATCGACGCTAACTGCTCCTGCTTATTACATAGTATCTAGTCTGCTCACTTGCCACAAAACATAAATAGCCAATTCATCATTGGATCCGTTGACCACAACACGAAAACTTTGGCCCCCGCCCTCCGTCCCAGCCTACTTCAACTCGCCCTTTCCGCATCACCTTTTTGCGCACTCCCCGAGTGTGGGATGCTTTACGCAGGAACAGGCACGGGCTTGGAAGCCTTTCATCTTCTGCTCGCCGATCGTCAAGCTGCCACTGGAGTCTGCGTCACGACGTCACGTCATGGGTGAGGACTCTGCGGCCCACGTGCCGCCAAGGGCCAAAAGGCTCCCGTTCAAACCTACAGCTCTGCGCAGACGGGCGTCAACAGCCGGTAGCCCCGTGGCCGACACCAAGGCCGCTGCGGAAGACGATGACCTGGATCTGTTTCGCCGGGGCAAGGAGATGCAGCCCGTGCTGGAGGCGGACCGTGACAGACGGCTCAAGAAGAAGAAGCAGCAGCGGAAAAAGGAGCGGGAGCGGGAGCGGGAGCAGGAGCAGGAGCAGGAGCGGCGGAGAGCGGCGGAGATGGCTGCCAAGCGACTGCTGGACGATGGCGCGGCAGGACTGGTTGCTTCCGACGTGCATCCTCAAGCATCATTGAGTGCACACCGGCCAGTCACACCTCTCGCAGCGGGAAATCGGCATGGCTTGGACGGGGACAATATCAGGTCTGCACCTCTGCTTCTCCGTTTTTGCTGCGTCTCTGTCGCGCTTTGGCCGTTGGTGTTGGTGAGGGGAACAGTGAAGCTGATGGTCAGGCAGCGATATAATCACGCCGCCAGCTTCGAAGCGCTCGCGATTAGATTCTACTCCATCAAACAGCATTAGCTTGGCCTCTACGGCGGCGGAGCCACTCTCTCATAGTTCGCCGCCATCCGCTCGATTCCAGAACCTCAATGGACAGCCAACGCCGCCGCCGCCGCTCAGCCACCCGCGCGAGAACGGTTTCAAGCCGCGAGCAACGCCGGTTGTGGTATTCGAATCTGACGAAGAAAGCTGTTCTGGACATGATCGAGGCGACAGCGGCGTCGAGATAGTGAGCGACCCCCTCGGCGCTACCGACCAAGATGACGAGTTCGACGAATACGTTCGCAGAGCCGAGGAGCAACGTGCCAAAGACCAAGCCATGCTCGCTTCCGTACGAGGTGGCCGAGGTCAAGACGGAGCGGCGGCAAAGGAAACCGTCGATCTTGTGGTGACATCACCCGTGCCCGACAGCAAACCTTGCCGGGTCAAGTTTCTGTACGACAAGCCACTTCGGGTCGTCCGTGATACTTGGTTGGCGCTGCAGAAGCAAAAGGGCGTGCTGCTCGAAGTGGAGACTCGAGAGGAAGTTGTGCTCACATGGCGCAGGAAAAAGGTGTACGCCGCGTCAACACTACTCCACCTGGGCATACGGCCAGAGGGCAACGGGAGGATCAAGGTAGATGGACCCAGCACCAAGGGCCTCGCGGAGAACAGGACCCGAGTGCACATGGAAGCATGGACGGTCGATCTCTTCCGTCAAATGGAGCGCGAGGAGGAGCTTCAGCGGCAGAGAGATGCTGGCGAGCTGTCCGAGGAGGAGGAGCTGGCAGGGCCGAATGAGGCAGGGCCGCCGACGGCAGAGATCAAGATACGAGTCATTCTCAAGGCTCGGCACCTGGGAGACGTCAAGCTCACGGTCCGGCCGGAAACCACGGTAGAAACACTCATTACGGGATTCCGGACCCAGCGAGAACTAGCGCCGGGGAGCGATGTTGGCATCTGGTTCGACGGCAGTCGACTGGAAGAGCACGTTACGATGGAGGAAGCCGAAATCGACGACATGGATACTATGGAAGTCCATGTCAAGTAAGGGACTTGCTTGGCTTGGCTTGGCTTGGCTGGGTTGGGTTGGGTTGCGGGTGAGAGGGGGGGGCAATACCATTAGGATACTACGGATGCATGACTTTTGGCATTGTATGTTTGGCTATACACCAGTGATACCCTTGAATCAAAATACGAAGTTGTTTCTGCCGCTGTGATTTGGGGTACAAAAAAAGAGGAAAAGAAAAAAAACAGGGCTGATGAACGAGGATGAGGAAGTTGTTCTGCGCCGTCTGTTTGTTGTTCACAGCTTTTGTCGCGGGGGAGCCGCTGTCGGGGTCGGGGGACCACTGTGGCTAGTGGAGCTAGACTCAGCTAGGGCAGCGCCACAGCCCGTGCCTCTGGGAACCGAAATTTTCTGGCAAGCAGCACTGGGCCTGAGGCTGACAGGGCCTGAGGCTGACGAGGCTGGGGGCCCCGCAGCCCAAACCGACTTAACCGACGCGCTCCTTCCTTTGACGGGATGCACAGGAAGGCAGTCGCGACCCTTGCATCTCGACACAACCACAACCCCATCGCATCCGCTTCGCTTCGCTTCGTTTCGCATCCCTCTTTTTCTCTCGTCTGGCTCGCTCCCCACACCCCGGCCCACCGACATACATGGTATTCGAATCTTGGTTCAAGAAGACAGAAGAAGCCCACGCTGCGCCCTGCCACCGCGGGTTGGGCCCTTGAATTCAATCGCGGACACGGGCACCAACACAGCCGCCGCTTGCTGCCGCCGCCAGCTACCGGCCGACCGACCGACCGACCGACCAGACCGGACCAGACCGGACCAGACCGGACCAGACCGGACCAGACCAGGCCCTGGCTCTCGAGAAAAGCACAAGCATGCCCTGACCCGAGGCGCGCGCAACAGACAACGTGCAATGGAACGCCCCAAACCCCAGGCCTTTCAATCATCCTACGCGCCCCGGCTGCGCGCCTACAACAACTCCCTGCTGACCCCCGTGCTGCCGAGCACGGCGCCGTTGGGCCCTCTCTCGAGAACGACCAAGCGAGGCACCACCATCATCAACTACGCCGAAGATGGCTACGACGACCTGGAGGACGATAGCGACGACCCTCGTCGACGCCCGACCGGCCTGCGCAGCCTGCGCAAGGAGGACTCGGCGTCGAGGCAGGACCTGGCCGACAGGGCCGGCAAGGACACCAAGCAGCCCGTCGAGGTCCAGGGCATCTGGCGCGACTGGATGGGCAAGAACCGGGCCATGAAGAGCGACCAGCAAAACGCCGCGCAGGCGAGCCTGCCCCTCACCCTGATCCCCATACGCATCGATCTCGACATTCCCGCCTTCTCTCCGCTGCCGGCCTTTCCTCCCCCAAACGCCGCTTCCGTCGACACGTCGCTGCCCCAGTACCGACACGGCGAGATGACGGTCCCGTATAAGTTGAGGGATATTTTCTGCTGGAACCTCCACGAGACGCTCATCACGACCGACCAGTTCGCCCAGACCTTGGCCCAAGACCTCGATCTGCCCAACCGGCCGCTTGTCGTGGCCGAAATCAGCAAGCAAATCAGGACCCAGCTGGAGGAGTATGCCGGGGTCGCACTTCATCCTCTGTTCCATTCCGAGCAGTCTGCGCCGGCTCCCGCGCAGCAGGCGGCAGCCACCGTCAACGGCGCCATCGGAGCCAACGGAGCCAACGGAGCCAACGGCGCCGGCGTCGCCGGCACTCCACGACCAAACCTGATCTTCAAGCCAAGAGAGGAGTCGCCGGCCTCCTTTGCGAGAGGGCTCTCGCGGCCCGACACGCCCGCCCAGGCCGGCGACCCAGCCGCCCCGCCTCAGCCAGCTGCAGCTGCGCCCAAGGTCACGGCCGAAGCCATGCCGATCCCGCCCGACTCGGACGACTACAACCCGGACGACACCTATCGCTGCATCATCAACCTGAGCCTCAACATGGCCTCCATGCTGTACACGGACAAGTTCGAGTGGTCCCTGCTCCACCCCCCCGGCACAGCCGAAGCCTTTGCGAAGACGACCTGCGCAGACCTGGGGCTGACCGGGGAGTGGATTCCCGCCATGACGCACGCCATCTACGAGTCGGTGCTGCGGCTGAAGAAGGAAGCATGCGAGGCGGGCGGCTTGGTGGCCGGCTGGGGCGGCCTGCAGCAGGACCTGCCCAATGACGCGGCCCTGGGCTCGGAAGCCGGCTGGCGGTACGATCCCGACCATCTGGCGGGCGACTGGGAGCCCAAGATTGAGATGCTCAGCAAGGAGGAGATGGAGAAGCGCGAGGGCGAGCGCGAGCGCGAAGCCCGGCGGCTCCGCCGGGAAACAGCCCGGTTCAGCTCCACGGCCGGCATGCTGGGCGGCACGCCGTTTGGCGGCGGCGGCGCCGCTGCCGCCGCCGCCGAGCCCCCGGAAGAGGAGCGCATGGGCCGGGGCGAGCGGTCAAAGAAGAAGCGGAGGTTCCGGAGCCTGAGCCCCCCCCACCCACGCGGCGGGACGCCCGGCGGCGGGGCCCGCGGCACCCCCGACGTCGGCGGCTACGGCGGAGGAGGCGCCCTGACCGACGTCGAGAGAAGCACCTGGCGCTGCACGCACTGCCGCGTCTGGGGAACCAGCGTCTGGGCAGTCCGCGACGGACCAGCCGGGCCAAAGGTGAGTTTTCCATCTAGATTTCCCATCCGCTCGCGCGCACCGCATGGGGACCCCCCCTTCCCCCTTCCCCCTTCCCCCTTCAGCCGCTGACCCGAGGAACACAAGTCGCTCTGCGCCAACTGCGGCTACCTGTACGAGCGCGACCGCCGACTCCCCCGCCAGACCAAGAACCTCCATCTGGCAGACCACCGAGCAGCCTAGGAGGACAAGGTCGGTCCCGCCGCGCCGCCGCGCCCGCACGCGCTCGAGCCCCACGGCCCCGTTGCCCAGCGCGCCCCCAGCCAGGCCTGCGTCGTCATGCGCACCACCGACGCGATACGCCGCGTGTCCGTCGTCGCGGGCGGAGCAGGAGCAGAGTAGATGCGCAGAGTCTGTCTGGATACCCGCCGCCCCACGTTGGCAAGGACAAGGGGGCGCGCAGCACCCGCTGCACCAAAAAAAAATATCTAAAAAAAAAAAGGTGGGAAAAATGATACTGTAGATGTACACGGACGAGGGTGGGGAAGGCGTACGGGGACAGATATTCTGTGGCTTCTTCTTCTTCTTCTTCTTCTTCTCCTTCTTCTTCTTTTTCTTCTTCTTCTTTTTTTTTCTGCTTGCCGTTGCCGTCGCCTTCGCCTGTGCCTTTGCCTTTGCCTGTACTTTTTTTTTTTTGTGCGTGTTTCGGCTGCGCTCTGGGACAAAGGAGTGGAGAGGCAGCTTGTCGGGCAAAAAGCACCTGTAGATTAAGCCGGTGGGCGCGACGTCAAAACCTATCTGCGGTTTGTAGCAAAATCATGCGTTGGGCAAGAATCGACGGCGCCTGGCGCGGGGGGGCCAGAATGCCTGTTGCTACGTGGGTGATGTCAACGCAACATGAGGAGACGAGAGAAAACCCCGAGTTTGATCTGTCTGGCGGGACCGTGTCACCGCGTGTCACCATGTATATAGACAAGGGCCGAGGGGGAATACTAGAAGATGAAAAGAGACAGGACCAAGCTGTCTAGTAGCTGGGTCGTTGCTCATCCAGATTGTTCCACCGCCCTGGTGCTCCTTGGACATGTACTTGATTTGCAGCTTCGCGATACCACTCGAGCTGGCCTGCCCTGTTCCGCTGTTGAAAGCTACATCCAAACGCCGCGGACCCAAAGTTGAGAATCGACGCTGCTAGAGTAAGAAGAATGAAAGCACAAAAAAAAATAAAAATAAAAATAAAAAACAAAAAAAAGAAGAGTAAAACAAAAAGAGACAAAAAAAGAGCGCCTTCACCCTGGGCCGCGCATCATTTGCGCAGCCTCGACATTGACCCATCCCACGCCCGCCGCCGACGGTTGCTGCTGCTGCTGCTGCCCGGGGCCTACGGGGGTTTGAAGTACTCCCTGTTGGCTCGCCGACGGCATCCTGTTTGCATACTGCACGTGGCCTTGGTTGAGAGGGACGCCCGACAGCTGCTGGTGGACGCTTCGCAGTCGCTCCACGGTTTCGTTGGATAGCTGCTCCCAGCTCTGCTTCAGCATCATGGCGTCGGCCCACCGCACGCTGTACAGCTTCAGCGTCTTTGGGACTCGTTCCAAGCACCCCAGGCTCCTGTCCAGGTTGCTGTCCAGCGGAACGCCAGGCCGGAGATGGCGCCGCGGGATGGGAGGCGGGGGAGCTGACCCGGGCGGAGCAGGCGGCGGCGGCACACGTGCCCCGGACAAGATCAGGTCTTGAGCGTCTCGCAAAACCGCCAGGAACTGGTTGGCCATGAAGTACACCTTAAGAGCGTCATGGTACGTGTAAAAGGCGCCGTTCAAGCCCCGGAAGGCAACGTCGTGCATAATCTCCAGGTACTCCAGCGAGTATTCAAAAATCAAAAGCCGGGTGTAGTCCGTCATCTGCGGCGCTCGGGCGCACGGCGCCAGGCAGTACACGTGGCTGTAACGCAGCTCTTGCTCAAACATTTGCCGGACGGCTGGTGGGAGGGTGCCGGGAAGCGAGTCCTGCCACTCCCTCATGTCCAGGCACATTTGCCAGAGGAAGGCGGCGGGGCTGGGCAACGGGGTCGGTTCGGACTGATAGAGAGCCTGGTACCAGTAGGACTGCGCCCGGCGAAGCTGGAAGAGCAGCAGTGCCGAGTCGGCAGACCCTGAGTTCCGTCGTGTAATCAACTGCCCGTCGCCCACAGCGGTTGGTTGAGGAAAGGCGACATTGATGGACTCGTCTGTAAAGGAGAAAGCCCGCGCATGGACCATGCTAATGGCGCTGAAAGTCGTCAAAAGTAAGTCAGCAAAGTCGAGTCAGCACATGGACGTAAATGGCCCAATCTGCCAAAACCCAAAAACCCAAAAACCCCAAAACCCACCCCCAACTCACCGATCGAGCGCATAGGTGCAGTAGAAAATGTTGCGCCGCATATTCAGAGCCGATCCATCAGACGTCGAGGTCATTGGCGGATCTTGGTGAAGACCCAAGTCAACCACGGCCCGCGCGGTGAGCCCGATGAGATGCCATGTGTCAAAGTGTGCCGGATCCAGCATGGAGTAGACGGTCAGCAACAGTAGCGACTGAATCTGGGCAACGTATCCAGGCGCAAGGGCTCTGTCCGCGTACGCAAGCGCCCTGCAGACGAAATCAACGCCGTTGCCGTAGCGTTCATCGTTGCTCGCGCGACTCTGGGCGGTTGAGCCTATGGCAAGAACAAGGTAGAGCAACCAGTAGTCAGAGTCTTTGACGGCGCGATCGTCTTGACGAAACACATCGTCCAAGGTGGTCAGAAGAGCCGTTTCCGAGAAACAGGGAAACAGGCAGTACACGTTTGACATGAAGTACTCAACTAGACTATGGGCAAGCTGTTTGGAGGGCAGCTTGGACTGGCTGGACTGGGGCAATGGATCCTTTGCGGTTGCTGCCAGGACCAGCCTCGCAAACGTAATGTTGCCTATTGATGGCTCAAAGTCTCGGGTGGTGGCATCCACGGACCTGTGAGACAAGCTCAATTAGACGCAACATTCAAACCAAAGACTCCCCGTCGCCGTCGCCGCCGCCGCAGCCGCCCCCTCTTTGGGGGTCATGCAGCATGGTTCTTACAGAATGCCAAAGTCTGATATCAACGAGTTGACATCCGAGTTCTCTCGGTTCCGGGCCGCCTTGCGATGGATCGCGTCGCGGATAACGGCCAGGGAATCCCTCCTGTCTGATTCACCAAGATTGATGTGAGAAACTCCGTCGGCTTCATGTTGCACAACAGACGCTTTGCGAGATTTGGCATAGCTGAGCCGTCGCTCGAGCTTTTCTATGCGGAGTTCAAGCGCGGCCACATAGCTGCGATGGTGAGTAAGCCCATGGGGAAACGTTTTGTTTTCTCTCCTTGCTGTCGCAGCATTCTAGCCGAGGTGGCGGAGAAATAATACCTTCGCTCCTTGCCTCTGGCAAACTGGTCATTGGCAGCCGAACAGTCGTTTTCACGGCCTGCTCTTTCACAGGCCGTGCAGGCTGGCAGCTTGCCGTCGCACTGCCAGATGGTTAGTTGCCAAGCCAGCGTGGGTAATTCATGGTGGTCGTAAGAGACCTACCTTGACCTTGGCAGAGCGACCTTTATTTTCGAGGAAAAAAAAAAAAAAAAAAAAAAAAAAAAAGAGGGTAATATCAGCACATGGATTCCTGAAACTTTGACGAGAGCAAGGGAAAAGAGAGAGATGGGGGGATGCGGTTGTTTATTGCTTACATCGCGAGCATGCTGACACAGGCCGAGATACCCTCAGCAAGGGATTCCTTGAGAAACTGCTGCGGGCATTTCTCATAGCGCAGGCAACGATGTGCGTGGCAACGACGTCCGTGGCAATGACGATGTCTCTGGCGTCGGTAGACGGAAGAGATGTATGCGATGGAAAAGTAGTTGAGGGGGTTGTGCTGAGTCCTGACAGGATAACCTGGTTGATGCTAGAGCGTTTCTGGTGGAGATGGTTTGTGTATTTGTTGTATGAGCGGAAGTATTTGTTTGCATTTGACGTGCTTGGCTTAGGCTTAGCATGACGGCAATTGCAAGGACCGATCGATGGAGACGGAAGAGGGGCAGCAGCTGCTACTGTAGCTGCCAGGTGCCAGGAGGTAGTTGCCAGGTGGGTACATGTAGTTGCCAAGTAGCTCTAGGTACCTAGGTAGGTATCTAGGTCTTGTACGTCTTGGCTACCTCCTTGTTGCTTCAGCAGGCCCGGCACTGAGGGTGCTGTACTTGGGTGCTGACATAGGGTACCGAGGGGTTGGACTCTAGTACCTTCAATACCAGCTGTGCCATGGCCGTGGTTCGTTGGAAACTTGTTGGAACAAAGTTCGAACCCAGGACCAGCAACCAAGCAAGCAAGCCGGGTCAAGCCAGACGAGGCGGCGCGGCGGCGGCCCTAAGAAAAATGACGGTCAAGTGTATTTCGCTGGCAGCTGAGGCTTGCCCACAGCGGTTAGCGGGACGGACGGGCGGATGGGACTGATTGATGGATTGGATATATGGGGTCACCGTGGATGGTGGATGTACGGGGGCGGATTAGGAAGGATCAATACAAGTACTCCGTACACGGCAAGTTACTGTGACGGATGCAGAGGCAGAATGGGGCAGGCAGACGCCCAGCATTGCACCTCGCCAAGAAGCAAGAGCCGCCCAGATTGACGGTTCTGGATTAGCGCGAGCCGAATCCGTCAACCTCTGCAGCAAACGTGCTCTGCAGCGACCACTGACCGACCGCTGACTGACCAGACCGCTGGCTGACCAGACCGCCGACTGACCACATTGCAGTCAGGTCAATCAGGTCAGTCACATCTGGCCAGTCACTGCAATGGAAGCTGAGCTGCGCTCTTATCATGTCGCCCGCTTATCGCCGTGACGTTGCAGACATGTACGTGTAATGGAGGGCAAGAAAGCACCAGACCGTCTGATGGTTCAATGGATGCATCAGTTGAAGCACCTGGGGCGTGTTCGAGGGTACAGGTCAACCGACCTGTGTCCCCCCCTTGTCATCCGACCCCCCCATAATAACTTAACTGACCTGACCATTGCTGTGGGCTATACTCTTAATATAATTAGGTAGTTTATTAGGGAATAGTGGGTCAGGTCACTTTATATAGAAAACTATATAGAGAAGTACTTTCTCGGATATTTTACTAGGTTCTTAGGTAGGGGTACCTAGTAAAAGAAATTAAAGAAGTCGCTTTCCATAGAAAAGTATAGGGAGAAGTACTTTCTCTGCTGTTTTATTAGGTTCTTACGTAAGGGTACCTAATAAAAGATATTAATGAAGTCACTTTATAAAGAAAATAATACAGGAAAGTACTTTCTCTACTTTTTTTACTAAGTTCTTAGGTAGGGGTACCTAGTGAGAGAAGTTAAAGAAGTCACTTTATATAGAAATATATATATAAGGGTACCTCTCTTTCTATTTCTAGAACCTAGGTACCTACCTAGGTACCTAAGGTACTTAATAGAGGTTCTAAAAGTCACTTTATATAGAAAAATATATATAAAGGTACTTCTTTCTACTATAGTACCTAAGTACCCAAGAGGTACGTACCTAATAAAAAGAAAGGAAGTCGCTTTCTATAGAAAAGTCTATATAAAGGTACTTGATTTTCTTCTAATACTAGGTTCTTAGGTAGGGATACTAAATAGAAATATAATAGAAGTCACTTTCTATAGAAAAATATATATAAAGATACTTATAGTCTAGTGGCTACTGTAGATTAACGGATCCACTACTCTTTATTAGCGTATCTCTATATTAGGAAAGAGCATTGGTCAGGTCAGTTAAGTTATTATGGGGGGGTCGAATGACAAGGGGGGGGCACAGGTCGGTTGATATGTAGTCTCGGCGTGTTCGGCCCATCAATCTCCTCGGCGGGTCCTCGCCAAAGGTATCTCTGAGTCTCTAGTACCGACCACACCACCGGGTGCCCGGTCTGGTACTGTGGTACTGGGAACCTTGGTCAGAGTAGCTCGGTGACGTTTACCAGTCATGCATGCATGCATGCATGAGCCGCAGTTGCCAGCGGGGCTCCTCGCTCCCAAGTTGACGTGAGAAGAGGGAGAAGAAGAAGAAGCTGCTGGGGAATTTGACAGGTCGGCTGGGTTTGCAGCATCCCCCGGAGGCGTGCATCCCATCACGCATCACGTCAACTGTGTTTGAAATCATCTCTCCTTTGTTCTTCCGCAGTCTGCTTGGATGGATCATGCACGGGAACCGAGTTTGGTCAATTGGGACCATCTGGCTGGCAACGAAGCCGCTAGCGTGAAGACTCCAGGGCCAGCAAAGCGAAACTCTATTCGCGGACCCTTTGCTTGCCCCGACCGACTACGCCTAATTGGGGGGGGGGGGGGGGGGGAACCTGGAGAGCCAGGGAGTCAGGACCATTCAGCCGAAATCGAATTTGGTTTAGTCTTGTCCGCCACCGGCGACCTTTGTCATCATCTTCAATCATCAGGGCTCAGCTGACTTGCTGACTGTATTCGATTCAAAGCACGACGCACGACGCACGACGCGCAACGCGCAACGCGCAACGTAACAAGGGCATCTATCCAAAGCACCCGCTTCTGCAGGAACAGCCGACACAACGTCGATACTCTTACAGATGGCTGCGCGGAGACGCGCGCGCGTCTGGTAGTTGAAGGCATTTGCATTTGTCCTCTTCGGCAGTCCTGGATACCTTGAATATGTCGTCAATGGCTAGGAACACGGGTGGAGCGATGGCCTCTAGTGCATACTTCAAAATCCAAAATAGGTGGGTACTTACATGTGCACTACCTGCTTGCGTGCTCGCGTGCTGGCATTACTCATAAGCCCAGCCGGTAGCGGCTCGTGGCCACAGGAGCCACCAGCCTATCTATCGTGCGATTGTGCGATTGTCTCTTTCTGTCTGGTCAATTCGACTTCTCGAAACTCCAAAAGAACCAGCAACAGCTGCCCATCCGCACCTATCAGCTGGCACCAACACCTGCACGGGGCTGGCCAGCTCAAGGCCAGGTGGCACCGGGGCAACTCCCGCCAATCAGCTACTAGCGGTCAATACGGGTTTAACGCCATCATCCCCAGGGCACAAAGGTCCCCCCCCCCCCCCCAGGGTCGTCACCCAGTTCGGGTCGGTCTTGACTTATATCATGTGCAATAGAATAAATAATCCGGCATTGACAGGGCTGCTGCTAACCACATGAAACCTCGGGGTACGCGTCTGACCTGGTGGGACGGCTCTTGACGGCCCATACAGTTACGAGCCTGCAAGCAGCGAGCACAATACATGCATGGTATTGGAGGCGCCCAAGTGCTGGCCTTTTGCGCGGTGCCCCCTGTATTATCCCTCTCTGGTGCTCTTTTTTTTTTTTTTTTTTTCCCCTCTTGATCGTAGAATAACCTGGACGCTTAAAACAACATATAAAATGCAGTATTCGAGTCTACAAGCTGGGAGGTACCGAGTTACTTTGTTGCAATCGACTTGAAGAGGTACCTTATCCCAAGTATGCACGTACAGGTACTTTAGGGGGTGGATCAGGTACCTGAGCTGTAGATGGCTGGAGCCCAGTTCCCAGCTGCTTCCCCAGCAAATTCTGAAATGCCGTTCGTTTCTGCCGCCTCAGCCTTGGCCCCACCTTGGCTGGGCACTGCGTGGTCCGTGTACAGAGTACATTAGGTTGCAGTTACACCAGACTGCAACAAGAAGTCGAGCCAAAGCATCTCCATCTCATCACCACCTCGCCGGCTCTTTTTCCCGCCATTACGCTCACTACCATCCATCATTCTGCTTGCTCACCGCCGTGTCCGGTTTTTGTATCCTGCGCTGCGGGGCGCCATCGTCTGCTGCTATATGCCTCGCTACATGCCTCCTCAAAGTTAAACAAGTCCTTTCATTTGACTGCCGCCGCTCCTGCTTGCCACCGACGGACATGCGTGCATAAACCTTATCGCTCCGCTCCCCCGCTACTTGGCCCCAGCTGGCTGCCTTCCCAGCCGCTCCGCATCGCATCGCGAGGACGAGTACGGCGTCCATGACACAATAGCGTGCCACTAGCATCGCGATCCGTTCGCACCGCCGGAGACGAACCTAACAGGGACGCTTTGGGGGGGGTTCTTCACAGTTGGAAGTCGCAACCGCCCCTCGTCGACCGCCAGTCCCGTTGCACACCCTGCTCGATTTTCGACGCATAACGAAAAGGCGGTCCGGGTTACAACCGTTTCCAGTCACGGTTTTTGCGGTTTCGAGCGGGGGCAACGAAAAAAAAAGAAATAAAAAAGAAAAAAGAAAAGCAAAGAAAAGAAAGGGAAGAGAGAGAGAGAGAGACAGAGACAGGGTGAGAGAGAGAGAGAAAGAGAGAGAGAGAGAGAGAGAGAGAGAGAGAGAAAGAGAGAGAGAGAGAAAGAGAGAGAGAAAGAGAGAGAGAGACAGAGACAGAGACGGAGAGAGAGGAGAACAAAAGAAAAATTTCAACACCGGTCGATCAAAACGATGGATCCAGGCCACATCTTTCGCCAGGGCCTGTGTTCCGTCCCTCCTCGGCCCCATCAGACGTACGCTTCTCAGTATCAGCAACAACCACCTCTGGCCACTATCGACGACCTCTCCGATAATGACGGCCCCAGTCATCGTGTTGCGCACACTCTTACCGCTTGTTGTCGCTGTCGTCAGGTGAGCAGCACGCATCTTTCGTCACAAACGCTCGCGCCGCGAAGCTCAAGCAAAACCAATGTCATACATAACGCATGCTAACCAAGTTGCTTTTCCCCAGCGCAAGACGCGTTGCGACCCCACTTTGCCTCGCTGTCTCCCGTGCGAGAGATCCGGCTCGACGTGCGAATACCTGGATACAGCCAAGGGGCAGAAAATCAACCGCTACTATGTAATCAAGCTGCAGGGCAGGGTCAGGGCTCTCGAGGCCGAGCTGGCCCAGTTCACAGATGACGAGAGCGATTACCCACGAACGGCCGAGGATATGGTACGGCCTGGCGGCATGATCCGGCTCAGGGCGAGTGACGAAACGTCGAGATACCTTGGCCCCAGCAGTGGCATAGCTATGACTCGGCTTCTTATGGAGGAGGCGAAGCGGTACACAGCATCCAATCGCATATCGGATCTTATTCCTGAAATCCGGGCTCAGAGCCAGGCCCGCATGCAATCAATTCAGTTCACCGGGCCGCCGAGCGGTAGAAAGAAGAGCTATCCCATGATTAGCGAGCGTCCTGCGACGGGCCTGCCTTCTCGTGCAACAATGGACAAGCTCATCCAGTTATTTATCAAGAAATGTAAGACATGCCGCTCCCTCCCTCTCCCTTCTTCCCTCCCCCTTCCCCTCCCCCTTCCTCACTCTATCTAGGATCCCTCGAGATTCTGACAGCCGTCGCAGCGCAGACGTTTTGGCCCGTCTTGCATGAGCCGAGTTTCCGACAAGACATGGAGGCAGTCTACAATGGCGACAAGGATCCTTACAAGAACTTTGCGCTCCGTATCGTCATCGCCATCTCCTTGCACCTGTGCGACCCACAGTACGCTGGCTTGGCCGACGGCTACTACTTGTCGGCAATGCAGTACGCTGAGGCTGTGATACGGCCAAAGGACCTCAAAACCCTGCAGTGTCTGGTCTTGATCGGCCATTACTCCCTCCTCACCCCTGCGAGGACGCCAGTGTACTATGTCCTAGGACTCGCGGCAAGAATTTGCCAGCAAGAGGGGCTCACGGACGAGAAGACCATCTCTGCAAGCTACAACACGGACGCGAAAGCAATCGACATGCGACGGCGCCTCGTATGGATCGTGGCCATGCTGGATTTTGAGCTGTCCTATCACATGGGACGACCCAGCGGCTTCGCAACCGGAAACGACAGACTCGATGTCACCTTGTTCGCCGACGTTGATGACGAGTACATCACAACCAGCGGAATGGCGGCCGGACCTTCAAGTGAGCGAAAATGCGTCGCGCTGCACTACATCAAGTCGAGAGAAATCCAAGCAGAGATAAAAAGAACGCTGTACGAGCAAAAACAGCCGGAACCAAACAATGACTCGCATCCCTGGTACGCCTCGATCGAGAAGCGGTTGCAGACATGGCTGGACACGGCGCCGCCAAATCCACCCTGGAGTCCGCCATGGTATGGGCTTTCCAGTTCCTTTCTTTTGTTCTCTCTCTCTCTCTCTTTTCTCCCCCCCTTTCCCCTTTAGGCTCCCGCCGTTCCCAGCCCTGATCAAGGTCCGTCGCTGATCCGCACGAGCGCAGGTTTGCAGGCTTGTATCACCATACGCGGATGGTCCTGCATAGGCCATCCCCCCAAGTCCCCCATCCGTCAACCCGCTCTGTGGGCATTTGCTTCGACAGCTCCAAACACGTCATCAGCTCGATGCAGAAGCAGTTGGACCATGGCTTCTCCAGCGCTACCTGGGTGTTTCTTCTCACGCTCACCTCGAGTCTGAACGTGCTGTTGTGGTGCACGTCGTACGCAGAAGTCCGGCAGCTCCATCCGCGACAAGAGGTCGAGGACCTGGTCAACATGGCGCTTGCTTGCCTCGACAAGTGCGTGGAGCGATGGCCCGGCACCGCGTACACGTCCCAGCTCTACGCCATCATCTCCAAAGCCTGCTTGCAGAGCTACGAGAGGGGATCCAGCAGCAGCCGAGCCTTGTTTTCCTTTGCCAGTCCGCCATCCGTCCCGGAGCCGCCGCAGTCCTCGCCCGACGCGTACCCGCACCCGGGAGCGCCCCAGGATCAGATGCCGTTCATGAGCCCTCCGCAGTTCGGCTTCGTGTTTGACTCGCCGTCCGAGTCCATGAACGCCTACACGTTTGACCCAAACTACCTTCCGCCTCAGCCGTCCTTCCGGTCCAACTCCATCTTCTGCAACCCGGCCACCGACTCGAGCGGCAGAAGGTTCTCCTACTTCCCGCCCGAGGGGTCTCCCGAGGATGCCGTCCAAGCAGCCACCTCGGCCGCCGCCGCTGCCGCCGCCGACGCCGCCGCTCCGCCGGATCACGGCACCCCGTCCTCCATGGACCACGGCCTGAAGCAAATGCCGACGCCGCCAGAGTCGCTGGCCCCCGGCAGCGTGTCCGCCGGCACCACGCTGTCGTCGCCGGCCCCCCTATCGCTGCGGCCTCCCGCGCTATCCGACGCCTCGTCCTCGTCGGCTCCTCGCGTGGTCCCCACGCACGACCACGTGGCCTCCCCCCCGCCGCCTGTCGCGGCCGAGTTTGCGCCCACGCCGCGGCCCTCGGTGCCCCAGCGCTCGTTGCCAATGGCCTCCTCGACGGCCGACTGGTTCTCGCCCCCCGCCCCCTTCATCTCGCCATACAACTTTGGTCCCATGAGCAGCGGCGGCGGCGGCGGCGGCGGCAGCACCAGCACCAGCACCAGCACCAGCTTCTTCAACGGCGCCCTGCCCAACGGGTTCGCGGCAACCCCGGCCGCCGCCCACCTCGGCGGCTTGCAGAACCTGGCGACGGGCTTCGATGTCCAGGCCCACTACGGCTTCCTTCCGGGCCGGCAGGGCAGTCTTACCCAGTCCCAGCAGGTGGAGCTGATGAATGCCCTGGAGACGGAGGGCGTGGGCGACATTGACGCGTTTCTGAGCGCCACTCACAGCATGGCAGATGTGCGGTGGTACTAAGATTCGCTGGGGGACCCCGTCTCTACACCTTTTTTTTTTTTTGCCCTTACTAGTTATGTTTCATCTTCTTTTCTGTTTTCTGTTTTCTTGCCCCCCCCCCCCCCCCTGCTTTGCTACGAGATATCTTGCGCAGTATTGGGTGAACTTGGCCCCTTTTTGTTTCCTTTGTTTTGGTTTCGGGCGTTTTGGCAAAGCCCATAGAGGGACCCGGGCAAATGTATACCATTCCGTACAGCAGGACACGAGTCTGCGGGATTACATGTTAGACACTTTATTTCTTTCTTCTTCTTCTTCTTCTTCTTCTTCTTATTCTCCGCCGAAGCTGAGGGGTGCGATTTCGCACGTCTGCAGGTATAAGGGGCGGGCAGCATCGGGCGCCTCGATGGCTGCAAGCGAATGGGCATGGGCGTCTCCGCTGGGCGATTGTAAATAAGCAAAACCAAATTATCACTGGCATGGACCATGTGCGCGGCCTGATCCCTATTTCAGGTGTAACGAAGAAGTAATAGAGTCATGCCTTCTTCCTCTTTGGCTGTCCACCTTTTTGCAAGCTCTTTTTTTCTTTTTTTTCGAGGATTAATATATATATATATATATTTTGTCGACATACGCCCACAGCCCACCCCCCCCCCCCCATGTAGCACAGCCCGACCGTCAAGACTGGCTCACGGCCAGCTCTTGCATGCCGCCGACGTGCACAAAGTCGCCCTTGCGGCCCATTCTTTTGGAACGCTTCTTGCGCTTGGTCGTGCCCGTGACTGTGGGGACTTCGCGGATCCAGCGACTCACGGGGACGGCTCTGTCCGTGAGGAAGGGAAAGTCTCTCGCGTCTTCTGCCGGCCACGGCACCGCGCAAGGCTCCGAACCCCCCTTCAACACGGATGGCTGCGGGGCAACGAGCGCGCCGCCCGTCGAGGTGTTTCCTGAACCCCCCCCCGCTGCTCCGGATGGACTGGGCAATGAGGCGTCGTCGGCTGAGCTTGCCCCTCCGCGGGGGAGGAGGAAGAGGGAGGCGGCGGCGGCGGCGGACGACGCGTCCTTGTGGTGGTCGCAAATTGCGTCGCCGTCGTGCATGTTGACCGGCGCGCAGAGTGCTTCCCAGGTCGAATCCAGCTGCAGCCAGTTCTTGGTTCGGCGAATCACTTCTACCCAGTCGGATCGGGCAGCCGACCTGCTTGCGTGGAAGACGGGGTACCCGTCGCACAGCCGCACCAGCCGGGCGACCATGTAGGCGTGCCGCTGGATTTCCTTGGCCGACGTCTGGACCAGACAGTGACACAGGAGAAGAGCGTGGAGGGCATCCGTCAAGAGGGGGTGGTACGTGACAATCTCGCAAGTGGTGGCTTTGGCGCCTCTCGTCGCCGACGGTTGCAAAGGGTACGCTGGGAGGTGCGGAGGCGGGACGGACGAGAAGAGCTCCGATGCCGAGTAAACAATGTGCTCTGGGCGCGCCGCTGGGGCGTTTGATATTCGGGGGTGTCTGAAGATGCCGTTGGCGACCAAGCTCACGCGCTCGTTGAACTCGGACAGCAGCTTGACGGGTAGGTTGGGCGAGTACTCGAAGCATGACAGGAAGGACATGTAATCCTTGAGGGCCCTCTTGGCCCAGAGCTTGACAAGCTTTCGGCAATCCAGCTGTTCTTCCGGTACGGAAGCTTGCGCGTCATCTGCCTCTGCTGTTTCTGCTGCTTCTGATGCTTCTGCTGCTTCTGCTGCTTCTGCTGCTTCTGCTGTTTCTGCTTCTTCTGCTGCTCCTGCTGCCTCTGCTTCTGCTGTTGACGCAGTGGTGGTGCTGGGGCTTGCAGGGCCCGTGCCAAGCGGCACCCGAGGCGTGGACGGCGCGCGTACGCTACCCTCGACGTGTCGGCACGCCATGGTGAGGTGGACCAGGGCTCTCTGAAACAGCAGCTGAGGCCCGAGGCCGCTCGGTTGATCATTTTCAGGCAAGACGAGCTCGGGTTTCTTCTTGCCGTTGCGGATCTGCTGGGCGTCCTGCGGTCCGTCGGCGAGTTTCGCCGAGCCCGGATCGTGGGCAGCCTTGTCGCGGTACCGACTGTGTTTCAGCGCTTCCGTGAGGTCCTGGATGGCGCCCTCGAGGTCCTCCTGGAAGACCTTGACCGTTGCGCGGGTTCGAAGGGCCTCGGCCTCGCCGTGGCCTGAAGCGATAATGTCCGTCAGCGGCTGCAGGTCGGTGCTTTCGACCAGGTGCCTCGAAGGGATCTTTTCATGGAAGAAGTGGACGTATTTGGCGTCGAGGTCGTCGCGGTTCCGTTGCAGCACGAGTCCGCCAACGTCTTCCAAGGCAGAGGCCCCTTGCATGGTCGCGACGCTGCAGGCTATCTCGTCGAGTCGATATGCGCGAGCTAGCCTTTGACAGGCAAGCTCGCGCATCCGCAGCTTTCTTTCCTTGCTCAGCTTGGCGCCGTGACCTAGCGAGTTGAGGTAGGGGACAGCCCCGTTGACGTTGATGAGGGTAGATGAAGCCAGGTCATTGGCAGCGCCGATGGCGAAGGCAGTAGCCTCGTCCACGCCTCGGCGGACCTTGAGAATGTCGAAGACGACGGCAGGGTCTACGGGGCGAGGCCGCACAGTGTTGTAGTTGATGTTGGCAATGACTTGCAGCATTTCGACGGGCATCTGCAACCACGGCCCATGGAAGGATGATATGAAGCGCCAATGCCTGCGAGCAGCCCGGCAGCCCGTCAGCCCGTCACGCTCTGCCATTTGCATTTGCATTTGCCATTTGCCTCTGCCATTGGGCGGAGAAGGGTGATGGCCGATCGTGCGACGACCGGCGACCGACGACCGACGACCGACGACCGACTGACTTACTTGTTGCGACATATGATTAGAGAGTTGGGCGACGAGGCCGGGGCAGAAGGCTTGTCGGATCTGGCCGTCTTTGTCTTTTTCGCCGTCGACGAGGTTGGCGCCTGTGGCAGTCGGGTTGCGCTGGTGTCGGATGCGCCTGCGGGTGAAGAGGAGTCGGCGGCATTGCTGGTGCTCTCGGCTGCCCGGGCACTCTTGTCCATGCCCGACCCGTTGGTCATCTTGGCCCTGCAGCAAGTGTTTTGAAAAAAAAAAAAAAAAAAAAAAAAAAAAAAAAAAAAAAAAAAGAGAGAGAGAAAGGAACAGACGGGACAGAGACAGGCAGCTGTCTCAACGGGCAAATCGTGGAATATCTCGGGGTGGAGCTTTGTCTCTGGTCTCGGACTCTCGGCGCATCGGGTGTTTTGAGTCTTGACGCTGAGGGAACACGGCGGCCGCACCAGGTGGGTGGCATGAGGAAGGGAAAAAAAAAAAAAAAAAAGGAAAAAAAGGAAAAAAAGGAAAAAAGGAAAAAAAAAAGGACTAAAAAAGAAGGGAAAAAAAAGAAAAAAAAAATCCTGCAGCTAATTTAATATGGGATATGTGGTCAAGTCAGATACAAGAGACACCACACCTCGCGTCCGGCTTTTCTTGTCCTCTTGCGCCCTTTGGTTTTTCGGGTGTCGGATTCCCACAATTGGACAACTGGTTTTGCCTCGCAAAAGACGGTCGGGTCGGGACTCGGGAGCTGAAGGCTGGCTGGTGAAGCGTGAAGCTGCGATTCGGAAAGGTGCGTGTGGGCTTGGGATCACGTGCGGATGTGTTTAGCATGCACTGTACGGAGTACGGAGTATGCAGTCACTGTATGCAGTCACTTTGTATGCAGTCCCAAGTCCAGCCCGTGGTTTCTGTGGACGGCCGACGGCTGCACTGTGAACTCTGAAGCCTAGCGTCCCGTGGTGATCAAGGTTTTGCCAAGATGAAGAGGACATTTTGGCTTGCAAGACAGGATGCAGACTCTGGGGCGTTGGAAGAAGACTGTTCCAGTCGTGACTGTGAGGAGGTAGAACCCCAAGAGAGCGAGAGGAGGAGGAGGAGAAGAAGAAGACGACGACGACGAAGAAGAAGAAGAAGAAGAAGAAAAAGAAAGAAGACGAAAACGAAGACGAAGACGAAGAAGAATGGGCTGGAAAGGACCGTGTCTGTTGTGATTGTGCGTGCTCGAGATTTTGCAAAAGACCCTGGACCGAGCGATCAACTCAACTGTACGGGTCAATCATCCATCATCACCATCACCATCACCATCATCATCATCATGCCTTGCCAGGAGTGAATGCTTCGAATACTCCAAGCAAATCCCCAGTGCTGGGAACAAGGGTGGCGAAACAGCTATTGACGAACGGTCAGAAGAAAACTGCGGCTTCCGTTGCTCACCGCGGCAGTGCTGAGCAGGCAGTGACGAGCCGCTGACGATGGCCCAGCCACTGCATCTTTCTTTGCAGGCTGCACAGAAGCCACGAAAATGAAGGTGCGCGCAAACTCGCGCAACTGTCAAATGATTGATGCTCGAGGTTGAACACACAATCACGGGTGTACGAAGCAACGCACGAACACGAAGCCATGAGGCTGACCCCCCTGGCTGCTGGCTGTGGCTGTGGCTGAAGCTTGATGTCCTCAACCCACATGTGGCTTAGCCCAGCCGAACCAGCGCAACAACACTTCATCCGTCAGCATGGCATGTAACCACAGCACACTCATCACCATCACCATCACCATCACCATCACCGTCACCATCACCGTCACCATCGCCATCGCCAAAAAAGGCCTCGCTTATTCCTTCCCCCGGAGCCAGCCGGCCAGACGCCGATACACTCCCATCATGAAGCCCGTCGTCAGTGCCATGCACGCTTGGTCGTGGTAAGATTTCTCCCCCCAGAGCCAGAGCCCGACCAAGACCATTTGAGCCGCCCAAGGGCCTGCGACTCGCTTGCCGCACGCTGACATTCGAGTGTTTCCGTCTGCAGCACCGTCATCTCCGTCTTCGCCATCGTGATTCTCAGCGCACTAGCCGGGCTCTACCGAAGCGGACACGAAGAGTTTACCGGTGACGTCAACGGCCCCAGCCCCGAGGACGGCAAAGCCATTGCTGGAACCATCTGGACCGCCGTCGTCGTCTACGCGGTACGCGAGGCCCCCCTTTTCCTCCTCCCCTTGGACGGTTGAATCAGAACAAAGCATCTTGGGTCCGGGTCCGGGCCCCTGTGCGCTCTCCCCACTGACGCTGTATCCCATCTGCAGGC
This sequence comes from Ustilaginoidea virens, assembly GCF_000687475.1. Taxonomy (NCBI): domain Eukaryota; kingdom Fungi; phylum Ascomycota; class Sordariomycetes; order Hypocreales; family Clavicipitaceae; genus Ustilaginoidea; species Ustilaginoidea virens. The sequence continues at coordinate 4,308,471 of NC_057317.1, read as the reverse complement.
TTTTCTTTTCTTCTGCGGCTTCCAGGGCCTGCTTCACGTGCGAGAGAACCGAAGGGGCGCAATCACCCTGTAGCCTTGGCACCCTGCAACCTGTTGGACTTTTCATAAAAAAATTCGGGTCGAGCGGCGCCGGGGCGTTTTTGGCGGGATTGGGTTTTTTCTCTCTCATTCTTTCGTTGCACTAGCTCATCTGCGAATGCCCCCCTTTTGTTTGGTTCGACTGAACATGTCATTTCCGAGACTTTGATCGCTACGAGGCGCGCGTATATCTTGACTGGCACACGCGAATCGCTTTGGCTCATGGGGCCGGCCGGCATCATCTGTTCTGCTTGTCACCTTGTCACTCGTCTGCTGTGGCCATGGGGACGTCTGTGTAGGTCGGTCCGGAATAGGCGGTTCTGGGGCAGTAAATTTACCCACATGGCCATCAAGGACGGGGGGGAGGGGGCCTCGGAGCCGGCTGCGATGTACTGGACATGGAAAACATTGACCAGACCTCTCCATGATTTCTGTCTGTCATTTTGTTGCTTCAACGGGTTGATTGAGCTGCCCGGGCACCTCCCGGGCACCTCCCGAGGCTCCCGAGACTAGGAACCCCCCAAGGTGCTCTGTAAAAGATGGTACATACCTATGTACCTACCTAGGTACGTAAGGTACCTACCTAGGTAGGTAGGTACCTAAGGTAGCTGTAATTCGCCCCCCTTCCCAAGCTGCAGGTATGTCATGTACTCCGTACCCAGTATCCGTACCACCCATGGCTGCCGTGTCAAGTACCACGACCTCGGCCCTGGACGGCTATAACAGCGACCTCCATGTTTCGTCATCTTCCCAGCGTCTCGCCCCCCCGCCGCGCCTTCGCTCCTTCCCAAGCCTATCCCAGCCTGTAGATTGTATCAAATGGGTTCAGATTCAACCGCTGGTTCCTAAATCCTGAATCCTGCAAGCTCTGGCCTCGAGTGCCATCACATCCAAACCCAACGCCTTTTTTTTCCCTTTTTTTTTTTTGCTCCCTCCCGACAACGCAACGGCCAGGCTTGAGGCTTGCTTGAGCTCTGTTACCATACACCAAACTTATGTCCCTGATCTAAGCAACACGCCCCCCCCCCCCCCCCCCCCTCCCCCTTCCCTTCCTCGCCCCCTGCAATTCTCCTCACCGCATGCTTCTAGCCGCCATTCGAGAGCTTCACGCCATCACCCAGCTCCACCGACCGACTTAATTCTTGCAATCTTTGTTTATAATTTCTCTCTTTCCGCTTCAAACCGTTGCCACAAACTGCCGTGCATGTCACCGTCGGAGGAGCCCACAGCCCACGGGGTTAGCGATACAACCCAGTCCTCGAATAACCATGCCCGCAGTACGAGCACGAGTCAACCCGCGTCATCTACACCGCAAACCGGCCCCGTATACGAACAAGACGACGAGCAAGAGCAACATGCTCCGGATCCGCGGGGGAAAACCCGAGCTTCGGCACTAATCGACTCGGCGGAAGCTCCGACCACCGAGGGACCAGTGTCAAGAGCAAACCCAATGCCCCAAGCTGCCACCGAAGCCTACGCAGTCACAGTCGCAGTCGCAGTCGCGCCTCCGGAGCCCTCCAACGACAAGCCTGTTCTAGCGCCGTGCCACTTGGCCGACTCCGAGGCGGCTGATGCAATGGCCTCCTCCGTCACAACCATCAAAGCTCCCACGCCAACATCGCATCATGAGCACGCGGCTCACCATCTCGCCGCTGTACAGCCCTCGTATGTCGACCCGACGCCCGCTACCCCCATGATTTCACAGCCTCCTTCCCGAAGCCCATCCTCCGCCGCGAGGTCTCACAGGTCGGGCGATCCTTCGCCTTCACGATCAGATGTAGAAGAGGACAAAAGCTACGCTAGCGAGGACGAGCAGGATGGCGGCTCCAGATCCGAGATCCAGAGCATAATGGAGCAGTTTAGCGAGGAAGGAGGCGGTCCGGGCGCAGACGAAGTCATGAGCCCCAGATTGGAGATTGCTTCGCCCATGTTTGCCGCACCTGTTCAGCACCCCCCCAGGAAATCCAGCCTGGAGCCTAGTTCACAGTCGTTATCGAAACAAGTCTCGGAATTCTCCTCCTTGCGGGTAGCCACATCATCGCCGTCTAGCGAGCGAGGCGATCGATCCAACGAGCGGGGCCTGCAAGATCAGGGACCCCCCGTGCCCCCCAAAGATTCGGTTTTTGCGAATCGTCCGAGGTCGACGGAAGATGGGCACCCGCCTAGTGTCACGTCGCTGCCGTCGCCGCAACTTGCCAAACACAGGCCGCCCCCGCCCGAGCCCGAACCCGAGCCAAGTCTCCCTTTTGGCTTTCACAGGTTCCTGGAGCAGCTGCGGAACAAAAAGGCCGATCCGGTCGCCAGGTATCTCAAGTCGTTCCTGTCCGAGTTTGGCAAGAAGCAGTGGATGGTTCACGAGCAGGTCAAGATCATAGGGGACTTTCTGGCCTTCATCGCCAACAAGATGGTGCTGTGCGATGTCTGGAAGGACGTGTCGGACGCCGAGTTTGACAATGCCCGCGAGGGCATGGAAAAGCTGGTCATGAACCGCCTGTATGCCCAGACCTTCTCCCCGGCAATCCCTTGCCCCAAGCCCATCCCTGGCGCCAAGCCGAAAAGGAGGGGGGCCGATGCCTCCCTGGGGCCTGGCCGCAGGGGCCAGCACCAGGAAGACGTCGAGAGAGACGAGATTTTGACGCAAAAGATCAACATTTACGGATGGGTGAAGCTGGAGCATCTGGACGTCCCAGCCGTCGGGGACAGCGGCCGCAGGTTTCTGAAGCTCGCTCAGCAAGGTAATCCCTGCCGCGCTCTGCCGCGCTCTGCCGCGGTCAAACAGAAAACCCTGGTTTGGGTGGCGCGAGAGATGATGGGCGACTAACTCACTCCACCGCCTCTCCAGAGCTCTTAAAGATCAAATCGTATCGAGCACCGCGTGACAAGATCATCTGCGTCTTGAACTGCTCCAAAGTCATCTTTGGTAAGCCTGCATCCCTCCAGGTTGGGGAGGGGGGGAGGGGGGGGTTTGGTGGTGCAGACTAACGACATTTGCGCAGGCTTGTTGAAGCACAATAAATCCGACTCGTCCGCGGACTCATTCATGCCGCTGCTGATTTACGTCGTCTTGCAGTGCAACCCCGAACATCTGGTCTCCAACGTGCAGTATATTTTGCGTTTTAGAAATCAGGAGAAGCTCGGCGGCGAGGCCGGTTACTATCTCTCGTCCTTGGTACGTCAACACTGCAGCTCTCCCTCTCCGTCGCTCATTCTCACTTCTCTTCTTCTTCCCTGTTTTCTTTTCCCGCCCTTGCGCAGATGGGAGCCGTCCAGTTCATCGAAAACATGGATCGGTCGTCCTTGACGATTTCCGACGACGAGTTCGAGAAAAACGTAGAAGCTGCCGTCTCAGCAATCGCCGAGAAGCACCAGACCGCATCGCCCGACCACCAGCATCAAACCGTGTTCAGCGAAAAGACGGGGCTGCATTTCCCCGGCGAACCAAGCGCTCGTCGCCGGTCAACCGACGCGGCCGAAGGCTCGACCCCGAGACGCGCGACTTCCCCCTATGAGGGAGAGTCGCAAGACGGCGCCGCCATCACCGGGCTGCTCCGCACGATCCAGAAACCGCTCAGCACCATAGGCAGGATGTTTTCGGACGAAGCGAACCCCTTGTCGTCTGCCGCGGCAAGCGCGCCCCGATCCCAAGGTTTCCAAGATCGGCAATTACCTCGGCCGCCGTATCTGGACGCGCCGCCCTCTCCGCGGGTACTTCTGCCGCCGCCGCCGCCGCCGCCGCCGCCGCAGCAGCAGCAGCAGTCAAGCTCGGAAACACTGGCGAGACGCGCCTTGCCGGCCGAAGAAGCCGCCGCCAGACAGGCAAGTGCAGAAGCCGCAGAGGCCCGGCGACTACACCGAGCCGAGCACACCAATGTGGTGGAGACATTGGCAGGCATGTTTCCCGACCTCGACAGAGACGTCATCAGCGATGTGGTGTACCAGAAGCAAGGAAGGTAGGTTCACTTTCGACTCGGTTGACTGCTTTCGCAAGGTGTACTGACGGGTCCTGCAAACAGGGTTGGGCTGGCGGTAGATGCTTGTCTGGCGCTATCTTCATAGACTTGTTGTTGGGGGGGGGGGGGGATTCTCGTTTGCGAAAACCAGGGACACGCATCCACGTCCTACGTCCTAGCTACAAGTACAATTTTAAGCTTGAAACGCCCGCAGTAGACCGACTGCGACTGCAGTTCGCTGCGTGTCTGTATGTACGTGTCTGTATGTGCCTGTGCCTGTGCCTGTGCCCCCTGTGTATGTATCCCCGTAAAGGTGCCAAGGTGCAGGCTTCATATCGACCATGGTTGAAGCCAACAAAACCCTTCTATTGACCAATTACGTCAAAACAGACGAAGCACTACCCGCAGAATAGCACAGGCTACAAGCCTCATGTCCAGATTTACAAACAGCTCCATCGCACCCATCGCCCATCCGGAGGGCGCTGCGCTGTCCAGGCGATTCCCGCCTTGGCCACGGGCTTGACAACAGGGCCCCTCGTCGTGCTCGTCAGTAGGGTGTCCGACGGACGAAAACGCGTCGTCTGCACGGGGGTGCTCAAGACGCAAGATGGCCTGGTTGCTCATGGCTCTGCTGCACATGCTGGAATCCACCAACGTAGTGTGAGGAATTCTAGTGAGGAAGGGTTTTCTGTGACGACCAGAGGCGCCAACAACATGTCAACCGTCGGCATGGGAGGCGGCTCTCCATGGCATGCATACATACAGGTGTACATGGACACGACTCGACACGACTCGCCGAGGCCAAATCTCGCCTTGGGGCTGGGCCGCAAAACCAGGTTTCGAATTCGTCTTTACATTACACGAGGAAAAAATTAAAAAAAAAAAAAAAAAAAGTAAAGCAGTCGAAGATTGTAACTAAAGAAAGATTCTAGTCGTGTCTAAACAAGATCCACCAAAAAAAGCTCCCGTAAATGCATAGTTTATATATATATGTGTGTGTATATATGTACGTACGCTTCAATGCTGACGTGGGTGTCTCTTTCAATGTGCCTTGAACGATGGATTCCGATAAAAACTGGCACAAAACCGGCAGCAACTAGTAATGTAAGAGTAGGTAAGAAACGTGAGAATAAGTCAAGGATCGGATGTGGTGGGTGGCTGCCTGGGTGGCTGCCTGCAGGCGGCAGATGCAACGCTCCAAGAGACCAAGGAAAAAGAACAGTATGAAAATCGGATTGCAGCGCGCAGCATGCTGGGCAGGAAGCCACAGGGGCACGTCGCGTCAAAGGAATTCATCAGCCACGCTGCCGTGCCGCGTGCGAGAGCTTGTTGAGCATCGGGTCGAATTGTTGTCGAGGAGCCACGACATGCCCGATTCTCCAGACGATGTCGCGGCAATCACAGAGAGCAACATTGGTCATCTCCCCATGCGCAATTATAGTGGAGGCGGCGCATCAGGCCGCTGCCCTGTAACTTTTGTTGTAGTCGTAGGATCGCTCTTGTCGGTCAGATACGCTGATCGGCGCAGCTCCACCTAGAAGGCTGTGAGAGTCGGTGTCAAGGGTCAATGTCAAGGGTCGGTAAGCTGGTGCCCCAGAAGGACCAACAGCCGGTCGCGACCCGACTCCTGTGTGATAGGAGCGTTCTCTAGATTCTGTGTGGACAAATCCCCTGTCCTTCACATCGCCAGATGTACTGAGCATGAACTTCTCTGTCACAGGATGCCTGCCGAGAAGCAACGAGTTGCGCGCATCCAAGGGAGTAAGGTTGTCCATCTCACGCTTGAGTTTTTCTAAGTCATCATATCATGTCAGTCGATCGTGTTGATAAAGAAAAAAAAAAAAAAAGAGGAACATAAAAAACACCCGCCACTTACCAGCCTCCTTTCTTCTCTTTCGATGCGGATTCATCTTGCAACAAACGTTGATGGCATTCCATGCAATGAGGATTGCGAGCACAGCCGTCAGAGCACCTTGGACGGCTATGAGCACCACCCCTGCCACTGTTTGTGTCGTCTGCTTGATGCCAAACTCTTCAACAAAGACCAGGATCAGGCCAATCGACAGGAAGCGCACCACCTGGATCACAATGTTCATGATGTTGCTAGAGCGGCGCTCAAAGGGGCGGCTCCACAGCAGCAAGCAAAGCATTAGTCCCTCGATAACCATTTGAGCTATGGTTTGGGCCATGCCATGGCCATCGCCGGCCGCAATGGCCACGCCCTTGGCCAGCATGTAAAGAATAACGGGTATGAAAAGCCACCAGTACTGCTTCTTGTACGATTCGTAGAACAGGGAGTATTTGACCCAGATTGACTTGTCCTCAAACATGGCGCTGGCGTCGCCGTCCTGTTGCTTCAGCTTGCGCACCACGGACCAGATTTTCCAGGAGAAAAAGGCGAGGATGCCGGTGAAGATGGCCAGCGTCACGCCTGCAAGAATCTTGGCAACCGCAGAGTCGCCGTTTGTGAACTGAAACACGCAGTACAACACCCAGATGCCGTAGAGAAGCAGAATGAGAGACGTAATGGTTCGAGCAATGGATCCCCAGTAGTGCTCCCGAAAGCCCTTGAGACTTTCCGGGAAACTGCCAAACACCGACCAAGCCTCCAGTATCATCTTGACGAGAAGAATGCCAACAACTATGCTCGCGATGATGATGGCCACGATGAGAAGCGCCGTCATGAAGATGTTTGACTTTGGAACAAGAAGCTGTTCCGCAAAGGCTTGAATCCCCCGGACTCGGTGTTGGAAATCGTTGCCACCCCCTGCTGCGCCGGATCCGGTCGAGTTGACAGATGTTTGAATCTCGCGCGAGGCCAGTTCCACAAAGCCGTCGACGGCTCGCTTGAAGTTGAAGAGGCCTTGATTGGGGCTCCTGGAAGTACCGTCTGGGAAGATGAGAGTGGCGTTCTGGAGGTAGCGGAAGTTGTCCTGAGTCAAGTTGCCCCCCGTCTTTGCTCGGAAGTGGTCAATGGTTGACTGCATCCCGGACCATGGAATGATGCCGGCGGAGAAGGCAAAGTTCTGGGCAAAGTTTCGGTAGATGGGGGGATAGTTGACGGAAAGCATGCTGTTCATGGCCATGCCTTGGAACCATCCGACGGTTTCGCCAAAGCTTGGGCTCATGGTGCCTGCGGCGACGGCCGAGCCTCCGCCAGACAAGCCAGCACCGGCAGCGGAAACACCCGCCACGATCAAGGCAGTGCCAGCAATGCCAGCGGCAATATACGAAACGGCGGCAACATTGGTGGTCTTGCCGTTGGATATGTCGCACTGAACACAGGCTACCCGCGTCCCTCCATTCAGACTCAAGAGTTGCAAGGTGGCATGTGCGGAAATGTCGGGTACTTGAAAGGCGATTGCAGGAACCATGTTGGCAAACTGGGCCGGGATCTCTTGGCTGCCACGAGCAGCAAAGTTGCCAGCTGGAACAGGGCATAATCGGTCAATGAGCGTGGCCTTGTCGCAAGGATTGAAGGAGTTGGAGTAGACGGTGTTGCCGTACGCGGTGACATGAAGGACGGCGCTTACATACTGCTCGTGGGTGCTGGATCCGGCCACATCAAAAGTCACAGTCTTGTCCTCGTTGTTGTAACTAATGTTGATCTTGTCAACATTGATGCTGGGATCAGAGCCACAGTCGCTGAAACCGTTCGTTTTGAGAATCTGGCCTCCCAGTGCTGTGGTAGTCAGCAAACCGAGGAGCACCACAGCCCCGAGTCCCCAGCTGTTATAACCCGCATCAGAGCGAGCCATGTTAACCCCCGCCACTTGCTAAGACTTTGTGTAGTGCGCAAGGCAGAAGTCGACCTTTTTCAAGACTTTATACGTCCGCGACTGTAGGTACCGAGGGGCATCACTTGAACGATTGAGATATAGCGCGCGGTCCAGACGAGACTCGAAATAGTGCAAGTCAAGCGATGTTTCGAAACGATGCCCACCGAAAAGATGCTCTTGGCGCAAAGGGTGCGTAAGGGAGAGTGGACAGGGGCCCGGATCGAAAAGACGGTTCAGGCAGAAAAAAGGTATACGGACTTCGAAAAGTATGCTCGAGAAAGTTGATCGAAAAGAAGGAGAGTACGACCAGCGATGATTTCGAGAACCAGCGAAGCTAAGGATCAACCTAGCAATGAAGAAAAATCGAAAGCAAAAAAGTAATAATGATAGTGACAATCAAGAAAACGGAACGGCAAACGCAAAGCAGTGAAAGCACCGCACAGTATAGTGCCGCTGCCTTTGTGTTCACTGCTTCTCGAGTGCTTGCCAAATTGCATAAGAGGGTTGACCGTGTATGTATGGTGATGGGATCGGATCGTGCTTAGTGCGAGCGGTTAACGCATGCAGTCTTTGTAGCGGCGGCAACCCAAACAGGGGGCGAATTCTGAAACGCATGCAGCCGGTTCGAGGAGACGGGGAAGCAAAAGCAGGAGTGTCGCGGATGGAGATGTCGTAACTGCGGGCTGCCCTCCTAGGAGAAGTATCTCCCAGTCAAGGCCATGCAATGCAATTCAGCAAGCAAGATGTTATGTCACAAGCGAGAAGACATGGAGAACTGCGGGAAAGGGGGAAAAGAAAGAGAAAGACGCACACGCACACACACACACACACAGAGAGAGAGAGAGAGAGAGAGAGAATCAGGCTCCAAGGTTCAAGACATTCGTATGACGGGTGCAAGGAGCGTCGTGAATACGGTGAAGAGGAGGGGGGGCCCTGGGAGATGCTGGCTGCTGGCTGGCCTGGGCTCTGTGGAAAAGGGAAGGCACCTTGAAACCTCCTGCCTCCTGCTCCTGGCACACGCAGCTTCCCAAGTTGCCGGCAAGGCGAGGCACAAGACACCATACTTGGTTCCGTACTCTGTACTATTGATAAGCCCACAATGCCGTGTGCACGAAGGCGTACCTGATACCTTGAGCCAGGACGGTTCAGCACCAGGGTCGAGGTTAATGACGAACAATGAATATGAATGAATTGCAATGAAAGCCGATGCAGGTCGGCTTTGATTCGCCGTCGCATCCCCTGGACCTTGGCGGGCCGGGATCACGGGCCCCACAAGAGAGCCCACCCGACTCCACCCGACTCCACCGAACCCACCGAACCCACCGAACCCACCAGAGCCCGCACTGGCCGGGGCGGCTGCTTCACCAAAGGGGTTCGTCAAATGGTTGGTTGTGCCTGGCCCTTCTTCGCTCTCCCTGCTTATTTCTTCCCTTTCTCCTTTCCGAGCCAAAGGGCAGTATTTTGTGCGTGGTGCGCATTCGTCTTTCTTATCTCCTGGTTATGGTTTTTTTTTTCTTTTTCTGCGGAGTACGATATACGTCTTTTTAAAGTAAAATGGCTTCTCCCCGAACCTGTTCCTGGGTGAAACAAGGTGCAGCGGGAAAGCACGTCTCCCTTGCCTCTTGCCCAAAATTTGTCTCAGAATTAATGTACGGAGTAGCTTGTGTGCTGTAGGTCGGTCGCACCTGCTACGGAGAACCGGTGCTCCCTCTTTTCTTTTTTTTCTTTTTTTTTTTTTTCTTTTTCTTTCTTCTTCTTTTTCTTCCTTTCTTTTTTATTTCTTTTTTATTTTTTTTCGTTATATTTTTTTTTTTTTTTGGTATTTCCTTTTCTGGTTTGTATTTTCTTCTCCTCTCACAATTTCACTTCATCTTTGCCCACGGATCGTTACAGGGCCCACGGTCCATCAGCCGCCACGCTCCAAACAAGGGCCAGAGCAGAGCAACTGCGTTGGGGATCCAGGCGCGAACCAATCAACCCGCGCCATCATGAAGCTGCATAGACATGTCCTCCTTGCGCACCTACTTGACCCGTTGGGCGTCTACCTCAAGCCCCATTGGATGCCGGCTCTCGCTGGTGCGGCTGGTGCGACGGTCTGAAACTTGGGGATCATTTGGCTCGCAGATTGTGCTTGTTGGGCCTGCAGCACGGAGCTTTGGTTAGGGTTCGGATACAGACTCACGGAGAAGTCCTTGCCTCCTGGGCAATTATTACCCGCCGGCCTTCGATTCGTTCTTGACCAAACATGCGATGCTGGCGGAGGGACTGGATCCGGCTCGCAGAGGCTTTTGTGGCAGCAGGTCGGTCCCTGAAAAGACAAGAGTACGGATACTTACTTCCGAGTCCTCGGTATCGTGGCCTCTTGAGCAGTGTGACCCGAGTGTTCATGCGCCCTCGTCGCATCATCCAAACAAAGGAATCCAACCTCCGCACTGCCAGCCCGTCTCAGCCATTGCTCTCTGAATTTCGACTTTGGAAACCGCTTCCTTCACCCCCACCAGCCCCCAACAACCCTGCTGCGAGAAAGACGAGAATTGAGAAAAGCTCCATGTCCCCTTTCACGCAGCTTTCTCTGTTCATCATCAAGGCCCCTCCCTTGTCCCAAGACCAGCCCTGGACTTCGGGACGCCGTACTCCGGGAGTAGTACTCCGTACCGAGTACATCTCGTCCTCGCCGCCCTCTTCACCGCCCCCCTTTTCCCAGTACGCTCCAACGGCGAGCCCCTGCAGAAGCCCCGGCCGTTCGTCTGATGCAACATGACATCTCACCTGTACGGGGCTCCCAGCAAGCAAAAGAGCCCCCAACCGCCTTTTGAAATTTAACGCTGGCGGCCCCTGCGTAGCCTGACCATCACGCCGTTCGCTATACATCAGCACGGCGGCCTCGTGTTTCCACATGTCTGTCGAGCAAAATTCCCGCGTCTCTACTATATCTTTGTTCTCATACTTCCCAACTTGAAATATTCACGCTGGTGGCTGGAGCAAAGCGAGCTGCCTCGACACGACGGTGCCCGGGCCGCCTCCCAAAACATTACCAGACATCTTCTACAAGCCCCTTCCTAGTCTCGTCTGCACAGCGACCGTCAAGGCAGTCAGCAAGCAGCATCATATCGGCGGCCCTTGTCATTGTAGCTTTGACGTGGGCGACCTTTTTGTATGTATGTTTGGCCCAAGTTTCTCGTCATGTCATTCGTCCAAATAAGAAATGAAGCTCTCTATCTATGTATGCACATGTATGTAGCTGTGGTGGCCCGCAAAGTAAATCACCAGATAAACAAACAACTCCTTCTGCGCCACATAGTACGCCGCAAAAATTGAAATGCAGGCAAAACCATCCTCCTACATCTGACCATGTCCAAGAAAGAAAAGCCTTTCCCTGGGTATCCGTCATGCAGAAGCCATCATCGTTTTCCAAGGCTGATCAACAACCAGCACACGGCCAAGGCCGTTTTTTTTTTTTTTTTTTTTTTTTTTTTTTTTTTCCTTTTCCTTTTCCGGCAGTCATCGCAAGAGCCGCATTCTGAAGTTTCGCACTTGCACGTCGCCGAGCTCACTGACTCGGGTTATTGGAGACTTGTCGACAAAACAAAGACAACCCCCCACCCTTCCAATGTCTCATCTCAGCACCTAATTCGCCTGCTACATGTATAAATGTCTTTCGTTCCATAGATGTTGCTGCTGCTGCCAGCCTGAGCTGTTGCTTGACGTGTCTTGACGCGGTGACCGGGAATACGTAGAAAGAGACTCGTGTTCACTAAAAGGACTACCATCAACGCTCGATGGGTCCAGCATCGTGCCATATCCAGCTTGAACCCCAAGCTGGCCACGTATTGGCATGGCGCCAACGTCGGGCAATCCGGGTGCGCTCAGTGTCAGTTGCGGGAATGGCTCAACATCACTCTCCGGCACGTTCACTAAACCGTGGCCCGACGGTGAGTAGGTGCCTTCTTCGTTTGAGGACACTCCATGCAGCCGCTGATTTGCGTCGTGTCCCTGGTTCAGTTGCCCAATGCTTACGTCCGAATATTGCATGCCTTGTCCGAGGCTCTCAAACTGCTGCTGGTAAAAGTGCGGTTGCTGGAACTGGCCTAGTGGCATGGCAGGATACATGAGTTGGCTGGGTGAGTGAAGGCCCAAATCCTGTTGGTTGTAGTCATGTCGTTGCTGCTGCTGCTGGGTGAGGTGCCCACCGAGTAGCTGGGCTGCAGCTGTAGTGGCGGACGATTGCAAAGGCAGCGGATTGTTTTGCCGCGCTGCAGGGTCCTGAACGGGACTGATGTTGGTGTCGGCAGCCAGCTCCTTAGCTCTGGCGGCTACCAGGCGCAAGACAGGGAGCGAGATTTGCTCCATGTGCTTCGCCAGGTGCACCGTAAGCTTTTTCCATGTCGGGAAAGTCTCGCCACAGAAGCGGCAAGGCTCGTCTTGAGGCCGATCGGCGGTTTCGACATGGCATTTTTCAACCTTTTGCCACGTAGGATCCATGCCCCCAGCACGTTTCATGGCTGCCTTCGTCTTCACCGCCGGCTCCAAAAACTTGTGCTCACGCACCAAATGCTGCAGGAAGTTGTCTTTGCGGTAGCATGTATGGCGACAGTCGTCTACGTCACACGTCCACCATTCCAGATGCCGGTGGCCTTCATTTTCATGTCGAACCCAGTCAGCTTTCCTCTTGAATATTTTCGGATCTCGACACTTGTCCCAGGTGCAGGTAAATGGTTGCACGTCTTCGTGTACATGTTTTGTCCACTGAGACGGCTTCCGTACCTTCTTCTTCTGAAAGCAAAGGTGGCACTCAAACACTGCTGGCAGACTTTGGGTGGGTGGCATGGGAATATCTTGAGGAAAATTCTCCTGACTTATCGCCACTTCTGCGTGTAGATCTCCGACATCATCCATCCCGGCCGAGAGAGGGTCAAAGCCCTTGGCATCTCCATTGAGGTCGAGCATGTTTGCCGATCCGCCGAGCGCCATGCACAATGAGCCCAGGCCAAGGTGCTCCGCTCTGGCCTTCAGCAGGTGTTTGTACCTCGCGATTTGTTGATGTGCGATTCGGTCGACCAGGTATCCGTTGGCAGTTTCCATCCCCGGATTCAGCGCCAGCACATGTTGTCGGAATCCCGCCAAGTCCGGTGTTATGTCGTCGATCATGCCGCAGTTGGCTGTCATGTCGTTGTCCTCGTAGAGCTCGTCATCCTCATCCTCGTCCTCATCGTCACCCGCTGCAGGAGCATGGCTCACTCTGCTCACAGGGGCAACTGGAGGGCCGCCAGACTTGCGCCACATGTCCACAAGGCTCGACGTGCTTTCCATTGTAGGCCTACCAGCTGTCGGTTTGGGAATCTCGGATTTGCTGCGAGGTCTCCGCAAGGAATTCCTCACGCCGAGGCCGCCGAGTGACGCTCTTGGAGAGGCTATCGGAGACGTACCGCTAACAGAGCCACTGCGTGAGTGGCTAGTCAGCATGGATGCAAAATTTTGGCCCATCGAGACGAGTGTGGTGTTTATGCTCGGGGTGGGCTTCTTCCCAGCAACCGCTGGCTCCAAGGGAGGTGATAGATGCGGACCGCTGTCGCGCTTGGCCGGGTTGATGGGCTCTTCCAGGCAAGTTGTGTTTTCATCTTGGCCGCCAATCGAGAGGCCTCGAGAGCGGCTGCGCGATCTTTTCCGCAGCTGATTTCCGCCAGTCCGCGTGACGAGGCCTCGAAGGTCCTTGAAAAAGCTGCTAGATCTACTTGGCTTTTCTCCGTTGCCGCGGCTAATGGATAGCTTTTTCAAAAAATTCCCGCTCGTCACGCCTTCAGCGTCAAGAACGCTCGGAAAACTGCGACGGCGTGTGCCCCAGGTTGCAGACCTTGAAAGTATTGAATCGTTGTCGCGGCACAACATCTCGAATCTTGCAATAGCTGCCTGGGAAGACTCTGGTTGAAACCTACCGGACTCGGCCGGCTGGATGCCGTGAATCATCGGAGCGTCGGCCCAGTTTCTATTGGAGGCGATGATTTGCCGATCCACAAGAGTAATTTCGCCTCCAGCGCCCTCGAAATATGTGTGTCCCGGGACGTAGCGATTTTCCGTTTGATCTCCAAGAGGAATGTCGTTGTCATCGTCTCTAGGGCTGTCAATTGCCAGTATCTCTTGCGCCGACTTTTCCAGGGGAATAGCAACATGGTCGAGGTTGTGTGACAGCCATCGACCAACCTGCTGGTTTCGTTGCTCCATTTCTCGCTGCGAGGCAATTTGGTTAATGCTGGATACTTGACCGGAACAACGACTTGCGGGATCTAATCCAGCTCGTCCCGATCCAGCAGATGACTGCGGCGAGCGATGGAGGCAATTCCGAGGCCCTGAAACTTGAATCCCATGACGGGCCGCACAGATGAGATCCCCGGCGGAGTGGTAGCTGCTGCGGAGAGTTCTGGGGCTGTTTTCCAGGGTCCGCTCAACCGTGTGGAGGGGTGCGTCATTATCCTTGTCCCAGACCGACACCGTTACTCTCGGGCTCTGAGGATGCAGGGCCACGAAAGCGGGGGCAAGGCCTTCTTCACTGGTACGGTTGCTACCGCTGTGACTTGGGGTGATGGCTGACGAGTTGACAAAAGCGGAGTGGGATGAAAAGGGCTTCTGTAGTTGTTGCGGCGAAACGGAGGTTGGAATGACCTCTGTGGAGGAGGTTGCTGCCAGGCCGAGGTCCTTGAGGTCACATGTAGGGGAGCTGGCATGCATGGGTGCTGTGTGTGTGGGCGTGAGAGGATAAGCAAATCCGTTCCCAACTTCACTTCCGAGGTCTGGTGTTGAAAGATTGTTGGCGGAGAAGGCGTCGGGGTCCCAAGCAGCTCCGTCCAGGCAGGACGCTGTCGCGGGGTCGATGTTGCCAATGTTGGCGCCAAAGAAGGGATCGTCGTCGAGATCGCTGATATCACTTGATTGATACAGGCCCATGGTCGCATTCGAGCCAGATGGAGTTCCGACATGTTGGACAGGCGAAGAACCGGCCTGGCTGTGGACGCACGACAAGTCGATGTCGTTGATTGAAAATGACAGCAGCGCCTGGTGGTGGTTCGGGTTCGCGGCCAAAGGCCGAGAGTTGCGGGGCTCAGAGACTTGTCGCAGTCGTAACGATGCAGGTGCCTCCAGGAAGCTCGAAGCCATGATGCCGTAGCGGCGCAGGAAAGATGGACTAGCCAGGCAAGGGAAAATGAACGAATAAAGGCTGAATGAATAGATTGCCAAGGCAGAGAGAGAATGGGCTTTATGTGTCTGGTGGATCTGCGCGGGGGAGGGGTGTTCAAGTCGAACAAGTCAAAGGGGCAGGGGATGAGATGAGATCATGTCCCTGGCTGCGCCAACGAGCAACGATTCCGGCAATCGCTCGCAAATCCCGATGGAGGAGCAGACGCAGATGCAGACGCAGGCGCAGGTTCGAGTGTGACGTGGTGCCCTGGATGCGGGCAGCTGGAGAGGGACAAGGAGTCTGGTAAGCAAGCAATGCCAATGGGGTGGTGGGCAAGCAATGCGAATGCGAACAGGGCGAGTGTGTTGCTTGCAAAAGCAGAGACGCGGACGTGGTTGGGCGGTGGTGAGGAGGAAGTACGGAGTAGAGAGAAGTGGGAGAGCTGAACATGGAAAGAACTGGATTGGATGGATGGTTGGAGGAAGGTGGCTCTCGCAAACTTGTGCGGCTCTGCAAGTACACGCTACTTTGCTCTTACTGCTTACTACCCATAAAAGGCAAGTGCCTATACCTGGGGCTCTAGGCAGAAACTTGGGCAAGCACTGGCGTGTGGAACGGCCCAACCGCTTCGGGTAGTGAGTGGGGGAGCTTGGCAGGTGCGGCGGGTCGACCGTCAGCAGCAGCTTTGGCAGCAGCTTTGGCAGCTGCGATTCAGGATGTGCTGCGGAAGGATGGGATGTCAACGTTCCTTCCAAGCAAGAAACCGAGGATGTCACTTCCGCGAGTCCCGTCACCCGCGTTGTACCTGCGCCTGTGCCTGTGCCTGTGCCTGTGCCTGTGCCTGTGCCTGTGCCAGTGCTTGTGCCAGGAGGTAGGAGGTCTTTATTCAGCCTCGAATCCTTTAGTTGTCATGGCCCATGGGTCCCATCCATGTCCCGATTCCCCCCCACCGTCGGGTATGCATTTTGGCCTCCCGGCCTGGCCAGTTTCAGTATGGGTCGGAGCAACTACGGAGCGCTGCTTACCCTTTTTGGAATGGCCCGTTTGTGTCGGCGTCATCCCCTTAGCGACTTGTCTATCTGTGCTCCGTACCCCGTACTCCGTCCTCCCGTCGAGCGTGTTTTGTGCAACCAGACACACATGGAGAAAGAAAGCTTGGCCCTTGAAGTGGGGCCACTGTGGCGGTGCAGCCCAGCGCCCCGCGGGGCTGAGTCTGGCGAGTCTGGCGAGTCTGGCGAGTCTGGCGAGTAAGCTATTGAGAGCCTTAGCACTAGTGGGCCGCTGGACCCCGTTATCCCCACCCAGTGCGCCTCACCTGATCCGCGCGCCTTACAATCCCATCCCTGTTTCCACTCGGCAACAATCCAGTCATCTGTCATCTTCAGGCTTCCTGCGGATGACTGAGGCTTCTCCAGCCACGAAGGCCCCGCTTTTGCGTTCTGGAATAACTCCACAAGCACGAGGCATTTTCCGAATCGGCCGCTCCGAACCGGCCGCAGCTCTGAGCCTGCAACATCCGCAACGCCCCTACCGTCATAGTTATAGCCTTTTTCTTCTTCTTGAATGCCTGTCCCGTCCAATTACTTCTTCACCCATGCTCGTTTCCCTCCGCTGAATCCATGCACACGCGGAGCCGTATATAGCATAGCCCAGGCACAGTCAGACTTGGTTTCCTCCCCAGCAAGTAGCCTTGGAAAAAAAAAAAAAAATGCAGTGATTCTGACTTTCCAGCCAACCACTCCGTGCATAGTACCTCTTCTTCATCTGCAGATGATGCATCTCATCGAGCGAGACTGAGAGTTGCCGCCCACCGTCTTGATCTTGCTGCTCCTACTCCCACTCCTACTCTTACTTGGTACGGACTACGAACTACGGACTACGGCCACGGACTACAGCTACGGACTGCAATGACGCCCTGGTACAAGCCGACTGCCACCACTCGTCACCGCCAGGAGGCTTTGCAGCTGCCCTGGATGACCAGCCGCCGACCTTTCAACCTGAGAAACAAACAAGCCTGCCGGGGAGCCATCAGTAAGCTGCAAAGCAGGTACGATTCCCGCTGCTAGCCCTCCCCGCTGCTAGCCCTCGACGGCGCGTTCCGAAACGCCCCCGAGGACGCCCGTCTTGTAACCGCGCAGCTCCTCGGCCCTCGGCCCTCGGCCCTCGATCAAGTGGCGGATGATCGAGATGCGGCCGGCTCGGATATCGGTCGCCAATAACCTCTCGTCTAGTGCCAGATCAGGCAGGTAGATGGGCGGGAAACCAAACACTTTACTCAAACATAGAGTTGAAAACTACGCGCGGGCGAGTTGCGACGTGATGATTGATGACTGATGAAAGGAGTCCATCATTACAGGATGGCACCAACTTCCACGCCAGACGCCAGACATCCATCTTTAACAACAGCAACAACAACAATATCAATAACAACAGCAACAGCAATAACAACAACAGCTGCAGCAGCAGCAGCAGCAACGGGTCAACATGCCCCATCGCTAATTGGCGCGGCCACGTGACCACCCCAAGCCAATTCCGTCCCCAACAAACGCCTCAATGGTGTGTAAGTTGTCAATGAGTTTGCCACATTTCCATTCCAAGTTCCTCTCTGCCTCGGCCGAACCACGAACCCCCCCCCCGTTCGATGTAACCTGCCACCCGATTATCTTACCGCCCCGATACTTTCGAATCCCGTAGTAGCACCATGTTCCAGGTGAGGACAACAGACGGGCCGCCCTCCGCAACGCGGCCCTCGCAGCTTGACCGCCGTCGTTAACCAACCCTCCCCACGTTGCAGCCGCGCCCAGAGGAACACCTGTACCTCCGGCTTCACAGAGCGCGGTCCGTGGTTCTTACTTCGCAAGAGTAAGTCGCCTCGGGTCCACGGATGACGGATGCAATCAAGACAAGCACACCCCCTCCCCCAAGGCAAAAAACCCAAACCCAAACCCTCTGACGCCCCCCCCCCCTGCTGACGCCCCCGTAAAACCCGCCCGCGGCCCTTTGCAGACTCGTCGAGCTTCGCGCTGCGCAACGTACCTTTGAGGGCGCGTACATGCGCACCGCCCTCGGCCAGTTTTCCTTTTCGCTCATCATCTTGAAAATATTCACCGACGAGTTCTACGCCATAGGGGCTCTGTTTGCTGCGTATGGCTCGGCCGTCGTCCTGGTGGCTGCGCATCGCCGGTACCAGGGCAACCGCCAGTTCTTCACCGCCGAGTCTCCCAGTGGCGCTCTGCGGAGCAAGTTCCAAACAAGTGGCGATACCGTTTTGCTCATGACGGCGCTGAGCTTGGGGGCATATGTGACGCTGCTGATATTGACCTGGCGGCTCGTTTCGTGAGACCTAAAGCAAGGTGGAAAATTCCAACTCGGAACCCTCGATACCGATACTTTAATGCGAGAGGCTTGGTTGCCACCCAATTTATGAGTTGAGGATTCTGGTCAAAATTTCTTCGCTGGCACGAGTCATGTCGTTTGACCCGACGTATTTATTATTGGGCGGTCGTTGTCCGTGATGCTAAAACTACAAAGCATGTCAACATAAAAACCAGAAGAAAAAAACGCCCCTCAAGTCAAATGCTTTCCATGACCCCCCTTCTATTATATATTGTAATATGCTTCTTCGACTTCCGTCGCCGCCCAACACATCCTTTGGTTCCCCGTCCACCGCAGCCGAGACACAAAACAACCCCGTTTTGTGGTGATGGGCCAACCTCGGGAGTCTCAGATAATATCGCCTTTGCAAATCATGATTTAGGTGGAGTAATAGACGCCCGATGGAGCCTGTGTTACTGTCGGAAGCCCGCAATGCTCATCGACCATCACAGCTTGGCTGGCGCCTGGCAGAGCATATTGCCACGCAGCGGTTTGGCCTTGAGAAGCTACACTCTGCTGTGTCTGCCATAGGTTGACCTCGGGTGAGAATGCTGCTCCAGGGACTGCCTGGCTGGGTGCGTTTAGATGATTCGCTGAAGCACCCGCCACGGTTGTCGGAAAATGAGAGTACACGTCGGACATGCCAGACTGTCGTCTATCGTATCCTTGTGCTTGGGCCATTGATAAAAACCGGGCCTGGGGCTGGCTCTCGCCATTTTCGCCGCCGTAAGAAATTGATCGCATCGGCGCTGGATAGTCCCCCCAGTTCATCTCGTCGTGTCTTTCTGCCTCTGATGCCCCTGACGTCCAGGTCAGCGCTACGTATGGTGGCTGCGTGTATTGCGAGTAGTGTCCATCTACAGGCGATTCCGTTGGGTAGGCAGGCCATGGAATCGTCATGTCTTCGGATTTCGCACTGCTTGATGAGTTCATGTCTGTTGATGCCCAATCGTTGAGTGCCTGACTTGAAAACGTGTATTGATTGCCTACACTCTTTTCGTTAGGCAATGCCACACCCAGATTAAAGAAGAGATGGCCCCAGTTGGAGACTTTGAGAACCCATCCTACGGTGGCAGCACTTACAATTGGCATCCAAAGAAAACCTCTCCATGTTGGCTCTCTGGACCCGTCCCATTGCCGTCGGTGTGTCTGCCGGACTGCCTGCCCCAACAGCTGGAGAAGATGAAGTTGACGAGGCGCCCGGTTCCCCGATTTGCCGTGAGGAAGCCTTTGGTTGACCTTCCGCGCCAGGTTGCTGCTGGTCTGGCGGATAGAAACTGCACTCCTTTTTGAGCCGAATACAGTTAACACATCGGTTCGGCGCATCGGGCGAGGCAATACATCGAATTTTTCTTCGCCGACAATGACCTTCAAATGTTTCAGATTAGCTCGGAAGGCACGCTTGGTTCATGCAAGGGCTTAGACATACTGCATGCGACCGAGGTTCTGTGATACCCAAGCTTGTTGCGCTTTTTCTCTCCGGACAATACTTGTTGCACCTGAGCTTCCTCCGCTGCAGTTCTATGCAATTGAGCCGCGTCTGGCGTGCTAAACGATTTCTTCAGCACAGATTTGGGGCTTCTTTGGTGTTCTGATGAGACCATCTTAGCCGTTTTGTGTTCCTGTTTCTGGGATGTAGACTAAGCCGAATGTTAGTGAGGTTCTCTTTCCAACGGGAGTGACATAAACTTGCTTCTTTCGGCAAAATCCGTGGAATTGGAACGACCATTAGGCTTGCAAAAGGAGAAGTTATGTAGACAAATGTTCTGTGTTTGATGGAACAGGAATCTGCTGATAGTCGGGTTGAAGCTTCGTAATCTGATGCGTACGAGATAATGATGGCCAAAGCAAAGCAGTAGAAGCCTTTCCGCCACTTCAACACTGGAGACAAAGTGATCAATTTGTCCTACTGATGTTCCTCTTCTGGCAAGTATTCCGTCGCGATGTAACTTGTCGACAATAGCTCAGTTTCCAACCAATGAGGTGGTAGCAAGACCATCCGCGGCTACTGTTGATGCGGACCCTTTCTTCCCTTGAACGTATTTCAGGAGAATGGTGGTACTAAGTTGGCCCTGGCTCAACGTGTAATGCAGTTTGTGATGTGAGACGCTGACAAACTTTATACACACACACACAAGGGAAAAAATAAGTAAATAAATAAAAACCAACCAACCAACCAAGCCAGAATTGTCGACCTCAAGGTGTTCTGTAACGGGCTGAAAAAGGCACGGCGACTGTCCGGCTTAAGAGAAGCAATCAATCAAGGACGTCAGAAGAACGACTATTCCCTCATGGCGAGTTGAGCACAATCGGATCCGAGCTGAGTATTCCCTTTGCACCTTATCTGAAAAGTGTTGTGTTGATGGAAAAACAACTCAGTTTGAATTCAAGCGGCAAAAAGAAACCGTTAAAAAAGGAAGCTGGTCGTAAACGAAGTAATAGATGTTTCTGTAGGGAACCAATGAATCTAATAAGCTTGACTTGAAACCCCCATCGGACGTCCGACTGCTACTGTTCTTTCTCCTTCCCATGCGGAACTGGAGCTGCGGCGTTAACTACAGGGGGTGGACGAGAGACCTCTGACTGTAAGCTCGTCGTGTCAACGCTGGTATCGCAGCCAGATTGAGCAATGAACCAGTAGTGTGGGAGACAAAGGCTCTAAGTGGCCAGTGAGAAAAGAATCGGGTTCCAACGCTGTTCAGAAGAATTAATCTCTGTGCAAAAAGGAGAAGCAGGCTTTCGAATAATAGGGTAATTAGGCGATAAAAATCAGAAGAGTTCCGGTTGGCTCTGTCTTCGTTTGTTGCTCTCGTTGCTTCTGGTTGTCAGCTCACTTGGGCTGGATTTTCGTGCTGGATGGTGGCGGCAAGTGTTCTCTCACTCTCGGATGGAACTTTGATGTGCGGGGGGGGCAGAGATATTTTTAATTCAAAGCAGCATTTGTTGGTCTTCCGCCCCCCTGTTTGAATAGGAAACACCAGATGAGGTCTGGCAGGCAGGTGACTGGATTGTTTTTTTTTTTTTTATTTTCGTTCCTTCCCATTAAGCCGACGTCAAGAATGTCAGTGAATCTAGCCTCAATGAGCTTGTCCTCGACATGCATAACTATTATGCGGCCCCATTCTGATAATAGGAGCTGCCTAGCCGTGGAACTTCCGCAACATCTCAGGTCCAACCTAGGAATAAATGGAGTATCTCGGTGGGACTAGTCGAGGGTACCTCAGATCAACCTTGGTGGATCCTTTGCTAAAGACACTCATGGAATATCCCATCATAAAAGGTGTACCATGTACAAAACTCCGGAATCCGTTCCTAGCAGTTCGTGAGTGAGCATCACTGTGAGGTGGTGGTTGCATAAAGCGGCGCGCTGGGCAAGGATGCCACCATGCTGCTGCGTAACCTGCGGAAGTGCTTCTCAGAGGGTTTGACTGTTCATTCGTCGAGGACCTCTCACTTCGTCGCCCACTCCCTGACACCCCTGACGCTCTACTAGTGGGGTTATGATGGGAGTTTCCTGTCAGCCTAGGACCGAGGTGTAGTTGTAGTTGGGGGCTGGATGGCGAGACGATGGCAACAAACATCGTCAACCCAAGCCGTCACATCCGACACTGGAAGCTAAAATCCGCGTGGTTGCCTCGTCTTCGGCTGCAGTCTGGGTACAGACTTCCCGGACTATAGGAGAGCCTCATCCTTGAACCGTTCATGACGGGAGAGTCCAAGATGTTGCGGCTCAACAGGTGGCTCTTCCGAGCAAAGGCTGTCCGGAGAAGTATGTACTTGTTGTACTGGGCAGAGGCCATAACGAACTTGTGTGAGTCGCGTGCTTGTCTGCTGTCTTATTCCCCACACTGCACAGGCTGTCGTCGGCCAGATCGAGTTTGTGAACAAGCTGCTTGTTTCTCTTTTGCTAAAGATCGCATGTCCCATTCCAAGAGCATGTAATGTGGATCCCGACGGGAGGCCAAGCACGGCGCCTCGGAAGCACCCTGGATCCCCCTGTCACCGTCGCCATCTTTTATCAAATCAATTTCTAGCCATATTTGGAGTAGTCCGACGACCCACACCGGCCCGGACTTTTGTCGCCTTTATCACAACTTTGTCATATTCTGCAGAGGTACAAAGCCTCGCTTGTCGTGGCGTGGAATAGTGCGGTGATTCAAAAAACTTCTTATCAATCTGGTTGTGTAGATGGTTCCATATCCCTTCGCGCTGCCGTCTGCCAGCGTACAGGAGAAGTCCCAGCCGCACGGATTCGGTCTCGGGGTCTCGCTAGCTTCTTTGACCCCTCAGGCTCAGCTCTTGCTCACACCTGGCGAGTGTGCGAGGTAAATACCCAGGCAGGTCGAGACGGACAACTAGCGCCGCGGATGGGCCTCCTTCGAGTCTTGGACCCAAGCAGACCCTGCTTGGGGTAGTATTGAGAACCTTGGCTCGAATACTAGTTTAGTTGTCCGTGTCAAGAGGTATGCCGCAGCAGGCAGCTGTCGTCGGGCTGATAGAACGGGGCAGTGGCTCGTCGGTTGCCTGTAGAGGCAGGTAATTTTGGGTTGGCTCGCCTATCGCTTACAGTGCTCCGTACATGATTTACTGCCGCAAAATGTACCGACTGGCCAACCCCGATCCTCGACATGGTTGTAGAGGATCCTGTCATGGCTTTCGTCGAGATGTCGAGGCCGTTTGCTTCACCAAGTGGATGCCGAGTTACAAATCTGTTCAGACTTGATTCTTGAAATGTGGAAGCCATGCACCCCTCCCTGCCAATCGTTTTGCCGAAAAAAAAAAAGAAAAAAAAAATGTTCGCAGCTCTCTCCACCTCAGGTCGTACGATTGCGTTAAGGCCAAGATGGAATGTGGGAGTACGGATTCGACTTGTAGACGTCTTGAGAGCGAGGCTGGAACAGACGCGGAGGCGACGATGGAAGTATCGGGGAACTCAATTGTACCGACGAGAATTAAGCTAGAACGAACCTTTGTTTCCCCTTCGATGTCGAGCGTCTGTCAAACATTTAGCTCGCCCTGTCATGGCATGCCAGAGACAGCAAAATCTTGCAGTGTGGGTTGCAGCACATCATTCGGAAAGGGGAGTAGCTCTATACGCATCAGCCTACAGGCTGTCTGTCAGCCCAAAATCACACAACTCGCTTCGCACACAGGTATAGAGACGACGCTGGAGGGCAAGCGTCCCTGATAATAGATGGGCGTGTGCCAGCGCAATGGAAAGATGGAGCTGTAAATTGTAATCTATCAGTTGCATGATGCTTGTCGAATGAAAAAGCCTTTCCGGCAGCAGGGTTGAGGCTCTGACCGGGCCGACCCCAGAGTTGTCGGGGAACTAGACTAGTAGATGAGGCAGAGACACAGGAGACGTTCTGGTACGGAGAGTAATGAGTGAGCTTCGGGATTTTCAAACGACAAGGCCTCATCCTCGGCCGAGATCTGAGGGGCAGCGAGAGAGGCACGTACGATAGAGGACCTGAATTGAAACAGGGGGTCTGGTTGCCGACCAGCCTCGGCCAACGTCACCTCACCACACCAGACCCAACCTGGCCGGGCTGCGTCTTGGCCCTGACCTGACCTGACCTGGCCTAGCCTGGCCTAGCCTGATTCCCGACGCCAGACTCCCGACCTGAATGCCCGCTCGTGATAGCGCACAGCGCCAGTGGAAGGAGGCCAAGATTTTCCCTTCATTTTCAGTAGCATCTGGAGAGCCGGGGATGGGATCCGTTGCGGACTCGGTCAAAGTTCCCTTGGAGGGAGGTGGTGGGCGATGAAAAGGGGGGGGAGGAGACAGAACCTGCGGAACCCACAAAGCCGAGGGAAAAAAAAAAAAAGGTACCTGCCAAGGAAGGTGTGGTTGGAGCAGGAGCCATCCACTCACAATGCAACCTCATCTGTAGATTCAGTCGACCCACTTAAATGCTACGTAACAGACGCTGCACTTGCTCCAAGAAGATAGAGAATGGAAGAGCCAAGGTTTGAAAAGGACATCCATCAACTTCGGCTTCACGTTTCAACAATAAAGATGCGCCTGCTAGGATTGACTTCATTGGCCTCGGCCTCGTACTTTTTCCTCCCGAATTCCCCGTTTGGTTTTTTGCTGGGGGGAGGGGGGTGCTCTAACTGGTTGAGAGCCTTTTCTGATTCTCCCAAGAGCTCATGGAACAAATTTTCTCCCCCCCTGCCTCCTTCCTTCCTTGCTTGCCTGCTTGCCTGCTTGCCTGCTTGCCTGCTTGCCTGCTTGCCTGCTTGCCTGCTTGCCTGCTTGCCTGCTTGCCTGCTTGCCTGCTTGCCTGCTTGCCTGCTTGCCTAGTTGCTTGCCTGCTTGACCCAATCTGCGGCCCGGGGCCTCATCGCTCTGATCCAACGTCGCCACCATTGATTGACCAATGCGACAAACTCGTGCCTCTATAAAGCACCCAGCACGACGTCCAGACGGACTGTAGGATGCTGGTCACCATCATTGCTGCTACTGCAGAGGATTTTTGCTCGTGAATCGTGACGTCTTGTTGACAACTACAAGGGTCAACCCCACCTTGGTTGGGCGGATGTTGCTACAGCTTGGGGGACGGATTCCTCGGACTACACGCCTCAGTCCCGAATCCAGCTTGCCTCGTTCTCTCCACGCCTCAATAACTCGTCGGTAAGGCACACCAGGAGCTATTCCCGCTCCCGTCAGAAGAGCTAGGTCTCCTTCGCACTCGCTGACCTTGCCCACCAGACAAGAGTTACGGCACCGCCGATTCCAAACCTTGTCCAGCTGAGGAATGAAGGTATGCGCGCGCGTGCAAGCTGACTGCGTAATACTATTAATACTATAGAACACGTCGTCCCTTAAGATTGATTCAATGTTGCGAAAACCGCGCACACCGGTAGATCCACCCCAGGGACCCCAAAATGCAGCCATTCATGTATGTGGACGCATCTCCGAGAATGGGTCTATCTAGGCGAGCGACTTCTCTGGTGCCGGGTCCACTGTGTGCCCCCTCTGGCTCGCACCAGACAAGACATCATGGCCTCCTTCCTGAGTTCCTCCATCAAGGTGGGAGGTTTCTGGTACTAGGCTGTTACCCACCATCATGATCCGTTTGGGGATAATTTGAAGAGGCTATATTACAATCTGATACAGAGTGTACCTACGTGCTCCGCCAGGTTTATGATGCCAAGGAAACATCATCGTGCCTGTGCATGATGCAGATGGCTTGTTCTAGGGCTAATGTCATTCCTACTTCATACTAGGCTTTCCACTATATAGGAGGAGCCCCGTGGACTGGAGCCAGCCTAATGCTGGTCACTACTGGACGGAGCCCACCAGAGGTGACACTGTCGAGCTGCCTGCTCTCTTGACATCTGCTTTTTTTTCAGGTGGTGCAGCAGCATCCAGCTAGGATGTGGCGCTGGGGTTTTATTCTCCGAAAATGACCTTGGTGTAGGCCTCTCTCTACCTAAGGTACCTAACGTGAGTGACCCTTGCCTAAGAGCGCTTACAAGTTCCAACTTACAAGGTACTGTATGTTCTAGGGGCGTCTTCAATCCAGCAAGGAACTGAACAAGCCGATCCCTCTTTGATTGCCGTCGCAGGACTGATTACACTTGCACTCTTCACCTGCCCCTCTCTCTGTCTCTCCAAACATCAAAAAAAAAAAAAAAAAAAAAAAAAAAAAAAAGGAGAGAGAGAAAGAGAGAGAACTAGGCCATCAGGCATTCTCAAGGCTTGCCAGATCATGCTCCACACTGAAGGGATTCTTTGTTGCACTTGCTGATCTGGCGGCGATGCGCATAGGGTTTGGCCGTTTTCTAACCCTGCTTGGAAGTTGTGGGATGTTCTGGAGTATTGACGTTAGGTGACGTGACCAACATATTGACCATCAAGTTTACGTTGTGTGGCCTGGAGCTGATTGCACATTTCCAGTTGTGTGAATGGTATACAAGATTGGCATGGATACCGCCTGGTCCTACCATGCAGCTCCAGGCAGTTAGTTTGAGATAAACATGGTTGTCCATCGCCTTATACGTGCTGTGGGTATCTATCGTATCGACTATCATCGTCTTGACCACCTATGTACTACGAACGTACCATGGAAAAGTCCTGAAGGGAGCCCACTCGCCGTTGTCTCCTTTTCGTAAAAGCCGAATAGGACTTTCAGGAGTCAGGAGTCGGAACTCCGTGTGGCTCTCGCTGGCCCTGGTCCTGCTTCATGAGTGAATGCTTGGCAACCATCACTCTAATTCGAACTTAGCTTGGGGCTTTTGCGCGCTAATCAAATTCCTCGCCACCCGTTTCGGGCGACTTGCATAGGATCGATCCACTTCGGCGAGAATCCGCTTCGACGTTGGGTACGGAGCACATGCGTGGCGTGGTGTATATAGGGATGGCTGTGTGGGTTGGCGACTTGGGATAAGGATGTTTTTTTTTATTAACGCAGAACATTTCGACTCTTGACGTTGAAAATGGGATCTCACAGAGATTCACAGAGACGCTTGACCGTGGTCCATGCTGCGTGCTGCGTGCTGCGTGCTTCGTGCTTCGTGACTCAACTCGCTCGCGACTCAGAAGGCCGACGACTAGTGCCACGCGGATAGATTGTCCAAGCAGCCCTTCTTCCTGTGGGCCACGTTATTGCTGCGTCAACCTGGAGGCCAGATACTGCGTGGCCTGTAGGTCGTACTGCAAGCACGTATCAGTAGGTGACGGTTTTACGGGGGAACAACGAAGCTTAGCCCAATGGAGCATCAAGCTTTTTGTTAAGTTTATCGGTGAGGGTGGAGTTGAAACGTCGTGAAGCATCTCGGCGAGTGTGAGACAGACAGAAGCAACTTGAGGAGAGAGAGACACGCAGCAATTACGTACCCGAGGTAGCTGTATGCGTGTTTCAAGTTGACGAAGCTGCGCCAGATTCCAGAAGTCATGGCCGTTTGGAGTAAATACTTGGACAGGGGAGTGTGCTTTGGAAACGAAACCCGCGCACGTCGTCTACGTCTACTCTTCAGTAGAGGAGAGAGAGGCGCTGCTTCGATTCTACAGCGAAAAGCCAGCTAGAGTTCAGCGCCTGGAGAGCAAAGCGAGGGTACGCTTGAATGTCACCCGAGGTGGTCCATAATGGCACTCTCTCAAGATTGAAGACAACAGAAAGCCAATGCCCAAGACGGGTTGGCCGTTGGGTATTTGGGCGCGCGGTACAGAGCCAACTTCATCGGCCCGTGGCTACAGGCAGGTTGGTACGTTGGAAACTTGAGGCTATTCCTCTTTGTTGCCCCCTCCCATTTTCTCCCTTTTCTTCTCCGTCCCATTCCTCCTTGGTCCCTCTCCCTCTCTTTCAATCATTAGCCTGTGCCTCACCTTGCTGCCCAGTCTCATTGTTCAAAAAGAATCTAGTGAACGAGCGTTTGATGTCAAAATGGGAAATCACGAGCGTGGCGACTTTCTGGGAATCACTGCTGCTGCAACTATACGCCCACTCTTGACCAAACTTGGAGGGTATGGGATCGCTGAGTTGGGATTCTCCTCCTCCTCCTCCTCCTCCTCATATCTTCCTCTGCCAACCCTCCCACTTTCCTTTACCTCACTTCTCGGTTGCCCATGAAAGCGCTTCGCAGCTCCCCGGCGGTAAACGAGCACTGCAAGGGTCAGGTAGGGTTTGACGTCTTTTACCGCAGACAACCAGCTAATAAAACCAGAATTTCATATGCAAAATCAGGTGGCATTCATGTGTTCCCCTTAATCAAAAAAAAAAAAAAAAAAAAAAAAAAAAAAAAAAAAAGATGGACAAGATAGTCATGGTTATATACAGCATGGCCATGACCCTGTTACAAAGTGGCAGGTACGAAAGAATGATGCCAGCGACTTGGGCGAAAACTTGCAAGGTCTCGTCAGTACTTTATGCAGACCTCCAATTTGTCATGCCATGTCTCCTGCTGGCCCATGGGCCTGCCAAGAGATTTTGTTATGCGGGTAGTCAGCCCTCGCGGTATTTGGATTATACAGAGAGCTCTCGGGAGTCCTGGCTGTCCAAAGCCCACTTCTTGGGACGCATTGGACGTGTGTAAGCGCCAATAGTTTTCGAAAGCTTCGCCCTGTGGGGATGCGGTGATTGAGAAACAACTTCTGGCGCCAGGGACCGGGAGCGAGAGCAAGACATGGGCGTGGTGTTTCCTACACAGCAGCAGCCCATTCGAGAGGTTCTTGCCTCTTTTCAGACTCTTATGCTGTAACGTACGAGACATGGCCCCGTAACTCCATCGACCCAACGTGCAACAGATCAGAGACACGCATGGCATGGCACGGCAGAGACTCGTCCCTACTCCCGAAGTCGGCCTGCGGCATACTGATTCTCTCCCCTACATGGCATCAGGCTTCACCGTTGCCAGACATGGGACGACTTCATCTTCCTACATCTCCATCCTGGGTAGAATGACGATGAGGTGATGTCGGCCAAGAAGTAAGTGGCCTGTCTGCCCATTCAAAGCCGGCCAATGGAATCTCGGAACGTATCAGTAGTAAGAAGTAGTCAAAAGAGGGCCTTTGCCCATTCCATGTCATTTAACATGAAGTTACATGTGATCGATCTGGAGCAAGCAAGGGCACGGAATTCGACGACTGGGGAGGTACTCTGGCATTTGATAGTTGGGTCGTATGCAGTGAGCCGACCCCCAGTTGGATTTATCCGCTTGCGCAGACCTCAAGGTTGGACGAGGTGGACGGTACTCGATCCGGAGGTGCTGTCAGTAACTACACGGAAGCATCTTGACTTGATGTGCGTCGACACCACCCAGAATCCATTAGCTACAAAGACGGAAAGAATCAAGAAGCCTGTTCACCCGTACTTGGTTTCGTGAGGGAAGGGAAGATGGCAAGGGAATGAAGGGAATGAAGGGAATGAAGGGAAAGAAGCGGAAGAAGCAAAAGGTAGCGAAAGTAGCGAAAGATGGCAACAAAGGCCGGATCAACATGCTCACCAAGTAAACCCCGGCTTCATGATTTGGGGTGTCAACTGGCCACTTTGGGCGCTTGGGCCAGAGTTTGTTCACCAAAAACCAGATGCCGACCAAAGCTTATTTGAAAGCCGCGACGCGACGTTCGAAAAAGAGTCCAGCCCAGCGGTACTAGCACTGTACAGCCCGTGGTGGAGAACCCGGCCAGGCACAGTGCATTCCAGCCCCGCCTCGACAAAGTCGGGGTTACCCCAAAGACTTGAACTCTTGTCATCGCGTGCGGGCTGCAACTTCGTCATGTCT
Organism: Ustilaginoidea virens; assembly: GCF_000687475.1. Lineage (NCBI taxonomy): Eukaryota > Fungi > Ascomycota > Sordariomycetes > Hypocreales > Clavicipitaceae > Ustilaginoidea > Ustilaginoidea virens. Next base: position 4,278,886 of record NC_057317.1, on the reverse strand, counting down.
ATCGAACCAACCCAGACCACCAACTCCATCACGGGCGCGCAAGCGGAATGGAAATAACCCCCTGCACGGCAAGCTCTCGTCTATTGCTCGCCCCACGACAGTTTTGAAACTTCTCCGCATAATCATACCTAGCCGCGACGACTTGTGACGGGCCTAGCCGAACCCCGTCCACCCTTTTCCCTCCGTGACGTCTTGCTGTGCCACACACCTCGCATGCCCGACCCGCCAGTTTTCTTGCATCAGCAGCTCGCAGCCCCCTTCTTGAAGCGCACGGCCGGCTTGGTTCACGACTTGCTGGTCTCGGTTACCATAGATGGTAGGATAGGTCCGGAGGATATAGCCCACCATGAGCGACCTGCAGCGGGCTTGGGCCAAGTCCAAGCTCGGCCTGGTGTCAGAGCCCTCTGCCGAGCTGGAGGAAGAAGGTGGTGATGAGCACGTACCCGAGTTGCCAGAGTATGTCGACGACGATTCTTCATCCGCCTCGTCCGTCTCCTCGGCAGGAACCATTATACCCAACCCAGGCCAGAAGCTGTTCGCTCGTCCCCAAGGGTATGTTTCCCTGATGCCAAAAAGTCACTTCCACCCCTTTCCCTCCCTCCTTCCCCGCTACCCAAGCCCACAAATTGTGTGTTTCTGTCGTCGCTTCCCGCAGTGATGCTGAACCTCTCTTCACAGCGTCGCTCGGGGCAGGACGCTAGAGCCGATACCTTGGACAACCTACTTTGAACGTGAGCTCCATTTGCGGTCCAGTGACCCTTCAGGGCCAGTCTTCCATGCCTATTTGACATCCCCTTCGGGCAAGAGCCCCCTATTTGTCATGCACCATGGAGCAGGCTCGTCAGGACTCTCGTTTGCGACTGTCAGCTCCGAGATACGGAAGCGGCTACCGTCCGCTGGGATCCTCGCCGTCGACAGCCGCGGCCACGGGTCCACAGCATCATCGTCCGAGAACCAAGCAGTGAATTTGGGTCTTGCCACTTTGTCGGGCGATCTCCTGGATATGATCCAGGACACTAAAGTGCAGATGGCTTGGCCGGAACTCCCGCCCATCTTGCTGGTGGGCCATTCACTGGGCGGTGCTGTTGTTACGGATTTGGCGTACAGCGGGAAGCTGGGCTCGTCGTTGCTGGGATATGCCGTCTTTGACGTGGTGGAGGGTTCGGCCATGGACGCGCTGCAAAGCATGCAAACCTATCTCTCCACAAGACCTGGCGGTTTCGCAAGCATTGAGGCTGCCATAGACTGGCATTTGAGGTCACGCACGATACGAAGCTCACTCTCGGCCAGGGCTTCTGTGCCTGCTCTTCTCAGGCGGGAGGAGACGGTCGATGATGCATCGCGGCCCTGGAGGTGGCGCACTAATATCGCGGATACTCAGCCCTTCTGGGAGGACTGGTTTGTGGGATTGAGTAAAAAGTTTCTAGGTGCAAAGGGAGGAAAGCTACTGCTGCTGGCCGGGACCGACCGCCTGGATACCGAGTTGACCATCGGCCAGATGCAAGGTAGGTTCTCACTCTATTCCCCCCTGTCTGTTCCCCCCCTCCCTCCCCCCTTTTCCCCTTTTCCCCTTGCTCCCCCTCTTCCGCCTCCTCTCAAGCTTGAAACGACAGTCTGGAAATTCTAATGACCAAGACAGGAAAGTACGCTCTACAGGTGTTTCCAGAAGCAGGCCACTTCATCCACGAAGACATGCCGGAACAGACTGCCATCTCATTGTGTGATTTCTATAGACGAAACGACCGGTCTGCGCTGGTGCTTCCGCCAAAGGTATCCGACTTGCTGAAGCAAGGCAAGAAGGTGTGATGGCATGACTAAGCAGCTGCTCGACAATAGATTTTGATATAAAAAGCGCATGTGAATTTCGGATGATGCTGGGGCTTGCCGGCACGGAACCCGGTGCCAACCCAACGTATAAAAGGTCTTACCACAGCTTGTATTCAAAGTTCCGTTCCGTGGTGGAGCAACCAAAGGCTTGATTTTTTTTTTTCGTCTTTTTTTCCCGGGAAGAGGAATCCCGGGAAAAAAAGACGAAAAAAAAAAGGCCAATGGATGCAGATGAATCGCCACTCTGCGTGCATCATGAATGCCACGTTTGTTCATCGAGGTGGGATCAAGTACCCCATGACGATTTCGAACAGCAAACAGGGCTCCATGACGAAAGATGCATCACGCACCTGGACAGATTTCAACCGTTCAACTCACGCAGGTGAAAGGACATGTTTGTTTACGACCTTGTCACGTATGCCTGCATAGTGCATCCTTACATGTATGCACGGAGTATCTGGAGGGAGACTCAGACAGCAAGACCGACCGAATCATATCGATGAAGCAGACTTTTTCTTTTGCGTCGAAGCAACCTCGCGCAGTCAACGTATCCACTTTATGACGCTGCAATCATCCCAACTTGGAAATCAAGGCTCGGGAGGCACAAGGAAACGGGGTTTGAGAGTAGAGACTTGTCCAAGGCGCAAGCGGTTGATGCTTCTGTGCGTATTTTCTTTTCTATTTCTGTTCTTTTTTCTTTCTTTTTCTTTTTCTTTCTCTTTCTCTTTTTTCTTTTTTTTTTTTTTCTTTTCTTTTCTTCGTATTTTTCTGAGGATGTCAGTTGGCTGCATCATGCATTATTACATACCATGTAGCATGTACAACCTGCTAACTCACCACTTGCGAGGGAGACATACGCTGGTGGTGCTGGCTCTGCCGAGGGTTGGGTGACTTGGGTTCAACCGGATAGATATCCAGAAAGCTAATCTAATTTTTTGACCGAGTCCACCTGCATTTGCTTCTGGCGACTTGTCGAGAGGCAAACGCCAGAGGAGCCTTTTGCAAGGCTTCCCAGCCGACAGGTAGTCAGTCACCGGGCGCTAGCTTTGTCCAACCATATCTGCTGACCCGCATTGTAGACACTTGTCATTGAATGAGCCGGGATGCAGCATTGCATTCCCGCAGGGTTGTAGCCTCGGTCAGTCCCGTTGCCACTACCGCGACGGGTATGCGGGCGTTGCGGGTTGTCCTGGACTCCTGGCCACTCACTTGTCGCCTCCCCGGAGAAGATGGCTTGGTTTTTGTGCTTGTGCCCATGCTGCACTACGACATGCCTTGCGAGTTGACACGGGGGAAGGGAGGGAAAACAACAACAACAAAGGCCCGCAGGTGGGTGCATCACGGGCCGACGGTTGAGCTCGGCGCCGTACCGGGGACAAAACGCTTGCTTGCCGGCTCGCATCGTACGTACATGTGGTCCTCTTGACGGCTTGCGCTTGACCTGTGCACTCGTGCCGCAGCCAGGACTCGGGAGTCGGAAGTCGGGAGTCAGGACAGGACAGGGCAGGGCAGGGCAGGACAGGGCAGGGCAGGGCAGGGCAGGGCAGGGCAGGGCAGGGCAGGGCAGGGCAGGGCAGGGCAGGGCAGGGCAGGGCAGGGCAGGGCAGGGCAGGACATGCATCGTCTGTCGGCCCTTCGTGCTCTGGCGCTGCAGGCGCTGGGCATAAGCACAGCATCAACCCTGGAACGACGAGGCTGCCCCGTGGAGGTTGTGGCCGGTCGCCCTGCTGGGCGCGTTGCAACACGGCATGCAAGGACTGCGTAGATGCGGCCGAGGTTGCGCTGCGCGCTTGGCGCACGGGCGTGAACATGCTGGGCCGGGCGTACTCGTTTGTTTCTGGCAGGAAGTTCGATGGGATCGACAGGTTGAATGACTGCATCTTGATTGTGCTGCGTGATTTGATGCTCCGCTCTCGGCACTGCGACAAGGTTATGTGCATAAGGAGGTCGGCCTGTACGGATTACCCAACTGGGAAGGGGGGTGGGGCGGCTCCGGGGGGCTGTGCACGGGAATACTGGTACCTAACCTAATGTTAGGTTACGTTTCTGTACCTGTAGGTACATAAGGCACCGGGCAGGTGTGCATGCATAACTTGGAAGTCGTCGATTGACTCGATTGTGGGAAAATGAAATAAATGCATGAGATTGAGTTTTTGCCACTACTAAGACGGGCTTGTTCTAGGAGCGTTTCTTGGTAAATAATGAAGCAGGCAACAGCTTCAACAGCTTCAACAGCATCAGCAGCAACACACGCCATCACGCGGCTGGCGCATCCATGCTCAGGACTCGGGAGGCAGCCAGGGAGTACATAGATGAAAGCAGCTAGGAGATGAAGCAGCGTTTCATATGTATGCATATATGCGATTGATGCGGAGTACAAAGCGCTAGTGGTGCTGCAACAAAGGCGCTAGCCAATCTAAAGCTACCAGACCAGACTGGATGTACCTTGGGTACTGCCGGGTACCGGGCTCCCACTTCCTAGAAGTTGAGATTCTCGAGGCTTATTAGCTGGGCATAGACCACCCCTGAGCCGGCAAGGCGGGCTGGGGGAGGGAGTCACGGGACTACGGATACCGGAGGGTGACATCAGCGTATACTCGGTACTTTTTCTAGCTCATCAATGGGCTGGCTGCCCTTCCAAGCCACAATCTAGAGTTCCAACCCCGTATTGGCGCACCGTGCCGTCAGTGTGGGCCAATCAAGCAGCTAAATGACCCGCTGATGCCGAGCTCATGGACGGCGCAAAGGCAGGCCAGGCCACATCGCCATCGTTAGGGGTATGTAGGAGGTACCTTGGAGGTACCAGACCTTGTTTAGCCCGGAGATGTTTAGCAGCTTTCCGACGTCTCAACTTCATCCCCTATCGAGTCTTCGCTCTACCCCCCTGGTTTCATCTACAGCTCAATCCTCGAGAGCGTCGCACCCAACCCCCCTCCCCATCTCTCCCGACCGAATCCTCGACCCGTCCGCGCCTTCTCGACCAAAGCACACAATATCCAATATCCCGTAACCCGCGCCTGCGATCCTACTACGACGCCATGAAATTCTCGCTCCTCGCCTTGGCCGCCGCCGCCGGCCTGGCCGCTGGTCAGCAGACGTTCTCCCTCCCCGACTGCTCTGTATGACCCGACCTGCCTTTTCCCTGTCAACCAGATCTGCAGCATCTAGCAGTATCTGCCCCCTTCCCTCCCATTTTCCCCATTTTCCCTCCCGGGGAAAGGCGACCCGACCCAGCTTTACGGAGCTGATTTGCCTGGCGCGACCTGGAGCGCTAACGCCAATCATCCATAACAGCATGCTTGTGTCGGCAGCTACATTACCGGCAACAATATTTCAGGCTGCAAAACCACCGACATCGCCTGCATCTGCGCCAACAAGGAATTTCTCAGCGGCATTTCTTGCTGCTTGGAGCACAAATGTTCCAAGGATGACATCGACAAGACGATCAGATACGCTGCCCAGCTCTGCAGCGCCTCCGGCACTGTGATACCCACCCAACTCATCTGCGGGCAGGCAGCCTCCTCCACATCCGCCTCGGCTGCGGCCTCCCAAACATCCACTGGCACCGCATCGAGCACAAGTTCGGCAACCGCCCCAGCCGCGACCAAAAGCAGTGCTGCTTCTCCTGCTGCCGCCAACCTGGGCAACGTTCTCGGCGCCGCCCTGGCCCTTGCCGCTTTCCTTTGAATATCGTTTTGGCCAGGATCCAGGGTATAAAAAGGGGTTGAGCAAAAGGAAGCATCTACGAGGCTGTGGCTGGTCTTGTTGGACTTGTTGCGGGGGATACTTGGGGGAGTGTGTATTGCGTGGTCGTTTGAACTTATGCCCTGCCTGCTCTGTACCAGCATCAATAGTAGTATCACTGACTACCTACCTACCTTTTATAATTTACATGAACGCCTCACCTGCCGTTGCACTTTGCTCTCGCCCATGCCTTGGAACCGCGTTTGGCTTCAGGAAGCGTCCCGGGACGCGCTGGCTCTGCGAGAGCGCTATGGTGATGTATGGCATCTCGGATAAACACGTACGGTGACGGACACGGGGCATGACGCGCCGTCGAGACCTGGGATCTGTACAGGCATTCATTCTTCCATGGTGTTGATCTTTTTTTGTTCCTTTGCGTCCGTTCGAGAGAATGCCATATGGACTGGACAGTGAGTGGACTGGCAGCCAGATGACGAAAAGGCGCCCCTGAATACACGTCTGCCAGGTTAAACTTATCGTGGAGCTCATTGGTTGGTGTGGCTGGCGCTTGGCCCCCCCCCCCCCCCCCTTCCCAAGATCCAAGATCAACCCCACCCACCTTTCTTCACCTTTCAACGTCGTTTCTTTTCGCGCGCGCAAAAATCTTGGAACTTTTGCTCGACTCGGGCTCCCCCCCCCCCTCCACCCCCCCCTTTCCTCTTGGCCGTTTTCCATCCTGCGGTCGCGCTTTCGCAGCGTTCTTTTCGAACGACACCTGCTGCAGCGCATCAATTCATTTCGTCTTCTTCTTCTTCTTCTTCTTCTTGGCATCCGCCATCATCTTGCCTCGTAGTTCTTCGTCATGAAGCGAAAAGCAGCAGAAGAAGGCCTCGCCTCTGACTCCAGCTCCAACAAAAAGCATAAGCCATGTATGTGTACGCCCAGGGACCCTCCCCCCGCCCCCAAAGACACGTCCTACGTCCAGCCCCTTGTGTGAGACGTCGAATGCTGACCGTCATGATTCGCAGCTCTGTCGGCGGATGAAACGCAAATGCGCTTTCGCAAAGGTCTATTCGATCAAGCTGTCCTAGACTCCTATACCAAAGAATACGCTGCTTCATCCCCTTATAAACATGCCGTGATCCACCGGTTGATCGACGACGAGCTCCTGCGGTCTGTCCGAGACGAGGTGCGCAACAATGTTCAGTTCGCGCCAAAGGAAACAGACATATACAAGATCCATCAGTCGGGCGACTTGGCCAACCTGGATGGGCTCGATGACGAGTCCCTGTCCAAGCTCCCGTCCCTTCTTGCTCTCCGAGACGCCATCTACTCGGAAACCTTCCGAAAATACGTCTCCACCATTACCGGCTGCGGTCCGCTCAGTGGTCGAAAGACGGACATGGCCGTCAACGTCTACACCCCGGGATGCTTTCTCCTGTGCCACGACGATGTCATTGGCAGTCGCCGAGTCAGCTATATTCTATACCTGACCGATCCCGAAACGCCCTGGCAACCAGAGTGGGGCGGCGCGCTGCGCTTGTTTCCCGTGCAGGACAAGAAAAACGACGACGGTCAAGTGGCCAAAACGCCGTTGCCCGACTTTGCCAAAGTCATCCCCCCGGCGTGGAACCAGCTCAGCTTCTTCGCGGTGCAGCCCGGCGAAAGCTTCCACGACGTTGAGGAAGTCTACCACGCGGAAACCGAGGAGCAGCTCGACATAGATGGAGGTCGCGTCCGAATGGCCATCAGCGGCTGGTTCCACATACCCCAGATGGGCGAGGACGGCTACGTTGAGGGCGAAGAAGAGGACCTGGCCAAGAACAGCAGCTTGATGCAGCTTCAGGGGGACCCGGCCCAGTACGATGCCCCCCGAGCCAAGCCCGTCAGGGTAGCAAACCCAAAGGCGACCGAGGACGCGTTTGAGGAGGCGGATCTCGAGTTTCTGCTCAAGTACATTGCGCCCACGTACCTGACCCCCGACACGCTGGACCAAGTCTCTGCCCACTTTGGCGAAAACTCCAGCATAACGCTGGAAAACATACTGTCCGAGAAGTTTGCCCAGCGGCTAAAGCGCTACCTTGAGGACCAGGAGAAGCAGCCGCTGCCTCGGGGAAGCGCGGCCATTGAGAAGTCGTCAGCCTGGAAGGTGGCCAAGCCTCCCCACAAGCACCGATATCTGTACCAGCAACCCAGCGAGCCGGACCAACTGCGGACCTCGCAGGAAGAATCGCCCATCACCGAGCTCCTGGACATTGTGATGCCCAGTCGCCAATTCCGCCAATGGCTCCAGATCGCCACTGGGTGCACCGTAGAGAGTCACGACGTCATGGCTCGCCGTTTCCGCCGCGGAAGCGACTACACCCTAGCGACAGGTCACGACGGCAAAGCCCGTCTCGAGCTCTGCCTGGGCATGACGCCAACCCCCGGCTGGGGTGATGACGCCAGGGGACGAAAGACGACGGACCGCCCAGAGCAGGAGGGTTCCCAGGACAAGGGCAAGGGCAAGGGCAAGGGCAAGGCCGCAGCTGTCGGGAAGCCGGAACCCAACAAGGAAGACGAAGACGACCAGGAGGAGGTTGGCGGCATGGAGGTGTACATGGCTGGTGACGACGACGACGCCGACGCCGACGAAGACGCGGCTGTTTACAAGTCCAGCGGTGACGATGACAACATTCTCTTCTTCCAGGCCGCGTCTTGGAACAAGCTGACCATTGTGCTGAGAGACAGCGGCGCCCTCAAGTTTGTCAAGTACGTGAGCAGGAGGGCGCAGGGCGACAGATGGGACGTTTCCGGCGTCTACGAGATTGAGGAGCTGGAAGGCGATGAGGATGAGCAGGAGGATGGCCGTGACAACGGTGAAGGCGCTGCCGGGCCGGCTCTAGAATCCGACGGGGAAGAGTACAACGGCTTCCCGGACTCGGATGAGAGCGAATCCGATTGAGATTCGAAATCGGAGAGAGACTCTGACGAGAGCGAATCCAAAGCAAATACCTAATTGGAGAACAACTACGACAACGACGACGAGATTAAAACCCGTCAAGTGGATGGAGCGGAATGGAGATGGGAGTTTCATAACTGGAAGCAGAACATTTATTCCTCGCCCCCAATCTTTTGAAAGACACAAAACTAGCCAATCGCAGAGGGTGACTCGTGTGTTGCTGTTGTAGAGTGTGACTGAAGAGCCTATTCGCCCACCAGACAGGCTACATGTGCATAGTCCAACCCGGCGACAAGTCTCTCGATCCGCCCGCAAACCTGTCCAACGTTATTTCCCCAGGTTCGTCACCCGAGGGCCGGCCGTGTGGATGTATCCATTTGAAGCGCGTGGCAGTGTACGGGCTCGGCTTCACCCAATACTTGGCTTGCATCGGCAGGCATGCTGTGCATACCCGTGCCGTGCCGCGCCGCATAGAGAGCAGCGGTTTTTGGTGGCAACTTTTTTTTTCTCCTTCTTCTTCTTCTTCTTCTTCTTCTTCTTCTTTTTTTCTTGCCCCCGTGAGCTGGCCGTGTTGCAGCTGTCTGCCTCCGCGTGTTGGTGGAAAAGCACATAAAAAGTCTCGGGTTGTCGATACGCCGTCCGCCAGCTTGTCAAGTGGGACTCAGGGAATCGACGGCACAGCTGGCCAGCTCGGACCGCAGCAGGGCGGTGACGTGGTCGGCCTCGCGCGTTTTGCCCAACTGCGCCAGGTGATTGACCGTGTCGCGGGCGAGAAACTCTATCCACGGGAGCACGCTCATCCCCTTTCGCTTTGCGTCGCGGGGGCCGCCGCGCGCCACCAATCTGTGCAGCTTCTCCTTGTCGCTGAAGAAGCGCAGTGCGGGCCCGTGGTCCGGGCAGGTGGGATGGTGGAGATGCAGGTGCGCCGTTTCGACGTCGAGCGCGCGCGGGAGGAGGTGCGCGGTGGCGACGTGGGCGTCGAAGAGCCTCTCCGAGGGGGCGGCTCGGCTGTACGACTCGACGGTGGACAGCCACGACACCGACCGCCAGGGCAGGAGGAGCAGCTGCGGCAGGAGGGGGTTGCTGCGGTAGAGCTGCTCGGCGTCGAGGATGGTGGTGATTGCGGCGTCGAGGTTGCCGTGCTGCGGCTGGCCTTTGGCGTGGACCAGCTGCGCGAGAAGGAAGGCTGCGCGTCGGACGCGCAGGTCGTCTCCCCACGAGGCGTTGGGTTCCGACACGGTCCGGGAGAGCCACTCCCACGCGGTGTCGTCCAGGCCTTCTGCAACGATGAGAGGCGTGAGCGCACGGACAAAGGCCCGATCCTCGAGAAACCGCAGGCTGGCCTCGCTGCCGGAGAACTTGAGCCACCGCACGACGCGCAGGGCCGTGTCCGAGGAAGCGGAGGCGGAGGCGGGAATGGCGGGAGGGTTGGAGGACCTCGAGAGCACCTGCCGCTTGGCAAGGATGCAGCCCGTCGCGGCTTTCAGCGTCATCATGCCCTTTGCAACCGCGTGGTCGAACACGTCCATGGGGTCTCGTTTGGTGGCTGGCAGGACGGAGGACGAGGCGGACTTGGCCTGTCGGTCGTAGCTGAACAGCGGGTTGGAGAGGATGGATCTCAGGTGCCGAGTCGCGGCGGAATGCCGGATCTGGTGGTGGGCCTCGGAAACGGCGGCCGGGGAAGCGGCGCGGTCCGGGGCACGGCCATATTCACGGTCCAGCTGGTGTCGGAAGGACGACTTTAGGCCGTCGAGCAGCTTCCGGGATTGCTGCTTCGACAGCCCCGCCGGCTCGTGGTAGCCAGCGAACAGGTTCCGCAGCGACTGCGCCGATTTTGTCGACAGCATTGCTGGGTCTGTACCGAGCAAAAGGGCGGGAAATCAGAGAGCCGGTCTTGGCCTATGGCAGGGCAGGGCAGGGCAGGGCAGGCTCATGGTCGCCCTCCCGCGGGGCGATACAGTGATTCAGTGATGGGCTCCAGGAATTCCTTTCCAGCTCGGTTTGGTCGAGGTGTAGTTGCTGCTTGGTTCTGGCGGTGTTGTGTCGTCGGCCCCTGCCTGCGCTCTTTGGCAGCCGGGAGGGGTCCTTTGGGCTCCGTTGGGGTTGAGGACTTTATGTCTAGGCGCTTATGTCATCGATAAGATTGGACAGGAGACGAGGCATCTTGACACAACTCAAAGTATCGGGGGGTTAGTCTGTCGTGCACTGCCGTTGAAGTTTGATCAAGTCTTGGCTCGAATCGTGACGACAAGTGAGGGCGCGAGCTGGGAGTTGTGGAGTCTGGACCGCCTCGTCACGTGGGTCTGGTGCTTCCTGCCACTGTGGGACAGGAAGTGGGGCAGCGCTGTGGGGCAACGAGCAACGCTTCAATGCCTTGCGAGCGTCATGTTCGCCTGAGGCTCCAAGTCGCATGTCGCATGCTGCATGCCGCCTTGGATTCGGTCGGATCTTGGGTTCCAAAGAGACCTTGGGAGCTGCAGCTGCAAGCCGTCCGTCACTGGTGTCAACTTGAAGTCTGGAGGGGACATCCTGCCAGGCGTGCAAAGTCTGAAAGTCGTGATCACGTGTTGGTGACAATCCCGGGCCGAAGAAGGGAGCTGGGGAGACTTTGGCGACTTTGGCCAGCCAGCCCTGTTGCTTCCTGTGCTGCCTTGGCTTGCCCTCTGAAGTCTGGAATGTCACACGACACGCACGAGACTGGATATTTTGCAGACGTCATGTCATTTCTGTCTGGTTGGTTGACGTGCAATTCGAACTCGAATTCGAATTCGGGAAGGGGTTGAACTTTGAAGCGCCCGGTGGAAACACGTTGGATCAAGATGGATCCAGTCTGCCTCGGAGCCAGCCAGGGCCTGCAGCTGCCCCGGGCCTCTCCGCCCAGACCAGACCAGCCCAGACCAGTACTGACTTGACTGTATCAAATAATACAGCGCCAGCCAGCCAGCAGCCACTGGATAGAGCCCCGGGACCCTGCCCTGGAACCTTGGGTGAACGTGCGTGCTGCCAGCAAGCAGGTCAACCAGATTGACGTGCTCAATGCTAGACAACGTTGGACGTGCTGTGCTGTCAGGCGCTGCAGCCACTGCGCTAGAGGGCCACTCCCCCCTTCCCCGTCCCCCCCCGTACCCCGTACTCGTGTACTCGTGAGTCGTGAACAAAGAAAGAAAGCCAAAAGGGGAAAAAAAAAAGAAAGAAAGAAAGGGAAAAAAAAAAAAAAAAAGAAAGAAGAGAGAGAGAGAGAGAGAGAGAGAGAGAGAGAGAGAGAGACCCAGCCCCACCCGGATCCACGATCCACCTCGCGCTCCTTCCTGATTGCTCACTGCTGCTCGCTGCTGCTGCTCGCTTCTTGCTGGCCAAAGTCAAAATCCTGCTACGTACATGTAGGTACTGACTCCATACACAGATGCCTGAGAGCTACATACCAGTACCAGCACAGCCAGCCAACCAAACTGCTCTGCTCTGCTCTGCTCTGCTCTGCTCTGCTCTGGTGCAAAACCTAGCGTCGTCTCCCTTAACCGTCCGTCGTCTGGTCTTCACCATCTCCAAAAACCCTCCTTCTTCCCACAACGCTCCATCGCATCCCCGACACGTTGGCTTGTCCTCAATCTACCGGGTCCTCATCTCTTTACCGCCCATCTGGCTCCTGGTCCAACTCTTCCAGCCCTCCTTCCAATTGATTTGCCCTTGCTTCTTTCGCAGACGGCCAACTTGATCAGGCCACTGCTTTCTGCCCTCCCCCCCCCAAAAGTCCTCCGCCCAGACTGCTACTCCATCTCCAAAACCACACATCGTCTTCCATGTCCGAAGTCGCATCAAGGTCGTCCGCCTCACGCGGCAGAGGCTCTGGCCGCGGTGGCAGAGGAGGATATGCTGGCCGAGGCGGCCGCTCCAGAACCAACGGTGACAAGTCGGACCACAAGGACGAAAACCTCGGTGCGTTCGAGGACGAGGGCGAATTCGCCGAGCTTCGCAAGCAGTATGGAGACAAAACATCTGTCATTCGCGAGATGTTTCCCGATTGGTCCGAGGCCGATGTTCTCTTTGCTCTGCAGGAGACAAATGGTGACGAAAATGAAGCTGTCGCACGCATCGCTGAAGGTGGGTGAAACCCTTTCCCCCCCCAAGTTTGCCTCGTCGACCGTTTTGGCGAGCTCCGGCCATAACTATCCAAATGATCAGCCGTATCATAAGCACTCGAGGACCTCATCTCCTCCATGATTCGCCCCCCTCGTGTTTCCGTTGAGCTTCGCGGGGAGAAAAAAAACGAAAAAAAAAAAAAACGGAAAAAAAGGGGGGGGGGGGGGGGGGGGGAAGAGAAGGAGAAAGAAAAAGAGAGACTTATAAAAAAAAAAAAAACACCTGTCGTGACTGGGCTAACGTTTTGCTCTTCGCAGGGACAATCTCTCAGTGGGGTGAGGTGTCGAAAACCAAGAAAACCACACGCACCAAGGCCAAGGACGCCCCCTCTGCGCCCGTGAACGAGTCGTCCGCGTCCGGTCCTCGCCCCTCCCGAGGAGGGCGGCCTGCTTCTGACGCTGCCCGTGGTCGAGGACGAGGTTCTGATCGAGGTGCTCGGAGCGGCGCTGGCCGTGGTCGATCGACCCTGCCCAGCACCAACGGCCCTCGTAAGGAGAGCCAGCAACTCTCTGTCCCGACAGAGGAATCGTTTACTTGGGATGCCAGCAAGCCAAAGATGGAACAGCCCGAGCCAAAGATTGCCGCCGTCGACAAGTCTACCCCTGCTGAAGCCTCCCAGCCTGCTACCCCCGCGACCAAGACCTGGGCAAGCATGCTGCGCCAGACAACAGCTCCAAAGCCCGTGCCCGCCGCGCCCAAGGAGACGCCCGCGTCCAAGCCTACTGAATATGAAGCTCAACCCCAACACGAAACTGTCCACGCCCAACTCGAAGCCCCTGAGCCCGTACAAGACGAGACCACGCCCGTGGCCCAACGCGCCGTCCCCGCTCCGTTTCCAGCCAACCCTGAATCCGATCTTCTCCTTCTCCCACCCGCCAAAGACGAGCTCACAGAGACGAACCTCGAACAGGTTGTTGACGTGTCCAACCCACCCGCAACAGACACGGCCAGAAGCACCGCTGCCGACTCCTGGGATCCACGGCAGAGCCCGGTGAGCCCCAACGCCACGCCCATCTCGGCTGTTCACCAGCAGCATCAGGCCCAGCGATCATCTGCCACCAGCGGCTTTGCCGCCTCGGCTATGAAGGCGACGGCCGAGCGATCGAGCCGGGCCGCCAGCTTCCAACGACGAGTTCTGGATCAAGAGGAGCCCGTTCGCATGCCGGGCAACCGTGAGGTTGACAGAGCAGCCGTAAAGTTTGGCGCCTTCAGCCTCAACGAAGGCGACGAAGACGTTGACGGCGAGCGCGAGGAGCCGGAAACTCGCGCGCAGCCCCCCGCCGATTCTCCTGTCGCCCACCCGCGCACCTCTCTTCCTCCCGTGGCGCAGCCTGTTGCTGTTCCCGAGACTTTTCCCCAGAAAGCCAGCGCACCTCCCTCGGGTGTGACTGGAGTCGGTAAGTGCAAAAGGCCCGTGTCCTTGTTGGGATCAACGCGAAGCTGACGTTTTGGGTTTCAACAGTCCCTACCGCTCCCGCCGCTGCTCATGTCCCTGCCGCTGCTCATGCCCCTGCCGCAAACGCGCAGCAATATGGCCGATTTGGCCCTCAGGATGCTGCAGCTCCTGCAACGAAACCCCTCGATGCCTTCCATGCCGCCCAATCGACCCCAGTATCATCTCAACCTCCGTTCGACAACTACGCCACACCCGCCGCCACTCAACCGCAGGCTGCTCAGCTGCCCGGCACCGCTTTTTCCTCGGGACCCAGCGATTACTCCAACTACTACACCACCAACCAGCAGGAGCGAACACCGTACAACGCGTACGGCCAGCAGTACGGCGGCGCCCAGCAGGGAGTTCACGGCCAGCACGACGGCACCTCGCAGCAGCGTCAGTTTGCCGGGTACAACAATGCCGCCGATAGCCTTGGTCAATATCCGCACAACGGCTCCTTGCACAACCAGCCGCGGTTTGGCGGCTCCAGCGACAGCCAGAACAGCGGTCACTCAACCCCGAACCCTGCGGCCCAGGCGCCGCAGCAGGGCGGCCAGCAAACCCAGCAAGGGGGCCAGCAAGGCCAGCAGGCGCCTCAGCAGCAGCAAGGCACGCCCGGCTCCCAGCCTCAGTCCCACGGACAGTATCCCGGATACAGCCACCCGTACTACAGCAACCCTTACTATCACCAGTACTATTCCGGCTACGGACAAGGCGGCTTTGGCCCCTACGGGGGCAAGGGTGGGGTGTACGGCCAGCCCTACGGCATGTCGCCCAACGCTCCTTACGACCACGCGTCGTCCTCCAGCACCTTTGGCGCACCCTCGTCGGTCCACCGCGACAGCAGCCTCGGCTCCGGCCTGGGCGACTACGGGCGCGCAAACGCGTCTGGGCAGACGGCAAGCAGCCAGCCGGGTCTGGGAGGGAGCAGTTTTGGCGGGTCCCACGACGGCTTCGCTCGAGGCAGCTCGTCGTCCTATCAAACCCAGGGCCAGTCTTTCAACAACCAGAGCCAGGCGCCCGCGTCTGGTTCGAGCGATGACCTGAAACCGTTTGGCGACTCCAAGGCGAACGCGTCGGGTCCGTCGCCGTCTCTGGGGAGCGGGCCTCGTCCCGGGTCGGCAACGAACAACACGTCGGGCGGACAGAGCGGACTCGCGCCACCGCAGAACTCCCAGATGGGGGCAGCAGGGTACGGAGGCTATCCCAGCCATGTCCAGGGACACAACCTCCATGGCAGCGGCTACGGCATGGGAGGGGGCGGTGCGGGAGCCAGCCAGCACGGCAGCAGCCCCTACAACAACTACGGCCAAGGCTTCGGCAGCGGCTACTACGGAGGCGGCCAGCAGCAGCGTGGTGGCTGGGGCGGAAACTACCATTAGTGGGGTAGGAACCGCGATGGGAGGGGGCGCGGCAAGTATCGCCCCGACCGCGTGGTGGTGGGGGTGGCATCGCGACTTGGGGAAGAAGAGGAACGCATCATACGAGGGCTGGGGCTGGGGCTGGAGCCGGCGAACCATGGGGGGGGGTATGAACCGGTAGAAGAAGGTATGAACCCATGGGGGGTCTGAACCGATGGAAGGTTTAAACCGGTGGAAGAAGGTTTGAACCCGTGGGGGGTTTATGTTTCCCTTTTTTCTGTCTGCCTTTTCTTTTTTTTTTTTTTTCCCTGTTTTCTCTCTTTTTCTCTCTTTTTCTCGTCGTTTTTTCTCTTTTTCCTCTCATGTTTTTATATCGAAGCATTGGAAGGGGGGGAAAAGGGGTGAAGGGGAGGGGGGAGTATGTGATGACCACCGTGCGCGCCGCACCAAGCGGATTATATAAATGGGAATGGACGAACGGATGAGAGGCAAGGGAAACAACAGCAGTGGGCCGGCCGGATGGGATGTTTGTGTGTCTTGATTGTCCTCGAGACCCAGGCCCATGGCGCAACTTGTACGATGTCACACCGTGGAACGGTTCGTGGTGATTTTATTCCAGTCTTTTTTCTCTTGGTTGTCTCGTCTGTTCATCTCTCACGTCGCCCTCCTCTTTGTCTTGTCTAGTTGTCTTCTATCACGGATATTCTACAGTGCCAAAGAGCCAGGCAGGGAGGGACACGGAACCTTGCAGAAGAATGGACGAAGAACGGAACGGAAGATGACCAACCGTCGGGCATGTGTTGTTTTCTTCTTCTTCACACGAATGCCATCACCGAATGCCAGCCGTCATCATGTCGTGGTTGACGAGCTCGAGGCGGTTCGCCTGCCCGCGTGCGCGTGTGCTTTCCAGACGTGCCGCCGCCGCTGCCGCCGCTGCCGCGGGCGCAAGGGCGCGAGGGCGCAAGGTGTGCAGAGCACGCTCAGGGGATGGATGCAGGTAAAGGCCCGCGTTGCCTGGGCGGTGAACAGAGAGTCTTGGGAGATGCCGTGGTGTATTGTGTTTCGTAGGGCGTGGGCCGTCGAATGCGTCGAATGCGTCGCGTCGCGTCGCGTCGTCTAGGTTTGGGTTTGGGTATCGATGGGCGGCCGTTTGCGTGGCAGAAAGGAAAGGAAAGGAAAGGAAAGGAAAGGAAAGGGCAAAAGATGAGATAAAAAAGACAAGAAAAGGGGCAAAGAAAAGGGTCAAAAAAAGGGGGGGAAATGCCAAAAAAAAAAAAAAAAAAAAAAAAAAAGAGGCAAGAAAAAAGAGGCAAGAAAAAAGGACAAGAGAAAAGGACAAGAAAAAAAGAAAAGGAAAAAGGATAATAAAAAAGGACAAGAGAAAAGGACAAGAAAAAAGAAAAAGGAAAAAGGATAATAAAAAAGGACATGAAAAAAAAGGCCAAAAAAGAGCCGGAAAAAGGTCCCTAGCCGTCGACTCGGCACCCGTCTCCGCCCCCGTCTCGGCCCTCGCCTGGTCCGCCCTCCTCTCCGCCCTCGACGGCAAACTCCTCCTCCTCCTCCTCCTCCTCCCACTCGGCCGCCTCATCACCACCAGCCAGCCCGCGCAGCCGCTCGCGCACCCCGGCATCCTGCTCCAGCTCCTGCCACAGCGCCACGTCCCACTCCTCCACGTTGCCGCTCGGCCGGCGCGCCTCCCACGGCGGCCAGCGCCACGCGCCCGCCACCAGCATCTGCCGCTTGCCCGCCTTGCCCGCCAGCTCCAGGAGGCCCAGCAGCGCCACGACGCCAAAGGCCGTCGCCCACCACGCCGCGTCGCGGCCAAACTGGCCCGTGAAGCTGCGGCGTATGCTGTACGGGCCGTCCGGGCCGGGCGCGTACACGCCGTCCAGGAAGGCGAGCCACGCGAACCAGCCGCTCGTGGTGACGAGGAAGGCGCCCATGACGATGCCCGTCTTGCAGTGCGTTTCGAAGATGCTGCCGACGGCACGCGGCGGCGGGACGTCAGCGGGTTTGCCCCTACCCAACAAGACAACAGGAGAGAGGGTGATGAAGAAAAAACTTACAACAGCTTCCAGTTGATCCACAACACGCCCACGGTAAACGCAAGGGTGCCCAGCGCGTAGAGCCCTTGGTCGCGGGCAGCCCAGGTGCGTCCGTAGCCGGCCCAGACGCCGTACCAGGCGACGGCGCCTTCGACCGCCGCCAGGACCATCCAGCGCGCGTACTTGCCGGCGTTGAGCCCCCCGTCGCGCTGGCCGTAGACGTACAGCTCCGGCACGGCCAGCAGGGTCTCGGCGGCGAGATCCTGCTCCCACACGCCCGGGCATATCGTGCACAGGCTCGTGAACAGCGTGTTGAACACGGTCAAGCTCGTCGACTGGTACAGCGACGTGCCCGTGTATCCGGCGTAGCCCTGGTACAGCGTCGTGGGGAGGTAGAAGAACATCTCCTTCCAAAACGTGCACAGGATAAACTTGGCCGTCCGCACGTAGTTCCACCGCCCGTGGACCAGCAGCAGCTTCTGCAGGAAGCGAAACTGCGCAATGGCGTAGTCCGCCACCCGGGCCGCCTGGAGCCCTTCTTGCCCGGAGATGCCGATGCCCACGTGGCTCGCCTGGATCATGGCCAAGTCGTTGGCGCCGTCGCCCACCGCCAGCGTCAGCCCGCGACGCCCGCGGCGCCCGCCCTTGCCCAGCGACGACCGCACCGTCCTGACCAGGAGCGCCTTTTGCGCCGGCGACGCCCGGCAGCAGATGACGGAGTCGACCAGGAGCGCCGTGGCGAAGAACTGCCTCGACAGCGTCTCGGACTCCTCGACCGCGGCGAGGGTCTGCCCGTCCACGGCCACCACGCTGTGCGTCGATCCGGCGTGCGACAGCTCTTCGCCAAGCGCCGCGAGCTGGTCCTCCAGCGGCCGCTTGGCCACGTCGAGCACGTACAGATCCGACTCGGGGCGGCAGATGCGGGCCGAGTGCGCAATGTTGATGGCCGTCTCGCGCTTGTCGCCCGTCAGCATCCAAATCTTCATGTTTGCGCGCCCGAGCTTGTCGATGGTCTCGGGCACGCCTCGCTGAAGCTTGTCCTCGATCGCCGTGGCACCCACCAGCTCGAGCGACTGCTCCATCACGTCGCCGGCCGCTTCGACGAGTTCCTGCCGATTGGTGAGGCTGGTGGACGCGTCGTCAAAGCGCTTCTTCCACGACCGGTACTCTTGCTCCGACACAAACTTGTCGGCGTAGAGCAGCGTCCTCAAGCCTTCCGTGGCGAAGTCGTCCAGGTGTTTGAAGCACTTGGTGAAGACGTCGGACTCGTCGTAGACCATGGCGGCTTCCAGGAATCCAAGGTGCGCGGGGACCGACGACGGGGCGTGGTGGGTTGTTGGCGGGCCCAGAGGAGGGTTTCGCGGGCGCGAGACATCCAGCGAGACGCCTCGCCGGGCCGGGGAGCCGCCGCGCGGACGGTCGACGGACACTCCCTTCAGCTTGTTCACCTCAAACGACTTCCTCCTGCTTGACGCCTGCTGCCGCTTCTGGTCGATGCTGCGACCCCTGCTGATCCGGCGGGCCGTCAGGCTGGGTCTCCCGCCAAAGCTGTTGCGCGGCTCGTGCTGCTGGCTGCGGCGGTACATTTGGTGCTCGGCATCTGCGCTCATCCGCACCTGGTGGGCTTTCTGCATGGCCAGGGAAGCCAGCTTCAGCCGGGGAAGAATGGCCGAGTCGGCGCCTTTGCAGATGACGGAGATTCTCCCGTCCGGATATCGAACCACTACCGACATCCTCTTCCGGGCGCTGCTGAACTCAATCACGTCGAGGATGTCGAACTTGATCATCTCGCTCCCTCCGCTCAGCTGCGGCACTTGCATCGTGATGGACTTGGATGTCCGTTGCACGACCCAGTAGCCGAGCTCTCGAGCCGCGCGGACAAGGGCTAGTTCGTCGGGCGAAGACGCTTGAAAATCCGGCCTGCCGTTCCTGACTTCGGGCAGGCACGTATGGCAGAGCGCAATCGCCAGCAGGCATCGCCTCGCCTTTCTCGAGAATGCCGAGTGAGGTCGGAGTCTGAGAAATTCCGTCAGGTCGGCAGTGGTCACATCCGGCTGGACGTGGTCAGGCCGTCCAGTCGAGCGCCACTGTGAGGAGGAGCGGCGCCGCCCAGCCGAGAGCCTGGATGGGGACGCGGGCACGGGTGCCTCCAAGCCGACGCCCTCCTCGCGGATCATGGGCGAGGGTGATGCAGCGTCCGACTTGTGCACGGAGGGCTTTCGGTCGAAATATCCCACGTCCTGGAAGGAGCGGCCAGTTTGCTGCGCGTCGGCGGCGGCGGCGGCGGCGGCGGCCCGGGGGGCGGGCTCTTCGAGGTCGGTTTCGTGCAGCCAAACTGTCCCAGCAACACTTAGCTTGCGGAACTTCATAATGTTGTCAGTCAGGGTGCCCGTCTTGTCGGTGAAGACGTAGCCGACTTGACCGAGGTTTTCCAGTATGGTGTTTGTGTTGCACCGAGCCGGAGTTTCAGACTCTTCATGGTACATGTCGAGGTCGGAGTTGAGAAGCAGCAGCTGGCCGACCTTGACAATCTCGAGGCTGATGTAGAGGGCCAGGGGAACGACATTGTTGAACATGATGACGAAGGATATGATGATCTGGTGAAGAGGAACCGTGGCCTGATACAGATACCAGGCATGCTGCTCGTAGCCGTTGCTCCATTTGACGTAGCCCAAGGAGACGCCGACGGATAAGACGACGACGTAGATGGCAAGGGTGACGACGACCATGTTGACAATCTTCTCCAAGGCCGGCTTCTTGGCCTTGGGGTGCTGGTTCGAGTTGATGCGGATTTTGCAATCCTCGCCGGTGTTGATGACGATGCCCGTGGCTGCCGCCGTGTTCCTCAAGACGCTGCCCCTGTACACAACCTCGTTCAGGGTCAGGGGTACCGTCTTGCCGGCCACGGTGACTTTGCCGTCGAAACTAAACAAGTCCGGATTCGGATCCTCGACGACAAGCTCGGCCTTGCAGCGCGAAATACCTCGGACGGTGCCGCACCGGTCGAAAGCGTGGCAGACCCGCTTCGTTTTCAGGTTGGTCTCGCCGTCGAGGGCCATGGTGTCGACATAGGCGAGGCCATCTTCTCCGTCGCTGTGCAGCAAGACCAGGTCGGCGGGCACGGGCTCATCCCGAGACAGGCGGACGACATGGCCTACCTTGAGCTCGCTCCAGCGTTCGGGAACCCAGCGAATGCCTCGGTACTCGTCCGTGGGGCTTGGTCTAGGCTCGGCAGCGGTCCTGAGGCGGAAGGGATTGAGACGACTGAGGGACGCAGGCGACTTCGTCCTCGTGCCTGCCGTGTAGCGATGCCGACGAGCGAGAACGGTGGCGAACTGGGCGTTTTCCACCTTGTCCAGACGATGCCTCCTGAAGTCGTCGTAGCCTTCCTTGGCGATTGTCAAGAGAACGAAGAACAGCAGCGGCAGAATGGTGGTGTACGATCCAGTCGTTGATAATCCGGGAATCTTGGAAGAATGTCAGACAAAAGCGGCGACGGGGAAAGGACAGGAGGAGGGAGTGAAGGGAAAAAAAAAAAAAAAAAAGGGGGGCAGAATAAACATGTGGCAGGCACAAAGGGAGCAAGCGAGAGTCGGCGAGGACGAGGCATCTGAGCATCTGATGGATGGATGGATGGATGGATGGATGGATGGATGGATGGCGGCGGCACTGACCGTTTGCGGCACGCCGACGCAGAGAAAGTAAAAGTTGCCCACGCGGGTGAACTGGAAGAGCAGCTGCTTGGGCACGAAGTCCCAGACGGTGTAGCGCGAGGTTCGAACATTGTTGGAGACGTATGCGCGGCCGCGTCTTGGGTCGGTCAAGGGATGCTGCTGCTGGAGCTCGACGGCGAGGGGGATGTGCCGTGCGCGTGCGCGTGCGCCCTGGGAAGCGGCCGAGCGTTTCTGCCGCAGGGCGAAGGCGAAGGCGGAGGCGGAGGCGAAATCGACGGCGGCGACGTGGCACAGCAGCCTCGCAGCCGCGTTTTTAAGCTTTCTGCAAAGCAGGGCCGGGGAGGCGATGAGGAGGCGGAGGCGAGATGCGGAAACGGCTGCTGCACCGCGAGGCCGATGGGCCTCTGCCTCTGCCTCTGCTTCTGCTTCTTCTTCCTCTTTGACGCGGACTTGGTGGTCGACTTGGCCGGCTCGGCGGTGGTTCTTGCTGCTGCAATCGCTCCTGGGCATCAAGGCGCGAGCCATGGCGTGACGGCGCGCAGAGAGGGGGGGTCTGGACAAAGCTTCATCAGGCGCGACAACGACGAACGACACCACCAAAACCAGCACGAGCGGCTGGAAAAGAAGGACGCGAGGATGGCGGGTGATGTTGAAAGTGGTCGACCCGGCACCGCCGTAGCGATTGAGCCGTAGCGATTGAGCCGTAGCGATTGAGCCGTCATGTCACAAAATGGCACGGCATCCCGTCGTCATGTTCACCGTGACAGGCCGGGGGGGGATGGGCATTGATTGACAGGGCTCTGGGCTCAGGGCTCTGGGCTCTGGGTTCTGGGCTCTCTGGGGTTCTGGACTTTGGATTGACTCTGGGGGCTGTCAGGCGCTGGGGGCTGTCAGGCGCACCGGTTGGGCTGTGTGGTGGGGCAGACCGCCCTGGGCCATGGGCCATGGCTGCCTGCCGCAAACGAGCTGCTGACCTTGTCTTGCCCTCCTGCATTGCCAAATGATTCCATCCATCCATCCATCCATCACCGCACGGCCCAGGATCCGTAATCTGGACGTCTGCAGACGTAATCCCTACGGGATTCGAGCGGTGGTGGCATGCAGGTCCCGCTGCAAGCCAACATGCATGTTGCCGCTCCGGGGTCGAGAAAAGGGTGTTGATCTGCAACCTCACCACAGCAGTGACAGCACCAGCACCAGCACCAGCACCAGCATAGGCAACCAAAGACACATAAATACTTTAGGATGCCCGAGCCATGTATGTAGTCTGTAACGTCTATATCAACTCCTCGATAAACGCCGTCACCTGCCCTTTGCAATTCCCTTTCTCATCATCCCAGATTTATTCATCAATTTAAAAAAAAAAAAAAAAAAAAAAAAAAAAAAAAAAAAAAGGAAAAAAAAAAGGAAAAAAGAAACCGGCACACCCTTGCTCTTGTCCTTCACGCCTGCAAGTGTGGAATGTTATCCATGCTAGCTCCATCTTCCAGCCATTCCTTCTTGATCAGCTGTTCGCGGGCAGCAAAGAGGTGCTTGTAAGCCGTCTTGACTGTGCCGTCGCTGACGCCGGCCTGCTTCGCAATAGGAAGCGACGACCGCGGCTCGCCAACAAGATGGCAAGCCATGTAGATGCACGCCGCAGCAACCGACAGCGGTGAGCGACCGGCGAGCGCCGATATGTCGTTCGCCTTTTCCGCCAGGTCCCGAGATATCTTGGATATCTTCTGCTGGTTCTTGAAGCCGAGCTGCGACACGTATCGGCTGCACAGGTCTTCTGCGCCCACAGACGTGTTTTCGTAGTTGGTCACCGTGTTGAGGCCCGCCGCGCCCTCGCCCTCGGTATCCTGCAGTTTCTGAAGAAACTTCTGCAGCTGCTTAAACACCCGGCCGACTTCCTTCTTGCTGACGCTCGTGAGGTTGAAGATTTCTCGAAACGTCCGCGGCACGTTGTTTTGCCGACACGCGATGAAGATGCACCCGGCAATGACGGCCTCCTGAGGCTTGCCCTTCATGAACTTGTGCTTGTCCACAAGCTTGAAGATGTGCTTTGCCGCATTGGACACATTCTGCCCCATGTTGATGGCCTCGCAGAGCGAGACAATCTCCTTGTACGCTTGCATGAGGCCCTTCTGCGCCTTGTCCTGGTTGGCGTTGTTTTGCGTGCGCGAGAGCGCCTTGTGTGCCTTGGATTCGGAAAAGGCGACCGTAGTGGCCAGCTGCTCGCCTTCCACAAACTCGTCCTGCGGTCCGCCGACACGGCTGGGGTCGTCGCCGCCGTGGTCATCGTTGGCAAACGTGCGCCATTCCGATCTGGTGTCGATGATGCGCGTCCCCACGACGACACCGCAGCTCTGGCAGACCATGTCCCCGCTGGAAAACTCCTCCACGAGGTTGGGCGGCACTTCTTTGCAATCTGGGCAGCACAGGATGTTGTTCAAGTCCTCCTGATAACCCCCGCCGCTCACGTCTCCGCCTGGAGGCATCATCTTGGGCTGGTACGGTTTCGCAGTATAGATGTTGTTCACCTCGTCAAACACTTTCCGAGCTCGCCTGGCCGCTATCCGCCTCGCTTGTAGCTGCTGCCGTTTCTTGGCCACAGTCCTTCGAGCTGGCGAGTGGAAATCCTCGTCCGAGGCGCAGGAAAAAAGACGATCGTGAGCTAGCTGGACGAGGAGTGGTGAATGCAGCTTGACGGCTGAATGCGCTGAGTGATTGTCTCGGGATGTCAACGTCACCTAGAGGTAACGGTCGGCGAACAGGGCGACGGGAGGAGACTTGTACGAAGCTGGTAGGATTCAGAAGGGCGCAGCGCCGCAAAGGTGGTTTTTGCCGTCAAGACTATAAGAAACAAGAACGAATGCGAATGCAGAATTTGAGATGGTTCCAAGTTTCGCCACCAAAGGGACGGATCACAGAATGGCGCCAAGGATGCAGATCCACAACCCGGATCGGTAGGTTTCCAAGATAGCTTGCGCTCGTGGTATTGATTTGCTTCGCTCGAGTCTTGACGCTGGGTTTTCCACGACTGCACCGCCCGACAGGCCCGACGAGAGGGGATAATCTACAACTCGGATAGACTGCGAGGCGGGATATGCCGAGAAAAAGAGTCAAACTTCTTGCCAGCCGACCGATCAAAAAACCAGTGAAGGCGTCTGAGGCTGCGACAGGGCTCAGATCAACGAAGAGTCGGCTGGAAGTGGTCGTCTCAATCGCCAAGGCTCGAGCATACCGTTTTCCGCTTGAGCGATGTGAAGAGCGAATGTCGACCAACTTCTGATGGCAAAAGAGCGACTTGAAGGGAGGTTTGAAGGGGCGACGAGGCCAAGTTTGCGTTGGGCTCCAGGCCGATGACTAACTGAACTTTGTGAGTTGTGCTGTGATGTGGCGGGCGGAGCTAGATCACGTGAGGGTGACTCAGCACCCCAATTTTACGGCAACATCGGTGCTAACTTCCGCGCCAGAAGAGTCTGGTGATTGATAATGAGAACGGTTGGCCCAGGCTAAATCGTTATCGAGCATGCTGTGGTGTGGCGTGTGTGGCGTAATTTCGAGGCGAACTCGATATGTAGCTCCCGACGCATTTTTGTCGAGGAGCTACATAAAGGGGCTTCAAAAGTTCAAATCACATGAAATGCTAGCTGGGGATACATCCCCATAAGCCCGGCATCGGTCCGTCAGCCACACCACTGCCCAATGGATGACATGAACCCTTTGCAGCTCATCAGGTGCAGCGATTCGACAGCGGCAGCAGCATCGGAAATGGGTCGTTACAATCACAATAGTAGCTGCTGCTGGTGGCGTTGATTCCTTGCAGCGGTCCCAATCCCAGCCTGCATATATAGGATTCGTAGTTGTTTATTCAGCAAAAGTGCTGCCATATGCTTATGCTAAAACTGTCTGCTGCCATGGGATCTGGGCAGCGGGGCTGAATGGGGGCTAAATTGGGGCTGAATTGGAGGAGAGGAGGGGTGTGCAGCGGGGGATTGGAAGCGATTGGTCCGATGTCGGCCAATGACGAAGTAAAATTCTGCGCCAAACTACGGAGCGCACTATCTTATCGCACAGAAGTGGGCCATGTAAGCGAGGAGCGCGTTGATTTAAAAGTCTCGGTTCCATCTGCAATATGCTGGCCGCTGCATATAACGCTCAATGGCAAGCTTTTGCATACATGAAAAAACTAGGGAAAGAGAATCAGCGTGAAGGGGAACCGAGTAGGATGGGCCAACAGGAGAGATGGGATCCCGCACGAGTCCATGGCGCAAGCGCAGCGCACCCAGGGTTAGCGCATCATAGTTGGCCGTCCGAGGACTTGCGCAATCCGCGCATGAGACGTACGCTTAGAGAAACCACTCACGCGCATACACGTACGCAAACCGCAACCCTACCTTGCACAACACAACCTTATCCGTCCGCGTATGGATTAACAACCAACCACGCGCCTAGTTCTCGTTTTTCTATATCTTCCTTGACCATCCAGACTTCCGAGCCCGTTTAGCCAACAAAGCCTCCGGCGAACCCCATCCATCGACACCTTGCGACGTTTTACATCCTGCTGACCCAGCTGCGGCCAAGGAGGCAAAAGACGCAACAGTTTCCGTCTCTGGCAACTTGGCGCAGTCTTCCCAATGGCATCTGCACCAATCGGCTCCGGCGAACCTGCCCTCCCGCCTGTTGACCTGAAGCCTCTCTTGACCAAGCTCTGGCCCCTCGACAATGAAGTCACTGCAGACGAGATTGCCGAGGCAATCTCCCACTTTTTCACAAACCAGGTCACAGAAGTCCAGACTGCCGCGCTGCTGATGGCGCTGCACTTCACCAAGATGGACCTGCGAGCAGACGTCCTCCAAAAGACTGCCGGCGTCATGCTCAAGGCTGCTGCGCAGCGCCCCGTCGCCGAACTCGCAGCTGTGCTCGCAGAAAGAGGACGGAAAGAAGGTGTTTACAACGGCGGTTTAGTACGTCTCCGTCACCACACATCTCGACAAAAGCCCAGTGACTTTTTTTTTTTTTTTTTTTTTGCGCCCACTAACTTGACGTGAAAAAAACAACATTGAATTTTGAAAAATAATAAAGTGCGACATCGTTGGAACTGGCGGCGACGGCCACAACACGTTCAATGTCAGCACCGCGGCATCTATCCTGGCCTCCTCGCTCCTCATGGTGTCCAAGCACGGAAACATAGCCAGCACCTCCAAATCCGGCAGCGCGGACATCATCAACAACATGAAGCCCAGAGCCCCTGTCCTGAGCAATGTGAAGCCCGACACCTTGGTCAGGATCTACTCGGCCTCCAACTACGGCTTCCTGCTGGCGCCCGGCTTCCACACCGGCATGCGGTACGTCGCGCCTGTCCGCAAGCAGCTGCCCTTCAGGACAATCTTCAACAGCCTAGGCCCGCTGGCAAACCCAGTCGATGACGTCTTGGAGGCGAGGGTCGTCGGCGTCGGAAGGAGCCTTCTGGGGCGTGCTTTTGCCGAGTCGCTGAAAAGCTCTGGTTGCCGCAAGGCCCTGGTCGTCTGCGGAGAGGAGGAACTCGACGAGATTAGCTGCGCTGGCGGGACGCGCTGCTGGATGCTCAAAGAGGACGCCAGCGGAGAGATTGGCATTGAGCACTTCACCCTGACGCCGGAGGACTTTGGGGCCGAGCGTCATTCCCTTGACGAGGTGTCGCCGGGCAAGCAGCCGGCCGAGAATGCCGAGATCCTGCGTCGCATCCTCTGCGGAGAGTTGCCAGAGAACGACCCCCTGATTGACTTCATCGCCATAAACGCAGCCGCCCTGTTCGTGGTGGCAGGGGTGTGCGAGGCCGACACCAGCAGCATGGGCCACGGAGACGACGGCAACGTCATTCTAGAACGTGGTGTCGCAGGTCAGCGCTGGAAAGAAGGATACAGGAGGGCCAAATGGGCCATCAAGAGCGGTCAGGCCTGGAAACAGTGGCAGGCCTTTGTTCAAGTTACAAACGACATCAGCTCGTGACTTTTTTTGACTTGCTTTGACTTTTTGCCGTCGTTTATTGAAGTCCTTTAGAGTCGTTTGCAATCCTCAATAGACTGTCCCCTTTCGCACAACCAACCATTGGTGCAGGCCGCAGAAGGCAGAAGCGAGCGACAGGCCGATGCCGGGAAGAAGACTCGAAGGTGTCCAATCTTCGGACGATTGCAACGGCTCCCTTTCTCCCCCGGGGTGTTTCCGGCGGTTACGGCGTATTTGACCCCTACCTGGGTGCTGAATCAAGCCTTTCGGCATGGCCATGTCCTTGACGATGCCTTTGTCGGCGCTGCCGCAACTACGTAACGAGTGATCTCTGACGGACACGGATAGTCGTCGTCCGAGCTCTGCCTTTCCGCCCTTTTTGCATCCGGCATGACATGACAGTCGTCAGCATGGAACTGCGGACTTTCGGCATGCACGCTCGGTACAAGCAGTGTATTCCGATCTATTCCTGTTTACAAAGTCGGAACGACGGGGGCAGAGCTCATTGTAGAGCTCCGTACTTGTCGGACGCCGTCGCGTTAAATTCATGTCACCAGACATTAGGTACATGTACCTTGCAAGTTACAACTACCTCTGTAGCTGGGGCTCGCTGCAGACCCACTGTACATCATCATCAGCCTTGTGCTCCTGCGGGACCTACATTAGCGCATGATTGGCCCCCCCGGGTTTGACGTCTCTGTCATTCTACCTACTATTTACGCCTTACTCCGTAACTTTCGTCTATGATCCGCCGAATTCTTGAAACCCCTTCCAACCTTGCTTGCCTGGCAATCACCACTCCATTCCCGCGATTTCCACGACCCCCACGACCCCCACGACGCCATCCAATCCATCGCAGCCAGAATCATGGACGCAACGTCCTTTGCCATCCGTACGTCAGCCGCAACTCTCTGTTTCGGAAGGCGAAATCTCTAACCATACGAGTCTCAAACAAACAGCATCCAGCTCGGTCCAAGCCGATTCCTCCACGGCATCATTACACACAGCTACCAAGCCCAAGGTACCCACTACCATCTCCGACAGCTGGATCCAGCAATGTTAACAATGCCTTCTCAACAGCCCTGCTGTGTTTGCAAGGACGAGAAATCGAAACGAGACGAGTGCATGCTCTTCTCCAAGGCGCCAAACCCGGCCGCCGACTGTAAATCCTTTGTCGAACAGTACAAGACGTGCATGGCTGGTTTTGGATACAAGGTGTAACTTTGCACCATGTTTCCCGCCTGCAACCTGTTTCCATTGTAAAACTAAAAAAAAAAATAAAAAAAAAATAAAAAAAAACCCTGTATAATATTTGCGCATTAGACGGCTACGGAAAACCACTGAATCACCTGGCCACTCTCCCTTAGGTACAATCGCTTCAGACAAAGGCTTTGTCATGATATGGACCAGTTGGTCAGGCCCATTCGGTTCAATATCTTTTTTTTTTCTTTTTTGTCGGGCAAGGAATCAAGACTTTTCTGGATTTATTCGCAGTTCAATCTGCATCAACCTACTATCCTCATGTCATACTTTGGATTGGGTGATGTTTGTCAGTCAAAGCTTTCAATGCCTGCTGGGCCTCCTTTTCTCTTCCTTTGCATCCCGTCAGCATCAAGCTCTCTACTTCATGCACAGTGTCCTGTATTCTCGTCACCACTTCTACCATCTTGATTTCGATTTGCCTTCTCCGGTCTATGAGGTCCGTTACTCTTCTCAATCGCTCTGCCTTTTCCGACGCCCTATATGCCGTCAGCATAACGGAACCCAGCAGAGAGTGCGTGTGGAAACTCTGTACCGTTGTCGGTGACGCTGCTTCTGGTATGCAGAAGCTTGCTCCGTCATTGAGGAGAGCGCAATCTCTGCCTGGACGACAATGGCTCTGGCCCTCTCATCGCGCTCTTTCTTCAGCTGCCCGTGGCGCATAAGTAATCTTGTGTCTTCCAACTTTGTCAACATCGCGGATTCTCACATGACTTACCTCAAGGATGCGTTGTGGCGCTTGGATGGCTATGGTGGTTGGATCAGAGACTTCTTCCGGTCGTTTTCGTGTGTTTCGCCGAGACATGGCAGACTTGTCCATCAAGTCACCGATGAGTTGCAGCTTGCAAGAGATGCCAGAACCTGAGTCAGCTCGGGTTGTGCTTGGAGTGATTAACTTTTGGAAACCATAGCGCGCACAGTAAGTCGGAAACACAAAAAAAAAAAATAAGGCGAGGCAAAGAAAGGGGGAAAACAAGAAGGCGGAAGGCGTATCCAATGCACAAGAGCCAGGGAGACGTCAAGAATTGCAAAGGAAGGCACGCACGTTGCGACCTGCACAAGTACGTACAGTACGGAGCACCCTACCTCCTAGATGCCAGCACATTATCAATCGAGAAAAGCAATCAAAGGCATCTGAAATTCTATATGTCTTGGTATCACAGTAGCCTTCCTATTCTCATTCTGCTCCTTATTTTTTTTTCTTATGAGAGATAGTATCATACATCAATCTGCTCAAGGCAGGCTGCAGACTTCATCGCGTCAGGGCAATGTCGTCTATCCTCAAAATCATCTTCACCGTCTCAGCTGCCAGCTCAATAGCACTCGTGCTCACAAGCAATGGCTGCAGCACGTTCTCCTTGGAAATGTTTGTGTTGACGCCACCTGACTTGATGCTGACCCCGGCATTCTTCTCTCCCATCTCGTGTCGGTGCCTCAGGTCGGTAACCACCTTTATGCTGTTCAAGCCAGCATTCTCGGCCAGGGTGGTGGGTACCACCTCCATGGCGTCTGCAAAGGCCTTCCAGCAGATGGCCTCTGTGCCCGTCAGGCTACGAGCTTGTTTAGACAGCTGGGCGGCAATCTCAATCTCGGCGGCACCACCACCTGCAATGAGAGCCTTCTTCTTGACCAAGCAGCGCATTACGCAAAGAGCATCGTGTAGACTTCTCTCGGCTTCTTCGAGGATTAGCGAGTTGGCTCCCCTGACAACCACAGACACCGTCTTCCCAGTGGCCTTGGCACCCGTAACCTTGACCATGCGTGATCCAGACGACTCAGCTTCCTCGACCAACTCCGCGTAGCCCAGCTTATCCTCGGTGAAAGAATCAATATCTGCAATAGGTTTGCAACCTGTTGACTTGCAGATGAACTCGACTTCGTCGCGCTCAATGTCCTTGATGGCCAAGATGCCGAGTTTGGCCAAGAAATGCAAGGAGAGGTCGTTGACTGCATCCCGCAAAATCGACTTTTGGATAAGAAGTACGTTGCACTTGGCCTTCTTGATCTTTTTCGCCATGTTGAGGAGATACAGACGCTCCTCCTTGACAATCTTATCCATTTGTCGATAGTCGTTGACTTGAATAGTGTTCTCCATCTGACGAGAAAGGATTAGTACACGGCGCGATATTTTGTCGGTGAGAAGGGATTGCGTCTTACATCAGGCTTGGGCGGGCTCAGCTGGAACTGGATCAGACCGATGCGTGCCTTTTCCATGCGGCTAGGCCCTCCAGCGTTCTTCAGAACGGGCTGGTTTAGGACGAGTCCAGGGACAAGCTCGCTATCTTCGATTGTGCCTCCAACCTTCTTCACAATCCGGATACTTCTAAGGTCCACGTTGTCGGCCGTCTTGACATCGATGACCTTGGTCACGGCATTGACAGCCATGGGGCCAAGGAGGTTCGAGTATTGGGAAACGATCTTGGAGGAGAGTGAGGTGTTGGCAGCCTGGAGTAAAGCCGAGGTGTCGCTAAGAGTGATTGGCTGGGACATGTCATGCAAAACTTCGACAGCGGCAGCAGAGGCCCTCTGAAAGGATTCGGAAATGACTGAGGGGTGGATGCCCTTTGACAGAAGTCGGTCTGCAGCACCAAGCAAACTACCACAAATAACAACCACAGACGTTGTGCCGTCGCCGGCCTCAACATCCTGAGCTCCGGCCAGGTTTACAAGCATCTTGGCTGTGGGATGCATTACCGACATGCTCTTCAGCATGGTATGGCCGTCGTTTGTGATGATGGTCTCTCCTTTTCCGCTTCGAATCATCTTATCCATACCACGAGGGCCGAGCGAAGTTCGAATAGCATCGGCAACAGCTTAGGAGAGTCAGAATAGCTGCACCAATATTTGACATGACGCATTCCCTACCTCTGGCGGCGACAATGTTAGATGACCGCACAGCCATGGGCTTTTCCTTGTCCTGGAAGCTTTTGGTTAGCGGGGTGATGAAATACAATGGCGGGGGATGAACAGAAGCTCGACGTACCCTGAAGGTTGCATTGTGGGATTGCCCGGCTGAAACAGCAGGCGCTGACATGATCACGACGGAGGCAAGCTGCCGAGAGGATCCTCCGATTTTTTGTTTGACGACAGGCGTGTTGCAGAAGCTGCTGGAGATTGGGAAACTGGAACCTGGTTGAAACAACTGGGAGATATTGATCCCACTTCCTGCTGCCCTACTCCACCACCGTCGACCCGGTCCCCAGAAATTTCGGCGTCGGGTCACAGATTATCCATGCTCCGTACCTCCCCGTCCAAGCTGTCTTGGTCCCACACAAGCCCGTTAGTACATGAAAGGTAAGGTAGGTAGGTACGTACTGCCCAAGCCCTGAATCGGCCTAGTGTCAACAGGCTGGTTGGTCTGTGCACGAAGCTCCAGGCAGCCTGATGGTTGACCAGATTACGGAATGCTTCCTTCCATTCTCTTTAGCCAATGCAAACCCCATCCGACCAAACCCCATCCAACAACAATCCTCTCTCGCATCATTGAATCCATCGCTTGCGCAAACTAATCCTGACAGCACTGGGCCCGAAATTCGTTATTCATCCAGCACCGTCGCAGCCCGCCCCGTAGGCGGCTTATTCCATCATGGTAGGCTGTCAATGCATATTGCACGCACCGACCCAAAGAGCTTATGCAATCTCCGTCGTTAACCTTGGTCCAGCCTTCCGCGACAGGTCGAAACTGGGAAAAGTACCAGAAAACGTTCGCCGATGACGAGACAGAAGAGAAGAAGATAACCCCTCTGACGGACGAGTATGCGCAACACGCTACAAATTACCACGGGAACCCACCAGTTAACCCCTTGAAGGGATATCCAGGTTTTAAAGACGTACGGTGCCGCGCCGTACGGAACCGCGATCAAGAAGCTGGAGAAACAAATCAAGGAAAAGCAACAGAGCGTGGATGAGAAGATTGGTGTCAAAGTGCGCATGGGCCTCGCTTTGCGCATGCCGGAACAAGTCTAACGTCGTTGAGCAGGAATCTGATACAGGTCTGGCGCCCCCGCATTTATGGGATGTCGCGGCCGATCGTCAAAGAATGTCTGAAGAGCAGCCTTTCCAGGTGGCGCGCTGCACAAAGATTATCGAAGACGACAAGGGCGACGAATCAAAGAAGAAGTACGTCATCAACGTCAAGCAAATCGCCAAGTTTGTTGTTCAGTTGGGGGAACGGGTGAGCCCAACAGATATTGAGGAGGGAATGCGAGTCGGCGTCGACCGAAACAAGTATCAGATCATGCTGCCTTTACCACCAAAGATTGATGCCAGCGTGACGATGATGACGGTCGAGGAGAAGCCCGATGTCACATACGGCGATGTGGGCGGCTGCAAAGAGCAGGTTGAGAAGCTGCGAGAAGTCGTCGAGATGCCTCTGCTGTCTCCAGAGCGGTTCGTCAACCTCGGCATCGACCCTCCCAAGGGGGCACTTCTCTACGGCCCGCCCGGCACCGGTAAAACGCTGTGCGCTCGAGCTGTAGCCAACAGGACGGACGCCACCTTCATCCGAGTCATCGGAAGCGAACTGGTGCAAAAATACGTTGGCGAAGGTGCACGGATGGTTCGCGAGCTGTTCGAGATGGCGCGGACCAAGAAGGCGTGCATCATCTTCTTTGACGAAATCGACGCTGTTGGCGGAGCACGGTTTGACGATGGTGCCGGCGGCGACAATGAAGTTCAGAGAACCATGCTCGAGCTCATCACCCAACTAGATGGCTTCGACGCTCGTGGAAATATCAAGGTCATGTTTGCCACCAACAGGCCGTCGACCTTGGATCCCGCCCTGATGCGGCCAGGGCGTATCGATCGGAAGATTGAGTTTTCGCTGCCGGACCTGGAGGGCCGGGCCAATATCCTTCGCATCCACGCCAAGAGCATGTCGGTTGAGCGAGACATCCGATGGGAGCTTATTTCGCGCCTGTGCCCCAACGCCACCGGCGCAGAGCTCAGAAGTGTATGCACAGAAGCCGGCATGTTTGCGATTAGAGCCAGGAGAAAGGTGGCCTCGGAAAAGGACTTTTTGAGTGCCGTGGACAAGGTCATCAAGGGCAACCTCAAGTTTAACTCGACTGCCACGTACATGCAGTACAACTAGACCTTGTCGTTATCCGGGCGTTTGCCCTTTTTTTTTTCATTTTTTTTTTCATTTTTTTTTTTTGTGTATGATACAAAGGAAACCACAAAGGGTTGAGCTGAGCCTTTAGACTCGCCGGGTCGCTGAAAACATGGATAGAAGCTGGCTTTTGTGGCATTTACCATCTACCGTTCGTTTTCCCAGAATGAAACGCCCCATGGTGACGCGGAGCAAGTTACAGGGGACATGTCTTTCTGACCATTGGGGTCACAAACCGCCAAAGACTCGAAAGGCGGCCAAAGTAATAGACGGCCCGGTTCACGAGCGCAGCAAGGTATCAATCATCACTTGATGCAGTCGGCACGAGGCATACCTACAAGGGAGGTAGAAGTGGTTGGTGATGCGAAAATAGGAGGCCCTTGGCTGATTCAATATGTACAAGATGCAAAATGGAGTTGAGAGGGCGCAAATCATCGCTGCCATTCCTAGATTCGCTTCGCTTCCCGGAGTGCTAGCAAGTGCTCCTTATTCGCCGGGCAGACCGGAAAGACATCCTAGGCAAGCTACTTCTCCCTCGGAACCTTGCTCGACACAGCACCTGCTGCAGACGACAGCCCGGTGCCGAGAGGCAGCCCGCCCTCCGCCATGCTGCAAGCCTCCATGGTCGCACTGGCCGCGCAGCCGGCCCATGTGGTGGTGGTGGTGGTGGTGGTGGTGGTGGTCGTCGTCGTCGTCGTCGAGGCCGGCCCGCCATGGACCGTCCCCGTCCAAGTCCAGCCGCGCGGGCACGTCGTGCGAGTCGTCGTCCACGTGGAAGCTCCTCGACAGCGCCGCCTGGTCGGAGACGGCAGACACCCCGCCGCAGTAGTCCCACCCGCGGCACTGCCTCAAACACACAAAACACGCCCTCTCGCCACAGGCCTGGCAGGTGGCAAACGAGCCCAGGTCCGACTTCTTGGTCGGCCTCCTGTGGCAAATGTAGCACGGGGCCAGGATGGCAGCCGTAGCCTTGAGCGACAGCTGGATGCCCAGCGCCGGCCCTCGACGCCGCGGCGCTGCTCCGTGCAGGACATCCCGGCTGCCATGGCAGGCGTGCATGATGTCGTCGTCGTCGTCGTCGTCGTCGTCGTCGTCGTCGTCGTCGTCGTCGTCGTCGTCGTCATCGTCGGGCGCCATGGTGCGGAGCCGCTTGCCCGGGAAAGGAACGACTTTGCGAGCGCGCGACATGTCCTGGTTCACGTCGACAAAGTACAGCTCGGGATTCGGTTGGTCGTGGTCGCAGAGCCGCCGGATGCCGCTGCGGGCGCTGGCGTCGTCGTCACCCCATCGACGCTTGCGGGCGGAGCGGAAGTTGTCGACACCAGCAACACATGGCATCTTCCACGTCGAGGGCAGTAGGGGGCCTCGCCGGGGGGGGGGAGGTGGCGCAGAGAGGCGAGAGAGGGCCAAAAGGGACTTGCTGGCGTGCGTTTGAGCCGGGGCGAAATGTATTGCCCCCCCCCCTCAGAGATGCTGATGAGCAACAAGGGGAGACTGGGTGACTGACTGGTTGCTCAGATGGGGTGGTGGGCGGCGAGGAAATTCGCTTGGCTGGAGGCCCCCGGGTTTGGGCTGGAGGAACGGATGGAAAATCGACGGGGTCCAAAAACATCCGGCAGCAAAACAACAAACAACAACAACAACAACAACAACAACAACATCAGCTAGCTTAGCTGACAAGCTTTCGTTGCCAAAGCAAAAGATTGAGACTGGAGCATCCGAGGCGCGAGGCGTGAACGCCCAGGGGAAAGTCGGGGGGAAAGCCAAGCCAAGTCGGCCTCTGTTTGGTCCAAACGCTGGCAACGGGTGGATAACCGCTCCACATTGGTGGAGTCTGTTGCCATCAATTTGCTGCTTGCTGCTTGCTGCTTGCTGCTGCTGCTGGTGTTTCTCAGCTCGAGGAAAGCCAAGGAAAGCCCAGCAAAGCCCAGCAAAGCCCAGCAAAGCCCAGCAAAGCCCAGGAAAGCCAACGGTTTGCAGAGTACAGTACATGACCGAGCAGGCTGCCTTTCCTTCAAAACGCTGGCATGGCAAACGTCATGCCCGTACCAAGTTTCCAAGCTAGCCACGACAAAAAAAGTTTAAGGGATTGAAATTGGATCGATCGTCTGATTTACACTCTAGCATGCCACCACTTCCCCCTCAAGAATCCCAAATCCTCTCGTGGAAAACAACTGCCACTCCCGTTTTTACCCGCCTCCGCCGACAAAGGGAGCCTCTCGGCAAGGGGAGGCTAGTGTACATATAGCACGCGCGCAACCAACCGGGCTGGGCTTTTCTTAGTGGCGAGTCTTGGACTCGGCAGGAGGATCGTAGGCAAGCTTCCTTGACTTCAGCCACGCCCACTTGTATCGCTTCACCCACACGCTGACGGCCCACAAAGCCGACGTGACAATGAGCACCTTCAAGCCCATCTTCTTGCGGTCGTCCATTTCAGGCTCGGCGGCCCAGTTGAGGAACTCGACCACGTCCTTGGCCATCTGAGACGTCGAGGCCGGTGTTCCGTCCTCGTAATCCACCAGGCCGTCGTACAGAACTCGCGCCATTCCGATGCCGGTTCCCGGGAAGTAAGGGTTGAAGTTCATGCCGGGGGCGACCTGGGCACCGGCCGGGGGCTCGTCGGGATAGCCAGTCAACAAGCTGAAAATGTAGTCGCAGCCGCCGTGGCGACCCTTTACAATCAAGCTCAGATCTGGGGGCAGGGCACCATTGTTGGCAGCCCGCGCCGCCTCTTCGTTCTTGTAGGGGTCGGGGATGTAATCGGCCAGCTTTCCAGGTCGCATTTGAGTCTCGCCCTGATCATCGGGCTCGCCGGGATACTCGTTTTCCTCGGCGAGGGCCTTGGCCTCGTCCACGGTCAAAACAGCGCCGACCAAAGTACGGTAAGGGATTCGGCTCAGGGAGTGGCAAGAAGCACAAACTTCACGGTACACCTGGAAACCGCGGCGCAGTCTGCACAGATTGTCGTCAGTAAAAAGATTGGGTTCCCGTCAACATCACGTCAAAAAAACGTGGCAATGCAAGAGGTCAGGGTAGCCTACGCCTGGTGGTCGAAGGTTTTGAGCCATTGCTGGTGAACCCAGGGATATTGAGTAGCATGCAGGCTAGTGAGGACAGTCAGCAATTGAAACCTTGCAAAGATGAAGGGGGACGGAAAGTGAAAAACGCCCACTGCTGCGCAAAGGACAATTTATACCGCATGTAGACGCGGGCAACAGCCAAAGGGTGAGGAACAACCTCCAGCAAACGAAGTCAAGGATCAACGTACCCTTCCTCGGCAGGGGTAGCAGCAAAGGCCACGGGTCCGTAAAGATGATAGTACCAGGCGATTGAACCAGCAGCGACCGTAGTGGAAGCGATGGCTGCAAAGTTCAATCGAGCCGTGGACGTTTCTCCAGCGGCACCCGAACTCGTCGTCGCTGCGCGCTATTAGAACAAGTTAGAAGGGAAAGAATGAAACAAAAAAAGGGGTAAGCACAAGAGTGTGTGAATGCTCAACATGTGGCGAGATTGTTTGGGCTGCCATCGTTTCGGTATGTTGACGTTTGTTGGTGCACGAAAGCGGGAGGCCAGAGCGAGCCGGAAATGAGGCCGTCCTACCTTGGAGACATTGTTGACGCCGCTTCGAAGCCCATTGAGGGTGCGCGTCGAGCGCAAGCAAGACCTTGCCAACATTGCTAGAAGGCTTTACCAAAGCCGTGGGAGGAAACCGCAAACAGAAGGTGGCGGCGATGGTCGATTCAATCTCGAGATTCAAGGTTCGAAAGGGCTCGCTCGGCAGGAGAGGTCATACCCAAGGAGAAAATCCAGCGTTCCGAAATGGGCCGACGCTGATTGGCTTCAAGTCACGTGCACTTTGGCCTCGGTCGGGCCTTGCGAATAAGCAGAAGCAGAAGCAGAAGCAGAAGCAGGTCAGGTACCGAGGTACCTGGCGGCTTGTACGGAGTACGGAGTAGCAGGTAGGGAGTACCCCACTTACAGCTTTTACCTTAGGTATCCGGTACGGAGCGACGTCGACCAATGCAAACAGAGCCTGCTTACGTACTTTGTTTTTCCCATATATCATCAGCTGGAACTGACTGATAGCCTGAGTGATGATATACCGGTATAGGGTGTTGCATTTGCTGACTGAAGCTGGCTGCTTATCGTGTAAAGAGAACATGGATGCATGTGGCCTATTTATTGTGCCTCTCAGACCGCTTGTATTCAGCCCGTAACAACTTTAACAACCCAACCCCGTATATGGCCGACCGACCACCTGCAACTTTAGGTTCAGGCGCACATACTTGTACCTACATACCAATCTGCCTAATAAGTGCCCAAGACCATGCTAATGGCCCTGGAAAGCTGCGGAACAGTCTGTACTTTGTACTCTGTGCGGCTACCCCGCCCCCACCAAGGCAAAGAAAGATTCGTCACTTTCAGGAACTGCTGGTTCGTTAAAGGGCCTGGCTTCTCTTTTCCTTCTTTGATTCACCCCTTGTTTTGCTGCTTGCTTCTTTTTTTTTTTTTTTTTTTTTTTTTTTGGTCGTGCCTGTTCTATAATATCTGATATACGCGGCTTCGTCAAATGGCTCCTTCAACGTCAAATAAGCTGTTCACCCTTGAGGGCAAGGGGCTCAAGCTCGACACGGCCGCAGACGTTGAGCCTCACATCAAAGATCTCCGCGCAAATGATGTTGAGGAGGTCAGGCTCCTCGGCAACACCTTGGGTGTAGAAGCATGCAAGGCCATTGGAGAAGTCCTATCCACCAAGAAGAATCTAAAGGTACGGTTTCATATCCGCTCATCCGATGAACAAAAGCCTCCCCCCCCTTCTTCCCTGAAGTAAGACGTTGACGGGTGCCCAATACACAGGTTGCCAACTTTGCCGACATTTTCACCGGTCGGTTATTGACCGAAATCCCGGAAGCCCTTTCTTCACTCCTCACGTCGATTCTTAATCATCCCAAACTTCGCACCATCAATCTGAACGACAACGCCTTCGGCCTCAACACGCAAGCCCCTCTGGTTGCTTTCCTCGCGGCTCATGTCCCCCTCCAGCACTTGTACCTCAACAACAACGGTCTAGGCCCTCACGCCGGTATCCTCATTGCCGATGCTCTTTCGGAGCTCCATGCCAGGAAGGACGCTGCCCGCAAGGAAGGCGCCGAGGTTCCCGACTTGGAGACGGTGATTTGTGGGCGAAACCGATTGGAGAACGGCAGCATGACGGCCTGGGCCAAGGCTTACAAGCTTCACAACAAGATCAAGGAAATCAAAATGGTCCAGAATGGCATTCGTCAAGAGGGCATCTCCCACCTCATCAGCGAGGGCTTGAACCACGCTACCGAGCTCAGGGTGCTAGATCTTCAGGATAACACCTTCACTTTGAAGGGCGCCAAAGCTCTTGCCAAGGCCGTCACCAATTGGGCTGTCATTCAAGAGCTTGGTATTGGCGATTCGCTCCTCAGCGCCAAGGGCGCTCTCCTTCTTGCCGAGTCTCTCTCGCGGGGCGATAATCAAAGGCTCGAGATCTTGCGTCTTCAGTACAATGATATCACCGCTCCGGGAGTCAAAAGCCTGGTTGCTGCCGTTGAGGAGGGTCTGCCTGCCCTGAAGCGGATTGAACTGAATGGCAACAAGTTCACGGAAGATGACGAGTCTATTCTTGCCCTTCGGGAGCTTCTTGAGCAGCGAAAGGAGAAGCTTGCCGGAGATTTGGTCAATGGAGATGAATGGGGTGTGGACAGTCTGAGCGACCTCGAGGAACTGGATAGTGAGGAAGAGGAGTATGGTGAGGAAGAAGACGAAGGTGTCACTACAGAGGAACTCGCCGAGAAGTTGATCACAGAGGCCAAGGAAGCTCAGGAGGAACCCGTCGTCCAGCTCAAAGAAAAGGACGTTGATGCCCTTGCCGAGAAACTGGAAAAGACCAAGGTTTGATTACGGATAGCATGCTCTTTTTGAACACCGGACTTGTCCACTTGCATAGACTACACCTTGAAAGGTCGTGACGTTGCCTTTGGGGAGGAAAAGCATTTGTAATGTCTCGGCGCTACTGGGGAATGAGGAGACGTAATGGTACTGGGAGGGGGGAGTACTTGAAGTTGGTGTGACTGTTTCAGTCTTGGGGGAAGTCTTCTAGCCACGTACCTCGTCTGGATAATCTTGAGCCCAGGTTCTAAGACTCTGCGTTAGCCTCGATATTGACGCTTACAGAAAAGGGGGGGGGTGATGAGGAAGGCAAGGATTGAACATGGAATAAGGTAAATGTCTCAGCCCATCCAGCACGGCCTTCTCAATACCATGACCTTCCCCAGGCATCTTTTTCTTCGGTGTTATGATTAAGCCGTTCTCAACAGAGGGAAAGAAAAACTGTCCACAACAACTTCTCAACCTATATATGCGTAGTCTAAGGCATGGGAGCCAAACGTAGTCAAGGACCTGAGTTTGCACCTCTGGAGCTTACATGTCCATAGCATCCACCTCCATACTGCCGGCTCTGAAGCGCTCCAATGCGCCATACTGAACCGCCATTTTCAGCTGCTGCTGCTGTATTTCATAATCGGATCCTTTGTAGACTGGATCAGTGGCTCGGGAGTAGTTGTTCCTGCTCAAGGCATTTCCGAAATGGCTATGGACACTCCTAGAAACGTCGTCATGCGCTTGACGCCCGTACTCTCGTCGCATTAACTCTTCGTATCCGGAGGACATGTATGGTTCTGTCTCGGGAGCAATGCCTTGTTGGGTCCACCCACCATTCTCGGATTGAATGGGAGTTCCGTCTAGGCTCATGATTGGGTTCTGTTGAAGTTCATACCGCATCCGTGCCATCTGTTCTTCCTGGTCTAGAGATGTGCTGCTCCATGCCAAGGCAGGAATATCTTCCGCCTTGTTCGGCGGACAGATGCTCCACAACTCCAAAAGCCGCAGCTTTTGAGATCCGTCGGCTGTGCGGAATAGTTGCAGTTGTGAGGGTGTGAAAATAGCAGGGTTGAAGCCATAGCTGCGCAAAACTTCCTCTGTTGAAGAGATGTCGCTCTGAGGAGGTTCCGAGGAAGGGCGCTGGGGTTGCGAGTGCGACCTGTTGTCCAAGGGTTGAGAATCAAGTCGTGCAACATGGGCGGAATGGTTGTAATGCTGCGAGATTGAATATACAATAGATTGAGTGGGAGCAGTGGGCACAGGTATGACCGATTCCTGCCGGGTCGTCTCCTTCGGGACGACGGGTGAGCGAGAGTCGGGGTTGAAAGTCAGACTACGGGAGAAGAGGCTGGCAAGGTCTTCCTGGGCCTGCTGAGAAGTGCCGGGCATTCCCGGTTGGACAGAAACCATGGTCTGCAGAAAACTTCAGCCTCGAACGCTCTGTGTCTTGGAGAAAGGCCCCAAGCTAGCTCTCGTACCTTGATTAAAGGTGTGCAAAAGATATCGAGTGCTTATTTGTGTGAAAGGCTGCCAAAGCGATCAGCTACGGTGCTAGGCTCAATGATTCGACTTGCTGTCTTCTCAAAACAGCTGATTGAATGAGTGAGAAGAGCAAGGAATCTTGAATTTATAGTCACTTTCTCCTTTTTTCTTGGCCCTCTCAGCGAGCGAGGTTAAATTGCAGGGAGCGACCGTGGCCTCTAGCTCAAGCGAGATATCGGTTGGGTCGATATGCAGTTGGGTATCAAGCAGAATGTGGGACGAGTGTGAAAAGATGCTTCTCTCGACGTCGGTTTGTGTCTTGATTCAAGAGGTAGTTAGATGACGAAGACGATATTTGAACTGGAAAAGTATATTTCGGCTATTCTACTGTAATTAAATCCCAGACGCGCGAATGTAGTGAGAAGGTGCAGCGGACAAAGTTGCATGTGCGTCTGATCGGTCTGACGATTACAGTTCCGCCACCTGGCACGTCACGTCGCGCCTTCCCCTCCCCCCTTGTCTTCCTTCCTCGGTTTATAGGCGGGTCAGCACGGGCGATTTGGGCATGGGGGGGGGAAGATGGGCGGGGCCTTCGGGGCTCGGGGTTCCAGAACGCCCAGAGTCACGAGATGCAACTACGCCAGTGCGCCGCGCCACGGAAGGCGACATTTGACTCATTTTGTTCAAGCCAATGAGCACAGACGGAACGAGATACTAGCATTGTGTCCGTAAAAAATGAAATAAACATAAAAATAAAAATAAAAATAAAAATAAAAAACCCATTAAGATAAGGCAAGACTTAACACGGTTACCAAAACATATAAAGTATTCCAGCGAGGCTTGGGGCAAATTTGATACCTGGTCATGAGACCTGCGAAAAGTGGCGAAAAGTGAGCTAGGGGACTAGACCATATCAAAATACTGGGAGTTTTGGAGTTCTAGAAGTGGCGGTCATAAGGTGTATTTCCATGCATTGGGTAGGCAACAACCATTCCCCGGGAGGGCTGGAGGGCTTTCTAGATGTTGGTCGCTGCGATGCAGAATTACTTGCGTCCGCTCAATCTGGGGCAGAAGAACACAGGTACGGTACTTACCCGTTGAACGCCTCCGATTCCCGATCTTGCAGTGATTCAAGGTGACCTGAAACCCGCAGTTTCCAGTGCCTCCGAGAGCAGTGGGTTGATCCTGGCTGTCACTTGCTTGAACAAACGAGGCACAGAAACGGCTGTGTGACGCAGCCACGCCTGTTTCAGAAAGTCTCGGGCTGGATTATAATGATACGCGATGATGGATGATGGTGTGATTAACCTACAGCTATTGCGCCAGTTTCTAAGTACCTGTCAGTTGAGTCACGTGTCAGAGCCGGAAGCGATGTCTGGCGAACCCAGCCACAACCCGTCATAAGAACCCAGCCACTAGGCCTCAGCCTCAGCCTCAGCCTCAGCCTCTGTGGCTGATGCTACAAGTGGCCCCCGCGGCTAAATCGACGCCTCAGGCAGGCAACAACGCCCTCCCTGACAGCCAACCACATAGTAAACGCGGTACGCAGCTTAGGCTGCCTATTACCCATCACCTAGTACTACATGCTTGCTCAATCGACTTGTGCTAGTTTCCTGGAGCTCCTCCATCCAACCCGCACGCCCGCACGCCCGCTGCCGCCCTCTCTCAATCTTGCCCAATTCGAAGCACGCCTTGCCTTCTTTCGTCTATAAGCAGCGACTCAGGTCTGAGGCGACCGCACTGGCAATATGGTAGGTGCAGCACTCTCTTGCCTTTGGTGGCTGAGCATGCTTGCATGGGCCCAGGCTCCGTTGGAAAAGTCAGCTAACGACAGCTCCGTTTCCCCGGGACGCAGACATCGATAGGCACGGGTTACGATCTTCTCAACTCCATCTTTTCACCCGATGGCAGAAACTTCCAGGTGGAATATGCCTTCAAGGCTGTAGAGAATGGCGGAACCTCAATCGGCATCCGATGTAAAGACGGAGTTGTTCTGGCGGTTGAAAAGGTGGTGACATCAAAGTTGCTGAAGGCTGGCGCGAACAAACGGATCGCCTCCGTTGATAGCCATGTCGGCGTTGTATGTGCCGACGACTTCTTTTGATTCCTTTTTTTTTCTGTTTCCCCATTCCCCAATGGTTGGTTGTACACTGCCCTTGCCCTTTCGTGTGCTAATCAGCCATATACATAACACTCCAGGTTTACTCAGGAATGGTCCCAGACGGCCGCCATTTTGTCGACCGCGCTCGCGACGAGTCCCAGAGCTGGCGGCAAAACTTCAAAACTCCCATCCCCACAGCCGATCTCGCATCCCGAATGGGCAGCTACCTCCAGGCATACACCATGTACGGATCCGTCCGGCCGTTCGGCATCACTGCTATTGTCGGAGGCGTCGATACATCAGAAGAGACTCCTGTCGACGGAGAGGTTGGTTCTGGTCCCGATTGCGGTGCCGGTGGTAAAGTACCAGGCAAACACGGCGGGCCGTTTCTGTACATGATTGAGCCGAGCGGTCTGTACTGGGGCTATTACGGCGCTGCGACTGGCAAGGGCCGCCAGGCCGCCAAGGCCGAGCTGGAAAAGCTTGACCTGCAGTCCGAGACTATGACGCTGGAAGAAGCTGTCAAGCAAGCGGCCAGAATCATTTACGTCGCCCAAAAGGATAATAATAACAAGGACTTTGAGTTGGAAATGACTTGGATCAGTGGCGTGGACGGGCCGACCAAGGGTCGTCATGTCGAGGTCCCCCGGGAGCTGAGAGAAGAAGCCGAGAGATTAGCAAAAGCAGAGGATGACTCAGAGGATGACGATGACAATGACAATGACAAAAAGGACGATGACGTGATGGAAGAGTAGAGAGCGCGGAATATTGAAGGAGGGGAGACCGGCAGATGATATCGTATCGGGCTTTCTCATCACGCCGAGCGAGGGGCACTTGTACTACCACGACGCCAGGTTCATAGGACAATGCCTCGTCAATGATGGGAGGCAAAAGGAATAGATGAGCCAACATGCCAGTGCGTTTCGGTCCCCTACAAGAGACTGGTTTCTGACATTGGCGGGAAAGACAAGCTTGGCTTGAAGGAGACGCAGGCATACGTGCTTGGCAGAAGTCGACTTTTGGCCTCGTTGCCATACTCCTTGCCCCGTTGCCTGGCCGGGTATTTATGTTGCAAACTGCCTTTTCCGCGGCAGCAAAGAAGACTTGACCAAAACAGAGTTTCAACCAGCGATAGTCTGCGGTATGTGGCGTTTTCTCCATGCAATAAAACAGCGGCATGTTTGAATTCAAGTTGCTACAGAACGAACACATGTACAGCTTCGCAGGCGCCAGCCCTTCTCTCCGGCGTCAGAATGACCCGACAAGGGCTCTCGCCTCGGGAATGGATGTCTGAACACAAACGTGGACAGAGTTCCCCGACAGCAGCCAACGAGTTGACTTTTGTCCGAGTTTGACTCTCCAGCATGTGGAATGTGAAGCAGGCAGACCCCATCGCCACCCACGCCCGAGGCCCACGGCCTCCGTGTTCTCAGACAGTCCCGTCCCCGTGTTCCTGCATGACCGGCGTCGCATGCTCCTGACACCAGTCGACCCAGTCAACGATGAAGCGCTTCTGCCACTTGCGCTTCCCGCGCGCCAAGGCCTTCAGCGTTCTCGCATACACGTCGACAACCGAGTCGAAATTGTCGGCGCTTCTCTCGAGAACGGCCGTCGCCACAGCCAAGCCAGCGGAACTTGCTGCTCTGGCATACTCGCCAGATTGGTCCTCAAACGCCTCTGCGTGGATCTCCTCCAGGATGGACAAGAACGCCTCGTCATCCCGATCCTCCTTCGCCGCGCCGCTCTGGCCGGTCTTGCCTCGGCCGGCGGCTCGAGCTTCAGATCGTGCCTTGTCGAGGTGTTTTCGATGGGCGAGAATCATGCTGACCGCTCGGCTGGCCAGCGGTTTGGTGGAGGTGGTTCGCATGAGCCTCAGAAGAGGCACGAGCAGTCGGAACGTGTGCTGGTTGAGGGGCT
Source organism: Ustilaginoidea virens (assembly GCF_000687475.1). Taxonomy (NCBI): domain Eukaryota; kingdom Fungi; phylum Ascomycota; class Sordariomycetes; order Hypocreales; family Clavicipitaceae; genus Ustilaginoidea; species Ustilaginoidea virens. Next base: position 4,234,029 of record NC_057317.1, on the reverse strand, counting down.
CGTTCTTCATGTAGACCTCGAGCAGGTCCAGGATTCGGTGTTTGAAGTTGACGACGGACTGCTTGGCTTCCAGTTTGAGTTTCCTGCTATCTGGCTTGTTGGCTTTGATGTGCGGTGCAATGGCAGCGGAAAGTTGTTCATCGAGAGCAAACATTTGCGAATCGGACATGTCGCCTTCATCCTCTGATGTTTCGGCTTCGGCATCCTTATCGAGGCGGTGGCTATCCAGGATTTTGCCCAGGATGCTGTCCAACTCCTCTGGATTCTGCCATTCACCTCTTGTGTTTAGCACCTCCTTGTCACCCTCTTCTGACTCGTCGTCGCCCCCGAGACCAACAAACTCCATGCCGGGGTCGAGTTCAAAGTCTGACGCATCCTCGACGTCTTCGATATTATCAGCATTTGCCATGTCGGCTGAGTCCTCGACATCGGCCGTCTCCGCGTCGGAAACATTGCTGTCAATGTCAATGTCCATGGCATCGTCATCGATATTAAAGAGCGCCTGCTGTCCTGCCGCATTTTCTTCGGCAATGAGAGGCTCGGTGAGGAGTTGTAGCCCGGCAGCAGATAACTGGCTCGTGAAGACGTGAAACGCTTGAGAAGAGACCTCTCGCATCAACTTTGATGGTTTGGAGACCATTGAGAGAATAATCTCAACAAGCAGCTCGGAGCTGCCTTCGGAACTGCTGTCGTCTTGCAGACTTTCCTCTAGCTTAGCTTTCCCTGTTCCTTTCTTTTTTTTCTCCTTTGTAAGCCCGATGTTGAGCCTGCCATAGAACTGGGACAGATCTTCAAGCACGTCCATCGCATCAGGTTCCTCGTTGCACAGGTGAAATATCGAAATGGAATAAAGCAGTGCTAAAACATGGGCGATTTGCTCATCTTTTGGAGACTTGAAGTTGCTCTTCAACAGCTTATTGATATGCAAAAGACCAGTATCAATAGCTTGTTTGATTTCGGGTGCCATATTTGAGACGCTCGAGTTCATAGCAACCATCGTCTCGGTAAATTCCTTGAACTCAAAGCTACTGCGGGCAAATTTCGCCCGCGATGCAAGCGACGTCTCGAGGCCCGAACGAGCCAACTTTCGTATCGGGTCGGTGAGTATTTCCTTTGAAAGATCCGTGGGTTGGGCATAGGCCAGGCTAGCAAGTTCTTGCAATACTGTGCCGAATGAGACTTGTCCACCACCGGCCGCCCTGTCTTCTGACGGTATTGGCGCACTCAAGGCATACTTGCGCAGTATTTTCGTTAGGTAGTCGATATAAGTACGCACCACAAGCTGGGCCTTGGTAAGTTCTTGGTCCTTCAGTGTCTTCATCGGTTGCTTAATCACAGCTAAAACCGCCGCCATGTTTTGCTCGTTGACGTTTTGCAGGAGAGTGCTTGCAGTCTTGCAGTTTGTTCTTTGGTCAAGAGTATAACTTCCATTTTTGCCCAGAAGGTTCTTAAGAACAGGAGCAAGCAGTGCAGGGTGTTCCGAGACCACAGCTTCGACGGTCTTTAATGATTTTGTCGCAGCTCGGTGAAGATAGCGGTCTTCTTTCGCAGCTTGATTCAATAAGCAAGACATCAAGTTTCGACTGAACAGCACTTGCAGCTTGGACGGCACTTCAGCAAGACCTGCGAGCATCTTTTGGAATACCATAAAACCTTTGAACTTCTGCCCATCCGTGGCTTGCCGAGAGAACAGTCCATCTACCGAGGATGTTAGTGTCGTGTGTCTCCCTTGTAGTAGATTTTCATTACTTACCATCAACGACACGACTCCAAAACTGATCAAAACTGTCTTCGGCATCGCTATTCTGAACACTAAGGAAACGTTTCAATATCAAGTCCCAGACAAAATGTAGCTGGGCATTCCATGACGCATGCTTGGCGGCACTTTGTTCCTCTTTATGGTAGTTGGACGTGTCTTTGAAGCTCTCCTTCAAAACAGCCGTCAGATCTGCGAGTGATTTGCTGGACAGCGGGTTTTTCCAAGGCTGAGGTTTCAGATTCGGATATCTGTTAAGCGTCACAATCCAAGCCGCCACTCCTTCCGGGGTTTTAGCCATGCCAGCTTCGGCAACTTTGACCAATGTAGCTTTGGCGTCGGACTCGTTCATTTGCTCCAGAGCGCGGACGAGCTCCCATCCACACTCTGGTCGCATCCATATCCTTTTATTTCCCAGTTGCAGCAGCAAGTCCAGAACAGCATTCAACCTGGTGGTGTCCTCAAACGGAGTTCTGGATTGAATGAAGCACATAAGACCAAACAAGAGACCATAGGCATGATCTCTCTCTTCTTGTCCAGAAGCATTTCCCCCGATCCGCGTCTTCTCCACAAGAAGCTCGAGAGTCTTGTCAAAGGTTAAACCGGGATATTTTGTTTTCGCGAGCTCTTTGCGGTCGAATAACTGTTCCAGAAGCGCCGTGATGACGATGCTGAACCCCAGTCGAGATGCATTGCGACTACTCGCAAGGCCCCGAAACAGGCGGTGGCCGAGATGTCTCTGTAAAACGGCTTCTGAGACGCCATCGCTCTCGAGAAGACTTGATATAATGCAGGCAGAGGCCTGGTCTCTTTCAGATTGAATCTCGCTTCCGAGCATTTCGTACAAGACTGCTTCTCTTCTTCTATCTTCACCGGTGGGCGTCTCAACAAACGGTCGCACTTCGAGGGTAGGGCTGCTATATGCGGAAAGGTCGAGCGAATTTAGTTCCTTTTTTGCCTTTTTAGGCCCAGAAGCGATGTTATGTTGCCCATCCTTATTACTTCTCTTTCTTTTCTTAGCCATGTTGCGTTATTGGCGCAGCTCGCGAATTCCCAATGGTGGTTATCCTCTCAATCATACATTTCAGAATGATGAATGATCAGCTCAAGGGCAAAAAAAATGTTTTGCCGGTGTTCACCGCCGCCTTATCGTGAAAAGCTGCTATCAATAGCCCCACCCCCACCCCCACCCCCACTTGGCGCCAGACTTCGGCACTCCGGCACTCCGTGTACGGGGAAGTAACTGCTCTCGTTCCCTCAGTCGGTATGCATTTATCATGCGGCACGAACATCGCGGGCCCTTGGCCTTTAAATTCCATCGCTGTTGTGCGGCAGTGAATCTGCAGTTAAATGCTCTCACATCCCGAAGAAACAGATATACTACACGGTATTAAAGCATCTGGCTAGCTTCTTGGCAGACGATGCCAGAGAAACCAAGGTTACATTACATGATCTTCAAAACGTACAATGTGCAGAACATGCAGAGAAGAACTGCATGGAATTCCCGAAAACATAAAATATGGACCTGGCATAGCAAAAATGAAGCTAGGCCAGACGCCTCACCCGAATGCCACATGGCTCCGGCGTCAACGAGGACTAGAACCCATCGATTGACAGAAGAGGAACACAAGACTTGTGCTGAGCACAATACTCGAGTACGTGGCAGTACTTGCATGCATGTGTTGTGTGTGTCACTGGGCTTGCCTTGGTGAGATCACGCGCACAGTTGCACGTGACACCGCGGCTTACTGTCCCGTTGCTAGGCGGGGCCAGAACGCGGTAGCCGCTTTGTTTACTTTTGGTTTACGCGTCGCCATTTGATCGGGAAGCTACAGGCTTGGGATGCAAGCCTCCAAGACAGAGAAAAAGGGCGTCATTTTTGACAGCCAACCCGGTCTATGCATGAGGCGTCAAATAGCTGCTCTTGATGGGGTTTTCTTTTTACCGGAGTGAGGGCCAAAAAAAAAAAAAAAAGTAAAAATTGACTCGTTCGAAACTGACAGCCCTGCCTAGCACCCAGCAATTGCAGGGCAACGCAGTGCCTGTTTAGTCACGAGGCATTGATGTGGGTGGGTTGTGAAGGGATATGAGCTAGTTTATTAGAGGCGGGCTTTGACAGTGAGTCCAGAGTGCTTGATCCAATAAGGAGCCATGAGTTGGCTATCTGCTGAACTGCTGAAGAACCATGTTCGCCGTCACCGAAACTTTGCTTTTAAGAGGAGATGGGTGGGCTAACGCCAGCGCATGGCTTCAACCAAGGGGGACTAGGGCAGCGGCAATTGGACGCCCTAACTATCAGCTACCTCCTGGAAGGATCATTGAAGTCTCTGGCGGGCAGAATTCAGACAGAGCAGACCAACTCGACATTTCATTTCTTTCCCAGTTGGACCTTCCCGAGTTAGGATAGAGGTTGGGGTGATACTTGCCCTACTTTGGCTTTATTTTCTGGGACGAGGTCAGCCCTGCTGCATGCTCTCAAGACTCTATTTGAGCTTGACGCAACAAGAGGGCAGAGTGCGGAAATGAAGGTCGTATAGTATACGGAGTACCTTGTTTCGAACTTTGTGTGCAAGCAGAGGCATGATCAGATTTCGCTTTGAGCGAGGCGGAATAATTCCAGCCACCTGTTCAAACTGGAAAGGAGCGATCTAGAAGCAATGGCTCGGATCGTGGAGCAAGTCGGGTGAGTAGGCCAAGAGTTGCCGAGCCTGGCGTGTTTATGACTTTGCATCCTTGCTCTGTCGAGACGATCACTAACCATTCCGGAGCAGCGACGTGCTCGCCGCCCTGACTGCCCGAGCAATCAATCAAAGTAGCCAAGGAAAACCAGGCCATGGATGCCATGGATGCAACCCACCATTACTCGGGGAGATCGGAGCTGGGGCTGCTTCATCGACGCAAATCGCATTGGCAACACCGTATTGCGCTTGGATCGGACGCCCCCGTTGGAGTTGTCGGCGAAAAAAAAAGAGAGACAAAAAAAAAAAAAAGAAAGAAAAGAAGAGGCTCTGCGTCTTGGACAGCTGTCCTTGATGCTTGGCCGCTTGAGGCTTTTGAAACACGAGCGTGTTGCTTCGAAGATGTAGACTGATGGAAAGAAATACATGCTATTAAAAGATATAACCAATACATAAGTGGGGATACTGCTGCAGCATCAACAAATGTGTGGTGCGATTAATATCATTGCGTACAATTCAATGTTTTCATTCAACCAGACTCTGCATTGGAAGCGTGAACTGCTAGGTTTAGGTACCCCAGCCTTATTGACCTTACGTACAGTGATAAGTCAATACTACTGTACCTGCAGTCGCCGACCAGGGCGTCGTCTGGGAGAAACTTCCGTCGCCACTTCCAACAACCCCCGACCTTGCAAGTAGGAGGTAGGTAAGGTTAGGTAGGTAGGTACCTAGCACTAAAGTGTACCGATGGTTGAGCGTCTGGTTCGTTACGGATGTGCTCCGTACTCCGCATTAGTTTTCGTACGAAATCTTTTGCCTACTCGCCCACCGCTCTTTTTCTGTCCAGATTTTCAGCTTCTTCTACTTTGTTTGCGGGCGCTATGTATGCCCGCGACTCCAAGTTACAGGCTCGCCTTGTATTGAGGTACAGTACCAACCAAGCAAGGTACCGGGTTCAGCCTGACAAGTCCCCTGGCCTCAGGCTGGTTATGGGACGGGACATTGGTGGACGATCATGCTGCAACAACGCAACAACCTGTTTGTCAGATTTTACCCAGGGACCGCGCATCCGCACTGCTTCAGGTCTGATATTTATTACTTTGCAGGTCCGGATCCAATCGGGCGGCGGGGGTTGGTGGGACTTCTGAAGGGATTCATCATTTGCTGCTTCGACGAACCTTGAGCAGAGCCGGAATATTCAGCTGGGCCATGTGAACCTGGGTTTGCTCTGGTACGACGAGTGTCCGTACATGTGGAGCTTGTGGTAACAGAACGAGTGGCATAGGCGGATCGTATCGCGAGGAGGGTGAGTTGACAAGACCGGGCTGCGCTAGGATTTTCTAGATGCCCCCAACGGCGCAGTCCTTACTACTTGTTACTCCATGCCGGGATTTTGAGTCCCATCTGAGTCGGCGAACAAATGCCAGCCATGGGAACATGATCCGTTTGATAACCTTATCTCGTCGCGTACGTCGCAACACGGCAATAAGCATTGCTGCTGGTTGAAAGCATTAGGTACTCGGTAGGTAGGCGGAGTCATTGATTTCGGTGCCAATTTCCAACGGCAGCCGTCTTGGACACCAGCCGATTCGTCGTGCCTGTACTGTACGTCCTATCTTGAGTGGCTGCAGTGCAAGGGACTGAAACCACGTATAATACGGACACATACATACAATCAAACATTGCCGTGCTGCGTCTTGAATTGAAGGTTTGAAAATATCCACAGCCTCATCGACGGGCTCGAGTCAGATCTCGGCGACAACGGAAAAGCGCAACTTTCTGCAAACAAGGGAGGGAAGGGACCAAAAAAAAAAAAAAAAAAAAAAGGGCCTCGTTTTGGACTAATGGCAAGGTATCGATGTCCTCGCAACCTTGCTAAGCGCCCGCGGTGGAGATGTCTGTTGATCGCTGATTGACCATCACATGTGTGATGAGGGAGATATTAGACGAGAAACATCGGCTCAGCCGTCTTGGATAGGGATTAGTTGGGAAGAACGAAACCCAGGACTAGGTACTTCGTACCTGCCTGAGAGGAAGGTTAGGTTAGGTGTTAGGTCTGGTACCTCCTTAGGTCTGTCTATACCTTGGGAGGTATCCACTGCCCAGAGAGTCTGGTCTCGGGCGCCTTCAGCCTCTCCACTCTCGCCAGGTCATTCTTTAGCCTCGTTATCCTGCCCATTTCCTATTGCATGAAAATCTCAAATAATCACCGAGAGATCTGAAACTCTGTTTGCCTCTTTTCTTATCCGAGTTGACGAGCAGGTGACTGTCGCCAGGAACCAGCTCGGCGCGCCACGGCAGGTCAGAGGAAGAGTAAGAAGAGGTAGGTTCTTCTCGACAAGAAAAAGGAACCGTCTGCCCAGGCAATACCCTACCTAACTCATGAGACGGAACCTTTGGCGGGCGCTAGCATTCCACCTTGTCGGACAATTGACGACTTATCCCTTGCGACATGGCTCATGGCTCATGGCTCATGGCTCACCAACGTTGGCTGATTCCAAGTTTCATGGCTGCTGACTGACCCAGTCGCCAGGCCCCGTCTCTACTCGCCAACGGCTCGCTGTTTTTGGACCAACCTGAATTGATTCTGATTCCGTTTCCGTCTTTCATGTGCAGCATGACCTATGCCATGTCGTCGTCACCCCATGTTATTGTGTAGGATCAGACTTCGTGACCCGACCAGATTGATTACACCATCGCCCGCCCGCGGGACCGTGTGCAGTGAGTGTCTGGACAGTGGGCATTGCAAGCAACGGAGAGGGAGAGTCATGCCGTCAAACTCTCATCAGTTTCTGCCATTGGTGTTGATTGCCCGCCACTTGTGCTTTCAAGGAACATGCGGGGATTGTTGCGCCAACCCAACCCGGCACAAAATGTACGCAACAATACTCCGTTTGTATCAAGGCTCCAAAGCGTCAACTCGAGTTGGTGGCTTGGGTGACCCCATGGCCTTACTTGTCTAGGCCAGACTCCAGGGCGTGACTGTCATGACACTGGGGCCGCCCACTCACGCCAGCGCGGCCGAGAACGCTTGAAACTAGAAGGGTCCGGTCTGGTACATACCTGTAACTAATATCAATGTCAAGAACCTTAGGTAAGGTAGGTACATACCTTACCTTAGGTACCTAGGTAAGGAGGTAGGTATCTACCTAGGTACCTTGGGAAGGTAAGGCAGGTAAGGTTAGGTACCTACCTACCTCCTACCTGGTAGGTACCTAGGTACATATTCTAGACATGTAGAGACTAGACCAGACATGTCCCTGGAGGCCAGTCCCGCTAAAACCCCCATTCAGTGCTTGCCGGCCCTTGAATCAATTGCTGCATGGTTTGGATCGTGGCACGCCGTCTGACTCGCAGGCCTCGCAGCGTAGCACCAGACTACTTGCCGCACCGGCTCCTTGCATCAAATCCAGACCTTGCTGCTCTGGGACTGGGAGCTCCCTTGCCTTGCGTTCTTGGACAAAAAGCAATTTGTACGGAGTAACCAGACTGATGAGTACGGAGTAACCAGACTGCGACCGAAGCACCCGACTATTACTAGCGGCTGAATTGATAGTATTGACATCAATTACTACCAGACATGTACTTCGTACGTTGGGTACGGGGGACGGGGGACGGGGGACGGGACTCATTGATACATACCTTAGGTACCTACCTCCTAGCACCAGGTGGGCGGGCACATGGCCGGCCTCCAAGTCAATGCTAAGCTGGTTCTAGCCAACCAGGCTCCTCCGCCGCTGTTGCTTGCCACCTGGGAGAATTGACATGAGCAGCCAGCCCTTAAGCTCTCCAACTTAGGTCTGGTACGTCCTACTGACTGGACCTTACCTTACTCTACTTGTATGCATATCCCATATCCTTTTGTGCATTGACCCCACTGAAGCGTTTCTTTTGTCGTCATTTTTGGTCGTGCCGGCTGCTTACCGTCACGCCCACCCCTCCCCTCCTCCTCTGCTCCGTGCTGCCACCAGCCCACTCACATCCTCGTCGTGTCTCCATCCTCCCTCGTCTCCAGTCACCCCTAACAACGTCCCCAACTCCATCCGGACCTCTTCCTTTGCACGGTCCATTCAAAAGGCGTTGCTCCCTCATCCACTTCATCACTTCCTAGCCCCATACAATTGCCTCGCCCAGCAACCAGACGGATAAAATCCAAATTTTTCTCTTCTCCCCAGGAGCAGCTTTTCCTCTTCACTGACCGCCGCTCCTTGTGTATGCATGTGTGAACTCCAGGTCCGAGAGAATACCTACTTATGCTCCCCAGCCAGCTGCTACAGTGAGTGCACTTTCTAGCTTTCAAAAGTCAACCAATCATGTTGACGCCCTTTTTCGTTCGTGCAGCAAGACAGCTCCTATAGTCTCCCGTCAACGACGCTATCAACGCAGACGGAGGAGGTGGCCTTCTTATTCACCGAGCAACCCACGACTTGCCTGCTGAATTCCCACGCAACTGAAAGGCGGCCAGTGCCTTCCAAGATAACCTTTGTCCTCCACACAAACAAACAGAGACATTGGGCAGTTCTCTCGACCCTGCCTATAGCGGTACCGCCGTGAGACGAAAACCAGAACCATTATCCATTCCTTCTTCCCTCCCGCAGATGCTCTCAAACACGGCTATAGCGAAGCTACGATCCCTTGCCAATCCTCAAGCGACATCTATCTTGGTTGATGAAGTGGCTCTGGATCTGCAGTAGCTTCAAGCTCGATTGACGGCGAATTAGCTACCAACACGATAGACTGTTCTAGCTGGAAACGTTACCTCATATCTGTAAACTGCAACCTCGACTACACACACACACTTCGCTGCAGCAGCGTACGTACATACAAGTCCCCAAGTTCTGTCAATGCAACTTTGGTATAAAATCGCCCTGCTGCCGACCAAAGACTCGTTACGAGTCTTTGGCTAGCCTCGTCTGCTTCGTCATGGAGGCATCATCTCCTCTGGCAGCAATGCACCGCCCGATGCCCACTCCAGCATGGGGCAACCGAGATCTCTTCAGGCCTCGTCCTCATTCCTACTACTCTGCTTCGTCGGGCAGCCTGACCTCGGTGAGCCTTCGAGAGCAGTTGCACAAGAACGCGGCGGATTACTTCAGTGTCAAGGAAGTTCGTGGATCTTCTCCTGCTGCCAGTCTAGCTGCCGATTTGTCCCAAAATTTCCGCCTGGACAATGAAGCAAGGTCAGTGGAATTGCCTCTAGGAGGACGCTGTGTCGGAAATGCAGCTGCTGACTTGACTTGCACCACCGCAGTCCGCAGTTCCCTACACCTCGCCGGGCCTTGTTCACGGCCAACATGATGGGAGGCATGAGTAGTCGCCGTAAGCTCCATCCATGTGCAATGGTTTCGCCTTGGCTGCGGGCTGACCACTGACGCCATGTTCTAGACTATGTCACAACGCCTCCTCTACCTTCATCTTCGCCGGCTCCGGTTGTTGAGTACATGGAGCTGTCACCTCTTCCACACAAGACTCCCTTTTTTGCCCAAGTCGAGATACAGTCCCCCACACCAGGCTCAACGCCCTCCAGTGACCAGGACATGGTTCTAGACTCACCCGCTCCCATACCTCGTCAGGTCTCTTCCGAGTCTACCAAGACTTTTCTGGCTGAGTAAGTCGACGATATTGACGAGTACAGCCCTCCATTATCTTTCACTATGCTGATTATTCATGTCGTCGGCAGCCGTAGGATAGCTGCCCCCCGTAGACCGTCGTTGAGCCGTATGAAGGTGCTGAGCTCTAGCTGTCTTCCTACCCGAGCCCCAAGCGAAAGTCAAAATCCTCTCCCTCCGTTTCGTTTTGGAGCCGACTCTGGAATGGATTATGCGAACACCAGCCTCTCCCTAGGCGAATGTTTCGAGTCGACATCTCCACCTCAAGACCGGCAATCAATGCCGTTCAACAGCCCATGTGTGCCCATCTCACTGCTTCCTCGTCGCCCATTATTTAATAGTGCTGCTGGCGCCGGTGGAGCTCGCTTTGGATCCCCGATCAACGGTCACGCGAGACGGCAGTCGAACCCATTCTTTAGAAATCGCAAGCAATTTCGCCGGTCCCTGAGCATGTTTGAACACCCTGCAGACATTATGAAGCCGCGAACCGACGCCGAGGACTCTCCTTCGACCTTGAAGTCGGTGATGGATATTGAAGAAGTTCATGAACCTTCGCTTCCCCATTTCTTGCCGGACGACCCTAGCGATACTATCCCTCGAATTGACAAGGACACACTATTGGATGTGCTGGATGGGAAGTATGCTGAACACTTTGACCAGAAAATGGTCATTGATTGTCGGTTCGAGTATGAATATGATGGGGGGCACATTGAAGGAGCCGTGAATCATAATGACAAGGAGCTTCTTGCCACTCAATTGTTTGAAACACCAATGGCGGGCCGCACCCTGCTGATCTTTCATTGCGAGTACTCTGCACACCGAGCTCCACTGATGGCTCGGCATGTTCGTTCCCATGATCGAACAATCAACGCTGAACACTACCCCAACTTGACATACCCGGAAGTTTACATTCTTGATGGTGGTTATAGTGGGTTCTTTGCTGAGCATCGTGGCAGATGCTACCCCCCCGACTATGTGGAGATGTCCGATGAGAAGCATCAGCGCACTTGCGAAAGAGAAATGGGCCGTTTGAAAGCCCGGAAAGGTCTTGGACGCTCTCAGACATTTGCATATGGAGAGAAGGATCCTTGCGTCCACGACTCTCCAACAGCTCCTAGTCGACCCAGCTCTCGGCATACAGCATTGTCTATGCTGGCGCATTCGCCAATTCAAGTGGATAGATCTCAGACACGACGAATGGCGTCCTACTGATGATTGAGCTTGGAAACCCATCGACTTGCCACAGCAAGTCGTCAACATCAAAGCTAAGCACTGTCCTCAATTCCGCAAGTCACTTTGGTGTTTTGACACCACCAATGGCGGTTGCATACATTCGTGGCTTTTCCTTTCGATTGCCATTCCAGCAGTGGATTTTTTTTTTTCTCTTTTTCCGTTCTGATTTCATTTGGGTCTGAAGTGCGTTCTTCGGTCTGAATCTTCTCTTTGCATCAAACAATGCATCGCCATCTCTAACATACCCTCTTCGGAGACTTTCACCTGCTTTCCCCGATAAATTGGCTGGACCCGCCGATTGTTGACTTTGCTTGCATCCTAGAGCTCGCATATCTTCTTGTGGTTCTCGCGCTCTGAAAATCGACAACACACAGAGGATGGAGCCTATTAAGAGAACCCGGAACCCTTTCACGTTTCAGTCGATTCCAACACAGTCAAACGCCTTTGCAAGGCAATCATATCTCGAGGTCGGGCTTGATGTGTCCTGATCCCTCGCATTGTACCTGGAACGCCGCCCTTCCCCTTCTTCTGTCGCTGATTTAGCAAAAGAATCACCGACTCCCCGTTTGCAATACTTGACGAAAGTTCATACGCCCACGAAGCAGCTTTTTCATTATGTCACGGCGTACCGAACCAGAATACCCTTTGCCTCTTTTCTTCATTTTCTCTTTTCTAGAACGCACTTTTACTTTATCCCTCAAAGGAAGGATTTCTTTTTTTTTCCCTCAGTGTTTATACCTCCAGTATATTGAAGCCGCTCGCCCTTGGAATATTACAATAGCTGTCGAGCGCGATGGGGAACGAATTTCGAGCTGTTTTGTTGTATGACTAGCTAGACATGTCAAGGGTTTGCTGCCGAAGTCGATAAGACTGTTAACTACAGAAGTCGCTGACTGTAACATTAAATTCCATCTCAGGAGCAGGACTCTATAATCCACCTGGCTTGGATCATGTCAGATCATGGGGGTATGTTATTCCCCCTCTGAAAAGCCTCGCGATAGTTGAAGTGGTCTCACAATTCATATTCGCTGTTGTTCTTCACTGAATAGTCAAATTTGCCATAGTTCGTATCAGTATTACTGGCTACCCTAGATATGTTTGGCTCATGATGCATGTTGTTTTTTTTCAATTTGGGTATTGTTTTGATACGGGTGACACGTCGTAAAACTCAACTAAACTCAATCCTCCCATTGACGTGATGATTTTCGAATCGATGCTTTGGATTTGCCAATCGAACAAAGGCTACGATGAGGCATTGCCCATTAATCATCCCAAATAAACTATCCCAAGCGCCACTGACTCCGTATCGTATCCCATACATTCTCCAAATTTGATGCAAGCCGAACTGTGGATGAGTGCATATGGTTTCCCAGCGCCACTTTGGTCTTTAGCATTTGATTCATTGCCGCCTAGCCCCCAAGCCTCAATTTTCAGGCCACAATTGGTATTAAAAGTTCAACTCAGCTCCAACGTAAAATCCCAGTCTTTGAATGCCTCCCGAAAGGCCTTCACGTCTTGCGTTTCCTCTTCGGTTGTTTGCTCACAATCCTGCCATATGAATCGCTTCTCCAAGCCAAGAAGTTTTGCAACTACTCGACGACCGAATTGTAGGTCAAATCGAACATCTGAGCTGAGGGGCATGACGAGTGATTTGCCCTTAATTTTATCCTCGCCGTTGTCTGCCCAAAGCCAGAGGCGGAAGTAGTCCCCAAAGGATGCCTGCTCCTCGAGAGAGAGCTCTTTGGTCAGAAGCGCAGGGTATTTCTGGTTTTCGGCTTCCACGCGGAAGGCTGCTTCTGCAATGCCTTTCTGAATAATCTCTGCGGGGAGGGCGATGAGTTGCCAGATGAGGTGGACGTTGCGATTCCGAGATATTTCCCAAGTGACTGCTCCGAGCTTATGGGATGACCTGTGCGAAATCATGGCCTGAAGAGATTCCCGGAAACGGGTCATCTCGTTCAATGATCTGACGGCGTCGCTCGACGGATCTGACATGGAGCCCATGCTAGGAATGGTCGGAGCATGCGGTAAGGGTATGATGATGAAGTGCCCGGGAAAGTCCAGGCCCTCAGTCGCAAATGTGGTTGACGTGGTGAGAGGTCCCTTGGCCGTGGTGACATAGGACTCGTCGCCGATGCTGCAGCACATGTGTGAGGAAATGTTTGGATTTGAAAGGCAGAAGTAGCAGCGATCGGGGCCAGGAGGTGGCGATGTACGACGATGCTTGCTATGCCGACCGCCGCGCGATCTGTTGTCGTAATTTCCAAAACGGCTGTACCCAGACTCATCGTCTCGCTGCCGTTTCCGCTGCGAGGTAAAGGGCGAAGCCGTCACCCCAGGCGGCATCATGCCATCAGGTTGACTCAGCGAGAATGCGTACATGGCCTTTGCTTTGGCAGCGTTGCCAAACGGCGCCATGGAGATGAATCTCGTATACGGAAGAGACTGGCTCTCCAAGGTGGAGGAGTGCACAAATGGCTCTCTTTCATAGAAGAAGGCGCCGGGCGAAGCAGAGATGTGGTAGCGTGGCTTGAGAGCTGCGCAGAGCTCCGCAATTGCTTGCGTGCTTTGATTAGCTGCTTGCTGCACTGATTCGAGGCCCAGTTTGGATCCGTTCCATACATTAGACGGCCACATTGACGTCAGTAGTATATCGGCGCTGTTCGCACCCTTCAAGGCCTTGGCGTCATCCTCTGTGTGAAACGGGAGGTGTTGCTCTTTGGATTGACCACCCACAACATTCCTGTCGAGGAGACCGCCAAGAGCGACAATTCTAAGACCTTCAGAAGTCTTTGTGACACTGCGTTTCCCGAGAAAATGCAGGTTGTGGCACACGTCCTCGTCGTTTTCGACCTTGCTCGCGATTCGAGGTGGGAGGGAACGAGTCCCAATCGTGAAGTAAGTCGACAGAGGCACCTCTAGAGTGCCATCCAAGAGCGAAGAAACCGTGGCATCGTCCGTCGAGGAAGCGAACACATTCCCCGTCAAGATTGCGACCGAGAAATTGTTCTTGGCGTGCAAGGCGGCTAATTTTTTGAGCGCAGGTTCCAGTTGGCCATCTAGGGCCCCAAGCACGATCCTGAGCCGCGCCTCGAATTAGCAGCGCTTCTTCTTCGTCTTGTCTTGTCTTTTCTTTTCTTTCACACGAGGGGAAAGCTTGTTCGAATACTCACACCTTTTGTGCAGCCATTTTCCTATTGAAAAGGAAAGGGTTTGTTGACCACGAAGTATCGGAGGTGACGGGGACTTGGCTGGCTTGAGGTTTGCATTTGCGCTAGGAAACTCATTGGCTGCTTAAAAGCTTGAGTGGGGGCTCTTATCTTCTTTATCAGTATAGCCGTGGATGAGCCGCCAAAAAAGTTGCATCTAAATGATTGCAGTTCTTGGCGGCAACTCAGTGGTTTTTGGTTGAACTTGGTTTTCCCCGCGTTGACTGATGGATTTTCCCTTCCTCTTCTGATATTTGGGCCATTTTCTTTTCCCGTCGGAATTCAAGTCCGCCGCTATGTCGTCCAAATCTTCGGGACGCATTGAAAAAGTGCGGAAAAATAAGTATTCAACACCTCATCAAAAAAAACATCGATGGGAATCCTTCTCTACAAAAATCGCGAAATTCAACTCGTTGCAGCCGCTGCGAAAAGTGCGAAGACACGATCTCGACAATGAAGATCTCTCGACAACAACGTCGTATTTTCAAAATGGTCTCCTCAAATGGGGCGAACTGAATATATCGAAGCCGTTCACGTCTTTCAAACGAGAAGTGTCGCCCTTGTCGGAAAGTCTCCCTCAAATCCTACATTTCCAAGACAAGATCATGGGCCTCCTGGTCCAGTATATCTCGCTCCAAGATAAAGATGCGTTGGAGCCTTTGCTGGACCTCCTGACTGCCTTCGCTCATGATCTTGGCGTCAGATTCGAAAAGTACTACTTGGAAAGCGTAAACTTGCTTCTCGCCATCGCCGGAAAGCCTCAAGATGTAGAAGTAATTGAGTGGACGTTTGGTGCGATGGCGTTTCTTTTCAAATATCTTTCGAAACTCCTCGTTCCCGACTTGCGACCCACGTACGATCTAATGGCGCCTTTGCTTGGACGTTCGCGGCATCCACAACATATCGCTCGTTTCGCGGCCGAAGCCATGAGCTTCCTGGTCAAAAAGGCAGCCGCTCCTTCTCATCGAGAAGTCGCTCTCACATCATTCGTCGCCCGTGTACGAGACGACCTCGCAACTATGGTTGGGAATGGCCAGTTTTCCCTCTACAATGACGGAATCATGACCATGTTTGCCGAGGCTGTTAAGGGAGCCGACAACACCATTCACTCAGTTGGCGGCGCTGTCTTCGGCGCCCTTGTGGATGCCATTCCTTTGAACGAACGTGAACTCGCCCGCGACACAGTCTGGACGGACGTCATTTGCGGAGTCCTGACCAGTGTTGTCCATCATGCCACTGCAGACTCAATGGGTGAGTTGATGGATGAAATCCTGGCCAAGCTTCAAAGTATAAGACTTGAAGTAGTAGATGAGAAGGCTACATGGAGAACTGTGCCCTCTTTCAGAATCCTTGGTGTTTTGGCTGGAGTGAGGAGAGGCTCTAGACTCCGCAGCTGGGATGGACTTGTTCGGGAATCCATCGATACTTTACGCATCACAGGTGATGGCGCCGCAGAGGTTCGGCAAGACCAAGCTGACATACTGTGGAGCTCCGTCATTGTCAAACTCGCAATCATATGGCACCACGCTCCGATGGACGTTTTATTGCCTCATATCTCGGTTCTTACTCAAAAGTTTACGAAGGAGCCCTTCATGCCGTGGTTTATTTCTTTTTGTGCTTATTTTTGCGACCTTGACGCAAACCGATTTGGCAGTTTGTTCCGAACTGAGTTTCAAAGGTGAGTTTTTTATATGCGACCTTGAAGACCTCTCGCCCTCTAAACTCAAACTAACGAACAATGCTGTAAGATATGTTGCGGCTCACTGGTCACAAGGTCAGAATGAGGACACTCTATGCCTGCTGCTTCCTCGGATGATCAAAAATCGAGCTTTCCCGCCTCTTGGCGAGAAGGACTGCTGCCGGCTTCCCCAGGCCTGGCAAGACCAAATCGTATCCAAGTTCGAGCGACTTGAAATCTCGCCATTTCCTGAACGTGGGCCATACAACAAGGATCCACAAGTGTGGCGAGATAGGTGCCTGCCAAAGTATGCCGGCTTGCTCCAGCTTCTGCAACTTACTTCTGTGCACCCTTCGACCAATGCCAGAATCGCGGAGCTGCTGTCCAGAAAGTTGAAATTGGCTCTTCGACCTTCGTCATCCTTGGCGTCTGATGAGGTGCATTTCATTATCAGCCAGGGATTCTGCGCTTATCTGCGGATGAGCAAGGCTGCCGGCATCAGCGACGCGTCTTTAAGTCCTTTACTCCGCGCTGCCGTGCCCCGATTTGTGCGGTCAGTCGGGTTTCTGGAGGCATACCGGGCATACCTACAAGACCAGAAGAGTCTTTGCACCCCGGACAGACCAGATGCAGTTGCTGACAACGGTTATACGACCGAAGAAGAAGACCCCTCCGTCAAGTCTCTGGTCGAAAATCTGAGTTGTCCGAATCATGAAATCCGACTCGTTTCGTTGGAACTGCTGAGGCAGTTGAGTCACGCAGAGGCAACAATTGAATGCGTGGATATAATGCTTCAAATCGAACAGACCCCATTGAGTCATGAAAACACCAGAGTCATCGCAATGCTTGTGCGCAAGATTGGCCAGCAATACATTACCTTTCATTCTTCCACCTGGTTAAAAGATGCAATTCCTAGGTACCTGTTTGGTCTATTGACAGTTAATCTCTCTCCAATATGGGATGTAGCGGTCGAAAGCCTCGCCCATCTAAGCCAGTCCAAGATGGGCGAAGAGGCTGTTTCCAGCATTGCGTTCCTGTGGATCAGTCATCCCTCTACGAGATGGACACCACCAAACTCGGGTAGCACTGCCAGCAACAGGCGAATCTATACGGATTTTGAATGCACGGCACTGGGGAGCCTGGAACGGACAGCGATTGCCATTTTAGACTTGACCGAGAAGGCGGATAATGCATTACTTGAAAATTTTGATGCAAAACAACACCTAGCGGCATCAATACCTGCAACTGCAAGATCCAAAAGTCTCAGAGTTTTGAACGCTGTGCCTGCCGTTGCCGAAAAGCGCTCCCGCCAACTTGTACCTCATTTTCTCTGTTGGGCTCTTGAGGAAGAAGATGTTGATAACGCATCCCCAGAAGATTCGTCACGAGACGAAGCGTCAAACTGGTCTCTAGCTGACCGAAAAGCTATTCTTGGAATTTTTGCGCAGTTTACCAACCCCAAAGTGCTATATCAACATGAAAAAGTGTACGATGCGCTTCTACTGCTGTTGGAAAACGGTGACAGCGAAGTACAGAAACTGGCGCTGAAAGCCGTTTTGACTTGGAAACAGGATGGAGTGTATGCTTACAAGGAGAATCTCGAGTATCTCCTGGATGAAGCCCGCTTCAAAAATGAACTGACGGTTTTTCTCCAAGACGATAACATTATCAAGCCGGAGCATCGCGCCGAGTTAATGCCAGTGCTGCTCAGGCTACTCTATGGTCGAACAATTGCAAAAAAGGGTGCAGCCAGTGGCAAGAACGGAATGCAAGCGACGAGACTTGCGGTGCTCCGGAACTTGTCGGTCCATGACATGGGGCAGTTCCTCGACATCGCCGCCGGAAAGTTGAAGGATGTTCAAGTCATCGGCCCAAAGGCACAACAGAGAAAGCTGTTCAGCGAACCCGTGATAACAACACGAAAGCAGGTCGGCTTCTTAAACATGATGTCGGCTCTCATTTCGGAGTTGGGAACTCACGTTGAATCATACATGACCATTATAGTCAACTCCGTGCTCTATTGTCTTGTATATGCGTCTAGACAACTTCGCTCCAAGCCAGCCAGCGCGGAGGCGGATGACGAGCAAAGCAGCGGGAAAACGAGCGATTTATCGTTGCTGAAGACGGCACGCTCAATGGGTATCAAGTGCATTACGGCGCTTTTCCAGAACGCACAGAAATTCCAGTGGGACCCTTATCAAGAACTCATAATCGAGGAAGTTGTGGCTCCCAGACTTGACAGTCTTGCTGCCGAAACGACGCAAGGCGTTTCCGCCATGCTTCAATTATTCTCTACTTGGTCAGCGTTACCAAAGGCGGCTATGCTTCTTGGCCCGAATAACAATGTCTCATTTCGAGGGGTTTTGCCCAGCATTCTCGACTGCATCTCCATGGAGAAGACAAAGGATGAGGTCAAGATATTCATCCTCAACATGTTCCAAAACTTGGTGAAGCTTGCATTAGCCCCGGCAACCGAATCCGAATTTAATGAGCTCATAAGAGCTGAGCTTCTGGAAACCAACGCCGCTGCTATTCTGTCAAAGATCACCATCGTATTGCACTACAGTAACCTCAGCAATGAACTCCTCGAGTCTTGCGTCGAGACTGTGCTTGCTCTTGCTCCTGTCTTGCAGGACCTGGGCAGCTCTCAAACAGTCATTCGCATGTCCAGTTTTCTTCTGCAACAACCTCCCCGACGAGTGAGACCAAAGACGAAGGGTCGCATTCTCCTCATCGTGGAGCGCTTCCTTGCCTTGCCTGACGCAGCCAAGGATCGGGAACTGCTAGACCAGATATACAATACCCTAGCTTCGCTGTTCAGCTATTTCAAAGATCAAGAGAATCGTCAGTCTTTGTCTCAGGCGATGATCTCAATTTCGAAGCAGGATGCTGAAGTTGCCGAAGTCGCTAGCTTCTGTAGCGAGCTGAACACTTTTAAAGAGGCACGCATTGATGAACCTGACTACGACAGGCGACTTGCGGCCTTCAATGCAATCTCAACGACTCGAGTGACACCTTGGACTCCGAAGCAGTGGCTGCCAATCGCTCACAACCTCGTCTTCTTCATTGGCATGGACGAAGAATTCGGCATCTTATCCTCCAACTCTGCCGATGGTATGAGACGTTTGATTCAGAATGCAGCTGACTGCAAGTCTGAAGCCCTGAAACCAATGTTTGACTCTTTATTGCGAACAGTACTGCTGCCTGCCATTTACTCTGGCTCCAGAGAGTCATCGGAAACCGTTCGGAGAGAGTACTTACGCGTCATGGGCTTTCTCATCACCGTAATGCCGGACTGGGAGCCGGTTGCGGACCTCTGTGGGCTTTTAACAGAACGCAATGAAGACACCGCCGAGCCCTCTTTTTTCTTCAATATCCTCAGTCCGGCCACGTCGAGGCAGTTGGAGGCGCTGCGAACGCTGGAAGCTGCAAATGCCGCGAAGCAGATGGGCAGCCAGAACCTGGGGCAGTTCTTCATACCGTTGCTTGAGCACTTCATCTACGGCCGTGTCGATGGCAGCGATGACCACGGTCTTGGGGCGAATGCGACGACCACGATTGGCAGCTTGGCGCGATCGTTGAGCTGGAATCACTACCGCACAACGCTTTATCGGTACATAAGCTACGTTGAATCCAGGTCTGATATGCAAAAGCAGACTGTTCGACTTTTGGGCATATTTGTGGATGCATTGGTGTCGTCTTCCGAGAGCGACAAGAGTGACGCCATGAACCTCGACAGTCGTGATGCTTCTCCAAGTTCATCGAGACTTCAGCAGACGGTACCAAAAATGTCCAAGTTGTCTGTCGATATAGTGGATTACATCCTTCCCCCGCTGCTGAAACATTTGCACGAGAAGGACGAATCCGAAGTCAGCTACCGTGTCCCGGTTGGTGTTGTCGTTGTGAAGCTTTTGACGTTGTTGCCATCGGAACAAATGGAGCAGAAACTAGCAGGAGTTTTAACAGACATCTGCCACATTCTTCGGAGCAAAGCTTGGGAATCCCGTGAAATGGCCCGAGATACGTTGGTGAAGATTGCTGTAGTCCTGGGGCCATCATTTTTAGGCTTCATACTCGGAGAGTTGCGCGGTGCTCTCACCAAAGGCTATCAATTGCACGTTCTTTCTTATACAATGCACTCCATCTTGGCCGCTACCGTGCCGACTTTTGCCCCCGGAGACTTGGATCATTGTCTGCCAGCAATCGTCAATGTTATCATGGACGACATTTTTGGCACCATTGGGCAAGAAAAGGATGCTGAAGGCTATACCAACCAAATGAAGGAAATCAAGAGCAGTAAAAGTCAGGATTCCATGGAACTAATTGCCAAGAACGCGTCCATCATTCACTTGATTCACCTTGTCAGGCCGCTGCAGGCGCTCCTGCTTCAAAAAGTGGACTTGAAGATGGTTCGAAAGATTGATGGGTTAATGGCACGCATCAGTTCCGGCTTGTTGCAAAACCCTGCTGCCGACTCGCGGGACATGTTGGTACTCTGCTACGAGATCATCCAAGACACGTACCGCTGCCAGAAGCCCGAAGAATTGCAGAAAATGGACCCGAGAGTCAGAAAATATCTGATCCAGAGAGGAGCGAGGAAGAGTGGAGAGCGTGGTCGCACGGCCAAGCACACTCACAAGATGGTGCGGTTCGCCTTTGACGTTCTTCGCTCAATGTTCAAAAAGCATGACGATCTGCGGACAACCGTCAACGTCGCAGGCTTTCTCCCAATCATAGGCGACGCCATTGTAGACGGCGAGGATGAAGTCAAAATATCTGCTTTCCGTCTTCTGGCAGTCCTCGTCAAGGTTCCGTTGGATTCCGAGGTTGGGGTTAGTCTCTACAAGGTCGCAGTCAAGGAAGCCGTGAAAAGTGTCTCCCAGTCGACGTCCACGCAGACGGGACTATCGCAGGCGTCGCTGAAACTCTTGGCCGTGTTATTGCGCGAACGCAAAGACGTGGCCATCAAGGAGGCTGCCATTGACCTGTTACTCGGGAAGCTGAAGGACGACTTTACAGAGCCCCTTTACAGACACGTCACCTTCAACTTCTTGCGCTCTGTCATGGATCGTCGAGTCGAGACGGCCATTGTCTACGACACACTGGATCACGTTGGCACAGTCATGATTATCAATGATGACAAAGACACAAGGGACTTGGCTCGTGGCGCCTTTTTCCAGTTCATCCGGGAGTACCCCCAAAAGAAGGCACGATGGAGCAAACAGCTGAACTTCATTGTGGCTAATTTGAAGTACGATCGGGAAGGAGGCCGTCTATCCGTCATGGAGACTATCCACCTTTTGTTGGTGAAATCGTCTGACGACTTCGTACAGGAGATAGTTGCCACCTGTTTTTTACCTTTGTTCCTTGTTCTTGCCAATGACGACAGCGAAAAGTGTCGCTTATTTGCAGGGGAGCTTATGAAGGAGATTTTCCAAAGAGCTGACAGAGAACGTACACAGCAGTTTCTCGCACTGCTGCGGACGTGGCTGGACAAGGAGGACAACTCATCAGTGCAGAGGCTAGCTCTCCAGATGCTTGGCTATTATTTTGAAGGCCACGATGATGCTCGAAGCAACAGGAAGGATTGCCGACTGGTGATGAAGAAGGCTGCAGCCGTTCTCAAGACCGACGACGTCGAGGACGTGGATGTCCAGCTCGTTGAGACGACCCTTGGTGTTATTCGACTGTTTACGACGATCCTGCCGGAAGAGGCACTTTCCGAGACCAGGGAGGAGCTTTGGGCCGACGTCGCATCGTATCTCGGCCACTCTCAACCGTCTGTGAAGCTGGCTGCTGTGAAGTCGTTCAACTCTTACCTGACTGACTTTGCAAAGAAACGTACCAAAGCCTTTGCAGGAGAGGCGATCAGCGGCTCACACGGCCTCACTCTGACCCTGGATTCCATGTACAGATTCATACGCCTCGCTCTCGGCTCCCTGAACAGCAACGACGTCGAGGAGACATTGGCCAACGAGTTAGTACAAGCCACCGTTTTCCTTGGCACCAGTCTCCCAGTGTTGGCTGCCGAGGAGGAAGAGGAGGTTGGGGAAGAAGATTTGGAGGAGGAGGCCGGCGAGCAAGACCAAGATGCGGCTGCGCAGGGAAGACGAGGCGTGGATTACCTATTCTGGAGGTTGTCACACATTCTGCGACGGGAGATCCCGCCCAAATCTTCAGCCATCAACTCCAAGGTGGCTGCCATGGAGGTCCTGGAGACGGTATGCCGCCGCGTGTTCAACACGTCGGGTCGACCTTGTCTGAAGACGATCCTGGTACCACTGCAGCAGCTTACGGATCCATCCATCGCGGCCCCCTTCAGCAACGACGAGGTTTTCAAGACCAAGCTTGAAGGGGTCAAGACCAGAGCTCAGATCATGATGGACTCGTTGCAAAAGAAGTTTGGCACCGCCGTCTACAGCAAGGTCCTGCTAGGGATCCGGGAAGAAGTGAAGGCCAGGAGGCATCAGAGGAATAGCAAGAGAAGGATTGAGGCAATCACGCAGCCCGAGAAGTACGGAAGGGAGAAGAGGAAGAAGTTTGAAAAGAACAAGGAGAGGAGAAAAGTGCGGTCCAAGGAGCAAAAGGTGGCGAGGCAATCTTACAAGGGGTGGTGAGCTGGCATGGCACGGCGTTGTTGTTTGACTTTGGGTTGGGCTATTTTGGTCACTTGAGCATAAATATATAGACACATATATGAATATCCCTTGACGCTTCCGACATGTCGCATTTCCCGGCAAGAAGTGGTGCTGCCGATGTATGCGTAGAACCAACATGAAGACTGGTAGGGCGAGGTCTCGTCGAGATATACATGTCAACAGCAGTAATTCCAGCCTCGGATGATGGCGCACGACACGCGACGGGGGTGGGTGGAGAGACGCCAGCGCAGTTTGCGCGCAAATCGTTTCACCTTGCATGATCTTCTCTATCCGAAACGGCGTTGTTCCCCGAGCCGCCCTGCCGAGCACTTTGCTCTTCTTCTGGCCAAAACTCAATGTCGCCGTCTTCCCCGAGGCTGCCGCGCTTCACCAGCCGGCCCTTTTCCCTCATCAAGTCCTCGACGGTGATTTTCCTGTCCCCAAAGATGTTCAAGTGATCGCTGATGACGTGTCGGTTGCGGCAGCCAGGGCATGTGATGAGGGTCGAGCCCGTGTGGTAACCTTGCTTGGAGACGTTGTGGTGCGATCGGTGGCCGCACGGCAGGCAGGTGAAGGACAGCTGGTAGTACGCAGGGTTCGGGGGCGGTGGCCGGCCCTCGCTGGTGGGAGCGTCGCCGGGCGCGCCGGGCTGCGCCTCGGGGGTCGTCCTCCTGGGCGGGCGAGGGATCGAGTGGGCGGCGCGGAGAGACGCGGGCCGGATCTTGGGGGTGACGAAGGGTGGAGCGAGGAAGGAGGTGGTGCGAGGATGCGGGCCGCGGGGCGGTTGGCGGACGAGTCGTGTGAGCAGGCGGGTTGGGCGGGCTGCCATGACGAGGGGGAGGTCGTTGTCCCGGTTGGAATTGGGAGAGAATGCAGGTTTTGTTCGGCAAGGGTCTGTCTGTAGCTTGAGGGATGGAGTTGTGTAGAGTTGTGTAGAGTTGTGAATGGTTGGTTGACGTCGCGTGAGCAGCTTGCTTGGGGTGTTGGCAATTGGGTGAGTGCTGTCACATGACAGAGGATTCTGACAAGTGCCTGGCCCACATCAGCCTCTGCAGCAAAGTACAACCGTATGTTTCAGGTACATACCTAGGGTACATAGAGGTACCTAAGGTACCTCTTGCCCAACTTACAAACCCGGTCCGAGGGCAGTGGCAACAGCGTCAGAATTATGTTGAGATGTACCTATGTAGCCAGCATACCACGAGAGGCGAGTATAGTTGCTGCACAGCACATGGCTATTGCGAGAGCTGATGGGCCAGAAAATGCAATCAGACTTTGTACGAGCTTGATGCGCCATTGGGCATCTTGGTTTACCTGAGTTGACAGCCTGAGCGTGTGTCTGGTACATGTCAGTACTTGGCAAGCGCGAATGGGCACATGACATGGCATTCATTTCGCGAGAAGGGCAGGCAGTCGCCTCGCTGACTCGGTGCTAGTTGTGAGTCGTGCTGAGTCGTGCCTGCCTCAAGCAGGGCCAGACAGAGCATGCATCCTAAAACGGAAGCCTTGATTGAGAATGACTTGCCCTCGAGCAAGTCAAGACGGAATCCGAGAATTCCACTATCTTGCTTGGGGAGCAAGATGAAATGAAGCCTTGCTGTTGCACTCGGTTGCTTCTGCCCACCATGCTTGCTGACCCGCGAGAATCGGCTTCCTCCAACAGTGCACAACCCGCCAAGAATCCAGTCGTCGCTGTGTTTCCGTTTCCGTTCCGATCCCGTCTGGATTTCCCCTAAACTCAAGTTCCGTTCCATGATGAAATTCTCCGCGGGATTCCTCACCTTGATCCTGGTGCAGCGCATGCGGCCAAGTCTTGCACAAAGCGGCGACACCATCCGGGCCCTGGCAATCGTGAACCAAGCTCGCCAAGCCAAAGGCGTGCAGCCGCTGGTTTGGGACGCGAACCTGACAGTGTACGCCCAGCTCTGGGCAAACGAAATGGCCAGCGGGAGACGGCCGTTTGAGCACGCGCAGGGTGCGTATAGACCAAATCAAGGGGAAAACCTGTACGAGCAAACGGCTGGGCAGTGCGATGTGGCATACGACAACCCGCTCCAGGCAGCAGTGCACGCGTGGCTCTCGCAGGAGCACTTGTACAACAACCAGCCCATCATGACGGGGCATGAGCCATGGCTGCACTGGTGTAAGAAGAGCCCCGCGACGCTCGGGGGTTGATCATGTCGGTCTGGAGATCGTGCTAATGCAAAACCAAAAAAAAAAAAAAAATACTCCTTGAGCAGCTCAGTGCATGTGGTCCACGTCCACTCGCGTCGGGTGCGCCACGGCGTACGGAATCTCGCAGCCCTACAGGTTTTTTGATGTTTGCCGATTTACGCCAGAAGGGAACATGTAAGCACCTGAGGCATCGCAGGCTTTGACCGAGGTTGAGATGCTGACCGACGTGTCGGCAGTCTTGGTCAAAAGCCGTTTTGACGCAGACTGACAGACGACGATTGATGTAAGAAGCGGGTGGCGGAGCATGATGTTTGACGAGGAGAGCGTTTGGGTTTTCATTCCAACAGAAAGGACGGTTGCGTGTAGATGGAGTGGTTGCTGGATGTGCGACACGGTACGGGCTGTAAATTTCAGACTAGCAATGGAGCAATGCATAGAACAACAACAGACGGCCAAAGACTACCGAGTAGTTACGGAGTAAGGAGTAGTTGATGACGGGATATCCAAGTTGGGTTCGGTCGGCTGAAATAAAGGAAGGGAACATTGAAGTTGCCCGAGTGCGGATGTGGCGGCGCATGCGTGGTGTGGCTGCGCCCCGCGTGGCGCATTGACCCGACCCACCCTTGGTTTTTCCGCTTTCTTGCCTGGGGCCAAGCTTTCTGCCGGTGCGCGTTTTATCTTTATCCAACCTTTTCTTCTCACTCTGCCTGCTATCTGCTGTCCCTCCCCTCCCGCGCGCCTATCCGGCATCCATCCGGCATCCATCCGGCATCCATCCGGCACCCGTCGCGGCATCAAACGTTGCAAAAGATGGCCTCCGCCGATGTGGGACTTCCGCGTCGCGAGCGTGGCCGGGATCGCGGGCCTCAGCGAGATGGGGACTCGTACCGCCCGAAACCACGAGAGCGCACGCCACCGCCCGTGCGGACCGACGAGGAGAAGCAGGCTGCCGCCAAGGCAGAGTACGAGAAGCTGCTCAACATGAGGTCCGGGGGAACCTACATCCCACCCGCGAGGCTCCGAGCCCTGCAGGCCCAAATCACGGACAAAGCCAGCAAGGAATATCAGCGGATGGCCTGGGAAGCCCTCAAGAAGAGCATCAACGGCCTCATCAACAAGGTCAACACCTCCAACATCAAGCACATCGTCCCCGAGCTCTTTGGAGAGAACCTGGTCCGAGGGAGGGGCCTCTTTTGCCGATCCATCATGAAGGCTCAGGCCGCCAGTCTGCCCTTTACCCCAGTCTACGCCGCCATGGCAGCCATCGTCAATACCAAGCTGCCCCAGGTCGGGGAGCTGCTCATCAGGCGCTTGGTCATGCAGTTTCGCAAGGGTTTCAAGCGCAACGACAAGGCCGTCTGCCTCTCGTCAACGACGTTCTTGGCTCACCTCATCAACCAGCAGGTGCAGCATGAGATGCTGGCCGGGCAAATCCTGCTCCTGCTGCTCCACAAGCCGACCGATGACAGCGTCGAGATTGCCGTCGGTTTCTGCCGCGAGGTCGGGCAGTATCTGGAAGACATGCAGCCGTCCATTTCCGTCGCCGTGTTTGATCAGTTCCGGAACATCCTGCACGAAGCCGACATCGACAAGCGAACGCAATACATGATTGAGGTGCTTTTCCAAGTCCGCAAGGACAAGTTCAAGGACAACCCCGCCATCAGGGAGGAGCTGGATCTCGTCGAGGAAGAGGACCAGATCACGCACCGGGTCGAGCTCGACGGCGAGATTGACGTCCAAGACGGCCTGAACGTCTTCAAGCCTGATCCCGAGTGGCAAGACAACGAGGCAGCCTACGGGAAGCTCAAGTCTGAGATTCTTGGCCAAGGGACCGACGACGAGTCTGAGGAGGAGGACGGCGATGACGAGGAAAGCTCCGGAGAGGACGAGCAAGAAGAGGAGACCAAGGCCATGGAAATCAAGGACCGGTCCAATGCCGACCTGGTCAATCTGCGACGAACCATCTACCTGACCATTCAGTCCAGCGCCGGGTTCGAGGAAGCAGTGCACAAGCTCATGAAGATCAACCTTCCCGCCGGCCAGGAACCCGAGCTGCCGTCCATGATTGTCGAGTGCTGCTCCCAGGAGAAGACGTACACCAAATTCTACGGCCTGATTGGCGAACGCATCGCCAGGGTCAACCGCCTGTGGTGCGACCTGTTTGAGCAGTCCTTTGCGCGGTACTACGACACCATTCACCGCTACGAGAACAACAAGCTGAGGAACATTGCGCAGCTGTTTGGCCACATGCTCGGCGTCGACTCCATCGGCTGGCACTGCCTCTCCGTCATCCATTTGAACGAGGATGAGACCACGTCCAGCAGCCGAATCTTCATCAAGATTCTGTTCCAGGGCATCGTGGAGGAAATCGGCATTCCGCGGCTCAAGGCCAGGCTGACCGACGAGCTGCTGCGACCCAGCGTGGAGGGCCTCTTTCCCAAGGACAACGCCCGCAACGTGCGCTTCTCCATCAACTACTTCACCAGCATCGGGCTCGGCGCCCTCACCGAGGAAATGCGGGAGCACCTCCAGAGCATGCCCAAGCCGGGTCTGCCGGCGCCGGCGGCCGCCGACGATTCGGACTCGGACTCTGTATCGAGCTATTCATCCCACACGGGCTCGTCGTATTCGTCTCGTTCCCGATCCAGAACGCCTCGCAGGATCGGTGGCCGTTCCGTCTCGCGCGCCTCGTCTGAGCGAGGAATGACGCGGACTTTTGCCGAAACCAGATCGCGGTCGCGGTCGGGTTCGCGGCCTTGGTCGTCTCGCTCTCGCTCTCGCTCTCGCCCTCGCCCTCGATCGGCTTCATACAGCGCGCGATCTCGCACGCCTCCCGGGCGAAGACGGAACCGGGACTTGCATTCGGCTTCCCCCGCCCGAGGAAGGAGACGCATATCCGGCAGCGCATCGCGATCCCCCGCGCCCAGGAAAGGCCGAGGCGCCCGCAGCGCGTCGTACAGCTCGTACAGTCGGTCGCCGACGCCGCGCAGACGACGAGATTCCGAGTCTTTCAGCCCCCCTCCCCGCGGCCGCGGCCGGGCTCGCTCACCCCGTACGCACCGCCCTGGATCCCCCCGCCGGCGAAACAGCTCCTCCGTAAGCGGTCGCCCGCAAAGCCACCGCGGCCAAGGCTACCGACGACCACCGTCGTCATACGGCTCACGGTCCCCGTCCCCCAGAAGACGCGCACGGGATAGCCCGTCTCCCGCCGGCCGGGGAAGAAGGCGAGACTCGCCCTCGCCATCACGGAGCAGAAGTCCAAGCCCGAATGCAAGGCCGCCCCGGCGGGGATACAGAAACGGAGCATCAGCATCCTTTGGCGAGCCCAGAGGCAGCAGACGGCCAAGTCCGGCCGCCGCCAAGAGGAGATGCAGCGACAGCGCGTCGCGGTCGCTGCCCCGGGCCAAAAAGGGCCGGCACGGTGATTAGCATCACCACTACTTGGGGGGGGTTAAGTTTCCTTTTGTTTTTTTCCCTTTGCTGTCGAGCGTGGTGGGAGTCTGGTCCGAAAGGGAGGTGCATCAACATGCACATGTACTACGTACGCCTTATCCAGCGGGAACATAAATACAACCCTTTTGCCCGCATGTTTCGCGGCCCCGCTCGCACAATAGCCCACGGCAAGTGGTGTCGGACAGCATGCATCCAAGCCGCGACGACGCCCGGTGCTGTCCCAACGTGGGCTCGTGACCGGCGCTGGGGGTGACCGTTCGCTCCGCAAGCTGGCCGTTGGGGCGGACATGCGCATGCGGCGCTGGTGAAGCCCACGTCGAGGGCGGCTCGTCAGCCTCGAGACGAGACCAGGCAGGTTGGGCCGACGCGCGCCCGGGGGACTTGTTTACTTTGGTTGGTGGGTTTTGGTGCGGCAGTGGCGGAGGGACGGGCGGCGGGGCCGAGGCCGGTTCGACGAGCCAATCGGGGGGGGGGGTTGGCGACCCTGATTCCCGCGGGGGCCGGGTACATGTAAACCTAGGTGTTCAATAATGCGCGAACAACCCCACTGTATGTATATACAAGTTGTGTGTTTATGTGTTTCACATGTGTTTATGTGTCCATGTGTCTGTGTGTGTACATGCCATCCTTATCCCGTGAAAAAGGCCCCAAGAACAATCGCCCCTTGCTAAAAAAAAAAAATAAAAAAAAAATAGTAAAGATGCAATAAAAGAATCTTGAAAAGCAAGAGTGAGTTTACAAGTCTACTCGGCTGCCAGTCCCGCCGTCGCCGGCAACCGTCTCGGCCCGGCTCTCGACACGGCCCTCTGCCACCGCGGCGGCGGCCTTGGCTCGCGCCTGGGCCTGCAGCTCCTTCTTGCTCGGGCGGATGGCCCCCTTGGCCAGGGCCTCGCTGGGCAGCGGCCGAACGATGGGCTGCGCCACCCACCACGGCCTCTTGCACCTCCGCACCGTGCCCTTGGAGCTCTGGCCCTCGTCGTCGGCGGCGGCGGCGTCGGCGTCGGCGTCGGCGTCGCCCAGCTTCTCCAGCTCTTCCTCGAAGCTGCGGCCGCCCGTGGCTTCGTACTCCAGAATGCCCGCGGCGACCTTGCGCTCCACCGCGTCCAGGACCCGCTCGTAGCCTTGGATGCCGTCCTTGCGGCTCCTGGCCAGCATGTCGCGCACGTCGGTGTGCTTGGTGACGAGGTGGCGAAGAAGGTGGAACAGGTGTGGCTGCATGGCCGTCAGGTTGGGGCACGGCTCCTCTCGCCTTGCCGGCCCGCCGTGGGCGTCCTTTTTGCGGCGCTTCCTGGCAGGCTCTTCGGCTCCGGCTTCCCCTCCGGCTTCCGCTCCGGCTTCCGCTCCGGCTTCCGCTCCCGCTCCCGCTTCCTTGGGCTGGCTCTCTTGGAGCCAAGACGCGTCGTCGCCCGGGACAAACAGAGGCCGTCTCGGCGGCGGCTCGGCACCCAGAGCGTACTTGTGCAGGATGTCCAGGTAGCGTCTTGTGATGGCGTCGACTCTCCAGCCGCCCTTTCCGTCCCTGCCGCGCCAGTACTCCCTTCCTCCCTGGCCCACGGGCGGCTCTGCTGCGAAGAGCGCCGGGTCGCTGAGGTTGCCCTCGGCGCTCATGATGCCGTCGGCCCCGGTGGCTGCCAGGCATTCCTCCATGTCGGATCCCCGCAGGATGTTGCCGTTGGCAAACAGGACCGTCTCGGGGGGGAGGTTGTCCCGCAGGAAGCGCAGCGTTCCCCAGTCGGCAACGCCGGTCAGGTGGCCCTTTTGCTCTCTCCGCCTCCCGTGCACGGTCAGGATCGATGCCCCCGCGCGGAGGACGTTTCGCGCATAGGCCAGGGTCTCTTGCCTGGATTCCAGGATGCGGATCTTGGCCGTCACCGGGACGGGGAGCTCCCTGTGCAGCACGTTGATGAGCCGGAATATCAGGTCCTGGTCTTCCTGGAGGAAGGCGCCGTAGTGGCCCTTGCGGGCGATGCCTTGGGGGCAGCCCAGGTTCAGGTCGACGGCGTCGCAGTACGGAGCGACTTGGCGTGCCGCAGAGAGCAGAGCATCCGGGTCGTTGGCGCAGAACTGGACGAAAAGCGGCCGGTCGACGGCAGGGTTTCCGTCGAGCCACGGTTCGGTCGAATCGGGTTTCAGGGCCTGGAAGTGCGCTTTGCGGTACTTGGCGTCCTGAGCGAAGAGACGGGCGTGGAACATGGGCGTGTAGGCGAGCATCTTTTTCTTTTCTTGGTCGGTGAGAAAGGATCGCGTGAGCATGCGCCAAGCCTGCGTGGTCGCTCCAACAAAGTCGTCGAGTTAGCCTATAGTGTAGCCCATTGTTTGTTTGATAGAAAAAGAAGACAGACACGAAAAACAGGAAAACCAAAAAAAAAATAAAGGAAAAGAGGAAAAAGAAGAAAAAAAACCGCAAAACAACAAGACACCCAAAGACGGACAAACTCGGATTGATCCACCATGGGAGCCAGCACAAACTTGGGGCTCCCTATGCTCTCGTAAAACGCTCTGCCGTGCAGCTTGTTGCTCGGGCCTGCAGCATCCGACGCAGCCCGCAGCGTCTGCGTCTCCGTCTGCGTCTGCGAAGCCATCGTCATTGGAAACAGCCGCGGCGCAGCCAGGCGTCGTCGACTGACGGACCGATGCAAGGTGAAACTGCCCAGACGACGGGAGAAGCGCGCCCAGGGCCGGATTGGCAGCATAAAGGAACCAACTTGGAGCCGGTTTGCACGGAGACGGAGACGGAGACGGAGCCGGTGACGATGACGATGACGGCGATAAGAAAAGCTGAAAAGGGTTTTTGGCTGAGTGGGTGGAGAAGTCGGAAGCAAAAGCCAAGGCCAGAACCACTGACCGCCCCCCACCACGACAACGACGGCGACCGAAAAAAAAAAAAAAAAGGAAAAAAAAAAGACGACGACGACGACGACGGACGAACGAACGAAGACGACGAATCAAGACGTCGAATTCAAGACGAAATCGACGGCGAATATGCAGCGCAGCTGAGCTTCACCACCACGCGACTAGCCCTCGTTCATTACCTAAGTTAGCCATTCGTCCGTCTTTCTACTACGCCACTCCCGCCGACCCGACTCTTTTCGCCACCATAACCACCATCACCACCATCACCACAATCACCACCCGACCTCCCTCACCTCCATCATCATCAAGTCGACCCAGCTTCGGCCGTTCCGCAGAAACCAACGAGGCAAATAGTCAATGCAATTGACGCTACAATGATATGCTAATCATGTTGTCCCCACACATGCCAACGGACAAGACAGTCCCGCTCCGCCCCCCCCCCCCCCCCCCCCAACTAAACCCCAACCCTAGCGGAATGTTTATGCTCGACAATGCAGCTCGACAATGGCTCGACAATGCAAAAGTCCATTCAAACTTTCCACACTAATCGCTGTGCAAATTTACGCTCCTGCCGGCATCAATACACCTGCCACTACGCTCCTTGTCATGTCGAGGTAAGACATGCTTCCTTGGCCAACACGTTGCAAGTCATTTGACTTGATGCTTCCTTTGCATGGACATAACCCATTCCCATACCGCAAAGCCTGGCCGGAACATCTCCCATCTCACACGGTCGTTCCATGGCGTGTGGGTAGTATTAATGCCATGATGTGACTCTCAAACGAGTGCCCCAAGACGTAATGATTCGGTAACTTTTTTCCCTCTTTGGGTGGCGAAAAGAAAAAAGGAAAAAAGATGAAACAAGCAACCTAGATAATGAAACAAAAAGAGAGAGAAACAAAAACGCCGTCGACACCTTACCATGCTGTCCCTGAAAACGCCGACAACTGTAAATGTGAATGAATACATGGCCTTCTGGGTGCCAAAACGGCCCTCATCGTTGGAGAAATGAGTCGCTCTGCGTATTGCTGCCGTCAGAAAAAGTGTGTGTAAATCTTGGAGTTTTCGTGCACCTCCATTTCCTATCGAAGTTTCCGGTTAGACTATTGCAACTGCCCACCTGTCGACGATGGACTAGACCGGGGGGGGGGGGGGGTTACCAACCATTTTGAACGAATTAAGTTCCTCCTTGATTTGTTGTGCGAGAAGTGGAGTGAGCCTGTTGCAGGTAGCGATTTCGCCCCGTCTGTCATATTCCTGGCTTGGCCATGTATCATAAAAGATGAGGCGAGGGGAAAAGGTTGCGTTACGCTTGGCGGACGGAGTGCCCGACTGACTGTCCCGACGGAGCCGCAAAGCCGACATGAAGTAATCCTCGCCGCCGATTGCGATGGAGCCGGTCCTTCTATGACCAAGAGCATCATCGTTCGGCGTGCTAGGGGCACTCGAGATCGGGGAGTCGGCAACAGCTGGAATGACGGGAAGAACGAGCTCAGGCGAGGACGTTGCCTCTACCGGTTTGACCGAGGGGCTCCCAGATCCTGCAAATCACCCCTGGGTTAGTCTTGTGCGTGCCCCGTGCAATTCAGAAAAGAAAAAAAGAGAGAAAAAATAAACCCCTAGGTCGTGGCGGCTGCTTACGCTTCAAAATACCCTTCCTAACCGCCGCCAGTGCCTCTGCCCTCTCGCTTTCGGGGCCAAGGGTGCTTTGGCGATTGTTGGCGGCTTGTTCCCCGGAGGAACTACCCAGTCGCTCGGCGCCAGTTTCCGTCACTTGCGCCGCGTCCATCGAGTTCCGCTCGAGGTGAGGGAAGCCTGTGCCTCCGTTGGCTGCGTGAGGGTCAGGTGTGACGTTGACACGCTGCGTCTCTGCCTCGACAGTAACCATGGAAACAATGGCCTGACTGCTTGACTGAGGAGCCGTCGCTTCGTCAATGGTGGCCCCAATGATAGACCTGGGTCGGAAGAGGCCCACCAGAGACCGCGTGCTTTTCTTCATACCCTTGCCCATCTTGCGAATCATGATGGATGCTGAAGAGGCTGTCGACGAGATGGATAAGTTGTCGGTGGAGCCAAAGAACCGACCGCCGTAGATGCTGTTTCCAATGCCGCCAGCCTCTTGTGCCCGCACAATACGAGCCTGCTCTGCATCGTATGCCTCGTCCTGCGTGGGCTTCTTGTGAAGTCTAGATGGCTCCGATCTGTCAACATCCTCCACAGTTTTGCGAAATTCAGTGGCACTGCCAAAGGAAAACGCCCGTCGCAATCGAGACGTCTTGCTCTTGCCCTTGCCTCCTTTCTGATTCAGGGCCGCGAGCTGCTTGACTGCCGGTGACTCCTGGTTGGTCGCAGTGCCAACGACAGGCAAGGAGCCATCTTCACCGTGCTCATTAGCCATCGTCGCCGGCTTGGATAAAGGAGACGAGTTGAGGGTGCGCTTCGCAACATCAGATGAAGAGCCCCGGGGGGGGATGTTGAACATCTTCTGCTGATCGTTCTTGCCAGGCGTTTCATCACTGGACAGTGGAGATGGGTTGCATGTTGGGGCGCGGTTGGTCGCCTGCATGACGCTAATTGTTAGCAACCTACATGACTTGCGTTGAGCCTCCAAGCTAATAAACTAGCCCAACTCAAGTCACCAAGAAAGACGATTTAATCCCCTCAACTTACAGAAGATGGTCTCGAGTGCCCACTGCGAGTCGACGATACACTCTCTGTGCTGCCGCTACGTGAGTGAGGGCTTAATCGCGTGTTTCGAGTCTGCTTGTTGGCGTCCGCACTCTCCCGCGAAATTGGCCTCGTTTTAACAAGTTCGGGGTTTTCGCTCTTGTGCACGCTCCGTCGATGGGCGCGCATGGCATCCTCTTGGCCCGCCCTTTTAAATTGCATCAAGTCGTCCATGGACGATACCGACATCAAGCCCTGACTTCCGGTGAGGTTTGACGCCGAGTATCTGCGGTTTGCTTGAGACATGTGGCTTGGGGGAATTATCGAAGGGCTGGGTTGCAGCGTGGAACTATGAGAGCGACCATGGTGTGGGGGTTGCGCACCTGCCGTGCGCCTGTAGCGATCCGGCCCAGTCTGCTTGGTGGAGGCTGAGAATGACGGCTGGGTTGAAACGGACAAGAATGAGTGCGGACGGGGCGTCGGCGCAGTATTTCGGGTGAGCGGGAGCGCCGAGTCATCTCGCGAGCCACCGTGACTCACTCCAAACGAGCTTAAATAAACAGGCGCGTTGCCTTGCATGACAGAACGGTGGTTTGGGGCCGCATCATACGCCTGGGGAGGCGGAACCGTGGGCGAAGGGTTTGTTCTGTATGCACCGTATTGCTGCCAGGATAGAGTTTGGCCGAGGTTTGGAGTGCTAGAGAAGGCGTACGGTTGCGTGGAAATGGAGCTTCCTCTAGGTCCACCTTGTTGATAAGCAGACCTAGGAGACTGTGAGGCCCCCATGTTGTATTGCTGAGAGCCGTGTGATTGGCTTGCTGATAGCATGGCACCGTTCGAGGAAGGGCGAGTTTGAAGCATTGCGGTCGTAGATGTCTGCTGCGGATAGGTGTGAACCAATGCAGCCATTATTCCTCCAGTCCGAGATTTGAGTATTTTCACACACAAAGATTGCTTCGAACAGGTAAGCACAAGCCCACGCTAGATATGAATTCTGTCAGACGCACACGGCTTCCAAGGTTCCGAGAAGAAAAAAAAAAAAAAAAGAGGGAGCGGGGAAGGGAGAAATTGGCCGTATGGTTGAATAAACTCGTCTTGCAATCGATGGAACTTTCAATCTTTGGACGCCAGCCGGATCCGAAGGGTGGTCGTCTTTCTCCCCTTTTTTTTTCTCCTGAATTTCCCTTTTTATCTGTATGTCTTTCTATGATAACACGAGAAGAGCGAACGATGCCAGAAAGGATCTATCTGGACGATTATGGTGGAGAGAAAACGAATGATTGCACAGACAGTGGAATCAGAAGGACGCCCAAGCGATCGGGAACGAGCGTGTGATAAAGCGAGTGTGTTGGGGCCAGGTATTTCTCAATTCGACTGGTAGCAGTGATCTCTTCCTTGCCACGCTTCTTTTTCTTCTTGGCTCGCTACAACGCAAGCTCAGTCATTGAGCCACGCACGGTAGGAAATCCTCGGGGTAGGGCGTTGCGGCAGAATTTATTCCAGCTTGCTGGGTGAAGAGTAAAGCATGCAGCTACGACGACCGAATCGAGCTGCGAAGGGGTTGTCTTGGTTTTACGCAATGACCGAGAGCCGGAGCAGAGATAAGGCACCAGAGTTTGTGCAGAAATATATCGATCGAATTGTGGAGGCAGATGTGCTGATGCACTCGACTGAAATGGCGAGATATTTTGGGCCAAGACCAAGCAGTTGGACCACGTGGAAGGGGAGGGGGAGGGGGGAGAAGAAATTTTGTGCAATCGTCGACAGATGTAATGCAGCGCTCAGAGACGTAAATAGAGGTGATTCCGCCAAGGTAAATGAAGAAAGAAAGACGCGAAACAAATTGATGGAAAACCGAGGGAGAGGGATCGGATCGGGAGCGACGCAGACGCAGCAGAAGAAAGGGGGTTCACGCCAGGATTGGACGAGCAACCAGAAGCGTTCTTTGGGGCGCTGGCGGAAGTGGGCTGAGAGGTGGTTAGCAAGGGGAAGAGGGGGCTCGGATGAGTGACTGGTGAAGAAGGAGAGATGGGAATGGGGACGAAAGGGATGAAAGGAAAGAAGAACAGGAAGTAATAGAAAAGGTCAACAAGTCGAAACGAGGATTTGTTGATGATGGGAGCGAGGAGAAGGGGGACAACGGCAGGACGGACTTGTATGCATTGGCTCAGGTAGCAGGTACCTAGGTACCTTCCTAGGCAGGATGCACGGGTGAGTGGGAAGTACCAGACCCGTGCATGGACCAAGGGCCACTAGGAATGTACCTAATGCAGTCGGGTCCACCGACGCCTGGTCTTGTCTGGTTGCGAGCCACGACAGGCCCTGGCTTAGCGCCGAGTCTGAAGGTCTGAAGGCAGCAGTGGCTGGTGCGAGACTTGCCGACCCGGCAGTGCGAGGCTCGCGAGGATAAGCACCAGCCAGACTACCTACATGTACTCCGTACCCACTTACCTTAGGTAGGTACCTCATATAGACACTGAGCAGCACGCAGCACGCAGCACCTCAGAAGGTACCTGTAACGAGCTGCTAATTCCAACCAGGCTGGTTGCATCTGGTGGTTTGTTGCCCCTCGACTGAGAGGTCGACATCGGCATGCAACATGGCGAGCGGTTGCCATGGAAGAGAGCAGAAAAGAACCGCCTACCCATCGTAGGGCTCTTGACCGAGACGAAGAAAGCATTTGCAGCATATGACGATATCGATTGTACGGAGGTCGTCTGGTCGTCTGGTCGGTTCCTTTGGTCACCCGCCCATGTGCCGACTTACCGTACGGCTGAGACAGGCAGTACAGTACGTACATACCTGTATAGGGCACAATGCGCTAAATGCGCTAAATGCAGTTCAAGACCTCTGGAATTCGTCCTGAACCGGCCTATTTGCCAGCACAGGACGTCCGTACTCTGGACCTCGATATTGACAATCTGCTAAGCACACAAAAAAAAAGAAATATAAAATAGGTCTGCATGTGGCATTATTTTTGGAGAGAATCGTACATGCTGTGGGGAGAGCCGCAAGAGCGATATCGGCAGGTTAATTAATGTCTGGTTCCATCTCGTACACTTTAGGGCTGGGTAACGCTCTCGCGCCAAGGCATTGAGGTTGCAGGTGGTCACATAACAGCACATTTGACTTATAGGGGCCCAAATGCCCCTACCCGAGGCGCTACAGCACGGTGCACGTTGAGCATCAGCATTCGTTCATCAGGATGGGGTGGGCTTCAGCGACTAGAAACCTGCATGTGGACTTTTGGCTTTGCCTCCCTCAATCGATGATTTCCAGCAAACTTCAAACTTGTTCCTGGCAACGCTGGCTGGCTGGGCCCATGCCAAGCCGAGATCGACAAAGTATTGACCAGACCGTACCCGCAGGCGTGCTTGCTGTTGGCCACCCGGGCCATTATATCATGTTCGTCTTGTTGGTCCTTGGACGCTGTCCAGCAACGGCGGAACTTGGTCAAGCCCACGCCAGGAATGCGTCGGCCAAGTGGAGATAAATATCTCTAGCTGCATTGGAGGCAATCCCCAAGTCCCCAAGTCCCCAGGGCCCCCCCAGGTCCCCAACGGCCTGCACATCAGTCGAGCTGATTTCTAGAATACGACACAGTGACGCTCAGCCACCCTGCGCACTGCGCAGCAAGATGCGGCTACCCAAGAGCCGGGGGGCAACCCGGGCAGGCCGTCTTTGTCTGCTCAAACACTTTAAAACGCCGAGCAAAGACGGCCTGGGCGTGATTTGAGGCCGCGTCTTTGTCGCCCGCTTACGGACCTGTTGTCCTCGCACCTGAAACACGAAATGACGGGACAGGAACTCCCTGGGGATGTTTTGGGTTTGGCTCCCAAGCCAACATAAACATCGAAACCAGGCAAGAGGCGGGGGCGTGCCTGTGCCTTGCCTACCGTATTAGTCATGACTTGGCCAGACAACTGGCGGCGATGACCGGGGACCGGCAGGGCCTGTGTCTGATTGGATGAGGGGTCCCGGCCCGGGTCTGATTGGTTTCGTTTCCTGCGCCGTTGCACTAATAAGCAAGTGAATTCGTGGCCTCAGAGTTGGAGGTGGCGGGGGGGGCCAGTCGGGCCCTGACTAATCCAATCCGAACCCGAGGGTCCCCGCCAGTCCGTCCGTAAGAAAGCTTGACGTGATTTTGAGATTTTTTTTTTTTTGAGGCTGCACGTTCCCGAGAGAAGGTGAAGAAAGTGGCGGAAAGGATAAAGCACCAATGGCAGCGCATCAAAGGGGCTCGTACGATACGGCCCGGTGGGGCCTGGTGGCGGGCAAGTTGACGTGCAGCGTGTGTGGCCTGGACCTTGTGCTGTTACGTCAATGCGTCTGACATGCGCCGTTGACGATGCAATATTCACATGGGAGTGTCTGCCCAGGTGCCTACCAGGTACCTACATACCTACCTCCTAAGGCAGTTAGGTACCCTCAAGCTCTAGGGACTGTCCGCCTAGGTAGGTGTGGGTGCCAGAGATCGTGCAGGCATCAGGAGGCAGTAGTAGGTGCCTACCCCGAGAGTACCTGCCAGGTACCTGCTATATCTGAAGGGTCCAAGGAGCCAGCCACGGCCCCAGGGTCGGGAGGGGGGGGGGGGGTGGTTTGGCCTCGATGGGTTTGTCGCTTGCTGGTGTGGCAACGAGTCCCAAGTCCTGCTAGGCAACTACGAAGCCGAAATATCCGTGCCAACATTCCTTCTCTTTCTCGTCGAATGCTCGTCCTTGCCCTCGACAAACCCGGGTTTCCTGTCACGCCAGAGTAGAAGCCTCTAATCTGTGTGGCAATCATTACTTGCTTCCATCCTCGAATATAAGGGATGACTTGGTAATGCGTTTCTTTGTTGATCATCTTTTATGAGGGGTCCCATGAGTCGAGTCTGCCAGTGCTCACTGGTGTTTCCCCCCCTCCCTCGTGAAAGGATATATTCTCCAGCCATCGCCGCTGTTTCCGAAATGGGGAAAAAGGATTCTGAAAAAGGAAACAGTAAACAGGGGGGAAAGCCTTTGTTCCAGTTCGCATTCAGACTATCACGATGGCTTCAACAGACCGCGCAAGAGAACTTGACTCTATGCCTGCTACTAGATGTAATCTAAAAAAGAAAAAGAAAAGGAAAAAAAAAAGGCGCCGTTGCAACTCTAGAAAGAGCTGAAGAATAACTTGACAGCACCTACAATTCTTTCATGTTGTGTATGTGGTAATCGATGGTACGGATGCTAGGATGCTGCGCGCCAGGGGCCTTGACTTTAGTCAACTAGAAACGTTCCTCTTTTTGCCTGTCTGATAAGCCGTAGATTTCGCCAACATATGTGTAAAGCTTATACTTGTAACAAGGCCGGCTCAAATATCTTGAGAGTGAAATGGTTGTTCTCGTATTTACTACGTGTGACCAAGGTCCAATTACACCATGAGCGTCCGCGCGACGTCGGTGTGGCCGCATCTCACCCATATGAATATGAGATGCTTCTCTACATCGAAATATAGTAGTAATACATACTTTTATGATGTGCGCAAAATATGCCTCGGCAAGGATACCTCATGTAGAATACGGCCATGCTTTTTATCGAATACCGTACCCATAAAGGCTCCGAGGTTACGTGGTTCCGACGCGACGCCCTTACTAAATATGTATGCAGAGTGGCTCCTTTAGACACTATATGCGTGGTGATCTTTACGCGCGAAAAGACTACTTGCGTCATGACCCTTTCTTTACCCGCTTGCAGAAATTCCCGGCATTTTCGCACCAGCCCATATCCCTCCGCGGATCCAAGACCGTGGGCAGATTCAAACAGCCCGACCATGTTGCAGTTGCAGCGCTGCCTTTTTCGAGCTCCATAATTCCCTCGGGCTGCTCGTTTTCTGTCCTTGAATATTGATTCTGCAAAACGACAGTTTCCCAGTGTGCGTGGCCTGTGGTCATGACGAGCTCCCGCGCAGAATTGGGACGAACCATATTGCAGTCCATCAAGACGGTCAACGCTGGCGTGACGGATTCGTGCAGACTTGGGTTCGGCGTCGGGATTAAGCTCACGGGGTTTCGAGCGCGCAAGTGCTGCAATACTGTTGCGGGTTCGAAGCGATTGTGCTATCAACATCATATGCAGCAACGAACAAGTGTGCCTAGCCTATCCTGCTCCAGGAGCAGACGTTTCGTGCGAGTTTTCAGGCTCAGCTCAACTGCGACAAACTCCGGCGTAATGCAATGCATCAAGCCGGCAAAGCTTCCGGCATGCTTTATTATCATTTCGGCAAAAAGATTGCTTCACACCTAGCCCTCTGCCCAGTCACCGGGTATCGATGTACGTCTGCATTCCTTTCCTCCGCCTATTTTATCTCTGTGTGTCATGTCGTGTTGCCCCAGCATAGAAACGCAGTCATTTAACGTCGGTCATGAAATTCAAATCATTTACAACAAACAAGGTCGTTTCCCGTACCAGGCAGCAATGATTGTGCACCACGTTGGTGCAAAAAACTTTGGCATGGCTCGATCCTACCACTGTCAAAACCTTTTCCTGATTGATCGTGCGAGGTCTTTCAGTGAGGGGCCGCTGAACAGCAGCTGGTCAGTATGACGACCACAGGTGGTGTGGACATTGACTGTCGGAGAAGATTTGATGAAGCCGGTGGTGATCCTGCGGAGAGAGGAAAACGATGACGAGAAGGAACTGGACGCTGCGCTCGAGTAGGATGCTGAACGCTTCGCAAAGAGTTAGAGGTTCTATTGGGCCGAGGGGCGGCGCTCATGGAGCGCTGTATCTTTTCTTACCTTGCTGTTGGCAAGGGAAGCCGGTCCAGAGTCGGCCGTGTTGGCTCTGATGAACTTGAGCCTGCTGGAGGAGTTGGGTGGTGGTGATGACTGCAGGTTCAGAGGGGGTGGGGGAGCCGCACGAGAAGAGCCGTTCATGGCCAAGGTGATTGATTGGCGGAGGCGTGCGAAGGGATCGCCGCGAAAAGGATTTGATGGAATCGATACCGGTGAGAAATTATTATAACAATAAATGACACCTAATGGTAATCTCCGGATGACTGATGATGCCTGTCTCTTTGTTGCTTGCTTGTCTTGCCAGTTACACACATGTATGTCGGCTGAGGATCAAGTGATTGTTGCCATGCAGCAACGCGGCATATTCCACTTTTCTTCTCTGTACTCCGTACAACAGTACTCCGTACAGCATCCAGACCGAGAGGAAATAAAAAGCGGTTGGGTGTAGTATGGTACATGTAGTCGGTCTGGATCAGACGTGGAGGAGGAAATCAGCCATTTCTCAAAGTATGACCTTGGGTACGGAGGGGTAAGCGCCCGCGCAAACGCAAACAAAAGGGGCTGCTGTCTCGGGCAGACAGCACAGGCATCCTGACGCAAGAACGGCTGGGAGTTGATGACCGCATGTGCTGGAGGAATCGCGAATCCCGTGCATATACAGTAGCAGAAAGCAGCGGCAGGTGACTGGACGATTCGAGGAGCCCGAGTCAACATTGTGAATCTTGTAATGCCGCCTGGCGCTATGGCCAGGTACTTTCTAGATGCATGTCAACAGGTAAGGTAGGTAGGTACCTAAGGTAGGTATCTTCAACCTCCTAGGTGCCTAACCCAGTGTTGGAGCCCCGAAGCCCAGCTGACACATGCATGCAACGAGCTGGTAAGAAACGGCTACCTAAGGGAAACACTTGCACCAAGACTGGACTTTACAGTCAATGAATTCGTGAATGTGCAAAGTACCTACCCAAGGTAGCCTAGGCCATGATTACTTCCACCTATGTTGGTCAAGTTTTTATGGCCGGCCAGTGCTTCTTGCTGCTCCCCTGTGGGCCTCGTCCTACCACGTAACAGAAGATGGCAGCCTAGCTGCGAGTTCGTCAATCGCTTCTGTCAACTGCAATGCATCATCTCTCAGGCAGTCGCTCAGACAGTCGGATGCATCAAGTGGCGGGGTGGGTGTCTTGCAGTCTCAACCCGTCGAACAAGTAGGAGGATCCAGTGCTACAAATGTCGGAATCGCTGTCGCAAGGTGCCCAATTGGGCACATTGCGACGGATGTGCCGCGCATACCCGTTGCGCACGATGTGGCCACTTTTGCCCCTTTTGCCCCTGTGCCCCTGAGCCCGGTAGGGCACGCGGGCAGCCCGGCCCGACCGCGCCGATGCACGTGACTACGGCACGCACAAAAAGGCCACATCGTGTAATTACTCTTTTGCTTCCTTTCTTTCCTCTTAATTAGTCAATCATAATTAAAGAAGTAATCATACCTTTGACCGGTGACCTTACGGTACTTAATACTACGCGCGCAACCCTATATACAACTAGGTACCCCTTAATGCAACCAATACTAATTAGTAAAGTTAAAGTTCACTTTACAGATTAGCTAGGACAATAAGAAGAGGCGATTTAAAAAGATCGTGCTAATAAAGAACGTGATTTAGCCTAATTCAGTCGAAACGGCTTATATATTACGGACCAAGGGATAAATTAATTATATCTAACCTTCCCTACTCATCTATCACGAGGAATAATCGCTAATATCACACTAATTAATTATATCTGTCGGAATCGCTGTCGCAAGGTGCCCAATTGGGCACATTGCGACGGATGTGCCGCGCACACCCGTTGCGCACGATGTGGCCACTTTGGCCACTTTGGCCACTTTTGCCCCTTTGCCCCTATGCCCCTGAGCCCGGTAGGGCACGCGGGCAGTCCGGCCCGACCGCGCCGATGCACGTGACTACGGCACGCACAAAAAGGCCACATCGTATAATTACTCTTTTGCTTCCTTTCTTTCCTCTTAGTTAGTCAGTCATAATCAAAGAAGTAATCATACCTTTGACTGGTGACCTCACGGTATTTGATACCACGCGCGCGACCCTACATATAACTGGGTACCCCGAGTTTATATTAACACTAATCAATGGTGATAGATACCACTCACAGGATAATATCCCGCAAAGACGGTTTCATTATAGATCAGCAAAATTACTCTCGAAGAGACGATTTCCGTTGCAAATCGTGCTAATCAGGAAGGCAGATAACCTATTCCGTTGAACGGTTACGCTGCCAACTAATTAGAAGAACGATGTGGACCTCTTCCACCTCTGTCTATTACGAAAGAAGAAAATATACTGACTATCACGATCTTTAAAGATACCCTCAGTATATAGGAGGCGGCTGACCTATTCCGTTAAACGGTCACCTGCTAACTATAGGAAGCAATATAACCCATTCCGTTGAATGGTTATCTTACTAACTAACCCCTTTTTTTCTCTCTTTTACCCCTACCGGTAAAAGCCCTCTTATATTCCTTGCAACAACCTTATGAGGCACGAATCTTATACTCCTTGCAAGAGGATCGAATCTTGCACTCCTTGCAAGAGTGAATATTGCACTCCTTGCAACACACCCCCCCCCCCCCCTCTCAAACCCTCCTCTCAATACTATAGCACTATCACGATCATCAATATCACAACCGGCACTGCCCGAAAGGTTATAGCGATTTGCCCCCTTACTCGATGACAATTGGGCTACTACAATAGAGCTAATTACCCCTGATGCTACTACTGTGGCATTACACAACCGCCTGGCCTTTTTGATCTATACCTATGAGAAGGATTGTATCATTAATGACGACCTATGGGAACTGTTCCACGAAGACTATAGTGAATGGGATGAATAACTATTTAATCGCATTAATCCTCCATTCCTACGCGAATTCCGCATATACCTACGGGATTACGGCGTATATATCGGAGCATTAGGCTCTATTACAATACCTACCTTAATGGAATGCCTTTAATAATAATAGAACCCTGAATAGCCTTAAGAAGAGATCGACCGTTAATTAGGGCGTAAGATGTTCTAGTCACGACTCAACCCTCATAGGGAAGCATTAGTACCTATCGGCAATTTCGATGAGGAAGTCATAGGCTTACGGAATTTATTACGAGCACCTACCACAGTAAGGCCCTCAAGAAGATCCTTATAAGCCTTAATATTAAGGGACTTCATAATACCAAGGGTGGCACGATCACAGTCATAATAACCCATTATCCCCCCTTCTACATTAAAGAAGCCTTATGCCCCTATTAAAGAAGAAAGGGGCTGGTCCTAATAACCCAAAGGGAAGACGCCTATTTACAATAGGCCGCTATTTGAAATAGGGGAAAGCTCCCGGCACCATTAATAATAATATATAACGGCCGACGAAGACTATAGCCCGACCGATCAAATACTATACCCTAGGGGTTATACCCCTAGCCGGGCTAGCCGAGGCGGCTATTTCAATACCCCTCGAGGTTATAGCATACCCAACAGAGCTTGGGTTATAGGCCCTGATGATGTGCTTCCTTCTATAGAGGACCCTGATGATACCCTCTAAGCTAATGCCGCTACCGCCCGTGATACTAGATATCGGTCCCAAATGCCTTATCCGATAATGCCAAAAATAGGCATGGCACCCGGCCCTTCCCGTCAATATCGCCCTACCCAGGCCGATGAACGGACCGTCTTGACGGGAGGACCGGTAAACCTAGACCGACCCGAGTTATAGGATGACCCCGTAAGAAACCTTGCTAGCCTACCGCGAGGCAACCGATAAGCCGTTCTGGAATACCCTCCGGAATACCCCTAAGAAGATTATACCCGATAAGGGTTCAGCTAAGAAGATTATACCCGAACCGGGTATGACGATGTTTCTAAGAAGATATCTGACCTCTTACGCAGCTATCGTGTAGAGGATAGATATAGCGGCAAAATGGATGACTTTATTATACTAAAAGTTATCTC
Source organism: Ustilaginoidea virens (assembly GCF_000687475.1). Lineage (NCBI taxonomy): Eukaryota > Fungi > Ascomycota > Sordariomycetes > Hypocreales > Clavicipitaceae > Ustilaginoidea > Ustilaginoidea virens. The sequence continues at coordinate 4,189,312 of NC_057317.1, read as the reverse complement.
TTTTAAGAGCAAGTGCTGCCTACTAGGATTACCCGATAATGCATTCGCTAGAGCCTTCTAAATTATGCTCATCGGCGATGCTGAGACCTATTACTTTGATAATATTGAATGTATTCGCGATACCCTTACTTTTGATGATATGGTCTGCAAAGTTAAGAGCCATTTCGAAAATGAGAGTACGGAATAATTCTATTTGTACTATTGGAATAGAATAACGCTCTAATCAACTATCGCGAAATATCCCGATAAGTTAAAGTTAGAATGCCTTAATATCCTATTAGAGGAACTTTAACGCCTATATCGTGGTCTTTTTCCCCCCTTTATAGCTGATACGGAGCTTCACCGATAAGTCCTTAATGCTGTAAGGGATACCCCTGAGTGTAGCCAGGCTTTGTACCGTTATGCCCCTATATTCGAAGGCCTCGCTGCTGACCTACGGCGATCCCTTTCTATCTATGAGTCAATTCATGCAAATTAACAGCATTATTTCCTTCAACAGCAATAATATCACGATACTGACGATGTTGATGATAATATGGTGTTGTTTACTGACCGTAGATATGGTTAATCCCGCCCTTAATGCCGATTCGGCCTATAGCAGCAGTATTAACGGCAATAATAGAATCGCGCCTTTCCAGCTAGGCCCCGTTAAAGATGTTGCTTCGTTTGTAACAAAATAGGGTGTTAGTTATCTAACCACTCTGCTAAAGAGCAATAAGAATCAAAGGACCGATGGATGAAGAACTGATCCTACCGTACTGCTCCTGATGATAAGAAATTCCGTATTTTCTTATAGGAATACGAAGAGCCCGGCCCCTAAGGCCTCGAAGAAGAAGTAGAGGCCGACCTCGATGATGTTATTAGTAATATCGAGGTAATGATGGCAGGGGATGCATAATGGGATGCAGAGAATGCTGCCATACCGTAAATCACAGCCACTTAGTATTTCCAAGCCCTTACGCAAGCAGAACCGTTACTAATATCATCTATCGAGATATTATAAGCCCTGTAAGATGAATCGTACTGATATGTCTTTTTATAGATTAACCCCTTCCAAATGCCCTCACTACTACCGGACCGTAATTCTGCCTTTCTAGAAGAAGAATGCTATAGTGACCACACCTTTTGCGGAATCCTACCGGATACCGGCGCTTCCGGCCTATCAACAGCAGGCCTAGGTTAAGTAAAGGCCCTGATGAGGTTGATGAAAACCCTGACTATCGAGGCGATTGATAAAAAGCATACGGTGAACTTTGGCGCTGGCTCTGCTATATCTTCCGGCATATTGAATGTTCTGACGATATTCGGTAATATCCCCTTCCACGTCTTTGATAGCGGCACCCCCTTCTTATATTCTATTACGGATATGGATAGGATGGGCGTAAAGCTTGATAATATTAACAACCTGTTAATCTAAGGGGATACTAAGGTCCCTATTATTAGGAAATGGGGATATCTATAGTGGACTCTCAATGCCACGGATACTGCAGCCTTCTATCTATCGTCATAGGAGATCCGTCAACTATATCGTCGATTCGGGCACCCTTCTATTAATAGGCTTACCAAATTGCTTCAGCGGGCTGGTTATGATGATATTGACCGCAGTATCATCGAAAGCATCACCTATATATGCTATTAATGCTAAATGAACGTAAAGGCACCCAGCCGATTTAAATTCATACTTAAGGATGACGATATTAGCTAATTTAATTACGAAATTATCGTCGATATTCTTTATATTGATAATCGGCCGGTATTATATATTGTGGATGCCGCGATAAGCTTCTAGGCAGCTAGGTTCCTTGATCTATAAAGATAGAAGGCCTGAGATATTTGGAATGCCCTTAAGGAATGCTGGATTGATACCTATTTTAGCCCGCCGGACTGGATAGTTTATGATGCCGGACCCAACTTCGCTTCTGCCGAATTCCGTTATAATGTCCGGCTTCTATCTATTAATGTGGATGAAATTCCTGTAGAAGCCCACAATAGCATCGGCAAAGTCGAGAGATATTACGCCCTATTACGCAGAGCCTATACCATTGTTAATGAAGAAGTAGGCGACCTATTAATAAGGGAATAGAAACTACAGCTAGCTATTAAAGCCGTTAACGATTCTGTTGGGCCTAACGGCCTAGTATCTATGTTATTAGTCTTTAGAGCGTATCCCCGACTTACGGATGACTTACCTCCTAGCTTACTAGTATCATAATGCGCCTTAACGTTACGAAAGGCCACTGATAAAGCTAGGAAATGCCTCGCTAAGCGACAAGTTTATAATGCCCTTACCTAATGGAACGGCCTGGATATGTGGCCTATCTACCGACTACCCCTATAGTCCGACGTATAGGTATGGAGAGAAAAGGGTGGATGGCACGGGCCGTACCGGCTAATCAGCCTCGATGGTGAGACCTGTATCGTACAAATGCCATATGGCCCTGTTAAGTTCCGGTTAACGGTCGTTAAACCTTATAACCACGACCTTAATAGTGATCCTGCTGCCGATGATCCCGAAGATATCGTCTATGATGAAGGCCCGGCCTGCCCCGGCAGGCTAGAAGTTAGGATCCCGGCTGCAGCCGCACCTCTAGCCGCGATATTATCGCCAACCCCTGACCCAGCCAGGATACCGGCGTTACAGCCAGTATCACTATCACCAGCAAGGGTAGTATCCGACGTCATAATCAATAAGGACTAAGAAGAAGCTCTCGTTAACGCTATAGCTTCTAATACCGTCATTAATGTATCTTTCCTAACCGCGAAAGAGTAAGCCGACCTACAGCTTACTAGCTAATTACGCCGGGAAGGGAAGATCACAACCCCTAGAGCCCCTTTCGAACAGTCTGACCGTATAGAGATAGAAGCATTATAGGCCCGCGATATATTCCGATTTATTACCTTTAATATCGGTAAATATGGAGCCTAACGCCTCTTTAACTCACGTATAGTACGAGAGATTAAGGGTAAAGGCATGGATACACCATACGAGAAGTCTAGGCTTGTAATATAAGGTCATAGTAATAACGAGAAGCAATTAATATTGACTCAGTCCCCTACAATCCAACGGGCTAATTAACGGTTACTTATATCATTAGCCCCATCACTATAACGCTCTTACGGCTTATTCCTCTAGATACATGATATCACACAGGCTTACGTGCAGTTATCTACCACCCTCAATAGATCGATTATCGCTAAGCTACCTAAGCAGATAGCGCATTAATACCCCGATAATACGATTATGGAAGTAGTAAAGCTACTATACGGAATAGCTGAGGCAGGCACTCACTGGTGGGCAACGTACTTCCGGCACTATCGCGAGAAGCTGGGCATGACCACTTCAACCTATAACCCCTGTTTGCTGATATCTACTGATGATACTGACCGTACTGGCAATACTAGCGATACCGTATGCTTCGGTATCGTGGGTATGCAGACTGACGATACCCTCGGCCTAAGTGATAATGCCTTCTTCTAACGGGAAGAATTGGAGCTTGCTAAGGCAGGCTTTAATGCTAAGCCTAAGACGAAGCTATTACCAACCGTGCCCCTGATATTCAACGGATGCATACTGACGGCCACTTCCGACGGCATAATAACGTTATGCCAGAAAGGTTAAAGCAAGAAGATCGCGACCATCGATAAGAATGCGCCTATAGTATAGCGTAATTATGTCGAATAATGCGCTCGCGGCGCTTATGTGGCTACGGTCTATTAACCCGAAGCGTCTTTTGACCTATCTGTCGCAGTATAACACTAGCAACCTAACCCTAAGGATATCGCGAGATTAAACAAGCGCCTTCAATGGCAATGCGATAACTAGGATCGTGGCTTACGGTACATCAATCTGGCCCTTGCTATAGCTAAACTCTTTGTATTTATTGACGGATCTTTTACTAACAATAAAGATTTAAGCTCCTAGATTGGCTATATAATTATGCTAGGGAATGAAGAGGATAACCCCATGGATAACGCCTTCCTACTGACCGGTAATATCGTCACTTACAGCTCTACAAAAAGTAAACGTGTAACACGCAGCGCACTCGCTTCGGAGCTGTATAGTATGGTACAAGGGGTCGATATCGCATATGCGATAGGTACGACCCTCAATATGATTACCAGCAGGTTGGGACTACTAAAGATTCCTATGGTGGTATACATAGATTCTTTTTCGCTGTACGAATGCCTTATCAAGCTAGGCACCATAAAAGAGAAGAGGCTTATGATAGATATTATGGCCTTGCGATAGTCATACGAGCGCCGGGAAATCTATAAGATTCGCTGGATCAATGGGAATGATAACCTCGCCGATGTAATAACCAAGGGAACGCTAAATAAAGCCCTTGAGACCTTCGTCGACTAAAATAGGGCTGTTATACGTGTGGAAGGGTGGGTAAAGAGGCCGGTCAATGTCTGACTGCGTTTGGAAGATATTAGTGATATTATGGGTGGCAAGTGTGTGGATTTTCCTAGGTTCAATGTTGTATGCAATGCTGCCTCTTTTCTGCCCCTTTGTTTTGGCTGCGATATTCAACATACCGGCTGTACGGTATAGTGCTGCGGCGCGACAACGTTATCGGCGGCACAACCTGCCAAGACCGCGCCGCACTTTTCTTTCTATGTGTGCGCCTTACATCCTAGCGATTCCGATGTTTGCTTCTATAAAAAGAGAAGCTGCTAGTGTCGGAATCGCTGTCGCAAGGTGCCCAATTGGGCACATTGCGACGGATGTGCCGCGCACACCCGTTGCGCACGATGTGGCCACTTTGGCCACTTTGGCCACTTTTGCCCCTTTGCCCCTGTGCCCCTGAGCCCGGTAGGGCACGCGGGCAGTCCGGCCCGACCGCGCCGATGCATGTGACTACGGCACGCACAAAAAGGCCACATCGTGTAATTACTCTTTTGCTTCCTTTCTTTCCTCTTAGTTAGTCAGTCATAATCAAAGAAGTAATCATACCTTTGACCGGTGACCTCACGGTATTTGATACCACGCGCGCGACCCTACGTATAACTGGGTACCCCGAGTTTATATCAACAGTATCAGTCAGTAACGATCGCTAAATATCACGATATCTTTAGTTATACCGGGAACTACAGAACGCCAAATCTATCGTAATACTATTAGCAGACACAAACGCAGGTTCTTATGCAAGCGACTTAGAGCCTTACAACGGTAAAGAACCTATTTACTATCAGTCAAATAAGCAATCGAAATGCCTATAATATTCTACTCGATAATTGCTTTTTTCTTCCTTCCTTCCTTTATCAATTTACTACCTTCCTTTATTAATTACTTCTTTCTTAATTACTTCCTTTTAATACCTACGCTAAACGCTCCCTATCTCTCTGCCTTTTCCACCTTATCTTTACCTCTATCAATATCACAATAGAGGCACCACTACCGGAAAAGCTTAACCCTTTCGCTAAAATCATTATAAAAGACTAGATCGATTCGATAGACCAAGTTAACCCTACAAATACTACAGACAAACAGTTATACAATCGTATCGTCTACCTCATTAACAGTTATACAATAGACGATAAGAAGGATGATAATCTATAAGAATAATTCTGTAAGGATTGTAATAAGTGGACCAAGGAACTATTTAGCTATATCAACAAACGGCTCCTATGGGAATTCCGAACAACCCTATAGGAATATGGGGTGTATATTAGAAGCATAGGATCATTAACAATCAGGACCCTTCTCTACTATATACAACAAGAGTATATGCCTAAATGGCCTTAAGAAGAAATAGACCTCCAACTTACACGCAAGACCTTTATATCCCGGTTAAACCCAGATAGGGAATAATCAGTCTCTACTGCTTATACCGAATGAGAGATGCAAATAAACCAGGATGCCCCCTCCATCACAAGCTTAAGGAATTTACTTCCTACCATAATTATTCGAATACCCTTACGGATACTATCATAAATACCTTTATAAACACCCTCGCGATTACCCTCGCGAAGACCTTTATAAGCCCCTTCGACCCCCAGGGACTTTATAATACCAACGGCACAATAACCCCTTATCCCTCTATCTACGTCAAAGAAGGCCCCTATTCCTACCGAAGAAGAAAGGGGCCGGCCACTATAACAAAAAGGGAAAGCGTCTATTTATAAGCCGCTATTTAAGACAGGGGAAAGCTCCCGATAATAGCAATATTCAATAGACGATAACTATAGCCCGACCGACCAGATACTTCATCCTAGGGGTTATACCCCTAGCCGGGCTAGCCGAGGCGGCTATCCTAATGCCCCTCGGAATCATAATATGCCTATAAGGGCCAGAGGTCAGATTATAGGCCCCGATGATATACTTCAATCAATAGAAAGCGCCGACGGCAACACCCTTAAAATTGCTAGCGATACCCTCCAAGCCACCAATATCAATATTCCCCGATATGCCGTTACTAGCGGCATAAGGCAAGCCCCTAATATTGATAAAACAGCTGCCCCTAATACCAGATATCACGAATCATAGTATCGCAGCCACAACCCACAGGCATAAATGCCTTAACCACCGGCTCAAATGCCTATAATGCTAAAAATAGGCATGGCACCGGACCTGTCAGAATGAAATTATTTATTGTTATTTTATTTTATTATTTTTGGATATCTATCGCCGACAATTTCTACGCATCGCCGCATCATCAGATTGAGAAAGGTATTAAGTATTCAGTACTTATAATTATATGGCGGCTGCTAGTAAAGTTGAGTACCCAGTACTTACACACATTCCCTCACGCGCAAACATATGATGCATCACAAATTAATCACACCACTTTATCGTCGCAAATCTCGATGCACTATAAATGCACATTTCGCCACATATCTATGATATCACAGTATGGTCACGATATTCACGTCAGATTGATTTCACTAGGGATGTTCTATGTTGGAATATTATGTATTTAAATCCCTAGATATTCCTACCCAAATAGTGGGAAGGAAGGAGGGATGCATGCAAGCAAGTATGCAGAATTAATGCACATCAGATTGTCCCTACGCCTTAGTCTCGTATCTTATCTGTGCCGTTACTTTACCTTACTGCGATTTTACCATTCCACTGCCTTTATCCTTTGCATACTGCATTATCTTAGCAGGCAAAAACGTTTGACAGTTATGAGCCCGGTTTGCACCCGGTAAATCGCTTTATTCTATCTATTTTATCCTATCGATTTCTCTCCGACTATTATTCGCATGCATTTATTGCCAGCTGCACGCCAACAAATTACTAGCTGGTCCGACGGATTGCCAGCTACTTCCCCCTTTTTTATTGTGCACGCAAACAGCTGCACATTAACATTAGCCAGCTGCACGCAGCTGTGCCTTGGTTGCAAGAGTGCAATTACGCATTCTATGCAATATCAATCTTTTCTTGCTACTATATTTCTTATACCTCTGTGCTAATACTGTTACTAGGACCGTATAAACGCGTGATAAATAGCGTGCAAATCTGCACAATCGCGCAAATTCTATCACTTTATTCCGACCTTCGCCGCGCAATAGGCATACCGACTGCTTACCTGCGCACCTTCTATTATATCGTCGCTATCTTGCTAGACGATTTTCTACGATTAAATATTCTTTCCGACGAAGAAATCAGCCTCGTGCAAAAGTTCTGCTAGGGCACCCGTGCTGCCATACAAATTGCTAGTGCAAGGCATAGCCCAAAAGAACGCAGCAGTGCCGACACATTTGCCTACGCGAAACATTTCTTCTGACTTAGGAAGCCGGCAAGCGACTTTTGACTACTAATGTCGGAATTGCTGTCGTAAAGTGCCCAATTGGGCATATTACGACGGATGTGCCGCGCACACCCGATACGCACGATGTGGCCACTTTGGCCCCTTTTGCCCCTTTACCCCTAAGCCCGGTAGGGCATACGGGCAGCCCGGCCCGACTACGCCGATACACGTGATAACGGCATACGCACAAAAAGGCCACATCGTGTAATTACCCTCTTTTGCTTCCTTTCTTTCCTTTTAGATATTCAGTCATTAGTAAAGTCAATAAATCCTTTACTTAGTGACCTTACGGTATATAATACCACGCGCGCGACCCTATGTATAACTGGGTACCCCGAGTTTATATCAATACTGATCAGTGGTAATAACCACCACTCACAGGATAATTATATCCCGCAAAGAACGGTGCATTATAGATCAGCAAGATACTAATTTCGAAGAGGCAGTTAAGCTTTCTTAGCTATGCTAATTAGAGGGAGAACGATTTATAACCTCTCCTTCCCCTCGTCTATCACAAGGAAGAAACTTACGCTAAATATTACGATCTTTAAAGATACCTTTAGTATTTAGGAAGAACGATTTGTGACCTCTTCCTATTCTTTCTTTCTTTTACTACTACGGTAAAAGCCCTCTCAAATCTTGCACTCCTTGCAATACATCCCCCCCCCCTCTCTTCAAACCCTCATCTCAATACTATAGCCTCATCATAACAACCACGAGAGCTACCTAAAAGGATATAACGATTTGCCTCACTCTTTAACGATAATTAGACTAACGCTATAGAGCCCGTCGACCCTGATAATGCTACGAATGTATAGCTACACAACCGTATCGCGTTCCTTATATATACCTATGAGGAAAACACCCACCTAGATGATGATCTTTAGGAATAATTCCGCGAAGATTGTAGCAAGTAGAATGAGGCCCTATTCCGCCGTATCAACGCTCAGGTTTTACGGTAATTCCGCTCAACATTACGGGAACGCGGCGTATATGTTGGAGTATCGGGTTCCCTAACAACACTAACCCTACTTAAATGCCTTTAACAACAATAGAATCCACAATGGCCTCAAGAGGAAGTAACCCGGCAACTTGCTCGCAGCGTATTCCTATCCCGGCTCAACCCTACTAGGGAAACCTCACTACCCATCGGTAATACCAAGCAAAAGATACAAAGGCTTCAAAATATGCCCTTATATACACGCACAAGGCCCTCATCATTATCATCACGAGCCCCTACAATAGTTGTGCGAATACCCTCACTAAGGCTCGCATTACGGCTCTTACAAGCCCCGTCAACGCTAAGGAACTTTATCACACTAATGGCACGATTATAGTCATAATAACCTATCGTCCCCCCCTCCACATCAAAAAAGCCCTTTAACCCTGCCCCTACCGATAAAGAAAGGGGCCGGTCCTAATAACTAAAAGGGAAGACGCCTATTTATAATAGGCCGCTATTCGAAACAGGGGAAAGCTCCCGTCATTAACAACATACAACGGCCGATGATTATAGCCTATAAGACCGACCCGATTAATTATATCAACCTAGGGATTATACCCTTAGCCGAGGCGGCTATCTTAATGCCCCTTAAGGTTATAGTATGCCTAATAGAGGTCGAGTTATAGGCCTTGATGATATGCTTTTTTCAATAGAGGACCCTGATGATACCCTCTAAGCTAATGCCGCCCCTAATACTAGATATTACAAATCGCGGTATCGCGGCCTATAGGCCCTAACGCCTCATCCTCATCCGATAATGCCAAAATTAGGCATAGCACCTGGCCCTTCCCGTTAATATCGCCCTACCTAGGCTGATGAACGGACCATCTTAACGGGAGGACCGGTAAACCTAGACTGACCTAGGTTATGGGATAACCCAGCCAGAGCTCCCGCCAGCCTACCGTAAGGCTACCGGCAAGCTATTCCGGAATACCCTCCAGAATACCCCTAAAGTTATACCCGAAAAGCCTATGCAGAGGCCGGGTTTGACCAAAAAGATTATACCCAAACTAGGTTTAATAATATATCGAAGAAGATATCTGACCTCTTACGCAACTATCGTATAGAGGATAGATATAGCAGCAAAATGGATGATTTCCTTATACTAAAGGTTATATCTTTTAAGAGTAAGTGCCGCCTGCTAGGATTACCCGATAATATATTCGCCAGAGCCTTCCAAATTATGCTCATCGGCGATACGGAGACTTATTACTTTAATAATATTAAATATATTCGCGATACCCTTACTTTTGACGATATAGTTTATAAAATTAAGAGCTATTTCGAAAATGAGAGTACGGAGCAATTCTACTTACACCGTTGGAACAGAATAACGCTTTAATTAACTATTGCGAAACATCCCGATAAGTTAAAGCTAGAATGCCTTAATATCCTATTGGAAGAACTTTAATGCCTATATCGTGGTCTTTTTCCCCCTTTTATAGCTGATATAGAGCTTTATCGGTAAGTGCTTAATGCTATAAGGGATACCCCTAAGTGTAGCCAGGCCTTGTATTGTTATACCCCTACATTCGAAGGCCTTACTGCTGACCTACGGCGATCCCTTTCTATCTATAAGACTACCTATATAACTTAATAGCATTATTTCCTTCAATAGCAGCCCTAACAATATCAGGATGTTGAAGATATTGATGGTAATATGGCGTTATTCACAGATCGTAGATACGGTTAATCTTACAACCGGTATTAATGCCCCCAACGATACAGACCCCCTTAACGGCAATAATAAAATCGCGCCTTTCCAGCCAGGCCCCGTTAAAGACGTTGCTTTATTTGTAATAAATTAGGATGTTGGTCATCTAATTATACTGATAAAAAGCAATAAGAATTAAAGGCACGATGGCTAAAGAACCGTTCTAACCGTACCGCCCCTAATAATAAGAAATTCCGCATTTTCCTATAGGAATATAAGGGGCCCGCGTAAGGCCTCGAAAATGCCGATTTTAATGATATTGTTGAAGATATTGAAGTCATAATAGCAGGGGATGCATAATAGGATGCAGAGAATGCTGCCACACTGTAAATCATAGCCACTCAGTATTTCTAAGCCCTTACGCAAGCAGAACCGTCATCATCTATTAAGATATTATAGGCCCTATAAGATGAATTATGCCGATATGCCTTCCTATAGATTGACCCCTTCTAAATGCCCTCACCCGACCGTAATTCTGCCTTTCTAGAAGAAGAACATTACAGTGACTATACCTTCTGCGGAATCCTACCGGATACCGGCGCCTCCGGCCTATTAATAATAGGCCTAGGTCAAGTAAAGGCCCTAATGCGATTGATGAAGGCCCTGACTATCGAGACAACTGATAAGAAGTATACAGTAAATTTCGGAGCAGGCTCTGCTACATCTTCTAGTATACTTAATATCCTAACGATATTTGGCAATATCCCCTTCCACATTCTTAATAGCGGTACCCCCTTCTTATATTCTATCACAGATATAGATAGGATGAGCGTAAAGCTTAATAATCTTAATAACCTACTCATCTAAGGGGATATTAAGGTCCCGATTATCAGGAAATAGGGACATCTATAGTGGACTCTTAATGCCACGGATACTGCAGCCTTCTATCTATCGTCACAGGAAATCCGTCAGCTATATCGTCAATTCAGGCACCCCTCTATCAATAGGCTCTCCAAATTACTTTAACGGGCTAGTTATAATAATATTAACCGCAATATCATCAAAAAGATCACCCATATATGCCATTAATGCCAGATGAACGTAAAGGCACCCAGCCGATTCAAATTCACGCTTAAGGATAACGATACCAGCCAATTTAACTATGAAATTATCGTCGATATCCTTTATATTGATAATCGGCCGGTATTACACATTATAGATGCCGCAATAAGCTTCTAGGTAGCTAGATTCCTTAATCCATAAAGGCAAAAGGCCTATAATGTTTAGAATGCCCTTAAGGAATGCTGGATTAATACCTACCTTGGCCCACCGGATTAGATAGTCTATAATGCCGGACCAAACTTTACTTCCGCCGAATTCCGTCATAATGCCCGGCTTCTATCTATTAATATGGATGAAATTCCTATAGAAGCCTATAATAGTATTGGTAAAGTCGAAAGATACTACGCCCCGTTACGCCGAGCCTATACTATTGTTGACAACGAAGTAGGCGACTAAATAACAAAGGAATAGAAATTATAGCTTGCTGTAAAAGCTGTTAATGATTCCGCTAGACCTAACGGTCTAGTGCCTATATTATTGGTCTTTGGAGTATATCCCTAACTTATGGATGATTTACCCCCTAGTCTATCAGTATCACAATATGTTTTGACGTTACGAAAGGCCACTAATAAAGCTAGGAAGTGCCTCGCTAAGCGATAAATTTACGATGCCCTTGCCTAACGGAACGGCCCGGATACGCGGCCTATCTACCGACTACTCCTATAGTCAGATATATGGGTATAGAGAGAAAAGGGTGGATAGTATAGGCTATACCGGCTAATCAGCCTTGAAGGTGAGACCTATATCGTGTAGATGCCATATGGCCCCATTAAGTTCCGGTTAACAGTCGTTAAGCCTTATAACCACGACTTTGATAGCGATCCTGCCGCTAATAATGCTGAAGATATCGTCTATGCCGAAGGACCGGCCTGCCCTGGCCGAATAGAAGTCAGGATACCGGCTGCACCCGCACCTCTAGCCGCGATAATACCTATAGCTAAGATATCATCGACGATACCTGCAGCCGCGACATCATCGATAACACCTATAGCCGCGATATACCCATCGCCAGCCACTAGGTCTGATCAAGTTAGGCTGGTATTATCATCCCCACCGCCAGCATATGTAATATCTAACGTTATAATCAATAAGGACTAAAAAGAAGCTCTTGTTAACGCTATAGCTTCTGACACCGTTATTAATGCCTTTTTCCTAACCGCTAAAGAGTAAGCCGACCTGCAGCTTGCTAGTCAATTACGTCGGGAAGGGAAGATAATAACCCTAGGAGCCCCCTTCGAATAGTCTGACCGTACAGAAATAAAAGCATTACAGGCCCGCAATGTATTCCGATTTATTACCTTTGTTGCAAAATAGTGACTCAGAACACTATTGTAAAGTATACTAAGTACCGACAGTAGCGTACAAGGCGTTGCAGAATAAAACAAGCTGGTTAAAGATTAAAAACGTACACACGGGGTTGACCAGAGCAAAGATGTCAGGGAAATCTGATTCTAATTGTTGGTGACTATTCTAGCTAGAAAGAGGGAATTTTGGGCATATTTCTACCATCTTGAAAAAGTGGTTGAAAATAATGAAAAAACGCAAAAATAGCGAAAAACCCGACGAAAAGTCGGTCTGCCCAACCGTGCCCAGTCTGTGCCCAATATCCTACCCAGTGCATACCCAACCAAGCCCAGTGGCTTATAGCGGTGTGCCGGATGCCCTATAACAGCCTGCCGTACGGGCCGGAAGCCCTATATCGGTCTGCCGTAAATGACCGGTGTAGCGGGTGACTGTATGTAGAAGGCCGAAAGTGCTGGTATTAGCAAGGTTTGCCTATTTGGTAATCCCGTAGAAATGCGCCGCCTATTGTGGGCCCTGTGGCCCGCTGTGACCGGCCGCTGTGGCCGGCTGTGGGGCGCTGTGCCGGTGCCGTGACCGGCGCTGTGGCCCACTGTAATCGGCGTTGTGGGGCGCTGTGCCCCACCATAGCGCCTGGTATAGCCACCGCGATATCTCAACGCAGAAACGTCGTATGGTGGCGAGACCAGTACCAAAATACAGCTAAAAAGGCGCTGATTTCAACACCCCCTCTGATTAGCAACATGGCTAATCCTAGCGTTAGAATAAAAGAAAGAAGTCCCATAAAAAAGAAGAAAAAATTATAGGGATTGCAGCCCTAATAATTGCCGAAATATGGGGAATTTCGGGCTTGGGAGTGGTTTAGTAAGTCCATCCGCAGGCATATCTGTCGTGGGTAAATAAGATATTTTTACCAGGCCACCGTGGGCCTTCTCACGTATATACCGGAATTTAAGCAAGGTATGCTTAGTGCAGGCATGCTGATTTGGGTCATTTGCATTAGAAATAGACCCTTGGTTATCGCAGTATAGTGGTATTGGGCGTTGAATATCGACCTGGATTTCTTTAAATAAATTAGATATCCACTCCACTTCGCGAATTGCCTCAAGCATTACATCAGACTCGGCTTCAAGCGTTGATAAAACCACAGTCGAAGACCGTTTTGACCTCCAGCTAATAGGCCTACCATTCAAGGTAGTAAGATAACCACTAGTGGACTTCGAAGTCAGCCGGCACCCAGCAAAATCGCTGTTAGAAAATGCAGCTAATACTACGGTAGCTTTAGCGGCTCGGTAACAAATGGCTGTATTAGCCGTACCAGCTAAGTAGCGAAAAGCGCCCTTAGCAGCATTAAGCTGTGTAGTGGAAGCCTGTTGCATATATCGTGATAGGTATTGTGTCGGAAAGGCAAGGTCAGGTCTTGACATCATTATCAACCATATCGATGTCCCTACCAGCTGCTGGAATAAGTATTGATTACTAGCATCCAGCGGCATATCGTCAGCCTTAGCAAGTATACCGGGCTATAGCGGGATTAGATGCGGTTGTGCGTCCTTAAGGTTAAACTTCTCAAGGACTTCCGCAATAAATTGCGATTGGTGCAGCTATAACAGGCCCTTTTCTCTATCCCTAATAATCTGCACTCCTAGAAAGAAGGAGGCGGGTCCTCGGTCTTCTATGGCATAAACCTTATGGAATTTGGCCTTAAGCTGGTCAATATAGCTAAGGTCCGGACCGACAATCAAGCAGTCATCCATATAGGTCACAATAAAGGTATGCGTTCCTTTATTATAGAAGACGGCAGCATTAGAAAGTAACGGCTTAAAACCCTCTTGCACTAGAAGGTCTTTTAACCGTAACTGCCACTCGCGAGGGCCTTATTTTAGCCCATATAAGGCTTTCTTTAACAGTATGACCTGTGATGCAGAGGGGTTATATCTAACCTTAGTAAGCAAGGCTAGAAGTCGACGACGCTGCTAGTCAGACCATAAGGCTAGGTTAGGTAAGAGTAGGCTTTCTGCAAATTCTAGAAAACTAGTTGGAATCTCCATATAAATCGTCTCCAGTAGTTCACTATTTAGAAAGGCACTAATAAAGTCGATCTGCTCTATTTCCCAGTTATTTGCAGCAGCAAGAGCAAGGATAATCCTCTATATTAGTAGGATCGAGGTAGAGGCATAGGTCTCCGTAAAGTCTTGCCCAGATACCTGCATAAAGCCTTTGACAACTAATCGTGCCTTATATTTAACCGGGTTATTATTCGCATCTTTCTTAACGCGAAAAACAGGCCGGTTACGCAATATTTTCCTACTAGCAGGAACACTAGTCTTAGGAATAAATTAGAAGACATTTAAATCGATTAATTGCTCGAATTCCGAAAATAAGGCTTTAACCCAGCTATCTTTATGTGGGTTATATAAGACTTCCTTCCAGCTATTAGGCACACCTTCTGGGGCCCGTTTTGCAGCCTTAATCTTTACTGCACAGCAAATATCGTAAAAAGCATAAGAAGGGGGGAAATCCTGTGTAGAAGCCTTTGGGGGGCTGCCTGGGTATCCGAAAATCTGGTCGTTTTTCGGCTAGGTGGGTGGGAACCCGAAAATGCCATTATTTTCCGGCTGGGTGGGTGGGAAAAAACCCCATTAGTCCGCTTGTGAGCTAGAAAGTGACCTATAGTATCTATAATTTAAGATACCTTGCACGTCTCGTATCTGTGTATGCGTTCTTCTTCTACCCCTAGTGGCCGTAATAGGCCTATTTTCTAGTACTCGAAACATTTTCTCCCACGGTCTCTTATTTAAGGCGATATCTAGACTCTCGAATTTCAGATATTCTAGTGTAGGCAGCGTTTTACTATAGCGAAATGCTGCATTTACTAGGAAGCCGGGCGAAAAGGCAGAATCTATTATGTCGGAAAGTCGCAGAAAATCAGTATGTATGGGGCTTTGAGATTCGGACCATTGAAAATTTATTGTATGGCGCAAGTCAGGATTTTCACTTATGTAGGTCATGCCCACTTTTGTGACGGATTCAGAAAATCTCTAAGATTGAGATTCCTGGTGATGAGAACTTTCTGCATTTCCTAGCATTTGCAGCCTTTTTGTATGGGAAAAAGGCGCAAATTCCTTAGCCGGTAAAAAAGGACCGTCTTGCCTAAGCTGAAAAGCTGAGTTAGGCTGAAGCGATTTGGAATCGAAAGACGGCGAATTGCTAGGAAATGTTGCAGAGTGCTATGGCGGGCCAATTGGTGGTAGGCCCACTGGTTGTGGCAGGCCCATTAGTTGTAGTAGGCCCGCTGATTGTAGTGGATCCGTATGCTGTATTAGGCCCATTAGTTGTGGTGGGCCCGTAGGCTGTATTGGATCCGTGGCCTGTGGTAGGCCTGTGCCTTCGACTAGGCCCATACCGTCGGTCTTAGACGAAATAGGCATATCTAGGCGAGGCGACTTCCAGATAGGCTCTTCCAGAGCAATTTGGTCGATGTTTACCCCCTCTAAATTAGAAGGCGGTTAGAAATCAAAGGTGCCCTCTAGGCCAGTTGAAATAGGGCCTATACCTTCATTTTAGTAGGTGAAAGTAATAAAAGAGGTCTTGGTGACGACCCGGCGATGTGGGATGTAGACGAGGTAGGTGCCGTTACCTAGCGTAGCTAGTAACCTACCTGACTCGGTCCGGGGGGCCAGCTTGTGGCTGATGACCCGTTTTTCTGGAGGGATTAGCACCTCTACAGCCGCACCAATAGCCCTAAAGCTAGTAAGGTCGGGTAGGTGGTAGTGTATAATTTCCGGAAAGTCCTTCTTTAATTCCTCGAAAGGTGACGAGGAATGGTTTGAGACTGCTGTTAGATTTACCAAGGTAGTAATACTAAGAATCACTGCAGACTAAAGGTAAGAAGGTAACTGAGACCAAAATATAGTAGCTCTAAGTCGGTTAATGATGACCCGTATAGAGCGTTCTACTAACCTATTTTGCTTATGAATATAAGGGGAAGAGGTTAAAAAATCTATGCCCTTGAGAGCTAGCCAGGCTGTGATGACGTCGTTGATTTCCTTGCCACCATTATAGTGGAATTCAATAGCTGATTTGCCGTAGCGATTCCTAAGACCTTAGAAGAACCCCTGTAATACTGGGAATACCGTGGGTCCTTCTTTATTGGGTAGTAAATGCACCTAACGGAAGCGTGATTTCCGGTCAATTAAGATAAGGCAAATGGGGCGTTTGTTGTATGGTAGAGGGTTAATTTAGAAGATATCGCCCTCTATAATATCCAAATAGTGTATCGGGTCTGGTATAGCCCTTGATGTAAAACGCCGAACTGACTTTGCCCTTTTATAGGCGATGCAGTTGAAATTAGAATCCTTTACCTTACTGAGATCAGGTAACCCTGTGGTTGATGCATAGGTTTTCTTTAGAAGTTGGATTCCGATGTGCCTAAGCCGGATATGCTAAAGTCCGGCTAATAATAGCAGCTTTTGATATTCTGTATTAGCAGCTGGTATTGGGGCAGGGTTGAGGGCGACCGGGGCCCTCTGTGGTGGTTGGGCTGTATTGGGAATAGCAGCCTCTGTTGGTACCACCGAAAAACCAGGACTAACTGGTGGGTCAGCTAGTAGGATTTCTTGCGAATTAGCTGGTGGAAGTGGAAGGTCCGAGTTAGCTGGTGGGGTAGGTAAATCCTCTGGTAGGGGATATTCCTTATATTCTTCTGGGTTAGCTGGGGCAGGTATTTCGACCGAGATATTGTGTGTAGCCGGTTGATTTTGGCTGGAATGGTGTAAAAACGGCGAATCTACCCCTTTCTGTTGTAAAAAGAAGCTATACTTCTTAAAATTAAGAAGCCCAATGCACTTATTGTTGCTATTAACTAGGCTTTGGCCCTGAATACTGCCACGATTCAGATAGTGTTTAACGCCGCTAAAGATATTAATATCAAAAGCTGGTATAAAGAGGGCGTTGGTCAGCTCTAAGGTGCCCCACTGAGGTGGGTTGGTGGCCTGTAGCACGGTAAAACGCGCTGTGCCCCACCTACTGGGCTTGATTGGGCCACCACCTATGCTAATGACTAGTCTGTTTCCGGTATAGTATTGGAAGTAGGTGAAGTGCTTTTTATCGTTGATGATATGCACCGTAGAACCAGTATCGTAGAGTAAAGAATCTGTTGGCGTTTTCCCACCGGATTATGCACTATAGCTGGTAGCTAGAAATTGCATACATTCGCGGTCCTGGAAGGAAGAATAGGCTGTCTTACTGGGTGTAAGACTTAAAGTGTTATAATTCCCTAGTACGAAGGAATCAATAGTCTTTTCCTTTTCGTCGGTCTTTTATAGGGTATCTGCTTTATTAGCTGAATCTTTCTTTTCTTTCTTCTTCTTATTTTCCGGCTTGCCTTATATGGCTAAAGAAGACCCTTGTTGGGTAGAAGACCCCTGTTTCTTTTTGTTGGCGTTAGTGGTAGTATTTTTACCACCCTTACTAGTGTTGTTACTAGCTGGCTTGCTACTATTGTTAGTAGCGGCACCCTTGACCTTTGCGAGGTGGGTGGTAGCCCTTGCTACTGATGATCCTTTAATGCGTTATTCTTCCAGTAAATCAACTATATAAAATTGCAGGTTAATATTTGATGTATTTCCCTGAGTATAGGCGATTCTTATCATTATGCGGTGCCGTTCTGCCTACTGAAAAAAGACCCCTTCTATAGTATGTAAATACTGGCTGATTTGGTCGAAAGGTTGTATGTGGGAGCCTAAAATTTGCAGCCTGGATAGGTAGCTATTAAAGGAGGCGTTGAAAGATTCCAAGGTACCCTTATAGCCTGTAAAATTTAGTTGATGGAAGGCAGGGTATAGGTGGGTCCGCTATACGTCTGATAAGTGAGAATACTGTTTGGTGAGTAATATAAAGGCTGACTCTGGGTCAGTACACCAGTTGATAGCGGCAGCTAGTCCTTCTGTGCAACTATTCTTAATAAGTAATAGTAAAAGTGCTTGCTCTGAATCGTTGAATTTGCTAGCAATAGAAGGTTCTTCGATAAATTTGGCGATATTAAGTGCCCTAAGTTGAATTATAAGGGCCTGTTTCTATTGGTTAAAGTTAGATGCCCCCTTTAGCTTTTAGGATTCCTGGAATCCGTTGGCTGTCTTGGCTAGTTCCTTGATAGCTATAGCGCTGACTTGGCTGCTAATGCTGGATGGAACCGGTAGGGGTTGCTGCTGGGCTTTAGGTAGTGATAGTGGGTTATTTCCTTTACCCACAGGGGTTTGAAAGGTATCTACATCCATCATATCCTGGGATGGTGGGCTGGTAGCAGGCTTGATTAGTCTGTCTACTAAGGTGCCTACCTTATTAGCCAAAAAATCGATTTTAGAGTTCATTCGATTAAATTTATAACTGAATTCTTTTCTTATTTCCTGTTGGTCTTCCCTAAGCTGGGCAATTTCCTGGTCATTATTAGATTCTTCTACTTCTGCTATATCAGGGACTTAGTAGCCTGGGTTATTAGTAGGAACGTTCTGACTGGCCATTGTAGGAAGAGAAAAGGTGCCGGAATGTCTTAAAAATGCGAAGAAAATTAAGACTGAAAATCTAGATAAAAAAAATCTAGAAGAAAGCTGCGTTAAGGAATAACCTTAGAAAATCCTGTTGCAAAAAGGATGTATTGCAGCTTAGTGTGGTAGCTGGGTTCCTAAATCTGGGATGATCAGTCCCTTGTTAGTAGATTTCTGGAAGGTTAGCTGCAAAATGCGTTAAAATCCTAAGTTAGCGTAAAAAAGTCTTAAGCTGGAAGCCTTGAGACACCGGGCTCATAACCTGTTGCAAAATGGTGACTCAGAACACTATTGTAAAGTATACTAAGTACCGACAGTGGCGTACAAGGCGTTGCAGAATAAAACAAGCTGGTTAAAGATTAAAAACGCACACACGGGGTTGACCAGAGCAAAGATGTCAGGGAAATCTGATTCTAATTATTGGTGACTATTCTAGCTAGAAAGAGGGAATTTTGGGCATATTTCTACCATCTTGAAAAAGTGGTTGAAAATAATGAAAAAACGCAAAAATAGCGAAAAACCCGACGAAAAGTCGGTCTGCCCAACCGTGCCCAGTCTATGCCCAATATCCTACCCAGTGCATACCCAACCAAGCCCAGTGGCTTATAGCGGTGTGCCGGATGCCCTATAACAGCCTGCCGTACGGGCCGGAAGCCCTATATCGGTCTGCCGTAAATGACCGGTGTAGCGGGTGACTGTATGTAGAAGGCCGAAAGTGCTGGTATTAGCAAGGTTTGCCCATTTGGTAATCCCGTAGAAATGCGCCGCCTGTTGTGGGCCCTGTGGCCCGCTGTGACCGGCCGCTGTGGCCGGCTGTGGGGCGCTGTGCCGGTGCCGTGACCGGCGCTGTGGCCCACTGTAATCGGCGTTGTGGGGCGCTGTGCCCCACTATAGCGCCTGGTATAGCCACCGCGATATCTCAACGCAGAAACGTCGTATGGTGGCGAGACCAGTACCAAAATACAGCTAAAAAGGCGCTGATTTCAACAACCTTTAATATCGGTAAATATAGAGCCTAACATCTCTTTAACTCACGTATGGTACGAGAGATTAAGGGCAAAGGCATAGATACGCCATATGAGAAGTCACGACTCGTCATATAAGGTTATAGTGATGATGAAAAGCAATTGATATTGACTTAGTCCCCTACAATCCAACGGGCTAGTCAACGGTTACTTATATCATTAGCCCCATCACTATAACGTTCTCACAACCTATTCCTTTGGATACGTGATATTACGCAGGCTTATATGCAATCTTCCACTACCCTCAATAGATCTATTGCAATTCTCAAGGTCACTATAAAAGCAGAGCCTTACTAGCTAGCTAGATGGCATAAGACTGTCTGCGACCTGTGAACTAATCTTAGTATAAATACTAGATTTTTCACCAAGTCCTAAGACTATACAAGTGCTATAAAGCAGGGCAAGTGTAAAGGCAAGGCAAATATAAGATAACCAGAAACGCAGGGAAGGTGGGAGTTAAGAGGCATATAGTGCATTAACAGACTCGATTGTGCTACCCTTCTACTATCTAGAAAGAAGGGGAAAAGCTATCCTATATATACACGAAGGAGGGGTGGGCCCAGGCATCCAAGGTAGCCAGTAAGAAAGCTCCCCGTAATACTCGCTATGCCACGTATATAATACGTCAGCAGCCCCACTATATCCAGCCTTTCCAACCACCCTAACCACCGCACTAGTAATTAGCCACCACGCTAGTGACTAACCACCACGCTAGTGACTACCCACCACACTAGTGGACTAGCCACCACACTAGTAGGCCCACCACGCTAATTTAGCAATGCCACACCTTTTTTAATAAGGCCTACCTTACTTGATATACAGTAAATAATCCACTGAAAATCCTAAGGTAAAAGGCAAAGGCCTAAGGTTAGTAAGACTACCGTAAGTCCAAAAGGCGGTATAATGGTCAGAAGGTTAGTAGGCCAGTAGGGCATTAGGCCAGCAGCCTAGTAGGCTACTATAGGATTTTAACACCCCCTCTGATTAGCTACTGTAATATCAAGCTAATCGTGTAAAGGATAGGGAAAGAAAATGCAATAAAGGTCCTAAGGAAAAACATAGGAAAAACCTTAGTAAGTTAGTATAAGTTAGCAGGCCCTAAGACCTAGTAACTCGCGGAACCTAGTAAATTTAGGGCCCGGCAGTGGCTTTGTAAGACCGTCAGCAGGCATACTATTAGTAGGTAAGTAGGTAATTTTAACCAAGCCCAGCTGTGCTTACTCCCTAATATACCGGAATTTTAATAGTGTATGCTTAGTGCGAGCATGCTGGTTAGGGTCATTAGAATTCGAAATAGAGCCCTGATTATCGCAGTATAACGGTATAGGGCGTAAAATATCGATTTCCAGCTCCTTACAAAGGTTAGAAAGCCACTATACCTCACGGATAGTCTCAAGTAATGCATTAGATTCAGCTTCTAAAGTAGATAATACTACTAAAGAGGCTCGCTTGGAACGCCAGCTAATAGGACCACTATTAATAGTAGTTAAGAAGCCTCCAGTAGATTTAGAGGTTTCTTTACAGCCAGCAAAATCGCTATCAGAATAAGCGGTTATAATAGGCTGTTGATTGCTTTTAGTAAAGCAAATAGCTAGGTTCTCAGTGCCTTTAAGGTAGCTAAAGCTGCCTTTCGCAGTATTTAAATGCACATTAGTTGCCTTAGATATAAACCAAGAAAGGTATTGGGTAGGAAATGCTAGGTCGGGCCTAGTCATCATCATAAGCCACATTATAGTGCCAGTAAGGCTCTGATAAAGGCTCTGATCAGTAGGGCTAAGGTCTTTTCTACTAGATTCATTTAGAATCCCTAGTTGAAGTGGAATTAGCTGAGGTTTAGTATCCTGTAGACCGAATTTAGCTAGGACCTCTGCTATAAATTGGGCTTAGTGTAGCCACAATAGACCTTCCTTCCTATTTCGTATAATCTATACGCTTAGGAAGAAGGAAGCCGGACCGCGGTCTTCTATAGCATAGACCTTATGGAATTTCCTTTTTAGCTGGTTAATATAAGTTATATTTGGACCAACTAATAGGCAATCGTCAATATAGGTGACGATAAAAGTGCTGGTTTGCTTATTATAAAAGACAGCAGCATCAGAAGCTAAAGGTAAAAAACCTTCACTAGAAATTAGGTCTTTTAGCCGGTGTTGCCATTTGCGGGGTGCTTGTTTTAGCCCGTATAGGGCCTTCTTTAGCAAGATAGCTTGCTTAATAGAAGGGTTAAATCCAGCTTCTTTAAGCAAAGTTAGTAGCCGTTGGCGCTATATATTAGACCAAAGCTTGCTATCAGTTAGTAAACTTTCTGTAAATTTAAGGAATCCATCAAGAATATCTATATAAATAGTCTCAGAAAGTTCGCTATTTAGAAAGGCGCCTATAAAGTCTTCTGACTTAGGAAGGTAATCCACAGTAGCATTAGTATTAGTAATATTATCTGGGGTAGTATTAGTAATGCTAGTAAAATTAGTAGGGTCCGGCATGCTTTCTAGGTCATCCGGTATAGCATTAGTGCTAGTAATACTAGTAAGGTTAGCAGAGTTAGTAAGGTCAGGAATGCTTTCTAGGTTATCTAGTAAAATAGCAGGTTCTTTACTGCTAAATACCCCCTCTGAACCTGTATTTTGCCCTTTGTGAAAGTCTCCTTCTAGGCCACTAGAAATAAGGCCTATACCTTCATTTTGATGGATAAAGGTAATAAAGGTTATTTTAGTAATAACCTTCTTCTTTAGAAGGTAGATAAGGTAGGTATTAGCATAGGTCTTTTTAAGTAGCTGAATACCTATATGCCCTAGCCGTACATGCCAAATGCCGGCTAATTATAATAGCTTCTAATATTCTATATCAGCAGCTATAAGGGCAAGAGTAGGGCTAGTAGCCACTACAGGATTTTCGCTAGTCGTAATAGCGGGATTTTCGCTAGTCGTAATAGCGGGATTTTCGCTAGTCGTAATAGCGGGAGAGTTAGTAGTAGGGCTAGTAGCCTCTACAGGGTCTTCGCTAGTTATAATAGCGGGCTGGTTAGTAGTAGGGCTAGTAGCCTCTACAGGTTCCTTACTAGTCGCAGTAGTAGGAACGGGGGTAATAGTAGTATCCTCAGGATTACTATAATCAGCAGGGTTAGTAGGGCTGGGGACCTCTACTGATATACTATTAGTAATAGTATAATGGCTGTAAGGTTGATGCAGTAGTGATGTGTCTATTCCTTTCTGTGGAAGGAAAAAGCCGTATTTTTTAAAGTTAAAAATGCCGATGCATTTACGGCTTGCTGACTAAAGCTGATTTCTAATTAGTACCCCTTTAGCGGCATAATGCTTTACACCGCTAATAATGTTAATATCCAAGGTAGGAATATATAGTGCATTCTTGAGCTCTATAATACCCCATTTGGTGGGATTAACGCCCTATAGCATAGTAAATTGTGCTGTGCCACAACCAGTAGGGGAAATAGGGCTACCACCAGTAGTAATTACCGGCTTATTATCCTTCTCAAAATGGTGAAAAGTG
The DNA here is from genome assembly GCF_000687475.1 of Ustilaginoidea virens. Taxonomy (NCBI): domain Eukaryota; kingdom Fungi; phylum Ascomycota; class Sordariomycetes; order Hypocreales; family Clavicipitaceae; genus Ustilaginoidea; species Ustilaginoidea virens. The sequence goes on along the minus strand of NC_057317.1, from coordinate 4,165,400 downwards.
GTGAAATACTTCTTATTATTTATAATATGATAAGTAGAGCCTATATCGTAAAGGAGGGCATCCTTAGGGGTCCTACCGCCTGATTTAGCACTATAGCTTATATAAGTGGATATAGTGGTAGAAGAAGAGGAATAGGATATATTAGTATCCTGGGTATTATAATTGCCTATAATAAAGGACTTAATATTTTGCTATTTGCTGCTATTATTATAGTCCTGTTCCTTCTTCTTTTGCTGCTTCTTTTTCCTATTATTAGTAGAATTATTCTTACTATTATTAGTAGAAGCGGCATTAATAGTAGTAGGGCTAGTAGCCTCTACAGGGTCTTTGCTAGTCGTAATAGCAGAAGGTTGGATAGTAGGGCTAGTAGCCTCTATAGGGTCCTTGCTAGTCGTAATAGCAGAAGGTTGGATAGTAGGGCTAATAGCCTCTATAGGGTCTTTACTGTTCATATTAGTAGTATTGCAATTCTCAAGGTCACTATAAAAGCAGAGCCTTACTAGCTAGCTAGATGGCACAAGACTGTCTGCGACCTGTGAACTAATCTTAGTATAAATACTAGATTTTTCACTAAGTCCTAAGACTATACAAGTGCTATAAAGCAGGGCAAGTGTAAAGGCAAGGCAAATATAAGATAACCAAAAACGCAGGGAAGGTGGAAGTTAAGAGGCATGTAGTGCATTAACAGGTTCGATTGTGCTGCCCTTCTACTATCTAGAAAGAAGGGGAAAAGCTATCCTATATATACACGAAGGAGGGGTGGGCCCAGGCATCCAAGGTAGCCAGTAAGAAAGCTCCCCGTAATGCTTGCTATGCCACGTATATAATACGTCAGCAGCCCCACTATATCCAGCCTTTCCAACCACCCTAACCACCGCACTAGTAATTAGCCACCACGCTAGTGACTAACCACCACGCTAGTGACTACCCACCACACTAGTGGACTAGCCACCACACTAGTAGGCCCACCATGCTAATTTAGCAATGCCACACCTTTTTTAATAAGGCCTACCTTACTTGATATACAGTAAATAATCCACTGAAAATCCTAAGGTAAAAGGCAAAGGCCTAAGGTTGGTAAGACTACCGTAAGTCCAAGAGGCGGTATAATGGTCAGAAGGTTAGTAGGCCAGTAGGGCATTAGGCCAGCAGCCTAGTAGGCTACTATAGGATTTTAACACCCCCTCTGATTAGCTACTGTAGTATCAAGCTAATCGTGTAAAGGATAGGGAAAGAAAATGCAATAAAGGTCCTAAGGAAAAACATAGGAAAAACCTTAGTAAGTTAGTATAAGTTAGCAGGCCCTAAGACCTAGTAACTCGCGGAACCTAGTAAATTTAGGGCCCGCTAGTGGCTTTGTAAGACCGTCAGCAGGCATACTATTAGTAGGTAAGTAGGTAATTTTAACCAAGCCGAGCTGTGCTTGCTCCCTAATATACCGGAATTTTAATAGTGTATGCTTAGTGCGAGCATGCTGGTTAGGGTCATTAGAATTCGAAATAGAGCCCTGATTATCGCAGTATAACGGTATAGGGCGTAAAATATCGATTTCCAGCTCCTTACAAAGGTTAGAAAGCCACTGTACCTCACGGATAGTCTCAAGTAATGCATCAGATTCAGCTTCTAAAGTAGATAATACTACTAAAGAGGCTCGCTTGGAACGCCAGCTAATAGGACCACTATTAATAGTAGTCAAGAAGCCTCCAGTAGATTTAGAGGTTTCTTTACAGCCAGCAAAGTCGCTATCAGAGTAAGCGGCTATAATAGGCTGTTGGTTGCTTTTAGTAAAGCAAATAGCTAGATTCTCAGTGCCTTTAAGGTAACTAAAGCTGCCTTTTGCAGCATTTAGATGCACATTAGTTGCTTTCGACATAAACCGAGAAAGGTATTGGGTAGGAAATGCTAGGTCGGGCCTAGTCATCATCATAAGCCACATTATAGTGCCAGTAAGGCTCTGATAAAGGCTCTGATCAGTAGGGCTAAGGTCTTTTCCACTAAATTCATTTAGAATCCCTGGTTGAAGTGGAATAAGCTGAGGTTTAGTATCCTGTAAGCCGAATTTAGCTAGAACCTCTGCTATAAATTGGGCTTGGTGTAGCCACAATAGACCTTCCTTCCTATTTCGTATAATCTGTACACCTAGGAAGAAGGAAGCCGGACCGCGGTCTTCTATAGCATAGACCTTATGAAATTTCCTTTTTAGCTGGTTAATATAAGTTATATTTGGACCAACTAATAGGCAATCGTCAACATAAGTAACGATAAAGGTGCTGGTTTGCTTATTATAAAAGACGGCAGCATCAGAGGCTAAAGGTAAGAAGCCTTCACTAGAAATCAGGTCTTTTAGCCGGTGTTGCCATTCGCGGGGTGCTTGTTTTAGTCCGTATAGGGCCTTCTTTAATAAAATAGCTTGCTTTATAGAAGGGTCAAAGCCAGCTTCTTTAAGCAAAGTTAGTAGCCGTTGGCGCTGTATATTAGACCAAAGCTTGCTATCAGTTAGTAAACTTTCCGTAAATTCAAGGAATCCATCAGGAATATCCATATAAATAGTCTCAGAAAGTTCGCTATTTAGAAAAGCGCCTATAAAGTCAATTTGCTCTATTTCCCAGTTATTACTAGCAGCCAAAGCCAGTATAACTCTCCAGGTAGGTGGGATAGAGGTAGAAGCATAGGTATGCTGAAAGTCCTTTCCTTCGACTTGCATAAAACCCTTGACAACTAATCTAGCCTTATATTTTATAGGCTGATTATTAGCATCCTTTTTAACCCGAAAAACAGGCCTATTGCGTATAATTTTCCTATCAATAGGAACGCTAGACTTAGGAATAAATTGGAAGACTTTAGTATCCAATAACTGCTCAAATTCCTTAAATAAGGCCTTTATCCAAAGGTCTTTTTCAGGGCTTTGTAGCACATCCTTCCAGCTATTTGGCGTGCCGTCAGCATTTTTAGCAAGCTTACGCTTCGCTTTATAGCAGGAATCCCATATCAGGTGGTATAAATCCTGATCAGGGAATAAGTCGGTAGGGCTAGTAGGGTTAGTAGGGCCCGCAGGTATAGCAGGGCCAGCAGGGCCAGTAGGGCCAGCAAGGTCGGCAGGAGTAAGGCTGGTAAGGATATCTATAAGGTCATCCTTTGCAGTAGCCGGGGACTGAATTGTAGGGGTGGTATTAATAATACCAGGGACGCTTTTAAGGTCATCCAGTATAATATTATTATTAGTAATGTTAGTAGGGTTAGTAGAGTTAGTAGGGTCAGGAATGCTTTCTAGGTCATCCAGTAAAATAGCAGGTTCTCTGCTAGATACCCCCTCTGAACCTATATTTTGCCCTCTATGAAAGTCTCCTTCTAGACCACTAGAAATAGGGCCTATACCTTCATTTTGGTGAATAAAGGTAATAAAGGTTGTTTTGGTAACAACCTTCTTCTTTAGAAGGTAGACCAAGTAGGTATTATTACCTAGAGTGGCAAGGAGCCTACCAGGCTCGGTACGGGGCGCTAATTTGCGGCTCTTTACACGCTTTTCGTGTGGTATAAGCACTTCAATAGCTGCTCCAATAGCCCTAAGGTTAATAAGATCAGGGTAGTGCTCCGGTGTTATCTGGTCATAATCCTTTAATAGCTCCTGATAGGGGCTAGAAGGTCTGTTAGTAACTGCTGTTATATTTACTAGCATAACAACGCCAGTAATTACAGCGGACCAGAGGTTAGATGGTAGCCTTGACCAGGCCATAGTAGCACGTAGTCTATCAGCTATAACCCTAATGGACCGCTCAGCTAGGCCATTTTGTTCGTGAATATAGGGGCAAGATGTATTAAAAGTTATGCCCTGTTCGACAAGCCAATCACTAAGCATTTTGTTGATTTCATTTCCACCATCATAGTGGAATTCAACAGGCGTTTTACCATATCTGACCTGTAGGCTCTGTATAAAGCTCTGTAATGCTTTAAAAACAACAGTGCCTTCCCTATTAGGCAGTAAGTAAAGCCAACGGAATCGGGATTTTCTGTCCACTAATATAAGGGCAACAGGTCGTTTGTTGTATGGCATAGGTGATATAGCAAAAGTATCACCTTCTATAATATCCAGGCATTTAGCTGGATTAGGTATCGCATCCTTAGAAGGTTTTCTAACCTTCTTAGCTTGGATACAGGCTAGGCAGCGAAAATCAGCATCTTTAACCTTATTAAGGTTAGGAAGACCAGGGGTATTAGCACAGGTCTTTTTAAGTAGCTGAATACCTATATGCCCTAGCCGTACATGCCAAATGCCGGCTAATTGTAATAGCTTCTGATATTCATCAGCTGCTATAGGGGCAGGAGTAGGGCTAGTAGCCACTACGGGATTTTCGCTAGTCGTAATAGCAGGCTCTTCGCTAGTCGTAATAGCGGGAGAGTTGGTAGTAGGGCTAGTAGCCTCTACAGGTTCCTTACTAGTCGCAGTAGTAGGAACGGGGGTAATAGTGGTTTCCTCAGGATCACTATAATCAGCAGGGTTAGTAGGGCTAGGGACCTCTACTACTATACTATTAGTATAGTGGCTGCAAGGTTGATGCAGTAGTGGTGTGTCTATTCCTTTCTGTGGAAGGAAAAAGCCGTATTTTTCGAAGTTAAAAATGCCGATGCATTTACGGCTTGCTGACCAAAGCTGATTTTTAATTAGTACCCCTTTAGCGGCATAGTGCTTTACACCGCTAATAATGTTAATATCCAAGGTAGGAATATATAGGGCATTTTTGAGCTCTATAATACCCCATTTCGTAGGATTAACGCCCTGTAGCACAGTAAATCGTGCTGTGCCCCAACCAGTAAGGGAAATAGGGCCGCCACCAGTAGTAATTACAGGCTTATCATTCTTCTCAAAATGGTGAAAAGTAGTGAAATGCTTCTTATCATTAACAATATGACAAGTGGAGCCTGTATCGTAAAGGAGGGCATCCTTCGGGGTCCTGCCGCCTGATTTAGCACTATAGCTTATAGCTAAGGGCTGGTTATCAGTGGATATAGTGGAAGAAGAATAAGATATATTAGTATCCTGGGTATTATAGTTGCCTATAATAAAGGCCTCAACATCTTGCTGTTTGCTGCTATTGTTAGAGTCTTGTTTCTTCTTCTGTTGCTGCTTCTTTTTCCTATTATTAGTAGAATTATTCTTGCTATTATTAGTAGAAGCGGCATTAGTAGACCCTTTCTTAGGGTCCTTGGAAGCCTTAAGCTGCTTAGGGTTATTAGCAGCTACCTTAGAAGACCCTTTAGAACGCTGTTCTTCTAGTAGGTCAACCATAAAATACTGGAGGTTAAATTTGCTGCTGTTAATAACACCTTGGGCGCTATAAGCCCTAATCATAGAGCGTTGGCGTTCCGTCCAGCGGGTAAATACCCCCTCTACAGCCCAAAGATACTGGTTAACTTGGTCGAAAGAGTCGATTTTAGAACCTAGAATTCTAAGGCGAGAAATATAGCTGTTAAATTCGCTGTTAAAAGCCTCTAAAGTGCCTTTATAACCGGTAAGTGTAAGGGTGTGAAAGGTAGGGTATAAGTGTGCCCGCTGTACTTCTGGTGAGTGGCAGTACTGGGCCACTAGCAGAAGGTAAGCTTCCTCTGGGTCATTACACCAGTCTATAGCCTCTGCAGCTTCTTCACCACAGCTATTCTTTAGCATTAGTAGTAGAAGTGCCTGCTCAGACTCATCAAAATGCCTTGCTATAGAGGGGTCGTTAACAAAGTTAGCTATTTTAAAGGCCCTGAGTTGTATTGTAAGGGCCTGCTTCCACTGGTCGAAATTATAGGGGCTTTTTAGCTTCTGAGACTCTTTAAAGCGGTTGGCAGTCTTAGCTAATTCCTTAATAGCCCCATCACTAATTTGGTTGGTGATAGTTGTTGGTGGCGTTGTATAAATAGGCTCTTTACCCTTATATTTTATAGGCGTAGAAGGTTGGTCGATTTCCATAACGTCAGCTTCACTATCATCATCTTTAGTGGTAGTCTTAGTGGAAGGTCCAGCTTCAGTGGCTTTAGTAGACTTCTTGTTAGTAGCCTGGGTAGCCTGGGTAGCCTGGGAATCGTTATTTTGCCTACTAACTAGGCCCTGTATAAGGTCAGTTAGTATATTCATCTGGGATTTCATATCGTCCATATCTAGCTGTAGCTGTGCATTAGTATCAACTTCAGTATCGGATTCAGGGACCTTATAGGATCCTGACTCTGCCATAGTGGGCAAAAAGGGTTTAAAAATCCGTTGAAAAATGGTGCCGATAGTTGTAAAACAGAGGAATAACTAGCTGAATAGCTAGCAAAATAGTCGAGTAATAAGCTGGAAAGTCAGTAAATATAGTGGCTAGTAGCCTACTATAAAAGGTAACCGCAGAATATAGCGGTAGGTCTCAGTATAAAAGCACAGATGCCGTAGGCGTTGTGCAAGTCCGTATTATAGCGTTGGTGTTTAAGGTGCTTATTTAGTGCCGTAATATAAAGGTGCCGTAAGTGCCGTAGGTGCCGTAGGTGCCGTGGGTGCTATAGGTGCCGTAATATAAGAGGTGCCGTAAGTGCCGTACCAAAAGTGCTATAAGTGGAAGAGTATAACAGGTGCCGTACAGTGCAGTGGGTGTCGTGCACTAGGTGTAAAAGTGTTATACAGTGGTATAATGTGGTAGATATCACACTATAAAATCCGTAGGTACCGTAGGTTACGCCGAAAAATAACGTAAGGTTACGCTAAAAGTGCCGTGAGGTTACGCCGTAAATTGCCGTTAGGTATGCCGTTGATTGCCGCAGGGTAATGCCGTAGGTAATAGAGGGTAAGCCAAAGGTGATAATAGGTAAGCGAAGTTAATAAGGGTAAGCCGAAGATACCAAAAGATAGCTATATTAGTAGTACTAATAAGCAAAAGAGACCAAGGGGTGAACACAAAAAGGTAGGGTAAAAACAAAGAAGTAAAAACCCGGGCTCATAACCTATTGCAATTCTCAAGGTCACTATAAAAGCAGAGCCTTACTAGCTAGCTAGATGGCACAAGACTGTCTGCGACCTGTGAACTAATCTTAGTATAAATACTAGATTTTTCACTAAGTCCTAAGACTATACAAGTGCTATAAAGCAGGGCAAGTGTAAAGGCAAGGCAAATATAAGATAACCAAAAACGCAGGGAAGGTGGAAGTTAAGAGGCATGTAGTGCATTAACAGGTTCGATTGTGCTGCCCTTCTACTATCTAGAAAGAAGGGGAAAAGCTATCCTATATATACACGAAGGAGGGGTGGGCCCAGGCATCCAAGGTAGCCAGTAAGAAAGCTCCCCGTAATGCTTGCTATGCCACGTATATAATACGTCAGCAGCCCCACTATATCCAGCCTTTCCAACCACCCTAACCACCGCACTAGTAATTAGCCACCACGCTAGTGACTAACCACCACGCTAGTGACTACCCACCACACTAGTGGACTAGCCACCACACTAGTAGGCCCACCATGCTAATTTAGCAATGCCACACCTTTTTTAATAAGGCCTACCTTACTTGATATACAGTAAATAATCCACTGAAAATCCTAAGGTAAAAGGCAAAGGCCTAAGGTTGGTAAGACTACCGTAAGTCCAAGAGGCGGTATAATGGTCAGAAGGTTAGTAGGCCAGTAGGGCATTAGGCCAGCAGCCTAGTAGGCTACTATAGGATTTTAACAAGTAGGACCGGAGATAGTAGGGCTAGTAGCCTCTATTAGTTCCTTGCTAATTGTAATAGTAGGAACGTTACTATTTTGCCTACTAACTAAGCCTTATATAAGGGTAGTTAGGGTATTCATCTGGGATTTTATATAGTCTATATCTAGCTGTAGTCGTGCAGTAAGATGAGCTTTAGAGTTGGAATCCAAAGTGGCCTTATAAGTGGAAGGCCTAGACTGTGCCATTATAGTGGTTAAAAGTCGTTAAAAATGGTGCCAATAGCTGTAGGAACAGATGAATAACTAGCTAAATAGCTGGCAAAATAGTCGAGTAACTAGCTAGACAGCTAGTAAATATAGTGGCTAGTAGCCTACTATAAAAGGTAACCGCAGAATATAGCGGTAGGTCTCAGTATAAAAGCACAAATGCCGTAGGCGTTGTGCAAGTCCAGAATATAGCGTTAGTATTTAAGGTGCTTATGTAGTGCCGTAATATAAAGGTGCCGTAAGTGCCGTAGGTGCCGTAGGTGCCGTAGGTGCCGTAGGTAACGTAGGTGCTATAGGTGCCGTAATATAAAAGGTGCCGTAAGTGCCGTACCAAAAGTGCTATAAGTGGAAGAGTATAATAGGTGCCGTATAGTGCAGTAGGTGTCGTGCACTAGGTGCAAAGGTGTTATACAGTGGTATAGTGTGGTAGATATCACACTATAAAATCCGTAGGTGCCGTAGGTTACTCCGAAAATAACGTAAGGTTACGCTAAAAGTGCCGTAAGGTTACGCCGTAAGTTGCCGTAGGGGTACGCCATTGATTGCCGCAGGGTAATGCCGTAGGTAACAAAGGGTAAGCTAAAGGTGATAAGGGTAAGCCAAAGATACCAAAGGATAGCTATATTAGTAGTACTAATAAGCAAGAGAGACCAAGGGGTGAACACAAAAGAGGTAGGGTAAAAACAAAGAAGTAAAAACCCGGGCTCATAACCTATTGCAATTTTCAAGGTCACTATAAAAGCAGAGCCTTACTAGCTAGCTATATGGCACAAGACTATCTGCGACCTATGAACTAATCTTAGTATAAATACTAGATTTTTCACTAAATCCTAAGACTATACAAGTGCTATAAAGCAAGGCAAGTGTAAAGGCAAGGCAAATATAAGATAACCAGAAAACGCAGGGAAGGTAAGAAGTTAAGAGGCATATAGTGCATTAACAGACTCGATTGTGCTACCCTTCTACTATCTAGAAAGAAGGGGAAAAGCTATCCTATATATATACGAAGGAGGGGTGGGCCCAGGCATCTAAGGTAGCCAGTAAGAAAGCTCCCCGTAATACTCGCTATGCCACGTATATAATACGTCAGCAGCCCCACTATATCCAGCCTTTCCAACCACCCTAACCACCGCACTAGTAATTAGCCACCACGCTAGTGACTAACCACCACGCTAGTGACTACCCACCACACTAGTGGACTAGCCACCACACTAGTAGGCCCACCACGCTAATTTAGCAATGCCACACCTTTTTTAATAAGGCCTACCTTACTTGATATACAGTAAATAATCCACTGAAAATCCTAAGGTAAAAGGCAAAGGCCTAAGGTTGGTAAGACTACCGTAAGTCCAAGAGGCGGTATAATGGTCAGAAGGTTAGTAGGCCAGTAGGGCATTAGGCCAGCAGCCTAGTAGGCTACTATAGGATTTTAACAAGATCAATTATCGCCAAGCTACCTAAGTAGATAGCATATTAATACCCCGATAATACCATTATGGAAGTAGTCAAGCCGCTGTACGGAATAGCTAAGGCAGGCACCCACTGGTGGGCGATATACTTCCGGCACCATCGCGAGAAGTTAGGCATAACCACTTCAACCTATGACCCCTATTTGCTGATATCCGGCGATACTAACCGTACTGACGTTCCTGACTATACTGGTGATACCAGCGATACCATATGCTTCGGTATTATAGATATGCAGACTAACGATACCCTCAGCCTGAGTAACGATGCCTTCTTCCAATAGGAAGAATTGGAGCTTACTAAGGCAGGCTTTAACGCTAAGCCTAAAACGAAGCTATTACCAACCGTACCCCTAATATTTAATGGATGCATACTGACGGCCACTTCCGACGGCACAATGACGTTATGCCAGAAAGGTCAAAATAAGAAGATCGCGACCATCGATAAGAATGCGCCCATAGCATAGCATAATTATATCGAACAACGCGCTTGCGGCGCTTATATGGCTACGGTCTGCCAGCCCGAGGCGTCTTTTGACCTATCTATCGCGGCATAACACCAGCAACCTGACCCTAACGATATCGCGAGGTTGAATAAGCGCCTTCAATAGCAGCATGATAACCAGGATTGTGGCTTACGGTACATCAATCTGGCCCTTACTATAGCTAAGCTCTTTATATTTATTGACGGATCCTTTGCCAATAATAAAGATTTGAGCTCCCAGATTGGATATATTATTGTGCTAGGGAATGAAGAAGAGGATAACCCTACGGATAACGCCTTCCTACTGACCGGTAATATCGTTACTTACAGCTCTACAAAAAGTAAGCGTATAACACATAGCGCACTCGCTTCGGAGCTGTATAGTATGGTGTAAGGGGTCGATATCGCATATACGATAGGCACGACCCTCAATATGATTACTAGCAGGCTAGGATTGCCGAAGATCCCCACGGTTGTATATACGGATTCGTTTTCGTTATACGAATGCCTTATCAAGCTAGGTACTACTAAGGAAAAGAGGCTTATGATAGATATTATAGCCCTACGACAGTCATACGAGCGCCGGGAAATCTATAAGATTCGCTAGATCAACGGGAATGATAACCTCGCCAATGCAATAACTAAGGGAATGCCTAATAAAGCCCTTAAGACCTTCGTCGACTAAAATAAGGCTGTTATACGTATGGAAGGATAGGTAAAGAGGCCGGTCAATGTCTAACTGCGTTTGGAAGGTATTGGTGATGTCATGGGTGGCAAGTGTGTGGATTTTCCTATGTTCAATATTGTGTGCATTTGTTGCTTTTACTGCGTTTACTGCTGCCCCTTTTTACCCCTTTGTTTCGGCTGCGATATTCAATATACCGGCTGTACGGTATGATCCTGTACAAGCCGGCCGCGTGGCGCGATAGCGTTATCGGCGGCACAACCTGCCGAGACCGCGCCGCACTTTCTTTTCTATGTGTGTGCCTTACATCCTGGCGATTCCGATGTTTGCTTCTATAAAAAGAGAAGCTGCTAGTGTCGGAATCGCTGTCGCAAGGTGCCCAATTGGGCACATTGCGACGGATATGCCGCGCACACCCGATGCGCACGATATGGCTACTTTGGCCCCTTTTGCCCCTTTACCCCTAAGCCTGGTAGGGCACGCGGGCAGCCCGGCCCGACTGCGCCGATGCACGTGACAACGGCACACGCACAAAAAGGCCACATCGTGTAATTACCCTCTTTTGCTTCCTTTCTTTCCTTTTAGATATTCAGTTATTAGTAAAGTCAATAAATCCTTTACTTGGTGACCTTACGGTACATAATACCACGCGCGCGACCCTACGTATAACTGGGTACCCCGAGTTTATATCAATAACTAAGGCCGGAAGACCATAAGTGTGGTATATTGTGACTGGATTGACCACCTGGATTGATCCCTTTTGCCTAGGACTATTTACCGGGACTATTTTGCCCTTTGGATTTACTTGGACCTTTATCCGTTGGATTTTCTTTGACTAAGGCTAGGTTGTTATTCTTTCCTATTGTTATTCTTTCCTATCTACCTTACCTATCTTACCTATCCTGCCTTTCCTACCTATTCCACTATGGCTACCAATACCGACCTGGGGAACCCGGCAAACTTCCAACTGCTAGGCAGTAAAGACTGGTTTAAATGGATCTCGATTATTGAGAAGTTCGCAGTCAACAAAAATATCTGGGCCTATATCAACCCTTCTATGCAAGATAGGCCTACTTTACAACAACCCGTTGAGCCTACTGCTTCTACCATTAAGCCTCATACTTTCTCTATCCTTAACCTCGACGATTCTGATTTTACTAGGTTGCAGTATATGACGAATGTCTATAGGACTACCCTACAGGATTATAAGGATAAGAAAAAGGCTCTCGTCAATATCTAATGTTGGATTATCGCAATTATAGGCAACTACTACGATACTATAAGCCAGGAGAATGATGTTGCCGCACAGCTATACCTGTTAAAATAACGCTTGCAGCCCACCACTTGGGACCATGAAAAAGATATCCGCCAACGCTATACAGCTGTACTGCGAAGTCCTAATAGGACTAAAATATCCAGCTGGATTACTTCCTATAAGAAAGTCCTTGCAGAAGCTATTAATATCAATATACTAGATACATAAGGACTCCGACCAACCCAGGATTTTATCGACGCCGTGGAATCTATTGCACCAGCCTTTTCTAATTATTAGAAGAATAGAATCAAGGAAAAGCAACGTAATAATAAAGAAGGATAGGAGAAGAAGATACCCAACAGTCATTATATTAGTGATTTATTCGAGCAAGAGTTTGCCTCACAACAATAAAGAGCACAAGGTGCCTTTGCCTCTTTCCAGGATATGGATACTAATAAAAATCAATAAAAAATAACTGACATTACTAAGCCAAAACAACCATACATTTATGGCCTTTTACATCGCTAGGAAGATTATTATATTTTAAACTAGTAAAAGGCGCCCAAGGATTAGAAGCCCAATACCACTATACTTAATAAAATCTAATCCAAGTTTTCATCTGATCAGCGCTTTAAGGATATAGTTGTCAAAGCATTATAAGCGAAAGGAATCACGATTAATCCTATTGTGTTACAGCCACCCTCTCCTTCTATATCACTTAGAATTGCGTTTGCTAATAAGGATAGTAATACATTACACAACCTTGTGCAACCCGAACCGACTATATCGTCAATGACTATTACTAGCCTACAGGCAAGCCTATAGGCATCCCTATCTATTACCAGCCCATAGGCATCCCTATCTATTACCAGCCCATAAGCATCTCTCTTAACTACACCCTATCCACTTAAAGATTCCTGGATACTGGATAGTGGCTCCAACACTCACATCACCAATAATAAGGACCGGTTACTGGATTACATTCTAAATATCAAGCCCGAAATAGTATTTACTGGTGAATCTAATCCTTCTATACTAGGATATAGAAGAGTGCGATTAAATACTAATAAAGGCATCTTCGAGCTACTATACATAGCATATATACCGACGTTTCATACTAATATGGCAAGCTTGGAACGATTTATGCGTGCGAATTACCACTAGAACTCATAGACTGGCTGGATTACACACAATAAGGACCGTTTATTTTATACCAACCGGATGTTTGGCCAGCAGGTTATTGAGTATAGCGAAGTCGCTGTTGCTGCCACCACTACTACTACTGAGGATACTACGGTATCTTACCCTTCTGACGATACTACAGTATCTTGCCCTTCCACATCTAGTACCTCTGAGGATACTACACCGCCTTCATCTATTATTAGTAGGGAAGACCCTACTATGTCAGATAAAAATATGCCTCCATCAATCAACAATTCTGCGGCTATACAATATACATTATCTTATCCCATTCTAACCACTACAGCGCCTGCTACAGCAGTAGCTATCTCGAAGGATACCCATAATGCGTCTGCCTCGGAAGCTACGGCTATGATATAGCATAAGCGACTAGGCTACCCTAATAAGGAAGCCTTGGAAAGGATAGTCTAGTCGACTACCGGCGCTAAAATTAAGGGATTACTTACTATTGATTGTGAGCAGTGCTCACTATCTAAGGCCATTAGGATTATCAGCCGGCAGCCCCATCTACCTAGCCCAAGACCTTTCTGGCGGGTATATATTGATATATTTATACTGGACCAAGCTTATAATGGTGCTGTTGCAGTACTATTACTACGGGATGATGATACTAAATTTATCTTCTGTTATCCTTTATATTCTAAGACCTAGTCGGAAATCCTAGGAAAGCTAGCAGACCTTGATAACTATTTATAGCGCCAGTGGAACCTTGCTATCTCTATTATTCATCGCGATAACGACCCTGCTTTCTAGCAATAATACCACAATTGGAAGACATCCTTAGGTATAGAGGATGAAGTTACAGCGCTTTATACCTCAGCCTAAAACGGCCCAGCTGAACGCTCGGGGGGTATTATAGGGACTAAAGTTAGGACCTTACGACTAGCTGCTAACCTACCTGAAGATCTATAGCCAGAGCTATGGAAAGCCGCAACCTTCTTATATAATCGCATACCATAATAAGGCCTTCAATAGATTATACCACATCAACGACTTCATTCCTGGCTAGCTAATAACGCTAGGGATACCCAATATACTGACCCTAGGCCTTCTATATCATTCCTTAAGGCTTACGGTTATAAGGCCTATCCATTGATAACAATAGCGTTAAAAGGCACTGATCGACGAGAATTAAAGCTAGCACCACACGCTAAGATAGGATATTTAGTAGGTTACGATTCTACTAATATCTATCGTATGTGGATTCCCGACCCTTATGAAGTACAATGAATTCGCGATATTACCTTTGATGAAAATAGTTACTATAATGGTAAATCCGCCGCTATACCACAACGACTTGAAATACAATTACCACAATATATCGATAACGCATCTGAGTATGAGGATATAGACGAGCTCTATATGTCTCACCCTTCTACTACTGTTATACCTGTTCCTACTACCCAGCCTTTAATGCCTAGCCCAACCTTATCTAGCCCAACCTTACCTTCGACTTCTATACCCACTAGTAAACAAGCTGTTCCTAGTAAACAACAACATCTTACAGTCCAGCTACCTACCCCAGCTTCCATACATCCTTCTGAAGAAAGTGCTGAGACTAGTCCTACACTACGAAGGTCAGCTAGGCTGGCTAGTAAGAATGCTTCTAGTACGGCTTTTATTAGCAGTTTTTTTCTAGGCACTAAGGAACGCCTATACCGATTATCCCTACCGCCTGAACCTAGGTTTTGGAAAGACCTAAAAGGTCACCATTTCGAACTAGAATTTAAAGAGGCCGCAAAGAGCGAATTCTGCGATAACTGGAATAAAGGAACCTTCAAGCCTACACAACTATCAGACCTTCCTAATAATTATAAGCCTATACCACTTACGTGGGTGTTTAAATACAAGTGTGATAAACACGGCTTTCTTACTAAATTTAAAGCCCGAATTTGTGTGCGTGGTGATCTTCAACCTTACAGTGATAAAGAGACCTATGCCGCTACACTAGCTGCCAAATCCTTCCGAATCTTAGTAGCTATTATAACGAAGTTCGACCTTGACACTATACAAATAGATACTGTATCGGCATTTACTAACAGCCTATAAGACGAAGTCGTCTATATCGATTATCCGGATGGATTTAAAAGACCTGGATAGGCACTATTATTACAACGCGCCTTATATGGTCTTCGCAGGTCCCCTTACCTATGGCAATAAGAGCTTTTATCAACCCTTAAATCCCTCGACCTTACTCTTATTACAGAAGACCCTTGCATTATGATTACTACCACTGTAGTAGTCTTTTATTTTGTGGATGATATAGTAGTACTATTTCAACCAAAGAATCGTCCCAAAGCAGAATCCCTCGTCAATAAATTAAAAGCAGCCTATAAAATAAAGGACCTTAGTACTCTGAAATGGTTCCTAGGTATCCAAATTATACGGCATCGGCCTACTAAGACCTGGCTATTGCAAGACTCTTATATGGAAAAGCTTACGCACGACTTCTTAAAAGGAAGAAATATTACACATAAAAACTATCTAATTCTAGAACAGCCTCTTGATAAATATACTGGTATCGCTATAGCACACGAGATATACCAGTACCAAAAGCTTATGGGCTCTATAAATTACCCAACCACTATGACCCGACCTGATACTGCTATAGCAGTCTCCCGCCTTTCAGAACATCTATACAACCCTTCTCCTTACCATTACCTACTAGCTATAGGGGTCACAATATACCTCTATATCACACGTTACTTAGCTATTCAATATACTGCCATACAATAACCAAGTGATGATATCCAGCAGCAACCGTCTACTAAAGAGCTATTAATATCTTCTGATGCTGCTTTTGCCGATGATAAAGAGACCCGAAAGTCTACCCAAGGCTCTTTCTTCAGCCTATTTGGCGGACCTATTGGTTGGGAAGCCACTAAACAACACACCGTTACCACATCTTCCACCGAAGCAGAGCTACTAGCACTATCATTAACTGCTAAGACCACTATATCTATAACCCGTCTTATGGAACAACTAGGACTTAAGCTTGATCATAAGGTTACTATTGAGTGTGATAACCTACAAGCTATACGCCTAGTAACAACAATAATGCCCCGTATTAATACTGCATTAAAGCATATTGATATCCACAACAGCTGGCTGCGACAGGCTTATCAGCAGGGTTTATTCGACCTGACTTATATCCCTACTAATAATATAGTAGCGGATGGGCTCACAAAGGCTCTTATAGGTCAACGATTTACTACCTTCCGTAACCAACTAGGCCTAATAGATATTGAGGACCTAGTACGAAAAACAGAAGATGACGAGAGTGATACCGATTAGCTAGATAGAGCTATATTCTAGCCTATCTAGGGGGGTATGTCAGAATGAAATTATTTATTGTTATTTTATTTTATTATTTTTGGATATCTATCGCCGACAATTTCTACGCATTGCCGCATCATCAAATTGAGAAAGGTATTAAGTATTCAGTACTTATAATTATATGGCGGCTGCTAGTAAAGTTGAGTACCCAGTACTTACACACATTCCCTCACGCGCAAATATATGATGCATCACAAATTAATCACACCACTTTATCGTCGCAAATCTCGATGCACTATAAATGCACATTTCGCCACATATCTATGATATCACAGTATGGTCACGATATTCACGTCAGATTGATTTCACTAGGGATGTTCTATGTTGGAATATTATGTATTTAAATCCCTAGATATTCCTACCCAAATAGTGGGAAGGAAGGAGGGATGCATGCAAGCAAGTATGCAGAATTAATGCACATCAGATTGTCCCTACGCCTTAGTCTCGTATCTTATCTGTGCCGTTACTTTACCTTACTGCGATTTTACCATTCCACTGCCTTTATCCTTTGCATACTGCATTATCTTAGCAGGCAAAAACGTTTGACAGGACCCCTCCCGGCACTATCGGCCTACCTAGGCCGATAAATGGACCGTCTTAACGGGAGGACCGGTAAACCCAAACCGACCCGGGTTATAGGATAACCCAGCCAGAGATCCCGCTAGCCTACCGCAAGGCTACCGATAAGCCATTCCGGAATACCCTCCGGAACACCACTAAGAAGATTATACCCGAAGAGCCTATGCAGAGGCCGGGTTTAACGATATTTCGAAGAAGATATCTAACCTCTTATGCAGCTATCGTATAGAGGATAGATATAGCGGCAAAATAGATAACTTCCTTATACTAAAGGTAGTATCCTTTAAGAGCAAGTGCCGCCTTCTAAGACTGCCTAATTATATATTCGCTAGAGCTTTTTAAATTATACTAATCGGCGATACTAAGATATACTATTTCGATAATATCGAATGCATTCGTAATACCCTTACTTTTAACGATATAGTCTGTAAAGTCAAGAGCTATTTTAAGAATAAGAGCACAAAGCAATTCTATTTGCACCATTAGAATAGAATAATGCTCTAATCAACTATCGCGAAATATCCCGATAAGTCAAAGTTAGAATGCCTTAACATCCTACTAGAGGAACTTCAGCGCCTATATTGTGGTCTTTTTCCCCCCTTTATAGCTAATATAGAGCTTCATCGGCAAGTGCTCAATGCTATAAGGGATACCCCTAAGTGTAGCCAGGCTATATATCGTTATGCCTCTATATTCGAAGGCCTTGCCGCTGACCTATAGCAATCCCTTTCTATCTATAAGACTACCCATATGACTCAATAGCATTAATTCCTTCAACAACAACAGCAGCCTCAGCAACATTAGGATATTAAAGATACTAATATTGATGATAATATAGCGTTATTCACAGATCGTAGATATAGTCAATCCTATAACCGGTATCAACGCCCCTAACGATACGGACCCCCTTAACGCCGCTTTAAACAACAGAATCGCGCACTTCTAGCTAGGCCCCGTTAAAGATATTGCTTCGTTTGCAATAAATCAGGATATTAGTTGTTAAAATCCTATAGTAGCCTACTAGGCTGCTGGCCTAATGCCCTACTGGCTTACTGACCTTCTAGTCCTTATACCGCCTCTTGGACTTATGGTAGTATTACCTTAGGCCTTTGCCTTTTACCTTAAGGATTTTCAGTGGATTATTTACTGTATATCAAGTAAGGTAGGCCTTGCTAAAAAGGTGTGGCATTGCTAAATTAGCGTGGTGGGCCTACTAGTGTGGTGGCGGCCTACTAGTGTGGTGGCTAGTCCACTAGTGTGGTGGGTAGTCACTAGCGTGGTGGCTAGTTACTAGTGTGGTGACTAGTTACTAGTGCGGTGGTTAGGGTGGTTGGAAAGGCTGGATATAGTGGGGCTGCTGACGTATTATATACGTGGCAAAGCGAGCATTACGGGGAGCTTTCTTACTGGCTACCTTGGATGCCTGGGCCCACCCCTCCTTCGTGTATATATAGGATAGCTTTTCCCCTTCTTTCTAGATAGTAGAAGGGTAGCACAATCGAGTCTGTTAATACACTATATGCCTCTTAACTTCCACCTTCCCTGCGTTTTTGGTTATCTTATATTTGCCTTGCCCTTACACTTGCCCTGCTTTATAGCACTTATATAGTCTTAGGACTTAGTGAAAAATCTAGTATTTATACTAAGATTAGTTCACAGGTCGCAGACAGTCTTGTGCCATCTAGCTAGCTAGTAAGGCTCTGCTTTTATAGTGACCTTGAGAATTGCAATAGGTTATGAGCCCGGGTTTTTACTTTTTTGTTTTTACCCTACCTTTTTGTGTTCACCCCTTGGTCTCTTTTGCTTATTAGTACTACTAATATAGCTATCCTTTGGTATCTTCGGCTTACCCTTATTAACTTCGGCTTACCTATTATCACCTTTGGCTTACCCTCTATTACCTACGGTATTACCCTGCGGCAATCAACGGCGTATCTAACGGCAACTTACGGCGTAACCTCACGGCACTTTTAGCGTAACCTTATGTTATTTTCGGCGTAACCTACGGCACCTACGGATTTTATAGTGTGATATCTACCACATTATACCACTGTATAACACTTTTACACCTAGTGCACGACACCCACTGCACTATACGTCACCTGTTATACTCTCCTACTTATAGCACTTTTGGTACGGCACTTACGGCACCTTTTATATTACGGCACCTACGGCACCTACGGCACCTACGGCACTTACGGCACCTTTATATTACGGCACCATATAAGCACCTTGAATACCAACGCTATAATACAGACTTACACAACGCCTACGGCATCTGTGCTCTTTTATATTGAGACCTACCGCTATACTCTGCGGTTACCTTTTATAGTAGGCTACTAGCCGCTATATTTACTAGCTGTCCAGCTAGTTACTCGACTATTTTGCCAGCTATTTAGCTGGTTATTCATCTATTCCTACAGCTATTGGCACCATTTTTAACGACTTTTAACCACTATAATGGCACAGTCTAGGCCTTCCACTTATAAGGCCACTTTAGATTCCAACTCTAAAGCTGATCTTACTGCACGACTACAGCTAGATATAGACTATATAAAGTCCCAGATGAATACCCTAACTACCCTTATACAAGGCTTAGTTAGTAGGCAAAATAGTAACGTTCCTACTATTACAATTAGCAAAGAACTAGTAGAGGCTACTAGCCCTACTATCTCCGGTCCTACTAATATAAACAGTAAGGACCCTGTAGAGGCTACTAGCCCTACTATCCAACCTTCTGCTATTACGACTAGCAAGGACCCTGTAGAGGCTACTAGCCCTACTACTATTAATGCCGCTTCTACTAATAATAGTAAGAATAATTCTACTAATAATAGGAAAAAGAAGCAGCAAAAGAAGAAGGAATAGGACTCTAATAACAGCAGCAAACAGCAAAATATCGAGTCCTTTATTATAGGCAATTATAATACCCAGGATACTAATATATCCTATTCCTCTTCTTCTACCACTATATCCACTGATATAAGCTATAGTGCTAAATCAGGCGGTAGGACCCCTAAGGATGCCCTCCTTTACGATACAGGCTCTACTTATCATATTGTAAATAATAAGAAGTATTTCACTACTTTTCACCATTTTGAGAAGGATAATAAGCCAGTAATTACTACTAGTGGTAGCCCTATTTCCCCTACTGGTTGGGGCACAGCACGATTTACTGTGCTACAGGGCGTTAATCCCACTAAATGGGGTATTATAGAGCTCAAGAATGCACTATATATTCCTACCTTAGATATTAATATTATTAGCGGTGTAAAGCACTATACCGCTAAAGGGGTACTAATTAGAAATCAGCTTTGGTCAGCAAGCCGTAAATGCATCGGCATTTTTAACTTCGAAAAATACGGCTTTTTCCTTCCACAGAAAGGAATAGACACACCACTACTGCATCAACCTTGCAGCCACTATACTAATAGTATAGTAGTAGAGGTCCCCAGCCCTACTAACCCTGCTGATTATAGTGATCCTAAGGAAACCACTATTACCCCCGTTCCTACTACTGCGACTAGTAAGGAACCTGTAGAGGCTACTAGCCCTACTACCTAACCTTCCGCTATTACGACTAGCGAAGACCCTATAGAGGTTACTAACCCCACTCCTGCCCCTATAGCTGCTGATACAGAATATCAGAAGCTATTACAATTAGCCGGCATTTGGCATGTACGGCTAGGGCATATAGGTATTCAGCTACTTAAAAAGACCTGTGCTAATACCCCTGGTCTACCTAACCTTAATAAGGTTAAAGATGCTGATTTTCGCTATCTAGCCTATATACAGGCTAAAAAGGTTAGAAGACCTTCTAAAGATGCGATACCTAATCCAGCTAAATGCCTGGATATTATAGAAGGTGATACTTTTGCTATATCACCCACACCATACAATAAACGATCTGTTGCCCTTATATTAATAGACAGAAAATCCCGATTCCGTTGGCTTTACTTACTGCCTAATAGGGAAGGCACTATTGTTTTTAAAGCATTACAGAGCTTTATACAGAGCCTACAGGTCAGATATGGTAAAACGCCTATTGAATTCCACTATAATAGTGGAAATGAAATCAACAAAATGCTTAGTGATTGGCTTGTCGAACAGGGTATAGCTTTTAATACCTCTTGCCCTTATATTCACAAACAAAACGGTCTAGCTGAGCAGTCTATTAGGGTTATAGCTGATAGGCTACATGCTACTATAGCTTGGTCAAGACTACCATCTAACCTCTGGTCTGCTGTTATTACCGGCGTTATTATGCTAGTAAATATAACAGCTATTACTAACAGACCTTCTAGCCCCTATCAGGAGCTACTAAAGGATTATAACCATATTTCGCCGGAGCACTACCCTGATCTTATTAACCTTAGGGCTATTGGAGCAGCTATTGAAGTGCTTATACCACACGAAAAGCGTATAAAAAGCCGCAAATTAGCGCCCTATACCGAGCCTAGTAGGCTCCTTGCCACTCTAGGTAATAATACTTACCTAGTCTACCTTCTAAAGAAGAAGGTTATTACTAAAACAACTTTTATTACCTTTATTCATCAAAATGAAGGTATAGGCCCTATTTCTAATGGCCTAGAAGGAGACTTTCACAGAGGGCAAAATACAGGTTCAGAGGGGGTATTTAGCAGAGAACCTGCTATTTTACTAGATGACCTAGAAAGCATTCCTGACCCTACTAACTCTACTAACCTTACTAGCATTACTAACACTAATGCTATACCGGATGACCTAGAAAGCATGCCAGACCCTACTAATACTAGCGTTATTAATACTAATGCTACCTTAGATAACCGTCCTACCTTGGATAACCGTCCTATATTACAGTCCCCGGCTACTACAAAGGATGACCTTATAGATATCCTTACTAGCCTTACTCCTGCCGACCTTACTAGCCCTACTGGCCCTGTTGGCCCTGCTGGCCCTGTTGGCCCTACTGGCCCTATTGGCCCTGTTGGCCCTGCTAGCCCTGCTAACCCTACTAGCCCTACCGACTTATTCCCTAATTATAATTTATATCACCTAATATAGGATTCCTGCTATGCAGCTAAGCGTAAGCTAGCTAAAAAGGCCCCTGATGGTACGCCTAATAGCTAGAAGGATGTGCTATAATGCCCTGAAAAAGAAAAAGACCTTTGGATAAAGGCACTATTTAAGGAATTCGAGCAGCTTTTGGATACTAAAGTCTTCCAATTCATTCCTAAGTCTAGCGTTCCTATTGATAGGAAAATTATACGCAATAGGCCTGTTTTTCGGGTTAAAAAGGATGCCAATAATCAGCCTATAAAATATAAGGCTAGATTAGTGGTTAAGGGTTTTATGCAAGTCGAAAGAAAGGATTTTCAGCATACTTATGCCTCTACCTCTATCCCACCTACCTGGAGGGTTATACTGGCTTTAGCTGCTAGTAATAACTGGGAAATAGAGCAGATCGACTTTATAGGCGCCTTCCTAAATAGCGAACTTTCTGAAACTATTTATATAGATATCCCTGACGGATTTCTTAAATTTACAGAAAGTCTACTAACTAATAGCAAGCTTTGGTCTAATATACAGCGTCAACGGCTACTAACTCTGCTTAAAGAAGCCGGTTTTGATCCCTCTATTAAGCAAGCTATTTTACTAAAGAAGGCCCTATACGGGCTAAAACAAGCACCCCGCGAATGGCAATACCGGCTAAAAGACCTGATTTCTAGTGAAGGCTTCTTACCTTTAGCTTCTGATGCTGCCGTCTTTTATAATAAGCAAACCAGCACCTTTATCGTTACTTATATTGACGATTGCCTATTAGTTGGTCCAAATATAACTTATATTAACCAGCTAAAAAGGAAATTTTATAAGGTCTATGCTATTGAAGACCGCGGTCCGGCTTCCTTCTTTCTAGGCGTACAAATTATACGAAATAGGAAGGAAGGTCTATTATGGCTATACCAAGCCCAATTTATAGCAGAGGTCCTAGCTAAATTCGGTCTACAGGATACTAAACCTCAGCTAATTCCACTTCAACCAGGGTTTCTAAATGAATCTAGTGGAAAAGACCTTAGCCCTACTAATCAGAGCCTTTATCAGAGCCTTACTGGCACTATAATATGGCTTATGATGATAATTAGGCCCGACCTAGCATTTCCTACCCAATACCTCTCCCGGTTTATATCCAAGGCAACTAATATACATCTAAATGCTGCGAAAGGCAGCTTTAGCTACCTTAAAGGCACTGAGAACCTAGCTATTTGCTTTAGTACTACTAAAAGCAATCAACAGCCTATTATAACCGCTTATTCTAATAGCGACTTTACTGGCTGTAAAGAAACCTCTAAATCCACTAGAGGCTTCTTGACTACTATTAATAGTGGTCCTATTAGCTGGCGTTCTAAGCGAGCCTCTTTAGTAGTGCTATCTACTTTAGAAGCTAAATCTGATGCATTACTTAAGACTATCCGTGAGGTACAGTGGCTTTCTAACCTTTGTAAAGAGCTGGAAATTGATATTTTACGCCCTATACCGCTATATTGCGATAACCAGGGCTCCATTTCGAATTCTAACGACCCTAATCAGCACGCTCGCACTAAGCATACGCTATTAAAATTCCGGTATATTAGGGAGCAAGCCCAGCTGGGCTTGGTTAAAATTACCTATTTACCTACTAATAGTATGCCTGCTGACGGTCTTACGAAGCCACTGCCGGGCCCTAAATTTACTAGGTTCCGCGAGTTACTAGGTCTTAGGGCCTGCTAACTTATACTAACTTACTTTTACTAAGGTTTTTCTTATGTTTTTCCTTAGCATTTTTTACTGCATTTTCTTTCCCTATCCTTTATACGATTAGCTTGCTACTACAGTAGCTAATCAGAGGGGGTGTTAAAATCCTATAGTAGCCTACTAGGCTGCTGGCCTAATGCCCTACTGGCTTACTGACCTTCTAGTCCTTATACCGCCTCTTGGACTTATGGTAGTATTACCTTAGGCCTTTGCCTTTTACCTTAAGGATTTTCAGTGGATTATTTACTGTATATCAAGTAAGGTAGGCCTTGCTAAAAAGGTGTGGCATTGCTAAATTAGCGTGGTGGGCCTACTAGTGTGGTGGCGGCCTACTAGTGTGGTGGCTAGTCCACTAGTGTGGTGGGTAGTCACTAGCGTGGTGGCTAGTTACTAGTGTGGTGACTAGTTACTAGTGCGGTGGTTAGGGTGGTTGGAAAGGCTGGATATAGTGGGGCTGCTGACGTATTATATACGTGGCAAAGCGAGCATTACGGGGAGCTTTCTTACTGGCTACCTTGGATGCCTGGGCCCACCCCTCCTTCGTGTATATATAGGATAGCTTTTCCCCTTCTTTCTAGATAGTAGAAGGGTAGCACAATCGAGTCTGTTAATGCACTATATGCCTCTTAACTTCTTACCTTCCCTGCGTTTTCTGGTTATCTTATATTTGCCTTGCCTTTACACTTGCCTTGCTTTATAGCACTTGTATAGTCTTAGGACTTGGTGAAAAATCTAGTATTATACTAAGATTAGTTCACAGGTCGCAGACAGTCTTATGCCATCTAGCTAGCTAGTAAGGCTCTGCTTTTATAGTGACCTTGAGAATTGCAATATTAGTTATCTAACCATACTGCCTAAGAATAATAAGAATTAAAGGCATAATGGCTGAAGAACCGTTCCAACTATACCGCCCCTAATGATAAGAAATTCCGCATTTTCCTATAGGAATACAAAGGGACTACTAACCAAGCCCTCGAAGATGCTAATTTTAACGATATCGTTAAAGATATTAAAGTCATAATAGCAGGGGTTATATATTAGGAAACAGAAGACGCTATCGCACCGCAAATTACAGCCACTTAGTACTTCTTAACCCCTGCGCAAACAGAACCATCACCTTCTTTATCTATCGAGACGTTACAAGCCCTATAGGATAAATCGTGCCGATATGCCTTCCTATAGATTGACCCTTTCCGAATGCCCTCACCGGACCGTAATTCTGCCTTCCTAGAAGAAGAACGGTATAGTGACCATACCTTCTGCGGAATCCTACCGGATACCGGCGCCTCTGGCCTATCTATAGCAGGCATAGGGCAAGCAAGAGCCCTAATAAGAGTAATAAAATCTTTAATAATCGAGTCAACGAATAAGTAGTATACTATTAATTTTAGAGCAGGCTCTACCATATCTTTTAGCATACTAAATATTCCGACGATATTTAGCAATATCCCCTTCTACGTTCTTAATAGCAGCACCCCCTTTCTCTATTCTATTACGGATATAGATAGGATGGGCGTAAAGCTAGATAATATCGATAACCTGTTAATCTAAGGGAATATTAAGGTTCCAATTATCAGGAAATAGGGGCATCTATAGTGGACTCTTAATGCTATAGATACTATAGCTTTCTATCTATCGTTATAGGAAATCCATTAGCTATATCGTCGATTCGGGCACCCCTTTATTAATAGGCTCTCTAAATTGCTTTAACGGGCTGGTTATAAGGATATTAACCGTAATATCATCGAGAGTATTACCTATATATGCCATCAATGCCAGATGAACGCAAAGGCACCTAACCGGTTTAAATTCACCCTTAAGGATAACGATACTAGCTAATTTAACTATAAAATTATCGTCGATATTCTTTATATTAATAATCGGCCGGTATTATATATCGTGGATGCTGCAATAAGCTTCTAGGCAGCTAGGTTCCTTAATCTATAAAGATAAAAGGCCTAAGACGTCTAGAATACCCTTAAGGAATGCTAGATCGATACTTACTTTAGCCCGCTGGATTAGATAGTTTACGATGCCGGTCTAAACTTCGCCTCTACTAAATTCCGTTATAATGCCTGGCTTTTCTCTATTAATATAGATAAAATCCCCATCGAAGCCTACTATAGCATTAGTAAAGTCGAGAGATACTATACCCTATTACGTAGAGCCTATACTATCGTTAATAAAGAAGTAGGCGACCTATTAATAAGGGAACAGAAACTATAGCTAGCTATTAAAGCCGTTAATAATTCTGCTAGGCCTAACGGCCTCGTACCTACGTTACTAGTCTTTGGAGCGTATCCCCGACTTATAAATAACTTACCCCCTAGCCTATTAGTATTATAACGTGCCTTAATATTACGAAAGGCTACTAATAAAGCTAGGAAATGCCTCGCTAAGCGATAGGTTCGCGATACCCTCGCCTAATGGAATGGCCTAAATATATGGCCTATCTACCGACTACCCCTATAGTCTGATATACGGGTATAGAGAGAAAAGGGTGGATAGCATAGGCCGTACCAGCTAATTAGCCTCGATAGTAAGACCTATATCGTATAGATGCCATATAGCCTAGTCAAGTTCCGGTCAACGGTCGTTAAGCCTTATAACCACGACCTTAATAGCGATCCTGCTACTAACGATCCTAAAGATATCATCTATACCGAAGGCCCGGCCCGCCCCGGCAGGCTAAAAGTTAGGGTACCGGCTGCAGCCGCACCTCCAGCCGCGACGATACCTACAGCCGCAGCATTATCGATAACACCTGCAGCCGTAATATATCTATCGCCAGCCACTGGCCCTAATCAAATCAGGCCAATATTACCAGTAAGGGTAGTATCCAACGTTATAATTAATGAGGACCAAAAAGAGGCCCTCATTAATACTATCGCTTCTAATACCGTTATTAACACCTCTTTCCTGACCGCTAAAGAGTAAGCCGACCTACAGCTTGCTAGCTAATTACGCTAAGAAGGCAAGATCATAACCCCTAGAGACCTTTTTAAGCAGTCGGACCATATAGAGATTAAAGCATTATAAGCCTATAATGTGTTCCGATTTATTACCTTTAATATCGATCAATATGGAGCCTAATGCCTATTTAACTTACGTATAATACGAGAAATTAAGGGCAAAGGCACAGACACGCTATACAAGAAGTCTAGGCTTATTATTTAAGGGCATAGCGATAATGAAAAGCGATTGATATTAACTTAATTCCCTATAATCTAATGGGCTAATTAATGGTTACTTATATTAATAGCCCCTTTATTATAACGCTCCTACGGCCTATTTCTTTGGATACAAGATATTATATAGGCTTACGTGCAGTCATTAACTACCCTCAATCGGTCGATTATTGCCAAACTACCCAAGCAGATAGCCCACCAATATCCTAATAATACTATTATAGAAGTGGTCAAGCTACTATACAGAATAGCTGAGGCAGGCACCCACTAGTGGGCGATATACTTCTAGCACTATCGCGAGAAATTAGGCATGACTATATTAACCTACGACCCCTATTTGCTGATATCCGCCGGTAATAACAATACTGACTATACTGATGTTACTAACCGTACTGACGTTCCTGACTGTACTAACGCTCCTGACTATACTAGCGATACTAGCATATGCTTCGGTATTATAGGTATGCAGACTGATGATACCCTTAGCCTAAGTGACGATGCCTTCTTCCAACGGGAAGAATTAGAGCTTACTAAGGCAGGCTTTAACGCCAAGCCTAAGACGAAGCTATTACTAACTATGCCCCTAATATTCAACGGGTATATGCTAACGGCTAATGCTGACGGTATAATATTACGCTAGAAAGGTTAAAGTAAGAAGATCGCGACCATCGATAAGAATACGCCTACGGCCCAGCGTAATTGTTAAAATCCTATAGTAGCCTACTAGGCTGCTGGCCTTATGCCCTACTGGCCTACTAACCTTCTAGCCCTTATACCGCCTCTTGGACTTATGATAGTATTACCTTAGGCCTTTGCCTTTTACCTTAAGGATTTTCAGTGGATTATTTACTGTATATCAAGTAAGGTAGGCCTTGTTGAAAAGGTGTGGCATTGCTAAATTAGCGTGGTTGCCTACTAGCGTGGTGGCGGCCTACTAGCGTGGTGTGGCATTGCTAAATTAGCGTGGTGGCCTACTAGCGTGGTGGCTAGTCCACTAGTGTGGTGGTTAGTCACTAGCGTGGTGGCTAGTTACTAGTGCGGTGACTAATTACTAGTGCGGTGGTTAGGGTGGTTGGAAAGGTCGGATATAGCGGGGTTGCTGACGTATTATAGCGAGCATTACGGGGAGCCCTCTTACTGGCTTCCCTGGATGCCTGGGCCCACCCCTCCTTTGTGTATATATAGGATAGCTTTCCCCCTTCTTTCTAGATAGTAGAAGGGCAGCACAATCGAGTCTGTTAATGCACTATATGCCTCTTAACTCCCACCTTCCCTGCGTTTCTGGTTATCTTATATTTGCCTTGCCTTTACACTTGCCCTGCTTTATAGCACTTGTATAGTCTTAGGACTTGGTGAAAAATCTAGTATTTATACTAAGATTAGTTCACAGGTCGCAGACAGTCTTGTGCCATCTAGCTAGCTAGTAAGGCTCTGCTTTTATAGTGACCTTGAGAATTGCAATAGGTTATGAGCCCGGGTTTATACTTCTTTGTTTTTACCCTACCTCTTTTGTGTTCACCCTTTGGTCTCTCTTGCTTATTAGTACTACTAATATAGCTATCCTTTGGTATCTTCGGCTTACCCTTATTAACTTCGGCTTATCTATTATCACCTTTGGCTTACCCTTTGTTACTTACGGCATTACCCTGCGGCAATCAACGGCGTACCCCTATGGTAACTTACGGCATAACCTTACGGCACTCTTAGCGTAACCTTACGTTATTTTCGGAGTAACCTACGGCACCTACGGATTTTATAGTGTGATATCTACCACACTATACCACTGTATAACACCTTTTCCCCTAGTGCACGACTTATACTGCACTATACGGCACTTGTTATACTCTCCCACTTATAGCACCTTTGGTACGGTACTTACGGCACCTTTTTATATTACGGCACCTACGGCACCTACGGCACCTGGCTTCTACGGCATTTACGGCACCTACGGTACTTACGGTACCTTTATATTACGGCACTATATAAGCACCTTGAACACCAACGCTATAATACGGACTTGCACAACGCCTACGGCATTTGTGCTTTTATATTGAGACCTGCCGCTATACTCTGCGGTTACCTTTTATAGTAGGCTACTAGCCACTATATTTACTGGCTATTTTACCAGTTATTCGACTATTTTGCTAGCTATTCAGCTGGTTATTCATCTGTTCCTACAGCTATTAGCACCATTTTTAACGACTTTTAACCACTATAATGGCACAGTCTAGGCCTTCCACTTATAAGGCCACTTTGGATTCCGACTCTAAAGCTGATCTTACTGTACAACTACAGCTAGATATAGACTATATAAAGTCCCAGATGAACACCCTAATTATCCTTATACAAGGCTTAGTTAGTAGGCGAAATAGTAACGTTCCTACTATTATAATTAGCAAGGAACTAGTAGAGGCTACTAGCCCTACTATCTCCGGTCCTACTAATATGAACAGCAAGGACCCTGTAGAGGCTACTAGCCCTACTAACACTAACGCCGCTTCTACTAATAATAGCAAGAATAATTCTACTAATAATAGGAAAAAGAAGCAGCAACAGAAGAAGAAACAGGACTCTAGCAGCAAACAGCAAAATGTCGAGTCCTTTATTATAGGCAATTATAATACCCAGGATACTAATATATCCTATTCCTCTTCTTCTACCACTATATCCACTGATATAGGCTATAGTGCTAAATCAGGCGGTAGGACCCCTAAGGATGCCCTCCTTTACGATATAGGATCTACTTGTCATATTGTTAATGATAAGAAGCATTTCACCACTTTTCACCATTTTGAAAAGAATGATAAGCCTGTAATTACTACTGGTGGTGGCTCTATTTCCCCTACTGGTTGGGGCACAGCACGATTTACTGTTCTACAGGGTATTAATCCTACCAAATGGGGTATTATAGAGCTCAAGAATGCACTATATATTCCTACCTTGGATATTAACATCATTAGCGGTGTAAAGCACTATGCCGCTAAAGGGGTACTAATTAAAAATCAGCTTTGGTCAGCAAGCCGTAAATGTATCGGCATTTTTAACTTTGAAAAATACGGCTTTTTCCTTCCACAAAAAGGAATAGATACACCACTACTACATCAACCTTGCAGCCATTATACTGTTACTAATAGTATAACAGTAGAGGTCCCCAGCCCTACTAACTCTGCTGATTATAGTGATCCTGAGGATACCACTATTACCCCTGTTCCTACTACTGCAACTAGTAAGGAACCTGTAGAGGCTACTAGCCCTACTACCAACTCTCCCGCTATTATGACTAGCGAAGAGCCCGCTATTACGACTAGCGAAAATCCCGTAGTGGCTACTAGCCCTACTCCTGCCCCTGTAGCTGCTGATACAGAATATCAGAAGCTATTACAGTTAGCCGGCATTTGGCATATACGGCTAGGGCATATAGGTATTCAGCTACTTAAAAAGACCTGTGCTAATACCCCTGGTCTGTCTAACCTTAATAAGGTTAAAGATGCTGATTTTCGCTGCCTAGCCTATATCCAGGCTAAGAAGGTTAGAAGACCTTCTAAGGATGCGATACCTAATCCAGCTAAATGCCTGGATATTATAGAAGGTGATACTTTTGCTATATCACCTATGTCATATAACAAACGACCTGTTGTCCTTATATTAGTGGACAGAAAATCCCGATTCCGCTGGCTTTACTTGCTGCCTAATAGGGAAGGCACTATTGTTTTTAAAGCATTACAGAGCTTTATACAGAGCCTACAGGTCAGATATGGTAAAACGCCTGTTGAATTCCACTATGATGGTGGAAATGAAATCAACAAAATGCTTAGTGATTGGCTTGTTGAACAGGGTATAGCTTTTAATACCTCTTGCCCCTATATTCACGAACAAAACGGCCTAGCTAAGCGCTCCATTAGGGTTATAGCTGATAGGCTACGTGCTACTATGGCCTGGTCAAGGCTACCATCTAACCTCTGGTCTGCTGTAATTACTGGCGTTGTTATGCTAGTAAATATAACAGCTGTTACTAACAGACCTTCTAGCCCCTATCAAGAGCTATTAAAGGATTACGATCAGATAACACCGGAGCACTACCCTGACCTTATTAACCTTAGGGCCATTGGAGCAGCTATTGAAGTGCTTATACCACACGAAAAGCGTGTAAAAAGCCGCAAATTAGCGCCCCGTACCGAGCCTGGTAGGCTCCTTGCTACTCTAGGTAATAATACTTACCTAGTCTACCTTCTAAAGAAGAAGGTTGTTACTAAAACAACTTTTATTACCTTTATTCACCAAAATGAAGGTATAGGCCCTATTTCTAGTGGCCTAGAAGGAGACTTTCATAGAGGGCAAAATACAGGTTCAGAGGGGGTATCTAGCAGAGAACCTGCTATTTTACTGGATGACCTAGAAAGCATACCGGACCCTACTAACCTTACTAACATTACTAATACTAATGTTATACCGGATGACCTGGAAAGCATGCCGGACCCTACTAATACTAGCGTTACTAACGCTAATGCCACTGTGGATTACCTTCCTAAGTCAGAAGGTACTATACTACAGTCCCCGGCTACTGCAAAGGATGACCTTATAGATATCCTTACTAGCCTTACTCCTGCCGACCTTGCTGGCCCTACTGGCCCTGCTGGCCCTGCTGGCTCTGCTATACCTGCCAGCCCTACTAACCCTACCAGCCCTACCGACTTATTCCCTCAGGAAGGTAATACGTTACACCACCTGATATGGGATTCCTGCTATGCAGCTAAGCGTAAGCTAGCTAAAAAGGCCCCTGATGGTACGCCTAATAGCTGGAAGGATGTGCTACGAAGCCCTGAAAAAGACCTTTGGATAAAGGCACTATTTAAGGAATTTGAGCAGCTTTTGGATACTAAAGTCTTCCAATTTATTCCTAAGTCTAGCGTTCCTATTGATAGGAAAATTATACGCAACAGGCCTGTGTTTCGGGTTAAAAAGGATGCTAATAATCAGCCTATAAAATATAAGGCTAGATTAGTGGTCAAGGGTTTTATGCAAGTCGAAGGAAAGGATTTTCAGCATACTTATGCTTCTACCTCTATCCCACCTACCTGGAGGGTTATACTGGCTTTGGCTGCTAGTAATAACTGGGAAATAGAGCAGATCGACTTTATAGGCGCCTTCCTAAATAGCGAACTTTCTGAGACTATTTATATAGATATTCCTGATGGATTTCTTGAATTTACAGAGAGCTTACTACTAACTAATAGCGATAGCAAGCTTTGGTCTGATATTCAACGACAACGGCTGCTAACTTTACTTAAAGAAGCCGGCTTTGATCCCTCTATTAAGCAAGCTATTTTACTAAAGAAGGCCCTATACGGGCTAAAACAAGCACCCCGCGAATGGCAACACCGGCTAAAAGATCTGATTTCTAGTGAAGGTTTTTTACCTTTAGCTTCTGATGCTGCCGTTTTTTATAATAAGCAAACCAGCACCTTTATCGTCACTTATGTTGACGATTGCCTATTAGTTGGTCCAAATATAACTTATATCAACCAGCTAAAAAGGAAATTTCATAAGGTCTATACTATAGAAGACCGCGGTCCGGCTTCCTTCTTCCTAGGCGTACAGATTATACGAAATAGGAAGGAAGGTCTATTATGGCTACACCAAGCCCAATTTATAGCAGAGGTCCTAGCTAAATTCGGCTTACAGGATACTAAACCTCAGCTTATTCCACTTCAACCAGGAATTCTTAATGAATCTAGTGGAAAAGACCTTAGCCCTACTGATCAGAGCCTTTATCAGAGCCTTACTGGCACTATAATGTGGCTTATGATGATGACTAGACCCGACCTAGCATTCCCTACCCAATACCTTTCTCGGTTTATGTCCAAGGCAACTAATGTGCATCTAAATGCTGCGAAAGGCAGCTTTAGCTACCTTAAAGGCACTGAGAACCTAGCTATTTGCTTTAGTACTACTAAAAGCAACCAACAGCCTATTATAACCGCTTATTCTGATAGCGATTTTGCTGGCTGTAAAGAAACCTCTAAATCTACTGGAGGCTTCCTTACTACTATTAATAGTAGTCCTATTAGCTGGCGTTCTAAGCGAGCCTCTTTAGTAGTGCTATTTACTTTAGAAGCTGAATCTGATGCATTACTTGAGACTATCCGTGAGGTACAGTGGCTTTCTAACCTTTGCAAGGAGCTGGAAATTGATATTTTACGCCCTATACCGCTATACTGCGATAACCAGGGCTCCATTTCGAATTCTAATGACCCTAATCAGCACGCTCGCACTAAGCATACGCTATTAAAATTCCGGTATATTAGGGAGCAAGCCCAGCTGGGCTTGGTTAAAATTACCTATTTACCTACTAATAGTATGCCTGCTGACGGTCTTACCAAGCCACTGCCGGGCCCTAAATTTACTAGGTTCCGCGAGTTACTAGGCCTTAGGGCCTGCTAACTTATACTAACTTACTAAGGTTTTTCCTATGTTTTTCCTTAGCACTTTTACTGCATCTTCTTTCCCTATCCTTTACACGATTAGCTTGCTACTACAGTAGCTAATCAGAGGGGGTGTTAAAATCCTATAGTAGCCTACTAGGCTGCTGGCCTTATGCCCTACTGGCCTACTAACCTTCTAGCCCTTATACCGCCTCTTGGACTTATGATAGTATTACCTTAGGCCTTTGCCTTTTACCTTAAGGATTTTCAGTGGATTATTTACTGTATATCAAGTAAGGTAGGCCTTGTTGAAAAGGTGTGGCATTGCTAAATTAGCGTGGTTGCCTACTAGCGTGGTGGCGGCCTACTAGCGTGGTGTGGCATTGCTAAATTAGCGTGGTGGCCTACTAGCGTGGTGGCTAGTCCACTAGTGTGGTGGTTAGTCACTAGCGTGGTGGCTAGTTACTAGTGCGGTGACTAATTACTAGTGCGGTGGTTAGGGTGGTTGGAAAGGTCGGATATAGCGGGGTTGCTGACGTATTATAGCGAGCATTACGGGGAGCCCTCTTACTGGCTTCCCTGGATGCCTGGGCCCACCCCTCCTTTGTGTATATATAGGATAGCTTTCCCCCTTCTTTCTAGATAGTAGAAGGGCAGCACAATCGAGTCTGTTAATGCACTATATGCCTCTTAACTCCCACCTTCCCTGCGTTTCTGGTTATCTTATATTTGCCTTGCCTTTACACTTGCCCTGCTTTATAGCACTTGTATAGTCTTAGGACTTGGTGAAAAATCTAGTATTTATACTAAGATTAGTTCACAGGTCGCAGACAGTCTTGTGCCATCTAGCTAGCTAGTAAGGCTCTGCTTTTATAGTGACCTTGAGAATTGCAATAGGTTATGAGCCCGGGTTTATACTTCTTTGTTTTTACCCTACCTCTTTTGTGTTCACCCTTTGGTCTCTCTTGCTTATTAGTACTACTAATATAGCTATCCTTTGGTATCTTCGGCTTACCCTTATTAACTTCGGCTTATCTATTATCACCTTTGGCTTACCCTTTGTTACTTACGGCATTACCCTGCGGCAATCAACGGCGTACCCCTATGGTAACTTACGGCATAACCTTACGGCACTCTTAGCGTAACCTTACGTTATTTTCGGAGTAACCTACGGCACCTACGGATTTTATAGTGTGATATCTACCACACTATACCACTGTATAACACCTTTTCCCCTAGTGCACGACTTATACTGCACTATACGGCACTTGTTATACTCTCCCACTTATAGCACCTTTGGTACGGTACTTACGGCACCTTTTTATATTACGGCACCTACGGCACCTACGGCACCTGGCTTCTACGGCATTTACGGCACCTACGGTACTTACGGTACCTTTATATTACGGCACTATATAAGCACCTTGAACACCAACGCTATAATACGGACTTGCACAACGCCTACGGCATTTGTGCTTTTATATTGAGACCTGCCGCTATACTCTGCGGTTACCTTTTATAGTAGGCTACTAGCCACTATATTTACTGGCTATTTTACCAGTTATTCGACTATTTTGCTAGCTATTCAGCTGGTTATTCATCTGTTCCTACAGCTATTAGCACCATTTTTAACGACTTTTAACCACTATAATGGCACAGTCTAGGCCTTCCACTTATAAGGCCACTTTGGATTCCGACTCTAAAGCTGATCTTACTGTACAACTACAGCTAGATATAGACTATATAAAGTCCCAGATGAACACCCTAATTATCCTTATACAAGGCTTAGTTAGTAGGCGAAATAGTAACGTTCCTACTATTATAATTAGCAAGGAACTAGTAGAGGCTACTAGCCCTACTATCTCCGGTCCTACTAATATGAACAGCAAGGACCCTGTAGAGGCTACTAGCCCTACTAACACTAACGCCGCTTCTACTAATAATAGCAAGAATAATTCTACTAATAATAGGAAAAAGAAGCAGCAACAGAAGAAGAAACAGGACTCTAGCAGCAAACAGCAAAATGTCGAGTCCTTTATTATAGGCAATTATAATACCCAGGATACTAATATATCCTATTCCTCTTCTTCTACCACTATATCCACTGATATAGGCTATAGTGCTAAATCAGGCGGTAGGACCCCTAAGGATGCCCTCCTTTACGATATAGGATCTACTTGTCATATTGTTAATGATAAGAAGCATTTCACCACTTTTCACCATTTTGAAAAGAATGATAAGCCTGTAATTACTACTGGTGGTGGCTCTATTTCCCCTACTGGTTGGGGCACAGCACGATTTACTGTTCTACAGGGTATTAATCCTACCAAATGGGGTATTATAGAGCTCAAGAATGCACTATATATTCCTACCTTGGATATTAACATCATTAGCGGTGTAAAGCACTATGCCGCTAAAGGGGTACTAATTAAAAATCAGCTTTGGTCAGCAAGCCGTAAATGTATCGGCATTTTTAACTTTGAAAAATACGGCTTTTTCCTTCCACAAAAAGGAATAGATACACCACTACTACATCAACCTTGCAGCCATTATACTGTTACTAATAGTATAACAGTAGAGGTCCCCAGCCCTACTAACTCTGCTGATTATAGTGATCCTGAGGATACCACTATTACCCCTGTTCCTACTACTGCAACTAGTAAGGAACCTGTAGAGGCTACTAGCCCTACTACCAACTCTCCCGCTATTATGACTAGCGAAGAGCCCGCTATTACGACTAGCGAAAATCCCGTAGTGGCTACTAGCCCTACTCCTGCCCCTGTAGCTGCTGATACAGAATATCAGAAGCTATTACAGTTAGCCGGCATTTGGCATATACGGCTAGGGCATATAGGTATTCAGCTACTTAAAAAGACCTGTGCTAATACCCCTGGTCTGTCTAACCTTAATAAGGTTAAAGATGCTGATTTTCGCTGCCTAGCCTATATCCAGGCTAAGAAGGTTAGAAGACCTTCTAAGGATGCGATACCTAATCCAGCTAAATGCCTGGATATTATAGAAGGTGATACTTTTGCTATATCACCTATGTCATATAACAAACGACCTGTTGTCCTTATATTAGTGGACAGAAAATCCCGATTCCGCTGGCTTTACTTGCTGCCTAATAGGGAAGGCACTATTGTTTTTAAAGCATTACAGAGCTTTATACAGAGCCTACAGGTCAGATATGGTAAAACGCCTGTTGAATTCCACTATGATGGTGGAAATGAAATCAACAAAATGCTTAGTGATTGGCTTGTTGAACAGGGTATAGCTTTTAATACCTCTTGCCCCTATATTCACGAACAAAACGGCCTAGCTAAGCGCTCCATTAGGGTTATAGCTGATAGGCTACGTGCTACTATGGCCTGGTCAAGGCTACCATCTAACCTCTGGTCTGCTGTAATTACTGGCGTTGTTATGCTAGTAAATATAACAGCTGTTACTAACAGACCTTCTAGCCCCTATCAAGAGCTATTAAAGGATTACGATCAGATAACACCGGAGCACTACCCTGACCTTATTAACCTTAGGGCCATTGGAGCAGCTATTGAAGTGCTTATACCACACGAAAAGCGTGTAAAAAGCCGCAAATTAGCGCCCCGTACCGAGCCTGGTAGGCTCCTTGCTACTCTAGGTAATAATACTTACCTAGTCTACCT
Source organism: Ustilaginoidea virens (assembly GCF_000687475.1). NCBI lineage: Eukaryota > Fungi > Ascomycota > Sordariomycetes > Hypocreales > Clavicipitaceae > Ustilaginoidea > Ustilaginoidea virens. The sequence goes on along the minus strand of NC_057317.1, from coordinate 4,128,431 downwards.
TCTAAAGAAGAAGGTTGTTACTAAAACAACTTTTATTACCTTTATTCACCAAAATGAAGGTATAGGCCCTATTTCTAGTGGCCTAGAAGGAGACTTTCATAGAGGGCAAAATACAGGTTCAGAGGGGGTATCTAGCAGAGAACCTGCTATTTTACTGGATGACCTAGAAAGCATACCGGACCCTACTAACCTTACTAACATTACTAATACTAATGTTATACCGGATGACCTGGAAAGCATGCCGGACCCTACTAATACTAGCGTTACTAACGCTAATGCCACTGTGGATTACCTTCCTAAGTCAGAAGGTACTATACTACAGTCCCCGGCTACTGCAAAGGATGACCTTATAGATATCCTTACTAGCCTTACTCCTGCCGACCTTGCTGGCCCTACTGGCCCTGCTGGCCCTGCTGGCTCTGCTATACCTGCCAGCCCTACTAACCCTACCAGCCCTACCGACTTATTCCCTCAGGAAGGTAATACGTTACACCACCTGATATGGGATTCCTGCTATGCAGCTAAGCGTAAGCTAGCTAAAAAGGCCCCTGATGGTACGCCTAATAGCTGGAAGGATGTGCTACGAAGCCCTGAAAAAGACCTTTGGATAAAGGCACTATTTAAGGAATTTGAGCAGCTTTTGGATACTAAAGTCTTCCAATTTATTCCTAAGTCTAGCGTTCCTATTGATAGGAAAATTATACGCAACAGGCCTGTGTTTCGGGTTAAAAAGGATGCTAATAATCAGCCTATAAAATATAAGGCTAGATTAGTGGTCAAGGGTTTTATGCAAGTCGAAGGAAAGGATTTTCAGCATACTTATGCTTCTACCTCTATCCCACCTACCTGGAGGGTTATACTGGCTTTGGCTGCTAGTAATAACTGGGAAATAGAGCAGATCGACTTTATAGGCGCCTTCCTAAATAGCGAACTTTCTGAGACTATTTATATAGATATTCCTGATGGATTTCTTGAATTTACAGAGAGCTTACTACTAACTAATAGCGATAGCAAGCTTTGGTCTGATATTCAACGACAACGGCTGCTAACTTTACTTAAAGAAGCCGGCTTTGATCCCTCTATTAAGCAAGCTATTTTACTAAAGAAGGCCCTATACGGGCTAAAACAAGCACCCCGCGAATGGCAACACCGGCTAAAAGATCTGATTTCTAGTGAAGGTTTTTTACCTTTAGCTTCTGATGCTGCCGTTTTTTATAATAAGCAAACCAGCACCTTTATCGTCACTTATGTTGACGATTGCCTATTAGTTGGTCCAAATATAACTTATATCAACCAGCTAAAAAGGAAATTTCATAAGGTCTATACTATAGAAGACCGCGGTCCGGCTTCCTTCTTCCTAGGCGTACAGATTATACGAAATAGGAAGGAAGGTCTATTATGGCTACACCAAGCCCAATTTATAGCAGAGGTCCTAGCTAAATTCGGCTTACAGGATACTAAACCTCAGCTTATTCCACTTCAACCAGGAATTCTTAATGAATCTAGTGGAAAAGACCTTAGCCCTACTGATCAGAGCCTTTATCAGAGCCTTACTGGCACTATAATGTGGCTTATGATGATGACTAGACCCGACCTAGCATTCCCTACCCAATACCTTTCTCGGTTTATGTCCAAGGCAACTAATGTGCATCTAAATGCTGCGAAAGGCAGCTTTAGCTACCTTAAAGGCACTGAGAACCTAGCTATTTGCTTTAGTACTACTAAAAGCAACCAACAGCCTATTATAACCGCTTATTCTGATAGCGATTTTGCTGGCTGTAAAGAAACCTCTAAATCTACTGGAGGCTTCCTTACTACTATTAATAGTAGTCCTATTAGCTGGCGTTCTAAGCGAGCCTCTTTAGTAGTGCTATTTACTTTAGAAGCTGAATCTGATGCATTACTTGAGACTATCCGTGAGGTACAGTGGCTTTCTAACCTTTGCAAGGAGCTGGAAATTGATATTTTACGCCCTATACCGCTATACTGCGATAACCAGGGCTCCATTTCGAATTCTAATGACCCTAATCAGCACGCTCGCACTAAGCATACGCTATTAAAATTCCGGTATATTAGGGAGCAAGCCCAGCTGGGCTTGGTTAAAATTACCTATTTACCTACTAATAGTATGCCTGCTGACGGTCTTACCAAGCCACTGCCGGGCCCTAAATTTACTAGGTTCCGCGAGTTACTAGGCCTTAGGGCCTGCTAACTTATACTAACTTACTAAGGTTTTTCCTATGTTTTTCCTTAGCACTTTTACTGCATCTTCTTTCCCTATCCTTTACACGATTAGCTTGCTACTACAGTAGCTAATCAGAGGGGGTGTTAAAATCCTATAGTAGCCTACTAGGCTGCTGGCCTTATGCCCTACTGGCCTACTAACCTTCTAGCCCTTATACCGCCTCTTGGACTTATGATAGTATTACCTTAGGCCTTTGCCTTTTACCTTAAGGATTTTCAGTGGATTATTTACTGTATATCAAGTAAGGTAGGCCTTGTTGAAAAGGTGTGGCATTGCTAAATTAGCGTGGTTGCCTACTAGCGTGGTGGCGGCCTACTAGCGTGGTGTGGCATTGCTAAATTAGCGTGGTGGCCTACTAGCGTGGTGGCTAGTCCACTAGTGTGGTGGTTAGTCACTAGCGTGGTGGCTAGTTACTAGTGCGGTGACTAATTACTAGTGCGGTGGTTAGGGTGGTTGGAAAGGTCGGATATAGCGGGGTTGCTGACGTATTATAGCGAGCATTACGGGGAGCCCTCTTACTGGCTTCCCTGGATGCCTGGGCCCACCCCTCCTTTGTGTATATATAGGATAGCTTTCCCCCTTCTTTCTAGATAGTAGAAGGGCAGCACAATCGAGTCTGTTAATGCACTATATGCCTCTTAACTCCCACCTTCCCTGCGTTTCTGGTTATCTTATATTTGCCTTGCCTTTACACTTGCCCTGCTTTATAGCACTTGTATAGTCTTAGGACTTGGTGAAAAATCTAGTATTTATACTAAGATTAGTTCACAGGTCGCAGACAGTCTTGTGCCATCTAGCTAGCTAGTAAGGCTCTGCTTTTATAGTGACCTTGAGAATTGCAATAGTAATTATATCGAATAACGCGCTCGCGGTGCTTATATAGCTACAGTCTGCTAGCCTAAAGCGTCTTTCGACCTATCTATCGCAGTATAATACTAGCAACTTAACCCTAAAGATATCGCGAGGTTAAATAAACGCCTTTAATAGCAGCGTGATAACCAGGATTGTGGCTTGCAGTATATTAATCTGGCCCTTACTATAGCCAAACTCTTTATATTTATTGACGGATCCTTTGCCAATAATAAAGATTTAAGCTCCTAGATTAGTTACGTAATTATGCTAGGGAATAAGGCAGATACTGCGGATAACGCCTTCCTGCTAACCGGTAATATCGTCACTTACAGCTCTATAAAAAGTAAGCGTATAATACGCAGCGCATTCGCTTCAGAGCTATATAGCATAGTACAAGGGGTCGATATTGCATATGCGATAGGTACGACCCTCAATATGATTACCAGTAGGTTGGGACTACTAAAGATTCCTATGGTGGTATGCATAGATTCTTTTTCGTTATACGAATGCTTTATTAAGCTAGGCATATTAAAGATTCGGGCTACACCCGTATCATACTAAGGGCAAGCTTAAGTATACACGCAGGTTTTTACCTAGCGATATGCGCAGACACCCGCTTAGGGCCCAATTGGGCCACATCATTACATTTGTACCAAATTGCCCAAGGTCACAGGTTCGAATCCCGCATATGGCGCGTGCAGCGGGCTCTTCATCTAGGCTTACAGAGGATGGGACTAGCCTCTAGGGGGTGCGTGGTATCATAGCCGGCTGCGGAGAGGGGAGCTATATCAAAGATTCGGGCTACGCCCGTATCATACTAAGGGCAAACTTAAGTATGCGCGCAGCATAGTGCCAAAGGGATATAGGTATCAATTGTACCAGTTAAGGATAACTTAGTATAATACATACTCTTTTATCTGGTCTAACGGTCAGATAGGAGAGTAGGTTTTTACCTAGCGATATGCGCAGACACCCGCTTAGGGCCCAATTAGGCCACATCGTTACATTTATACCAAGTTGCCCAAGGTCACAGGTTCGAATCCCGCATATGGCGCATACAACAGGCTCTTCATCTAGGCTTACAGAGGATGGGACTAGCCTCTAGGGGGTGCATAATATCATAGCCGGCTGCGGAGAGGGGAGCTATATCAAGGATTCGGGCTACGCCCGTATCATACTAAGGGCAAGCTTAAGTATGCGCGCAGCATAGTGCCAAAGGGATATAGGTGTCAATTATACCAGTTAAGGATAACTTAGTACAATACATACTCTTTTGTCTAGTCTAACGGTCAGACAGGAGAGTAGGTTTTTACCTAGCAATATGCGCAGACACCCGCTTAGGGCCCAATTGGGCCACATCGTTACAAAGCACTACAAAAGAGAAGAGGCTTATGATAGATATTATGGCCTTACGATAGTCATATAAGCGCCGGGAAATCTATAAGATTCGCTAGATTAATGGGAATAATAACCTCGCCGATATAATAACTAAGGGAACGCTAAATAAAACCCTTGAGACCTTCATTAACTAAAATAGGGCTGTTATACGTATGGAAGGGTGGGTAAAAAGGCCGGTCAATATCTGACTGCGTTTAGAAGGTATTAGTGATGTTATGGGTGGTAAGTGTATGGATTTTCCTATATTCAATATTATATGCAATACTACCCCTTTTCTGCCCCTTTATTTTAACTGCGATATTCAACATACCGGCTGTACGGTATAAGCCTATATAAGCCGGCCGCGCGGCGCAACGGCGTTATCGGCGGCACAACCTGCCGAGACCGCGCCGCACTTTTCTTTCTATATATACGCCTTACATCCTAGCGATTCCGATATTTGCTTCTATAAAAAGAGAAGCTGCTAATATCGGAATCGCTATCGCAAGGTGCCCAATTGGGCATATTACGACGGATATGCCGCGCACACCCGTTGCGCACAATATGGCCACTTTTGCCCCTTTTGCCCCTGTGCCCTTAAGCCCGGTAGGGCACGCGGGCAACCCGGCCCGACCGCGCCGATGCACATAACTACAGCACGCACAAAAAGGCCACATCGTATAATTACTCTTTTGCTTCCTTTCTTTCCTTTTAGTTAGTCAGTCATAATCAAAGAAGTAATTATACCTTTGACCGGTGACCTCACGGTACTCGATACCACGCGCGCAACCCTACATATAACTAGGTACCCCTTGATGCAACCAACAACAAAGACCAGCTCTTGTGCATAGAATAGCAAGGCAATATAACCATCACCTCTATCATTGAAATCCTACGCACTATTTACCAAAGTCCACAGTATACTTGCTAATTTTAATAATCTCATAGTTTTGGGACTGCAATTAACCCCTTTTAAAAAGGGAAGAGGTCAGGGGGTACGGAGGATATTATATGTAATAAGGCAAACTCACCACCTCCGCGGCCTCACGCCCGAGCTAAAAACAATTAACACAACGAGCTCGAAATCCCTCCAGCTTCGCATTTAACATTTGACCAACTTCCCATAATATACTTACTATACATATAATCATACACATTCAGCCATACTATCTAGTTCCAAGTTTGTACTATACAGTGGGGCAACAATTTCTCTCATATTAACTAGCCGTCTCCTCAGACATAACTCGACTATCTGAAGTATAAAATATATAAGATACTTTATATGATAACAGTAATATTAAAAGTATTTATTATTTTAAATTCCGCATTTTTATACTCTATATATATATACATATAAAATAAAAGTCTTAATACCTATAAATTATTATTATAATTTTATAAATTATTAATAGCTTTAAAAAATATATTGTACATTAAAATATAATAAATTGGATAAACAATATTATAAGTGATATTTAAAGTCTTTTTATTTCCTAATTTTATAGTAATAATAGGTAATATACTCTTCTGTAGCTATCTAAAGATCTTGAGATCTAAAATTTGGTTAAAATCTCAGCTGATGGAGCTACTACAACAATGACGTCATAGCATTTTTTTTGGGATGCTAAGGAAGTCGGCGTAGTTTTCTTAACGATCTTTATAATAGCATAAGCAATTGACATTGCGCTTCTCAAATATGGGAAATGATCAGTTATAGAATAAGCAGGCTGCTGTTGACAACGCGCTGCACGAATCGAAAGCCAAATTCGCGCAAGAATACGCGAATTTTTGAATTGTTATCATGTAATCACGTTTTCAGAAAGATGCGATTAGAATTAAAAAAGGGGAGCGGTTCCATGGACGCGATCGCGGGTGTTGGTCGTGGCTTCGCGGTGGTTTTCTCCTTGTCGTCCCATTGTGGATCCTCATCCCACCATAAGCTGCTCCGTCGCACTCGTCTCATTCGTCGGAGTTCCACTGCACGTGAGATTGCCTGCAACCAACCCACGAGTAGTAGTACAGTCGACCTGTCCGCGAAGGCGACGCGCACATTTGATAAACCTACTCGTCCAAAAGCAGCTTCTCTGTCCATGACGCATCTCAAAGCCGTGTGTCCCTTGCCTCGAACCTCTGCGTCTACCCTCCTCGTGATTTCAGTTCTCAGCTTTCTCTACCGTCACTCTCTCGCACCATCACCGCGTCTGTCGGTTTCCCTTGACTTTCTGATCGCCAGGCTCCTTTTGAAGCTATTCCAATCGAGCGACTCATTCATGCATGCCACATACGGTCCATCAACCAGCGCTACTCAGCGATTAAAGTAAGCACAATCCCGTCGCCGCACTGTCGAGGGAATCTTTACGCGCGTCTGGGACTGTATGATGGAATAAATTGTTCCTACCCCCTTTGCCTCTGCATCTGACCTTCTTCTTTACTGTCTCGAATTGCCATCGTACCGCTAACACGTTTGTTGTCATATCAATAGTTGTCATTTGTTCACCCTTCGCGCCTGAGTCCTTCGCTCTGCACGACCTTGCCTCCCCCCCCCCTCCTTCTCCCCACCCCACACCAAAATCTGGCGTAATTCCTCTGCCATGGTGAGCAAACGCAAGAGAGTTCTTGAGGACTTTGATCCGAACAAGTCCGACTCCGAAGACGAGAATTTTGACCCCTCGGAGACGCGTCCTCTCAGAAGCTCCAAGAAAGCACGACCATCCCGAGGTTCTCGAATTAGTGGCGGCCGGAAAAAGAGCCACAGATATCGAGGCTCGGATATTGACGACGACGACGAGATCTTATCCGGCAGTTTGGCAGAAGACTCGTTCAATGAGGATGGTTCAGACGACGTGGAAGTACCGGTAAATGCGGCTGGACGGCGGACGAGAAAAGCCGCTCGAACTCAACTCAATTACAGAGAAAGCTCAGCCGAGGAGGACGCGGACCCTGATCTTGTGCAAGATTCGGATGATGTCGGCGACTTGGACGAATCGGAAGGGCCTGCCACCAGAAGAGTCGTCAAACTCAAAGTCCCCGCCAAATCATCCACAGAGATCGTGACTCGAAGGACAACCCGCGCTAGTACCGCCGATGCTGAGGAATTCGTGGAGCTGTCCAACTCGGGAAAACATGCTGTCGTCTCTCGCGATTCCCGTAGCCGTAGCCCTGAGACGTATTCACGAATCCGGCGTCCTTCTCGCTCAACAAAAGCTCTGCATGCGAAGCCAGAGACCATTGAAGAAGTAACCCAAGAAAGCAGTAGTCGAGCTGCTCACGATGCGGACGAGCCAGACGAACTCTCCCACGAGTACCAAGCCGGCGACAAGAAGGATGTCGACGAGGAGAAAACAGCCGGTGGCGTCGCGACTGACGACGGTAATGTGGCTGCCAAGCAAGATGAGACTGTAACCGCGGACGATGACGACGATGACGACGTTCCTGTTACGCGTAGGACGCGTGCATCAAGGGCTGCAGCTGTGCATGAGGAGCAGCAGAAAGCGGATGATATCGCTGCGGAAGACGCCGCGGCTACATCTCGCCGATTAACACGCGGGAGGTCAAAGAAATCCACGCAGGAACCAAGCAGTGATTTTGAGCCTGGGGACGATTCCGAGGATGAAGTCATGTCTCAGAGCAAGGCAGACGCAGTGGAAAGCCCTACCCCCAGAGCTCGAGGCAATAGGCGTAGCGCAAAAAACTCTCGCCGGGGTGGTGATTCTGGTGACGAGGAGCTCGATGTGGACCTAGACGAGCTGAATGAGGAAGCGCGCGAGTTGCGGCAAGCTTCTCGGCCCCGACGGCGACCCAGGGACGAGTCCCCGATCGTTTACCAAGAATCCCGCCGAGCTCGAACAAAAGTGAACTACTACATGCCGCCGCTGACGGCCGTCAACATCGAGGAGGAAGAAGTGGAAGATCCCGCTCCCACTCCGGCACGACGTCGCAGAGGGGGCACCAACATGGGATGGGAGAGAACTCTCAACACCACCTTTGGTCCTTTCGGAGGCGGCGGCGGAGTCGGCGCATTGCTCAGTGGTCCTTGGGGCACTGGTGCCGCTGGGGGCGCTGATTCAGACAGCAGTGATGATGAAATGGTCCACCGCTCTGCTGTCGCCGGAAACGTGGGGATGACGCCGACTTCAGGGGCGACGGTGGGCGGTTTGCTGCAAGGTGCTTCTGGCCTCAACGTCGAGGCCACTCCCAACGTAGGCAAGATCAAGGACAGGAAGGCTCTCGCCGACGCGGACCCTCTCGGCGTGGACATGAATGTCGATTTCAGCAAGGTAGGGGGCTTGCAAGGCCACATTGACCAGCTGAAGGAGATGGTACAATTGCCGCTTCTCTACCCCGAGCTTTTCACCAAGTTCCACGTAACGCCGCCTCGCGGAGTACTATTCCACGGTCCTCCGGGTACTGGAAAAACTTTGCTTGCTCGTGCTCTCGCCAATTCCGTCGGCTCCGGTGGCCGCAAGATCTCGTTTTATATGCGAAAGGGTGCTGATGCCTTGAGCAAGTGGGTTGGCGAAGCGGAGAAGCAGCTGCGGCTCTTGTTTGAGGAGGCTAGGAAGACCCAGCCCAGTATCATCTTCTTTGATGAGATTGACGGCTTAGCTCCCGTCCGATCCAGCAAGCAGGAGCAGATCCATGCGTCCATTGTGTCAACTCTTCTGGCTTTGATGGATGGCATGGATGGCCGCGGACAAGTTATTGTGATTGGCGCCACAAACAGGCCTGACAACATCGATCCTGCACTGCGGCGGCCTGGCCGTTTTGACCGCGAATTCTACTTTCCTTTGCCCGATATTGATGGGCGCAGATCTATACTCGATATTCACACCAAGGACTGGGGCTTGTCACCGCAATTCATGAGCTCCCTTGCCGAAAAGACCAAAGGTTACGGTGGTGCCGATTTGCGAGCGCTCTGCACGGAAGCCGCCCTCAACTCTATTCAGCGCACCTATCCGCAGATCTATAGTTCGACCGAGAAGCTGATTGTCGACCCGGACAAGATCAGCGTTCATGCTTCTGACTTCATGATGTCCATCAAGAAACTCATTCCATCATCAGAGCGCTCAGCGACACCGGGGGCGAAGCCCTTACCCAAGGCTGTGGAACCGCTTCTGCGAAATCAGCTGAGAGACGCCAAGAGGTTCCTGGATGAGTTACTGCCAAGGAAAAAGAAGTCGACGGCACTTGAAGAAGCAATGTACGAGCAATACGACGATGACGATGACGGGTTTGGACGCGAAGCTATCCAACAGGAGTTTGAGCGGTCTCGCGTATTCAGACCCAGGTTCCTCATCTATGGCACACAAGGCATGGGTCAGGGCTATATAGCCTCAGCCATTTTGCACTACTTTGAAGGCGTCCACGTCCAAAACTTTGATCTAGGGGCCCTTCTTGCAGATGGACGAGTAAGTGTCAAGGCCAGCCGCAGGTTTCCATTCGGACGACAAGTTTTTGCTAATCATGATGCTGAAAGCCGATGGAGCAAGCCATTGTTGGTCTATTTACAGAGATTCGGCGTCATAAACCTAGTGTGATTTATATTCCCAATGTCGAGGTTTGGTACGCAACACTGGCTGGCACTGTTGCCTTCGTCGCCTTTCACACTGCGTTACGGTCTATTCCGCCCACCGATCCAGTACTTGTTTTAGGAACAGCCGATTGTGACAAACACGAGCTCCCTGATGGGCTTTTGAATGAATTTTTTGGCTTCTCCCACAAGAACAAAATGGAAATCACCCGACCTGAAAGGGTAAGTCTTGCGACCTGTTGTTTATTTGCTCTTATGTTGGGATGTGCTCTAACTCGGCTATTCTCTTTCTTTCTTTGCCTGTAAGGATAACCGGATGGAATATTTTTCTTGGACACTGGAGTATGTCAAGAAGAAACCTGCAGAGTTCCCCAGCCCAGAGAATCGAAAGAAGCGTGTGTTGGAGGAGCTTCCTGTTGCGCCAGCCATTGCACCGAGGCCGCCCACGAAAGAGGAGGTGAAAGCTATCAAGAGGAGAGATCATCAATTTCTCAACTGCCTCAAGACGTATCTCCAGCCCATCATGGATCAGATCAACAGGAAGTACAAGAAATTCAGACAACCAGTCATCCCTCAGAGCCAGATTGATTATCTCTTTGCCGAGTCGGATCCCAACTACGTCCGACCGGATGTTGCCGAAGGCATGGTGCGGCCGTACGAAATAGTCAAAGACAAACACGGCCACGACGTCCTCCGCGACACGGCCACCGGAAAGTGCTACTACAACCTCGAGACGACCACGATCGAAGAACGCCTATCCAACGGGTTTTACGCCAGGCCAAAGGATTTCCTGTTCGACATCAAAGCTCTTGCTAAAGATGCCAGAAACATTGGCGATAAGGAGCGTACGCTAAAGGCCAACGAGTTGCTCAGCAATGTGGAGGTTGATATCGCTACCATCGAAGCCGCTCATCCAAATATCGACTGGGACGGCCTACACAGCCGCCAGGTGCGAAGAGCTGCCGAGGCTGCCGAGAAGGAGCGGAAGCGCAAGACCGTGAGGTCGATACTGGAGCGTGTGCAGTCTGACCTGGGGGGTGGGGATGAGGGTGAATCACAAGCACCGCCAAGCTTGGGTGAGCCCGTGCCAGGATCCTGCACGACGGCCCGTTTCCAGCTGCGAAGCCCCCTGTCCAATGGACAAGTTGATGACAAGACAGCAAACACGAGCAACGGCACAGAGGGAGGGCAGAAGGAAGGAAACGACGCGGTCATGAGCGGAGTCGACGATCAAACACAACCTGCTACCCAGGCATCAGTGATGGGACCCCCAGCCGCAGACAAGCCAGAAGACATTTCTTCTGCCCACTCGGCTGGAGGAGGGCATGGCGGCGTGACGCAGATATCTCAAAAGTCGGCGGTAACTCCTCTCCCCCCCGGAGTATCCCCATCAGCGGTGATCAACGATGCGTCGACCACCAAGACATCAGATCCGTCGACTCACAGGTCGTCGAATCTCAGCACGCAGCTAACCAACGGCAACCACGGGGGCCCGTCGAGCGGTGAGAATGGCAACGACGCGGATATCCCAGACACTCTTGCGAATGCGAGCCAAGTCACCCCGAGTGACGATGGCTGGATCCATTCGCAAGCTCACGGCCTTGCGCACAGCAACGCAGGGGCAGCTGGACGAAGCAACCTGGCTGGCAGCCCGGCGTCGTCACAGTCCCAAGCCCTTCTCTCCAGCGCCCAACAACCCGGGGGGCGGCGGTCCAGCGGGCAGCGGTCCAGCGGGCAGCAATCCAGCGGCAGTGTAGCGGTGCCGTCTCGGCGAGGACTGCAGTCACAACAAGACCCTCCCTTGATCCGGTTCTCGGGCTCGTCTCAGCCGCCGTCGGTGGAAGGCGCAATCGAGAATCTTTTACAGGTGCTGACAGACGGCACATCGGGCTGCACCATCGAGCAGCTGGAGCAGATCAATCGGGAGCTGATGGACGAGATATGGAAATCCAGACATGAATGGAACCGCCACAAGGTGGTTGGCAACCTCGGCAAGGTGTTTAACGATACAATCGGCGATATTGAGACCATGCAGGGAGTAGGGCCGTTCAGCCAAAAACGAAGCCAACTGTAGAATCGAAGGAGGGACGGGTTTCGCACGAGAGAAGAAGATGGGGAAGCGGGTCAAGACGACGGGTTACGCAGCGTGAATTGGGTAAAGCAATCAATCAATCAATCAATCAATGGTGGGTAAATTTGGCACGGCACGCAGTCAAGAAAGAGGCTGTGCGGACGGGCATCTATTTCTCCCCCTTTTTGTGTACAATGACTTTGAAGAGAGCCGAGTTGTGTTTCCTTTCTTTTTTTCTGTTCTTTTTTTGAAGTCTATTGTCTTTAAAATGTCTGGTCGTGTTGTCGTTGCAGTCATTACATAAAGGGAGTTTTGTTATTGTTTTTATTATTAGCTGGCGAGACATTGAAGTTTTAGAGTAGGTACCTAAGATGGAGGAGGAGTCCACAGGTACACTTGCAGTGCCCCTCCCCCCTCCTTTTGCAGACCAGTGGTTCCTGTACAGGCCTCCTCGAGCTGAGCAAGCCTCATTATACGCACTACTCCGTACGGCAGTGCGTACCAGGTACTTGCATGTGCCCTAGGTACCTCGTGCTGTGCCGTCCCAACCTACCCTAGTCCGCCTCGGTAATCCTTTCCACCCCTCGTCGGACGTAACCTAACCTTTGAATATCCTCGTCCCCTTTGCCGCTGCCCCAGCACTCGTGCCAAGTGAGTCATCTAGTCAGATGACGCATACGGTACAAGACGAAGGAGAGAAAGATATCGCACCAAGACATTTACACATGAACCAACACAGGAAGAGGGAAAGCATACCACAAGATGGGTACCAATCGAATCGACTGCTACTTGGATATCGGTTAGTTCCTGACCACCAACCAACTGCTTTGGTGTCTGGTGTTTTGTCGAGCACAGCTGAGAAAAAGTGCTTCTACCTCGTTGCCCTGTAAAACTCGACAGCATCTCTCTACAGCTATGTCTGCTTCGAGGACATGCATCCAAACCTCGGACGGTTACGTGCCAACGGCATCGAGGTGGAGTAAGTGCGCCCGCCCATTGACTCGGGCGCCATCATGTCTCTGGCCTTGCTTTCTTTCCCAGCAACGGAGCAAAGCAAGCCCATGTTGGCTGAACCGGGTGGGAGTGGGAGGCAACCGTGCCCGGGCGGTGCAAACAACTTGGCTGACGACCGACAACCCCCGCAGGTTCCATCCCGTCTTCCTAGGAGGCCTTCTCAACCTCACTGGTAAGTGCGGCGTTTGCTGCCCATTTCTCCTCATCAGCCAGGACCGCACCTGGCGACGCTTAGAGGGGAAACAAAGGAGGGAACATCAACCCGCAGCTCACATCTTGGTTGGATGCAGGCAACAAGCCGCCGTGGACGTCTGCGGCCAAAGCCAGGTATCTCGGCTACGACAGCCCACGAGCAGCCCGTCGGGTCGGCATCACCGACTACGCACCGCCCGAGGATCTCCTGCAGAGGGCCAAGACCCAGTCTGCTCTCCGGGCGCTCCTCTTCGTCAAGGCCAGGTTTCCGAGGGAGACGTTCCTGTCCGTGCTGCGCTTCCTGCTGCACAGGTTCTGGACGCCGCCGCACGCCGACGTGGTGGATGAGGCGAGCCTCAAGGCTCTGCTGCTCCAGGCGACGGAAACACCGACGCGGGGCAGCAGGCTGTTTACCGAGCCTGACGTGGACGCCATCATGCAAGGGAGGGCGGAGATGAAGGGAAAACTCATCGAGGACACGGGCAGGCTTGCCGAGGACGGCGCGTTCGGGTGTCCGTGGCTCGTGGCCACCAACTCGAGGGGGGAGGTTGAGCCGTTTTTCGGGAGCGACCGGTGAGTAGCCAGCTACTGTCCCCTTTTTTTTTTCCCTTGCTGCTCGAGGAGGAGGAGGAGGTGAGGAGGAGAAGAAGATGAAGGAGAAGGAGAAGAAGAAGAGAAGGAGCAACGGGTGTTGAGAGTTGGTTTGCTAACGCGCTGCGCGAATCAGGTTCAATCACATGTACATATTTCTTGGCCTCCCGTTCCAGGACGTCGTTGTTCTGGAACCAGGCGCTAAGCTGTAGGGCCTGTGCGGGCAGCCGGCAAGTTTTGGGCAATAGTTGGAATGGCCAAGAAGAGGAAAAAGTAGAGAAGAAGCAAATCGACGACGACGGCAACAACAGCGACGGCAACAACGACAGCAGCAACAAGAGGCGGGACAAGAAACCCGTGAAGCGGGCATGAATGCTCGTTGCTGCAAAGCGTCCACTAACCAAGAAGCCTACATGTAGACTCTAGGTACATGTACGGTGTATGTACCTAGCCCTGACTTCAGGTGCCTGAAGCGACGGGCTGCAGCGCAACATTGAACTAACTACATGTACCCCCCCCAACACCCCCCAACACCCCGCTTACCCCCGCCCACTCGGATATCCACATGCATTGATCCATCCGACCAACGTTGACAGCTTCAACAAACCATCCATCCGCCCACGAGGCTTCACCACAGTCACCAGCCGTCCGTCCTGCTTCCTCGAGATTGATTGCCCGCCGCCTCTCGCCTCTCGCCTCTCGCCTCTCGCCTCTCGCCTCTCGCCATGCAGCCGCCAGAGCTGACCCTCATCGTGGCAGCAACCCGCACCATGGGCATCGGCCTCCACGGCACCATGCCGTGGACTGGCCTCCGCAAAGAGATGCAGTACTTTGCCCGCGTCACCACACACGTCCCGCCACAAGTAGGTTGCACCTCGCCCGATACAAAACCCGATCGATGCACGCATAAAACATGCAACAAAACATGATCCATACACGCGTGCCAAATCAAAAATCTCTCGTTTCGTTTTCCCCGCCCCCCCCCAAGCTGAAAGACGTCCGTCGTGGCCGCGAAAACCTCCTAGTCCCCAGCCGGATCCGTCAACGCAGTCATCATGGGCCGCAAAACATGGGACTCCGTCCCCCCCAAGTTCAGGCCCCTCAAGAACCGGCTCAACATCGTCGTCTCTCGCTCGGCGCCGGGCGAGACGCCCCCGCCGGCACCCTCCTCGCCCGTTTCCGAGCCCGTGCGCGTGAGGAGCCTGCAGGACGCTCTGGCGCTTGCCAAGGCGCACCCGCTCGTCAGCCGGGTCTTCGTCATGGGCGGCGGCCAGATATACCGGGAGGCGCTGGGGCGGGACGAGGCGAAGCGGGTGCTGCTGACGAGCATAGAGGGGGACTTTGAGTGCGACACGTTCTTCCCGCTCGACCCGAGCAGCGACGCGGCCAGGGACGCGGGATGGACGAGACGGTCGGCCGCGGCGTGGAGGGCGTGGACTGGCGAGGAGCTCCCACAGGCCCAAGAGGAGGCCGGTGTCAAGTACGAGTGGCAGATGTGGGAAAGGAGTTGATTGTTTTGTATAAATGTATGCATATATTTGTGCCTTGGTTCTCCCAGCTGACATTTGGGCTCCGCTTGTTTCCTCTGCTGCACTTCCCGTTCCGTTCCAGGTTGGAGACAAGTTGACTTTTAAAACCTTGCTTTGCTACTGGTACATGTACAGTGTAGTGGAAAGAGAAGAGGAAGAAGGGGGAAACCTCCCCAAGAAAAAGTTCAAGAAAAAGATCAAGAAAAAAGATCAAGAAAAACGGTCAAGCTAGGCGAGCCCCTCCTTGCCCGCCGCATCCGTTCGCATCTGCCCCCCGTGACACTTCCTCCACAAACGCCCGCTTAAACGGCTCCTCCAGCCTCGTCCAGAACCCGTCGACCGGCTTGGCCAGGGTGTCGGCGGCCCGGTGCGCAAAGTCGGCGTCCGACACCAGCTCCAGCGACGCGAGGCAGCTCCTCATCCAGCCCACGACGGCGCACAGCGCCCTGGGGTCCGCGTCGGCCGACCCCTTGAACAGGTTCCTCCAGACGGCGCTGGCGAGGATGGCGTCGCCCTTGACGAGGCCCTCGTCGTACGCGAGCAGCAGCCCGCGCCACTGGACGAAGATGTCCTTGAGGTAGCGCTGCCGCAGGGCCGACGACGTGATGCCGTGGTCCAGGTGCATCTTCTTCTCGCAGTCGAAGAAGAAGTGGTCCACCAGCTGCTGCTGCCAGTTGCGGTAGGCGTCGCGCTCGAGGCAGCGCACCCGGGCGTTGAGCAGATACAGATGCAGCATCGTGACGTGGGACCACGTGCTGAAGCTGGGCTGCAGCCCGAAAGCTGGCAAGAAACAACGACGACGAATCAGCCCAGGTCGATTTGCCGCCTTGTTTCGTGGGGCTTCCTCTCTCGATGTCACGGAAAGGAAGGGGGGAAGACACCTGCGTTGGGCTTGCTTGCTTGCTTACTCTTGTGCCAGACGTTGCGGCCGTCCAGGGGCTCGCCCAGCTCTTCGCCGTCCGGCAGGCGCCGCACGCGGTCGTTCTTGCGGGCCGCCTCGCTGATGTGGTAGTCTGCCGGCTGGGCGCACGCCTTGTACAGCTTCTCGGTTGCGCCTAGGACGCGGTACGACTCCCGCAGCGAGGACCCCATGCCCAGGATGCGGCGGGGGGCGGTGTCGCCGAACGCGCGCGTCGGTGGCCGCTGCGGGAGGCGCGGGCTCGTCGGGCGGGCGTGCTGGACGGTCCGCCAAGGGGCGAAGCTGGCCGATGCTCGGGCGGAGGCCCTGACCCTCGCCAGGCCGCGCGTCTGTGACCAGCAGGATTCGCAGGCCATGCCGGGCCGCGTCTTGGTGAAGAAGAAGACGACAACAACCGGCGTTGACGCGGATTGTGCGTGCGTGCGTGCGTGCGTGCGTGCCTTTGTGCCTCGGGGCGTTGGAATCGGGGCGGTTGCTTGTCACGTTGACGTCGTCTTGCTTCTCTGTCTCTTGCTTTTTCTCGCTGTCGTTCTTGTTCTTCTCGATGTTGTTGTTGTTTTTGTTGTTGTTCTTCTTCTTCTTCTTCTTCTTCTTCTTCTTCGTTTTTCTGTTCTTTTCTTCTTTTTCGCCTGGTTGTTGTTTTGTTTCGCTAGGCCCTGGCTGGCGACCCCTTTGGGGGGAAAAGGAAAAAGTGAAATAAAAACGAAAATGGACATTTTGCTTAAATTAGCTCCATCGGGATGTGGTGGTCCGTGCGCCCCCCCACAACAACCACCACCACCACCCTCCCACAACGTCATGGATTGCGAGGAGCCTTTGATCCGCCGTCACCATCATCGTTCTGCTAACGGAGGGCCGGCTCTTGTAGACGGCTGAACTGCATACCTATTTGGCCCGGTCGACTTGCTGCCATGCAGATCCCTCTCTTCTCAACCGGCAGACTCCGTAGATGCATACAGTTTCCCCCCCTTTCCCTCCATGCTTATCGCTACATTAATAATAGGTCGGTGTTGCGTTCCTGCTGCGACGGAGCGCTGCACTTTGGCCTACAAGCTGGAAAACACCAAGGTGCTGTTCGTTCCCCCAAATCCAAAACTGTTGCTGATGGCGACTCGCACCTTCTTTTCTTGTGGTGTCAGAGGCACAAAGTTGAAGTCGACGCCAACATCCGGCCTGTGCAGATTCTGTGTCGCTGGTATCACGCCCTGTTGCGGCTTTCTTGGTTAATGCTCGTTCGTTGTACTCCGTGGCTCCGCAGCAACCTCCTTGGCAACTCCCTTACCTCGTGGATGGAAAGAATGGCAAAGAGTGCTTCGATGGCACCGGCAGCCCCGAGCAAATGGCCAACGGATCCCTTGGTGCTGCTGACAGTCACCTCTGCCTCTGACGAAACGCCTTCCTCTCCAAGCATCAGCCGGCGGATAGCGGCAGCTTCGGCAGCGTCTCCAACTTGCGTGCCGGTCGCGTGCGCGTTGATGTAGCCCACCTGCGAGGGCTTGACCTGGGCGTTCTTCAAGGCACGCTTCATGGCCAGGAAGGCCCCCTGCCCGTCTTCCCTCGGCGCCGTCATGTGGTGCGCGTCACCGCTCAAGCCGTAGCCCTTCACCTCGGCGTAGATGCGAGCTCCTCTGGATCTGGCATGCTCCAGCTCCTCCAGCACGCACACGGCAGCCCCCTCGGCAATGACGAAGCCGTTTCGGTCCGCATCAAAGGGCCGACAGCTGCTGGAAGGGCAGTCGTTGTAGGCCGTGGACAAGGAGCGAGCCCTGCCGAAGCCGGCGAAGGCCAATGGGTGAATGCAGGATTCGGAGCCGCCGGCCACCATGACGTCGGCATCTCCAGCGGCAATGAATCGGGACGCGTCGCCAATGGAGTGTGCGCCGGTGGTGCAGGCCGTGGCGACAGCGTGGTTGGGTCCCTGGAAGCCATGCTTCATGGCGACGTGGCCCGCCGCGAGGTTGATGAGGATCTTGGGGACAAACAGAGGAGACACCTTCCTATATCCCTAGCGCGCAAAGACATCAATAACCAGACTTTGCCATGTAGCAGGCCGGGGCCCCCACGGGTGGACGTGAACAGCGCCAAGAGAGGAGAGCGAAAAAAGAAAAAAGAAAAATAAAAATAAAAACAAAAAAATAAAAGTGAAAAAGACTGGCAGCTTACGTCGACGTTGTGCGCAAGACTGGTTTCGTACAAGTCGTCCAGGTTGCCGATGCCGCTGCCCAAGCAAACTCCCGTAGCCTCGGCGTCCTCTTGCTTGGCCGCGGTCCAGCCAGAGTCTGCCAAGGCCATGTCGCTAGCCGCCATGGCGTACTGGGTGAAGGTTGCCAGGCGCCGCTGATCAGACACGCTGAGCCAGTCCGAGGCCCTCCATTGCCCCCGTGCCGGATCCTGGCCATGGGGAACGACTCCGGCAACCGTGCTGGTCAGGTCACTCCACCTTGCCCGTGGTTGACGTGAGGCGACACTGACGATTCCCGACTCGCCGGCTAATAATCGAGACCAGGTCTGCCGAATGCCAACTCCTAGCGGCGTGACGGCGCCCAGGCCAGTGACTACCACACGCCGCATGCTGGTCCCATTGCGGGTGGGGGTTTCTTTCAAGGGGGGGGGGGATGAAAAAAAAAAAAAGGGAGAGAGAGAGAGAGAGAAGGAAAGAGAGAGACAGGGAGCCAAAGAAGAAGCCAAAATGCAGAGTGCAGATTGCAGCAAGCAGCATGTGGTTAGAGAAGAAAGGCGAGGGTATGGATCAAAGGTGGTCATGTGTGGATCAAGATTCCAAGAAGATCAATGAATGTCTGGTCGTTGCCCACTGGTCAACACTTGTTGGTGGGAGTTGACGCTAAATTTGCCAGCTGCGGCACCCAGCCGGGAGCAGCTGCAGCTGGGGAACTACCAGACATATACCGTTGAAACCCCCCGCTGTATTGGCTGACCCCTGGACCCCCTGGGCCTCCACGCCAGCGGCAGCGGCGGGGACTAACTTGCTCAGGGCTGGCAGTCGATACATAGCACCAGGCTAGTACATGCATGTACCAG
Organism: Ustilaginoidea virens; assembly: GCF_000687475.1. NCBI lineage: Eukaryota > Fungi > Ascomycota > Sordariomycetes > Hypocreales > Clavicipitaceae > Ustilaginoidea > Ustilaginoidea virens. Next base: position 4,109,072 of record NC_057317.1, on the reverse strand, counting down.
ACTGTACCAGACCGAAATGAACCAGCACGACGTCACCCAGCGGCACACCCACTGTATGTACTGCCCTTGCATTTGCGTCCCCGTCTACGGAGTTCGGAGTATGGAGTACGGAGCATCCGGTTACATACATGTACGTTACATGCTCCGTACTCGTTGTCATCCATCGGTAACAAATCAGATCCTCGCACTGGGATGCGGCACGTTCCATTGCTTGGGGCAGCTGCTGCCGCCTGGTCCCGGCAAAGCAGGACGAGAGACATGAATTGCAGACCCGCGAGCCGAAAGGGCTTGTTGTCTACTCCGTATCCGTACAGTACATGCATGTTTCTTTGAGCCGCCGACAGGCACCTTACCTGCCCGTGCCCTGCCCACGTTTATTCAGTGGTCATGGGCAAGTTGAGCAGCGGTTGCCAGCTGGCAGCTGACCGCATGAACCCAAGGCGTCAATTCTTTTGCAGCTGGCGACGTGGGCTGGAGGCTGGCTTCAATACAACAACCCCATTGATGTTGTGCCATGGCGCTGCCACCAGCCGGCGAACCAGACTGACTGACTGACTGACTGACTGACTGACTGACTGACTGACTGACTGACTGACTGACTGACTGACTGACTGCCTTAGGTATGCTGACACTGATCTGATGAGGGTAGTTGACATGTACCCCCCGGGGTTTTAGGGGTCAACCCCGGCTGGTTCGACGATACATATGTACCAGATGGCACTAATGAGGCCAACATTGAAGGCAGCAAGCGCAGGTGGCTTTTTTTTGGAGCTCCAGCCCAGCGGCTCGTCAACTCGGCTCGTCTTGTCAGATTCCCTCTAGTTGCAACTTGCATTCAACAAGCCCATGCCCGCTTTGAATAGACGGCTGGCTAACCATTGACCCGGCCTTGGCTGCGATCCGTCGTGCCATTCGTGCCATTCGTGCCATTCGTGCCATCGCATTGTTTTTCTTCCCAATTTCAATCTCGACTCACCCCCGGTTCTTGTCACTTGCGCTTTGGCCCGGAACCAGCTCTGTCGCACTCACTTTCAGCCTCGCCTTGCCTCGCCTTTCCCCGTTGCTTGAATCCTCTACCTGCCTACTATGCGCAACGTGATATGAAGATTGTGGTCAGCACCTGCTCGATTCTCTTCTTCTCCGGCTTCTCGGCCTGGTCAAAGCCAATATGAGCGCCAGCCATGGCCCCGGAAGACCTGATGTTGAAGCGGCTGGCTTTGACCCAGGGGCTGGCCCCAGTTCCAGCCATTCGGCTTCGCGTGAGCGTTCGGCTTCCACGGAGGGACTCCAAGAACAGCTTTCCGATTGGAACAATGATGGAGAAAGTGACGGGCAAAGTGATGGAAACGACCAAGATTCTGAGTACGAGCTTCTCATGGATCCAAATCTCCCCCGAGACGAGGCCGGCGATGCCATGGAGATGACAAGCTTGACTGCTGGGAAGCTGCCCGACAACGAGGACTCTCCATATCCCGAAGTTCGCGCAGCCGTGCGGAACTATGACGAGGACGTGCCCTGCAATACCGTGCGAGCCTGGGTCATTGGCCTGACCCTGGTCTTCTTTGGCGCTGCCATGAACACCCTCTTCTCCCTGAGGAGCCCTTCCATCTCAATCGGCCCGCTGCTCGCTCAAATCATTGCCTGGCCTATAGGCCATGCTTGGGCTCGGTGGGCGCCCGACAAGAAATTCACGACCTTTGGATTCGAGTGGACCTTGAACCCTGGACCCTTCAACATCAAGGAGCATTCCATCATTGGAGTCATGGCCAGCGTATCATTCTCCGTGGCTTACTCGACCGACATCATCCTCGCTCAGCTCATCTTTTATAAGCAAAACTTTGGCATACTATTTCAACTTCTTCTCACCATATCAACCCAGTCCTTGGGCTACGGCATCGCAGGGACGATGCGCAAGTTTCTCGGTTAGTCCAAACACGTTTCTCTTCCCGTGACTCAAGAGACAGACACAGGCGGAGCGGGCAATCTTGAGAAAACATTTTACTGAAAAAAAAGGGGAGGGGGCTTCGGGGAATATGCAGTATATCCGGCGTCAATGATATGGCCATCCAACCTTGTGGCTGTAACCATGATGAATGCCATGTACGAGAAGAACGAAGTACGGGACCCGTCAGTCCTAGGGGGTAGCATGCCGCGTTATCGATGGTTTACCTTTGTCACTGTTGCCGCCTTTCTCTACTACTTCATCCCCGGTTTCCTGGCCCAGTTCCTGAGCGTTTTTGCCTTTGCTACTTGGCTGGCGCCGCAAAACCCAGTCGTCAACCAGCTGTTTGGAGGCACCACCGGGCTATCTCTGCTCCCAATCACATTTGACTGGACTCAGATTGCGGGCTACATCGGATCGCCTCTGATTCCACCGTGGTGAGTGCGCAGATGTGCGACACATAAACACGTCCTGGGCGGCCTTCTTCCCACTGACGTTTTTTACTCAAGGTTTGCCATTGCCAATACCTTGATAGGGGTGGTTGTCTTTTACGTCATTGGCTGTTCTGTTCTTCATTTCTCCGGAGCTTGGTCTGCCGAGTTCCTACCCATGAGCGACCCCAACACGTATGACAATACCGGAGCGCCGTACAACACGTCGCGCGTTCTCAACCCTGATTTCACGCTGAACGAGGACGCGTACGGCAAATATTCACCGCTATTTATCAGGTATCTTGTATTCTTCTTGGGCCGCGCCGACGACAGCCCCCCCGAACCAAAGTCCCCGCTGACCTCACGTGTAGCACCACGTTCGCCGTGTCCTACGGGCTCTCGTTTGCCGCCATCTCGTCGCTGGTGGTGTACACGTTCCTGCATAATCGCAAACGCATATGGAAGCAATACCGCAACAGCTCAAACGAAGCACCAGACATTCACATGAAGCTGATGAAAAAGTACAAGGAGGCGCCGGATTGGTGGTATATGGGATTGTTCCTTGTCGTCAGTCACATCCCCCTTGCCCCCTCTGCTTACCCAGAGAACCGTGGTCTGACGTAGCAAGCAGATGCTTGCCATGGGCCTTTACACAGTGATGGCGTATCCCACCAAGCTCGCTTGGTGGGCCTTTCTGCTCGCAGCGGCAATATCTTTTGGCTTTTCCTTGCCAATTGGTATCATAGAGGCCGTCACGAACAACCGTATAGGCCTGAATGTGCTCACCGAGTTCATCTATGGGTATATACAGCCGGGAAGGCCGCTGGCTCTGATGATGTATGTGCAAGCCCGTACGCGGCCGTTTCCGCCTTGCGAATGTGCAGCTGACGAGGCGAATCCAGTTTCAAAACGTTTGGGTACATTACTATGTAAGATGACGACGACGACGACGACGACGACGACGATCAAGTACCCTTTAGGAACGTCCATGCTGACCTTGTTACCGTGCCACAGGTCTCAAGCTCTAAGCTTCGTTTCGGATTTGAAATTCGGACACTACATGAAGATACCTCCGCGGACCATGTTTTGGGCTCAAGTGGTTGCCACTACGCTTTCGTGTTTTATCCAGATTGTCGTGCTCAATCTTGCCTTGAGCTACATCCCGGACGTTTGCGATCAGCATCAGCGGGACCACTTCACCTGCCCAGGCGGCAGAGTCTTTTTCGCAGGTAGTTGGCTGCCCCTCTCTCTCAACACCCCCGTCCTTGAAAGTAAAAGGCGAAAACAGGTTACTGACAACGGGGCCAGCCTCCGTCATATGGGGTCTGATCGGACCCAACAGAATGTTCTCTCCCGGGCGCATCTACTCGTCCCTCTTCCTCTTCTTTTTGGTCGGCGCCATTGTCCCGATTCTGATTTATTTCGGCGCCAAGCGGTGGCCCAAGTCGCCGCTGCAGTACCTCATCTCCCCCCTGATTTTTGGCGGCGCCGGCGCAATCCCGCCCGCCACGCCGCTCAACTACTTCTCCTGGGGCATCGTCGGCTTCGTCTTCCAGTGCTGGATCAAGAAGAGGCACTTTGGCTGGTGGAGCAGGCTCAACTTCCTTACCTCGTCCGCGCTGGACCTGGGACTCGCGCTGTCCACACTGTTCATCTTCTTCGCATTCTCCATGCAGGGTATCGAGCCGCCCAAGTGGTGGGGCAACGACGTGGTGAGCTCGACAATGGACTCGCAAGGCACGGCAGTCCAGAGGCAAGTCGTGGCTGGCCAGCAGTTTGGCCCAAAGTCCTGGTAGATTTTGGTCCTCTTTGCCTGGAGATTCTGTGATGCCGCCGAGATTTTGCCAGGAGCCACTGGAGGAAGCCATCTCCAACTGGTAGTGGCCGAGTTCGCTGTCCTCGCCGTGCAAGCCAGCTAGCTGGCCTCTGCAGTCGGGGTATTTCACACGGGGCATGGGACCTTGGCTCGGACCCTTGTAGATGGACGATACGAGGCCAAGCCCGTCAAGCAGCTCAGACGACGGCTGGTTTAATACATGTGGAAAGCAATCAACAACCTTGGCAGGGGCCTTGATGTACCGCAAGACGGGGCAGATGGCGAATCCGTAGGCATCAGCAGCCAAAAAGGCAAAGCCGAAGCGGTATAGCCTTGAGGGGACCCCAAGGAGACGATGCTACGTCGAGGAATCACATCTCTTTTAGGACTCGGCAAAAGAAATTCAGGGGGTGGGGGGGGGAGAAGAAGAAGAAGATGAAGATGAAGATGAAGAAGAAGAAGCTGATGATAAAAGGTGTAGTTTACAGTAATTCAATGTAGACTCGTCTGAAAATCCCCCGTCACCGCGTTCACAAAACCAGTCGTCCAGGCTCCTCTTCCAGAATCGCCTTGCATCTCTCGAGAAACACGTGTGCCCGGCGCTCTTCTTCCTTGGGCACGACGAGGCTGAAGACGTTGAGGCCGCTGGAGAGGCCAGGAACAGCAGGGACACCGGCACCGGCTTCACGCGCGCGCTTCTTGGCAGGCCTGCCCGCCAGGACGGCTATAATGTCCGTCCCCTCCCCGCTTGCAGCCCGCGAGGCCGCTCTCCCGGGCTGCGCGCGGGGGCCCGCGGCAGACACCTGGGGCAGGTAGACGCCGCGCGAGCCGCGGGCGGCCTTGACCTCGTCCAAGCCGAGGAGCTGGTCGAAGAGCTGGCTGGCCGTGGGGGCGCGGTTCGCAGGCGGCAGGTTGTCGTTGGCGACCTGGGCGGCGCGGCTGACAAAGGTGGACAGCGGCAGGGAGACGCCGAGGGTGTGGTGGATGCTGCGCTGGACCTCGGCCACCTTGGCCAGCGAGATGGGGAGGTTGATCCGCAGGGGCGGAGGGGCGGCGGCCGCGGAAGCCTTTTCCTGGGCTGCCTTGGCGGCGGGCGCCTTGTTCTGCGCGAGCTTGATGTTGCTGAGGTCCAGGCGCGACAGCCTCTCGAAGCGGGAGGACACGGCGGCGGGCCGGTCGGCGCTGATGGATCCCAGGTGGGCGAGCACGTCGCCTTTGAGCAGGCGCCCGTTGGGGCCGGTGGGCTTGATCCTGGCCAGGTCGTCTCTGCTCAGGCCGTTTCGGTGGGCTAGCGTCTCGACTGACGGCATCAGCGGATACCTCTGCTCATGCAGCTCGGCGCTCTGGGCCGCGTGAGCGGCAGGCTTGCCTTGCCCGTGCCCGTGCCCGCGCCCGCGCCCGTCGCCGTCGCCGGGACCACCGGCCTCCCTCGGACCACCAGAGGGGCCAGCGGACGACGAGGGGCCGGCCCCGAGCGGCTGCTCGTCCGCCGGCATCTCCAGCGTCTTGACATCGTCCCCTGCCTCGGCGAGCACGGCGATCCTCGTGCCCACCTGGACAGACTTGGCCCCGTCCCCTGCCACGATCTTCATCACGAGCCCGTCCTCCTGAGCCTCGACATCCATGGTCGCCTTGTCCGTTTCAATCTCCAGCAACACGTCGCCGGCGCTGTAGCCCTCGCCTTCCTTGACCTTCCAGGACGCAATGTTTCCCTCCGTCATGGTCGGGGAAAGCGCGGGCATGACGAAGTTTTGCGCGGCGAGGCATCGCGCCGACGAGCTGAGGCCTGCGGGTTCTTTGGTCAGCTGAGATGCAGGGGGCGGGGGGTTTTCCAAGGCGAGCGGGTTGCAGCCATCGGTAGCATGATGGGAGCTTGAGATTCCAGGGAAGAGCAAGAATTGCCGCTCTGCCTGGCGTTCTTGGTCGGGCCGTCGTGGCCGTGGCCGTGGCCGTGCCCGTCGTGGGATGCAACGCCAATAGGCAAGGCAAGCTTGCCAAGGGAGGGCAACCAACGTACCTCGTGAGGCGCCTCTGCTGGTGGCGAGACGAGCCGATGCACGGCGTGCGGCAGCCGCAAAAGACGCCATGACCGCCCGTAGGAGCGTTTCAGGATGGGCAGCACCAAGGGGGGGGGGAGGTTAACAAGTGGTGAAGGTTGTATTCTGAAGGCGAGAGCTTGTCATCCTATTTTTTCGCCCAAGAAGCGAAGCTGTTTGTTGGGGGAAGCGCCGATTCCGCTCAAGTACAGAGGCACTTTTTGGTGGGGCGCTCATGCGCCGAAGGAAGGAGGTAACCTGTTGGGTTAGGTACTGTACATACTTATAGATTGCCTGCAGGTGCCTGGCATGTACCTCGACCCTCCTGGCAGGCGGTAGCGGGTACGTACCCACGACGGCCACGACCTTCTCCGTCGTGATATTGATTTGCTAGTGCGTTTGGCTTTCAAGTTTTGCACATCACCGCCCGGCACGTCACGTCACGTCACGTCACGTCGCGAGAGCAAGCGGGAACAGCTGCATCAACGGCATCGACTGCGCCGACTGCCACCCAGGCCCCATGACCACCAGCTTTCCGAGGGGGTTCTCTCTCCTCCCCTCCCTTCGGCTGGCCGCGCCCCCGTCCGTCGTCGCGAGGACCTCCTTCCTCCCCTCGTGCCGCTTCTTCACCACGCCTGCCTCGCGCCTCGCCACCGCGCAGTCCTCGTCCTCGTTCTCGCAAGCCCGCCCGCCATCACCTCCGCCCTCCGCGCCGCCGAAACCTCACCTCCCCGCGAGGCGGCCGCCCCCCGCCGCCGCCGCCGCCGCCGCCGCCGCCGCCGCCGCTGCTGCCCCCAGCCGATACGCCTTCATCAAAAGCCTGGCGTCGAAGCAATCGCCCACCGTGCTGTACGAAGCGCCCTCGCACTTCTGGTTCTACTTTGGCTGCTGGTCGACCGGGCTGTCCATCCTGGCGTGGACTGTGCTGACGGGCCCGACGGCGGTCGACCAGCCCGACGAGGTGCCGCGCTGGGTCGGCGTCGTCTTCGGCACCTCGTACGTGCTGCTCGGGGCCATGGGCTTCTACCTCATCTCCAAGACGCCCCATATCGTCAAGACGATTCGCGTGTTGCCCCGCGCCTCCGGCCCCGCGGCGGGCCAGCCCCAGCTCGAGGTCACGGTCAAGCGCATGCTGCCGTTTCTGCGGCCCAGGGTGATCAAGACGGACCTGGAAAACGTGTCGCTCAAGTCCAGGTTCTCCCTGCCGGAGGAATACGTCCCCGAGCTGCGACGCCTGGAAAGGGAGCTGGAGCTGGAGAAGAAGCGCAAGGCGTTGCACGAGCTTGACATGAGCCATTTGTTGACGATGCCCTTTAGGAGGATCGGCAGGGCGCTCGCCAGCATGTTCAGAGGCGTCAGATCTGCCTGGACAGACATGGGGTTCGGCGCCATCAAGGTGGACGGCAAATTGTACAAGGTTGACGTCACAAAGGGGTTCGCTCATGATGGGTTCAAGACGCTGGAGCAGATTGCGCACGTGGGATTCAAATGAGGGAGATGACGAGCGATTGTATTCAGAGGAAGGGGGGGGGGGGGGGGGGGGGGGGGGGGGGGGCATCTGTGGCTAAACCGCTTCGTCTCCGGATATCTCTCTATTACTTGTACAAAAATCCAAGCGCCCTCCGTATCGTGGCAATGCTCGCCCGTGCCGCTCCTGTAACAAGATTTGGAAAAGCCACCTTGGATGAAGCAGCGCCTCCCCCCATCCGGCAGAAGAAGCAAGTTGCTTCGTTACATCCGGGATCAAGCCATTCCTTATTCCTCATTCCTCATTCCACCATCGTACTGTAGTCTTTGCACGGCATCCCGGGAAGTCGGTGACCCGGGTGCTGCTGCCGTTTCGCGCACTTTGTGCTTTTCTGGTTCTGGATCCTTTGACGTCGGTGCCGATGGACTGATTGGCTGATTGAGTGCCGGCCAGATATACGGAGCAGCCGGTTGATGAAAAAGCTTGCCCCATCACGTTGACGGTTGGCCCATGGCGTCATCTGCCTTGCGACATCATGCATGGGCCTGCAAGACGGTGGCCTGCAAGACGGTGGCCCCCAACCCCAGCGCGCTTCGATTCTCTTGCCAGTGAGGCGGTGAACAGTCGCCACAGGGCCCTTGTTGCAGCGACGACGACGACGACGACGACGACGACGACGACGACGACGACGACGACGACGACGACGACGACGACGACGACGACGACGACGACGACGACGACGACAACAACAACAACAACAACAACAACAAGGCAGCAGCACTGGCAGCGGCACTGAGGCCAAGAGGCTTTGATGCTACAGGAGCCCGCATGGGGAATGAATCTCTACTGTACTAGAGTGGGTAATGCTTTCCGGGCATCCAGAGTCGGCACAACCAGCCATCCATCCATAGCCCCATCGCCATATCCCCCCCCCTGCAACACCCAGACGATGATGCAGAGGTCAGAAGAAGCATGAGCTTCCGTCTCGTCGCCACCGGGGCGTGGGTACGGTTCGGAGTAGGCCAAACAGTCATGTGGCTGCCTAGCCATGTGCGTGCTTTTCCCCCGAGTCTTGCTCGTCGTTTGAGCCACGTTATTATTCCTGGAACAGCCGCCAGAAGCGCCGAAATGGGTCAAGGCGTTTGCTGCTGGAGCAACTGGCATCGTCTACCCGTCCGTCCGTCCTCTGCAAGCTCCCCGTCGTCATTCGCCTCTTCAGGTGGAGCCGGGTTTCGGTGGCTGGGGCCTGTTTCATGCGGAAACCAAACCAGACATCAGCCGCGTCGGGAGGCCGCAGCTGGCTTTGCTTGGTTGCGCGCACGGCCATGGCTTCGGGAGCCGTTGTTTGCAAAAAAAAAAAAAACGAATCATCTTTTCGGGCAGGTCGGTCGCTTGCAGGTCGTCGTGGGAGGAGGCAAGCATGAGGAAAAACAATTCGACTCTGCAAACAACGCACTCATGCAGCAGCAAAAAGGCTATGATGATGCTCGGTACGGAGGTACATAACTTTGATACGGCCAAAGGAATGGACTTGCGAATGGGGCTTGCCCTCCGATTGGCCCGGGAGGGTCTTTTCCTGCAGCCCAAGCCCAAATCCAAGCCCCCTTACCCCCCCCCCCCTCCCAAATCAGCAGTCAGCAGTGACTTCAGTGCGGACATAACTTTATGTCATCTTATGTCTCCTCAATCCAAGCCGTCTCCCCCCCCCCCCCCACCCACCACAAACACCCCCAGCGCTTGTTGGCGCTACAGCTCCACTGTTCCAGCGCAAGTGGGGTCTGGTGGCTGGTGGGGCGTGGGGGCGGGGGTGATGTACGAGGCTGAGGGGCCGTTTTGCCAGAGGGGCACGCCATTTCAGAGGGGCCCAGCCATTCCGTTCCAGGAGGGGCAAGCCATTCCAGAGGGGCCATTCCAGAGGGGGCCATTCCAGAGGTTGGGGGGGGGGCGGGGGCCAAGCATCAAACATACTCCGTACACAACATGACAGCATGACAACATGGCTTGTTGCAAAGACCAACCACGATTTACCTACAGCTCCACCCAAGATGATCAAAGATCCAAACCCCAAGCGAGCGGGATTGCATCTCTTAGATTCCGAGCGGCGAGTACCGCCCCTTCTCGATACATACAGAGTACTCCGTACTTATGTACTTCACCCAAGCTTGGGGCCGCATTCCCCTCCTTGCTTGCTGTTCGCGTCGAGCAACCAACGACGCCCACGGGCCATGCATGCATGCATGCCATGGTAGGTAGATGACTCTGTCCAAGGGCCGAGGATCGTTTTCTTTTCTTTTCCTCCCCCCCCCCCCCACCTTTTCCCCGTCCCCAAATTCCATGGGCGGCATGAGGGACATTCGTCGTCCACCTCGAATCCATCGATTAGCCATGTTTCCCCCCTCACCTCCACCTCAATCACGTCGGCTCTTTCGACATGGCCCCGAAATGCGGCATTGGGTTGGGTTGCACTGCAATGCAAAGGAGTCGTGTCGTGTCGTGTCGTGTCGTGTCGTGTCGTGTCGTCCTTGAATTCAAACGGCGCTCCCTCCCAAGGGGGCAAACGAACGACTCGTCGACGAATTTCGGTACGACACACGAAACACACGAATCCCAGACATGCCTTGATCAATGCACGGGCATGCCGCCACTTTGTTGCCAACAAGGAGAGTCAGAGTGGTGGGGGCGGGGCATCTCTGGGCTGGACGTCTGGTCCCGTCCCGAGTGCATCGCCTCTTGCCTTTGTGCGTGTTCCTGAGCCGCAGCAAGCTTTGAAGCTTGGTGGCACCGAGACGAGACTCTGGTGACATTTCCCTGGATGCTTGCGCAACTTGAGTTGTTCCTTTGAAGAGAGAGGGAGGGGTCGAGGCGGGGTGGGTTGGTTGGCGCGGGGAACCACTTGAGCGGGCTGCGAGGTCGACAAAGATACATACCTACCTTGTAGCACCACGATCGGCACCGCCATCTTGGGCGCCGCGCACAGGGAAAGGCCGCCCGAAAGCCGGGGCACTAGTGGGCCGGTGGTGTGGTGGTTGAAGGCTTCATGCCCTGCCGCTTCTATCGTGATGCTGCTGCTGCTGCTGCCTGCTGGCATGCCCGTGCCGGCGATGATGCTGTGGCAGAATCTCACCGCCTCGCGGGCGGGTTACCGGAAAGCTGATGTCTCGTGGCCACTGAAATCTCGCCTGAGCAGCTACCGGCGCCATGTACTATACTGCGTCGTTGCAGCGTGCACCACCCCAGGCCAGGATGTCAACGTACTTCGTAGCGTCCGTCTCAGCACGTCAAGTCGAAGGGGGGGGAGGTTTTGACCGCATCAGTCCTGGCAGTAAACAGTAAACACCCGACTACTCTGCTCTGCATTTTACCCCACTTGCTCCTACCGACGCAGGGCCGCATCAAAGAGCCTCGGCAGGAGAAGCCTAAGCTGGGCTGATAGGATACGAAGAAAATGTGGATATTGTGTCTGGTACGCCGCCGTCTTATCGGCTGGATATGTGGATGGCTTTGCTGCCAATGCCGCTCTGGCTCTGTTGATACTTAGATACTTGACTTGCATGTACTGTACTGTCCGACAGCGTCGCCAACATCTCTAGCCCAGGCGGTTTTCTGTTTTCTGCCATGGCGCAATCTTCTCACCGCCCAACTTCCGTACTTCTATATTTCGCGACGCAAGACGTCATGGAGACACCCGTTGGCTGATGGGCCAATTATATCCAAGTGTAAATCGTCATCTCTCCGAGATTGCCCCGTTGATTTTCCACCAAGTAGAGGGAAAGCGGGAAGCTGCATCCCTTCGGGCCTCGTTCACCCGTCCGTCCGGCACAGCCAACAGGACCAGACGTTATCGATACTAGTGCTTCTAGCTGAGGGTCCCCCTAATTGGCTGGTGGGGAACCTGCGCAAAGTTCCTTCGCCTGCCTCCGTGCCTGCCTACCTGTTTGTTACCCGGAGGGATACGACGTGACTCGAGACATTGGCTTGGCAATTGCCGGAACAGAACGGAACGGAACGGAATCCAACGATGCCGCGCGTTACATTGTGTGTCGAGGGCGCGTTATGTCAGGCCATCTTCCGTTCCTATGTACGGAGTACCAGCGCAAAGTTTGCGGGCGGCATTCGTGGAATGGTCAACATGTCTTCTGTGATAGAAAGGTCCATGTCTCAAATTCCGCCGCACTCCCTAAATCAGGACAGGGGCTTGCGCGCACCAACAAAGATAAGAAAAATTTCCCCTCACCTACTCCGTACACACTACACACACAATTACAACTAGGCAGGGGGAGTTGCAAGTTGATCCCTTCTTGACGGGCTTACCCGGCTGCAGCCTCCGATGGTAAAGCGGGTGGGGAAAGTGGGTCCCTTGACGACCGTTGGGTGGGACATGCATAGAAACCATGTTGCGCAAGTGCAAAGTACAACTGCGTGCGTGCGAGTTGCGCTGCCAAGACGTTCAAAGGCTGCACTGCACGTAACGATGTTGAAGCAATCTCTGTCACTGGCTTCTGCTCTTGTCAATGCAAAGCCAGTCATGTATGCCAAACCGTTTCTTTGATTGAGACTGGTCATGTCTTGCCGCTCACTTGGTGACCTGTCTTGGAGTCACCAGGTCACCAAGGGAGCTGCATAGGTACCTACTAGGTAGGTATGGATGTCTGGCCTCTGAGATGCCATGCCCACGATGCACCGATGGACGACACGGGATTAGAGCCAGAAATACCGACTCGGACCAAGAGAAACCGCTTTAGAGGCATTGAAAGCTCGGAACGCTAATTTGCAGAACAGGGCCGATATGACTTTGGTGAAGCACGCTGCTACAAGGAGCTTGCTAGTCTACCATCTGGCGATACTAGCCGATGAAAGCAGTCTGGCAGTCCGAGGGCTGCGAGAGTCGGGCGAGATGATTGGCATCGAATTATACTGACTTGCCCCACGGCAATCATGGGCCCTTTGGCCGTAGGCTTGCAGCGAGAGTGGACCCACGTTCACGGTATACGGTTGAACAAGTTGGCGTTGGCAGTTGGCAATGTCGCAGAAGAATGTTTAAGACTTGGCAAGAATCAGGATCGACGCGCGCAGCTGTCGACTAATCAGTATAGGCCAAGTGCAAAAGCAATCGTCCTGCAAAACACATGTGATAACAGGTACCTACCTGCCTACGTACCTGAGATAGGAAGGCAAGGGGGGGGGGGAAAAGGGCGAAATCGACGGCTCCCTGCCCTTTGTCGCATATTTTTGTATGACATTGGACTGAACCGCATAGTGCTCGCATGACACAAACTTTTCGTGACAATGGTTGGGTGCGAGTACTTGTAGGTACCTAGTAAAGAAGGAGCCTCAGAAACCTGTTCCCATGTTTTTTATCGCCCATGATGACTGCTCTGTCGTGCGACCAACCTGTCTTTGGGTAACGGAAGAATAGACGCGACGAAGGCGGGCATTGGGCGGCATATTTCAGGCAACAGCGAGCACGAGCAGCAAGTTGACGCCCATCTTTTTGATGTAAAGAGGACGACTGCAAAAGGTTTCTTACCAATCTGCGCTTGTTTGATGATGCTTTACAGTGGAAAAGAAGAAACAAAAGGGAAGGAGAAGGAGGAAAGAAGAAGGAAGAAGGAAGAAAGAAGAAGAAAGGAAAAACACAGTGTGTATTCGTGGGTGTGAGAAAGAGAAGGGAGGAAGGAAGCATCAAATGCTTATATCGGGTAACATCAACTCTTTTCGCGCACAAACTGCTCCGGTAGCTGCCAGGGAACTTTCTGCCAGTGACCTTCCTAGGTAGGTAGGTAGGTACATGTAGGCAGTCGAGATAGAGACGCACTCCTGAAACGCGGGGAGAACCGACAAAATTAGGTAGGTACCTTAGGTACCCAGCGGCTGCCGAGACGTAAAATGCACGCCACGGACGTAAACAACGAGACATTGAGGTACATCAAGCGCCGGCATTTCAGGTTGGCCAAGGACAATTGACTGATTCTCTGACTGGTTGACTTGTTTGTCTTTGCTGCTTGGAATATGGCATACAGGAGGTACCCGGGTGCAGGCAGTACATGACTGCTCATCTTGAGGATTTCTGAGCCTTGAACGGCAGGGACCAGACAACACCAGCAATGACGACAGACGGAGGCTTTTTTTAAGCCTGCCGTACCCGAACGATCTGTACATGGCATGGAAATCATTCTCAAGTTGCTGCAGCCAATGCAGCCAATGCAGCCAATGCAGCCAATGTAGCCAATGTTACCCAATGCAGCTAATGCAGCTAATGCAACGATTGAATCGTCGCCTCCACAAAGGCTCCATTCCCTCCCACCACAACCAGACATTGGATGGAGTCTTGCTGGAGGGAGTCTTATTTCTGGGCCTAACCTCAATGCGAGTGACAGGACGCCATTAACGGCCAGGGACACGATGCCAAATAAAACAGACGAATGACAGCAAAGTAAAGAAGATGATAGGGAAAAAAAAAAAGACATCGAGGTATTTGCCGTGTTTTGCATCACTGAGCAAAAATATCCTGGTTTCAGAACAGAAGGCGATTTGTTACCAGGTCATGAGAGGCAGAAGTGTGGCTGGATCACGCAGCGAAGCGGGCATGAGCATAAGCATGAGCATGAGCATGAGCATGAGCATGAGCATGAGCCATGAAGGTTCATGTCTGTCACGACTCACCAACTACCTTAGGTACCTAGGTACCTAAACTACCAAACGCACTTTGATGCGCATGGGACTACTCGGATGGAACTGCACTGGTGGAGGCGTATGTGGGGCTCCCACATACAGGTATCTAGGTACCTATCTACAGGTACCTCCCGTCCCTAACACATCCTAGCACACAGGTACCTACATCTGTACCATGTACAGAATACCAAACATGCAAACTTGCACCATGCTCAGTTGCTCAGTGCTGAGATTTAATTGCATGTCCCTTTGGCCCCCCTCCCTCCTGCAATGCCCCTCCCGTCGCGCATGATACGAGTAGCCCGTGAGGGCGGCTATGCTGTCCTGTCCTGTCGCTTTACTACCGAGAGATTACCGGGTAGAGATGCCGGCTTCATCTTCCTCTGTCCTTCTGGGAGTCGGCGCTCTTTTTGCTCCAGCCTTGCTTGGCTGCCCAGCTTCGGACGTGCGTCATATGTACTGACTGTCGCCGTGTCCGCCTGCTCAAGTCCAGACTGGACCTTCTGGCCTGGACTCTTTTGGCCTGTAAGGACCCGGAAAGTCCTAATCAGCAGAGCGCCACTAGATCGTCTGATGACCAGGGTCCAGACCCGCCCCGCCCAGATGCAAGAGACTTGTTGCCTGACTGGCCAGTGGCGGGGAGGTTGTAAATTTGCAATTGCGCTTGGCACCGCAAGGGCAAGGGCAAGGGCAAGGGCAAGGGCAAGGGCAGGCAGGCGCAAGGACGGCCGAAAAAAAAAAAAAAAAAAAAAAAAAAAAGCACCAGGTCTCGTTGACAGCCAGGTCACACCAGCGGCCAGCCCCAATCTTGCAGGCCGCCTCTTGCATGGCGCGTCTGGCTATCTCTGGAGCAGACCAAGACCAAGACCAGACCAAGACCAGACCAGACCAGACCAGACCCAACCCTGAGGGCCTGCTGAAGCCCGTGCTCTGTGGACGTTGCCGTTGGCTCCTCCGCTGGTAGCACTAGACACTAGACTGGCAACTCGGTAGCCACCCTCCAACCGGGTGGGGAGGGGGGGGGGCCATGGGGGCATGCGACATGGAGGGGGGGGCGCCTGGGCTTGGTGGTGGGCGTGGTGGGCCAAGCTGCGGATCTCTTATTAGAGAGAAAGCCGCCCGCTCCTTCCAGGGGACCCCTTTGTCAGATGGACCCCTTCTTGCTCCGTAATCTGCCTCGTCCTTCGCTGTCTCGAGTTTCGAGTTTCGAGTCTCGAGTCTCTGGTCTCGAGTCTCGACCGTCTCGACCGTCGACCCTCACTCAACCTTCGACTCTCGACGTCGTCTTCTCTCTCCTCTGCCTCGCTCCGTGCAACCTGGAGGTGCCAAACGGGCTTGCCTCCTCATCGCCCGTTGCACGCCATTCCCCTCGAGGTGCGACATAAACCTCGTTTCTTTTGCCCTCGCCCCTTCTTCCTTGACAAACGGTCCAATGCTCTCTGCCTCTTGAAGAGAAATCTCATGGTCTCGCAAGGTGAGTGAGTCGAGGCGCCCCTCGTCGCCGTCATCGTCAACTTGCCTGGCTCTGCAGTGTTTTTGTTGTTGTTGTTGTTGTTGTTATCGTCGTCATCGTCGTCGTCTTGTTTACACGACACCATTGTCCGTGCCACTTGCCAACTGCAAACCCAACTGTCAACTTGCTTGGATTATTTGTGCTTCCACGAAATCAGAAATCCAGCAAGTCTTTTTGTGCTTTTCGTTGCTTCCAAACCACCGTCCATTGACACCTTCTGTCTTTGCTTTGCGCAATTGTTTGCCCTGCGTTTCGCCTTGCATCACCCACTTGGCAAATCTCCCTGGCTTCTGCTCTGTTCTGTCGTATCCGCCCGAATTATTCCAGGCTCATTGCTGCCTTTGGCTTTGGTGGTCTCGTTTGCAGACTCTTGCATTGTCAGCTCCTTGCGTGTACCTGTGTGATTTTTTTTTAAAACACCCGACATCTTAGCTCCGAGTCACCTACCTCGAGGTGTCTCTCCTCCTTTGCAAGAATCCTCACACCACCTCCCCTTCCCCCCCAACCAACAATCCCCCTTGTTACTATCTCGATGCCACCGCCCCGAGGCATGCTTGCTTCATGGGGCCTCTCTTGCCGTTGCTTATAGAGCCTCGACCGTTCATGCGAGCAGTGAAGGGTTTCTATCGCCTGATGCGCCGACGTGACTTGAGCCTTGTCGTTCACCATCTGTCCTTGTCCTGAAGCGCTAACCCTATCTCAAGTCCTCAGATATCATAGTGACGAAGGAGAGCCCGACCAGGTCTTTGGACAGGGTAGGGAAAGGTTCAGTGCGGTTACTCGCTTGCCTGAGCCGTCAAGTTCCCTCCTTTTGCCCTCTGCCGACTTTCACCACTTGCGATTTTTTTCGCGATCCAAAATAGCCGATGCGTACGTAGAAACACCGACAGCATGGACTCCGAGGACGGGCAACATTTCATAAAGGTAAGATGTGCTGCAAGGGCAGATGTCTATTCGTTGATGCCGACAGAAGACCTAATTTGATTGCCAGCAACTCGCTGCATTCGTGCGCACTCACGAAAAGGCACTCGCCAACGCCCTGCAATTCCAACGTCGTGAGGTTCGTCATCGATCGTCCCAGAGCACGAGCGCGGCCACAATCTCCTCACCTGCGGCGTTACCGGAGCGGCCCTCTACAACTTCGTCGACGACGGGCTCGTTGGCTGCCGCTTTTTCTTTGGGTGCTTTGAGCTTCACCTCTCACAATGTCAAGTCGGCCAAACTCGCGCTCACCCCACATCATCTCTTCTTCATGCTATCCCGTTTCGAGGATCTCGGAATCAACGTTGGACCCATGAAAGTACGTCTGGAGAACCTTCATGACAGCTCATCTTCCACGAACTATGTCTCTTTTCTCGGAAACTCGCAGCGAGCTCGTAGCCGCGGCTCCGACGTGGGCTCGGTACACTCGGTGTCGAGCATGCGCAGCGTCATGTCAGGCATGTCTGCCTTATGGAACAGCTGGGGTATTGGCGCCAGCATATCGGCTGCCCGAACAGAGCGCCAAAAAGCCGCCATCCAGGCTGACTTGAAGTACTTGTACTCGGCCTTCACCAAGATTCCGTGCCTCCGACTCGCCCCTGACTGGCGTGCAAGACTGATTAGCGGCTATGAAGAGTTTCCCTTTGACTCTGCCGTTCCTCTATACGTTTTCAAAAATCTGCAAGCCCTCGAAGTCAACAGCATCGATTTCCGCCAGTTCTTCGGGTGGGATCGATTGGCGGACCAGTTGCGGTCCCTCAGCGTGAAGCAAGCAGGCATAGAGGACCCGGCCGATATTCTAATTGACATCGTCTTGGACGATATGGACAAGAGGCGTCGGCGTACGTCCAAGTCACAGTCGTCCCCAACAACGACGTGGGCTGGTACCAACAACCCTCGACGCAGTCCTACCATCGCACCTCCAGAGCTTGTTCGAGCTGCATCGGCGCCCGGCTCCCCCGAGCACAGGACCCTCCTTGCCGAACTTGGGCTGGAATCCATGACACCAAACGAACCGGTGGTTGAAGATAGCGAGAGCTCGGATACGGCGAGGCTCTCGCTTTCTCGTGAAGACGCCGAAGATGTCTCCCGCTCTCCTGCCAAGGTGCCACGTCCACGAAGCATATCACCTTCCCGACCGGCCAGCTCCAAAAACCACTCCTCGCACGTGAGACCGTCTCAGCAGCGCATTCGTCGATCTGGTTCCGGCAGCTCTCATTCCAGCCTTTCCGACTCGTGGCATCACCACGTAAGAGGCAGTTCTGGCAACCTTCTCGCCATGGGGATCCTACCAGCCTCTAAGTGGCGGTTTCTGCGTCACCTCAGCCTCGCCGACAACGCCATTACATCCATCCATCCTTCCAGCTTGGCCCCCCTTGCCAACACGCTGTACTCGCTCGACCTATCTTCCAACCTCTTCAGTCAGATACCCGACAGCCTTGCAACACTCACAGCGCTCCGCGCTTTGAATCTATCGCACTGCATGATAGACTCACTCCAGTCCTTGACTCGTAACCCTCTTCCCGCCATCACGGCTCTCAACCTCCGAGCCAACAGGCTGCGTTCTCTAGCTGGAATAGAGAAGCTGTACCCACTGGAACGGCTAGACTTGCGAGACAACCGCCTGACAGATCCACTTGAACTTGCCAGATTGACGGGCATTCCTGATATCCGCGAAGTATGGCTGGAAGGCAATCCTCTGACGCGGACTCGCAAGGATTATCGAGTCATCATCTTCAACATCTTCCGGTCGGCGCCAGGCTATACCGAAGACGTCGTGATTGACGGCAGTGGGCCAAGCTACTCGGAAAAGCGTCTCCTGGTTGAGAGGGCTCCGATACCAGACTCGATACCTGTAGTCAAGTCCAAGGTTGCAGATGGCCCGGCTGTCGTGGACGTTGGCAAAGCCGCCATCGTCCACAACGTTTCCAAAGAGCCCACTGTCACGCGCAAGGAGCGGCCTGTGCCAAGAGCGGTGACAAGCGAGGTGAACACGAGCTCGTCGCGACGCCGCAAAGTATCCAAAAGACGCATCGTTGACCTTGCCACTGGCGACGGGGCGTGCTCCTCGGTTGCAGAGCCTCGGTTTGAACGCTCGATTGCGACGTTGGAATCTCCAAGTGACGGCAGCTACCGCTTTCTCGGCCGATCTGAGATGGCTCTGTCGCCGCCGATTGCGCCCGTCGTTTTAACGGGCAGTCTTCATGCCCCCCCGACCCCTTTCGTCACCGGACAGCCCGCGAGCGATCAAGGCGCGCCGAAGATGTTGCAACAATTTGACGCTGCAGTCTCTCTGGAAGGGCAAAAAGAAGGCCAGGACTGGGATGCCGGCGGTGAATTGTATCGGCGCAAGATCGAAGCTCTCCGTGACAGAGTCGGCAGCGGTTATCTCAGCGTCTTGAGCGAAGAGAGCTGGGACGGAAACGCCAACCCATTTCTGTCGTCGGGTGTCCCGTCTGTGGCCGCTCTTCGAACGGGTCACGTGTCTCACCATGTGCCCCAAGCCCAGGCTGTTCATAGTGGCCGGACGTTGGGCTGATTTACGGGCGCTGCGAACTTTGAACGCAGTGCTCTGTGTGGTTCCATGATATGATACCCTTGGATTGATACCCCCGCACTTTGTGCCATTTTCTTTTTTTTTTCTTTTTTTTCCCCCCTTTTTTTCGGGGGTTTTTTTTCTTCCCCTTCTTCTCTTCTGTCCCCCTTTTAAGTGGCCGTATGGCACGGTGGTTTGGGGGAACATGAGGTCAATGTGGTAGAAGCTACTGCTGTCAAAACCTTTTTGCGCGTTGGCGTAATCCGAGCTTTGGTTCGATTTCTGCTTTCTTGTCCTTTCTTTTTGGTGGTTCCGTGATGTTTGAAGTTGGCAGTAAGCAAGCTGAGTGGAATCTGTTTTTGAAGCATAGCGAATCTGGCGCACAGTGTTTTGCTTTAAGCGGTGGTTGTTTGTTCCTGCCAAGCCAGCTGGAATGAGCCTACCAGATCAGACTCGTTTAGCTGGATCGCAGGCGGCTTTGGTCAACACGATGGTTGATGCTTTTCTGTTGGCACTTGTTTACGGCACGGCCTCTAGAAAAGGGGGGGAAGGCGATGCAGCTAGCTGGTCCGTGCCTGTTTCTTTACTTTAGCATGGAAGCCATCGTCAGGGGGGGTTGTGAATTCTGGATACTGGATCTGCAGCTGCAAGCGTCAGTCTGTCCCCCCTGCCGTCTGGTAGTGTTCATTTAGAGGTCGCCTTTGCGGGATGCTGAGGAAGTCGGGCATCTGGAATGCCTTGATGGCTGCGTGCATTTCATCTCAGCAGATAGACGCAGACCAGACTTGATAGATGATGGCTGGCTCAGGTACCTTGGACTCGAGTCTAACCTACCTGTAGGGACCTAGAAGGTCATCGTGACAGGGACAATGTGACAGATCTGGCCAATACCAACCGCGTGCAACGCAAAAATCAGTGCAATCCGTGACGGTAGTGAGCGAGCGAGCGAGCCATGGGAGGAGGAGGGGGGCCGGTTGGTTGTCTCTGTGCTTGGAGAAGGGAACAAAACAACGCGATGATGGAACATGCGATGCGTGTACGCGTGTACCTAATGTATCATCATCATCATCATCATCATTATCATTATTGTTATACACTAGGGGGCTATTTAAGTCGAACAACCTATCTAGTACCTCTACAGATATATCGAAAAGGAGGAACCCCGGTGAGTGGCGGGGGGGAACCAGACCTTTCCTGCGACGGTGAACGCTGCCCGACTTGTCCCCGTTACTTTCCTTCTTCACCTTTTCTAATACTGCTTTCTAGTCTTCCTGCTTAATCCTTAGTTGAATATTTCAAGGCGCTAATAATAGCGTAGGAATCGAATAATTCTTATAACAAGCTCCTTTCTACATATATAGTTTCTTATAGTATTTATAGGACTTCATTTCTAATGATTTTAATAACAATCCCGTTACATTTAAAGCTAAGCTAGAATTATCACTAGAGGCAGCTTTTGATTAAGGCTTCCCGAGGGGGGGCGGGATGCGTTCCCTGTCAGTGAGAGATGCATCTAATGTGTACAGTACAGTACACCATGGCATGGCATGGCTAGCAGATACCAGCCTGGTGCCTACCAGCTTTATCTGTAGATGTGAGGCCATCACCAGCACCTTGGGCGTGGTCGGCTAGGCTACCTTGTGTACTTGCTTGACAAGTGCCGGCCGCATCGGGACATGGGGCCACCCGAGATGCCGCGAGATGCCGCCTGGGCGGGGCGTCGCCGTGGTTTGGTTGGTTTCCAATCAGGCGTTGCACTATAAAACTCTGGGGCGACCAGACGATTTCCCCAGCCCGGCTCATGGGTAACCTGCGCAATTACATGCTGACTACCTACCTCTAAGGTAGGTACCTAACCCATCGATCGTACCATGTGCTAATGGGCTCTTCGGAACAAGCCGCAAGCCGCAAGTGACCCGTCCGTCCGGGATCTACCCGCCAAGGCCGCAGCTGAAGGGGGACAAGGGCGGCCGATCTGGTGTATGCTGCGTAACGAATGCGTATGCGTGCGTGCATCAAGCCCGCTCGGGAACGGTCTGGGCGAGATTGAACGGCGAGGGGGGCCAAGGTTGGCTGGCTGGACTCGAGCTTCGACCGACCAGGAGCCAGCCCGTTGCGTCCAAAGTTGGTTGGGCATTGACTTCCGTCAGCAGCTGACTTCCGTCAACGGCGTCGTGAGCTTCACATCTCTTCACATCAGGCCAGGGGCAAAACCAAAACCAAGCACAGGGTCCGGATTGATTGATTGAGTCCAGTTGACGGCTCGGAGAATGAGGGAGAGAACGGTTGAGCAAAGCCGAGTTGAGTTGGAGCTGAGCTAAGCTGAAGCTGAGAGCTGAGTGGACAGAAAGGAGGAAGGGGGCGGCCGCTGACTAAGCCGAGAAATGCTGGGTGGGGCGTCGGATTTCTCCAACAAGAAAGAACAAGCCAGGCAAAAGGCATGGATGGGGCTGCGAATGGGCTGGGCTGGGCTGCTGCAGTGGTCCGTGCGCCGGCGACCTCACGCGTCGGTCTGTTTTTCGCTCTCCATTCAACGACTTGACGGCTTCCCTGGTCGACGCCGACGCCAACCTCGAGCCCCCATCATCCTTGATCCGTCATCCCTCTGAACCAGGTGTGTTTTCTCCGGGCAAAGCGGCCTTGGCTGACAAGTAACCCCGAGTTATACCAGTGCACACGGGGGGGGGGAAGCCGCGCCGCCGTCTGAAATGAATGCCTACCCCGCCCTTGCTCCTTGACAAGGTCGCGCGCAACCTTCCCCTGGATCCTTCGTCGAGAGGGCCAGTTCCCGCTGCGAGCCCGCATCCAACGGCAATCCTGGAAACTGACAAAGCTCACGCCGGGCCCTCGCTGATTGCGCCATCGGGCATGCCATCGGACATGCCATCGGCCTCGCCCGCGCCGAGAAGGACCCCAACGGGTCGTCCCCGTGGCCGGCCCCCGGGATCGACCAACGCAGCGCGTGCGGCCAGACAAGCCCTGGCTGCCGCCGCGACATCAGAACCACCGCCGCCGCCCAGCGCAGCGCGCGCGGCCAGACAAGCCGTGGCTGCTGCCGCAGCGATACCCGAACCGCCGCCAAAGATGGCGGAACCGCCGCCCAAGAGGCGTCGATGTGCTCCGGGGGGGCTCGGCGGCGGCGGCGGTGGCGGCGGCAGATTCGTCGACGCGGACGAGGCGCGTGCTCGTGCGGCAGCATCTGCGTCCAGGCCCAGATCCACGCCGCGCCCGCGACCGCGGCTGGGCACCGTTCCAAGCAACATCGTCGGCGCAACCTCCTCCGCCATGCCTCGACGCGAGAGAAGCACTCGATCTCGCGTCTCTGCCAGCGAGGAGCTGGAAGAGATGAGATGGGGCTCTGCTGCTGCAGTAGCCGCGTCCGTCAAGCAGGCAGAGGACTACAAGCCGCGCGAGGAGCGAAGCTGGGAAGAGTTTCACCCGAGCCTCGATATCGAGAGGACCTTTGTAGTTTTCCCGGCCGACGAAGTTGACGGCATCTCCAAAGAGTCCCCGATCACTCCTGCCGCGCAACAACAGAGGACCGGCACGCCTCTGGCCAGTGGTTCCATGACTCCTTCCAGACAGGTCAACCCTGCGTCCACGGGCACAACTCCTAACCCCCAATGCAGGACGGAGACTAATCCGTCTGACTCGCGAAACGGAACTCCATCGAGGCGGTCCCGCCGACCTACGCGGGACGTGGTTCGGTTTTACACGTCCCGCCCGACTGACGCGGGACCCACGCCCCGAACACCCAAGGTGCTGCCCATCTCGAACCAAACACCCAAAGAGAAGCTGGACCTGAAGCTGCCTTCCTACCGCAAGACCAATCGCGTCGACCTGTTTGAGAGCAAGACCTTTGGCCAGGCACGATATGTGGACAAGGCGATGAGCAATGTCGGTTACCAAGAAAGCGACGTATTCTGCCGACCCGACGTGGCGTTGATCAAGGCCATTGACACCAACGCAGAGGAGGATCCTGACCTGACGTCCCTAATTGCCACCGAGGATCATCTCCCCCAGTCCAGGCTGGGTCGCGTTGAATACGACATGGACGAGCAAGACGACATGTGGTTGGAGCAGCTCAACGCCTCGAGGAAGCAGAACGATTTGGAAGCGATTACGAGAGAAGTCTTTGAAATCACCATGACGAGTATTGAGAAGGAGTGGCACACGTTGGAGAAGCGGATTCCGAAACCAAACCCCAAACCCCCGCAAACGCACCGGCCTAGGTCCAGCTCGGCCGCGGCGGTGAATGGCGAAACGCAGTCCGGAGAAGAGCCGGACAGCAAGTGCGCCATCTGTGATGATGGCGACTGCGAGAACACGAATGCAATCGTCTTTTGCGACGGATGCAACCTGGCTGTGCATCAGGAATGCTACGGTGTACCGTTTATTCCCGAAGGTCAATGGCTCTGCCGCAGGTGCCAGCTCTGCGGTCGAGGGATCCCTGTAAGACACTCTGACGAATTGGAACACTCGTCCACTCGCTGGCACGAGAGGGGGGGCATTCTGTTCTCTGTTCTCTGTTCTCTGTTTTTTTTTTGTTTTTTTTTTTCTTTTCAAACGAAATGTAAGAAGCAAAAACTGACAAACCCATGATCCAGACGTGCATCTTCTGTCCCAACACAGATGGTGCTTTCAAGCAAACCAACTCCTCCAAATGGGCACACTTGCTCTGCGCAATGTGGATTCCAGAGGTGACATTGGGGAACCACACCTTTATGGAGCCGGTGATGGACGTGGAGAAAGTGCCCAAGACCAGATGGAGATTATCGTGCTACATTTGCCGCCAGCGGATGGGAGCGTGTATTCAGTGCTCCAACAAGAACTGCTACCAGGCCTTCCACGTTACCTGCGCGAGACGAGCCAGGCTCTATCTCAAGATGAAGACGAGCCAAGGCGCGTTGGCAGTCCTGGACGGAGGCATGGTTCTGAAAGCTTTCTGCGACAAGCACTGTCCCTTGGACTACAGCAAAGAAAACAACGTGCACCAAGCCACCCGCTCAGCCAAGAAATTCTACAAACGAAACATGAAAGGTCGGCTCTGGGCAGACAACCTGGCAATCGCAAACGTCATTGCCGCCCAGCAGCGCAGCATGTTGACGTCGGCCGAGGCGCCTGCCAACACGAAAAGGGACGGCGCAGCGAATCCTGCATTGGGGACGGACAAGAAAAAGAGCGAGCAGCAACCGCCCAAGAACATGTGGAAGTTGCCGTCGGGCGCGCCCATCATCCCGCAGGTCGTGTTTGACACGGTCGAGACCTCGATCCAGCGATTTCCCGTTCTTAAGCGCAAGGATTATCTCAGCGAGGTTTGTCGCTATTGGACGCTGAAGCGCGAAGCCCGCCGGGGTGCTGGCTTGCTCAAGCGGCTTCAGCTCCAGATGGAGACCTTTTCGTCAATGGAGCTCACTAGGCGGGACTTTTCGACGATGGGGCCCAACGGAAAGGCTCGCCTCGCGCGGCGCATCGACTTTGCAGAGAGCATAGTAAAGGACCTCGAGCAGCTAAAGGATCTGTCGGAAAAAGTGGTGCAGCGCGAGCAAATCAAGTTTGACGCGGCCGAACTGGAGGGGGAGTTTGTTGACGAGTGCTATTTCCCCGTGGCTAGGCTCCTTCCCGCAGCGGTTGAGCGGGCCATATCGTAAGTTGTGCCTTTTGTTCTTCTCATCTTCCTACCCTGGGAGCAAAGCCAAAGGCAGTGAGTGTCAGAGGGGGGAAAGGAATGAGACGCTAATCAAGGACTTGCAGCCTGGACAAGGACCTGTTTGCCGACGGCCTGGCGAAGCTGCAGGCCCGCGTGGAAGAACGTTACTTTGCCACTACGCTTGCGTTTGCACATGAGCTTGCAGACGTCATCGGCAGCGGCATCGCGAAGGCTCCGTCTCCGGCAACCAGCGGGAACGCGGCACGCTCCGTATCCACGGAGAATTCCCCAGCAAAGACGACCTTCTCCGAGGTCCGAGAACGCCGGAAGCGCGGCAAGCGCATCCTCAAGGCCGTGCAACCTTATCTGGAAAGCGCGCTGCGCGTCGAGTCGGAAATCTCCAACAAGCCGTACGATTCGCTGCAAAAGGAGTTGGAGCAGCTGATTGATGCGGCAAGCATGGATACGCCGCCAAAGACGGCCGCCGTCGCCGTCGCCGTCTCCGCCGCCGCCGCCGCCGCCTCCTCAACCCTGCCGAAGCAAGAAGACGGGGAAGACACAATCATGGTGGACGCCCCAGACTCATCCGAAATCACGGTCAAAAGCGGTCTCGAGGATGCCAGTGCCGCGGCGGAAGCAGACGCAGACGCAGACGCAGACGCAGACGCAGACGCAGAGGGCGAAACCGACCCCCTAGACATGGCGGAAGACGAGGCCGAAGCGGACGGCGGCAACATCCAAGTCAACACGTCTGGCCTGAGCATCGTCGTCGACAAGTGCGAAGAAGCCGCTGCCGCTTCTCCGCGAAGGAGCAAGCGCGGCAAGAGCGACGGCCTTGCGTCGTCGTCATCCGAGACGCCTCCCGGGGACGAGGTGTTTGTGAACCTGCCACCCGCGACGCACACGGGTCCTCCAACACCGCCCCAATCCAACGGGAGCTTTGGCAAGGACCCGTTCGACCCCCTCTCGGAGGGGGGTATCGTCTGGTACCTCAAGTCGATGCAACCGCGGGGAACCTCCATCCTCGGCGAGCACTGGGCCGCGGGCCGCGACGCGGTCCGCATGCTCAGCGAGGAGCTGACTGATCTGGACGACGAGGAGCTCAAGGGGCTTCGAGCCGAGGTCGATGAGTCGGTCAAGGCTGCTGAGCTGGAGCTGGGGAGCTTGTCCGACGGCGGTGCCGCCAAGCCCAAGACGGCAGCCAAGGGCAGAAAGCGAAGAGGCTCCGGCAGACGAAGATGAGCATGTACCATAAGACCCGGTTAACCTTTTTTTTTTTTTTTTTTTTTTTTTTTTTGCCCTGCCCTGTGCTGCCCTGCGCTGCCCTGTTTTCTTGTTTCTATTCCCCATTCTGCCGCGCCGCCATTTTAATCTGTTTGCCCAAGACTTGTTCAGATTAATCAATCCCTCCCCCCCCCTGGCCCCCTTGGCCCCCTTCCCTGGTTTTTTTTCCCCCTTTTTTCTTTCCGTTGGAGGAGGTGATTCCGCCTGGGATGGCGTCGATACTTTTCTATTTCCTACTAGGCGGGCGTACAGGTACAGACAGGTACAGGACGGGACGGATGACCATGGCATCGGACCAAAGGTATTGTTTTGGCGCTTTACTACCTCTGCAAGAGGCCTGGCAAGCGGTGTCTTTTGCTCTTGGCCCTTTTCTCTTTTCTTTTCTTTTCTTTTCTTTTCTTTTCTTTTCTTTTCTTTTTTGTTCTATTCTTCTCTTTTCTTTTCTCTTTTTTTGTTCCCTCTTCTTCTTCGTATTTCTCTTCGCTTGGGGGAAAGCAGGGGGGGTGATGGTTTGCTTGACAGGTTGGCTGGTAAGGGGGTTTCTTCCTTTTTTCCTTTTTAATCTGGTGTGGTTGGAAGTATATGGGCGCCTCGTGATACTTTTTATCTATTCTGTACCCCGTTTAATCTGGTCTTTTTTCATCTACAGGGTGTAAGGTGCGGCACTTGGGGAGGGGGGCGCACCCGCAAAAGCAATTGTACGGTTGTGGAAGCGGTTGAGATGCAGGTGCGGATGCAGACGCGGATGGATACAGGGCACGGGGAATCTTGTCCCATGTTGACTGAGCCTTCGTGAATCCGATTTTGACTGCCCAGAGATTTTTGGTTATGGGCGCCAGCGAGGAAGCACAGCTGGGCCAGTCTGTATTACGTCATATACCTGGGGGGGACGGGGGGAACCGGGGGACACCGGGGGACCATGTCCGTCCCCGGTGCCGCGATGCCGGACGGAAGGACCGAGGCGCGACAAAGATGGCAGCTCAAACCGTTCGGTCCATTAGCCGGCCAGGCAAACCCAGCGCTTGATTTGCCACCTCAAACTGCTTTACGAGTTGGAGGGGAGGATGGCGAGGGCACGGTGCCTGCCCGCGGCAGACCTAGGGTGGTGCTGCGGAAGAGGTGCTCGTGACTGAACATCTGACGAAGCAGTCAAGTACCAGACCTGTTACCGGACACGCGCAGTCGGTCCTGGAGACGTCGGGAATAAAAACCTTAGGTAATCAGGTCGAGTGGTCTAGTGGCCTATGAGGTTTTGGCTGAAGCGGGTGGATGGGGGGGGTGGGTCCAGGGCTTTGGCTTAATTCTCAATCCAGGCCGTGGTGCCAGTTCTAGCCGAGTGCGTCTGACGAGCAAAAAGAAGGAAAGAAAAAAAAAGAGAAATGGGGGAAGGAAAGGACAGAAGGAGGGAAGAGAAGGAGGAAGGAAAAAAGGGGGAAAGAAAAAAGCAAAAAAGCAAAAAAGGAAAAAAGGAAAAAAGGCTGCTGGCGTGAGTGTGCGGACGGACGCAAGGGGGAATCTCGTGTTACTTGGGTGGTTGCAGGCACCCAGGTAACGTAAGGTACATGTATGTACCCAAGGTTTCTGTTGAGGGTCTGTCTCTCTCTGTCTCTCTGGTGGGTTCGGGCCAACCACTACATACCAACATTCATACATACATACATGCAGTCTTGCGTCACCACCACTACCACTGGTCAATAGCCGACCCGGTCGTTTGTTCGGGGCAGCAGGTGAAAGACTTGGTGCAGCCGGTGAAAAAGGTACGTCTGTGTTTTATCTGCTGGATTCAAAGGTGTGCTCTTTGGCGGCTCAAGTCGGCCCAACCAAGCCGTGGGATGACACCTTGGCACGGGCACGGGTACCTACCTGGTACAGTTTTTACCTAAGAGGAGTAGCCAGTAGCCAGTACTCCGTACCAATGGAGGGGCTCCATGGACTATGCTGCGGCGACGTGTGCGCGAGGCGGCGTGGCCAGCCGGCGACTTGAACTGCACATCAGCTTGCAAATACCAGATTCGGCTTCGACGCGCGGGCGCCCAGTCCCGTGGCAGTGCGTGGCGGCTGGAGAACTGGTTGGACCGGTCAACATGAATCAACCAAAACATCAAGATGCCATTGTTATCACAGGTGGGAGGGGGGTTGGTAGCCCGTGCTTGGTAGACCCGAGTTGAACTATAGTACGGATGAACGTCCGTAGGTTATGTAGGTACCTAGGTACCTACCTTGTGTGCCGTCAACACCAAGTCACTTGCGTATGCGCTTGTTCATACACGTACCAACAAAGCTTCCCGTTTTTTTTTTTTTTTTTTTTTTTTTTTTTTTTTTTTTTCTTGCTCTCCCCCCCCCTTCCCCCCTCTTCTACCGTTGGAACGTGCGAGTAGAAAGTTGGGGAATGGGCAGGTTCAGTTTCCGCACTTGGATGCACTAAATGATCGCAACCTGAACAGACCTCGCCTCGTTGCTGACTGCGCTGGCTGCCGATGCCATGCCATGCCATGCCATGCCGCATGGCAAGAGGTTGAAGACGACGGGAAAGACAAGAGGTACAGGGACCCGCACGAGGACGGCTTAGCATGCTGCGTACTCCGTGCGCGGCACGCCGTTTGATCATCGTCGAGCATTGAGAGCACGGAGCGCAAGGCACAGAGCACCACCTTCAGTGGCAGTCTGGTGCCGACTTGTCGCTGGCATCATTGATGCTGCCATGGCAGTATGTAATGGCAGCCAGTGCTGGGTTCCTGTTCATGACAGCAGGTCTGGCCTGGTCATTACATAGGTTCATAGTACATACCTTAGGTATGTGTTGACATCTGGTAGGTGCCGGAGGTCGGGCACGGGTGGTGATGGCTGCTGGGCGGTCAACTATGTTGTCGTCCTCTGGCTGGTGGGGTCAATGTTTTGCACCGCTGACAGGCCCGGCGGCAGTACATGTGGTCAACTGGAGCGGTGCCCCCAGCCAGCCCGGTGCCAGCCTCGAGTGCCCTGTAGCCCAGGCCTTCCAGTTGCCTCTGTGAGCCTTGAGTGCTCCGTACTCGGCACATCCTCCGCACACTAGTACATGTAGGTACCTATTGAACGTACCCAGACCCGAACCAGGCCAGGCCAGGCCAGGCCAGGCCAGGCCAGGTCAGACCTTAGTTGGTCCCCGGTCACTGGGGGAGGGGGGGAAGAGACGTACAGTAAAGGTCTGGTCTGATGGAAAAAACTGGTTTGCCAAAAAAAAAAAAAAAAAAAAAAAAAAAAAAAAAAAAAAAAAAAAAGAGGACGAAGACACGACGGGAAAAAAAAACAGGCAAAAAAAAAAAAAAAAGAGGCTCAGCTTCTTCCCCCTTCAAACCTGTGCACCAGCAGAATAAGAAAGCGACATCTTTCTTCTCAATCCGCGACGAAACAGCCCAACAGGCCCTATTCTGACGACGAAACCCTTTTCCGGCGCACCAAGCACCAAGCAACAAGCAATAGGCAGCAATTAACAAGCAACCAAGCAACCAAGCAACAACACGCAACAACACGCAACAGCAAGACGACCATCGCGCCGTTTCGTTTTGGCTTCCGTGTCCCCCGTAACACGCCTTGCGTACCGACATCAAAAGCATCGGCTTCCAGGTATCCTGCCCAAAGCTCTTCCTACCGGCCACTGCCCTCGGAGCCAACGTCACGACCACGACCACGACCACGACCACGACCCGACCCCGACCCCGACGATACAGACACACTTGCCGCCGCGTCTGTCTATGCACATTTGATCTTGACCCCGTCAGATTCGTCGAATCCGTATCCTTTGGCCTTCTTGACCTGCTTCACCTCGGCTCGTTCCGCCGCCCTCCAGGCCGCCTGCTGCTCAGCTGTGATCACTTCGCGTATGTCTGTCTGTCTGCATTTTTGCTACCGTGTCTCTTGTTTTGGCTCTCGTCCTTGCCCTCAACCAAGTGTCCGTCCTCGCTTGCCATCGCGACAGACGGCTGTCAATCACTCTGCTGCATTTGCATTCCATCCCCATCATTTTTTCATTCATGTCCTGGGGAGGGGAGAAGGCAGAGGGGGAGAAGGGGGAGAGAACCTTGACAGCTGGCCCGTTTGGCCCCGTTGCACCTTTGCACCTTTGCGAGTCGCTTTAGACTTCCCATCATGGGCTCGTTCTGGCTTGGCGCAACCCGCCCCTCAAATCGGGGTTTTCTTTTTCTCTCCTGTGTCTGTGTTTTTTTTTTTTTTTTTTTTGTTCCCCCATGTGTGTGTCTTCTTTCTGCCTCTTTCTGTCCCTCTTTTTTTTTCCCTTTCCCTTTTTTTGAGGACGCCGATAAGTAAAAGGAAGTCGTCTAATTGTTTTCGGCCCATTTTTCCCCCACCCCTTACCCTCCTCCCAGGCTTGACTGACCGCCGACGCCCTCTAGAATTCCGAAGTGCATCGTATCAGCAACTCCACTTCTGGCCTGTATCGCAGACGCAAATCCCCGAAAGCCGCCACATCTCGCACATCGCCCTGCCATCCCATAGCTTCTCGTTTTCCCACGCGCCAACGCCCGCCCACCTCCCACGGCACCTGCGGGCATAACCCCTCCCTTGGGATTCCTCCGCCATGGCTGACCAACACGAGGTCGACCTCGATTCTATAATCGACCGCCTACTCGAGGTGCGAGGCAGCCGTCCCGGCAAGCAGGTTCAGTTGCTCGAGGCCGAAATCCGGTACTTGTGCACCAAAGCCCGCGAGATATTCATTTCCCAACCCATCCTGCTCGAGCTTGAGGCTCCCATCAAGGTACTGCCTGCCTTTTTTTTGTTTTTTAAACTTGCGAAAACCAAATCCACCTTGATGCTGCGGCGTGCGAGAGCGATGCAGAGCTGGACTTTGCGCTGACCCCCGGCCAGATTTGCGGCGACATCCACGGCCAATACTACGATTTGCTGCGGCTCTTTGAGTACGGCGGCTTCCCCCCCGAGGCCAACTATCTCTTCCTCGGCGATTACGTCGACAGAGGCAAGCAGTCTCTCGAGACCATCTGCCTCTTGCTCGCCTACAAGATCAAGTACCCCGAGAATTTTTTCATCCTTCGGGGAAACCACGAGTGCGCGTCCATCAACCGCATCTACGGCTTCTACGACGAGTGCAAGCGTCGGTACAACATCAAGCTGTGGAAGACCTTCACCGACTGCTTCAACTGTCTACCTATTGCGGCCATCATTGACGAGAAGATCTTCACCATGCATGGCGGTCTGAGCCCCGACCTCAACTCGATGGAGCAGATCCGACGCGTTATGCGACCGACTGACGTAAGGTGTCCCCCCTTTCACCATTGCCGGGCTGAAAATCCGAAAATCCTTGTGCAGTTGAAAGCCATCCCCCAACTTTTTTTTTTGGCTTCGCCGCAACCCATCAGGAGCTTTTCGGTCGAGGCCATGGCAAATCACTTCCTGGTCCATGATACTAACTGAATGGCAGATTCCCGACTGCGGCTTGCTCTGCGATCTGCTGTGGTCAGATCCCGACAAGGACATCACCGGCTGGAGCGAGAATGATCGAGGCGTGTCCTTCACCTTTGGACCGGACGTCGTGTCTCGGTTCCTGCAAAAGCACGACATGGACCTCATTTGCCGAGCCCACCAGGTCGTCGAGGACGGCTACGAGTTTTTTTCCAAGCGCCAGCTGGTCACCTTGTTCAGCGCCCCCAACTACTGTGGCGAGTTTGATAATGCGGGAGCCATGATGAGCGTGGACGAGAGCTTGCTCTGCTCGTTCCAGGTTCGTCCTTTTATTCGCCCCCTCTTCTTTTTTTATTTCTATTTCTATTTTATTTTATTTTATTTTATTTCATATTTTATTTCATATTTTTGTTCTTTCCCTTTCTTTCCCTTTCTTTCCCCTTTTCCCCCCTTCTTTCCCCTTCTTCCCCCCTTTGGCACGATGCTTGCTTGCAGCCCGTGAGACTTCACATGCTTGGACTAGTGCTAACTGCATGCCGGATAGATCCTCAAGCCTGCTGAGAAGAAACAAAAGTACGTTTACGGTGGTCTTGGGAGCGGTAGCAAACCAGTCACTCCCAAGTTCAAGTCCAAATAGCTGTCCAACATGTGGACACACAAAGATGAACGCGTTTATACGAACATGATTGCTCTCTCTAGGTTCGGACGGCGCTAGACACAAAAGCCTGGTCTCCCAACCACCGGCGAACCTGACGGCTTGCGACGAAAGTTCAGTTTCCATGCCGCCGCCGCCACCGCCGCCGCCGACCTGCTAGACGCCCAGCCAGCCACAGCAACGACCTTGTTTGGCCAACGTCTGACCTTTTTGTCCTCGGTTGTTTCTCTCTCCCCCACCGCGCTTTGTCGAAATCCTGTAATCAACATCCCCCCTCCTGCCTCGCTCGTCACCGAGTCTGCCGTCTCTACATCTGCTCTTGCGTGAACTGCGACGCCGCGACCCTCCCCATGTCCAACAGTATGGCTCTCTTGCGCCGTCTCTGGTGTTGCTGTTGTTGTTGTTGTTGTTGTTGTTGCTTTCTTCTTCTTTTTGGGCTGCGAACATGGCGAGGGGGCAGTCACCTCGGGTCGTACCAAGGAAGAAAATTAAAAAGGGGAAAAAAATCGAGGAAAAATAAAACCGTCTGTCGCACCTTTAGGTTTTTTTTTTTCTCTTCTTTTTTTTTTCCCCCTTTTTCTCTTTCTTTCTTCCTCCTGTTTTCTTTTTTTTTTTCATTTCTCGTCAAGTGCTCTCCGGCCCAGTGTATAATCCGGGAGGGCGCCGGCGGAGATTGGGGGGTTCAGCGGATGGTAGGAAAGGGGGTGAAGGGGTGGAAGAGGGGGGGGGGGGGAACTGTTGCAGGGCAGCCCGGATCGTCTGTTAATGCTCAACGCTTCTCCATCATGACGAATGGCTGTTTCTTTAGCTGATTATTCAATATACGTGAAATGTCGACTGCCGCGCACCGTGTGCGACGATGCCCAGCTTGAGACTGTTTACACTGTTTAACCTGTTGCCCGACGGGGTCCCGGGGTCCCTGGGTCCCGTCATCCACGCTCGTTTCTCCCCAGCACGCAACGAGTGCCCCCTCGGAGCCCCAGGGAAGCATCTTGCCCCGAAGCAACCAGAGTCTTCCCAGTCTTCCTCATCCGCTACAGTCTCGGCACCCCGCGGCCGACGCTGCCCCGTCGTGCCGATCAACATGCCCCAGATCCCTGCGCGGCTCGACCACATCCCTCACGCGCCTCTTGAGCTCCTTGGTCTCGGGGAACCCGCCGTCGGCGCTCCTGTCCCACAGCACCCTGCCCAGGCCCCCCTCGTGCTGGATGGCCACGACAAAGGTGCCCCCCGTGGCCGGCTGCAGGGCCACCTCGCCCAGCGAGGCGGGAAACGTCGACAGGAGCTCCTGCGCGAGCTGCCGCGGCGGTGAGCGTCTGCGTCTCTAAGCCTGCGTTTGCGTTGCGTTTGCGTTGCGTTTGCGTTGCTTTCGCCTTGCTTTCGCCTTGCTTTCGCCTTGCTTCCGCTTATCCCGCGCAAAAAGGGGGCACTTAAAAAAAAAAAAAAAAAAAGAAAGGGAAACGTACGTAGGCCGCGCGGAGCATCCACCTGCACTGCGTGCAGAACCGGATCGTCACGCGGGGGAGCCGCGGCGCCGCGGCGTCTGCCAGTCCTACTCCTGCTCCTGCTCCTGCTCCTGCTCCTGCTCCTGCTCCTATTTCCGCTTTCGTTTCCGTTTCCGTTTCCATTTCTAGTTTTCGGGGGTGTATCCTGCTTTCCGGGGGGGATGCCCGCTTGCTTGCCAGCTTCGCAGCTTGCGCGAGCACGCCGGGCGGAGAGCGATGTCGGCTCGGCTCTGGGTTGTGCTAGTGGTGCTGAAGGATGATGGGATGATGGGATGATGGGATGATTGGGGAGGGGGGTTTTCGTTTGGCGGGCCGTTGTACCGTGCCCAAGTCGTCGTTTGGCAGTGTGTCGCGGTCAGTCGCTGCCCTTTTGCGCGTCTGGCTCTGGCGGCTGAGCTGGTTTTGCCGCGGTCAATGGCGAGACTTGCGAGGGCGAGGGCGTAAAGCATCGCAAGCTCTGTAAAGGATGGGGGGGGGGGGGGGGGGGGGCAGCGACGGGCGCATGCGGCAGATGCAGACTCTGGTTGGATGTTTGGGGCGGTGGGCCGTGGGCCGTGGTGGAGAGCAAGCCGTTCATGGTTTGGGTTCGTGGGGAGGGGGCTCCGTCCGCGGGGACGGATTGGCGGAAGCGCGCGGCGACTTGGGTGATGCTTGGTGATGCTTGGTGATGCTTGGAGGTGATGCTTGGCGAAACTTGGTGATGCTGTGGTCAAATTGGTGGTGCTTGCTATATACAGAAAGAGCTAACGTGGCATAACACGTCGGGACAAAGCAAACCGACCGCGGGCAAAGAAACAAGTCCAAAAAACCCAGAGCATGAAAGAAAAAAAAACCGACTATTAATATATGCTGAAGAGCAAGTACGTACGTTGCTGCCCCCTTGTTTGGCGGCGTTTTGCCAGGAACCAGCACCAGGTGGCGTTGGGCTGCCCTCAACTTCGACCGGCGTCAGACAAACCAGAGCCTTCATTTACCAACGCCCAAGAAGAAAAAAACCATTCACGGCTCCCCTCCCCCCTTCTCACTTCAGGCGCGGTATGCCGGCCAGTGTACAATGCGCTCGTCGAGACATGGCCTCCCATTCCAGGGCCCCCATCGCGTCTCTCTCTTCCATACTTCATGCTTGGCCTCTTCGCCGCTGCTTTGAATTCGAAAGAGGAGGGAAAGAAAAAAAGAAAGTACAGCATGTTTTCTGCCAGCCATGTTGCGTGCGACGCTCCCGTCGGTCAAGCGTTGGCAGTCTCGGCACTTGATCAACAAACAGGCATTCGAAGGTTTGTACACCGTCATGACAAGTCGTTGAGCTGGTGCATGTGCCGCGGGAGAAACCGTTGGCGGAAAGGTCTGATTTACATGATGGCGCAGCAGCCGCTGGATTGTTGAGGGGCGTATGGATCTTCACCCTTGGGTACTGAGTTCCATACTGACGGCACCATGTAGTCTCTCGTCCCGTTGCAGTAGGAAATTATGCTGTCATTCAACCGAAAGCGTCAGCCTTGCCATGGTCAAATCACAACCCCTGAGAGGTATCATTTGCGGCCAACTTGTCTCCTTCCCGAGCCCGGTCCGTGACTTACCTCTTGGCAGCTATGCTGACAGGAATACGTTCGCGCTCAAGGTCCTCGCGCAGACGGTTGTTGAGCTCCGTCAGCCTCCTCAGCTTCAAATCGGCCATGGACTGCTTGGTCTTTTTGATTTGGGACGGATCGCCGACATCGCGTGACGTAT
The DNA here is from genome assembly GCF_000687475.1 of Ustilaginoidea virens. NCBI lineage: Eukaryota > Fungi > Ascomycota > Sordariomycetes > Hypocreales > Clavicipitaceae > Ustilaginoidea > Ustilaginoidea virens. Next base: position 4,073,440 of record NC_057317.1, on the reverse strand, counting down.
ATTGAGCCATTGTGAACAAGGGCAGAAAGCGGATACGACCAAGTCAAGGCGAAAAGGAATCAAGCCCCTCGGTTGGGGGACGCCGGCGACCGTGGCGGATGAAAGGGAGAAGAGTAGAAGAAGAAGCAGGTTGATTGAGGGATGGCACTGCAAGGATTGAATCAAACGTTAGCGCATCATTTGAGAAGATTTGGTGAGAGCCTTTTGTGTGGAACAATGACTGTCGGCAATGGCTGTGGGTTACCCAATTGGGCATGTCAAGGTTGGTCTTGACCTCGGTGAGAAGAGGCTGGATGGATGACACACGCACAGTGGGTGAAGATGTGCGCGACGATGGCCGATGGCCGACGGGAAATGAGGGTGATTGAGAAAGAGGCTTGTCTCGAGAGGCGACACAAGTGGAGCGGCAGGCAATAAACAGGGTCGGCCAGGGGAAACGGAGCTCACCCGCTGGGTGCAAAGAGAACAAAATGAGAGCGCAGTTGTTGACGGCGGTCCGGTAAACTGAGTCTCCAAAGAATCTGGCCAGCCAGGCGACACGCTCAAAGTTTGTTCGACCCAGCCCAGTCGAGACTTGCCTGTTCCCTCGTCGATTCGTCAATGCTGGGAGCCGGCTTGGGAGTACGGTGGTGGCTTGCCGTCCTCTGTCGTCTGGAGGAAGTGGCGGGCAAAAAGATTGCAGCAGAGATGATGATGCCAAGAAGAAAGGAGGAAAACCCTACAGTATACTGACCTGATTGACTTGGGTAATTTGACCCTGGTTGGTTGAAGGCGAGAAAGGGAGATAGATTTGGAGATTTGTTGACCAAGGCAGGATTCGTAAACCGGTGGTGGGGGGAAGGTATTATGCAGTGCAGTGCAGTGCAGTGCAGTGCAGTGCAGTGCAGTATGTAGCAATGCAGTAAATGTTAGGCCCGTCCGTCGAGGAGAAGAAAAAGAAAAAGTGTGGAGGAAAAGCCGGGGTTGGGTTGGGACTCGGGACTCAGGAGCTGGCGGGAAGGGACTGGGAAGGAGCGAAGCAGCGAAGCAGCGAAGCAGCGAAGCAGCGATTCAGCGGTGGGCGAACAGAGGCGCGCGGGCCAATGGGGATGGCGGGAACCAGGGCGGCTGGCGGTGGTTGGTGAGGATGGTGTGTCTGGTGGATGATGGGTGGATTCTGTCTGGTGGGATCCGTCTGGTGGCAGTGGCAGTGGCAGTGGCAGTGGCTGGGGCACGACAGGGCCCAAACCTACAGCCCTAACCGGCCAGGAAACCGGCCAGAAGCAGGCCAGAAACAGCGGTGGGCAGGCGGGCAGGCGGGCAGGCGGGCAAAAGTGTCCATTGAAGTTAATTGGTGAACCCGTCAGCTCAGCTCAGCTCAGCGGGGCCGGGTGGTCTGCAGAGTCGAGTCTGGTTGGGTCTGGTTGGGTCGGTTGGGTCTGGTTGGGTCTGGTCGGGTCTGGTTGGGTCTGGTCGGGTCTGGTTGGGTCTGGTCGGGTCTGGTCCAGCTGGTTCTGGTCGAGTCGGCTCAAGTCTGCAGCTGTACGGACGTACTGTGCAATGTCCGGGGCTCAGATTGGGGTTTCGTTTCTACACCCAACGACCGGTCCGAGGACGGACAGAAACAAGCAAGTCAGCGAAACGAATGTAGCGTAGCGTTCGTGGTCAAATGACGGTGAAGCCCCGAGTTCCTCCGAATCTGCAACGTCTGTGTCGTCTGTGTCGTTTGTGTCGTCTGTGTAGGGGCCAACGACGAGCAAATCAGACCTTGTCGCCTGCTACAGTAGCTAGTCACGCCGCCTAGCCTGATGCAGGGCAGGGTCCAGCCAGGCACAAACCCGGCCAGGAAATGAAACAAAGACAAGACGAGAAACGGGATCCCACAGGTTGCAGAAATCGACTCCCAAGCGATAAAATGCAATAAAGCGCCAGGCACCTAGGTAGTACTGTAGGTAGGTAGGTACGGAGTGCCTCCTGGTAGCGGCGGGGAGCGGCGGGTAGCGAGCGCGGCCACTCGCCACCCCCTTTCATGGCTGGTGCGAAATTCACGCTCTCAAGTGCCGAGGGGCTGGAGCTGGTCGTTGACTGAAGGCTTCCGTTGACTGAGAGCTTCCGTTGACTGAGAGCTTCCGTTGACTGAGAGCTTCCGTTGACTGAGCTTCCGTCGACTCCTTGCCAAAGGTTGCCCTCTTCGGATGCCCGTCATTGTCGAGCTGATTGTATTGTGCCGGCAGTTGGCGCTAGGGAAAAGCACGTCGGCATCTCGAAAACGACAAGCGGCCGCGGGCCTACGGGGAAAAACACACAAGTGTCATGATCCTTGCTTCTGTTTCTTGCAATGTACATGCCCTGATGCGCGTGACCAACCCAATCTTCACCCTGGCCTTTGCACTGGCAGACATGATGATTCGTATGTAGCAGCCTGGAAAGACACCGCCCACAAATAGCCATGGCAGACAATCGGACAGTCACAGGCCAAGCTTCCGTATATATATATATATATATATTGCCTCGCCAGCTCGTACAAGAGCCCCGGGATACATGCGACGGCCAGCTTCGGGCTGCCGCCTTTTGCTGGCGTCAGCAGGATGTCGCGCCGCCCATCAAGTTCGCTCGCGCTATTAGCCGGCGATTAGCATCGTGGGAGCCATCATCACCCCAAACGGCCGATGTACCCAACCCAGCGAGTGGTATAACATACATGAGCCGCACGGCAGCATGGGAGGCGACGGTCGGAGCCCGCGAGCCCGCGAGCCCGCCAAATCTCTCAGTCACCCGTGTCAATCTCCAGGTCTAGCTGAACACCGTTGGAGATGCCATAGTCCTCCAGTGTAATGTGATCTTTGAACGGGCGTTCTCCTTGTCTTCGCAACATGATTTGGCTCGGCTCCCGCCCGATGCGCGCCGCTACCATCATCTTGAACTGCCCAATGGTGTCTGAAGGCAGGCAAGGAACAGCCGATTTGCTGCCAAGACGATCATTGACATGGACAATAATCATCTCCTCGCCGCCGCCGCCTGCCGGAGCAGCGGCTGCAGGCCTTTCCTTCGTGGACCCCTTTCCACTGCCTCTGTCGCCAGAATAACGGTCGCCTCTCCGGGGAGATCGTAGTCTATCGGGACCTCTTCGAGAATCTTCACCATCTCGATCTCTGGGCGTGTTTTGGCGACGGCCGTAATTTTCGTCGAGTCCCCGTCTTCTATCCCTGTCTCTCGAGCATTCTCCAACGTCTCGTCGCCCACCTGGGGCATCTCGCTCATCGTTTCTCCGGCCTGTGTTCTTCCATCTAAAACCTCCTCGGCTGCGGCGAGAGTCTCGGGAGGCTGGGGACCGCGAACGTGATCGCCTCGACGATTCACCGGCCATGGGAAAAAACTCGGACAATCGATGATCTTGCTTCCGCTCTGAACCTGGAACATCAATTCAACTCGGCGGAGCCTCTTGGGTTCTCATGAGACAGTCCGACAGTCACGTGATGCATCGGGCAGACGTTTCTTTCGAGACCCTATCATCCAATCCCGGTTGCGCTTCCTCTCTTTAGCAAGACTTTAATCCGTACCTTGAACCCAAGAGCAATGAATTCCGTCGCGTCTTTTTTTTTTTTTTTTTTTTTAAAAAAAAAAAAAAAAAAAACAACTACTACTAACTCCAAGATTCAACCAAGTGGGAATGGGAAATTTTTATTCTGGAATTGAAGCAACATGGAACCAACAAGATCGTTAGATCGCTTGGGAGCTGACCAGTCCGGCTGCCAGATAACAGCAACAAGTCCCCAAATAATGCCGCAAAGGCTTCTTCATTGCTGACCACAAGATCGTGTATGCTTTGAATGGCAGCGTAGATCGCTTGAGTGCCAACCTGTTGCTTATATATCCTAGGAGTCCAGATTTGGTGCGTGAAGATGAGGTAATCGCTCCCCATGAATTCACACGTGACATGCTTGTCGGTGGAGCCCCTCGACGCTCGCACAGCGTCCACAGACGAAATTTCAAAATTCCGAGTTGCCGTGCCTCGCATCACCACCACAAGTGCTTCAGTGCCCCATTATACACGCACTCTGGCCTGTGACGGCTACGCATAGCCCCACGAATCTCCTCGCTTTGCACAAGTCAGCCCGCAGAGGAGATTGCCCAGCATGGTATGTCTAGAAGAGTCCAAGATAGTTGGGCCACATCTTCGCCCTTGCCTTGACCACCCACCCCTCCCCCTTCCGTGTGACTTGTGATTGCAAGATATCCGACGCATCGCCCTGATAACTAATGAACAAAAAATGAAACCTCAAATATAGCCGCCTCCGCCGCACCAAAAGCCCGAAAATGTGCTCAAGCGCGCTCATGAGCTCATCGGCGTCAACCAAGCCTTCGCCGCTTTGAATCTTCTTCATGAACACATCACCAGCAAACGGTCTCGAAATGTCCCCATCGTGTCACTGGAGCCCGTGATGCTTCTGCTGGTCGAGTTGTCTGTGGAACAGAAGAAGGGAAAACTGGCCAAGGATGCACTTTACCAATACAAGAACATTTCGCAGAATACCAACATTGGAACTATCGAGGTTTGTGGATCTGGCAACGGCGAGGCAAGAAGAGGGCGTGCGGAGAGTGACAGCGATTTTCTAACCCCCCCTCGAACAGCTAGTCCTAAAGAAGTTCATTGAGCTGGCTGTCGAGAAAGTTACCGCAGCTCAGCAGAAAGCCGATGAAGTTCAGTCTAGCCTCGAAGCCACAGCCACCTCGAATATTGATGATTTGGAAGCTACCGAGACCCCGGAATCCATACTGCTTGCCACGGTATCCGGCGAACAGTCCCGTGATCGCACCGACCGCGCCATAGTAACTCCCTGGCTCAAATTTCTTTGGGAGGCATACCGAACCGTCTTGGATATTCTCCGTAACAATGCTCGCCTCGAGATCCTCTACCAGAGCACAGCTACCCAAGCCTTTGACTTCTGCCTCAAGTACACGCGCAAGACTGAGTTCCGACGGCTTTGCGAGCTGCTCCGAAACCACGTTCAGACTGCCGCCAAGTACTCGTCTCAGATTCATGCCATCAACCTCAGCGATCCCGACACTTTGCAGCGTCACTTGGAAACTCGTTTTCAGCAGCTTAATGTCGCCGTCGAGCTTGAGCTGTGGCAGGAGGCATTCCGTAGTGTCGAGGACATTCACACCCTGCTCAGCCTGTCCAAGCGGCCGCCCAAGAATGTCATGATGGCCAACTACTACGAGAAACTGACCAGAATCTTCTTGGTTGGCGAAAACTACCTGTTCCACGCTGCTGCTTGGTCCAGATACTACTCTCTGCTTCGACAGTCTTCTGTTTTGGTCGCTACTGGCCAGGGCAGGAAGGCCGATAACCCTCCCGCTTCCGATGCCGATCTCCAAAAGGCGGCGTCTTTCGTCCTTTTGTCCGCTTTGGCTATTCCTGTCATCAGCACGTCTCGCTCTCGCGGCGCCATGGTCGACTTTGACGAGGCAAAGAAGAACAAGAACTCGCGTCTTACCCATCTTCTCGGCATGACACAGGCTCCCACTCGTAACAGACTCTTCCGTGATGCTCTGTCTAAATCTCTCCTTCAGCGTGCCCGTCCTGAGATTCGGGACCTCTTCAATATCTTGGAGGTTGACTTCCACCCGCTCTCGATTTGCGAAAAGATCTCCCCCATCCTTACCAAGATTGGCGAAGACTCCGAGATGGAGCGGTACATTCTGCCACTTCAGCAGGTCATTCTCACTCGACTTTTCCAACAGCTGTCTCAGGTCTACGAAACGGTTGATTTGGCATTTGTTGAGAGCCTTGCTCAGTTCCCCGAGCCTTACCAGGTCACTCGCAGTACCATTGAGAAGTTCATCATGAATGGCAACAAGAAGGGCGATCTTGCCATCCGCATGGATCACGCCACCGGCGTCCTCAGTTTTGACAATGACGTCTTCTCCTCCTCCAAGGCTGGTTCTGCTGCTGGCTCCGCCGAGTCCGAGACCGGCACGGTTCAGCGTCTTCAGAGCACGCCATCCGAGATTGTTCGCTCACAACTGACCCGTCTCGCCCGGTCTCTGTACACAACGTGCCACTACATCGACCCAAGCTTCACCAAGCAGCGTCGAGACGCCAGACGAGCCGCCTTGCAGCGAGCCAAGGCCGGCGCTGAGGAAGAGCGTCTGGATGTTTTGGCGCGCAAGGAAATCATTCAAAGGCGCAAGGAGGAAGCCTCCGAACTACAGGCTCGCCGCGAAAAGGAGAATGCGCGACAGAAGCGCCTCCGCGAGCAAGCTCTTCAAGAAGCCGAGGACAAGAGGTTGGCTGCCGAGCAAAAGGAGCGCGAGGCCAAGCGTATGCAGGCAGAGCGTGATCGAGTCCGCAAGGAAGAGCTTAAGAAGCAGATTGCGGATCTCAAGATGGGCGACAAAGCCATCGACATTGATCTGGACGACCTGGACAATCTCGACACGAACCGTCTCCGCGCCATGAAGCTTGCCCAGCTCGAGCGGGAGAAGAATGACGTGAACGAGAAACTTCGCATCACCGGCAAGCGATTCGATCACCTGGAGCGTGCCTTCCGTAAGGAGGAGGCTAAGAAGCTGAGCGATGACTACGCCAGGCAGAACGAGCAGGATCGTGCGATCTACGAGATGGTCAAGGCCAACACTCTCAAGGAGGCCGAAGAGAAGCACAAGGAAAGCGTTGAGCTCAAACACCGCCTCACTCGTCTTGTCTCGTTCTACGAAGAATTCCGGAGCTCTCTGCATGAGAGACGCCGCGATGAGTTTGAAAAGCGCCGCAGGGATGCTGAGCGCGAACTGGAGAAGCAGATTGCGGCCCGCAAGAAGGAGGTCCGCGACCGCAAGCTGCGCGAAAAGAGAGAGCGCGAAGAGAAGGAGCGCGAACTCCGGGAAGCCGAGGAGCGTGCCGCCCGCGAAAAGGAGGAGCAACGCCAGCGTGACGAGGCAAGAAAAGCTGAGCTCGCCAAGCTCAAGGAACAGCGAGACAAGGAGCGTCAGGAGATGCTGGAGAAGGCTGCTCTCCAGCAACGTCGCGAGGAAGAAGCCCTGGCTCGTCGCAAGGCGGAGAAGGAGAAGGGAGGACTGCCGGCAAGAACAGAAACGCCGGAGGGGCGGAAACCCCCAGTTATCGGAGGCGGCAGCTGGCGCGAACGAGAGGCATCCAAGAATGCCGAGGCCGCGGCTGCCTCTTCCCGCCCCGGACCTTCTGGACCTCCCATGGAGCGTACAGACTCAAATGACCGAACTTCAGGGTCCGGTCCTCCCCGCCTCCAGCTCGCCGGCTCGGGCAGCAAGCCTAGCTGGCGCGATCGTGAAACTGCCAAGGCCGGCGGTGCCGGTGGCACTCCGAGCGCATCAGAGACCGTGCCACCTCCTGCAGCTAGAGGGTTTGGAACGTCTCGTGGGGCCGGTGCGTCTATGGAGCGTGGGGGCTCGAGCCGAGAGGATGTTGGGCGCACGGGCTCACCGGCTCCTGAGAAGGAGTCCTTGCCCTCTCGCACTGCCGGCAAGTGGGTTCCTCCTCACCTGAGGAAGAAGGCTTAGTGTTGGAGAATGGAGATGTAGCGCAGTTGCCATGTTATTCAGGAGCGGTTGAGCTGGTGTTGGATGCATAATCAGGCAAGGGTGGGGGACGCATGGCCAGGGAAAATGCCGATGGAAGAAGGGGGTTGGGTTCAGAGTTGGGGGAGTGAGTGTTGCCGTGGCGACCTTGCGCTGGCGGCGTGCGCTCGGCAGCAGAATGAATATCGGTAGATAATTGCATTGGCGTTTTTTGGGAGAGGAGAGCCGCGGAGTGAATGAGCTGCAGACAGAGCTCGGTGTAGTCTCAGTTGTTTGTCCCGAGGGGGTAAAGGTGAGATTTCGAGCGTCAGTCAGACGGGATAGCTACGTGCCCGGATGACGATGCGTCATTTTACGGTTTACAGTGTTGGCGGCGAGAAAAGGCCTGCCTGGCCAGGCTTCGCTCCGTCGGGGGGTGTACAATTATTGGTTCGACTTTTCTTTTCTTTTCTTTTCTTTTCTTTTCTTTTCTTTTCTTTTCTTTTCTTTTCTTTTCTTTTTCTTTCCTTCCTCCCCACACTAGCCCACACGACCAGTGTCCATTTTTGACAAGAGGCGACGGTCCGACCCGGCTCAGCACAGGGTGACGAAGAAGAGAAGAGTCATGGACCACACTTGTCAGCCATGGAGCGGTGAAGCGATGCGATGCGACGCGACGCGACGCGACGGTTGTAGCTTCGAGGCAGAGCAGGCAGGAGCTGCCTGCCTCACCAACTAGGCCTAGGTGCTCGGGTCCCGACTCCCCCAGCACTCTGCATCCAGCCAAGACACGGCTCGCATGATCGGACCATGGATGTGAAGTTTGGTAAAGGGGTAAAGGGGGGGGGAAAGGAATAAAAGAAGAGGAAAAGAAAAATCTCTGCAGTCAATGCGCGCGGGGATTTGTCCGGGAAAGCGGGGGTTTTCCAGCGGCTCAGTCAGGCACAATCTCCAATCTCCAATCTCCAATTCCCCCGAGCACAACCGCCGCCGGGTACAGACATGTACAATACCACCTCTCAGGCACAACTAACCACAGCCAACCACAGCCAACCACAGCCAACCACAGCCAACCACAGCCAACCACAGCCAACCACAACCAGCTAGCTGGCTCATCGGCCGTGTGGCTGCATAACGTGGCTGACGCACCACCGTAGATGGGGCACTGGCCCACCAGTCCGCAGATCGGCGCGAGCCCCTGGGTCGCTTACAAGATGCATGCCCCGCTCTCGGGCCTTGGCTGCTCTCTTTCTTCTTCTTCATCATCATCATCATTCAAGTCTTTCTCGTATCGTCTCTCGCCGGGTCATCCGAAACCTTCAATGCCCATTGTCCGACCCACGACAACTGGGCAAAACTCCGCGCATGTCCCTGGGGCCATGTTTTTCTTGACCACATCCATTGCTGCCTGCCACTAAGAACCACGGCTGCCCGCAACTTGCCCGAGAAAGGGGCAAATACGAAGACTCGGGCATGGATAAGCTTTGGTGCGGTGCCTTCTCGTTGGCCACGCTCGTCTTTCCGGAACCGTAGCTGAGCTGAACGGCTCATGCATGCATACATGGTCACTAATTTCGCGTCCCGACATGGACGAACATGGGTGTCCTTGCTCGATTCCCATCTCACCACCGCGCTTTCACCGTGCCGTTCACCGGTTAAAGGCCATACGCCCGAGAGGCAACCTTGTTGATGGCCTTTGTCCAAGTGTCCACCATTGGCTGCTGGCCGGACCAAGTGCGACTTCATGTCGTGGTTCGACCGACTTCAGTCCGTTCCTGCAATGCCTGCCGGCCTGGCCTGGCTGACGTTGTTCGACGTCTGCTGCAGAAGTAAGCTTGATGGTATGAATCCACAGCCATGGGCTTTGACTGCGACTTGAGTCTTGTGATTACAACTCGCCTGGGCTCTGTACCCGGTCGGTCGGGGTTGCCATGGGGGGGTTGGTTGAGTCGTCGTGACACAGCTCAACCGGGATACGCAACATGCCGTTCAGCAGTGCATCTTTGTCATGTTTGCTATTCCAACCTTCGACTTCCTCATCGTGCTAGATGGACACCGAGGCGACCAGGATGCCCGTGGGCATATCCGGCCTACACACTCGTAATCAGTACGCGTATATATGGATATCATCCCGACATTCTCTCACCCCGTTCTCGCCATCTGAAAGCCAAGCACACGCTCTCCAAGCCCTCCGTGCTCCTTGCTTTGCAGAGGGCGGTACGGCACGGTTCATTGGACTATTGTCTTTTCCCTGAATACATCTCGTCTCCCAGAAACCTGCGCCTCTTGTGCTCGCCTTGGGTCAAGCATGTTCCTACACCGAGCTGCCTTGGCCACGGTTGCCTTGGTTTCTCTTCCTCTTTCTCAGGCATGGAACATTGAACTGCCTCCCTGTGTCGAGCCCTTCAAGCCCTTTGTGTATTCTGGTTGTTTCCAAGACGGTAGCCCAAATGCTCTGGTCTTTCATTCTCGTCTCGACCAGACGAACATGACAGTCGAACAGTGTGTGGCCGAGTGCAAAGGTAGGCGGCAAAGCTGGTCCGGCTCCAATTCCGTCGACAACTACTCCCGTACCTCTCTAGCCGTACATGGCTCGATTTCTTCCCCTCCCCCCCCCCCCCCCCCCTACCTACATTTGCACTGCTGACCCCGCGTGGCGGCGATAGGAAACGGCTTCCGCTATGCTGGTCTTGAGTACTACGGCGTCTGTTACTGCGGCGCCACGGTCAATGGTCCCCAGCTCGACGAGTCCAAGTGCTCCTTTCCCTGCAGCGGGAACAAGACCGAGAAGTGTGGTGGCGACAACACCCTATCTGTCTGGCAGGATCCCACGTTCCCCAAGGCTCCCAACGAGGTCACTGTCCAAGATTACAAGTCCCTCGGCTGCTACACTGACGAGTCCCACCTGGGTCGTACGCTGTCTTACCCCCTCGCCCTGGACGCCGCAACCTTTACCACGAAAAAGTGCCTCGCTGCCTGCGAGAAGCAGGGCTACCCCTTTGCCGGCACCGAGTTCGGCAAGGAGTGCTGGTGTGGCGTGGTGCTCGCCAACGATACCGCCAAGGCGGACAATGCCCAGTGCGATATGCCGTGCCAGGGGGATTCTTCCGCCACTTGCGGTGGGCGCTCCCGTCTGAGCTTGTGGGTTGCCAAGGACCTCGAGTCTCTTGAGCCTTGTGATGCTCACCATGGTGCGACTACCACGGCTTTGCCTCCTGCCACCACTGCGGAGACGACAAAACCTGTTGAGAGCACTGCTTCCACCAAGCCTGCCGAGACCACCACGACTGGACCGGGATATACAAGCACCACCAAGCCGGCCGAGACTACCACGACGGGACCTCGGTATTCAACAACTACTGCTGGGCCTGCCGAGACTACTTCTTCGGGGCCTGGGTTGTCGACAACTGCCACTGAGCCTGCCGAGACTACTTTCTCGGGACCTGGGTATCCAACTACCACCGGGCCCGCCGAGACCACCACTACGGGACCGGAGGATACAAGCACCACCGGCCCTGCTGGGACCACCACGACGGGACCTGGGTATCCAACCACCACCGCGCCGGCTGAGACCACCACGACGGGACCAGAGGATACAACAACTACCACCGGGCCCGCCGAGACCACTTCTTCAGGCCCTGGGTATCCAACAACTACCACCGGGCCTGCTGAGAGCACGACTACGTGCCTAGGAGATACAAGGACGACCGGCCCTGCCGAGACCACCACGACGGGACCTGGGTATCCAACCACCACCGCGCCGGCTGAGACCACCACGACGGGACCAGAGGATACAACTACCACCGGGCCTGCTGAGAGCACGACTACGTGCCTAGGAGATACAAGGACGACCGGCCCTGCCGAGACCACCACGACGGGACCTGGGTATCCAACCACCACCGCGCCGGCTGAGACCACCACGACGGGACCAGAGGATACAACTACCACCGGGCCTGCTGAGAGCACGACCACGGGCCCAGAGGATACAAGTACCACCGGGCCGGCCGAGACCACTCCTACAGGACCTGCATATCCAACTACCACCGGCCCTGCCGAGACTTCTTCGGGTCCTGGGTATGCAACGCCGACCGCTCAACAGCCCAGCCACGACACCAAGACTCGGCCAACAGGTGACGAAACTACATCCACCGGCAAACCTTATACAACGGCTACCGGGCCACTCCCCACTACCGAGAAGCCTACCACGACCACAACGTCTCCTACGACGGGCGGTCTGTGCACTTCTCCCGTGACTGTGCCCCCCAAGTGCGAGTGGCAGTGCGGCAACTGGTGCGCACCTCCTCTGCCTCACTGGAACGACAAGAAGGGCTGCCGCCATGCCCAAAAGACCTGTCACCAGCAAGTCAGCTCCTGCTTCAAGAATGCCGGCTGGCCTGGTTCGGTCGACTGCTTCAAGTTCAAGGCCTGGTGTTTCTTCATCGACAGCTACTGCCAGACTTCTTGCCCGAGCGGGAGCTGCGGCAAATGGGACTGCTGGAACAAGCATCACGGCGGTGACGGAAACGCTCCCAGCAACCCGCCCAGCAGCAGCACCACGGTGTACCCGTGCCCTGCCACATCCAAGACGCCTGCTGCGCCGACCACGACCAAACCCGCGGCGTCGTGCCGGCCCCAGCCCACCAACATCTGCACCCAGCCAGCCAACGAGAAGTACGGCTACGGTCCCGGCAAGCCCGTCGGAGGCATCCCGTTGCCCGTCGTGGGCTGCAACGACTGCGAGGACGAGTTCGACGAGAAGCCGTTCAAGTTTTACACCGAGGCCGACAGCCACGACTGCCCCGGCTTCCCATGGCCCGCGTGGCCGAGCGTGTGCACCGAGGCCTGCGAGGAGCAGCACCGCCAATGCGTCGACACCTACAGCAAGGGCTGCGAAACTCTAGGCTGGAAGAACGGCTTTCACAGGCGAGCCGGCGAATCATTCGACCGGTGGGACGGTTCCAAGCGACGGCCTGCGTCCAGGGGCTCGGATTCCGAGTCCTGCGCCTCTGCGGGTTCCGACCACGCGGGCGTCTGGCTCGAGCCAGGATCCGACAGCTTCGACTGCTGGGGCTGGGGCGGCAACCAGCCCAGCTGGGCGATTGCGCGCTGCGACAAGCAATACAAGGACTGTGTACGCGTCAACCGGTGGGTTGATGGCGAGGACAAGTGCAAGGCTTGGCCTGGCTGCTAAGCCAGTAGCGCTGGGGAAAGCCAGTAGTGCTGGGAAAAGGGGGGAAAAAAGAAAAAAAAAGGCTACCAGAGGCTGGGGGCTTTGGATTGGATTCTCTTGATGTATTTATACCTGGACTTACTACTACTACTATTAACTGTTGTTGTTGTTGTTGTTGTTGTTGTTGTTGTTGTTGTTATTCCGTTCTACTTGGCTGTTCGTTCCTGTTTGACTATTGTATTGAAATGCTTCCCACCCGCATCCTTGTCCGTCCCCGTGTCCAGCAACAGATCTATAGTGTCACAACGACCTCTTTTGCGTGGTCTGCATTTGATGGCATCCGTCGCCTGCTCTGGCTTCCAAGCTTGCAGCCCTCGACACATTCAAGCTTGGTCACGAAAAATCCCACGTCTACGCGCGTCCAAGGGACAGCGACACAAGGGCAACGCGAGCAGCGCAATCGATTGCTCGTAAATAGGGGGGGGAATAAATAAATAATCAATTACAAAAGCACTGCGTTCGCAAACCTACCTCAGTAAGTAGTCACCATCCCCACCCCGGTCCAACAAGCTACATACTGTACCGAGCACACAGCCAGGGTTCGTTTATTCATGCAACCCAACCACGTCCACTTCCCGCACTTCCCGCGCCCTGTCCTGTCCTGTCCTGTCCAGCACACAACCTCGCCAGCTCCCCCGACAACACACCGGATCGCCCCCTCAAACGCAGAGAAATGCGCCGGCTCGAGCATGCCCTGGCCGAGACGGCCCCGTCAGCCCTCTGCCGGACCGCGTTCCTCGTCGCCGCCGCGAGCGTCCTCTCGCTGAGCCTCCTGCCGCGCCATGTGCGCGGCCTGCTGATGGACTACGGGCCCCGGCGACGCGGCGCGGACCCGCGGTCGTCGCCAGCGAGGTCCGCGGTGGACGCCGTCGCCTCGTGCGGCCAGGTGCCGCATTCGTGGTTCTGGCACTTTTACCTCGGGTCCGTCGGCCTCTCCGCCCTCTGGGCCTGGCAGTACGCGTCGCGCGGACGCGTCATGGCGCTGGTGGCCGAGGCCCAGGCGCGGAGGTCGTCGGGGCAGCCGTCCGTGGAGCTGGGCCGGGTCTGCCTGGCGTGGCTGATGATGGCGGCGCAGGGCTCGAGGCGGCTGCTCGAGTGCCTCGTCGTCATCAAGCCGGGCAAGACGCCCATGTGGATTGTGCACTGGGCGGTCGGCCTGGCCTTTTACGCCGCCATGAGCGTGTCGGTGTGGATCGAGGGATCTGGTAAGCCTTGCTTTGCTCGCCCGCTTACTTTCTTTCTTCCTCGGCTGGGCTGCCATTCCGAAATGCGCTGCTTTTGCTTTGCCGTGCCTGCCGTGCCTGCTGTGCCTGCTGGGCCTTGGCGAGCGTGAAACTGACAAGAGCGCTGACCCGTCCCGTCATCAAGAGGCCATCGTCGAGTCTTGGCGGCATTTCCCCGATCCCGTCTCCCCGCTGACGCCGCGGGTTTCTCTGGCACTGGCCGTCTTTGCAGCCGCGTGGTTCAAGCAGAACCAGTGCCACAGATACTTGGCGAGCCTGCAAAAGTACACGCTTCCCAGCAAGGGCATGTTTCGGTACCTTGTTTGCCCGCATTATACCTGCGAGTGTGTCCTCTACCTGGCCATTTCCTGCGCGGCCGCCCCGCCAGGTCAACTCTTCAACCGCACGATATTGTGTGGCGTGTCCTTTGTCGCCGTCAACCTGGGGGTCACGGCAGCAGGCACCAAGCAATGGTACGCGGGCAAGTTTGGGGCGAGCAAGGTGGCCAGCAGGTGGCGAATGATCCCGGGCGTCTTCTGAGGGCTTGGGGGCACGACTTCACGACTTGGGGGTTTTGGTCGCAGCCTACCGAGTAGTATATAGAACAAGAGGAAAACCAGACCCGTCTCCCGACAACCCGCTGCCCTCCTGCTCTCCTGCCCTCGACCAATACTCTAGCGTTTGAACATCGTGTCGAGCCTGTTGCCCATCTTGGACACCTTGAGGACATCCCTGTACGTCAGGCTGGTGCGGGTCTGTCGGTGGTTACGTCCTTGAGCGTACTGCAGAGGGTCCCGTAGCAACGACCAATTTACTATGGTATCTGGAGACAAGTCGACATCCTCGTCTGCATCGGCAATTCCATGCAGGTAGGCAGTGTAGAGGTCATCTGCGGTGATGAGAAGGCTACGGGGTTCCTGAAGAATCCTCCACACGGGGGTTGGGTCAAGGGCACCGTCGTCCATGCTACGATGCAAGTTCAGACAGAGGCTAGACCCAAGACTGACTGTGCATACGACAGGCCAATACGCGCTGCCATCCTGTGTCGGATGAGCTTTGGATTTTTCCCGCCATTCTACGTCAACCAAACAAAAAAAAAAAAAAAAAAAAAAAAAAAGTCAAATACTTAACTTGTGAGCCATGATGCCAACTCCGGGAGAATACTCGTTGACAAGGACATGGTTGGGCCTCTGATGCGGGCTTCGTGCAAAAATGTGATGCGGCAAAGTAATGGCCTGTTCAATCGTGTGGTCGTCATCTGGGATGGAGGCACTGCAAGACAGGGACAGGATTCGGGACACGACTGGTTCCTCAAGCCAACGAGGTAGAGGTGCGTCGAGCAATCTGTCCCGGATGAGATCGGATGGCCAAGTTTGCAGCCTGCGACGAGTAAGCTGTTTCCAGCGTGGTTTGGGAGCGGTGGCGATCTGTGTGCGGCCATGTCAGATGTTAGCAACATGACATGACATGACAAAGCGCTGCGAGTTTGGCCAGGCTCACTTTGTCGAGGAGCACACGTTCCTCTTGCTGGCTGACGAAGTTGGGAATATAATATGCAGTCGAGGGCAGACCTTGGATTTTGGTGAGCTCAAGATCTCGCGGCAGGGAGAAATGGTCGATCGATTCCATGCTAGACGATTTGGGGGAGGGAGGGGGGAGGCTTCCGGAAACAAGGCTGCAGGGGAACCTATTGAAGAGGCAACCGTTCCGAGGCGGGTTGTGGAATCAGAATGCTGACTTGTGTTGTGGAGTGCAGACCAGTATGCGGCTTTGAGGAAGCTTCTCCGTTGCGCAAAGCTGCTTGGTGCTGGGGAGAGGATTGACAATCAACCGTCGTTTTGTGCAATTGCGATGGTTCAGATGGCGGGAGTTGGATCCCCGAGATTTTCTGTGTCGCTGCGATTCAACTGCAGCAGAGGGCAATGGGCCGTCGCACATGGCCCTCGTGGGAAGTTTGGAGGGATAGGTTTCAGCTGTTTGAGGGAAGATGGAGAGAACGTCCGCGGGCGGAGTATGAAAGGTTGGAAGTTGGGCATTGCGAAGCCATCTAGAGCCAACGGGATTGGTGGTCTGGATCGGTGGCCTGGATTGGTGGCCTGGGGCAAGCACGGCTCCGTGTGGCTTGGTGCGGCTTTGCGTGGCTTCGAGTGCGAGCCAAGGCAGCGGAGCGGAGCTTGGCAGGGAGGCCCCGGCTGGAAGGGGCCAAGGTATCTCCCCTCCCAGGCAGGCTGGGTAGGTACGGAGTGACTTCGCTGACCGCCGAAAACTTGCTCGGCTCATCTTACGATTGCGGCCAATCAAGAAGGCGGCCTGTGACCACGGCAGAGAACTTTTTGCTCCAAAAAAAGGCCCCACATTTGAACTCATCATGGCTCCATCATGTGCCCCCCCCCCCCCCCCTTGCAACTCACTTCGCAACTCACTTCGAGGTTAGCAACATGTTTTGGAAGGAGACGGAGACGGCAGGCCGAGTTCCAACATTGTTGAAAGCAGCCCCAAACGAGGCCTGCTCCTTTGCATGATATGATGCGCACCAGGCAGACTCTGTAGTCCCGAGTCCGTATGCCACGGAACACAGTCATCTGGATTCTGACGGCACGACAGTCCGACAGTCCGACAGCCGAGGCCCAGATCCTCCCCCTCCTCCCAGCCCTTTCCGAATCCAAAACTCTTCTCTCCACGTCTCAATCCGGCGTCGACAAGGTGGGTTGAATGAGCCCTATCGTACCAGAGGTGCTGTGCTGCCAGTGTCCAGTGTCCAGTGTCCAGTGTCCAGTGTCCAGTGTCCAGTGTTTGAGGTCGCCAAAGAGTGGTGCAGAAGAGGGGGCTGCTGAGTGCTGAGTGCTCCGTGCCCCGTGTTCCGTGCTCCGTATGTACATCAGCCATCAGCCGTCAGCAGCAACGATAAATGCTGCAAGATTCAATGTTGCATGATGGCGGCGGTGTTGTTGTGGGAGAATCAGCGAGTCTGGGTGGCAAGTTGTGCGGCCTCGCAAGGTTTGCCAGCCCCAAAAACCCCCCCAAGTCTTTCCCCCACCGCAAGCAGCACACACGGTCTGGTTGGTACATGTACGTATCAAGCAAGTAACCAGCAGCCTCAGCCCAGACTCAACCCAGCCTCAATCAACCAGCCTCAATCAACCCCAGCCTCAATCAACCCCAGCCTCAATCAACCCAGCCTCAGCACCAAGTCATCAATGCTTGCTAACCTCCTCCTAGCCAGTCGGCGGCGACTCTCAACACTCAGCTATTGGCTGGGGGGGGGGCTGCTAGTCCAGTATTGTTAGGTCTCCGCCCCCCCCCCCCCTCATCGCTGTTCTCATCCATGGCAATTGATTTGCCTAGTGCTGAGCTTCCATTCTTCCTACTGTACGGAGTAGTCCTACTTATCCACCAGGACCCAGGACCCTATTCTCCTTCGCCACCATCGTCGCCGCCAACCACCCAGCACCACCCTCACACCCAAACGTCCTTTCCCTCCCTTTCCGGAAACATCAAGATAAAATAGAATAATAAATCTTGTCCTGCGAGGCGTCGCCCCCCTCCAGCGTCCCGTTCACCTTCACCTTGTCAAGAGCCGGGTCATAAGCTCTTCATCATCGCTCCGAGTCGGTACCCTTACCGGTTTTTTTTTCTTCTTTTTTTCTTCTTTTTTTTTCTCTAAATTTTATTATCGCTGCGTGGTGGTGCCGCCAAACAATCTCCGGCTCTTTCTTGGAGAAGCCCTTGGTAGGGGGCTGCACTGTTGCTGCCCATCCTCGTTAGATCCATCTCACCCGTCAAGCATTTTCTCTGATTCCATCGAACAACGCGCCCGAGTCAAAGAAACATCCTGTCGCCTCTGTCAAGTCTTGTCGTTTTCCGTCGACGCCCCCCATCTCATTCTTACAGGATGGTTCTATTCGCCGTCTACCTTGGCCAGTAAATGATATGGATGCGCAGAATGCCGCCGAGTCGGACCAAACGACGCCTGCTGTGGACGCTCCGCAGCGGCGACCTTGCTCTGAAAACGAGAAGAAGCCCAAATCTCCGCTGACTGCGAACGTTTCCATCTTGTCCAAAGACCCTGCCGTCAAGAGGACTTCTGCCGATGACCTTCATTACCCGACAGCCCCTCCCGATGATGCACCTGCCGACCGCGACTCCGATGCCGAGACCATTGTTCTGCCCGGCAAGGACGGTCACTCACCATCCAAGGCCCGCAAGGTGAGGCAAGAGGACAAGAGCGAGAGCGATGGCCATGTTGCCAAAGGCCACGACGCCAACAGCAACGGGGAGAGACCGCGCCATGTCGACAGGTCTGTTCATGGCAGCCGCCCGGAAGAAAGCGCCAGGAAGAAACTTCCTTCCGTTTCTGCTGCTTCTTCCGTCGACAAGGACCGTCCGCCTCGCAACAAGGACGCTGCTTCCAGTGGCTTGAGCTCTGCACCGGCCTCTCCATCTCACCAGCATCAAAATCAGAACCATAATCCCAGCCGCAGGCGAAAGTCGGACGCTGCTCTCTCATCATCCCCCTCGGACGACTCGGAGCCCTCCGCCCGTAAAACATCATCCAAGGCATCTTTACGTGATAGTTTAAAGTCTTGTGAGCGACCATCACTACACAAACGCAAAGCCTCAAAGATCGAGTCTGACGACGAAGCGGACCTTCGAAAAGCGCGCCGTCAACGCACCACAAGCGTTGGATACGACAGTGGCAGACCCAAGGACTCCCGATTGTCTCATGCTAAGCATGATAATCGAAACAGATCCATCTCACCCTTACCACGGCAGCATCGACGAAGCACTTCCACACAGCTTCCATCCCACTCCTCGTCCTCCAACGGGCCGGGCAACAAGAAGCAGCGCCTGCCTCTTCCACTTCAATCCACCGATTACCAATCCGACTCGTCTTCTACCTGTGGTAGCCCGCATCCCCAGAGCTCCAAAATACGCTCCCTTGCCACCCTGGCTTCAGCAGATTCCAACATTTCGCCGGCAAAGATGGGCCCTCACAAAAAGCATCTTGACGCCCATGGCCAGACTCTTTTGGCCCGCGCATGTGCCCGCGGAGAATATGAAGGAGCAAAGCAAAGGCTTCGCGAGAGACCAGAGGATCTGAACGTCGCGGATTATGCAGGAAACACTCCACTTCAGATTGCCGCAATTAATGGCTGCGAGGACCTCGTGAGGCTCCTTATTGAAGCCGGCTGCAATTTGGACTGTGTCAATTATGACAAAGACACACCTTTGCTTGATGCAGTAGACAATGGCCACCTTGGCGTGGTCAAGCTCCTCCTTGATGCTGGCGTAAACCCTCGCAAGGCCAACGTGAACGGAGAAGAACCCATCGACCGTGTTAGCGATGAAACCGACAATGCTGACGAAATTCGCTCAGCTCTGCTGGAGGCCAAGAAGCGAGCTGGCGAGAGGCGCAGGACATCAGAAGACCAACATTCCCATACCGACAACCATGACGCCAGGGACACCACCCATGCCCCCGAAAGCCCTCGGCAATCACCAGCAGCCGGCGCCCCCGTTGGTACGGGCAGAAGAACGGGAACCGTTCGCTCCACCAAGACCAGAAACGATCTTCTGTACATGCCCCTGGACGACAAGACTCTACGACAAGCTGCGGGACGTGGTGATGAGGAAACTGTAGCTCGTATTCTGCAGGTCAAGGAGGGGTATGACGATCCGGAATCCATGGTAGCCGCGGCGAGAGGAGGCCATGATTTGGTGATCCAGCTCCTGCTGGGCTTGGGCGGCGCAAACGCCGACCCTGGTCCGGTGGCTTCTCTCCCCGCAGAGTTTGCTACGCCAATTCTCGCGGCAATAGGTCAAGAAAACATCAAGGTGGTCGAGCTGCTTCTTGAGCAACAGGGGTTCGACCCGACCCGCCGGTTCAAGGGAGAAACATACTACGAGATTGCCCGAAGACGGCAGGGAACGAATTGGAAAGAGGAGGAACATTTGCTGAAGAATGCCTACGATGAATACAAACGATCCCACAAGGACTTGCTGAAGGCCAAGTCTCCGGGAGGGCGCCGCGATCGCGAGAGAACGTTCCGGCGTGATGATCAAAAGGAGGACTTCAGGGCCTCGAAGCGACGGTTGTCAAGTCCTTCTAGGGATATCGAACCGAAAAAGAAGCCCCAAAAGCTGGGCAGTCCGACAGAGAAGAAGAGGTCGGGCTCGATTACCAACAAGGGCGATGACGAGGCTCAAAAGAGACAACCGGGACGACTGAGGAAAGAGTATTCGGGCATTTCGGATCGGGAGGTCTCCCCCGCCCCATCTCACAAGCCACACAAGCCCAGGCGCGTCGAGTCTGATATTGCTGCCATGTCTTCCGAGGGCGAGACGGCGAAGCCCAGACGAAAGCTCGTGTCCAAGGGAGAGCTCAGAGGTGAACGCGACAAGCAAAGGCGGACCTCGTCTCACAAGGAACCGTCAAGCCCGCGCGACCCTAAGAATGACGACGGTTCGGAAAAGCTCAGGCCGTCCGAGAAATACCATGACAGGGCCAAGGCTCTCAAAAGGGATGAAACGAAGGACTGGCCCTCTGGCGACGGAACCTCTAAGCGGCCTAGATCAAGTGTGACACCCGACCGTCCGAGCGACGTCGACAAGGAGAGCAGCGACGCTCCCATCAAGAGACGCCGACTCGACATGGAAGGCCAGGAAAGCCGCCAGAAACGACCGTCGTCAGAAGACGGCCGACCGCGCAAGTCCAACTCGTCGCGGGACGGCTCTGTCAAGCCTGCTGCATCAACGCACCACAAGGATCGTGACGAACACTCGAAGCGTGACTCGGATACCAAGCTCACCGCTCAGAGTGCCCAGACAGGGGTCGGTGAAAAGTCCATCAATGTCAAATCGGAAGATGTCGATATCCCCATGCCGGACTTGGAACCGGCAAAGACGGCACGATCCGAAGAGGTTGGAAAAGGGACCAGCGAGAGCGACAAGGTGAAGAGACGAGAGGCCGAAGAGGACGCCGCGAAGAGGGATGAGGAAAACCGGAGACGTGCGGCGGCTGAGGAAGCCAAGAGGCAGAAGGAGGCGGAGGTTAAAAAGGCAGAGGAAGAGAAGCAGCGGAAGCGCCTGGAAGAGGAATCCAGAAAGCGCAAGGAACAAGAAGAACGCGAACGCTACAAAGCAGCTCGGCGTGAAGAGGAAGAGAGGAGACAGCGACTGGAAGAAGAGAAGAGGAGGAAGGAAGAGGAGGAAAAGAAGAGGCGGATCGAAGAAGAGAAGAGGAGGAAGGAAGAGGAGGAAAAGAAGAGGCGGATTGAAGAAGAGAAGAGGAGGATGGAAGAGGAGCGTCTCCGCAAGGAAGAGCTGGAACGAGAGGCGGCCGAGGAGGCCCGTCGACAACGAGAAGCTGAGGAAAGGAAAGAACGGGAGCGACGTGAACGCGCCCATCGGGAAGAAATGGAACGCAAACGAGCAGCACGAGAAGCCGAACTACGACGAATTCGCGAAGAACAAGAACAAGCTCGCTTAGAGAAGCTCCCGCCGCTCCTGCGCTGGCTCGATACGCACCCTGGTCCCAAGACGGGCTCAATCACGGAGAAATTCAAGAGCATGCTCGGTATTCGGTATGATACGATCCGGCCAGCGGCGACCGGTACTCCCGAGGGTCGAGAGCAATGGGTTCTGAACACTCATGTTGCCTTGCTTCTTGGTGAAAAAGACTTGGATCTTTCCAGATGTACGTGGCGATCTGATATAAGCAGAAACTAAGGGCGTAAACGACTGATTCATTTTCTTTCTTTCTTTCTTTTTTTCTCTCTCTTTTTTTTTTTTCTTTTACCGTGCAGATACCGCTTGGGAACGAGCTCCGGTCTCGCTTCTTGCCAAGACGACGATTTGGCGAACTGAATGGCCACGGTACTCTTTATTGTCGGAAAAGTTGTGGGAGCTTGGACGACAGCTCCCTGGATACTATGGTGACGTCGAGCCTTCCCGCCTGGACTTTCAAACGAAACAACGACTCAAGGTGTCTGCATGGGAGAAGTTTGCAGCCCTGGATATGTTTTTTGTAAAGGTACGATTCGCTAGCTGGGTTTGTCATGTTTTGCGCGTCTTTGAAGGATACTGAACTTGGGGTGTTTTTTGCAGCTGTCCGACTTCCTCTATACGGTCCCCAACATTCCTCACCTCCGCAACGTTCGACTCGCAGTGGAATATCGCGAGCTGCTGGAAAACGAAGCACAGCTGGTTGGCTGGAAGACGACTCATAAATGGAAACAAGACCCTGATGCCGACCGTTTCCACGGCTTTGCGCCGCGCAGCAAGTATTACATGAACGGCAGCATGGTCGGGGAAGACCTGCCGACCAGCCATAAGACGAGCAAGACTCCTTTTCCGGAAAAGCGAGTTCCGAGGCGAGGCCTTGTGCAGGTGCTCCCCGACGACCCGGACTACGAGCGCATTTGCCTAGAGCAGGGCCTAGAGCACCTGATCAAGAGCTTGCAGACGCCGTCGCTGACAAACGGACTCGATTCGTCTCCGATGGTGCACACGATGCCCAACGCGTCCAATGCGAGTATCAGCCTGGCAAACGGGTACGCGAACGGCGCCAAAGTCAACGGCATCCACGATACATCCTAGACGTGATTCTTGTACAGGGGTTCCCGAGGTCCTGGCCGGCTTCCAGACTTGATGCAACGCAAACAGATTAAATGAATAGCTTCGACGACAAAATACGATACGGACAAGGTCATTATTCTCTGCATAGACTCATTGTACACCCGTTACCACGAAGGAAAAGAAAAAGGAAAGAAGAACGAAAAAAAAAAAAAAAAAGATAAACCAACTCCCCATCTACCACGCCGACTTTAGCTTCTTCTTCTTCTTCTTGCCGTTTTATATTCTTGTTCATCCCGTGATGCAACACGCTCCCCACTTTTTTTGGTTCCTTTTTTTTTTTTATTTCTTTTTTCTATTCGCTTTTCTAACAAGACGCTCCGTTGTAGCTATGGGAATCGTGGTTTGAGCCACGACTAGGAATCGGAAGGGGGGCAGGTCCTCGGGGCGCATCATTTTACGGGGTTACGGGCTACATGATGACCGGAATTGGGATATCTGAAGATTTGGCCGACTCGCCACGGGTCTGCCGCTCTTCCTAGGCCGCCTTCTTGTGGCTTCTTGTTTTTCTTTCTTTTTTCTTCCTTTTTTTTCTTCCTTTCTCCTCTCTTGTCTCCTCTTCTTTTTTTTGGATGGTCTTGCTCAACTTGACGAGGTGCGATAGTCCCGTGGTCACAGACGATTTGCTCTGTCGGCAAAAGGAAGCGGAAAGCATACGGTCGAGGCGTTATTTTTTGACGATACGATGCGTTCAGGTTCTGAGCGAGATGATGCCCCTACTAGGTCTACCTGGCGCAAAGTGTACATATACATGTCCAAAATGCAGGCCAGATCGGGCATGTCTTGACCAACCCGGTGCCTGCCCCGTGGATGACGATCAATTTTAGCCAGGGGGGTGCGCTCGTCGGACCTGACCTGGGCTTCAAAGGGTGCCGTCTCCCGACTCCCGACTCCTGACTCCTGAATGCGTGGCAATCCAGCAGCAAAGCAGTTGTGGGAGGGACGCCAGGCCGACCGTCGAGGCCGACCCAAGCGATGCTGGGCAAAGAAACAAAGCCGGCTCGGTGGCAGACGATGTGATGATTTTTTTTTCTCCTCCTTGCGCTGCGTAGCTTGATGATTATTGATTCCCGTGCTCCTCTCAGCGCGACATAAATGTGAATGGTAGAACCGCGGTCTAGCAAAGGCCATAAATCCATCACGAGACGAAGAAAGGATTTAGCAAAAAAAAAAAAAAAAAAATGAGGAAAGAAAATAAAATGAAAATGAAAATGAACGAAAAGGGGGGGGGGATGCAAGATAAAACAAAAAAAAAAAAAAAAAAAAAAAGCTCCGTAAGTGAGTCCCAGTCTGGGTTAGATCAGCTCTACCTGGCAGTACTTGGCGAGAAAAAAAAAGAAAAGAAAAAAAAAACTAGGACAACTCGGCAAACAGAGCGGACAAATGCTACCTCCAGCACCGTACGGTACGGTACGGAGTCCTCTCCGTCCCAAATATACCAGTCACGTCTCACGGCGAGCTTGTCCAACGTCAAGGTAGGAGCCTGCAGCCGTTGTTGAAATGTCGCCCACACCATTCGCCCGTTGTGGCTTCCAACACCCCAGTCGCTAGCCCGGCGACTCTGCCCACCAGCCATGGTCGGTGGTGAAAATCATCGCTTGATAATGGTGACTGGTTCCCAAGGTTAGCCATGGCCACCTTGACGTGACGTGACGTGACGTGACGGGACGTGACGTGACGGTGACCGGAATAGCCCGTTGACAGAGCTGAAAAAGCCAGGGCGAAAACGATTGGCACTAGGCCAGTGGTAACGCAGATGCCCGCTTCTGACGCACGGGGATGCTTCCCCTGCCCCGGCTGCAGGTCTCTGCTGATTGCCGTGGTGTGTTCAGGGGGTTGTGCGAGCAATCCATGCTGAAATCAATGGAGGGAGAGAAGGCAGGGCAAGGAAAGGAAAAACGCTCGCGCTCACCAACGTCCTCATCTTCCAGCTCGTGGGCCAGCCCGACCCGTTGCGGCTGATGCTTCACGGACTTGCCATACACAATGGCTCCTTTGAACTGTTCCACTATACTTCGATGGATCGCATTACACTAGATGCCCGTCGGCAGAATCCAGTCAGTGACGACGTACTCCGTTGCACCTCCCTTCTCGGGTCGCTCGCTGGTGGGGAGAATGACGTACGAAATCTTCAACGGTGCAACGGTTTGACCGGAGCACCACGGGGGCCGAGTAGTCTGGTGCCCGGCCCTTGGGCTTGGTATAGACACGCTTGAGGTTGAGCTTGTCCCACATGGCTTCCATCAACTCATCAATGTTCCAACCGTGTTCCGAGCTAATGGGGACAGAGTTGGGTATTCGGTACAGCAGGTCCAGCTCCTCGATGCTGATGGAATCAATCTTGTTGAGACAGTATACAACAGGGATATAACTGCAAGGATCGCGGTTAGCCGACACGGAAAATCTGCCACCATCTGCCACCAGCGCCCGAGGGTCCCCGGCCGGCAGGCTACGGGGCAAAAGAAGGGTAGACGAAGACGAAGACGGGGACTGAAATCAAGTCATCTTACGCTCGGCTCTTGGCTTCCAAAACGTCAATCAAGTCATCGACGGTGGCGTCGCAGCGTATTGTGATGTCAGCCGAGTTTATCCTGTACTCGCTCATGACCGCCTTGATCTCGTCGTTGTCAATGTGCGTCAAAGGAACCGTGCTTGTGATGTTGAGGCCGCCCTTGTCCTTTTTTCTGAAGGTGATGTTGGGGGGTTCCTTGTTGATCCGGATACCGAAGCCTTCTAGTTCGGATTCGATGACGCGTTTGTCGGTCAAGGGTTTATTGACGTCGAGCACGATGAATATAAGGTGGCATGTCTTGGCCACGGCAATGACTTGCCGGCCTCGACCGCGGCCGTCTTTGGCGCCCTCGATAATGCCAGGTAAATCGATCATCTGCAGCGGCGCGCCTATGTGGAATCAGCCACCGTGGCGGGCTGGACAAGGTCCCGCTTCCCTTCGGTCGACGGATTGTTTTGGGGGGGGCGCTCACCGTTGTACATGACTTGACCGGGAACGGACGTCAGTGTAGTAAACTCGTAGGCCGCTGCCTCGGAATGCTGTCCCGTCAGGTGGCTCATCAGCGTGCTTTTCCCTACCGAGGGAAACCCGATGAATCCTATGCTGGCAACCCCGGTTCTGGCAACGTCGAAACCGGCGCCGCCTCCGCCGCCTCCGCCGCTGGGGGTGAGCAGTTCACGCTTGAGCTTGGCTAGCTTGGCTTTGAGTTGACCTAGATGGAACGACGTGGCTTTATTCTTTTGCGTCCTGGCCATCTATTCGCACCATGTCCAGTCGTTAGGAATCATCTTTTGTTGACGGGCCATGCAAAGGGCGTGCAGCGCTGAGCCGGCCTGGTGTATGTGGGTTGGGTGCTCGACTTTCGCTTAAACAAGGAGTCGACGGCGGGCCTCGGAATCAAAACACGTACCTCGGCCTCAATCTCCTTGATCTATGGTTTTCAGAAGCAAGTCAGCACTTTGCGGAGCAACGCTCCATGTTCACTTCACGTACGACTGATCCGCTTGCGACAGGCGGGTATGACGCACCTTTTCCACGGTTGTGGACATTTTTGACGGCGGCTGGAGCTCCCAGCTGTCTCTTTCTATATGCGGAAGAAGCTTGTGGCACCGACGGCTCTATATCCACACGACGGGGGAAGCAACTTGGGCGCGTTGTGCCAAAAAAGAAGGCGATTGACGTTGACGAAAACCAAACCAATATTGAATTGAGCCCGAGTCGGCCGGCCGTGTGAGCTGATGATTGATTGATGGTGGGGTTGGTGGGGTTGGTGGGGTACAGGTACATGTAAGCTTCTGATTTTTCTTGGAATACTCGGTGCTGACTGGTCAGCGGGTACTGGGGCACTGGGGACGGAGCAAAGTAACTGCGCACAGCTATTGACATGCACGGACGACGCCGTCTTGTGTCTTGTCGCAGTCAGTCGCCCAGCTTGTACTCCGTATACCATTACCGAACTGACAATTGAATAAAGAGCCTGGTGACGAGTGGGTGATTGGTTGATTGGTTGATCGATCGATTGATTGATTGATGACTGGAGAGCAACGTAGGAAGAAGCCATAGCAGGCAGCTGGCTGTAGGATACTGTATAGGTACCTAAGGTAGGTACGTGACCATGGAATTTTGCTACCGAAACAATAGGTCCATGTACCTGTTGGCACCTGGCGTCAATACACACTGTATATACCAATGGTTGTATGGCAGCCGGGTCCCCAATGGTCAGCTTTTATGGGGAGTGGCCTCCGCATAGGTCAATACTTGCGCCTATCTACTCCGTAGGTACATGTACCTAGACAGTAGCACCGGACCACTAGGCGTCAAACTGGTCTGCTGCCCTCTGCCAAGAGGCCTGGGCCGCGCTGGCTGCCCTGAGACGGGCCATGTAACGAACGAGTCACGGACCGTCTGGTCTGAAAGAACCAGACGACATCATCATCATACTCCAGAGCACCAACACCATTTTGCGTCAACTGCATCCGTGATAGGGACGGAAACGTCCGCTGGATCCCCATCCTCTGCCGTTGCGCCATTTCCATCCAGCAGCCGGTGCTTCCCGGCGGCACCTTGATTAGACCTCGACTCCAGGTCAAACACAAACGGCTGAAGACGTCATCCGACAGTCACAGTTGGGCCGTCATCCTCCAGCCAGTGACTGCCGAGTCCTTCACTCTCCTTGCCATTCCACCAGGCTTGTGCTTTTCCGTCACAATCACGACGAGGCTCGAATCTGGAGCGCATGCATCTTCCTCCGTCGACACCGCGCCGTTGATGACCTGCATGGCCGAAAACTGCCGACCAACCTTCGGAGGACGGAGTTGAAAATGATGGAAATCTTGCTCTCTGCTCGTGTGTTTGTGTTTTCTAAGCCGTCAGGCCAGCCTTGACCAACACCCGGGCCTTTTTAATTTTTTGCTCTTCCTTGTTTCCCTTTTCGGTGTTCCGAACAGGCAATCAAGCGCCAGGCTTTCCCAGTACTGCCAAAAAAAAAAAATTCTCCCCAAAACCCCCAAAGCCCCCAAAACCCCCAAGACCCAAACCCCGTCTCGTCATCAACGAAGCCTGGACGTCTTGTCCATCCCGCGAGACGCCTGTCCTGGACAAAGTCTGCCCGACATGGGTTTGAGAGACAACCGTCAAGGGTTCACATAGAGCTGACCAACTGGAACTTGTCCGGACACCGGGGCCTGTTGTTTGCTAGGTAGGACATGCACCCTATCGGCCATCGGTTGGGCGCGTCCCATGTTGCCGTTTATACACGTCCGCAGTCCAGACTCCATACTCCGTACTCCGTACTTCTTGGCCTCCCAGCACCCCTCGCAGGTCGGAGTACATGCTTACAAGACTTGTCTTGCTGCCCAATAAACGGGCCTGGTCGGCTCGTGTTATTTGCCTCTGGCGGAAATTGATCGCCGTGAGGGGGAAGGGTTCCCTGGTGGTGTTGGGGGCCATGTCCGGTCCAAATCGGATTCGTCTGGACTGCTAAACGACTTCTGCTGTGCCATGCCTATCTTTGGCGCCATCGCCGGTTGCTGAAGCTGATGAAGCTGATGAAGCAATGAGGGCACAGTCCGATGCGCCGCAGATACATGCCTTGTCTGTCTGCTTGGCGGACGACCCCAACCCGCTGATAACTGCCCGCCCACTTGCCGAGTAGTATACGCAGACAGACTGCCAGAGCACCACGATTCTCCCACACATCAGCGACAGCGACGCAGATTTTCGTGGGGCTTTGCGCGACAGCCCGACCTCTACTGAGAAGTTGCTTGCTTTGAACCACCACATCAGACACCCCCCCAAGACAATGTCTCCAAGTGCTCGGCTCCCACAGCAAACACATGCCTTCTTCCTTTATTTTCATCTGACTTGAAGCTTGCAGGATGACGGAACGCGCTCGGTGCTTGCGGAAGGAAACCTCAATAGTTGGCTCGCTTTAATAAGCTTTTGCACAGACCCGGCTTTTGGTAGCATCGAGATTACATAATCAAACGTCGCCGACGACAAATTTTCAAGCCCAGAGCCAGAGGGAGCGGAGCAGGCGGCATGAATGGCATCATGGCGTATGGCGTTCGTCTGGTCCCATATTAGACGGCATTCATCATCCCACCAGAAGACCTTACCCACTAGAGACAACAAGGGTGACAAGAGTGTTTGCAACCGGATAAACCATTGGTCTCACATCATTGGTTGCGAGGCCAGCAGGTAATAAAAGTCCAAGGGTAGCAGCATCACATGGCTCAAGCGAGCCGCCTGGTGAAGAAAGAATGCAAGGGATGGAGTGCCATATGGAGCAACCTGGCAGGCGTTTGTGGCGCTTCCCGTCGGGCCAGAGACGGCACGCTTGCCAGGGACGCCCCTGGCAGAACAGACGGGGTCTGCCGCTCTCTCCAAGACTTGCCTGCCTGCCCGCCCCATCGTCCTGTCCTGTTGATGGTGGTAGCTCGAGCTGTAAACAGGGATAAAGCGTACTTGACAGGATAGCACTGCGCAGTGGTATCATTTCCTTGTTGGTGACATGTCTCGGGCGACACGACACACAATGCTGGCTTGCCAGGTGATGGGTGAAGGGGAAAAAAGACGTATTCTCCAGTGGTGAATGAAACTGTGAGTCAAAGACGCCAAAATTCGAGCTACCATGTACGGAGTACGGAGTACGGAGTATTGTGATGGCCATTTGATCGGTACCACGGCAGTTCTGTCCATCCACCAGTGTCTGCACTGTTCGGACTCCGCCTTGGTCGAAACGTTCTGCCTCCTGATATGAGGGCGGTACTATACCGCGTCAAAAACTGTTCATCGGAAACATCACGGCGCAATGGGTTGGTGTGCGAAAGGTCTATCCGTATCCCTCCCGGGGATAAAGCGCACGGATTAGCAGAATTGGAGACATGGTGTGGTGCGATGTGTCTTGGTCAAAAGTATTAAGGTGGAGGAGGGACGAGAAAGTTGAAGCATTGTCAAGCAAACTTGGCTGTTGAGAGCCATGCAGGAAAGTATAATGGGCAATACAATGAACAAGACAGGAAGGCAGGGGCGCCGGAGTCAAGAGCTGGGTCAAGTTAGGTAAGCGACGGCAAGGGGAGGAAGGCACCAGGCCCTTGAAGGATCCGAGCAGAGTTCTGAGATTTCTGAAGACGCAGCAGCAACCAGCCGGCTGGCTGGCTGGCTCCTACATGTTGAGTCTGAAGTCTTGACGATCTGAAAAAGCGGAACTATTCAAGGATCCGGAAAAAGCTTGTAGTTGTGGATGGCGAGCCCACATCTACGTTGATTGCCGATTTCGGAATTGCCGGGCTGCCTCCCCGTCTTCTCTCCATCTCTCCATCTCTCCATCTCTCTTTATTCGCGACGAGGACGAGGGGTGTGACTGTGCTCGATGGTCGGTTGTGTACTCCGTAGTCCACTTTTCAGCTGCAGTCTCTAGCAACCTGCACATTATTGACGACAACGCAAGACTGCTTTGCTTTGTTTCTTCTCCCAGGTCGTAAAACGCATCGTAAACTTTTTTAGATGCACGGTTTCCATAACCCGGCATTTGTAATTCGGCAGGACGCTGATGCCCAAGGCGACGAGCTAGAGTCTTGGCATGAATTTTTTTTCTCCTCCTCGTCGTTTTATTTATTTTTTTTTTCCCCCTCCTTTTTTCTCGTCCCCCCCAGCCCACCCCCCTTCCCTTTGTACTACCACAGCCGACCCCCGTCCACCGCATGTTGGTCTCGGCTATTTCTGTCCGGGATATTTGATAGTCGAAACGCAGGTCTTGCCCTATTGGTACGGAAAGGGAGGGCAAAGGGCGTCATTTGCCTTGCGGGACGCCCCAGAGCCTCAATGGGTCGTCAATAAACCCTTTGCGGGGGTTCCTCGGGCAATCCCAACCACCACCTGGTTGGCGCATGCGATTCTACCATGAACAGCTGCTCGCCAAGAACTTGACGGATCTGTTGGGGCACTGCCCTGATGCCCTGATTCCTTGTGATGGCAGACGACGAGGAGGCAGTAGATTGTAGGCAGTAGACAGTAGGCAGTAGGCAGAGAGGAGGTCTAGTATCCTGGGCACGGTGCCAAAAGCTTAGGTACCTGCCTAAATTACTAGCTACCAGATAGGTCCTAGGTTCCTAGGTACCTAAGGTAGCTGGCACTGTTGAGTAGGTACTTGGAATTTGATTTCCGGTACTCCGTATTGATTCTTGGCTGTCTTGTTTGTGAGTTTGCATTTCCAACATGCTGGATGTGTTGGGTTCCAGCACGTATTGGGACTAGAGTTCTAACGAGTACTCCGTACTCCGTACTGTACCACATAGACATGCACGTACTTCTCTGCCTGGCTAATGTTTTAGGCGACAGGGAATTTAGTTTTAGCGGGCTGCGTGGAAGATTGGCGGTTGACTGGACCTATCTCCCCTTCCTGTGTGACCTGCAAACAGGTACTGACCTCTGGCTCTGGGCAGCGTACCAGACATGTACTGTACATACCAGACCACAGGCACCAGTCTGGTCTTGTCGGCCCTCGTGGAACCCTGTAACTTTGCTGGGAGTAAGCTCAGCACAATGTTCCGTACCGAGTACTGAGTACCTCCTGCCGCATTGCCCTGGTCAGTCGCCGACCGTCCTCTGTCTCGTTCTCGTCTCGTCTTGGGCAATGCCCCCGATCTATCTCCTCATCCACGGAAAGATTGAATTTGGCCTCCCCAGCCGCTCTCCAATCCACCGTTGCGCCCTGGTTTCATCACCCTCCCCCCCCCCCCTCCCCCCCCGGTTTCTCGTCGGTCTGTTCGCAAGCTGATTCCCTGATTCCCGCTCTACGCTCGATCCTACCCACCACATCTTGGCCCAATCTCTGGCTTGACCACAATAATTCGAGCATTGGCACCAGACCCTTTCGATCCTGCATGCTCCCAGCTTTCAGCTTCCCAGAGAGTACGGAGTACCCTCTATGGAGTACTCCGTTCGCACAAGTTCATGAGGGAGTCGACGTTTGGCCTCTCATGGGTCCAGCACACACCAGCCATCCATCCTCATGCAGCCCAGTCACCCACTATCCACCCCTGGGTACGGGTAAAAACGAAACCCCCCCCCCCCCCTCCCTCTCCCCCCCCCTTCGGGAACTGCTAGCTTTGTTCAGACTACTTACATATGTATCATCCATTGCTGCTCAGCGCTGTCCCGCAGCTTGTGATCCGTATCTTTCTCGGACCAGGAACATGTGTATGATATACACTGACTATCTGCGTCCTGTCTTGGCTCCGTGGTCTATGGACTGGTGTGCCTCCGTCACCCTTTCTCGCTAAGCCTTGGCAACACCCATAGCCTTCTCGACAGCTCCGTTTCTGAAGCATCTCAATTTTTGTGTACTGCTTTCCCACGAGAATCTCCAGTTCGCGCCTTCGAAATAAAAGACGAAACCTGGGCAAAGCCAAGCTTGGGCCTATTCTTAACCCTTGCATTGCTCAGCATTGCCCAGCATTGTTCTGCCTCGTCCTGCAGGCCCGGCTTCAGCTTGTTGCGCCATTGCATCCCATCAGCCCAGACCATTTCAATATCTATCCCATCAGCTTCCTCTCCCGAACCTATGGGTGATCGGACCGTGTAGAACTAGGACAAAATAAATCAAAACGGCCCCCATCTAAAGTCGAGTCAACCGCGCAGCAGATAAGACGAGAGCAGCTTCAGGGGTGGATGCTTCTGATAGGGCACGGAGGAACTATCCAAAAGATATTCTCGGTGACGATCCTGAGTCCTCGGGAGTTTCCTGGCGGCCGGAATTGCTCCTCTTTCATGAATATTGGTCACGCTGTCTTGAGCTGTTGGTCGCAAGCTCCTGCTGGATTGATAGCGACATCCATAGAGCCCCAAACTTTATTTTCTCACGCGCTTGTTTCCTTCATGACCAACATGAACAAGTTCATGGGCTAATAAAGGTGCTAAAATATCGCTTTACAGGTTCGTCGACTCCTTGACAGCTTTGCCCTCACTTTTGCCGTAACAGGCAACATCAGCCTAGAATGGCAACACGACAATGAGCCCACAGACAGCGTCGCGGTTCGGCCCCTTACCAGGAAACCCCGTAGTCATCGACCTCGGTGATCTTGCTGCTAATGGAATCAATTCGGCGATAGGTACGGATCGTTTGCCCATCTTTCTCGCATGCTGGATCACGTGCAACGAAGAGTATGAATACATCAGCCAATGATGCATCTGCCAGCATGGCCCAGGATCATATGGCCATCACTCAAAGCAGCGGATATAATAACGAAGGCTGGGCCACCATCAGTCCGTATAATCAAAGCCCATATGACAGCAGCCCGATGAACGAGTACCCCGGTTTTGGACCGTTTGTGCCTCACGGAATGCCATCCGAGTCTCTAAGCAGAATGCCGCCGCCGGGACAACACCAGCAGCAAATCATGCACCCCTCCGCATCAATGGGCCACCACCAACTCCCTATGCCAAATACGACGTGGCCAAGCCAATTGACGAATCCGAGCCCGACTTCGGGAAGCCTCTCCGCCCCTACTGTGTCGATGCCCTCAGTGCCTCGAATCCAACCTGCCATAGATGTGCCCAAATTGACTAGCCAAGGTGAAAAGTGCCGCAAAACGTTGACAACCGAGCAAAAGCGGGCAATGTGTCAATACCACGAAGAGAATCCAGGAACTAGACAAGCCGATATTGGTTTGAGATTTGGCGTCGAGCGAAGGTAAGTCAGCCGTTGCGACCGGGAGAGGCGCCTACCAACGGGACTTCTGACTCGGGGTTTCAGTACGGTTTCCAAAGTCTTGAGGCATAAGGATCAGTATCTAAGACGAGATCAGGAGCCAGATCCTGCGGCGCTCAAGCGTGGTGGCAAAGCAAAGAATCCCGATTTCGACAGAACGCTTAGCAACTACGTTCGGCGGCAGCAGCAGCGTGGATTTGACATTGAGGATGACGAAATCATGGAGCAAGCACGGCTGTTTGCGCGAGCCAGTGGGAACCAGGACGGGATCCTGGTGAATCTGACCAGCAGTTGGTTGCAAAAGTTCAAACAAAAGCATGGTATCGGTACTGCTAAGCTCCCACGCAGAGCGTCCGAGACGAACATTCCCGACAATCGGATGTTGAGCCCCCGAATCACCCGTCATGATGCAACGTCAAAAGAGGTGTCCCCCACCTCTCCAACGCAACCCATGTCGCCTCTGTCCGGCAGCCGGAGCGATGACGAAGGACAACGGGAGCAGAATATTGAATTCGATTTCCCCTTCCGACAACAAGAATCCCATTCGACGGCAGCTTCCCTGGCAAGCGACGCACGAGATTGCGCTGCTTCATCGTTTTCGGGAGGAACGTTGAGCCCAACTGGCCCCTTTACCTTTTCCCCGGATCCCAATGTAGGAGGATTCCAGCCTATGTCGCTTCGTCACGACCTGGCCCCGGATTTCCATCATCGAGAGAAGAGAAGCAATACCTTCCCATCAATTGACATCAGCTTCAAAAGCCAGCAGGGGCCTGTCCCGGAGCCCGTGACACCACAACTCCCCCCTCCCGTCAGCGCCCCTTCGGTCCTTGAGTCGCCGACGAACGAAGCTCAGCCGGGGCCCTACGCCATCAACACCGGCCTGACCTCGCCGCCGAGTCTTCATCATCACTGCGGAAGCAAATCAAGCATCGCTGTCCGCAATTCCATGGCCCCGGCTGAATCATCTCCGGTGTCGCCTTCCCAAGAAGATGCCCGCCGCGCAGCCAATACTCTGCTGAGCTATCTTCAGAACAGTGGGCAGTCGTTCCAAGCGAGCGACTACAATGCCATTGTACAGCTGACGAAGAAGCTCGAAATTCATCAGCAAATGAACCACCGACCATCTGTGGGAGGATTATCGAGAATCCCAGAGGGCGACACGGAAATGACGTCGTCCACGGGTCCCGCATTGATGCAAGCAGGATGAGGCACAAAACTCGAGCACACCATCAGATTTTCTCGAAACAAAACTTACCTCTCTTATTGTTTTTTTTTAATGTGTAGTGATCTTGTTTCTTTTTTCTACTCCCTGGTTTTGCCTGCATTGGCGCTTTATTTCAAGGCTTCCGAGCCATCTTTCGTGATGGCATCCGACGTGGACATGAGATCAAGAATATAACCGGCCCTACTGGATCCATCGTCGAGCGGCTGACCGCAAGGAATCGTCCAAAGACCATTCCGACCTCTTGGCGATCAAGTCAAACTGTACTGACATTGATGACGCTCGCCACGAGCCATCGGCCATTGAACACAGAAGCTCCTAAATTTGGGCTTTGTCTTTCGCTTTTAGTCGCATTCTTCCCCTTATAACCAACAGGAAGATAGGAGGCAACTCTATATACTCTGGCAACAGAACTCGGCAACGACATGAGGATTCTTACTTTCTGGCCGCATTTCCACTCTTAATGTGCGCCAAGTTGATTACTATT
The DNA here is from genome assembly GCF_000687475.1 of Ustilaginoidea virens. Classification (NCBI taxonomy): domain Eukaryota; kingdom Fungi; phylum Ascomycota; class Sordariomycetes; order Hypocreales; family Clavicipitaceae; genus Ustilaginoidea; species Ustilaginoidea virens. The sequence continues at coordinate 4,038,402 of NC_057317.1, read as the reverse complement.
GCAACGCAAAATGTGCATTGTTTATACGGGCAAACCTTTGCGGCCGTTCCGTCTATTCAAGAAAGGAAGGCTCGATTTTGTTCAGCTTTATGCTCCTGCTTCCACGTCCATTCAGCGCTGCGTAAATCGCGATAGTTATCAAGTATATGTCTTGCAGCAATTCAACTATCGCACGTCGCATACGTGCAGCGAACGGGAGTATTCTTTATATGCTTTCCTTCTAAAGTACAAAGCCAAATCGAGATTCCCGATTCGGATATATATATATATATATATATATATATAACGGCAGCATTTCAGAAGAGCTTCGCTGTTCGACTTGGTGTCACGAAAGATAAAAAAATGGGTGCTTTTACTTTTCATCATCAAATTTTCCTCTTCTGCTAGATATATGTTTGTTTCGTGTGGGCATCCGGGACGGTGGTCATTCGGTGTGTTGGCATGGCAGACCATGAATGAGGCGGATAGAGTAATCGTGTGGTCTGAGACTTGGGAAAGCGATGGTATGAGCAGCGTAGCTAGGAGGGTGCTGTCGACGCTGGTCGACGACGGCAGCCGAAACAGAGCCACGGGGTTGTGGACCGTGGCGTACCTGCTTGGCAACTTGGCGCATTTATCAACGAGCTCCTTGGTTCCTGTATGATGGCAAAAGTGCTTGTAGCTTTTATAAAAAAACCACAGGGAGGTATCGAATCGCCAGCAGCCCATGCTATCCCAGCCTCTCGCGCAAAAGCTCTTCTACGCCGACGGTCTCCAATTCCGGCATCAGCCGCACCAGAACGAGCTCCAAGACGCTGTACATGAGATGCTTGTTGCAGTACTCATCGTCCACTATACTCAGGAGCTGCTCCAGTTCTCTTACAGCATCCTCCTCCCTGCGGGGATCCATTCCGCCGTGGCCGAGATATATTCGAGCTACGGTGGCAGGAAGAAGATGCAGCAGGGCCTTGCTGGCACGCCCGCGGAGAGCGCGTAGCTCCTCATCCGAAGACGGCGGAAACATGGACGGCGAGCCTGGGGCATTGTTGGGAAACAGGGCGCCCCGGAGGGTGCGAAGAATGGGGGCCAGATGGGACGCCGAGAGAACAAGTCGAATATGATGGGAGAGCAGCCTGTCCGAGCCTGTTAGTTCTTTTCTTCCTGATCGGAAATGGGGGTATTCATGACGTTGCAGGTTCCCTTTCGGGACATGTTTCAAGGCTGCAGGTGAGGGGGGTTAAGGGTGCAGAGGGGTGTTTTGTCTTGGCATAGATTCTGTCCAAGCTGGATGGTTGAGGAGGGGGACGGTAACCCGACTATACGTTGTCATTGAGAGGGAAGTCAAGTGGCTGCTGTTTTGATGAATGCCGAGGCTTCTCTATCAACGCCTCACGTCGCTTTTTCCATGGACGGTGGTGTATCTAACCAAGGGCTTTGCATTGCCACGCACAGCAATACGACTTGACTTGACCGTGAGAAACGCAAGTCGAGGAAAAAGGGAGGTGGATGCGGCCCCAAGAGTAGGCTTCGGGTCGCCGTGAGTGAGGTCGCCAAAGGGTTTGCAGGACGCAGAAAGGAATGAATGGTCGAGGTCCAAGACGATACCTGGACATGCAGGGGGTGAAGTGGCCCGCTCCCGAGTATTGAATGGGCCCTTGGACAAGTCTGGCGTGGCGCTCAAGGTCGGTTTGCCCAGAGGGATTTTGGTGGCCGCGGCTACGAGACGAAGGCGCGCCATCATCAAGAAATCCCAAAGCTGGGGGCTGGCTTCGGGGCTGTCATCGTGCGCGCCGTAATTCCGTAAAGCCGCCTCCCAGAAGTTGTGAAGTCGCCGAGTATCTGATCCTGATGATTCCACAGACACGGACGATCCAGCCAGGACCCGTTGAAAATTGCGCCTGGCAACAACCCTTTCAAAAGGGCAAAGAGTTGAGCTGGACTGGGCTCGGGAGGCACGTCGGCCTTGCGGGCCGGTCATCACAATCTTGAAAGCCACTTTGGCTGACATTGCATTGATGAGAGCAACAATAGTGTGTCCAGGGGCCCCTCGGGATGACGAGAGTGGATAGCCCGTAAACACGCCTTGCGTTGAAACGGCGGATTGAGCATGTCAAGAGTAGGAAATCAACCGTTCATGCTTACCTATCCAGAGTGCTGTCCAGGGCAGCCATCCGCCCGGGACCGTGAATTGCCCCTAAATGCAGGAGCGACAGAAACCCGCTCAACCACGGCATTCTGGCTTGCACGTCCATGACATTCCCCAGGCATGCCCAGGTACTAAAAGAGAGGATCGGAACCTTGGTTGGCCTCGGGCTGTTGTCCTGAGCGGCCGTTGATGTCTTTGCGACACCTTCTTCTACTCTCCTCCTTGCCGGCAGCGATGACGACATCATCACCAGGTCGAAAGCGAATCGTGCTGATGCTAAGAAGAGCATCCCGAATCGAATGATGGAGGTGAGAAGCCCCTGAGCAGACCATCTGCGAGGATTGGTAGTCGCAGAGTGCAGGCTTTGCAAAGTCTTTGCCCGATTGCCGGCCTCTTTCTTTTCCCTGACACTCCGTTCAATGGTGCAGATGACCTCGAGCAGTAGCCAAGGCTGAGCCGCCTTGTTTGCCATGGCGTTACCTATGATGAGCTCGGAGAATATTTGTCCGACGAGCGCTGTCAGGCACGGGTTCTCGAGATCTTCGGTTGGCAGGAGAATGGACAAAGCTGCCTGGGCGAGGAGTTGCCGATACGCAGCTTCATTCTTGAGCTGTGCATCGAGAGCAGCGAGGTCACCGGCGACAGGGACTGGCGATAGGAACGGTAGTGGCCACAGAGCGTGGTAGGCTTCCCGGCTATTGTCTCGCAACGACACTGAGGATGCTTGGTGCGACGAACGATGAACTTTTGGTGAATCTGGTCAGCAATCAAAACATGATGGTGGTTGCGGGAGCTTTCATCACTGAGCCATTACTTGTGACGTGTCTGTCGACCATTTCGGGGATCTCGTTGAACAAGAGATTCTCCAGGTCCAGCACCCGAACTCGTTGCTCCAGCGCACGAGTGCAATGCGCGATGACGCGGACAACCTCGGCCACAAACTGCTCGTCCGGCGTGATCTTGCTGTACCATGCCTGGATGTATTCCCGCAGGATGATGGCCAGCAACGCATAAAGCTGCAGATCGACGTCATTGCGGCTGGTCAACGGCGGCAAAAGCTGGTCAATAGGCGTTTGGCAGTCTCGTCCTTTGTCTCCAGACTCCCGGGGCAGGAGGACCTTGCGAATCAAGGATTGCGTGGCGCGATCGGACAGCGCGTCAAGGACGGGAGCGCGGCTTGGGCGGCGATGATTCATTGGAGTCGACGTTTTCGATGCTTTGTGCGTGGTTGGAGCGGCGCTGCCCGGAGCTGGCGCGAGCTTGGGAGCAGAAGCAGAAGCAGAAGCAGCAGCAGCAGGGGAGGTCATCGTCGCGACCACTTCCGAGCAAAGGGGTGAAGCCACATGGCAGACGGCGCTTTGGCTGCGCGGACGATGAATGACGGCGACCGCGCCTCGTCACCGAGTGATTCCCAAGGCCGTGTTTGCGCTGGCGAGATGGGGAGAGGAGATGTCTGGTTCGTCCTAACCGCTAACAGGCACCAAGTACCAAAGACCTTTAGGTACCAGAGACACCTAATCCAGGTAGCCGATTAGGGTCGTACCTAGCGGTATATCTGTGCCATATTGACGCTCGAGGCTCGAAACACTGGGACCTAGGCCCGGGGTGGCGGGTGGTGATTTTCTGAAATACCTACTCCGTACCTTCTGCAGATATTCAGCACGACCAACGAAACAACAACTGCAGCTTTATAACCAGATTCAACTGCCAATCCTGTCACATACGACCACAGCCGTCTGAGAATTCTGGATCCCGTCCGATCTCCGATAGAAAAACAGGCGAGCGCCGGATTAGTAGTTGGGTCGGTGACGACCAGCGAATACCTGGTGTTGTATGTTTTTTTTTTATCACTTATTTATTTTATTGCACTCCTCATCAACGGGAGCTTATCGAACAGTCTTTTTTCGCGTTGAACAACCTCTCTCCGTTATTGCGCCTGTATTGAATCGCCTCTTCATCTACTCCGGATCGCCGAGGCCGCCCCTAACTTAGGTACCTGCAGGTACCTGGTCGGAGGTAGCTGGAAATACATCATTCACATCTTTCCTGTAATTCTACGTTCCTAAGCGGACGGGTCATGCAGCACTTGATAAACCCTGGATTTCTGGTCCATCCAACATACATAGGTTAATGCCACACCTATGCTCAATCTGAGGCTTTCCCGTTGCTTCGCCCTCCTGAAACGGTACCCATAGTCTCATTGTGCTGACTGGCTCAGGCTTAGGCGAGCAAGGCCACTGTGATTATCGTGCCGCCCGTTTCATCGACTTGTCTGTAAGAGAAGCCCATAGACGAAAATGCGCGGTGCTAAAAGGTGTCTTCTTGTTTTAACTGTGAACTTGGTCGTTGCAACGGCAAATCAACAATATACAATATGAATACAGAGCCATCCTATTGCTCCCGCCTCGCGGCCGCCACTTCTACAGCTCCTTTTTGGTTGCCTCATATCTTTAATGCTTGTCAGTGCAACGGATTCGTCTATTTCGTCATCACCTGCAAGATTTTGATCACGCACCTTTTGCCTCGGAAGGCCCAGACTCCCCAGTTGCCGCAGCTAACATCCTGCGGGTCCATGTCGTTCAAGTCCCATCTCAAGCTTCGAAATATGTTCTCACCAGGCTCAAGGAGAACATCGAATTCCCCTTTGGATTTTTTGTGCACCCACTCGACGTCTCTTTCAAGATCGAACTGAGTGTACCCTGTGGAGATGATAGGCACCTTCGTCTCCAGAAGCATCGGCAAGGTCTCTTCCCACTCGTGACTGCTCGCAGGGTGCCCAAGACCAGGGTGAAACAGGACAAAGCAGTCAAAGTAAGGGTCATAAGGCGCAAAATGCCCCGTCTTGTGGATCGTGTGGTAATAGTCGACAATGGTGCTAATCTTCATCTTATACCAAATGCGGTCCTCTACTATGGCACCGAACGGGTTTGACGGCGTTCGTGCTGGGAGGGGAAACTCGTCATCGCGATTGGCCATGCTCTCGGGGCCAATGAGCACCAGATGAAGCCTTGATTCTGGAAAGAGATGAGCCAGTTGGACCCAGGCGGCCCGTGGCAAAGATGATTCAGCTCGAGCGCCGAGAACAAATACTCTGACTGGCGGCGGTTCCGGTCGAAGCTGATTCACGCTTGAGCCTCGGCCGCTTTTGGGAGGATGCAGATTATATCGCAAGGCTACAGTAAGTCAGCTTTCCGGGGCCGCTTGCTATCGATCTTACCAGCACTCACCGCTGAAGCTCTTCAAGCCCTCTGCGGTCAGCCTCCCTCCCTTCTTCATACTATAAGGGCTCAGCTCATGCAAAATACTGCCAATTGTAACGGGATACGTAAGAAGCCGCGTAATCTGCCTCATAGAACGGTCCGAATTGACAGCTGCAAATTCTCGGGTATACATGAAAGTGTCCCAGTTCGTCATATTCACTGCTGCTTCGTCAAGCTGTAAGTCAGGAAGGTTACCCTCTTGGAAGACGCGTCCGGATCGGAGATCATGATCATCCTCGTTGATCTGGCGTAAAGTGTCGCAGATCTTCAAGTGCTCTTCGTAATGGTCCATCCAGTGCTCTTCGTTGCAATAAACAGGAAAGCCACAGTCAGGGCACTCAAAGTCAACATGCGCCGGAGGCATATTTGGATTCGCGCCTTCATCACCATCAGGCTTTTGCGTCACAGTAGGAAGTTTTGTTGGCGCATGATCGGGGTGAGGACAGTATGCATGTTGTCTCATGAATGCCGCTCTGCGACGGAACTCGGGCACGGGAGACGAGGAAAAGGGGTGGAACAGATCATCTTGACTAAGCCTTAGCTTTGAAGATACTGCCTCAGTTCTGGATGCTTCGGCTTGTGATTTGGAATTCGAGCTAGAAGTAAAGCGTCGTGCTGTCGAGATTGAAAGCTTCCTGCCTGTGGGTGGCAGGAGTCGGTCGACGTCAGCTAATGTTGTGGTTCTTCCTGCGCGACGAATTGGCAGTCGAGCTGGCCAGCTACCGTGAGCTGACCTCCGAAGCAAAAAATGACAGCGGCCGCAAACAGCTGAGGCTGCTTCACGCAGCATTGGCTCCATTGTTCAACTACCTGTTTGCAAATCCTGAACAGACACTTGGAGGAAGTTGTCGAGGAACCTCATCTGGGTGGGGCAGATGATTTCGGCAAGCTTGGTCCCCACTTTCGATGTGCCCGCATTAACTGTTCCTCCATGCAGCCGACGACCCACGAGAGGTAGGCAAACTTGGAAGTTTTGGACCTCGCCTGAGAAATCCATCCCATCAAGTTTTATTCAAAAGCTTCCAATTGGCAATCAAGCCACTCGAAGCCGCGCAGGCTGGACTGCGCCGAGAGAGCATCATGGCGACGACGTCCAACATGTTCTTGTATTCGCTGACTATCCAGCAACCGAACAACGTCGCCCAAGCCGTGCTCGGCCAATTCGCGGGTACCAAAGAACAGCTCATCATAACTGGTGCAGGATCACAGTTGACGCTGTTACGACCGGATCCTTCTTTGGGAAAGGTGACGACCGTTCTGTCGCATGATGTCTTTGGGGTAATCCGATCCCTAGCCGCGTTTCGTCTAGCGGGTAGTAATAAAGGTAACCATCATCCAGTATCATTATCCACCTGGCAGCTGGTTTCTTCCTGGATTCAACATCATCACCATACCGTTACCATTTGCCCTCGGCATCGATTATCCTACTTGAAACGATTACATGCTGACAATGTTCTTTTTTTCACGTCAGATTATCTGATTCTGGCCACGGATTCTGGCAGAATCACAATTGTCGAGTACTTGCCTGCACAAAATCGATTCTCCCGGCTGCATCTCGAAACGTTCGGCAAGTCTGGCATACGGCGGGTGATACCAGGCGAATATCTTGCCTGTGACCCCAAAGGTCGAGCTTGTATCATAGCCTCTACTGAGAAAAACAAGCTCGTATACGTTTTGAACAGAAGTACACAGGCAGAGCTGACCATTTCCTCACCTTTGGAAGCGCACAAACCTGGTGTGCTTGTCATTGCCATGACCGCGTTGGATGTTGGTTATGCAAACCCCGTGTTTGCCGCCTTGGAGATCGATTACTCAGAGGTAGATCAAGATTCCACTGGCCAGGCTCTCGAGGATACCGAGACACAGTTAGTTTATTACGAACTCGATCTCGGACTGAACCACGTTGTTCGAAAATGGTCAGAGCCCGTGGACCCCACAGCATCTATCCTCTTTCAGGTACCTGGAGGAAACGACGGACCCAGTGGAGTTCTTGTCTGCGGGGAAGAGAGCATAACATATCGGCATTCGAATCAGGACGCGTTTCGTGTCCCGATTCCGCGGAGAAAGGGAGCAACGGAGGACCCATCAAGAAAACGCACAATCATATCGGGCGTCATGCACAAACTGAAAGGTAGCGCTGGCGCCTTCTTTTTTCTTTTGCAATCCGAGGATGGCGATCTCTTCAAAGTCACAATTGACATGGTCAATGATGATCAGGGCAACCCAACCGGCGAAGTGCAGAGACTCAAGATTAAGTACTTCGATACTGTGCCAGTTGCCACCAGTCTTTGTATCTTGAAAAGTGGCTTTCTTTACGTTGCCAGCCAGTTTGGTAACTTTTCCTTCTACCAGTTTGAAAAACTCGGCGACGATGACGAGGAGCTGGAATTCAGTAGTGACGACTTCCCAGTGGACCCTCACGCTTCATACGATCCAGTTTACTTCCATCCTCGACCTGCCGAGAACTTGGCTCTGGTCGAAAGTATTCCCTCTATGAATCCGTTGATGGATTGCAAGGTGGCCAACTTGACCGGAGAGGATGCGCCTCAAATCTATACTGCGTGCGGAAGCGGAGCAAGAAGCTCCTTTAGGATGCTAAGGCACGGCTTGGAAGTTAACGAGATTGTGGCCTCAGAGTTGCCAGGCATTCCATCGGCTGTGTGGACGTTGAAGCTGAATCGGGGAGAACATTACGATGCCTACATCGTTCTGTCATTCACAAACGGGACGCTTGTGTTGAGCATTGGCGAAACTGTTGAAGAAGTCAGCGACTCTGGCTTTGCTACCAGCGTTCCCACTCTCGCAGCGCAATTGTTGGGAGATGACGGTCTAATTCAGGTTCACCCGAAAGGCATTCGACACATCCGCAACGGAAAGGTCAATGAATGGGATGCTCCACAGCATCGGTCCATTGTGGCAGCCTCTACAAATGCCCATCAAGTTGCAATTGCACTCAGCTCCGGCGAGATTGTATACTTTGAGATGGATTCGGATGGTTCCCTCGCGGAATACGATGAGAAGAAGGAAATGTTCGGGACCGTTACGTGCCTTAGCCTGGGTGAGGTCCCAGAAGGCAGAGTTCGCAGTTCCTTTCTCGCTGTAGGCTGTGACGATTGTACCGTCCGCATCCTTAGCCTTGATCCTGAGTCAACCTTGGAGAGCAAGTCTGTCCAAGCTCTCACGGCTGCGCCATCGTCGCTAGCCATCATTGCCATGGACGACTCATCGTCCGGTGGTTCCACTCTTTATCTTCACATAGGGTTGCACTCTGGTGTGTATCTGCGCACAGTACTTGACGAAGTCACTGGCGAATTGACAGATACGAGGCAAAAGTTCTTGGGGCCGAAACAGGTTCGGCTATTCCAGGTCACCGTCCAGGGAACCACTTGCGTTTTAGGGCTGAGTTCTCGACCGTGGCTTGGATATGCCGACCCCATCACCAAAGGCTTCGTAGTCACACCGCTCAATTACGTGGACTTGGAATGGGGTTGGAACTTTAGCAGCGAGCAATGCGAAGAAGGTATTGTCGGAATTCAAGGCCAATCTTTGAGGTGAGTTAAATGGTACCCGTCCTTCTTTCACAAACGAAGCCAAATGATGAGACTCTGGGATCCTACGCCTGTAATGGCTATGAGGCCTTACGCATTTTTTTTCCAATTGTTCCTACTGAAATGGCATTACTACCACATACCACGAAGCTCCACCGGTCCATTTTTTAAAAGAATAGATGCTCACCATTTGCCAGGATTTTCTCCATTGACCGCTTGGGCGACACCTTGACACAAAAGTCTGTCCCTTTGACGTACACCCCAAGGACAATGGTCAAGCACCCGGAACAACCTGTATTTTACACTGTTGAAAGTGATAATAACACCCTGCCTCCGGACCTGCGGGCGCAGCTGCTGGCGGACCCGGCGGTAGTCAACGGCGACGCGAAATCCTTACCCCCCGAAGACTTTGGATATCCGAAAGGCAACCGCCGATGGGCTTCGTGCATCAATGTGGTTGACCTGGTAGCAGAAGAACCCCGAGTTGCTCAAACGGTTGACTTGGAAAATAATGAGTCAGCTATTAGTGCTGCCATCGTCTCGTTTGCCAGCCAGGACAATGAAAGCTTCCTCATTGTTGGTACAGGGAAAGACATCATCGTCAACCCGCGAAGCCATTCAGAAGCTTACATGTACGTTTTCCGATTTCAAGAGGAAGGGCGGGAGCTCGAGTTCATTCACAAGACCAAAATTGAAGAGCCTCCTTTGGCTTTGATACCCTTCCAAGGAAGACTTTTAGCGGGGGTGGGGAAAACGTTGCGCATCTACGACCTCGGCATGCGCCAGATGCTACGAAAGGCCCAAGCAGACGTAGCTTCTCAGCATATCGTGTCCCTTAATGCTCAAGGCAACCGCATCATAGTCAGTGATGTACAGCAAGGGGTAACCTATGTCACATACAAGCCCACGACCAACAAATTGATACCCTTTGTTGACGACACGGTAGCTCGATGGACGACTTGTACGACAATGGTGGACTATGAGTCTGTAGCGGGCGGAGACAAGTTTGGCAACATCTTCATTGTCCGATGTCCTCAAAAGGCAAGCGAGGAGGCTGAGGAGGAACAATCCGGCCTTCATTTGATGAATGCAAGGGACTATCTCCATGGAGCCTCGCAACGGTTGGACCTCATGTGCCATTTCTACGCACAAGACATCCCCACTAGCATTACGAAAACCAGCTTGGTGGTCGGCGGACAGGACGTGCTTTTGTGGAGCGGGTTAATGGGAACGATCGGAGTGTTTATTCCTCTCATCAGTCGAGAGGACGCGGATTTTTTCCAGAGCCTCGAACAACATCTCCGAACTGAAGATCCACCCTTGGCAGGCAGAGATCATCTGATGTATCGAGGGTATTATGCGCCAGTCAAGGGAATTATCGATGGTGACCTTTGCGAACGATACACGCTGCTCGCCAATGATAAGAAGCAAATGATTGCCGGCGAGCTGGATCGATCGGTTCGAGAGATTGAGAGGAAGATATCGGTGCGTGTGAACGATTCCCCAGAATTCCATACTTGGCAGCTGACAAGACATTTTAGGATGTTCGTACCCGATCCGCTTTTTAACAATCCTGATTCTTTGGTGAAATATGAAGAGAAGATCTTAATACGCTGCATGAAAATATACCGTCTAGATACACTTGGCTTGGCTTGGCTTGGGGCGGCGGCGTCGGCGTCGGCGTACATGATGAATAGCCAGCAAAGGCAGACAGACCTTTGCCGCATTTCATTTGGGTTGATTTCATTTATTTATTTATTTATTTCTTCATTTATCTTTACGAACGTGCTTGATTGTAGCACGCGGAAGAGAAAATGTAACATGATATAGCGACACAAAAGTCCCCGAAGTTTACTGTGGGCTCTGCCCATGCCAAAATGGCCTTTTGATCTTGACTTGGGTAGATGACTTGCTGGCCAATTCCTGGGGATGCCTTCTTTCCCAAACGCCATCCGCAAGGTAGGCGTCCACTGACGCACCGAGATCATAATACGACCGCTCCAGGTAAAGCAGCGCGACATCGTAATCCGGCTCCTTGCAAAACGTCATGAAACGCCGAATCTTGGCCTTGTTCACTTCCTCCTCCTCCCCCTCTATCGGCCGGGGCGAGAGGCTGCCACGGCCCTTGTAGTAAGCGCCAGGTATGGAGACCGTCCTCCTCGCGAGCAAGAGATGGTCACTCGTGATGCGATTCGCGTGACGAAGAGCCGCCGCGGGGACGCCGTAACGCAGCGACAGGGACGCGATGCTATCGTGGTCGTGGTTCAAGAAGTGGAGGACGTCATCGCGGACGGGCTCCTTCTCATTCTCCTGCAGCTCGTGCTTGTCCGAGCCACCGGATGTTGGAGCAACAGCGGATGCCGTCGGCGTGTACGGTGGTGGAGCGCACGAGGACTCTACGGTGATTGTCCTCGACGACGGGACGGCTGTATACGAGGGGGGGTTCTTGAGATGCCGGGGCAGCGAGGTCAGCTTGCTGGACACTTGGCAGTAGGGACAGTACTGCTCGAATCGAGGGTTTCTCTAGCACCGAAGTCAGGGCATTTTCCGTTTGTTTATGAAAGGGCAAATAAAAAGAAAATAAAAAATAAAAAATAAAAAAAAATAAAAAACCAGCTCAAGAGGGTGAATGGCGGCGCTCTGTAACAAACCCGAATGCAGTCCGGGCAGATGATTCTGCCGCAGCACGCCACCCTTCGACCCCGAGAGACGGGCTCCGGCAAGGACGGCGACTGGGAGGAGAGCGATGTGAGGCAAGTTGAGCAAAATTCCATTGTGAAGGAGGATGGCGAAGACCCCGGGTGCTGCGCAGACTCTAGCGTGGTCTTGGACCGACAACTTGGAGGGGGAAGATTGGGGTTCTGGTCGGTCTGGTGGGCAACCACGTCATTGGGCTGTCATGCAAGCTTGAAATGAGGTGCTCGCTGGCTGCCGTCATGGTTTCCTGTGTTTTATAATTAAGACTGGCAGACCTTGGCTCGCTTCAAAAGTACGTGTTTGCACTACCGACACTGTGTTTTACAATTAAAGACTGGCAGACCTTGGCTCGCTTCAAAAGTACGTGTTTGCAATGCCGACACTGATCGGAACGTCCTGAGGAGGAGGCAACGAGGCAGCTTGACCAAGAATTCTTTTTGCTTCGAGCAGGAATTGTCTGAATCGCTTCGCTGCAGTGCAGGTACATATGTACCATTGCAGCTGACGCTGCTGTCCGCGACTCGGAGTTAGGTGCTCCGCACGTGCCCAACCAAGTACCTCCTACCTCCTGCGTCTGGGCCTGTCTGGTACATACCAGGAGGACCCGGCTTACCTCCCTGGGCCGTTGACATCCCGGTCAATGCCACCGTCAATGCCACCACCTACACTTCAACAAACGGTTTATCCAACAGCGATAGTTACGCAGCCTCGGAAGACGCCCTGCAATGTCCAAGACTCTCGCCTTTGGGCTCAGCGTGTCCGGAAAAGCCGGCGCAGCCAAGCCCAAGCCGAAGCCTCTCCAGAAACCGTCCGCCTTTGGAGGGCACGACGATTCCGATCAGGAGGAGCAAGAAACAGGCGCTTCCGAGCCGCAAGAACTCGACGGCGACCTCTACGATGACCTGGAAATGGCACGCACGGACCCGGCGGCGTCGCAGAAAAGGGCCAGGAGAAAACCCGGAGCGCCCGCGCAGCCCCCGAAACTGAAATCACAATCGCGCCCCGCTGCGCCGTTTGGCGACCTGTCGAGCTCGCTCCTGTCGCGGAAAAACGCCCAGGAAGCTGCGGAGCTGGATTCCACCATCTACGAGTACGACTCGGTATACCACTCGTTCAACCCGCCCAAAACCGCCACCACCAAGGAGCCTGCGGAGCGAAAGCCAAAGTACATGCGAAGTCTGCTCCAAGCAGCCGAGGTCAGAAAACGAGACGCCCTGATCGCGGAGGAGAAGAAGATTGCCAGGGAGCGGGAAGCCGAAGGCGAAGAGTACGCGGGCAAGGAAAAGTTCGTGACGGAAGCGTACAAGAAGCAGCAGCAGGAGAACAGGAGGCTGGAGGAGGAGGAGAAGCGCAGGGAGGCAGAGGAAGCAAAGGCGAACAAAGGCGGGGGCATGTCGGCCTTTTACCGGAAGCTTCTGGACAAGGGGGAACAAAGACATGGCGAAATCGTAAAGGCCGTCGCGGAGAGGGCCAAGCTTGGGCCTGCGCCGGATGATGATGATGATGCGGTCGACGACGACGAACCCTGCGCGGACAAGTCGGAGGCGCAGTTGGCACAGGAGCTGAACGAAAAGGGTGCGTCCGTCGCGGTCAACGAAGAAGGCCAGGTCGTAGACAAGCGGCAGCTGTTGAGGGGTGGTCTCAATGTCGGCTCCAGGAAGAAAGAGGAGGTTCGGAAGCAACAAGCGGAGCATGTTCAAGAAGCTGACAAGAGGCATGTGAGCCATGCTCAATTCGGAAGAAAGCAGGCCATGAGGGAGCGCCAGTCTCGGATGATGGAAGAACAGCTTGAGCAGTCATTAAAACGATCGAGAGAAGCCCAAGAGGCGCAGCGGCACGACGTGGAGCGCGCGCTGAAGAGCAGGAAGACGGAGAGCGACATATCCAGCGCGAAAGAGCGTTATCTCGCGAGAAAGCGCGCTGCAGAGGAGGCCAAGAGGCAAGACAAGGCAACGTAGAGTATACATATCCCAGGCTGTTTCATTCTCAAACTGGCCCATGTTCTGCGAATCGAGCATGCTAGATTATCTGGGCTTGTATCAGATGGCATCACGCCCCGGTCTTCCGCCCCCCCATCTGTCTTCCCCGACCGCTTTGATGCGTCATTACCTAGTGTACAACAAGCACTCGACGCTCGCCAGCCATCCCATAATCCGCAGTGCCTCTGGTCCAGTGCCACTGGTCGAGTGCAAGATATTGTGTATGATACAGGTCGGAACCCTCAGTTGCCATCATAATGTCTACAAAGAAACTTTTTTTCGAAAAAAAAAAAAAAAAAAAAAATTGACGCCGTGCCTATTGACTGGAGGTCTTCTGCTCCTGGCGCACTCTATTGATGTATGCAGCATTAACTTGGTTCCACGCGGCCATGTATTTCTCCATGCAGTTGGTCATGCAGGTTTGCTCGGTACTCGAGAGAGAGCTCCCGGGCTTGGGCACGCACTTGTCGAAGCAATTCTGCTGAATGTTCTAAAGAAAACGGATACAATTAGTACTCAGACGTGGTTTCCAACGGGCGGTAGCTAGTAGACGCGGGCCTGTCTGCCTGCGACCTTTTGCGCATACCTCAATAAGAACTCGAGCATTTGCCAGGTTCGCCTCAGCGAGGACCTGCTTCTTGACCAACTGTTTGACCGAATCAGAGTCCATTGTGCGCCGGACTCTGGCCTTTATCGAACTTGATGTTTCCCAAGGGAAAACGGAGAGAGCAAAAAAAGCAAGGGGTGACGTCGAATCCAAAATTAAAGCCTTTGTACGGAGCTTGATGAAGCTTGGGGAAAAGGTTGGCAAGTGTGGCTTGGCTGGTACTTTGTGAATCCGCCACAGCAATCGTTCCGCCTTGCAACTGTTGGGTGGAACCGCCCTTTCCCCCCTTCCCCCCCCCGCGCCACAAGGTTGATGCTCGAGTTCCCTTCCCCCGGTCTGAAAGAGGACAGCTGGTGAACTCCCGCGCTAGAGGTCAGGTCTGGTCTGGTCTGTTTTCACAGCACATCTCCTAATTCGAAAAGACACCGGTGGCTGGGTAGGGCTTGATTTCGAAGCTGTCCGCTCATTGCCTTTGCCTTTCTTTGGGTCTTCCTTCCCGGTACTTTGGATTTTTTTTCCCCTCCGAGTCGTGATTGCTTTTCCATCTTGGAGGCTCTCACCCCAACTATGTGGTTACCGGTTGCTCTTTTGGCTGGATTGGCGGGGATGGGGATTGCGGAGGCCGACCATGCATCGGATCTCAAGAGCATTTCGGTAAGCTGGCGCTTCTGATACTCGTTGAAATTGCGCCATATCTAACTGGGGTGATCTCTACAGCTACGGACCCATAGCATCCAACAGGTGAGTTCACGGAAGTCGAAGCCTCCCTGGGGGTGGAGGGGGTTTCGTGGAGGCAGTACCTGTGTCGGGATGCCAAACGAGTACGAGAAGCTGACGCAAGATCCGGCCCTGTAGCCTTACCTTGACTCCGAGATGCAAAGTCGATGGTTCGATTTTGGAGGAGACACCATCGTTCGAACAGATTCGTACGTTCACCTCCGCTCACCGTTCCAGTTGAGAAAAGACACGGCGGACAAAGCAAGCTCACAAAAGTGATGGACAGGTACATCCGCCTGACCTCTGACCGACCATCTCAGTCTGGCTGGCTTTTCTCACGCGTACCTCTAACCGCCACCAACTGGGAAATCGAAGTCGAGTTTCAAATTCACGGGAAGAACCAGCTTTATGGCGATGGCTTCGCCATGTGGATTACCAAGCAGCGCGGCCAGCCGGGCCCAGTCTTTGGCTCGACTGACAAGTTCGAAGGTCTCGGTATCTTTGTCGATACGTACAAGAACAACCGGCCTGGGGTAGTCTTCCCCTACGTCATGGCCATGCATGGCGATGGTAATAAATCGTACAACAAAAACGACGACGGCAAGGACGGAGAATTGGCAGGCTGCTCGGCGCGCGGCATTCGACAGGCCGAAATGCCCACCAAGCTGCGCCTCACTTATATCCAGGACAAGCAGCTGAGGCTCGACCTCCAGTACAAGGAGGAGGGCGAGTGGGAGTCATGCTTCGATGTCAAGAACCCACCTCAGATCCCCAACATTGCTTACCTTGGTTTCAGCGCCGAAACCGGGGAGCTCAGCGATAATCACGACATTGTTGCCGTGTCCACGAAAAACCTGTACAACAGTCCTGGCTCCTCCAACACCGACCGAGCCGGTGCTAGCAAAGGAAGAAGTGTTAAGAACCCTATTGTCAAGGAAGGTAGCAGCTGGACTTGGTTCTTTGTAAAGATGTTTTTGCTCATCTTTGTTGTGATTGGCGGATATGTTGGCTATACGGCTTACCGAGCGAAGAGCAGGAGCCACAGGTTTTAAAATTGTAATATGAGCGACGTGATGCCATCCTTACACCACTTTTTTTTTTCCCCTTCTCGTCGTGTTTTCATTTTCGATGAAATACTCTGGTATGGCGAAAATCAATTGCGAAAAGGACATGGAAACAAATGAAAGCCAATGCGAACTTGGTCCCAGGAACTATATGACGAAAGAGAGAAGTCGACGAAGGAGCATCAGATGCATTGGCCGGTCGGATGCGTGACGCCTTTTTTTTTTTTTTTTTTTTTTTTTTTTTTTTATATATCCTCCGGCCATTTGTCTCTGGAGGGAAAAGTTGCAGAGGGTTTGAATAGTATTGTAAGAGTAGTCGGGTTTTGGGTTGTGCTGGAAAGAAGACAAGAATCATTACTACTACTTCTAGTTCTCGTTGGAACAGTCGTTCGTTCCTCTTATGCGTGATGACTTCAGCCCTTTATTGACTTGTGGTACTTGACTGAGCAAGCGATTTGCACGCGGCTGGATCTGAAGCAAATTTTGAGTTCGATTAGCTGCATTAGCGTAGCATCCCAAGGATTTGCAGTCAGGCGAATACGTCACCGTATCTTTGTTGGGTCTGCCGCGCTGGCTTTTGCGTAATGAACCACTTCGTTTCCCCCCCAAGACAAACAAGCCAAACAAAGACGCATAGGCGAGGACAGAAAAAGGCGATGAGAGGCCAAATGCTTGGTGGTCATCTGGCCTCGCCACGCACCACCAGCAAAGTCACTCAGCCCAGCGTCTTTTGGTCGCTTCTGCTGACAGACTTTACGCCTCAATTGACGCCCCGTCACGACCGAATCAAAAAGAGAGCGGATTGGCATAAGACGGCTTGAACAAGCAGCTACTCATTTCGTCTCAACCTAGAAGTGCTGACCTGGCCCATCTACAGGCAGCAACAGGCAGCGACACAAGCCGCGAGAATCTCCCTCTGGTAGGTGTATTGGTGGATATTCAGGGCGGAGTTAGTCTCAGCCGCTTCCTTAGTAACAGAGACCTTTGGGCAGGGCCATGGCGGCAACTCAATCGGCACGACATGCGGTATGGACAAGTCAGAGATGTTTATGGCGGATTGCCGATGCCCGCGAAGGATGACCGGTATACATGGAATTTACCGCGGTAAAAATAGGGATATGGGCTCCCTGTGAGTCCTTGCGAGTCCCTGTGAGTCCCTGTGAGTCCCTGTGAGTCCCTGTGAGTCCCTGTGAGTCCCCTGGGAACGAAGGGTCTGGTAGTTTTTGCACAAGCGAGGCCCGAGATTTATGGCTTCAGACCGGGAAGGTCACCAAGGGTGGCCGGGTGGGTGGCTAGTTCTGGTTCGCAAACACGAGGCGCAAGAGTCCAGTCTCGACCAGGTACCTCCCTACCCATTGTACTCCGTACAACACAAATAAGGTACGGCGCAGAGGAGGCAGGCCGGGAATCAGGAGGGAAGGAGGGAACACGGGGAAGTTGGAACCAACATCTCCATCCAACGCAGGGAACAACGCAGGGACAGCCGGGAAGGCGCACCGCACCCCTGCTTCTGCTCGTCGCAGACGCTCTTGGTTAAAATGTTCCGCATGCGATCCGATCCAAACTTGGCTCCAACCCTGCCTATCCTAATCAGCCCAAGCCTAGCCAGTCTTAACCTAGCAGCTACCCTATCCTGGGTAAAAGGACACCATTCCGCCTGCTGCGCGCCCCGCATTCGACCTAGAGCGCCGCCCTCCATGACAAGCACGAAAGCATCCGTCTCTCGACGGGTTGAAGCTTGAAGGACGGACCAGAATGCTTGTACTCCGTACGTATCGTATCGTATCGACTTGGCGAGCATCTTCAATGCCCCTGGAACCTGGAACGTACGGAGTAGTTGCCATCGACCCTGCCCCAGCTGGGACGTGACCTCGTCCCCCCCGCCTTTCGATTCCTTTCGTTTCCTCTCGTCCCCTGCCTGCCCCCGTACATCCCCTCCATCCCCGCTGCCCCAGCGCCTCCATCCACTCACTCCGTTTACTTTACAAGTTGCTCACAGCCAAATCCAGCCGTCAAAAAACCCAATTGACCACCACCACCACCATCAGCAATACGAATTTCGCCCTCTCCCGTGCACCCGTCGTCGTCTCTTCTCCTTATTGCCACGACGCCGCACCTCCGCCTCCACGACGCGCCATCCAGCAGGCTCCTGCATCTCCAAATCGCATCCGTTCTTTCTACCTGACCCGTCCAACCAACCCCAGTACTCCCGTACCTAATATAATCCTCCAATCCGTCTTGACCACGTCTGAATCAGCACACTTGTCTTGATGCCTTCACTTGGCTTTCTGAAAAAGAAGAGGAACAGGGACAGCAACCCCGACCCCTCTGCCTCCAACCCCACCAGCCCTGTTGCCGCAACGATTCCATCGCAGCCTTTCGACTCGTCGCAGCAATCGCAGCCTTCCTCCGTGTCACAGGGAGCAATTGCCCCAAGAGCAGCAGCTTGTGACGCTTTGAATCAGACCTCGTCACCGGCACCTGCCCAATCGCAGTCATCGCCGCCGGCCCCGCAACAGCAGCAACAGCAGAAGATGGATTTCACAAACGCCCAAGGTGGCACTGGCACTGTCTTTGTCGCTCCAGTACCCTTGCAAGCGAGCCAAGCCAGCTCTCAGAACCTTCCTGCCATCAGCAATCTTATTCACCAACCTCAAAATGGCGCATCTTCAAACAATTACCCTTCTGCGTCCTTTGATCCCGCTGTCCTAGGTGCTCAAATCAGCCATCCTCCCAGTACCAGCCCCGGAACAAATCCTGCTCGCTTGCAACAGCAACAGCAACAGCAACAGCAACAAGCCTATTCACAACCAACCATGCAACCCCAAGACAGCCCTGACCAGTTGTCGGATCGAGAGCAGCAGCAACAGCAGCAGCAACAACCACAAGAACAACAATACCAACATCCGCAACTCCATCAGCTTCAATTGCAGGAGCAGCAGCAACAACGACATCAACAACACGAGCAACGCCCCCACCATCAGCATCAGGGAAGTGTCAGCCGTGCGACAAAGGGCAAATATTCCTTGGGTGACTTCGACATCCTAAGGACACTCGGAACTGGTAGCTTCGGCCGAGTGCATCTAGTTCAATCGAAGCATAATCAACGATTTTACGCAATCAAGGTCCTCAAGAAAGCTCAGGTCGTCAAGATGAAGCAAGTAGAACATACGAATGATGAACGGCGTATGCTGAGTGACGTGAAACATCCATTTTTGATAACTCTCTGGGGCACTTTTCAAGACTGGAAGAATCTATACATGGTCATGGACTTTGTGGAGGGCGGAGAGCTTTTCTCGCTGCTGAGAAAGTCAGGAGTAAGTCCAGATTCGTGGGTGAAATATCCGATGCTTGTTTATTCCCCCCCCCCCCCCCCCAATTCTTTGTTTAAAAAAAATCGCCGTTCAAGACTCACTTTTTGATAGCGGTTCCCCAACCCTGTTGCCAAATTCTACGCGGCCGAAGCTACGTTGGCATTAGAATACTTGCACTCCAAGAACATTATATATCGAGATCTCAAACCCGAAAATTTGCTGTTGGATCGGCACGGCCATCTCAAAATCACTGATTTTGGCTTCGCCAAGAAAGTTCCGGACAAGACTTGGACTTTGTGTGGCACGCCGGATTACCTTGCGCCCGAGGTTGTCTCTAACAAAGGATACAACAAGTCGGTAGACTGGTAAGAAACAGTTGGCCCCTATGCAAGATCCCCTTGAAGAACTGCAACAGTCCAGGCTTACCCGCGGGCAGGTGGTCGCTCGGTATCCTAATCTACGAAATGTTGTGTGGTTACACGCCGTTCTGGGACAGTGGATCGCCGATGCGTATATACGAAAACATTCTCAAGGGCAAAGTCAAGTATCCGGCCTACATCAACGCCGACGCGCAGAATCTCTTGGAGAGGCTGATTACGGCCGACCTCACCAAGAGGTTAGGCAATCTATACGGCGGCTCGCAAGACGTCAAGAGTCACCCCTGGTTCGCAGAAGTTACTTGGGATCGGTTGGCTCGAAAGGACATTGATGCGCCGTACGCGCCACCAGTCAAGGCTGGTACAGGAGATGCCAGCCAGTTTGATAGATACCCCGAAGATCCCGAGAAGTACGGGGGCGCAGGTGGGCAGGACGAGTACGTAAAAGCCACAAGCCACACGTGCCTGCTGCTGAATGTCTGTGCACAAAACACTAACAGTTCCCAGACATGGACACTTGTTTACTGATTTCTGATTGCCCTGGGGGAGAAGAAAAATGGGTTGTCCGCTTTGGGCAAGGGTCGAGTTTCAAAGTTAATCGGGCAGGTCAATCAATATTCTGCCGCCCAAGAAAAAGTGGCAAAAAAGGATGGTGACTCTGGACGTTTCTCAGATGACATGGGACTTTTTGCGGGTTAATTGGATGTCTTTTTCACGTGTGTAATCGGGGCGGCGGCGGTCCCAGACTTTTTGTTACCATGGGGGAAAACAAACAAGTGCATACATATGTTACGGGGTTCGAGGTCGGAAGAGCGAAAGGGGAAAGGGCCACCTTCTTCAGTCCATTGACGGACGGCATTGCTTTGAGGCAGCTGTATGAAGTATTATTGGCAGAGTATTTTAAACTCCAGTATAGCCTAAACAGAAGTCCAAGTTGGCCTCGGACGCAGAACACTGAAGAAAGAAAGAAGGCTGGCTGGCACTGGGTGTAGAACATAAACGGAAAAGGCGGGCCAGTGCTCCGTAGGGGCGTGCTGAATCGGAGAGAGAGATAGATAGCCTGGTGCTAAAGTGAGTGCTTGCTAGTTGACCTGAAGGTACCTGCGAGGTACCTAGCACACGGAAATCATCCGGAATCTATTCTAGGTACCTAGCTCTAGTAAGGTACCAGAAAGGTATCTACCTCCTTATGGAGAGGTACCGAGGTCTTTGTCGACGTCGGCCGAGAATCAACAGCGCTGCACACAAACATATCGTCCCTTTCTTCCCTCCACGCTTCCTCTTCTTGTCTCTTCTTCTCCCATCACCCACCCTTCTCGCAATCCTTCCCTGTAGGGATGCACATGCACATTTGCCGGCTGTTCAGGGCTGAGCCCAGACGAAAAGTCATGAGGCTGGGAGTGGGAGACGTGCATAATGGATACGACAGGGGACCGCTAGTGCAGGCAATGCAGCTGGTGTATCAATCTTACTCGAGCAAGCAGACGCTGTCCGTCGCCGCCATTGTTTGACAGGAGCGTCTTCTCTTCAGCTCTCTCGCGAGCCGCGACAGGAATATCCCACCGCGGACACGGAATTTCCGCGAGGGCGGACCGTGGAGCAGCCTTGCGTGCGCCAAAGTCGATTCCTCGAGTCTGTTATCCCCGGAGCTACGGGGCGACGATACAGTTTGCCAACATGGACGACTACATGTTTCGGTACTTTGTGGACGAATGCCGAACTGTGCACGAGGATACGAGTTATATGGAAATCCTCAACTATTCGGTCCGTTGCGACAGCTCCCCTACATGCGTCCATTGGCTTGGCTTGTTTGGAAGCTGATGGACAAGACGGTCCCCCCCCCCCTAAACAACTGTCACAACCAACGCTTATTGATTTACATGCGAGATGCAAATGTTGGGAAACTGACCCGCGACAGGATCCGTTTTATAACTCGTGCGAGGAACACGCCTTGACTTGTGATGAGTTTGAAAACTTTCTGCTCCGGCGGGTAAGCAGTCTTTCCTAGCTTCCTCTCCTACCGCCTTGCTCCTGTCGTCCAAGTTGCGTGCAATGATATCATATGAAGTATGAAGCTGACGGTTGACGTTTACTTTGCTCCAAGGGTGCCTTTGCTACTCCGGATAACATGCGCAAGGGAACGAAGCTGTTGAGCGGCGTACGACTGATGTAAGTGCTGCACCAAACGCGCGTATATCTTGCCTGCTTCGGATCAAGGTACCGCCTGGTTTTGAGCCCACCAGTTCGAAAAGAAGCCCAAAAGACTGATGCGCCGCAGCGTCCAGAAAAACGCCAAGGACAAGGACACGTTCATGCCAAAGGTGCTGTCGTTGCCCAAGGACTCGTACGCGTCAATGGTGAGGCTGATGAAGCTCCCGTATCGTGGAATTGAGACGACTTCTGTTGTTGGACCTTTTTTTTGGTCCTCATTCGACCAGGATGACGATGACCCCCATCTGCGTGCGTTTCCACCCCTTTACTGTTTGCTTGATCCGGGGGGAGAGGAACCTTTGATCAACCAGTGCATGTCCTTCGCCCTCGTTCACTGCCATCGGGACCAACTGACAAACGGCTAACTTGGGGGCACTTGACGTCCTTCAGAATTAATCCACAGGAAATCTGATGTTCGCAAAAAGGGAAAAACTCGCGGCTGGGAAATGATGCTTTCTTATTCTTTCAAAGCACGCATCACCACCGGCTTCCTCAAGGGCACACCTTCTTCTGACATCGTTCCCGCACTGCAACACCTGCGTGCTTGCGCGGCGCAGATTGGCCACCCTATGCTCCTTCCAATCATTATCCTTTCGTACGACCTGTCTCCCGTAAACGACCAGAAGCAGCGCGATGCGCGCGACTGGTTGCGCCGACTCGAGAACGCCGTCAGCTTGCGCAACGAGGTGGAAGAGAATGAGCAGTACTTCCAGGACGGGCTGCTGGAAGTTGACGGCTTGAACCGGGATCTGGTCGAGTGTCACGGCCACGTCATGTGGAAGAGACCGCAGGCCTACATGGCGCTAGCAGAGGAAATGGAGAAGGCCATGGATAGATTCCGAGAGAAGCTAGTTGGCGTCGAAGCCGGCGGCAGCGACGATGCCGTCGTGGATGCCGAACGGGCGCATCACAAGGAGGTGGACAAGCTGCATAGGAGCTTGTCGGCAAGGTTGGAGTTTTACAAGACCAAGCTCAAGGGACTGGAAAACTACATCCATACGACGTTGGCGAGATTAAAGGTTCAGCGGGAAGCGGTAAGTTGGGACCTTGACAGTCCACGATGCCGCACTACACGCTCCTCTTGATCACGCCATGCCCATGCCCATGGTCATGGTCATGGTCATGGTCATGGTCATGGTCATGCTCATGCTCTTCCAACTTCCAACTTCCAACTTCCAACTTCCAATCCAACCAATCAAACACAAATCTTGTTCTAATACCGCAAACAGCTATACAACATCATGTCCCAGCGCGAAGCAAGACTCAACCTTGAAATCGCAGGCGAACAGCGTCGCATCGCTCACGCCAGCAAACGAGACAGCACCGCCATGAAGACCATCTCACTGATGGGCACGCTCTTCCTCCCGGGGACCTACCTCGCCTCTGTGTTCAGCATGACCTTTTTCAATTTCCAAGAAGGTACGTTGCCCGACCCGTGCTGCTCCCGGTCCATACTCGCCCCGGGCCTGGCTCCAACACCTCGTCTGGTACAGTTATATATTGACGTCCCTCCTTTTCCGTCTTTTTTTTTTCTTTTTTTCTTCCTTGTCTATTTTATAGCTGCGCATCCCGTTTCAACCGGTTTGTGGATCTACTTTGCCGTCACTGTCCCCGTAACGGCTGCCATAGTAGCCATCTGGATGTGGTTTGACCGGCGTCGCGAAGCGCAGTACGCCAAGGACGACGAGGACCTGGAGCAGAACATTGACAAGATGGAGAAGGAAATCATGTTCCACTTGCGCAAGAGGACCATGAGCAAGGCTCATACCTGGAACTCTCTCAGCTCGCCGCCTCGACCGTAGCTAGGAGTCGGGCGGCAGTCACTGTCCAACCGCCTCGATGGGCAGAAGCTGCGGATTGCAAGATTGGGAGAAGAGCTGGAATTTTGAAAACAAAAAAAAAGAAAAGAAAAGAAAAGGCTATAAAAGTGCCTCTTGCTGCATGTACATTCCTTCACCTGACGACCTGACGACTTTGACGCAGATAGAGTACGACGACGACCCGCGTGAGAACTAGTGTTCTATCTAGATGACTACCTGATAAGACGTGATGATGAGGGAGAAGAAGTAGCCCGTGTGATTAACGCCGAAACCATGCACGTTCTAGGCGGTATGTTTGGTAGCTACCGCTTGCACCTTTACAAAAGGTGTATCCAAGGAAAGTAAAACAAATAAATAGGAAATCATTAGCTCTATAGCCGGACTCGCCCTTCACCCCCAAACCACCGTCTCACGGTCGAGCTGCCCTGAGCGCTACCAGCGCTGCCGTCAGTTTCTCCGCCCATCCACTTCGGTAGTCTGATTCCTTGGCCAACATGCTGAAGCCACCTGGGCGCTTCCATCGTGTCAATGGTGTTCTTCATTCGGTGGCCCAGGATTTGAAACATGTTTTCATCTTGCGGAGCCTCGTCGGCCGCCATATAAACACCGCGAGGCAAGTGAGCCCGTCGTCCATGGTCAGCTGCGGAAACGGGATTTCGAGCAGGTGACTGAGTTGGCTCCAGAATAGCGGGGACGGAAAGCGTCGGGGTTGATCTGCCGTTGCTCAAGCCCAATCTCGAAATCGTGTCCCCCCGTCGCCGGTAGGTTGCCGTGCCTCGGAGCTCCCGTTCAAGCAGGTCACGGCCGGCTCGCCAGGAACCAGTTCCGTCAGTCGGCGCGTTCTCGTCGGAGTCGCCTAGTACGTCGATGCCGAAGAAGACGCGCTTGACTTTGCCGTACAACCCGAACAAGGTTGCTACGACGGGGAAGAGAACCACAATGGGAAAGAGATCGTCAAACCACCGTCCTGGAGCCGTGTTCTCGATCAGCTGGCCCAGGAATTTGTAGAAGATTGTCTTCTCGTACACCTCCTTGGATAGGAAAGTCATGAAGTTGTACGAGAGGGGGATTGTGAGCTTGGCTACTTGCATCGAGTACCAAAACGCCGACTCGTACGAGGTGTTGCGCTTCACCAGAGCGCGCCCGCGCCAAACCTTGACCTCGGTCATTGACACGAATGTCGCTGCGCACATGTAGCAGATCCAAAAGGCGGAAACGACCTGTCCGGCGAAGCCCACCTCTGGTTTTTCCCTGACCCAGTGATGGACAACGCTGATTCTGACGATGGACAGGCGCGGGAACGTGTAGCGAACCAGCTCCGACCAGACGATGCAGGCAGAGGCCAAGGCCAAGAAGAAGCCGCAAGCCAGGTGAGAAAAGGGAACGAGGTAGAAGAAGCAAAGGTACCGGGCATGAGGATTGAGCAGTCTACTCGGATCCCAGGTTCTGGCATGTGTTGACGATGCCTCCAAGTCCAGTTGCTTCGGACCTGCCGAGTCCAGTATCGCCTGCAGTTTCCCAGCTTCCTGCACCAATTGGATCCATTCGTTGACGTATCGGGTCCTGGTATGACGAGCACGGACAAGTTTCCGGCTTAATTCAGCCAGGTATTTCTCAGTGATGAAATTCGGAACGCCTCGATTGGATGTGGCGGATGAGCCGCCAGCGATTGGCGCGAATCGCCCGTGTCCAATGTTGGCCACGTCTTGCAGCTCTTCAATCCATTCTTGAAAGTTCAGCGATGTGCCGGTCTTGCGACGGGACAGCTCCGCCACTTGGCCTTCAACCTCTTCCAACGTGATTAACGCATCTTCCATGTGTTCGTGGACCTTTGGAGCGCGGGTTTGTAGACGCCGGAGTCTGCCGCTTATACTGGCTTTTCGAATCATCCGCCTTGGGATTGAGACAAGTCCATGGCCCATGAGGTAGATAGCCAGGACAAGGCCCCAGCAATACGCCAAGGTCATGATCAATCCCTTGAGCGAGCTGAACGATGGCCTGTAGGCTATAAACACATAGAGAAGCCCAAGAAAACTGGCTCCTAGGAGGCTGGCGTAAAACTGCGCGTTTTGTCGAAGAGAGTACTTGAGCTTGTCGTTTGGTTCGTGGTAGCCGGCATCGGAATACTCGCCCAATATGGGCAAGATAAACCTGCGACACATTTCAGCCCGAGTCGATGGCGCAAATGTCATATTCCATGGGGTAAGGGAGGGGGGGAGGGCTCACCTACCAGGTCAAGACAAAAGTCAGCCAATAAGTGATCCTCCATGACACCAAGATGACTCTTTCGGGAAGCCAAATGCCTCTGCTAGCATCATCATCCGTAGCCGCGCTGGAAGCTAGATCTATGGGGACGAGAAGAACGGCGATGGAAGGAAGCCATAAGGCGAAGAAGATGGGGACGAGGTAAAACCCTGGCGTGGCGCGCAACGGGAGGTAGTGCCGCAAGATGAGCAGGACTACAACGGAGATGACGAGGAGCACGGTGACGGAGAATACGACGGACCCGACCGGCGCTCCGGTGCTGGTGATGTGAGCCATGACGACAGGCTCATGAGAGATTCCATGCAGGCGTTGCGGGAGGATGACGCTTCTTGGATATTCGATGGCTAGATGGTCGAAACAGTAGAAGCTGCGGCGCAGTCGCAAGACGCCTTTACATGCAGCTTCGGGGTGTCATGACGCAAGGCTAGACTTGAGCCTCACGTTGAAGAAGAGACCATCTTAGGTACTAGGCACTAGGTAGGTACTAGGCTCTGTATACCTGGTAAGCTGGGTCAACGTAGGAGGGAGTAGGAGGTAGCGGGCGGGTCGCAGTACATGCTGTGTCATGTGACATGCTTCTCTGTCGTCGCAGCAGCAGCTGCCGCTGCAAAACGGTTAGCTTGATTTGATCGGCGTGGTCAGGCCATCCGCGTCAACGGACATGCCTTCGGCGCGTCTTGCAACCGCTGTCGCAATCAACAGTTGGCGTGAAGCTTTCTTGTCAGCACGTAAACTTCCCTGGAGCGACAATATCGGTTTCCATCGAACGCAATAAAAAAAAAAAAAAACCTTAGTCCCTCATCCTTCCAGCTCACCATGGCTGCCCTTCCGGACTTGACCGACTGTGAGTTGACTTGATCACTGGCTTTGTGCGATTTGGCTTATCCTTTGAAACCTTACCATGTTTTTAGGGCTGGTTGATTCGAACGAGGCATTCGGCATAAGCCTTGTTTCGCCTTCGAAATCAGGGCTCCGACTGATTGACAGCTTCCACCCCAAATTCACGTATGCCATTTTCGGCGATGACGAAAAGATATTTGGCTACAAAGACCTGAGGATTACGTTGCAATACCGAGCAAATGACATGAGACCACATGTGGAAACCATCTACAGCAAGAAGTTGAAACCGCCGACTGGCGTTGACGAGCCCACGGATATCAATGCTCTGCTTCAAGAGGGAAACCATCTGCCTAAAAGTAGGCCGCCCCCGTCTTTGCCATGTAGCATGCGCTGACTGGGTCTAGTTGCCTTTGTAAAAGGTTCCGACTTTGAAAATAGCGCTCAACAACTCGGCGATAACTGGACACCTCCTGGCACTCTTTACGAAACCATCGAGGGACCGGACGGAAAATATGAAGTCTGGAAGGGCAGCTTGGCTGACCCTGCAGTTTCACAGCTGAACTCACGTATCCAAATCTTGGTTCCTCTCTTCATCGAGGGCGGTTCCTACATTGGCCAGGACCCCAATTCAGACTCGCCCACGCCAGACTTGTCCGATGCAGACCGTTGGACTGTGTTTTTCCTATACCGTGCGCAAAAGTCGACTGATGAACCGGAGAAGACCTCATATGTCTTTGTCGGATATTCTACGGTCTATCGGTTTTTCTACTTCGGTCGGCCCATAACCCCTCCGCCAGATGGAGACAAATGGGAATTGCCCGAGGGCAATCTCGACCTGGCTACGCTTCCTTGCAGGATTAGGCTATCCCAGTTCATCATCCTGCCACCATTTCAGGGCAAAGGCAACGGAGCAAGACTGTACAACTCCATATTTAAACACTATTTCGACCATAAACAAACACATGAATTCACCGTCGAAAATCCGAATGAAGCTTTTGATGATATGCGAGACCTGTGTGACCTCGCTTTCCTGAAATCGTTGCCAGAATTCAGAAGGCTCGAACTGGACTCTTCCGTCGAAATCCCCCAAAGTGGTGCCATTCCCAAGTTAATACGCGGGGAAGAAAGACTGGAGAGCATTCGGCAAGAAGCCAAAATCGCCCCGCGGCAATTTTCTCGAGTCCTTGAAATGTACCTTATGTCTAAATTACCTGCTTCAGTACGACCTACAATGGGTTTCAATGATGCACCTGCGGCACCCACGGAGACAGACAAACAACTAGAGAGGACCTGGCAGCTAATTGTCAAGCAGAGGCTGTACAGACACAACTTAGAGCTGCTGTCTCAGATTGAACCCGCTGAGCGAATCGAGAAGCTTCAAGAGACCCTAGCCGGCGTCGAACTGGAATACGCTCGAATCCTAGCTGCCCATGAAAGGTGCATGAGCCACCTTCACAGACCTACGAAACCGAAGCGCGGATTGGAGGATTCCGAACCCGAAATTTCAAGCAAAAGGCCAAGGATCGAAGGTGTATAGAGTACGGCACGAGAGATCAAAAAACGGTGTCTGGAGAATGGCCTGTATATCATGGAGCTTGGCTTGGCTTGGCTTGGCTTGGCTTGGCGTTGGGACATTTTGGGCAGAGGGACTTTTGAGACTGTCGCGTGTATATTTGCACTCCAATTCGGCTTTGATTTCGATTCCGAAAGCGGGCTTCATGAGCTTGCGATGCGCCAGGGGTTAATTGTACGGCGTGAGTAGGGTGAGGCCAAACAATAATCGACCTGCATCCCCCCATTGTGACCATGGTTCATATGTCTTTTATTTTTTTTTCTTAAAAGCCTTCATTTGAAGCTTGGCTTGGTGATACGTCATCCAGTCGCATTGAATCTGGTTCCGTTGACACCTTGAATACCCTTGCCCAACTGGCTGGCAACTACCGTGGCCTCGCGGATAGCTCGAGATATCGTTCCCCGCGCTCGGCCTTCTTCCAAAACCAAGAGTCCGCCTATGGTGCACCCACCCGGCGTGCAAACCTTCTCACGGAGAAGTGCGGGATGCTCGCCACTCTGCACGAGACCAGTAGTTCCTCGCATAGACTGGGTTGCCATTCTCTGAGCCTCAGCACGAGGCAGACCCATGGCCACGGCGCCGTCAATGGCTGCCTCGAGCATCAGGGCAAACATGGCAGGTGAAGATCCGCAAAGGGCAGTGCAAGCATCCATGTTATTAGCCGGCAAGTAAACGACGTCACCAACGCGCTTAAAGATCCATGTGACCAGGGTTTTGGCATGAGGAGGAAGCGGGGGTTCAGTGATTCCAATAACCGTCATGGATTCGCGGATTAGAGCGGCCGTGTTGCACATTGCCCTGACGACACGGCAGCGGCCATCCGCATCGGGGCTCGTGGCCGGGACCGATCCGTGAAGAGCTATCTCCATATGCTCCGCGGTGATACCGGCGCAAACGCTAATGAGAAGCTTGCCCTTGAGAGCATCTGCCATGCCGGGCTCGCCCAGGATGGTGTTCACCATGTAAGGTTTGCAGCCGAGAAGAACGACCTCGGCTTGCTGAACAGCAGCGAGATTGTCGTTGCGCACGACCTTGACGATGGAAGAATGCTCCCACAGAGCGGACTTGACTTTCTTGGCACTTTCGACGCTTCTGACGCAGGCAATGAACCGTGACGGAAGGGACTGTG
Source organism: Ustilaginoidea virens (assembly GCF_000687475.1). Classification (NCBI taxonomy): domain Eukaryota; kingdom Fungi; phylum Ascomycota; class Sordariomycetes; order Hypocreales; family Clavicipitaceae; genus Ustilaginoidea; species Ustilaginoidea virens. The sequence goes on along the minus strand of NC_057317.1, from coordinate 4,008,876 downwards.
GCCGATCCTCTCCTGGAGTTGAAACACCCGACGACGGCGACTGAAGTGGTCGAGGGCCGTTTATCTCCGCCAGTGACGTGAGGATGCCATTGAGGATTGCGATGCCCATGGTGCCTGTCGAGAATCTATAAGAAAGACATTGGAACGGACGGGGCAATAGCAGTACTGACCGCAGCCCAACACCGTCATGGTGAAATCGCCTTGTTGTTTAGAGCTCATGGTTTCTGTTTGGCAATGAGAGATCCGGCGAAATGACGTCAGTTAATCCCGCAACTTGTTCAGGAGTTTGCTCGCAGATGAAAAGATGAATGTGACCATACAAGGTCAACAAGCTTTCTCCTTCCACCTCTTAATAAGTCTGAGGATATTCCCTTGGAAATGGCTTGAATACCAGTCCTGTTACGGAGTAGAGGAATCGGTGAAGGATAATACAATCCTTTCCAGTGGATCACAGCGGAGAAATGTGCCGACTTTTCCCCCCGGCTAGTACACGTACCTGTTGTGCAGACATCAACACTACAGTACTCCGCACGGAGCACGGGGTACAGATACATACATGGTCCATGGTAGGGGCGGGCTGAGGCGCCGGATGGATCCCTTCCGCTGCAGTAGCATAAGCCACACTTGCACCAGCATTTCTCAAGTTTCAACAAAGCCTTCAAAGCCTCCATGATCATCAACCTCGAGAATCCAATGACCCATAGCAACGCTTCTGGGCGCGTGGCCGGCCAGAGATCATCATGGCAGATCCGTTTGAGGTTCGCATGCGATTCAGCTTGCAGCTGCAGCATCTCAACGCCTCGGTCAATTCCGCACAGAAGGCAGCGCAGTATGCCTTGAAATTCAAGGATATGGACGAAGATTTGCACTCGTGTATTCTCGAGCAAGTGGAGCGTGTTCGTATGGTTTCTGATGCTGCTCGTTTTTGCCGAACCCTCGAAGCTAAGCCTTGCAGCAGAATAACATGAACACCCGTGCAAACATTATGTACTTCATCGAGCATTTTCTGGATCTGGCCAAGGAGGGCCATGCCGACTATGTGCGCATGATGCAGCGGGATATCATTCGCGTCGTCGATGCTGTTGCTCCCGACGACGGATCTGGGGCCACCAATGTCAAGGTGGTCCGTAAAGTGAGTCTTCTGCTGCCCCAGAGACCGATCATGGTCGCACTAAACGAAATTTACCCAAACCTGGTTGAAAGTTTCCTCCATACGCGATACTGCTCCATCATGTCAAGTTCTGTGAACCAGTCTACTAATCTAGCCAACAGGTTTTGCGAGGACTCCAGAGTAAAGGTCACCTGGAGTCCCAAGCAGTCAGCCAAATCGAGGATGTTCTCAAAGAGCGAGAAACAAACGACGCCGACCTGAGCCCTGCATCCCCAAACGCTGACGTTGACATGGCCGATCAGCCAGATGCGCCGAGCGCTCCAAAGGGAAGTCACAAGCCGGCAGCACATGGCCTGGATAAGCGACAGATCGAGCAACGTATAGAAGAGGACAGAGAACGACACAAACGACAAAGGGAAAGCATCTGGGCGATACCCAAAACGCGCGACGCAGAGATGGAAAGATTATGGGAAGAGACCAGTGACTTTGGTGAAGACGATGATCGTCTACTCACGGAAGAGGCTGTGGAGTTTGAAAAAGAAATGACAATGCAGCATTGCCCTCATCAGCGTTCTGCAAACGGAGACCATTAAGGTGTTATCTTGCGGGATTGGTTTACTCTCGGTTGCATGGCGTGGCGTTTCAAAGGAAGGACTTGATTTGGCTCTAGCTATTCAAAAACCAAGTTGGGGCTGGTTATAACTTGATACCCTCAGAATTCATAAAAAAATCTCACTTCCCCATAACTAACACTCCCGGCTTCATAAATAAAGATGTATGGGGACAACTTTCCTTAGTCCAAGTTTACCAAGTTGAGCAATGACACCTCATTTCGACAAACAACAAACAACCAAGGCAGCCAGCCCCCTTGTCAAATAGTGATACAAATTGCTTGATTTTATTTGTACATGCAAATGCGGCCGTCTATGGTGCATCCCTTCGTCCAGTATGGTGAATCTCCCCTAAGACCCATGTCGCCCTACTCCATGACGACCGTGGCACCAAGCTCCTTCAAGGTAGCAATCATCTTCTCAGCCTCCTCTTTGGCAACATTCTCCTTCATCACCTTGGGCGCGCTCTCCACAAACTTCTTGCTATCTACTAGACTAAGCCCCAGCAAGCTCTTGACCTCCTTGATGATTTTCGCCTTCGCGGCGGCATCAAACGCTTGCAGCTTCACGGTAAAGAGAGACTTCTCAGCAGCGGCGGGGGCAGCCTCCTCAGCTTCCTCAACGGCGGCGGGAGCAGCAGGGGCGGCAGCAGCAAAGCCACCAATGGGCATATCAGGAATGTTGAGTTTACTCTGTTTCGCACACATCAGCAAAAGAGACCTCGATTCAGTTTGGAAACGTGCAAGGAAGCGGCTGTCCGTTCAAAACGCACCTTGAGACTCGAAACCAGGTCTGCAGTCTCCAGCAGGGTCAATTGGCTGATTTGATCGACAATTTCGGCAATCTTAGGGTTGGTTGGAGCGGCATCTGTCGAGTTGAACCTCGTTAAAGAAGAAACTCGAAGCATCTGTGCAGAGGCTCTCGCGGAGCCCACGACGCGCAATTGACGAGCGCAGCATTGCGCGGCGTATCGACACGACATGGCCATGTCTGTTGTTGTGTTGGGTGGCTGGCTTGCTCTTGCTCGAATCCGGGGGTCCGTCGTTCGGTCGCGTGCAGCGTTCTCATTGATTCAGGAGCAATGATTTGTCGGTCCCCGAGGTTTTTCGAGATACCAATGGGGGTTGCAAGTCGTGCTGCTAGCCGGACGGCTGGATAAGCAACGTTGATTGGCCCGGAAAAACCGGCGCCACAAGACCCGACTCTCAGTCTCTCCCGGTGCAAGGCCGGCCTAACCAGAGGCAAGGGAAAAAAAAAAAAAAGTCAACGGTGCTCAGTGCTCAGATCCATGATTAGTTAGGACACCACTTTTCCTTGTTCGCTGGCAACGGCGCAATCATGGTCGTGATTGACGTCTCGAAGCAGCTGAAAAGCTTCCTGACGGACTCGGCTGTTTTAAATCATTTGCCTCCGGAGCTGCTTGATATTATCCGGCAACAATCAACAGCTAAGTTGTTGGACGCCGTTGCGCAAGCTGCTCTCTGTCCGCCACTTACAGAGCAGGTTTTTGTACATTTTGAAAACTTATTTCCCGAAATCTGCGCACGCTGGATTATCAGCGCAGGAACTCCAGCTATACGGAGAAGAATCGCATCGTCTTTTGCCAGGCTACTGCCGTTTGCGCCGTATCTTTCTTCCTTCCTGAGATGCCCCAACCATACTTCTTCCGCCTCAACTCAGTATGCCTCCTCCGCACAGCTGTCGCTTCCCATGTTCGATGAGGTTTTCTTGTCAGCTCTCGGCGAGCACGATCTGCTGGAAAGTCTCATCACGGTATGGAGACTGTTGAATTTGGATTTGCGTACTTACAGCCCTATCGCATCCACCTCGTATATGCAAGAACTCTTCATCCATGAAAGTCGGCCAATCCGATACCTCGCCATCCGAATATTCTGCTTGCTTTTGCATTCATCAGACTTCAAACTCGAGCGCCTAATCCTCCAACATATCGGCAAGGGCGACTCAGTCCTTGGACACGTCGATGGCGTCGCTGTCGATTTCGCCTTTCTCCCTTTATATGAACATGACCGAGCACAAAAAGTTCTTGCTCTACGAAGGCATGTCTCCGATAACGCTGGGACTCGTGGCGAGAAAGAAGTCTTTCAAAGCCTAACGCCCTATGTCATCTCTTATGGAGACGTTTTACTTCCTCGACCTCACGGACCGATTGCGGAGCCGTCACGTCTGGTGATGACGAGCACCACGACCAAAAACTTGGAACGGCTGGCGACTTTGTTACGAACTGAAGACCCTGTACTTATTTGCGGAGCAAATGGAGCGGGTAAAACGTCCCTCGTGCACGAAATCGCTACGCAACTCGGCATGCATTCCAGTATGGTCACTCTGCATTTGAACGAACAGACTGATGCAAAGATGCTTATCGGGCTGTATTCAACAAATAGCAAACCTGGAAGTTTCCAGTGGCGTCCTGGCGTCTTGACGACAGCAGTGAGGGAGGGTCGCTGGGTGCTGGTCGAGGATCTGGACAGAGCACCCACAGAGGTGCTTAGCACACTCCTTCCTCTCATTGAGCGCAAAGAGCTTCTTGTTCCCAACCGTGGTGAGAGAATCAGAGCTGCAAATGGCTTCCGGCTTTTTGCCACCATTCGAACTTCAAGGGGGATGCATGGCCGTGAGAACCTCGCCTCCTTTGTCGGCATGCGGTTCTGGCAGACGTTGCACGCCAATCCCCTTCCTCCACCTGAGCTCGAAGAGGTCGTCTTGAATACTTATCCTATGCTGCGGAAATTTTTGACCGGCATTCTGGCCGTCCATGACCGGCTCAGGCAACTGGGGAGTAATGCTAGCCTTCATGGAAGAAGCGTGATGGATCGGCAAGTGAATCTCCGTGACCTCCTAAAATGGTGTCGGAGGCTAAAGGAGTGTCTTTTGCTGGCTGGCTCAAGGACTGGTGAGGAGCTCATAAGTGAGACAACACGAGACTGGATGTTTATGGAGGCCATGGACTGCTTTGTTGGCAGCTGTCCCGATGTTGAGCTGGGGAAGCATCTGACATACGCAATAGCTGAGGAGATGCACATGTCCAAAGATCGGGCAGATCACTACCTGACTGCTAATATACCCCCTTTGGACGAAGCTGACCGCGTTTTCAGTATTGGCAGAGTTCAGCTGCTGAAGAAGAAGAAGCTATATTCTAGATTGCAAAAATCCAAGCGCCCATTTGCAAGCACGGCACACGCCAAAAGACTCTTGGAACAAATCGCTGTAGCCGTGAAACTCGAGGAGCCCGTGCTTTTAGTTGGCGAAACGGGTATTGGCAAGACGACTGTTGTGCAGCAGCTCGCGGAATCGCTAGGCCATAAGCTGATTGCCGTGAATCTTTCGCAGCAGAGCGAAGTTGGCGATTTACTCGGGGGATTCAAGCCCGTCAATATCCGCAACCTGGCAGTTCCCTTGAAAGAGGAGTTTGAAGACTTGTTTGCGGCTACCGGTATTTCGTCATCCAAGAATCAGAAATATCTGGAGCAAATCGGTAAATGTTTTGCCAAATCACAGTGGTCCAGGCTCTCGAAGCTGTGGAAGGAAGCGCCAAAGATGTTCGTCAAGATTGTTACCGAGTTGGAGCATGTTCATGGGGAGCAGGGCGACTCCCAGGATGGCAGTGAGCAGCCCCCCAAGCGTCGAAAGACACAATCCAAACTTCAAACACTGTCCGAACTACGGCCGCGCTGGGATTCATTTGCTCAAAACTTGGACCAATTTGATGTTCAAGTATCTGGTGGATCCGGTGCGTTTGCGTTTAGCTTTGTTGAAGGCAACTTGATCAAAGCTGTACGCAACGGCGACTGGGTGCTGCTGGACGAGATTAACTTGGCCTCTGCCGATACCTTGGAGAGCATTGCGGACCTGCTCACCGGTCCCTGCGAACGTCCCTCAATCTTGCTGTCTGAAACCGGGGAAATCGAAAAGATTGTGGCGCACCCCAACTTTCGCATATTTGGTGCCATGAATCCTGCAACTGACGTTGGCAAAAGAGACTTGCCCATTGGGATTCGCTCTCGCTTTACAGAGCTTTATGTGAAAAGTCCTGATAGCGACTTGAAAGATCTTCTCAACATTATTCAAACGTACATGGGAGGCGGAAGCACAAGGGCTGATCATGCAGCTGATGACATTGCCCGGCTTTACCTCAACACCAAACGGATGGCTGAGGAAAAGAGATTGGTTGACGGTGCCAACGAGGTTCCTCATTTCAGTTTAAGAACGTTGACCAGGGTTCTCAGCTATGTCCGTACAATAGCTCCTCTTTATGGCTTGCGCCGTGCTCTATACGAAGGATTTTCTATGGGATTCCTGACCCTCCTTAATCGCGAGTCTGAGCAAATGCTATTGCCGCTCATCTACCATCATCTTTTAGACAAACATGGCAACCCGCAGTCCCTTCTTTCTCAGCCTCCAAAGCATCCCAACGACGGTCGTCAATACGTCAGATTTGAGAATCAGAAACGCGATCGCCACTACTGGCTCTTTCAGGGGGAAGGGACGCCAATCAAACGCGACGACTACATCATTACCCCCTACGTCGAACGAAACCTCCTCAACCTGGTCCGAGCAACTTCGACGAGGCGATTTCCCATCTTGATTCAAGGTCCGACATCCGCCGGCAAAACAAGTATGATTGAGTACTTGGCCAACTTTACAGGCAACAGGTTCGTCCGTATTAACAACCACGAACATACCGATCTTCAGGAGTATTTAGGTACATACATATCCGGATCGGATGGAAAGCTGAGGTTTCAGGAAGGTCTCCTTGTCCAGGCTATGCGACAGGGCCACTGGATAGTCTTGGATGAGCTCAATTTGGCACCTACAGATGTCCTCGAAGCTCTCAATCGACTATTGGATGACAATCGAGAACTTCTCATCCCCGAAACGCAGGAGATAGTACGGCCCCATGAGAACTTCATCTTGTTTGCAACCCAAAACCCACCTGGTTTGTACGGAGGTAGGAAAGCCTTATCGCGAGCTTTCCGAAACCGATTTTTAGAATTGCACTTTGATGACATTCCCGAGGATGAACTTGAGTACATTCTCCAACAGCGAAGCCGGAATACGTCGCCTCCTGACTGCAAGCGTATCGTGACGGTTTACAAAGAGCTTTCTCGACTCCGTCAAACTAGCCGTCTGTTTGAGCAGAAGGATAGTTTTGCCACACTGAGAGATTTGTTCCGATGGGCATTGAGAGAAGCTGACGACAGGGAGCAGATTGCTGTTCACGGTTTCATGCTCCTTGCGGAACGCGTTCGTGTCGAGGAGGAGCGTATCGCTGTCAAAGAGGTAATAGAGAAGGTCTTCAAAGTCAACTTGGACCTCGAAAGTTTGTACTCCGCCACGAGCGCCCCTGAACTTAAGAATCTGACAGCGAGACAAAACGCGCAAGGCGTTGTGTGGACGTATGCCATGAGGAGACTATATGTTCTGGTGTCTCGAGCTCTGAAGAATGACGAGCCTGTTCTCCTTGTCGGTGAAACTGGATGTGGCAAAACAACTGTAGTTCAGCTACTCGCAGAAGCCCTTAGCAAAGAGTTGCGCATTGTTAATGCCCATCAAAACACTGAGACAGGGGACCTTATTGGTTCACAGAGACCCGTGCGAAACCGTGGTGCCATTCTGGGCTCGATCAGTTCAGACTTGGCCATGATTTTCGAGCAGATTGGCCACCAGGTCGCCGATTCGGTAGAAGAAATGTTGAAAGAATACAACTCCCTGGACCCGGCAATCAAGGATAGTATCCCGCAGACGATTCGCGACCGCCTGAGGGCGAATGAAATAAGGTCAAAGGCCCTTTTCGAATGGTCGGACGGCGCACTAGTTGAGGCCTTGAGAAGTGGCCATTTCTTTCTGTTGGATGAAATATCACTTGCCGACGATTCCGTCTTGGAGCGGTTGAACTCCGTCCTGGAACCTCAAAGGACACTACTTCTGGCGGAAAAAGGCGTCGACAACTCATATGTGGTGGGGGCTCCCGGGTTCCAGTTCTTCGGTACAATGAACCCAGGGGGCGATTTCGGCAAGAAGGAGCTTTCTCCTGCACTTCGAAATAGATTCACTGAAATATGGGTTCCGCCTTTGTCCACGAGCGAAGATATTCACGACATTGTTGAAGCAAAGCTTGTGGACAGATCTAAGCACCTCGTCGATGCCATGGTTGAATTTGCCCAATGGTTTGCTCAAACATTTCGCCCCATGGCCAATGGTACCTTCTCTATCCGCGAGATTCTTGTTTGGGTTCAATTCATCAATACTTTCGAAATGACCAATCCACTGGTATCCTTTGTTCACGGCGCCGCCGCCATATTTATCGACAGCATTGGTGCCAATCCATCTGCCATGGTGAATTCAGACCCAAAGACGGTCAGCTGTCAAAGGGAGGAATGCATCAGGAAACTCGGAGAACTCATCGGGCAAGATGTTTCCCACATTTACAACGCTGAACCAGCTGTCGTGCTTACCGATGGCATGCTGTCGATAGGGGACTTCAGCATACCTCGAACTGCAACGGGAGCTGCCGATCCGGCATTTGCCTTCCATGCCCCTACCACACGGCTCAACGCCATGAGAGTGGTTCGTGCACTACAGATGCAGAAGCCGATCTTGCTAGAGGGTAGCCCTGGTGTTGGGAAGACTACTTTGGTTGCGGCACTGTCACGAGCATGCGGTCAACCGTTAACCAGAATCAACTTGTCCGACCAGACGGATCTGATGGATCTGTTTGGCACGGATGTGCCAGTCGAAGGTGAAGAGGCTGGGAATTTTGCATGGAGAGATGCGCCATTCTTGCAAGCCATGCAAAGAGGCGAATGGGTACTCTTGGATGAAATGAATCTTGCGTCACAGTCTGTACTGGAAGGACTGAACGCCTGCCTTGACCACCGTGGTGAGGTTTATATTTCCGAGCTGGACCAAGTTTTCAAGAGGCATCCAAACTTCCGTCTTTTCGCAGCCCAAAATCCACATCACCAGGGAGGTGGTCGCAAAGGTCTTCCAGCTTCATTTGTCAACCGGTTCATCGTCGTATATGCAGACATCTTTCAGAATGAGGACCTGAAGCTCATTGCATCCCACAATTACCCGAAGCTGAGTGACGAAGTCATTACCCAACTGATTGATTTGGTGTCCGAGATGGAGCGACAAACCGTGGTAGTCAAGACATTCGGAGCTAGTGGTGGGCCATGGGAGTTTAACCTTCGAGATGTGCTGAGATGGCTGCATCTACTGGATTCCTCAGACCCTGTGCTTCAGATTGCCGTAATGGACGACTTCTTCGATCTCATAGTCAGGCAGCGATTTCGCACGCCCAAGGATCGAGCAGAGGCTGATAGACTCTTCACCCGGATCGTCGGTCGAGAACCACGGGCTCATAATCTTTACCGCAACCTAAACTCAAGGTTCGGTCAAGTAGGCTTTGCTTTGTTGCCCAGGAATCTCACTGTGCAGCCTGAGCGCCTTCCGAACATTGACGTGGTTCCCAGGCTTGCCGAATTGGAATCGATCATGGTATGCGTCAAGCAGAATATCCCATGCATTTTGAGCAGTCCGTCGGGATACGGCAAATCGTCCTTGCTGAACTACATTGCCGCGTTGTGTGGTAAACCCCTCGTGGTATTTCCCATGAATGCTGATATCGACACCATGGATCTTGTTGGCGGTTTTGAGCAGGCCGATCCGCTTCGAGAGGTCAACACAGCCTTGATTGACCTTCGCGAATGTCTACAGGAATCAATCATGTCCCTGGTTCCCTCTGCGGTGCCAGTTGAGGCACTAAACCTGGTGCATCTTCTTGACGCACAAAATGGCGATCACGAAAGTCTGTCGGCCGTTCTTACCGCCATTGGCAATCTGCTGGAACAGATTCAGCCCGACTCCGACGCTGGCATCGCGGCTATCAGGGCGAAGAAGTTGTTGGAAGGCCCACTAGTTCTCGCCAACCCTCGGTTTGAATGGCTGGACGGTGTCATTGTCAAGGCTCTTGTTACTGGTCAGTGGTTAGTCTTGGATAACGCTAATATGTGCAACGCATCAGTACTGGATCGACTCAACTCTCTGCTGGAGCCAAATGGATTCCTGAGTATCAATGAACGTTGTGAATCCGATGGCAAGCCAAGGATCATCAGACCCCATCCTGAATTCAGAATTTTCTTGACCGTGGATCCTAGATATGGGGAACTGTCTCGTGCCATGAGAAATCGAGCCGTCGAAATTCACATGCTCAACCCTCCGCCAGCTGCTCCTTCGTGCCTGCTCAGAATTGCCCCCGTGGAAGGTGGGCTTCAAAGATTCCACGACTTGCGCCTGTTGACCAACACCGCCTCGGGCGGCGCAGCGTCAACCAGTGCATCCAGAGTAGCTGTGGATCACCTTTCTATGGAAGACCTGTCATTGCTTCCTCGTTTTGTCGAGACACCCTTGGGAGCGGACGTCCAAAGCAGAGATTTATTAGAAGAATCAAAATCGGTGCTTGGCTTTTTCCAGACCCCCAACGGTTGTCAAATCCTGCGCAGCGTCATGCAACTATACGCAACATTGCCACCGTCTGGCACGGCAGGTTATCCAGATGCACAACCAATTCACATGCTAAACAACCAAGTTGTTGCCAAACTACTACCAGACGATACGTTGGCGCCTTGGGCGGCAGTACGTTACGAGACCTCTCTTCGACTTCATCGTGTCCGCGTAGCTATCCAGCAATTTCAAAGCCAGGCACAGGCAACCAGACTGGCTGCATTGAGCCGTTTGCAGCGCTCCCTCGTTAGCCAGCGAGTTGCTGCTGTGTCGAAAGACTCGACTGTCAAACTCGGTGTCTTTTTCTCATCAATCATTGATTCGATGGAGAGCTTCATGGAGCACCTTCCACACTCGCGTGACAATTTCTTTTCTCGCCTTCAACTCTTTGAAATACTTTGTCTTTTTCTGGAACAGACCCTTTCCCTTACTTCGGGGCCAGATTTTGATGAAGCCTTGTTCCAGGCGCACATCTCCCTTGGCACGAAGAAGCTGTTGTCATTCCTCGAGGTCATGAAAACGGAGAAAGATTCCGCTTTCATCTTACTAGCTGTCAGCCAAGTATCAGGCAGCTTCAACAATGGTTTCCAGTTATGTACCGGCTTGAGCATGGAAAACTTGTGGAACGCCTTTAAACCCCTTCCCATACCCACGCAGCCTGCTTTGGACCAGTGCATCGCACTTAATCACCTTAGTAGCAGATTCGATGCCCTCCGCTGGAGAGTGTCATCGTCTATTACCAATCTATGCAAAGCACAGGAAGCGCTGGCAAAGGCGTATGCAGTCGTGAAATTTGGCAATCCTTCTAGTGATCAGCTCATCAAAGATCTCACCGATGCCGTTGAAGAACTGGAGTCAGGCATCGGTCACGAGTCTCGGGAGACAGTTCCCTTCTTCGCAACAATTTTTGAACATCTCAGACAATTGAGGTTGCTTGGAGCGCTGACCAAAGAATTTCAAGTGCCCAGGCCAGAGAGCGAGCTGGTTGTCTTGGCAAACGTACCTACCAAGGCTACAATGATGTTCGCCTGCGCTTCTGAAAACGCTCTGAGACTCCAATCCATAGACTTCCTGACATGTCAAAACAACTTTACTTGGAATGGCACAATGGTCACAACGCTTTGGGAGAAACTTGGCAAGCTGAGGAGTGTTAGCTTGAGCTCCTTGGCCCTTCTAGAAACAGAATTACCAATTCTTGGCCAGCAGTTAGCCAGTCTGACTTCTCAAATAACAGCAGATCCTGTAGCAGAGCTCAACGAGCTGCTTTGGAATTTACTGCTCGACACGTTTGGTGCACACAGCTCGCAACTCAAAGCTGAACTGTCAAATTGTTTCACGCGCACAGAAAACGACATTGCTACCATTCTACGCACCGCACAGGACGGTCTCCTGTCGGCTGACGGCTTCTTCAACGAGTTCATCCAAGCTATCGATGCTGCTCATCTTCGAGAAGTTGCGTTGGATCATTTTGTTCCTGTAACTATCAGTTTAGCCGCCGCCAAGGTCGATTCAAAGAAAGCCACTTACTTCTCTTCCCTCGCATGGCTCCATTTTAGCATCAGTCTCGTTAAGCTTTACGTCCCAGACAGGATCTTTGATCCACAGCTGCAACCAAAGGCCGAGCTCATGTTCTTCAGGCAACTAGAATCATCACTGCATGAAAAGCTAGACGCCCTGAAGGAATTCCAGAACGGCTTTACGGGGCAAACCATAAGTGCAAGGATTGATCTGGTACAGTCGCAAATTGATCAGCTCGGTCCTCCGCCCAAACTGGTCCGGCCTGCTTTTCGCCCAGAGAGGTCTGAGCTCAGCCAAGTACATGCTGAATTTGTCAACATTCTGAGAATAGTCACTGGCCCAGGCTTGCAACCAGCCATGCGCGCTCCCAGTCTGAATTGGGATGCCAGCGATGAAGGAAGCTTGAGAGTTGTTCGTGAAAACATCTGTCGCCTTATCGATCGACTGTCTTCCCGTTTCGAGGTTTATCAGGATGTGGTGCAGCCCACCGTCAATATCCTTCGATGTCTTTTGGTTGGACTTTCTCTTTCTGACGCCACTCGGGCCAAGTCGTTGGAGGCATCAACGAAGCACTTGATCGATGTTACGCCCTTTTTCGGTTCCAACATCCGGAAATTCCCCCCGAGGAATCTTGAAACCAATACGTTTGAGTTTCTCTCTTTAATGAGCCTGAACGTATCCATCAACGGGCTCGAGGCCTTTTCCTCAGCCGATCGAGAAGCAGTATTTGGTTGCTTTCATGGCTTCTACAATGATTGGAACAGAAAACTGGATGCTGACAGAAAGGAGGAAGCCGCCAAGACCAGCATTTACAGGTTTCGCGGCGCCTTGGAAGATGAAGAGGAGCTTGACGCGAATGAATTCAACGAACTGTTTCCGGCCTTTGATGAGGAAGATTCTACCTCTCGGGGAGACACAAAGCCAGATTTTGTCCGAAACATATCGTTAATGGTAGCGGACGCACATCGCAAAATCTTCCTCGAACGACAAACGCCCTCGGCGGCTTTTCGTGAATGTTGCATGAGCATTGGCCAGCGTATCGTAACTGAGCTGTCAGGTGAAAGTAACGTCGATCGAAATACCAACTCCAGCATGTTGGCGAGTACACTTGTTTTCCTGAGTGAAAAGACCGACGAACTGCAGCTTACTGTGCCAGACAAGGGATATAACTTCTACAAGAACGCAAACTTGACCGAAGCGAGGCAGCTGGTTAGTCTGGTTCTCCGAATCAAAGCGCGCTTCCGCGAACTGCAGCAGATTGACGAGATTGCACATTTACAACCGTTGGCGGATGTGATTCAATCATGCGACAGGCTGTTGGAGCAAGTCAACGGGGAACCTCTAGCCAAGCTTTTACCCAAGGTTGAACAGCTTCATGCCCATGTATATGAATGGCAATTCGGTGGGTGGGCCAGCAAGACTCATGGTGTCTTGCCTCTCCACGATTCAATCACGGATACAATCATTCGATGGCGACGACTCGAACTCTCAACGTGGGCGAACCTCTTCGACATGGAACAGAAGAAGTGTAAAGAAGACGCTTATTCCTGGTGGTTTGTTTCCTATCAGGTTGTTATCGCGATGCCCTTGACAATGATGGAGTCGCCATCCGAGCTGCAAGAGTATGCCAAGCAGTTGATTGAGAATTTGGAGCTGTATTTCACTACATCCATCGTCGGTCAATTCGAAACTCGAGTTGCCCTTTTGCGCCAGCTCCTCAGCCACTTGAATTTGCTGACATGCGATTACCCTGTCCTGAGTGTGATAAGTGTTGCGATGACCAACTTTCTGCAATACTACTCGAGATATGAAACGCCGGCCCGAGAGGCAATTCAGAAGGGTCAGGTGCCAATCGTGAAGAAGATGAAGGATGTTCTTCTCATGGCCAGTTGGAAGGACACCAACATCAACGCTCTTCGGGATAGTGCTCAGAAATCTCACAAGAAGCTCTTTAGACTAGTTCGCAAGTTTCGAAGTGTCTTGGGTCAGGAGATGAAGACGATCATTTCTCAAGGCCTCCCCGATGAGGACGTTGTCCCAGCAGCAAAAGGCGACCCAGTGCCCTTTGACTCCGGAATGCAAGACATCAGTGTTGCACCTCTGGTCGAATCTTTGCCTGGGTGGCTAGAAGAACATACGAGACTGCACAACCTGTCCAGGACTGTCTCGATAATGAGGAAAATTACCTACAGTCCTGAAGTGTCGAGCAATGTCGCCGTCCTGCTCTCGGATTTTGTTGCCGAACTCAACGCATCCATGGCCGAACTGCGGAAGGAGACACCATGCACCCTTACGGAGGAGACCAAGATTCAGATCAAGCATCTCAAGACGAGGAAACGCAAACTCTTTGCCGATACGCTACGTGACCTACGAGCTATGGGGTTGCAGCACAACTTGTCGGGGGACAGACTGGTGCAGCAGAGTACCCTTGCTGCGATCCTTTCGAAAATATCGCCATCCAGTCCTGCCAAGACTGGAGCAGAGAAGGACGCTGAGTATTTCTTACACAAGACTCTGGATCTCGCTCCTAGAGCCAGGGACGCTGCCCGTGAGCACTCTGAAGATCTCACTGGTGCCGAGGTGGCGAGAAGTGTTGGGTTTATGGAAGGCTTGATTAGTTTCAGCCTGTCGCAACGCCAGCACCTTGGCGCCACAGCCAAGTCCCATGAGTCTTTGCAGAAGGCCATTGATCAGTTCAAGCAGCTGGGAGAGTTTTCAAAGAACGACAGGTTGGTGCATAATAGTCGGGACTACAATTGGCGACGTCTGTTACCATGGCTTGAGCACGGTATCGAATATGCTGCTCTACTTATTGAAATCCATGGAAAGCTCGGCAAGGTCGACAACCAAGTTCCGATTGACGGCTTGAGGAGATGGGCTGAACGTCTCAAAACACGATCGACCGCTGCCAGTAACCTTCCCACTCTCCCTCCTCGTATCAGCTCCACCGCTCATGACAAGTTGAATGAAGATGTTCTCGCAGATCTGAAGGAAATAGATGAAGACATCACTAAACTGGCCGATGCCCGCCCCGATTTGGGGTTCTGCCTCGGCTATCTCAAAGTTGGAATAGAAGCCGAGTTCACAGGCATTGACATGTCTAGCAAGAACACCAGACTGAGCGAGTTCGCTGACGCCATCTCCAAGCTGACGGACACGGTTCTTGTCGCCATGGAGCGTGCTAAGAAGCTCGGCATTGTCATTCCCAGGGACCCTGCCGAGCCAGGTTGGCTTAGCAAACATAGCGATGCTTTCTTCTCCATGATGCATCAGTTGCACATGAAAAAGGTGGAGCGAACTGTTCAGGGCTGTGTCGAGATGATTCAGCAGCTTCAGCTTGACGATCCGGAGATCAGCTCGGCAGCAATGTGTCTTGTTGGCCTCGCCGCCCCAGTTTTAAATCAGTTTGACGCTCTTTGCTCGAGATTGATTGATCAAGGACAGGAATTACATCGCGCCACAGCCCACATGTCATACAATCTTACCAAGGCGTTCAGTCAAATCGCTTCGCAAGGCTTCTGCACTCCAAACGAAACGTCTGAGGAGTCGTCGGGCGCTGAGGGGCAGCTGGAGGCTGGCACAGGCCTAGGTGATGGTGATGGTGCTGAAGATATCAGCAAGGACATCCAACCCGACGAGGACTTGACTGAGCTAGCTCAAGAAGCGAACAAGGAACAAAATGCTGATATGGAAGACGAAAAGGATGCGGTAGACATGGCAGACGAGGACCTGGAAGGGGAAATGGGAAGCGTCGCTGGCCAAGATGAGGAGGACGAAGGTTCCCAGAAGGGCGACGAAGAGAAGGACGACATGGATGAAGAGGCCGGTGATGTCGACGACCTTGACCCGACGGCCGTTGACGAAAAGATGTGGGACGGCAAGGATGACCAAGAGGCGGAGAAAGACCAAAAAGGAAACGAAGCAAAGGGCCAGCAGCAAGATGATGAACAGGTGGCTGGAGAAGAAGAGACAAAACAAGAGCGGGAGAAGCAGAGCCACGAAGACGTTCAGGACGAGGAAGAGCGGCAAGGTGATGAAGAAGAATCAGAGGACGATGATATTCACGCTCAGGAAGAACTCAACCGTCAGGACCAAAATGTGCAAGAGCAAAGCGCGCTCGATCTTCCAGAGGATATGGAGTTGGATTTTGAGGACAATGACGCGGTTTCGGACAGCGATGAAGCCGATGATCTTCCAGACGCTAATGAAGCAGCCGATGAAGTTGAAGAACCACCTGCGGATGCTGGCGAAGACGACGAGAAGATGGAAGATGACGAAGACCAAGGACTGCATGACAAGGAAGACGAAGAAGACAAAACCAGTCAAGACGAAGAAGGCGAGGGGGAAGTAGTCGCTGGCGCGGAAGAAGTGACGGAAGAAGTGAAGGAAGAAGTGGACTCAGGCGCAGATAATGACGCAGGTGACGAGGGAGAGGAAGAGAACCCAGCTCCAGTTTCTCAGCTGCCGCAGGACCGTGCCAACACTGACGTGGATGATGCCGCTCCGAGTGACGCGAAAAATTCGAGCACGACCCAAGATCAACAGGCCATGGATATCGACGACACGTTCGAGGCTCAGGCAGCGCAGCAGGAGCAGGGGGAGATGGGAGATGGGGACGCGGATCAAGATGCCAGCGCAGGCACCAGAGGAGGGACCTCTCGATCGAACGAAAACAATGAAAAGCCCCAGCAGAACAAGGACGAGGAAGAAGCAGCAAGAAGCGATCCGTTCCGAAAACTAGGCGATGCGCTGGAAAAATGGCACCGGCAAAATGCAGATATCTTGCAGGCGAATCAGGAAGATGCCCCAGATCAACGAGGGGACGATCAAACGGACGCAGAGCAAAGACGGCAAGAATTCCAACATTTACAGAACGACGATGCAGCTGCAGACACTCAGGCTATGGGGACCGCCGCCGAGGATGAGGTCCAGCCGATTGATGAGACAATGGCTGTGGATGACCGAGGGACTGGGGAGGATCCCAATGCTCACCGCATGGAGGAGGATGCAGACGACGAAGCTGTAGAGAGCGCAGACAAGGTGGACATGGACGACGTGGCAGAGGCACGCGAAACGGAAGCGACGGAGCTGGACGGGGTCCGCACTGGCGTTCAAACTCGACAGGGCAACTACAACCAGGAAGACTCGGCGTCGGAAGCAGACGCGGATCTTTCGCAAGAAGTTGGGCATGACGGGCCGATTGAAGAGACGTCGGAACAGCTATCGTCGACTCACCTGTCCAACGAGGCGCGGGGACTCCGCGACTACGGAGAGTGCGTCCATCAGTGGAGCGAATTTCAACGCAAATCTCATGCACTCTCACTGGCGTTGACGTCCCAACTACGGCTTATCCTCACCCCGTCGCAATCGACCAAGCTGTCTGGATCCTTCCGGACGGGAAAACGCTTGAACATCAAGCGCATCATTCCATACATAGCATCCAGCTACAAGCGTGACAAGATATGGATGCGGCGAGCGATTCCGACGAAGCGCACGTACCAGATCCTGGTTTGCGTCGACGACAGCAAAAGCATGGGGGAGTCGTCTTCGGGAAGGCTGGCCATGGAGTCGCTCGTCATGGTGTCTCGCTCACTGAGCATGCTGGAAGCTGGTCAGGTCGGCGTTGTCGGCTTCGGCGCGGACGTCTTCACGGCCCACGAGCTCACGGAACCGTTCGCATCGGACGCGGGCGCCAAGGTGCTGCAAAAGTTCTCCTTTGGCCAGGACAAGACCGACATTGCTCTGCTGATACGCCAGACGATTGACAAGTTCCGCCAAGCCAGGGACCAAAGCGGCGGCTCTTCGGATCTGTGGCAGCTGGCTCTGATCTTGTCGGATGGCCTGACTCCCTCTTCGGCGCACGACCCGATCCGCAGGCTGCTGCGGGAGGCCATGGAAGAGAGGATCATGGTGGTCTTTATCATCATGGACGACACGGGGAAGAGGAAGGGCGACAGCGTGCTTGAGCTCAAGGAGGCCAAGTTTGTCAAGGGGGACAACGGGGAGAGCCGGGTTGTGATTGAGAGATACCTGGACACGTTTCCGTTCCAGTACTATCTGATTGTGCACAATCTGGAGGAGCTGCCCACGGCGCTGGCGGGCTTGTTGAGGACATGGTTTGCAGAAGTAGCGTCGTGAGGGGGCCGGGTGGCGGTTTGTTTGTCTGTCGGGACGTGGTGGTTTGGGCAAAGGAGTTGGCGTTTCGTTTTCGTTTTCGTTTTCTTTTTCTTTTTCTTCACTGTTTCCTCTTTTTTCTTCTTCATCCGTTTGCCTCTTTTGTTCCCCTCACTTCTCTTCATTGTTGATGATCCATCCTCTGTATCTATCTTTGTGGCATTGCTTGGCGCCAAGGGTTGGAAAGTAGACACGAACCATGTAACTGCATCGGCGCATGCGCTGCTTGGGGTATAGTCATCGCTGGCACATGCCCGAATGTTCCCGCCATGATCTGCTCTTTCCACGTTGTGTCCATTGTGTCCATTGTTTCCTTGTTTCCTTGGTTCCTCGCATTGCTGCAGGTCGAGGCGGAAGGAACGAGCTAACCTCCGCATTTTATGTCTTGTCCCACCGCCTACGCTCACGAGCCCCAAGTCCCAGTACCTAAGCAGCTGTCCCCAAGTCCCCAATGAGAGGTTTCTTTTCAACAGAACGTCCTGCACGCATACCCCGCTGTCGGTTAGACAGATACACGCATCCGTTGCACCCAGCTGTTCTCGGTACGCACGAGCAACCCTCCCACCCCGCATCCCATCTGCCTCATCCTTGATCCTTGGCCCCAAACTGCCCGTCTTCACTTTGTTCCAGGCAGTCCCTCAGCCCGGCCGCGCAAGGCGAAAGAACGGGAAAGAGGAATCCATTCGTGGCATGGCATGGCATCCTGCGTCGCCAACAGCATGAAGCCGGCTGCGACGGCGACTGCGACTGCGCACTGGGCGCTGCTTCGGCCCGCCTCGGCTGGGCTGCTGCTCCGCCCATCTCCATCGTCTCCATCATCCACCGTCTCTTCCTGCTCGTATTATATCCACTCCGGCTGCCGACCTCTCCATCCCCGGCGTTCGAGCACCCCTCTCCAAGCTACCGCGTCGCCGTCTCCGTCGTCGTCGCCACCATCAGCTGTAGCTATCGTCCCGGCTTCCGCTTCCGCTACCGCGTCCCAGGGCTACCGGCACGCCGCGCACACTCGCACCATGGCTTCCACCATCTGCACTTCTCCCTCGGAGTTGCGGCTCAGTACGTTATCCCTATCATCGAGCGAGGCGCTCTCGCTCCTCGCCCCCCCTTAACGAGCCTTCCTCTCAAGTGCGGCATGTACAAGCTAATCTCGTGCTGCCTTGGTTCCGGTAGAGAATCCCGCCATCTTGTAGGTAGACAACTGGTGACTCGCGATCCCCGCCTCCCGTCTTCGTCCCCGCGTCAAAGCCCGTTTTCGGTGCATCAAGCGCCACGGGGAAATCCAACTGAAAACAACTCGAATGTTAGAATCTGCGATATGCAAGAAAAGTTCCGCAACGCCATCTACCAATTCGACAGCGTGTGAGCCGTCCGGGAGAGAAGACCCGTGCCTTGCCCCCCTCCCTCCCTCCCTCCCTTCCTTCCTTCCTTCCTTCATCTAATAACAGATCTTCAGCGTCGCCACCGCAACCAAGCTTCTCAACTTTGCAAAAGCCGTCCACATCCCCGTCCACGCAACGACGCAAACTGCTGCTAAACTAGGGCCCACCGTCCCCGCCATTGCGGGCTTTCTCGCCTCGACGCCTCACGACAAGACCAAGTTTTCCATGTTCATCCCTCCTGTGGCCCAGGCCCTTCTCCCGCGCTCGCGGGTTGCGCTTGTTGGCATCGAATCCCACATTTGCATCACCCAGACGGCTCTCGATCTCCGGGATGCCGGACACACTCCTTACGTCATCGCCGATGCTGTGAGCAGCTGCAACCGGGCCGAAATCATCATTGCCCTGGACAGATTGCGCGCCGAGCCCGGTGTCATTGTCACCACTTCGGAAAGCTGGATGTATGAGTGTACGGGAGACGCCGCGAATCCTGCATTCAGAAGCTTGATTGGCGTCATAAAGGGTTCTCTCGCGGACACAAGGAAAGTGCTCGAGACATTGCCCCCTACACCCAAGGTTTAAATCAACGCCCTGCTCATGCCGTGAATTCTATTTCTTCTTCTTCGTCTTCTTCTTCTTCTTCCTCTTCTCTTCTCTTCTCTTATCCGACGGACATCATCATAGAGCAGGAAAAAGATAATCATGATTCACTGTGGCATTGTAGTATATTACGCCGTCTGTTGTCTTGCTCAGAGAGATGCGACTGTATCTTGCTCAACAGCCGGTCCCCAGTCTGATCCTGTCTCGTCGCATAACGTGAATTTTACCCTCTTCTACAAGTTTTTTTGGCAGCAGTTTCCCTCACCCAGGCGGGAAGGCAAGATCTGGTTGTGCAAACAGGGTGTGCAAACAGGGTCATGACATGATAAACAAAACCCCCCAAACAGAAGCAAGTTAGAAAATCCATTCAGCGGCAAAACTAATCCTCCGGCGCAGGAGTTTTAGATGCCTTTGTCATCGGCGTCATCCAAGAGAACGCGGACGCAACTCCGACTGGGTTCGCTGATCGAGGGACCGCTCCGCCCTTTTGATTCTCCCGGTTTGGGTTTTGCGACCTGACGTCTGCACCAGAACTGATGGAACGTTTAAAATCCCAGCGATTCACGACGCTGACGCCGTCACCGTTCAAGCTCGCTTGGCTTTTACGCCACCCATCGTTTGACGATTTCGGAGGCAGAGCAGGTTCGTATGACGCGCCAGTCCGAGCCGAGTTGGAATTCGACTTCAAGGGCTTCAGTACCTTCATGTTGCGGCTGCTGCGACCTGCTGGTTGATACCCGCCCAAGTTGCCAGCTTCACGTTGGGTTCCATCCGGCCCAGTTCCTGTGCCGTGGCGCCACGATCCCCATATGCCGGCTGATATAGATGGTTCCTGTCGTGATGCTTCTGATGTCCCGGCCTCCGAGCCATTCGCATCTCGGGCATTGCCATCAGCGTCGTCGGCGGCATGGTCAGGAATTCTCGACCTGGCCTCACCTCGGTTGGGCTCTGCAGCGATTTCGTCAGAGGATTCTAGTTGATTCACGCATTCTTTCTCGCGTTGCGCTGCTGGAGATGCCACCTTGGGATGAATGCTGTTTCCAGACTGGCCCTCTCCAAATACAAACGGGGTCGCGTTTGCGTTCAGCTTGGGCTTTCCAGGTGTCATGTTCGTCGTGCAAATATATCGAAACAGGTTCTCATCTTCAGGTCGTACAAACGGAACACGCACCCGTTCTTGCTCATTGCCATACAGGACCATGGTGTTTTGTGAGAAGAGGACATCAGCCGAGTGCGCTCTTAGTGCATCGCTCCCAATGTAGATGCGAATCCCCTTTCCATCGCCAGTCAACGCCGATTGTTCGAGTCCCGTCACCTCAAACGTGGCTGTCATGGAAGGAACAGCACCAGTGGAGCTGGTGTTGCGATTCTCGTGTCGCGTCACCACCGCCTCAGCCAGATAGACGTTCAGCCTGATTCGGTATACCCCGTTGATGTCTCGTTCGATTTCGTCTACGAGGTCTAGTTCCTTAAGAAGAGAAGAATCGACAACGGATTTCTGAGAGCCGGTGCAAATGTCCGCGTACAGAAGCGTCCCGTGGGCAAAGTTTGTGGTCAACCAACAGCGGACAATCGATGGCACCGTACCCAGTACGTATAGTGATACAGGAGGGCCAGGAACATCAAATGAGGATGAGGATTCATCCCCGGCGGCGTAGTTTGTATCAAGACCAAGGCTGCTTGCGCGACCTGACGCAACTGAGTGATGGGAGTGAACAGAGTGGCCAGCAGAGCTATGTCTGCCGTCGGACTTGTGAGATAGTGATCGTTCCATCATCAAACCGCTTCCTGGTCGTATGGGTCCAAAGTCTCCCGAATGTCTGTTACTCTGACCGCCCCAGCTGGGGCCATGCAAGGCACTCTCATCGAACCTGACACTATTAGCTCGAGAAGCCGCACCACGACGCACAGGTTCTTCTTCGGCAGGACCGAGGTGAAGTGAGCCCAGCAACTGCTCCCCCTGCTCGTCCAAGTCGTCAAACACATCATTAGGGGGTATCTGAACGGGACCTGACACAAATCAATTCAGCAAATGCTTGGCAAAAGCGGCGCAAAATGATAAATTTTTTTTTTACCTTGATGCGGCGTGCCACCTAATACCCCAGGGAAAGGAGAATTCCAGACTGACTTTAGAGCTGAGTCCTCTGCATTTCGCTTCTCCAACCTCAGAAGCCGCTCAGCGTGGTTATTTTGGGTATATTGTACCTGTTTGACCTCCATTTGGAGGGTATACAGATCGTCTCGAGAGGTAGTAAACCGGCTATCCATTCTTGAGTACCGGAAACAAATGGCCGCGATTGCTCGCTGAGTAACTTATACCGGCTTTGCAACCCTCGTGACTTGACAAACTAGCTCTCCCAGTCCACATCGCCAGCCCAAGACCACACGGCCTTGCAACGGCGTGTCTCTGAGCAAATGTGGTTACCGCAATTGATGACAAAGTAGCAGACGGGAGGGTATGTAACTTTCGATATTCAGCTCCCTGAATGTACGTCGGCGGACTTCTCAGAAGATGCAAGGCGAGCCCCGTAGAAGGCGCAGTTTCCTGAAAACCAGATGGGACCTGTATTGCTTGTATTGCTGGTAAGAGGTCGGGGGGATGGGGGTGGGGGTTGGGGGGGTGGTCCTGGCTGGGTGTCGAGACTCTGAGCAGCCCGAGTCCAATGGGCACACAGGGTGCTGTCAAACTTGGAAGTGCTCCGCTCTGGACGCACAGCTGGACTTTGAAGGCGGAATTTCGATTTTGTCGACTTGTATTGTCGCCGTCGCTGTGTTGTCCCGCCGTAGGTTCGTAGCTATGCGCCAGCCTAAACCGTATCGCGGTGAAAGGGGGCACGACGATGAAATGGGGTGAAGAAAGTGGGCGGCGGGCGAAGAACGAGGGAAGGCGGTGTCTTGTCCGTGTCGCTCAAGGTTATCGGCCGGGACAAGTTCCTCCTCTATGTTAGGATTGTTGCACAATGCTGGACGGATGTAGGGAAAAAGTTAAACGAAGCCGAGGGAAGTGAGTTTAAGTTTTGTAGCATCTGCAACTACTTCGGGACAAGTCGATTGAGGGAAAGCTCGATGTCAACTTGGCTTTTGTCTGTCTGGTGCCGAGTTCCAACGATGATTCTTCTGAAACCCCTGGCCTGGCTTGGCTGTCAACCAAGACGCGCTAGAGTCCAAGTGAAAAAGTGGCACCGGCTTTCTCCCAAGTGGCACCAGACTGAATGTGGAGGGAAGGAAGGAGCCAACAACAACTCGACGCGCCGATGCTCGCTGCCTTTCCACATGTGGGTCGGCCTCTGAGGCTCTGACCCCATAACAGCCCTGCAAATCTCGAGGAATTACGGCGGGTGTACTCCGTACGAGTTTCTGCCCGTCCCTTCACCCGACGACAATATCGTGCTTTCAAGCCAGGACCATCGCAACGAGGCAATAGCCGTCATTCTAGGCGCCCAATGGGAGAAACCATGTCAAGGGAATTTTGGCCGACATCCTCGCTACGGATGCACGAATTCGCGCCCAACGGAAAAGTCGTACAGCTTCCACTTCCTTCCCTCCAGGATGGCAAAAACCAACGACGGCTACAAGGCCCTCTTATGACCCCCCCCCCCCCCCCCTCCAAGCCGTGGACTGTATCGGCTCTACTGAAAGGCTTCCCGGAGCAAAGATGTCGTGGATCGGCACCGGTCCCAACCGCGAGACCATGATTCAGCGTGCTTGAGCGACGCCTTGTTTATGCGCATGATGGCGGCAAGGAAGCCAACCAGCTACGTCAGGATTAGCCAAGCTCACGTTGCGACAACCCCTCCTTCGCAGCGTCTAGCCTTGTAACCTTTGTTACTCATAAACAGAATAGGCTCCCGAAACGATCAAGTCGACCTGCTTACGACTCGATGGGGTTTAGAACACGCCAATCAGGAAACATATACCCGGTGCGATCCTCCTCGGGTAAACTCGCCCATTCTCTTCCAACATGGCCTATTATTTCATCATAAAACACCTTGTATGCCTCTCCACTCATGTGTAGGCCATCTGGCAGTAGATTGTCCAGTCCGCCTTGCTTTCCATTCTCGGGTGAACCCAGCCAAGGCCCACCAGTCGTGTAGTCATGCGGTGTCATCTCGATAGCCCTTTCCATGATGGCCTTCCACAGATCAATCAGTACGGTGCCTGGGTGCTCGCGGGCCACCTCACGGACCGTCTCTGAATAGGAAGCACTACGAGCAAACAATCTTACGGCTCTGCCATGGCCCTCTGCAATATCCAGCTTAGTTCTCTTGATCTCATCCACAGGAGGAGGGGTCACTAGCAGTATCTCTGGATTGTGGGCCCGGATGTGCGCGTGCGTGATGATCTTGATCAGGTTCTGCTTGTACTGTTCAATGGGCACATGCTGGGACGTGCTGGGCAGAGGCAAAACCGCATCATTAGCCCCCAAGAGCACAATCTGCAACAACAACAACAACAACAACAACAACATTATTATTAGCCTAGAACGAGTCCGAAACAACGAGGAGGGGCACGGACAAGATACTTCAACTTCGGACTGGAAGATGTTTGCTGTGGTATCATCTCAGAGAGATACTCAACTGCATTGGCACTGTTCCAACCCGAAAAGCCACGGTTGACCACATCGAGACGTCGGATAAATCCTGGCAGGTATCTTGTCAAGTGGTGAAATCCAGCAAGATAAGGACAACTCACGAGTCTGAAGAGCTGCTTGAAAAGAAAACCCATCTCGAATATCAACTGATTGCTGTAATAGAGAGTCGCCGAGTAGAACGATTTGGGGATAAGAATGCTACATCTTATGAGCCACGCAGAACGAAAACGGTACGCTGTACTGTGTACATACGGCCATTTCGCCTCTGGCTTTATATATGCCGTGCAAGAGTATATGTTTTTTACTGATTCGTGAAGAAGGCCCCAGTACGCGACGGCCTCTTCAAACAAATCCGAATGGTGACGTTTATTGCTCTAGCCTGCTTACAGAGTACTCTCCGTCTTGGTGCGTGAATTGAGGGGAAAGTTTGAGCGTTGAAGTCGATACTCCACCACGAACGCGGCCCCGCCGAATTGGAGTGCCATCTTATCGATAACTTATCTCTCTACGTTAGTCCATCCCAGCCGGAAAAAAAAATTATCTGGTTGAGAATAACCAGCAGGCCGCCTCAAAACCTTGCACGAGCACGTTCAGAAGTTGGGTCACCACAGCCGCCCTGCACGCCATACCAAGCTCGCTCTTCAAAGCTATACTCATAATAGCCGAGAAGCGCTGTGGTGATGGCTACATCTCTGGCTGCCCAGTTGGCACAAATCGCCGCCAAATCAAAAGCCACCCTCGACGTCAAGGCGCAGAAGGCTGCGCACTCCAAGTCTCTAATTTGGGAACCTAGAGTTGCTGCCACACAAAGCTACCAGGCAATCTATGCAACCTGTCATCCCGGATTCGAGGAACTATGCCAATTGGATGACCGACTCGCTCGCTTTCAATCCACATTATTCAGCGAGGACAGCCAAAGCCAGGACCGAGCGCAATTATCAGCCACAGAAAATGAGGAACTCGATCGCCAAGTCGAGGCGTTCCTCCGATTATCTGGAAGCAAGTTAAGGCTTATGCCGGCCATCAAGTCGATTGAATGGCTGATTCGTCGATTCCGGTAGGTACACTCGGCCTCGTAAACGCGCTTGAGCCAAGTATCAAGACAGTACAGTACTAATCACTTCATAAAGCATTCATGAAGAGAACACCTCTCTTCTGTTGATGACTTTTCTTCCATACCACTCGATTCCCGTCTTTGCGACCTTGCTTTCCATCCTGCCCGCCAAGATCTCTCCCGAATTCCGATTTCTCGACCCATATATTCGATCTTTAACGCCACCTCCGAGATCACTTTTGGTTCATCAGGCTGTACATCATCCTGAGTTTCTGTCTTCTGTTTCCGAGTATACCCTCGAGTCATGCAGAAAGCTATCCCATTATCCTGCCCAGGTAATATTCTGGGGCGGACTCATGACAGAGGCCGTAAACGGGATGTTGGACAGAACACGGTCCGGCCGCGCCGCCGTGCAGAGCGATAACACGCAGGCATTATTGCATCAACTGGGCCCAATCTTTGCAGAGTCCCTCGTCATGAAAAAAGTGCCGAGCTTACAGATTGCTTCATACATGGCCATGACTGTTTTCGTCTCCAAGGGGAATCTGGGGGATGTCGCAGTCACGGCTCTGATGCAGCAAACGGTTCATGGGTGGACCAGCGACTCCATCCGCCCTGGGCTTGTATGTCTCGCCATAATGGCTCAGTTCAGGTCCGCTAAGCAGATGAACAGCAAAGTGACAAAGGCACTCATGAAGGTTCAAAATATTGGTACCCTACTGGTGGACATTGGTAAGGAACGTAGAGTTGATAAGTTGGCCAACGGACTTTGTCTTGCTTTAATCGAGAGGTTCACAAAGAAAGGAGACTCCCGTGGTTTGCCCACCATAATGGCTATTTTGGACAGTCAAATTCTCAAAGAAAAGCAAACCACAGTTATTTTCAAGTCGTTGCTGTTGACCGCCTTGAAACTCGACGACAAGAATGACACAGACGGTACATTGCGACGAGAGCTGGGCTCTGCCCTGATCGCCTTGTCTCAAACGACAGGAAAATCCGCCGACATTTTTATGTCTGTCATTCAAGACATGGAGTTTGACATTGAAGAGCTCGAAATGAAGTTGAGTCTTTCGCTCAGAGCTAGTAAGCTTCCTTCGAGCGCAGCTGCGGCGATCGATGACGAACAACAACAACATGTCAAAGAAGCTCAAGATCCGGGAGTCGCTATTGAGGAGCTATCATCTAGAAAGGGATCTCTACCGCAGTGCCTCGTACCCGAACCCACTGATTTATTTGAAGAGTTCAGTCACCTTTTCTTCTCCATTGTTTCTGAAAGTTCTCGACAGACCGAAATGCTTTCAAAGTTTGACGATATCCCACAACTTGGACGCAAGACAGCTTTCCAAAAATGGACCTATTTCAGTTTCTTTATCCGGATTTGGTGTGGCCCGTACCCTGCCCTAGCCCGTATGGCTGCGCTGAATATGGCCAGGAACAGACTGAAGTCGGAGGACCGGGCCAAGGTGGATGTTCAGGCTCTTATTCCATATGCTGTTGTAGCTTTGAACGACGCCTCCAAACGTGTCCGCCAAGCGGCCGCCCAACTATTGCGTGCCATCACGGAATTTTATACACCTCTCATCACAGCAAAATCAGTGAAACCTTGGGCTTCTGGTTCCCTCTATGGGAAAACAAAGGATAAAAGTCCTTTAGCTTCCGACATCACGGCTAAGCTACTTCATCTGCAAATTATTCCCACTGTTGAAGAGTGCGTGATGGATCCCGAGCACATATCATCAGTCATAAAGTCGGTTATCGAGCAAGGACAGTACAAAGTTGTCCCCCCGCCAACCTTGGAAAAGAAAGACCACATGGGACAGTCTGCTAGGTTGGCCGTACTTTCATTCTTCGCCTCTCATGCCAACCTCACCCCCATCATTGCGGTCAAGCAAAATTTGTTGAAATTTCTGAACGAGGTCAAAGGCGTTGGAAGCACGACTCGAACCCAGGTATTACTTCCCTTGCTAAACTGGTGGACTAGCCTCAGTGAGGAGGAAGCCCTCAAGTGCTGTGGCGTTGAGCAACTGGATGCGACGGCGTTGGACTCTCAATTCGTTGACGTTGTCGTGGCCACCGACAGCGACGGAATCGCAGCTCTCATTTCGCTGCTGCAAGATGGCGCACAACGACAGAAGACTAGCCTTGTTCGTGCCATCTTTGGTCGCTTACGGCGTATGTGGCCTTCCATGAAAGATGCAGTCAAGTTTACCGTCGCGGAGCAATGCCTGTTGCTCTGCCATGGACCATCCGGGACTGCTGACTCCACCACGGTTGTACCATCAGAAGCCGCCGATCTGCTTCGAACTGTTCCCCTCACAACCTCCATCCTGTCGTACTTTTTGGACGCTGTCCAGTCCGGCACGAAGATGGTGACGGAGCCGTTGCCAAAGAAGCGACGAAGGACAAGTTCTGCCGATGGCAACCGGGTTCTGGCAACGCAAGTTACCCCGGAGCTTAGCGAGGCACTCCGCAGGTTCACTTTTGTGCTTCAACTCGTTGAAAACTCTGAACCCATCTTCCATCCCGAGTTATTAGATGGCTTGTTCACCGCCCTGTCTGAGCTTCAACACTTTAGAACAGTAGTTGGCTCAGAGCTTGGGTACCTGCAAAACCTCATTCTTCGAAGCCTTCTAGCCATGATGCCTGCGTACAAGGCGAACAAGGAACTCGAGATCGACAGCTCTGGTGGCTTTGGCGATTTACTCGTCAACTGTATCCAAAAGTCATCCAGTCCAGTAGTTCAAAATGCAGCATTGCTCTTAGTGGCCGATTTGGCGACAACGGCCCCGAATCTTGTCTTGCATAGCGTGATGCCCATCTTTACATTCATGGGAACATCAGTCCTCCGGCAAAGTGACGACTATTCCGCCCATGTGGTCTCACAGACCATCAAAGAAGTTATCCCTCCCCTGATCGAATCTCTTCGAAAAGGTAAAAACGGTCCAGTTGCTGGGGCCGCGGATATTCTGGTCAGCTTCGCAACAGCCTACGAACACATTCCAGCCCACAGACGACAAGAGCTGTTCGTGGCTCTTGTAGAAACTCTTGGACCGCAGGACTTTCTTTTTGCCCTCATTAGCATGTTGATTGATCGATATGATACTAGCGAAGGGCTCTTGTCTTTCATAGTCGAGCTTTTCAACCGTTTCGACATGAAAACCCAGCTGCAGACAATCGGCAAAATCTTGGATCTCGTAGCAGACCTACACAAGCCGAAGCCAAGCATATCATATGTCTTACTCGGCATCGGCGACGACGGTGACGTCAAAGACATTGAGAAAGTAGCCCTTCGGCAGCTTTCTGCTCTTTCCACCCTCTTGGAAAATAAGAAGCTTCGATCGCAGGTCAGCAAGCTAGCTGATCGTGAAGACATGGATGCCGCCGAGGTTCGGGAACTTTACGCGGCTCTCCTGGAAAATCTTCTCATTTTGGCCGACACTGTCAAAGCTAACAAGATGCTCTTTGCTCGCTGCGGCTCTGCGCTTTCCAATTTGCTGAATCTGTTGTCAATCAGTGAATTCATCAAGGCTGTGGAAAATTTACTTGACAGATCTGACTTTGGCCTGCGTCAGAAGCTCCTTCGTGCTCTCGAGGTGCGTGTGGAGACGGAGAACAATAGCGATGCTGCTTCCCGCAACGCTCTGCTGGCCTTTTTGCCGCAACTTACAGCTGCCATTCGAGACTCCAGCGACATTCGGTACAAACACACTGCCGTCACTTGCGTGGACAAGATTGCAGAAAAGTATGGCAAAAAGGATGTGGAAGCCGTGGTTGCCGCCGCGGAAACCATTGCAGGGCCACATTGCCTTGGACAACAGGACAGGCGTCTTCAGGTCATGGCCCTGTTGTGCCTTACGTCGCTGGTCGATGTGCTGCAGGACGCTGTTGTGCCCATTCTTCCCATGGCCATTCCACAGGCAGTCCACTACCTTGAAGCCAGTCTAGGCAAGGACGATATGGACCAAGAGATCCACTCGGCTTGCTACGGCTTCATCAGCTCGTTAGCAGAGCATCTTCCTTACATGCTCTCAACGTACCTTGACAAGATTCTGCATATTTCCTACCGTTCGGCTGAGTCGGAAATGGACGACGAGGTCAGTGAGAGCAGGAAAAATTGTCTCGAGTTTCTCGCCAAGAAATTGGACGCAAAAGAAGTCTTTACCAGCCTGGACCGCAGCTGGGACAAGGCTTTAGAGTCGGGTTTCTGCGTAAGTTACATGGGGAAAAAAAAATCACGAGGCTGCTTCTTACAAGGATCATTATTTCGTCTAACGGTTAACTCCCAGGCCATATCTGAATATCTCTCTGTTTTTGCCGTTGCTATTGAAGACAACTCCAAGTCGACGATTGCGAGACACTCTTCTGTTTTGTATAGCATACTGATCCAGGTTCTCGATTTACGGAGACACGTCAGTTTCAACTCGGAGGAGAAGGAGACGTCACTGCGACAAGTCACCAGAATCGAAACAACCCTTAACGAAACCGCTATGAAGATGATTTACAAACTTAATGATGCTGCATTCCGACCGCTCTTTGTTCAGGTCATTGAGTGGACCGACAACGGTTTACCCAAAAACGACAAGAGTGGGCGAAAACTCAGAAAATACAGCGTCTATGGTTTCCTTCAAGCTTTCTTTGAAAATCTCAAATCAATCGTTACCAACTATGCCACCTACATAGTAGAAGATGCCGTCAAAACTCTTGAGGCTACGGAATTAAAGTCCGTCGAAGATCGGGAGCTCTGGAGCCGCGTCCTGGAGGTTCTGGCCACCTGCTTTGAACACGATCAAGACGACTTTTGGCAAGCCCCTTCGCACTTTGGAGCCGTCGCACCGGTTTTACTGGATCAGTTCCTGAAGGCCAGCTCAGCGGACGTATGCGAGCGGTTAGTTCCCGCAGTGGTCGAACTGGCTGCCGTGGCAGACTCGCAGGCACATCACAAAGACCTGAACACCAGGCTGATGAAACATTTGAAATCAGAGCATGCCGCAGTTCGACTGGCAGCTGTCAAGTGCGAGCAGGCGTTGACGGATCGACTGGCAGAAGATTGGCTGTCCATGCTGCATGAAATGCTGCCTCGAATTAGTGAGCTGCAGGAAGATGACGACGAGGTGGTGGAAAGGGAGACGCACAGATGGATCGTCAAAATCGAAGGCGTCTTGGGCGAAAGTCTTGATGCGATGTTGCAGTAAGGTGGACGGTGAGAAAGCAGCAAAGCTGTAGTTGGATGAATGGTTTTAGGGGTATGTTTTATTTTTTACCGGTTATTTTTTTTGTATACGGCGCATGTCAGTGGCCATTACTGGGGATCTGTGACAAAGACCTGACTGTGAAATCCTCCATTACATGACGCAGGAGAGAACCGAAGCTATACCAGCTCCAAATTTACATGGCATGCCGAATATCGGGGTAAATGACCTAATCAACAAGTAAGCCAACCGCTATCGACATGGAGTTACAAATCCCACGTCAGCTATCCCAGTGCGCTGTAAATGAAGTGGCAAGAGACAGGGGTCAGCACGTTTTGTCCTCATGATCTGTGCGCCTCGTCTATGCCTTTCTCATGTAAAGGCAGACTTGGCCAACAGTTCTATTAGCACCACAGATGCCGATATTGTATTGCATTCTTCAAGTGAACACCAAGGTCGATATAAGCCAGGGGCAAAAGAGCAAAACAGCCTGCCGTGGGTTTGGTTTATTCAACTTATCCAGCCAGATCAGGGGCTTGGATTGGATGTGGATGGCATCATGATAGAGCCGACACCACCATTTTATGCTTGTACTTCAATCGAAGCGAAACCACGAGCTGTTTGTTTGCTGGGCGATTACTCCGTATACTTCGCAGTACTTTTTACGTACTGCCTCCTCGTCTGCCGCGGCTGCTTGCCTCAGGGAAGGATCGGCATGGCATCTGCGTTCCTGGCATTAGTCAGCTGCGCATGGCACATGCGAACTTGTCTCGGAGAATGACATGTCGATCCTGGCCTTCCATGCCTTCCGGGATTTCCCCTTCTTGATCCCTTTCCGATCCGACACGGTAGTAAGAATGACGCAGTTGCTTCCTATCTACGCCGGAGACGGATATCGATTAAATTCTCTACTTAATTTATCTGGTACTGGCTGAAGAAATGGCCGGGCGCTTTCCGCTTTCCGCTTTCCGATTTTCCTTGCATCAAGACCTGAGTGCTTTGTAGGTAGTCGTTGGCAGCTGATGAGTCAATTCATCCATTAACCTATTTCCGACAAATCTGGCCTAGATTTTAAAGTTTGTGTCGAGGTGGATAGCCGTCGTGATGGAGGGTCTGAACTCGTTGCCACGTCGAAGCCTGATGAGGCTGTCCCGGACTCCGAACCAGTCGATACTTTCTCGCACGGGTTTTGACCTAGCCGGCATTCAAAGGCGACTTGGCACAAAAAATGGTGAATTGCCAAGCTCTGAATGGCCGCCGCCGCAGTCGAGAAAGCTGACAAGTCCGGTATTTAGCAGCCGACAGAGAACGCATCGTCATACTCGGTTCTGGATGGGCCGGTTACGCGGCTGCCCGTACCCTCTCGCCATCCAAAACGTGTAGAGTTCTCATCTCACCTCGCTCTCACTTTGCTTTCACACCTCTGCTTGCATCTACTTCCGTCGGAACACTTGAATTCCGCGCGGCCGTCGAACCTGTGCGTCGACTCGGGCTGGATGAGTTTCATCAGGGATGGGCTTCGGCCATCGACTTTAACAACAAAGTCGTTCGAGTCGAGGCCAATGAGCGCGGGGACGTGAGCGCCGCCACGAACCAGCCTCAGGTAAAGGGGGAAGAATTCGACGTCAAGTACGACAGGCTCATCATTGCTGTGGGCTGCTACAGCCAGACGTTTGGCATCCAAGGCGTCAAAGAGCATGCCCATTTTCTGAGAGACGTGGGAGATGCGCGAGCCATTCGGCTGCAGATTCTCCAGGCGTTTGAGACGGCGGATCTGCCGACCACCCCCGATGAAGAGAGGAAGAAGTTGCTTCACTTTGCCGTTGTAGGTGGTGGGCCAACAGGTATAGAGTTTGCTGCCGAACTACACGACCTTATCAAAGAGGACCTGTCGAGAATGTACCCGGGTCTGCCGGGTTACTGCGCAATCACCGTTTACGACATCGCTCCCAAAGTCTTGCCCATGTTTGACGCCAAGCTGGCGGCTTATGCGACTGAGACGTTTCACAGACAAGGCATCCGCGTCAAAACCGAACACCATCTCACGCGGATTCGTCGCCAGGGGCGAACCCTCATGCTTCAGATCAAAGAGGAGCCCGAAGAAGTCGGTGCCAGTATCGTTGTCTGGAGCACCGGTCTCATGCAGAACCCGCTCGTGGAGCAGATCACCGAGACGGAAATCGACGGCATCGGCTGAATCGCCAAGGATCCCAAAACCGGCGGCATCGTCACAAACTCGAGACTGCAGGTGCAGCTTCAGCCCGCAAAGGGCCATCCCGGCACCGAGACGTTGAAGGACGTCTACGCCATAGGCGACTGCATTTCCGTTCAAGGGGGCGGCTACCCTGCCACGGCCCAGGTTGCTTCCCAACAAGCAGTATACCTGGCAAAGCAACTGAATAAGCCTCAAGGCTTCTCGAGGCCCTTTCACTTTAGGAATTGGGGAGTAATGACGTATCTTGGTGGCTGGAGGGCAATTCACCAGAGCAGGGCGGACAATCTGAAGGGCTGGGCGGCCTGGGTGCTGTGGAGAACGGCCTATCTTACGAGAAGTATGAGCTTGAGGAACAAAATCCTGATACCGGTGTATTGGGCCATGACGTGGATTTTCGGGAGGGACATTTCGAGGTTTTAGGCATGGACCCGACAGGTGACGGGGGGAGCCACGCGGCCAGTTTAGAATTAAAGCGACGAATTGTTTATTACATGATAGCAAATACAGACAAATACAACCGGTGACCGAATTGAGGGCTCTTCTTCTGTTTATTTTTTATTTTATTTTATTTTTTTTTTTTTTTTGCCTTGCGAAGGGCTCTTGGGCGAATATGAAGGCCCGGTAGAACTGTTCCATCTTTACATCTGTCTATCTAGCAGCAAAGACGGGCTTCTGTGTTTGGCAGCACCCGAGTTTGTCCTTCCGTAATCATCCGTTTGTCAAATCGTCAATGCCCCATCCCATCCCATCCCCACCCCCACCCACATACCCATCATACCCATACCCACCCCCTTCCCTTCTCTGGACGAGACGATCCATCCATCATCGGCTCCCAAGCTCTCAGAGCCGACGTTTTCCATGCCAGACCAGACCAGACCCGAAGTAGTAAGTACCTAACGGAGCAGCAAATCAGGGCAACCATCTTTTGTCCAATCCCGCTCCTGTTGATAGTCCCCCTTCATTGCTTCGTCCGAACTTGTCTGTGCGATTGCTCGGTGGACGCTTTCTCTCTGCTTGGTTGCGTCAAGAGGCTACACTACAGTTGGAGACCCGTCAACCATGAATGCTCTACGGTTCGTCAGACCTGTCGCGGCTCGGGTTCCGTTCCAGCGCTCAACTCTGCCTCGCGTGGTTCGCGCATACAGCTCCGAGTCGTTCGAATACATCCAGACGTCTACCCCGAGGCCTGGTGTTGGACAAGGTGCCCATTCCCTTATTTCCCGTTCCCAGCTGCTGCCCCTGCCTAGGTCCGCTGCCGTCTGGTAGTGGCGGGAAATCTAACAGCCCGCACAGTCACGCTGAACCGGCCCAAGGCCCTCAACGCCCTCTGCACCCCGCTGGTCGACGAGCTGAACGACGCCCTCAACGGATTCAACGCCTCGGATGAGACGCGCGTCATCGTCCTCACCGGCTCGCAAAGGGCGTTTGCCGCGGGCGCCGACATCAAAGAAATGGCGCCCCTGACCTTTTCCGACGCCTACACCAAGTCCTTCATCGAGTCGTGGTCGCTCTTGACCACGCAGATCAAGAAGCCCATCATTGCCGCCGTGTCGGGCCACGCTCTCGGAGGAGGCTGCGAGCTCGCCATGATGTGCGACCTGATTTACTGCACGGAAAATGCAAACTTTGGCCAGCCCGAGGTCAAGCTCGGCACGATCCCCGGCGCGGGTGGCAGCCAGCGCCTGACCCGAGCCATCGGCAAGGCCAAGGCTATGGAGCTGATCCTGACGGGAAAGTCCTTTTCTGGCGCCGAAGCCGAGAGGTGGGGTGTTGCTGCCAGAACGTTCCCGACGTACGAGGTTCTGATGGAGGAGACGCTCAAGACTGCCGAGACCATCGCCGGATACTCCAAGGTAGCCGTCCAAGCTTGCAAGGAGGTGGTCAATAAGAGCCAAGACCTTGCTCTGCGAGACGGCGTTGAGTTTGAGCGACGCGTCTTCCACAGCTTGTTTGGAAGCCAGGACCAGAAGATTGGTATGAAGGCGTTTGCGGAGAAGAACAAGGCCGAATGGACACATTCGTAGGAGGATGCGGCCCCCCCTTCGCCCCCCTTTGCTTTTGGAGAAATGGTGGACAATACACACATGTCACGTTTTTTTTCAAATATGCACTAGTTGAGTTGATTTTCTTATCCGAACGAGTGTCCCGTTCCTCCTCGCACGTGTGCTGTCTGGAGCCATTGCAGCCAAAGCTTTCGTCTTCACCGACAGTTCAGTTCATACTGCTCTGCTCGGTACTTGTTCTTGTCGACTTGGCACGGAGTACCTAGCCCCGGGGTCCTGGTAAGTAGGTACCTATTTGGGCATGAATGGGATCTGAGGGGAGAAGTCTGTACGCAATTCGTCTCCCCTGCACACCTCCCAGCTACGTGGTGGTGTTCTGGTCTTCTTTCTAGACAAGTTCTGCCGTCGCTCGCTCAAACCTTGGGACCTTTTGGATCAGATCAATTGCTTCGTCCCCACCATCGGGGTCTGCTTGTCCAAAACCAGACTGACCCGAGCCCAAGTACGGGTCCGGGTCTGGCCAGCCAACGTCAGGTCCTGACTGGACCGACCAAGCGAGATTCGACTGCCCACTGCCCACTGCCCACTGCCCAGGTGAGCGTAAGGGCGATCCAAAATCCGTGACCGGCAGGGCGTCGAGTCAGATTGTTTCCATCACTCTGCACGTTAAGGAGGTACTTGCCCGCCGAGTACCAGCTGTACTCCGTACCTCGCTCCTGTGCGCAGCTCGACGTGGACCCAAGCCCCCCGCCGCATCGACTCGGATGTCATTGCTAGGGGCGCCGCCAACTGGAACCCACTGGAACCGCGCCCCGCACACTGCCGCATCGCTCCCATCGCTCCCATCGCTCCCATCGCTCCCATCGCTCCCATCGCTCCCATCGCTCCCATCGCTCCCATCGCTCCCGCCAGCCACCTGGCGCCCGCCCCCTCGGTCACCCCTCGGTCAACCCCCCTCGGTGGACAGACCAGACGTGGACAGACCAGACCACAACCAGGCTGGGCCAAGCTGGAGGCTTGCCCCGCCCCACACCTCCCGAGGTGACCTACCCGCGGTGTAGATCTTTGCCTCTGCTTTATCCACCTCCTCTACCAAGTACGAAGCAGGAGGTCGATCGATTCGGAGTAGCCTTGGGGAGGTTCAACTGGTAGATAAATATCCCCAATCCTCTTTCTTCTCTCTACCGCCGACGCCGCGCGCACAGAGCCAGCTCAGCACTTGGACTTCTGCGGCCTGTGTGTGTTTTAACATGCATGGATTCTCGACAGCCCAGCCTGGACCTGGAGAAGGAGCTGACGTGCTCGGTATGATGACTCAAATATCCCCCCCCCTCTTCCCCCCCCCGGCGCCGCCTCACGTCCGTGATGGGATTCAATGTGAAATGACACACATCCAAGCATCACCTCCTCCTGCCCCTTTTCCATCATCGAAAGTAAGCTTCTTGATGGCTTCTAGCTAACCTGACTTGTCTTTTTCTCTTTTTTTTTTCCTTTTTTTTTTTTTTTCGCACGCAGATTTGCACGGAGCTCCTTTACCAGCCTCTCACCTTGCTTGACTGTCTCCATACCTTCTGCGGAGCTTGCCTGAAGGAATGGTTTCGCTTTCAAGCCGCCAAAGCAGAAAGGGCGCCAACACCGCCATCTCATCAGAATGCCATCTTCACCTGCCCATCATGCCGCAGCTTCGTCCGAGAAACGAAGCACAACGCCACCGTGGTCACCTTGCTCGACATGTTCGTTACGGCAAATCCTGCCAAGGCTCGGTCCGAAGCCGACAAGGAAGAAATGATGGCCAAGTACAAGCCCGGAGATCAAGTGTTGCCGAAGCTCAACGCTCGGAGGAAAACAAGGCACGAGCGGCGCGCGGACGAGGAAGATCGTCGTCTGGTGGACCAAGTTCGAGAAATGAGCTTCCGCGAGACCATCCCCGGGCAGAGTCTGCAAGAGGCTACCCCACGTCGTCGCCACAGTCGGTCGGTCGCGGCCACATCGCGGCCTGCCAGACACCGCAGCTCCAACTCGCGCCGTCGAATCGCCAGGGATTCTGCGAATCCGCCTCGCAGTGATGACTCTAGTCGCCAAGACTCCGATACCAGCGGGGGGGCGCTTGATCACCGACGAAGAAGGAGACAAAGCGACAGCCGGCAGCGTCGCGTTGAGCACCAATCCTCCCTCAGATCTCTCATTGGGACGTCCGAAATGAGCGACCGCGATATTGAGCGGGAGATTGAGGAATTCGCCCGTCAGATCCAAGAGGAAGGACTCTTGGATGGACTTGACCTGGATAATATTGACCTGAGCCGAGACGATGAACTAAGCCGACGCATCACGGACGCCTATAGACGCCGGCAGAGAGAACGGTCTCGCAACGAATCATCCCGACGGCATGCCTCCAGTAGCAGCAATGCCGATGCTAGAAACCCGCCAGAGGCTGCTCAGACAGACACCAGGCTGAGGGTATCGGAAAACAGATCTAGTTCCCGATCCCGCGGCAGCTCCAGGTCAGCAAGCAGGCATGCCCAGCCCGACGACAGAAGCCGACCTCCGCCAGCAGGGCCAACAAGCCTCGAAGCGAGAGACCTGGCAAGGCGCCCAAGACGGAGGACGGCAAGCAGCGGCCGCAGTGTGACGGCACCCATCTTTCCCTTGGCACGTGAAGGGCGCCTAGCTGCCCGTTCTCAAACAGACTTGGATGTGGATGTGCGATCCCACACGTCGGACCTTGCAGCAGCTCCACGGCAGAACCTTGGCGAATCCCAATCCCGCAATTCCAGCTCCCAGTCCGTACCTGTCTCATCACATGCAACCAATGATCTGTCCCCTACCACGGCGTCTGGTAACAATGCCTCCTTTGCCAGTCGGGTGCCCCAGTGGAACCCCAACATACAGGACTCACCACCGCCGCCAACAACAGCCTTGCCGATTCATGAGCAAGCCGAGGTCCGGAGCAGCAGAGCTCATCCGCCAGCAGAACTAGCCATTGTGCATTCTTCTGCGTCTAGTCCGTTGAGCAGTCCAACCGCCTCCGCTGGCCATCAGCGAGCAAGATCTCAACTCTACCCTGAGCCTTGCATCAACTGCTCGAGATGCAACAAGCAACATATAGAGTACGAGCTGCACTACCATTGCGCCACATGCGCGGGTGGGCAGTGGAACATTTGTCTCGGCTGTTACAGGTCGGGGAAAGGATGCCAGTACTGGTTCGGTTTTGGCTACGGAGCGTGGAAGAAGTGGGAAAAGATGCGGCAGCAAGGGGATGAATCACTGGCAGCGCCGCACATGCTCACAGCGAGTCGCTACCTGCCCCCTCCTTCCTCGCAGGGCGGAGCTGATGGCAGAAGGACGCTGACAACGGACGATCCCAAGGGCAGGCTGGAGACGGGCACATTCTGCGCGCGGTGCATGGCCTGCACCAACGATTGCTACTGGCGCTGCGATGTCTGCAACGAGGGGGATTGGGGGTTCTGCAACGATTGCGTCAACCAAGGCCGCTCATGCACACACATGCTGCTTCCCCTGACCCATGAAGCTGAACAAGCAACTGGCCGACCGCGAAGCCCCAGATCCCCAGGGCGTCCACCCACCGCCACCATCTACAGCGGGCCTCAGGCGACGAGTATCGGACCTTTCAAGCCGCTCACCTTCAGCACCAGGTGCGACATATGCCAAGACCCCATACCGCCGTCTCACGTTCGCTACCACTGCTCCGGCTGCACGAGTGCCCTGGTGCCGGATGCTCCTCCAGGTGACTACGACATCTGCTCGTCCTGCTACAACGGCCTGGTTTCGAGCGCGCAAATCAGTCCCGAGAACGGCCATTCTGGCTGGAGGCGTTGCCTGAACGGACACAGAATGGCGGTCATTGGGTTTACCGAAGGCAAGGTCGGGCAGTGGCGATTTGTTGAAAGGGATATCGTGGGTGGTCACGCCCTCCGTTCGGAGCCCTTTGAAGATGCCGACCACAAGGAGCAGGGGCTGCAGAAGTGGTCTTGGAAGAATGGCAGCGAGAGATGGGAGCGGCTCGCCACCAAGGAAGTGTCGGCTGCGGCGCCCACGTCGGTCCCGTCCGCCTCGTTTGCGCAAAGCTTCCCACCGGATGGCGGTGCGGGCATGAGGGCGAATGCTCGCTGGGCATGGTACCCCCAGGCCGGATCCGAGGACGAATTGTTGTTTCCAAAGGGCGCGGAGGTTCAAGAGATTGAGGATGTTAACGGAGATTGGTTCTTTGGCACTTACATGGGGGCCAAGGGGCTGTTCCCCGCTCCGTATGTGCGGATGAGCCAGCAACCATCATGACTTTTACGTATTTACGTATTATGAAATACCCATAATAATCACGCTGGCCTTGCGATGTGTGCTGTTTGAGTAAAGTAATGGATGCTTATTGCTGCGTGCGTGCTCTGGCCTTGCGATGTGCGCTGTTGAATATAGCAATGGAAGTTTCTTGTTGCTTGCTCTGGCCTTCGGATGTATGCTGTATGAAGACGGTAATAGATGTTTCTTCCTGTGTGCGGGCTCTGGCCTTGCCTCGTGACAGCTTTTCCAATGGGGTGGATGCGTGTTTAAGACGGCTGAACAGACGAAGAATGACGCAAAAGAGATCTTGGATAGCATACAATGTGCTGATACCATCAAAATGTTATGGTTTTTGGCAATACTTGTCAAGCCAGAGGATATTTACCTGCCGACGTCAGCGGGAGAAAACGCCCAAGCCAAGCACACGATCCTACAGTGATAACGTCTAGTCAGCGCTAATACCGTCTTGAGCGTGGGCACGTAATGACGCAAGCAAGTTGGGCGGTTCAGAACGTGCCTCGGCAGACTGTTGGTGTTGCATTGTAAACAGGAAGCCAGCCCGGGTTGCTACGCGTGGGGTGTGAGGTCTATAGCTACCATTACTCGCACTCCAATCATAATCAGCTGCGATGGGCAGTTCCATTCGGTCGAGTAGTATAGCGGTTAGAACGATCGCCTCACAGCCCGGGCTGGGAGTCCGCGATAGATCCGGGTTCGACTCCCGGCTCGACTATAATTTTTGAGCGAGATTCGCTCTGGCGACTTTTCCTGGCTTTTTCTTTTTGATTTGAAAATGGAAAATTTCGAGGCCGTCCCTGGACCGCCTCATTCATCCGTTTTAGAGTTTCGGAATATCTACTGCATGGGCTTAGGTGGTGTCATGGCGGTGGAGCACAACGCTGATGGATCACAGCATGTCGCTCGCTAATGACGACCGCACAGCCACAGCTACCCTGTACTGAGGACAATGCTGCGGAACCGACAAAATCGTCCGTGAATTAGCATGTCTATCTACACTGCATACATACATGGGCATCAGCAATCCCATTTTTGCTGCAAACCTTCCCGTCTGTGCTGATGCGTCAATTGGCCGATTCCCATGACTCGCAGGTTCCCAGATCAAACAACGGCCATAGCTTGACCGACACAGCAAGCCGGGCTGCCGGGAGCAGATGGCGTGATCGCATGCCGCGCCCTTGTCGGTCCCCACACCCACAGCACGGCGGAAGTCGCCCGGGTACAGGTCAACCACGACGAGCCGACCGACGTCGCCCATCCTCGCAGCTCGTACGTGGCTGGGCCACGTCGCAGGCACGAAGCGCAGACGGCTCAACCTGAACGCGGATCTCCCGAGCAGTCCGCCTCCTTGGCATCGCCGCAGCCTCCCTCCTGCCCTCCTGCACCAGACTGCACAACCGCAGTTATGCTGCGACACAGCGCCGCGAGGCTCGCAGCTGCAGCCGTCAAGGCCGCCGAACCGACAGCCCACACGGTGGCCGTGTCCAGAGCCCAGGGCGTTTCTCAAGGCTTGACTGGAGGTGTGTGTGATTGCGACCGATTTGCAATATTGCATGCGTGCGCGGCCTTTTTGCAAAAAAAATAAAAATAAAAAAAAATAAAAAAAAAGCCAACTGACGTTGAGGGTTTCTCCGCCAACATAAACAGCCATCGGCAACACCCCCCTCATCCGGCTGAACAGACTGTCCGAAGAAACCGGCTGCGAGGTGCTAGGCAAGGCCGAGTTCATGAACCCAGGCGGCTCCGTCAAGGACCGCGCCGCTCTCTACGTGGTCAAGGACGCCGAGGAACGCGGGCTCCTCCGCCCGGGGGGCACCGTTGTCGAGGGAACCGCCGGCAACACGGGCATCGGCCTCGCCCACGTCTGCCGGTCCCGCGGCTACAAGCTCGTCATCTACATGCCCGACACGCAGTCCCAGGGCAAAATCGACCTCCTCCGCCTGCTCGGCGCCCAGGTGCACCCCGTGCCCGCCGTGGCGTTTGACAACCCCCAAAACTACAACCACCAGGCCCGACGGCACGCCGAGCGTCTCGACAACGCCGTGTGGACGAACCAGTTCGACAACACGGCCAACCGGCGGGCGCACATCGAGACGACGGGCCCGGAGATTTGGGCGCAGACCCTGGGCACCGTGGACGCCTTCACCTGCGCCACGGGCACGGCGGGCACGCTGGCCGGCGTCACCAGGTACCTGAAGAGCGTCTCGGGCGGCAGGGTCAAGAGCTTCCTGGCCGACCCGCCGGGCAGCGTCTTGCACTCGTACATCGGCTCCGGGGGCGAGTTGGCCGAGCGGACGGGGTCCAGCATCACCGAAGGCATCGGCCAGGGCCGCATCACGGACAACCTCCAGCCCGATGTTGGCCTGCTGGACGGGTCGCTGCACATCTCGGACGAGAAGAGCATCGAGATGGTCTACCGGTGCCTGGACGAGGAAGGCCTGTACCTCGGCGCGAGCTCGGCGCTGAATGTTGTCGCGGCCAAGGAGGTTGCGGAGAAGATGGGCAGGGGCCACAAGGTCGTTACCGTGCTGTGCGACGGAGCGTACCGCTACGCCGATCGCCTCTTCAGCCGCAAGTGGTTGCAAGAGAAGAAGCTCCTGGGGGCGATTCCTCGTCATCTGGAAAAGTACGTCGTTTTGCCGTGACGTGACCAAGCCGCTGTTTGGAATTAAAATACTTGGACCGCACACACCAGGGCAAAAGATTAATTTCTTCTCTCCTTTTTTTACTATTTTTATTTTTATTCTTATTCTTTATTTGTAAAAAGATCACCACAAGACTCTCTATGCTGCATGCCCAATAAACTGTTCTGACAAATCTTCCTTCTTCCATTATATATTTGCCTTCACACGGCCTCGTCGCCGACGGCTAGCCAGCTGGGTTTTGCTCCCATGACCTTTTCATACTCATCCACCCACATATCTGATTTTGTCCTGATCCCACCGGCAAAGTCTCGAAGATGCGAGGTCAAGGCGGTCGAAATCGCCGACAGCCCCTGGGCTTCATCCCCAAGAATCTCCTGCGCAATCTCGATGCCTTTGATATTTTGCGCCAGCACCTGCACGTAAGAGCTGACGTTGAGAGCTCGCGGGATGTAGTTGCTCTTCTGGGCAGCATCCCTCTCCGCAGCCGGGGTGAGCTTGGCAATTTCTGCCACTTCAAGTAGATCCTTGTTCGCCGCATCCCCCCAGAGAGAAACCAAGAGAGCTACTTCATCCCGGAGAAGGTTCAAGTCCCGCTCCGAAGCTGCTCCGAGGCGCGCCGCGGACGCTCTCGCAAAGAGCGTCATTCCACGGACCAGCGGTGAAAAGTGCAGCCGTTGCCGGGTTTGCGCGTCATCCACAGTGTGCTCTGGTCTCTGCAACAGGTCCAACACCATTTCCGTCCATGTCAGGGCCTGCTTCGTTTCAGGGCCATCCGGGGTCTCCCTAGCGGCCTTGGAGATTTTGTCGTTGATAAAGGCGAAGACTCTTGCGACGACCTCGGGATTCTTTAGGGTGAACCCGGTCTTGTCGGATTGCTTTGCGCATTCGATTACCGCAAATATCTGCCCCCGCGTCCCGGCTACGCGGACAATCTTGCCCAAGTGTTTGGCCTTCAAGCGGATGCCAGCCCTCCTGTAACCGGCCAGAAGAGGGCCCAGGTTCGTCCAGTCCTCGGGGGTGTGCATGTGTTCCAACGCCCTGGACAGCGCCTTTTTCGAGTTTTCAACGTCCTTGAAGCGGTCGATCGAGGAGAACTTGTGCTCCAGCCCGTCTACTTCGATGATGATTGGGTTTTGCTCCAGGTATGATCGCTTCTTGGGATCAAACACAATTCTGCGTTGCTTTTCGGGCAGGTAAGCCGGTAGGATTATTTTCTCTTGAATCATTTTGAGAACATTTCTCAACTCGTCGTTTTCCGTCTCCGAGAAGACGGCCCGGACAGCTACAGAGATTGGAGTTAGCTGGCGATACGACAGCCTTGACCAATTGGTGGTAAGGAGGAGGAAAAGAAAAAGAAACAGCATCACCGTACAGCGGGAGGTTGTCGAGCTAAAAGGTCGACGTGTGGCCAAAGGCAGACTCGGCATGTGGAAAACATAGCGCTCTATTGAGCCGAGGGCTGATGCGGCTGCCTGCCTTGTCATGTTGGCTTTCATCTACAGAGTTCTTGGAAGGAGTGTCAATGCCAAAAAGTTTCCGCCGCCCATGTCAGTCAGGTCTTGCCGTACGGAGTACTTGTTGCCGTGAAGGAAGCCCGAGCAGGGGAGGGTGGGTCAGGATCGAGCTGCGCGGGGCCAATCAGGCAGCAGCATTGCGGACGACCTTTTCTCCCCCAAAGGGGGGTTTCGTAAGAGAAGCTTTTGTGACGGTACGACTCAGGCATCTCCTTCTTTTTCTTCCCATTGATGAAGCTGGTTGCTTGCCATCGCCATCCGCAATGAGTTTTGCACCTGCGAGGCGGTCACTCGGCTGCCTAAAGTCTTGTTTCCGGCAAGCGAGACAGCAGAAGACGGCTCAGCGCAGCCTGGCCACGACGGCCGAAGCCCCTTCATCAAACGAAACCGCAATCACGCAGAGGCAACGTATGGAACACATTCGACGGCCTCCCAGCCGACGATCGATCCAACTCTACTAACGGTATTGCCAACGCAGGAGCATTGCGCGAAAAGGTCGGCAACTTTCAAGTGTGGCCTCAGATTCCCTCTGTTCGATCGACAAACCCCGATCCCATGCCCGTCCTGCGCCAGCAACAAATCACGGCATTGGACCCTACCGGCGCCAGATCGC
The DNA here is from genome assembly GCF_000687475.1 of Ustilaginoidea virens. Taxonomy (NCBI): domain Eukaryota; kingdom Fungi; phylum Ascomycota; class Sordariomycetes; order Hypocreales; family Clavicipitaceae; genus Ustilaginoidea; species Ustilaginoidea virens. The sequence continues at coordinate 3,964,825 of NC_057317.1, read as the reverse complement.
GTTTGTTTTCCAAGGAACATGCCGACAGCGCCAAGGTTGGCGATGTTCTCATGGTGACAACGAAATCCGGGGAGCCTTTCTCAGGCGCATTTATCCAAATTCGCCGTCGCGGCGTCGACACCGCCATCCTGCTGCGAGGTCAAATGATGAAGACGGGGGTGGAGATGTGGTTCAAGATCTACAGCCCCTCCGTCACAGGCATCGACATCATATGGCGCCGACCGAAGAGAGCAAGGAGAGCAAGGCTGACGTACATGCGCCAGCCTAAGCATGACATGGGCGGTGTTGACGAGCTCGTGTCTGCGTGGAGGAAGGAGAGATATGCTCTGCGCTCAAAGTCGAAGCAGACGGGCGCAAAGAAGGCCGGAAAATAAGGGCAACGGGTTTTTTCGATTATAGCGAATTTTCATGGTTTCCAAAGCCGCAAACAGGGTTGCCGCCCCAAGAAAGAAAAAAACATGAAGAACAAAAAGAACAAAAAGAATAAAATACCAGATCACACGCCTACCTGTCCCCTATTTCACACGAGGTTGCAAACAAGCCTTGAACGCATTCACGAGATGACGATACATTGTCCAGGCAATTGCCAGAAAATAAACCGAAAACGATGCTGGGACGGCCACATTCAGTGGTGACTAAATAAGATGCCTAGGTACACCCACTAAGGTAGGTAAGTAGGTAGGTATTTCTCAGTTGTTCGCAATACCGGGCAGTCTTCTGGCATAACGGCAGGTCCCTTTGCAGGCCTGCATTATAATTAGCAGCCACAAGCAATCGATCAGGATGCATCAAATGCCTTCCCAGCGAGGTATTGGCGATGCTGACGACTGGCACAAACCACATGATGATGATCCATACGGAGTAGCCAAGTTTAGAATCTGGACGAAGCCAAGTGGGACCCTCAACGTTGCCCAGCCCACCGAAACCGCTGTAAAGCTTGACGCTGCCCAATGACAGCAACCGACTTCAGGGGCTTTTGCCGATAAGGTCGCCCGCCGCCCAGCAACCTGGCAGGTGCGGCCGGGGGTGAGGGAGGGAGGCTCCAAACTTGTTGACATCAATGCCTTGCCGGCCCTGCACATACTCTGATGGAGAGCAGCCTCATGAGTTAACCACGGCTTGGACCTTTCATGCCACATCATACCCAAAATCGACATCGACCACGTCTTTCCACCTGTCAACTTTTATCTACCACTTCAAGTCTTCAAGTGCCGCCGATTTCGACTGTAGCCAACTTCCTCTCTTACGGCCTCTATTCCACACCCCAGAACAAACAGCCTTCTCCCCCCCCCCCCCCCCCGGTTAGGCGGAGTAGGCAGGACAAGGGAGCAAGCAGCTGCAGGCTGCGCGTCGTCCACAGCGGTCAAGACGTAACGGGCCACTATTAGGCTCCAACAACAGGCAACAGATTATAAGGGTCTCGAAAAGTCCACTAGACTCGGAGAACATCCAGGAGTTCATTGCACGGCGGGCGCTCTTGCTGCGTTGCAACCCGTGACCGAATGAGCGTTGGTCAAGATGACGACACTAGAACAGCAGAGATGGATTAATGTCCAACAAAAGACGTTTACAAAATGGTATGCTGTAACAGACATTGCACCGTGGAGAGTTATCAACGAGCGACCTAAATTGGGGCGCAGAGGTCCGAAAATGATGCTCACGAAAAATTGGTCAACTGACAAGCTCTGTTATTCCGCAGGCTGAACACGAAGTTAATTTCAAGAGGCCTCGAGGTCAGGGACCTAGTCAAAGACTTCAGCGATGGTGTACGTCGCAACTGTTTTCGCGAGATCCGGCCATCTTAAACATGTGTCATGAAACTGAAGGACGGGTTCTAGGTCATGCTTATCCACCTCCTTGAATCTCTCTCCAACGAGTCCCTCGGCCGGTACGCCTCGAAGCCAAAGTTACGGGTCCAAAAGTTTGAAAATGCCAACCTAGCCCTTGACTTTATCAAGTGCCGTGGTATTCAAATGACGAATATCGGCGCAGAGGACATTGTTGATGGCAACCGCAAGATTGTCCTTGGACTCATCTGGACCCTCATCCTTCGATTCACCATCAGCGACATCAATGAAGAGGGCATGTCTGCCAAGGAAGGCCTGCTGCTATGGTGCCAGAGGAAGACGGCCTGTTATGATGAGGTTGAAGTGCGAGACTTTAGCGCGAGCTGGAACGACGGGCTCGCCTTTTGTGCCTTGCTGGACATCCACAGACCAGACCTGATCGATTATGACTCCCTAGACAAATCGGACCATCGCGGAAACATGCAACTGGCCTTCGACATTGCTCACAAGGAAATCGGCATCCCGCGCCTCTTGGACGTGGAGGACGTCTGCGACGTGCCAAAGCCTGATGAACGAAGTTTGATGACGTACATTGCATATTGGTTTCACGCCTTTTCTCAAATGGAAAAGGTTGAGAATGCCGGCAGGCGCGTTGAGAAGTTCATCAACAACATGCAAGGCGCATGGGAGATGCAGAGTGCTTATGAAAAGAGAATGAAGGAGCTTCTGGAGGCCTTGCGACGCCAGGTCAAGGAGTGGGAATCGGCTCAATTCGAGGGAACGTACGCAGACGCAAAAGCTCAGGCCAAGAATTTCGCCACGTACAAAAGAGGCCAAAAACGGGACTGGGTTGCTGAGAAGAGCGATCTTGCCACCCTCCTTGGCAACATCAAAACCAAGTTGGGAACGTATCGATTACGGCCGTATGACCCTCCGGCAGAACTTAGCTTGGAGGCACTGGATAGGGATTGGGGAACACTGACCAGGACGGAAATGTCGCGTGCACAATTGATCAACGAAACCATTCGCGAGTAAGTGAAACCGCTGACACCGTCGATACTTGCATCATTTAATTATTGCAGAAAAAGAAGAAGAAGAGGAAGAAGGAGGCTGAACCAAGGATGTCGTATAGCATAAAAAACGCCCTACGAAAGTCGTTCGCTGATAAAGCTAATGACTTTGCAATGGCACTCAACACAATGCAATTGGCCATTTCTGGGCTCGACGGCGATGTGGAAGACCAGTGGCATCACGTCAAGAAGCTCAGCGACAACTTGCCGCCGCTGGACCGTTACCTGGAAACAATAGAGGCTGTGGATGCCAAATGCCACGAGGCAAACATTGAAGAGAACGACTTCACGACATACACATACGATGAATTGGCTTACGAACTGGGGCTTGTCAAGCTGTCAGTGCAAAAAAAGCTGTCGTTCTTGGAGAATCAGATGGTGGCTCGAAGCATGACCAATCTCACGCCCATCCAACTGGAGGAGTTTGAGAGCGTCTTTCGTCATTTTGACCGAGACAATTCAAATTCCCTCCACGAACTAGAGTTTGGCGCCGCTCTGGCTTCTCTCGGCTTGGTGTTTTCAGAGGAAGAGATGCACGACTACTTCATGGAGACATCCAACGGCCGCGATGAAGTAACCTTTGAGCAATTCATCCGGTTCATGGTCGACGTCACCGAGGATCAAAATACGGCAGAACAGGTGTTCCAGTCGTTCCGTGAAGTTGCCGACGGCAAGCCATACGTTACGGAAATGGACTTGCGGCATAGTTTAGTGCCGGACGAAGTTATCGATAAACTGGTCGAAATAATGCCTCCCCACAAGGGACCGGACATGTCCCAAGATCGCGGACAACCGCAATACGACTACATCTCATTTATGGAAAAGATGATTGACGTTGAAGACAACCCGGATGACGTGCCGATGCACGTTTTGAAGGATCGGACTAATCTCGGCGACACGAGTCCGCGAAAAGGGTCCAAGACAAACGGTCTTCATGGTTGACTGTGCGGGGACTGTGGCAAGGTATTATCGTTAGTCCTGAATCCTGGCGGTGGCAATTTCTGTACATACCTTAGGTACATAGCGTCTTTAATCCGGTTATTTTGGGAGGTTGACACCGATTACCTGTTACTTTTAAAGCATGGGATGGGCATAGGTTTTTATTGTCGATATTGACTGAGCAGGGGTTTTTTTTTTTTTTTTTTTGACTGGACTGGCTATTGGCAACAGTTGGCAACGGTCGACGATAAGAGATGGAAGGTTCTGATAGTGTTTGTGAAAGTAATAAGGGCCAACAAAGAATTGTAAAAAGCCTTGTGCCTGTGCCTGACCTTGTATGCTTCTGTTGTGACTTGTCGTCCTACGTTGACTCACTCACCCCCTTGCCCCCCTTGCCCATCCCACCCCACCCCCCCACCCCACCCCCCCCCACCTTACAATCCATTATGCACACGCCCAAATAACCACCCCAACGGGTCCTTTTCTTTCAAGTTAGCCCCTTCCTCACTTACATTTGCTCATCACCATCCGCAACCCACACAGCATTGCACAGTATAAGCAGCCATGGCAACTCCGGCAAATCTCTTGCGGCGTGCTGGAACCGGAGATTGCATCAGAGTTAAGGGTCTCTTGGCCCCAGTGGCTAGCAGCAACCTCGCCAGGTCGGGCATTTCTAAAAGAGCGGCCGCCTGCTCTCCGTCCTCTCTATCCTCCTCTCCATCGCCAGCCTTGCAGGTGTCTTGCCCCAATGCGGTTCGCAGATCATCACGGCCCTTTTCCAGCACATCGCCTACCCGATTGGCGAAGCTTACGACTGAGACGTATCCTACCTTGGCACGAGATGCCAGGTTTGCCAAGCTGACGCCAGAACATGTGGCCTTTTTCAGGGAACTGCTGGGCCAGGACTCGGCCGTGATTGACGGAGTCAATGCTGATGCTGCGGCTGACATGGAGCCATTCAACGAGGACTGGATGCACAAGTACAAGGGGCAATGCAGCCTCGTGCTGAAGCCAGGGTCAGCCGAGGACGTGAGCAGAATTCTGAGATACTGCACTGAAAACATGCTTGCCGTAGTTCCCCAGGGCGGGAATACCGGTCTTGTGGGCGGTTCGGTTCCCGTGTTTGACGAGATTGTCATCAGCTTGGCTAGAATGAATAAGATCCATTCGTTTGACGACATGAGCGGCTCTCTTGTTCTTGATGCTGGGTGCATCTTGGAAGTGGCGGACCAGTACGTTGCGCAAAGGGGCTACATCTTCCCCTTGGACCTAGGGGCCAAAGGTTCTTGTCATGTCGGCGGCAATGTCTCGACGAATGCGGGAGGTTTGCGCCTCCTCCGTTACGGGAGCCTTCATGGGACTGTTCTGGGCATGGAGGTTGTCTTGCCGAACGGCACCATCATGGACGATATGTGCACGCTGCGAAAGAACAACACAGGATATGACCTGAAACAACTGTTCATTGGGGCGGAAGGTACGCTGGGCATCATCACCAAGCTGGTCGTTCAGTGCGCTCAGCGTTCGCCTGCTGTCAACGTGGCTTTGTTCGGTTTGGAATCTTACGAGAAGGCCCAGAAGGCTTTTCGGGAGGCGAAGCTCCAGCTTTCCGAGATTTTGTCGGCGTTTGAGCTCATGGACGGGACAAGCCAGCGACTTGTGCACAAGGTTCGCGGCGGCACAAAGCCGTTGGAAGGTGACTATCCCTTTTACTGCCTGATTGAGACGAGTGGTTCCAATAGCGACCACGATTACGACAAGCTGGAAAAGTTTTTGGAACATGTCATGTCAAGTGATATTATTGCCGATGGCGTGGTCGCCCAAGATGCCACACAGAGCAAAACACTTTGGAGCTGGCGTGAAGGCATCACCGAGTGTATCGGGCACTGGGGGGGTACCTACAAGTACGACGTTTCCATACCCTTGTCGGACATGTATTCCATCGTCGACGACGTCAAGGCAAGGCTATGCAAGGCTGGTCTCCTCGGCGACACCGTCCAGCACCCAGTCGTCGATGTCGTCGGCTATGGCCACATGGGTGACTCAAACCTCCACCTTAACATTTGTGTGCGCAAATACACCAAACAAGTGGAAGAGGTTTTGGAGCCGTACATTTACGAGTGGATCAAGAAACGGCAAGGCAGTATCAGTGCTGAGCACGGTCTTGGCCTGGCCAAGAAGAAGTATATCGGATACAGCCGGAATGAGACCATGATTGGTCTCATGAAGCAGACCAAAGCGCTGTATGATCCGGTGAGTCATATTTCGTGCAGCATGACGGCGATTTGGGTTGCCGCATTCGGTTTGGTGTCAAGGCTTCCCTTCTCCTCTGTTCGCTTGATTTGCGTCGTTGACGCCCGTCTTACACTCCCTGTGGTTGCTGGATGTGCTTATTCAATGAGCGAGCTTGAGCTTGAATGATACTAACGGCTCCCCAGATGGGTATTATGAACCCCTACAAATACATCTAGTCGGTCAATGGAGAGCCAGAATATGCTCGAAGTCGGCAATGACAAATATCAACAACAACAACCACAGCAACCCTACACTCGCTCGCCGCGCTGAAAATAAAGAACAAGCAAGTGAGATGGAGGTGCGTTGAAAAAGTACATGAGACCGAATGTGGCGACGCGGCATACCGTAGACTCGGCAAAGCGGAAAACTGTTGGATTAGGTACTTGGGAGCCTAGGATGACGAGTCCTACATAACATTGTTGGATTGATTGAGTCCATGGTGTGCTACCAAGGTAGAAGGAAGCTAGATAGAACTTTAGAGGCTTGCCATCGCCCACCCATTACGGAGGACATTTACATAAATGTTCAGAATATAAATCGTCGGGCTTCAATGCCAACGCACCGATGACTGCTGTCACGAAAACCTCAAAATACCGAAACTTGTCTGGGATGGGGACGAATGCGACAAGGCGCGACACAGTGTGTAGTTGACACTGTGCACTCGGCTCCGCATTCAAGTTGTTCCGCGGGCAAAGCTCCAGCAGCGCCCCTCCCGTACCCAGTACTTGCTTGGGCCAATCCGTCCATGCGTACGGAGTAGAGGTAGGCAGGCTGCCAGTCTGACGAAGCTCCCTCCAAACAAACAAGTCCACCATAAGCAAACAGAGAGGTACAAACCAACGGATTTCTTCGACGAAAGCCTTGCTTGCCTACCGCTTCTAGTTTTCCCGTACAGTTCACCCACGACCAAGGCGACGCGAAACCCGAATCCGGGTTGTGACCACATAATGGCTTCTGGTTACGACAGAGCTCTGTCTGGTGCGTGACGATAACCCACCCCTACCTCACCTCAAACATTGACTAATGGGTCACATGTACGCACAGTCTTCAGGTTCGAGGCTCCCGCATATCCTTTTGGCGATGCGAAAGAATCCTTTCTAACACTGAGGCAGTCCGGATGGACACGTCTTCCAGGTCGAATATGCCGGTGAAGCGGTCAAAAGAGGTGAGAGTCGTTCTGCAATCTGCAACCGGCTGTGTTGTGAAAACAGCTAATGGCCGAGCCAAGGGACCTGCGCCGTCGGCGTCAAGGGCAAGAACGTCGTTGTGCTTGGATGCGAGAAGCGATCAGCCATGAAGTTACAAGACACCCGCATCACGCCGTCCAAGATTCAGCTCCTCGACACCCATGCCGCTTTGGCTTTCGCCGGCCTCAATGCTGATGCCAGAATCCTGGTCGACAAGGCACGTTTGGAAGCCCAGTCTCACCGTCTGTCGGTGGAGGATCCCGTCACCATTGATTACATTACCAAGCACGTCGCAGGTGTGCAGCAACGATACACCCAGGCTGGCGGTGTTCGACCATTTGGTATCAGCACGCTTGTTGTGGGTTTCGACCCTGGCAGCAAAGTTCCCAGACTTTACCAGACGGAGCCGTCTGGCATCTACTCGGCATGGTACGCTCACATTTGGGGGAAACTGACTCACGATTCAGCACATACTGACGCCTTGTTCAGGAAAGCAAATGCCATTGGCCGGTCGAGCAAAACGGTCCGCGAGTTTCTGGAGCGCAACTACAAGGAGGAAATGGACCGAGAGGCCACCATTCGACTGGCCATCAAGTCTCTGCTGGAGGTAGTGCAGACTGGCGCCAAAAACATCGAGATTGCTCTTATGGCTCCTGGTGTCGCCATGGAGATTCTACCAACCGATGAAATCGAGGGATATGTGAAGGAGATTGAGCAGGAAAAGCAAGAAGAAGCTACCAAGAAGAAAACGGGACGGGCGCCCGCAACTGGAAGCACAGCCATCCCCACGAGAGGAGCCACCGACTCGGCTGCTGAGTGATGGGTTGTCCAAGGAGACATACGACGGGTGTTGGATGGGAGAGGCATTTACGCGGTATCGCTAGTATACTGCAATACCATTGTATTAATGAACACAACCGTCAATGTGCAGTGCGAGACCGTTTTGCAATGGCTATCCATCATTCTTCCACGCGAGGGGGTATAGAAGCAGTCGACGCCAAAAAAAAAAAAAAAAGTAGAGGGAAGAAAAGACGAAAGATAGAGCTCATTATCGCATCAAGTCAAAACACCAGCAAGATGGCTAATCAACCTAATTTGTCTGCGTCCTCGTCTGGGTCGAACATGGTCCGGTACCCCTGCTGCCGCACACGCTCATCTTTGAGCATTTTGTTGTTTACTCTTACGTCCTCGCTCTCTATGGACAGAGCAGCTTGCGGCGTCTTGGCATCAATGACGAAGTGGTTATCGCAGTGCGGACAGTACTCGTCGCTCTCTTCGAATACCTGGGCATCTTTGCGGAAGCATTTCTTGCACTTTTTGCAGGCGAACACCATTTCGAGGCTCTGAAGCAGGGGGTGCTTTTCTTGCTCACGATGACAGTCGGCGCAGTCGAACCATTTTCGGCCTAGGGGGAAATTTTCCGAAAGTCAGCAACAATGTCTTGCAGGGGAAACGTCGGGACGTCTTGGAAACGGGGTTGACGGACAGCATGGCGACCGGATGGAAACTTGCGCGTTGAGGATATGCTTGCTAAGCGGGGCGTCAATAGGGGAGCAAAAGCGATGGAGCTCCGAGGTATCCTTACCACATGCTGAGATTTGAGCTTGACTGCAGGATTGACAGGCTCGCAAAGTTGTGGTCTTGACGGATGCAGAAAGGTTGTCGAGTCTAGCGTCAGAATTCTGGCGGGGTTGACAGAGGGATTGTGATGCAATTTGCCGTATGTCTCCATCCAATGTCTCCATCCAAAACAAAGTCGCATCTACCCCAAGTTAGTCAGCAGTGAGCAACCTTGACGCCAGAAAGACGTGGAAGCCTTGCCTGCATCCATGATCCATCCACATTGCCCACCTGCCAGCTTCGTCGACCCCTACTCATGACGCTCCGTTCTTTCGCGAGCTGCCACGGCACATACGGAAATTATGCCTGCGAAAAGAAAGGCGGAGGCACCGGTGCAGGGCGCGGCGAAGGTCGGGACGAAGGTCGGGAGGTCCTCGCGCATGTCGACTCCTGGCGCAGCCACTCCTCGCAGCATCGACAGCAACGATGACGCGGAAGAAGACGACGGTCCGGTTGACGAAGTCCTCGAGAGAGACATTGACAAGAATATCGACCGCTTCTCCTTGGATCGGTTCCAGAAGAGACACGCGATTCGGGAGCCGTTGCCGCATATTTTCGGCGATCATGATTTCTCGTACTTGGATCTTAAAAAGGATCACCAGAACCGGCCCCTCTGGATCGATCCGCAAAAGGGCAAGATCATCTTGGAGAGCTTCAATCCGCTGGCAGAGCAGGCCCAGGATTTCCTGATAACCATTGCCGAACCGCTGTCCCGTCCGACTTTTATGCACGAATATGCCCTCACGACACACAGTTTGTACGCTGCCGTTTCGGTGGGGCTGTCTCCTTCCGACATCATAAATACATTGGAGCGCTTCCTCAAGACACCGCTACCAGTCGAGATTCGGGAATTCATAACGAGCTGCACCAAAAGCTACGGAAAAGTCAAGCTGGTGCTAAAGAACACCAAATACTTTGTCGAGAGCCCCGACCCCGAGATGCTGCAAATGCTCCTCAAAAACCCCAAGATCGGCCCCCTCCGAGTGCAGGGCACAGAGGAAATCACCACCTCTGCTGCTCCCAAGATTGGTGGTCTGGTCATTCCAGGCACGAAGAATGCGGCCGGTGTCAGGCAAGCCAACGGACTGCAACAAGGTGGTGAACAACAACCGAACAGGCAGGCCATCAACGAGGGCGACGTGATGGCTACCCTGAATGAAGAGGATGACGACGATCAAGAGGTCACGCACTCGTTTGAGATTGCCGACAAGGACGTGGAGACGGTGCAAAAGGAATGCCTGAACCTGGGCTATCCGGTCTTGGAGGAATACGATTTCCGGAGGGATGAGGTCAATTCGAACCTGGAAATCGATCTCAAGCCCGGCACGCAGATTCGGCCGTACCAAGAAAAGAGCCTGAGCAAAATGTTTGGTAACGGCCGAGCCAAGAGTGGGCTCATTGTTCTTCCATGCGGTGCTGGAAAGACGCTGGTCGGAATCACCGCTGCTTGCACCATCAAGAAAGGCGTCATTGTTCTGTGCACGAGTTCCATGTCGGTGGTGCAGTGGAGAAACGAGTTTCTGAAATGGTCCAACATCAACCCGGACGACATTGTCGCATTTACCTCGGACTCCAAGGGATCCGTCTTCACCGGTAGCACGGGCATCATAGTCACCACCTATTCCATGGTCACGCAATCCCGAGCCCGGTCCTACGATGCCGACAAGATGATGAAGTTTCTGACTGGGCGGGAATGGGGCCTGATGTTACTGGACGAAGTTCACGTCGTGCCGGCCAATATCTTTCGGAAGGTTACCTCGTCCATAAAGACGCATTCCAAGCTGGGGCTCACCGCCACCCTGCTCCGCGAAGACGACAAGATCTCCGATCTCAACTTCCTCATTGGTCCAAAGCTTTTCGAGGCCAACTGGATGGAGCTTTCCAAGCAGGGCCATATCGCTCGCGTGCAGTGTGCCGAGGTGTGGTGCCCGATGCCGACCGAGTTCTATGACGAGTACCTGAGGGCGCCGTCGAGAAAGAAGAACTTGTTGTACATTATGAACCCTCGCAAGTTCCAAGCCTGCCAGTACCTCATCAACTACCATGAGGCGAGGGGCGACAAGATTATTGTTTTTTCGGATAACGTCTACGCACTCAAAGCATATGCGCTCAAGCTGGGCAAAGCATACATCTACGGCGGAACCGGCCAACAGGAGCGGCTGAAGGTGCTGGAAAACTTTCAGCACAATCCCTTGGTCAACACCTTGTTCCTGTCCAAGATAGGAGACACATCCCTGGACCTGCCAGAAGCAACTTGCCTGATTCAGATATCTTCGCACTACGGTTCTCGACGCCAAGAAGCGCAGCGTCTGGGCAGGATCCTGCGAGCCAAACGAAGAAACGACGAAGGTTTCAACGCCTTCTTCTACTCCCTGGTCTCCAAAGACACGCAGGAGATGTACTTTTCGTCGAAACGACAAGCGTTCCTCGTGGACCAAGGTTACGCGTTCAAGGTAATCACGCAGCTGGCCAACATTGAAAAGACGCCGGGTCTGGCTTTCGCCACGGCCGGCGAACGGCGCGAGCTGCTCCAAAAGGTCCTGGTGGAAAACGAATCCATGGAGCAGGAGGACATCACGGACGATCTCTTCCACAGCGGCACAATGGGCCGCAAGAAGAAGACGAATGCCCGCAGGACAGCGGGCACGCTTGGAGAACTGAGCGGCGGCCAAGACATGGCGTACATTGAACAGAACAAGAGAGTGAACCAAGGGCTCAAGAAGGGCAGGGGCAAGAAGGAAAGCCATGCGTTCTTCAAGAAGATTGGTCGCGAGAATGCCAGGCGAGCTGCCGCATAAAGAAAGAGCCGTGATTTGTGGTGGAACGATACAGACATGGGAAGACTTCAGGCGTCGGTACATTTTTTTTTTTTTTTTTTTTTTTTAGCTGGGTTGGCAACGCGGCCTCGGTTGCATAGCAGGACACCACCTGCACGGCGTTGTACGGCAAGCTTTGATCTTGAGGGATAGTCTTTGGTTATATTGTAAAATCATGGTAAAAAAGGTCAAAAGGTCAAAGGTCAAATGGTTCTGGGTGGAGTTGAATGCATCTTTTTTTTCTTGTCTTGCTTCCTTGTCAATGTTACGATGAACGTATGGGAACCTGAATGCTGGTTGATGTTACGGAGCGCGTGACGCCGCGACTGCAAAGCGACCGACCGCATAACGGGGGACGAGACGGGACGAGACGGGACGAGACGGGACGCGACTCGAGCGCATTGGACGAGCCGATAGCCTTGGACTTGCGCAAAGCAGCAGCACTGTTTGTCATGATGGATGTTGTCGCTGGGAACATGCGTGCCACCGACGAACCTAGCCCAACAACTTGCTTGATGCTGCATGGCATTCGGCTGCAAAGGGTCAACCAACTTGCAGGGTGGCGTAACATTGGCTGCAAGTGCAAGCCTATGTAGCAGTCGGAACCAGGAACGCGGCCAGGAACGCGGCCAGGAATGCGGCCAGGAATGCGGCCTAAAGACTGAAGCTTGCTGCTGTCTGTCTTGGCTTTAACTGAGGGTTTTTTTTTTTTTTTTTTTGGGTTTTTTTTTATCCTAGATGCTTGTCGTTGAACGACGACTTGTTCCATGCAATGCCATGCATCCGTCCCCCCGTGAACTGAAATGTTGGCGGCGCAAGCGGTGGCCTACAGTGCAATTCGGGCTGTGAACTATATGTACCTTGACTGTCTGTACCTGTTGCAACGTCCTGCTGCACCGAAAAAAGCACTAGTACAACAATCAGTGCTGCTGCTCAAATACTACTCTGGCGACAATCTTTCTCAGGATGCAAGACGGACGGACATGGAAAAATCTGCTTAAGCTTTTAGGGAGATTTGAGGGTGCAGGTGAAGGGATGTGCGTGCAATGGACCAGAGCTTCACTGCATCAACGCATCAACGCATCAACGCATCAACGCATCAACGCATCAACGCATCAACGCATCAACGCATTCATGTATCAATCCATCAATGTATCACTGCGTCACTGCAAGGTAGCGTGCCTAAGTGGAGTACGAAAGTTTGGGTTGATGTGCTGTGGCGCGGCGTCCTGCAGCGCAAGAGTCAATATGTAGTATACCAGCTCCCCCATGGAACGTGGTGTCTTCCGCAGACACGGTTCGATTTCAGGCCAGCTGAGACACTTGTCTTAAGCGTCCTGAGTCCTTTCAATGACGGGTTCCATCTGCCTTTATCTGTGCCAGCTTGGCGCGCCAGGGAAATGAGGCATGAGCGACGATACTCGCCATGGCTACTATAGGAGATGCAAGTGACATACCAGGCAGGTACAGTACCTGGCAGGCTTCATGCACGTGTGTAAGATGTTTTCCCTTTTCAGGTGCCGACTTCTGCCAGCTGCCGGTCATCAGTTGCCAGTGCCCTGGAGAAAGTCTGTATGTAGCAGGCGGTTAGTGCAATGCGCCTGCCCAGTTGCCGACCGACCCAGCCGCCTGCCTGTAGTAGGTACATATCTGTAGTAGGTGTCGTCGGTGGTCGCCTCCTATTAGTCCAGCGTCACATAGGAGGTAGGTAGCTCGACACATGTATTCCCAATCACGTTACGTCTGGTGCTTTTTTGCAATAGATCACGACGCCGCACTCCTGCGTTTGTATGCCCCAGCCATCTTCCCCCCTCCCCTTGTTTGTTCTCCGTATCCGTCACTTGGATCCCATCCCGTTCCCCCTTCTGCTCGTCGAACGCCTCACGGGGCTAGTCCAGCGATCGACAACCCCCTCCTTGCCCTTGCGCCATTGCCCTTGCGCAGCTCCAGGATCAGGACCTGGATTCTAGAATCGCGAGTCGAGAATCTGGGTCTGGTCACTGGTGTGTCAGGTGCTGGTGCTTGTGTCACCCACCACACACACACTTCGGGAGTTCTCCTGGCGTAACACGACATCGTCCTGCCACGGTGCCACCTTACTGGGCCTGTGTAACCAGTCAGTCCACCCAAGGCGGTTTGGGAAAGGCATCCAATCGTCATCCGTCCCTACCAGACAAGACGACGCTCGCCAACACTGCACACACATCCCACTGACAATCTGCCACGTGCTTTACTTTCCAGAACCCATCGATTCTGCGCATCCCCGACTTGACATCACTGTTTCGAACCACCCCTGGGGAGCCCTCCCTGTGTCCTCGTTGACATAACTACCTCGACTCTATACCCGACAAAACGCTACAGACGATCCGATCCAACGCCGAGTCCTGTTCGACGAAACGGAATACCATCTTTTTTTTTCTTATTTTTTTTCCTTCGCATTTTCCACTCTCTCTAGCTTCTTTCTGCTCGTTTCGTCTTTTCATCGCAACGTGGCCGCCGACTCCTGGAATCCTTTTCGCTTTTCAAGGTTTCGGGCCCGAAATTTCCAGTGTCAACTCACGTGCAGGGCTCCCATTTCATTCAACCATTACCGTTCAATACTCCGTCCTTGCCTCCCAACAAAACGTGAACGCATGGGACAATAGCAGCCATTGCCTGCTGTGTTTTCTCCTACCACGCTCTCGACCCTGCGAGGGGGCCATTAAATCGGGCAGGTGCTTCGCGTCCCCCTTCTTCCCGTTCTTCGTTCAGAAATCGAGAAGTCGAGAAACCGAGAAATCGAGAAATCGACAGAATTTACTTCTCTCCTCGTCTTCTGCAGGGTTGTTTCGAGGTGTATCTTCACCCGTGGCCATTGTCACCGCTTGGTCTTGTTGGACATCCGAGGCATCCGGTGTAGGGTGAATCTCGGTTTGCGCCTCCTTCTACCACAGCAGCAGCCCTTTTCTAAACCGCAGGTATATCTAAGAATCAACGCCGCCTCGCATTGCTCATCCTGGCTCTGAAGAAGCATTGTATGCAGAATACTAATCTCTCTCTACTAGTCGAAAAAGCGCGACCACTGCTAAATGACAGGTGACACCGAATCCTTCACGCCTGTTACCAGTTTACTCACCATGCAGCTTTGCCCTTTTATGCACGCAAAGTCCTCTGATTGGACTCACGCTTGAAATCTGCAAGGCTCACAGGCCCCCCAAAGTCACCTTCCTTACTGACCGGTGAGCCTTTTTCGTAAAGAAAAGTCTGTCACGAATTTCATCATTCGTCATGTTGAAAGGGGCACGCTCCTATCTTTGGGAGCAGTTGAAAGCGGCAAAACCAGCATTCATAGCTAAGAAGCCCCATTTCAGCTTCATCACAGTTCATTGTAAGTTGGTGGGTCGGGGGATCACTTTTTTTTTTTTTTCCCTGTCAAGAGCCACACGAGTCTGGCTAACCGCATATGATGCTGGCAGATTTCTGGATTATTGGAGCGACCATTATCGCGTCAGTCGCCATATTCATAGCGGGAAAGGGGAAACTAGCATACATTGATGCGCTCATGTTTGCAAGCGGAGCGAACACGCAAGCTGGCTTGAATCCGGTCGACGTCAACCTCCTCAATGGGTTTCAGCAGGCAATGATTTATCTGTTTGCCATGACATCAAATCCAATCACCATGCACGCTTGCGTCGTCTTTTTGCGCTTGTACTGGTTCGAAAAGCGCTTTCGCAGCTGGGCACGCGAAGTAAGACTGAGACGAAGGACTTTGACGAAATCCAAGTCCAAGGGCCAGAGCGACATGCATAGGACGGAGCAAGGTGTCAATGGGCGCAACATCACCCTGGTCCCTCAGAATGGTCCTAAGCAGAGAATAACCAATGACGGGATTCTGTTGGAGGGGGCCGTTGCTCACCAACCCAAGACAACAGGTGCGAAAATAAGTGACGAGAGTGACGCATCAACTGTTTCTGGTGACCATTCCCAATCAGCCGAGCCTGCCGTCGTAGAGAAGTCTGATGAAGCAAGTCCAAGGCAACAATTGGTTGGACAAGAACGCCGAGGAAGTGGAAACTCGGGACGCAATCTACCAGCCCACACTGCAATTACATTTGCAGAGACAGTCAAGAGAAGCGATGGCATGGAAGACGATGCTACCAAGTTTCCCCAGCATCGGTCTCATGCCGAGCACATTGCTATTCTAGAGCGTCAGCGCAACCAAGACGATGACGAGGTTCTTCGTATCCCGGGTCCGCGAGATGCCGAGCGTGGCTTAGGGCCTAGAAGGCTCGAGGCAGGTGACATCCGCGAAGAGGATGACAATCGGCTCAATCTCGCTGCCACAATTGATTCAAGACTGGAGAGCGGCAGGCCGGATTCGGCACGCTTGCGTGAGCGTCAGCCGACGATTATCATCGAGGAGCCTCATAGGCGCCGTATGGACGAGCTCGAAGACGGCGTCAAGGCCGCCGGCAGTACCTTGGATACGCTGAGATTTCGCAAGCCCCGAATCCTCAACCGTTCCCAAAACAAGTACCACGAGGAGGACGCTGAAGATGCGAGACCGGTCAAAGCTGTCCGAACACGCACTCTTGACACCATCCGCTCTGCGCTGTCTGGTTCCAAAGCGGACGACATGCCCTACTTGTCGTACACTCCAACCATGGGCCGAAATTCCAACTTTGTCGGGTTAACGCTCGAGCAGCGAGAAGAGCTAGGAGGCATCGAGTACCGTTCTTTGAGGACGTTGTTGATCGTTCTCTTGGTGTACTTTTGGGGCTTCCACCTCGTGATTCTTGTTTGTCTGCTGCCATTTATACTCCACAACGACCACTACGGTCAGATTGTCGAGGCGGACGGCGTGAGCAGAACGTGGTGGGCTTTCTTCACTTCGAATGTGGCCTTTATGGACGTAGGCTTCACGCTTACTCCTGACAGCATGATTTCATTCAACACATCCAAGTTCACACTCATGATTTCATGGTTCTTCATTCTCATCGGCAACACTGCCTTTCCCGTCATGCTGCGTTTCATCATCTGGGTGGCTGCCAAACTCGCTCCAGTCGGGTCCGGGATATGGGAGGAGCTGAGATTTTTGCTCGATCATCCCCGTCGTTGTTTCACGCTCTTGTTCCCATCCGGGCCGAGTTGGTGGCTGTTCTGGATCTTGGTCGTCCTCAACGCGCTCGACCTTCTCTTCTTCATGGTTCTCGACGTAGGTCTCCCTCACCTAGTCTCGTGTTTTATTCATCACCCCCGTTTCACCTCTGTTTGCTTTTCGCTAACCGACAGCAATCCGATTATTAGCTGGGTTCTGAACCGATTGCCAAGTACAGTGTTAGTAACCGAGTGGTCATCGGCCTTTTCCAAGCCGCGTCGACCAGAACTGCTGGCTTCTCTGCCGTGAATCTGTCCGACTTGCACCCTGCCATGCCGGTTCTCTACATGATCATGATGTACATCTCGGTATTCCCCATTGCCATCTCAATCCGTCGAACAAACGTTTACGAGGAAAAGTCTCTTGGCATGTATCAGAAGCACGATGTGGAAGACGACCAAGACGCCCCTGCTCTGTCCTATGTCGGAACCCATCTACGACGCCAGCTGTCCTTTGACTTGTGGTACGTCTTTTTGGGATTCTTCATCCTTGCCATGAGTGAAGGCCCGAAGCTTGTCGCTGGCAGGTTTGCCTTGTTCGATGTCCTGTTCGAGGTTGTCAGCGCGTATGGTACTGTAGGCTTGAGCATGGGCGCAAGGGGAGTCAACGCCTCCTTGTGCTCGCAGTTCACCGTGATTGGCAAGCTAGTCATTATCGCCATGCAGATCCGCGGCCGACACCGCGGCCTCCCTTACGGCCTAGACAGGGCCATTCTCCTTCCGAGCGAAGAGAAATTTAGGCGGGAAGCAGAAGAGCAGGAAGCGGCGTTGGCAAGGACAAATGCCGCCTTGTTTCCTGCCACCGCATCTGGTTTCCAGCGCCAGGGCACCAACATGACTCGAACCCGCAGTAAGAGCCGCGAGCGTGGACGGACCAACAGCGTTGTCCGGTCCTTTCTTCACCCTGGACCTGTCGTGGCTCGAGACGGTCCGTCGCATCAGCGCGTGGGCTCAACCGACTCCCAAGGTTCCCCAATCAGTCCGATGAGGACGTTTACAGAACCCAAACGGGACGGGGACACGGTAGAGCTTGACCCCATCTCCAGCGCTGCATCACGAGATCAGCCACGTAGAGCAGACACTGCTCCGATGTTCTAGATGAACCCATGGTGATCCAAGGCCATCTGGCAGCACTCGAGAACTGTCTATGTATATAATCGATGATTGTGTCGACGTTTGCTGCTCTTTACTTTCTTGCTCGTATCTTGTTGTTTATCTTTGGTTTTTTTTTTTTTTCGGCTGGGAACCGCCGTCGTCTTAGACAAGCGATTGCAAACACACACACACACACACACACACACCTCACATCACATCACATCACATCAACATGTAAATACACACACAAAGATGAGACGATTTGCCTTTCCTTCATCGCATCGGCGGTTGGCACAGCGCGCAATTTACAATCTGCTCCTAACGGTGTGAGCTTGGGCGTCATTTAGGAATCTAGCATACCACGTAGCCCCTTGCCAAGTCGTGCCAGACAAAACACTGTCAAGTGCATTCAGCTGCCACGTCGTTGTGCCGAGACTGCTCAGTCCAGTCGTATTTCCAAGACGCGCATGACCCCGTACAGGACCGTGGCAAAAGCAAGTTTAGCAGGTCTAGTGTCTCTACTCTTACTTGCTGTTTGAGCGTCTAATTGACAACAAAGAGTGTGATTCCAGCTGAGAAAGAAGACCCAACACTCCCACCCAGATAAAAACAAAATAAACACCGGCCAGCCGCCCTCGCTATCCAGTATTGGTGATATACACACATGTCGTTGCACTCCGATAAAAAGATTTCCTTGCCTCGTTCCAATTCCATTAACCTCTTGATTATTATAACACACGCCACGCAATTCTTCAAATGGCTTGGAAACCTCACTCTTCGCTGAACGCGCCGAGGTTCTTCAATACAACAGCCAGGCGTCGATAGTCCTTGAGCAGCTCGCGAACTTCTCCCAGTTTTAGCTCGCCCGGACTCTGGAGTTCCATGAAACGCTTATTAGGAGGCTGGATCCTGGGGACCACTACTTGCTTGGGAGGTAGCGCCGGCGCAATGTCGGGGAATGCCTGTTTACACATGGTCAGCGCGGGGGGGGGGGGGAGCCGGACGGATGCTGCAAGGGCATGGGGAATTTTGAGATGGGGGAGGGGGAGCCAGGGAGGGAAAAAACAAAAAAGAAAGAAGCACAAGAGAGAGCGACGCACGGTTGCGAGGTCCCCGCCATCGGTTGCCTGTGTACTGTTCGTGGAAGCAGAGGGAGTCGGAGCGGTGCGTCCAAACCCGCGAATCATGCCCATGCTGGATAGCCGTCCGATGGGGTTGAAGGAGCTGCCCAGATTGCGCACCGAGTCGAGCATTGCCGGAGCTGGCGTTGCTGCTGACGTGGGCGTACTGGACCTTTTGAGGTCGTCTGCGAGGGCGGGCTTTCTGCCGGCAGCAGAGGTGCCACTGAGGGCACTGTCGGCGCTGGCATCACGCCGGCCGCCCGCGAGGTTTAGGGCGCGATCTTGACGGGCAGACGGACGTTTGGGCTGCTGCTCCACGCCCTCGGCGGCGGCGGCGGCAGAACTGGTCGTGCTGGCGTTGTCGTCGTCGTCCATGGGTGGAGTGCTGACGAGTTTGCGGGCGTCATCCAGCGTGCGAGGAACCATGATGGATTCCTTGGGTTGATCCTGGCGCTCCTTTAGCTTTCCAAGCAGAAATGCGTAGCTATCTCCCAGACTGTTGGAAATAGTCTTGAGGCCCTGGTCGGCGGTGTTGAACACGGCGCCACTGGCGGCGCCAAGCGCTTGAGCAGGACTGTTGACAAGATCGCTTAACCTCCTGTTTCTCAGGGCAGGGCCAGCTCCGAGGTCGGCTCCGAGGCCAGCTCCGAGGCCAAACGGGGATGGTCTGGGTTTCGGGGCCGCGGCGCTGTCGCTGCTCGCTTCGCTACCGCTTGCAGATGGCGCAGTCACGCCATAAGCCGGTGGGAAGGTCTCGGCCTTTGGTGTTCCTGCCGCTTGACCGTCGGGTTTTGGCGGCCCTGACGGCTGCTCATCTGGTCGCAAGGTGGACAAGTCTACCGTTTGGAGGAAGCTGACGGCCGCTTCCAGGTTGGTGAGACAGTAGGCCGTCTCGCCCGTGAGCTTTTGCGCCCAACGGAAATACTGGATAAAGTGCATGTCGCTGATGACATTGAGCTTCTCGGGTGGCAGGGTGATGAGCGTGTATATCAGCATGGGCATTATCTCGTCTGCGGACGCAGAGGGATGAACTTGGGCAAGCGTGTCGACAATGCTCCTGTGAGCCGCCTTCAAATGATTGGCTTTGGCTAGAGGATACCGTCCTCGGCTCATCTTGACCATGTCTGATCTTGCTTCGGCCAGTGACGCCCGCATCTGCGAAGTCACGGCTGCCGAGGCCTCGGGGTCCTGCGCCGCTTCTTCACCATAGTCCACGCCCAGGTCCAAGGGACTGATTCCAACAAGAGCTAGGGCTGCAGTTTTCGACCTCAGCTTCTCGTCCTGGGCCTCGTCCTGCGTGCTTCTATGCCTGTAGATTCTGTGGTATATTCCTTCGCATAATCTTCGCTCAACGGCTTCCTCTAGCAACCCTCTCTTCAGCTCGAGTGCTTTTCTGAGCCTTTTACGATTGGCTAGTTCTTCGGAAGTAATCATTTGTCGTTCGCCTTCTTCTTTTGGCTTGTCCTTTGAGCCCAGGGATGCAGCCTTGGATCGGAATCGACTCGCTGCAGATGGTGTCGACGACGGAGAGGGAACTGACGACGTACGACGAGTCTGCTGCACAATAAGAGCGCTTATATTCGTATTTATATGAGAAGATGCGAGGGCATAAAAGTCCTGAAATAAGCGCGATAATCTCTCGATACTCGGCGGCGTCGAGTGCACTTTTGCGCTCAGAGACTCAATGAAACTGACGGCATAGGGTCAGAAAAGTTCACCGGCAGGCAGTTGAAAAAGTTTAGAATTCCAATACCTGTCTGTGAGGGTCATCAGCTCAATCGGTAATTCATCAAGCTCAGCTGAAGCGTCGGCCTCTTCAGCATGCTCATCTGCATCACCATGATGACTCGTCTCGAAAGCATCAGGTACTGGTGTGTCCTCCTCCGCAGCGTCGGGATCGCTTGATGCGGTGTTTTCAGAGGCGTCGGCCCCGATTCTGGACCTGGTCTGTGCCATTATCATATCGATTGGGGGAAATGGAGGATGAAGACAGGGACAGGGACAGGCGAGGTACGCCTTGCCGAATGGCGGTTGGGCTCTTGGGGTTCTGCGAAGGCATAAAGTGCAAGAGGCTGAGGGGCGGTGCTCTGCCTGCAGATAAAAAGTCAGCTCGCCATCATAAAAAGCTCCAGATTCAAAAAGCGTTTGCACAAAGTGAGCAACGCGGGAACCGCAGTGAGACGCCGAGGCGGAAGAGCCGGCATGGCCAGCATGGCCGGAATGGGGCCTGAGGAAGGGAGCCATTACACCAAAGATGGGACAAGTCCAGCGGGCAAAATGCTTGGCTGCCTAGCTCTCCGAAAATGATTCGAATTGAGGTGATTGTCTCTCATCAGTCCCTTTTCAGGACAGTCAAAGCCCAGAGACGAAGGCTGGATGGGACTCGCGATAACCGACAACGTTGGGTGTCGAGCGGAGCGTTTGAAACGACCCGAGCCAGACAGCTACCAGTACGAAACTTGCGACGCGGAAGACGGGGAACAGAAGAAATAGCCAATGCCTTCCCACCTGCGTGCGAAAACACATTTGCCAACAACTACTTTTTTTCTTTTTTCTTTTCTTTTTTTTTTTTTTTTTTTTTTTTTTTTTTTTTTTGTTTGCTTGCGTGGCTTGCTGGGAAGACGACAGCTAAGAAGAGTTGAGAGAGAGGCGGGAGGTTGTCGAAGTTGCCCTGGAACGCATTGGCCCTTGGCACCGAACTTCGGAGGCAGCAAGTTGGGTACCGGGTAGCGCCAGCATGTACCGATTAGGATCCACGAGCTACGATCAGTGCGAGAGCACATAGGTACCTAGGTACTGTATCTACCACTGACCTGCAGGCCTGACCCAGTCGCGCCTGCCTGTAGTATTGAACACGCTGGTCCGTGCTATGTAGGATCCCTGTTCGACAGTTGCTTGCGGGGGCGGGGATGCAAGGCCAGGCACCTACCAAGAGCAGGTGCCTGCTCCGCACATGTAGGTACCTAAGGTACGCAAGGTACGCAAGGTACCTCATAGCTGTCCGGCTTACGCTGGTGACACCTTCAAGACAACCTTTCAACTTACTATTACAGAGGGGAAAGCTTAAAAAATGGTAGGAGCCTGGCTTCTTTTTGCGTGTCCAGTCCGTTCGTGGACTCATCGCCCTCATTCCGTTGTCCCATCCAGCCAAGGTTGCGCGGTGCGCCAATCAGACATGCCGATTGATTCAATGCTTAGCATCGGAAGCTTTCGCAGAACCCTGCCCCAGGCCCTGCACCTGCAGTCTGGACTGGACTGGACAATGCTTGTCTGTCTTGTCTGTCTGTCTCAGTCAGCGATCGTCTGGAATCTGCACCCTTCCGAGCCATCGCTTTGTTTCCGATTTTTCTTCGCAGCTCAGCCCAGGGAGGATGCTGACTGCGTTTGGCCATGTCTTCACATTCCTAGCGAGGCCCGAGGGCATCTAGTGGCTGGCAAGGCTCTTGGTTGACCGTTGCCCCTTGGACTTTTAGCAAGCAGGGATTTGTCTGGGATTTTGTCTGCCAGCCAGTCAGTCAGTCGTCAACCTGGTCAAGCCAGTCAAGTCAACCTCAGCCGAGTCAGCCACCCGTCACGACTCACCACTTCACCCATCCGCCAGCCCGGAGGCAGCATCTCCCGTGTCTTGTCTGGCGACTGGTCTCTGCGCCATTCTCCTCTGGGCCGGCCAAATCCGAGTCTCGCTCCCCGTGTCCCCTTTTCGCACCACCAAAACTCACTCCCCTTGTCGCGTCCATCGACCACAACATCTTGTTCCTTACCATACGAGCCGTTGGTTGTCACCACCTACCTCCCTACGAATCCCCAAGTCTGGTGCTGCCTCGTGCCTCTTGTCTGTTGCCATCGAATCGGCAAGGCCCCTGCAACATCCTCCCATGTCTGGCCCTTCTTCGCGCATTCAGTCTATCCTAGGCCACCTGCTCCCTCAACCGCAGCCGCCTCCTCACATCCACCACTTGTCGCCGACTTTTTTCCTCGAGCGCGCCGCAGCCGTCGAGCCCAATGCCCAAGCCATCCTTCACATCACCCCCACCGGGGTCACTTTGCGCCGTTCCTACCAAGAATTCGCGGACCGAGCCAGAGGCTTGGCTTACTATCTCAAGAAGCACAAGCTAGCTCGTGTCGGCATCCTTGCCCCAAACACCCCTGCCTTCCTCGAGTCGATATACGGTATTGTTGCCGCGGGCGGTGTCATTGTTCCCGCAAATTACAGACTCAAGGAGCATGACATTGCCTACATCTTCGAGCACGCCGAGGTTGACTGCATCATTGTTGACCAAGAGTTTGAAAATCTGCTCGGCGCCTACGCAAAGAAGCACAGCAACGTGCCGTTGATTGTCGATGTCGTAAGCTCCAGCCCCAACAACCCCGACCACTTTTTCCGCGTGCCATCGCTTTGCAATACACCACCAGCCAGTCAGTGTTCGCTAAACCTTTGCTCGCTAACCTTTGCTTGCCGGCCCAGGATACCCACGTCGCCCGAGGTCCTTCCTGTGGCCAGTTCAATCAAACCATCTTGGAGGGTCTTGCCTATGATGAGGAGCAAGGTGGCCTCGCTTGGTCCGGACTGCAGTGCAAAGCTAGCAACGAAGACGACATGCTGGCCATACCCTTTACATCTGGCACCACGTCACGGCCCAAGGGAGTCGTGTACACTCATCGGGGCGCTTACCTAGCGGCCATGGGAAACATCATCGAATCCGGTCTCAATCATGGACATTGTCGCTATCTTTGGACTCTGCCAATGTCAGTACCACGCGTGTCGGGAACCCACACACGTTGCTGCCCATCAAGACAGACGGGGGTTTTTCTCATCGACTAACTGTCTGGGTTAGGTTCCATGCTATGGGTTGGACATTCCCCTGGTCCGTCGTGGCTGTTCGAGGGCTCAATGTTTGTTTAAGAAAGATCAACTACCCTCTGATTTGGAAACTCCTCAAGGAGGAAGGCATCACACATTTCAATGCCGCGCCCACCGTGAATACTCTCCTCGTTGCCGCAAAGGAAGCCGAGAAGCTTCCCAGCCCGGTCCAAGTGACAGTGGCTGCTAGTCCCCCCACCGGTCACCTATTTGAACAAATGGTAGGTTCAGCACATCCTGATACCAGTCCTCCCTGCACATGTGCTTAAAAACCCTGCGCAACAGACCAATCTCAACCTCATGCCCGTCCATGTATATGGAATGACAGGTGAGCCGGCATCTACATCCGAGCGGCATTGTCTGTCTGAGCGTTGCGCTTACACACACGCAACCACAGAAACGTATGGCCCCATCACAAAGTGCTACCAGCTGCCCGAATGGAACGACCTCCCTCCTTCACAAAAATACGCCAAGATGGCTCGGCAAGGACACGGCTTCGTCACCAGCTTGCCTATTCGAATCATCAAGCCTGACCAACCCGAGGGTGTGCTGACTGACGTTGCCAAGAATGGTCAAGAAATCGGAGAAATCGTCTTTTCCGGAAACATTTGCGCAAAGGGATACTACAAGGATGCGGATGGTACGAGGAAGCTTTTCGCAGGGGGCGCTCTGCACTCTGGCGATCTGGCTGTCTGGCATCCGGATGGCAGCGCACAGATTCTTGACCGAGCCAAGGACATCATCATTTCTGGAGGAGAGAACATTTCGTCTGTAGCTTTGGAGAGCATGCTCGTGCAGCATCCAGACATTCTCGAAGCCGGCGTCGTGGCCGTGACGGACGACCAGTGGGGTGAGCGGCCAAAGGCGTACGTCACGGCCAAGGAAGGCAAGACGGTGCGCGGAGAAGACGTCGTTGCTTGGGCCAAGCATCAGAGTAACATCAGCAGATTCATGGTGCCGAGAGAGGTAGAGGTGGTGGAGGAGCTCCCCAAGACCAGTACCGGCAAGATCAAGAAGAATGATTTACGGGACTGGGCGAGGAAGGACCGTAACCCGTAGACGATACTCTCGGATCGGTTGGAACAGACAAGTCGTCAAGTGTAGCATGTCTTGTTATCATGTCGACTTCATCTGCAAGTACTCGGTGCGGGGAGGCTTTATCCAGAGGGTTTTGGGGGTTGATGAGATATTTTTTCAGAGAGATAAATACGGTACCTACCTTGGGTGCCTTGTAAATGTACCCACTCAGATGGAACCAGCAAGTCTGCATGTGAGCTTCTGGCGGGTTTATTGTCCAAGTGCCTCCTCCCTGGACCTAAGGTACCTACCTCTCCTAGGTAGGCACCTACCCCGCATGCCGTCACACGTATCTTACCTTGCTCAGGAGGCACCTCGAGGTACCTGTCGGCCACAGAGGGAGCAGCAACAGGGGGTAGGTACCCAGCCTAATGAATCGTCGAAAGCATACCGCCGAGTACACGCGTGCTCTTGTCGCGAGTTACTCCGTAAGGTACCTAATATACACGACGCTTACACGTAAAGGGTTACACGTTGCAACTGCCCCACCACGGGCTGCAGCTTCCGTCACTCTCGCCTCCATTTGATGTCTGCCTGCTGAAGCTCGTCATTCTCTTTCCTCGCACGCACGCCCCAATCGCCATCGGCCATTTTTCTTTCGCCACTCGGTGACTGACCTCGCGGACTCAAGGATCGCATCGTATTTCCCTGTCCAGGCTCCCTTTGATCAATAACTCGACGACCGGCATGAGCGCGCTGCGGCCTCTGCGGGGCGGCTGCGTCTGTGGGCGGAACCGGTACATAATCGCGCTCCCAGAAGACGGTGCTCAGCAAGCCCAGGTTTTGTTCAGCACGGAGAGATCACATCGTAAGTGCTGCGGGCCGTCGCACCGCTGATTTCTTTTTTTTTTTTTTTCTCCCCTTCTCCCTCTAGCGGAGGGGGACCGGAAAGTTTGGCCATGATGGACGGGAAAGGGAAAAAAAAAACCCCCCCCCAAGCGCAATAATCGTGAACCAAAGGGGGGTCCTGAACTAGACGGCTGATGCTGCTGCTGCTGCCTCCTCCTCCCAACATCATGCAGAAGAGACGCTCGCGACACCGCTGGCAGCCTACCTCCGCGTCCCTCTGGCATGGCTCCACAGCACGACGTTTGCCTTTTTCGACGACGAGACGCACGCCATGATTCGGCGCGTATACACGCACCCCAGGCAAGAGCACGCCAAGCGCAACTTTTGCGGCTTTTGCGGGACCCCTCTCTCGTACTGGTCGGAGCAGCCGCGGAGCGAGGCCGAGTACATCAACCTCACGCTGGGCAGCCTTCTGCAGGAAGACCTGCAGGACCTGGAGGACCTCGGTCTGATTCCCGACGAGAGCGAGAGCGAGCCGGAGGAGGCGCGGAAGCGTTCGCCCGAGGCTATGAACCGCGGCCAGGTCCTGCGGCAATCCTACGGCGTGCCGTGGTTCGACGGCATGGTGGAAGGCACAAGGCTGAGCAAGATGCGACGCACGCACGGCATCCAGCGGTCCGACGACGGCACCGTAAGGGTTGAGTGGGAGATTGTCGAGGAGGAAGAGGACGCTGGAAGCAGCACCGACGTGGAGATGGAAACGGGCTCCACGGCATCCGGGAAGCGAAAGTTGCAAGACCGGGCCGAGTAGGGGGTGGGGGGGGGGGGGGGGGGGGGGGGGGGAGACGGAATATTCCCCAGGGCTGATTCAATACATCATGGGCAAGTACTCCCGTACGATTCTCCCCTGGGCTGGGCGTGTTGAGCCTTGCCAAGTTTGGCACGAGCAAGAAAAGTTGGCAAAAGTGCTTTGCCGAGGATGGCATTTCGAGTTCCATCTGATTTGTTTGGACTACAATGCGTGCAGTGAGCTGTGATGGCCTCCACTCCGCATCCAAGATGAAGACTGCTTTTTGGATAGCCCATCCACCATAGCTGCGCCGTGTTTTGTCTGTCGAGCGAAGCAACTCCACACGATGGGCACCCCGTCATCAATGCTTTGTGCTTTTGTGCCCGTCCGCACCCAGGGCCGCAACGTGGTGCCAGATGTCAAGGCTACGATACGATACGGCCGGCATGTCCTCTTCGTGGGTGGTTTCGCACGGCAGTCCGGACGAGGCTGCACAACAGGTCGCGTTCCAAGATGGCGTTTCCTATTTCAGTCCATGTACATGACATTTGTCTGCTTGTTGCGTGTGCCGGCCTGACGAGGCTGCCAACGGGGGGAAATGGCCCAGAGCACAACAGCCCGTAGACACCAGGACACCAAGAGCCCATCGTGACAAAGGACGACTAAAATTCAACTTCGTGCTCTTCTGTGGGAAAGCATACTCGGATCCATCACCGGCATGCCCGTGGTATCGAGTGCGGCAGCAGTGTAGGCCACATAATTCCAAACGCCAGCTAAAGAAAGAAAAAAAAACCAAATCTAAAACGGATAAAAAAAATGTCACATGCCGTAAATACCACTGAAAGCCTGAATTTTTTGTTTTTTTTTTTTGGCTTCTTGGAGAACTGGGCAGCTTGTCCTAGTTTCATCCGCAGAATAACAGTTATCCACGTTCCCTCAGGCACCGAGGACGGGCAGCGGTTCCGTTGGCAACACGTTCCGGGACTCACCAGCCCGAATACTACTAGATGCTGGAGCTATCTCGGGATCCGGAATTTGTATATCCAGCTAATGCAAACAGTTAGTTAGCAAGCAGTTGGTCCATGACACCCGTAACAACACATCCATACCGGGCTCATTAAAGTCACAATCATCTGACTTACCGTCATGTATCCCGATTGCCGGAGCGGTATAAGCTTCGGCGGAACGACTCCCTCTTCAGACGCCATCGTCTTCTCCATCTCTTGATTCCATTTCTCGATCCATTTTTCAAGGTTCCTCAAACGGGATTTGGCAGCTGCCAGACCAAAGTCGTCCCATAACCAGCCAGTAACAAGTCCTAGCACGCTGTCCAGCAGGTTGCGGAAGCTAAAAGGGTCGAAAATGCGTGTCAAGGCTTTGTTGAGCTTCTCTACGATGCGTCGAAACTCTGGTTCAGAAACGCCAGCGGGGTCCAGAATCTCGGGGTAAAGGTTGGAAAAAGTCGGTGCCAAGTCTCCCGCCACAAGCCAGTCCCTCTTGACCCGAATGATCCGCGTGGTAGCGTATTCCGACGAATCGAGGGGCACGTAAGGGTTCAGGTGCGGATAACAGGGATGCTGAGGTCCCCATTCGTCCCCAGAGTCTGGTTGGACATCCTCTCCCATAATCGAAGAATTGGACGAAGAGATTGCAGACCCAATGCCGTCCGCAGCAGAAGCATTGGAGGCTCTCGGGTCCGTTACATCTGGTCCGCGCTCGAGATCCCTTTGCAACGACCTTCTAGATTCGTCAAGTTGAGTGGTCATGATTGCCCGTTGCTTGCCTTTGCTTGCCGGTGCGGCGTCGACAGCCGGAGAATGGGCGGTACAGAGTCCCGGTGCTGCTAGCTCCAGGGTTTTCGATTTGAGGTTCGGGGGCGGTTCGCCTTCGTTGGAGGCTCGAACAGATGGTGGCAAGCTGATGCGGCGGCGGCTGGATCCGCTTCGATCGATTTGCAGGCTTGCGCGTGCCGAAACGGAATGGCGCGATTGTCGTTGCTCGGAGAGGGTGAGAAGGGGGTAGCTGCCAGTCCCGATGGCAATAGGGTTGGACGAAAGCGCAGATGCGTCAAGCAACGGATGCTGCAAGGGAACGGCGGGCGGAGGCGGCGTGGATGGTCTTCGTTTTCGATGCTGCTGGGGGATGCGAGGGGTGGAATTGGTTGGGTTCCACAAACGGCCGGCCGGGAGTCCAGGAGTTGCTGTGGAACGGCTTCGAAACGGAGACTTTGCGAGTTTGACGTTGTCTCGCCGACGACTGGAAGCGGGTGGAGGAGGAGGCTGGGAACCAATGACCGCGGCGGCGGCAGGTTGAGCAGGCTCAGGCTCAGCTGGTTCAGCAGCGGATTCGAGCAGCGTGACAGCGACAGGGCTGGTAGGTTGCCGAGAATGAGCTCCAAGACGATGAGCCGCTGCCGCGTCCAGGGCGAATCCTTGCGTTGGGGCTGGGGAGGGGTTTGAGAAAGCTTCCGGCGTCGCGGGAGAGTTGAAGCCGGCACGGCGGTCGTGTCGGTGGTGCTCAGGGGGTTGGAACGGACGACGGGTTTCGACACCGGTCTTGCGGCGGGCGATGACTGCAGGTGCGTCGTGGTCGAGGGTAGCTGACCGTGGCTTCTTGCCCGTGGCAGATAGGGCTCGGTCAGCGGGCAACTTGGATGGTGATGATGGTGTTGTTGTTGTTGTTGTTGTTGTTGTTGTTGTTGTTGCGGTTGGGCCAATTGCGCTGTGGTGGTGGTGGTGGTGGTGAGATTGTTGCCGCCAGAACGGCAAGAACGGCCAGAAGGCAGGTGCGGGTGCGGGTGCAGAGGCAGGGGCAGGGGCAGCAGGTGACGTGCAGGCGCGGCCTGTTCCTTTACGCGCCGCGGCAGGCGCAGGCATCTTACGGTTTCCCGGCGCCCACCAGAACCGACCAGACCAGACCAGACTCGTCAAAGACAAACAAGTTGACCGTTTGCGGCGGCCGTGGCGCAGACCTCAGCGCAACGTTGGAGAACTTGGCACACACATTGGCATCATTTCGAGGGAAGCAGCAAAAAGACCCTGGGGCTGGGCCTCGAGGCGAAACGTTGTTCTTTTGGGGCGGCTAGCTCGTGTTAGTCGATATGTACATAGCACGCGCGGCTGCTATGGAGGCTTGCATGTGCCTTGAATGGAATCTTTTTAGTAGCGGCAATGTGGCAGGCGGCAAGTGGCAAGCGGCAGGTGGCAGGCGGCAGGCGGCAGGCGGCAGACGGCAGGCGGCAGACGGCAGGCGGCGAGTGACGGCGAGTGACGGCCACCAAGGTCGCCCCAGCCAACCGCCAGCAACCCGTGGCCGCTGGTCGGGTCAACTACCAGACCTACCTAGTAGATTGGCCATTCCTCGTGGCCGGCCGGAAAGCTTCAATATCATGGGCAACGCACACGAGACAACCAGACTGTGCTCTCGGTAAACAAGGCACGGCACGGCCGCCCTCGGCTCGGTACTCTGCTCGGCAGCTTGGAGGATTGAATGTTTTGGGGGCAGCCTCTCGTCCCATCGCACCAGCCAGACCAGACCAGACCAGACCAAACGCCACAAAAGATGTCGCCGTTGCAGCTGCAGTTGCCTTATCCCTTGCCATGCATGGCCCGTCGTCGCAGCACGCCCTTCCACTACCCCGGATTTCCACCCACTGGCAGCACTCGGTCCAGCAGTCCAGCAGTCCAGCACGGGGCACCAAGCACCTACAGTGTGGGTGTCAGTGGGTGTCAGTGGGTGTCAGTGGGTGTCAGTGGGTGTCAGTGGGTCCAATTGCAAACCACATACTGTCAATACAACATAATCCATGTCACCATCAGGCCAAGCCTCGTAGCCCGCCAAAGCCCTCCCTCCGTAGTCCTTCCACCGCCTTCCCCCTCCCCTCCCTCTCTCCCTGATGGATGATGGAGGCCTGGGGCAAATGGACCCAGACCCAGAATAATCTTGGGCTGCCCTGTGCTGCCATTGATGTGTGCACGCAAGGTTCAACAAGCAATCGGGGGCTAGTGACGACAGGATGAGTTTTGGCAACACAAGTCACCAGCTCTTTCAGGCATCAAATCCCTTGCTCCCAAGTCCGAGTCATCAGCAAACCACCAGACAACCAAACGAGTCGCTCCCAAGCACGAAGTGCGGACTCCCGAGTACGTACTGTACCGTGCCGCCTCGTCAACGTCAACCACCAATGACGTCCTCCAAGCATTGACAGCATTGACAGCATTGACAGCGACGACTCCGACAGCCTGTCAGATTGTCAACTCCGTCCCTTGTCCCGCCTTGTCGCCAAGCCCTTTCCCTATCTCTTCTGTTTTCCCCTTCAACCTCTGGGCCTTTTCCTTTTCCTTTTTTTTTCCCTTTCTTTTCTATTCTTTTCTTTTTCTTTTCTTTTCTTTTTTTTTTCTTTTTCTCTTCTCTTCGCCTCTCATTTTTATCAGTTTTTTCTGCGCTCCCAAAGCCCCCTCCCCCTCCAAAGCTCGTTTGTAATACGATCTTCTCGCGCCCCTGGAGGACAAAGCCATTGGGCCAGTATCATGCCGAATCAAGGCGGCTCGCCGTCATCACCATCGCATGCGACAGCTCCTCAAGCTTGCTCGACATCGAAACCTCCCACCGGCAACTCCAAGTCAGCGGCTTTTGCCACTGGGGTCAGTGGCCCTGGTGGCCATGCCATCCGTCGTTGCAAAACCGTGGATGAGGCCGCTCCAGCCCGGCAAAGGCAAAGGTCTCACACCAGCCGCTCGGAAGACGCTTCCCTTGACGGCATGCCCCAAGGGCTACCCCGTATAAGCTCTACTTTTTCAGACTACAAACTGGATGGAGCTCGGAACATACTCAATCCGAGGGCCAACTCTGTCCACGAGCTCCCCACGCCAGAATCTTCCTCCTTGGCATCGCTGTCCTTGGCATTCGCTTTGCTTCCAGCCGTCGCGGGCATCTTGTTCAAAAATGGTCATTCTGTCGTCACGGACATTATGCTTTTAGCTTTGTCTGGCATTTTCCTTCACTGGTCAGTGACGCAACCGTGGTATGTAAAGCTCTTTCGTACACCTAGGGCTCCCCCTTTGGACTCTTCAGGCGAATTTCTATAAAGAGTTGAATGATAACATCAGGTCGCCCCCCCCCCCCCCTCGCCCCGGCTTTAGGGTTTGGTACCATGCCGCACAGCAGGTTCGCATTAAACAGGAATCAGAGACCGAAATTGCCGTTGAGGAGGTGGCCGTGGGTGAAGATGACGGCGACGGCGACGATGACAACGGTAACGACCAACTGGCGGCCGGCAGCGCCCGCAGAAATACCAGGTTGGACGGCGTTCCAGAGGACACCCGAGGGCCTTGGAAGCAAGACGACGGGAGAAACGCCGGCGGGAAACAGCCGACACATTTTGCAACACCGCAACAGCGAGCAGCGCTCCGAGAGCTCTACGCCCACGAAATTCTGGCCTTGATCTCGTGTTTTGCCCTGCCCTTGCTCAGTGCGTATCTGCTACACTTCATCAGAGTGCAGCTGAGCCGGCCGTCCGAGGGCTTGGTGTCCAATTACAACTTGACCATCTTTCTGCTCGCATCAGAGCTCCGTGCCTTTTCCCACAGCCTGAAACTGGTGCAGTCGAGGACTCTGCACCTGCAGAGAGTGATCCACGGCAACCCTTTTGCGTCGCCAACCCAGATCGGGTCGCAGATCGAGGAGATGCTGGAACGATTGGAGAGGCTGGAGGCTCGGTCGCTTGCCGAGGAATTTGTCAGGGACCATGGCCAAGACACGAGCTCCGTCGGGGGCCAAGACAGAGCGACCGCGACTCGGGAAGTCCGCAACGCCATCCAACCCGACCTCGATGCCCTCAATCGTGCCGTCCGACGGTATGAGAAAAAGGCCACCATGCTCCAGTATCAGACGGACTGTCGATTCTCGGCCCTTGATTTGCGCATGGACGATGCACTCGCTTTGGCAGCGATTGCCGCCAAGAACAGCAATTCCAAGAGCATATTCGTGCGGATTGTAGAATCACTCATGGCAGTGCTTCTCTTCCCGCTCAATGCCCTTGTACAAGTTTGGATGCTGGCGACACGCTCGCTGTTCTCGCTAACGACCCTGGGCAAGAAACCCCGTATTTCCGCAAAACACGGCCGCGCAAACAGAGTCGCGAAACAATCCTCCAAACCAAGATATAGTGGAGTCATGAAGAAATGAGGTTTATTCGCCTCTCTATGCCTCCCTTGGTCGTTGCTTTTTGCCCCCATCTTGGCTCTTCTCTGGCAATAGATTTTCTAGACACTTTCCATGTGGTCGTTGAGTTGTCAGGTGATGCTTTCTTTTTTTTTCTCACCGGGTTGTTTGTTCATTTGCTCTGGGTCATGGCGTTTGTCTGGCCTATAGACGTTCATTCAAACTTTTCTTGCTGGCGCCTTGACTTGTGCGTTATTTGTATTGTTGTTTCCCCGAGTCATGTTGTCAACGATGGCGAGATTATGATACCATTGCATGGTGAGGGTTTTTTCTTTCTTTCTTTCTTTCCTTCCTTCTTTGTTTCGTTCTTTCTTTTTGTTGAAAAATTAGTTTTCTTTCTTCTCCATGATGAAAGCCAGGGACGGGTGTACACGAGGATGGTATGATGAATACACTTTTGCTACATGAGAGTCTGCCGAGCGAAAGACTCGAGTCAGAATACACACAGTTTGCAATATCCATTTGCCGACCCTGCGACGACCATGTGCGGGAAACAGCGTCTCTCCGCCCGTGGCATCATTGACTCGCCTGCTAGCAATGATTCAACGTCCCGGATTTCCCAGGGAGGTACAGGATACGTGGCCTACTCTGGCTCTAGGTTATACAGGCTCCTTCCATGACGTATCACGGGGGCTAACTGGTAGGGTTGCAACAGAGAAAAGAACTCATGGTTTACGTGCCTCAGCATCGGTCGGTACGCGTGTGCAATGCCCAGCACCAGGATGTTAGTCATGCAAAAAAAAACAAAAAAAAAAAAAAAAAAACAAGCAAGTATTGCCACATGCTGCCATGCAGCAGGAATACCGAGGGTACCTTGTTCCCCCATCGCCACGAGCCATATTTCCACCCAAGAAGAATAAGAGGATGGGGATGCACAGATACACAGATGCACAGATACACGGATACACGGATACACGGATACACGGATACACAAGCGATGTACAAGACACACGGCGATTCCTATCATCTGCGACCTGTGATTTGTTCCAGACTTGCACACACGGAGCCAGTCCAACAGCATTACTGTCACACGAATTTCCCCATGTGCGGGTTGCTTGGTTCAGGCCCGAATGGCCTGGCCTCCCAAAGGAGGGGGGTTGAGGGCAAGAACCGGGGGCACGGGGGTAGGCAGACCAACACGCGACGACCACGATAGAGCGATATAGAAAGCCGGCAGTCGACATGATCATCACGCAGAACGAGGACATGGATGAAGGAGCCGATGGAAAACGGGGTCGGGACAAAACTGAGACCTACAGGGCGGCGGGCAGGCAGGCAGGCGAAAGCGATGACGATTTTAAAAAAATGAAAAAAATAGAAAATTAAAAACGTACTGCAGAAGAGCTACTACACTGCAATACTACGTACACGGTGATTGATGTGCGGGATCTACACTGATGCTGTTCCCAAAGCAACGGTGCACTCGGCAGCTTGCCGTGGTGCTGGACTCGCGACGTCCACTCGGGGCGTGTTTGTTGCGCCCAGAAAATATATACCATTATTTTCTAAAAAAAAAAGGAAAAAAAGGGAAAAAAGGGAAAAAAGGGAAAAGACTCTGCGGCCGTCTTGCAGGCCTCGGCCGCCTATGCTTGTCCCCGGAAGCAGCTGCTGAAAGCCGCTCGAGATGAGGATGCATCCGCTGATACCTTTCGGGTTTCCTAGGTGTTACAGCGTCAGCAAGTGCACTTGTGCCTCTCTTGAATCCGCGGCGGCTGGCGGAATCCCGCGTAGCATGCCATATCGGAGCACAGGCCCGGGCCGGCACGCCAACATGGCGGTTTGGTTGCATGGCGACGATTCGACCTTCTTGGAGGGCGACGGTGACAATCGCCATGGCTGATTGGGGGAAACGCTGGTGGTGACGCTATGCCCTGCTGTGTTTTGCTTGGTTCTCGGCCATCCCTCATCCACACATTCGAGATGAATCACTTGATGTTCCGGCGCACAAGCCTTTTTTTCTTCCTTTTGTCCTTTTGTCCTTTGTTCTGTCCTCGCTTGTTGCACGGCGGCGGCAATGGCGGCGGCGGGCAACATCCTGATTGATACTGGGGTGCCCAGCTGGCAAGTTGCAGCACGATTTTACTTGCTTGGCCCAGGAGAGGGGGGGGGATATCAATATTACACGGGATTTTCGGGGTTCCTGACAAGGGAGCTTTTCTTTCCCAGGCAGCAGGGAGCATCCTTTCCCAGGCAGCACGGGGGGGAAGAAAAAAAAAAGGCTTTGGTTGAGCGTCCGGCGCAGGGCGTGATGTGATGGCGGTGGTAGTTGGCAGAATCACGCACGCAACGCAACAACGCAGCATACATGACATGCAACGCCGCAACACGCGGCGCATGGACGGAGTGGGGTCGCTCTGAAATTAAACTCGGCTGAATCAAATCGCGATTTCGGTCAAGCTCAAAGCTCAACGGCGGGGACGAACTACCCCCCGGGTCGCCAAGTTGATTCCCGAGTGCCCCAACTCCCGAGCAGCAACGGAGGAGGGTACATTATGTAGGTATGTACGTACCTAAGGTAGGTGCCTTGGAAACCCACGCTCGTACGCACCCGCACCTTCCATCCAGCTGGGCGGGCGGCGGTGAACTCGCGAGTGATTTGTCGTCATTTCCTCATCTCCTCGTTTCCTCCTCGAACGTCGAAGCAGGCAGGAACCCCCCCCCCCCCCCCGGAGCGCCCCGCTCCTGCCCCGCCAAGAGTTCGTCATTCTCGCCGCACAACCCTGGCAGACGGAAGGGTGACGGCAATCCCTGCGTGTTCGTTCGTTCGTTCGCACCTGGACACCAGGCTCTTTTGACAAGATTTTATCCCTTTTCTTTTTGACCCTTTCCCTCTCCAGGACCGTGGGACTGCCCGAGCTGGCCCAATGACGGCAAACCCATGCCGGCCTGTGTACGTGCCTCTGTGAGGCGAGAGCTTGCAAAAGGGGAAACGAAAGCCGGACAAGAGCCCGCCTGGGAACTTTGCTTCCCTCTGGTACGGGGGGGAGGAGGGGCGCATTCGGGTGGTTTGTGGAGGTGACAGCGGGAGGGAACGGAAATGGCAATGGCAATGGCAGTGGCAATGGCAGAGGAAATAGAGGCACGCGGCACTTGCAGACGATTGACTGACTCCTGCTTCTAATAATGATGGGTTCAGAATCCGCACGGCGCAGAGAGCCCGACACCCGCCCGTCCGCTGGTCCGATTGCCGGCTTGCCAAGGCCGGCAAACCCCGATTGCGCGTACTCCGCACAGCCGCTACCATCGTCGACCCGCTGACAAAGCACCAGCAAGTTCAACCCACGAAGAAGAAGAAAAAAATAAAGAGAGGGAAAAAAAAAAAAACAGAGAAAGACGGCCGTGGCCAGAGGAGCCCGACGTGTCCCAGCAGAGCATCCGCCCGCCCGCCCCTGCCGCCATGGCCATGGCCATGGGCTTTTTGCTGAGACATGCCACGCTATGCTCTGAACCCGTCCGAGAACGCAGACGTGCGGCCCAGTCGGCGGTGGTGCATGGCTGGCACCCCTTGGCACTGATCCGATCGGATCAACCGACGCGATGACGCGCCTCGTGAATCTGGACAAAGACCAGCTGGTCGTGTCCGTGTCGCCCGACGGTGCGAAGCGTTTTCGTCATCTGCTGCTGGTCCACCAGCCGGCTCCGGCTCAGTTGGGGTCCAAGGATGGATGGATGGGAAGGAACATACATGTAGGAAGGAAGGAAGCGCCGCCCAGTCAGGTTGGCGCGCCTGTGCCTGAGCCAGCCCCCGGGGGGGCCCTCGGAGCGGGCCTGTGGCGCTGCGGCGCTGTGGCGTTGCATGCATGTCGCATTTGGCGACGAACCAAGACTACCTAACCTAATGTCAACGTATGTCCCATCTCCTTTGCTGCCTTGGCTGGCCATCAGACGCCTGGCAATAGCTGCGCGAACCAACCCCCGCAGCCAGCAGCGCGGCCCATCAAGCGGGAATAAGAAGCCGAACCAGACCTTGTCCGAGAAGATTGAGCCTTGCCAGGTCGAACGAAGCCAACACCCCCTCCCCACCCCTCTGGAGTCTGCATCAATGTCCGACCGACATGGATATGTATATACACCTAGTCGACGATGCTGCAAGCCGTGCCACCCGACTCGTGCCCCCTACGCACAGCAACGCTATATCCTCCCGCACCACGCTGGCACCACGCTCGCACCACGCTCGCACCATACCCTAGTCCCGCGCGGCCAAACGCCCCTTGCTCAAGCTGGCGCTGCACCTAGCCCCTGCCCCCTCCCCTGCCCCTCCCCTGCCGGCCGCGAAAAGCCACCACCAGCTCATTATGTGTCGACGCGCTACCTCAAAAGTCCCGCCAAACCCCACGCCACGCACCCTGGCCCCACCTTCGTTACCGAAATGGTAACAAAATGCAAGCTGCGCGCCGCTGGGAAGGAGGAGCCTAGGGAAAGGGGGACGGGGGAAACGGGGGGGCAAGTGCGGCCCCCCATCGTTTCGTGGCACCGGACGCCGCCGCCGCCCCAGGGAAATTGGCTCCTCCGTTCTTGCCTTTTTCGTTCCTTCCCTGGGCAAGAGTAATCTCGTCAGCCCATGCGAGGTTGACGCATCATTGACGCCAATCCGGGTATGCCGTCTGCAACAGCCAGTCCGTTTTGGTCGTCACTCGTGACTGCCGTGTCCGTGTCATCACGGGTCACAAAGGGGGATATATTCTGACTGCTCCGATGCCTCCAGCCAGCTGAACCCCCGAGATTAATCAAAAAAGAAAAGTCCCCCTCCCCCGGTCGCCTGCAGGACCACCTTTGAAGCGCCTGCTTCTTTTTTTTTTTTTTTTTTTTTTTTTTTTTTTTTTTTTTTTTCCTCATTTGCTCCCCCGGCTTTGCTATCGTCAACGTCGTCAACCATCTTCACCCCCTGCTTACTTTATTTCCCATCTATCTATCTATATATCTATCTATATATCTATCTATCCATTTATTTATTTTAATAAAAAACGAAAAAGAAAAAGAGGCAAAAGAAGAAGAAGCAAAAGACTCTTGACTTCACGTCATTGTGTTCCTCAATAAAGGCCTTGCCACACCCCACCAAAGTCCTTCGGTGCAGGCCGCAAGGGTTCACTTTGTCAAACACCTGCCAACGCAATATATACATACTAAAACAGCAACAACAACAACAACAACAACCATCTGCGATTCCCTTTCAAGCGCGAATTGGCCAAGTACCCCTTCGTTCCAGGGTACTTCCCTTCTCCATCGATACTGTCTCAACTGTTGCGTCGCTCCGTTTCGCGCCCTCCTACTCCTTCCGCCTTTCTACCTCAACCCCCCATCGCCAACCACCGACAACCATGCTTCACAGCCTTGAATAAGCCCGTCGCGATAACTAATCCGACTGCCCGAGCTTCTCTTCCAGTTCGACCACATTGATGCTCAAAGCAGTAGACCATGATCTTTAACCAGGCTTGCCTGTGCGCCTTGCTTTGTCTCGCATCATTATGTCAGCCGAGCGCGTCGCAGAGCTTCGCCGTCGTCGCAAGGAGAGAGGTCACTGCACCTGCTTCTACACCGATACCTTCGACAACAGGAGCCGGGCCAGCAGCATCGTCTGCAAGCGATACCCATGGCAAACCATCCGACGAGCCTGCCTCGGCCGCTCGTTCGACAACTCCGACATCATCCACGCCCACTCCCAGCACAACCAACTCCGTCCTGCCAACCATGACCACAACTGCTGGTTTTGGGGATAATTCAACCTTGTTCAACTGTATGTCTTTATTCACCAGCCTGAAGCCATTCGCTACTTTCCCTTGCCAATCTTTCTGCAAGTACTGATCCTCTGCCTGTAGCCACGATACCGGCGGGCCAGCTACCCTTGCCTCCTCAGCTCACGCCGGGATGGGGAGTTGCCGGAGTCATCATGCTCGCGACTGGTGTGATATATACGCTTGTTGGTATAAAAAACCGATGGATCCACACATTCTTTTCTACCGCCTATGTCACAGTACTCGGTGTTGCGGTCCTGATCATTTATGTCATGAGTACACCCGTTAGCAACGCGCTGCAAGGCGGGTACGTCGCCGCGGCCGTCATGTCTGGCTGCGCCGTCGGCGCCGCGGCGCTGTTCTTCAAAGAGCTTACGGAAGGCTTCGGGTGCGCGCTCGGCGGCTTTTGCATCAGCATGTGGCTATTGTGCCTGGTACCGGGCGGGCTTCTGCGCACCACCCCTTCCAAACCAATCTTCGTCGCCAGCCTCACCGTAGTCGGGCTTGCGTTTTACTTCAGCAGACTGACAAGAGACTGGGCTCTCATCGTCTTGATTGCCTTTGGAGGTTCAACCATAACTGTCCTTGGCATCGATTGCTTCAGCCAGGCGGGATTAAAGGAGTTTTGGGCCTACCTTTGGGGGATGAATGACAACTTGTTTCCCCTCGGAGCCGATACCTATCCCGTCACCAAAGGCATTCGAGTGGAAACGGCAGCCATTGTAATCATCTCATTGGTGGGAATCATCTCGCAGATCAAGCTGTGGCGCATCGTTCGTGAGAAGAGAGCAAAGAGAGCCGCGGAACGAGCCGAGGAGCAACGAAATCTAGAGCATGAAGAGGAGACTGTTGGGCGTCAAATCGAAGAGGTCAATGCTCGCGAGCGTCAACAGTGGGAACGCGTATACGGCGATGGCGCTGCCGAGAGCATAGCAGACTCGCGTTTTACCGATACCGGAAGCGAAAAGAGACTCCGACCTAGTCTTGCCGAGTCAAAGAGACAGTTGTCTGCCGAGGCCGTAGAATTGACCGACATGTCCGAATCGGACCATTCGAGGAACGGGCCTGAGGCGTTGATGGCGGCGGAAGTCAACGAAGAAGGCAAGGTTACCGTTCGAGTTGCCGCCGAAGATGTCCCCGAGTCGGCGATGGGCGTTCAAGAAGCAGCGACGCCTGACGAGAAGGACGAGGCCAGACAGGGCGCCCAGGTGTCGAGCGATGATGGGAAAAGGCATTCAAAATCCACGGTTGCCAGTAAGCGCGCTTCACAAGCTCAAATTGTACCCGAAGCTCCCGAGTTGGTTCCTCTCCCATTCATTGTCCCTGAAGAAACAGACGCCAAGTCCGAGGCGGATCGATCGTCCATTGCCACTTTCGCAGATGAAGCCGAGGTGGACGCGACTTCAGCGCCTCGCAAGTATCAATCGCTTGTGAAGAGGCTCTCACTAGGACCCGCCTCTTTCCTTCACAACATTTCTCAGAGGTCTGACCGCACCGAAGGCGCTGTTGCAGACGGTCTTTCGGATTCAGGGAAGAGTACAGAGGAGCTGTTTCTGGAAAGGACGCGCTGGCCCGAAGATGACGAGAGGTCTCTGGCAGCGACAATAGACGAGGAAAGCGTCAGTAGCAAAGGTCACAATCCGATAGACGAGGACCATGAGACAGACGAAGACACCGGCAAAGGCGAGCCTGCAACGCCGCGCCTCGAGATCCAGGCCAAGCTTGGACAGCCTGATAACGAACCGCCCGTCGAGGGAGCTGAGGCAGCAGGAGCGATCCCCGCCTCGCGTCCAACTTCAAGCACACGTACGCCAGGACCCACGGTTATAGTTGGGGAGCCTGCTGGCCATGATACGACTCCTAATGCTGAACAACTGAGCCAAGCGCAGGCCGAAGGGCAAGGCAAGAGGGATTCTCCGGCAGATCCGAATCTTCCGGCAGCATCCGACCGGGCTGAATCTGTTGCCAGCAATTCTTCCACAGCACCAGCAAGCTTGACCAAGGACCGCCTGCCGAGGTCGTTGTCGAGAGTAGCCATGTCCTACAGGACCAATGAATGGGCGAAGCATCTGAGCAATGCAGAGCGCCCTGAGCTTGACGAATTGCACATCCCTCGTGCAAGAGCAGCGCCCAAGACGGCAAGAGACACGAAAGAAAAGGCCGCACCCGTCGATGTGGAGGCCCTCAGACGGACAGCTGAAGACGGAGTCCCGCCATTCCTCGTAAGACGATCAACTTCTCAAACGTCTGATTTGGCCATGTCAAGCAGTAGCACCAGACGCTCTCCCAGGCCAGATCTGCCTGCGGCCACAACTGCAGTGGTGCCACCAGCATCTCCCACAGAACAGAACCCTCGCCTTGAACAACGAGCAGCGCAATCAGCAATTGCCCGGCCCGCCTCATCATTGAGGAAAAAGTCGTCTGGATTCAAGCAGGCATCGCCGAATTTCACGTCCATTGCAGAAGAGCGTGCAAACGGACCGACAGATGAGCCAATCGCGGAAGAAGGGAGCAGCGAAACTCCACAGCCTGATTCCAGCCATTCGTCGACGGTCGCTCTTGACAAGATGTCGTCGCAGCCTCCTGCAACAATGGCAGCAGCAGAGAAGCCTTCAACCCCTGGCATTGTTTCCTATTCCAGTCCCCAGACTCTGATGGGACAAAGAGAGATATTCATCCGCAGCAAGTCGCAGGGGAACCTGTTTTCGAACACGGCAGAGCCAACTCTTGCAAGCCAGGGATTGGGTAGCGAATCTGGCTCGTTGCGCAATTATGCCCTACATGCTGCGACTATGCCCAGTGTGGCTGACCCAGATGACGTTCCCCTCAGCCAGCGAAAGGAAATGATGCGTCACAACGGTTTGATGCTAGTGTCGGGCTCTCCCTCACAGCCTGCGCCTGTGCCTACTCGCCGGCCTACAGGTGCAGACAGCTCGGAAAACTTGGCCTTCAACTCACATCAGCCCAAGAGATCGTCGACCCGGCCCACCTTGGCGGCAAGAGAGGCTCAATTGGCCAGCTTCCGTCAATCAGTGCAGCACGGACTGCGCTCAGGGACGCCTGTCATGATGAATACCGGGCGGGATTCCCCTTTCGGCTCCCCTCCCTTGCTGGGTGGCGGACGCGAGGCGGAGATGCAACGCAACATGGAGATGCAACGAACCGTTCTCATGGGCCAGAAGGAAGCAGAGGCACAGCGAAGGGAGGTGCAGAAAAAAGAGAAAGAAGACGCCGACCGTGCATTTGATGAGCGGATGAGGAACGGAGACATGCTTGAAATCCACCGAGAAGCCATGAGGAAGATGCAAAAGCATGCGCGTTGAGGCACCTGGCGCACGGCTGTAGTTAACATGAACCCTCTCTCTTGGACACCTGACCACCGACCACTGACAAGTGTCAGACAAGTGTCAAGACAAGTGCCACACAGTGCCACACTGTACACAACAACCCCCGCACGACTTCCACGACTTGGGCCTAGACTTGTTATGTAGATACGAGTCTCGACAACAGTATCAGAATATTCCTTTTTAGCCTTGCATATTGATGAAAAAGAAGAAAAAAAAAAACACATACTGGCCTCAAGATATATAGAATCAAGCTGCCCTCTTTGGATTTCATCTTCAGGACTACGGCGATTTCGTTTCTTTTTTTCGATACCACGGCGTCATGGGCGGGGTGTATTCGAGTGTCGGCAATACAAGGCAAGCAGGTCAAGCCTGGCCTATGTATGCACAACCATTGTTAGTTCCTTTGTAGGCATGCATATCCATTCGGTGAATGGGACATGACAGGACGACTGATTTCAGGCAAGGTGGATAGACTTGATCTCGTATTGTGTGCATGATGTCAATTCCTTGCGTCGGCTTGCAAGAAGGAGAATTAGAACTGGGGCTGAGACACGCCTGAAGGGTTTCTCTTTCGCGGCCCCTATATATAGCTGATGATCCATCCATTCAGCCGCTGATAAGCCGTGATGATGTCTAGGATGGACCGCTTTTCCGTGCTTTTCCAACCACCATTCCATCGACCACTCGATGGATCTCACCAAGTTTTCGGCGCCTCCCAGTCCTCTGCCCCCCCCCCCCCCCTCTCTCTTCCCGTGATCGACAGCTTTGTCTGATGTGCGCCCACTCATCCATCCACTGTCACTCCAAAGGCTTCAAGCGCCATCCCGCACCCCAGACTTGCTCTATACCAACGGCGACGAGAAGTAGAGGCTGGACCCGACTCCCTCAAGCGAGCCGACTTGACTGGGATCCTAGCAAGAGTTTGGGCGGCAGCCTCTCTCTTCTTCGGCGCTTCGGGACCAGATCCGCAGCCACGGACGACCGGAAAATATGGGAAACGTACGGAGAGGGAATGGGCTAGGGCCGGAGAACCTGACACGCTGCCCTGGATCTTCCGCGTCCGAGGTGGGACGGGATGCAGGTCGCCGGGCACACTGCGGCTGCGCACGTTCAACGCTGCAGAAGGCTTTGGGGCGATTCAGGTCACTCGGTGGGTGAGATTTCGTGCTTGACTCGGACTTTGAAGGGGTGCTGCTGCATCCCAGGTGTCAATGGATTATGCCCCTCGAAATCGAACGGGAGGAGGGAACCAAGAAGGCCACACTACCTTGCAACGGTCCGCAGCTGCGCGGAGCCTAGGGTGCTCGCCCCAGATGAGAATCCCTTGTCCGGGTCGTATTCTTGGAGGAGGCTGGGGAAAAGCCGGCCGAGCCCCAGGCAGAGGGACAGCTGCCTGTAGTTGTTGACGGCGTCCTTGGTCAGGCCGAAGAAGACGAATATGGGGATGGCCGTGGCGATGGGTATGTAGCAGTTGTTCAAGTAGGCCCATCTGATCTGGCCCGAGGGGACAAACAGGATCGTGTTCCACGGAAACGGGGAGGCGTGATTGTGGACCTGGTCGTAGCTGAATGGCCTTACGGCATGCATTTCCAGGATGTTGAGGACGGACAGCGTGATGACGACGGGGAGAAACGGGATCAAGATGGAGACGACCATGAGGTACAGCCGTCTCTTTGTTCGTTGGCTCCTGTGCAGGGCGGCGCGGTTGCTATTGAGAGCAACTTGAGTCGTTTTGCTGACGGTTCGGAATCGCTTGTAAATCAAAACTGGTGGGTTTGGAAAGATTACACGCACACAAGGTCAGTCAATGGCAACTAAAAGAGGGGAGATGTATAGCAAAGGCCATTTGTCCCCCCCCCCCCCCCCCCCCCCCTTTTTTTTTTTTTTTGTTTTTCTTTCTCTCTCTCTCTTCTTTTCTTTTTCCTTCTTTTTCTTTCTTACAGGCACCATGGCAAAACACCCTCCCCCCCACTCCAACCGAGGATGAGGACAAAGGACAACCTACTTGCATAACCTGCGGTGAGGATGGCGAATATCGGCGGCGGAAGCACAAAGAAGACCAGGTAGGGCCAGGAGGGATGGGGGATCCAGTTGCAGCCGATCAAGGTGGCCACCAGGTAGCGCTGGGCCGTGATGGGCCACGTCAAGGCAAGCTGGATGATGGGAAGGGGAAAGATGATGAGGGCCTGAATCACGTTGCGGCGGCGCTTCTGCCGGGCCGTGAGGGCGGTCGCTTGCATCAAGCCGACCCGCTGGGCCAGGTTGCGCACAATGGCCAGCAGGCATGTGACAAACAGGCCGATGCTGAGGTTGTGAAGATAGGCGTCAGCATCGCACCAGCCGTAGCCGGGCCACCAGGAGGCGGTGTCGTCGTCCCTCCACAGCAGCGAGTTGACCACCGTCTCGAGATTCTTAAGCTCGACGTTGAGGATGAAGACGACGGCCGCGAACTCGCCGTTTCGATACAGCTGCCGGAGAGGCACCAGGCAGACCAGGTTGGCTAGCAGGGCCAGGACGGTTCTGCACACGAGGTTGGCTGC
Organism: Ustilaginoidea virens; assembly: GCF_000687475.1. Lineage (NCBI taxonomy): Eukaryota > Fungi > Ascomycota > Sordariomycetes > Hypocreales > Clavicipitaceae > Ustilaginoidea > Ustilaginoidea virens. The sequence continues at coordinate 3,920,404 of NC_057317.1, read as the reverse complement.
CAGCGCGGGATTCGAGTAGGGAGGGTAGCTTGCGGCCGTGGCGAGAATGGTCGTTGCGCCACGGCTCGCAAGCTGGTTCGGGTTCGCGTTGGGGGGCAATGCTTCCATGTCTTTGGGCGAGGGCTCAGAAGAAGGAAATGAAAAGAAGAGGGGACGGAGAGGAGGAAGGACGCCAAGTTGGATATGAGAATCAACAGGGACGAGAGACGTTTCATGACGATACGGTGCAACAACTTGCTGAGACAGGGCAGGCAACTCGTGGCCGCTTAGAATCAGGACGGGAACGAGGGTTGATGAAACCGCGTCGTGGCACTTGTTCATGGCCAGTGTACCACAAGCGAGTGGGAAGCATTGCCCTTATACCAAGTCGTCCTCTTCTTCTCCGTCTTCGTCTTCGTCTCCGTCTCCATCTTCTTCTTCTTCTTCTTCTGCTTCTGCTTCTGCTCAATGGGTGGCGTGAATAGAAAAAACATGGTTCTTTCAGCCTCGTCAACACGCGATTCCGCACACAAAACAAAAAAAGGGGTAGAGCTTCCCATTGGGGCTGGGAGAGCAGAGAAACTCATCACACAGGAATTGCCCGGCATCTGCGGGCATGGATCAGGTCTCTGGCGTCTTCACAGGCGTTCAATAAGACCGAGACTGGCTGAGCCAGGAGCAACTAATGCATCACGGTGTGCCCAGCATGAGGTGAATGGGCACTCGGACGTGAACATGACATGACGGTCGGCGACAAACGAACGTCCGTCAGTCACATTTGGTGGTGGCGGGCAGAAGAAGCAAGCTGCATTGAACAACCAGACCATTGACAACCTCACCAATAGACGTTACCGGCGCGGCGGGAACAGCCGCCGCAGAGCTCTTCTGGCTGACAACGGGCCTGTTGTTCAAGTTTGCCGAATACGGCTGAGGCTATTGACGGACGTCTATTGACACCCAAATCGGGACATGATGCAGAATCTGTCAAGAGCTCCACCGTGGCGTCGACGCATCGGACGCAAGGACATGCAGAACGGGGGTGCAGAGAGCGCTCCGTGTTTGCATCAGTGCCAGATGGGATGCAGCAAGGCTCCGATTTAAGAAAAATAAAAAAAAAAAAAAAAAAATCCAAGTGTCTGGCTCTCGGCAGATGGGCGTTGGTCTGGGGATCCCTCCGTCGTACCTGGCCGGGCCGCGAAAAGCCATCCTGCAAGCACCTGGCTGCTGCTGCTGCTGCACTGGGTGGCACGACGTTCTATACCATGCTTAACGCATAGAGGAAGTTTGAGTTGTCTCGGAAAAGGCTGTTGGCTCGGTGGGAAGAAGGGGGCTTAGAAGAAGAAGAGTCGGAAGAGCGGAGAGAAAGAGAGGAGCGACAAGGCGCGGCGTTGGAGCCGAGTCTGGTCTATCTTGACCTTTTTGACGAACATGGAGATGATGGTGACCATTGCGACGAGCAAGAGTAACACGGTTCAGCAGGGGAATAACAACACGTCTGCCCAAAGAGGATGCGGTCGAGACTGCCTATACGGAGTATATCTGGCTTTCTTTCTTTCAGTATTCAATATGCAGCTGAACGCAGGGTGGGAGGGGCGGGCTGCTTATTTGGCTCCCCAATCGTCACCTTTGTGATTCGCACCGGCCTGCTTGCTGCTTCACGACGCACAAAGGAAAGGGATAGGCTTTGTTTGAAGGGGATGCTGATCCTGACAAGCTGCCACGTGCCGACGGCGGAAGCAGGCGCCCAGCTCCACAGGAGGGAGACTGGCTGCCCGCACCAAATATAAGCCAGAAAGCCGGTTCCTCGAGGCTATCAAGGAAATGGCGGCCTCGAATCCGCGCTTGGCCGTCGAGATTGGGTCATGCTGTGCCCTCGGCGCTCAACCGGACATGGCTCCGCAGCCCTGGTCAAGGCAAAGGGGTTCGGGCCTCCTCATAGCCCGATACTGTTGCCCGTCCGGCGAGTGAGAACGCATGCGCCGCAGGAGCGAAGAGGCTAATCGAAACTCATCAACGCAATGCTTCTTCGTCACGCAATAAGCTTCTGCGCAGCGCAGAATGAATCTGGTCCGGGCTAACAAAACGCCAGGCGCTTCGGCTGGCCATCGGCCAACGTTCCATGCGTACCAGCAATCCCTCGGTCGTGCAAACACACAAAGAGCCATGGACTTCAATCGAAGCTGGGTTTCATGTGGTTTCGTGTGGTTCTGTGCGGTTTTTGTGTGGTTTTGTGTCGGAGTTGTTGCTCAGATTCCATAAAGCCATGTTGACCGGAGATAGTCAGAGGTTCCTAAACGGGAAGGGCCTACTGTCAGAATGCACAGGGAAAATGCGATAATACTTGATTGAAGGAACCAAGTCTTCTCTAAGAGACTTGTGTTCCCAGCTATTTATAGTGGGATAGGGGGTACCCCTAAGGGCTTACTGATCCAGGGAGAACTCGGCACATCCGACCTCGGACATGACCGATATCCACATTACAGACAAGCCAATTTCCCTCCAACACACCCCCTTAGGATGTGCTTTCCCAAGGATATCCTGCCATATAGCTAAATTCAGTGCAAAGCAAGATAACAAGTAGAAATATCAATCCACTCAAGATATTGTGCGCAAAACATGACGGTGCCCTTATTGAATAGGCTACCTGTTCAGGGGTAAATTCGCCCAATAGCACACATACAGCGTAAGAAAATAATAACAAACCGTAGATTCCAATTTTTCATAGGAAACAAGTGCAGCTATTGAAAAGCCCCTTTTAATCTGATTTTTCAGGGCATCTTTTAATCCTTATAAGGCTCTTCCTCACTACCAAAAATAATATCGTGAGACTGCGGTCCGGCGTCATAGGATCCCTTTAAAATAACGAGCCTAAGCTGCCGGCGGAAGATTTCAAATTTCTAGCCTATTAGAGGCTTTATAAAACCATTAGCAACTATATTGCCCGTTAGAACCTACGTAATATCGATCGTTCCTTTTTGAACCTCCTAGCGCAACTAATAGTAATAAATATCTACGTGACGAAGCCGTATTACGAGCTTAAAGAATTCCTCTTTCAATAGGCGAATGGTCTGGATGTTATCGTATTGAATTGTAGGGATATCGGTATATAATTAGAGCCTAACTTCCTCGCATAATCTCTTAAAGGCGATAACCTCCTTTGCCGTATAAGATATCGTAAGAAGCTCTGCCTCTATTGACGATATTGTAATAGTATCCTATTGACCCAATTTATATATAATCAGGCCGCTAAAGAGCTTAATTATATAGCCCTAACTGCTTCATCGCGTCGTGATATCATCGGCATAGGAAGCATTAGAAAATGCCTCTATTTCTACTACATCAGCCCGGAATTTTATCGCGGTATTCTTCCACGTATAGCTATAGTCGAGTGCCTTCCTTACGGCTTATAAATAGTCTAGACCCGGATTTTAAAGGAATCTTAATAGCTGCGATCCAATATAGCCTAGTTTAGGCCTTATAATCATAATCGGATATACTAACGAGCCTACTATTAATTGGTATCGCTTCGTATCGTGTGGTTTAGCTATCCTATCAAATGCCTTAAGTCTTGCAGTATGCAGCGGGTGCTCCAGAAGGCGGTCCTTAGTATCGTTAAACGCGGTGAGGTTATATTTTATCGCTAGCTTATCGAAGTAAGCCCTCTATATAAGCCACAATTTTCTAGCCGTGCGGTTACGAATAACCTTAATTGCTAGGAACCACCGTAGCTCGCCGAGATCCTTAATCTTAAATGCCGCCATTAATACCGTATAGAACGATTCAAATGCCTCTATCCGTAACTTATAATAAAGTACGATTAGGTTATCAATATAGAAGAACATAATAAGGAAGCTATTAATGAAGACATAAGGATCTTTGTAGACCTATTTGAAGCCTTATTGCAATAGGAATCGTAATAACTCTTTAAACCATAGTAGTAGAGACCTTTAAAGCCCATATAGGGCACGCAATAACCTAATGAATATGAAACTATTGTAAAATCCGTCGGGTTATTTGCAATAGATAGTCTCGTTAAGTAGTGCATTAAGAAAGGCTATAACGAAGTTATATTAGTGCGTTTCTAGGTCAAAGAAGCATATTAACGCTATAAGAAGCCGAAATATATATACCGCAAGCGCTACTGCCTAGGTATCATAAAGATTATAGGGTTGTTGATCACTATAAATGCATAATCGTACCTTATAACCGGTGAGATACCCATCTTGGTCCCATTTATAGGCAAACACCCACTTTAGGTCTAATAGCTTAATCCAAAAATCGATAGATAAATCATTTCGTTGAATAATGCATTTAATCTCCCCGTTTATAACCTTCGAATATTCTTCTTTTACGGCAGCGATAAATTCCTCGCGCTTAAGATGCTTTCTAAGCTCCCTCTATATCGCCGGCTCTTTAGGCATATTCGTGATATATAGTGCCTCCATTATAGCTAAAGGCTTCGCGATAGAAGCTACGAATATATCGTAAGTATTTCCTTCGAGCTTTATAAAGAATATATTATCGAAGGGAGTAATCGGCTCAAGTTTATCGTTAGGCTCAGGCGAAAATAGCAAGGACGGCAGCATCGCTTAAGTAATAGCTTCTTTGGGGTAGTCTATAACCTTAAGATCAATTTCTATTAGTTAAGGGGCATTATTAGTGGCTTCATTTTGTGCCTCTGGCGCCTATTCAATAATAGGATTATTAGCAAAGATATTTTTAATCGAATTCCCGGATAACACGAGTTTAAAGTCGTCAACAATAGGTATTTCTTTAATATTACCGATAAGGCTATTTAGGGCCTCCTTTTATTATTCAGAAATCGGTAAGTAGCATTTATCTTAATAAAAAACAGTCTCATCGAATGTAATATAGCTAGAATTAAACTAGCAGCTTCTTTTTAACGAAGGCACCTAAATTAGGTACTAAGTGGTCGAGATATAGCCTACTAAATACCCGATATAAGCTCTTTAATTGAGCTTCAGACCTTTCTGCAATATCCTGTCGCGAGTCATCACAAAAGCCTTATATCTATAGGCGCGGAGGTGGTGAATTTATAGACGAATATCTGCCGGTAGGTATTTCTAGGCGGGCTTATTGTTACGGAGCTAAAGTTGAAGTATTTAAAGAGGTGACTTCCAGTTATCGTAAAGTCTTTCCGACTTCCTAGGGCTTCGATTTAGCAAATATACCACTACTTCGGCTATAACGGGCTATAACTCCTTAGGAAAGCCTGCTTATATATTAAGAAAGGCCATCTTCATCTTTAACACCCCCCTAAAACGTTCAGTATAACCGTTCTAATATTAATAACTAGGGCTCGAATTTCGAATCATAATGCCTTTCCGCTTAGCTTCTTCCCGACTATTACTAGTCTAGAGTGCTGTTTCGTTATTAGAGATAACTATCGCGATCGCTATATCGTATAGGCGTAAAACTTGATTCTTGAAGATTAGCCAGCATCTAGGTAGGTCGGTCTTTCTAGGTATTATAAAAATGCACTTCATTCCCATAAATCGGTAGGTAAATAATGCTATATATTTGTCACTATTGAAAGTAGTAGCTTATAGAAATAGATCGAAAGAGACCACTTTAAAGGGTTCCTAAGGCATTAAGAGCTCGTAAGATGACCGTAATATCTACTTCACGATTTTCATACTGCTATAAACCTTATAATTCGAAGCTTCTTTTTCCTCAGGTATCTGCAATATATCCTTAAAGATACGATCCATCGAATCCCGACCCAGGTGCCCAAAACGCGTGTGCCAGATAGTATGAGGCGTTTTTATCGAAGTTTTAGGCTAGCGACTATCTCCTCGAGCCAAATAGGCTTTGTCAATAATTAAGGCTTTATTTTAAGCCCTTGTAATGAATTCATCTATAGGCATATCGTTTCTACCACTTTAGTAGAGGATGTAAGGCCTTTCTTCCACCTAAGAAACTTGAAAGATTACTTCTTATTAATTATTTTTCCGCAGGTAAATTTCGTCGACTTTATTATTCCAGAATAATCCTTTGTTTCTTATCTTTTTTATAGCAAGAAGATTCGCCACGATCGTCGGATTATATAGAATATCGGTAAAGGTAATAGCCCTTCTATCCTATAACACAATTCGAATAGAGCCAATACCGAGAACTTTTAAAATACTATTATAAGCATTACGAACGAGGTACTCATTAATATTATAGTCGATATTGGTAAACCACTTCATATTATTGAAAACGTATATTAAAGTGCTACTATCGAGTATAATACGAGACTTTAAAAGGCCTGAATTATCCGGGTGAGTTCCTATGGAAAGAATAGATATTATAAACACTTTATCTTCCTTTTCTTTCTCCATTAATCTATCTTCTTCCTTATTATTATTATCGTTATTTTTACCTTTGCCCTTCTATTTATCTTAGAAGGCCTTAAATGCATTTTGCACCTCTTTAGATTCCTTTTTCATCTTTTTATATGCGGCTTCCTAGCTTTTCTTGCTGATCTTGCCCTTTAAATAGTTCGGAGCCATCGATAGAGTCAATATCCAATAATTCTTATAGTAAGACCCCTTTACTATATAGGACTTACTATAGTATTTACAGGTCTTTTTCTTTATTGAAGATAAAGCCGAAGCATCGCTAGAAGCGGCTTATAACGAAGGTTTAGTATCGTCGGTTATAAATACTGTATGACCACTACTAACCTTCCCTTTCTCTTCTAGCTCTTATTTCTGCCGAATATATTTAATAGTTATTAGAAAATCGAGATATTCATTCCGTTCTTATGCTTTTACTATTCGATTAAGGATTTTTTCCTTAAAGGCAGGATACTTTTAATGAAGAGCTTCCGCTAGCCATTTGGTAGGCATATTCCCATTAATAAGGATCGAGTCTATTCGTACTAATCGCTTATATAATATAGAGATTTCGTTAAACCATTCCTCTATATTATACCTTCCGAGGTTACATCGTATAGCCTGTATGAATTTTTCTTCGAGGTATTCACGGATAATAAGCTGAACCGGTCGCACACGTTCTATTAGGCATTAAATTTTTTCTCGAATGTTCTAATTGCCTGCTATTAATATCTTATAGCTAGGGCTCAGTGTTAATTCAAACCACGCTATATACACTCGAAGATTCCGACTAAACATTATATAACGGTCGTTCTAAATATTATACCAAATATTGGCTTGTTTCATCCATTCTGCAGTAGTAATATCACTAGGGCGTTATATCGGCTTAAAGTAGTGGTTTTCTTCAATATTCTCGACTTGCTGCGGCCGGATTATTCTTATTCTTACCAGGGGTGTTACCGATAATGCCCTAGCTGCCGTTGCAGCTCTAGTATTTGCAGAAGGGGCACGAACTGCAGCTTCTGTTGATGAATCGGCTGTTACTGCTAATATTAGTATTAATGCTAATGCCTGCGTGGAATAGGTAGGTTCATCTAATTCCCACGCCGGCAGAAGGGGCATATTCAACATTGCCGAGCCCTTAAGATCAATAAATATCCAAATATCATCATCCAAAGCACGCTTTTAAATATAATCATACCAGATATCCCAGTCATATCGGGACATCAGCTTAACTGCTGGTTTAGAGCTATCATCAGTAACAATACCCATTTTCGCCAACAACAATGTTTAGGGCACGAATTGATCTAACGAAAATAGCGGTCAAGATATCGGTTGGTTAATTCTTAAAGGAAATATCGCGACTTTCCGAATAGCCTCCTTTTTAATTAACAAGGCCACACGAGTATATTAGCAACAATACTTTTAACGGATTCAAAGGGGAATCCCAAGCTTGCTCAAATAGGATCCGGAAAACAGTGGCTTTTACAGCAAAATAAAGATAACAGTTGATCTTAAGGCTGGGCCACGAGGTAAGGGATAACAATAAGGTTTTATTATAATATTTACGCAATTGCTACCATATCAGAATGCATAGGGAAAATGCGATAATGCTTAATTGAAGGAACCAAGTCTTCTCTAAGAGACTTATGTTCCCAGCTATTTATAGTGGGATAGGGGGTACCCCTAAGGGCTTACTGATCCAGGGAGAACTCGGCACATCCGACCTCGGACATGACCGATATCCACATTACAGACAAGCCAATTTCCCTCCAACACCTACGGAGTACGGACTAGGCACGGACACATGGGTAGGCTTAAGAGGTACCTACCTTAGGTACCTCCTAGCCCGGTACAAGGCGTCTCTAGACCGGATTGGGCAAGGCCACACATTGGTGCAACAGAATTCACTCGGGGTAGCTCCGTCCAGGGTAGGTACTTCTTATCGCGCGTGCTCCGTGCGGAGTCTGAATCATGCATACTCCGTACGGAGTACAGCCTCCCTCTACTCCGTTGCGATGTGTGTCGCAAAGCTCCTTGCACCTGTGGGCCTTGCCAACCGGCGAGACAAACGCAAGAACACGTCAACTTGTCGCGCGTGCCGCTCAAGTACAAGCCGGCTTATCGCAGATGCCATGAAAGGGGTTTTATAACGGCGGACTAAATCGAGGCCCCCCAGCCTTCACTCCGTGTATACCGTCAACTAGGTACCTACCTACCTAAGGTAGGTACCTAGGTACTTTTCACCTGCCTGATACCCCGCTAACTGGCCTGTTGCCGCTACCAGCTCGGCCAGGTACACGTAGCTCGCTCCCGGGTAACCAGCTCCGTGCACAAGTGGAGCTGGGAGCTCCGGAGCTAAAGGGGGTCTTGGTTATCACACACAACGCGAGCGAAAACATCCGCTTCCCATCGTCAAAACCAGAAAGTCCACACAACTCGCAAGCTCGTACGGACTCAAGCCCTCCTCCCTCCCCCCCAAATAACAAAAAAAAAAAAAGACACCAAATCAGACGCCATGTCATCATCCCTCCTGTTTCGCCGCGCGACCGCCGCCTCTCCTGGCGTCGTCCGCTCCTTCAGCTCCTCCTCTCGCCTGTCTGTTGCCCGCTTGTCCCTGATCGGCAATCTCGCCGATACACCCGAGGTTCAGACCACGGGCACCGGTCGGGAAATCCTCAAATACGCCGTCGCGAGCAACTACGGCCCCAAGGAAAACCGTCAAACCAGCTGGTTCCGCGTCACCAGCTTCGCTGACGGGCCCCGAAAGGACTTTCTGCTCAGCCTGGCCAAGGGGTATGCCATCCACGTTTGACGCACTCGCACGCACAGCCCTGATGGGGATGCCCCCCCCCCCCTCCCCCCCTTTTCCCTGCTAAACCCCCCCCTTTTCCCTGCTAAACTAAACGTTCAACCATCTCCCGTGCTGATGTTGATTTCTGACTGGGGGAAATAGGACCATGGTTTACGTCGAGGGCGACGTTTCTGTGAGCAATTACCAGGATTCCAACGGTCAGCCACGCACCGGGCTGAACATTGTTCAGCGTAGGTTAAGCCCGACACTAGTTGTTTCTGGTCTAGCTACGTCGCCGCTAACGTTCTCGTTGCACACAGGAAGCATTGAGGTTCTCAAACGACCCCAGAACGTCGCTGACAGCGAGTAAACCGCCATCCATCTTCACCAATCGACATAATCGACAAAAACAGTCCAGGAGCAGGTGGCAACCGTTGTCCAGGCTTCACCCACGAGGCAGCTTTTTCTCCGCTCTCCGTGTTTTCCCCGTCTGTGTCCGACGGTCGCTGTCAGAAGTAGATGAATGATGGACGTGTAACAACAAATTTTTTTTTTTTTTTTTTTTTTTTTTTTTTACTTTTTTTTTTTTTGTAGCTACTCTTAGGACCCTTAGGGCGGTACCAAAATGTCGCGCCTTTCCTCAACCTCCTAGTTCCCTGCGTCCGACTCGTTAGCTTGTTCCTCTTCAAGCTCCGGGCTATCAGTATTCGTCCACACGTAGCAAACGCTGTCCATGCATCCGTACCCAGCAGCAACACCGCCCTCTTGGCTCTTATCGCTTTTCGTTCTCACTAACCAACCTGCTTCCTCGTTGTGCAGAACCTCTCCCGTGTCATGATTCCAAAGGCAAGCACCATAAATACCCAACTCGTTGAGTACATTGCCCTCTTCAATCTTTCCGTTGCGTAGGATAAGGTTTCGGGTCGGACAGGGTTTGATCAGCTCCATCAAGATATACGAGCCCCAATGCGACTCTGCGACCGAATTCAGATGCGCGGGTATGGCGCCACCATAGATATTGTTGCCACCTCCTTCTCGTTGTGGCTTCAGCACATAGTTTTGGCATTGATTCGGGTCGAGCGCCTTTTTTCTCGCTTCCAAACCTACTTCAGAGGCATCCATGGGATATATGTTGGTAAAGGTTCCCCACAGGTCCTTGGCTGACGCAGCATCGTCCTTGATGAACCGGCTCAACACGGACGGCTCGGAAGCGGGATGGGGGGTGGCGAGCACTTGCTGCACTTTCTTGGTGCCAGCAAGCTGCGTCAGCACGGTAGGGCATTTGATGGCGTATGAGCGCTCCAGATGGCACCTGGCATCCCAAGCTTGTTGATTTGGGTAGTCCCCTGGGCCGTAGCCCGCTCTCATGTACACGACAGCAGCCTCGAACCTTGCCCCAGGGTTGTGAGGAGGGCTGTACTCAAGCTGACGCTCCTTCGTCTTGGCAAGTGAGGTGTGCTTCGGCACATCGGAAAATGCGAGTCTGAACACGGGTATCCCTGGCTGCGATTTGACCAGCTGATACTCCAAATGACGCTGATCCCAGATATTGCGTTCGTCACCTTGAACCAGGAACAGGACGCATTTTCTGTACCCAGTCCTGGGGGCGCCGTACGCATGATAGGCGGCTTCGATGCCGCCCGCCAGCTTTTCAACGGCTCTGTTTTCGGGAAGATGCAGGGTCCCCTCCGCGATGGCGTGTTCCAAAAACGGGTATTCAGATCTGGCGAGGTAACGATGAAGCTGTGCTGTGAGGACAGACAACCCACCAAAGGACGATGCAATCGTGTTGAACTCTACTTGCTTGAGTTGAGCCACGGGTGGTAAGACAGAGGTGTCGTCATGCACCATGTAGTCGGATCGGAAGAGGCCCAAAGACAGCGGCTGTGGCTTGTATGTTAGCACCGCCGGGAGCGGCATGCGCTTGCGTAAGAAAGGCCAAGGCGCCGCACCTGTGTGTAGCCCTCGGACTTGACGGTTTCATGGACCGCCCATAAATCACGGACGAAATCATCGCCATCAATCACCCTGGCAAAGGAAGGAAATGATTAGGAAAGTCGCGGATTTCATGGGGAAGCCCGTTGGGCAGCATACTCCCTCACGATCCCGGCCAAGAACTTCTCGTCTCTGCTCACAGCGGCGTACAGCTCGTTGTAAGCCCTCTGCACCGCTTGGCCCCTGTTGAAAGCACGGCGGGCAATGCCGCTCGGAAACACGGTGACAGGGGCGGGCACCGCGGCGATACTGTTGGGGTCTGCCTCTTGTGGGATTGCACTGGGGGGCGGCCGTACGACCAAGCCATGACCACAAGCCCAGTCCTTGATGGTCTGAATGAGACGCTCGCGTTCATCGCCCGTCAGATGGGGGGGGAATGGCGCAGACGGCTCGATTCCGGCCATCGACTCGGGTCTCATGGTGTACAGAGGGCCAGAAATATGGGACTTGGCTCGCAAGGGCGACGAGACTGCGAGGCGTGGCTGCAGTATCAGATACCGTCGTCATAAAGACGCAACCCGGCAGTTTCCAAAGAATCAATTGCGATTCTTGGAAACAGAACGTTGAAAGCGAAGCGATGGATGGATGCCATGCCAGTGAGTGTGGGGTTCTGCTGCAAATGCGGGTCAACGGGTCACACCTATCACGAGACGGCACATCAAAGATCACTTGCGACGAACCGGAAAGCCAAGGGAGCCCTTGCGCGAAAAGTGCTGACACCGCTAAGAGACCGGTTTAGGATCCTTGATGTCCTTTGCGAAACATTGAAGTGTTCCAAGTTTTAGTTTGCAGCATACGGAGTACAGGCAAGTTAAGCAGATGCAGTACAGCTGAAAGAAGCAAAAGAATGAAAAGATCATTTCTCTCTCTTTCTCTCTCTCTCTTTTTTTTTATTCATTTCCCATGGTTTCTTTAATTTTTTTTAAAAAAAAAGAAGAAAAAAATGCAGGGACGAAGGAAAGGAAGAAGGAAGGGGAGGTGAAATATAACTGATGGTAAAGTGAGAATTTTCCCCTTTATTCGATCGTTGCGACTATCGGCAGCAGATGGCAAATGAGGCCGTTTACTTCACTGCTCTGTCAGATGAACTCACCCCCCCTTCCCCCCCCCCCCCCCCCCCCCCCCACACTTTTGTTGTTGTTTTTTTGAATATACCCCGTCCGTCGGTTGTTCATGATTCATGTACTCGTGCAATCGACAGTATTTCGTGGGGGACCGCAGTGAATCAGGCCCAGGCGGCAGCGGCACTTCAGCACTTCCAAGAAGAGAATGTTGATAGCTGCGACCATCACGTGACGAACTTGACCCGTGCCCAGCTGGCGGTCTCCCCTCCCAGCTGGCTGGCTGGCTTGCTCCCAACGGTGTCTTCTGCATCCAAAAGTTGCATTTTCATTTTCATTCTGGACTGCAGCACAACAAAATGCTTCTTCACTGCGCCTGCCCAGGTAGCCGAATTAAATGAATCCGTGATTTTCCCAACCAGTGACAAGTCGGTTGAGATTCATCCGTAGGCAAGCAGCCGTCGCTTTCCCCGACCAATAGACGTATGAGCTCGGAGGAAGGTTGGTTTACCTCAGCTATCACTCCGTTTCAGATGCTGCCGATGGTGAACCGATTTGTACTCGGAAACGCCGGGCCACGTTAGCCTGTCGAGGCTGGCATCTTTGTGAACTTGCTCCTTCCTCTTTCATATTCTCCCCCCCCCCCTTCTTTTTCCTTTTTGCAAAGGCACCCCCGCTGAGTCCCAGTCTGAGACTCCGATGCAACTGTCCTTCCAAAGTTTGAAGCCAAGACGCTGACGAGTCAGAAACTCAGGTCAAGACGCGTTGCATCGCCTTCATGTCAGTCGATGGATGGTATCCGGTCAACAGATCCCTTTTTCTGGGATGTGGATGTTGTGGCAGCCGAGCTGTGTTCGCTTCAGCGACCCTGCACGCGAGATCCCGAGCGTTTGAGCGCAAAGCTTCAGGAAAATGAGATTGATGGCCACACTCTTCTCACATATGAACTTGTCGGCATGGCAAACTCTCACGATTTGCGCAACGAACTCTTCCAGGTCTTGAACATCCAGCTGGCTAGACACAAAAATGCCCTTGGTGAAGCCATCATGAAGTTACGGGCCAGGAGCCCAGCTTTTCGCCGGTGGAAGTTGGAAAACTTGGCGGCAGGGCCAATGGACGACGTTGATGTGCACAGCCGGGGTCGGGAGAGCACATATTCGGCTCGAATGACGCCACAGTCGGAGCCCCTTCACGTTTCGCGAAACGTCGTGGACATGAATGAGGTCAACTCTTGCTTACCGTCCACAACACCGCAAGGCCAGGACGCAAACCGGGCGCCTGCCTCACCACTGCCGTCTTCTGGCCAGCTCAGCATGGATGTCGAGAAACCAAATGAGACTCGTAACGTTCCTCAGTCTTCGATGGCGGATCGTCATGCAACGAAAATCGATGGAGATTCGGCAACCGCCCCCATCGGCAGCAAGTCTTCTACGAACGGCTTGAAGAGGAAACGAGTTGCGCCCGTGCTGATACAAGACAAACCCGTCAACACGATTCACATGCCAATTGCCACTGAAGCTGATGCTCTCTCCTACGCTCCGTTCGTTGCGAAACCGGAAAGGCAAGGCAGCACTTTTCCGTGGGACAATAATGCTTTTTTCAAATACTTGGGAGCCGGCGCCCTCCGTGTCAAGGACGTACAGTCGCCTGTAACATCCTTGACTTGTCAAATCCGTGGCATTGGGGACGCTATCAGCACTCCGGTGCCCACACGATTTCCTCCGGGTAGACGGCTCGTCGTCAACAAGATCATGAGACGAGTCATGAACAGAACCAGTCAGACAATAAATGCTATAGACCAAGGATTTCACCCTGTCAATTCCCGCGAAAGTTCTGGTGAATCAGACACGATCCTAGAACTTGACGATTTGGCGGAGGAGTTGGACGAGGAGACGATGAGAGAGATCGAGGCTGACGAGGCTGAATCCAGTAAGCGTATCGGAGGGCAAAGTGCCAAGTTCATCACCTCGTCCCAGGTTCAGAAGCTTCTGGATGAAGAAGTGTCGGACATGGCCCAGAGCTGGAGGACAAGGAAACTGCCCAAATATCAAAACAGAGCATTCTCGCTCTGGACGGATGCATCCAAACGCGGTCTCAAACGAAAGCGCATCCTTGATGCGCGAACCAGCGCCAAGTGGTATGGCGAACGGATCAAGAAGCTCGAAACGGAGATTCTGCACCAGATCTGGGAAAGAGAAAGAGATGTTCGACTGCAAGCGAGATGTCTGGAACAAAGTATTGAAGACAGATTGTACCAGTCTTGGCTAGCAGATCTGCTTGAGTCTAGGTTTGCACCGCCGAAACCGCCATCATTTCCAGGAAGTCGTGTGGTACGACCCAAGATAAAGGAGGAGCCAAGAGACGAAGAAATATTGACTAGTTCTGACGAGGAGAATTTTGTTGTGGTTGATGATGAGCCTCCTCCTCGGCCTGCGCAGGTGAAGACGCCTCGACTTATTCCAACTCCTCTCAATCTCGAAAGAACGCCCACCTCTTTTCTTCGGGCAGGGTCACCAGTGTTTATTGACCTCACACAGACCGGATCAAGTGGTAATTGTTCCCCAGTTGAACGTGGCCTGGAAATCGAGGACCGGGGGGGTGTTCCTGAGGACGTTCCTACACCGGCCAAGATACCGTCAAATCAGGCTGGCCCGAGAAAAGAAGATGAAAGAAAAGACACACCACAGCTTCAGCCTCCCGCACTCTTGGAGTCATCATCTTGGCCCAACAAATACCAGGACATTGAGAAGATTGTTAGCAACCCTCCTGCTTACTGGTCAAGGCAGAAAGACAGATTTGCCTTGGTTATTTCCCTTTTATGGAGACTTGGGCATTTGCGGCGATCCGCTGTAATTAAGCACATAAAGCTTCTGTCGGCAGATGAAGCATTTGAGTCTTCAATCTTGCGACACATAACCAATCCGATCAAGGATCTTACGTTGCTGTCAGAGGCGAATGAAGAGACTCCAGCCTTTGATCTCTCCAGACTGTTCCTGTGCTTTCTTAAGGTTAAAAATCTCAAGGAGTCGAGACTGGCGGATCTCAAGCAAAACCAAGTCAGGAAGTTGAGAGCACAGCAAGGCAAGAATTCTTGGACGGTTTTCTACACCTTCATTTCACGAATAGCTCCGCTATTTCCCCAAGACAATCAGATATACAGAGACGGCGGTCTTGATGAGGACCTTGTGGATGCAGACCAGGTGGAAGATGATGAGCTGCTGGATGAACGAGAAGCTAGTGATAAGGCCCCACGAAAGTCCGCAGTGAAGGAAATAGTATGTAACAAGGAAGCCGTCGATCTTCGTGAGCGTGAACGGCGTCGAGCGGAGGACCAGGAGGCTCGAAGACTTCGCCTACGTGCCAAGCTAGGAGCGGCAGAAATGATGCCCTCTGACATTTCCCGGCTCATCATAAATGAGACTAAGCAAGACGATCAGCCTCTGATCTACATCAACCAAGAAATTGGCAGCAGGATCAAGGACCATCAACTCGAGGGCGTCCGCTTCATGTGGAATCAACTGATCCAGGAACCTTCCGTCCGCCAAGGATGTCTCTTGTCACACAGCATGGGCCTCGGCAAGACAATGCAAGTAATCACCTTGCTTGTAACTATCCGGGAAGCAAGTGAATCCCCCGATCAGGGGATAATGTCTCAAATTCCTCAGGACCTTCGCCGGTCGAAAACCCTGGTGCTATGTCCTTCTTCGCTGGTGAACAATTGGACCGACGAACTTCTGATTTGGGACAAGGACCAAGTTCTCGGAAAGCTCCACGTGATTGACGCGACTCTCCCGGACGATGAACGGACCAGGATTATAGAAAACTGGGCTCAAGTGGGAGGCATCATGGTGCTCGGCTACTCGATGTTGAGGCAACTTTACGAGTCGAAAAAGGTCCAGCAGAAGGGCTTCTTCGATCAGCCGAATATAGTTGTTGCCGACGAGGCGCACAGCCTGAAGAATCCTGCATCCAAGTTACACACCCTTTGTGCTCGTTTCCATACCAAGAGTCGGATTGCTATGACTGGCTCTCCTTTGGCCAACAACATCGAAGAGTACTACTTCATGATCAACTGGGTGGCACCAAACTTTCTGGGCCCTCTATCCGAATTCCGCGAAATATATGCCAAACCAATACAACAGGGTGTCAGCAACGATAGCCTTGCCCACCAGAAACGGAGAGCGTTGAAAATGCTTCAAGTTCTGAAGCAGACGGTTGCACCCAAAGTACACCGGGCCACAATCAAAACCTGCATGGACAAAGACTTGCCGCCGAAACAGGAGTTCGTTTTGTGCATCAAGCCTACATCCCTGCAGAGAGAGTTGTATAACCTTTACATACGATCCAAACGCGGAGACACTGTTGGATACTCGGAAGATGATGCATCCGGGCCGGGACTGATTTTTGAGATCATGACGGACCTCAGTTTGCTTTGCAGTCACCCGTCTGAATTCCAGGCCAAGGCGACTGAGGCGGGTGATGCTTCCGCAAGACAAGAGAGGCGACCGTCCATCCCCCTGGGCATCATACCCAAAGTAATGGCATTGTTTCCCTCGGATCCGAAACACCCATCCTTATCCACAAAGGTAGAGATCCTCATACGAATACTTGACAATGCGCGACTCAAGGGCGACAAGGTCCTCGTCTTCACTCAGTCCATCCCCAACCTGAATTTCCTCGCCAGCCTTTTCACAGAGCAAAAACGAAGCTTTAGCCGACTGGACGGCTCGACGCCGATTTCAAAACGCCAAGATCAAATAAAGAAATTCAACTCGACCGAGACGGAGCTTTACCTCATCTCGACCAAAGCTGGTGGGGTTGGTCTAAACATCCAAGGCGCGAACCGGGTGGTTATCTACGACTTTGGATGGAACCCGGTGAATGAGCAACAAGCTATAGGGCGGGCATATCGCATCGGCCAAACCAAACCTGTCACTGTCTACCACTTGGTCACTGCCGGCACATTCGAGCAAGATCTCCACAACAGAGCCGTGTTCAAGCAGCAGCTGGCTTCTCGTGTAGTGGACAAGAAAAACCCCATCAGCTGGGGTAACAGACTGGCAGACTTGAAGCACGACATCCGCTCGGTAGCGCA
Organism: Ustilaginoidea virens; assembly: GCF_000687475.1. Classification (NCBI taxonomy): domain Eukaryota; kingdom Fungi; phylum Ascomycota; class Sordariomycetes; order Hypocreales; family Clavicipitaceae; genus Ustilaginoidea; species Ustilaginoidea virens. Next base: position 3,903,139 of record NC_057317.1, on the reverse strand, counting down.
GGAGGACTTGACTCAGCATTTGGGCAAGGACTACATCCTCGATGACATAATATCCTACGGGGGCGGTAGTCGCAAGCTCTGCCAAATAATACCGACCGACACGTTTGAAGAAGAGGATGACAAAGCACCTCTGTCGGTTGAAGAGCAGAAGGAGGCAGAAGACATGATCAGGTGGAACCTTTTGCGTGCAGCTGACCCGGCCGAGTACAGGAAGCAGAAGGAACTGGCAGAACGACGGTTGCAGCCGCCCTCGCATCCAGCCCATGACTCCACTCATAGTCTTAATGCGCCGGGCTTGGTAGTAACTGTACGGGTACCTCGCAGCATGGATGGAGCTTTTGATTCTTCCACTTTACCGACGACACAAACACAGCCGGGCCCGCCGCAAGCAAGTTTGTCTCCAGCCGCAGCAGACTCGACAAGTTCAGGACTGAACCTGCGATCAGACGCATCCATTCCAAGAGTAAGCCTCCAGATTAATAAAAAAAAAGTCACTGACCACACCCAGCCATCCATGCATTAACAAACGCCCTAGTGGAGCAGTACTCCGTCATCAGCTGCGCTCCTGCCTACGCTCGGAGCGTTTACTTTCTTCGGTAAGGACGAACGGAAGCCGGCTGAAGTATTGCGGTCGGATGGAAAGACGGACCTCACTCCTGTGACGGACACGATGGGGTTGCCGAGGAAAGCCAATCCCTTCTCATCGGGGAACAAGAATCAAGGAAAGACGGAATTCAGAGAGAAACTGCGGAACAAGTTGAGCAGCATGCCCAGGGCAAGGTTTCCTAGTCTCTCGGAGGCACCGGCAGAAAAGGTTGCGGACCAAATCGTCGACTCAATAGATGTTACACTCAAAATCCTGCAGCGGGGGTTTCTGCCAGACATACAACATTGGCGAGCCCTGTGCGGTTTTGCCGAACACGACAGATTCATCACCGCCGTCCTGTCTGGGGTGCTGACAGCGTCATATCTGGCGAGGACGGACGTGAAGGAACTTGAAAGGAAGATGGCCGTATTGAATGATGTTTCACAGGCGGAATTTGAGGCGAAGACAAACAACAAAGTGAAGGAGATGAATGGCGGCCCTAGGTGTTACTGATGCGGGACGGGAGTGATTTCAGCTTGGGATGGAGAAGTGGCGGGAACGGAAGGTGTCTGGTGTCTGCTGGTCATGTCAGGCACGCGGTATTTGGGCTGGGTCATACTCCGTATCTTTCTTTCTTTATGCTGGCGCGGACGTCTGGTAGACGGCGCGGGAAGGTCTTTACATAATTGCATTGTGATACCCTTGTAATACGATCTCCATAAACTTTATAGCATGATATGTATCTATGAGATGCGCAAAGCATGAGATTGGTGGCGACCAGGTGGCCGAAGCGGGCACGAATCGTCAATTTTTCCAACGAGAGCATACCGCCATGACGACCTTATACATCCGAGTGAGGACCGGCCTGGCCTGCCTTTGCGCGCGCCCGCCAGGAGGTGATGATGACAGGGATTTCAAATTGACCAGACATCCGGAGAAAGTTGGCAACGACGCAGGGTCAGGCATGAAGCCGATGCCGATCCGTCACACCGAGCACGGAAATCACGTAATGCGGAGGATGGGCTTGGTCATGTCGCTGCAGCACCCCGGGCTCGGTATGTACTTGAGCAGATGGAATCTGGTGGACGGAAAGCGTTGACCGTTGACGTTGTCTCAGGTTTGAAGAATTTTAGAATACGTAACCCGCGGAGTTGGTGGGGAGAATCCCCGGATTGGGGGGTAGGTGGGTGATGGATCTTGGACCAATAGGGAACGAGGTATTGCAGAGCGCTGAGTTTTTGGCAGGAGCCGAGGTGGGGCCAGGCTTTTTACTAAGTACACGGAGCGGCCGAGGGCAAATAAAGTCGGCCTTGACTCTCTCCTGTATATGTACAACGGCATCCCCGACAGTTGCACATCCTCCGGCGTAGCGCGACATTGACGGAGAAGCAGCCGGCTTGAAATAGAGGCTTGTTTGCTGCGCCGTAAACGGGGAGCCCCGCCCTCGCCCTCGCCTACCAGACGACCTGACTAACCAAGTTGACCCCACCCATCCTTCCCAAGGTTTCCAGAGAAAATCCTCATCAGCGTACCAACCAATTCACCTCAGCTTCTTCTTCTGTTTCTTTTTCTTTTTCTTCTTCTTTTAACCTTTTTTTTTTCATCTTTTTTTTTTTGGCCCACCCCCTTCCCGACTGCCACTCGCCACGGACGCAGCAGAAGACAGGCATCAGAGTTTCTTTTCGCGACAATGGCCATGATGGATGCCGCTCTCCGCCAGTCCAAGACTGTGTGCCCTTTTCTCAAGACCGCTTCGCCAGCCACGCTCCGTGCCCTCTCGACCGCGGCTCGTTCCAAGCCGTCACCATGCGGAGGCACCATGTCCAAGCTTCAGGTGTTTGCTCACCGCTGCCCCGTCATGGGCAAGGCTATTGCTATTCAGTCAGCCAGAGCTGGTGTTGCCGGTGCTGGCTTGCGTGCCTTTGCCAGCCAGGTCAGGGCTGACAGGGCTGACAGGGCTGACAGGGTTGACAGGGCCGCCAGGGCTCGCTTTCACACCACTCGTGTCCACGAGGCCAGGACTGTGGACGCACCAATTCTCGAGGGCCGTAACGATGGTACGTCGCAGTCATTTCAATCCTTTCCTCCAGAGCAGCGACTTTTGTGTGTGCGTATGTGTGTGCCGTCGTCAAAAGTTCCATTGTTGACAAGTTTCCATGGGTGCAGGACGGGCGCACCCAAGCTCGATCGGCAAATTCGACTACGAGGGCTTCTACACGTCCGAGCTGGAAAAGAAACACAAGGACAAGTCCTACCGGTACTTCAACAACATCAACCGCCTCGCCAAGGAGTTTCCGCGTGCCCACATGGCGGACCAAGACGATCGCGTCACCGTATGGTGCGCAAACGACTACCTCGGAATGGGTCGAAACAAACGAGTCCTGAGCAAGATGAAGGAGACGCTGGATCAGTACGGCGCTGGCGCTGGCGGAACCCGAAACATCTCTGGCCACAACAAGCACGCCGTCCAACTCGAGGGCACCCTGGCCAAGCTTCACGCCAAAGAGGCGGCGCTGGTCTTTAGCTCCTGTTACGTGGCCAACGATGCGACGCTGGCGACGCTTGGAAGCAAGATGCCCGACTGCGTCATCCTGTCCGACAGCTTGAACCACGCGTCCATGATTCAGGGCATCCGCCATTCGGGCACCAAGAAGATCGTGTTCAAGCATAACGACGTCGCGGATCTCGAGGCCAAGCTGGCGTCGCTCCCTCTCCACGTGCCGAAAATCATTGCTTTCGAATCCGTGTACAGCATGTGTGGCTCCGTCGGCCCCATCGAGGCCATTTGCGACCTGGCCGACAAGTATGGGGCCATTACGTTTCTGGACGAAGTTCATGCCGTGGGCATGTACGGGCCGCACGGGGCCGGCGTGGCCGAGCACCTTGATTGGGAGGCTCACGCCAGGGGATCGCCTCGCAACACCATCATGGACCGCATCGACATCATTACCGGCACTCTCGGCAAGGCGTATGGCTGCGTCGGCGGCTACATTGCCGGCAGCGGCAAGCTGGTCGACATGATTCGTTCCCTGGCACCCGGCTTCATCTTCACCACGTCGCTGCCGCCCGCCACCATGGCCGGAGCCAGGGTGTCCATCGAATATCAGATGGAGTACGACGGCGACCGAAAGCTGCAGCAGCTACACACGCGTGCTGTCAAGGAGGAGCTCAGCAGCCGGGACATTCCCGTCATCCCCAACCCTTCGCACATTATTCCGATTCTTGTCGGCAATGCCGAGCTGGCCAAGGCCGCGTCCGACATGCTTCTGCAGGACCATCAGATTTACGTGCAGTCCATCAACTACCCGACCGTCCCCGTGGGACAGGAGCGACTGCGTGTCACACCCACTCCGGGGCACACCAAGGAGTACCGTGACGAGCTGGTGGAAGCCGTGGACCAGATATGGACTCGCCTGGGAATCAAGCGCACCTCGCAGTGGGCCGCCGAGGGCGGTTTCATCGGAGTGGGTGAGCACGGCAAGGTGGAGCAGCCTCTGTGGACAAACAGGCAGTTGGGAATCGAGCAGGCGGCCAAGGAGATGATGGCTGCTGGATGTTGCAGCAGCAGTGGCGGCTTCACTGAAGCTCTGCTCGAGCGCGAAGTGATTCGTACTACCAGCGCTCCTGGCGTAGCTCCTGGCGTAGCAGCACACTAATACGAAGTCGGCCCAGCGAATGGGAATGGGGCCCAGGCACCCCATGACATGAGGCAAAAGGTTGGGGTTCTTTTTTTTTTTTTTTTTTTTTTTTTTTTTTTTTTTACGACGGCCGATGATGGTGCTGTTGAGGAGAAGGAGGAGGAGGAGGAGGAGATGACGCGGTTGGTCTCGGTCCCGTCGCCGCAGAACCGTTGGTTTGATGACGGCGAGTCGCGTGCCTTTCCACATGTCACATACTTTGCTGCTACTCTTGGTCGATAGATTGCCTTGGCCCGAGTATCCCCAACAGGAGGTCATGGGCAAATGGTAACTTGTAAATTGACAGACCAAGGCGGATGATGAAAAACTCCCGTGGTGGTGCTTATGCACTGGCCCTTGCTGATAAAAGGCCCTTGCTGATAAAAGGCAATTCGGATTCCGCAATACGACCCGACCCTAGGTCACGACGACGGTTGTGCAAGTGGAGCCTGTGGAGTACATGTACTGCACTAACTGTACTGTACTGTCTGGTAACTGTAGCCTCTCAAGTCTCAGGCCCTCAGGGCTGGTTTCTCCCCTGAAACCCTGATCCATGGAGCCCCCCCCCCCCCCCTCCCCCACCAGCCCCTTGGCCCCTTCCCCTTCCAAGTCAATGGCAACCCTTTCCCAGACAGCTAACTAACTATCTTAAGTCTGGGGTTTGGGGGATTTGCGTGCTAGTTTGAGCACGTGAAGGGAATTTGATGTGCAAGCGACATTGGTTGATCCTGTAGGAGGTAGCCAACACAGCAGGCTTAGCAGGGACTAGTAGGGACGTACCGTCTAGCGCCGGTTGACTATGTTGTCTCCTACTAGTGTCAGGTCAGTCGGATGGCTATCAACACTACAGGTCCAACTACCTACTCTGTGACGTAAGCAGCGGCATGGCACGGGCACGGCGGCGTCAATAGGTACATACCTACCTACTAAGGTAGTAGAAAGGGCTGGGGTCTTGGCACAGAAGCGCTAGGACGCAGTTCATCAGCAAACCAACCAAACCAACCAGCAACTAGCGACCAGCAACTAGCGACCAGCAACTAGCGACCAGCAACTAGCAAGTGGCAGTTTGAAAAGTCAAGTTGAGGCTTCAAAATCAATCCAAAGTCAAGACGCTACGCTGCCGAGTAACAAGAACCTTGCCTTGGAAGTCATATGCAGGTACGTACGTACTGCCAGAAGTGCCCCAGGCTAGGATTGGATTGATGCCCCAGGGTCCAATAGGTGGGTACCTACAGTACCTACGGACGTACGGTGCCTGGGCTTAGGGCCGTCCTGGAAGTCGCACAAAGTTGACCCTTCCCTGGTGGCCGTCTGGCCGATTTGGCTGGCTACATGTAGCCGTGCTGATCTGTCCATGGCCAGACTCGTGTCCATTCCAGCTGGCACCCAGCTGGTGCATGCAGCTGGTTGAGACGAGCCTGGCTCTTGTTTCTTTGCAGCTGGCGGTTGGTCGCACCCCGCAGAACGGAGCTGCGGCCCCATTCGCCAAGTCCGTCTCCGCTCCTCTGCATCGAGCCAGTCGCATTTGATATCGCCATCGACTGGGGCCGCTTCGCTTCGACGACGACACAAGATGGCGGCGCGGGTGGAACCTGCAACTAACTACTGTACCTCCTACCTTAGGTAGGCAGTTGACCTTTGAAAACCCATGGGGGTTACTTGGACTTCCCTTCACTCTTCAGACGTGGGTGCCGGGCTCGACAGACGTCAATGAAAGTTTAATAACGGGCTCGAAAATGGCATGTGCTATGCTATGTAGCTCGAACAAAGTCGACCCATGTGGGGGCATCTCGACGCTATTATTAACCCCGTCGAGACTTTTGCTTCCCCCTGAAAGCTGAAAGCAGCGTTCTGCGAGAGCGGCTCTCTTGCGAGGTTTTTGGTTCTTTGGAAAACGTCATGAGCCGGTGACAGTTGAGTTGGGCGTATCCTTTCAGGGACGGACCACGGGTTTCCGACTTGAGAACATCCAACAGGGCTTGCCGCTCACACAACTGCCCGCTCACCGCGCCGCTTTGCCAATTCCTCGACCTTGGCCAGAACCAAGCCCCGAGAGCCTTGCTCTACCTCGACGACATAAGGCCTCCCTGCCCACTATCTACCCAAGGCAGCAGAGCAGCATCGTCGAATCCTACATGCAGTCTACGCAAAAGGGCCCCAAGGCTTGCACGACGTGTGCCAAGGCCAAGGCCAGATGTATCCCTCGAGCGGGTGGTGGGGACAAGTGTGAGAGGTGAGAAGAGTCTTGGCCGCCGTTGCCCTCCCGTCCACCGTACCGTTGTTGGTTGGCATCTTCCTCGTCTCCGCGTCGGCTGCTGAGATTTGCCGGCACTTGGGCGCGTTGCGTGGCCCAGCGCCCTTCTCTCTGCGTCGTCTGCGTCGTCTGCGTCGTCTGCGTCGTCTGCGTCGCGTTTCTTGCTGGCCCATCAACGGGCCCATCTCTGTTCTCTCTCGAAAACGGCCGTTTCTGACAAAACACCCCCTTTTTCTTTGCTCTCTCTCTCTCTCTCTCTCTCTCTCCTCGTAGATGCCATAGGCTCAAGAAGGACTGCTTCTCCCGAGCACCGGCTCCTCCAAGGCTCAAGAAGCGACCCAAGAGGTCAAGGGTGGCTGAGCTCGAGAAGAGATTGAACGAGCTGTCTTCGCAGTTTGAGGGGGCCCAGCCCGCTGCCGCGGGCGCCAGCAAGCCCGCCTCGCCGCCTCCGAGAGCCTCCAGGGCCCCCGAAAAGTCCGAGCTGTACTCCTTCGAGCATCTGTTCCCTTCGCCCAGCCCGACCGGAGACGAGGGTGCCGAAGCCTCGGCATGGAGCCCCGAGGCGCTCAAGGAGCTCGACTCGCCTTGGCCGCTGCCCACGGAGAGCGAGATGCTTCTCATGATCTACCGCGAGATGTTCTCCGCATTCTTTCCTTTTGTCCTCATCCCGAGGGAGCTGTCGTCTGCCGAACTGCGATACCAGCGCCCGTTTCTGTGGAAAGCCGTGATGCTGAGCGCCTGCCTCTTCGAGTCGACAAGGCAGTGCAGGCTGGGAGAGGAACTCTTGGCAGACATTGGGAAGGCTGCCACCGTGGACGGAACCAGGAGCCTCGACCTTCTCCAGGCTGTGGAGCTCATGGTTGCGTGGTACGTCGTCTTCAAACAGCACAACCACCAAAGCGCACGAGTGAAGCTAACCCCGAATCATCCCGCGTCTCCAGGTGGTATTTCGCTTTGAAAAGCTCTCAAGTCACGAACCTCCTCTTCCTAGCGAGATCCATGTGCGTCAGTTTGAGTGCCATGTCTTACGGCTCTCTGGGAGAGGATGCCAAGTACGGGCCGCTCGACCACCTCAGGGCCTACGCCGGCACATACTACCTCAACACAATGTAAGCGGACAGCTGGGCCTACTTGATCATCTCGGACACAGGAAAAAAAAAAACTACTCCAGTGTACTAAGTATTGGCCATGTCTGCAGCGTGTTTACCACAAATAAAAAGACGGATGTATTCATGAGTACGACGCAACTCGACTCCTGCATCAAAGTCATTGAGACGACCATGGAATATCCTTCCGACGACTATCTCATCAAACTCGTCAAGATTCAGCGACTTGCGCAAACCATCTCCACGACGATGGCTGCTGATAGCAAGACTCCCATGTCACTGCCCCTAGTCATGGTCGTAGAGTCCTTCCAGGACCAGCTAGACACCTTCAGAGCATCGCTGCCCCCTCACCTCTCGGAAAACCGTACGTGCATACCAACTTTGCGCGTGCTGTGCGGACGCATCACTGTGTCATGACTGGCTGACCTTCCTGTCCTTTAGCAACACTGCTGTGCCACGTATTTGTCGCCGAAACACTGCTCAGAGATTTCGCCATTTCGGATCAACGATGCAGCCCGGAAAACATGCAGGTATCGGATCGTCTGCAGCTTCTGTGGTCCTGCATCAAGTCGCTCAACGAGGTTTTCACCGTCCGGTTTGCCGCGCCCGAAATCGAGAAGCCCCGCTTCCTCTGCATAATAGCCTCCGACCTCGCCTACACCATCATCACCGGCATCAAGCTGCTGACGCTGCGGCTGCCTGGCTGGGACTTGAACACCGTCACTCAAAAACTCGACTTGGTCACGGTGCTCGGCAAGGTGATTGATCAGATGCTCAAGGTTATTACTAAACGGAAGAGCGGCCTCCTTTCTCCGGACCGGTGCGATATCGAGGATCCCCTGGAGCGGCTGGTACGCCTGATGAAGACTGCGCGGGAGCTGGTCTCCATGCACACGAGCTGCGCTTCACCGCTGACCATGTTGGACAACATGAGCAATGTCGCCTGGCGAGAATTCATGGGCGACGTGGCATGGGGGGTGGACGAAGCTCACGGCATGCTCGGCCTCGCAACCCAGTCGTGAAGGTTGAGTTTGGCCGTCTGCAAAACCCCGTCTGCTGCAGCTGGGAATCCAGACGAAACGACGACAGCCCGAGACGACAGCGGGGGGGGGGGGGGGGGGTTTAAGACAAGGAGGCTTTTGAGTGGGCCGGAAGCGAGGAAGAACATGGATTCCGAGGTATGAGAAGGACCGGTAACGTTCATAACGTGTCTGATTGATTGATATCCCTTTTGATTGAGATGGAGGCAGCAACCACGGGGCGAGACCGAGCAAAGGGTCGCAAAACCTGGTCTCCGGTTGCCGGTCGGAGAATTTTTTTTGGTTGTGTTTGCAAAAAGCCTTGCTTAATTTACATGTTTGTACAAACTTACTATATAGCCCTTTTTTTTTTGTCCTTTTTTTTCTCCTTCTTTTCTTCTGTTTCTTTGTGATTTCTCGTCACAGTCGCGGTGGTCTGGAGCTTGACAGAGTGTCGACAGAGTCGTCGGCGACCTTTTCAATTTCGATAGACCCTTTTTCTTTTACTCCTTCTTTTTCTTTTTTTTTGCACCATTTTAAATTATTTCTTTTTATTCTAGTTTTCCTTCACCCCCTTAGCCTTGGACATTGAATTGAGTTCAGCATCATCCGCGACGGCTTCAACTTCAACAGCAGACATCTTTGCCCGAGCCAGCCATGCCAGGTTCCCCTCAGCCGCGGCCGTACGTATGCCATGCAGCTCGTCCAAGAAGGCCGGCACAAAGGAACCCGGGCCTCTCACATCGCGCCTCTCGGCAGCCACCTCGGCAGCCACGCTGAACATGACGGCACCCGCAACGGCAGCCGTAAAAGGGTCCGAGTCATGGGCCGCAGCCATGACGCTGAGCGTGGTGCCAAGCGCGCACCCGGTGCCTGTGACGGCTCCGAGAAGCTCGTGCCCATTGTCGACGCGAACAGTGCGCCTGCCGTCGCTGATCAGGTCCGTGGGGCCGGTCATCACAACGACGCAGCTTCGTTGACGGGCAAGGCAACGGACGAGGTTGGCGCGTTGGGGGATGGTGAGCGACGAGGAGGAGGAGTCGACGCCTCGCTGGGTTACGGCTGCGCCGTGGATGGTCTGGATCTCGGATTGATTGCCCTTGATGATGGTGAATGTTCCAGACGATAGGAGGGTTTGGGCAGCTTCGCGGCGGACTGACGTGGCTCCGGCACTAGGCATCACGCTCGTTAATGGTGACATTTCTCTCTCTCTCTCTTTCTTCTTCTTTTCCTTCCTCGTCTTCTTGCCTTGGACTTCATCCTTGTCCCTCAGCAATCATTATGCCGTGTCCCAGGGTTTTGTGCTGGTGGGACATGGGTTTGCATGGGTGACGGATGGCTTCATACCCAACAGGGTCAAAGACAACGGGTCTTTGAGCATCGTTGTAGGCCTTTAGAGCCTGCACGTGGTTTCTGATTCCGTCTGGAGTGACTGTTCCCATGTTAAGCACCAGAGCACCGCCCAACTTGGCCAGGTCGGCAGCTTCAGCAGCGTAATTCGACATGATGGGACTGCCACCAACCGAGAGCGCTACATTGGCCGCGAAGTTTTGAACAACCTAGCAAGGCGAGGCAGGCAGCCATTCGTTAGCCGGAGAAGAGGGGCCGAAGTTGGTTCTATCACCTTGTTGTGTGGGGGAAAAAAAAAAGAAAACAAAAAAAAAAAAAAAAGAGAGAGAGAGAGAGAGAGAAAAGCGCTCACCAGATTGGTCATGTTATGCGACAGAGGCGTCTTCCGGGCCGCAGCAGCGAGGACGCCAGGAATCTTGGACTTGATCACCTCGCCCAGCAGATCTCGCGACGCGGCAGCGGGACGGTCGGCGGCAATGATGGCGCTCGCGACAGCGATGCCGTCGAGCGCCTTTTGCGGCGAAGAGCTCAGCGACAGGACAGTGGATGCATTGGATGCGTTGACGCCGCCTATGCAGACGGTTGGCGTGGAGGAATAGCCGGCGTCGTGGAGGGCCGAGAGGATCTCGCGGACGCCTGAAGGGCCGATGATGGACTTGGTATCTTTTTTCCTTTTTTCCTTTTTTTGCGCGTTTGATGACCCGGATGTGAGCCTCGGTTTTGACGAAAGAAGAGAAAGCTAGGGGAGAGGAGGAGGAGGAGGTTCGCGGGGGAGGCAGAACCTACGTCGCAGTCGAGTAGACGGTTCCGATGCCGAGGTAATCTGCGCCGTTTTCGCACGCGGCGAGAGCTTCCTGCTTGGAACTCGCCGTCACCCCGATGATCTTGCCCGGTCCTAGAAGCGCTTTTGCTTGCTGGAATTCTGAGCATGAAATCAGCCCCCAAGTTTCTTGCGACGCACGGTCGACACGCCAGGCTCACCCATGTCGTCCTGACCAATGTGCACGCCTTCGCAGCCAACGGCAACTGCTACGTCAACTCGGTCATTGATCAGGAGCGGAACGCCGTACTTGCTGGTCACTCGGTGCAGCTTCTTGGCCATGGCGACGACCTCCTGGCTGGAGGCGGTCTTGTCGCGGTACTGCACGAGGGTGACGCCGCCACGGAGGGAGTCCTCCACCAGGCTGGGGAGGTCTCTGTCGCCAAGAAGGGCGGGGGTCGAGTCTGTGACGAGGTAGACGGAGTAGTCTACGGCTGCAGAGGACATGGTTGCTGGCCGGCTGGGGCACGGTCTGGGCGTTTTGACTGCTCGTGATGGCTGTGGCGGGCGACGATGGGATGCCGAGAGAAAGCCGCCTCGTGGCGGGGTGAATGAATAGTCGCCTGATGAAATGAATGAGCAGACGGATGCAGAGAAATGATGAGCCGGGGGACGTAGAATGTTGGTTTGATGCTTGGAATTTTTGTCGAATTTCCCCAGTTCAGTCGATGGGATTGACAGTGCTTCTCGTCATCTTTCTTTCTTTAGGCCAATGATCCTTTTTTTTTTTTTTTTTTTTTTTTTTTTTTTTTTTTTTTTTTCCCTCTCCTTCCTTCCCCTCCCCCGCGACCTCCAACACCGGCGACCGCCAACAACCCACCACCACCACCACCTCCTCCTCCAGCCAACCCCTCACCATCACATCCTCACGTCCCCAACTTGACCAACGATCCATGTACCCCCGTCCCGGGTTTCGGCAGAACGGCCGGTCCTTCTCAGGAACAGATTCAGACTGATAGCGCAGAAACAGAATGACCCGGTTCAGACCGTGCATAGACCTCCACGCCGGTCAGGTCAAGCAGATCGTCGGCGGAACGCTGGACAGCTCGTCGTCGGCCCTGCACACCAATCACGTGTCGCAGTACCCGGCCTCGCACTTTGCGCAATTGTACAGAGACAATGCCCTCGAGGGCTCTCACGTCATCATGCTGGGACCCGCCAACACCGAGCCTGCGAAAGAGGCTCTTCGGACTTGGCCTGGGCACCTGCAAATCGGCGGTGGCATCAACGACGGAAACGCGAGGGAGTGGCTGGATGCAGGAGCATCAAAGGTGCGTTGCTCATCTTGATGGGGCGGGGGAATCGGAATCTCTGCCACGGTTGACATTGCCGGCCGAGTTTTCTCCCCATTGACAATTCTTCTTCCCCCCTTTCCCCCCTTCCCCCAAAGGTTATCGTTACGTCGTTTCTCTTCCCACATGGCCACTTCAGCCAGTCGAGGTTGGATAGCGTCCTCGAAGCCCTCGCCGGGGACAAGGACAAGCTGGTCATTGATCTGAGCTGTCGTCGTCGTGGGGAGGATGCATGGTTTGTGGCCATGGATAAATGGCAAACAATCACGGATATGGAAATCACTCGAGGTATGTCAGTGTGGTTTGGCACTGGCCATCCCCGGCCCCAAGCAAGATGCAGTGTCCTCAGCCTCTCTGCAAGGCTTGTTTCTTGAAACCTTCTCCCTTGTCTACCGTACCGTACCGTACCCTTCTCTTCTTCTCCAGCTGTCTCGGTCTAACAATGCCCTAGAATCCGTCAGGTCACTCGAGCCGTACTGCTCCGAATTCCTAGTCCACGCAGCCGACAATGAGGGCCTCCAAAAGGGAATCGACGAGAAGCTGGTGGAGCGCTTGGCGGAATGGTGCTCTATCCCCGTGACGTACGCTGGCGGAGGGAGGCATCTGGAAGACTTGGAGCTCGTGAAGCGGCTCAGCGGCGGCAAGGTAGATCTGACGCTTGGGAGTGCGTTGGACTGTTTTGGGGGCAGCGGTGTCAGGTTTGACGACTGCGTAGCCTGGAACAGAATGCAGGGCTAACAACATTGGGCCACGTCCGCGCATAAAATGAAACCCCACGCCAGACTCTGTTGCCGCCTCGGTGGTGCGCACTGCGCAGCGATTTCCTGCCTGAGCGGAACAACACGCGGTCATGATAAGTAAACACATGCCGGGTGCTGCAATGTCTGCCGCCGTCACGCTCTACGCCCGCTTCACACCAACGACTAGGGCAGCTTTTGTCTCTCCTCGTGGAGTCGTGGGTGGGAGGGAGCCAGTCTGGGGGAGGGGTTCGAGCGAGATCCCCTCCGTGCCAAGGACCAGCAACAGGGGCGAAAGGCGGGGGGAGGGGGGGCGGGGGACAAGAGGGACAAAGATTGTCTCGCGTCTCGCTCGACTCTTGGGGCCCGTTGCTCTCCAGTTTTCCCACTCTCTCTCCATGGACTGACTGACTGACTCTGTCCCAACCGCCACGGCACGGGCCATGATGGGGAAAGTCCCATCTGCTCCGCAATCGTCGCAAGTCGTCGCCAGTCGTCGTAAATTTCGTAATGGGCGACTGGGTCTTCCGGCGTACTTGCTTCAATGCGGCAACCATGTAGAAACCCCATCAGACGATTCGTCCATGTCAATGTCGCACGGGAGAAAAAAAAAACCAAACAAATAACAAAAAAAATCAAGAAAAAAAACAGAATTGGGAAAAGGCCGGCTGCAGACTGTCAGCACAAAAAAGTCGATACGAGCCGTCCAGCATCTGTCGGTCCCACACTTCGCAACGGATAGATGGCCGGGTGCGTCCCATGATTCCCGTGATTCCGCATCATGCGCAAGTCGGATTTGTTTCGCACCGCCGTTGCCTGGGCCTCTTTGCGTCCCGGATCCCTGTGCGGCTGCCCATGACTGTCCATGGCTGCCCATGGCGACTCGGCGCAAGAGCGGCGCAAAGCAGCAACGGCCTTGGCAGTTATCGCGCAAAAAAAATAAAGCACGCAGCCGGCGCAGCTGGCGCAGCTGGCGCAGCTGGCGCAGCGGGGGGTACTTGTCGGCCCCGCTGGGATTAGATGCGAGCCGAACAAGGCAAGTGCTCGGTGCCTCTCGCGCAATCCAACCTAACCTACGGAGTACCTGGTATCCCAAGGGGCATCACCCTTTTTACTTGATGGGACTGCTGCTGCTGCATCCCCTTCCCCCCGAGTCGCCCGTCATGCCATGCACCAACCAAGAATTTTCACTCTGCCAGAAGAGGCATTGTCCTGTTGCCGCCGCGGGTGTGAGCGCTGTGCATCCCCCCTCCATCCAGCGTGCGCTGCTGCGGTCTGTGGGTCTTTTGTGGGTCTTCTGTGCCTCCGTGTCAGGACTTTGCAGTCTCTGGTTGGTCGTTGGCCCCCACAAGCTGCAGGGGTCTGTGGGACGCACGGCAGCCTGCCTCAGCCGTTGCCACGACAACGCCCTCTGGATATTGACCTTGATCTGTTTACCAGACTGGGGCCAATCACGGGCCGCATCGCCATGTTCAAGCAGCATTCCTTAAACTCTGGCACCCGCAGATCAGCACCCATTTCTTCAATCAACTCAACACAATCCTGTCATGCCATCGGGCTCTTGGTTCCCTCTACGAATACGTTGAGCTACGTTGACGAATACTGGCCCTGTCGTCCAGCCGTTTGAACCCTCTTCTCTTCCAACCAGGCAAGGCCTCCATCGACTCGAGCATCATCCATCCTCGAGTCCTGGCCTCGCCGTGTCAGCCGGGCGAGATCTGGGGGGAAGAAAGCCGGAGCCATTCCAAGTCCCGATCAACCTCGTGGCTTTGTGTGAAGAGGGCCACTGCTTTCCATGGCGCCGAGTCTCTGACAGCATTCCAAACCCGCAAACATTCCACCGCTGTGATTCACAACCAAAAGAGCCCGGGGAGCACTGCTGCGCTGCGCATTCCTGTGCCGTTTGACCTCTACAGCGCCGCAAACAAACCAAGCTGTGATCACCATGGCTTCCGAGCCGGTATGGCAAACTTCGCTTCGCGACTTCTCCTCTTCCCCGCGAATAACACTAACGCTCGGATCTCAGGTGCATCCTCTTCGCATCTCCAAGAACACGCCGGCATCTTCGCCTTCCAAGAAGATGCCAAGCAGTATTTCTCGCCCGCTCAGCGAGATTTCTCCTGGCGAAAAGAGGCGAAACTCACCGAGCTGGCACCCCTACTCGCCAAAGGTTGGTTCTCTCCCATCGCGATCATTTTGCCCCCCCCCCCCCCCTCCCCCCCCCTGCTGGTTGACCTCGGCTTCCGCGCCTCGAGGGCGTGTCTAAACTCCAACCTGTTTTTCTCTTGTTCGTTTGATTTAATTGTTTTGTCTTTTCAATTTCTCTATTTCCTCTTTCGTGGCCTCTCGCTTCATCTATTAGCCTAAAATGGCTCCCCCTCCTGCCCCCGTCCCTCCCCCTGTATTATACTCTCGCCCTACTTCAAAATGTGTGCGCCCCGGTTGACATTTTGAAATGCAGAAAGTTGTGCTACCAGGCAACGACTCTTCTCCATTCCAGTCCTCACCCCTCGATTCTGCTACTTCTCCCCGACTCTTCTGGCAGAATCGCAACTCTGAGAACATGCTCCATGGGGGCGGCTCGGGTTCACCGTCCTCAAACCGCCGTTCGTCTATTGAACGTCTCCAGAGAGCATCTCGCGTCAAGAACAGCAACATCTTGGCGCTTGAGCAAAAGCAAGAATATGATCCTACCAGAATCCCGCATATTGAGAGGCCCCTCGCAAAGGTCCAAGGAAGCATCCACGTATCCTCATCAAGCTGCAGTGGCTTTCCCTCTCCAGACTTTGACCATCGCGAGTTTGACAGCTCGTCGTCAAGCTTGCCTGGGATGAGCCCATCAAAGATCTCTCCAGACTTGCCTGAAACTGCTCAAATACCGGCTAGAACGCCGAGCAAGGAGCAAACATCACCAACAAAGTCGTCTCTTTCTCCGTCCAAGCACAAGCGTAATACCGTCGACGCTGCTGCAGGAACTTGGTCAGGTCACTCCTCGATCAACGAGATGGATTTTCCCAACAGTCGCTACCAGCTCCGCCATCCCAAGAGTGTCACCTTCGACGCCGCACCGCCTCAAGTCAACGAGTATGAAATGGCCACACCTGACCTCTCATCTATTGGAACAAACTCAAGAGAGGGGAGCTACGAGTCGGTCGAGGACGACGAGGAGCTGTACGATCCTGCGCACATTGACATCCAAGACGAGAGTTTTGACGAGTCCTTGGAAGACACCGACAAGACTCCCGTTGTTGGACCAGACGACTGGCGCGGCGAAAGTCCCGTGGCTCACCGGGGCGTGTTCATGGATGGGCACGACGGCAGCCCAATGCCGGATGCTGTTCCAATGAAGGCTGCGGGCGGCCGGACCACTCCCACCAACAAGCGCTCCGAGTCTATCAATTCCAATGGAGACCATAGACCATTGCCTCCTTTGCCCGGCATGAGCGAGCCCGGGTGCCTTTCCCCGGAAGCAGCGAGAGCTTCTCCTGGGCTGTCTGCCACAGCCGAGAGGATGCTGGGCGGCTCTCAGAGGAACTTGCCGTCACCACCACCAGCCTCTGCGTCCAAGTCTGATATCCAGAACATGGGAAGCCATAAAATGACACTGGAAGAGCGTTTGAAGCTGATGATGCTCAGTGATGACACTGATGCAAAGACTGCCGCCGAGCAACAGCGAGAGCGCAGGTTGCGAAGAAGAGGAAACAGCCGCGAAAGGGGCGGCACCCCACACTCCGAAGCAGACTCGGAGAATGCAGAGGGGGCCCGAGAAGCCGACGATACCGTCGGTGATATTTCCGGCTTGGAGTTTCAGTCACCACCCAAAATCTCGAGGGAGTCCATCATGCGCCGACTTCAAGGCGAAAATGCTGTCGCTGAGGATTCAGAGAATCACCTTTCATCTCCCGCTCCCAGTCCTCAAAGAAGCCTTCTCCGTCATGCAAAAGGTTCAATCATGGACCTCGATCCCGACGTCCCCATTCCCTCAACCGAAGACTCTCTCATCGGAGACGATGACGACTATGATCAGGAGGGTAGTGTCATCGTGACGAGGAGTTCCGAAGATGATCTCGGGTATTACGACGACGAGACTCTGGATGGCGAGGAAGAAATAAATCAAGACGTGGGCCATCAAGTGCATCAAGAGTGTGCTGAGCCCCAACAAGAGCTTCACAGTGACGTGGCCGAGAAACGGCTCTCGTTGCTGCAGCAGTTGAAACTTGATGTGCCCTTGACTGGGTTTGGAACCGGCGGGTTAGAAGACCCTTTCACTTCATCAGCCGACGTCGATGAACCGGCCAAGACCGAATCCAAGCATCATGACGGTCTTGTCGTCAAGGCTCCGGAAAAGCCCGAGCCCGCGAACGGGCCTGACACTCCGACCCGACGCTGGTCAAAACCAGAGTACGATGGTAGCGGTTGGGGTGAGCCGGACCCTGAAGAATGCATCGATGAGCCGGGAACTCCTGACTCCATCATTCATCACTCACCACCGGACGAAGAGGACCGGGATTCACCTCCTGCCATTCCAGAAAGAATGGCCACCATCAAGGCTCCCGGGGCGAAACTGAAGACTCGTCTGTCCAACACTCCATCAGACTTGGCCGCTATGCGTGAGGCTCGCCGACAAGTTAGCCAGGAAGTACCGGTTGTGCCACCTATTCCGGAGAAACACCGCAAGCGTCTCTCAGATGATCTCAGTAATGAGCAGAGTTCGGTTGATGACTACGTGGCTCGTCACCCAAGCTTCAAGAACCGCAGCCTTACTTTGGACCTTGACATGGGACTCAGTCTAGATCAGGATTTTGAGCGAGTCATTGAAGCTCAGAAGCGGGGATACCTGATGAGGCAAAACACAAAGGTCATCACGGCCAGCGACAAGGACGGTGACGATCCTCACAAGACCAAGTCCGCTCAAAGCTCTCCTATAAAACAGAGCAGGCCGGCGTCTTGGGTCGTGGAACCATGGAATACGGAGTCTCGCTCGCGAAGCTCTCGCAAGCGTGTGAACGATGCCAACGGGCCAGCACCTCCCCTGCCTGGAAATGCTGCGGCAGTCGGTCAGGGAATCGAGGAGGATCTGCAGTCCGAAGTCGCCACAATTGATAGCGGCGAGAGAGGTCGCCTCTTTGTCAAGGTGATGGGGGTTAAGAATCTGGATCTTCCTCTTCCCCGGAACGAGCGCACCTGGTTCAGTCTCACCTTGGACAATGGAGTGCACTGCGTCACCACTGCTTGGCTTGAGCTGGCTAGAAACGCCCCCATCGGTCAAGAATTCGAGCTGGTGGTGCCAAACGACCTGGAGTTTCAGCTGACACTGAACGTCAAGTTGGAAAAACCCGCGGCGGTCGCTGCTCCGGTGACAGGCAAGCCCGCCAAATCCAAGACGTCAACCTTTAGTAGAGTGTTCGCTTCCCCAAAGAAGCGGAGAGAAATGGAACAGCGACAGAAGGAAGAGGAGCGTCAGCAGAAGGAAGCCCTCGCGCGTCAGCGCAACCGCGTTCCGTCGACATATGAATTTCTGTCACCTCTGACCGCCGAAGACGGAAGCTTTGCCCGCGCGTACGTTTGCCTCAAAGAGCACGAGCACCGCTGCTTTGGGAGACCGTACATGACGGAAGTAGCTTGTTTCAATGAATGGGCCACAGAGGAAGAAAGCTTTGCGTCAAGCGTCAAGAGCAAACGAGGATACGCGGCTGGCGCCGGCGCCGGCGCCGGCGGCGGCATTGTTCGGCGGGCTCCTTACAAGATTGGAAAGTTGGAGTTGCAGTTGCTCTTTGTCCCCCGCCCCAAGAATGCGACGGATGAGGATATGCCCAAGAGCATGAACTCTTGCGTCCGGGAGCTCAAGGCAGCTGAGGAGAGATTGTCGCGGAACTGGGAAGGACACCTGAGCCAACAAGGAGGCGACTGTCCAGTAAGTGCAACCAAGAGTTGGAAAACGTCCACTCCCACCAAGCAAAGGTTGTGAGCATATGAGCTAACGTTGCCATAGTTTTGGCGTCGACGATATTTCAAGCTTGTCGGGACCAAGCTAACTGCCTACCATGAATCCACACGGCAACCAAGAGCTACCATCAACTTGTCGAACGCAAAGAGGCTGATTGATGACAGGAGAGCGTTGACAGAAAAGGAGACAACTGGCAAAGGCGGCAAGCGACGACGATCGGCCTTTGCCGAAGATGAGGAAGGCTACATGTTTGTTGAGGAAGGCTTCCGCATTCGCTTCAACAATGGGGAGTTGATTGATTTTTACGCCGACACGGCAGAGGACAAGGAAGGCTGGATGAGGGTGCTATCCGAGGTCATTGGCAAGGACAGCCCTGCAGACGACAGCAACGGTGTCCGATCAAAGGCGAAGTGGTGCGAGATTGTCCTTAAGCGGGAAGAGCAGCTTCGCCGCAAGGCAGAAAACACCGGCCGACGGGTCAACTCCAGGACAAAGAGCACATGCTCCTAGGCGGTTTGCTCGATCTCCTCGCTGGCCTGGATCTTTTCTTTTTTTTTTCTTTTTTTTTTTTTTTTTTTTGGTGGGGAGGAGTGGTCTTTCGACACACCTGGACATCATGTCTTCTGTGCTGGACTCTTGTACTGCGTCGACTCACATTGCATGAGGCAAACGCAGACGCAGTCTCATAAAAGGGGCTTCCCGCCACGGGGTCTGGACGGGTTCCGGAACCTGGGGTTTTCTTCTGATCACGGGTGCTTTGCGCGCTCACTACTTGGTCGATGGAAGCCGGCCGCCCGCTGTGGGCTCCTATCAGGTTCTCCTATTGTATTTGAGTCGTTCTGATTTATTTTGGAAGCCATGAATGGCACGGGGATTGAGAGGCATTCTTGATTGACGGGCAGCCTCGGAAAGATTTCATGGCGTCGCCGGAGTTTTTCATTTGGCACATTCTGGCAGTATCGAAGCCAGGAGATAGTGTACGAAGCATGTATTTCGCCTTGAGAATTTTGCAAAGAAAATGACCTTGCCTAACTTGAGTATACGCCGATGTGATGTTCAGTTCAGTCCAGGGCAATTACTCGATCTGATATTGTGCGGCGGTGGTGATTGTAGTGAATGAGGACCACGACGCTCTCCTGAAGATGCCACGTCTTCAGCCACCCCTTGCTGCCAGTTACTCGGTCCGCAAACAGCATCAAGGGCAGCAATCTAGGCGCCTTGTACCTCGTAGGGGTGGCATTGATGGACAGCAAGTCGGTCGGGTGGTTGTTGAGGAAATTCGGGGGCGTGCCTAGACCTACCTACATACCAATATTCCGACTCGGTGGCTTCTCTCCGCATCCGGATGGCGGGCGTGGAAGACTTTGACTATCAGATACCCAAGTCAGATACCCAAGGCACCTAGGTACCCGTAGAACAGTGCAAATGGTGCATGGCTCATGGCTCATGGCATGATTGGAAATGAGATTTGATTTTTGCGAGACCAGGATCCGAAGAGATCTGACATTGGATTTGATTGCTTACCCGATGGAGGCTCTGTCGTCGCCCAGTACACCAACAGGTACCTACCTTCCTACCTACGAGGTAAGTAACTACCTCCTAACCCTAAGGTAGCATGAGGTTCTCGAGGTCTTTTTTCTTTTTCTTTTTTTTTTTTTTGAGCGGCTGCTGCGCTTAATCTCTGGCGATTGATAAAGTATGACAGGCTGGCAGCTGCTCGTGCTCAATGCTAATTGATGCCTGGACCTGCGTGTTGGCACTAGCCTACAGAGAGGTCCTCCGTAGGTACTCCGTAGGTACTCCGTAGAGGTAGGTAGGGAGGTAAGTAGGCGGTACCTTAGGTACATATCACCTGGTGACCTTGCTTGCCTTCAACTTCCTTGGCCCGCCCTCCACCACGACGTCAATCGAAACAAAAAAATCAAAGCACGCGAGCACTCATTCCTAGCCTTTCCATTTCCAACTTGTTCTCTCCCCCATCTTTTATCCTACCCAAATCTCCTCCCGGAAAGACGGCACGCTGCGCCGCAGCATCAATTCGTCGACATGGCTGGTCGTTTCGTTCGGGCCTCCAAATACCGTACGTTTTTCAGGGTGTTTCCCCCCAAGGAGATTCTTGACCAAGTCCCGTATTGTACGACTGCTGACACTTGATCCTCTGCGCATATTGCAGGCCACATATTTGGAAAGCCAACGAGGAAGGAGTTTTGCTACGATAATTTGCGCATCAGCCGCAATGCGTGGGACACCAACCTTATCAAGGTGGGAACAGCCCCCGACCCTCCTCCGCCGACTTTCCCGCGCCATCCCCAGTCTCTGCAGCAGCGTAGGGGGGAGAGCAGGGATGGGTAAAACGCGACAGCCTCGAAATGCTTGACGGACTGACGGGTTCGGCGCGCAGGTCAATCCGGAGTATTTGTCTGTCAATTGGGACGCCTCTGGTGGCGGCTCGTTTGCCGTCCTTCCCCTGAATGAGAGGGGCAAGATACACGACCAGATTCCCTTGTTTCGAGGACATACAGCCCCAGTTTTGGACACTGACTGGTCAGTCAACAATATCCCCTGAACTACGTGCTGGGCTCCGGGAGAGCCTGCGGGCTCGTGAATCTGTCGAGAGATGTTGCTGTACTGACCTGACGTTATCCGCCGCCCCCCTCCTCCCCTTACCTCGGTGCAGGAATCCTTTCAACGACCGCTTCATCGCTTCTGCCTCTGAGGACGGCAAGGTGTTTCTGTGGGAGGTGCCCGAGAATTTTACCCTGTATACCGATGCCGAGGAGGTCACCGACGTGTCCCCTGTCAGCAAACTCTCTGGCCACTCGAGGTAAGGATGAGGGACCTGAAGCCAACACTTTTCTGCCATGATATTCCTGCAAATGTTAGGCA
Organism: Ustilaginoidea virens; assembly: GCF_000687475.1. Lineage (NCBI taxonomy): Eukaryota > Fungi > Ascomycota > Sordariomycetes > Hypocreales > Clavicipitaceae > Ustilaginoidea > Ustilaginoidea virens. Next base: position 3,881,465 of record NC_057317.1, on the reverse strand, counting down.
CCTAGGCAAAGACTAATTGTTGGATGATCCTCTCCCCCGCCAAACAGGAAAGTCGGACAAGTTCTTTTCAATCCATCGGCCGAAAACATATTAGCATCCGCGTCCGGCGACTTCACGGTCAAGATTTGGGATGTCAGCACTGGGCAGAGTCCCCTGGCTCTCAAGCACAACGATATCGTGCAGAGCCTGTCGTGGAACCCCAGCGGCAACTTGCTTGTCACGACCTCCCGGGACAAGAAGATTCGAGTGTGGGATGTCCGTCAAGAGAAGCCTGTCCACGATGCTCCTGGTCACAGTGGCGCCAAGAACAGCAGAGCTGTGTGGATGGGCGAGCATAATCGCTTTGCCACGACCGGCTTCTCCAGAATGAGCGAACGTCAAATAGCTCTTTGGGAGCCTGGAAGAACCGAACCTATTGGAGGATTCTCCATGCTTGACTCCATCTCTGGTGTTTGCATGCCATTCTGGGGTACGTTTTGAAGGCACTTTGCCGTTGAATCATTGTGAAGGCTAATCAAAAGGGGGTGTGGGGGGAAAAAAACGAAAGACGAGGGTTCAAATTGCCTGTATCTTGCTGGTAAAGGGTAAGACGTCCCCGATTCGAATCACGCTAGCCCCAAAAAACGTTGGTGGATGGAGGTGTTCACTGATGATTCTGCTCGCAGTGACGGCAATATCCGCTACTATGAATACGAGAATGATAAATTCGAGTTCCTCAGCGAATACAAGTCTGCGGATCCCCAGCGAGGTATTGCTTTCTTACCCAGACGGGGCATCAATGTAAGGGGGGGGGGGCGCAACGATCTGGATCACGATGACGGCAACGGGCATCATGGCAGTTAACGCGACCTACAGGTCCACGAGAACGAAGTGATGCGGGCTTACAAGACGGTCAGCGACTCGTACATTGAGCCAATCTCCTTCACGGTCCCTCGTCGCGCCGAAACCTTCCAGGCGGATATTTTCCCCCCCGCCATCGGGACCAACCCCGCTGTAGGAGCCAGGGAGTGGCTTGACGGCAAGACGGGCATTCCCGCCAAGATTGACTTGGAAAGCATCTACGAGGGCTCTGCGCCAAAGGAGGTACCATCGGATTACAGACCGGTCGCTCAACCAGCTGCTGCTGCTGCTCCTGCTCCTGCTCCTGCTCCTGCTTCTGCGTCTATCGCGAGGGAGGAGCCTGGAATGGTTGAGCCCAAGGAGGAGCCCAAATCATCAGCTCCCATCACCCGAGGACCACAATCGTCGATGAGCGATCGACAAAAATCGTCCATTTCCAGCGTCGCCAACAAGTTCCAGGACAAGGAAGAGGAGGACGAGGAGGGCCAGGAGGAAGGTTCCGGTTTCGAAGAGCTACCCAGGGCCACTCAGCGGACCTCGGGGTACGCCCGCTCGGAACAAAAGCCCAAGGCGGCCCCCGGAAGTGTTCAGTCTCGGAGCCCTGAGCCCGCCAAGCCGGGTTCTCCGGCCAAGACGTCGACGCCTCCAAAAACCTTTCCGGCCGCCACGGCAGCTCCGTCTTGCGCGCCGTCAGCGGGCGTGGAAGAGTGGCTGGGCCAGATCAAGCAGTTGCTCGAAAGCCAGACCAAAATCATGACTGCCCAAAACGACAAGATTGGGCAGCTCGTAGGCGAGGTCGAGGCGCTCAAGAAAAAGGTCAACACGTCGGCGTCGCAGGACCAGAGTGAACGCATCAGGCAATTGGAGCTTGAGCTGGAGGAAGCAAGGTCGTGAAAAGCACAAATAAAAAAAAAAAAAAAAGGCATGTACCGTTTTCGGCTGCTGCGGCTATTAGCCATGCATGCTCTGCGCCAGCTTCGTTTCTATTTATCGGTGCAGTCACGCTTGCTTGAGGTGTTGCGACTTTGTAAGATGAGGAAGAACGTCGCAAGGGATGATGATGACTGACGGGAGTGGGTCCTTTTTCTTCTTTTTTTATCTTTCTTCTTCTTGTCTTTCTTCCCTCGTGTTCTCTTTTCTTGTCTTTGTTCTCTTGGACTATGCGAAGCATAAAGCGAAAACGAAGATTTGCAGCAGAGACGGGGCTTTGGTAGAGGGGGATGCAGCTGGGGAGATTTGGAGCAGCGTCAACAGGTACCTATTATGTGCAGTGGGCAGTAGGTGCCTACCTAGGTACCTAGGTAGTGTACCTAATTTACTACTACACGTGGTACTTGGTATACAGAGGAGGTACCTGCCCAGGTTCCTGCCTCCTGAGCGGAACGAAATCATGGTACCAGACTGCTTTTCATTTCAGCATGGGGCTGCTGGGGGCATTCGTGATGTTTGCATCTACAAGGTTTGGAGCGTGATACCCAGGCACAGCAGCCGATTGGATAGGTTTCGAACGACTCATTTCAACGCTCACAGGGGCTCGTGGGCCGCCGCTACAAGCCTGCTTGCCGCAGAACCGCAGAACCGCAGAACCGCAGAACCGCAGAACCGCAGAACGAAACTGATGATTGTAGCGGAGAAAGCCACGATGCGCAACGGGCAAGATCTTCCAAGACGAAGAAGACGCATGCATCCACGACGCCGCAGGTACTCCTCCGTACTCCGTACACCGGGGGTGCTGCCCCGTGCGTTTGCGCTTTGTGCTTTGTTTTGGGACATGGCATGGCATGACATGTACGCCAGCCAGCCCGTCGACGCATCCTTGTCCCGGTTGGGTAAGCGATTCCAGCTATTCCAGCGATTCCAGCGATTCCAGGAACCAGGCAGAGCAAGGCGCATCTTTTCCGAGAGCGACGATTCGGGGCAGGCACGCTGGGACGGCGGTCGGGTGGCGTGCATGCAAGGGGCGTGGTGCAAGGTTTTTTTTTTTTTTTTTTTTTTTTTTTTTTTTTTGCTGTCTTGTCATGTCATCATGTCATGTCATGTCACATCTTGACTTGACTTGACTTGTCTCTTGGTTTCTTTTTTTTCCCCCTCTTTTGGGGGCCTTCTCCGTCATTGAGCATGGACGTACGAGGAAGGAGGGATGTTTTGCGCCTCAAACGCCAAACGCCAAACGTCAAACGCCAAAAGGGTCCAGTGGCTTTTTGGGTGGGCTGAAAACAAGAAAAAAGGAACAAGGAAAAGAACAAGAAAAAGAAAAAGAAAAGGGGCAAGGAAAAAGGAAAAAAGGAAAAGGAAAAAGGAAAAGAAAAAAAGAGAAAATCAGGTGGGTGGTTCGACAGGGCTGCCTGGGCACGCACGTGGTCGGGCTGGCGGTGGGACGATGCCCAGGGACTTTTTGCACGAGGAGGTTTCTTTTTTTCCCCTATTTTGCTGGGGGAGGAACACGGGGGGGAATGGGGGGGGGGAAGAGGGGCCATAGATGGGATATGGATGGATGGATGGATGGATGGATGGATGGTCAACGCCACCAGACAGACTGTCAAGCTTGATGTCAGGTTTTGCCGTCGCAACCTGCAGTTGTTGGTTGCTCATGACATCCGAGAGCCAGCAGGTACCAGCAGGAAGGGTTTACCAGAACTCTGCTCCGCAACGACACCTCCCATCGTCTCATCTACGAGCGGGCGGGCGGGCGGACAGAGTCGTCGGGATAACCAACTTGCACCTCGGCAGCGTCGCGTCGCGTCGCATCGCATCGCATCGCATCGCATCGCATCGCATCGCATTGCATCGCGTCCACCAGACCATTTGCCGCGACCAGATTGGCGAACCGCCCGGTTCGAGGCGATGCAAGGCACACCAATCAGCAGGCCAGGCGGGCAGGCACAAGTCCCATCCTACAGCTGACCCCCCTTTGATCCGCCCTTCCGCCTTTCACCCCAGCCACCTGGGAACAACTTGGAGTCTGGGGAGTTGCTGTGGAGTTGCTGTGGCAGATGTGCCGTGCCGAGCTGTGCTGTGCTGTGCTGTGCTGTGCTGTGCTGTGCTGTGCTGTGCTGTGCTGTGCCGAGCTGTGCTGTGCTGTGCTGTGCTGTGCTGTGCTGTGCTGTGCTGTGCTGTTGCTGTGCTGTTGCTGTGCTGTTGCTGCTTGATCCTCGGGCCCGTTTCAGGAATCAGGCCGGGAAGGGGGGGTGTGTCGGCGTTGTCGGTGGATGGAGGTGCTGCGCTGCGTCACGAGTCAGCGGGAGGCGAGGGCGGAGGCGAGGAGGGCGTATTGTTCCGGGAGAGACGTGCGGGCGTGCGGGCGTGCGGGCGTGTTGTTTTGAAAATCTGCGCTGGTTCGAGGGATGAGGGGGATGAGCAAGGAAGAATTTTGATTGTTTTGATCCGGCATTTTCATGGAGATTTTGGCAGAGCTGGCTGGCTGGCTGGGCACTGGGCACTGGGCACTGGGCACTGGGCACTGGGCAGTCGGAGGCGGGAACGACCCAGCACCGCTTGCCTCAAGCTGGAAAGCACCAGCAGACCCAGCCTGGAAGCACCTGGAAAGCAACTGGGTGGACCGCTGAGCTCCCCAGCCTGGCTTGCTCCGTGCGATCGATCCCCCTGCAGCACAGTCTAGGTGCTTACATGCTATGCTGTTCGGTGCAACGATGGCGTGATGTGATGTGATGCCTGGCACTGTGCACCGTGCGCCGTGCGCCGTGCGCCGTGCGCCGTGCGCCGTGCCGTTACCGTCCGCTCTGCAGTACTCCGCAGCAGTACTCCGTAAACGCTTCAATGTTCATACCAGACTGGTTGCCCTTCCAAGGCGCTTGGCCAGTTCTACTTTTGGCATCAAAACCGCTCAGTCTCGTCAGACCATATCGCCCGAGGCGAGGCCCAACGGGATTCTCAAGTATTGCTTGCTGCCCGCCTTGGCAACGTTTGGCGGCAAATTGGGCTAAGCGCCCTGCCCGTCTGGTTGCACCGACTTGTTGATGCATGCCATCCCGTCTCGCCAAGCAGACGAGAGGACAAGCCGATGCGATGCGCCCCGCCCAATAATAATAATAATAATAATAATAATGATAATAAAAGCTGAGCCCCGGCAGAGTTGACTTGACGCTGGGTGCTGGGTGCTGGGTGCTGGGTCCTGGGTCCTGGGTCCTCTTTGGCAGTCAAAAAGCAAACTGGGCCAACTGTGGACTTCTGGAGAGGGCCTGGCACCTGGGAGGTCTGTGGAACGGCGGCCGGGGCCCTGTGTCCCTGCAAAGCGGGCCTGCGCCCTCCTGACAGTCTCTGATTGGCCGCGCCGGCGTAAGCTTAGCCTAATTTTGCCTCTGCGCAGTAGCTCGTGGGTTATCTGAAACGGCACCGTCACCCGTCGACCTCGTCCAAGCAGAGGGTTATCGGGGAGGCATCACGAGCCACCCACGATTCCTCTGGGCTTCCGCGCCACTCTCAAGGGGATCAAGCGCCGACCTGGGGCTGCCAACTCGTGCTGCTGGTTCGCGTGCTGGTTCGCGCGCTGGTTCGCCTCCTGGTTCGCCTCCTGGTTCGCCTCCACGGCGCTTCCATCCAGCCATCCTGCCCCAAGCTCGTGGGCGCAGGGCCGCTCGACTCGTCGGAAGGAACCAAGCACCACCAAGCACCACCAAGCACCACCCAGCACCACCCTCATCATCATCATCATCATCAACAGGTGCTTACTCGCCCTGCACTCCATGCTTTGCCGGAAATCTGAACCGCGCCCATGTGCCGAGTCCGTCATGGAGCACGTTCGCGTTGGAAAAGCCGGAAAAGCCTCTGGTCGATAGCTCCGCGCGCTAACGGGCCCTTTTCCCTCTTTCCAAGAAACTATCCAAGAACTAGACTGCAGCAGACCCGCAGCCAAACAAGGCCATGGCGCCGGGACTGCAACCGTGAGAACGGTATTTTATGCCTACGTGTGCACACGGGTTTGAGTTACGTGTCCTACGTTGCGACGAGTTCTCTGGAACAGGACATGCTGCATATGTATCTTGGAACAATCCAAGGAAATGCTGCATTTCCTGTCCGACGTCGAGGCAGTGGGCCATCCTCTCGACCTCTGCGCTCTATTGCATTCATGGGCTCGTCATCGATTCTGGCTCGACGACGATGCGGTCGTCCGGTTGGGATTCCCCCCTTGGGCAGGTCAGAACTGTGCAGGTCTCTGGAGAAGAAAGTTTTCTCGCTGTCCGTTGCCGTTCGACGACGGACCGGGCAGACGGGCCTGGAACGAACCCGGCTGAGCTGAGTGAGGCCCTCGGCCAAAGTCCCGTGTCTGTCTTGAGACCATGAATCTGTCAGTGAGAAATGACCATGTTTCGCTCTGGCGAGGAAATGGAGAATCGAAGCATGCAGGGAGGCGGTGGGGGGAGCCGGCCGGGACACACGAGCAAACCAATCAAATCAAACGTCGCCTTTTTTCCGTCCGTGCCTGGGAAACATCCCGATGCAACCGATGCCACCTCAACCTCAACTGATGCAAAAAGGCAACGACGGGGCTGCGGCAGAAGCTCCAAGCGTGTTTCAAGATTAGCCTGTCCCTACGGAGCACAGTGCAAGGGTCAAGTAGCAACCACTGCAAAGTTATGCTCGAAATCGACCAGGTGTCAGATGAATAAGACCACAATGCGCAGCACAGTGCACTGCACAGCACAGTACAGCACAGCACAGCACAATGCGCGTCCTCGAGATGGATGCAAGCAAATAAGCAGCCTAGAACGCATGGATGGCCCGAAGTCAACTCGTAATGCCAGCAGCCAGTTGCTCTTGTCGGATTGTTGGGCCTGGAGGCGGCGGGATGGAATGGAGAGCCGCAGGGACAACTCGGCAACAACAAGGTTATTCTACCCCTTGCTCTTTAAAGGCCCCTCTTGATTTGTCAGTTGTCTCGTTGGCTTGCGCTACATAGTTACTGCGCATCCCTGCTCATCAGCAATTCCGAACCTGCGGACCAAGAGCGGGAAAGGAAAAAGAAAGGGAAGAGGCACCCACAGTTTGTTGATACATGATATACAGTACCGTCATATTAGCTCATCGCCCGCCCAGAACTCGACGGTGGGTCATTGCTTTATCCACGTCGTGGCACTGACAGAGAGTGAGAGTCGCCGACACGGCCGGCACCGGCACGGGCATTGTGTGTTGTCGAGCTGTTGTCGAGCTGTTGTCGAGCCCGTATCAGCAGGGAATGGCAAATTGCAATCATCATGGCTCCTTCTGCTCGAGTGGGTGCTGTCTCTGCTTCCCAAGGTGGCATCGACATCGGTGATAACTCGAGATGCATGCATTACATGAACGTCGAGGGTCGTCCCACTCACCGCGACATACAAAGGCAGCCTATCAACGCGCAATCACATGTCAAGTTCGTCACCGCATGCTCGGACATTGTCTTAAACTCAACAGATGAAAACAGATGAAAACAGATGAAAACAGATGAAAACAGATGAAAACAGATGAAAACAGATGAACGCGTAAATAGCGACCTACGAGGTACACCACTGTAGTTGTTGACATGCCACAGGCTGGCCGCCGCCTAACCCGTAGTCGTACATTCGTACATGCCTCTTCCCCTGGTTCGAGTTGATAAGGGCAGCATAGACTGACTACTGTGCGGATTCATCCGGCCTTGGCTTCGAAAACAAGTTTTTCCTTGTGACCTGTTGGAGGCCTGATATGGCTGTTCCTGCGAGGCAACACAACAACTCATGCTTTGAGAAGCACACATCGGCTAGCTACCCGGTTTCAAGAGCCGCCAAGTTGATGGTTTGGAAGCCAGGGGATTCGAGCTTCGACAGGGAAAGTTGGGTATTACGAATGATGTACCATTGGCGTTATCACGATGCCTATGGGGAGAACGAAGGGCAAGTAACCGCCTGTCAGTCGCTGTATCATGTTTCACGGACGTGATATATTAGTGCCCGAAGCCTTAACCGAGCCTCTGCAGTTGGAAGTTGGTGTAGCAACGGGAATAGAAAGCTCTCGCACGGCAAGCCATCAAAGTGGATGCGAGGGACTACTGTTCGTCGTGAGCGGGACATGGGGACATTCGGCGCAAGGAGCATACATAGATCTCCCTGCTCAGTGCTAACTGAAGGGGAGGGGAATGAAGCGATCGCTACATACTCTGTCTTGTATAACTCCGTAATCTGTCCATTGTCGTGGTCATCGGTACATGTGTGGCATGTGTATATAACCAACATACCTACCTCCTGGTAGGCACCAGCCATGAGGCCATGGCAAGCGGCAAAGCAATGGCCATCGCGAGTTGAGTCGAGAAAAGAAGGGGGTCTGGTGTGTGTATTGTGTGGGACGGTGGAAGGGTGGGGATACCGACTCATGAGCTGCGTAGAGGTCCCTAATGTAGGAGGATGTAGGAGGTAGGTATGTACCTACCTGGTTGGTATGTATGTAGGCACCTAGGCAGGAGTAAGCTGCTTGGCGCCTGCCCTCCAGTCAATCAGTAAGTGGTGTGGTGGTGGTGGCTGATCTGAAAAATAGGCGCTTGTGCAGGGTGCAAGGTGCCCGCTGCGGGCCCAGGGTGGTGCAGGGGCCGTGTGGACAAAAGCAATGGCGACAAAAGGCCACGCCCCACTGGCAAGAGGGAGGACGGATCCGTCAAGGCAACGAATTGACGGTAAAAAGAAATTCGAGCCATCCACCATCCACCATCCACCATCCACCATCCATCCATCCGGAGCACAATTCTTTCTTTGCAACCTTGCCGTGCAAGTACGCCCCGGCCCGACGGCAGAGTCGGGCAGCAAGGAGTTGAAAGCCGCTGGGAAACGCAAACCGCTTGAAAATTCATCACGCCAAGGCGACGTTGGGGTTGGGTTGCGCACGGGCAAGTTTGTCCCTCACTAACGCTTGGTTTGGCGAGGGCGAGGGCGAGGGCGAGGCCAAGGCCAAGCAGTGCAAAGCACCGGCAATTATGAAAGCATCAATGCATCAATCATGTGTACTCCAAGCATGGGATTCGCTGCTCCATAGACCTCGAGCTAGAACTTTGGAAAACAGAGCCCGGAAGGAGCACTCGAGAATCCTAGTCGACAGTATGCCGTACGCGTCCACTGTCTTGGGTACTCTGCTTCTCCCAAGGTCTGCAGGTCTGCTCATGTCCCCTCCTGTGTCCCGTCAACTATCAACACTGTGCTGCCTGGTCCCAGCCCCGTTGTTCCGCCCACGGCCTTGCTGTGAATGGGCCCACCCCCTCCTCCCTCCCCCTCCCCCCCCCCGGGGCTGCCACCAATCCCGCCCGCTTTATTCAAGTCAATTCACCCCGGGGGCCCCACTGGCAAGGCAACGGCAGCCCTCTTGGAAGGCCGCGACCAAGAAGCTGGACCAGAGGCTGGGGACATCTGTTAGCAGGTACCCAGGTACCTGCTGCGCTCCGTACTCATCCGTCCGCGGCCATGTCCGAGTGACCAGACCAGACCCTACGCCCCCAGTGTCAGTGTCACCACCACCACCACCAGGCAAGGCAAACACAAAAAGCAACTGCACGTTTCTCCTAGCGACTTGGACGTTGCAAGCCAAGTACCGAGGTACATGTAGCTAGATAAGTAGGTACCTAGCCCCCCAGCACGACTACCGCCTAAAATTCAGGTGCCCAAGTCCGTCGCTACCGGTACTGGTACTGAGTGGGCCAGATTGACACGTTCGATGCTATAACCGCCCAGCCAGTACATGCAGGTTCCGACACCACGCCAACGGCTGTACCTGAGCCAGCATGAAAGATGGGATTGTATTGTCTGCCGGCCCCAGCCCAACGACTCAGTCTTGACATGGCTTGCCGTCGGCCTCTGCCTCTAGATTTTCGTGGTCACTACGCCAGATAGGACTCCAGAGTCCAGATCATGTCCTGTCCATACGTGGTTGCTCCCTTCCTTCAGGCTCTTTCCTTTCGCGGGCTTCCCACCCTCTTGCAGCCAAGCCAGCCTTGCTCTCCCATACGCCGCCGCCTGTCCCTCCCCAACGCTACGACCCTTCCGTCGTGACCGAACCAAACCAAACCAAACCAAACCAAACCAAACACCCCCCCCCCCCCCCCCTTTCTTCTCCCTCTCCTCTCTTTTCTGTCGCCTACTCCTCTCAATTCTCGTCTTTTATTTTTTTTTTGTTCTTCGTCGTCTCCAACGTTTTATTTGTCCCCCCTTTCCCTCCATACCCCTCTCTCATCCTCCCTTCAATTATTGGCCGTGCCTTTTGTTCCCATACTTCTCTTCCCTTTCTGAACCCTTTTGTTCATTGCGCTTATCCATTGCCCCCACCACCCCCTTCTTGATCTTTGATCGCAACGCGCAGTCGGTCATCGCCGGGTGAAGCCGTCCCTTCGCAGTATCGTGTCTTTACCTCGCCCTTCTCGCTTCAGATTCAGCTGGCTGTTTTGACGGGATTCGATCCATGGGCCTGACGATTTAGTCTTTCGCGCAATCACTTCATTTTCGCTCTTTTCTGTACCAAACCTTAATCTACCTCGACCTTGGCTCGTGTTGACAGGTCTTCGCGTCAATTTGCGTCCTGCATTCCGCCTCGACAGCCGTGACAAGGCGACACCGCACGCGCCCCGTCCCTTTCGCTAGACGCAGTGGCTGGGCCAAAACTTTTTTGAATACACACCAACAGCTTTTTCTTTTTTACCATCCGGGCTGGTCTCGAGTATTTCCTCATCCTTGTCGCGTGGTCGACACACCTCGTTTCAAGGCAGCGCCATTTTCCCCATCGCCAGTTCTGCTTATCCGCATTACGCTCTCCGAATACACTGCTTCCTGGAAGTCTTGATGTTGGTGGGATAGGCGCGTTGCAACGTCGCTCGCTATTCGCCGTCCTGTTCACTGTCAATATACACTTACACATAGTAAACCTTCTTTGCTAGTTGGAGACCACAGCAGATTCCACCTTGCTGGTGGACAGACCGGTACCATGTATTCGCAACACTCCAACATGGCGCCTCAAAAACCGGAAACTTTCATGCTCAGCACTGAAGCCCAGCAAGCTCTACCACACGATGCTCAGGTTGCTCTTCAGCAGGTAGACAACTGTACGTTTCCATGTCTTCATCTCGCCGGTTTTTGTCCAACCCGTACCTGCCCACGAAAAAAAAAAACCCCTCTTTTCTTTTTTGCTAATGGTCTACCGTGTACAGTGAAATACTTCCTCATCTCTGCTCCCGTAGATTGGCAGCCAGAGCAGTATATTCGGCGTTTTTTGCTACCAACCGGCGAATACGTATCTTGCGTCTTGTGGAACAATTTGTTCCACATCTCTGGCACGGATATTGTACGATGTTTGTCCTTCCGATTTCAGGCCTTTGGACGCCCCGTCAAAAACTCCAAAAAATTCGAGGAGGGCATCTTTTCCGACTTGCGAAACCTCAAATCCGGCACCGATGCATCGTTGGAGGAACCCAAGAGCGGATTTCTCGATTTTCTCTACAAAAACAACTGCATCCGAACACAGAAGAAGCAAAAAGTCTTCTACTGGTACAGCGTCCCGCATGATCGACTGTTCCTAGACGCCTTGGAACGGGACTTGAAGCGCGAGAAGATGGGCCAGGAAGCTACTACCGTCGCAGTCAGCGAGCCGGCCGTGTCTTTCCAGTACGACTCGTCTCAGTCCTTGTATGAACAGCTCACGAAAACGCAGCAAGCCAACTCGTCGTCCTTTAATGCGCAGCAGTCAACGTCCTTTTCTCAAAGCCAGTCAACATCCCCCATAATACGAGCGATGGATTCGATGCCGCCGCCCAGCATGCTGCCCCAGACCATGGCCGCACCTCTGGCAGAAGCGATGGAACCCATGGTTTCGTACGACCAGATGCCGCTGGCAGCTGCCCCTGTACCTCAGCAGATCGCGCACGTCAAGAGAGAGGCTGATTTCACCCGCGTTCAGTACAACCAGAACGGGGTTCCCATCGCCCTTGGTCAACAAAGACATTCCTCAATGCCCGCCTATGGCCTCGAATATTCGCCCGCGCCGTCCTTCGTATCCTCCCAGTACGAGGATTATAACGCTCGAGGCATTTCCTTTGAACCCATCACGCCACCCCAGCAAGCGCTCGGCATGACGGGAGAGCCAGCATATATCGCCAATGAGGAGACTGGCTTGTACTCTGCCATTCCTGATCATCTTTCAGGAATGAACGGCTTGAACGGTATGGTCCAACTGCCAACGTCAAACCTAGCAGGGTCTCAGTTCAACCGCTCCTATGGCACGAATAACGTTTACTCCGTGATTGAGGGCTCACCCACTTACAAACAGAGACGGCGCCGATCCTCCATTCCGCCATCCATGTCGGCAGTAGCCAGCGCCCCCGTCTCCAACACTGTTATTCACCGGCCTTCTGACCTGAGGCGTTCAGTCTCTGCTTGTGTCGGACCAGTCGCCGAACGTGAGGAGTCGGTCGACAATTCTCCTCCAGGTCTTTCCTACAGCGCATCCGGCATGTCCATGGCCAGCCAGCAACACAAGGAAATTATCGACTTGTCCCGGCACGGAACTCCTCTGTCGAATGTTGACGGAAGCCCGGCTTTGAATTCCTTGGGTCTGCAGCAGGGCTTCGGGGAAGAGCTTTCCCATGAGGGCGCCTTCAAAGTCCACCGACGGACCTTTTCTGGACCCAACGGCGTAGTGCGCCGTGCACGCTCAGCCACCGCGATGGAGCTCGGACCTTACCCTCACAAGTCTCACTCATGCCCCATACCTACGTGCGGCCGGCTCTTCAAGCGCTTGGAGCATCTGAAGAGGTAAGCAGGTCTGCCTGTAGTACTCATGGCTCATGTTGAAACAAGAGCGTTTTACCACTGTTGTCCCAGCTAACCCTTGGGGGGGTGAAATATAGACACGTTCGAACCCACACGCAGGAGAAGCCGTACATCTGTCCCCATTGCAGCAAAGCTTTCTCGCGATCCGATAATCTTGCACAGTATGGAATACCCGGTCGCTGCTCTTTGGACAACGTTGAACGCTAATCTCTCTCTCTCCCCAGACATAAACGCACACATAGTCGCGAGGACGGTGGCGAAGGGTCATTCAATCTCTCCGGCGAGGAAGAGGAAGAGTTTTCTGGGGAAGACCAACTCGGCTCTCTTGAGGAAGCTTCTCCTTCTGACGCTGCCTATGTTTCCACATCTCTGAATGGTGCGGCCAACGACGCTATGTCTTGCTCCAGCCACGGTAACAACTCCCACAGGATGAGTCAAGCTCAAACGTTCAACAATTTGCAAACACTCGGCATGCCTATGACCATTAGCCATCCGGCTACGATTAATGCGAGCGGCGTCATGTGAAGAGAAGTGATAATTTCTTGTAATGGTCTACCCGACATGTGTTTGTCATTTCATTTCCGACGTCATTGTGAGGCATGTAACTGGATTACTCCAGTGGAACATGTGTCCCCCAAGTCAGGTACTACCGCATACTTGCTTTGTCTTGTTTTCTCATTTTATCCATGCTTTATTCATTTTCATCTTTTCCTGAATCTCATACCTCTTTTTTTCTCCTTTTTTTTTTTTTTCTCTCTTTTTTCTCTTTCGTTGGAGTGGAGCGTCAAAGAGGTAGAAAAGGAGGACACGAGGTTTTGATAGAAGCGGCCTGGCACTTTGGAGTGGTGGCTGGGGAGGGCGAAAGCATCTATATTAGCCTGTAACGTATGGCGAATGATGAACGCAACACGTCGATTGAGAGAAAGAAGACAAAGACGCATTTGTATATCTACTCCTGTTGTATTTGAAAGCCGACGGAATGACTGGGCAAGAACTGGAGACAATGATTTCAGTTTTAACTCGTATCGTTAAGCAGTAGTTCGAGTTGGGCGCGGAAAATATGTCAAGGTCGAGCGGGAGCTTGGGAGTTGGAAACTGTGCTGCTGTTGTAATCTGTGCTGGCACAATGAATCTCTCCCCATCTGCCATGCCATCCATGTATGCTGTATGTATGAGATGAAGAATTCGTTACCACTTGTTCATGACGTGGAACAGAGACGGGTAGGACCCCGGTCACTACCAGATTGGTGCCCTTGGTACGAGGCAGCTGGTCATGCTACTTGGGCTGAACAGAACAAAGGGGGGCTCATCTCCTCCCCTTTCGACCAAATACATCTCTGGCCCCTTGGATACCACGGACGTCGCTCTCGGAAATGCGCAATTCCGCACCCTTCATCCTCCCCACTCCAGGTCTGTCGACAGCGCCGCCCCTGCCGCTGCCGCTCCTCTGCCTCCTTGCCCGCTTGCCCGCCTCTCTCTCCAGCACGATTCCGTTCTCCCTCGCCTCCCTGCGCCGCTTGGCCTCGCGAGCATCCGCCGCGGCCGCCTTTCCCTTTCGTATACGCATTGGCATCTTGTCCTGCTTGAGGACGGACACTGTGGAGCCCAGGGCCTGCACGCGGAGATCCGTGGCCTTTTGGCGCGTGCGGCCGGCGGCAAAGGATCTGGGCGGCGCGGGGGTGGAGGAGACGCCGGAGAGGGATTTCGCGGCGGCGTGGGGAGCGAGGAGGTGCGACTCGGCGAGGAGGCGGCGCAGCTCGAGGTCCTGGGCGAGTAGAGAAGGGGCGTCTTCGGGAAGGGAGGAGGGCGACGGCCTGGGCGAGGATTCCGGATGGGGCTTTGTCGGCGGGACGGTCTGGTCGGGCGGTCGGGAGGACTGTTTATGATACGCGCGTTTGGTTTAGTTTTCTAGGGCCTCCCTCCGTTTGGTCGTTCAGTTTGGTTTATATTTATTGGCCGTGGATCGTGCGGGCGGTGTTGCGATCGAGATGGGGGGTCTGAGACGCTTTGCCCACCAAGGCTGAATCAAGAGAGAAAAGGAAGGGGGGGGGGGGGGGGGGGGGGGGGGGGGGGACATACCATGAAAGCTTTCAGTTCTCGCTTGGACATTGTGCTTTCCTTTGCGGTGTGCGGCACGGAGTGATCGACTACTTGGACGGCGGTGCTGCCTGCAAAAGAGAGGGGAGAGGTTTGAGCGCACAGGAAAACATTTGGCGTGGCCAAAAGGCCAAGCAAGGGCAGCCGCAGGGTTCTTTTATTTTCTCACCCTCGTCGTGGTCAGACACGTGGGCGCCGCCCTGGGCGCCGTCGTCGTCGGAGAGGCCCTCCCACTCTGAGCCGGTGCGGTCGTCATCGGGGCCGTGGTCGTGGTCGTGGTCGTGGTCGTGTTCGTGGTCGTGGTCGTGGCCGTGGCCGTGGCCGTGGTCGTCTTGCGGCAGCGACTTGCTCGCGGGGGCAGTTTGAATTTCGAGTGGCTGGAAGCGGGCTTCAAAGTGTCGGCGCAAAAGGTCGTCGGCATCGAGAGGTGGGGTTGAGGATGCTGACGCTTTGCGCTTGCCCAGGACGGCCATGCTGGTGCTGGTTCTGGTGCTGCTGCTGCTGCTGCTGCTGATGATGATGTGATGATTGGTGATGTGGTGATGTGGTGATGTGGTGATGTCTGGGTCGGGGATCGAGGCGTCAATATGCGACTGGGGGGGGATTTTTTTCAGAGTCACTCAATGTTTTCCTATAGGTAGGTCTAGGTACCTAGGTACCTATGTTATGCACATGCATGTACGTACAGACTTAGTGCCTGGTGCCGCGTAATGCAAGCCTGGCGGGCCCCAGCAGAGGACTTATGCTTGTCGGAGCGGGTGCGGTGGGGGCCACGGGGCGGGCGCATGTTGGATCCCTGCGCGGACACTCAGCCGCCGCAAGTCGCCGCCGCCAGGAAGAAAACGCCGGAATGACGCATAAAGGCCCATTGCCGGGCTGAGCAAAGAAGAAAAGAGGAGAAAAAAAGACAAGGCAAAAACAAGGCAAAGTAACTAAATAACTAAATATATAGATAAATAAATAAAGGAAAAGGGAGGGGCCGGGTGGGGGAGAAGGGGGGATGAAAAGAAAACAAAATCATCATCGTCATCGTCATCATCATCATCATCATCTCGCCTGTCGATGCCGCAATGCGGCAGGTCAGTTTTTTGCGCCGCCAGCCCGAAAAAGCCGGAAATTCATGCTCTCCCAGCCATCCGAGCTGCCCTTGCGTCGTTCTCTCGAATGGCTTCGCTTCTCGCCAAAAAGTCCTGCCGAGCCGCGTAGGAGTCCTTGGACCTGCTTGCGAGCTCCAGCTCGTCCTTGATGCCCTCCTTGTCCACATACCCAGCCCAGTCCATCTTGCTCTTCTCCACCGTGTTGAGCTTCTTGGCTTGAGCTTCTTTCCCCGCCCGCAGCCTGGCGGCCATGCCGAGAACCAGATCCGTGCGGCCCGGCCCGCTGTCGAGGACTGGTTCAAAGGCCGAGCGGAAAGCCTTTCTCGTGGCGCGTCTCGTCGTCGGCGACGCATCTAGCAGACTCGCGCCCCCTTGGCCTTGGGACGCCAGGTACAACCTGGCCTCGGCCGAATCCCTGGCTACCACCTTCTCTTCGCTGTGGACCTGTCCTGCAAAGTTGTACGTCCGCTGGATGCGAACCATGGCGGGCTGCGTGCTGTCGGGCGGCGCGATGGCCTTCCGGGGCTGGGGCTGATCTTGCGTCGTCCATGCCGGCGCAGCGGGTGCCTCGCCAGACGCGTCCTCGGCACGCGGAGCGGCTTGCGAGGCGGCTTGCGAGGCGGGTTTCCCGGACACCATCTGCGCCCACAGCGCGTCCACGTCGACCGTCACCGGCGCGTGGTTGGCGGCGTGCTTGCGTTCCGCCTTTCTAGCAGTTCTTTGGGGTCAGTGCTCGTACTTGTCCAGGCCACGCGGGGAGGGGGGACGGGACTTGCTCCGCGGCCCGCTGGGCGCGAGTCTTCACCAAGCCGCCTTCATCTTGGTCCGCGCGTCCCTTTTCTTGGGCGCGCTTGTGCAGTTTCTGCCCCTTTAGCAGGACGGCTTCGTCGCCCGAGTTGTCGTAATCTTCTTTCTCCCGAGCCTGTGCAGCTGGGCTTGGCCGAGGGCGAGTGCGGGTGCGGGTGCGGGTGCGGGTGCGCCTTGAATGCGCTCCGGCCGCAGCAGGTTCGTCGACGTCGGACTCGTCGGAGCCGACGTCCTGTGCTTCCTCGGGCGCAAAGTCTGAGTCTTGAGAAGAGACATATTGCCCATCGTCGTCTTGTAGCAGAACATCCGAGGACATGGCTACGACGTGTCAACTAGCATCCGTTGTTGGTGGGGCTGGCGGCAGCAAAGCAAAGCAAAGCACGACAGACGGACAGACGAAAAGGATCTTGGGCGTCGTCGTCGTCCTGGGCCGCAAGTCACGATAATGAGAGGCCGTTGATGCTCCAGGGTAGGGGTAGGGAGGCGGCACTGCCTAAGGCGGGGAGCACCAATGGCCAATCAGGGCGCCCTGCCGGGTAGGGTGGGTGGACTTGGCCTTTTGTCCCCAAGTCCAGGCCTGCCTCCTAAATCGATTGCATCATGATGGATGATGGATCAATCAACATGTCAAGGTCCCATTTCTCATCAGCCCCTGTGCTTTCCCCGGCCTCCTTGTGCGAGCCAGTCGGAAAAAGAGTTGTAGGGAGGGAGGGATTCTTGTTCCGTCGTCAAAGCGTCGTCAAAGCCACCAGCACCCAGGGCCTTGACAAATGGCCGCCCAAAGCAGCGCAGCCGTTTTACATGGGAGCCCAGACTGGACGATCAACCCGAGAGCCCTCTATTTCAAACCCGCACTTGTTTACTACCCATGATGGTATGGATGTGGCATGATGCCATTGCCGCCATCATCACGGATTTCCCCAAGGAAAACGAGAATAGTCACAAGGTCGAATGCACAGACGCTGACTGGGCACGTATAGAGATGAAGGCATGACGAGCAAACACCAGGGTCAGATAAATGTGCTGATATTCATCGGAAAGGGAGGACGGGTGTGTGTAATGTGTTGTAGTCACGGTACCTTCAAAGACGACCACGACGTCGACTCCGACCCCGACTCCGACTCCGGACTCCTGACATTGCCGAGAAGCCGAGCAGCGACGAAAAGAACCAGGCCAGAAACCCATGATAGGAAGCTTGTCGAAGGAAAAAAGGGCAGGCAGGTTTGGATCTGACGATGGCTGCGCAGGCTTTCGAGCAAGTGTGTGTACAGGACGAGACCACGTCCAGTGGCACACGTGGCTGGCATACCCATGTCGGGCCATCTTGTTGCAAGAGACTACAAGGTCGTCGAGGGAATGGGAATGCATCGTCTCATCGTCCAAGGTCTGGAAGGCGTCACGAGGGACGAGACTTGCCCGCACTCCCCGGGTCGCCTGTACCTGCTTGGCTCAAAACGGAACCTCAATTTTGGTTCCAGAGTCCAGGAGAGCAAAAGGAGGGCGGGGGAAGAGGGGGGGGGGCCTTTGCGACGGCCAACAGCCACTATCAGGTAATGACCAAAGCATGCGTAGGTGCCGAGCCGAAGCTGCGAGCAAGAGATGCTGTGTTCCAACTTGGTGGCCCTCAGCTGCACCACCAGCTGATTCCCCTTCAGAGCCCCCATCTGGCTTCTCGGATAGGACTACGGAGTATGATGAAATCCCGGGCCCGACACCACCATCTTTGCACATCGGCAATCCGGCATCCGACCAACTGCTGGTTTGAGTAACGGCCCGGAGCCACGCCTTTAGAGCTAAGCGCTTCGCTCCCAAGCTTTGCAAGCCATCCATTGGAAGATAAGCCTGGACCGGTTTCGCGCCTGAGAGGATGCCGAGTTTACTACTTCGTACCGTCATCTCTGTGCTATTGCACAGAAGACTTGTAGCGCCCTACTTGCAACAGCACACAAGGATGTGGCGGTGTACGCGGGAGCGTGGCTGAAGGTCTCGGGTGAAGCATCCTCCGTACGGAGTACATTAATTAGCATTGCCTGTGCTGTGGACCGAGTGCGGAAGCTTATTTTAGGAAAATTTTCAACGCATGGCAGTGCACGGCTGGCCCGGCGTGTAACCAAACCTGTTAAAGAGTTGTACGAATAGAATAGCAGTGCGAAAAGCTTCGACGAAACCTGACCCATGCGCAACGTGGAGTTGGACGCTATGGAGAAAGGGAAGGGGGAAGGAAAAAGAATTAATTAATACGAAGTGGGCGTTGCCAGTAATTTGCGGCCAAGGTGGGTCGGACCCGGCCCGACAATCAGAACGGGGCTGTGATCAGGCTAGCGCGATCTGCCACGTTCCCATGGCGAATCAGGGACGTCGTACCGAGCACCATCTGGCAACCGCAATCTACCTATACCAAATACAATCTTAGCATACGTAACCGCGGACTACGCCGCTTCCTTTCGCATGCCTGCCCCGGTTAGCGCGATATACGACATGCCCAACAAATCCCCCCAATACAACATGCCCAAGGGGCCGATACATCCCCAATGGCAAATCAAGGTCGGAACACAGCCCAACTATGGCGCCTCCCGCCATGCCACCTGATGCCATTGCCAGGTCCCGGCAGCTCGCGGTAGCTGCTTTGGGTAGCTGTTCCGCGTAGCTGACTACCCCTTCCCCCAGATATCGTCGACAACGGGATGGCTCCCAATCTTCCGCACCTGCCAAACTAGGAAGCCTCCCGTTTGGCTTCTTTCGAGGGCGTCGAGGCTAGCTTAGGCAGCTTGCGACAGGCGAGTCAGTGCGACACCGATGGATACTCGGCAACTCGACATGGCTTGGAACCATTTTTGACGTAACCAGCACGCGAGAAGCCCGACATCACATGGTGTCCCCGACTCCCTACTCCGTCTCTTTCTTGCGGAATGGCATCGGGTGGATAAGGGGTTTCACTTGTCCCGAGCTGGCCGACGCCGCCTGGACGGCAAGCTCCCTCAAGATGGACTATTAAAGGCGGCTGGATCCCGCCGACAAGGCGAAAACAAAAGAACACGAGCAAGGCCCTTCCTTCCACCTTCTCGTGCTTGCCCATTCCCCCCCCATCTTCAAGGAAACAAGCCGAATTCAAGTTCCGCCATGCCGACTTTTGGTTCCTTCCTCGTCTCCCTTGTGGCGGCCAGCAGTCTCGTCGCCGCCGCACCTGCAACGTCCTCTACTGACCACGACGGAGTATCCGTCGCGGCCAGGCGCAACGAGCACTTCAGGCCCGATGGTCCTGCAGCCCTGGCCAGGGCCTACAGAAAGTTCGGCAAGCCTCTGCCCCTGGATCTCGCCCGTGCCGTCAGCCGCTCGCATCGGCAGAGAACATCGACCGGCTCGGTCGTTGCATCGTCCCCCCATAATTACGACGTCGAGTACCTGGCGCCTGTGCAGATAGGGACGCCAGCCCAGACTCTTCCCCTGAACTTTGACACCGGCTCCAGCGACCTCTGGGTCTTCAGCACCCTCACCCCCCCAAGCGAGGTCAATGGCCAGAAACTGTACGACCCCAGCAAGAGCTCAAGCTCGCATCTCATGGATGGCGAAAGCTGGAACATCGTCTACGGGGACGGCAGCAGCTCCGGCGGCTCCGTGTATAGCGACGTCGTCTCTATCGGTGGTCTGGCTGTCCAAGGCCAGGCTGTCGAGGTTGCCCTGCAAGTCTCGCAGCAGCTCACCAACGACTCCAGCTCTTCTGGCTTGGTTGGACTGGCTTTCAGCTCCATCAACACCGTCACCCCCGACCAGCAAAACACCTTCTTCGCCAACGCCATGCCCAATCTGAACTTGCCCCTGTTCACGGCCGACCTGAACCACCATGCTGGTGAGTGAACGACTAGGAACACGTGTGTTTGGGAAAGACATGAATCGCTGACACACCCAAATAGACGGCACGTACAACTTTGGATTCATTGATAAATCCCATTACACCGGCTCCATTACCTACACTCCGGTTGATAACAGTCAGGGCTTCTGGGGTTGGACATCGACTGGCTACGCCGTTGGCTCAGACCGTTTCAGGAAGACGTCCATTTCCGGAATTGCTGATACCGGCACCACTCTCCTGCTTCTTCCCGACAGCATCGTCAAGGCCTACTACGCCAAGGTACCCGGTGCCGGCTACAACGCCACTGCGGGCGGTTACAGCTTTAACTGCAGTGCCTCTCTCCCCACCTTCAAGTTTGGCGTTGAGAAGTCGGCAATCACCATTCCCGGGTCATTTTTCAATTTCGCCACCCTTGAGGGCAGCCATAATTGCTACGGGGGACTGCAGAGCAGCGACGGCATCGGAATCAACGTTTTCGGCGACATTGCCCTCAAGGCTGCCTTTGTAGTCTTTGACGGTGGCAAAACCCGCCTTGGCTGGGCTTCCAAGCGTGTCACTTGAAAAACGCACAGATAAGTGGGAGGGAGGGAAGGGGATGAGAAAAAGGATATTAAAAATATGGGGCTACTTTCTTATTTCCTTGGTAATGATTTTTTTTTTATTTTTTTAATTTTTAGCGAGTGCATGCTAGCGTCTTAAGTAACATGGCATCCGAGAAGTCGTATGAGATATTTCTTTCTTTTGGTGAAGTGAGTGGCCCTCTGCTGCTCAAGACTCGTAAATGCAGCGTCGTAGCATATCTCTCGTCTTGGCGGGTATTGGGATCGGCTGAAATGGTTGCATTTGCACTCGGGGCTTGAGTAATTCCAGCGCTAGGGGAGGTTTCGATCGTGGCATCCTGGTTCGCGACGGGGAGGGCAGAGGCGATCAAGCGTTTGTCACGAAGCCCCCAGACGGGGGGGGAAGCAGCGACCGTGAAAGCAGCGACCAGTCGGCAGCGAGAACAGCGAACAGCCGACAGGTCGACCCACTTTTGTATTAGCGCGGGATGGGCGCCCGAAGCTAACCCGCGGCAGTTGCTGGTGCGGCACGGGTTGCTGTTATGTACATATACGGAGTATAGACAGTTGAGCTAATGTATAAAAAAATAAAAATAAAAATAAAAATAAAAATAAAAACCCCGATTCAAAGTACTCAAATCAAAAAGCCAAACCCTATCGGATCCCATGTATAGATAGATTGTCGTGCGCCGTGACCAGCCTGCATTAGTGCGTCTTACGGTTACTTTTGCTTGGGAGACAAAGAAGTTATTGTTTCCGAGTTGAACAGCCGTTCATTCAGGCTGGGTAGGTACCTAGGTTTGTTTCTACCGAGTCGGTTGCCATTTTGCACGTTGGTTGGCGTAGAGACCAAACTCGGCATCTTTCTAGGTGAGGTTTTGGGCGTTTACCAGGGAGAAGATGGGAGGTACGCAGGTACCCAGAGGATAGGATAGGGGCGCAGGCGCTTACCTCAGCAGGTTCGATGTCCCTCCCTACCTCCAGTCCTTTTTGCTCCTACTGGGTAAGAGTAGGAGGTAGGAGGTAGGAGGAGGTATGTAGGAGGGGAGGCACCCAGCCACTCGCTCACGGCCTGCTGGTCTTGTCTCCTCCATTATCCGTTGTGACAAGGGGCCATGCTTCGAAGTTGGCAACACCTGACGCTAAAAGACTCACGAAAAACCGGCATTTCCCGTATTCTGTGACAGTGTCACCCATGACTGGCCTGGCACCAGGCCAACGGGAGGGTACAGGTCAACCGACCTGTGACCCCCCCTTATTATCCGACCCCCCCATAATAACTTAACTGACCTGACCATTGCTGTGGGCTATACTCTTAATATAATTGGTTTATTAGGGAATAGTGGGTCAGGTCACTTTATATAGAAAACTATATAGAGAAATACTTTCTCTGATATTTTACTAGGTTCTTAGGTAGGGGTACCTTGTAAAAGAAATTAAAGAAGTTGCTTTCTTTAGAAAAATATAAGGAGAAGTACTTTCTCTGCTGTTTTATTAGGTTCTTATATAAGGGTACCTAATAAAAATATTAAAGAAGTCACTTTATAGAGAGAATAATATGGGAAAGTACTTTCTCTAATAAAGTAGGTATACCTAGTAAAAGAGGTTAAAGAAGTCACTTTTTATAGAAATATATATATAAAGAAACCTCTCTTTCTATCCCTGGTACCTAGGTACTAGGTACTTAGTAGAAGTATAAAAAGTCACTTTATATAAAAAAATATATATAAAGGTACTTTTTCTATGTATAGTACCTAAGGACCTAGGTACCTACCTACCTAATAAAAGAAAGGAAGTCACTTTCCATAGAAAGGTCTATATAAAGGTACTTTATTTACTTTTAATATTAGGTTCTTAGGTAGGGATACCTAGTAAAAATATAAGGGAAGTCACTTACTATAGAAAAATATATATAAAGATACTTATGGTCTAGCGGCTAGTATAGATTAAAGGATCTACTACTATTTATTAGCGTATCTCTATATTAGGAAAGAGCATTGGTCAGGTCTGTTAAGTTATTATGGGGGGGTCGAATGACTAGGGGGGGGCATTGGTCGGTTGATATGTAGTCTCGGCCAACGGCGATGATCCGGCCACGCGGTTAGAGGATGTGCGTGATCGGTTGACGAGCTATCAACGCGAGAGACGGCCACAGGGATCCGTTAAGACGGTGCGTGCTTGAGACTTTTAAACCTCCCTTCCTGCCCAGGGCATGTAATCTAACGGATCACTGCCATGCAAATATCAGAGTGCTCCGTACTGATACGTATGTCTCGACTCTTTGACTCTGAAGTCTCTCCGCACGGAGCATCGAGGCCCCCTTCTTCCAAAACGCCAAGGCGGCTACACCCAAGCCACCCCGCCCCCTCGGGCCTTGTGTTACCCTGGAGTCTGAATCAGTCGACGGCGAAGGCGTCACGGACTCCGGAGATGAATCGAAGTACCCAGCGGTTTCCGAGGTGCCCACATCTAACGGCCCTAGCCTAGGCAGGCATCCTCGGTAGTTGAGGGCACTGGCTTTCCGAGACTCGAGGCGGCCGTCGGTCTCACCTGGCGCCGCCGACCGCCCCGACCTGCATGAAGCCGTACACGAGGCTCTTCCACCCTCTGTGTAGCCTCCATGCCCTAGTGACCTCTCGGCTATGCCTGGCCACGGAACTGGGCTTGGCCCGACTGCGAGTTGTGTCCTGATGCCATGCAGTTGTTTCGCCTCGTCTGGCGACGACCGAGGACGCATCGACGGGCACGTCATACTCACGGCTAACGGATGCAATGCAACCATGACCGCATCTCCGCAGAGCCCAATGCAACAGCCGTGCTTCCCGCCCATTGACCTGGCTATCCCCATGGCTCCTCGCTGGCCGCTTCATATAAGATGGACCCTCGGTACCTGGTCGATATGTGGCCTATTGAGTCACATATTGAGTCATGTTATCGTCCCGTCAAAGCGCGGAACCGTTTTTCAGTCATCAAACCTTCAGCCGTGCCCCTCCCAACCAGTCCATTCGTTCTGGTGCTTCCGAAAAAAGATAAAAAAAAAAACCCCGAAAAGGAAAAGAAGAAGAAGAGGAAGAAGAGGAAGAAGCGGAAGAAGAGGAAGAAAAAAATACTGGAAAAAAGTGTGCCGAGAAACCTAGGACCTGATGGAGGTTCAGGGCTCTGGACTTTTCTCCAAGCTGGTTGCCATCACCGCGGTAGCGACGGTAATCTATGTTAGCATCTCAACTTTTTGGCAAAATGTGTTGACGACTCCTCCTCTCCAACTGATGCTGACAACTGCCAAAGATTTTTTACTCCGGCATTTCGAACCCTGCATCCAAGGTTCCCGGCCCGTGGCATACAAAGTGGACAGGTTGGGTTGCCAAGTACTACTGGTTCATAGGCCAGCGACCATTCTACGTTCATGCCCTGCACCAGAGATACGGTACTGCAAACACCGACTGACCAAGAAGAAGAGGCAAGAATCAACGAGGCTCACGTCCACTTGCTGATCCTGTTCATCTCCCACAGGTCCCGTTGTTCGGGTCAGTCCTAACGAGGTTCACACCACGAATATCGACGATGTCAGGGCCATATACAACGCCAAGGTGACATTTCGCAAGTCCGCATTTTACACGAACCTCACTGGACCGCAGGTCTTGAGTATCTTCTCTACTACAGATGTAGATGTGCATCGGAAGTTCAGAAGGCTCCTGGCTTCGCAGTTGTCGGAAACCTCCCTCAAGCAGCACCTTCCCCTCCTCAACTCTCGTATTAACCTGGCTATCGAGGGAATGAAGAGGGAAACAAAGAGCCAAGGCTACACAGATTTATTCAAGTGGGCCATGTTCACCGCAACAGATGTCATTGGGACTCTCTCGTTTGGTGAATCATTTCATATGCTGGAGAGTGGAAAGGTAAATCTCTTGCGAGACGTTTCTTAACCTTTTTTTTTTTTTTTTTGGGCTGCGCTGCTCATCTTGTGGCTAACTTTGCCGAAAACTCACTAGAAAAACCAGTACGTAGAGGATTTAGAACAAATCGGCGCGCTGTCAAGACTACGCGTAGCCTTTCCACGCCTGCTTCGCTTCGCGTTCAAGTATCCCATTGTGCCTCTGTTCAGTCGAGCCATCGCGCGCGGGAAGCGACTGAATGGTTATGCCAGACAATCGCTCCAACGATACCAGGACTATGTCGATTCGGACCCGACAACGCTGAGGCTAACCTTCTTCACCAAGCTTTTCAAGGCTGAGGAAGATGGCAAGGTTTCTTTCAACGACATTTTTTCAAATGCGCAGTCGTTCATCATAGCCGGGAGTGATACCACCGCTATCAGTGCGACTTACACAATTTGGTCGATTATCCAGCGACCCCAGCTTCGCCAAGCAATCTTGAAGGAGCTTCAAGCCTTGCCCTTGGGTTTCACCGAAACGGATCTGCGGGGCTTGCCTTTGCTTAGCCAGACCATTGAAGAGGCCCTTCGTTTGTATACTTCCATACCAGCTGCCCTCCCCCGTGTCGTTCCTGCCGGAGGAGCAGAGATTGGAGGGTATTGGCTGAAGGAGGGCACCGTGGTTGGTACGCAAGCATACAGCATGCACCGAGACCCTGAAATTTTCCCAAATCCGCTCGAATTCAACCCCTCTCGCTGGGAAAATCCGACAAAGACTATGAAAGACGCCTTTATGCCGTTTGGTCGCGGGTCAAGAGGTGCGTGTTTTCCCGTCTTGTAGTATTCCCCCCCACGGCACCGAAAAGCTAACCCGAGATCTTCTGCAGTTTGTATCGGCCTACACTTGGCATACATGGAGATCCGGCTGCTCGTCGCGAGGTTTCTTCTCGAGTTTCCAAACGCCCGTGAGTCTACTCGTGAAGGCATGTCGCACGAGGACATGGAGTCGACCATTTACTTTTTGGCGCCTCCCAAAGGCAAGCGGTGCCTCGTTGAACCATGAGCCCGGAAAACTGAAGGCGCTTCAGAGGTACCAATCTCCCAAGGCAGAGGGGCATTGGGACGCAGCATCAAGGGTCGGGAGAGACGGACTTGGGATATTGGTCGTTTGAGAAGAAGCCGTTTGAATATATGTAAATGCCATGGCACACCAACTGGTTCCTGTGACCGTCCCTCGCTCTTCGGCTTCGATAAGAAGCAGCGAATGAGGTTATCACGGTTTTCACGGCTAGGTGATTTATACGAACTGGCTCGGGATTGACGATGAATGTGACAACTGTCGATAAAGCCGCACTTTGTATGGCGTCACATTTTAGGCCCCGATCCAATCGAGGCGTTTTGGCGCACTGGCATATGCTTCTCGATACGGAGAACAAAGGACTTATAAATTAATACTGTCAAGTCTGAACGCCAGGCGTACTGCCGTTATGCGCCAAATTGCGCATTTTCTTGGCAACTTTCCTTTTATATGGCATATAAGCGGCCCCTGCTAGCCGATACATCGCGTACAAGGGTTGTGGTGTTATGGGATGCTTCCGTAAAATTGTATTATAATAGATCCTTACTAATTCTGGTAAGGCGCCATGATTTATGTCGTTGAGTGCGCCAGGCGCATTTACTTGGATTCTGGCCCTTGGTGCAACCAGACAGTTGACACCTTCTAGTTCAGGCAGCCCCACATAAAAACCGCGACATCTCGGAAGGCTCAGACCACATCCCCCGTACTCCGTGCTATACCTCTACCGAGTCCTAAGTCACGCCACGTTACATGACAGTTCGCTAGCAGCAGTCTTCCTCTTTTTGGAACCTTGTTTGCTGGAATGACCCCATGTCTTCTATGAATGAGCACGTGACTGGTAACCACACCTCTTTCTCAGGCTCCAACTTTCGCACGGCCTCTCCCACTTATTACTCCCAGATCTCATACTTCCAAGGCTTTCTGTCTCGGAAAATGGCGAGCGACGACGAGCATGTCGAAATCCAGGAGCTTGGCTTGGCCGAAGATGACCCCATGAGAACTTCCCTTCCAGCATCGTTTGGGAAAAAGTCCAAGGAGATCCAAATCGCTGCTCAAATTGATCGAAGCAGACGCGCAGTTGGTATCGTTCCACCCGCCAGCACGAGGGAGCCCGATGCGCCCGACCTGAGGATACCAAGCACGGTGGATGCCTCGAGCGACGAAAGTGACAGCGATGATGATTCGGACGACTCCGAAGAGTACCCAACCTCTCACGAACTCGTCCTGAAGACGCATAGTCGCGCTGTGACAACGGTGTCCCTGGATCCTGCTGGGGGCCGGCTTTTAACCGCTTCTCTGGACTGCGTTGTAAACTTCCACGACTTTGCGTCCATGACGCCTTCTACGCTGCGAGCGTTCAAGACAATCGACCCGTACGAGACCAAAAAGTCAGCTGCGGCCGCAGAGTCGCATCCGATCCACCATGTCGAGTTCAACCCGCACTCTGGAGGCACCTTTTTGTGCGTCTCGGCACACCCCCAGGCCAAGATCATGTCTCGGGATGGTCAGATCTTGACAGAGTTCGTCAAGGGTGACATGTATCTACGAGACATGAACAACACAAAGGGTCACATTTCCGAAATATCCACAGGGACATGGCACCCGACAGACAGGAACCTTTGCATCACGGCCGGCACAGACAGCACTTTGAGAATATGGGACGTGAATAACAAGCGGTCACATAAAGAAGTGGTTGTTTTCAAGTCCAAGGCTGCTGGCTCGGCCGGGAGAACCAAAATGACGGCAGTCGCTTGGGGTAATCCTGCCCAAGCCGGCCACGCTGTTCTAATCAGTGCGGCACTCGACGGAACTCTGGTCATGTACGGAGGCAATGGCCCGTTTACGAGACCCGCTGGTGAAATCCGCGATGCACACAGACCACAGACTTGGACCAGCGGCATCGACATCTCTTGCGATGGTCGCATGGTTGTCACCAGAGGCGGTGATGACCTCATCAAGCTGTGGGACACGAGGAAGTTCACCAAACCTCTTGTCAGCGTTTCACACAAGTCAACATCAGATCACTTTCCCGCCAGTAACATCATGTACTCGCCCAACTCGACCAACATCATCACCGGATCCGAGACTGGCCACTTGCACATCTTGAACCCAGGCAACCTTCGGGTTGAGCACCTCACGCCTATTACGCCAGGCTCAGCCCTCATCACAGTGAACTGGCACCCAAAGATCAATCAGATAATTACAGGCTCAGCCAACGCCGAGACTCACGTCCTCTACAACCCAACCATGTCGCGCCGCGGCGCCGTGGAGGTAATGTCTCGAGCTCCGAAGAAACGGCACATTGACGACGATCCGTCTCGGACCATGGATCAAGGGGCTGGCATGTCTGGAGAGTCAATCATCACACCTGGCGCCCTGCCTGGTTCCAGGAGGCCCGGGGTTACGGGTACCGGCCGATCGAAAGATCCCCGTCGTCCTCACATCCCCCAGCAGACTCCCTTCCAAAAGAACCAGCCAGATGAGAAGCACGTCGCCGAAAACATCCCGCTGGCTCGCATGCTGCACGAAGATCCTCGCGAGGCGCTATTGAAATACGCCGAGAAAGCCAAGAGTGACCCCATCTTCACCAAGGCATGGAGCAAGACGCAGCCGAATACCCAATACGCAAACATCAGCGACGACGAAGAGGAAGAAGAACCGGATAGAAAAAAGGCCAAAAGATGAATGCCGGCATTGCCTTCAGTCCGTGAGAAGCCCTCACTCATACTGGTGTACACTACACTGCACTGGAAACCGTTACCATCACTCGGGAACAGTGAGACTAGCCCTTTCAATCGTCCGAAGGGTTTCCAGTCACGGTTTTTTTTTCATTCCGTGCAATGACAAACTCGTCGGCCCAGCATTGCCATGAGCTTGCCTAGATGCCTATCTACCGTGATGCTAAGCGGAAGCTGGCATTTCCGCGACTGTAAGGCGTTTCCGCGCGTGTTGTCTTGGCCCGTGAGCCTGGCCTGCCTTTTGACTCCCACGCCCTGACTCTGTCGTGGGTGAATAATTCAACATCACTAAACTGAACTTGACTAACCCTTTGATAGTGCAAACTACATTTTTTCCGCGTATGGAATCGGAAGGACACAGGATAGAGCACGCCAAGCCCGTAATTACCTAAGGTAAGCGACGGGTTTCTTAGATGCCAAGGGCTTTTGATTTCACCCACCTCTACACTGCCTAGAGGTAGGAGGTACCTTGTGTATTATCCTAGGAGGTAGGCAAGTACCTACCTTACCTAGGTAGGTACCTATAGGTGACCGGGTACCTACCTACCTGGTACCGAGAGCCATCCATATCATGCAATGCAACTGGTACTTGTGCACCTGTCTTGCAGCCCCACGCTGTGTCACGTGACGTGAGGACAAGCTGTTTCTGGCCCCAGGCGCGGGATTCTGGCTGCGCAGAGTCGTGCTGAAATTTACTGTGGCTCTGCGAACACACTGGCACCAGCCATCACGCCCAATCTTGTCCGCTTGTGTTCTCACCACTCCCCATCATCAACCAGCGAGGAAGCGCGCGCGCATCCCGAAAAATCGCCAGGTACCCTCGCAAACCATCGGCAACCATCTCCATTTCTCACCAACGGGGTGTTGCACGCGATTGCCACACATCATAGCCTCCCAGCACCCGGCCCAACGCGCCAGCGCCACCATATTCGCACTTTTTCCACTCCCTCGTCGTCTCCTGCCATCACGCCCACCACTTTTCTCACTTTGCCTTGCATAAACCTGCCCCCACGTCTCGCCGGCCGACTTGTAGCCCGTTCAACGCGGCTGTCGCCTTTAAGAACAGCCTTCTCAGCGCGGCTCCAACCAACCACCCTCCAACCGCCTATACATCTTCGCTTCCTCGGTGTCGACCTCGCCCCGTAGCGATTCTTCACCAACATTCCTTGACGCGACCCAAGGCTATCTATCTACACTGTCCTCCTGCTTTCAGTCTCGGCCCGCCTTTCGCAACGTCGAAGCCACCCTCTCGCCATAGCACCGCCCACCACCGTCATGTACCGTTCATAAGCTAATGCTCAATTGTTCGGCTCATCGGCGTATTTCCTCGTTGTCGGAATCGATTTCATAACCCTCATCATGGCGTCGGTGCAAGCACCGCTTGCGGTGCCACACCCAGGCGCGCCAATGCCTGCCGGCGCAACCAAGCAGCAAGCCGAAGAAGTCTTTAGAGTAAGAGTTTTTCCAAAGACAAAAAAAAAAAAAAAGTCTAGGGACTGGATCAGTTTCAAAGCTGCTGGAGTTGCTAACGCTGCGGTTATAGAAACTCAAGCAAATGAAGGAGCAAGGTGTCCCTAATACGGATCCAGAATACATCAAAGCTTCCCATTTCTTGATGAGCTTTCAACAGCAGCATAATATAAGGAGAAGCCAACAGCAGTTTATGCAGCAGCAGCAGCAGCAGCAGCAACATCAACATCATCATCATCAACAACAACAACAACAACAACAACAACAACAACAACAACAACAACACCACCACCAGCAACATCAACAGCAACACCAGCAGCAACCATTGCAAAATGGCGTACAATCAGGCACTCCCCAGCCCGCTCAGGTCAATGCTGGCAATAGCCAAGGAGCTAGCTCAACACCTGCACAAGTATCTGGTAACGCTCCCAGCACAGCGGCAGCTACTGGATCAGCGTCGCCCCAGTTCAGTCAGCAGCAACTGTCATTGTTACGGCAACAGATTCATGCTTTTAAGCTGCTCGGGAAAAACGCCGGCATCTCAGTCCAGCTGCAACATGCCATCTTCAATCAGCGGCAACGCCGGCAAGCTGCTTCGGTTGACACCGCCCAGAGCTCTGGGAAGATCATTCAGCCTAGCCAGGAACCCGAAAAGGCTTCAGCAGCAGGCTCTGAAGTTCCGGTCTCAGAAGATTCCCCATCACTTCCCAAACCCCATACCTTCAAGACTGTAAAATCGCCATATGGCACTAGCATGATTCGACCGTCAATCAAATACTTTGACCATGCGCAGCGCAAGAACCGGTGGTTCATTCCCGGTGTCTTTCCAACCGGCATTGACTTTGACCACCTTCGCTACGAGAGAGAAGTCGTCATCTTCAACCGTATGAGCCAGCGTTATGCGGAGCTGAAAAACCTACCGGCCAACCTCGCTTACTGGGATTCTTCCAAGGAGACTATCGAAGCTGACGACAGCTTGAAGCGAAAGGCCCTTATCGAGATGAAAAGCTTGGGTCTCTACGCCAAGCAGCGGGCTTTGCGAGAGAAGATTGGCCGTCAAATGACACATTACGACAACCTGGCAATGACCACCAATCGAACCCATTACCGCCGAATGAAGAAGCAAAACGTCCGCGAAGCCCGCATCACGGAGAAGCTTGAGAAACAACAACGGGACGCTCGTGAGAACCGTGAAAAGAAGAAGCACGTTGACTTCTTGCGCGGCATCTGCCACCATCGCGCTGAAATCCAAGACGTTGCCAACTCTCAGCGCACCAAATCTCATAAACTTAGCCGTCTCATGTTCGCGCAACACTTCAATATTGAGAAAGAGGAGCAGAAGCGGATCGAAAGAACAGCCAAACAGCGTCTGCAAGCTCTCAAAGCCAACGATGAAGAGGCATACCTCAAGCTCCTTGATCAGGCCAAGGATACCCGTATTACGCACCTTCTTAAACAGACCGACGGCTTCTTGCATCAGTTGGCGTCATCGGTTAAGGCCCAGCAACGTCATGCCGCAGAGGCCTATGGTGATGACACGGAGCAGTTCGTGGAAGAGGAAAGCGAAGACGAGGACGACGACGGGGGTAAGAAGATTGACTACTACGCCGTTGCGCACAGAATTCGAGAAGAGGTCACCGAGCAAGCTAGCATTCTGGTCGGCGGTAAGCTCAAAGAGTATCAGATCAAGGGCCTCCAGTGGATGATTTCGCTGTACAACAATAACCTCAATGGCATCCTTGCTGACGAAATGGGGCTGGGGAAAACCATTCAAACCATCAGTCTCGTTACCTACCTCATTGAGCGCAAACAGCAGAGCGGCCCGTACCTCGTCATTGTTCCTCTTTCCACCCTTACCAACTGGAACCTGGAGTTTGAGAAGTGGGCGCCGTCGATCAGCCGCATTGTGTACAAAGGTCCTCCCAATGCTCGCAAGCTGCAGCAAGAGAAGATCCGACAGGGCCGGTTTCAGGTGCTTCTGACTACGTACGAGTATATCATCAAGGACCGACCCATTTTGAGCAAGATCAAGTGGTTCCACATGATTATCGACGAGGGACACCGTATGAAGAACGCCAACTCCAAGCTTAGCGCAACCATCTCGCAATACTACACAACTCGTTTCCGTCTCATCTTGACCGGTACTCCTCTCCAGAACAACCTTGCCGAACTGTGGGCCATGCTCAACTTCGTCTTGCCCAACATATTCAAGTCGGTCAAGACGTTTGATGAATGGTTCAACACGCCCTTTGCCAACACTGGTGGACAAGACAAGATGGAGCTCACGGAAGAAGAACAGATCTTGGTCATTCGCCGTCTGCACAAAGTCTTGCGTCCGTTCTTGCTCAGGCGTTTGAAGAAGGACGTGGAGAAGGATTTGCCCGACAAGACAGAAAAGGTCGTCAAGTGCAAATTCTCAGCCTTGCAAGCCAAACTGTACAAGCAGATGGTCACGCACAACAAACTCGTCGTTAGCGACGGCAAGGGTGGCAAATCCAATGCCCGCGGTCTGAGCAACATGATCATGCAGCTTCGCAAGCTGTGCAATCATCCTTTTGTCTTTGACGAGGTGGAAAACGTCATGAACCCGATGAGCATCAGCAATGACTTGCTGTGGAGAACGGCCGGAAAGTTTGAACTGTTGGACCGGATATTGCCCAAGTACCAGGCTACCGGACATCGCGTCCTAATGTTTTTCCAGATGACGGCCATCATGGACATCATGGAAGATTACTTGCGTTACAGAAAGTTTGAATACCTGCGTCTGGATGGTACGACCAAATCAGACGAGCGTTCAGACCTGTTGAAGGAATTCAATCATCCCGACTCCAAGTATTTCATGTTCCTGCTTTCGACTCGTGCCGGTGGTCTCGGTCTCAACTTGCAGACAGCCGACACCGTCATCATCTACGACTCAGACTGGAACCCGCACCAGGATCTCCAGGCCCAGGATCGTGCCCACCGCATCGGTCAAAAGAACGAAGTGCGAATTCTGCGATTGATAAGTTCCAACTCGGTTGAAGAGAAGATATTGGAACGTGCCAGATTCAAGCTTGACATGGATGGCAAGGTTATTCAAGCTGGTCGGTTCGATAACAAGTCATCGGAAACTGACCGCGACGCCATGCTTCGAACCTTGCTCGAGAGCGCAGACATGGCCGAAAGTGGCGAGCAGGATGACATGGAGGACGAAGAGCTGAACATGATGCTTGCCCGAAGCGACGAGGAGATTGCTGTCTTTCAGAAGATTGACGAGGAAAGGGCTCTGGATCCCATATACGGCAGCGCCGCCGCCGGCACAAAGGCCAAGCCTAGACTCATGGGAGAAGACGAACTGCCTACTATTTATCTCAACGAGGGCAGTGTCCTGGAAGAGGAAACCGAGGATGTTATCCTCGGCCGCGGCGCTCGGGAACGCACCAAGGTTCGCTACGACGACGGCTTGACCGAGGAGCAGTGGCTTTTGGCGGTGGATGACGACGAGGATACTCCAGAGGCTGCTGCTTCTCGTAAGCAAGCTCGCAAGGATAAACGAGAGATGAACAGGTTGAAGAAGATGGCGGTGATGAACTCGATTGGCAACTCACCATCAGCGAGTCGTGCCAGCACTGAGGAGATTGAGACACCAAAGAAGCGCGGTCGCAAACCCGGCAGCAAGAATGAGAAGCGAAAGGCCGAGGACGGCGACGATGAACCTCCAACCAAGAAGCGACGGGGTCCTCAAGGGAGACCCAGCAAGGGCGGTGGAGCCAATGCTTCGGATTCTCGAGTCAGTCCCCAGCAACGTGAGGTTCTACAAAAGAGCCTTCGAGCGCTGTACGACGGTCTGATGAACCTGGAAGTGGATGACATGGAACCCGCAGCCGAAGACGACGAGTCGGATGCTGGCAAGCGTCTCATCATTGGTCCATTCATCAAGCTTCCTCCAAAGAGAGAATATGCGGACTACTACGTCATCATTCAGAATCCCATCTGCATGAATCAGATACAGACTCGTATCAAAAAGGAGGAATACTCGAGCCTCGACGGCATGCGAAAGGATTTCGATCTGATGATTCGCAATTGCCAAACTTACAACGAGGATGGCAGCATTCTTTACCAAGATGCCAAGACCATGGACGTGAGTATTTGCAATGGGGTTGTTTGTGGCGTTGATTTTTTTTTTTTGGTTCTTTTTGTTTCTGACGAGTTTCCAGGAATTCTTTACCAAAAAGCTGCAAGAGGAGTTGGAAGCGCATCCAGAGCTGCAGCAAATGGAAGGAGGCAGCAAGGCAGGATCTGCAGCACCATCTGGAAACGGGGTGAACACGCCTCAAGCCGGCGGGACACGCATCAAAATAATATCCAGCAGTGCGCGTAACAGTGAGGTAGCTAACGGAACCAAATCTGCGGCGCAGAGCGATGGAGAGTGAGGTCGAGCTCTGTGGACAGAAGGGTGACTAGCCTTTTCTTTTTCCTTTTTTTCCTTTTTTTTTTTGTCTTTCGGCTTGTTCTCTTTTTTTTCTTTTTTTTTTTCCACTGTTCTCACGCAGCGACAGGAAGTCTACGCATCCTTTTCATGATTCTAATAACAAGCCCCCGGATTATACTGATTCTAGGGAAACTTGTCACGATGGCATCGACTTTCCCTATGGTGCCAGCTCACTCGCCCGGCTGTTTGCCTTTTTTTTTTTTTTTTTTCTTCCTTCGCGGTGACCTTGTTTTTTATTTCGAGGCTACATTACACCGGCGTTTGTCAAGGAATGGAGTTCCATAAACGTGGATCAAAAGGGACGGCGCGACCCTCGGGCGTGAGTTCGATACCGAGCGCAAGGAAGATGAGATGGGGAGGCGCGGGTTCAAAGACTTGATTAAGAAAGACGGGCAAGCCAGTAGGCCTACTGCGATTGCAGACGACGTTGGTCTCTTGGAGCAGGCAGGTGGTATAGAGAGAGTGACGATGAGCAGGAGATGAAGACGGAAGGCAACGAAGATGGAAAAAGAAAAATGTACTCTAGTGAAAGAATACTGTTGATATCAGGGGACAATATACCATAGCAGTACAGCATGGCATTCAACGACGGTAAACATTGAGTTGACGAGACGAATAATAAGCGAGGGCATCGCCGAGTGCCCAGGCTCCGTTGGTGGCAGGTGGCGGGCAGGTGGCCAACGTTGCAGAAGCTGTCAATCAGTATGTATTATCAGCTGGGTGCAGGCGGGGGCAGCCTGCCATTGGCTGGTTGACTCTGTCAGCTTGACGCGGTCCAGGACTAGCCAAGTCGCCGTCGCCATCGCCATCGCCACCGCCCACTTGCACTTGCCTGGCACTTGCCTGGCACTTGCCTTCTTTTCAATATTTCTCTTGCGTCCTAACGGAGCAACTACTTTGTCAAAGTCATTTAACCGACTCGACTTGAAAGACATGCCTGTCCAAAGCCCCGAATAGATGAGGTGCCCTGTATCATTTCAAGGATTTATCCCTGCCAAAGCGTAAATCATGAGGAAAACTCTTGTGCTATGTTTTATCCACGGATTCAAGGTGAGTGTGTGTGTATCCTCGTGTCTCGACAGGCTTGCTGCTTGTTCTCGTGTCCGCCACCGTGTGCACCTGAAGACCAGCCGGGTGGGAAGCTGATGCCACGATGCCTCAGGGTGGCGAATCAACCTTTGGAGATGACTACCAGTTCACAAAGCATCTTAGTGATGTAGTGGCTCTGAAACTACCAAAGGTAGATGTGCGCGTGCTGGTGTATCCCAAGTACGAGACAAGAGGTGATTTGGGACAGTGCGTGAGCCGCTTCCGTGACTGGTAGGTGTGCCCTGCTGCCCCTGCTGCCCCTGCTGCCTGCTACCCCCTGCTTGGACATGTCGCGGCCTCGGGGTGAAAAACGAAGCAGCTGGCTGACGGCGAGGTCGTCTCGACTAGGTTGGAGGAAAAGGTCATAGACATGGAAGTGGCGTCAGGCACGCCGTCTCCCACCGTCGACCCGTCAGTGAGAACGGTTCTGGTCGGCCACTCGATGGGCGGCATTGTCGCGGCCGAGTTGGTCATTGCTTTGGCTTCGGAAAAGCCAATCTACTCCGAGGACGGCATCGAAAAGACGGGCAAGCCCAGCTTCAACAGTCTCATGTTCCCGTATATCCAGGGGGTGCTGGCGTTTGACACGCCATATCTGGGCATAGCACCTGGAGTGGTTGCCCACGGCGCTGAGGAGCACTACCAGAGTGCCGCGGCTACGCTCTCCCAGCTCAGCGGGTTGAAGACGGCGCTCTGGGGCACCAACACGGCACGGGCTCCCGCTTCTGCCGCTACGAAGTCCGCGGAAGCAGCGAAATCCACAGAAGCAGCAGCAGCAGCAGCCGGCGGCGGCGGATGGGCAAAATGGGGCAGGATGGCCATGTACGCCGGGGCGGCGGGCGCGGTTGCCGCCGGCGGAGCCGCAGCCTGGGTGAATCGCGACCAAATCACCGAAGGGTGGACATGGGCATCCTCTCACCTGGAATTCGTCGGCTGTCTTGCTCGGGCAGAGGAGCTGAAGAAGCGCGTGAGGTTCATGGTTCAGCTCCACGAGGACCTGAACATGGGTTATGCCAACGTGTACACGCGCCTGGGAAAAGCCGCCTCCTCCAAGGTTAGCATGGCAGGCACCGTGCTGGGCAAGGACAGGACATTTTGCAATCTCCCCAAGACGATGGCAGCGGGCGACTGGATGGAGGCTGTGAATGACAAGGCCACCGACGAAACTGTGGCACACATGAGTGAGTTGTTTTGTTTCTTGCTCACGTTGATTATCGGTTTCAGGATAGGAACGGCACGGCACGGCACGGCACGTTACGTTGTGAGATTTCATCTGACCCTGTGCTAACAATGCTTGACAAAAACAGCCATGTTTGAACCGGCTAAAAATCCCGGCTACGAGAAGCTGTCGCTTGACGCAGCAGGCTTAATTGCTCAGTGGTCGCGGAACGATTGGTACGAAAGTAGCTCGGACGATGGTTCTGGACCAGCCGATGAGGGAGAGCGCCCACAAACTGCGCCGGCGGAATCATAAGCTCAACAAATCAAGTCCAAAATTACAACTCATCAAACCTCGCATAACGGTGTGGGTTGCATAGTGCGGTTGACCACAGCTTTCATCGTTTCTTCTCCCTCTTGCTCCAAGTTCTGCTTTCGAGACGCTTCCTTGCTCTCTCTCTCTCCGGTTGGGTTTATCAGCCGAGAAATAGGATGCGAAACCCAAAAGAACCTCGCCCGCCCAAAAGCCGACTACTATTGAGACTTGGCGTCATTGGCCTTGAGAGAACGCATGACTTTGCTTCGCTGCTTCATCATGTGGGTGAACAAGATGAACGAGCCTGACAAAAGCATACATGACATGGTCAGCACAACCGCTTCGAGTGCTGCAATGGTATTTTCCGCTACGCGAAAGAATAAAAAAAAAAAAGAAAAAAAAAAAGGAACTGGTGTTAGTGCGACGGGGAAGGCAGTGACATACCAGGAACATAAGTAGCCAAGATGCCATACAGGATGTACGGTTCGATCTTGCTCGTCTGAGCCGCGGGGATGGTCGCGCCGTACACAAGCATGCACTCGCTCGTGATCCCCAGGGGATACAGCACGTAAAAGGTACTATAGCGCGCCCAAGTCAAAAAGGCGGGCAGCACACCGGCCAGCGAGAGCGCAAAGTACGAGTATCGAATGACCTCGGTGACGGACCAGGCGATGAGCATGGAGGAATAAAAGGGAGAGAGGGCGAGGAAGGGCCACGAGTCGACGATTTTCCAGACGAGCAGAAGCCGGGACGAGACTTGCAGCAGGGTGGTGCTGAGAGGGGCACGAACGATGCCTGTGTCGACGGCGGAGACGTCCGTCCGGTCAGCTAGTAAGGGAGGGAGGGATTGCGGCCTCGCGCATCACATCACGGACACTGATTTCGTTTGCCCATGCAGCTGCGTCTCGCGTGTTTCCGGGCAGAGAGGCCGAGACAACAAGCGTCGGGCAGGCAGGGGGGGAGAAGGAAAGAAGAGGCGGGGAGAGGGCGGCCTACCGAGCAGAGAATGGGCAATTTCCATGATGGCCATGGTCTGCGTCCACTTTGTCCACTCGCCCACGCCGGCGTAGACGGTGGCTGGACCGCGCAGGCGAAGCAGGCCGATTGTGCGGCCGAGCACGACGCTCCAGGCCACGGCGGACGCAAAGTTGTAGAGGATCAAGTAGGCGGACTTGAGGGGCGACGCCGGCCTGGCGGACCCGCGTTTGTCGGCCATGGTCGCTGATCGGTCGTGGAATGGAGAGGATTCGATTGGGGGTTGCAAGGCAAGGCAAGGCAAGGCAAGGCAAGGCAAGGCAAGGAGAGGAAGTTGGAAGTCGAAAGTCGGAAGCCGGAAGTCGGAAATTGGAATTTGAAGTTGTGAGCTGCTTGACTGCATTGGCCGACGGGGAGCTTGTTGTGTGGAGGCGAAGCCGCGGCAAGTTGGCCCAGCCGTGACCCAGCCGTGCGCGACTCGAATTAGGTACTCCGTACATTGGTCTGATACTCTGTACTCCGTACTCCGTACTCCGTACTATGGCCAAAAAAGGCACCGACCGCCCAGGCACGGGTTACCAGCCCTCAACCCCCAGGTACAAGGTACCGCCTGCCCAGCGCAGGCTGGGGTGCTCCGACTCCGCCAGGACTTTGGCCTCGGAGAAATCGCTGCTACAAAAATCTTCACCCAAATCATCCCCCCCAACACAAACTCGCA
This sequence comes from Ustilaginoidea virens, assembly GCF_000687475.1. NCBI lineage: Eukaryota > Fungi > Ascomycota > Sordariomycetes > Hypocreales > Clavicipitaceae > Ustilaginoidea > Ustilaginoidea virens. The sequence continues at coordinate 3,842,562 of NC_057317.1, read as the reverse complement.
ACTCCACAACTCACAACAACATCAACGCACACACCAGAACGCCAAAGCAACCGCCCATCCACCTGCCCCAGTACCACGCATTGTCCTGCTCCTCCTCGCACTCGAAGCCCTCCACCCACACCAGGCAGTCCGTGGCGCCGGGCGCGCCCAGCAGCACCTTGAGCTTCTTGAGCTCCGCGTCGTCGCGCCCTCGTTCCACCGGCCGGTCCAGCCTCCCGTCGTCAAAGGCTATGCCCCTCCAGAGCAGCAGGCCCATCCTCCTGGCCATCTCGACCTCCCTCAGCACGCACCTGGAGCCGACGTCCAGCGGGGCCGGGGCCGGGGCCGGGGCCGGGGCCGACGCCGGGGCCGACGCCTCGCAGAGACCCAGAAACGTCTTCCAGAACAGCATCCTCAGCTGCTGATGGTGCGGGGAGAAGACGAACCCGCGCGCCGCGTCGTCGGCGCCCAGGATCTCGTCCACGGCGTACATGCCCACCCCGAGGGGCAGCCACTCCCCCTCGGCCCAGTCCAGCAGACCGGTTATCCGGCCCGTGGCCGGGTCCACCAGCATGTTGCTGGGGATGAGGTCCCCGTGCGTCAGGCACCAGGGCAGGTGCTCGATGTGGTCGAGGTAGTGCCGGACGGACTGGGCCTCGCGGCAGACCTCGCGGTCCTTGATTTTGGCGACGAGATCCGCGCGGCGTTGCAGGGACGAGCCGATGCGGCCCCGGGCGCCGGCCAGGTCCCGCCGGGGCCGGCGGTGGTGGTACGCGATCGCAAAGATGCGGGCCAGGTCCTGGACGAGCGCGGCGCGGAATTCCGTGGCGGAAGCAGCAGCAGAAGCAGAAGCAGCAGAAGCAGAAGAAGAAGCAGCATCAGCTCCACCACCACCACCACCATCCTGCTCGCCCAGCAGGCTGACGAGCGGCACCCCCGGCAGCCTCTCGACGAGGTACATGTGCAGCAGGGGGCGGTCGTACCCCTCGCCCCGGAGCGGTATGCCGCCCAGAGGCCCGAGATACGTGGTTTCCGCGACCACGTGCCCGAACATGCGGCGCGCGTCGTCGTAGATGCCCATGTCGAGCTTGAACCTCTCCGGGCGGAACTGCAGGAGATGGGTGGTGGAGACGGCGACCGTGTAGGAGCAGTGGCCCTGCGTGTCGGCCTCGGCGACGTGCTCCTCGGGAAAGGCCAGGCGGGCAAAGTCGAGGCACTCGCCCCTCGTCTCGGGATGGCAGTTGCTCCTGGTGAAGATGTCGTCGTCGCGCTCGGCGGGCGGGGAGTGCGCAGCCATAGCCATGGTGTGCATGTGACGAGGTCCGAGGCCCGATCTGGGGATGGAGCAGAGCAGCAGGATGGTGGAGGCTAGCAGGTAGCCATCAAGAATCAAAAAGACGACGGAAACGAACCAAACAGTCAAGAGGGAAAGGGGGGGGAGAGTAAAGGGGAGGGGAAAAAAAAAAAAAAAGCCCTTTTCACTTCTCGACATGTTGCCCCCCAACCCCCTCTTCTGTTGGTTTTTTTTTTTTTTTGGCGTCCGGAGAGTTTACAGGTGCAGCTAGGCCGCACGCCACGCGCCCAATGGGATGCTGATGCTGATGCTGCCAGCCGGTCATCAGGAAGCTACGGTAACCTCAATTTCACCCACGGCATTCGTCACTGCTCTGTTGCGTACCTAGTTCGGCAGACGTGTTCACCACTACTTCATCAAAGCTATTCGGCAAAGGTACGTAAAACATGGCAACACTCAAGCTGTCACAGTATAAGAAGCCCAGCAGAGCCGCCGTTGGTGTGGCGTCGTCACCCTTTTGGTGCAACACCAGGTAGGTAAGGATCCTGCAAAATCATCATGTCATGCCAGCTTCAGTAGGTGGCCGTTAGCCTCCGCACCAGATACTCCTTGCTGTTCACGCCGTCATACTTCTTGTCCTTGGTCGATGCGTACGTTCCCGGCAGCGTTTCGATGAAGCTGTCGGCATTTGGGTGGCAAAAATATCTACTCGAGCGCATTAGTCGAAAACAAGAAGAAGCTGCAGAATTCAGAGAAACAAGATGCCGCATCTGCGACCGAGTCGGTTCTTGCAAGGGGGGAGGGGACCAAGAAGGGAAAGCGGACGGGGCCAAAAACGAAACACGACAAGAGCGGTAAAACGCACGCGATGCTATACCGAGGAGGGTGGTCCTGGCCCTGGCCAGGTGGTTCAACCACGCGATGTATTGTGCTCTTGATGGTGTCGTTGCTCCAGCGAGCCAGCAAATCGCCGGCATTGACGACAATGGTGCCTTTGATGGGTGTGGCATCCACGAATTGGCCCGTCGGCGACTTGACCTGAAGACCACCGCGATCGTCCTGGAAAAGAAGCGTCACTGATCCGTAATCCTGCCGTGTCGATTGGGGTCATTAGCAACGCCATCTGTTGCCCCGACTTTTCACCTCGACGAGAAAGAACAGAAGCCCTCCTTCGTGCGCAGACGACCATGGTGAGAAGAATGATGATGATGATGCACGTACGCTATGCTCCCCAGCTCTGACCTGGCCCGGATTTGCTTTGAAGACGTGGGCGCCAACTCCCGGGTAATGCAGCAGCCGCAACGTGTTGTCAGCCGCGTCCACAAACTTGGCAAAGAATGCCTCGTCGAGGTTCATGCCCAGGGCAATGGCCCGCATCAGCTGCAGATGCAGTTCCTGGCACCTGGCAAAGAAGTCCAGCAAGCCGGCCCTGAACCCCTTCAGGTTTCCTTCCTCGGCGGGCCAGGGGTTGGGATACTTGGGGTTGGTGTCCCTGCCAATCTCGAGAGACTCCTTCAAGTCCGGAGCTGCGCTTCTGATCTTGTCCACTTCGGCCGTGTCGAGGGACTGGCTGACTTTTTCACGTCCGGGCGCCGAGTAGCCGCGGTTCGCCTCTGGGGTGGTCCAGCTCAGCTTCAGCTTTGCCGCGGCGTCGAGGGCAAAGAAGCGGGCGGAATGGGCAAAGGCATGCTTGACGGCGTCGGCGGGTATGGGGTGGTTTTCCAGGTAGATGAATCCGGCGGTTTGAAACCCGTGGAGGATGGTCTTGGCGGTGGCTCGGCGCTCCTCCGGGGTGCCGCTCAGGAATTTGGAAAAGTCCACAAGCTGTTGTTTGTTGCCAGGGCAGGTGTCAGTCTTGGGGTCTGTTGGGGTCTGTTGGGGTCTGTTGGGGTCTGTTGGGGTCTGTCTGGCAAGGCGGCGGATTCCGCATCGTGTTTTGCTGCATCGTGTTTGCTTTGCAGCGGCCCACGGGAGTGCGTTTTACGTGCCGGCGACAGATTCCCTCGGGACATGCATGATTTTGATTTTGCATTTGCATGACGCCGTCTCGAGCAAGTGCAAGGACTTACAGGGATAAAGAGGCCCTCCTTGGCCACAGCAGCGACGGTAGCCATGGCCAGACGACGCGGACTCTCGATACTTGAATGGGTGCAAGTGCGAGCGAGCCCTGGAGGCAGGGAGTGGAAAGACTTTTCTTTGAGAAACAACGAAAAGCGCTCGAAAAAGAATTGAACGCTGGTCTGCCCCGGGTGCGGGTGGTCTTTGGTGTCTATGGTCCTTCAACCAGCGACAACGGCAAGCGTGGCTCGGCGTTTGAGAGGAGAGGCCTCCGCGTTGGTCCAAGTCTATGTAGTCTTGTTGGTTCGTCTTGTTCCCTCACCGGGGTAGCTTCATGTACGACGTGCAGCGACGAGGCGTCAAGACATCCCTTGTCGAGGACTCGGTAATTCGATAAAGGGGACCTGCACCGTTTGACGCTTTGCCGTGTGCACGTTACGGAGGACGAATACCGAGGACAGAATCTATGTACCGCAGATTTGGCTCGAAGCGACCTCGACGACGCCAAGTGGTCGGTGGCTCGATCCCACTAGTGCTACATACCTAGGTACCTAAGCCAGGAAGGCACCTTCCTCCTACCATTACCAATTGCCCAGGTTAAATACCTAAGGTACCTACCCACCCAGGTAGGTACGTAGGAGTGGAGACGGGAAAAACAAGTCTCAATCTGGCAGGAACGAAAAAGCTGCAGCTGCCCTGCCATGATGGCGAAAAAGGTTTCAAAACGGGCCGACGTGCCATTCTCCATCCATCTCTTGGCTGGTAAAAAACCTCTTGCAGGTAAAAACCACTTGCAACACTCGACTTTTCAAGCACAGTACACGTATGCACGCTGTTCTGTTCTAGTCCAACCAGACCGTTCCCCGCTTGCCAAGGTTGCATCGGCATCGGTTCATCGTCCCTCCCCCGCTCCCTGTCTCTACCGAGCCTTGCAGTATCGATGGCGCCGGGTGGCGTCAAGCATTGAAAGGTGCCCTGCCCTGCCTGTCGCTGCCGCTTGCAATCCGTGCATGTTGCCGTTGGCAGACAGCTGATCATCGTCATCAGGTCCCGAGAGGGGGTTGGTCGCCGTCGTGTCTGTGTGCTATATGCTAATGCACTCGCTGTAGTATGCACGTCCGTCTTACGCAGCCACTCGGATCCGCGTATCCACGCACTCTGCCTCTTGTCAGAGAGCGCCTCGCTTGAACTTTGGCAGCCCGAGATTCTCTCCACCACCCCTTTTCACCATCGCACACATAGCAGCCCTTACCTTGGCGGACCGAAACCAGTATCGGCAAGTCTTGCGCATCTGCTCGAACCGGCAAGACAGAGCCATCATCATCATCATCATCATCACCACCACCACCACCATCATGGCCCCCCTCGGCTCGACCATTGTGGACATCCACACGCACATGTATCCACCGCAGTACATCAGAATTCTAGAGTCTAGGTCAACTATACCGCTAGTTCGCAAGTTTCCTCAGGCTCCTGAACCGCGCCTCATCCTCTTGGAGTCTGAGCTCGCCGATCTGGACCGGGCCATGACTGACGCTACAGCCAAGCCTCCCGGTCGCCCGCTGACGCCGCACTTTGCTTCTCTCGACCAAAAAATCCACTTCATGGATACCCATCGTATCAACATCTCCGTCATATCCCTGGCCAATCCCTGGCTGGATTTTGTCGATTCGTCTCAGTCCGGCAAGATTGCTGATTCCGTCAACAAGGAATTCTCCGACATGTGCGGCAAACACCCTGGCCGACTGTTCTTCTTCGGCACCTTGCCACTGACAGCACCTCTGGACACTCTTCGAGCCTCGATATCGCATCTCCGGGGACTGAAATACTGCCGCGGTGTTATCCTCGGGACCTCGGGATTGGGCCACGGACTCGATGACCCAAATCTCCTTTCGATTCTCGAGGCAATCGCCGCAGCAAGGCTGGCCGTCTTCCTGCACCCTCACTATGGCCTACCCAACCATGTCTGGGGTCCTCGTGCCAGCGAGTACGGACATGTTCTCCCGCTTGCCTTGGGCTTCCCCATGGAGACCACAATAGCCGTGACGCGCATGTACCTGGCTGGTGTCTTTGACAAGGTACGCGACCTGCGGATGCTCCTAGCGCACAGCGGGGGGACGCTACCCTTCTTGGCCGGGAGGATTGAGAGCTGTGTCCTTCACGACGGCCAGCTCGTTGGTCAAGGCAGAGTCGGCAGCAACCGCCGCCCAGTGTGGGATGTCCTGAAGGAGCAAGTCTACCTCGACGCCGTCATCTATTCCGAAGTAGGGTTGAAGGCCGCAATCGACGCCAGTGGCTTTGACAGACTCATGTTTGGCACCGACCATCCTTTCTTCCCCCCTATAACAACAAGCCATGAGCAAGGTCAATGGGAAAGCGTGAGTCTGAATGCCGAAGCTGTTGCTAGAGCAGTAGGTGAAGGGTCTGTCGAAGCCGACGCAATCATGGGATCCAATGCTGTCCGTATCCTGAGGTTGCAAGAATAAACCATGAACCCTGTCGGTGAAAGATGGAAAGGCATGGAGAATTGGGGGAAGAAGAGTGGCCAAAAAAAAAAAAAAAAAAAAAAAAAGGGGGGGGGGGGGGGGGCTTGCTGGCCCTGCGGCGCATCGTGGCAAGCAGTTTAAGCAATCGGCTTTGCCCGCTGATATTGGAGCTCCGCCTCGCGAATCCTCTGCCGAGCTTGATGGACCACGCCCTCAGCCTCCTGTAGCATTTCCTTTGAGTATTCCTGCTTCTGCAAGTTCCTGACGGCTTGCACGGCACGTAGTTTGTCGCAGACAAGCTCCCAGTACGGCTTGTTCATCCCTGGGTCAGCGACATAGTCTCCGGGAATGTCGATGGCGCCATTGGCCGGTCCGGTTCCCTTTCCGGTCGAGCCCAACGTCGCCTTGATGCTTTCCTTGGCCAGCTTCCTCCGCGCCTTCTCGTCCTTCTTCTCTTTCAATCTTCGTCTTGCCTCTGCGAGATCCTCCATTTCCTGGGCGGCCGCAGCCTGTCTCTCGACCTCCTCGTCCCGCATACGCTGCTGCGCGGCCAGCCTCTCCCGCTCCTTTTCCAGCATCACCCGGTCACTCTCGTCCTTGTGCTCTCTCATTTTCCTGTGCGCCTCTTCTCGCGCCTCGAGGTCATCGGCAAACTTCTTGTGCTCCCTGTCCATTGCCTCGCGCTCCTGCTTGCGGAGCAGCTTGGCCTTGCTCGCTTGATCGTAGACTGCCCGCGCGTTGGGATCCGAAAGAATGTCCCTTGCCCGCTCGAAGAGCTCCCATTGTTCCGCGTCGAAATCGTCGCCAGCCTTGTCCGGGTGGTATTTCAGAGACCTCTTCCTCCAGGCGCGATGCACGTCCTCCTTGGGCGTCAAGGCGTCGACGCCGAGGAGATGGTACAGATCCAAGTGTTTCTCGGCATACTCGCCGGCGAACCGCAAGAGATCCCTCTTGTCGTCACTCATCTTGACACCCTTTGGATTTGTCGCCTCCCCTCCTTTTTTTTTTTTTTTCTGTTCCTGCTTTTTATTTGCTCATGTGCTTTTTGTCTTCAGCCTTTGGTTGGCTGGAAGGTGTTTGATGAAGCGGCGGCAGAATATTCGCTTAAGAAAACTTTTGCGAAAAAAAAAAAAAAAAAAAAAAAGGCCTGGATTCTGTATTAAAGGCCCAGTGCCACATGCAGAAGCGAGAAGACCAGGCGGGCAAATGCAAAGTCAAAAAGCCAATGTGCCAGGAGGAAGGAAGGAACACAAACATACCCCTTCGGACGGAAAGCATCCACGAGCTCAAGAGGCAGGCGGGTCGCGTCTCCCTCCACGTGACCCGCTGCTCTGCTTCGCACGGACGGATACATAACGCCATCGTTCTCTTCAAACCAAGTACGGAGGATGCCATAACCACTGCCATCTTGTATTCTGGTTGCCTCGATTATTCACAGTGCAGGCCGTCATCCCCCCCCCTGTTTCGACATCAATGCGCAGCCTCATTACTTTTGGTTTCCCGAAAAAAAAAAAAAAAAGTCTTTGGCTTCTTCTCAACCATCAAGTACTGTTAAACACGTCCTCGGCTCGACGACTAGGGAGCGCATGCTCCAACTCTCGCGAGAATGCTGTCTTTGCTTGGTCAGACCGACGTCTCCTTCCAAGACGACCTGTTCAAGCGCCCAGTCGGACAAGGCGCTGCAAGTCCGGTGGACGGATCCGTCGTCGAGACCAAGGCCCTTTGCGCACCAGCCTGACCCGGACGGTTGCAAGGCCCAACACAGTCCTTTCCAGCCAGGGATTCTTTGGAATGCCTGCCGAGAGATCCTACACCTACAGTATCCCAGACACAAACGGCCTTGGCCGTGGTTAAGCCACCTTTTTTTTTCCGGTAGAGTTCTCTCGACCAACCCGTCTCCGACCAATCGCCCTCTGTATTCGTCGGCAGCGTCAACGGCCTTGGGCTGGTCTCTGAATGGATGGCGCGTCGGGAAATGTATCAACGCAAGTCCTCATCCGCCCAGTGCTGCTTATCCTTGAAGATGGGGCACACTCGTCGACAAGCCTAGGTGTTCCAACCGTTCCCCGCGACAGAGACCTGGCGGTGAAAGCCCCCCGGAGAGAAATCCCGCAAGGAATATCTCGTCGCCGCCCATGTAATCGGCGCAAAGGTAGGCGTAGACCTCGCGGAACGCGCTTTCGGTGGGTGTCAGCAACGTTTTGATGTTTTGCCAAGACCAGAGAAGAGCAGAAAGAGAGGGACTTTCAAGACGCGCTCACTTCGGCCGGGCCAAATCCAGAGGCTCCAGCCCGTGATGATGCTATGTATCAAGTTTGTCACTAAGTACTCCCGACTCCAGTCCGATACGAGACGATTCTATCCCTCTGTCGCTGGTTTCGCGGTGCCAAATGGGACGCAGGGGAAACGTCTCTCCTCCGCAGGGAGATTTTGTCAAAACACACAAGAACCCCCTGCTTTCGGCGCTCGGCGCTCAGCGCTCGTCAAAGTGTCCTGCCTACCAAGACGGCCATTCGCTGACCGCCGGCTGTGGTTGGTCGTAGCACGTAGGAAAAAGATACGGTGCGGAGTAGCCAGGCATGCAAGGCCTGGAAAATGTACTGCATTCTGCTTGTGCCTGCTTTTCCCGTTCTCTGGAATACACACAACTACGGGGTCAAGCCCTGGCGTAACCACTCTGGCACAAACGCTCTCACTTTGACGCTGCTCTTGTCGTCCTCGCCTTCCCCCCATTCCAGAACAAACTCGTCCCCCGGCTTGTACGTAGCGGCGGCCTGCTCTCCCGGCAGAACCACGTCGGTCATCATCTCCAGCCGACACAGGCCGAGCCCGATGTTGCCCACCCCTTTCAACCATTTGCCCACGCTGCGGCCCTTTTTCCCGAAACGACCGATGCTGGTCTCGGCAGGGATCATGTCGGACGTCAGCTCGTCCGGGGGGCCGCACTCGGCATCGTACACGAGCGCCTGGGGCGGGGCTTTGCTCGTCTCGTAAATCACGCACGGGAGCATGCGCTTCCTCACCACGCCTCTGTGCCTGGTGCGGACTGTGAGTTCCTGGCCGACGTAGCAGCCCTTGTGGAAGTCGATGCCGTTCATCAGGTCCATGTTGCTCTCGAGAGGGAGCGCCAGCTCGGGCAGGATCTCGCCCGGGCCTTCCGGCACGCCGTGCAGATACCGACGGACCGTGTACGCGTCCTCCGAGGTGGTCTCGACGTCGATTTCGGGCGCGTCGGCGCCGCCGAGCCGGATGATTCGGTGTCCCAACCCCGGCGCCCTGGGGTCCTTCAGGACGATTGCGGTCTTGCCCGAGGCCGGAGCCAGGGGCGGCCGCGGGGCGGACGACGCATCGTGCCACGCGTGCCACACCGACGCCTCGTCCGGCGCGAGGCTGCGCACCGTCACCCGGGCGCGCAGCTTGTACCGCCGGATCTGTTTCGCCAGCCTGGCTATGTGGGCGGCATCGGCCTCAACCAGGTACCCATGCTCCTCCTGCGCGGCAAGGCCGGAGCCGCTCCGGAAGGGATAGATGAAGACGTCGTGGATCACTCGCCCCGTGGCGTTGAGGAAGCCGGCGTAGAAGGCGTCGGTTCGCGGCAACCCGTCCGGGGCCATCATGTTGGCCGTTACGATGCCCTGCAGGAACTTGGGGGCGTCGGATCCGGAAACCAAGAGGAGCTGTCGCGAAGTCAAGGCCGCGATGCCAGATGCCGGCGGCTCGGGCTTGGGCTTGGGCTTTGCCGACGAGCCTGACGAGCCTGACGAGTGACGGAGTTGTTGCTGGACATGGCAGCAGCCGGGGCAGGGAACGGCGCGCGGGGGGCTCCAGTCCCGCCGCGGCGCGAGTCTCGAAAGAAGGCGCATCGCGGCCGTGCAACGGCGGGTTGGCAGCGTGGTCTTTTTTGGCAGCTAGCCTCGCACGGGGGTCTTTGTTGACGACGGAGACGTTTGGACGGGGACGTTTTGACGGGGACGTTTGGACGGGGACGTTTTGACGGGGACGTTTTGACGGGGACGTTTTGTGAAGCCGTCGTCACGTTGCACAGTGTGTTGGTGCCTGGCTCTGTTGCTTGTGCCCGGTACTTGTGTGCGGGGCTGACTTGCGCTGGGTACTCGCGTCGGCGGCTTGTACCCAGTACTCGATGATTTCATGGAGACGCCGCCAACAAAAGCCAACTTGAACACTGTGGGGACTTACCCCGTACAGGGTAGGGTATTTGATGTACATAGTACATGGTAGGCACGCTGGTACAACGTACAACCATGGTTTAGTTGCAAGCCGACTCGATCTGTAGCTCTAGATATCGCAGTACATAATATCCAATAAAGTCACACTTTTGGTGCACCACTAGACTAGACAAGGAAACCAACAAGTTTCCGCAAACGCATGCCCATGGGAAGCGGAAGCGTTTTTAACGACGGGGCTCGTCGCCTCTCGTCTTGCTCACTTAGTTATTCGTGACAAAAAAAAAAAAAAAAAGGAGAAAACGAAACATGGATGGAATCACGCCAATGCAAGGGACAGCGCCCGTCCTGGGCAGGATGGGAAAGAGCCACTGGCAGACGAGACGACCCGACCAGATTTAGATTAGATACGTAGGAACGTAACGCTTCGCAACCAGCAGCCGCTTCTACGGTGATGCATCGCCTGACGGCAATTTCTTTTTTTCTTTTAATTTCCCCCCAGCTTTCTGGTTCTTGGCACGCCCGACGACGTGACGTCATAAGAGACGGGCGTGATTAATGTTTTATGCGGGCAAGAAAAAAAAAAGGAAAGGAAAAAAAAAATGCAATGCACAAAAAAAAGGGGGGGGGGGGGGAGAAAAGAAAAAGAAAAAGGCTTCCAGCGCCTGGCCAGACTCGCAGCATCGCAGACGCCCCCGCGTTCCGTCGCTCCCAGAACATCACCTACAGTTATCAGCCCTGCGCGTTGCCCCGCCTGTAGTCAGGTCAGAAGTAATGTAGGCGCCGCAAGCATCGAACAAAAAAAAGGGCTCGCGAAGCCACGAGTCGGTGCCGCGGTGCCGCGGTGCGCAATGCGCGGTTGCCTAAGCCGTCATCGGCATGGCGTGCCCAGCGTCGGCTGGGATGACAAATCGCCGGTGCCATATGCCTCGCCTCGGATTTGTGATCAAAAGTGCTTGCTGGGGCGTCACGGATTGGCCGCGTTGCCGTGGGCCGCTCGATCGCTGACGAATTCAGTGGTGGGGCGCGGCACCTACGCCCCTCGGCGGCAGGCGAGCCCGGGTCGGATGCCGACGGAGGCCAGTCGGTCAATGATTCATTGGCCGGGGCCGACATCGCCCCTGTTTTGCCCTGCTAGGAAACTGGGCTTGCGAGCTGCGTGCTGCGTGCGACGGACGGGCTTGCGTAAGCTGGTGTCGCACTACGGGGTACGTACTTGGACCGTAGCACGGAGTAGAGCCACCAAGCCTGCAAGCATGCAAGAGCAAAGACGCACGTCACACACTGGCGCCAATCAATGCTGTAGACTTGTGTGTCATTTGAGCCCTCGGGCTGAAACTATGGACTTTGACACGCCCCCCGACCAGTTTACGTGGCGGGAGTGACTCGCCGATTCCAACACGTTCTTGTCCCCCTTGTCCCCCCTATGTAGATCCCTGAGTGGTGATGGTGGTGAATGAGATGAGAGACGGCGTGACTCTGAAAACCCCTTTCCGTGCGCCCCCTAGCATGTGGTATCATATCATTTCTGAGCCCAATAGAAATAGCATAAGAAGAAAGGAAATGAGAAAAAAAAAGAGAAGAAAAAGACAAAAAAAAAAAAAAAGCACCCAACTCCCATGCTATGCCGTCGCTGTGAAAAAACCCCAGTACACTTCCAAAAACGCGTTCATCCAAGGTGGCCTAATAGACCGAAATGGCGGATATCAGGCCTGCGGGTGTTTGTCTCGAAATGTAGAACCCGTCTTCAAAGGCTTCGGCATCCTCGCCCTGTTGCCTGGCGTCCTTGTCGTCGTACTCGAGCGAGACGTCAGCCGGCGAAGGTGGCGTGGCTTCGTCGTCTGACGATTCCGAATCGTCGTGATGGACCAGTTCAGGGGGTGGGCTGGCGTGAGAGTGTGTTCGCACGAGTTCGAGCTGCGCGTAGTCCTCCTCCAGGTTGTCGCCCATGTCCTCCTCGTCGTCTTCACCGGCCAGCAGGGTCTGCCGAGCAACAGGTCGAGGGGCAGAGGTCATGGCAGGAGCGGTCGTCATTTCGACACCGTCCACGTCGTCGTCAAAGTCGGCGTCATCGTCAGAGTCCGAGTCGGATGAATCCGAGTCGTCGTACTCCTCCTCTGGCTGCTCGGCGACGACCTTGTCCGCCCACTGAACACGTCGCTCGGCGAGTTTGCCGACACCGCGGACAGACTGGTTGAACCGCCGCTCCTGCTCACGCTCGGCGTCGGCGAGCTCAAGCATGAGAGAATCGAGCAGGTTGGCGTGACCGACGAGCAGGCGGAGGTCGTGATCGGGTTGGGCAGCCTCGCGAGAAAGCTTGGCCCGGGCTGTGTGGGCCAGATAGTACGTCTGCGCGATGGACATGGTCTTTTGGAGAGCAGAGCGGCTGTGAGAGGGGGGAAACGGGGAAGGATGCCGAGGTTGCGCGGTTACTTTGGTGGGCATCATTGGTTTTTCTATATAGAGAGAAAAAAAAAAAGCAGTCTTGAGAATTGAGTCGTTGGGAGTAGGGTGTTGGGAGTATGGTGGAAAAGATCCTTGTGGTGAGTCAAGACCCGAGCTTGTGGATCGCCGGTGTAGCTTGCAGGGATGCCGCAGGATGCCGCAGCAGGAGGGTGCGGCCCACAACGGTGCAAAGGCGGTGATGAGATATTCCCGGGAGGAGATGAGATGACGGGGCTCGTATAGGAAAGAGGCTGTGTTGTGGACTGAGTTGAGTCACCGATTTAAGGTGACGGACTACCTAGGTAGTGAAAGCTTGCTGCTTGCTGCTGTGTTTTTTTGGCTTTGATCTTTGTTTTGCCCTTTGGTGGAAGGGGAAAGGGAGCCAAGGGATTTGCTGGAGGAATTGAAATTTGTTTGATGACGGACGGACGGATGGATGGATGGATGGATGGATGGTATCAAGACGCATTTCGCATCGAACCGAATCGCCTGGAGGGTGAGGCGTGATACTTATGATGCTCCGACCTGGGACGGTTAATAAAAATTAAAAATAAAAACGCCGACCGCGCAACAGCATAGCATCGCTGATGAACGCGGAGTTTGGACACGCGGGACCCGACCGGCTCCCAAGGGTGGTGTCTTTGTGTTTGGTGTCTCGGTGGGTGTGTGCCGAGGTACCCCCAGACCGACCCCCATCGGCCCTCGATAACCGCCCACTAAATCCGAGCTGCCCTTCAATGTTGGGCTTGGTAATCCATCAAAACAAGACTCGGGACTCAGGACTCAGGACCCAGGACCCAGGAGCCAAGTCCGGAAGCGGGCTGCCCTCCATCCCGCCGCCGATAAACATACGTGTCAGCCCCATCAGCATTCCATTCCAGGGTTCCGTTCTCCAGGCCGTCAGTCCGGATCTCTACATGTAGCCAGGCACACCACCCCGGTGCCCCCCTTTATTCTGCTCCACTCACCGCCACCGCAAGTGCGCAAGTACGTACCTAGGTAGTTTTAGGGCGCACCGTTGGTAATCAATCCCCAGCCGTCATCCATCCACTCGGCTTTTGCACAAACCAAGGAGTGACTAAGCACCCTGTCTGTCCGCTGTCCGCTGTCCGCTGTCCGCTGTCCGCTGTCCGCTGTCCGCTGTCCGCTGTCCGCTGTCCGCTGTCCGCTGGCTGCGTCCTAGCGCCCTCGCGCCCTTGCGCCCTTGCGGCCCCCGTGGCTTTTCGCTCCAGCTGCGCAGCCAGCACAAAAGTCCGCCTCGGAATTCCGCTCTATTCAATCCGTTCCATCCGTCCGTTTCCAAAGGCCGTCCGTCAACTAACTGCGCGGCAAAGGCGCTGCCCAACGCGGCGGCGGCTTCTTATCTCCAGAAACTCCGCGAAAGGAACCCGTCGCTCTTATCGGACGGGGACTGATTATTGATGACGATGATGACGATGATGGAGGTGATGATGGTGATGATGGTGATGATGGTGATGATGTCTTCGAGGTCCCCAAGAGCCCCACGGTCCAACACTGATAGGGCGTCGTTAGAGAGTCCACTCCCCGCGGTTAAGATCTGGACTGCAGGTGAATCGTGTTGCATTGTTCTCTCGCGATCGGGGCAATGGCAATGACTCACCAGGCAGGCTGCAACCCCCTCCCCCCCAGGCTTCCAACCAAGGTCGGCATCGGACTTAAACAACGGCCGGAGATTCCTGCAGATCTGGCGGCCCCCGTGACTGCTTTTTCAATTTTTCGACGCCGATAGCGCCGCGCATTAAACACTCCAGCCCCAACCAACTAAGGTAAGGTAGGTACCTAACCTAGGTACCCAAGGTACATGTACCTAACTGTGCCGTAGACCCCATAACCATGACCATGACCACGGAGCAACCTGGTTGGTTGGTTTTTTTTTTTTTTTTTTTTTTATAATTTTCAGGTGAGTGTCGGAACTCCGAACGCCTCAAGGCCGAAGCCCGTTGCTGGTCACGGAAACGGAAACCTCGCTGCATCAACTGGCGGACACAGGGGAGTCGCTCGGGTCGCCGACAACATGAATGATTGTCAATCAGCGCGCCTTTGTGACATGACATGATCGGGCGAAGCAGCGGGCAAGGTCACATCGTCGCTCGCTGTTTGCCGTTGGGCTTCCTCACTCAACCGGAATCCTGAACACGCTGGCGATGTTGCCCGGTTTCGGCCACACACACACACTCTCTCTCTCTTTTATTACTATTATTTTTTTTTTCTCTTCTTGCGGCCGTGCCTTCCTACTTTCAAGTTCCCCCTTCGTCGTGTTTACGTAAAAGCCCGTGTTCCTTTACCGAAACCCTCCCGCAAATCTTTTTCAATCAACTCCATACTACGACTACGACCAGGTGTTGTGAGCGAATGCCTTGCTAGCGCAGTGGCCAAGTCCTTCCTGCAATCTAAAAACCAAAATCGTCAATTATTAGCAGGACGCCTGATTACATGTCTCTCGGCAACAGTTATCCGTCGAGTTACATCAGGTGGTTATGAGGTATGTAGGTACCTAGGTAGGTAGGTAGGTAGGTAGGTATTTAGGCACCTCGGCCACCTGGAACAAACCAGACACCTCCTTGTTTTCCAGCGCCCGCTCAAGGCCTCCGCCATCCCCTGTTGTGGTGTCGATAAACCTTGTCGTCCCGTTACTCTGTGCTCCGTGCATCAGCGGGCTACGTACATGTACGCCTCGACGGAACGACCCCGTCCATGCCTCAACAGTCTCGGTCGCCGATGGACCGGCATACGTTGGTTGATATGAACAAAAATCAGCGTGGTGATTTGGTTGTAAATGTCAACTCGCCTCTACTCCTCTGGCACTGCTGTTCCGACCGCTACTCAACGCGCAGAACATGCAGCTTGTCTCCGCTGTGCCCGTTTCCCAGTCCTTAATTGCTGCTTTTTCTACTGGTACTGCCGAGTTGTTGCTAGCACGATTCTAAATTGTAGGACATGTATGGATCTGTATACACCCGATGGCTGGAGCGAATATTTCTGTCTAAGCCTACTACATGCAAGGAAGACGGTGAGAGAGGGAGAGAGAGCCAAGAGAGGAACAATCTATTCATCGACATCACGGGACACGGGTGAGCTTTCGCCAATCAAGCTTGCCAAGCATTCCCGCACATCATGATGATGCAGCCAGAGCTCGGCCCCCCCCCCGTCCCCGTCACTCCCATGATAGCAATCGCCTCGGTGCTCTGAAGAATCCAAGAATGCCGCGACATCTTCAACTGGCAGTTGCGCAACGCTCCAAGGGAAAAGAAAAAAAATAACAAAAAGAGAGATGGGATGCTGTGTTGTTGCGTGGCTGCAGGTGAACGTAGATCCTGCCCCAACCGACTCGAACAGCAACGCCATGACAAGTCCCCATTCTGCATTCGGCTGTACCAAGTGAATATACCATCCGCCGCGATTAACGACAATAAAAGGGTACGTGGGCTACCCACCTATATGCTACCCAGTGGGTTCAACAAAGCCCCCACGGCATTCGCGCCGTGTTCTACTCGGCTCGGAGTTTCGTCTTGGTACGCTTCCTCTTGCCTCCAACCTCCTTGTTCTCCTCTATTTCCAGCAAGGCTTCTCTCTTCTTCTCACTGACCAGCTTTAGCGCATCACGGATAACTCTTGTTTCCAGGTTGACGCCCTCCTCCCCCCATGCTGTCATCTGCCTACCCACACGGTCTTCAATGGCCAGAACAAGTTCCACGTCCCGTTGTCCGACAAAAGTCGCCGATTCGCCTCTTCGGCCCGCGCGAGCGGTTCGACCAACCCTGTGGATATAGTCGTCGGGATCTCGCGGTACGTCGTAGTTGATCACAAGGCTCACTTCAGGAATATCCAGTCCACGCGCAGCAACATCGGTGGCCACGAGAATGCGAGCGGCTGACGCACGGAAGCGCCCCAGGTTGTCGATCCTCTGTCTCTGGGGAAGCTTCGAGTGCAACGAGGTAACTCGGTGATCCAACAGACGCAGTAGATGATGAAGGAAATCGGCTGTCGAGGTTCGATTGCAAAAGATGATGACGGTCTTGTCCTTGTTGCTCTCCGTGAGGAGGAAAACGTGGAGATAGTGCTCCTTGTGCGTGACGGGTATCTGGACGTGTGTTTGGTGCAGGGTAGGGGGAACAGCGAGCACCTGAGTGCCAACCTCGCACACAAAGACCGGCTGTTTACCGGGTTTCTGCGGCATGCTTTTCAGGGCTCGGACCTCGGGGGTCATGGTTGCGGTGAATAGGAGCGTTTGCCGCTCGGTTGCTGCCGGCAAGGCCGAGAGGCATTCTTCGACGTCGGGAAGCATGCTTCCCGGACCGCCGGCGTGAAGGAGCCGGTCGGCTTCGTCAAGAACAACGAAGCGAACCCGCCGCAATCCACAGATGGTATCTTCCCCAGAAGTTCGAATATGATCTGCCAACCGTCCGGGTGTGGCAATGACGACGTGCGGACGTTGAGCCAAAGCAATGGCTTGGGCTCGCATGTCGGATCCTCCCGTGACCAAGACGGCCCTCAGGCTCTGAGGAGACGATACGGCTTTGAACTGCTCATATATCTGAAGGGCAAGCTCTCTTGTGGGTGTTAGGACGACGGCGAATATTGCGCTAGGATCCTCTGCCCACTTTTGCAGTATAGGAACGGCAAATGCAACCGTCTTTCCCGATCCGGTCCTGCTGCCTCCAATGCAGTCCCTGCCGCTGAGAATTTCAGGTATGCAGCTTTTTTGGATCCCAGTAGGCCTTTTGATGGCCATGTTCGAGAGCGACTGCACCAGCCATGGGCGGACCGACAGGGATGAAAAACTCGTATGGGGATCGGTCGGTGCCAGGATCGGGTTCCGAGGTTGAGGGCTGGAAATCTGCTCTACAGCGCCGCGCCCAGCTCTTGGCCGCGCTCTGGATGGCAACTTTAAAGTGGACAGGACGGATCTCGAGTGCTCTTCATGGTCGCCATCGTCGCTTGACCCGTGCTTCGACGGGCTCGCATCCGTGTGGACAGCATCATGTGAAGGGGATGTTCGACGTCTTTTTCTGGACTCTGGGCTGTCCAAGTAGTCCGATTCCGCAGAGGATTCTCCAACAGAGGCATTGTCGATATTCGATGCCAAACTCGAGTCGTCGGTTTGCACAGGACGCCGCATTTTGACAACTGATGCAAAAGCTTGGGCGCATCATACGTTGGTTGTTTTGATTTGGGAAAAGGAGGGCTTTGCGAGGGCTGCGAGGGCTGCGAGGGCAAAAAAAAAAAAAAAAAAAAAAAAAAAAAAAAAAAAAAAACGGGTGCTGCATCCTGGCTACCTCCTAGTGACAGGGATTCAATGTCATGTGGGGCTCAAGTGCATGCAATGCCGTCAGAACTTTGCTTTGCTAAGGGAAAGTTCCACTCTTACATACGGTATGTACATGACTCTTTCTCTCCAAGTTCTACGATGCCGTTGGCTAAAATCTCTTTTTGATAATTGAATAAAGCATTCGTGGAACTGCGATGAGCGTGAGCTTTGTCCCTTCCACATCAGGTGCGAGCTCGCTATTCGTCGACCCCGGGGCTACCTAGCTCAGTCGCATTGGAGAGGCGCAGAGAAGAGGGGAAAAAAAAAAAAAAAAAAAAAAAAGAGAGAGCGAGAGAGAGTGAGAGTTTTGCTGCAACGACGTTGCTTGGTCAGGATGGATGCAGCTGCCAATCAGGCCTAGACGCGCGCCTGGAGCTAGAACCTGGCCGCTGATTGGGCAACTCCCTTGGTGCAAGGGCGCTTCTCGCTTCTCGCTTCCTACTCGCTGGGGACCGACGACGACGGCTGGTACGGTAGGTACATACGGAATAAGCCGACAGAGGTCCTGGATGTTATCAGGCCTTGCAGGGATCACCAGTCAGCAACCGGTGGGTAGGTGGTCCCTAGAGTTCATTGACACTTCAAAGTTCAAACCGGCTGGGCCGTCAGCGGGGGCTGCAATGGGGCTCTGGGCTTGTGTACCTGTAGATGGTGTCTATATGGTACATATGTACTCCGTACATGGATGAAGAATCAATCAGTGGCATGCGTCGCCTCGCAGGGCGCACGATGGTTCGAGTAGACCTTTGCTGCGGTGCCTGCCACCTGGCGCATGGAACCAGGCAGGCAAGGGGCGCCTCCTGCCTCCTGCACAGTGGTAGGTACATAGTAGGTCCGGGAACCTATGTGGTCAATGACCGAATCCTGGACTGGACTCGGCGACTCGAGTCGAGATGTCAATCTGCTTTGACGGACGGCAACTCGGCATAGGTATATACATGTATGTATATTGCATTGACTGACGCCATCCCACTAGCCGCTTCAGGCTTCGCTGCTCCAGGGTGCAAGCGCCAATGCCAATCCGCTGGGGCCTTGTCCGCCAACTTGGCGCGTTTAGCGGCTGCTGCAGCCCAACACGGACCAGTCACTACGACCAACGTTGAAGTCCATGCATGTCCCCAGCAGGACTTCGCCGACTCCTCTAGTGTCTCGAAACAATGTGCTGGCATCCCCCCAATGTATTGACTGCTTTAGACAAGTGGCCGGCTTGGACTGATTGGGGTCTGTGAGGTGTGAGGCTGTGCGCCTTGGGGGTTTCATGGAAATTGTGCCCCCGTATGCACTGCCCCGCTACCCAAACCTAGAGCTTGTTCTCCCGCAGAACCGCAGACTGCAGACCCTCATGTTGGCATCATTGACCGGACCTAGACCTAGACCTAGACCTAGACCTAGACCTAGACCTAGACCTAGACCTAGAGTCTAGACCTGTTCGTGTTGCGTGATGCATGCTCTGGTCCTGGCTGGCTGGCTTCGGCTGACAATGACCCAACGCCAGCGCCAAACGCCAACGTCAAACGCCAACGCCCCCGGGCCCCGGAATCGTGGCTGCCAGTGCCAACGGTTCCATCGCTCGGCTCCCGTGACGCCACGGCGTCCCCCTTTAGGCTGGGTACCTTGGGTCACCTAGATGTCATGTACATCTTCGCCGGGCTTGCAGTACCTACTTGGGTACCTACCGAAGGCACCGCACTCACCCAAGGTACACCTAATCTACCGCCGATACGAAGGCACTACCTTCCCCCGCCCCATCCCCGTGCGGATAAGTCAAAGTCTCCGACGTTGAATGCAACGGTATCGCGTCCAGACTGCGGACTGCTTATAGCCTGTTCGCCACAAGGTGCGTAGGGATTATACCAGGCCTTGATGACAACCAACTCCAGGCTCCTATCCTATCCTACCCTATCTACACCCATGTACTCGCAAAGGCGGAAAAGGGCCGAGTCACAAGAGTTGTGCAGTGCACTCCAGAGTCCAGAGTCCGTTCCCGTACTCCGTACTCTGCACGAAACAGAACATCTCGGGCTGTTCGGAGCACCTTCGCTTCTTTCATTTCGGCTCTTCATTGTTCAATAACACAGACCAGCGATGACCGCCTAACATTTCTTGCCATGTTGTGAGCGCACCCCCCTCTCCCCCCTTGGGCTTATTTGGTTGATATCATCAACAATACCCCAAGTCCGGCTCCATAGCCAAGGTACCTCCCAGGTACCCACCAAGTATGGCGCATGTACGGATCAAACATGTACTGTTCTACGCAGCGCTGCCAGCCAGCTGCCAGGCCGTGCGGGTTCTCGTCTCCTCGTGCCTCTTCCCCTTGTTCTCGGGCTGCCGCTTCATCCACAGTCCTGCGAGAACCCAGCACGTTGCCCAACCATGCTTTGAAGTTTGGATCCTGGATCCTGCTTTCAACTGTCCTGGCTTTCAAGTTTGCCCATTGACCCCTTCTTCTCCCATCCTTCCTCGGCGCTGGTTAATTGCTCAGCGGCAGCCCCCCCCCATAGAAGCAAGCATAGTCAGTCGTTCGACCGCTCTTCCAATCAACGTCCCGTCCCGACCAGCATTGGCCGGCCCTGTTCCAACTTCGAAGCAAGCTGCTGACTTCAGGCCGTCTCACTCACACCCACCCGCCCCAGACGATTTGCCGAGTAGGCGGTTTCAGCAATATCCCGCCGTCCAACTTTAAAAGCTTGCCGTGTCCCGTTCGTTCGACCTCTCGCCATCCCGCCGTGTCTGCACAATCCAGTTTCGCTGCGACGTCAACTCTTCTTGCTTTTGTGGTCCTCCACCTCGTGGCTTTCACCCACGATAGCAGCACTTCCTCGGAGGTGCAATCACACTCGCTTGTATCTCCTCCTACTTGCAGTTGGCTCGCGAGAGGCTCCGTCATGGCCGACGCACCAAACCCACCCCCGCAGAGTTCCGAGCCCTCGGCTCAACGCGTAAGTCCGGCAATCGGGCGTTAAACTGAAAATAGTCGCCAAGTTTGAGGCAGGTGAGCTGACCAGACGGCTTTCGAACCAGTCAACGCCCTACGCCGCCCCGCCCGTCTCCGTTTCTACACCAAACGTTGTTCCTCAACTGTCTTCTCCCGCTCCTCCTGTACTTCGTCCGGCCCTCCCCGGTGGCCGTCCTGGTGGCCGTACTCCTCGATTGGGTCTGGCCATCCCTCCCTCGCCCAATGCGAAAGCTCTTGGCAGTCAGGCAGCTCAGACGGTCTCATCTAGACCCCCGCTTCCGACGCTTCACCTGGCCACACCTATGGGCAGCCAAATCACCCCGTACGAACAACCTCCCAGGTCGCAAGGAGCCCAGCCTGGCCACTCGGCAGATGGCGGTAGTGAGAGTAGCGCCGCACACTCCAGGTCCGATAGCTTCGGGCCGCTCGATGGCAAAACCAGCAATCCTACCTCGGCCGGGTCGCAGTTCTCCGCCCTTTCCTTCGCTTCCCAATTCGGCATCCCAGTGACCCGAGCCCAAGGAACCCCAGACCCCATATCGGCAGTTGGGTCACTGATCTCGGAAAGAAGCGAAGGGGGCGTTCCTATGGAAAGAGACAGCAGCCTGCAGGGCTTGGAAGCTTTTGATCTGCTGAGCTTGGAAAAGGCGAGGAATGCCGATGTCGAGGAGCTTGATGACGAGGGCTGGAGAATCGCAAGCGTCGAAAAACGAGTCGTCGAACTGGGAAACCTGGGCGAAGGAGCCGGCGGCGCCGTCACAAAGTGCATTCTCAAAGGGGGCAAGACAGTCTTTGCTCTCAAAGTAAGTAGTGGCTCTGCGAATTCGTGCCTGGGAGGTTCCCGCAAGCCGTTGTGATGCTATCTAACTTGCCTCTTTTTGCTCAGGTCATCACTACGAATCCGGATCCGGATGTAAAGAAGCAGATTGTCCGGGAGCTGGGTTTCAACAAGGAGTGCGCATCAGAGCACATTTGTCGCTACTACGGTGCTTTTGTAGACCCGTCCACCGCGACCATCTCAATCGCCATGGAGTTTTGTGAAGGTGGTTCCTTGGACAGCATCTACAAAGAGGTCCATCGATTAGGGGGCAGAACCGGAGAAAAAGTTCTCGGAAAGATCGCTGCAGGCGTCTTGGGTGGTCTCACCTACCTCCACACCCGCCGAATCATTCACCGCGACATCAAACCGTCCAACATCCTTCTATGCCGGAACGGGGCGGTAAAGTTGTGCGACTTTGGTGTTTCTGGGGACTTTGGTACAAAGGGGGAAGCAAATACCTTCATCGGCACAAGCTACTACATGGCGCCCGAGCGAATCACGGGCAAATCCTACACCATCAACTCAGATGTTTGGTCAACCGGCGTGACGTTGCTGGAAGTTGCCCAGCATCGATTTCCCTTCCCGGCTGACAGTTCCGAAATGCAGCCTCAGACAGGATTGATTGACCTGCTGACGTACATTGTACGGCAACCCGTGCCAGTACTCAAGGACGAGCCGGACAAGGATGTGTATTGGAGTGACAATTTCAAGTACTTCATCGCGAGCTGGTGCGTGTCCAGCTTATTTCTTCGCGGTTTCCTGCAAATCCGTCATGCGTTTCTTCCCTGCTAACCGCTGTCCTGTAGCCTCGAGAAGCTGCCCCACCGTCGTGGTAGCCCGTGGAAGATGCTCGAGCACCCCTGGATGCTCGAGATGCAAGCCAAACGCGTCAACATGGTCAAGTACCTGTCCTTCGTTTGGGGTTGGGACGAGGAGCAAGCTGCAGTATCGTGAGCCGAACCAAGTCACGGCTTGGGGAACGTGTTAACACCCAAGCTCCCATTCGAAATATGGCCTCGCCATCTCCATCGAAGCATCGTCTTGAAGCAGTCGCTGGCATCATGCTGTGGAACGCCCCCGCCGCCGATTCGATCCCCGGTCGAGGTCAGTAACCATGTCAAACTTGGGTTCCAAAAAACAGACAAAGCCGAACTCTGCATTTCCATAGCAGGGACAGTCGACGGAGCGCCGTGTTTGAGGCGTTGGACGAGCCAGACGAAAAGCTTTTGCGTAACAACCATAGGTGTCTTGCGGCCCCTCCCCCCCTTTTTTTATTTTATTTTTATTTTATTTTTATACTTGCCTCATGTTTCTGGTTTGTATCGTAGCATATTATGTTCATTGTTTCTCTTTGAGCATGTCGGCTTTTTCTTGTCCAAGCTTCCCTCACCTTTCTACCTTCTGGACATGGGGCATCGATACTGCCGGCAGGCGATTATGGGACTAAACTTGTATCCACGGTTTTTATCTAGCCTTGGTTTATATATGAGGTTTATACAGGTTCAATATGATGAATGAGAGAATTCGAATTAGTCTCAAGTTTCTTCGTCTATTTGGTCACCCATCAATTCTCTCAAAGCAACGGTCGCGTAAGCACTGCTTGCCAACTGAAACTTGACGAGCACGGCAATCTTGGTAGGCTCTGCTTCTTCCGCCGCGGCTGGCGGTATCCCGGCCTCGATTACCTCGTCGTTCTCACTGCCGGCCAAACGCACCGACGCGTCAACTCCAGCTCCGTCGTCCACCTTTTGTTTCTTGGCCACGGCTTCCTCGGCGTTGTCGACGCCGTCGACGTCGTTTTTTCGTTTGCTTGCTCCGTCTGGACCCTGCCCTTGACCGTGGATGAGATCCAGGTCGGTAGGGTGCATCTGTTCTGTGTCGTCGGCGTATCTACTGACTTGGACGCTCGGACTGCTCAGGAACTTTTGCATCAGCTTCCTGTACCGTCCGGGCAGGCTGAACTCCCTCCGCAGGCGTCGCATCTGCAAAGGGTCGAGGCCGCCGTTTTCTGGCCGGCCCATGAACTCCTTGTAGAAATCGCCAACCTCGTTGTCCGGGTAGATTACGTCGTAACCAGGCGAGGGAAGGACAACGTCGTGAATAGTGTATTGACCCGAGACGGCTTCTTCCTCTGTAAGAGGGCGGGCTCGAAGAGGGGCGTCTTCATCATCCTCGGCGGGGTTGATGATGTCGTCGCCGTCCTGGTCTTGTTCCCGCTGGGATGCGAGGGGCTGGCTACCTACGTCACAAATGACTAGGTCGCCCTTTACGACGGCTGCGCCGTGCAGGGAGAAGCGGTGGCTGGCGGCATGGTTCCAGACGTAAGACTGGTAGGCATGCAGGTACATGGATCGCAGACCGCGGGTGATGTGAGTGATGGCGCCGGCGAAATCTCGAGACGAGTGTTTGCCCATGCGCGTGAGGTGTCGGAGAAGGCAGGATTCGCCGGCGTACCGTCTGGGAATGATTTTGGCAGCCTTGCCGAGATCCTGCCCCGTTCGGAAGAGCATGCATGCCTGGTGACGGATACACTCGTCCCGCTTGGAAGGCTCTTCGGGGACCTCTCCAGCCTCTGCTTTGGAGGCCATCTCCGGATCGTATTGCAGAAGAGCATGGACGGCTCCCTCGAAATCGTCGCCCAGAATGAGCTTGCCAACTTGGTGGGTTCCCAGGTCGTGGGTGCCGAACCGCTGGTGGCCGAAGTAGTTGATCCAGCCGTGGGCGGCCATGTGGGCCAACGCAGACTCGACGTTGGTCTTCAGCCGCGACAGCCTCTCGGCGGGCGAGCTGGACGGGTCTTGGTCGGACATTTGGCAGTTCTTGAGAGTGATGACGAACTCGTTGCCGAGGAGCTGGCCGAGGTGTATGGCGTCGTCCTGGTACTGGTAGTCTCCTGTCGAGATGCCCCATAGCTTGCCGTTCAGGCCAGCCATTGCCGTCTTGCGCTGATACCGCACGGAGCAACGCTGCACGGTTGAAGCTCTTCGGTCCTTGGTGCCGGCGTAGCCGATGGCTTGGGGCTTCACCCGCAACAGGCGGGCGATTTGGCTGACGGCGTCCATGGTGTCGCGGTTATCCTTGTACAGGGTGAAGTGAAGGTACTGCCCCACGGGTTCGTCGTCGGCCTGGCCGCGGCGGCCCCTGCTCTTCCGCGGGCCCTTTCGAGGCGCGTTAAAGTTGGCCACGATGGCGCCGTCGGGCCGGGTGGTTGTCTCGAGCCGGGAGTTGAAGATGCGGCGGACTTGGCCGTGCAGCTGAGCGCGCTTCGCCTTGTCTTCAAAGGCGTGGGATGTCGCCGTTCGGCCCGGGTCTCCGGTCGGGCCGTTGCCGCTGTTGAAAAGCTCGACCAGGTCCTGGGCGAATCGTTGGCCAGCAAGGCTTTCGAGAAGCGCTACATCCTCGGGGGCGACTTGCACCACACTCGGCTCGGCCCTGGCCTGCTGCTCCTCATCAGGGGGCTTTGGCCCTCTCGATCCCGGCGACTGAGTCACCTGGCGCTGCGCTCATCAGCAAAACAGGCCTTTCCTACAGCGATGACTTGCTGAAACACCAGTCTCTCTCTCTCTCTCTCTCTCTCTCTCTCTTCTCTTACCTTGTTGCTCTCGCCCTGGAGGCCCACTGTGCGCAAATGGGTGACTGATCCGTCCTTGGCAATCTCATTGACCTGAAAATCGGAAAATCTGTACTGAATGCTCAGCGGTCGTCTGGCTGGGGAAACAACTCTCGGCTCGAGGCGCTTAGAAGCTATACCTCACTCTCATGTCACCTGTCCAAGGAGATGCCAGTGGCGTGGTTCGATGAGTAATGCCCAACGACTTGGCGTGGGATGATCCCGCGCGGATGTTGTAATGCTCCTTGTCGATCATTGCAGCGAGGCAGCGCTTCTAGCAAGGCTGCGAGGGAGGTGGGATCCCGCAGTTTCGACAAACGCCTTGTTGTCGTCGTCTTGGTAGAAGTTTGCTAGGCAAAGATCTCTGCGGATAAATCGGACAAAAAAATGGGCAATTGAGAAGGCGGTCAATAGGGGCTCTGCTTGGGCGGGCAGGCGGTGGAGTCGCGGCAGCGGCCCTCAATATTTACCGATGCTGACTAACAATTGTGCATTGTCGTAAGCAAAAGTAATTTCTGACCCGGAACTCGTGATCTGCCAGCAATTGCTCGTCCGCACTTGCCAACTTCAATGGGGATCAATGGTCTGGCTACCGAAGCAGGATAAGTGGGGGCGGGGCTGCGAAAAACGGCAACTGGATCAACCTTGATAAAATCACTCGAGCTTACAGTAGCAATGCTGGCCCTTGATTTTGCGCCGGGATTTTGCCTGCGGGGCTCTGGAAGGCCGTCTTACCCCCAGGGTTTTCAACGGGTTGTGCCTGTTCTTCAAGTGGAAACTGCGTCGCGTTGCATTGTGAGAAATACGCAGCTTACCGAAAATGCTCCGGTGCGGTCAAGTCCTGAAGCGCGGAGCGAGGCCCAAACACTTACAGCTGGACAGGTTACGCCGCGATCACCCCATAGAAAGGGGAAGCGGCCGACGCCAGCAGAGCTCGATTTCCTGCAATAATCCAAGACCCGCGCGATGAGAATCGACCAGGAAGTCGGCCATGCCCCCCGGCCGACGTTGGATGAGAAAGACGCGTCGGATACCGGGTCGAGGGCCCGTCGTCATGCTGGCCCAAAACATGGCGGCATCCTGGCGAGGCTGCGCGACGTAGAGGCTCGCATGGATGCAAGACTCGGAGTTGAATCAGATGCGATAGAACGCAAGCGTGCAGATGAAAAGGCGCCCGTCTCATGGACGGAAGAGCTCACAATGGCGCTTCTCTGGGCCAGCGGGACAATGAACACGTCTTGCTTCGCCACCGGCTTTCTCGGCTGGGGTTTCGGCCTCAGCTTGCAGCAGGCCATCGTCATCACCGTGTTTGCCTCGCTGCTGGGCGGGGGCGTCACCGGCTATTGCGCTACCTTTGGCCCTGCCACCGGGTTGCGCCAGATGAGCGTCAGCAGATATAGCTTCGGGTGGTGGCCCAGCAAGGCCATCGCCCTCTTGAACTGCGCACAGCAGATGGGTTGGGCGGCCGTTTCCTGCATCACGGGCGGACTTGCATTGACAGCAGTCTCCGATGGCCACGTCTCCCTCATCCTGGGCATTGTCATCCTGGCGGTCGGGGCACTGCTCATCTCCTTGGTCGGCCTGAACGCGATACTGGCATACGAACGATACGCCTGGATTATATTCCTCGTCATATTCCTCATCATCTTTGGCGAGACGGGCAGGTACGCCGACAGCACCGCCCCGGCTTCCGTCACTGGCGCCAGCCTCGGCGGCGCGGTCCTCAGCCTGATTGCCGTCGTGTACGGCTCGAGCGCCGCCTGGTGCACCACCGCTAGCGACTACTACGTTCACTACCGAGCCGACGTCGGCAAGGTCAAGGTGTTTCTCATGACCACCTTTGGCATTGCCATCCCCACTTCCGTCAGCATGGTTGCCGGGTGTGTCGCGGCATCGGCCCTGAGCAACCAGCCGGCGTGGCGCGCAACGTACAACAACGACGGGCTTGGCTACCTCATCCAGGACATGCTCCATCCGCGGGGGTTTGCCAAGTTCCTTCTCACGCTGTTGGTTCTCTCCGGCGTCAACACCAACGTCATTAGCATGTATAGCGCGTCCCTTTCCTTCCAGCAACTCGCTCGGCCGCTGGCTCTGGTTCCCCGGTTCGTCTGGACCCTGGCGACATTTGCGAGCATCTTGGCGCTGGCGGTCGGAGGCCGAGAGCAGCTCAACACGTACCTGCAAAACTTCCTCAGCCTCCTGGGGTACTGGTGCACCAGCTACGGCGTGATCCTGTTCGAGGAACACTACGTATTCCGCGGGGGGTCATTCGAAAACTATGACTTGGATGGTTGGAACGACCCGGCGAGGTTGCCGCTAGGCCTCGGAGCGGCAGTGGCGTTCGTTCTAGGCGCGGCATCGTGGTGCATGGGCATGAACCAGACATGGCTGGCGGCGCCCCTGGCCAGAGTCGTGGGCGACAAGGGCGGCGACGTGGCCAACGAGCTGGCATTTGTCGTCACGGCGTTGGGATACGTGCCGGCGAGATACCTAGAGCGGAAGTATATCGGCCGCTGACGTGGTGCTCAGCATCTCCGAGGACGACGGCGATGCTGAAGCGGCGTCTCGGCTTCACCCGCCATCACCCGCCACCGGGTGCATTTTGGGGCAGTACGCAATTCAAGGAACGACTGCCGTGCGATACGAAGGGAGAAGGCAATGCAGTCGAGAGTTTTCCTGTTCTTGTATTCGTGCATCATGCAGAGTGTAGGCGGACCTCCAGAAGCGGTGCATGCCCATCGAGATGTTGTTTGGCTACGAGGCACGGAGTAATAACAGTCAGAAAGTAGCATGACTTGTCACGGGAATCGTAGGGTGTCGCTGAAGAAGGCTTCAGGTACCTCGGTACTCAACAGACCACTCCGTAGTACCTACCTAGTACCTACCTTATGTATCTACCTACCCTAGGCACCTACCTACCTACGGAGTTGAGGTACCCCAGACAACAGGTGGCCTACGGAGTACGGAGTACAGGAGCTATCTTACCTGGTAGACTTGGGCTGCCCGGAGAAGCTGGGCAGCCCCACCCTGAGGCGGCGTAATCGCCGTGTCATTGGCCCCCTCGCACACTCCGACGTGGCTTTGTACTTTGGCAATTCTGCATTTATTACGGATACTTTACTACTATTATTGCTAAAGCCCATTCGCACGAAGAAGCCAACATCGCGTCGCGATAGAAGCTGGCTTAGCGTCGACGCCTTTTCCATCTTCCATCGCCCGCCCGTCCGCCCGTCCGCCCGCCATCATCCCGCATCCACGGCCCGCCTTGGACGGATTGTCGTATCCCTTTACGGACCGAGCTTCTCTTGTCTTATTGATTACAAAGCGCTGTATTTTTTTTCGTTTTGCTTCTTCCTCGCCCCGACGCACTGCTGCGAGCTTCCTTCCAACATGGATGCGCCAGAGCCCGATCAAACCCCCTTCGCGGCCGTCACGGCCCATACGACAAAGTTGCAGCGAGTATGCCGAAACCAAATCCAGACCAGACGCCCCTTTGGCTTCGACCGAGCGCGGGGGAAAGAGCGTTCCCTCCACGAAGCCTGTCGCTAACTCGACGAGTAGAAATACCAAGCCCTCCTCGACCAGTCCACTCCGTTTGTGCTGTATCGCTGGGTTGGGACCGGAGCTTTCCTGCTGCTCTTCTTTGTGCGAGTATTCCTTATTCAAGGATGGTATATCGGTACGAGGGGGATCCGGCGCCGCAAAAGCAACCTTGAAGCCCAAGCCCCAATCCCTTTTTTTTTTTTTTTTTTTTTTTTTTTCCCACTAACTCCTTTGTGTTGTCAAATTTCTGATAGTTGCGTATGCGCTGGGCATCTATCTGCTCAACTTGTTCCTGGCCTTCCTCCAGCCCAAGTTCGACCCCTCAAGCGATGCCCTTGACCAAGAGATGGAGGATGGTTCCGTCGGCTCGCTGCCGACCAAGCAGGACGAGGAGTTCAAGCCCTTCATTCGCCGGCTGCCCGAATTCAAGTTTTGGTACTGGGCCACGAGGGCCGTGACTATATCTTTCGCGTGCACATTTTTCGAGTTTTTCAACATTCCCGTCTTCTGGCCCGTGCTGGTCATGTACTGGATCATCCTCTTCGTTTTGACGAGTAAGCAACTTGGTTGAAAAACACTCACGCTCCGAATCGT
The DNA here is from genome assembly GCF_000687475.1 of Ustilaginoidea virens. Taxonomy (NCBI): domain Eukaryota; kingdom Fungi; phylum Ascomycota; class Sordariomycetes; order Hypocreales; family Clavicipitaceae; genus Ustilaginoidea; species Ustilaginoidea virens. The sequence continues at coordinate 3,813,264 of NC_057317.1, read as the reverse complement.
CATGTGAGAGACGCAAACCGGACTGAAATCTTTTTTCCTTCTTTTAGTGCGAAAGCAGATACAACATATGATCAAGTACCGCTACGTCCCCTTCACCATGGGCAAGAAGACGTATGCCAAAGATAGCTCCTAAAGCCCCAGGTCGAACATGTACAAGATAAAAGAGAGGAGGAGATGGAGGGGAGCCAACTTCCCCCTGCGCTGAGTGATGAGGTTTCAGCTTGGAGGAGGACATGAGTACCACCGTCTTCTGACCCGGGTATTTGCTGCCAAAAAGAAAACAGGAGGAGGAGGAGGAGGAGGAAAAAGGGAAGGAGAAGAACGGAAACGAAACGACACACTTTTGTAGCCACCGAATGGCGGGTAATCAAGGTATTGGGAGTTGATAGAACTTGGCGTCTCGACGGGTTTCGCCTTGCGACAAGGACAGCAATGGGACGGACTGGGTGCTTGTGCATTATCAGGACCTTGCGAGTGATTGACGTGTTTTAGCCATGCAAACATGGACTCTGTCGGCAGTCATGGATTCCACCATTCCATGGCAAACCACTTGGAACCTGGAGGCTTTTCGGCATCAATTGATGATTTCATCGGCAAGGAGCACGCTGGGAAGCACTGCTGGTGCTGCAAACCTGCTTGCTGTCAGGCAGCCTCAGCCTCAGCCCCAGCCCCAGCCTCAGCCCCAGCCCCAGCCCCAGCCTCAGCCTCAGCCTGCCGACACGCCCAGACCAGATCAAGACTGACGCTGACTGTCAACTTTCTTCGTCATCTGCTCTGCTTCCTTCTATACATCACCCGCATCAACCACGAAGCCAGGCGTGACTGGCTCTTCCTTCTTTTCGCGCGCCCCCATCATTTCGGCCACAATCGAGGAGAGCAGCACCCCCGGCGGACCGTCTGTGCTGCGCCAGGAAATAAAAAAAAAAAGAAAAAAAGGGGGGGGGGCCACAAAATGTCCTCTGGTGCGCGCTCTGGTGAGCGCATGGTGCATCAGGACTTCATCGCGCGCATCCGCTTCTCCAACGCCCTCCCGCCGCCTCCCAACCCCCCCAAGCTTCTCGACATACCCAACACCGGTCTGGCCAGCGGCCAGTACACAACCCCTGGGTTTGCGTCGCGGCTGGCGCGCGAGCAGCCGCTGAACATCGAGGCGGATGCCGAGCTGGGCATGCCCCTCGACCTGGTGGGCATGCCGGGCGTCTTTGACGGCGACGAACGATGTGAGCAAACAAAACACCTCCCGTGTTGCTGCAGCGCAGCAGTGACCGGTTTTTTTTAATTTTTATTCCCCCCCCCCCCCTCCCTCCCTTTGTCGACCTTCGCGGGGTCAAGCTGACACGCGCTCCTCTTGCTCTCCTGGTTAGCCATCCAAGCTCCCGCTCAGGCGCCCGCTGTTCACCCTCACGACCGCCCGCTCCTCCGACCCATTGCCGCGCTCGGCAAGCCCAAGGTCGCCGAGGCCAACGTCTCCTTCCTCCGGAGAACAGAGTACATCTCGTCCATGACGCCGAAGCGGTTCGAGGGCGGCAACCCCAGAGCCCTGCTTGCCAAGGCGCGGAAGCCTGAGCGCGTCGCCCCCGACGCCGCCGCCGACTCTCCCCAGGTCATCAAGCGCAAGATCGAGCGCGGCTTCGACGCCGCCCAGCAGGACCTCAGGGATCCCAAGAGGGTCAGGCACCCTGCCAAGAAGCACCTCAAGGCCGTCGAAGCCATGCCTCTTCTGCCGGACCTGGACGCCTTCCCCGACTCGGGCGCCTACGTCACGGTCAAGTTCCTCACCAACCCCGTCGCCAGCGCAAACGAGTTCGACACGCGCCTCCTCAGCGGCCTCTTCCGCCCCATCGAGCGCACCGAGGCCGAGGAGGCGGCCTTTGAGGCGGCCCTGGAGGCCCACGAGCGGGATCCCCTCAACAACCCCAAGCCGCAGAACCTGATGAACTACGACTTTTACCTCGGCCAGACCGGCGCCGTGGCCGACAACTTCCGCCGCAAGCTCGACGTCGACGACCCCGACCACGGCAGCGAGGACCTCTACACCCACCACCAGGGCGACAGCGGCGGCTACTTCCAGTTCGACAGGGTGCGAGCCTACGAGACGGCCCAGGAGACGGAGCTCGACCACCCCACCAAGTACGACGACGAACTCATTCTCGCATACCACGACGAGGACATGTACCCCAAGCAGAGGGCCATGTACTACTACCCCGTCATGCAAAAGTCGACCATCCGGCCCCAGCGGACCAAGAACATTGCCCGCACCATAGGCATTCCCGAGCAGGAGGAGCAAATCGTCGACCAGCTGGACATTACGGTGGACGACCCCACGGAGGAGATGCTCGACGCCATGAAAAGGTACAAAAAGGAACCCCTCGGCTGGGAGCAGGAAGCCGAGGAAGAGGAGCTGTTGCAGGAGCAAGACGCTGATGGGGATCAAGCGGAGCCTGCGTCTCCCTCGGAGGAGAGGGATGCCGAGGGAGAAGAAGAAGAAGAAGAGGAGGAAGAAGAAGAAGAGGAGGAGGAGGAGGCAGAAGCGGATCATGTGGGGGAGGAAGAAGAGGCTGTTGATGATGATGATGATGATGGTGATGATGACGATGACGATGACGATGGCGGCAACGGCGACGATGGCGACGACGACGAATAAAAGTCTGGGTTACCGGGCGGGAAACAAAGAGGCGAGTCTCGGCTCCTGAATGCTTGCGCTTGGCTGACCGGCCGGGACAGGTCGTTTGGTGAATCGTCGGGTGGATTCTGATTTTCATCTTTTTTTTTCCACACCAAGGCGCAGCTTTTCTTTTTCGTGTCACTAAAAAGCATGCATGACTGACTGACCGACCAGTTGGGTCGCGATTTTATTTCAGCCAACGCCATTTTGTCAGCCCGAGACATGTAGAACCAAAGAGTAGAAGACGGCAATAATAAAAAAAAAAAAAAAAAAAAAGTAAGAAGAAAAAAAAGAGGATAAAAAAAAAGACCCGCTCGCCTGCTATGCAAAATGGCTAAATAGTCACATCTTTCACATCCATCAATCCGCAGCCATCATCCTGCATCGTCAATATCCCTTCCTTTTTTTTTTTTTTTTTTTCTCAACGGGTTTCCCCCAAGTCTGGTCACACAGCAAGCCTTGACCCTGCACTTGCGGGATCAAAGCCAATATCGGCCCGTCGGTCGTCAATGACGCGCGCATATCTGCAGCTGCGGTTAGCTGGGGAAGCTCGGGGACAGGAGCCCCAACGCCGGGCGAGCAGAGTATACTCACTCAAGCAACAACCGAAAGAACCAGGCCTCCATGTCCTCTTTGCGCAGAGCTCTCCCTGCCCAGTCCCGACTCTCTGCTGCCATTGTCTCGGCATCTGCTGCGCCCAGGTCCGACCTGCTGAAGAAATGCAGCGCCTCGAGCCAGTCGTCGCCCTGCAGGCTCAGCGGCACATAGTGAGCCCACGGCTTGACCCATTCGTTGTGCCATTCGCGAAAGAGGGCAAACTTGAACGTCTGGCTCATGCTCTGCAGGAAGGCCAGGAAGCGGCCGGAGAAAGCGTTGCCGTCCATGTCGAGCAGGTACTTGTGCTTCCAGGCATCGGCTTGGCCCGCGCGGTCTGTGACGTTGAAAAAGGCCTGCTGGGCCTTGCAGTCCCCGGGGTCGCACTGCCCGACATGGGAGAAGGACACGTCGACCAGGGTGTCGAGTTGGGCGCGAGGGACTGTCACGACACCCCAGCCGGGCTTGGCATCGCGGCCTTGGTTTGTCATGGTCATGGTCATGGTCATGATCTTGGCTTGGCCACCTGCGTTGATCTTCTTGACGAGCTGCTGGCGGTGCTGGCGTCGCCATCCGCCATGCCGGCTGAAGCCGCCCGTCGTGGACCCCCGCCAGTACAGCTTGCTCTCTTTCTCGCTCCACGAGACATCCTCTTCCTTCCTGTACTTGACCTTGTCGTACCAATACCACGGGGAAGGATAGACAATGTCGTTGTAGGAAGACACCTTGGACTGGGAAAAGACCGGGAACAAGTCGTGCACGACCTTGTACACGTTGGGTCGGTCGAAGAAGCCGTGGGCTGAGCCGAGCGAGGGCGTGAGACAGATGTCGCTCATTGCCGTCACGTTATACACGAAGCCCAGCTCGCCCATGCCGTACTGGCTCAGGTCGTCCCATCGCTCATCCTCTTCCAGGATCCTAGCCGGGCTGCTGGGGGGGCAGGACATCCTGGAATGGGTCCACGTCGCTTGTCGCCCGAACGAGTTGAATCTCGTGCGCTTGACCTGCTCAAAGACCATCTTGCGGCTGAGCTCGGGCGAGGCGCTGGAGAAGTCGTTTATGGGTTTCTTGGTGGCATTGGAAGCGGGCATGTTGACGTGCTTGGCCTTGTGCACCAGTCTCGTCAGGTCGTCGTGCGGCACCATGACTCTGGGCTCGTCGTGGATGTTGAAGGCCAAGTCCATGTCGGGAAGGTGTGGGAGGAACTTGCGCAGCATGCCGTAGGTGGCGTTGCGCTGCCATTCGGTGCCGCCCTCCATGTGGGAGACGTCCCGGTCGCGGATGGCGATTCCAATCAGCGAGTTGTCGTAGCCCAAGGCTTCCCTCGCCCTCAACCTGATGGTGCTGGGTTTCAGGCCCCAGAAGGGAGTCATCAAGGCGTGGACCGTGTCAAACTCGTCGACGAGCACCACCTTGTTGTCCTTGGCGAACTGGAACCACTTGTCAAAATGCGGGGGCGGCGGTATGCCGTATCGTCGGCGATACTCGTGCACAGCATCCTTCAGGCTGCCGGATTGCCGCTGCGTCATCTCGGCCAACTGTCGTTTTGCGCCCGCAATGAGGTACCGAACCGGATGCTGCTCGGGATCGGGCACTGCCACGGGCTTGGGGCCGCCCGCCACTGCTGGCGCGTCTTCCCAAGCTGACGTTTCCTTGCCGTCATCATACGCCGTCTCGGCCTCGGCCGTCGTTCCTGCGATGGCTGTGGTGGGCTGCTGCTCGTGACGTGGGGGAGCCGCGTGCTTCGGGGTCCGCTGGCCTGATGACGGTCTTGCATTCTGCTTCAAAACGAGCTGTATCTCGTGGCGGGATGTCCTGAGTGCCGAGTATAGGCAGATTGCGAAGAAGAAAAAGGTTGCAATCACCGACAGTGGACGCCGCGGCATCATGTTCCGACAGGTCGTTTGTCTGGACTGGTTGGCCCAGCAGCATTCAAGGAGAGGCAGATGCAAACGGAGGGCAGGCCTCCTGCGGAATCGGGGTCGTGCCAGAAAAATTCCAGTATTGGCTGGCATGCAGAGGGCTTGGCAGGGTCAAGCAGACCCAAGCTGATCAGGCTGATTGATGATGGGATGATGGTTGGTTATTCGCTTTGTGCTTGTTTTGTCTTCGACTATCTCCCGCCCGTGGCGCTGGTTTCCCCGGCAACAAGTGGCTGGCCGGGGGAGCAGGGGTGGCACAAGATTGCATCTCTCTTAACGACGAACTACGCAGTGTTATGCCTAGGTGCATGCATACATGCCCATACTCCGTACTGCATTGCTGAGCAAGTCCGGTGCATTCTCATTCTCCAATAAGGATTGGATTCTTAAGCTCCTGGCATGGCAGGGTCATGTCCGGTATTCATTAGAATTGCGCGACTATCTCAATAGCTGCCTCAGGGTATCGGCCATATTGTCAACATGAAATCCCCAAAACGCCACATATGCCCCAATTTTTGTTCTTCATCCATCCAGTCTAGTAGAAGAAGCCGATAATCTTGCCAGCGACGTGCTTGCGGCGGGCCTCCTCGTGGTCCATGATACCGGCAGAGGTGGTGAGGATAACGTAGCCAAACTGACGAGCGGGCAGCAGCTTGACAACCCACTTCTCAAGATCAGCGAGGCGGACATTGTATCGCGGAGAGATGACACCAGTCTTGTTAAGACGGCCGTTCAGCTGAACGACAATCTTGCCAGAGCGGTGGTCATCAACCTCCTCAAACTCGCCAATGTAACCTACTCAACAGATAAAAAGTTGAAGAGTCAGCAATGTTGCGACGAGAACTGGATATAACGACTCGAATGGAAAGAGAACAAGTTCATCCCGCAGCCCAATCCGAGACCGCCGCGCAAGGTATAATATATCGACAATTTATAGGGGCTGAGCCGTGGAGAGATGGCTGTCGCCCTAGTTATCATGCCGAATGACGGGCGACCTTGATATTTGAAAGAAAAATTGGGAGAAGGGGGAGAAAGAGGAGGGGGGGGGGGGGGGGGGGGGGCCGGGGCGGTGGCATTGGTAGCGTGTTCAAGTTCACCATCCCAGCCGTCGACGTGCTGTCTTTCAAAAACGTACCGTGGCGCTGCATGACCTGGAGGAACTTGACAATGACCTTGGAGCTGGGTCGGATCAAGACCTGACGCTTGCCAGCCTTCTCGGCATTGTTGATGGAGTTGAGGGCGTCGTGAAGAACCGAAGTGCGAACCATATTGGCGGTATTGTCCGAATGGAGATTCTCAAGTCAAAAGGGAAATGAGGTATCTGCCGGGCGAGGAGCGATGTTAGCCTCCCGTGGTCGTGAGCAAGAAGAGTGCCCTCCAGAGATCGACAAGAGGGTTCTGCCGCTCGTTTCCGAAGAGGAGAAGCGTATCGAGAATGTCTGACAGCTGAGTTTTTGAACGTCTTTGGCAGCATCGGCAAGAGAGCACCGAGTTTGACAAAGCCTTCACCCGCACCGGAATTCAGGATTGCTCTCCTCCGCCACGACAAGAGACATCATCCTCCGGATCGTGATCGCTGCCGGTTACATTTCAAAGATTTTACATACCTCAGTGATTGCTTCGTCGACCCTGGAGATTGAAGCGGGAGATTGTCGTGACACGTCTAAGCGACAAAAAGAGCTGAAAAAAAAAAAAAAGGGCAAATCCACAGATTCGGCGCCGTCTGCGCTGTGGGTGGGGCCGTCGAAATTCGTGTGCCCTATGGTCCGTGCATGCAGGTGATGGCCAGGTGGTGGGGGGGTAAAGGGATTGCCCTAAGCCATCCCCACACCGGGCCACACCAAAGATTTCGGCAAATCTTCGTTAGGAACTGGTCCCTCTCCGAGTCAACCATCTCCAGACGTAATTTTTTGTCGCTTGCTTGCTTTTCTTTTCCCAACCAACTACCTGAAATCTTCGAGGATCGCCCGACGATATAAAATTCCAAGATGGTCAGTATTGTTGTTTTCTTCGGGTCTCCTGCGCACCTATGTATATTCTGAATATGAGGACCTGCCACCTCGTCTCTCGCCAGAGTTGGCTCACAGGCGAAAAATAAAATAAAAAGCAGGACTAACATGGTCGCCAATCGCAGTCGGACGTAGAAGAGAATAACGCACCCGAAGTTTCCGAGGAGGTTGAGGTCTCGGCCGATGCCCCCAAGGGTCAGATGTCCGTTCTAGACGCCCTCAAGGGTGTCCTGAAACTGGCCCTCATGCACGACGGTCTCGCCCGTGGTCTCCGTGAGACTTCCAAGGCTCTCGACCGCCGCCAGGCTCACATGTGTGTCCTCAACGAGTCTTGCGAGGAGGACTCCTACAAGAAGCTCGTGGCCGCCCTCTGCAAGGAGCACAAGATTCCCCTGATCAAGGTCCAGGATGGCAAGCAGCTCGGCGAGTGGGCCGGCCTTTGTACGTTAACCGGGCGGAATTCACACCCGACAGCAACTTTTCCTTTGCCAAGGTGCCGTCTGCGAATAATACTAATGCTTTGCTGCTTGTAGGCGTCCTCGACCGTGAGGGCAACGCCCGCAAGGTCGTCAACTGCTCCTGCGTCGTTGTTAAGGACTGGGGTGAGGAGTCGCAGGAACGCTCCATCCTTTTGAACTATTTCCAGACTTCTCAATAAATGACTGAAAGCTCATGAACGGCGTTGACTCGAAGGTATAGAGGTGCGGACTTGGGATTTTGTTTTGAGACCGCTGGAAACGACTTTTGCGGGTTGTACTCTAAATCACTTCAGGCTGGGTTCTGGATGGGTCTGGGGCCCTTGGGCAAGACACGGGCCTATTGCATGAGGAATTCAGTGAAAAGGAAAAAAAAGAAGAAAAAATAAAAGGAAAAAGGAAACAAAAGGTTCGGCTCCACGATATGTACCGAGGCAATTGACCATTTCCCGTGAGTGACTCTATTGTTGGACCGCGAAAGAAGACGAATCCATGGAATCTAGAAATCACGGCTGCATGACTACTTGTCGCTCTGACTTACTTCCGCCCTTCGATCTACGCGACGAGATGCGAAAACGTCAGCAACGGAACCGGCCGCCAAGAAACACACACAAGAAAAAAGATCTCAACCGACCATGATGATGTGATAGCCGAACTCGGTCTTTGCTTCCCCCAGTTTCGGACTACTTGTTGTGCTGGGTTCCAGGGTGAATGCAACCTCTTCGAATCTGGGATCCAGACTGCCTTTGCTCTTCCACCCCAGCGCGCCGCCTGCAAGACGAGAGAAAAAAAAACAAAGACGCATTAGCGCAAGTGATGCCCTCCAAGCCCTGCAGAGGGAGGAGAGGGGAACAAGGGCGCGGCCCCTTTGCCAAACCTTGTCGTGCCTTGTCTTCGGAGTAATTGCGCGCCACCTCGTCAAACTTCAGCCCGTCCTTGATCTTTGCCAGAGCCTCTTCCTTTTTGGCATGTTTCCCGCACTTTCTCCCGCGCTGCTGTCAGAACGAGGGTCTCGGGGCATGAGTTTTGCGACTGTGTGCGAAAGGGGGCGGGTGCCCAAAGCTGGCCAAATCGGTGCGAGCAGTTGGGACATTTACGATGACAGCACCGCGACCCCTTTTGCTCAGGTATCCCAGCAAAGGGATGACCACGGGTGATGATGGATGAGGCAGGTAAAAGGTGGGCCCACGTCGGAACAGTTCCCTGGCTGCTTAACTCACAAGTATGTGGCGGACGTTGATGGCCTGGGCTCCCTTGACCTTGCTGCTGCCAGAGTCCTTGTCCGTACCGCCCTTGGCTTTGGCGATGGGTTTCTCGGCGGCCTTTTTGTCGTTCTTGCCCATTTTTGCGGTGAAATGCGGTTGCAGATTGGCAGGGACCTGATTTAACTGGGAGACCGAGGGGGGTGGGGTGAAATGACGAGTGTTGTCAGGTTAACCATTGATGGGTTGCCATGGTTTTCATCAGTCCCGGCGACGAATTTACCACTGTGGGCCCCCGGCGCCAGCGTCAACCATTAGTAGAACTAAACTGTATATATGAAAAATTAAAAAAAAAAAAAAATACACAGTTGGACCGCCAGCCACGTGTAGATAGATACTGGCTAGAGGATGGGTGTTGCAAACGAATACAAACAACATCACCAAGTAAAGCATGGAGACAACGACACAAGCAGGAAAGGAATAGACGTGAAGGAGGCAAACTTTGGACTACCGATTCACCGAAAATAGCCCCTAGAATTTTCCGTCATTCCTGCCCGTCCAATGCAAAGCGGTCGGTGAATTTGAACGTAGCAAGGCCCTTTTTAAAGTCTCGCACGAGATCACCTGGGTTCTTCTGCGCGTATATCCCCGAGCCTTTGTGGGCGCCAGCAGCCTGAATCACGTTGGCGGCATTTCCTAGGAAGCCCAGAGGCTTTCCCCAGTTGTAACCATCTCTCACAATTTGAGCAGGGCGACCAGGTGGGTAGAGAGTAGACTTTTTCCCGTTGATGAGCTTCTCTGCTCCGTCGGTGACAACGATGCCGTCGAATGCAACGGCGTCGGCAGCAGAGTACGTCTGGTCGATGCCCTCGGCAAGAGTTTCGCCGACAGTAACGACGGTGACGTTGCTGGATTTAAACTCATTTTTGAGTGACTCCGCTTGGGCCAGAGAGCTGCTTGAATGGGTCGAGGTCAAGACGCCAACGACCAGTGTGGCAATTGTCGGTAACTCCTCACCAAAGATGGAAAGGCCATCGGTTTTGTTGTCGTGGTAGTACGCAGTGTCGGCAGCGGGGGCTTCCAGACCCAGAGCTCTGCCAACGCGCACGGCAATGTCGTGGCTTATCTTGTTGAGTTGCGTGAGCACATTCTGCTGTACGGCCTTGCTGAGATGGCTAGTCTCGAATTGGATGGCGTTGATAAGGAACTGCTGCTCAATGGGCTTGATGGAGTTGTAGAACAGTCGAGGCTGACTCCAATGGTCAGCAAAGGTCTTGCTGCGGCGTCTCCCAAGCGCCCCAGTGACTGGACGTCCGGGAGCCGTGAAAAATCCTTTGCCGGTGGTCTGGTTGGCTTGCTTTGGGAAACCCTTGTTCAAGCTGTTGGGAGAGTCTGGCGCGCTGTTGTTAGTCGCGGGGTTTTAGGCGGGTGGTTGTTCTCGGCAAATAATGCGTCGCGCACGCTTCAGGAAAGGAAGGACCTACAGGGAGCAGTGTTCTTGTGGATGAAATTCTGGCCTGCGCCGTCACGGTTGTTGTTGTGGATAGGAACGACGGGCCTGTTGATGGGGAGCTGTTCAAAGTTGGGACCACCGTGTCGGTTCAGCTGGGTATCAAGGTAAGAAAAAATGCGGCCTTGCAATAAGGGATCCTCAGTGAAGTCAATTCCTCGGACAATGTGGCCAGGTTGAAACTGCGGCGCAGCGGTTAGAGTCTTTCAGAACGCACTCTAGAGGCTTGCTTCGATGGAAGCATTCAGTCACGTACCATGACCTGCTCAGTCTCGGCAAAGAAGTTGGTGGGATTGGCGTCTAGTCTCATTACGCCGAGGGGAAACAGAGGAGCGTACTCCTGGGGAATAATCTTGGTAGGATCGAGGACGTCAAAGCCGAATGCGAGAGCTTGGTCCTCGTTGATGATCTGAACGTTGAGTTCCCACTCGGGATAGTTGCCAGACTCGATGGCATCGTACAGGTCCTGTCGATGGAAATCGGCATTCTTGCCAGCAATGTGCTGAGCTTCGTCCCAAACCAAACTCGCCTTGCCCTGTTTCGTTTTCCAATGCCACTTGACCAGTTTGGATTCTCCATTGTGGTTCACCATTCGGTAGGTGTGTACACCAAAGCCATCCTGCATGTCTCATGTCAGCTTACATAACCAACGCGGTTTTCTTACCAGCCGGCGTGAAAAGAGTGCTTTTACGCACCATGTGACGGAAACTTCGAGGAATCCCATAACCAGCCATGGCCCAGAACAACGTGTGCAGCGTCGATGTCTCCTGTGAGAAAAAGTCCCATGCAGAGTCGTGGGCCGTCGCTGCTTGAGGGATTTCGTTGTCGGACCGTGGTTTCACAGAGTGGATGAGATCAGGGAACTGGATGGCATCTTGAATGAAGAAAACGGGGATGTTGTTTCCCACAATGTCAAAGTTTCCCTCGTCTGTGTAACTTTTATTTTTTTTTTTTTGTCCACATAATTTTCTCCAGTCAGTTCTTGTTGCAACAAGGAGGGTAGGATGCGAGCCTGCAAAGCCTCTCTCGGCAACTTACAGTCTGGTGGCGAATCCGTGAACATCCCGTGCCGTATCGGCGCTTCCACGGGAGCCGGCAACGGTAGAGAAGCGAACAAAGACTGGCGTCTTCTTACCCTTTGCGCCCAGGAAAGAAGCCGCAGTCACGTTGCTATAGTCGCCGTAGCTAGTGAAGGTGCCATGCGCACCGGCCCCGCGGGCATGAACAGCCCGTTCGGGAACCTAACCGCGTTGAGGGACGAGGTTAGCGAGCAAGCCTTGCCGTCGATTTTCGCCTTTTTTTTTTTTAAATGCACACGGTCTGATTGTTTTGATTAGCGTCATGACTTACTCGCTCGTGGTCAAAATGAGTGATCTTTTGCCGGAAGATGAAGTCCTCGAGGAGCGTGGGACCTCGCTCTCCAGCCTTCAAGCTGTTCTGATCCTCAATCGGGCCGCCGACATCGGACGTCAGGTATCCGTGACTGTCATCAACTTCATAAGGCTCTAGGTGAGCCCGTGACGAGTCTGCTTGGCCCTCGGCTCTTGATGCTAGCCGTCCTGGGTCTGCAAGAGGACATTGAGCAATAGCAAACCCAGCGATGGCCAGTGCCATCAGGGCACACGAAGCTTGCACCATAGTGATAAACCAGATGGAGCGGGATTGAGCAACTTGTCTCAGGCGTGCGACATGATTTTCTCGACGAGCAGCTGAGGCCGAAAGGCTGTCTCGGGGGGGAAAAACACTGACGGCCAGGCTCTATATATACAAAGTAGCAGCCGGCAAGGAGCCAGGCTCCTGTAGGAAGATGGATGTCTCCCACACCTGCGGCTAACAGCTGCTCACAGCTGATTACAGCTGCTCACAGCAACGCTGTTCTCTTCTGCTCCAGTACCGTTTGCTCCATACTGTGCTCCGTATGCGGGCGGCAGCAAGCCTCCATACCTCAGGTAGACGGGGCGGGCGTTCCTAGGTATGTGTGTAGCTGGACTGGAGCACACCAGTGATGGATGACCTGGCCAGAGTTGCCAGCCCAAGGTGAGTTGAGGTGAATTGACTTGTGCGCCTCGGTGCCTGTAACCGACTCTCGAGTTTTGACGAGTGTTTTGCTGGTGGCGCCGAGTACGTAGCGGTAGAATGGGCGAGATGGATCCTGCCCGGAAAGAGAGGTCCAGGCTGTGAAACCGAGGCATCCCAAGGTCAACAACTGCTTCGTTTCAGGACCGACAATGGGTTGAGAGTCCAGAGTCCAGACTGCGGAGGTGACAAGGCTTGATGTGATGGAGAGCAAGGACCCTGGGCATTCTGGCCACGACACTACATAAAGTCTGGTCGCATGTGACAGCAATGACTGATGAGAGTTGCGGTTGACCGCTGGGAGCAAGCCAGCCTGGTGGTACAGCCAAGTCTTGGCATTTCAAGACATTCTGTCGACTTATTGCAGGCGAGGGGCCAATGAAAACCACGATGATGTCATCATTTGAAAAGGCGGTCCTGCGATTTGCGAGAATCTGCTGGGGGATAAAATATCTACGGAGTATTCTTTTCCTTTCCGACCTTACCTTAGGAGGTAGCTTATGTTTCGTTGTTTTCCCCCCCCAAAACTGCATCAAGTGACCGAAGGCCCTGGTGTCGCACGTACTCGGCCCATAACTCAGGTTAGGAGGTACCAGGTAGGTACGGAGAGGAGAGGACCTAGCGCTGCTGGCAATCAAAGTAAACCAGGATAGGATGGACGCTTGAGACAAGGGGAACCATATATGCTTATCAATTAACAACTTGATCCTCAGTGTGCCAGCTTGGCCCTCTGGTACCGTCGCAGCTCCAACGCACCCGATGCAGAAATGAAAGACGGGGCTGGCGAAGCTCAATGATCCACTCAATGATTAGAACACGAAAACAGGCTGCCGCTGGCAGTTTGTGGCGCTGCTGTCAGCGCATTATTTTGTCCGTTGGCCAGATTGCTTCTTTCCTGTCTGGTAAGCACTGGTCAGGAATGATCTCTGCGTAGTTCCTTCCCTTGAGGGCGTAATTCCATGAGATAGAGTGACGCGTCACATACTCCGTACATACCTACCTAGAGTCAGCCTTTTTATTGGCCAAAGCTCTATTTGATGTAGGCACCTAAGGTTTCCATGGGTTTCTACCAGGTACCTCGGTATGTAGCATACTGCGTAGAGCAATATATACGGCGGCGCTATTCGCCTCTGCCTGGTAGAATCAAACACTTTTTATGCACCTTTGGCATGCGTATCCCGGGATGATGGGATCCATCCGCGCCGTATCCCTAGTTCCCTGTACGGAGTACCTCCAAAGGTCGAAGCAAAAAAGCCTAAATAAATACTTCCCGTCCTTCTTTTTCTCTCCCCCCGGGCCCCTCGCCCCCTCTCCCCCTCCACCCCCGGCTTCTCACAATACTCCGGACTCCGGAGTCTGCAGGGTCTAGATGACCCCATGCCAAGCAACTCGAGTTGTGGGTGGATTGGACGAGGCTTCAAAAGTTCGGGGTAGGACAAACTGCCGCCCCCCGCCCCTGGCTCCCCCCCCAAAGTTCAAACCTAAGGAGATGCTTATTTGACATGAACAAGGGACGTGGCAAATTGTGCGGACCGCATCGAGGGGGGCAGCAAGACAAATGAGATGAGCAGTAACATGCATGCCAACATGGTTGATCAGAGGGTTGTTGCCTTAATCAGCAAAAGCCGCATTACGCTTGCCTGCCACACCCGCCAGTCCAGTCCACCCACCCACCATTGGCGTGGACTCGGGAGTCAGCCCATGTGGCCCCAGCCCCGCCTAACCAAGACATTTGATGGCACCGAGTTGCGCGCCCCCAAGAGCAGTGGCCATGCTATTACCATTAGCAAGGTCTGGTACCTTCGGTCAATGCATGACGTGCCTACCAGGTACCTTAGGTAGGTACTCTGGAAGAAATCAGGCGAGCCGTCCCTGAGACGGGGCCCAGAACCCCGAGATTCAGCAGCAGGGAGTGTGGGTTCTTGGATCATACTATCAGGGAGCGAATCAAATAAAATATGGCATTTTTTTTTTCATTTCTTCTTTTTTTTTTTATTTTTTTTATTTACGTGAACCATTTCCTGCTAGGGAATGGACCTTTTACAGCAAAGGAACTGCAGTAGCAGACTGGTAAGCTACATGTAGATACCTAGGTACATGTAGGTACCTAAGGTCTGGTACCTTGGAGCCGGGGCATTGCGCCCCCACCCCACCTCACCAGATTGACACCACCAAATTTCCCTGGCTGACCGCGTACAGCGGGTCTGGTAGTCCGTACTGGGGCACGTACTGCCTGCCTGGTCTTTGCTTGCAAGACTCATCAGGACTCAGGAGGAAGGCATTGACTACAGTATGTGCATTCCCATGTTCGAGTCCCTGACTCTTGGGCAACCAAACTCACGGCTTATGACTGCAAGTGCTCAATCTGACTTTGTCCGCTTCATGCCCATAGCAGACATGACAAGAGCGTCAAGTAGCTTGCTTGGTTCAAGCCCTCACCGCTCACTATTATCCCCCTTACCCCCCCCCCCCCCCCCCGTAGCACAAGGCGTGACGACGACGTTCCGGGCGTAAACATTGACCGAGTAGGGATTCAGCCATCTGTACGGAGTAGACAAGCCAGTATGTCAAAGACATCAATGCTTTTTGAGCAAGAGTCGCGTAACGGTATTCTTCTTTCAGTTTACTGATGGCAAAGCGTGCGCACATATCTGGAAAGCCCCACAATTTCCGTCTTTTTTTTCTTTTCTTTTCTTTTCTTTTCTTTTCTTTTCTTTTTCTTTTTTGGCTTGCCTCCATTTTGCCAGGGACGTGAATTGAGCGCCCAATATGACTTCCCGCCAGCAAAGGGGCTGGGCTGCTTCTCAGCCCCCAAGGTCACACAGAGCGGCGTTAGACTGGCCCTGGTCCGGCTTCGTATCGGAAAAGAACGGAATATAATTGCCATCCTCGAGTCCCGCTCGTGGCTTGGAAAATGATGGCGCTTAGTCTGTTTGTTTGTTTATTCATTTGTACGCGGTACTTCGCACTCCGTAGACTCCCCTATCTTTGATTCGACACCGAAACCAAAAAAGAACAGGCAAGGCAAAGAAAAAAAAAAAAAAAGGGAAGGGAGGAAAGAAGAAAAGGAAGCGGGAAAAATAAGGAAAACGACACAAACCAGTAAAAGTACAGGATATACAGTAGACAATTTCAGAAGGCACAGACAGTAAATCCAAGCTCATCTCACACGCAACCGCGCTTTGCTCCCAAATAGAATGGCAAAAAAAAAAAAAAAAAACAGATGAATGAAAGAACAGGGAAATTGCAAGTGATGCGAATGCCGTCGTCGCGTTTTCTTATCCAAGATAAACGTCCACCTCATCTCTCGCATGGGCGTTCCACGCCTTCTGCAGGATATGCCCAATCCCTCTCCTATACGCCACGCCGGAAATTCGCTCAATCCACAAGACGTTGACGAAATGGACTACGCCATCCTCATCCATGTTCTCCGCGAACCTGTCCATCGGGTAGACGTACGACCCCTTGCGCTCCATCGCACTGGAGATGGCAATAAACTCCAGCTTTTCGCCGCCGTCATAGTTGGACGATTGGATGCCCAGCCAGCCGTCATGAGCTCTGAACTCGCCGATCCACCGGTTCGACCTGCCCCAGATGTTGCCCACGGCAATGGGGGGGTTGGCTTTGTCCTTGGGGACCATGGAGATGGCGTAATCGACGTCAAAGTACCCTGCCGTCGTTTTGAAGAAGAGCAACGGACCGGGCATTGTGAGCTCGGTTGCACGCGACTCGTATGCCCCATTTACGGGGGCACCTCGGACAGGTACCGGATACTTGAACCAGGTGTCGTCGTCGCTGTCGTGCCTGAAATGAGCTCCGGACTTGGACCAGCCCGGGGGCATCGCGAGGCTCGACGCTCGGCGTGAACGAAACTCGCGCCACTCGAGTCCGTTGTTCTTGATGGGCATGCTGTTGGCCCGGTCAGAGAGACTCCAGGTGCACGTGGCCTTGATCCTGAATGGGTGGGTAGGTTGAAACCGTTTGGATTCCTGACCGCGGCTGGCAGGCTGCGCCTCCTCCACGTAGTCAGCAGCCGCTCTCCACAAGGTAAGGTCGACGGGGATTCCATCGAACCACCACCCCATCCACGACCACGAAGGGAGAAACGGCGGTCGCGAGAGCGCTCGCCTTCGGACAGTCGCCTGGGGCCTCCACAGCAGGGCGGCGTCAATGAACATGAGCGGCAGGCCATAGGCAAACCCTCCTGGAAAAACGCGGGACAAGACGTTGGTTATGCCGGCAAAGGCCCTGAGCGTGTCGTCTACCGTCGTCACCCGTCTCGCGCTGTAGTCCATGACCAGACGGGCATATTCGTCCAAGTCGGGCCACGGAGCGTGCTGAAACGCCAGTGCAGCCTCTGCCAGACGACGTGTGCAAGCTGGCTTTTTCCCCCGAAGCATCTTCACCACGCTCGTGGTACTGCACTGCCACACGTCGCAATGACATTGCCACGTCAATGTGTCCTCGAAGAAGAATACCCCGCGGCGCGAATAGGTCAGCTCCTGGAGAGTCCAACCTCTCGTCATCCACGTGGACGACAGGAGCTGGTCGGCGTGATCCGTGCTTGCTTGCTTCGGGGTGCGAGCGGGCCGGCGCGGGTCCAGCGGAAGGATACCCGTATGAGCATCTCCATACGCGGCAACAATGGTCAAGGAGGCATTGGCAAAGACAAATGCCACGTTGTCGACGTGCTCCGCCTTGTCTTGCTCATCATCTTGAAGGATGCAAAGCCTATCCACCCACATGTGTCGTATGCCGAGTTTTTTAGATAGCCACATGGCGTCGAGGATAGTCTGCGGGACATGCTTGTCCGGCAGACTCAGCTGATACGCATCGATGTTTGTCGTCAAGAGCTGCGCATGATCTTGGGGACCGCCCTGTCGGGGATTTGACGAGCCCCAGACGTAGCTGAGGGCGGTGTAGCCGTCGGTGGGCTTTGCGCGAACCAAGAGGCGGTCAACACAGTCGATGAGACGGAGTGGGCGCCATGTCGCGGCATCGGGCCCGTCGCCACTGGTGCAGTGAAGGCCATGCTCAGCGGTGCAGGTGTCGAGCCATTCTCGAATACGCGGCAAGGGAGACTGTTTGGCAGCTGAAGAGGAGGCTGATGCGCGCCGCTGCACGGCGGCCGATGTCTCCTTGCGAGCCTGGATAAAGGTGCCGCGAAGTCTCTCGGTGATGCTGAGGCGTTTGCTCTGCACCGAAGCATCGCGGTTTCTCGCCCGATCGCGGTCGCGGTCGCGGTCACGGTCACGATCTCTATCCTGCTCTCTGGGGCGGTCCCGCTGTCGTTCTCTAACTGGCGGAGGAGAGGGACTAGGACTAGGAGAAGGAGACGCCGACTCGGACATGGCTGGTGACCAGGCGAAGCGCGTGCGCTCGCGATGCGGTCATGACAAAGCGTGGACGAGAGTGTAGCTTCCTATTGTCCAAGGCGGCGATGCATCTCTTAGTGTTGCCGGGGATATCGGTGGATTCGTGTAATTGTCGGGAATGTTCGGCTAGGATGTGGCACATGTAACCGAGGGAACAGTAGCCCCTTAGGGCTACCCCTGTGCCCACTATAAATAGCTGGTGCAGCAAGTATTGACTAGTCAATGCTGGTCAACCTTCTTCAATATAGCGTTTTCTCTGCAAGCTTCCTGAGATGGTAGCAATTGCGTAAATAACACAACAAACCTCGTTATTTTATCCTTCTATTAGGTGCCCCAGCATTATATATCGTTTGTGTTGATAGGAACTCGGTATACCTAGTTGTACGTAGGGTTGCGCGCGTGGTATCCGGTACCGTGTGGTTACTAAGTAAAGGTATTCTGTTACTTTGCTAATGACTGTATATATCTCTATCTAAAAGGAAGGAAAAGGAGGAATTACATGATGTGGCCTTTTATGCGCGTGCCGCAGTCACGTGCAGCGGTGCGGCTCGGCGGCCCGCCCGTGCGCCCTATTAGGGCGCAGGGAAAAGCGGGGCCACATCGTGCGCAACGGTCGCAATGCCCAATTGAGGGGGGCAATTGCGACGGCGATTCCGACATTAGTAAAATTATCGCTTCTGCAGAACGTATGTGAGGACGCGCCACTGTCGAGGATATGTATTTTTGCGAGCGTTTCTGCTGCCTTAGATAGAGATGCTTTGAGCGCAATTGCATCTATACTTATAAAGGTCGAGTTTAGGAAGGCTAGAGCGGCGACTGTATCCGCATCTATAGATTCTTCTGGTTGTTCTTATGGTGGGGTGAATCTACGTTTTCTTCTATAGTCGTTAGTTTTTATTCGCTTTCGCTTAAGCTCGGGATGCAGGATAAAGCATTGTTTGTCTGTATGTCCATTGATTTTACAGTACGTGCAGAAGTATTTCGATTGATTATAGCGCGGTGGATTGTATTTTGCGATTATTGCCGTCTCTGTGTCACGTTGCTTTATAGCTAGTTCTTCCTGTTGGGCGGCGAAGAGGGCAGTATCAAATGTTACAGCTGGAGTCTCGGTTCCGTTTTTGTTTTTCTTAGGGAATAGTGGATTGTTCTGGTAGAATACTATTCGAAAAGAGTGGAAGCTGGGACCGAGCCCAGTTAGGAATTTATTGATAAAGTGAGGTTCTCCGATGTCACAGGTACTGTGGAGTTGTTTAATTTTATCGCGAGTTTCTCTGAGTTTTCTTGCGAAATCCATAATGCCTTCGCTAGTCGCGAGAGATAAGGCTTGGTATTTCGCATCAAGTTCTTGGAAGACAGCGTTACCTTGCGGCTGATATTTAAGTTTAAGCAGGTCAAGTAGTTCTTTCGCAGTTGTCTTATGGTTTGTGATTGTCCTGGGTAGGAGACCTAGCCTGTTTCGTATCCCTGATACAACCTTGTCTTGTCGGACTTGCCAGAGTTCGACCTTATTGGCGTGGGCTTCGTCGGTTTCTCCTGCTAGTTGTTCTGGGGGCGAAGCGTTCCGGTTGAGGAGATCCCCGTAACCTGCTATGCCTATTTCGTCTTCTATCTCGAGCTTCCATGTCGGCCAGTGAGATGGCGTTTCCAATTTTGGTACGGATAAGAGTCCTCCCTGTCGGAATCGCTGTCGCAAGGTGCCCAATTGGGCACATTGCGACGAATGTGCCGCGCACACCCGTTGGGCACGATGTGGCCACTTTTGCCCCTTTTACCCCTGTGCCCCTGAGCCCGGTAGGGCACGCAGGCAGCCCGGCCCGACCGCGCCGATGCACGTGACTACGGCACGCACAAAAAGGCCACATCGTGTAATATCTCTTTTGCTTCCTTTCTTTCCTCTGAGTTAGTCAGTCATAATTAAAGAAGAACCATACCTTTGACCGGTGACCCTACGGTACATAATACCACGCGTGTCGGAATCGCTGTCGCAAGGTGCCCAATTGGGCACATTGCGACGGATGTGCCGCGCACACCCGTTGCGCACGATGTGGCCACTTTTGCCCCTTTTGCCCCTGTGCCCCTGAGCCCGGTAGGGCACGCGGGCAGCCCGGCCCGACCGCGCCGATGCACGTGACTACGGCACGCACAAAAAGGCCACATCGTGTAATTCCTCTTTTACTTCCTTTCTTCCCTCTTAGTTAGATAGTCATAATTAAAGAAGTAATCATACCTTTGACCGGTGACCTCACGGTACTTGATACCACGCGCGCAACCCTACGTACAACTGGGTACCCCTTGATGCAACCAACACTGATCAGTGAAGTTGAAGTTCACTTCACAGATTAGCTAGGACCAGCAAGAAGAGGCGATTTAAAAAGATCGTGCTAATAAGGAATGTGATTTAGCCTAATTCAGTCGAAACGGCTTATATGTTACGGACCAAGGGATAAATTGATTGTGTCTAACCTTCCCTACTCGTCTATCACGAGGAATAATCGCCAAATATCACACTGATTGATTGTGTCAGTCAGTAATAATCGCTGAATATTACGATATCTTTGGTTGTGACGGGAACTACGGAACGCCAAATCTATCGTAATACCATTAGCAGGCATAAACGCAGGTTCTTACGCAAGCGACTCAGAGCCTCATAACGGTAAAGGACCTATTTACCGATATACAGTCAAACAAGCAATCGGAACGCCTACAATATCCTGCCCGACTATTGCTTCCTTCCTTCTTTCCTTCTTTTACTACTTATAACCTTCTTTTTATTAATTGCTTCCTTCCTTCTACCTTCTTTTTCAATTACTTCCTTTTAATACCTACGCTAAACGCTCCCTATCTCTCTGCCTTTTCCACCTCATCCTTACCCCTATTAACATCACAATGGAGGCACTACTACCGGAAAAGCTTAACCCTTTCGCTAAGATTATCACAAAAGACTGGATCGATTCGATAGACTAAGTTGACCCTATAAATGCTACGGACGAACAGTTATATAATCGTATCGCCTACCTTATCAACAGTTATATAACAGGCGATGAGAAGGATGATGATCTATAGGAATAATTCCGTAAGGATTGTGATGAGTGGACCGAGGAACTATTCAGCCGTATCAATAAACGGCTCCTATGGGAATTCCGAATAACCCTATGGGAACGTGGGGTGTATATTGGAAGCACAGAATCATTAATAATTAAGACCCTTCTCCACTGCATATAACAAAAGCATATGCCTAAATGGCCTCAAGAAGAAATAGACCTCCAACTTGCACGCAAGACCTTTATATCCCGGTTAAACCTAGATAGGGAACAATCAGTCCCTACTGCTTATACCGAACGGGAGATGCAAATGAACCAGGATGCCCCCTCCATTATAAGCTTAAGGAATTCACTTTCTGCCACAATTGTTCGAATACCCTTATGGATACCATCACGAATACCCTTACGAATACCCTCGCGATTACCCTCGCGAAGACCTTCATAAGCCCCTTCGACCCCTAGGGACTTTGCAATACCAACGGCACAATAACCCCTCATCCCTCTATTTACGTCAAAGAAGGCCCCTATTCCTACCGAAGAAGAAAGGGGCCGGCCGCTATAATAGAAAGGGAAAGCGCCTATTTACAACAGGCCGCTATTTAAGACAGGGGAAAGCTCCCGATAATAGTAACATTCAACGGATAATGACTATAGCCCGACCGACCAAATACTTCATCCTAGGGGTTATACCCCTAGCCGGGCTAGCCGAGGCGGCTATCCTAATGCCCCTCAGAATCATAGTATGCCCATAAGAGCCAGAAGTTAGGTTATACGCCCCGATGATGTGCTTCCCTTAATAGAGGGACCCGATGGTGACACGCTCGAAGTCACTAATATCAATATTCCCCAACATACCGCTACCAGCGGCACTAGGCAAGCCCCTAATATTGATAAAATAGCTGCCCCTGATGCTAGATATCACGAATTATGGTATCGCAGCCACAACCCACAGGCCCGGATGCCTCAACCACCGGCTCTAATGCCTCACCCGATAATGCCAAAGATAGGCACGGCACCGGACCCCTCCCGGCACTATCGGCCTACCTAGGCCGATGAACGGACCGTCTTAACGGGAGGACCGGTAAACCTAGACCGACCCGGGTTATAGGATAACCCAGCCAGAGATCCCGCTAGCCTACCGCAAGGTTACCGATAAGCCGTTCCGGAATACCCTCCCGAACACCACCAAGAAGATCATACCCAAAGAGCCTATGCAGAGGCCGGGTTTGACGATGTTTCGAAGAAGATATCTGACCTCTTACGCAGCTATCGTATAGAGGATAGATATAGCGGCAAAATGGATGACTTCCTTATACCAAAGGTAGTATCCTTTAAGAGTAAGTGCCGCCTTCTAGGATTGCCCGATTATACACTCACAAGAGCCTTTCAAATCATACTAATCGGCGATGCTGAGACGTATTACTTTAATAATATCGAACACATTCGTGATACCCTTACTTTCGACGATATAGTCCGCAAAGTTAAGAGCCATTTCGAGAATGAGAGCATAGAGTAATTCTATTTGCACCGTTGGAATAGAATAACGCTCTAATTAACTATCGCGAAACATCCTAACAAGTTAAAGCTAGAATGCCTTAATATCCTACTAGAGGAACTTCAGCGCCTATATCGTGGTCTTTTTCCCCCCTTTACAGCTAATATAGAGCTTCATCGGCAAGTGCTCAATACTGTAAGGGATACCCCTGAGTATAGCTATTGCAATTCTAAAGGTCACTATAAAAGCAGAGCCTTACTAGCTAGCTAGATGGCACAAGACTGTCTGCGACCTGTGAACTAATCTTAGTATAAATACTAGATTTTTCACTAAGTCCTAAGACTATACAAGTGCTATAAAGCAGGGCAAGTGTAAAGGCAAGGCAAATATAAGATAACCAAAAACGCAGGGAAGGTGGAAGTTAAGAGGCATGTAGTGCATTAACAGGTTCGATTGTGCTACCCTTCTACTATCTAGAAAGAAGGGGAAAAGATATCCTATATATACACGAAGGAGGGGTGGGCCCAGGCATCCAAGGTAGCCAGTAAGAAAGCTCCCCGTAATACTCGCTATGCCACGTATATAATACGTCAGCAGCCCCACTATATCCAGCCTTTCCAACCACCCTAACCACCGCACTAGTAACTAGTCACCACACTAGTAACTAGCCACCACGCTAGTGACTACCCACCACACTAGTGGACTAGCCACCACACTAGTAGGCCGCCACCACACTAGTAGGCCCACCACGCTAATTTAGCAATGCCACACCTTTTTAGCAAGGCCTACCTTACTTGATATACAGTAAATAATCCACTGAAAATCCTTAAGGTAAAAGGCAAAGGCCTAAGGTAATACTACCATAAGTCCAAGAGGCGGTATAAGGACTAGAAGGTCAGTAAGCCAGTAGGGCATTAGGCCAGCAGCCTAGTAGGCTACTATAGGATTTTAACACCCCCTCTGATTAGCTACTGTAGTAGCAAGCTAATCGTATAAAGGATAGGGAAAGAAAATGCAGTAAAAAATGCTAAGGAAAAACATAAGAAAAACCTTAGTAAAAGTAAGTTAGTATAAGTTAGCAGGCCCTAAGACCTAGTAACTCGCGGAACCTAGTAAATTTAGGGCCCGGCAGTGGCTTCGTAAGACCGTCAGCAGGCATACTATTAGTAGGTAAATAGGTAATTTTAACCAAGCCCAGCTGGGCTTGCTCCCTAATATACCGGAATTTTAATAGCGTATGCTTAGTGCGAGCGTGCTGATTAGGGTCGTTAGAATTCGAAATGGAGCCCTGGTTATCGCAGTATAGCGGTATAGGGCGTAAAATATCAATTTCTAGCTCCTTACAAAGGTTAGAAAGCCACTGTACCTCGCGGATAGTCTCAAGTAATGCATCAGATTCAGCTTCTAAAGTAGATAGCACTACTAAAGAGGCTCGCTTAGAACGCCAGCTAATAGGACCACTATTAATAGTAGTTAGGAAGCCTCCAGTAGATTTAGAGGTTTCTTTACAGCCAGCAAAATCGCTATCAGAATAAGCGGTTATAATAGGCTGTTGATTGCTTTTAGTAAAGCAAATAGCTAGGTTCTCAGTGCCTTTAAGGTAGCTAAAGCTGCCTTTCGCAGCATTTAAATGCACATTAGTTGCCTTAGACATAAACCGAGAGAGGTATTGGGTAGGAAATGCTAGGTCGGGCCTAGTCATCATCATAAGCCACATTATAGTGCCAGTAAGGCTCTGATAAAGGCTCTGATCAGTAGGGCTGAGGTCTTTTCCACTAGATTCATTTAGAATCCCTGGTTGAAGTGGAATTAGCTGAGGTTTAGTATCCTGTAAGCCGAATTTAGCTAAGACCTCTGCTATAAATTGGGCTTGGTGTAGCCACAATAGACCTTCCTTCCTATTTCGTATAATCTGTACGCCTAGGAAGAAGGAAGCCGGACCGCGGTCTTCTATAGCATAGACCTTATGGAATTTCCTTTTTAGCTGGTTAATATAAGTTATATTTGGACCAACTAATAGGCAGTCGTCAACATAAGTGACGATAAAGGTGCTGGTTTGCTTATTATAAAAGACGGCAGCATCAGATGCTAAAGGTAAGAAGCCTTCACTAGAAATCAGGTCTTTTAGCCGGTGTTGCCATTCGCGGGGTGCTTGTTTTAGCCCGTATAGGGCCTTCTTTAGTAAAATAGCTTGCTTAATAGAAGGATTAAAGCCGGCTTCTTTAAGTAAAGTTAGTAGCCGTTGCCGTTGAATATCAGACCAAAGCTTGCTATCGCTATTAGTTAGTAGTAGGCTCTCTGTAAATTCAAGAAATCCGTCAGGAATATCCATATAAATGGTCTCAGAAAGTTCGCTATTTAGGAAGGCGCCTATAAAGTCGATCTGCTCTATTTCCCAGTTATTACTAGCAGCCAAAGCCAGTATAACCCTCCAGGTAGGTGGGATAGAGGTAGAAGCATAGGTATGCTGAAAGTCCTTTCCTTCGACTTGCATAAAACCCTTAACAACCAATCTAGCCTTATATTTTATAGGCTGATTATTGGCATCCTTTTTAACCCGAAAAACAGGCCTATTGCGTATAATTTTCCTATCAATGGGAACGCTAGACTTAGGAATAAATTGGAAGACTTTAGTATCCAATACCTGCTCAAATTCCTTAAATAATGCCTTTATCCAAAGGTCTTTTTCAGGGCTTCGTAGCACATCCTTCCAGCTATTAGGCGTACCATCAGGGGCCTTTTTAGCTAGCTTACGCTTAGCTGCATAGCAGGAATCCCATATCAGGTGGTATAAATCCTGATTAGGGAATAAGTCGGTAGGGCTAGTAGGGTCGGTAGGGCTAGCAGGTATAGCAGGGCCAGCAGGGCCAGCAGGGCCAGCAAGGTCGGCAGGAGTAAGGCTAGTAAGGATATCTATAAGGTCATCCTTTGCCGTAGCCGGGGACTGTATTATAGGACGGTTATCCAAGGTAGCATTAGTATTAATAACGCTAGTATTAGTAGGGTCCGGTATGCTTTCCAGGTCATCCGGTATAACATTAGTGTCAGTAATGTTAGTAAGGTTAGTAGAGTTAGTAGGGTCAGGAATGCTTTCTAGGTCATCCAGTAAAATGGCAGGTTCTCTGCTAGATACCCCCTCTGAACCTATATTTTGCCCTCTATGAAAGTCTCCTTCCAGGCCATTAGAAATAGGGCCAATACCTTCATTTTGGTAGATAAAGGTGATAAAAGTTGTTTTAGTAACAACCTTTTTTTTTAGAAGGTAGACCAGGTAGGTATTATTACCTAGAGTGGCAAGGAGCCTACCAGGCTCGGTACGGGGCGCTAATTTGCGGCTTTTTACACGCTTTTCGTGTGGTATAAGCACTTCAATAGCTGCTCCAATAGCCCTAAGGTTAATAAGGTCAGGATAGTGCTCCGGTGTTATCTGGTCGTAATCCTTTAGTAGCTCCTGATAGGGGCTAGAAGGTCTGTTAGTAACAGCTGTTATATTTACTAGCATAACAACGCCAGTAATTACAGCAGACCAGAGGTTAGATGGTAGCCTTGACCAGGCCATAGTAGCACGTAGTCTATCAGCTATAACCCTAATGGACCGCTCAGCTAGGCCGTTTTGTTCGTGAATATAAGGGCAAGATGTATTAAAAGTTATGCCCTGTTCGACAAGCCAATCACTAAGCATTTTGTTGATTTCATTTCCACCATCATAGTGAAATTCAACAGGCGTTTTGCCATATCTGACCTGTAGGCTCTGTATAAAGCTCTGTAATGCTTTAAATACAACAGTGCCTTCCCTATTAGGTAGTAAGTAAAGCCAGCGGAATCGGGATTTTCTGTCTACTAATATAAGGGCAACAGGTCGTTTGTTATATGGCATAGGTGATATAGCAAAAGTATCACCTTCTATAATATCCAGGCATTTAGCTGGATTTGGAATCGCATCTTTAGAAGGTCTTCTAACCTTCTTAGCCTGTATACAGGCTAGACAGCGAAAATCAGCATCTTTAACCTTATTAAGGTTAGGCAGACCAGGGGTATTAGCACAGGTCTTTTTAAGTAGCTGAATACCTATATGCCCTAGCCGTACATGCCAAATGCCGGCTAACTGTAATAGCTTCTGATATTCTGTATCAGCAGCTACAGGGGCAGGAGTAGGGCTAGTAGCCACTACGGGATTTTCGCTAGTCGTAATAGCGGGCTCTTCGCTAGTCGTAATAGCGGGAGAGTTGGTAGTAGGGCTAGTAGCCTCTACAGGTTCCTTACCAGTTGCAGTAGTAGGAACATCGCTAGTCGTAGTAGCGGGAATAGGGGTATTAGTAGTATCCTCAGGATCACTATAATCAGCAGGGTTAGTAGGGCTGGGGACCTCTACTACTATACTATTAGTATAGTGGCTGCAAGGTTGATGCAGTAGTGGTGTGTCTATTCCTTTCTGTGGAAGGAAAAAGCCGTATTTTTCGAAGTTAAAAATGCCGATGCATTTACGGCTTGCTGACCAAAGCTGATTTTTAATTAGTACCCCTTTAGCGGCATAGTGCTTTACACCGCTAATGATGTTAATATCCAAGGCAGGAATATATAGTGCATTCTTGAGCTCTATAATACCCCATTTCGTAGGATTAACGCCCTGTAGCACAGTAAATCGTGCTGTGCCCCAACCAGTAGGGGAAATAGGGCCACCACCAGTAGTAATTACAGGCTTATCATCTTTCTCAAAGTGGTGAAAAGTGGTGAAATGTTTCTTATCATTAACAATATGACAAGTGGAGCCTGTATCGTAAAGGAGGGCATCCTTCGGGGTCCTGCCGCCTGATTTAGCACTATAGCTTATAGCTAAGGGCTGGTTATCAGTGGATATAGTGGTAGAAGAAGAGGAATAGGATATATTAGTATCCTGGGTATTATAATTGCCTATAATAAAGGACTCAATATTTTGCTGTTTGCTGCTATTATTATAGTCCTGTTCCTTCTTCTTTTGCTGCTTCTTTTTCCTATTATTAGTAGAATTATTCTTGCTATTATTAGTAGAAGCGGCATTAATAGTAGTAGGGCTAGTAGCCTCTACAGGGTCCTTGCTAGTCGTAATAGCAGAAGGTTGGATAGTAGGGCTAGTAGCCTCTACAGGGTCCTTGCTAGTCGTAATAGCAGAAGGTTGGATAGTAGGGCTAATAGCCTCTACAGGGTCTTTACTGTTCATATTAGTAGGACCGGAGATAGTAGGGCTAGTAGCCTCTACTAGTTCCTTGCTAATTGTAATAGTAGGAACGTTACTATTTTGCCTACTAACTAAGCCTTGTATAAGGGTAGTTAGGGTATTCATCTGGGACTTTATATAGTCCATATCTAGCTGTAGTCGTGCAGTAAGATGAGCTTTAGAGTTGGAATCCAAAGTGGCCTTATAAGTGGAAGGCCTAGACTGTGCCATTATAGTGGTTAAAAGTCGTTAAAAATGGTGCCAATAGCTGTAGGAACAGATGAATAACCAGCTAAATAGCTGGCAAAATAGTCGAGTAACTAGCTGGATAGCTAGTAAATATAGTAGCTAGTAGCCTACTATAAAAGGTAACCGCAGAATATAGCGGTAGGTCTCAGTATAAAAGCACAGATGCCGTAGGCGTTGTGCAAGTCCAGAATATAGCGTTAGTATTTAAGGTGCTTATGTGGTGCCGTAATATAAAGGTGCCGTAAGTGCCGTAGGTGCCGTAGGTGCCGTAGGTGCCGTAGGTGACGTAGGTGCTATAGGTGCCGTAATATAAAAGGTGCCGTAAGTGCCGTACTAAAAGTGCTATAAGTGGAAGAGTATAACAGGTGCTGTGCAGTGCAGTAGGTGTCGTGCACTAGGTCCAAAGGTGTTATACAGTAGTATAGTGCGGTAGATATCACACTATAAAATCCGTAGGTGCCGTAGGTTACTCCAAAAATAACGTAAGGTTACGCTAAAAGTGCCGTGAGGTTACACCGTAAGTTGCCGTTAGGTACGCCGTTGATTGCCGCAGGGTAATGCCGTAGGTAACAAAGGGTAAGCCAAAGGTAATAAGGGTAAGCCGAGGATACCAAAAGATAGCTATATTAGTAGTACTAATAAGCAAAAGAGACCAAGGGGTGAACACAAAAGGTAGGGTAAAAACAAAGTACTAGGCTGCTGGCCTTATGCCCTACTGGCCTACTAACCTTCTGGCCCTTATACCGCCTCTTGGACTTATGGTAGTATTACCTTAGGCCTTTGCCTTTTTACCTTAAGGATTTTCAGTGGATTATTTACTGTATATCAAGTAAGGTAGGCCTTGTTGAAAAGGTGTGGCATTGCTAAATTAGCGTGGTTGCCTACTAGCGTGGTGGCGGCCTACTAGCGTGGTGTGGCATTGCTAAATTAGCGTGGTTAGTCACTAGCGTGGTGGCTAGTTACTAGTGCGGTGACTAATTACTAGTGCGGTGGTTAGGGTGGTTGGAAAGGTCGGATATAGCGGGGTTGCTGACGTATCATAGCGAGCATTACGGGGAGCCCTCTTACTGGCTTCCCTGGATGCCTGGGCCCACCCCTCCTTCGTGTATATATAGGATAGCTTTCCCCCTTCTTTCTAGATAGTAGAAGGGTAGCACAATCGAGTCTGTTAATGCACTATATGCCTCTTAACTTCCACCTTCCCTGCGTTTCTGGTTATCTTATATTTGCCTTGCCTTTACACTTGCCCTGCTTTATAGCACTTGTATAGTCTTAGGACTTGGTGAAAAATCTAGTATTTATACTAAGATTAGTTCACAGGTCGCAGACAGTCTTGTGCCATCTAGCTAGCTAGTAAGGCTTTGCTTTTATAGTGACCTTGAGAATTGCAATACAAAGAAGTAAAAACCCGGGCTCATAACCTATTGCATTCTCAAGGTCACTATAAAAGCAGAGCCTTACTAGCTAGCTAGATGGCACAAGACTGTCTGCGACCTGTGAACTAATCTTAGTATAAATACTAGATTTTTCACCAAGTCCTAAGACTATATAAGTGCTATAAAGCAGGGCAAGTGTAAAGGCAAGGCAAATATAAGATAACCAGAAACGCAGGGAAGGTGGGAGTTAAGAGGCATATAGTGCATTAACAGACTCGATTGTGCTACCCTTCTGTTGCAAAATGGTGACTCAGAACACTGTTGGAAAGTATACTAAGTACCGACAGTGGCGTACAAGGCGTTGCAGAATAAAACAAGCTGGTTAAAGATAAAAATGCACACACAAGGTTGACCAGAGCAAAGATGTCAGGGAAATCTGATTCTAATTGTTGGTGACTATTCTAGCTAGAAAGAGGGAATTTTGGGCATATTTCTACCATCTTGAAAAAGTGGTTGAAAATAATGAAAAACCGCAAAAATAGCGAAAAACCCGACGAAAAGTCGGTCTGCCCAACCGTGCCCAGTCTGTGCCCAATATCCTACCCAGTGCATACCTAAACAAGCCCAGTGGCTTATAGCGGTGTGCCGGATGCCCTATAACAGCCTGCTGTACGGGCCGGAAGCCCTATATCGGTCTGCCGTACGGGCCGGAAGCCCTATACCGGTGTGCCGTAAAGGCGCGGTGTAGCGGGTGACTGTATGTAGAAGGCCGAAAGTGCTGATTTGCCCATTTGGTAATCCCGTAGAAATGCGCCGCCTGTTGTGGGCCCTGTGGCCCACTGTGACCGGCCGCTGTGGCCGGATGTGGGTCGCTGTACCGGTGCCGTGACCGGCGCTGTGGCCCACTGTAATCGGCGTTGTGGGGCGCTGTGCCCCACTATAGCGCCTGGTATAGCCACCGCGATATCTCAACGCAGAAACGTCGTATGGTGGCGAGACCAGTACCAAAATACAGCTAAAAAGGCGCTGATTTCAACACCTTCTACTATCTAGAAAGAAGGGGAAAAGCTATCCTATATATACACGAAGGAGGGGTGGGCCCAGGCATCCAAGGTAGCCAGTAAGAAAGCTCCCCGTAATGCTCGCTATGCCACGTATATAATACGTCAGCAGCCCCACTATATCGGGCCTTTTCAACCACCCTAACCACCGCACTAGTAATTAGCCACCACGCTAGTGACTAACCACCACACTAGTGACTAACCACCACACTAGTGGACTAGCCACCACACTAGTGGGCCGCCACCACGCTAGTAGGCCACCACGCTAATTTAGCAATGCCACACCTTTTCAACAAGGCAGGCATATCCCGTACGCTGTGAAGCCGTAGCGACCAGTTTCGGGGACGTTTGGCGCCCATTATGACTCTGTCTCAACCGAGACGGAAGCCTGCAAGATCTTTTGAGAAGTCACCTATAGGCGCCGTGCAAGATATGGTACGTCGGGAGCGGTACTCGCCCACAAGCCAGCGCTCACACGCCCTGCAGCACAGGGCTTGCTCGCCTCTGACCCCGAGGGCT